>NW_026521823.1:10000000-12479166 GCF_021234435.1 Artibeus jamaicensis | reverse complement strand
CCTTCCTGCCACTGGGGCTTGCTCAGTCCGTCTCACCGCTGGCTCCTTCAGTGGTTTATCTGTACGTGAATGTGTGACCAAGATCAGCCCTCAGTGGGTCCACCCGCTTCTCCACACCTGGGATCCACCCATGGCTGCTGGCGCACCTTGGTTGCACACCTGGGTCATTCCTGTGGATCTTTCCTGCCCGACCCTGCTCTGCTGCTGGCTCTGCCCCTCTAAGTGGTTTGGCTGAAGGGTTCGTTATTGTTGGACTTCTGTGTAGTTCAATTTCCTGTGGTTTGGCTGCGTTTTTGTTGCTAAAACTTTGTTGTTTTTAAACTTAATTGTGGGAGAAGGCGCAGCGCTTCCATCTACACCTCCATCTTGGCGGAAGTGTCTGATTTAAATATTTTGAAATTATTTTATGTACCCCAAAATGTTTATTACTTTATTAAATGAAGTATTTTATATATTATTTCTTTTCTCTAATAATATTTCATTCTTTTCTAAATATAAGACTAGGTTATTTTGCTTTAGATTAATATAAATGCAGTCTTTGGGGGGCTAGAATTTTCTTGGTGCCATTTAATTAATTGCTTTGAATTCAATTTTTTGGCACAGCTATGTTTTATATTTGTCCCTGTAAATAGCTTGATTTTTAAAAATTTTTTAGTTATTTTTCAAGTACATTTTTCTGTCTATTTCTCCCATCCCAGCCCCCTCACCCTGTCTCCCCCCTCTCTCCTATTCCCTTCCCCCAGTCCTCATCCCTGTGTCTTTCATACTTGCTCCTCAAAATCCCTCCCCTTTTTCCCCCTTAAATTCCCTTCCCTCTCCCCTCTGGTCGCTGCCCACTTGTTCTCTATTTCAGCGTCTTTGTTTTTATTCTGTTTGCTTGTTTGTTTTATTGTTTAGCTTCCTGTCAAAGGTGAGATCATATGGTATTTGTCTTTCAATGCCTGACCTATTTCACTCAGCATAATGCTTTCCAGTTCCATCCATGTTGTTGCAAAGGGTAGTAGCTCCTTCTTTCTCTCTACATATACACATAGAATTCCATTGTGTATATGTACCACAATTATTTGACCCATTCGTTTACTGATGGACACCTAGGTTGCTTCCAACTCTTGGCTATTGTAAATTGTGCTGCTATGAACATTGTGGTGCATAGGTTCTTTGAAATGGATGTTTTAGGATTCTTGGGGTATAATCCTAGCAGTGGAATTGCTGGGTCAAAAGGTAGGTCGATTTTTATTTTTCTGAGAAAATTCCATACTGTTTTCCATAATGGTTGTACCAGTCTACAATCCCACCAACAGTGAACTAAGGACCCCTTTTCCCCACAACTTCTCCAACACTTGTTGTTTGTTGCTTTCTTTATTATAGCCATTCTAACTGGTGTAAAGTGGTATCTCATTGTGGTTTTAATTTGCATATCTCTGATAGCTAATGATATTGAGCATCTCTTCATGTGTCTCCGGATATTCTGTATGTCCTCTTTGGAGAAGTGTCTGTTCAAGTCCTTTTCCCATTTTTTAATTGGGTTAAATATCTTCCTAGAGTGGAGTCGTGTAAGTTCTTTGTATATTTTGGAGATTAAACCTTTGTCTGAGGTATCATTGGCACATATGTTTTCCCATACAGTTGGTTGTCTTTTTGATTTAATACTGTTTTCTTTAGCCATGCAGAAACTTTTTATTTTGATGAGATCCCATTTGTTTATTCTTTCCTTTATATTCCTTGCTCTAGGGGACATATCGGTAAAAATGTTGCTGCTTGGAATATCTGAGATTTTCTTTCCAATGTTCTCCTCTAGGACTTTAATGGTGTCATGGCTTATATTTAAGTCTTTTATCCACCTTGAATTTATTTTGGTGTATGGTGTAAGACTGTGCTCAAGTTTCATTTTTTTTGCGCGTAGCTGTCCAGTTCTCCCAACACCATTTGCTGAAGAAGCTATCTTTACTCCATTTTATGTTACTGACCCCTTTGTCAAATATTAATTGACTGTAGAGGGTTGGGTTGATTTCTGGGCTCTCTGTTCTGTTCCATTGGTCTATGTGCCTGATTTTATGCCAGTACCAGGCTGTTTTGATTACAGTGGCTTTGTAATACAGTTTGATATCAGGTATTGTGATCCCTCCTACTTTGTTCTTCTTTCTCAAAAGAGCAGCTGCTATTTGGACTTGTTTATAATTCCATATAAATTTTTGAAGTGTTTGTTCTATGTCTGTGAAATATGCCATTGGTACTTTAATGGGTATTGCATTGAATCTGTATATTGCTTTGGGTAGTATGGACATTTCGATGATGTTAATTCTTCCAATCCATGAACAAGGTATATGTTTCCATTTGTTTGTGTCTTCCCTGATTTCTTTCTTCAGTGCTGTGTAGTGCCCTGCAGCACCACCTGCGGTGCAGGTCACCTTGCCAGATGTGCAAGCATGAGACTTGATGCAATGTTCTCTATGTTTCTCGTTTGTTGAATTTGTTGGGCTTCAAATCACTTAGGTTTGTTATCTGTGTTTCTTTTTGTTCTACATCATAATGCCTTGTTTCCTTTTATATTTACTCAGTTTTTTCCCACACACTGCAAGTCTTTCTGGGAACTTAATGCATTAAAATCTTTAGTACATGAAGGATGTTAGTTTCTTAATAAAAGTTTGAATTATTTCTTTTTAAAATTTTTTCCTGTTATAAGACCAAAGAGCTTGATTGGGTTTATTTACTTATTTTTAATTAATTGTATTGGGATGATATTCGTTAATATGATCATATGGATTTCAAATGTACATTTCTAAGGTACAAAATTTGTATGTTGCAGTGTGTGCCCACCACCAAAAATCAAAGCATCCTCCACCCCCATGCGTTAAGCCCCCTCTCCCACTGCCATTCCCACCCTTTCCTCCTGCTAACCACCACACTGCCATTGGTGTCCCTGAATTTCAGTTTTGTGTCCCACATATGAGTGAAATTGTATGGTTCTTAGCTTTTGCTAACTAACTTTTCTCACTTAGAATTATATTCTCCAGGCCCATCCATGTTGTTGCGAATGGAAATATTTTGTCTTATGGCTAGATAGTATTCCACAATAGACATATACGTCATAGATGTACCACATCTTCTCCATGCAGTCCTCTACCGAAGAACGCTTCATTTGTCTCCATGTCTTGCCACCATGAATAGTGCTGCAATGAACACAGGGGTGCATATATCTTTGCAAATACATGTTTTTTGAGTTTTTCAGGTGGAGATACTCAGGAGAAGGATTGCTAAATCATATGGTAACTTTATTCTTAATTTTTTGAGAAACCACAAGACTGCTTTTCGAAGTGGCTGTACCAGTCTACATTCTCATCAGCAGTGAATGGGGGTTCTGTTTTCTCCAGAATCTCTCCAACATTTGTTATTACTTGTCTGGTTGATAATAGCCATTCTAACAGGTATGAGATGGTATTTCATTGTGCTTTAGATTTTCATTCACCTAATAGCTAGTGAAGTTGAACACCTTTTCATAAATCTGTTGGCCTTTTGTATGTCTTCATGGGATAGGTGTCTGTTCAGGTCCATTGCCCATTTTTTTAAAATTTGATTGTTTGTTTGGTGTTATGTTTTAGAATTCTTCATATATGTTGGATGTTAATTCTTTGAAAAAGCTGCCGTTTGAAAATATCATCTCCCACATGGTCAGTTGCCTTTTTGTTTAGTTGTCAGTTTCTTTTGTTGTATAGAAGCTTTTTAGTTTGTTACAGTCCCATTCATTTATTTTTGCCTTTAGTTTCCTTACCTTTGATTTCAAATTCATAACAATTTCTCTACAACCGAGGTCCATAAATTTAGTACCTATGTTGTATTCTATGTAATTTATTGTTTCAGGTGTTATATTTAGGTCTTTGATCCATATTGGATTAACTTTTCTACACGGGGAAAAACCATAGTCTAGTTTTATTCTTAGCAGTTGGCTTTTCAGTTTTCTCATCATTTATTGGAAAAAGTTTTCTTTTCTCCATTGTGTATTTTTGTCTCCTCTGTAAAAAATTATCTGCCCATATACATGTGTTTTTTTTTCTGGGCTCTCAGTTCTGTTCCATTGATCACTGCATCTGTTTTTCTGCAAATGCCATGATGTTTTGATTATTATAGCTCTGCAGTATAATTTGAAGTCAGATAGTATACCTCTGGATCTGTTCTTATTTTTTCTCAGGATTGCTTTAGCTAATTGGGGGCTGTTTTCTGGAGTTTGGAAAATGAAGATCCAAAACACTAGGCCATGTTTCTTTACATATATTCTTGATTCCTTACTTTTAGTCTTTAGTGTATCAATCATTTTGAAATTGATCTGATTCTCTGGGCTGTGGGTCCATTTTTTTCAAATAAAATTCTAATGATAAGGTGAGCCTCATATAACTGTTAGAGTAGAGGGGACACTTAATGAAACAGTAGGCATACATATAAAAGTGGTATAGTTGACAATTGTGGTTTTATTGTAATTCACAAAAAAAATGATCGCATACATGTTATAAATATTCTGCGAGCTGTTGGATGATTTTTAATGGATGATTTTATGGTCATTTTATAAAATCACTGCATACCAATATATTGGTTATCTTTCATGTGCATATGTCTTCTTTCTTTACCTGCTAAGAAAGTGGATATTTCTGGACAGACTGTAAAAACTGAGATTTTGATGCACAATTAGGACAACACTATTTTTAATCATACCAATGACAATGAGGAATAATCAGCAGTCAGATAAATTTTCTAGAAAGCATTAGTAACCTTCCTTTCTTTATTGTCTACAGGAAAGGTTAAAACTCCTCCTGAAGATTAGCTTCTCTCAGTGTCATAATTACCTGTTGCATTCTGTGCTGCAAAGTTATTAACAAAAGCCTGGCATTGATATTGATGTAGATTAGGAAGGAAAAATGAAATTTTACTTTAGGATTTTTTTAATTGAAAAAAATTATTTTAATTGTTGTTCAAGTACAGTTCTCTGTCTTTTACCCCCATCCCAGTCCATGCCCCCAGTACCTCCCTCTCATTTCCACGACCCCTAGTTTTTGTCCATGTGTCTTTTATATTTGTTCTTATAAACCCTTCCCCCTTTCCCCTGAAATTCCCTCCCCTCTCCCCTCTGGTCACTGTCAGCCTATTCTCTATTTCAGAATTTTTAAATTACTTTCAGTCATTCCCAGGAAAAGGCAAACACTCTGAGTGATTTTTGTCTATTATTTTGTTCTTCTCATTTTCTTTCCATCTATCTTGCTTTCTTCAACTTCTTAAGTTGTCCCTGTTGAAACTCTGTGTTTTGGTAATCTTTTCCATAAACTTACCTTCATTTAAATATGATCAGTGGAGAATGAGTTGTTTTGGCAATATTTTGGTATGTTCAGAATTTTCGTGTCTTAATAAACCCACGTGTAGATGGGTAACTGATTTTTGACAAAAGGAGTCCAAAGCCATACAAGGGAGGAAGAAATAGTTCTTCAGTAAATGATGTTGGGAAAAATGAAAAGCCACCTGCAAGAGAATGAATTTTGCACTGCTATCTGATATCCTACACAAAATTTAACTCATTGGATTAAATGCTTTAATATAATATTGAAAAATAAAATAACAGAGAAAAACATGGGCACTGAATTTATGAAACTTGATCACAAAGAGGTTTTTCTAAACTTGATCCCAGAGGCAAGGGAAGTAAAAACAAAGATAAGTGCATGAGACTACATCAAACTACAAAGCTTCTGCACATAAAAGGAATTATAAATGAAGCAAAAGGGAACCCGACTGAATGAGTGAAAATATTTCCAAACAATACCTCTGATGAGGGGCTAATATCCAAAATACATGAAGAACTCATAGTACTTACAATGGACAAGTAAATATTTTAAATGGGCAGAAGACCTAAATAGACACTTTTCCAAAAAATACTTAAGGTATGACCAACAAACATATAAAAGTTGTTTTATGTCACAAGTTAGATCAGAAATTAAAATGAAAACCTCAGTGATACACCAAGTGTTGGAAAGGATGTGGAGAAAAGGGAACCCAAAAGCACTGTTAGTGGGAATATAAGTTAGTGCAATCTCTATGAAAAAGAGTATGTAAGATCCTCAAAAAATTAAGAATAAAGCTACCATATGACCCTGAAATCTCTCTTCTGGATATTTGCCCCCCAAATTTAAAAACATATTAATAAAGATATAAGTGCCCTTATGTTCATTCCAATGTTATTCCCAATTGACAAGATATGGAAAAATTATACCCAACTGTGTGTCCTTCAATAGATGATTGGATAAAGAATATATATATATATATATACACATACAACATACATGCATATATGTAATATAGTATATGAGAGGTCTGTCTGAAAAATGTCCAGCCATTGTTAATATAATAAGTACAATTTGCATAACATAGATGTAATCTGGCAGCCAAGAGAGTGTCCTGGAATGCACATGTGTGAACAATGATGACTCCACTGTACTAGTCAGTGGATGTGGTAGATGTTGTTGGGTAAGCATGTGTACTGTGTAGCTGTCATATTCAAAATGAGTGAATGACTAAAGCAATGAATCTGCATCAAATTTTGTGTGAAGCTTGAACATTCCTCCACAGAAACTATTCAGATGATTCAGAAGGCCACAGCTATGAGCAACTGGTGATTGGCAGCTTCATCACAACAAAGCATCTTCTAAAGCATCACATCTCATGCAGTTTTTGTGCAAAACATCAAATCACCCAAGTGATTCAGGACCCTGCAGTCCAGATTTGGCACTCTGAGACTTCTGGCTTTTCCCAAAACTAAAATCACCTTTCAAAGGAAAGAGATTTCAGACTGGCAGTGAGATCAGGAAAATATGATGGAGCAGCTGATTTGACAGGGAGACCTGTGTGTGGTCCCACGGTGCCTACTTTGAAGGGGGTTGAGGCATCATTGTCCTATGTACAGTGTTTCTGGTATCTTTTATATTCTAAACTAAATGTCTCTATTTTCCATATCATGTGGTGGATACTTTCTGGAGAGACCTCATATATACTACTATATTTAGAATAATACTATATATAGTAGAATATATATAATATAAAACTCTTACTTTATAGCCATGCGGGTTTTTCTGTTTGTCATTCATAAATTCCAGAGACAGAGATTTGATGAAAAAGAAAAGGAGTCTTATTTAATAGCTACATAATTTGGAACAATGATGGCCTTCTGTCTTAAAGCCCATTCTGTTTAAAATAGACGAAGAAAAAAATAATGTACTCTTTGTCAGAGTAGCTCAACAAAGCTCCTTAGGATTCCTTCTCTCATTTCAAAATACTGTCCTCTGTGATCAGCATGATTATCAAGGCGGTTTAGCTGTCTCCTGGTCGTAGTCCTACTTCAGGCATCTCTCTGCCGTCTCTGTGCTCTGGTGTCCTGTTCTCAGTGGGCTACCCCAGCCCTCTGGCTGACGGTTTGCTGGGGCGCTTGGATAGGCAGGACTGTGCATCCCCACCCTGGTTGCCAGCACTGGTGCTGCTTGTCACGCAGAGATGGCCCTGGGGTTGTTGCCTGTCTTCATAGTTTCCAGGGTGGGCTGTGGGTCCGGGACCCCTCAGGCACCGACCCCCTCTGACTGGGATAATGAGGGTGAGGAGAGAAGGGTGATTTCCCAGGCATGGTCAATTTAAAAACCTAACCCCAAATCCTATGCACAGAAGAAGCCGGGAGGAGGGTCTTCCTCTTTCCAAATATTTCACTAGCCTGGTGCACATCTTGTGCAAACCACTTTTTGCTGTGCCATTCCTCACTGCTCCGTGACAGGGGCAAAGCATGCGGCACACAAAGCTAGCTTGTTTAGTGTTGCCTGAGGCAGCCTCTTCTTATGCGCCCCCACCTTCTTCTACCAGGGAAGGCCCTCAGGGATTTTCCCCACACCCCAGTGATTTGGCCAGATGCCCCGTTACAATGATACTTAGCCATAATAAAGATGAAATAGTGTCACCTGTGACAACATGAATGGATTATGAGTGTTCTGCTGACTGAAGTCAATCAGATAAGAAAAGGATAAAAACTGTATTATTTCACTTTATGAATGATATTTTAAAAAGCTACAATGAACAAAAACAAAATCATAGATGTGGACAATAATTGTTCTTGGGAAAGGGGTAGGGGAAGCATGAGGAGGGTAAAAAGGGTCAAATACACAGAAAAGAACGGTGATTAGATGTGGGTAGTGAGCACAGTGCAGTGAGCGGATGCTGGATTCTAAAGTTGTACCAGTGGAGTTTATGTAATGTTATCAACCAATGGTACCTCAATAAATAAACTTTTTTAAAAAATAAGGTTCTAGGAGACTTTATTTTAATGCTCATTATTTCTTCAATTTTAAGTACTACCTTAATTTGAGAGAACATCAGGGTAAAATTATTGTCATAGAAATATAAATTTATAAACTTTAATATATATGTTTCAAAATACATGATCTGTGTAATTAATTTTATATATACTATTTTATTCTTTTATAAGGTTAGCTTGTGTGAATTATGTATTATAAGTGTAAACTTAAAATTGTTCCTGAATATTTGGATACTTAGGCTATTTTTGAAAATTTTACTGACATACCGATTTTCTTTAGAACACATTCTAGGCCATATACTAACATTAAAATCCTGATAAAGCATACATTTTAGAGCTCAGTATCTCCTTTTCACAAAAGTAAATTTCTTTTGTTCCATTCTACTAAGCCAGTGCTCACCTTTAGTTGATAAATGTTCAGTGTAGTTCAAGTCTGTTAACTTTAACAAGGGCTTATTGGAACAGTCATGGTGAACGATGTAAGAATTGTGCCACCGAGACTCAATTATAAGGTAGAATACTGCTCAGTCTGGATGGTTACTGTACAGCTGGGGGAATTTTTCCATCATTCTGATCTAGTTCTACGTCTCAAGTTGGTACTCCCACCTAGTCATAGAGATAAATCCAGTTATCTTTAACATTTATGATTCTAATCCATATTTCTATTTGATTTTACTCTTTTTTATTTCTAAAATATTATACGGAAGCTGACTGATGTTTTCTTTACTTGAACATTTCTAGTAACTCTATGACCATTTAAAAATATTTTTACACTGATCAGACAATTTCAAATGTGACTATGAGCACCTATTGACACTTTAGATGCAATTCTAAACAGTACCAAGATAAAAAGTCTCTCAAGAATACCTCTCAGTAACATTTTCTGATGTTTTCATATTCCAAACA
Source organism: Artibeus jamaicensis (assembly GCF_021234435.1). NCBI lineage: Eukaryota > Metazoa > Chordata > Mammalia > Chiroptera > Phyllostomidae > Artibeus > Artibeus jamaicensis. The sequence continues at coordinate 12,469,934 of NW_026521823.1, read as the reverse complement.
GGAGGAAGCTAAATATATTGTTTTCATACTACAACATTTCAGTATAACAATAGACATAGTCATAAGAACAGGTTGGGAATTGATGTCTACAAAAAGTAGTCACATTATGTTCGGAAATAATATCCGATGGATAATAGATTACTGTGAAGTAGAATACCATGTAAAAAAATAAAACTAATTGTTCTTTATATTGCCTTTTATAATTTATTCATAAGGAAATAATAAAATAAATCTACAAGATTTATTTTAAAATTCTTGTAAAATTAATTTACAAGAATGAATTGAGAGTCAAAAAGATAGAGCAGAGTATAGAGTAACTTTGATGTCCTAAACCTAATTCATAACAAAATTGTTGACAAATAATATGCCAAGAAGTGGTTATTTAATAGTCAAAGAAGTGTGATCACTGGATAACTGTAAAGAAATTATTGTTCATTACTTTCATGTTTTATAATTTTATTATCGTTACACTAAGAATCATTCATTTTAAGGATACTTGAAAAAGGAAACTAGGTAGAAATAATATGACACCTTAGAATTGCTTTAAAATAAATTGGACTAGAGGATTGAATAAGATGCCAAATTAAATAGACCTAAATTATGTTGTTAATTTTTAAAGGTAATGGTTGTCAAATAGGCGATTATTACACAAATTCAAATTTTTATTTTAAATACACCTGGTCTAATTTTTTCTAACATACAAGTATTAGCATATGTGTTTCTGGGTTTGATGATCTGAAGATAGAGAGTGGAAAGATCATGACCTTTGTGATCAGAAAGGCATCAATTTAAGATTGAGTTTCCCCAGTTACTAGTTGGGTGATACTGGGGACATTAGTGTTCATTTAAAACTTTAAGTATTTTTCTGTAAAATAGAAATATACCAATAACCATATACTATATGTCTGTGTGGGTAACCTCCTAAACATATAGTACTAAAAGAAAGTAACTAAAGAAGGTACTGTTCTAAGAATTCTGCATATATTAATTAGCTCGCCTAAATTTTAAATCAAATCAATGAGGTACTTATTATTGCTATGCTCACTTTAGAGAGGAGAAAACTAATAGTTTTGGTTATTTGCAAAAAAAGTCATATAGAATTCATTTATATAAAATCGTGTATTTATTCTTATATGTTTAAACATCAGTCACTTTCAGAGTACTTTCCCTTTGATACAACACACCTATTGAAATTTTTTTCCACTGCTCAAAATGGTTTTTGAACTCATTGATTTCGATCCCTTTTAGTAGTTTTTCCTTTTTTTGTTTGTTTGTTTTACCTCGTCCACATTGACAAAATGTATCCTTTTGAGAGATTTTAGCATCCAGGAAACAACCACAAAAATGTTGCTCAGGGAAGGATGGGTGAATAGGGAGGGTACAACCCATGGGTCATGCTGTTTTGGGGTCAAAAGCTGCTGAACACTCAGTGTGGGCAGGGACATTCATATCACCCATAATGAAATAGGTAAACATGTTGAAAGAGTCTTCAAAACAATTCACGGAAGCCGAATGCAGCCTCTCACAACAACACCAGCTAGTACATTGATACAGATGGGTTCCTAGACCATTCCCCTAGCAGGGGAAGCCTGTATTACAATGGCCCTCCCCTCCAGAAGATAATTTCTTTTTTGGGGGGGTCTCCACTTGTCACTCTTTAATCATTAAGTCTGGATACAGATGTGTTTCAAATAACAAACCATTTAGCCCTTGTTATCTAACAAACACAGTTGTTTCACATATAATTGTTTACACAAATACAATTGTTTTTATATATAAAGTGCCATCACTTATATGTAAAAATACCCATCATATATCAAGTTTTTAGTAAAAATTGATTTTTATTTCTAGTTATATTTCTCTGCACTCTCAACAAATGAAACACATGTGGAACATAGGCAGATGAATGCTGAAACTGCTTGGAATTTGCATCTACTAATTAGCATATGCTAATTTTTCATGATTATATAGGTTTCATTATTCCTATAAGTTTTAATATCTGAAAAACTATCTTTTTCTCCTCATATGAACTAGGTACTCTTGATTTTTCTGTGAGATGATATACTTTTGCTTTGTAAATGCTTGCTTTATAAAAGAACCAAGAGTAAACTGATTTAAAAAATAATAATCTTAAATAAAAAGGAGCTTGTCATCAAAGGAATGATTCCTCTTGTCTTCTTTCTTTATGGTTTTAATCATTATCCCATATTTTTTATTCCATTAATTTGTCTATTGAAATAATAACCAGGCATTTTGGTTGTTGGTGAAGAAGATAAATATGAATCTTATCCTCACAGAGCTTATATTCTTTGGATAACTAAATAATAATAAATTATTTAAAAATATATTAAAAAGTTCTAGAGTAGGGGAAATATAGAATAATACATGATGTAGATAATACTTCTACTTTTCAAAAATAGTTTTAGCAGAAATGATGGAAAATCATAGAGAAATAGATATTAAAGCTAAACCTTAAAATATATCACCCTGCTGGGGAAATAGGTAAAAGTATATGTAAAGAGTCAGAAGTAACAACATATATTACATTCTTGAAGAATATTAATGAGCACAGATACAGGTTCCAATGGGTTAGAATTTAGTTTCAAAGGGAATATTAAGAGGTGTGGCCAAATGGATAAGCTGTAAAACATTTTGTGCTTTATCATAAGGATAATGATAAACCAATAAAGAACTTTAAACAGGTGGTCATTGGAGGGTCAGGCCTCAGGCAAGTGTCCGGGCGACTGTGGCTTGGCAGTGTTCACGTGGCCTTGAGTAGGGCCTGCCTGCCTAGAACGAAGCCCTTTAACAAAACCGAAGGTCAGTATGGGCCCATTGCCGGCTTTGTGTGCTCTTGGTACATAAGGGAGTCGGGATTATCCACAGCTGGACTTGTGGAACAAGTAGATTACCCTATCCTGGAATAAAGGCATGTCAGACACCCCCATGGCTCCATGAATTTTCTTCCATCTGCCCGAATCCCGTGTGAACCTGCCTGGTCTCGAATGGATGCAGGACAATCAGGTTTTCATTTCAGAAAGACTATTCTAGGTTTAGTGTGAGAAGTGACTGGGAGAAATCAGGACTCTCTCAGTGAGAAATTATGTTCTTGAATCAGAGGATGTTTATTAGTTTTTAGAGAAGTAAAAATAAATAAAGATGTATGTAGAAATTAGTATCTGAAAGCAATTATTAAATATATGGTTGATGTTAGAAAAAAATCTCTAAATAATAACACCGTTTCTAACTTGGGCATTTGTTAGGTGGTAGTGGTACTGTTATTAATCCAGAAATGACAGAGAACAGCATTCTGCAAAAAATGATTATGAGTTTAGTTTGGAATATTTCAAATTTGTCATTCCTGAATTAGGAGTAAAACAAAGGTCTAACCATATTTCAACATATTGTAGTGAATTAAAATGGGAGAAATTGGAGATGGTTGGTGTTGACTTTGGACGCACTAAGAATCAAATGGTAACTGACACTATTGGAACTAATAAACTCATGCAGCAAATACTGACTAGAGTGAGAAGCAGATGGCCTGTGCTCAAGGGAGGAGGACAGGAAGAACGTGCTCCTCAGCACCTGAGAAGGTCTGCCAAAATACCAGGTGGAAAACCATCAACTGGCCATCCCCTCAAGCCCCAAAAGATAGTGGTCGACACAAAAATCGTCATTGAAAATGCTGTCCAAAACTTAAATCAATATTTTCATGAATTTCGCAGTGCAATTATATGGGTAGAAATAATAAAGATTTCAAGAATTTTTCTGAGTATTCCGGAGTCATGGAATAGAGAAAACTGTTTAATGGAGGACTACTCATGGAGAGCTTACATGGGCGTATTTACCTGAGTTCCACATGCCACCTAGATTAAGTTTTAAAATGATCATTTATCATTTTCTTTGCTTTAATTTTTAAATTTAAAACAAATTTTTTCTATTACCTGTCATTTCCAAAAGTATGACACACTTACTAGAATGACCAAAGCCTGGGGCATTGTTGACACCAAACACGGGCACAAATGTGAAGCAACAGACTCTCACCAATTGCTTTGCTGTGGGGGCAGGGGGCAAAATGGGGCAGCCACTTTGGAAGATATTTTGGCAGTTTATTTTAACACTAATTATACTCTTACCATGTGATCCAACAATCTGGGTCCATTGGTCTTTACCCAAAGAAGTTGAAAACACATGTCCACACAAAAACCTACACACAGCCGTTTAAGTAGCTTTATTAACCTAAAACTTAAAGACAACTAAGATTCCTTCAGGAAATGAATGGATACATAAACCATGGTACATCCAGACAATAGAATAGTATTCTGTGTAAAAAGAAATGAGCTATCGGGCCATGGCAGGATGAAGAGGAAACTTAAATGCATTTCCTTAAATGCTAAAGGAAAAAGCTGATTTGAAAAGTCTACATCCTGCATTATTCCAACTGTATGATATTCTTTAAAAGGCAAACTATGAGACAACAAAAATATCAGTGGTTACTAGGGGTGACATGAGAAAGAGAAAAGAGAGGCAGATCACAAAGGATTTTTAGTGCATTGAAAATATCATGTATGATATTATCATGATAGATACACGTCATTAGACATTTGCCCAAACCCGCCTAATGTACAAGACAAAGAGTGAACTCTAAGTTAAACTATGGTTTTGGGTGGGGATAATGAGTCAATGTAAGTTAATAAATTGTAATAAATGTGTCATTCAAAGGAGTGATGTGAACAATGGGGAGGCTACACACATACATATATATGTACACACACACATATATGAGCAGGGGGTATAGGGGAAATCCCTGTACCTTTCTCTAAATTTTTCTATGAACCTGAAACTTTTCTCAGTTGTTCAGTTTACTAATTCTTTTCTTCCAGAATTTCTTATGTTGAACTCATTGTATCCACAAAATTCAAAGGTGGCATTAACATAAACAGAAAGGAAATCAGAATTCCAATAGTTCCAACTTAAGAACTGAGAAAGAGGTCCCAGAGAAAGAGTGCAAATCTCCTATGTTCTTTTTGTCTTCTGTTTTTTTAAAAATATTTTTTCCATTTTATCAATTCCAGCCCTTAATTAATCCCATGGAATACAGAAGCCTGAAATCCCCAAGGAAGGGGAACTTGTCACTACATTCAGAGAAGATGAGATCCGAAGAGGGGGAGGCAGAGACTTGCTGCTCTTTCTGTTTGTTTGTCTCTCCTCCTACCCCCTGCATATCCCATAGGGATTGTGAAGGTAAATCTACAGAAAAGCACATGATTAGGGCCTTGCTTTCTAGTGGGAGGACCACACAAGGGGATTTCTGAGAAACGAGAAAGTACTAAGAAGAGTGCAGATAAGGAGGACCTCAGAAAAGTACCCTATAAATCTGTCAATAGTAAAGTTTCAGATATTAGAAACTATGGTAAGAAGTCGGAGTGATACAGTCTCTCTTAGCAGATAAAATTCTTACCAGATAGATTTCTATGTCCTTGCAAAATTAAATCTTTACTACTTCTCCCACCATGTACAGGCAATAATGTAAAGTTAACTAAATATTTTATTTCCTATATTGCAGAAATGACAAGTCTGCATCCCTTACAGGAGATAAAAATGACAAATATTTGAAATAAAATGTTTAATTTAAAATTTAGCTTGATATTTTTTAAATTTTATTAACTTTCAATTTAGCATTCTGCAGCATATAGTAGTAAGTATAATTACAGTAATAATTATAAAACTGACATTTATATAGTATGAGTTATTTTCACAACAATCATATGAGGTAGATAATTTTCTGAGGAGCACATTGAGATACAGTTTTCACATCCCCAAAATTCATGTTGTATGTGTTTCATGTTCCTGTCACCAGGATAGTGGTTTAACAGGAAAACTTGGACTACAATTCCATTCAGAGTGTAAAGCAAAATAGAAAAATGGGATAAAGTCACTAAACAAAAGAAGTATTAATTCAGGGGAATTTTCTATTTGAACATTTTGTTGTTGAGAGGAAATGGTCATGCAAATATTAAAACAGTAAAAGAACACTAATAATATAATAACTAATTAAGTAGATACCAATTAGGAAAAATAAAATATTTAAACAATTCAGTGAAGTGGAGTGCAACAAAGAATATCAGAATGTGATTTGACAACTAATACAAAACTTACCTTAAGTGTTTTATCTTAAAATATCAAAACAAGCAACTTTACTTAACTAAGAGCTGTTGCCTATTAGAGAAGGCACTAATTATTGTACTTTTCAAAGCATGCAGTATAATGACTATAAAACAATATTCTTTTGGAATGCCTTAATTTACAACATAAAGGATTTTCTTTCTCTAGAAGTTAAATAAGGGATGTGGTTTATGTGAATATAAGGAACCATTACTTAGGTAAAGCATACTAAGCAGAAATAACCAAGTTAACCTACTCTTCATATACCATGCCAAACTGAGAATAAAATATGACCAAGATGATTACAAAACACTACTATAATTTTAATTGTACCTATTAGTTTTGCTAGTTGTCTGTGAAATGCAACACATTCTTAGACTTCGCCTGGCAATTTAATTTGACAGATGAAGCCAAGATGCCCACCATTAAGACTAATGTCCAAAGTTGAAGGCAAAGCTGAGAATAGTCTAGCACCATGTTTTATCACAGTCAAAAATTTCAGCATGTATGTGCCTGAATTCTGTCTCATTATGACAATAAAAATAGGTGCTGGTATCATTTTCTTTTTCTTTTTGGTATTGTTGATCTATTACAGTTATCCCAATTTTCCACCATTGCTGCCCCCTGCCCCACCCACGCACCTCAGCCAATCCCTTCCCTGTTGTCCATGTTCGTGGGTCGTTCATACCTGTTCTTTAAACAGGTTCTTCCCATCTTCCCTCCCTTGTCATCCTCCCTTTCTTTTTCTTATACTAACATTGTTATTGCAAACTCTACTATCTAAGAATACTAATGAGCTTTTGTACATTAAATAACTACTAACATGACAGAAAACAAACTGCATGGAAACTTGCCTTCTACTAAAAACTAATAAACTTTTATTTTTTAATCAATTCAGTATTCAGTACCAAATTGAAGGACAGATAAATTTACTGATACAGAATAAGGCCCTAAATTCTCATGAATGAATGAGACAAACTAGAAACCAGAAGGCAGCGGGATTTTAGGGACACGTTAACGTGAAATGACTGAAAATTGTGTCAGTTAGCTTTGCTTGTATAACTAAGATTCTGATTATTTGAGAGTCTAAAGCAAGTGTTTTTCTGCAGTTTGTTATGGTTTTGAAGGTGAGTGGTTGTTTTTATAAAGGCCACTCAGCTAAAGAAACTGATGAATGCCTCAGATATAACACAGACTTCAGGTCTCAAAAAAGTGTTGTTTTTTTTTTCTAGGTAACATTAAAATAGCTGCTAGAGACAGCCAAAGCAGAGACCATGGCAGGGCTAGCCAAAAGTAGGCCAGATGATTGCTTCAGAAATGATGGCTGATCAGGGTACAGAAAGTAAACCACAGAAGCATGTGTTGTTAAAGCCTAGGATGCAAAAGTCGGTGCCATTAACTTCAATGAGGCAAGAGGTTTTTTTTTAAAGCATAAATTTTGAGCATACCCAGAGTCTCTAGCTCTCAGGTTTCTGACCTTGAACAAATAAATAAAAGTTGGCTTAGCACTGTAGATGGGGATGAGGTTGACTTACATTAATTTAGGTATTGGTTAGTAGAACATAAGTGTTCTACTACCATAGTAGACAACACAGTTGTTGTCTATTAACATAATTGTTGCCTAAATTTCAAAACAGCTAAATTTTCTAGGTTAAAGAAAGCTAAGACAATTATTCTTGAAAATTTTTATTTTGAGCCTAAATAGGCTAAAAAATCTGTACGGTCTCAAACTGCATTCTGTGAGGGCCAAGAAGAGACTTTTGGAAGGAACTAAGTGTATTCACAGGTTAAATAGTTTCATCCTGTGCTTTCACATGGGCTCAGTAATACTTAGTATACACAACACAGACATAACCTTATAGCTAAACAAACTCATAGGAAGAAGAGGAAAGTAAGCCATTGCAACACAAGGATAAACATCTATATCCATAGTAAAGTGTGGAAATGATTAAATTATCTAAAGCCCATGATTTACAGTGGGAATTGCAAAAAACATAGGCTACAAAGAATAAATTAAAATAAAGATAATTTGAATATACTACTAGATGGAAATAAAATTCACTTAAATAAGATATGTTGGCTAGAGCTCTCACTTTGTTCATGTCTAAAACTTGGGAGGAATTGGCAACATCTCTTACTTTAGTCTCAGAAGGAAGAGAGGACACAGAGGGGACCTTCCTAATTCCATAATTTAAAAATGTACAGTAGCAAAATGAACTACTGTATTGAAAATCTGCTAGTTTAGTGTGAGTTCACACTGGCATATTTGGACTTGTTTTGCTGTTTTTAATGTTGATTCACTTTCTTATTTCATATTCTGACTTTTTGCCATTATCATTGGAGTTTACTTGGTTGATACCAGGTTGGAATATTGGGGTGAAATTGTTTTTTAAGTGTAAAATTCTACTTGGGATAACTGCACTAAAAGTTGAAAATTGACTTATTTCCTACATTCAGCATGGGGGAGGTACCAGGGTTGAAAAAAATCAAGTGTGTCTTATACTTTGAGCTCTTTAAAACATATGACTTATCAGACGCTTTTAACTAGTTCAACTTCTAAGATTTTGAGTGAACCATACCCATTTCCGGGGATGATAAGTCAAGAAGAAATCTTGGGATGGACTTGATTCCTCTTACCCTCTTTTTCAGGATGAGATGAAGCAGAAGGTGAATTTATAATAGCTTCAAATTTCTTCATCTTTTTAACTCAAATATGGTTAAGCATTGATTTCAGATTTTAATTCCTTCATGTTTGACATTATTATATTTTCATCTGCAAGATAATTGAATTTTAGACTCCTTCTCCCTGGAAATTTGGTTAGGTTCTTTTTCTTTTTTGAATTAAAACAAGAGGACACCCTGTGTTTGACATTTTATTATTGGAATATCTTAACATTATAAATTGATATGTTGCAGATCCTTCGAGACCACATTGGATAATATTTGAAAAATATGGATGGGAAGCTGAGAGTTGTAGAATTTCGACTTTGGATATAAGAAAAACTCTAGTTAACACATTATTCTGACCTCATTTCAGAAACATTTGCACTGGTCTTAAGGGGTCTTAGGAGCAAACCACTTAGGAGGATGATCTTGAGAGAAGCCCCTCATGAACATATGTGATGAACTAATAGACTGCTGGACTCCCCTGAGGAAGTGTGCTGGTTGAGCAAGCTCAAAGCAATTAAGGTCAATAAGTTTGAAATAGAAAAAACTGTGGATGTTTGAAGGGAACATTCCTTTCCATTCCTAAAATGCCCTTCATTAAGAAAGAATTTCACTAAAATAAAATACCTAGGAGAAAAGAGCATAGTGGTTATGATATGCTATTTGCTATGAAAATTAGCAATATCTGCAAATTCAGTGAATTAACACAGTAAAAATTTACTTCTTACTCAGAGTCAAAGGTGCTCTCTGCATCTCTGGTCCATGAAATCACTCTGGGACTGCAACCTGTCAAACTGTGGTTGTGATCTTTTGCAGATCCTTTTTCTCTAACCCAGTAGGTAAATGGAACAGTAGGAGATTATAAACCTGGCTTGAAACTGACATGGTTTTCACTCACATTCCATAAACCAGAGTTCAATCACAGCAACATAGATCATGCAAAAGAGGCTGAAATGATGCATTCTAGCTGTGCACTCAGGAAGAAAAGGAGAATATAGGTTTTACTGATGAATAACATGCTCTGGCACCAAAATTGATTTGTTATGGTAATCACAGAAGAAAATACCATTTATATCTCTTACTATTCCATTTTACATAGTGGTTTAGAGCACAGTCTCTGGAGTTTGACTTATCAAGTTTGAACTCCAGTTTTACCATGTGCAGACAGAGTGTACTTGGGCAAGTCATGAATAACCTCTCTCAACAGCTCATTCCATGAAAGAGGATAATAATAGTACATATCTCATAAAATTGTTGCAAGTATTAGCAATAAATACATTCAGCATACAGAGTAGAAGAGTAGCTACTCTATAATAGTATTATACTCTTGGGTTAGATTGGAAGCTGTGTCCTTTAAAATAGGCTCCTTCTTTCCACGTGTTGTTTCATGTTTTTCAGTGCATGAGCTTGGGTTCAGTAATTGCTGGTACTGTGTCAGCCCCTCTGTATCAGTGAGAAGGTTTTGTGGAGATGCTCAGGACTGAAGGTGGTAGAACAAGAAGTAAGAGCCTGGTTTCCTGATGACACTATGGGATTACCAAACAAGCCTTGTTTTTTTAAAGAAAAATTTATTTCATTAGGGAAAAATGATACCATATTTTACTATTTATTATTTTTACTTTATTCATATTTATTCTATTACAGTTGTGCCAATTTTTTGTTCTTTGACTAATTCCTTCCCTTTATTTCCATCATCCCCCATACCCCACTTTCCTCTGGCAGCTGTCAGTCTGTTCCCTGTTTCCATGTCTCTGGTTCTGTTCTGCTCATTAGTTTATTTTGTTCATTAGGTTCCTCTTATGAGTGAGATCATATGGTATTTGCCTTTCATTGAATGGCTTATTTCACTTAAAATCATAGTCTCCATTCCATTCACGCTGTTGCAAAAAGTAGAAATTCTTTCTTTCTGTTGCTTAATATTCCATCGCATAAATGGACCACAATTTTTTAATCCACTCATCTACTGATGGTCACTTAAGTTGTTTCCAACAGTTAGCTATTATACATAGCAGTGTATGAACACAGGGATGCATAAGTTCTTTTGAGTCAGTGTTTTGGAATTCTTAGAGTATATTCCCAGCAATAGAATCACTGGGTCAAAAGGTAGTTCCATTTTTAACTTTTTGAGGAAATTCCATACTGTTTTCCCCAGTGGCTGCACAGTCTGCATTCCCACCAACAGGGCACTAGGGGTCTCGTTCTCCACATCCTCTCCATTCCTTTTTTTTTATTTATTAATGAGAGAGATTCTGGCAGGTGTGAGGTGACTATCTCATTGTGGTTTAAATTTGCATCTCTCTGATGGCTAGTGATGCTGAGCATCTTTTCATGTCTATGGGTCATTTATGTATGTCCTCCTTGGAGAAGTATTTATTCAGGTCTTTTGCCCATTTTTTAATTGGATTGGTTGTCTTTCTGGTGTTTAGTTGTATGAGTTTTTTATATATATTGGAGATTAAACCCTTGTCCAATAGATCACTGGTATATATGCTCTCCCACACAGCTGGTTCCCTTTTAATTTTGATGGTGGTTTATTTAGCCACACAGAAGCTTTTTAATTTATTGTAGCCCCATTTGTTTTTTTTTCCTGTATTTTCCTTGCTGTAGGAGATATATTGGCAATATTTCTATGTGGGATAGCTGAAATTTTGCTGCATATGTTTTTTTATTAGGACTTACATGGTATCATGACTTATACTTAAGTCTTTTATCCTTTTATACTTAAGTCATTTTGAGTTTATTTCAGTGTATGGTATAAGTTGGTGGTCGAATTTCACATTTTTTAATTTGTACCAATGCTGTTTGCCCAACACCATTTATTGAAGAGGCAATTTTTACTGCATTGCGTGTGTGTGCCCCCTTTGCCACATATAATTGACCATAGAGACTTAGGTTTATTTCTTGCTTCTATATTCTGTTCCATTGGTGTGTCTATTCTTATTCCAGTCCCAGGCTGTTTTAATCACAGTGGCTTTATAGTGTAGTTTGATAGCAGGTATTGTGTTCCCTCCAATTTGGTTCTTTTTCAAGATTGCTGTGGCTATTTGGGGTCTGTATTTGATTTTATTTTACACACTGCTATACTTGTTGCTATGATGTTTTTTGGCTAACCCTAATAGTGATTAACGTATAAATCACTTAAAATTTGAGGAGTGGAGGCAATGAAAAAATATGTAGTATGTAAATATCACTCTTATATGTGGAAACGACTAGAAGAGAAAAAGAATAGATTTAGGGGAACCGATTACCTAGGCACTACAATGGATTAGATGAGCAGTCAGTCATATTTTCTTGGGTTTAGAAGATATGGGTGTAAACGGAGAGAAGAGAATGAATTAAAAAGTAAGTTGAAGACAAATTTCACATGAATATCCTTCTGGCTATAAGTTAATTATTTGTAAGTAAATTCTGATACCAAAGACATATTAACTTTCTAAAAGTTATGAATCATTCTAGATAATTTCCTGGTCACATCTATTATAAAACCTGTATGATATGAACTTCAGGATCATTTTTATACTGCATTTAGAGTTGAAAATTATTTTCAGATTTTTTATGATGAAACCATAAAGTGAAAGATAGCAAGATTATTGTACCAGCACAGAGTAAAATAATAAGTATATTTAGTGTGGTGTCCATTAGTCAAAGGTTTATTCTTCTCAGGATCTTTGATGGGCATATTTAAAAAGCAAATAATGTCTCATCCATTTTTAAATATACTCGGATGAGATGTAATAGATGGAATCAACCAAACACATTGCACATGTGAGAGTAATATATTTCAGCTTTTATGTTTAGATGTCCTATCTATTTTTTGTACTAATATACATTTCCACAGAAAAACAAAAATAGGTACTATTTAGATTAAATGGAAAATAAAGGTTAAAGTTTTAAATAAAAGCTTCACCAATTAACTAAAAATTACTTTTAGGTGCTTTTATCTTTTCTGCAAAAATAGGAGGCATTTTTCTGACAATGTGTCTATTATCAATATGAATTATTTCTTAATCTCTATTTAAAGGGTGGGCTAAGATAAAGATACATACAATTGTGATTTTTGGAGTAGTTTCAGTTCTTTTAGAAGCACAGGATTCAGAAACACAAGAGAGAACAAAAATATATAAGCAAAATTTATAATAGAAGAAGATAGAAACTCTTTAAAGTGGAAAATAAAACTTTTGTTTCCTTATCTCCAGTCCCTTTCAACAAGAATGTATCTAAAAGTGAAATACAATCTGGAGGCAAAGACCACACTGAAACTCTGACTGTAACTTCCTTTATTATTATCATTGGAACACTTATTGATGTGCCTTCTTCAGGCAAAAAGGTTTCTAGGAGACTTAAGGGCTTATACACACAGCAGCATCACAAGCCCAGAGTAGCTGTGATTAGATATGGAATGAGAGGCATAACTTAAAAAATTGTGAGTGTGGCTTCTGACATGTGGAATAAATTCAAATGTGTAAGAAACATGTTTTCCAGGGGACTGTATTAGGAAATGTGCCTCCACTTTGGATGAAAATGGACTAGAACATTCAAGCTGGAAATACATCTTAGGCATCCAAATTTCTCCAGGCTGAAAATAGGCTGAAACTGCTGCTCCAAGAGCATACAAACCAATGCCTTATTCACAAGTGGCCAAAGAGGGGTAAAAAAGAAGGGCTCCCCATAGGACTGAGGCAAAAGTTGCAGTGCAAAATGGACTTGAGAGTGTATTTCCAAGATGCTCAACCAAATTAAGGAACATTTCCTGCCCCAGTACTTGGGATACCTGCCAAATGTGTCTGCTGGATTGTAGAATGGCTCTGGGCCAGGGAGAGTCGTCTCACAGTTTTCCCTTAGTCAACTGAAGTGCTTATACATTATCCTCTCCCTTAATCCCCATTGTATGGTGGATGTGTATGGAGCAGATAATTAGTCTTTTAAATGCATAAGAATCCAGATCAAAAAGAGCCACATAAATGGCACTTTACATCTAGACTAAATGTAAATAACAAGATTTTAGACTACAAGTTTAATGCTATGATTTGATGAGACTTTTGTGGTCTTTGGATAAGTGATAAGACACATTTTAAATGTGGGTGGGTTTTAAGTAATTGTGGCCTGAAGGTAAATTAAGGTAGATCAATTTCACTGATGCATTGACACCTAAAAAGAATTTGGCTCAGAAATTAAGAGGGCTCTTCTGTGTGACTTGCTGTGCCCAACGGGAAGCTGTAAAATCTTCAAAGGTGTACACTGAATTCACCATTGTTCTAACTGAAATTTTAGATAAAATGCATTCATAGTACCGTTTTTATTAAAGAAAATAATGGTTTACAGGCAACTCTATGCTCACATTCAAAGCTACTAGAGAAAATGGTTTAGCTTAAAAAGAGATTTAGTTTTCAATAAAAATAAAACAGTTCTTTCACTTCTTAGCAACTTAAAGAATATGTTTAGAGCTAGTAAAAATACTATAGAGTAGCACTCATTTACTGCTGATGCCTGAGAAAATCAGGATGAGATCTGGGAGATAAATTCTGGTGGATGTTTTAAGCATAAAGTAATAAACACTTTTTTATCTAGTAATTTCATTTCAGGCATCTTAAGTCATAGAAATAATATAAAATATAGAAAAATAGAACAAGAACATTGAGTATAGCATTGTTTGTTTTAAAAAGTATAAATAAGGTAGATTCCAGTCACCAAGGACTTGGCTCAATTTGTTTTGGTGCATCCACTCAAGGACCTGTCATATGGCCATTTCATACAAAGCCCATCATGGAAAATGTGGAAGAGGAAATATTAGCAGATAAAAAATAAAGATAAATAATTGCATACACCCAATGATGACAACAAAATAAAAGTATAAATGTGACAATAATTACAGAGAATTATGGGTCATGTTCTTCTTTTCTCCCTTAGATTTCATATAATCATATCATAGGGCTTTTATGATTTAGGTAGAATTTTTAGAAGACAAAAATAAATAATGTATATAATACCATATAAAATATAGATTATATAATTTTTATTGTATTGTATTTTTTCCATTACCATTTGTTCCCCCTATACCGTCTTCCATCTCCACTGAGTCCCTGTCTTCACAATCACCACACTCTTTTCCATGTCCATGACTTTTTTTCTTTTTTGCTTCATCCATCCACACTGAGCTGTCAGCCTATGAGTCTCTATCTATAAGTCTGTTTCCAACTCACTAGATTCCATATATGAGTGAAATCATGTGATATTTGTTTTTCTCTGACTGGCTTATTTCATTTAGCACGATGTTCTCCAGGTTCATCCATGCTATTACAAAGAGTAAATTAATATTTTTTCATAGTGGGAGTAGTATTCTACTGTGTAAATATAGGTTTGCTTTCAACTGAATTCTCTACCTGAAACTGACCCCTTATAGTAATTACTACTGTTATATTACAGAATCTGGGAACCTTGGTGTTACACCATATGGTTGTGCCATCTCTTAAATCAATATTTATGAACATGGTTTACAGGTGTTTATGTCATTGTACCTTATAGAAGATATATTTTAACTTTTTATTTAAAAGCTTTATCCTCACCTGAGGTTATGCTTATTTATTTTAGAAGGAGGGAGAGGGAGAGAGAGAGGGGAAGAAACATGGATGTGAGAAAACATCAAACAGTTGCCTCTCATATGCATCCCAACCAGGGACAAAACCACAAGCTGGGCATATTTTTAAATTTTTTTAAATTAAATTATTTTGTGCACATCATTGATACAATAATAATAAAAGTAACAGTGGCATAATCAGAGACCTGAAAAGCACTTGGTAATTGGTGCATTCCTCACTTTGTGTTTTTATTGCTACATATACAAGAAAATGTCCAGGATGGTGCATTGAGGCATGTAATAGATAACTTTTTTTTCAAGAAGGTTCTAAATTTTATTTAAACAATAGTAACAAAGCATTATGTTAAGTGAAATAAGCCAGGTGGTAAAAGACAGATACCACATGATCTCACCTTTAACAGGAAGCTAAACAACAAAATAAGCAAACAAGCAAAATATAACCAAAGACACTGAAATAGAGAACAGGCTGACAGGGACCAGAGGTGAAAGGGGAGGGAATTTCAGGGGAAAAGGGGAAGGGTTTACAAGAACAAGTATAAAAGACACATGGACAAAAACAAGGAGGGGTACAAATGGGAGGGAGGGAGGAGGGCTGGGTAGGTGGGCTGGGATGGGAGTAAAAGGCAGAAAATTGTATTTAACCCACAATTAAAAAATAAATAAATAAATAAGATTAAAAAAATAAAATAAAAATGTACATTAAAACATATCAAATATGTAAGAATTAATGTAACTTCAAATTTGTATAATCTGCCATAAAATTACAAAATATTATTTTAAAAAATTAAAAGATCTAAATAGTGAAGAAATATAACATGCTTATGGTTTGGAGGACTCATAAAATTTTCAGCTTGTCCTAAAGAAATTTACAAAACCAAGAAAATGCAATGATATTATGTAAATCTTTTTTAATTTTTAAAAAAAATTTAGAGAGAGGGGAAGGGAAGAAGAAAGAGTGGAAGAGAAACATCACTGTCTGGTTGCCTCTCATGTGCCCCCGACTGGGGACCTGGCCCACAACACAGGCATGTGCGTTGATTGGGAAACAAACCAGTGACCCCTTGCTTCACAAGCCTGTGTTCAATCCACTGAGCTACACCAGCCAGGGCTCATGTAAGTCTTTTAATGTGTTTGTATGTGTTAAATGGACAATTAATTTTACAAATTATATGTAGCTGCAAAGGACATCAAACTAGCCAAGATAATTGTGCACAACAAGATGGAACTATTCATTTAACCAAATATCAAAACTTCTTATAGAGTGTTGGCAATTAAGGCCATTTAGTTTTGGTGCAAAGATACACAGAAAGACCAATAGGATAAAGTACAGTTCAAAAATAGATGATCATATATGTGACTTACAGGAAAAAATGCCATGAATATGCATTACAAAGAGTCATTAATGAAAATGTCTTTCACAGTGTGTGTCAAATGGATAATCACATGAAAAATATGGGAATTTAGTCTCTACATGAAACTATATACAAAATTCTAAACCAATTAGGTTGTTAACCTAAATGTAAAAGACTAAATAATAAAGCTTTTAGTGGAGGATATAATTGAATATTTTTATTATCTCTTAGAAGATGAGTTTCTTAAAATAAAAATACTAATTATGAATGGAAAGTTTGGTAGACTGACTCAATGAAACAGAACTTCATGACACCACAAGTCATTGTTAAAAGAATAAAAAGGTAAACAGAGTGGGGAAAGCTATTGGCAACACACACAAATCATAAATGCGAGTATCCTGAAGTTATATGTTGGAAATGCTAAAAATGAATAAGATAATGAATTACAATCAAATACAACCCTGCATTTTAGCTTGAATAGACACTACTAAAGATAGTCAAATGATCAATAAGCCTCTAATCATGTTCTTAATCTTAGCAGTCAACAAGGAAACCTATATCAAACCTACCCCACAATTACAGGACCTGTACTTGATGAAGTTGTAGAATAACTGGAAATCTCTTCATTAAAGCAGAAGTATAATTTCTGGGTCATAAGGAAGTTCCATTTTTATTTTTTTTAGGTATCTCCATACTGCTTTCCACAGTGGCTATGGCAATCTGCATTCCTACCAACAGTGCAAAGATTCCCTTCTCTACATCCTTACCAGCACTTGTTGTCTGTTGATTTATTTATGATATCCATTCTGACAGGTGTGAGGTAATATAATTGTGTTTTTAATTTGCATCTCTCTAATGATTAGCGATCTTGAGCACCCTTCATACGTCTATTGGCCACCTATGTGTCCTCTTTGGAGAAGTGCCTATTCAGATCCTCTGTCCATTTTTAATTGTATTTTATTTTTAGGTTTTGAGTTTTGTAGATTTTATTTACTAATGTTTAGAGAGAAGAATGGAGGGAGGAAGAGAGGGACAGAAACACCAATGTGTGGGTCTCTCTCATACCCCCCACAGGAAACTTGGGCCACAACCCCATCAGGTGCCCTAGACAAAGAATCAAACTGCCATCCCTTTAGTTTGCAGGCTGGCATTCAATCCACGGAGCCACATCAGCCAGGGAAAGTTTTATGAGTTCTTTATAAATTTTGGATATTAACCCCTATCAGATGTATCAGAAAATACATTCTTCCATTCTGTGGATTGTGTTTATTTTGTTGATGACTTCCTTTGCTGTGCAGAAACTTTTTAACTTGATGTAGTCCCTTCATTTATTTTTGTTTTGATTCCCTTGCCTGAGGAGATATTGCTAAGATCAATGTCTGATTTTACTGCCTATGTATTCTTCTAGGAATTTTAGGTTTCTGGGTCAAACATTTAAGTCTTTAATCTACTTTGAAGTTATTCTTCTGTGTGGCATAGATTCCACTTCTGGGAATTTATCCAAAGAAATCCAAACCACTAATTCAAAAGAATATAAGCACTCTTATGTTCAATGCAGCATTATTTACAATGAAGAAAATTTGGAAGCAGCCTAAGTGTCCATCAGTAAGTGAGTGGATAAAACAACTATGGGACATTTACACAATGGAATACCACTCAGACATACAAAAGAAGAAACTTTTACCCTTTGTGATAGCATAGATGGACCTCAAGAACATTATACTAAACGAAATAAACCAATCAGAGAAAGACAAATACCATTTGACTTCATTCATAGGTGGTATCTAATAATCAAAATGAACTAAAAAACGAAATCGAGATAGACCCATAAGCAGCAGTATGACAGCTCAGGGTGAGGTGTTTAGGGGGGTATAGAGATGGGGCAAAAAGGAAAAAGGACTCATGGACGTGGACATCAGTGTGGTGGTTGTGTGGGGAAGGTGGCATAAGGGGGATTAATGTTAATGAAAAATACAATAATTTTTATTGTTTATAACCCAAAAAGTGAAAAATAATTTAAAAAATTTAAAAAGAAAAATTAAAATTGCACAACCAGTGAGGTAAGTTAATCAGCATAGTCACTTGGAATAAAGCTAAGCATGTGTTAAGTCAGAGAAATTTTATTCTTCTGTATATACTCAACAGATATCTATAATCACGCATATACACGGAAAGCTTACTAACACCATTATGTTATCCAAAAGCTAAAATCAATCTCCATGTAACACAGGTAATGTGGTTAAATTAACTGCATACTGAAAATTACACAGCAATGAAAAATTTTAAAAACAACTACATAAACACATAAAAATATAGGTGGAACTCAATATAATTTTGAGTACAGTACTTCTTACTGCATAACTATATTTATAGAAATTGCAAAATACAGGTCAAACTAATCTGTAGTATTTAAGAATGTGTGCTCATTTGGTAAAGTTATATAGAATATCAAATAATTATGAATAAAAGTAGGAATGTTGATCACTCTGAGAACAAAGTGTGAAATTATGAATGAAAACGATATTTAGTCAGCCCCATATTTTGGTACTGTATTATTTATTTATGTCTGCATTATTTACTTGGATGTACTCCTTTATTACATAACTGAGCTATGACATCAAAATACCAAATATCTAAAAATAAATATGACAAAATAGTGTAAAAGAGTTTATAAATGATTATTGACTTATACCAATACAGAAAAACTAAACTATTATTGTATAGTTTAATTATCTGTTTATTAAACAAGTAATTAATAATTAGAGATGTCAGTTCACAATAATCTATGGAATGAATATATTCTTAATTATATTTAGTGGAAAAATTTTAAAAGAGGGTTCTGAGACCTCCAGCTAAGATGGAAGCGTAGCTAGATACACTTTGCCTTCTCCCACAACCAAATGAAGGATGATAACAATTTTTTTTAAAAAGTAACCAGAACTGCCAGAAATTAAGATGTATGAAAGTCTGACAACCAAGTAGTTAAAGAAGAAACATTCACCCAGACCAGTAAGGGGGGCAGAGATGGGCAGCTGGGGTGGAGAGGACTGACAGCAAGGCAGTAACTGGAGGACCAGGAGGTCCCATGTTTACTTGCAGATAAACCAGGAGGAAAGCTGGGGAGCAAGACAAACCATGAAACCCAGGGTTCCAGTGCAAGGAAATAAAGCCTCAAAATTTCTGACTGAAAAAACCTGTGGGGGTTGAGGTAACAGGATAAATTCCCAGCCTCACAAGAGAGTTTGTTGGAGAGACCAACAGGGTCCTAGAACATACACAAACCCACTCACTGGGGAATCAGGACCGGAAGGGCCCAATTTACTTGTGGGTAGTGGAGGAAGTGACTGAAAGCTGGTGGAGAGCTGAGCAAGTGGCATTGTTTCCTCTTAGACCACTGCCCTACACACAGAGACACAACTCAGGGTTGTGGGTTGCCCTGCCCTGGTGTACACATAAGGTTCCATCCCTTACTATATAACAGGCACATTGAAACAAGAGAAAAAAGATGGCCCCAGATCAAAGCTCCAGAAAAAATACAACTAAATATAAAGAGATAGCCAACCTATCAGATGCAGAGTTCAAAACACTAGTAATCAGAATGATTACATAAATACAGCATCTTGATTGCAAAATAGGTGGAAAAATTAGGGCTATGAAAAATGAAAGAAAGAAAAATATACAAGGAACCAACACTGAAGGGAAGGAAACCAAGACTCAAATCAACGGTTTGGACCAGAAGGAAAAAAACAAACATTCAACCACAGTAGAATGAAAAATAAAAAAATAAAAAAATATGAGGAGAGGCTTAGAAACCTCTAGGACAATTTTAAACATTCCAACATCCAAATCATAGGGGTGCCAAAGGGAGAAGAGGAAGAGCAAGAGCAAGAAATAGAAAATTATTTGAAAATATAATGAAAGAGAACTTCCCCAATCTGGCAAAGGAAATAGACTTCCTGGAAGTCCAGAAAGCACAGAGAGTCCCCCAAAAAGTTGGACCCAAGGAAACACACACCAAAGCACATCATAATTACATTACCAAGATTAAAGATAAGAAGAGAATCTTAAAAGCAGCAAGAGAATAGGAGACAGTTACATACAAAGGAGTTCCCCTAAGATCGTCAGCTGATTTCTCAAAAGAAACCTTGCAGACAAGAAGGTATTGCAAAGAAGTATTCAAAGTCATGAAAGGCAAGGGCCTACATCTAACATTACTCTATCCAGTGAAGTTATCATTTAGAATGGATGGATGGATGAAGTGCTTCATAGACAAGATAAAGCTAAAGGAGTTCATCATCATCAAGCTCTTATTATAGGAAATGTTAAAGGGAATTACTTAAGAAAAAGAAGATCAAAACTATGAACAGTAAAATGACAACAAACTCAAGACTGTCAACAACTGAATCTAAAATAAACAAACTAAGCAAACAGGAACAGAATCATAGAAATGTTGATCACATGGAGGGTTATCAGTGGGGAGGGGGAAGGAGAAGAAGGAAAATGTAAAGGGATTAAGAAGCATAATTTGTAGATAAAAATAGACAGGGGGCTATTAAGAATAGTATAGAAAAATGAGGAGCCAAATAACTTGTATATATGACCCATGGACATTAACTAAAGGGGGGGATTGGTGGAGGGAAGGGGGTACTATGTGGAGAGGAGAAAAGGGGAAAATTGGGACAAGTGTAATAGCATAATCAATAAAATATACTTAAAATGATAAATAAATAAATAATAAAAAATAAAGGCTCTAATATTTATGTAAATGCTAATGTAAAAATAGCCAGGACCCATTTACAGAAATATAGGGTGATTGTCAAGAATTACATTGAAGCTAAATGTATTAACACTGTAGTATTGGTTCAGGATAGACAAAGAGATCAACGGACTAGAACCCAGAAACAGGTACTTTATCTACAAGAAAAAGTGGCAATGCAGAGAATTTCCTTCAATAAATGGTCTTATAAAAATTAGAGAGTCATGTGGGAAAACTGATGCCCTCATCAAAGTTACAAAAGTAACTTTCACAAAAATAACTTCAGTGGATTATATATATTAATATAAATAAAACATATATTAATAATAAATAAAATATGTAAATAATTTATAGTAGTTTCTAGAATATAATGTATAAGAGTGAAACTGTTGTTGTATTTAAATGTACAATAATTACAGAACCATTTTATTATGGAATTTATCTTGTCCAAACTAGCTAAAAACATATGAAGAATTTTGGTTATTTGTTGTTACGTCAAAAAGCAAACAATAGCATTGTTGGAAGCTGTGAAGCTCAGAAAAGCCTGCATAGATGTGGCTATACAGAGTATGATGGGCAGCAGGCCACTCGGTAACACAAACATGATTGAATAGTTCACTTTTGTAACTAGTCAATACAATACCTCACTTTTAGCCTTTTGTCTTATAAATAAAATTACTACAAATTTCAATCATTTAATTGCTCTCACTTCTTGACAGCAACTAGTATTGAATGACTCCTTAAAGGCACTGTCACAATCCTAAATCTTAGAAGTGGTCTTGCAACTTTAACTCTCGTGAGACATCTTCATTTCCCCTGGGGTATATGTTCCTTCCTGCAGCAAACTCAATAAACATAATTTTATGGAAGCATAGATGTATTCCTACTGGTCTTTATGTCTTGTTTCTAACAAACAAAGAGGAGAATGTGACAGACAATATTTGGTCATCTTCACCTCATAGCTGTGAATAACGTATTTAATTATGTGACCAGTTATATACACTTCATTCATATATATATGTGTGTGTGTGTGTGCATGTGTATGCATACATATATATAAATGGTTTACATATGTCTTATCAAAAACAATGTTAGTTTCACTGTTCATCTTTTCTTATCGTCTATATCGTTTATAGATGATAAAAAAAGATGAACAGTGAAAGAACAGCAAACTCACAGTTATTAAGAACCACACCTAAAACAAAAGCATACTAAGAGGACAGCTAGATTAGGAGCAGAACCATAGAAATGAGGATCACATGGGGGGTTAGCAACAGGGGAGTGGGAAAAGGAGAAGGGAGGAGAAGCTACAGAAAATAAGTAGCATAGATGGTAGGTAGAAAATAGGGGGGAGGGCAAGAATAGTATGGGAAATATAGAATCTAAAGAACTTGAGACATGTGGTCATAAACTAAAGGGGGGGAATGGTGGGGGAGGGGGGTTGCAGGGTGGAGGGAAATGAAGGGGGAAAATAGAGCAACTGTAATGGCATAATCAATAAAATATATTTAAAAAAACAATGTTAGTTTATTTTAGTAAGTACTTAGTGTTTTGTTTAAAGATTGAAATATTAACCTACATTTCCCAAAATAAGCTAAGATTTGATTTTCTAATTTTTTCTGATTAATTTTATTTTTTTTAATCTTCATTGCATTATTCCCACTACCATTAGACCCCTTATATTCCCCTTCCCCCACCAATCACCACACTGTTGTCCATGTCTATGTCCATGACTCCTTTATTCTTTTTGCTCAATCCCTCTACCTCCTGACACCCGACTCCAACTAGTTGTCTCCTGCTTTCCGTCTATGTGTCTGTCCTCATTTTCCCTGTTAGTTTAGTTTGTTCATTATATTCCACTATGAGTAAAATCATATGGCATTTGTATTTCTCTGACTGGCTTATTTCACTTAGTGTAATGTTTTCCAGGTCCATGCATGCTGTCACAAAAGGTAAAAGTTTACTTTTTATAACTGAGTAATATTTCAAAGTGTAAATGCCCTATAGCTGTTTCATTCACTCACCTACTAATGGACACTTGGGCTGCTTCCACATTTTAGCCATTGTAAATAATGCTACAATGAACATAGGGGTGCTTAAGTTCTTTTGAGTATTTTATCAGATATATCTCCCCATGCAAGGGGAACAAAAGGAAAAACAAGTAAATGGTACTACAACAAACTAAAATGTTTTTGCAAAGGAAATCAACAACATTTAAAAAATGCAGAGAATAAGAGAACATATTCACCAATACATCTAATGAGATTGATATCCCAAATATTTAAAGAGCTTGCAAAATTTAACATGAAAAAAACAAACAACCCAATTAAAAAATGGGCAAAGGACATGAACAGTCACTTATCTAAAGAGGACATACAGACACCGATAGACACAAGAAAAGCTCTTCAAAGTCACTAGTCATTAGAGAAACACAAATTAAAACCATAATAAGATATCATCTCACACCTGTCAGAATGGCTACCATCAATAAATCAATAAACAACAAATGATGGAGAGGATGTGGAGAAAGGGGAACACTTTTGCACTATTGGTGGGGATGCAGACTGGTGCATCCACTGTGGAAAGCAGTATGGAGATACCTCAAAAATTAAAATTTTATCTGCGTTTCGATACAGCTATCCAATTTCTGGGAATATATCCAAAGGAACCCAAAATGCTAAGCCTTTATAAAAGACACATTTCTGTGACTTAAAAAATCTTTAAGTTGACAAGAAAACTCATGTCTACCAAATTACAGATATATATTTAGAATACAATTTGTTATAATTACACGTCTCCTTAGAGAGAACATGTGTATGCTACAAGAGCGTGCCAGCAATCATTTTCAGTGTTCTGATTATTCCTTTATAATGTGCCTTCCTAATTCAGAGGGCAGACACATTCTTCCTTACTATGTTGATTAGTTTCTCTTTAATTATCCAGATGTTTTGTTTATATAATTTATTTATTCCTGTTGACTTTTTAGTAATGAGATTAATCTGTCTGATTTCCCTCCTTTTAGCTCAATATTATGCGTCTATAATCATCTCTTTCAATAAGTGTTTAAAATTCATTTTACTAGCTACTCTATTTTTCAAACGTGAAAATATTTTCTTATCAGGTCAATGTCACTGAGTATATTTTTTAAAAAGTTTTTTACATTATCCTCACCTTTTTCTTTTCATTGCATGTATATACTTTTATTTATTTTATTTTTATTAAAAACAATTATTTATGAACTGTTAATTAATTATTATTATTAAAATAATAACACATTATTATTGTTAAAAATAGTGTAAGTACTACTATTACAGGTGTTCCTTATTCCCTTTACCCTATTTCCCCCCCTCCACCAAGCCCTCACCCTTCACCCCAAACCTGGGCTTCTCTACATTCTTGCCATGGGTTTCTTATGTATGCATACATGCTCTTTGGCTAATCTGTTTCAGTTCCCCCACTGCTTCCTCTCTTAGATCTGTCAGTCTGTTCCATCTGTCCATGCCCCTGGTTCTGTTATGTTTGTCACTTTATTTTGCTCATTATATACCACATATGAGTGAGATCATCTAGTATTTTTCTTTCTCTGACTGGTTTATTTCACTCAGCATAATATTCTCCAGTTCTATCCACGCTGTTGCAAAGGGTAACATTTTCTTCTTTTTATGGCCAACTAGTATTCCATTGTGTAAATGTACCACAGCTATTTTATCCATGTATCTACTAGTGGGCACTTGGGCTATTTTCACACCTTGGATATTGTAAATAACACTGCTATAGACATAGGGGTGAATATATTCTTTCTGAATAGTGTTTCAGGATTCTTAGGATATATTCCTAGAAGTGGTATAGCTGGGTCATAAGGCACTTCCATTTTATATTTTTTGATGAAACTCTGTACTGTTTCCCTCAATGGCTGCACCAACCTGCATTTTCAACAATGGTGCAAAATTGGTGTCCTTTCTCCACATCCTCACCAGCACTTGTTGTTTGCTAATTTATGAATGATAGCCATTCCTACAGGTGTGAGATATCTCATTGTGGTGTTATTTTGCATCTTCCTCACCTTATAATTGTACAAGTTATAAGGTGACTTATACAAATATCAGTATAAATATGTAGATATAGTAAAATATAAAATTAGACATCATGTTGAATGTAATTGAATGGTGATATAAGAATACAAGCTCAATATCATTAGCTATCAGAGAGATGCAAATTAAAACCACAATGAGATACCACTTTACACCGGTCAGGATGGCTATCATAAACACAGCAACAAACAACAAATGTTGGAGAGGTTGTGGGGAAAAGGGGTCCTTAGATCATTGTTGGTGGCATTGCAGACTGGTACAAACATTATGAAAAACAGCATGGAATTTTTTCAGAAAAATTAAAGTTGACCTGCCTTTTGACCCAGCAATTCCACTGCTAGGATTATATCCTAAGAATCCTAAAACATCAATTTCAAAGAACCTATGCAAACCAATGTTCATAGCAGCACAATTTACAATAGCCAAGAGTTGGAAGCAACCTAGGTGCCCATCAGTAAATGAATGGATCAAAAAATTGTGGTACATATACACAACGGAATTCTATGCATCAGAGAGAAAGAAGGAGCTACTACCTGTTGCAACAACATGGATGGAACTGGATAGCATTATGCTGAGTGAAATAGGTCAGGTGTTAAAAGACAAATACCATATGATCTCACCTTTAACAGGAAGCTAAACAACAAAACAAACAAGCAAGCAGAGTAAAAACAAAGACACTGAAATAGAAAACAAGGGGACAGTGATCAGAGGGGAGAGGAAAGGGAATTTAAGGGGAAAAAAGGGGAGGGATTTGGAGGAACAAATAGGAAGGACACAGGGACAAGAACTAAGGGGGCCGGAAATGGGAGGGAGGTGGGGAGCAAGGCGTGAGGGGGCTGGGATGGGAGAAATAGACAAAAAACTGTACTTGAAAAATAACTAAATAAAATTATTTAAAAAAAAGAAATTTTAAGGTGAAGTGTGAAATAATAATGTGAAATATCTCATTTATAATTTTATATGGATTAAATATTGAAATGATTTTTTAATTTTATATATTGGATTAAATATATGATTAAAATTTTAAAAATCAGGTAAAAACGCGTAGTTTTTCCTTTACATTTCAAGAACAAGTTCACTGTTTGCTGCACTAGTCTTACTCCTTGTGCATTCTATCTTTTTTTCATGAGCCCATGTTTCAAAGGCATCTACATTTTATGGTCCAGTGAGCTAAATATGACTTTCAAAGCACACACCAAAACGCAATCATGGCTCACTTCAGCAGTTGTTTCTAAAGTGGTTGTTGCTAGTACAGTTCTCATTTATTTGTTTATCTAAGATTATTAATGGGAATGCATACAAGAAGATTCTAAATATATTCCAGCTTGGGTTGATATGTGTTGTTTAAAAGTTCCTAAATGGTATGACTATCTGGATTGGCAAACAAGCAATACTCAATCTCTACCCCATTCACCGTAATCATCTATATTTAGATGCCTTAATAAAATTATTTTTATTCTCTCCAATTTAAAGGTCATTAAAGGGAAAGTTTAAAAAAATAAATATTAGGAGCTCATTAAAAGTACCATACTACTAAGCATTAAAAAGATACATTTATTTATTTATAGAAAGAGGGGAAGGAGGGAGAAGGAGAGAAAGAGAAATATCAATGTGTGAGAGATACATCAATCAGCCTGCAAACTGGGCATGTGCCCTGACCGGGAATTGAACCAATGACCTTTTGATTTAAGGCCGGCACTCAATCCACTGAACTATAGCATCCAGGGCCATATTACTGTGCTTTTTAAACATAATTTAACTATAGTACTAGGCTTAGTATCTTTTTCTCTTCAAAATATTTTTCTTCCATTATATCAACATCATCTTTTAATAATTTTTATTCTAGAATGCATTTATAAACTCAACATAAAAATAATCATTGATAATCCTTACTTATTCATAGTATCCTCAATTATGGCATTCAGTAAATTTTCCAGATAAAATTTTAGATTATTATTTATTTTTCAACAAATTTTTTGTGATTTTGAGTGAATATGTAGAAGTCATTAATTAGCTTTTGAGGAAAATATTATATAATATATATTACACTGTAATCACATATCATATTATATGAGTATATTTTACATTGTATATTATGTATTATAAATGATATACTATGTATTAACACATTATATTAAATATGCATTATTCCCAATTAGGAATATGTTAGAGTTATCAGATCATATTTTTTGTGCATATGTCTCTCTCAGTAAAAAACATTAATTACAATTTAATATATTTTCCATATTTCATATTTAAATTGTTTAGATAAGTATATTTATATGATGTTATAAGATACATAATAATTAAAAATTATAATTGTGTGTATGAGCACATTAGAGAGAGGAAGACACATTGTGATGCTTAATCTTATATGCCAACTAGGTAAGGCCGCTGTGCCAAGATTTTGGCCAAACACTAAGTTAGATGATGCTGGGAAGGTATATAGATAAGATTAACATTTATTATCAGTAAACTTATTAAGTAAACCGTTATCTTCCATAAAGTGAGTGGGCCTTATTCAATCGGTTAAAGGTATTAAACACAATACCTTCAAGAACGAGGTTTCTTGAAAAAGCAATTGTGCCTCAAGCCCGAAACAAAAATTTGTCTCAGCCAGATCAAGACATGACATTTATACCAAGCCTGTCCAGAAAGTATCCAGCCACACACCATATTAAACAGGGCCTTTTTCTGAAGAAGAAACAAGATACAAAAAACATTGCGCATAAGACAATGATGACTCAGTCCCCTTCAAAACAAGCACTTTGGGACCTCAACACAGTTCTCCTAATTGCCATCAGCTGCCCCATTTTGTTTTCCTGAATCTCATTGACAGTCCGAAATCTTTTCTCTTTCAAAGGCGATTTTAGTTCTGGGAAAATCCAGAAGTTAAAGGGCACCAAATCAGGGATGTGGGGGTCCAAGTTACTTGCATTATTTAATATTTTGCCAAAAAACTCTGGGTAAGATGTGACGCATGAGTAGGTGTGTTGTCGTGATGAGGCTGCCAATCAGCAGTTGCTAGTAGCTATATCCTTCTGAAGCATCTGAATAGTTTCTGTGAATGAATATATAAGCTTACTGCAAAATTTGATGCAGATTTGTTGCTCTACCTGCTCAGTCATTTTGAATGTGACAGACACACAATACATATGCTCACTCAACAGCATCTACAGCCACCACTGACTAGTACAGTGAAGTCATCACTGTTCACACATAATGTGCTCCAGTCCACTCTCCTTGGCTGTCAGGTTACATCAATGCGACACAAAACATTCTTGTTATATTGACAATGGCTGGACTTTTTCCAAGCAGACCTTGTATATCCTGTTATTTTGTCTCTTTGAAGAACCTTGACTAATGCATATATATATATATATATGCATTATATATGCATTATAATGCATTATATATGCATTTTATATATATATATATAAAATTTTTAAGCATAGGAATACCCATTATTATAAGATTATGAGA
The DNA here is from genome assembly GCF_021234435.1 of Artibeus jamaicensis. Lineage (NCBI taxonomy): Eukaryota > Metazoa > Chordata > Mammalia > Chiroptera > Phyllostomidae > Artibeus > Artibeus jamaicensis. Next base: position 12,440,825 of record NW_026521823.1, on the reverse strand, counting down.
ATATGAGTGGCCTATATTAAAGTCTTATTTGAATTGTGAGGTTTGTAATTTTATAATAAATTCCATGTATAGAATATGAAGTTTTCTCTATTAATTAATGGTACTTAGTGCAGATACAGAGAAAAAAGTCATACAACAATGTGGCACAAATTTATTGAGGTTATTTACAAAGATGTATTTGAAAATGGTCAACAAGATACTTTATTCTTGAAACATCAAGAGGCTGATATTATACAAATAGTAAAAACAAGGTTGAATATATAAGTTTAATGTCACCTTGAATTTGAGAAATCATATGTATGATGTTTCTACTAATTACTGGAATACTCAAGATTTTGGAGATTAGAGTTTGGCATTAACACAGTAATTATATGCCTTTGAGAGCAAGCTTCAGCAGTGAATAATAGGACAATCTCCCTGCCAATTCGGAAATCAAGCAATAATAGCACAAAATGTTGGAAGCAGTGGGTATGTGAGTAACATTTTAGTTAAATCTATCACTTTTGTAAGTGATAGCTTCTGGTTTTACTTCTTATTTAGGAAGCCTTCCACACAGTAAATTTAAAGTTATTATTTATACCTCATGTATTTTCATTTAATTTTTCTTACCTGCAGATATTGAGCAAGCTCCAGTTCATTTTTATGTATCGTATGAGTAGAGATATAATAGATCATTTTTACATAAAGATTTTGGAACACTTTAAAAATTCATTAGATGGTGACTACTTACTATTTACCAGATAATTTAAATATGCAGTTGACCCTTGAGCAACGTGAGTTTGAACAATATGAGTCAATTTTATACATGAGTTTTTCTCCAACAAATACATGGATTCTCTTTAATCCTGAGCTGATAGTCCTCAGTTGTGGATGGCCAGTCACAGGCCTTGATCTATGTGATTACATACAGGAGACGAACGTTACATCTCAGGAGGTCCTGGAACCAATACCGCAGAGACTGTGGGACAACACAGGTTTTTAGGGGGTAAAAATGTTACATATAAAATTTTAGCTGCACAGGCACTGGCAGCCCTAACCCCTCATTGGTCAAGGATCCACTGAGTATGTGCATTTATTATTTAGAAAGATTGTATGCTATATAGAAATAAAGGAAAATTATTATGGAATAGATGATGAACTGTTCTTTAAGCATAAGCAATTCATCTCGTGGGAAATTTGCATGATTATATTTTGGTTGAATTAATTTACCTGGTCACTTGCAACTGAAAATAGTTGAAATATACTTCTTTTTCAAAGCGTTTTTAAAAAAATTATTGTTCAAGTACAGTTTTCTGTCTTTTACTCCCATCCCAGGCCATCCCCCAGTGCTCCCCACCTCCCTCCCATTTCCACACCCCTTTAGTTTTTGTCTCTGTGTCCTTTATACTTGTTCCTGTGAATCTTTCCCCTTTTCCCCTGAAATTCTCTCTTCTCTCTCCTCTGGACACTGGACACTCTTTTTCAGTGTCTTTGGTTATATTTTGCTTGCTTGTCTGTTTTGTTGTTTAGCTTCCTGTTAAAGGTGAGATCATATGTTATTTGTCTTTCACCAACTGGCTTATTTCACTCAGCATAATGCTTTCCAGTTCCATTCATACTGTTGCAAAGGGTAGAAGCTCCTTCTTTCTTTCTGCTGCATAGAATTCCATTGTGTAAATGTACCATAGTTTTTTAAATGCATTCATTTACTGATGGGCATCTAGGTTGCTTCCAACTCTTGGCTATTGTAAATTGTGCTGCTATGCACATTGGGGTGCATAGGTTCTTTTCGAATGGTGTTTCTGGATTCTTAAGATATACTCCTAGCAATGGAACTGCTGAGTCAAAAGGCATATTCATTTTTAGTTTTCTTAGAAAATTCCCTACTCTTTTTCATAATGGTTGTACCAGTCTGCAATCCCACCAACAGTGAACTAGGGTCCCCTTTTCCCCACAATATCTCCAACATTTGTTGTTTGTTGCTTTGTTTATGATGGCATTCTGACCGTGTAAAGTGGTATCTCATTATGATTTTAATTTGCATCTCTGTGCTAGCTAGCAATATTGAGCATTTTTTCATGTGTCTCTGGATCCTCTGTATGTCCTCCTCGGAGAAGTGTCTGTTCAGGTCTTTTGCCCATTTTTTATTTGAGTTGCTTGTCTTCTTAGAGTGGAGTCCTGTGAGTTCTCTTTTTTTGTTTTCAAAAACAACTTTATTCATGACACATTTTTAAAAAAAAACTCCCACCCGCTGGAAATGAGCTAAAAAAATTAACAAAATCCACCTTCTACCTCCCTGTGCACACTTCCTCCCATTCCCTCCAAATAAAAGGGGGGAAGGCAAAGAAAAAAAACCCTGAAAAACAAAAATGCCCCCAACCCCCCAAAACAAGGTAGTGCGTTCCCCCAGGGGATAGGGGAATTTACACTGGAGCCGCTGGGAGCGGAACGGAGATCTTCTGGCTACCGAAACCTGCAAAGAAAGACACTCAAAACGGAGAAAGAAACACAAAAGGAAACAAAATAGATCACCAGGCAATATGCAGGAACAGGGAGCCAGAAAAGAGGGGTGGGGAGGGTGGTCGACCTGGCAGGACAGGAGCAGGCAGGAGGGTACTGTGAAAGTGAGGGAGAAGATGGAGGGAAGGTAACAAGCAGAACAGTTTGGTGTCCTTCCAGAGCCCTGGGTAAAAAAAACAAACAAAACCCAAAACCCTCCTACCATCCATGCCCACCTACTCTTGAGCAGCCCCCAAAGGGGTGAAGTGGGACAGGAAATCAGGGGGAGCAGCTTGCACAGCTGAGTCGAGTCCTTGGCAAATCCCCAGAGTGAATGAGCAGCCCCCTGCCCCACTCCCTGCGCCTTCCCCTACTCCCCAAAGCAGGTCCCTCCTCAGCAGTTAGTTATGGAATTCTCCCCCCTTCCACAGTATATCTTTTTTTTTAAATATTTTTTTCCATCAAGGTCATCTTCTGTTTTTCTTTTTTTTTTAATTATTTTTTTCCTTCTTTCCTCTTTTTTTCCTGTCTTCCTAATACACATTTTTTTTTTTAGTAAGGGGAACACCATGAAGTCGCTCTAGCCCGGCCCCTATAGACGCGACTCCGGGGCCTGCTATTAAAACCACTATTAGAACTGAGATGCAGAACTGTTGTAGTTAGTGGTCCGGGCACGGTATCTGGCTTGTGGGAAACCTCGGTCTGTTGTGCTGATGCCTGGTCTGTTGGTTCATTTGGGGATCACCTTGATTTGTCTTCCTCTAAATAGGGACTCATCTAAGGCCGGGGAAGTCCTCACTGACTCTTTGTCTGAGAACTCTATATATGCAGACCCTTTGGGATGACCACTAAATTTGTCACAGAGTATGGTAACACGGTTAACCGAACCACAGCCATGAAAGTGAGCTTCCAGCTCTTCTGCTGTTGTACCATAGTCCACATTGCCAACATAGATGGAATGGGCATCAGCCTCCATCTTCTCCTCAATAGACATGATCACTGGACCAGCATTGCCTGGAGGTGGACTCATATTTATTTGCTTCTCTACCTAGTTCTGTAGCTCCTTTAGCTTTTCCGCTTCTTCCTCCATTTCCCTGACTAGAGTTTTGATTGCTTCCAGCTCTGGCTCTTCAGTGGTGCCGTCCCCTGGGTCACCCTCGACCAGTCTGGACTCCTCCTCCTCCTGACTGCCAGGGACTCCTGAGCCAGGCCCAGGGCCCCCCCCCAAGCTCCTAGTGGGGTGCAGGGGCGGGGCTGCTCCTCTTCAGGCTTTGGCTCTGGCTCCAGCTCCAGCAGCAGCTCCTCGGGCTCCAGCCACTGGCCCGGGCACAAGATGGAGCCACCACCCTGACCTGGAGCCCCCCACCCCCGCCCACCCCATGTGAGTTCTTTGTTTATTTTGGAGATTAACCCTTTGTCTGAGATATCATTGGCAAACATGTTTTTCCATAGAGTTGGTTCTCTTTTTATTTTAATACTGTTTTCTTTAGCCACACAGAAGCTATTTTTTTAAATATTTTATTTATTTATTTTTCGAGAGAGGGGAAGGGAAGGAGAAAGAGTGGGAGAGAAACATCAATGTATGGTTGCCTCTCATGCATCCCCTGCTGGGAACTGGCCTGCAACCCAGGCATGTGGCCTGACTGGGAATCGAACCTTGATACTCTGGTTCGCAGGCCCGCGCTCAATCCACTGAGTTATGCCAGCCAGGGCAGAAGCTTTCTATTTTGATGAGATCCTATTTGTTTATTCTTTCCTTTATGTCCCTTGCTGCAGGGTACATGTCTGTATAAATGTTGCTGCGTGAAATATCTGAGATTTTCCTGCCAATGTTTTCCTCTAGGATTTAAATGGTGTCACAGCTTATATTTAACTATTTTACCCACCTTAAATTTATTTTGGCGTGCGGTGCAAGTTGGTGCTTGAGTTTCATTTTTTTGCACATAGCTGTCCAGTTTTCCCAACACCATTTGTTGAAGAGGCTATCTTTACTCCATTTTATGTTACTTACCCCTTTGTCAAATATTAATTGCCCGTAGAGACTTGGGTTTATTTCTGGGCTCTCTGTTCTGTTCCATTGGTCTATGTGCCTGTTTTTATGCCAGTACCAGGCTGTTCTGATTACAGTGGCCTTGTAATACAGTTTGATATCAGGTATTGTGATCCCTCCTACTTTGTTCTTCTTTCTCAAAATTGCAGCTGCTATTTGGGGTCATTTATGGTTCCATATAGATTTTTGAAGTGCTTGTTCTATGTCTGTGAAATATGCCATTGGTACTTTAATAGGTATTCCATTGAATCTGTAAACTGCTTTAGGTTTTTTAAATGCACATGGAACATTTTTAATTTTTAAAGATAGACCACATGATAGGACACAAAACGAGCCTCAACAAATTCAAGAAAATTAAAATCATACCAAGCATTTTTTCTGACCACAAGAGACTGAAGCTGAAAACCAACCCCAAAGGAAGAAACCCAAAACATCCAAAATCATGGAGATTGTTTGGCATTCTATTAAAAAACAAAATATACTTCTGATGGCAGACAAACATCTAAACAGTTTGTCTTCAAAGTTTACTAAAATTCTGTTCATAACAGAATACTTAAATTTTAATTTAATGGTTATAACAACTTATAAAATATTATAATCCTGGTTTTGGAAAAAAGGATTATTTTGCAGCAGATCAACTGTCTTAAAGATAACATCAAGTTAATATAAATAATTAATAATCAAATTAATTCAGTATACATGAAGGCATGTGAGATTTTTGAAGGCAACAAGGACAGGAGGGAGTGCAGTTCTAGGGAAATGGGAGCCGTGCTGAAATCTGTTCTGACATCATGCTATTTCCTGCAGTGTGTTTTCCAATTCTGAAACTGCATAGTGTCTGGGGAATGGTCTGATACCAAGAAGTAGAGAAAATTATCTTTTAGTAATTTTTTAGACTCAGAAGTCAACAAATAGATACATGAAGACTTATGCATCAGTTTGAATGCATATCAGAGCTGTGGAACACTGCAGACTTATTTGGGGGCACGAGAAGGCTATGCCTTATGTAGGATCAGAAATGATCCAGTGAGTAGAGACTCTTAAAATATAATAGATCTTTTAGTCATTTTGGTCTGAAATAAATTAAGTGATTCATCTCTTTGTCTTCTTGCAAATGTAATAGTGAATCCTTTATATAGCAAGAAAAGTTACCCAAGGACTTTAGAAAATTTTAAATGTGAGGCCTAGCATTTAATGACAATACCTTACCCAGAATCCCAAATCACCAATTCAAAAGAACTTAAGCACCCCTGGGTTCACAGCAGCGCTATTTATAGTAGCCAAGAGCTGGAAACAGCCTAAGTACCCATCAGTACATAAGTGGATGAAAAAAATGTGGTACACTTAGACAGTGGAATACTATGCAGCAGAAAGAAAGAAGGAACCTCTACCCTTCATGACAGCATGGATGGAACTGGAGAATATTATGCTAATTGAAATAACCCGTCCGCCAAGATGGAGAAGTAGGTGGAGGATCCACCTCACCTCTGTGCACAACCAAATCTAAGAACAACTATTTTTAACAGCAGTCACAACCAAGCCACACGGAAAATCGACAATACGGAGTCCAACCGAGGGCGCTGATCGCCAGCGAGCTGGCTGCCGGAGCGCACAGGGAAGAGGCGCGGTGGGTCGGTCGGTCGCGCGCATTTATGTGCGGAGAAACCAGTGAGAAGGGAAACGTGCGCGGTGCAGCAGGCTCGCACAATTAGGATCGGATAAGCAAGCCCGAGGCGTGTGAGTGACTGGATGCGCTGGGCTAGCGGAGAGGAACGCCATTGCTCCCTCTCTGACCCCGCCCCCACACGCAGCGTCACAAACCAGCGACCTGAGTCGCCCCGTCCTGGTAAACAACTAAGGCTTCGCTCCGCTCACTTAACAGCACGAATAAACCAAAAATGGCTCTAGGACAACTCAGAGCCCCAGAACCCATAGACCTAAGTGATGAAGAAATAGCCAGTCTTTCAGATGCACAGTTCAAAACACTGGTTATAAGGATCCTTACAGAACTGGTTGATTTCAGTCACAAATTAGAGAAACATATGGAAGCTAAATTAATTGAAATGAATGGTGATACAAAAGATACCAATAGTAATGGAAAGAAAATTGGGACTCAAATCAAGGGAGAGGACCAGACGGAAGAAAAAAATGATCAAACAGAAAGGAATGAAGAAATAAGAATTCAGAAAAATGAGGAGAAGCTTAGGAACCTCCAAGACATCTTTAAACGTTCCAACATCCGAATTATAGGGGTACCAGAAGGGGGAAAGGCACAACCACCAGTTGAAAAATTATTTGAACAAATAATAAAGGAGAATTTCCCCAAGATGGCAAAGGAAATAGACTTCCGAGAAATCCAGGAAGCTCAGAGAGTCCCAAAGAAGTTGGACCCAAGAAGGAACACACCAAGGCACATCATAATTACGTTAGCCAAGATTAAAATGAAGGAGAGAATCCTAGAAGCAGCAAGAGCTAAGGGGACAGTCACCTACAAAGGAGTTCCCATCAGACTGTCAGCTGATTTCTCAAAAGAGACCTTACAGGCAAGAAGGGGCTGGAAAGAGGTATTCCAAGTCATGAAAACCAAAGATCTACAACCAAGATTGCTCTACCCAGCAAAACTTTCATTTAGAATGGAAGGACAGATAAAGTGCTTCTCAGATAAGACCAAATTCAAGGAGTTCATCATCACCAAGCCCTTATTATATGAAATGTTAAAGGGACTTACCTAAGAAAAAGAAGATAAAAAAGATGAACAGTGAAAGGACAGCAAACTCACAGTTATTAAGAACCACACCTAAAACAAAAGCAAACTAAGAGGATAGCTAGATCAGGAGCAGAACCATAGAAATGAAGATCTCATGGAGGGTTAGCAACAGGGGAGTGGGAGGAGGGGAAGGGAGGAGAAGGTACAGAAAATAAGTAGCATAGACAGTAGATAGAAAATAGATAGGGGGGAGGGTAAGAATAGTAGGGGGAAATACAGAATCTAAAGAATTTGAGACACATGTTCATGAACTAAAGGGGGAAATGGTGGGGGAGGGGTATGCAGGGTGGAGGGGAAGGGAGGGGGGAATAGAGCAAATGTAATGGCATAATCAATAAAAAAAAAAAAAAAGAAATAACCCAGTTGGTGAAAGACAAATGCCCTATGGTCTCACCTATAAGATGAATCTAATAAACAAAATAAACTAACAAACTAAATAGAACCACAGGCATGACAACTAGGAACAAACTGAAAATGATAAGAGGGAAGGAGGTAATGGTGGAAAGAAGGGGAAGGCACTGGACAAAGAACATGTATGAATGACACAGGTACATGGACAACAGTGTGGGAACTGAATATGGTAGTGGAGGGTAGAGTAAGGTAAAGGGGTAAAATTGGATAACAGTAAAAAATGATAAGAAAGAAAAAAGAAGTGGCTTAAGTCTAAAGAAAACACTCAGAACTACCCAGTTCATCTAGGTTTTGGAATTTTTAGATACTTTTATAAACTAGTCCACATGTACACAAATATAGAGAAAATATGTTAAAATATTAGTAAAGATGGCTTGTAGCATCAGATACTGAAAAACACAAACATAAATTCAAATGCACATTATAGAAACAGAAAATAAAATAACCAAAATAAAGTGCTCAAGATATGGATTTAACAGGAACTTTGTTGTAACAGAACAGATTCTAAGTAAACTGAAATGCATGCTAGAAAAATATCTGTATAGAAAACATGTAAGAAAATGATATAATAGAAAAAAAGAATGGAAAATCTTACATGTTATTTATTAAAATCACATTAGATGAATACAGAGGAAGAGATGGAGGGAGGAAGGAAGAAAAAGAGAGAGACAGAGAGGGCAATGTGAAAAGGTAGTGGATGAATGTTTTCCAAAATTCACAAATGCACATTAAGTCAGTTATTCAAGAATCTGTGCAAATATCGATCAGAATAAATACAAAGTAAATCAGAAGAAAAGAGGAGTATCTTCCACAAAGTCAAAAAAGAAATAGCCAAACTTTCAGATGCACAGTTTGAAACACTGGTGATCAGGATGCTCACAGAACTGGTTGATTTTAGTCACAAATTAGAGGAACATATGAAGGCTAAACTAATTGAAATGAATGGCAATGCACAGGAAACCAACAGTAATGGAAAGGAAACTGGGACTCAAATCAAAGGAGTGGACCAGAAGGAGGAAAAAAATGACCAACCAGAAAAGAATGAAGAAACAAGAATTCAAAAAAATGAGGAGAGGCTTAGGAACCTCCAGGACATCTTTAAACACTCCAACATCCGAATTATAGGGGTACCAGAATGGGGAAAGGAACAGATACCAGTGGAAAACTTATTTGAACGAATAATAAAAGAGAATTTCCCCAATCTGGCAAAGGAAATAGACTTCCAGGAAATCCAGGAAGCTCAGAGAATCCCAAAGAAGTTGGACCCAAGAAGAAATACACCAAGGCACATCATCATTATATTAGCCAAGATTAAAATGAAAGAGAATCCTAGAAGCAGCAAGAGCTAAGGGGACAGTCACCTACAAAGGAGTTCCCATCAGAATGTCAGCTGATTTCTCAAAAGAGACCTTACAGGCAATAAGGGGCTGGAAAGAGGTATTCCAAGTCATGAAATCCAAAGACCTACAACCAAGATTGCTCTATCCAGCAAAACTTTCATTTAGAATGGAAGGGCAGATAAAGTGCTTCTCAGATAAGATCAAATTCAAGGAGTTCATTATCACCAAGCCATTATTATATGAAATGTTAAGGGGGCTTATCTAAGAAAAAGAAGATAAAAAATATGAACAGTGAAAGAACAGCAAACTCACAGTTGTTAACAACCACATCTAAAACAAAAGCAAGCTAAAATCAGGAGCAGCTAGATCAGGAGCAGAACCATAGAAACTAAGATCTCATGGAGGGTTAGCAACAGGGGAGTGGGAGGAGAAGGGGGGAGAAGGTACAGAAAATAATTAGCATAGACGGTAGGTAGAAATAGATAGGGGGAGGGCAAGAATAGTATGGGAAATATAGAATCCAAAGAACTTGAGACACATGGTCATAAACTAAAGGGGGGGAATGGTAGGGGTGGAGAGGTGCAGGGTGGAGGGGAATGAAGGAGAGGAATAGAACAACTATAACAGTATAATCAATAAAATAAAAATTAAAAAAAGAAAAAAAAGCCATGTTACCTTTAAAGGATAAAAATAAAATTAAATTCTAAATCCATAAATTTTGAAAATCTGAATTTAATGGATGCTATCTTTAAAGTAATTTGCATAAAATTATATAACTGCTCCAACAAAAAGAAAACATCCTTCAAAATTGAAGTAAAAGTAAACACATGTTCATAGAAACAAAAGCTGAAAGCCTTCCGTGCCAGTACACCTGCGCTAAAACAAATTTAAAGAAAGCCCTTTAGGAAGAAGAAAAATAATCCCAGACAGAAATATGCAAATACAGGAAGGAAGTAATTCAGGAGTTACATAAAAGGTAAATATGAGTTAAATATCAATAAATATTAGCTGTAAACAAACTTGTAACAAGATTATTAATGTTGCGTTGAATTTAACATATGGTAAATATAAAGAATGTGGTAGTTTTGTAGAGATAGTACAGTGATAATATTGATTTTTAAGTTACTAAGGATTTTTTCTCTTTGGGATAAATAAACAAAAAATATTATAAAAATAAGAATATGTCAATATAATACAGAAAAAAATTGAATAATGACCAGGATATCAACTCTATAGGGCTCTCAGGCACTATTAATTTTGAAATAATGAAAGTATATACATGGCTTTTTTGAACCTAATAATTAATATCTATAGCAACCTCCACACAGAATTGAATTTTTGTGCAAGTCTAATTATGCTGCTCTATTCTGTTTCTATTAGACATCTTTGAAGGTATATGTGTGAAAATCACTTATGTTTTCTCATAACATAACATCAATTAATGATTTTCTTCTACTGAAGTCTATTTTAACTATGAGAACTATTTCTTGATCCAATATGTTCACTTTTTTACATATTTTAATCACATTGTTATCTTCATTAGAATAAATAGCTTATACTGATCCTATTATCCCACATTTTCAGAAAATTTGACAGTTGATAACTAGAAGGCTATTAAATGAATATACTTGCCATCAGCTCTTGATATAACTATATCTTTAGCATTTTAGCTCTTAATAAAGTAAGGAAAGGCAAAGCTGCATAATGGGGTCTCATTAGTTTTCTGTCCAAGGCCAATGATAAAAGACTTCTGGGGTAATTGAATCATATTTTCAAAATTCATATACTTAACTTGATTTTTACCCCAAATCACATTTTTGATACTGAGCAATGACAATTTGACTGTTATTCTGTATCATTTTATCAAATTTCCTCTCTAGAGAAATAAAATTACTATTATTCAAGAACTTCTTAATATTTATAACTAAATAAAGATACTGTTCAACAAGCTTGCTATTATATAGTACATCACACACTAGTGTATGATGTAAAGAAAACAGTTTTAATAAGTATAGAGTTCTATATCTTACAAAGCAAAAATAAATAGTAAGCTTTACCGTATCATAAGTATGCTTCAAATTATACTCTTTCTGTACTTTTGAGATTGATTGGCAACATGTCTATTTTGACTTCATAAGATATTTATATTTTAAATTTCTAAATGACAAGTTAGAGCATGAGTTTCAGAGGTTTAATATTTAAGTAGCTACTTCATGACTTCTGGCCAAGAAGGAGGCAGAGGTAGATACTCTTTGCCTCCTCTAACAACCAAAAGAAGGACAACAACAAATTAAAAAAACAAAGAACAGTCAGAGCTGGCAGAAAATAGAACTGTATGGAAGTCTGACAACCAAGGAGTTAAAGAAAAAACACTCATTCAGACAGGTAGGAGGGGTGGACACCGGCAGCCAGATGGAGACAGGCAGCTGGAAGGAGAGGACTTGTGGCAAGGCTGCAGCTGGATGTTCCCACATCCTGGTGCAGATAAACTGGGTGGAACAACTGGGGAGACCTAGTTGGTCCCAGAGTTGGTCCCTAGTTGATCCCAGAGACGCGGTTGGGGAGACCCAGGGTTCCAGTGTGGGGAAATAAAGCCTCAAAACCACAGAATAAAAAAAAACTTGTGGTGGTTAAGGTGGCAGGAAAAATTCCCAGCCCTACAGGAGAGCTCATTGGACAGACCCATGGGGTCCTAGAATGTACAGAAACCCACCCACTGGGCATCAGCACCAGGAGGGCATAATTTGCTTTTGGATAATGGGTAAAGTAACTGAAAGAGAGCTGAGAGCTGAACAAGCAGCATTGTTCCCTCTCTGAGCCCTAACCCACATACAGTACCGCAAGGTAGCAACCTGGATGGCCCCACCCTAGTGAACACCTAAGGCTCCACCACTTATGTGTAGCAGGAGCACCAAGACAAAAAAAAGAAAATGGCCCAAATGAAAGAACAGCTCAAAGCTCCAGAAAAAAAAATACCACTAAGCATTGAAGAGATAGCCAACCTATCAGATGCAGAGTTCAAAACACTGGTAATCAGGATGCTCACAAAATTTGTTCAGTATTTTTGCAAAATAGAGGAGAATGTGAAGGCTGTGAAAACTGAAATAAAGGAAAATGTATAGGGAAACAACACAGAAGGGAAGGAAACCAGGACTCAGATCAAGGATTTGGAGCAGAAGGAAGACATAAAACTTTGACCAGAACAGAATGAAGAAATAATAATTCAAAAAAAAAATGAGGAGAGACCTAGGAACCTCCAGGACAACTTTAAACATTCTAGCATCTGAATCATAGGGGGTCCAGAAGGAGAAGAGGGAAATCAGGATATTGAAAACTTATTTGAAAAATAATGAAGGAGAACTTTCCCAGTCTGATCAAGGAAATAGAGTTCCAGGAAGTCCAGGTAGTTCAGAGAGTGTCAAAGAAGTTGAACCCAAGGAAGCACACACCAAGGCACATCATAATTACCTTACCCAAGATTACAGATAAGGAGGGAATCTTAAAAGCAGCAAAGGGAAAGGGAGACAGTTACCTATAAAGGAGTTCCCATTAGACTATCAGCTGATTTCTCGAAAGCAGCCTTGCAGGCAAGGAGGGGCTGGAAAGAAGTATTCTAAGTCATGAAAAACAAGGACCTACATCCAAGATTACTCTATCCAGCAAAGCTATCATTTAGAATGGAAGGGCAGATGAAGTGCTTCTCAGACAAGGTAAAGCTAAAGGAGTTCTTCATCACCACACCCTTATTATATGAAATGTTAAAGGGACTTATCTATGAAAAAGAAGATCAAAACTATAAACAGAAAAATGACAACAAACTCATAATTATCAACAGCAGAACCTTAAAAAAACAACTAGAACAGGAACAGAATCACAGAACTAGAGATCACATGGAGGGTTAACAGTGGTGAGGGAAAAGGGGGAGAATGGAGGAAAAGACATAAATGGTTGGTACAAAATAGACAGGGGGAGGTTAAGAATAGTATAGGAAATGGGGAAGCAAAAGCACTTATATGTATGACCTATGGACCTGAACTAAGGGCTGGGGGGATGTGGATGGGAGGGAGTGTGCAGGGCAGAGGAGAATAAAGGCGGGGAATGGGACAACTTTAATAGCATAATTCTAAAAATGTATTAAAGAAATTTAAGTAGCTACTATTTCATGAATTTGGATAATAAATTCTATTCTTATATGCCCAAGTGTGTATTTAGTAATTAATCACTTCGATTCTGATCCAACATCTTAATACTATGCTTCCATCCAAGTTTTTCTATTATAAGTGCAAGAACATCTGTTTTATAACTGCAGATTGTGCTCACAACTTGTTACAAACTCCCAGGAGATGTTGACGTTGCTGGTGGAGACACACATTCTGAAAACCCCCAGCATAGACCAATCCCACAAATTACTAAGTGAAGTTTGGTTATGTGATAGTCCTCAGGATGGTCTTTCTCCCATTTAGCAAATAAGCAGAAAAAGCATAAATTGTTATGTGTTTTAAATGGTATATTGTAGATATTGTGTTTGTTTTAAGGAACATGTATTGCATGATAGAAAACCCATGTATTAATTTATAGGAATTAAATTACTGCTTTCACAAAAACAGAAGAAAAAGAAAAATAGAACAGTGTTTATAGCTACAAACACTCTAAAATTTTTCAACCTTTTTTTTAAACCAGTAATCCAGGCGAGCCCATGCTAGAACCCACTCCTCTCAATGGAAAGTTGTTCACATCTTTTAAGCTGGGAAAGAGAAACCTCTGCTCTCCTGCATCCTCATTGTCTTTCTTTCACATCAGGCCATGCTATCCTTCCTCATCACTATTTTCTATCCACTATGTAGTTAGACCTTCTTCATCAGGCACAGCATTGCTTGTCTTGAGATAAAATTAGCAATCATATTAACAAATTGTATCTGCCATTTCCTTGAACTTGTGGACCCCAACACTTTCACTTAACCACACATTAGTTTTTCAACCCTCTGTTGTATGCTGACATTTTTATCATAAAAAATCATCAAACCTCTGAAATTATGAAACAGTAAACTCTACTATTATAAATTATTTTTCTTAAATGCATATCATTCATTTACTCCTATTTATCTATGTCCTTCTTCTTGGGTGTGCTAAATTGTACAATGCCAATGCTGCTGAGCTAGGAACTATTTCCCAGAACTTCCTTCCCTGTATTACACAGGTCAGAATTGACAGGAAGAAAAACTTCAATGGAATCTGAAAGGTGTATGTGAAGCTGTAGACCTACCTTACTATCAGGAAGTCATTGCTATCAGATATGTCAATGAACAAAGTAAACAAAATGAAAAAAAAAACACTTGGGCTCATCTACTCTTCCACCATTCTCTCTGCTTGTCCTGGTAATCAATAGAAGCTCCTCTGTCATAACCAAGCAGCGATAACTATATGGAGGTAACAGTAATATTACTAATCATGACTGGGGCTGAGGAGGTTCCCTGGAGATGGGTCTTGCAGTGCTAAAACTAGACCAGTCCCAAGGAAATTAGATGGCAAGGTCATTGCAGAAATGGGTTCTAAACGACCTCTCCATGATGTTCCTTGAGTGGCTAGGTATGCTCGGCTTCTCTGATTTCCCTGCAGGCTCTAAGTTGTCCATCAGACTCTGCACCTAGGAGGAACAATTAGCCAATGATTCTTTCTCATATGCTTCAAAATTTTCTTCCAGTCATTAACTTCTCCAGCTTCTTTTACATTTGTTTAAAGTTTATATAATATACACTTATTCCCATGGTACTTATGGTGGTTTTAGAGTCCATGAGAGAATAACTATAACAGATGAAGCAGAAAATCTAATTAATTGTTGATTATTATTTTCTCAAATCAGTAACTTGTTGTGTTTTCTGCATTTTCTACCTGGGACACTGAACATGCATTTTCCAGAGTTCACTTCTAAATATATCTAAACCCTTGTTATATTATCAATTCTATCCAAACTGAATGACAAATCTTCAACAAGGATGAATCTGATAATTTGGTGTATATGCTTCTGAATGAGAAAGGCTAAACAAGGTTGAAGAAAATCACATAAATCTCATAATTTAATGGCCCCTGATGTCATGTGACCTGATCACCCAACACACCTTGCAAGCAAGCCCCTTATAATTTGAGTCAAACCTCAAAATTTCTCAAGTGTTCTCTAAACATTGATTACCATTCAATAACTACTCTCTTTCACTTCAATTTCAAAAACAAAATAAAACCCATTAAATAAAGTATCCTCAATTAAATAAAATATCCTTCTATTTAGTGACCTCCATTTATTAATTATTTATAAACTAGTATATTTAATGGTGCTATAATTATTTCTACCTATTTTAAATATAGTACAGTTTATCACATCTATTTAAAGTTATTGTTTATTTTTAAGCTTGTTCTGTTAATGCACATGCTCATTTTCCTCTCACAGTTAAAATTCTTCAGTTTGATCTATACTCTGATTTCCTTTTCCTAAATCCAGTTCATGTCTTCAAACAGCACCTTCTTTTTTCACTTTCCTAACACTGCCTTGTTCAAGGTTAACAAATCTAGAAAATGATCTTTAAAGCTTAGCTATTTTTTTCCTCATCATATGGCATTTCTGGTTTGCCTTCCATCACTTTGTTTATATCTTATGAAATGTGCCTTATAAAATCAGAGCTATTGTTTTCATCTACAATTGTATAGAAATTGTTATTCTGCTATGAATAACTAGAAAACTAGGACTTACAAATGAAACACTACCTTTCAACATTACACAAGAGTCAACAAAGAATTATTTCCCAGAGAACAAAAACAAACATAATAAGCTTCAAATTTTCCCCAGACTATTGCCCAGCAGGTGTGTTCAGGCTACAAAGTAAAGAACAAAAAAGAGGTCTTATTGAGTTTAAGAGTCAGATATTAGACTTTAAGAAGGGTAGTGAGATGAATTGTTTAAAGCAGAGAACCGGTGAGGAAGGTACTGAAAATAAAGTCCTGGGGATTTAGAGAGGGGCCCCTCAAGTCTTTGCTTGGATACTATGTGGACATGTGTGAGATGAAAACTCATGAGAATTAATAAAATAAAGAAACACAGAAAAATAGTAGGTCACATATTTCTGGGAACTTATGCAATGCTAGTAGTAGTTTGTGTTACCACCAAGCAGAGTGGAAAAGAAAATTCAACATAAATGAGACATGAGATATAGTCCTTAGAAAAGTCATACTTTAGAAGTTGAATAAATTAGTCCCAAATTAAAAGCTGCCTTGGACTTGCAATAACAAAGCTTAAAAGCAAGCCCTGAGAAGTTCAAACTGATTGGGAAATATGTAACTATTAATCAAAATAAAATATAAAACACTGTAAGGAAAACAGTATTCAAGAACATAAAATTCGCAGATCTTAGAAACTCAAATCTCCAAGCACAACAATATATAAAACCACTACACCAAGAGGTAATAATCAAATTTCAGAAAACAAATGATTAAAATAAAATAAAACATTGTCTTAAAAACAGCCAAAAAAAAGCAGGGGTTAAAAATAAAAAAGCAGGGGTTCACAAATTTAGTTCATGACCTTTTTGTACACAATCCATGAGTCAAGAATAAGTTTTACACTTTAAATTCTTGTAAAAAAAAAAAGAGGGTGGGGAAAGACCATATAACAGGGATTATAGGAGGACAACAATGCCTAAAATATTTTCTCTCTAATCCTTTACATAAAACTTGATGACCCTTTGTATAGAGGAATAAGGTAAGAACAACGATAGACTTCTCAGAAGTTATGAGGCTGAAAGACTCAGAATAATATACTTAAAATGCCAATAAATAAATAAATAAATAAGTCTGTCAACCTGAAATTTCATTCCCAGAAAAATGATTCTTGAAAAATAAAGTGTTTTATTTGTCTCTACATAATGAAATTCCTATAAAAATTAGTAAATTTCTAAGAAGATGAGATTTAGATAGAGATGACTCACTTTAAGTAGTTATACTTAATGTTATTTTTAATTGATTGGAACAATGGACTTAACATGGCTTACTTAACAACTATGACACTAGTTAATTATGCTTGTTGGTTTACTTAGTAAGTAAAAATCATTATACCATGCATAATTGGCTATGATGCTAAATTTGAGATTTTCCCTAAGGGGTTAAAATAATGTTATAGGTAAAGTAAGTTTTGATACATTTAAAGACTCTGAAGCATATCAGTGTAGTGAGGATTATGATTACAAAAGCAGATACATTTAGTTTTGGAAATTATGATTACAAAACAGAATAAAAAGCATATCACTAAATTTCAAATCATCAGAAAGCTAGTAAAATATGGAAAACATAAAGAATTAGGCAATGTAGAAAAAAGAAAAATTATTTCTCTATGATAATTAACAAGATTTTAATAATCTTAAAAATTAACAAGTGAATAAGTGGATTTTGTAGTTATATTTTATAAAAGAAAAAGATAATCAATAAAGGTGGTAGAATAAAATACCAAAAGAGAAAGCAAAACAAACAGAAAAAAAAAACAGTAAAATCAGACTATCAGAAAAATGCAAGAGCATTAAAAGCATGAATTCATATAAAAATAAAGATGTAGAATTTAAATAAACACAAATAAGTTTAGCTCAAAGACTAGAAAAATAGGTAGGATGTTTGGTGAACTTAGCGTGGAGGGAGTCAGAACTAGCTCACACCATTCAGGAATATTCTTTGATGAAGTAAGTCTAGGAAACATATGTATAAATCCCTTCTATCATTTCTAAACCACCTTTCTTCTTTCTCATATTTGATTGACAAAGAATTTATTTCCAAGGAAATTTCAACAGATATTCTCACACCAAAAACATATTACTGTATTTTTTTGGACTATAAGATGCATCCCCCCCCAGATTTGGGAGGGAAATGAGGGTGTCTTATAGTCTAAATGTAGCTTACCCGGCTCACTGTGGGGGAGAGGGCTGCGGTGGAATGGGGTCACAAATTATTAAATATTTTACCACATTTTTTCTTCAAAAATTTTTTTCCTATTTTCCTCTTCTAAAACCTAGGTGCATCTTATGGTCCAGTGTGTCTTACAGCCCTAAAAATAAGGTATATAACTCCAAAAGTGCACCATGATATATTTTATGCTATGGGGAAAATATAACTAAAAATAATGCCATTATGTTTTTGTAAATGTAAAAAATATGGTGGAATGAAATTAAAGACAGATGCTATTAATAATGTAAAAAGCAATTGTACTTAAAAATCAGTTCTACTTAGTTTTTTGGAGTTGTCAATTCAATTTCATTCCCTGATATCAAGGTTCCTTTAAGTGAAATCATAGTACTAAAGGGACCCTCCATGAAAAATCATAAAACCTTTGTTGTGTAACATGATGCTATTTCTTTATGTTTACTCTCAGCTTCTTCTAATTAAGAAACTGAAATGACCATACTGAGTCCCTTAGGAGGCTAATGCCTTTCCTTAGTACTCTTTCATGCCCAGGAAAATAAAACAGGGAGAGTGGGCAAACAATAGCCATTACTACCTTGATCGGGAAATGGCTGCCAGAAAGCCTCATATCCTTGGTTGTATTTGATGAATTATCAGTTCAGTATTTTGGGACTTTGTTCATCTATAATTGACCAAGAAAGTGATGAGCTACAGATGGTTGAGGTTTTTTATGGCACTGAAGCAGAATGCAACAGTTTGTATGCTTTTTACACAGGCAAGCAGTTAAGTTTCACAAGTAAAGCGTAAAAATAACTTCTGTGCATAGATAACACAGTTCATCTGTAAAAATATGGGGTAAAACCAACCCCTACGAGCATTTCAGTCGAACAAACAAGGAATTACAATGAATAATGTTGCTGCAATATAACAGATGCAGGACAATGACAGTCTGGCTGATATATAAACATAAAAATGTTTTAGACAGAAAGCCACATGGCACTACAGTTTCTTGTTTATTTAAAAAGTTAGAATCTAAAATCAAGTTAGTGATACTTAAGACACAAGTCTCTACTTGTGTTTGTTTATGGTTGGGGTTTTATTTAATTTTAGATTTAAGAAATAGGCTTCCTTAAAAGTCAAACTTTGTCTTCCAAATAAAATGAAGTTAAAGTAAACTAACATTTACATTAGGATTATATGAAAAGCTGTGATATAAAATATTTTTTTAACTTTCTGTCACCAGGCTTTCAAATGCAAATAGAGTTATTTGGTAAATTCATGTACCTTTGATTGCCATCCAGAATATTTTCAAAATGAGGGAACTAGTTAATGAAAATAATGTTGGAGACTTGGTCTGTTTTATTTACTTCTGTAATTTCTGCATTTAATGTCAAAGCATTCAATAAACATATGAGGGGATAGCCAGAAAAATGTCATTTATTTATTTAAAAATTGTGCGTTTATTCTTACATGTCACCTTCAGAGTACTCTCCATTTGATGTAATGCACCTACTGAGATGTTTTTCCACTACTCAGAACAGTTTTTCAACTTGTCAATTTTGATGTGTTTTAGTGCTTCTGCTATTTTTTTTGTTTCACTTCTTTCCCTTTGAGAAAAAGGGCAAAATATTGTTCTTCTTTTTTTATTTTTATTTTTATTTATTTTTTTAAAGTTTATTTTATTGATTATGCTATTACAGCTGTCCCATATTTTTCTCCCTCTGAGACCCCCCACAGCATTCTACTGCCCCCATTTAAAAAATTTTATTGATTATGCCATTACAGTTGTTCTATTTCCCCCCTTCATTCCCTTCCACCCTACACACCCCTTCCCACCATTCCTCCCTTTAGTTTATGACCACGTGTCTCAAGTTCTTTAGATTATTTCTATATTTCCCATACTATTTTTACCCTCCCCCCTATTTTCTATCTATTGTCTATGCTACTTATTTTCTGTGCCTTCTCTCCCCTTCTCCTTCTCTGACTCTCCTGTTGCTAACCCTCCATGTGATCTTCATTTCTATGGTTCTGCTCCTGATCTAGCTGTCCTCTTAGTTTGTTTTTGTTTTAGGTGTGGTTGTTAACAACTGTGAGTTTGCTGTCCTTTCACTGTTCATCTTTTTTATCTTCTTTTTCTTAGGTAAGTCCCTTTAACATTTCATATAATAAGGGCTTGGTGATGATGAACTCCTTGAATTTGATCTTATCTGAGAAGCACTTTATCTGTCCTTCCATTCTAAAAAGCTTTGCTGGATAGAGCAATCTTGGATGTAGGTCCTTGCCTTTCATGACTTGGAATACTTCTTTCTAGCCCCTCTTGCCTGTAAGGTCTCTTTTGAGAAATCAGCCGACAGTCTGATGGGAACCAAAATATTTTTCTTTGAGGACTTTTTTCATCCAGGAAAACAAACAAACAAAAAAGTCATTCAGGGAGAGATTGGGTGAAGAGAGAAGGTGGGGCACAAGAGTCATGCTATTTTTGGTCAAAAACTGCTGAGCACTCAGCATGGTTTTGGCTGGTGCACTCGTAAATCACCCATCATGAAATACACAATACTTGTTGAAAGAGACATTTAAAACAAAAACAACAACAAAAAAGAAACACTTAAGCCAAATGCAGCTCTCACAAAAATACCGCCTGGTACACTGATACGGATGGGTTCCTAGAACACTCACCTAGTGGGGGAAGCCTGTACTAAGAAGGGCCCACCCTCCAGAAGATAATTTCATATGTGGGGGTGTCAGCCCTTGTATTTTGTTTAAACAAATATATTGAATATATATAACCATTCAAATAATGTTAATAAATATCAACTTATGTTATAGTGTAAAGGAGTGAAATACAAGCCTATATATATATATATATATTCTATTCCCTGGTAAAAGTTATGCCTGGATAAACGTTAAGAAAGAGCCTAGATGTTAAAACTATTTTCTCTTTGAGATAATTAAAAATACTTCTTTTTTCTTCTGTATTATTTCTTGACTGGCAAAATAGCTATCTTAATTTATTTAGTTTGAATATAAATAATTAAATGTACTTCATATACTATCAAATATTTGAAAAGAGTAAGGGTTTTGGTTAGTTTTATTTTTATATTAAATAACATTTATTTTATCTTTATATAAAAACATTGATGTGTTTGACAGGAAGACTGGAAGAATTTTAAAAAACAAACATTTCCTCTGCTCGCTACACTAGAAATTATTGCACACAGTCGCTTAAAAGAATGTGGCCTTTTGTTGCTTTTCTGAAATTAGCCATAATTTTGGCTCTTCTCTCCCGATGTCTTATAACTTTCCTTCAGTTGCTCAAGTACAGGTTTTCTGAATATGTTGGTGGTGCATGAAGTCCTGGATGGTGGCAACACCTTTAAAGACAGATTCTCTTTCACCCTTGGATTCTTGGTTTTCTTATTCATTTAATAAACAAACATTTATGAAGGCCCTATTATGTGTTATATACTCTGTGGATATAAAAAGCCTGCACAGGAAAAAAAACCTGTAGACTTGGCTTTCTAGGTGCATTACTTTAATGAATTGAGTGACTTTGGGCAAATTTGTGAATGTAATCTACAGACATCCTTACGCTGAGATCACATACAGGCACCTACCTGTTTATAGTTCACATGTTCAAATATAAAGCACTACTACCAAATATACACCATCACCTAAATATATCCCACGAGTGAGAAGTTTCTCAACTATAATCCAGTCCACGCAGCAAGCAGCATCTGCATTTTCCTGGTCTGTTATCTGTTTACTTAGCAGTTTCAGGATATGTCATTCATTGCTCAACCAACTCAGACAATGTCGTGACTGCAGTATTTGGTACCCACAGTCAAGCAAAGCTGTTGAGACTGAATCACATGTGCCTTTCCAACCAGGTTTCATCAGTTCATGCCAACATGTGAACCTCAGCCCCTCCAACCACACAGTCATACTTTGCCTTCCTCCCTGTCACCTACATCTAAATATGCAAGTCCTTACCCTTAATTCTCTTTTTCTGCTAAATCCAATCCATCAGCTTTGTCCTCTGGGACCATTATCCCCTAATTAAGCTACATCTCCTACAGCACCAAGCTCTTTTCAACAAATTTCTCGTCTTCCTGTCATAACTCAAATCTGGATCTCTCTTGAGGATGTGAAAGTTCTCTAAGGTCCCTCCTATTTACATTCCATACCTGCTTCTATCTTTCAAAAATCCTGTTTTATTGTTCCATTAAAATCTAAAGAACTATAAGTCTTCTACAATTAACCCCTCAGTATTTTATTTACTAAATTATATCAGTTGACTTTTGGTGACCATCTACATTCCTTCAGAATCTAACAACTGGTTGACAGTATTTAGTCATAAGCCACACACTTAATTTTTCTTCACTCATTTTGATTACTTTCAAATCCCTAAATTCTTAGTTATCTTACCAGCTTTTCTTTAAAGTACCGTCTTCACTAATGTCTGCTCATCCCTGCTCACTCCTTGATACACAGGTTTTTTTTCAAAGCTCTATTAAATGTTCTATAGTATCACCATAACTTCTCCTTTAATATTTTGTAAACTATTCCCACTAAAGCTATTTTAAAGCTATATATCTTAATATGATTTTATTTTTAGATGCTTAAATTTTATTTTATTTAGTTTACCACTCACTTTTTTTAAAGTGAGATATTCTACTTGAAAGCATCATACACAGAAGGAGGAGTGATAGGGCTAAAACTGAATGTGTAGTTACAGACAAAACAAGCAGGCTTGAAAGAATGAATGACAGGCTGGAATTTAATGAAAAGTGAAGCTGTTTCATAACTTACAGTTTGAATTATGTGATTCAGTTTTATTTAAGACACAATCAAG
The DNA here is from genome assembly GCF_021234435.1 of Artibeus jamaicensis. Taxonomy (NCBI): domain Eukaryota; kingdom Metazoa; phylum Chordata; class Mammalia; order Chiroptera; family Phyllostomidae; genus Artibeus; species Artibeus jamaicensis. Next base: position 12,417,996 of record NW_026521823.1, on the reverse strand, counting down.
ATTAGAGTTTTACAAAAGTAGACTGTCATGAAAGAAGAGTTTAGCCATTTACACTGGCTAAATACACATTAGTCAATGCTCTTTGATGTATTGACCCCCCTCCAATGAAAATGTATGCCTATAAGAATATTTGCATGTATATAGTCTGGCTGGTGTAGCTCAGTGGATTGAGCATGGGTCTGTGAAGCAAAGGGTTGCTTGTTCTATTCCCAGTCAGGGCACATGCCTGGGTTGCAGGCCAGGTCCCCAGTAGGGGACACATGAGAAGCATTGATGTGAGAGACACATGAGAGAAACACACATGGATGTTTCTCTCCCACTCTTTCTCCTTCCCATCCCCTCTCTCTAAAAATAAATAAATAAATAAAATATTTAAAAAAATATTTGTGTATATAGATTAGGTGATAAATAGATGATAGATATAGGCAGATATAGATATAGATATAGATGATGTATTGCAGATTTATCCCTAATAACCCAGAACTGGAAACCCAAATGTCTACAAGAAAGTAGACAGATAGAAAAATTACAGCGTACTCACACAATGGAATAATACTCATCAATAAAGGAGGGATGAATTATTGATATACACACAAAATGTCTGAGTCTCAGAAATATTCTGAATAAGAGAAGTCTGATTTAAGAATGCATAATGTATTATTCAATTTAATGAAATTTGCAAATTATGATGTCTAATTTATAGTAACAGAAAGCATGTCAGATTTTTTCTGGGTTTGGAGTGCAATGAAGGCTCATTGCAAAAGATCATGAAGGGACTGTTTTGAGTTGATGAAAATGTTCTCTTGATAATGGTAGTGATTATAAATGTAGAGACATTTTTTAATTTTTCAAACTTTACACTTAAAACAGGTATTTCATTGTAGTTAAATTGTACCTTATTACAGTTTGTTTTTTATTGTTTTGTATTTCTTAAATGATGAAGGGAGTTAATAGTATTTGGAAGTTTTTAAAAATCTTCTAACAATGTGGAGCGTCACTGGACCTCCCATTTATCGGTGGTGATAATGCACTTTGGAAGACAGTTCGGTAGATTTTTACAACACGAAACATACTCTTACCATATGAACCCAAAATCCTGCCCTTTGGAATTTACCCATACCAAAGTTGGGTGTTGAAAACATGTGTCCACACATAAACCTGCACACAGATGTTTTGTGACAGCTTCCTTCATAATTGCCAAAACTTGGCAGTAAAAAAGATGCCCCTCAGTAGGGGAGATGGTGAATACACTGTGGTAAATCCTTGCAATAGAATACTATTCAGTGCTAAAAATCAACCAGCTATCAAGCCAGGGCAAGAAAAGGAGGAACTTAAGTGGTATTTACTAAGTCAAAGAAGACAATTGAAAAAGTATATACCATGTGTTCCTCACTATACAAGTGTCTAAAAAAGGCAAAATTATGGTGGCAGTAAAAAGATCAATGGCTGGCAGGAGGCATGGGGTGGAGGTTGAGTTGGCAGACCAGAGAGGATTTTTAGGGCAGTGAAAATAAATGATAGTACTATAATGGGAGATACATGTCATTATATATTTGTCGTAACCAACAGAATGTATGACATTAAGAGTAAAAATTAATGTGAACTATGAACTTTGAGTAGTCATGATGTGTCAGTGTAGGCTAACCGATTGCCCCAAATGGACCACTCTAGTGGCGGACGTTGCTAGTGGGGGAGGCTCTGCATACCTCATGAATGTGCTGTTGCATCTTAGTCTTTCATGTGGCACATCATGTGACCTTTGAAGTTCATAAATACATTGTGATTTTTTACTTTCAGATTCATGAAATGTAATTTGGGTTAGCTTTGCTTTTTAAGCTACAACTCAAAATATCATAATAATGTCATAATGAAGAAATTAAGAATTAAATAAATTTTTATTGATTGTAACATTTGTCTTTTGTCTTTCGTAATTACCAAAGTACTTGACTCATATTTCTCTTATATGTATGTATATATGTAGATGTTCAAATTGCAGTTTTTAAGTACCATAATTATACCAGGAAGGTTGCACATTCATTTACCCTTTTGAACTTTTTTCTTGCTCACTTTTACTTTTCTTTATTTGCACTCTTGACACTATTACAGATGACTTTATTCACCCCTTTTTGCCCTCTTCCACCCAGCCCCTGCCCCCCTCTTTCCTCTGGATTGCACTACACTGTTGTCTGTGTCTATGAGTTATGCATATATGTTCTTTGGCTAATCCCCTCACTATCTTTTATCTAGTCCCCTCTAACAGCTGCCAGTCTTTTCCACATGTCCATACCTTTGTTTCTATTTTGTTCATTACTTTATTTTATTCATTAGATTCCATATATAAGTGAGATAATAAGGAATTTGTTTTCCTCTGACAGGCTTATTTCACTTACCTTAATAATTTCAGGTCTATTTATGCTGTCACAAATGATAAGATTTCCTTCTTTTTTACCTCCATGTAGTATTTCATTGTGTAAATGTACCATATCATCTTTATCCACTCATCTACTGTTGGGTACTTGGGCTGTTTCTAGATCTTGGTTAGTGTAAATATCGCTGCTATGAGCACAGGGGTGCATATATTCTTTTGAATTAGGGTTTGTGAGTCTTAGGATAAATTCCCAGAAGTGGGACCACTGGGTAAAAGAAGTTCAATTTTTTTTTTGAGGAAACTCCATATTATTTTCCTCATCCCACCAACAGTGCACGAGGGTTCCCTTTTCTCTGCATCCTGGATGGTGCTTGTTGTTTGTTGATTTACTGATAGTAGCCATTCTGGCAGATGTGAGGTAAGAGATAGCTTATTGTGGTTATAATTTTTATCTCTGTGATGATTAGTGATGTTGAGCATTTTTATATGTCTATTGGCCATCTGCATGCCCTCTCTGGAGTAGTGTGTATTCAGGTGATTTGTCCATCTTTCAACTGGATTGTCTGTTTTCCCGGTGTTCAGTTGCATAAGTTCCTCATGTATTTTGGAAATTAACACCCTATCAGGTATATTAATATCATTGGTGAATATGTCTCCTGTACAGTGGGTTCCCATCATCTATAGTTAGACCTGTACCTGGTTTTGATAGCCTTTGTCTTTCTTTAAAGTATTTCATTTCATCCAATTCTTCTACCTCCTCCAAGTTGCATGATACAACTCCCACCCCAACGCTAATTTAGCATATAACCTTCTCTTACCTATTTTACTTACATTGACATTATCATTTCTATTGGCAACATTCCCAATGCTGGAAGTCAAGCTAAGCAGTGAAAAATTTATTTAGGCATAAATAACAACTTAACTTTTAAAATAAAATAAAATTCATAGTTTATTAATACCATAAGTCTTTTGCAGTTAAATATTATAAGTTAAAGTATTCATCATTTTTATGACTAAAACATCCAATAGATTTTGTATGTTTTCAAGGGGTACTGTTTCACTTTCAAAAATATTTCTGAACTTATTAGCTATTCAGATTCAATTATTTGCTCCTTTCAACAAATCAGGCTAAGCAAACTCCCTGAAGCCACCAGAAAGTTCAGTTCAGTGTACAGCTATATTCCATCACGTAAAGGGGTCAAGGGTGCCAGCAGTTCCCTGTTCCTCTAAGCCAAGTCCAGCCCCAACCCAAGGAAAAGCCAGATTTTTACAATGAAACTAAAATATAGACTTACAGTATGGAAAATTACTTTTTAAAGTATTTCTACCTTATTTTCTCAAATATGAAAATACTTAAAAGTAGTTTGAATAAGTCAGATGTCAAGAAACTACTAAGCAAATAGAGAAACAGTAAATTCTTAAGATAGATGCTATTTCTCTGAATAATCTGATTCATTCCTAAACTCTCAGCCTAAATTAATCTCCTCAAATTGAAATCCAGGACCTTTTTCCATGTTGCTTTTTCCTTGAGAAAAATGTTAAAATCCCATTTCACATCAATCTTCACCTCCTCAGGGAAATAACTCCAACTTCTCATAGAATATGTTTTTACCATATATTGATATAACTCCTTGATTAATGAAAGTTTTCATGAAATTAACAGCTCAGATAAGTTGTTTTTTGTTGTTGTTGTTCTCATCACCATATTATCAGCAACAAACAGATTTGGCAATTACAAAAAGATCAATGACTATCACTCCATTGACCCAAACAAAGAATCACTCACTAACCCACCACAAGTCAAGGAGATGGCTTGTATTGCTTATCTACTTAAACATGCGTTAACATAGAGAAAGCCACGTTATGAGGATTTTGAACAGATCTGACTAAAAGGAGACATGAGTTAGGTGATGAGTGAACACAGGCTTAAGTAAAAGAAGAGCAAAATGGAAGTGAACAGATGGATAATTAGTTGAAAATTATAATAGTTATATGAACTGATAAGTGAAGGATATGGATTTATAGCACTACAGGTTTCACACAGTAAAATGTCACCATTTAGAGTCACTAAAAAAGGTATTATGAATTTATCATTTGCTCAGAAACCTTCTTTATGACACAATTTAGAGTTGAATAATAACAAAACAGATGACAATATTAGGAGAAAAATTCAAAACTATGACTCAAATCAAAGTCTCAGATGCAAGAGGAATCACAGAGCCATAGGACCCATGTTAAGTCTTACTTATCTGTGGAGAGAACTTAAGAAAAAAGATGCAGCTGAAATCTGGAATGTCCTTCTAAGTTTTTTACTGGCTCCAACCCCCATTAAATCTCTAGCAGTAGTTTTGGGACAACTGGAAAAATTCCAGAGAAATACATGTTTGTATAGATAGAAACCTTTTTATTAAAGTTGGTTGGGATAAACTATGGCAGTCCATATATTTTGGTACAGAATGAACCCTGCTACCTGTTAAAGCAATATTGTAAATCCCCTACAGAGAGGTAAATAGAATAATTGACTTTATTTTTGGTATGATTGGAGACACTAGTCTTTTAACTGAAAATAACCCTATCTTACAGGAAATGGAAAAGTGCACCCTCATTACTTGACATCTTTGGGAAGAATTACACAAACATTTGAATGCTGGTTTGTACACTTGATGAATCATCCCAACTGAAGCCTACTTTCTCTTATCATTACAGTTTTACCTCTTTTAGTGCTTTCTTGGTAATCCTCACTCTTCTTTACATCTGTTATAACTTACAAATTATATTCACTAAATATTCGCTGTGTTATACAGTGTTTTATTTTAGGCAAAATAAGTGAAATAATATAAGAATTTTATTTTCAATAAAATTTGAATCTAAAGTTGACAGACTTATGAACATTTATATATATATATTTATATATATATACATGGTGTTAGAAAAATATACATTTCAGAAAGTAGAGTGATAATAAACTGAGTCTTTAAAAATACAGTGAATTCTAATTATTCACAGCAGTTATGTACTATAAAAGTCACTGCCAATATTGAATTAGAAAATGCTAAATCATTGCTGAGGGGATATACATTTATTGGTATTTATATTTAAAATTACACATAGATTATCACCTCAAATTCTAACATCAATTTTTCATGTATATTCTTCCCCCCTTATTTATAAAAGAGTAAAGTAAGCACAGATATGTTAAGCGACTTGTCTGAGGCCACCTACTAAAAGGCGCAGAGTTAAGACTCAAACCACAACCAGCTGGCCCAAGAACCAGAGCTTTTTGCACATCAAACCTTCCCTACCCTTCATCCCTATCTTCATTTTGTCCTCTAATTGCCCATTTTATTTTATTTTATTTATTTTTATAATATATTTTCTTTTTTTAACTTAAGTTTTTTTTTAAGATTTTATTTATTTACCTTTAGAGGTGAAGGGAAGGAGAGAAATATCAATGTATGGTTGCCTCTCGTGTGTCCCCCGCTGGGAACTGGCCTGCAACCCAGGCATGTGCCCTGACTGGGAATCAAACCACGATCTTTTTGGTTTGCAGGCCTGTGCTCAATCCCCTGAGCTACGCCAGCCAGAACTATAATATATTTTCTTGATTCTGATCATCTCTGTATGAGAGCTGAAGGCCTATTAACACCTTGTTGGACTGAAATGGGAGCATCTCCTAATGCAAGTGAAAATTTTCATTTCTCTGTACATGTCCCTGAAGGTCCACCAAAACCCAATGGTACTGATTTGGTGTTGCTAAAATAAGTTTTAGCAAGCAGGCAAATTTGCAGGTACAGGATCCAGCAGAAATATACAGGGCTGACAGTATACCTTTGTGAATTTGAGTCCCTCTTTACTCCTAAGTTCTGACTTTGTCAGTGTTGCCACAAAAAGCTTGCCTTGAATATCAAGACCTTTTAATTTGGGAGATTCAAACTTCCCAGTGTCTCCTCTTCATAATGGACAGCTACTTAAATATCTGCTAAGCTTTTACAATTTCCTGGCTGCTGTTTCCTCCTTGACACTTGCATTTCCAGTGCAATGACAAAAAACTTTGAGAGAAATTACACAGATTTTGGGCCATCCATTTTTGTGGATTTCTCCTTCTGGCAGGTCTAATTTCCAGTGACACTAGTGACTCCAAACCCTATCCTTTGACTTCTCAGACCAATAAAATCACGGTTCTCTGCTTGAACTCTCTTTTCTGTTCCAGGTTGTAGACTAAGCAGGTTTCTTTGGTAACAACCACATAAATGTGGGATCAGTGTGGTTTCTTCTTGGAAAGATTATATCTACTACAGTTTCTGCCTGCTTTTTATCTGATTTTAAGTTACTTCAAAATTGCTTGCCGTATTTTTTCCAGAGATTACTATTGCTGCCAGTAGAAACAATTGCTAATGAAAGCAACTCTACCATTTCAGGAAGTCTAATTTATTTTTTTTTATTTAATTATTTTTCAACTACAGTATTCTGTCTTTTACTCCCATCCCAGCCCACCCACCCTGTGCTCCCCACCTCCCTCCCATTTCCACCCCCCTTAGTTGTTGTCCATGTGTGCTTTATACTAGTTCCTGTAAATCCTTCCCCTTTTTCCCCTGAAATTCCCTCCCTTCTCTCCTCTGGTCACTGTCCCCTTGTTCTCTAATTCAGTGTCATTGTTTTTATTTTGCTTGCTTATTAGTTTTGTTGTTTAGCTTCTTATTATATCCTAATTTATTTTTTAAGACCAATCGAATCATGGTTGAACTAGACTATTTCAAACATCCCGTCTGTGAGAGGTTGCTATTTTCTGCATATTTATTTTATTTATGATTATATGGTAAACTGAGATAAGTTAGGGAATTTCACTTCAAGATATTTGGAAGAAATTTTGTGCATGAATTAAAGCCTCATAGTTATTCTTCTCCAACTCCAGTTATCTAAAAGTATTGCACACCGTCTTGTAAGAACACAGAAAAGTATAGTGAAAGACATTTAAAATGCCAAGGCCATATATGCATATACAAGTTGGCAGATATATTAAGAATTATTGAGTTCACTTACAGCCCAATTTAAAAACTGTCAGGTTTTATCATTTGCCTATTTGGAAATAAATAAACACATACTTTTAGTTGTATTCTTCTTTAACAAGAGTTACTTATCTACTTTTAGAGAAAAAATAACTTATTGAAAGTTAAATAACATTTACCTAATATAAATCTAATGAATAAAATGACAACATATTTTTCTCAAGCACAAAAATAAGTTCACCATATGCCTTGGTTTAAATAGAAAAAGCAGAGTATGATGAATACACTGAATCACAATGACGATGAGGAAAACATACTTTAAGAATCGTATTTTTTAATAACTCAAACTCTATGCTACATCATTGTTTACCCAGTCACAATTTTAAATATCATTAATAAGTACATAGGATTCTTAGTGACATTTTGAAGCAGCAGCACTCTATCCTTATTTCTGTAAATTAGGTTTCAAAAAGTATCTATTCAAGCTTTACATTTGACCTCAAGAGTAAAAAAATATATATCTCAGTATCACACCATTGTATTAATAAGAAGTGACATTGAAATGACCTCAGGTAATTGACCAGTTGTCCTTATTACATCGGTACCTTTGATAAAATGAGAATTTTTTCAGTGCTTAATTCCAGCTTTTTCTTTAAAAACTATTACTTGCTATAGAAATGTGAAACTTTGAGTTGGGACCACAAGATACGGTATCAGTCAAACACAGCCTTCTTCCCTCGGATATATCTAAAAACACCCTCCACGTCCCGCGCGCTAGATTTTCCACTGCATTTCAGGTTCTACCTTTAGTGTTTTCTTCCTTCTCTTCACCTATTGTAAAGCCAGAAAATTACATTTTTGTTGGGCTTTTACAATTCCTTTTTGGTAGGAAACAGTAAAGGTCGGGCAGCATTCCATTTCAGGAAGATAGTTAAATGGCTGGCATTAAATGCCTGCCAGAATGATGGAGTAGTACTCATTTTTATTTTTCAGTGAAACCATATGAAATCGCAAATAAAAGCACACGCTACCTTTAATGTCAGGATTTAAATTAAAAAGTCTCTGGTGCTCCTGCTTCCTGAATTGAAACTTATTATGAGGGATTCATATTGACTTTAATGCCTTTTATTTTTAAAATAGTGTTGAAATCTGAATCATAGCAAATAATTTTAACCTCAAATTTAAAGAAATCTTTCTATCATAAAATAAGTGTTTAAAATTGTATGTTCAATACTTAATTTGTATCCTTATCCATTTTTAAATAATTAGAAAAATATTTAAAATGCAAGTGGGTCAGATATAGCATGACCTGTATTCTGTGAACAAAACTTGGGAAACCTTTTTTAATGTTTACTTCACAGTATATCTTAAGGAGAAGAAATAAACCATTCTTAGTGTTTGTAATTTTTGTTTGTTTTAAACCATTGAATATTAAATCTAAATGTAAAGAATCATAATCACTATAACAACAAAAATGAAAATAATGATAAAAATACCAAAATACTTTGCATTAATTAACTGCTAATTATAACTCAGGCACAATAATAAGAGATTTACTTTGATGAGCTTTGTTTTTAATAATTCCAATATCTTTTAAATTGATACTTTTAAAAATAACTTTAGAGCTGGAGAAAAAGAAACGATGCTTTATTCACATAAAATATATTAACATTAAAGTTATCTAGATAAAATGTAGCCTTCTGACCTCACTATTCTGATTGCTTTCAGATGGTACTGCAGAAAATACTGTTTTACAATGTGATGTAAATATTTTCTTCTCTACTAAAAGGAACACATTGAACAGAGGAAAGATCAGACATCACTGAGGCAAGAATGAGTTTGAGTCCTGGTTCAGCCATAATTTGCTAGTAGCTTTCTTAATTCTTTATTTTCAAAACAACTTTTTTCCCCATAAATATAATTTTATTGTTGGGGGTCAAAGCAATAGGGAAGCGAGAATGACATAAATACAAAGACAGGGTGTTTACAGGCAGCACGACATTGACTCTGCTTGTTTAGAATGAACTCCGTGGTCCTGTGCTCAGGTTCTCCCTGAGTAGTGACTTTTGAGTCTACTGGGCAGATGGACGGCGGGGGTTCGGGTTGCTGGCAGGAAAGACTGTAAGCCTGGTGATGAGGAAAACGGTTATTTGGGAAACATCAAATGCAAAGAAAAGACTTCTTTCTAACTAAACTGAAATAACTTTAGAATTGAGATTCTTACATAATCATATTTAACCATGTATAAAGCTGTCTATATGTATATATAAATATATATTTTATATACATTTATTTGCATATCTTATATTCTCCATAATGAAAAAATATCTAACCGGTGAATTCAGAATCATCTGGAGTATTCTGCTGCAGCAATATCAGCATTATCAGTATCTTAAGTACAATAAAAGAACTTTTTCTTTGTTTTTTTTTCATTGTATGTTTTATTTTTTTTCTTAATTAAGAAGTCAACTTGTGTTTTATCCTGGACCTAGAAGCAAAGTGTACTAAATAACACACTTTCTGTTTTTAAAAATTAAAACTCTAACTAGAAACTCAAAACTGAGAAGAAAAGTATAAGACATAACTAAATTTGTATATGATGAAATTTAAAAGTTTGTACATGGCTTAACAGTTCCAGATACTTAGTTTCCTTGAAAAACAAATCATTCTCCATGAGATATTAATTGTCTTAACATACTACAACAAATATGGCATAAGAAAGTGTATTAAACAATATATCAATTGATAGATTGACTGATGAGTGGATCCTTTAGTTATAACTGATTTTATGCCAAATAGTATTCCACTGGGGAGAGCTATAAAGATGAATGAAATATTTTTCAGTATTAGTTGATGCTAAGAGAAGGAAGAAACAGGTATATACACAGTTATTCTGTGACGTTTACCTGTTTATTAGAAGAACTTGAATAATTCTGTTCCTACATCCAAGAGCTCCTACTTCTACCACTAGGCACAGGAGTGGGAGAAGACACACAGAAGAAACATAAACTAGAGTGTATACTTTATAAAGTCTACCAGGTAAAGAAACTGAACAAAAGGTAGACATACCAGACAGAACTACACCCAGGTAAAGGCATCCTGCGGAGAGTTCAAAACAAGGGTGTGGGACTCAGAAGACAGGGAACTAATCTTACCCTTCTTTTCTAGTGCCAAGTATTTTGTGTGAAGATTTTACTTTGAGGTACAGGGTGTTACTATTGTTATTGCCATTTTATAAGTAAGAAGCTCAAACGCGGAGAAATGAAATAATTCATTTAGAGTTGTGCAACTGGTACTTGGCAAAGGCAGGCATTGAATCCGCTTATCTGGCTATAGGGTGTAACTCTGCTATGCTTCTTAAAACTGTTCGTTTTCAAAAAAAGGAATTGTGTAATAAAATGGGTTGGTTAGGGGGGATGGGGTGGGCGAAAAAAAAAATAATATCTTATCACCCAAGAAAAGAAACAAAAAAAAAAAAAAAAAAGAAAAAAAAAAAAAAAAAAAAAAAAATAAATAAAAAAGGGGGTGGGGGTGGGTGATAAATATCAAATGTGCATTAAGTTCTATATGAGTTCAGTGTCAGTAGCTGTTGTATTTGTTTCATGCCAAAACATCAGTACTTCAACATAATAAATGTTTAGTTTTTATTCCGCGGAAGTACAAATAGAAGCAGGCAATTGAGGAAAAGTGTTATTCTACCTCCAGTCATTTAAGCCAGACTGAGGAATTCTCATTAGCAACACATAATTTTTAAATTCATGTTAGATGCTTACAAGAAACTAAAAAATGGGGAAATAAAGCATAAAGCATAGTTTTCAAGGATTTTATAAAGCTGGCTTAGAAACAGTGAATGCAACTTTCATTCAGAACCATCTCTAAGTCCTAGTCACATGGTTTCTTCCAGATGATATGTTAAGGATGGCAAATACCCTACAGTCTCTGGATGTACACTTTCAAATAAAAACTCTGTCTGGTCTGGACAGTTTCTTTCGCAAGTACTCTATCCTCTGTGTTGTAGATTGCACTCTTATCCTTAAAGAAATGCTTTTATATTAAAAATGCGTGTGATATTGTCCGAGCCTATGTGGCTGATTTGGTTAGAGTGTCTTCCAGGACACCAACAGGTTGCAGGTTTGATCCCCAGTCAGGGTACATACTTAGTTTGCAGGTTCAGTCCCTACTCTGGGTGTGTATGGGAGGCAACTAATCTATGTTTCTCTCTCACATAGGTATCTCTCTCTCACCTCCCCTCTCTCTAAAATCAATAAGCATTTAAAAATATATATACATGCATTATATTCACTTATATAATTGCCCACGTGTAATGATATGTCTTTCACAAAATTAGACCTGAAATGTTGTAAATTTGTTAGCTTACAAAGAACTTTTGTGGTGAAGACAAATTATGGAGGTCAGCTGACACTTCATTAGCATCCTTTATAATAGAGCTTTTATGAATATAAATATTGACTGGGAGAAATACATAAATTATTCATTCTCCTGTAATTCTCCATTACTTTTTAATTTTTGTCCTATATGGTAGTTTCCATATGTTTTTTTTTTCTTATGGGTACTTACATTTCATTCAGGGTATTCTGGCTTACTGATTTTAACCCTCGCTTTGTTTAGCAATGGTTACGTGCATAGATTTAAATATGAGAGACACGTGCATAGATGTAAATATGGTTATAGCCATATTTCTGTATGTACCTATATGGAGATATAGATATAGAAATATGATTATTTAGCACAATAATCAGTATGATGTTAATTTTAACCAATGAAACTGGTAAATATGTACTTGATATTTTTCTATTCCACTGTTACTACATTTCTGATCCAGTTTATGATTGTTTTCATTCAGAGAGTTTTTAAGGTGGTGAAATACATGTATCAATACAATAATCAAAACTAATATAGTTATTTAATATAATTTATCTACTTTGTCTTTATTTCTGGCCAATAAACCAGAGAAAATAATAGCATGAAAAAGACCTGATGAGATTGTCACAGCTTTAATGATACTATGGTCAATGGAAATAACATATAACTCTTAGATACTAGAAAAATAATAATATTTAATGATGTAGAATTGGGAAAAAATTAAGACTTTTTACCTGCTGTTAAAAATGCTTAAAATGAAAAAAGTATGTGTGTATATATATACATATATATGTATATATACTTTGTAACTCACTATTCTGATAACATGTCTGTTTGCTTAGCCCAGAAACATTTTTTTCATTGTATCCATGAAACTTTCATTATGGTTTCAATATATTAATAATTCATAGAATATAAAAATAAATAATACAAGGGATACAAAAATTATAAAACTATCTTCAGTTATGTGGCCAAGGAGATGAACAACAAGCCTAATTCTTTTATTGTAAACAGCTTCCTGGGATGACTAATGGCAATAAATGATGTTCTCTCTACTCAGAGTCTGTAAAGATATTAGTGTAATAGCTATGTGAATTTATATATACACAAGCATACATATGCAATGCATAAGTGAATTTACAAATAAAGGTAGTCATGTTGTTTTCTGTCCATATTTTTATGCCTATTCTATTTACTTAACTAAACATTATAAGTCATCACAAACAAGCAAATAATTATTTGAATTATTTATATACATACACAAATAATATGTAAACATGTTTGCACATATACATAAATAATATATTATATATTTATACATATATATATTTCAACAAGACCATTTTCCATACATATCACCAAATAAAGCCAAACATAATGAGGAAAATCATGATTATACAAATAATTATTTTCTATTTGTATCTCACTTTCCAAGTGTAGATTTCAATTTTAAGCCTCAAAATACCTTTCAGTTTTCTTAGAAACCTCTAATGCTGGTTTAGAGATGCATACTTCAGAAGAGAAACTCTGGGTTTCCACAGTGTGAGTTGAAAGGTTAGACATTGGTCTAATCAGGCTCTACATATAGCTTTTAACAGAGAACAAAGATATTTCACTTTGATGTCAAGTAAACAGAAAGAAAAAGAAAACAGCAGCAAACTATAGCAATTTTAGAGTGAAATAACATTTTTTTAAGTTTTACCTTTTTTAACTTTTAACTGTAAAAAATTCTATGATCTAACAGAAGATCTTGAGGAAGTTTAGTGTGGATCCACATTCTAAGGCTCAAACCCTGTAAAATATTTAAACTTTTTCCTATTACAGAAAACCATTTATAAGTACGCACATATATGTGTGCATAATAAGTATGTGCGTATCCATGTTGTGTTTATACATGTGTGTGCAGGTACATATATGAATGCACATACAAAGAAACATGCACATATATAAGAAACATACATACACATGTAAATTAAGTCTTTATCTCTGTGAGCTCTTTAGATGATTGTAAAGTTACATAATATCCTGATATTTAATTAATCATTATACTAAAGTAATAGATATAAAAATCACTACAGGTCACTAACATTTGGAAAGTTCTGTAGTATATATGGAAAATAATTATTTAGACTTTAATGTTTTTTATTGATTATATAAAATAAATATAGCTTTCTAATTTTATGTTCCTAAATTACCATTTTCTGAAGGATAATTATTTGATAAGAAACTTTTTTAATTGTCTTAAAATAGAATTTTATTGCAATTTATTATATATGAATAAATAATTATATATGTATTCATACTTATACTACAATGCATGTTATGAAGAAAAATTACCTTGAACTTCACAGGAGAGAGATCAAGAATATATATCTCTATATTAAATGGGAGATGTAGAATCACTACCATAGTTTTAATGTTCCTGTACCTTTCAAATATGTTATGCTATTAACCTTTACATTATTCTTTTGGAAAATACATTTTTCTTGCTAACTTCTCAGAAAAATAACTTAAGCTCAGAAAGTTTAAATCAATGTCCAATGTTACAGCTGGGAAAAGATGTATGTAACACAAATTTGGTCTGTGTGACTCCCAAATCTAGGACTTTGTTTTAAATTTTGCTTTTTCTCATAGCAAGCAAAGCCTTCTAAATAAAATAATTTATATATTCATTTAAAATCTTGAAATACATGCAATATATACCTATATTTTATATACTCAGAATCATGTGTCAAGCTTTAATTTTATATTTAGGTCGACATTAAATTAAAACTTTTTGTTTTGTGTCATTCTCACGGTAAGCACAAAGAAAATGCTGGTAGGAAAGATACAAAAGCAATGGTCAATGATTCAAAGCGTGTCACACGCACCAAAAAGTAATGAAACAGGAAATAAGACTGAAAGGGAAAAAAAATGGGCAACTTAGTTACGTAATACACAGAACATAACAAAATGGGGATAGCAAGCCCTTCTCTTTCAGCAATTATTTCAATTAATGGATTAAACTATTTGATCAAAATATATAGTCTCTGGATAATTCTTTTTAAAAAGACCCAGTATATGTTGTCTACAAGGGACTAACTTGACACAAAAACATATAGACCAACAGTGAAAAGATGGAAAAAGGTATTCCATAAAAATGGCAGTCAGAAGAAAGCAAGGGTGGCCATGTGCATTTCAGACAAAATAGGCGTTAAGCCAAAAGCTATCAAAAGGGACAAAGAAGGAGATTATAGTGATAAGGAGATCAACTCATCAGGACATATCATAAATTTAAGTATTTAGGCACCTAACAGTAGAGCACCCAAATATACGAACCAAACATTGATAGATTAATGGAAAAGTAGACATTACCAGAATAATGGTAGGGGGTTTCCATACTTCCTTTGTAACAATGCAGAGAACAATCAGAGAGATCAATAAGAAAACATGGGAACTCGGGCCTTCAAGCCAAACAACCGCAGTTCAATTCCCAGTCAGGGCACATGCCTGGGTTGTAGGCCAGTTCCCAGCAGCGGACGCCTGAGAGGCAACCATACATTGATATTTCTCTCCCTCTGTCCTTCCCTTCCCCTCTAAAGATAAATAAATAAATAAATCTAAAAGAAGAAGATTGAAAGAGAAAATGGTTGTTAATGTTTAAAAAAAAGAAAAGAAAACATGGGGCTTGAACAATGCCTTCGAAAAATTACATCTAACGGACTTTTAAGGAAAACTCCACCCAACAACACAGAATGTATATTCTGCTCAGGCACATGAAGAACATTCTCCAGGACACATCCCACATTAGGTAACAAAATGCCTTAAGTATAACTGATGTCATGCCAAGCACGTTTTCCAACTATGAAATAACACTAAAAAATAAAAGCAAAAGGAAAATGAGAAACTTCACAAAAATGTGAAAATTAAATAACACACTCTTGAACACTTAATGGGCCAAATAATACAGCACAGGAGAGGTTAGAAAATACCTAAAGAGAAACACAAATGAAAACATAGCATACTGCGCTTATGGAGGCCAGGAGAAGCAGTATTAAAAATAAAAATGTGTGTAGTTGTAAATACCTACACTAAAAAATAAGAAAGATCTCAAATCATTAATTTCATTTTACACCTGTGGGGACTAGAAAAAATTAACTATATCTAATTAGCATAAAAAAGAAGTAACAAAGATTAGGACCGTAGTGAACATAACGGAAAATAGAAAAAATGCAAATATAAATAATACTGAGGTTAGTTTATAAAGAGTGAACAATTCGACAAATCCTTAGCTAGAATAAGTAACAAAGAAGGCCCAAACCACAAAAATCAAAAACAAAAGAGAAGACATCACAACTGACACCACAGATATAAAATAGATCAGAACAGACTGTTACACAAGCAAAACCTCAGAGACATAGGCAGCAGTATGTTGGTTACTGGAGGAGGAAATGGAGAGTAGTAAAGAGTAAATGGGGCCAAATATATGGTAATGGAAGAAGAAATGACTTTGGGTAGCAGGCATACAATGTAATACACAGAAAATGCAATATAAAATTGTACATTTAAAACATATGTAATCCTATTAATCAATGTCACCCTAATCAATTTAAATAAAAAGGAAAAATAGACTTATGGACAATTATACTACTATAAATTGTATAATCTAGAAAAAATGAGTAAATTGCTACATGTATAAAATCTATCAAGATTGAATCATGGAGGAAAAGAAAAAACACAACAACTGAACAAACCTAAACCAGTAAGGAAATTGAATCAGTAATCAGAAACTTCCCAAAGTAGACTTACTGTTAACATAGCAGCATAAGCAGACAGGGCTCATCTCTTCACACAACCACATTAAAATTACAACTAAAATACAGAACAACCCCCACTCAGAACCATCAGAAATTAAGTTGGATGGAAGTCTGGCAACTACGAAATTAAGGAAACCACATCCATCCACACTGGTAGGAAGGGCACAGATGCAGAACAGCTGGTCCCTCCCCACATGTGGTGGATAAAAATTCAGAAGGGATATCTTGAGAGTGAGGAGTGTCAGCCCCACACCAGGCCCCCCAGCCCAGTGTTCTCATGTCAGGAAGATAAGTCTCCACAATTTCTAGCTGCAAAGACTACTGGGAATTGAGTCAGTGGAAGAAATTGCTGGAGCCCCAAGCAGTTCTTCCTAAAGGGCAAACACATGAACTCACCTACTCAGAAACTCCCTCTGACCTCCAGCACCAGGGTAGCAGCTGGCAAGGCGCCAGTGGTAAGAAAGGGAGTAACCGAAGTGTCTGGAATTAAGATGAGCAGAGGCCATTGTCCATATTCTAAACCCACCCCTCACAGAGCCATAGAGCCAGCAAACCGGTTCCATATCTGAGATTCCATCAACCTGGTTAATACTGTTCAACCCATCTTGGAGATACCCAGAGACTCTGCCCCACCCAATTTATGGGCCCACTCAATCTGCTTTTCCACATAAATGGCTGGTTTGGGCTCAGAGAGGCCAACACAACACAGAGAGGCTGCCAAAACAAGGAGACGAAGAAACATGGCCCAAATGAAAGAACAGATCAAAACTCCAGAAAAATAACCAAACAAAATGGAGAAGAGTAATTTTTCAGATGCAGAGTTTAAAACTGGTTATAAGGCTGATCGAGTCAGGACCTCAACAGCAGAAAAAGAAAATCCAGTCAGAAATGAAGGATACACCAATTGAAATAAAGAACAATTTACAGGGAAACACCAAATTCTTGAACGAAGCCAAAAAACAAATCAATGATATGGAAGATAAGGAAGCAGAAAACAACCAATCAGAACAACCAGGAGACAAAAGAATCCAGAAAAACGAGGGAAATATAAGTAGCATCTGGAACAGCTTCAAGAGGTCCAACATTCACATAATAGGGCTGCCAAAAGTAAAAGAGAAAAAGCAAGAAATTGGAAATCTGTTTGAGAAAATAATGAAAGAACATTTCCCTAATTTAGTGAAAAAAATAGACATGCAAGTACAGGAAGGAGAGAGAGTTCCAAACAAGATGGATGCACAGAGGCCAAGACATATCATAATTAAAGTATCAAAGGTTAAAGATAAAGAGAGAACCCTAAAATCAGGAAAAGAGAAGAATTTAGCTACCTACAAGGGAGTTCCCATGAGAGAGTCAGCTGATTTCTCAAAAGAAACTCTGCAGGCAAGAAGGGATTGGCAAGAAATATTCAACATTATGAAAGCAGGAACCTATAGCCAAGATTTCTCTACCCAGCAAAGCTATCACTTAGAATCGAAGGGCAGATAAAGAGCTTCCCAGGCAAAAAAAATAAATAAAATAAAAGGGACTTATTTAAGAAAAAGATGATCAAAGCTTTGAACAATAAAATGGCAAAAAATACAAATCTATTAACAATTGAATCTAAAAAACTAACTCAGCAAACAAGAACAGAGACAGAATCATGGATAAAGAGAGAGTTTTGATGGCTGCCATATAGGAGGGGTGTGTTGGGGAATGGGTGAAGAGGTGAGGGGATTAAGAAGTATACAGAGAAGCTGCAGAACAACCATGGGGATGCAAAATATAGGAGAGAAAATGGAGTAGCTGAAGAGCTTATGTACATAACCCATGGACGTGAACAATATTGGTGGTTTGCCTGAAGGATTGGGGGTGCTGGGCTGAGGGAGGTCAAAGAGGGAAAAAATCTGAACGTCTGTAAAAGCATAATCAATAATATGTAATTTTTAAAAAGTTCCCAAGAAATAAAAGCCCCAGTCAGACAGCTTAATTAGAAAATTCTACTAAATATATAGAAAAGAATTGACACCACTCCTTTTCAAAGCCCTCCAAAAAACTGAAAATGAGGGGACATTTCACAGTAATTGTATAAGGTCAGCATTGTGATAATACCAAAAACAGAAAAGGAAACTATAAATGAATATTCAATAAACTACAATATTCTCAACAAAATACCCATAACCTGAATTCGAAAGTCACAGCAAACCCTCACAGGGGCTCAGTGGGTTGGAGTGAGGTCTATGACACCGAAAGGTTTTGGGTTGGATCCCTGATCGGGGAACATGCCTAGGTTGCAGGTTTGATCCTTTGACTAGGCACCCATGGGAGGTAACCAATGGATGTTTCTCTCTCACTTTGGTCTTTCTCTTTCTCTCTCTCTCTGCAACCAGCACCCCACACCCACTGCCTCTCTAAAACTGACAAAATTCCTTAAGTGAGGAATTATTTTTTTAAGTTACAGTAAAAAAATCATACATACATCATGACTAAGTGGAATTTAACTCTGGGAGGCAAGGAGGGTCCAACATACAAAAATCAATGCATGCGACACACCAGACAAACAGAACAGAGGATAAAAAGTCACATGATCATCTTAATAGACTTTTTTTGAAAAGCATTCGACAATTTTCAACTTTAAAACTAGGAAGAGAAGGAAATTAGTTCAATATAATAAAGACTATGAAAAGCCCACAGTTAACATTAAATTAATTATTTTTCCTTAAGATCGGGAATGTCCCACTCTTACCATTTCGTTCAACATCATAATATTAAAGTTCTGGTGAAAATAATTAGGCAAGTAAACCAAATAAAGCATCCAAATTAGAAAGGAGAAAAGGAGAATTAAATTATATGTTTGCAGATGACATAATCTTACATAGAGATAATCATGAAGATTTTACACAAAAAGTGTTAGAAATAACAAATTAATTAATCAAATTTGCAGAATAAAAATAAAACCTACACACAAAAATCAGTTTTTATATGCTAATTATGCACAATCTGAGGGTAATTAAAAAACAATCTCATTTATAATACCATCAAAAAGAATAAAATACATAGGAATTAAGCAAGAAATACTTGTAAAGCCAAAACATACAAAACAATGATAAAAAGAAATTGAGGAATACACAAATAACTAAAAAGACATCCTGTGTTTGTGGATTGGAAGATTTAATATTGTTTAAATGGCCCTACTGTACAAAATGATCTGAGGTTAAATGCAATCACCATCAAACTCTCAGCAGCTTTATTTGTAAGAAGTAGGAAAAAAAGTTAGAGTCTCAAAGGATCCAAATAGCCAACACAATTTTGAAAGAAAAACAAGGCAGAGGCCTCACATTTCATGACTTAAAAACATAGTAGGAAGCCAGAGTAATCAAAGCAGTACAATAATGGTATCAATACGGACATATAGCCCCAAGAAAGAAAATCCACATTCACATACGATCAAATCATCTTCAACAAGAATGCCAACACTACATAATAGGGAAATGTTAGTCTCTTTAAAAAATGGTGCTGAGAAAACTGGATATCCACATATGAAAAATATACTTGGCAATTGCCTTATACATATGCGAAAAGTAACTTGATATTAATTAATGCCTAAATATATGGCCTAAATTAAAAACCTTTGAGAAGCCAACAGCAGAAAAGCTTCACAACATTGTATTTAGCAATGATTTCATGCATATAACACCAAAAGCACAGGCAATAAAAACAAAAGTAGACAATTAGGACTATATCAAATTTTGAAACTTCTGGGCATCAACAGTTAAAAGAAATCCTACAGAATGGGAAAAATATTTGCAAATCCTATACCTGATAAGAAATCAATGTTCAGGATATATTATAAAGAATTCTTACAATTCAGTAATAATAACAGCACAACAACAACAAACAACCTATTTTAAATATGGTCAAGGGACTTAAATAAATATTTCTACAAAAAAAGGTATACAGCCCTGGCTGGTGTGGCTCAGTGGATTGAGTGCTGACCTGTGAACCAAAGGGTCACTGGTTCGATTCCTAGTCAGGGCGCATGCCTGGGTTGTGGGCCAGCTCCCCAGTGGGGGTCATGTGAGGCAACCAATCAATGTATCTCTGGCACATTGATGCTTCTCTCTCTCTCCCTTCCTTCCCTTCTCTCTAATACTAAATAAAAGCTTAAAATACTTCTTTTTTAAAAAGGTACACAAATGAGCAAGCAAGTACATAAAAAAGTGCTCAACATCACTAATCATTAAGAAAATGTAAATCAAAATCACACATATAGTGCCTCACACTCACTAGGAATACCACTACAAAACAAACAAACAAACAAACAAAAATATAGCAAGTGTCGGTGAGGTTGGTTTTGATTCAGCATTGCCCTTGAAGTTCAAGTGACTATATGAAATCTATACCTAACCTTAGTTGCTCTCTGAAATAGTACAAAATAAACTAAAGTAAATACCATCACCACAAACTACCTCAAAACAGAAAGGTCTAAAAGTTTTTACTCCATCAACAATACATATCATGTAGTCTTCAATTTACATGTTATGTTAATGAAAATTCAGGCAAAGTATTTCAAATGCTTTTAAAGTTTATGCTAGAATTGATTTTTATTGAACTTTTTAAAACACGATCTACTCTACAGTAGAGAGTTGTTTTGAATATGATAGTTTCTTACATGAAATTTAATTCAGCCTCATGGATCATTAACTATTCACAAAGTATCCAAACACAGGTCTCTTGTGACATCTTATTATGTAGAATTCTTTAAAAAGAGAGCCCTTTGAAAATATGACTATCCTGCCTCACTCAAATTTAGCATTTGTAGAAACTTGTCAAACTTTTAGATGAAGCTGAACAACAAAGACAGATCATTAATGAGTATCTTGTACTTTTATCTAACGGTAATTTTTCTTTCAAAAGTCTCTTGAAAATTGAAATGCGTTGCTTAATACTAACCTTATATTTATAGCAAGAATGAATAAAGATATGTATATAAATAGCAAATCTTATTGTTCAAAAAATAAAAACCTTCTGAAATACAAGATTTGTATCAGATTTTTCAGACTTCAGTTTGGAATATTAATGATTGGATTTAAGAAAAATAATTATTACAATTAAGCTTTATAAATATTATTTATTATTGGCAGTAGTTTATGAAAAGCACTGTTAAGAAACATATGTACTATTGATATCAGATATTTTACTTCCTTTTATTTATGTAAATATGTCATTCAAATACTGAAAGTTATTACTTAGATTTGAAAATAAGGTGTATATAATAAATGAGAAAACTAAGTTCTGCACATTTTCCTGTTGCTTATTATGCACAGAGTTAATGCTGTCACTATATGTGGCTTCTCCAGATGGCAAGTACATCAGTGGGAGATTGGGAAAACTTGTAAAATCAATTACAATTGCAGGTAAAATTAAACTTGGAAGGAGAATCATTAATATGTTGAATATGCATCTGGTTACAATTCTTTGAACCATTTAAGAACATTTCTATCCTATTCTAATTCATGAGCTTTTCACATGTAGTAATTGCAAAGCATCCTCTGTCTGAATTAAGACCATATGTGAAGTTTAGGTTTATCCCCAAGGAGTCCATCTGCAGCAACTGATGTCTAAACCATAGTTGTATCTTGATGTCCAATGAGCCTCAGGGAAATAGGAAGCTAAATGAGTTGATTAAACAGACACTTCTGGGTTTTTTTTTTTAATGTATGTGCTTGTGAAATTTAACATTTAATAATTTGTGGGATTTAAAAAGACTTATTTGAGATTAAATTTATCTTTATTCATATTAAAATATCTAATTATAATTAAAATGCCTTTTGAAAATTTTATTGGGAATACATTGATTCCCTCATATTCTACACTCTTTTTAGAGTATCAGAATATAAAATCCAGTAAATTAGAATCAAGAAACAAGTTGGACACTCTTGAAATACTTCTTAATTAATTATATGAAGTGCATATTGTGTGTTTTCTAGGGATGTTATATTATTAAAACATAATAGAGAGAGAAACATTGATACGTTGTCTCCCATACACACTTGACCAGTGATCAAACCCACAACCCAGGTATGTACTGTGAGTGGGGGTGGGACCAGTTGAATCAGCAAACTTTCTGTGCATGGGATGACCCTCCAACCTTCTGAGCCACCCACCCAGAGTTATAATAAGACTTTGTAAAACAGTGTCATTTCATAGAATACCCTACCCAAATATATGGAAAAAGTTTAGTAATTATAAAAGTCTTAGGAGATGAATATTTAAAATATATAAAAATATGCTACATACAAATGCACACTATATAGTCATTTCAGCCACCGTATTTAAATATTCTATCACACCTGAAAATTTTATAAATTCTGCAACATTTTATTTAATGGAAAGGCAAATATTATGGAATCCTAAATTATGGAATCAGAAGTAGAGATGAGAATGCAAGTAACTTTTATTATGCAAGAAATTTTTTAAATTATAAAAATGTGATCGATGTCACTCTTCTTACTACATGTTATTTGTTTTGGGTTACATAGTTATTTTCACAAAAGTATGTCATTTGTATTAAAATGTAATTAACTTATAATGTCATGTTAAAATAAATTTCTAAATAGATTTTTTAATTCTTAGTTTTCATTATAAATATGGTAAGCATTGACATTTAAAAGCCACATAAACAAACACTCTTTGTTGTCCTCAAAAATTGTTTACTGTAAAGGGTCTGTAAGGTCCAGAACTTTGAGAATGATTGCACAAGGGCATACCTTGGCATTATTATTGGGGTTTCCAAGGCAGTTCCCAAGGAGGTGAAAAGTGGTTTGTGGAAGTGGGTGATACCTTACTCCTTTCATTTATGAAGCATAGATACACATATAGTACATAAACAGATGTATAGTATATGTGGCACTAAATTCCTTGTAGGACTGTGAATATTAGGAGAAAAAGTCTAAACTGGTCAGTAGTGAAAGGTAATCATGGAAAAAATATTATAAGCCCTACTATAGGTTAAGTTTAGGTCTTATGAGAGGACACAGAGTGTGTTTACTTAGCCTCAGAGTGTTTGCAGAAGACCATCCATTCCATAGCCATTTTCTATCCTCTAACTATGATGTATTGCAACTCATTTGCTTGCTTGGGTCTTTGGAAAGGAACCCCCGTAATCACGTAATTGCCATGCCTCGTTGTCAGATCACTGTAGGCCTATCGTGTCTTCCTTATTCTGATCGTCCAATTTCCTTGTGTTTCAGTGCACCCTTGGTCTTTCCATGTCTCTTTAGGGTGAGAAACAAATGGGATCTTGCTTGCTTTTTTCATGCCATATCTTCTTAGAAAGTATCAGGCATCTGCTTCAGATTTCTTCATTTCTATATACACTTGAACCTGCCCTTTTCAGTTGACTTGAATGACATCGTGGTACATGATCCATGTGCAATAATGATGCCTCTCAGATTTTAGAGCCGAGGATAGAGTGGCTTGAAATGTTTTTTTGCCCTTGGATCTTTAACCTCTTTGCTTTGATGGACAAAGAAAGAAAATATCACATGGACATTTCTCAAGGAATCAGTAGCTTCTAAATTCTGATTATACCATCTCCAAACTTCATTTATTTTACCCCCAAAATTGTATCAATTCTCTGGTTAGGGACAGCTGACACCGCATCCATATGTAATGTTAACAACATAATTGTATTCATAGTAGCCATACACTTGCTGAAAAAAATAAAATGAATAAAATAAAAAGTGTAATTTCACCTGTTTCACCCATATTCTTGAAGCAGTAAATGTTATTAATTTTATTAAATCTCATCTTTGAGAATATATCACTTTATAGTTTACAAGTATTACTTGTGTACAAGTATTTCTATTTGAACAACATGTAACTGATGTTTGTCTCAGGAAAAAGCATTTGGGATACTGAATTCTGCACTGAACTAGTCTGTTATTTCAGTAGCAACTAGAGAATAGGGCATTGTCCTGAGAGTGACCCAAGATGGTGGTGGAGTAGGAGGAAGTTATGCTCACCTCCTCCCGGAACCAAGTAAGAATTACAACTGAATTATAAAATAACCAACCTAAATAATCAACTGAGGACTAGCTAAACTGTAGTCCTATAACCAAAGATACACAGAAGAAGCCACAGCAAAATTTGTAGAAAGGGGAGAGCTGTGAAAAGGGCTGGTCTTTCACCCATGTACAGCAGTCTTGAATCTCAGCTGCAAAGATCCCCCCTGCAAAGTAAGGGGTCTCAGCACCATTCCAGGCACTGCACCCCAAAGCACCATAGCTGGAAAGAGAATCCCACATATTATCTTGCTGTGAAAATCAGTGGGAATTTTGTCTGCCAGAGTGAGATGGGAGACTCTCAGACATCTGCTTAAAGATCCAGCAAAACAAATCTTGTTCATACCCACTCATCACAAACTCTGGGTGGAGGGTCAGTCGCTCAGATCAGACTGAAATCATACAGGAAGGTGCTGGTTTGTGTGGCTTCAGGGAGAGGTCTACACAATGTTCCTGAGCTGAGCCACTTTCCCATATCACCCACAAATGCCATGTTTCCTGGGTGTAGCACTTCCCTCCATATGGTATCATCTGGGGAGATACACTAGCTCCAGGCTCCTCTTTGTTTGCCCTGCCCACTGAGTGCGCGTGCCTGCTGAGGAATCAGTTAGCTGCAGCTTGTCTGGGCCTATGGTGCAGTCATTTTTGGAAGGCCCTTGAGGATGTTGGAGAATATTCAGAGGACTTCAGAGATGCATAGGGTGACAGTTGTGTGACCTGGGGTGAGGGCCATCTTTCCCCACATACCCAGACCAGTGCTACTATTCTTGTACAGAGTCCTTTATCCATATGGCCAAATGTTATTCTGTTTTAGTCTAATGAACTCTACTGGTCTCATCCTGACAAATCTCTGAGAACCTACACCAAAGGCCTGCAAAGTCCAGGCAGGTGGCAGTTGGCTTTGCTGTACCTGGAGACTTTGGATGAGTGATTTCAGACCTACCACTAGTACCAAGTGAGAATTTGTATCAACTTGGTGAACACTACTCAACCCTACCTGGTGACTTAGAAACTACCTTATGTAACTCATGTACTGTCAGAAGTACTTTCAGTGACTGAGCCTAAAAGGCAGCCAACAGGCAGAGATGGAGCTTAGCATGCCTTGTGACCTTTGCTAACCTTCTCTAGGATTGGGACTGGTGGAAGTTGACCCCAGTATGCAACTTGGCCCCTCCTATGCACACCAAGATCCAGCACACTCAGCCACAAAATATGGATCACCTTGTAGCTCTCCACAGGTAGCCCATGGCTGGTCATAGACAGAATTTGACATGAACTTGTACTGTAGTCCCTCCTCAGAAGCTCCACAAACAACACAGTTGGTGGTGAACTTCAGATACATCAGAACGTGATTCTGTTAGCTCCACAAGTGGCACATGGAGGGAAGATTTTGGTAGCCACCAGACACTGCTGGGGTAAATTCTACTTCATGGGGTCAGTCCCTACTAAGCAGCGCTCATACACTGTGGTCAAGCTCAGTCCTCACAGTCAGCCAGCCTGAGGGTTATCTCTATTTGTGGACAGGCCAAGGGAAAGCAACACTCAACTAATGGGAAGGCTCATGTAACTCTAAAAGGAAAATTCCTAGAGCGACTAGCTTAGGTGATTAGGGCAACTGTGCCACTGAGCCCCAAGGACACATACTACATAAAACCATAATAACGAAAGTGGGAGACATAGCAGATCTACCTAATATACACACACACACACACACACACACACACACACAGCATCATGGCAGCCCAAACGGAGACAAAGATAAATGCTGCAAATGAAAAAAGAGGAGAAATCTCCAGAGAAAGAATGAAAACAAATGGAGGCAAGTAATATACTAGGTATAAAGGTCAAAACAATGATTATAAGAATGCCCAAGGCCTTAGGGGAAAAAATGGATAAACTCAGTGAGAACTTAAGCAGAAGGTAATAAGCATAAAAAAGAAAAAGTATTAAGAAGCCCTGACTGGTATGGCTCATTGGGCTTGGTAATCCTTCCACAAACCAAAAAGTCACTAGTTTGATTCCCTGATCAGGGTATAAGCCTCGGTTGTGGGCCAGGTCCCTGGTAGGGGGCAAGCCTGAGGCAACTGATTAATCTTTCTCTCACATATCAATGTTTCTCACCATATCTTGCTTCCCTCCCTTCCCCTATCTCTAAAAATAAGTAAATAAAATATTTAAAAATGAAATCATAAAAAGAATAAGAATAAAACAATATAGTATCTGAAATGAAGAATACAGTAGAAGGAATCAATAACAGATTAGATGAATTAGAGAGTTAAATCAGTGATTTGGAAAATAAGGCAGCAGAAAATATCTAACCCGACTAGCAAACAAAAAAAAGCAATCTAAAAAAATAAAAATAGTTTGGGACAACATCAGTTGTAACTACATTCACATCATAAGGATACCAGAGAGAAGACAGAAACCAAGGGATCAAGAACCTATTTGAGGTTACAATGACTAAAAACTTTCTGAACCTGATGAATAAAAAAGACCAGCAAGGGAAGGGAATCCCAAACAAAATGAATCCAAGGAAGCCCACACTAAGACATATCATAATTAAAATGGCAAAAGTTAAAGATAAAGAGAGAATTTTAAAAAGGACAAGTGAATGACAGTTAATAACCTATAAGAGAGTTCTCATGTGACTAGAAGTTTAATTCTCAACAGAAACAGTTCAGGACAGAAGTAATTAGCATGAGTTACTCAAAATGATGAAAAGCAAAGATCAACAACCAAGGCTACTCTACCCGGCAAGGCTATCATTTAAAATTGAAATAGAAACAAAGAGATCCAACCTAGGAAAAAAGCTAAGGGTTTATCACTCCTAAACCAGCATTATCAAAAATGTTGAAGGGACTGCTTTTAAGAAGAAAAAAATAAATAAAAGAAACATACATTTTATTTTATAAAAAATAAAATGGCAACAAAAACATACCTATCAATAATCACTTTAGATGTAAGTGTCTAAAAAGATTCAATGAAAAGATGAAAGAATGAATAAAAAAATAAGACATAATCTGTGTACAAGAGAAACACTTCAAATCAAAAGACACACATAGACTGAAAGTAAAGGAGTAGAAAAATATATGTTATGCAAATAGAAACACACAAAAATCTGGGATAACAATATGTATATCAGACAAAATAGACTTAAAAATAAGGCTACAAAAAGAGACAAAGAAGGCTATTACATAATGAAAAAGGGACCAATCCAAGAGTAGGATATAATCTTTGTAAACATGTATGCACCCATGAGGAGCACCTAAATATTGTGGACATAAAGGGGGAACGTGACTAATACAGTCATACTATTACTGTAGGGTTCTTTAACACCCCATTCACATCAATGCATAGATCTTCAAAACAGAAAATCAACAAGGAAATAGTTACCTTGAATGACAACATTACAGCGGTTGGATTTAACTGATATTTTATAGCATTTTACCCCAGGACAGCAGAATATATATTCTTTTAAAGTGCACATGGAACATTTTCTAGAATAAATCACTTATTAGGTCACAAAACAAGACTCAATATATTTAAGAAGGTTGAAGTAATATCATACATCACAATGATATGAAACTAGAAATCAGTTACAACAAAATAACAAAAAAAAACACACAAACGCATGGAGAATAGGAACATGTTAGTAAATGATAAATGGGTTAACAATGAGATCAAGAAAGAAATCAAAACAACCCAAAATTTATGGGATACTATTAAACAGTCCTAAGGGGATAAATTCTTGGCAATAATGACACATTGTAGAGTCAAAAAAAGAAAAAAAGAAAGAAAGAAAAAGAATCTCTGCCAAACAATCCAACCTTATACCTAAAAGGAAGTAGAACAAGAACAACAAACAAATCCCAAAGTGAGCTGAAGAAAGGAAATAATAAAGGTCCAAGTGGAAATACAATAAGATAGAGTGCAGCCCTGGCCAAGGGCTCAGCTGGTTGGAGAATCATCCTGGAAACAGAAAGGTTGCAGGTTTGATTTCCAGTCAGGACACATACCGATGTTTCAAGCTCTATCCCCAGTTGGGGAATGTACAAGAAGGCAACTGACTGATGCTTCTCTCTCACATCAATATCTATCTCTCTCCTCCTCCCTTCCTTTCTCTCTAAAAGCAATGTGAAAAAAAAGTTTATGAGTGAGAATTAAAAAAAAAGAAAAAGAACCACTTCCTCTTCTCTTATTCAAAAAAAGTACTGGAAGTCTTAGCCACAGTGATTAGACAAGAAGAAGAAACAAAACGTATCCAAAAAGCAAGGGAGGAGTAAATCTGTCATTATAATCAGATTACTAGATGTTATAAAGAACCCTAAAGATTTCACAAAAAAAACCCTACCAGAAATTATTAATAAATTCAGAAAAGTAGCAGGTTATAAAATAAATGTTCAGAAATTGGTTGCATTTTATACACCAATAATGAACTAAATACACCAATAATAAAAGGAAAATGAAGGGAAAATCTTATTTGCAATTGCCTCAAAATAAGTAAAATACTCTGGAATAAAGTTAATCAAGGATATAAAAGACCTATACTCAGAAAAGTATAAGACACTGAAGAAATCAACTGAAGAAGATATAAATAAATGGAAGCTCATAGTGTGCTCATGGAGAGGGAGAATTAACATTATTAAAATGTCCATACTACCCAAAGCAACCTGTAAATCCAATGAGATTCCTGTCAAAGTGCCACTGGTATTTTTTATAGATTTGGAACAAATAATCAAAAATTTTATATAGAAAGCACAAAGACCTCAAATAGCCAAGGCGATCTTGAAAAATAATGAACTCTGGGGTATCACACTCTCTGGTATCAAACTGTACCACAAGACTATAATAATAAAAACAGCATGGTACTGGCACAAAAACAGACACATAGGTCAATGGAATAGAATAGAGAGCACAGAAATAAACCTATGCCTATATTTCACAAAGGAGGCAAGAACATACCACGGGGCAAAGCCAGCCTATTCAATAAATGTTTGGGGGAAAACTAAACAGATACATGAAAAGAAAGAAAAAAAAATAGAAAGAGGGAAGGAAGGAAGGAAGGAAGGAAGGAAGGAAGGAAGGAAGGAAGGAAGGAAGGAAGGAGGGAGGGAGGGAGGGAGGGAGGGAGGGAGGGAGGGAGGGAGGGAGGGAGGGAGGGAGGGAAGAGAGAGAGAAAGAAAAGGAAAGATAATCTTCTTGTAACGTATATAAGAATAAACACAAAATAAACTAAAGACTTTGTAAGGCTTGAAACCATAGAAGTCCTGGAAAGAAACACAGGCAGTAATACCTCTGACGTTTGCCTTAGCACTATTTTTCTGATACAGCTCCTTGAATAAGACTGACAGAAAAAATAAGCAAATGGGATGCATTAAACTAAATAGTTTGTGTACAGAAAAGAATACTATCAAAAAACAAGAGGCAACTTACTAAATGGAGGAAGATGATTGCTGATGATACATCTAAAAACAGGTTAATATACAAAATTTATAAAGAACTCACGTAACTCCACACCCAAAAAATCCAATTGAAAAACAGGCAAGGTACCTAAATAAACACTCCTCCAAAAAGGACATATAGGTAGCCAATAGACATTTGAAAAAATGCTCAAGGCCACCAATCATCAGAAAAGTTAAAAATAAAACTACCATGAGATATTGCCTCACAATTGTCAGAGTGGTTATTATCAATAAATCAACAAATAATTGTAGGCTTGTTTATTGAGCACATTGATAATATGGAAACTCTCATGCACTGTTGGTGAGAACACAGACTGGTATACCCACCATGAAAAACAGTATGGAGGTGTCTCAAAAATTAAAAATGGAACTGCATTATGACTCAGATATTTTGCTTCTTCAAAAAAACCAAAAAACAAAAACACAAACTCAAGAGAATATGCACCCCTATGATCATTGCAGCATTGTTTACAATAACCAAGGTTTGGAAGCAGTCTAAGTAACCATCCATAGATGAGGGGATAACAAAGTGGTGGTAAATACATACAGTGGAATATTAACTGGCCATGAAAAAGAACAAAATCTTACAATTTGTGATAGTATGGATAGCCCTAAAGGGTATTATGCTAAGTGAAATAAGTAAATCAGAAAAGACAAATACCAATGATTTTACTTATATGGAATCTAAAGGACAAAATAAACAAGTACACAAACAAAATTGAAACAGATTAATAAATATAGGGCCAAAAAAAACCCCCAGACTGATGGTTGCCAGAGGGGAGTGGTGTTGGAGGACTGGGTGAAAAAGTTGAAGGGATTAAGAAGTATAAATTGGTAGTTTCAAAGTAGTCAAAAGATTTAAATTATATCATAGAAAATATAGTCGATAATGTTGTAATAATTATGTATGGTTCTGGGTGGTTATCAGAAATATCAGTGGGATCACTTTGTAAAGTATATGATTATCTACTCACTGTGCTGTACATATAAAACTAATGCCAAAATATTGAATGTAAACTGAAATAAAAATAAAAATAAACTTTCAATTAAAAACAAAAAAAATATTGTCTTCAATTTAGTATAAGTAGAAGTTGTGTACATTAACATAAATATGTATATACTCTCATAGACGTATGAGCTCAGAAATCTGTAGAAAAATAATCTAATGGGATTGATAGACATTTTTGGAAGTTATGTATTGAGATTATAAGCAGTGAAAATTGAGTATAGTGATTTCTTTATCAGGTTTATTTTCCTACTTTCACTCTTAAGAGTTTTTCTGTAAAGTACTGTGTAATGAGCCTTTGAGATTGTCATTCCCTTTGCTTTTCCCTGAAATTCCAAATTTACTAATATTAAAGGATCCTTTTATACAGATTTGTATTCCCATATTTTCCACTTAACAAAAACATCTAGTGATACTGCACAGTTTTATTATATTGAGCAGATATAATTATTTAGGAAAATGAAATCTTTTCAGACTCATAGCTTCCTTTCATCTGTGTCAATCAATCCTTCTCAATCTTTTTTAAAAAGTTACAGAACACATTTTTGTCATTATTACTGCAATAAAAAAGAATGCCTGTTGAATTCAGAGCAGAGAAAAGCTCACTAATTATTTGAAATTACATTAATGTATTAATGTTGGATTACATGCCAATAGTCTATGGTTCTATAAAAGAGACTCTATTTTATCTTTTAAAAATGCTATTTACTTATTTTTTGATAAAGGGGAAGGGAGAAAGAGAAACATGGATGTGTGGTTGCCTCTTGTGCACCCCCTACTGGGGACCTAGCTGGCAACCCAGGCATGTGCCCTGACTGGGAATCAAGCTGGCAACCCTTTGGTTCCCAGGCCAATGATCAATCCATGATCCACATCAGCCAGGGTTTAATTTATTTTAATACAAGAACTTTGTTCCAACAACTAGCTTCTGAGGAAGTAACAATTAAGTCCAACCATTGCTAGGAAAAGTTTTATAGAAATTAGCAAATATTGTGTCAGTTGAAAAGCATATAAGAAATAAACTATTTGTGAGACAATCAATAAATAGTATGATAGAGAACTTAGTCTTTCAGTCATTTATTATTAATTTTCAATTAATCTGTTATGGAAGGCAAATGTATTCAGAAATTTGCAGAAATTAAAAATATATGGGTCAATGAATTCATAACTATATTTTTGTTACTAGATACTAAGTAGTTAGTGATGAAACACAGAATGGACATGTACTGATCACTTTTTATTTAACAAGGGAAACAGAAGGTTTTCTTTGTTAGAAACCAGGATCAATGTCAGTATAAAATCACTCTTCAATATTGAAAAGAATAGCATTTAGCACATAAGGGGTAGTGCTGGCAATAAACAGAAAACCACTTTAGGAAATGGTTCATGCATGTTTTCCTGAAGAGTCTTTTGAAAAACCCAAATCCAATTAAGGCCACCTGACTTTATCGACTATAGTGTAACTAAAGAACGTGTTTACCTAATCAGTTTTGTTATAATCATGCTTTCTGAGGCAGTGCTGGATTAATAGAAGAATGACAAAGGAAGCTGCAAAAGAGAGGTTCTTAAAGAACTGGGATTTTAGTCTATAGCACTTTCTAAGAAACAGCATACTCTGATAAAAAAGATTGCTGGAATCAATTTCTTTGGGAGAAAAAGAAAATAATGATAGCCTTAGATAATTATTCTTTGTGACTCGTTACTTGCTAACTAAACATATTTCTGACTTCCAATATGGCCTTTACACAAAATAAGATACAACAGCAAGAAAACATTCTTTTCTCTTATGCCCAGTAAAATTTCCTATTTTTCATCTTTATTTTCTTTTTCTTGTCTTTCTTCCTTCCATCATTCTTCCCTTCCTTCTTCCCTTCCTTCCTGCCTTCCTTTCTTTTATCATTTATTTTCCTTTTTTCTTTCTTTTAGCCTTTTCCCCACAACTTCCTCCTTCATTTTATTTTCATGAGCCAATTCCAAGACATTTTTATTGTCATAGTTCTGCATATGGGCACCATTATTCTCAGATCTAATTATTCAGTGGTAGAATTAGATCATTTAGTTATTATAAAATGACAGACATGAAATGAAATGAAAACTAAAAACCAATGACAATGGACCTGAATGTGGCAGTATATTTAAAATTCTGTTTCTCTGAACTCTTACCATATTTACAGGCTTACCTATAGTTTAAACTATACTTACTGTGTAGTTTACTCTCTTTCTGATAGTTTATCTAATATCTACTATCTGAAACTCTGATATTGTGTATGTTTTACAAGAATATCTGATTCTCTTACAATTCTAAATGTCAATCTTCTCCAGGATTTCTACATTATTCTAATGTAAATTCTTAGTGATCTCCTTTTTAAAATAGAATTATGTTATTTGGTAACTTTCTTTTCTCATAGTAAGTCTATGCCTGGACATCATGTGATTTTCAGATCCCAGATTTCTCTGAAATTAAACTTTTGAAAACTGATACAATCAATGTGTAGTTGAAAATTCTCTCTAACATTATAATGATAATTAGAAAGCATGCAGTTATAAACAATTTTTATATTCTATGTGAATACATACATAAATATATTTGTATTTTAAATTTTTTAAAGTGAATTTTATTTTTCTCCAGTTGTAAAAGGAATATGTAAGCCTTATTAAAAATGAACTATGTGAAAATATGTAAAAAGAAAGTTAATAATCTCATATGTTAACACTATCTTTTTTCTCTCTGAGATTGCAAATCACTCTTCAAAGTGTACATCTCATAATCTTTTCATTTTGTTTCAATACTCATATAAAATATATTAACATATATGGTTTACTGCATTTATTTGATTTTACATAAGCATGGGGAAATCACAGCATATGCTTTTATATTACTTTCAGCATTATAATTCTTGCCATTCAATATTACTGATCAACAGTGTTTCTAAAAAAAAATCCACCTAATTTCTTTGTGTGTTATTACAGTTTCATTCATGAAAACTATATTAACCTGAGAATAATGTCACCCTAGACATATTCTATCCAAGTGCCTTTTGGGTCAACATTTCTCAGTCTTAGACTCCCAGACTGAGACTTTACATACACACACCCAGGTCTTATGTGGAGGGTTTATTAAGAATAAAACAAAACCAAAATGAATTTAAAAAGCAGCCATATAACAATATAAGCATAGAAAACCATTTTGAAGAGGCCTTATGCTCTTGACAGAGAAACCCCTGCCTCTGTGAAGTTGGTGTTAATGCAGTATTCATTTATCTAAGTAATATTTCAGACAACAGTTCAACAATTAGTTAAGCAGAGAAGTTGCTTTGGGGAAGTTTTATTTAATGACAGAGATATAAAGATCCTTCTCTTATAACTTGGGCATTATTTTTCTTTTAAAATACCACAGAAAGGCAGTAATGAGAAGTAGAATATGATTTGGTCCCTTGTGAACTTAGGTCTGTCTTTTCTAGAGATTCAGGCAAGGATAAACTTGGAAGACTGACAAATTCCTAAAAATGATTAGATACACATTTAGAATATGACCCTCAAGAATTTTAGGGCAATGGTTTAAATGCAGAAAATAATCTATCACTAATAATTACAATCCATTTGGTTAGACATTACTGGCTTAAAAAGTTTAAACAGAATCACAGGATGGAAGTTCAGAGTGTATGTATACACTAAGAACAGTTATTATACCAAAGTCGTTCCAGTGTCCTGTGTATGCATGTGTTTACGTTTACTTAACTTGGATACATGATGTGTTTCTTACTATGGGACAGTTAAAAATACTTATGTTATCAAACAGGATAAAAGGATGAAGCTAAACAGGTCTGAGACTGAGAAGACTGGACCAAAGATATAACCTTTATTACGTAATGTTTACTTTTCCAAATCCATTCATTGTTTCAGCTCAGCATACACACAGCAAATTATTTCATCTAGAAAAAAAAGAGAAAATTTGATTAAATTACTTTAATTTCTTTACTATATTGTATTTTGTAAAATATTTTTTCCCATGAACCCAAATACATGTTCTGAATTTGTATTAAACTCTTGGGTTGTCTGAAAGTTGCTGAAATTTACTAACTTTCTTTTTCAGAAAACTATGTGTAAACATGTATAGAATGTTTTTGTTTTGAAACTCTTTGGTTAAGTTGACCTAAAACTTAGAACACAAACATGTCTACTTAAATTATTTTACTTGCATGGATATATTTAATGCTAAATATTAAATTAATTTGAAATGTAATGATTTGATTTTTAAAACTAATTTAAGATAAAAACAGTATTTTCAAATAAAGAAAAGTACACCATATTTTCAAACTTGGAGAATTTCATACTTTTCTAAATTTAACATTTACATTGTTAATATGATTCTAGATCATAAGAATGTAGATATTTTGAAAGAATTCCTTTAGCACTTCTTTGGCTTGAAAATTAAAATTGATTCAAAACCTGTTTTTTTTTCCAGAATACAACAGGAAGAACATTTTTTTAAAAATAATGTTTCTCAATTAAATACAGAAGAGAAACAAAACAAGGAAACATAGTGGACTAGGAATAAAATTCTACACTGGTTTGTTATGTTTTCACTGCATTTACCCTGTTGGTGTCAGAACATCCAAACCTAGAGAAAACTGTGTGAGTTTGAGTTTATTTGCAGACTGAAGACATGCCCGGAGCGAGATTTCAATGGACTGAGAAAATGCTCTCGAGAAGGGCAGTTTATAGCACTTTTTTATGCATTTGGAAATAAAGGGGGAGTCATAAGTAAGATTACATGAAATTCAAAAGTGATGGATTAAGAAAGAGGGTAGGTATGGCAGGAAAATCTCTTGATTGAATAAAAAATAAAATGGAGAAATACATACTTCTTCTATATTGATGGGTGCAGAATAGTTAACATGTAATACCTACAGTAAATAGGTGGGAATGGTGTACAGGCAACAAAATCATGTGCCCCCTTGAAGATGGCTATACTTTGAGATGTCTGGAAAAAAAGGATTTTCCGGTATTTCAAAGACCTGTTAACCTAGATGCACAAGAACAAGTGGACAAGGCTTGCTGAAGGCAAATATAAACTTTAAAAAATATTTTATTTATTTATTTATTTTTAGAAAGAGGAGAGGGGAAGGAGAAAAAGAGGGAAAGAAACATCAGTGCGTGGTTGCCTCTTGCATGTCCCCCACTGGGACCTGGCCCACAACACAGGCATGTGCCTTGACTGGAAATGGAACCAGTGACCCTTTGGTTCTGAGGCCCACACTCAATCCAATGAGCTACACCAGCTGGGGTTAAACCTTTTTTTCTCACTAAGGAAGTTATAGGCCTGAGGAATGACTACCCGTATGACCTTCCCAATTACTAACACTTGGAGGTTCCTTTGGTCACTGAGTTTGTCAGATTTACTATATATCCCTTCTCCCCTTTTGGCCACAACCCTATTAAAATTAAGAAAGCAGCCCTGGCTGGTGTAGCTCAGTGGATTGAGCACGGACCTGCAAACCAAAGGATCATGGTTCAATTCCCAGTCGGGGCACATGCCCCCAGTTCCCAGCAGGGGATGCAGGAGAGGCAACCATACATTGATGTTTCTCTCCCTCTCTCCTCCCTTCCCCTCTAAAGATAAATAAATAAAACATTTTTTTAAAAATTAAGAAAGCAAAGGGGCTTCTATTTTTAGAGCTATTCATTCTATTTTTTCTCTCTCTTTCATTCCATATTAGAACACAATTATTTATTTAATTAATATTCTAAAATAGCTATAAACCTTGTTTATCTTTCTTATGCCAAGATATCTATTTTCTTTCAATAATTAAAACACTACTCAAAAATACAGCACCCTGGGGATGGGTGGATGAAGAGTTTTGATATCAAGATTTTCAAAGTGCCTAAATATACCATTCACCAACAGAGTATCATATTTATTTTGTTTAAGAAAACACAGCCTATTTTGTAAGTAATTTCTATGCTTCAGATACTGAACCCAGGTTTGGCTGCCTTTTGCTGAAAAGCCAATAACCAAGATCCAGGGGCCATGGAAGGAAAAAGCGGTTTATTCAAGAGTTGGCAGCTTGACAAGAAGACAGCAGACTCATGTCACCAAAACGATCTTAACAGGTCAGTGCAGGCAGGGGTTTTTAAGCTGGGGAAGGCAAACAAAGTGGAGGGAACTGTGGGCTGCTGCTGAGGGCACTGGGCAGAGTCAGCACAGTCTGCTCCCATAGCCACCTTGGAGCTGGTCAAGCAAGGGTCTGGTTTTTGTGATCCTGGTTTTTGTTGTCCTGGTTTTATGGTTGAAGGTTACACTTCCATCTAGATACTTACTTTGACACTTGAAACACTTAAATACGCATCATGACCCCTTGTTCTATCACTCTATTCATTTTTTAATTTTCTCATCTTAAAATTCTATGTACATGTTTGGCAAAGTTTTTAATAAGCAGAACAAAATAAGTTTTAAGATATTTATTAGTTTGAAAAGGGAATATTTAATATTTCTGAAAATTAACTTATGTTATTAAAGAGAAATCTTATTTCTTTTTATGGTATAATGAAAGCTTTTATGTTTTCTACTTTATCAAATAATGGACAGTTTATCTTATTTAGCACATGTGGGTACTTAAACCTATAAAATAGTTCTTTATATTAATTTCCTCTACACATAGTTTGCTAATGCTTTATTTTACTTTTTCTTGCTTCTGTTGATTAGTAACATATAATTTTGATTGTTTATAGTAAGTATTGGTGAATTCTAACAGGCTAAATATTATTTTTGTAACAAAAAATGAATAGCATATACTTTAACTGAACTGTTTTTATTGTATTTTAAAAGAAAGTCATAATATTTTCTTAGCCTTATGTTTATTTACCTGACTAAATTTATAAATGACTTTATTCTTGAAATGCTGCCAAACAAAACTATTGGACATTTTTCCCCTTTTTTGAATTGTCATATTCTTACATATTTGAGTTGTACTTCTATCTTCACCATTCTAATTAATTTTTATATTAATTAAAATATAACACCAAATAATTACTTTTTATTCTTTAATTAAATCATTCTATTCCTTAGATTAATTTTTATTTTTAAAGTTTAAAACCTCATGCACATTCTCAAAACCAAATTTCTGCCTCATTGTTTCTATAGTGTAGTTTCTGAAGCCGAGTTCACAGAATTTGTTTCCTTTCCTGTGATATTTTCTGACAATATGTCTGTGGCTTACCACCTCAGTCTTTTTCAACAATAAAGTAATGAAATAACGTTTCACTCATTTTTTTTGCAAACAATCAAAATCTATGGCATGTTCTCCTTGACATAATAGTGCTTCTGAGGGTGTGGGCATTACTGTAGTTACTGGGGGGAAGGGAGGACTTTGATGTAATTCTTGTAAAGGGTTGTAGAGTACTGAGTTATATAACTTTTTTAGAAGATGGAAATATATCCTATTAACAGTGTTAAAGGTCCTTCTTGCGTCATCAAGCACAGCTGAATAAAACTGGGTGTGAAAAATTGCATGCTGAGTACTCAGCATGCAATTCCTTTTTGTGCAGCTCTCAGTGAAAACAGATTAGATGAAATCTATTGGACACTAACTCAACAAGCACTTCTATCTCATAATGGTCTGTATATATTTAGGGTTGTTAGTCAACCATTTACAATGTTGTGTAAATTATCCACAAAGAAATGGAAGTTGAAACATCAGTGGTGAATGAATTACAATAGGAAAGACTAGAAAGTGACAAGCTCAAAAACTGACTATTGTGGAATGTAAAATAGGTTTTAAAATATAGCAGAATATCAGCCAGAAAAATGGAGTGATGGAATTATAGTCTAATGGGAAAAAATAAAAGAAGTTAATATTAGAAATCAGAGAAAAGTATTTGTAAGACAAAATCAACAACATAAACTTTACAACAGTTAAATACAATTTGAAGATCACTCAATTTCAATGTCTAAGGATGGATTTTGAGAAAAACTTCATACGTAATAAAGAAGGAAAAAATCCAATATGACAAGAGATGGCTATATAGTTAGGTAGTGGAACCAGTGAAGAAGAGTGGTGTTTTTATAGGATGGGATGATGAGGGTAACACAGAGAGAGATGTATACTTTCAGCATGATATGGTGAGAAAGATGAATATCATTCTCTCTCAATATATATGCACATTATATATCTATGTACCTATAGAAAAAATATATGGACATATATACATGGAATATATATACACATACATGCATATGTATACATATTCACATGTATACCTCTATATATGTATATGTGGGTCTCTCTGTATATATCTATATCTACATCATCTATATCTAAATATATATCTATAGAGAGAATACAATTCATCATAAGCAAAGTCCAGATATACCTTTTTAAAAGAAATTCAGAGAGTTTACTCAGATAATAATTTGCAAACTAGAAATGTAGCCCTCGGTATGAACTAAGAATACTTTCCAAAATGAAGAAGATAGGGTAGGGTTTATAAAGGCAAAAGTTGCAAAGAGCCTTTGATCAAAGAGATAGATGGCTAGGGCAAACAAGACCATAAAAACGAATCATTTGTTTTCTAATTGGTGGGGGGCAACTGGGATTTCAAGGGTTGGCTGAATCGGTGATCAAGCAAGTGGGTTATGAGGTGAGGGCAATGAGTAAAAATATATGATTAAGTATTTATCAAGTCTTAGTTTCAGCTCAGGTCTACAGGATACAAAAGCTGTCTTTGATCACACACCCATAGTGCAGGTTGTATTATTTAATAATGATGCAAGGAGTTCAACATATCAAACAGCACAATCAGCACAGGGGGCGGCTGGCTCTGCAGGCAAGTCTGGAGCCCACAGGACAAAGGTATGCTCTGCAAGCAGCTTCAGAGCTCAAGCTGTGAAAGTCCAAATATTGGGCCAAATTATGAAATTAAATTTCTTATAAGTCCCTATCATCTTCTTCATTACCTCACAATCAATGTGTATACCTCTCTGTTACTTTGATCATCCCGTCTTCTGAAAAAACAACACATTTTTAAAGACACACACAAAAACACACTGTGGAAAAGGTCATCCTTCCATGTGTTTATAGGCTAAGCACCAGATGGCATGCGAAGATCTAAAAATACATAAATGTAAGGGGAGAAGTGTGGCAGTTACTCCCAGCACAGGGGGAGAAAAACTGTA
This sequence comes from Artibeus jamaicensis, assembly GCF_021234435.1. Classification (NCBI taxonomy): domain Eukaryota; kingdom Metazoa; phylum Chordata; class Mammalia; order Chiroptera; family Phyllostomidae; genus Artibeus; species Artibeus jamaicensis. Next base: position 12,377,758 of record NW_026521823.1, on the reverse strand, counting down.
TCTTCTACAGCATATTTAAATAAAAAAGCAAGAACAATAAGAGTACCAAAAGGGGCCATTTTGATTTTTATAATAAATTAAAATGTGAGCTTATTTTCTGGAATAATAACATAAGAGTTGGAGTTCTCCCACTATAGGACTGCCAGATATAGCAAATAAATATACAAGATTACAGATATATTAAAGTTTATATGAATAACAAATATATATATATATATATATATATATATATATATATATACCTGTGCAATATATGGGATGTGCTTATACTATAAAAACAAAATAGTTTGTTGTGAAAATATTTTACCTGAAAACGTCAGGAAATTCTTATCTTTGAAGATAGTAACTGTTTAGAATTTGTTCTCTGATGAGAAGAATAGTTAACTAGATTTGAATAAAGTAATTAAGCAAATCCTAGGAGAAGCACTGAGAATGAATTCGAGAGACTTTTTTTGTGTTTGTCTTTAATACAGTCCATCATTACAATGTGACCTTCGCCTTCTATGCTTAATAGCCTTTAAAAAAGTAGAAGAGTAAATCAACTCTTAAATTTATATCAAATTTGGAGTGGGTTGAGTATAGCATAATTATTAAAATTTAGGAAATAGTAAGCTTAATCAATGAAAAGGTTATTTAATGTATTTGGGGGTACAGATTAGTTAGGAAGAATGTTTAGAAAAGACATAACTGATAGAGAAAAGAGTGATTAGATTAGAGAATCAAATAATGACAAAATAAGGGAGCAGCAGCAGAACAAATGGAGGCTCTATTGGAGGCTGGGGTACACTTTCAAGTCATAAACAGTCCGGTAGATACTGTGTCCAAGGTTGCTTTAGGACTTCCATCTGTAGACACAATTTTATGAAATACTACAAGGGAGACTATATAGAAAGAAATCAGTGTTCTGAGCTGTTTTCACTGAAAATGAAAATCCTTGAAGAAATGTTGGAGAGGTATCTTTTACAAATTCATAAATGATAAGAAATGGTATAAATTTATAGTAAGAGCAGATTTTGCGATTAAAGTGGTAAACAAGTAGTAAGAAAGTAACACTTGAGAATGAGAAAATATGCTTCTTTTGACTTACTAATACCAGAAAATTGAAGATGACAAAAGAAAAATTGAGACTTCAGACAAAATAAATGTTTTACTTTAGCTGAAAGAATAAAGTTTGCTTAAATAAAACTTTGAGGAAATACTGTGGACAAAAAAATGGGGTGCAGGAGTTCTTTAGAAAGTAATCTAACAGAGTCATTTAATCATAAATTCCTGATTTTGAAGGTCATGGTGGATATCTCGCCCCGGGCATATAACTTTTTAGTAGACTGATTCTCTTAGGCAAGCCCTATACACTGTTTTTGTACTTCTAAGTTAACATACTTTTACAATGCCTTTTCCCACCCTCTTTCTAAACTGGAACCACCCTCAAGAGAGCAAATAATCATAACTATCCTGTAATTCAATCTCATCTGCCTTGTTTTTTCCCACATTCTATGGTCTTCCTTGCGTTCCTCTCCTTAACTTCAAATGCATTCAAGAAACTGCAAAAATTCTCTGGAGCATTTAAAATCTTGCTTCCCAGCATATGTCATCAATTTGTCTGAAATAAACAAAAAAATTCTCTATAGGTTTGGGCATTTCTTACATTGAGAACAGAGACATTTCTAGATAATTAGTGTGTAATGTATAAAAGAATAGGCTAGGCACAATCTTGCTGTATGAGGCAGACATAAGTAAAGAGCGAGAGTTGTAGGATTTTATTGATGAGAACATGCACCATGGTCTCATGACTGTGAATAGAAGGAAAAATAGTAGAAGATAATTTATCAGCACAGAGATGTGTTACCTCACACATGGATAAAGACAATGCATAAAACTTTTCAACCTATATTAAAGAGTAAATGATAATAGTTTTGTTGTTTTGCATTTTGCTATATTTTATATTTTGGAAATTTGCCTATGCAGTTGGAAGGTGTCTGACACTGATTAAAAATTAATTAACTATGGATCTTTAAAAAATGACCATCTGAACCTTGAAGAAAAATTGAATCAATTTAAACAGTATTTGAGAAATCTGTTTCAGAAAAAAATGGCAACACAATTAAGAGTGGAGATCTAAATTACCAGGAGCTTACATAAAAATTGTCAAAGGGTTTTAATGGATTTCAAGGTCAATATAAATTAGCAGTGTGATATGATTGTTAAAAAATCTAATGAAACTTAAAAATATAATTGATAGAAGTTAAATGGCCAGAAAGAATGAGTACACTACAACATTCTGCTTCTGAAGACTTGATCTGAAATATTATTTTCAATCTAAGTACGACATTTGTGCAGGGTTATTTCCTAAATATAATTCAAGTTTATAGTGATCAAAATAATGGTCATATAAGAAGTTTTGAAGTAATTATGCATGGACATTATAGAACAAGATTTTGGCAAAGAAAAAAAGCATTTGTTTTCAACAATTTGCCAGCATGACTTGTAAAGTCTTTGGTCTTTTAAAAACCAATGGTGATTTCAACATAATACATTGTATTCAATGTAATAGATATTAAGTACTAGTCATAATCCTTAAATAATAGAATAGGAAGTATGAAGTGTATTAAGTGGGGGACAAAATTAGAAACTACTATGAACATATTCACATTTTAAAGAGGAGATGAAGGAATACCATGCAAGCATTCTTTAATTGAGTTTGTCTTTGACATTTCTGTATCTCCATAGAAATTATTTGTACTTCAGCTTATTTTAATACTCCTGCTAAAATGTTATCAGAATGAACTGGTTTCTCTGAATTAAAAAAAGTGAAAGTTTAAAGTAAAACCATGAACATTATATTAAAAAATGTCATATTAGTAACCTGAAACTCTTTAAAAGGATATTACATGAAATCACATTTTAAATATGATATTAAGTATTGTCCTTTTTCATGGTTTTATCTTCAAAAATAAAGAACAAATCGCAGCATAACTGGTTTCAAAAATATTCTGTAGCACCGAGACTACAGAATTTTCTGACACCATCAAAACATAAGTTACACCGATGTGTTTAAATTGACAATAGCTAATGTAGGTGGTGAATACTTACATGAAATGTTACATGAATGGATGCACAGTGGGTAAGACAATATACTTTAACTTCACACAGATAGATGCAGAACTTGAATTTTAGATACTTAAAATTTAGCTTTGCTACTTCTAAAATTTCTAAGCTTAAGCAAATTATTTAATATCTACAAGTCATAACTATTTTTTAAATAATATATACTGTACATTCCATAGTTTTGTTATGGAGTCTTAATAATATAATGCATGTTAAGTAATTCATATTAAATGTTGTCATGTGGTTGCTATTTTAAGGTACGAAAGGCTCCCATATTCAAAAATATGAATTTTATGAGGATTATTGGTTGATTTAATTTCAAAGTTTTTTTTTTCATACTATAAAACCTTTTCTTTTTAAAGAATGGATTTGATACAGCACCACACTTTTTGAATGCAAATTTTCAAATGTAGTATTCCAAATTTAGGTCTAATTCACTTTATTAGTATTTCTCAAACATAAACAAAACAGCACATATATTTTTAATATTTATTTATTTATTTATTTATTTATTTATTTATTTATAGAGAAAGGGGAAGAGAAGGAGAAAGAGGGAAAAATATCAATGTGTGGTTGCCTGTCATGCACCCCTTACTAGGGACCTGGCCAGCAACCCAGGCATGTGCCCTGACTGGGAATCGAACTGGGGACTCTGGTTCGCTGGCCAGCACCCAATCCACTGAGTCAAACCAGCCAGGGTTAATATTTTTAAATACATAGGTTAATTAGCAACCCCATAACATACTACTAATGTTTACAATTATAAACAACTGTTATTTCTCACAAAAATACATATTTTTGATGTAGAATTACCTGATACCACACATAGAAGTCAATTTAAAATGGATTAAGGTTGAAAATAAGACCAGAAACTCTATAACTCTTGGAATAAAACATAGGGGGTCAAGTCCTCGACACTGCTCTTGGCATTGATTTTCTGGATTTGAATTCAAAAACAGAGGCAACAAAAGCAAAAATAAACAAGTGGGACTACATCAACCTAAAAAGTTTCTGTACAGTAAAGAAAACATCTGTTTATTTCAAAATGTTTTGAATTGTTTTATTTAGCTTATTTTTCTTGCATATCACATATTATAAACTACACATACTCAGCAGTTTAAAGAAATGAAACTCACCTGGATATTCACTAGATGTTTGGTGGTGGGTTATGTTTTTATGTACTTATGTAATATTTTAGTTCATTTACTGTACCCACAGTAGAGAGAACTGTTAAAAATCTTTATTTTTTTCATTGATCGATTTATATGTAACACAATTAAATTTAGGCTCTTTTGTTTTCTTTTAAAAATAATCTTTAAAAGTGTGAGAGTAACTGATTGAAAGAGGGTTCAAATACATATGACTTCATTTCACTCAAAAAAGAAATTGTCACTTCACGAAGTTAAAAAGCATCTAAGATTTTTTGCACAATTATGACTCATATTCACTTTTAATTTTCTGTCACTGTATATATTTGCACTGCTGATGAGAATGGTAAGATGTACTAGTTGAAGAGGCAGGAGTATGATTAAGCAATCCTTTATTCTGTAACTACTCAGAAACTTTAAAATCTTAGTTCCAACTCTGTTGAGGTTTCATTTGATCATTCCCAGTTGATGTTGTAGTTCTACCCACATAGTACTTATTCACTGTGGACCCAGATGATTTAAAATTTCCAAGAGGCTTTAAAAATGACAACATTCAATACCACAGCACTTCAAAGAAAAACAGATTTTTAAAAAAAATTTCTGGAAGAGAGACGGAGAAAGATAAAGAGAGGGGGAGGAAGAGGCACCTATAGTATTACTCACAAAAGACAAATTGACTATCATCTCAGTGAGTTCTTTGATCTTACAAGAATTATGAAGAATCTTGAATTATCTGATATATTTGCTGGTTGGTAACATCCTATCAACATTCTCTAAAGCACCCACTCTTTTAAAAACTAAAGACTTTTGACTCGTAATCAAGCACGTGAGAAGAACAAGACTTCAAGCACCAATATTCTATCATGAAATAATGCTAAAATCTCATCTTTCTGCAGAATCATACAACATTCATCTTAAATTCCTGGATATATTTCAAAATGATTTCTCTTCTGAACTTTAAGATTCAAAAAATATATAAGATAAGCAAACATCTAATTCTTCAAGATAATAACAAACATTTTCAAAGGCCATTTTTGTATTTTAGATGCCTCATTATTTTCTGAAAAAATTATCTGACATCATCATTCTTTTTTTTTAAGATTTATTTATTTATTTATATTTTTTATTTATTTATTTTTTTAAATTTTATTTAGTTATTTTTCAAGTACAGTTTTTTGTCTATTTCTCCCATCCCAGCCTCCCCCGCCCCTTGCTCCCCACCTCCCTCCCATTTCCACCCCCCTTAGTTCTCGTCCCTGTGTCCTTCCTATTTGTTCCTCCAAATCCCTCCCCCATTTTCATTCTTTATATTGATATTTGTTTAATATTTTACAAAATGTGTAAACGCAGGCAGAAGCATTTTAAGCTGTTTACTAGGTTGTCAGCAATGTAGTAGCTTCTTTAATATATTATTTGACTTAAGTATTACAAATATTCTATAAGAAAAGCATGAATACATGTTATAGGTAAAATAACCCATGAGATGTTTGGCATCTTGCCCAAGGACATAAACAAACTGAAAACTGAATTTTCCTCCCTCCAGTGTCTATGTATTTATATTTTACTAATTTCCCAAACCTAGCCAAGATTATGTACTAAAGCCTTTGACATATGAAATGTACTAACCTGCTACTATTTAAAATTTTCTTCCTCCATTTTTTTTCCTACAGAATTCACTGTATACATCATTTATATGCCCAGTGCTATCTGGACTTGAAATCAAATCTAAACTGGGGGAGAAGATGTGTGTTGAGAGTCCTTAAACATTAACTCCTTATTAACATAACTCATGCTTTCAATTTCTTATCCAGACCCTTTGAATTTCTTCCAAAGAAAACCCCACTCCTTCAGGGAATGCAGTTGGATTCCTCATCTCAGTTGATTACCTCTCTGACATAGATCTGGTTGAACTACATATCCCTTTCATTAACTTAACTGAACTTTTTGAAAAGGAGCCCTCGCTTGGCTTGATCTTTATGAACTATTTTTAATATTTAACTTTCTCTTGATCAGATGAATCACTAATCTATATTTCCCTCATTTTCATATAATTTTTTTAGATATGAGCTCTATCTCCTTGCTATAGCATTCCTTTCATTATTACTATTATCACAAAAACTTCTCAGTAATATCTAGATTTCTTCTGTGGCTCATTACTTTTTCTTCTAATTTTCTTCAACATTTTCACATGAAGATTCAATAGTCTTCAGGTTTTTATAATAGTATGAAGTGGCAAGTTCTATATATTTAGTCTCCACATTTCCCCCTCTTATAGTCCTACCTACAGACACAGCTCATTTAACATAATTATAATTTTATATAATTTACACTACTCAAGGTGAAAAACTCCATTTTATTCTCTTGTAGGAAATGTCTTACTTAAATAAACCATGCAGGGACTTCTGGTCAAGATGGTGGCATAGGCAGATGTGACCTGCCTCTTCACACAACCGCATTGAAATTATAACTCAAATGTAGAATAATCATCCCAGAACTGTCAGAAATTGAGTTGAATGGAAATTTGACAACTGCAGATTTCAGGAAACTACATCCACCCTGACTAGTAAGGAGGGTCACAGATGCAGACATAGCTGGTCTGCATAGTTGGTCCCTAACCCATGTGTGAGGGATAAAAATTTGGGAGAGATGTCTTACATGTGCAGAGTCCTAGCCCCAGACCAGGTCCCCCAGCCCAAGTTCCAAGTGCTAGAAAGATAAGTCCCCAAAACTTCTGGTTGCAAAAACCAGTGGGGATTGAGCTGCTACCCAGACACAGAGTCAAAGCAGCCCCACCTAATACATAAAAACAAACACAGGGAGGTTGCTCACATGAGGAGACTGAAAAAAAAAAGGACCCAAATGAAAAAAGGGCCAAAAACTCCAAAATAAAGAGCCAAATGAAATGTAAATAAGTAATCTATAGCATGCAAAATTCAAAACACTGGTTATAAAGATGTTCAAGTGAGGACCTCAGCAGCGTAAAAAAAAATCCAGTCAGAAACAAAGGATGCACTAAATGAAATAAAGAACAATGTACAGGGAAACACCAGTAAAGTGGATAAAGCCAAGAATTAAATCAATGATTTGGAATATACAGAAGCAAAAAAAACAACTAATCAAAACAAACAAACAAACAAAAGAATCCAGCCCTGGCTGGTGTGGCTCAATGAATTGAGTGAACCAAAGGGTCACTATTTTGATACCCAGTCTAGGGTACATGCTGAAATAATAAATAAAATAAAATAAATAATTCATTGCCAAATATGTAAATTATGTGATAGACTACAAATAGAGAAATAAATTTATTCTGGAGAGCCCATATAAAATAATTTGAGCATGTACACTCAAAGATATAAAAATGTACATATAGAACATAAAATTTAAATAAAGCATTTATGTTATTCCTTTGATATTCTTGTTATGTAACTGCAGTATGCTTATAAGTAGGTCACACAATTACCATATTAAATTATATAACTATATAATTTTTCAAGTCAGCAAGATTAAGTGTCTTGTGTGCTAATATATGCAAGAATGAATCTTTTATTCTCCTGAAATTTTAATATACAGCAAATTATTTTAGCATGTTTTTGTAATTCAGTGTGGATAAATTGATAAAATGAATACAAGAGTTGATGATGTCAAACCCAAGGGTGAAACAGAAAAGACAATTTTTAAGAAGTTGTGATTTAATTAAATTTTCATTCCGTAAAATACTTATGACAACATGTTTATTGCTCATTCCATGTCCTGCTGTGCAATGAGACACAAGAGACAGTAAATATGGAATTAAATGCCAATAGGTTGTTGCAGCTTTGTAAACACATAAAATGCAAAATGGCATAAAAGCTCTTGAGTCCCGCTGATTCCTAATTGTTGTCAGTGGCATGCTTTATTCTGCATTGCTCAAAGTAGCTGATATTACATTAAGCCCCTAAATACCTTGTGCCTAAGACAAAGTCTTTTAAAATTATGAGATTCTTAGAATTTTTAACTGATATTTAACATAGCTAATAAAATTTATGCTCAGTAATTAGGCTCAAGTACCAAATCTTAATAAAAAGCCTTTTATATATTGATTGAAAATATTACAAAACAAATTCACTGACGGATCTTTTTCACTTTTTCAAAGCAGTTCAATCTTTATTAGTAATAAAAATATCAATAGGTTGTTTTATTTCTATACATTATAATATTCTTACATCATTTAACCTCTCCATTAGCCAGGAAAGATATGTACTAAGTTTAAAATTTTTTAAAAAGAAAAACAAGGCTTATTTGTGACATAAAGCCAAATATAAACTCAAGTACTTATATGACTTTCTTTCATTTTGCTCTTTTGAGAAATACAAACATCCTTGGAGCTACTGATAATTTTGCTCTCATAGTGAGTAACTGATATGAATGAACTAGGGAAAAAATACTATGCTTAACCTGAGTTAAATAAAGTAAATCTTATCAAGGAAAATTATTCTGAACTGCATTTCTTTCTTTTAAGGAATTCCTGAACTTTTTTAATCTATGAACGCATAAATATTTTTTGAGTGTCTATTTTTTTATTTTTACTTTTGTTGTTGTTGTTGTTCAAGTACAGTCGTCTCCATTTTCTCCCACCACACTCCCTACCCCAGCCATCCCCACCTCCCACCCTCTATCCTACCCCACTTTGGCTTTTAGCAGTTCACATTGTCCTTTGTTGTCATAAGTGTTCCCTGTTAGGAGGTCTGTCTTCTCCTCTCACTGTACAGCAGAATTGTGCCCTGTGCATATCTAAATAAACTGGGAGCTCTTCGGAAGCCCACCCTGCTGCATGTAGGCAGCTGGCTACACACTTGTGTGTATGTGGGAAAAGGAGAGGCAGCATGACAGAGTGGATAATACACGGTCAGTGTGAGATGACATTCTGACTGTAGGTTGGCTCCTCAGTTTATGGTTTTGTTTTTAATAGTTTTACTCAGATATAATTCACACTGTATAGTTCATCTATTTAAAAAGTACAATTCCCATTTCCACCCCTGTTAGTGTTTGTCCATTTCCTTTCGGTTTTGTTTTTATTTCAGTATAATTCCTGTATAGTTCTCTATTTAAAAAGTACAATTCCCATTTCCACCCCTGTTAGTGTTTGTCCATGTGTCCTTTATACTTGTTCCTGTGAGTCCTTCCCTTTTACCCCTGAAATTCCCTCCCCTCTACCCTCTGGTCCCTGTCAATAATAATAAAATTAAAATAAAATAAAATAAAATAAAATAAAATAAAATAAAATAAAATAAAATAAAATATTAAAAAAATTTACAGTTCAACCTTTTTGAGGTGTTCACAAAGTTGTGCAACCATAACAACAATTAGCTTTAGAACGTTTTTCTTATCCCCACGAGCTCCAGCCCCTTACTCCCTGTAGCCCAGACAACTAACGACTCATCGATTTTTGTGTACAGTTTAATTTTGAGGAAGTCATTTCAGCTTCATGAAGTTAAAAACTGAATAGAGCTTTTCAATTGTTTTCAATTTGTTTTCTCTCACATATCATACTCATTTAAAAATAATTTATAATTGTGTTGTTTCATCATTTATAATATGAATGGTGTCTCAGTAACAAAACAATTAGCCCGGGTTCTTAGTTGTAAAATTTTAATGCAGATGTGTGAAAGGTGGCTAAAGAGCACCCTATTGATTTAACAGTGACAGGCTAATACAGCCCTGGAATAAATATTTTTTTTAGCAATAGACTATTTAAGAAAGATTAAAAATAAGAAGTTGAATCATTGTTTTTGCTTTCTCTCAGTTCTATGGACAAAGAATTACAATGATATTCCTGCCTAGACATCAAAGTTAAACTCGAACACAGTTTTGTTTTGTTTTTATTTTCAGAATTCCTATGCCTTTGGCCAATTTTTTTTCTTTTTTTAAGTTAATGGGTAGAATGACATTATGGTGAACTTGTTCATTTTAGGTACATGGGTTATACATGTCTATCAAAGTCATAAAGTTTTGTTTAAATATTTGAAAGATGTTTTAATTTTTTAAATTTTTATTTATTATTTTCTTTTTTTAGATAGCTAGGAAAGGAGTGAGAAAGAGAGGGAGAGAAAATCAATGTGTGGTTTCCTCTCACACGTCCCCCACTGAAGACCTGGCCTGCAACCCAGGCATGTGCCCCGACTGGGAATCAAACCAGTGACTCTTTTGTTCACAGGCCTGTGCTCAATCCACTGAGTCACACAAGCCAGGGCTGAACAATTTTTATGTACAATTTTTATCTCCTGCTAAATGTGCCTTTTTTGAATTATCATTTAATATTAATGCTGCATCATTGGTTTAAGAAGGAGTTGATGTTATCAGCTCTGGGAATTCCAGTTTCAGTGGGCTCCCAGGTGATTCATATTGCTGGACACAGCCAGTGAGCATAATCTTTACTAAAGGCATTTTTTCTTCCTGTTTGCAAATCAGCTCTAGGTTGAACCCATCATTCTGCAGAATTCAGGGGGAAAATGGCAATAATTGCAATCATCTGAATGTTCTTATAATTGTCTTTGTGTTACATTTTCAGATGATGGTTGTGCTCTTCACTTCAAGATACAGCTGGTAACAGTCTAACCAAATATTTCCCCAACTTATAACAAGAGGCACCACATTATTATACTTTTTATAGCTTCCCAGCCTGAGATATCTGAGTGTTTATTGCCTGCTCTCCAATCACCTTAGTAAGGCAATGGAATAATTTTTGTGTTGTTTTTTACATTCTACCACTTATAGTACTTAAAAACTGTACTTAAAAGTATTCACAATTTTAAGTGGGAGAAAATCAAAAGTTTATTTTTAACATGTTTGCCCTGAGTACATGTAATTTCTAATTTGCAATATCAGGAAGGCAATTGGATATATGAGCCAAAATTATAGAGGAAAGATATGGCCCAAGATAATATTTGGTGAGTCATCACCATTTTAAAATATGCAGTTTGAAGCCCAGATACTAAGAGGCTAAGCTTTCTAGTTAAGGGACATTGAATAATTGTACATAATCAGAATTCTATGGCATTTTACAAGAAACTCTGTAAAACATAAGAATGTAGAAGAGTTGAAAGGCGGAGGAAAATCTGTCTGTCTATTAGCGCAGTGAAAGCTTTTGGCCCACACCTTTCAAAATTCTAAAACAACAAAGAACAAAAATAATGACATATTTGAGCCACATAACTAACACGATGAATATAATACATGTGTTTAGAATTCTGACTAACAATTAGAGAATACTTATTTTTCAGGGGTTCATAAAATATATAAAGTGTTATATTTAATTAGATCAATGTTTTCAGTTTTTAAAAATTTTATTCATTTATTTTTAGACAGGGGGTAGGGAGAAGAAAAAAAAGGTGAGAAATATTAATATGTGGTTGCCTCTTGTACACCCTCTACAGGAGACCTGGCCTGTAACCCAGGCATGTGCCCTGACTTGGAATTAAACCAGTAACTCTTTGGTCACAGTCCAGCGCTCCTTACACTGAGCCACACTAGCTCAAAAATATTTTTAAAAGCAAAGCGTAAATTAGAAAATAATTAAAAAGTATATTCAGGATTTTAAAAATTATTTTCTTTTTTCAGCCCTTTGCTAAGGATATTTTTATTGATTTGAGAGAGAGAGAAACATCAATCAATTGTCCTTGTCCTTCCTGGATATGCCCCTACTTGGGATCGAATCTGCAACCTAGGCATGTGTCTTGACCTGGAAGTGAACCTTCAACTTTTGGTGTATAGAACAATGCTCTAACCAACTGAGCTACATCAGCCAGAGCTAAGGTTATTTACTTAGGCAATAAATAATCTATCTGAAACACACTCACAGCAGAAATCACAGGCCATTAGTTTCCTCATGTCATAAATATTATATCCTGTCTCCTGTATATAGAAAAAGAAGTAAATAAAACAAAGCTTCTTGCTAAATATATTACATATAAATTGAAGCAGTCATTATTAATCATAATTTTAACTCATAAATAAATGAGTTAACTCATAGTTTTAGTCATAAATAAATAACATATATTTATTTTCTAAAATACCCTCATTTTAGTTATTTTCCTTAATGCCATCTGCTTTTGTTCCATTTAAGTGGCCTGTGTAAAAAGTCAATACAGGAAAGGAGGACTTCGTCAAGTACACTTTATCACAGAGAAAATCACACTCATTTCTTCAAGTGTAATAGCAGTGAAATGAAATCAAATTCCTGTTTTGCCCTGAAGGAGTAATAGTGTGATGTAGAAAAATAAGTACAAGCACCCTTATAAAAATAGGTTCAAGTAGTATTTTCCCCAGTCAGTTCACTTACTTCAGCAAAGATATCAGTATCACAGTTTTCTCACTAAACTTTAAAATGATTTATATACAAGTATTGCACTAGGTTTGCAGTAACCTTGTTATCTTCTGAGCAAAAGAGCAGCTTAGCTTAATCATTTGAAATATGAATTCTGCTATTGTTATTTCTTTGCTATTTCTTACCTGATCCATTCTAAGAAAATAGGTTGATAACAAGTTTACCAAATACAAATGGTTTCTCTAGACCTTCATATATAAATACTTTTTGAAAGAAGAAAGAAAACAAGATATCGACATTAACAAGTTTGGACTTTATCCTGGGACAAATGTTTTTAATATATAGTCATTATAAAATAGGTACCAAATGAGTTAGCAAAGTTTAAGTGTTCATTGAAATTCAGAGTAGGAGTTTGCATGAAAAAGTAGGCCTAGTTAAGTGGATAAATTATGATCAGTTTTATATATCTTAACATCTTTATGTAGCCATTAACTCATAATATAAAGGTAGATTTCAACAAAAGACATGAAATATTTAAAGGGGGAGGAAGAGTGTGGATGTAGGGCAAGACTGGGAAATAGTGAATAGACCAAATTGTGAAAGAAATTCTTTTAAACTCCATATGTTTGGTGAATAATGATTTGCTTTTAGTGCCATATACAGAAATAATGTGAGATAAATCATGGTGTGGTGAGGGGCTAGGAGGTTTTATGTTATAGTCAGAATTTAGAGGGATCTTCACACTTAGGTTAGAGATTTAAATTATGTCCTAGTTCAGCAAGAAACCTGGGGCAGTTGGTGAGGCCAAGTCAGGCATTGACAGGCTAGCCGAATGGGTGAAAACACAGCTTTCACAGACAGGGAATTGAATGAAAGGGCTTAGAGATAGCTTTGTTATGTAAGTACATAAAATAGAATGGTAGCAGAAGGAAAACAATGATTTTTTGGATACATTAACTAGATAGAAGTACAGGCAGGCATGGATATTCACCCAATTGTATGGTTAAGACGCAAAAGACACCCTTAGTGGTCAAAACTATAAACCTGGGAGTCAAGGCTCCAAGATTAAGTCCTATTCCCACCTTAGTTTTTTGGTGGGGGGAGGATAACCTAACACATATCTTAATTTATATTTCAATTAACTTAACTAAAAACTGGGTGTAATAGCAGTATTTCTTGATAGCATTCCTGTAAGATAAAATAATATTTTAAAGCATTAAGAAAGCCCATGCATTATGGAAATTACTTAAAAAGTATTAGTGACTATTACTGGTAACATTACCTGTAACATAATGGTGGTAATACAGACTCATCATATCATATTAAAATCTTTAAGATATGGCTTGATCCTCTTTCTGTATTTCAGCTGCATTCATCCAAATATGCTTCCCTTCTCCTGGTTGCATAGGAGCATTTAATATTTAGTGATTTTCCTAATGCTCTTGAAACACTACATAAGGGTATCTTTTCACAAACATTTTAAAAATTGCTTTTAAAACCATGCAAATGATGTATATTCAGGTTAAATTTTATACTGGCAAATTATGTGTAAAAAGGATATAAAAGAAATAATAAATCAATATAAAAGCACTTTTTATATAGACTTATTATAAACAGAAATGTGTAAATCAGTCATTGTGCTTTTACCTATTTCATTCCAATAAGTAACAGTAAATGACCAAGAAAGGTAGTTATTAAAAATACCATTTGGAATAGAGCAAGACTTGTAACAACTTTAAGGTTATCGGTATGGAACATGTTAACTTTCTTTTACAGGATACATGCCATTCCTCAAAGCTGCTCTTCTGCAGGACTCCTGACTACAACATGCACTCCAGACTCCCACAGCGCACTGTGCATCTACATTTTGACAAGCAGAATGACAGTCCGTTCTATGGGATCAACTCATGTAGAATTATCTGGGGTACCATAATTTGTTTTTCTTTTTTAAATGCAAATCCATAGGCCTTCATTCAGACTTAAATCAGTTCTAACAATTGTCTCAGAGGTAATGTTGAAAAGAAGGTCATAAGAAAAACAATGTTTCATAGAAAATGATTAGGGACCAAGGATGTTGTAAAACTTAAGACTCAACGCTTCAGCTTCTATAGATAGAAATAGCAAAAACAAACAATATTTACTTAGTGTTTATAGGAGAAAAGAACCATTTTCTTTTTAAAAGGATTATTTATTATAGTCTCACTACTCTTGTGATGTATTGAATCCTTGACATTGTTATAGAAAATCAATTGGATTCAATCTGGGAAAGTTGTGTTATATGCATGCAATCTTAACACTCACATAAATCAGTATTTTTTGTGGAAAAAAGTCAACCCAAAATGAAAGTAGATTCATTTGTTTACTTTCTTAAGCCAGATGTGATCACTACTTTCTTTTCCTTTAGAAGAGATCACAATGCAAATTGAATTTGAACTGCCCAATAAAGTTGAGCATTGAAAGATATCTTTTTACAAAAGTCTAATTGAAAACGTGTTTTCAAGTCATTTGCATCTTGCATATAGTACAAGAATGGTGAAGGATTTTTTCCTAGGGAAAAATCACCCTTTTGAAGAGTAAAATTGAGTATTTAATGAATACTTTTATAAACATTGTTTGATAACACATAACTAATTAGTTTCAACACTCTCATTCAGCATTATAGTCAAAAAGATTAAATTAGATACCCTTGAAGATAAAATGGAGTTTACAAATTAAAATGAAACTTTAATCACTACATTTTTTGAAGTTTTACTTATGTAGATGCATAAAAGTTCCAGTGAATTATTTCTGACCCTGACACATTTATGTCGTTCGTCCCAAGCACGACTTGGTCATACTTCTTTGATTACAGCCATTTTCTTCAGCCTGTGGTCCAAGGATTAACTCTATTAGGATAATCAGGGGTCAAGACACTTTGTTTTGCGCTGTTTTTAATTAAAAAAACATAGTCCTACCTCAGATCTAAATAAGATTTTTCTGAAAATGCAGCACAAATTTAGGAATTGTTAACAAGCTTCCAAAGTGGTTTCATGTTTACTAAAGACTGAGAACCACGATTCTCTGTATTTACATGTACTGGTCTTCTTGCTTCTTTTGTATCTCTCTGCACCTTACCTACCATACATTAAAGGAGAGTTCAGCTGCTAGTACCCTCAAAGAATTGTCAGTGCTCAGCTGATTGTCAGTGCTCGCTTTTCTGAGCTGCAGTGATTTGCAATTGTTATCTGTATTTCTATATTGCCTTAAATAAGTTACACTAATCTGAAGGACTATTTTATAGTAGGTATATAATGAGCATTTTAAAGCATACACTTGAATAAATTTTGTCACTTGCATACACTCATAAAATCTTCATCCTAATCAATATGATGAATGTATGCATCACACCCAAATTCTCCTGTGTCCCTTTAGAGCCCCTCTTTCTTCCTACCTTTTCCCTCTCCGGGCAATTCAGAAATCTCTTTTTTTTAATTAGTGGAGTAGATTAAATCATACATTTCTCATATTTTTATCCTTGTCCTTAATTTTTAATCTTCATCCTTATTGC
Source organism: Artibeus jamaicensis (assembly GCF_021234435.1). Classification (NCBI taxonomy): domain Eukaryota; kingdom Metazoa; phylum Chordata; class Mammalia; order Chiroptera; family Phyllostomidae; genus Artibeus; species Artibeus jamaicensis. Next base: position 12,361,656 of record NW_026521823.1, on the reverse strand, counting down.
TTCTAGTATAAACTGACTGAATGTTCATTCAGAAAAACGAATGTTTAATTTTGTTCTTTATGTCCCCAGAGCCTTTAATTACACCTAACACATATTAAGATCTCAATAAGTTTCACTGAGAAATAAATTAAGGAGCAGCTAGTTATGGAAATGAATTAAACTGAAAGATAAATAGTACCGGAATTTATACTTAGCCTAAAAACATAGATTGTGGATATCTGATTAGCTAATCAATGGTTAAATAAGATAAGGGTTGGTCAGTAACTATTTCAATTATAAATAATAAATAGGCAAATAAAATACATATTACTAAGAATAATAATGGGGAAAATAATGACAAAGTATGGTTTATAAAACAGAAACACAGAAACCTTGACTTAGATCAAGATTTGAGATAATTAATTTGTATAAGGTCATTGGAATTACCTCTTCAAGTATCTAAGAACTTGCCTTGTTCCAATTTTACAGTATAGTAACTAGTAAACAAAAAAAATTGTAGTAAGTAATGTGAGATTTAAAGCAAAAAAACCCTTATCAACTCCCTTTAATGTACATCAATTTAATGTAAATATGGAGTCATCACATAATTAAGAATATTGACAAATTGCCAATTAAATGACTTAAAGTTAATGTAAGTTTGATATAACTTATTTGCACAAAATATTAGATTTTATTTCGGTCAAATGTTATTGAAAACTTCACAGCACTCACATTTCACAAATAAAAATTGACAAGTAAACAAAAAATACATTAAAAAGATAAAATTATACCACCACAACCACATGTTTTAAGAAGTATCATAATACAGGTATTATGTCGCAGAGAATACTGACTAGTTAACAATTTGAATGCAATATAAGCCTTGTTATTTAAAATCAGGCCCTGGCTGATGTAGCTTAGTGGATCGAGTACAGGCCTGAAAACCAAAGGGTCGCTGGTTCAATTCCCAGTCAGAGCACATGCCTGGGTTGCAGGACAGTTTCCTAGTAGGGCCGTGCATGAGAGGCAAACACACGTTGTTGCTTCCCTCCCTTTCTCCTTCCCTTCTCTTCAAAAGCAAATAAATAAAATATTTAAAAGTAAAAAATAATAAATGTAATCCTTTTTTTTTTCAAGAAAATGTAATTTAAATACACTTACGTGTAGCTGAGACAGGTTTGGAGTCTGGGCTTTGTGACTTAGTGATCTCTCCATGTTTTACACACTGGACATGGGGTAAAGAATGATGCTGTCTATATTTGATTCTTAGTTCATTTAATGCACTACTCTTGACAAGTAATTTTTAAATTTATACATATGAAGAACTTTTGAATTGATATATAGGGTGGGACCAAAGTAGGTTTACAGTTGTGAGTACATGGAACACAAACTTTATTCTTGAATTATTATTTAATAATTATTATATTATTTTCCATAGGAACAATTCTAAACCTACTTTGGCCACACTCTGGATTCAAATAGTTAGCATGTGGGAAAACTCTACCATACTTATTATTTTTTTCCTTCTATAAAATTAGAGGTTATGTGTCAAATGTTAAAACTGGATTCATTTTGGACATTTTTAGCTCTATGTCGAAAAATAAAACACCATATTTTGTTCTATTTTATTTTTTATGGTTTTCCAAGATTTGGAGATATAACTTTTTTTGTTTTAATTGGAGATAAAACTTTTTCCCATCACTTAGTCTTCTATATTTTAATATGCAGGAATTAAATATAGACATAGAGTAGCTGCTCCATCAGAATAGTTTCAATGAGAATGATGCTAGTAGCAAATTTGTGGAAATCGAAAATCGAAAGAGAGAAACCCTTCCATTTTCATAGATATCCAGTTCTGCTAAAACTTCTAAATGGATTTTAGATAAGGTCAAAATGATGTCAACTTCAGATAAAAAAAAGATTTACTGATTTTGGTAGACTTTTAACCTATAAAGTAATTCTCCACATCCCTTTTATATTGCATAATAAAATCCAGATATAAGAGATATGGAACATATTAAGTAATTAATTTTCAATGAATCATTATTTTGGTATATTATAAACTAATAAAATGTGCACTTTAGTGGTACAAACCAGAAAATGGTACATTTTATACTAAAAAGCCTGTCAAAAATTAATGTGTTGCTATTTTTTTCTATCATTGCAGAACAGAACACCTGTGACTCCCTAAGGAAGTAAGGTAAAGCACAAAGTTTCTTTTTCCTTCTTTTGGCATAACAAAATGCAATTTTATGTTTTTAATGTTAGTCTGAGGATGCCACAACTTCTCAAAAACTGTGTCTACAAAGCGTCAGATCACCAATCATCAGCTTCCGTGACTATCGGCCACAGATACCCAACAGGCCTGCTGTTTCATGAGGCAGAAAGGTTAATACTGAAGCCTGAGGTGGAATTTGTGAATGTTCTTGATCTTTAAAAGCCGTGGGGAAATTAATCAGGTTTCAGTATGAAACTTTGACTCAGCCCAAGCTTATGATAAGTGTACTGAGACTAGAAATATCTAGGGACTATGCACTAATGAACATATTATATATGTAATATTGTGGGACAATATGTGTGGTAGATAATGTTCAAAAATATTATTTTTAGAGAAGTATTCATATACTTTGATTTTTGCTCTCTTTTTTCCTCTCAATGTTTCTTTTAATAAATCTGCCAAAATACCAACAAAATTATAAAAAAAAAACCTAAGGACATATAAGCATGTACATTTCTAGCCATTAAGAGTGAAATTAGATAAATTATTTCCCCATTGCATTTATAATTTAAGAAACTATTTTGTGTGAGTCTGTATGTTTTGCTGTATCTAAAGAAAAGGTATAAATAAAAAGAAAAATCACTAAAGCAAAATAATTAAATGACATTTGCCACTGTAACTCTCTAGGTCACATATCTGTATTGAGTTGTAACATTTTTTGTTTAAATAAAAATGATGAATAATTGTGATATCTAAATGGTCAAATATTTAATCATTTAACAGTATCCGTAATTCCCCTCACACAAACAAGTCCACTGATTTTCCTGCTGCCCATCAATATTAAACAACATTGTGATGAGAAATTTGGTCGGTGCTTCTTAGTTTGTATTTCTTTTGTATGATTCTTTTCCAAAATATGATTGATGATGCTTTTTCTTGGGGATTTTAAATAATGGTTATATTCATTTTAAACCCCAAGCTAAATATATTTAAAATGTTTCCTTTCTTCTGACTTAAAAGAAGTCAGAAGAAAGAAATACTTTATCTATAAAGTATAAACATATGAATTTCATTTGACTTCTTAGAAACCATGCAAGCAAAAGAGAGTGGAGTAAAATGTTTAAATTGTTAAGGGAATAAAGTAAACAACTTCAAATTCTGTACCCTGTGAAACCGTTTTTCAAAAATGAAGGAGAAATAAAGATATTATCAGACAAACCAAATTTGAGGGAATCTGTTACCAGTATATCTGCCTTATAAAAAATGTTAGAAGTTCTTTAGAGAAATGAAAAATAATATAGTTAAATATTTAGATCTACATAAAGAAAGGAAAAGCATTGAAAAAGGAACAAGTAAAGCTAAATTTTTTTAAAACTTCATTATTTTTAATTTCTAGTTGATCTAACAGAAAACATGTTGTTTAAAATAATATCCATGATGTATTGAATGTTAACATCAGCAAGATGGCAGAATAAGAGGCTCCTAACTTTTCCTTATCCACAGATGCACCAAATATAGCTATACAAAGATCAAATCACTCTAAGAGCAAACCAGAAACTGGTTAAGTGAATCCTATACCGCGGGCTACTCAGAAAACAACCACATTGAAACAGATAGAAAAAGCTGATGCACAAGTACCACAAACAACACTTCAGACACAGTTCCTTATTACTGGGAGGGAACTCCCAAGTCCTAGTTCCTCCTTGAGAAGTGAAGGCTTTGGCCCACACACCTAACACGCCACTGTTTATGGCCCCCATCTGAGGCACTGGCTCCCAAAAGAACCAGCTTGGGGAGACAAGGGCATGACATTCATAACCTCCTAGGACCTTATTAAACAAAAATGCAATGCTTTAAGAATTGGTAGCAGGTACTTTTTATGACTGTTCTCCTGGGTTCAGCATAGAAAAAGCTGGCAAAAGAGCCAGCTCCCAGTTCCTCCAGCCAAGGCACTAGAATGCAGACTTTCCCAGGTGCTGTGGGAGGGTCAGGCCCTTAATCAGTCTACATCTGGGAGCTAACAGGGCATATAATCAGTCTTCTGGGATCCTGAACACATATGTGGGAACTCCCTGAGCCTTCTCTCCCATGGCTCACCCTAGCAATAAAACCAAGTCTTCACTTTCTCCTAGAGAGAAGTTTGTCCACATATCTAACCTCCTGTGTTCTATAGCTGCAATGTGAAGGAATGGCTCCTAAATCACCTAGCCCTGGAAGATGATGGAGCTTGATATTAGTGAGTCTCCTAGGACCACAGAGAACAAAGAGGAAGTTCTATAAGGACACATAAGCTTTTTCAGTAGCTATACCTCCTGGCTCAGCACAAAGAGAATAGGCAGAAATATCTAACTCTCAGTTTTCCCCAGTAGGGGCTAGACTACATATTTAATGTCCCAACATTCCCAGCTACAGCCAGGAGGTAAGTTTCCAATTAGCTTGCATCTGGGAGCTTCAGGGCTGACAATTAATAGTCCTCTGGAAACCAGAACAGGCATGTGGGCATTTTCTCTACCTTTGGGGCACTGATTGGATTTGGCATAACCTAAGCTCCTGGGAGCCAATTGCAGCAATACATAAGTAACATTAAATTTTCTACAAAAACCTCTGTAGAGTCACTTTTTAAAAAGAGCATTGGGAGACTTCCATTCAAGATAGCAGTGTAGGCAGACATCGTTCACCCCTTGATACAACCACATCAAAATTACAACTAAAATATATGACAACCATCACTCAGAACTGTCAGAAGTCAATTGAATGGAAGTGTGACAACTACAGAATAAAGAAACCACATCCACCCAACTGGAAGGAGAGGTGCAGATGCAAAATGAGCTGGTCTTTTACAAGAGGGGCAGCTTAGGAGCCAGGAGTCCCAGCCACATATGAGGCCTCCCAGCCCAGGGTTTCAGTGCTAGGAAGATAAACCCCACACATTCTAGCTGCAAAAACCAGTGAAATTCAGTCAATAGAGGAAAATGCTGGAGCCCCAAGCAGTTCCTCTTAAAGAACCCACACATGGACTCATACACTTAGACTCACTCCCTCTGAGCTCTAGCACCAGGGTAGCAGTTGAAAGTCATCAGTGACATACAGGGTAGAACTGAAGTGTCTGGCATAAAGGCCAGGAAAGGCCATTGTCCCTTTTCTAAATCATTCCCTCACAGAGCTGGTAAGCTGATGCCACATCTGATAATCCATCAATCTGGCTAAAACTGTCCTTACCCCAGTTGTCTGCCTTGGAGAGCTTCACAGACTTTGCCCCACCCAACTTATGGGCCCACCCAAGCTGCTTTTTCAATAAATGGTTGGTCTTTGCTCATGCTTCATAACTTTCTAAATCGAATGAAACAAGAAACAGCTGGCCTCAGTGAGTCCCAGGCCCAGCACTAGCAGCAGCCATCCTTGATACACAGCTTGACTTTGCCTAGGAATCTCCAACTACAGCATGAGTTGCATCTATCTCAGTTTGCTTTAAGGCTGAAGAAGGGTGGTCTTAGGCAAAACATAGGCAGGTGCTGACACTGGCCTGTGCCACCCAGAAACTGCAGGGCCAGTGCACCCAGTGGACTGCTGTAGACTACATCAGAACACTACCACCATGTCTGTGCACAGGAGGATCAGCCATGGAGGGCCATGGTCCTCCACGTCTGATCCTCCATGGAAGGTGGAGATGATGTTAAGTGGTCAAAAGCCAATCCTTGCAGCTGACTGGAATGGGTAAATTCATCTTACTGACTTGACAACAGCAACCCAGTCTCTACCACAAGTGGAGGAAGTACTCAGTCCATGTGAATGGTGCACCTTGAGTACCCAGCTTGGGAGATAGGGGAGGATGTGCCATGGACCCTACAAGAAGCTTACTGTTTTAGGCCACATTACCAAGACTTAGAGTCAAGACAGTCCTACTTAATACATGAAAACAAACACAGGAAACGTCCCCAATGAGGAAGAAGAAAAGAGGAGGTCCAAATGAAAGAACAGATCAAAACTCCAGAAAAAAAAAAGAGCCAAACAAAATAGAGATAAGCAATCTATCAAATGCATACTTCAAAACACAGGTTACAGGGATGCTCAAGTGAGGACCTCAGCAGCATAAAAAAATCCAGTCAGAAACAAAGGATACACTAATTGAAATACAGAATAATTTACAGTGAAACATCAATACAGTGGCTGAGAATGAAGCTGAGAATCAAATCACTGATTTGGAACATAAAGAAGCAAAAAACAACCATTCAGAACAATGAGAAGAAAAAAAGAATCCAGAAAAATGAGGAAAGTATAAGCAGCTTTTAGGACATCAGGAGGTCCAACATTTCCACTATATGGGTGCCAGAAGAAAAAAAAAGAACAAGAAATTGGAAATCTATTTGAAAGAATAATGAAAGAAAACTTCCTTAATTTAATGAAGGAAATAGACATGCAAGTCCAGGAAGCACAGAGGGTCTCAAACAAGATGGATGCAAAGAGGACCACTCCAAGACATATCATAAGTTTATTGCCAAAAGATAAGAGAGAATCTTAAAAGCAGCAAGATAAAATCAGTTAGTCACTTACATGGGAGTTCCCATAAGATTGTCTGCTGATTTTTAAAGAACTTTGCCAATTGTAGGGAATTGGCAAGAAGTATTCAAAGTACTGACAGCAAGGACCTGTAACCAAGATTCCTTTTCCCAATGAAGATATAATTTAGAACCAAAGGACATATAGAGAACTTCTCAGACAGGAAAATCCTAAAGAAGTTCATGATCACCAAACCATTATTATATGAAATGTTAAAGGGACTTATTTAAGAAAAAAGAAGAAGATCAAAACTACGAACAATAAAATGGCACAAATACATATTTGTACTTTTGCTCTTGTAACAAAAAACACCAACTGTCAGTGGCTTAAAATCACAGTTGTCATTGAACTACAGGTTGTCTTGGACTCCACTTAGATCACCTTGACCTGGTCAGGCTCCTCTGGGCTAGATTCTAGGCTGAAGTTAGCTTCAGGTCTTATCCCAATATGTGTTTCTGTAACAAATGCAGGCTAAAGTAAAGGCCACAGTCTGAGAGATTTTCTCAAAAAGCAGAAAGTCCAGAGCACAGAAACTGTTGGGTCTAAAATGTTTTCACCCAAGAGACTCCAGACCAGATAAACATTTTTGTCTGCCAAGAGTTAAGAACACAGAAACCTGATTTTTTTTCTTTTTATTCTGGGAACAGAATGGAAGTACTGCGGTTATTTAAGAAGAACCATGAATTTCAGAAGCCTGTCTTCCTCTACAGTATAATTTTTTAAAGGGCTCTTGAATGTATTATTTAATTTGGAGTATAAAATTATTGTTTTTAAGAGTATTTAAATCAATTAAAACTTTAATACAAACATTATTGGAATGTTTTCCCTCAATTTTTTATATTTCTCTTCATTTTCATTAGTCCAATTATTTATATTTTACAGTTTCAATGTATCATGTTCTCTTCCTCCCAAATTCCTTATATAATCAAAATAGCTTTGCATTTCTCTAAACATTTATGCAGCACTCTGGTGTAGCTGAGAAGGTGTAATGGGCTCTGGAAGAACAAATGTTTCATTTACAACTACGTGTGGGCTTTGTGACACCCACGTATTAGTAGTGAAAAGGTGAGTGCCTCAACATAAGTATTTTCTGTTAAATGATTCAGAGCAGTGACTTTCAACCTTTTTTTATTTCATGGCACACATAAACCAATTACTAAAATTTTGAGGCATACCAAAAAGCATATTAATTTTTGATAATCTAATAGATATATTTATTATTTATAGATACATTTTATGGATATATAAAATAGATATAGATATATTTTATTTATTCATATTGGACATCTATTGTACTTTTTTTAAATTTCACAATTTAAGGAAAAAGAACTCAGTGCCACAATAAATAGGTACTGCATGTTTTAAAAATTTTTGTAGCACACAGGTGGAAATCTCAGATATAGAGTGTTTTAAGGAATAACTCACAGGTTTATATATTTCTGTATCAAATACTTGGGTCCTAAAAAAATCAGATTTTATTTGTGAAATAACTCATTGATTCATGTCACAGAAGCGGAAAGTGGTTTCGACAAGTGCATTGTAAATATCAAGTGTGTTTAGATCCTAATTAATAAAGCTATTAAACTTGATATCATCATTGCATTGAGTGCCAATTAACACAATGGCAATTAACACAAATGCTAATAATGACTCACTCATTAAGAGTAACTATGCATTTGTATTTAATAAATACTTGTTTCATATATACATACATATAATTGGTAGTATTAGTCAAAAAGAAATTATGTATATGACATTGTATGCATATAGTTCTATATATCTATCTACCTACCTGTTTGTGGCTTTAACACAAAATTAAATGATTGGGAAATAGGTATCCATCAGATTTACTCTTACACAAAAAGCCAATAAAAGTGCTTTGCCCTTAATTCACTTAGATAATTAAAGTTTACCCTAATAATTGCCTCTTTTGGGGGGCATATTCTTGCTATGGCTTTTATAATTTTCTACGTACAGAAAACCATGTGGTTTTTTTTATGCTTTTTCTTGGCTTCCAGGTGTTCAATTAGGAACACATAAATATTTGTTTTTCCACGATTCAACCCAAAGCACAACTATTACCAAGCCACTCACTCAGTCTATCAATAAACTTCCCTTTTCATATGTTTTCTTAACTTTTTCAGTAAACTAACTTCAGTTCTTTCCTTTTTCAGATTTATTTTTAAATCAAAATCTGCATAAATATTTTAATTCAATTTCCTGTATATTTATTTATTTTTAGATTTTAATTCAAACACTGGTGCAGATATTTCCACATCACAAAACGTTATCTTTGAATTCAGAATTTGACTTCCTAATTATCATCTATAACAGTATGCTTTTGTTATCTTTTTTGTTTTGTTTTCTATTTTTTTTACCAAGAGATGCTGAATCCAAATTAAAACTAAAACACTGTACTTCATGCTGAAAAGTAAAATAAAATACAACGTTCCAGCATAGTACATGGGCATTGTAGACAGACTGACTCAAGTCATACAACAGCTAAACCCAGGTTGTCCTCAACTTCTTAAACCAAGTCTCAGCTTTCTCAACTATATTTGGTTCTAATACAATATATATGATAAATACCATCAACATTTGACCTTAGGTATTTTTTTAAATTTTATTTAGTTATTTTTCAAGTACAGCTTTTTGTCTATTTCTCCCATCCCAGCCTCCCCCACCCCTTGCTCCCCACCTCCCTCCCATTTCCACTCCCCTTAGTTCTCGTCCCTGTGTCCTTCCTATTTGTTCCTCCAAATCCCTCCCCTTTTTTCCCCTTAACTTCCCTTCTCTCTCCCCTCTGACCTTAGGTCTTTAAAGTGTATTAAGAATCACATTATTATACTATAGGTAAATTATTAATTGTTCTTAAGCTAATAAATTTAAACATTATCAGAAAACACATTATAACAGATGTAGAACTGAAATTTATGCATTGGTATTGCATACATTCCAGAGATTGGTTAATGGGTCTCTACCTGAGCACAAATAGGTTGAGATCCAGGTTTTTTTCTTGTAAATTCAGAGAAGTTTTTCTTTCTTTGTAACATTATAATTTATTTATTTGAACACATTATGCATATAAACAATAATCATTGACATCTATTAAATCAAAATAAGCAGTTAATTGAAGTATTTATAATGTTCACATAAATTAGTTTGGAATAAATTAAATATGGCTAATTTTTAAAATTTAAAATAAAGACATATTTCTGATGCAGTATTTAGTACAGATGAGGACCTACTATTATGATTGGAACAGAAAAGACAACCCATTTATTGAAATAAGGTATGCATAATTGTGTCAGTGATGGCGATTGCCTTTTGTACAGCAAAGCAAACCAAAATGTTGTTCATTTGAACATTCTTTAGATTCTAAAGTCCTTTCTCTCCCAAGCCACTATTACCTCATTCTTATTTTGTTTGTTTGGAACATTATCTGCAAGAATGTTTCATTTTCCCATAGGATCATTCCCTGTCTCCCCACTAGAGGGCCAAGAGAAGTTCTTGGCACAGAATAAAACATCCAGTGCATATTTGTTCAATGAATTAGTCATCAGTGTCCAGAAGGGGGATCCAGTTTCGTTTTCCAGTTTATGAATTGACTCAGACACCATACATATTTTACAAATATACAGTTATTCAATTAATATGTATTTGTTACTCAAAATGTAAAGGGTACATAAAAATTCTTATATAAAATTTTATGTCGTGTGAAGTTTACATAATGAACTAAAAGTTGCTCTGTTTTTGAGACGAGACCTGACTCATTTTGCATGAATTTTCTCATTGTTGTGTACTGTATTTATTTATTTTTGTGGCTTTATGGTCCTGCAAAGAACAATTTAGTTTAATTTTTAAGGTAAAAATTCAGGATGTTACTACAGTGATTTCTGGAAGTTGACTAGAAAAAACTCTGCAAATATGGATATAAGTTCTACCTGAATGAACAAAGAGAATTGATGTACTTTGCAGTATAGATTAGACTAAGCCCTCACTTCTCAATCTACTACTTTCTCTCTTGCTCTTTCTCTCTCACTTTCTCTCCCTCCCTCACACACACATGTACACAAACAAGCACACACATATGAGACCTGTTCAGAACATATCCAGCCATGTAATATAAGAAATAGAGACATTTATTGAAGAAGATACAAGATACAAGAAACATTGTACATAAGACAATGATACCTCAGTATTCTTCAAAGTAGGAACCTTGAGACCTCATGCAGCATCTCTCCCACTGTTCGAAACATGCTGCAAAATCCTTTGCTAGAATCAGCTGCTCTATCATATTTTCCTGAGTCTCATCAATGATCCGAAATATCTCCTCTTTCTAAAGTAATTTTAGTTTTTGGAAAAGTCAGAAGTCACATGGTGCCAAATCTTGGCTGAGTCACCTGGGTGATTGGATGCTTCACCAAAAAACTCTGCGTGAGACACAATGCATGAGCAGGCACATTGCTGTGATTAAGCTGTCCATCATCCCTAACCCATAGCTGGGGCCACATTCATTATATCGCATCTCTCAACCATTGAAGAACATTGAAGTAGTACCCTTTATTTTTTATTTGGTCTGGAGGGGAGTGGTTATGATAGAAAACACTTTCCCAATAAAACAAAACAAAAACAAACAAAAAGACACATAGTTAACATGGTCTTGATCCTGCTGTGACTTTGCTGCACCATCTTCAGGTATGGAGAACCAGGCGACTTGTATTGGGACAACTGGTCCTTCGTTTCTGGATAATAGCCATAAACCCACCATTCATCTCGAGTTATGACCTTCATGAGGAAATCTGGTTCATTGGTAGCGGTTTTAATCAAGTCATTAGCAACTGCAGCACTATGTTCCTTTCTGCTGTGATGGCAGCAGCCACAGAATGAATTTTGCCACATGTTTCATGCCAAGATCCTGCATCAAAATCTGGGACACAGTTGTTTTGGAACCCCCAGATAAGCTTCTACTTCTCACACAGTCAGTCACCGATCTTTGTTGACTGCAGCCCATACACATTCAACATTCTCAGGGGTTCTGATTGTTGCAGGCCTGCCAGAATATGGATGACTTTCAACAGATTCTTGACCATCTTTGAAGCATTTGTGCCACACTTTTATTTGCACTACACTCATGGCATCATACCTGAAAACCTTCTGAATCATTCGAATAGTTTTGCTGAGAAATGTTCAAGTTTAATGCAAAATTTGATGCAGATTTGTTGCTCTACCCGCTCAGTCATTTTGAATGTGACGGCCACACACTACACTGTTCACTTAATCTACCACCCCCAGTGACTTGTACAGATAAGTCGTCATTGTTCACACATGCACATTCCAATTCACTGTCCTTTGCTGCCAGGTTACATTGATGTCATGCAAACCATCCTCATTATATTAACAATGGACTTTGTATATACATACACATTGTAAATTTCTGGCTAGACAGAAGGAATAAATGACATGCTTTTGTGATAGTCATTTATATCATGTTTACTTGAGAGAACTTGAGGAATTGAGATGAATACTAACATTTCAAAAGTGAAGTAATCACCATTTTAAATTCCTTAATAGTTATAAGTCCTGAAACATATTATATCATGGATCGTCTCATATAAATAAATTATTCAATTTCATTTTTAACTTTTTAAATTTAAGTGTAGGCATTAAGTATTTCTTAGCCAAGTTATATATATTTAGATTTTCTAATATTTTCTAATAATATATCAACCCCATTTATTCTATCATTATACTTGTATAATTTATTAATTTAATTATTTTACATGAATTTAACTTTTTTTAGGAACTAAAGGAATTCATAAAAATGCATTAATTTTTTTCTACTAAATGCAGTATATTTTTCTTTGCAGTCTGGATTAAGGTGTAACTTTTTTGGTTCAATTCTGCTCCCATACATGAACTCTTCAATGATGTCCCTGCCATTGGAAGATTCTAGACACTTTTAATTTCTAGATTTTTATTTCACAAACCAACTTAATTGCCTTCATTTGAACATCCAACGCTTAAATATAGTACTGAATATTCAATTAGAAATTTTGAATGTAAACTATTTGCTATTAATTACCTAGTCCAGCTAAAACTTTCTTCATTTGTGTTATAGCAGAGATGATTAAAAGTCCCATGGAGTACTCGACATAATAAAAGAATAATAAAACCACCAAGAGACATTAAACCAGAGATCAAGAATAGTCACAAAAGCTTCCAGAGAGACATAGATCAACTACAATAGAATAAGAATCAAATGATATCAGATCAGTCGATGGCAACACTGGATATTAGAAGACAACAAAATAAAATTTCCACAATTCTACAGGGCCATGATTTTTATCCTAAATTTCTATACCTAGAGAAATTATATGTGCATTTTGAAGCTATAAGTAAGGCATTTTTATAAATGTGAAGACAAAGAATATGTATTCCCCATCTACCCTACTGAAGATGTGCCCAGCAAAATAAAGAGCCACTTATGTAATTCAGGAAGAAAAAGTAATGGATCAGGAGAGTATTGACAGGAAGTTGTCTTTGCATCAAAGGAAACTTAGAGATTAATCAGCCCAGATCCAGAGCCTCACTCTTGCAAAGGATGGATACTCAATAGATCATCTTATACTTTAAAACTCTTAAGGAAAAAAATAGAATACAATAATACAAATTAAGGGTAACAAAATGGCAAATCACTTAGAAACTCTTATGTGGGGAGGATATGAATATAACTTATTAAAATATTTGAATTTACAGTAAATAGTAATTTATATATTTAAAATTATATGGGAAAGGATAAGCCAAGGAGATTTTAGAGAGTTAAAACTGCTTCTAGTAAAATAAAAACAGTTTCTAATTATTAACCTGGATGATAAAAATATGTGTGTGTACATATGTATATATATATATACACACACACTATATATGTGTATATATATACATATATATACACACACACTATATATGTGTATATATATACACACACACACACACACACTATAATTCCTTATAGGAAGAAATAAAAGTTTAAAGTGTGGTGCTAGCAGAAATAAGGTAGGAAACTGTGGGGTTCCACTATCCACTTTTTGGGACTCATACTAGGCAGAATTCTAAGAGGATCCCCAAAGTCTCACACTCTTATGTTATCTCCTGGGCAGAACTGGTGATTATGATGCCATATCCCTCTAATTATGCTGTTATATGGAACAGGTAAATTTGCATATGTAACTAAGGAAAAGAGGATTTTGCACACGGTACCAATTTGGGATTGGGTAGTGGGAGTGGCCAGAACATTTTTGAGGATAAGAAAAGCCTCGATTGTCTTGAACAAACTGTTTGTTAGAATATGTATTTTATAGATGCTGTCAGTGAAGTTCAGAAACACATAAGGATCACAATGAAGTGGTACTAAGTCACCTGAGAGAAGCCTGAAGCACAGGGCATGGATAGATGTAGTTGATAAGTTGATAAGGCCTCAGGGGTCCTTGTTATGTGGTGACAAAAAAAAAGACACTTTGTAAAACTGACTACTATGTTTGGGTGGAAAACAAAACTTGTAAGTGATGAATTTGAATATTGATCTGAGGAAATTGTCAATTAGTGTTAAAGGTGTGGCCAGGTTTCTTTTGTTGCTCATAGTAAAATATGAGAAAATAGATACAAATAGAAGTATATTTAAACGAAAAGGAGATCGGTATATGATGATTCAGAAAATCCTCAGTCTATTTAGATGGCAAAATGTTAAGCTTAAATTGGTGCTTTTACAACTATGACATAAAGAATTAGTTGAATAAGTGCCTATATGAAGAGTGAAGATAGGGGATATATAAAATGGATGTATAAAATGGATGTATAAAATGGATGTATAAAATTTTAACAAAGCTGCTAAAATGACTAACATTATGAAGGTTGAAGACGAAGAAAGACTTCACTTGTTCTAAGGAGCCCAAACACTTAAACTTTTTTGAACTTCCAGTCTTGTATCAGTGCCTGGTTATCATCTGCACTTCCGGACAACCCTTTAATTACTCCTTGAAAAACTCCCAAATCCAGGCCACCGAGTGCCCCCTAAAGTATTTATGTGTACATTCACCTGACAGCCATTATCCAGATAGCTGGGATGTGACCAGACCTTCTGGCATGCATCTTCTGAACCAACAGGCATCCATCATTCTGACTGGTGAATGAATACCTGGCTAATAACAATCCTGGACCAATCCTAGGGCTAAGGTTGAAGGACTGATGATTCTCAGTAGTACACTCTTTACTATAAAACTTTCATCTTTATTTTCTTCTTTGGAACAATTCTGGGGGTTAGCTTAGATATGTTTCCAGTGTGCAAATTCTCAGACTATTGAAAAATACCATTTATTTCTAGCAAAGCCTTCAGATTCCTTTTTTGGCACCTTTGACTTGTACAATTTTATGCTAAAAAAATCAGAAAAATCATAAGTTCATCGTGTACAGTCACACAAAGGCTCTTTAAAGAGGTTGTGCTTCACAGATGCTCTCAATCCAACCAGAGGACTTCTAAGAAATTCAAGGTCTTTTAGTCACCTCAGAAGAAGATCAAGATAAAGAAGAGATTACCCCACAAAACAATTGCAGTTGTAGATTTTGTTAAATAAATTGAAACTTGCCAAGTTTACAAAAATAACAATAAAATTTTGTGAAATTTTTATCTGCAGAGTAGGCTTGGAATTAAAGGGAAGAGTACAAAATAAAAGAAGGCTGTTATTTCCAAAATCTACCTGCAGGAGGCAGTCTGATAAAACTACTTAGTGGCAAACAAAACTGAGTTCTGCAAAATGAGTAGTTGCTAAATAAGGAGAAAAACAAAAACAAAGACAAAAAGAATGTCATAGAGAATGGAGCCAGGAGTCCAAAGGGAGAAGAAAAAAGCCCAATCCTTGAATTGAAATCAAGTAATTCCAGCTGTTGTTTACTTGTCTGGATTTCAAAACTGGCTTAGACTGGTTACATTCTTATGTTCTATTTTCCTGCTTTTTAAACTGGAATGTCTATAGTGTTATCCTACACCTGTTCTGTCGTCATTGTACGTTAAAGGTTTGGGGGCAGATAAATTGTCTTCAGTTTTACAGGCTCACAGCTTAAAGAATGCGCCCCAGAATGGATTACATTCAAGAGCCTCATCCAAACTGGGTAATAAGTTAGATTATAAAATTTAAATTTAGATGAAAAGATTTTGAATTTGAGCTAATGCTGGCACATGGGTATTTTTAGAGACTTGGTGATAAAGTGAATGAATTTTGCATGTCAGACAAATGGGGGATGTCAGGGGCCAGAGGACTAACTGTGCATAATTGACGTCTCTATAATATTAAGTCCTCTCATTCAATAGCATAAAAAAAAATCCCAGGAACGTTATGAAAGTTTTCAAATTCCATACACAATGCTTTTATCTTTAGGGTTAAGTTCACTTCTATATACTTTACAGAGAATGTGTTGTTTTACTTATTTGAATGGAATCTAAATATTTATTATATTCTATCATTATTTGTTCATATAGAAAGATGCTAGCAAGATTGATAAACATACTTTACATGCAGTTACTTCCCTTACCTTGCATATTAGTTGTTATAATTTATGGGTTGATTTAAAATAATTTTGTAAGCATATATCACCTAAAAATAAAGTTTTCTCTTTTATAATCATTGTATCACTCTCCCCCACCCCATAACATTGACCAGCACCCCCAGTCTTGGTTTAATAGTAGTGGTAACCATGAGGGTTTTGTTTTATTTCCAAGAATAAATGTATAGCTCAATTTTAAGTGCAAAGGACTGAGTTGTTTGAGGACACATATACATTTAACCAAGTACAAGAGCTTGTCCTACTTTCCAAAGTTTTCAAAAAAAAATTAATCATCAATGGGTGCTAAATTTTCCAAATACTTTTTAAAATAATTTATATAATCAACTCTTTCTTACCTTTAAATAATAATGTGATGGATATTTAAACTCTCCTTGTCTTTCAAAGAAAACCACCTTCTTGATCAAGATTTATTTTTAAATATTTGCTAAAAGTTAATTTGAAATTATATATTTAATTTTATAAGTAAAAGCCACTGATTTTTTCACCTTTTGTTCCTTTTTTTAATCCTCATCTGAAGATACCTTTATTGATTATGAAAGGAGCAGAAGTAGGTGTGTGTAGGTGAGAGAGAGAGATCAATTTGTTATTCCACTAATTTATGCAATTCAACCATAAATGGGTTGATTCTTGTATGTGCCCTGATAGGGGATTGAACTTGCAGCCTTAATTATACAAACAACATTCAAACCAACTGAGCTAACCCAGTCAGGTCCCGCAAGGGTATTCATTACTATAATTCAAATCCCTCATACATACCTACTTATTTAATAAATTTTATATGAGAAATTTAGGATCTTATTATACAATATATTGTTTCATATATGTAGTTATTCTTAAAACACACTGATTTTACATTTTCTTTGTATTTGTAATGATTCAATTTTTTTGCAATTATATGCTATGTTCATTTTTAAAAATACTTTATTTATTTTTAGAGAGAGGGGAAGGGAAGGAGAAAGAGTGGGAGAGAAACATCAATGTGTGGTTGCCTCCCATGTATCCCCTACTGGGAACCTGGTCCACAACCTAGGCATGTGCCCTGACTGGGAATTGAACCAGCGACCCTTTGCTTCACAGGCCTGTGCTCAATCCACTGAGCTATGCCAGCCAGGGTGATTATGTTCATTTTTATCCTCACTTTTTTATCTTTAATCTATTTTGCCAAAAATTGTACTCTGTGCTCTGTGCTCTGTATTGATCCTTTCAAAAAACTAGTGCTTCTGAAAAAACTTTAAAAAATACTTTTTTGGTGCCGCTTTTGTCTTCTATTGTATTGATTTTTGCACTTGATTTTATTTCCTTTATTCAGCTTTTTGTGTGCCTTTTTTTCTAAACGTCCAAGTTAAATTCTAAACCTATCTGTTTAATTGGTTTTCTTGTAACTTTATTTTGTTCTCTAAAACTGTATTTAAAACTATAAAATTTTCTCTAGGAACTGCATTAATTTCTGTCACAAATATTCATTATATTATTTTTCACTATCCATTAGTATTGTTTTATAACTATTTTAGAATGCCCTCTAGAATTTAAAGTTTATTTGCTAATACATTATTTAATTCTAAATATGTAAGAATATATTTAGGTTTCTTGGTTTACCAATATCAAATATTATTGCATTATGGCATTCATCATAATATAGTTATTAGAATTCATAGACACTAGAATTTATTGACAGAAGTTCTATTTTTTAAAAGCCCACATGTATCCAAAAATAATTTGTAGTCTATGCTGGGATTAAAGGAGGAAAAGTCTTTTATCTTAATTTTTCCAGCTTTTATTCATTTTTCTCTTCCTTCGAGTAGAATTATTTTTATATGGCTTAGTTTGAAATCACTAATATATTGAACAGCTTATTCATTTTCCCATTTACATATATACTGTGGTATTTACTCATATATTTCTTATACCAAATATTTTCCATTATTTCTTATAACTTCCTGCTTATAAATTGTAAATGCACCCCCTATTTCTTTAAGTATAATCATAACACATTATTGATCTGTGTCATGGATTCTCTTGCGGTTGACATATTTTGTTCAGTGTCTTCATTCTCTTTTTTTAAAGATTTTATTTATTTATTTTTAGAGAGAGAGAGGACAGGAGGGAAAAAGAGGTAGAGAGAAACATCAGTGTGTGGTTGCTTCTCTCATGCCCCCAACTGGGGACCTGGCCCATAACCCAGGCATGTGCCCTGACTGGGAATCAAACCAGAGACCCTTTGGTTCACAGGCCTGCACTGAATCCAATGAGCTACATCAGCCGGGGCTCCTCATTCTTTTAAACTAGTTTCACTCTCCCAGCATCTAGTATTTTTGACACCTGACTTCTTATTTCCCTAAAAGTATTACTTTGGGGATAACTTATGTGTCTCTATCCTCTAGGCGTCTTTAAAGAGCTGAAAGGAAGCATTCAAGTACTCGATCACTATAGCCACTTCACTGGCTGCCATTCCACCAGACAATTCAAGTAAGGAATTTATACTATTAGAAATAGTCATTTTGAGGAGGAGGCAGCTTCCTTATTGTGTAATAAGGAGCCACTGTGGGAGGTGTTGGAGAGGAAGGGAAGTGGAAAAGTGAACCCCAGAGAACAAGGGGTCTGCCCACACCCATTTCATCAAATCCTCTGCAGGGCTGTTTTGTTGCATGAAACAGCCTCACTGGTACTGGGCTGTCCACAGAGCAGAGGCAGGCGGTAACTGTTTTTACAGCCGTGGGGAAGGAGGTAATAGCAGATCTTAAAAGCTTCCAGCTCACCTCTGCTCCCTTTAAAGCCTCTAGTGAAGGTTGGCCACAGGCTATAGCTCCCAAGAGAAGTGTACAGAGACCCACAGCAACTCAGCCTCAGCTTTCAGCTTCCCCAAATATTTCCCATAGCTTTGTAGTTCATTCCTCTGATCCATAATACCTCTCATGCCTTTGCTACATTAGAGTGCTGATAAGGACAGGAGAAAGCCTGCAGCTGGTGTTGTGTCAACACTTTAGGAAACAAGGAAGCTGAACTTTGTGATGAAGAGTATGGAAAGTTTTATAAGACTTTAAATAGCAGAATGATAAACTCAAGTTGGCAGAGGAATGTCACAAAATTTAGGTAAAGGTGGTATTAGATAGCATCTAGGAATGAGTGACCAGAGAGGAAATAAAGGCAAGGTCTTTGCCATTACAATTTAAGAAAAAAAAACTTAATACGGGAGGCGAGAAGTGAGAGGAAATATCTCACTAATTAACTCAGGAGTCCTGAACTCTGGTTGATAAGATTGCCAGGTGCCCCAAGCATCACAAGCAATACAGCACAGAAGGACAGAGTTCTTGAGTTTGTGCTAAGAAAAGGGGTTTCTGTAACAATCTTACTAAAATGAGATTGCCTGGTGTTCTGAACATCACAAGTGGGAATTGCATGAGAGAAAGAGCAGAGCCTACGCTGGGAAAGGGGGCCCTCTGTAACAATTTCACTAAGGCCAAGAGCCTTTACTGAGAAAGGAAGCCTTTGAGAAAGGAAGGTTTTGTCGCTGTGCATTATTCCCAAGATTTAGAATGGGGAGGAGAAGGGGTATCTCTAGAAACCGTTGAGGTATATATCCCCTGAAGCCTAATAGTCACCATACTTAGATTAGCTAAGTACCCACCTGTAGCCTTGGCTCAAATTTGTCTAGAACAAACTTATTAACAAATTTACTAACCACTTTATTTCCTCTGTACTTGGGCCATTTAGACTTGCTGGGTGCCTCCTTGTAGCCTTGTGCACTGATTTAGGATTCACTACTATATAGTACATAAAACTGAGCACCCGGAATACAAAACCCCTCCATGCAAAACATGATATTCCTCAACTAAATTCACTCGATGAAAGATACAAATTAAAGGTTAATAAAAACTGGGTTTTTTTACAAGCTCAAATGTGTTATCTGTGGCATTGAGGGTCCCTGTCTAGATTTTATTTTGTTTGCTGTATTTGTGTTGTTTGTTGATTGTTATTAGTCGGGGGAGGCTGGTCAGAGGTATCAGGTTTGAGTCTAGGGGCCTTCCAATGTGTTGTGGAACACTCTGCCTAGTTTCAGGAATTGTAACTCTACCCCCCACCCCGTGGCTAAGGATGAGCAAGTGACCTCTGAAATTTGAGCCACAGGAGACAAACTTTGTCTCTGGTAGCTGCCTCAGTTTCTTCTCCCTGCCACCACGGCTTGGTCTATGTTGATGACGAGTAAGTCCACTCACAGAGGGAGGTAACCTCAGCCAGACATGATCACTTGGGAGGCCTTCATGGAAGGACTCAGGGGGGCTGCAAGGAAGAGCGAGCAATAGACACGTGCCCCCCGGGTATGTGGCATAGCCCGAGTCCCCAAGTCCTCTGGGAGGAGCACTTCCTGTGTCTAATCCACTTAAGCCTGAGTACCTGATGGGGTGGGGGGGGTACAGCCCCTCGCCTTGCCAGAGCAGAACCTGAGGGAAAAAATCTAGCAGCACAAAGAATTCCTCAAAATACAGTGAAATCTGCTCTGATAAGAGTGCTTTCATGCATACGTTAAGGGTCTGAGCAGGAAACCCTAAAGTTTCTGCAAAATTTCCTTCCTGACAGACTCTGACTCAGACTAAGCCCTTAGATTTCTTTGAAATGTTATCTACTGTTTGATCTTTGCTGCCCTGTATTCCTGTGTATTTCAACCCAATAAAAGCCCCTGGAGGAAGGGGCTCAAGGCCTTTTTTTTTCTCTGAGAAACTGGCCACCTCTCCTCCTCAAGCAGATCACGTCTTGGTAGTGTTTACTTTCATTTGTGGTGGATGGGGGGACTTGCGGGAAAAGTTGCCACCACAGAAATGGAGAGGTAGAGCAAAGAAAGTTTTCCCTGTTTTTCCATGGTCTTGTTTACCTGACTTGTAGCTTGGGTGACTTTCAAAATTTAGTTTATATATGTTATATATTCTAATGCTTCAGGTACTCTGATGTTATGTTTTTCCTTGATCCTAGTTTGAAAATCGTGAGTTTCTTTTTTAGAAGAAAATTAAGAGGTGGTACCACTAGGTTGCTATGATTATGCCATCTTAATTAAACATCCTGGTACTGATTTGGGATTATCATATTAGTCCCTCATCACTATATTCACTTTTTAAAACTTTAGTTGTTTAGTGTCTCCTTCACTCAGTTACATTTTAATAAATCATCCAGTTTCCATGGCTTTTTAAATACAACTCAATAGAGTAAGCAGATTTTCTAATTTCCTCTGG
Source organism: Artibeus jamaicensis (assembly GCF_021234435.1). NCBI lineage: Eukaryota > Metazoa > Chordata > Mammalia > Chiroptera > Phyllostomidae > Artibeus > Artibeus jamaicensis. The sequence goes on along the minus strand of NW_026521823.1, from coordinate 12,340,062 downwards.
AGCAGAAGTTATGCATCCTGCTTGTTTACATTCATTTCAATATGACCCAAGTACTTTGTTATCTTCCATTTGTCAATAAGTAATTCAACAAGGTCTTCTTCCCTTCCAAGCTATCCACTTTCCCTGCATTTTTCATGTTAGGGACAGGTTTTTTAAATGAGTTGAGGATTTAAGCCTTTTTTTGAGTCATTAATTTTACATGTCTCATGATTTATTAAGTGCTCTATATTCCTTGGTAATACTTACTGGGTTTTGCTCTGTAAACTTAACCAGTGCCATATTTTACTTTGATACCTTTTAAAAAAATTAATACTGTTGTAATTCATTTCTTTAAAATATGTAAATTGTAGAAAAGGAAAAATTAATATATACACTTTTCATTTAAAGCAGCATTAAAAATTTTAGAATATTTTTTAAAAATCAAAACACAAGTATTTTTAAATTCATAAAATTGAAAGGTATTTTATCTTCTTTCTAAATTTTTCTTCTAATATTCTTTGTCATACAGTATAGTAGAGAGTAGAGGTCTTCACATTTTTAAATATTATGAGAGCTCATATTTATTGTATGTATGCATTGATATGTTAAACATTTTATATGCATAATCACATTTTATTCTTATAACAACCGCAGAAACAGCTCAATGTGGTTCTATTGTGTTTAACAAGATTCTGAGATGCTTTTCAGAGAAAACAGACCAAAATAGTGAGTTATACACCAAAGGGTGCTCAGAGGAGAGAAGTTTGACTTCCAGCTGCAGCCAGAACCAAAGTCTCACCCCTATTCAACTGGAACAAAAGAACCAGGACATAACCAGAACTTGAACACCAGGATCCTTCAGAGGCTTGCGGTCCATTGTGGGTCAAACTTCCAAATCTTTCAATTAAAACTTTCCTAAATAACATTTCTATGGTAGGCAGTTAGACAGACATGAGAAGAACAAGGACAATGACCCAGGTAGAGAAGGTCACCAGGGTGGAAAGTCCTGGGTGTCTAGTAATGGACAAAACTAAAAAAACAGGGACCTCAACCCCCAGGGTAACTTTCCTCCCCCAGCATATCACCAGTCATGTGTTTCCGACCCTCACCTGACCTTTTCTCACCTGGCATGTCATTAACCATGCGGTAAACCCTATTGGAGGAGGATCAAGGGACCACGAGGTGGCCTCCTTTGACTCCCATACAAGCTTTTGTATGACCACGCCCTGAAGCGCTAAGTCCTAGTGACAACATCTGGGCCTCAGTTGTGTGTCAGCCCCAGGCCCAGAAAAGCCGCCAAACCAGACAAACAATGATGCCGTGGCTGACCTCAGGACCAGATGAACTGACTAGTGATCCCTTGCCCTAGCACCAACCATGCCTTGAAAGGACACCCCTGGGAAGCTGATGAATATTCTGCTGGGATCCTCCCCTGAGACCTCCAAATAAATATGCTCAAGACAGAGGGCCCGGTGCGGCTCTTTCTACGGAGCACTCATGTGCCCGACCCACCCCCTGCCCCCGGGCACATTTTCCTTGCCTCTCTCTTTCTCCTAAGCTCCAAGGGCCCTTCTTTTGCCTCCGTAACTTGTTTGCTGCACCTATTTATTCTATAATATACAGGTGATGCCTCTGTGACTTTCTAAAAAAACTTTCTCTTATAGTTTGAGTCTTCTCTCTGAATTCTTCCTTAGCGAGAATTCAAGAACTGAAGTTGCTGAACCAAAGTCTGGTTTGACTTCACCAGTTTAATATGTGGTACACTTTTACCACCATCATGTCCACATAACTGTTTCCTTTACATCTTTAAAAGTGCCACCTGATCCCTGGGTAGGGGAGTTCTAGCTTTCGGAGCCTTCTCTCCTGGATGAGGATCATTCGTAATAAAATAGCCCGTCTTTTTCTGCTGCAATGCTTGGTATTGAATGGTTTGGCTCTGCTGGTGCTGGATGAACAAACCTTCTGTTTTGTGACATTATTTTCTTTTTCTCCCAGATGTAGATTCTAAGACACAGATTTGTTGTGTCACATGTCCATGATAAAAATAGATATTAGGTATTCTTTGTTAAAGTAAAATACAAGTAAAAACTGAATATGAAAAAACATGAAAATCCCTGCTTTTTAAAAATAGAATGTATGCATTGGAAGGATTTGTATTTAACTCTTATGGATGTGCTTCAAAAAAGAAAAAACAGTGTGTTAGATCGTTTCTCATAAATTGGAATTAAAAATTCTCTATTTCATTTATTTATATAAACTAATATTTTCCAAGATGTAACTTTATTACACCAATTTAATTTTTATTTCTAAATTATTGTATTGTTGTTCAATTACAGTTGTCTGCATTTTCCCCCGCCAATCTCCCCCACTCCAGCCAAACCCACCTCCCTCCCTTGCCTCCACCCCCCCTTGGTTTTGTCCATGTGTCCTTTATAGTAGTTTCTGGAAACCCTTTTCCCCATTATCCTCTCCCACCTCCCCTCTGGTTACTGTCAGATTGTTCAATTTCTCTGGTCATATTTTGTTTGCTTTTTTCTTTTGTTGATTAGGTTTCACTTAAAGGTGAGATTATATGGTATTTGTCTTTCACCTCCTGGCTTATTTCACTCAGCATAATGCTCTCAAGTTCCATTCATGCTGTTGCAAAGGGTAGCAGCTCCTTCTTTCTCTCTGCTGTACAGAATTACATTGTATCACACTGATTTTAAAATTAAGACACTTGAGCTGAGCAGTGTGGGTCGGTTGGTTGGAGTATCACCCCATATCCAGAGGGTCACATGCTTGATTCCCCATAAGGGCATATGCCTGGGTTGCAGGTTTGGTCCTTGGTTGGGGCTCATTTGAGAGGCAACCAATCAATGTTTCTCTCTCACATTGATGGTTCTCTTCTCCTCTTTCTCCCTTTCTCTCCCTCTATTTAAAATCAGTTATCATGTCCTCAGTTGAAGTTAAAAAATTTAACACACATGCTATAATGTCCAGTTTTCTAATGAAACATTATGTATATTTCTCAGGTAAAATGTAGGAGAGAATCTGGGACAGGAAAGAATGGCAAGCCGATACTTGGGGAAAATTATGGTATGTCAAATTGCATACCATAGTTACCTTTGATTTATTTCTATAAAATCATCACTTCTTATATAAATTTTCTGAGGAGTCCTGACCTTCTTCCCTTTTTAAGTTTTCAGGGATCTAATAAGCAGTTTGGATATAGTAGCCAAAAAAAAAAAAAAAAAAACCTCAGAAAATTCTAAGATACACATCTATTTGTAGTTTGTTTCTTTCTTTTATTTCTTCCTTTTTCCTTCCTTCCTTCCTTCCTTCCTTCCTTCCTTCCTTCCTTCCTTCCTTCCTTCCTTCCTTCCTTCCTTCCTTCCTTCCTTCCTTCCTTCTTTTTTCCTTCCTTTCTTTTGCCTTAAAGAAATCTTTAAAAGATTTTAAGATGTTTTTAGAAGTATAACAAGTACATGAAATTTATAAAGGGTTTTAGAAGTATGCAATATTTTATATTTACTCATTGTTCTCTGAGTCATAATCAATCTACTTCTGAGATAAAAGCAAGCAGAAATGATGCAGACACCGGCCTGCAGTGTCCGTGGCATGGTGGATGAGATACAGAGACAAATTCACAGAGACCGCCGAGTACTGTGAAAGAAAAGGGACGGCATGGCTACTATCTCAAGGGGAGAGTACCCCGACTCTTGCCTCAACAGGCTTTTATTGGTTTTTTAATAGCATACATCAAAGAAGGTTTTCATTCGTTATGCTTAGGTTTGGTTTAGGTAATTACTTTTTACAGATAACAACGGAAGGGATGTTACTGATTACTTCTTACATATTAACAAGGAAAAAATGTTGCAAATGCAAGGTAACAATAAAAGTAATAGTTTTGGTTACACTTAAATCTTTGGGAGAATTAGTACAGACTTCAGGAAGTTACTTTAAAGATATGCAGCAAGCATTTTCTGCCTGAACTCAGGGTGAGATACTTTTAGCAGGAGCAAGTAACAAAGCAGCCAAGGTATAATGCAGGCCTGATTTCCCATGGGAGAAGCGAACCGTGGGTTGTGGGTTTGGCATCCTGCATTCTACACACACATACGGGCTTTCCCATAGGGCTGAGCTACACTTGCCATTCCATGCAGATCGGTTCCCGACATAGAAATGTCTTCTAGAAATTTTGAGATTAAATTTTTGAAACAGAAAAATTTTGAGATAGAAATTTTGTTTCATTTTTTAAATCTCTATATTAATGTATTTGATAAAGTTGTTACCAGGGAGACCGGAGATAGGAGTTCTCCCTTTACACTTCTCGCCTTGCTCATGGGAGAAGAGTTCAGGCAAGAGACAGTGTGTACAGTGGAAATGAGATAGTAAGTTTACTGAGCATGAAGGTACAGACGGGCACCTAGCTAGTCTGAGTGCCCCGACTATTAGGATTTTGTGGTTTTTATGCTTGTGGCCGGCTTTTAGGCTCTCACTCCTTCCCCTTCTAGACTTCAGGGTTAATACACAGTTTCAAAGGCTTTCTTTTCCAGCACCTTAAAACAATACATACAGAATTTCAAGGGCTCCCCTCCTCCTGTATAACCATGGCTTTTCTTGTTATTTTCAGAACATCTGGCAATCTTATAGGACCAGACTCAGGATACTGAATTAATGGGTGAGGCATGTCTTTCTCTTCTCTCTGCCTTGGTTTACTATCTGTCCTATCTAACAGTTTTACAAATGAGTCCAGGTTAACTTAAAAATAGTACCGTTTGACTTTAGTGGGAGTTGTGGGAAATTCGGAATAGTCTGTATTTGGAAATGCAGCAATATGTGAACATATAGCTTATTTTATCACTCCTTCTCAATTACTCTAAATAATTTATGTTTCCTATCAAATTTGCTATGAATGTTGTATGCGTAAATAGTTATTTCATAATTAAAATTTCTTAAAAATGTCTAACTCTTAAAAAATAAATATGTCTCTGCTTCCAAATGTTTTGCTTGCCTTCATAGTTTATCATGCAAACTGTTTTCTTAATTGAGTTAATGAGATCCATGACATTGATTGATATGCTAATGTTAAAACAAACTAACATTCTCAAGATAAACTCCCTGTGACCACATTGTATTTATACTCTTCTTATTTTACTGGATGACATTTGCTAGTATTTTTTGAGGTTTATAGAGAATATTAGTATATAATTTCCAATTCACTGTAATTAACTTATGTTTTCGTATTTTGAATATACTGGAAAGGCTTTCCCCCTTGTTTTCTAAAGTATTTGCATAAGGTTAACTTTTTTCATGAATGTTTGAGAAACTTATGAATTTAACCAGTTCTCTTTTCAGTTACCTAGAGTTCTCTTTTCAATGAGGTTTTGATTAAAAATTATCTTTCCTTATTAGATATTAGGCACATAGAAGTTCCCTTTCTTGTATCCACCTTGGGAAGTATGTGCATATATGTGTTTTAATTTCTATTTCATGTAAGTCATCAAAATGAATGATATAAATCTATTCATATTATTCCCTTATTATCCTTTTAATGTCCCAGGGATCTGAGTAATATGTTTAATTTTTTTGATACTTTAAGTTTTCTTTAATTTTTTGACCAGTTTTACAAGGGGCTTATCAACCCAGTAACCTTTATGAAAAAACAATTTTGGTAGGCAATTTTCTCTGTTGATTGTTTTCTTTTTCATTCATTTCTATTTTGATCTTTATTGTATCCTTTCTTTTACTTACTTTAACATTAAGAGCACTTTAAAAAATCTACATAATTTAATTTAAACTTCTTTTTCCTAACATTTGAAGCTATAACTTTTTTTCTTGGCAACGATTTAGCTGTCTCAAAATGTTTGATGTTATATTTTTATTATCATTATCTTTCAATTCAAAATATTTTCAAATTTTTATTGATTTCTTTTTTTAAAAAAAACCTTTAGTGCTTCCTTATTGTCTGTCAAGTTCTGACTACTCTTTGTTCCAACCAAACCATTTTCTTTTTTTTTAATATTTTATTTATTTATTTTTCAATAGAGGGGAAGGGAAGGAGAAAGAGTGGGAGAGAAATATCAATGTATGGTTGCCTCTCATGTGTCCCCTGCTGGTAACTGGCCTGCAACCCAGGAATGTGCCCTGACTGGGAATTGAACCGTGATACTCTGGTTCGCAGGCCCGCGCTCAATCCACTGAGCTACGCCAGCCAGGGCTTATTGTGATTTCTTTTTGACATTTGGATTGTTACAAAGGGTAGGAGCTCCTTCTTTCTTTCTGCTGCATAAAATTCCATTGTGTAAATTAAAATGTATTTCTAATGAAATAAACATTTGTTCAAAGTTACCATGTTAATTTTTTGTTTTGAAATTTAATGCATAATATACTATACTTTGAAAATCAGTTAAAATGCAGACTCCAGGATTTCGCCTCCCAGAAACTTGGTAGGACTGAATGTGGTCTAGGCATCTGTGTGTCTTACAAGTACCACGGAACTATCCAGGTATCCTGGAGCAGGCTTGAACTGTTGAAATATTATTGCCCGAATCGGTTTTAAGACAAGAATCTACGCATATAGTGTTTGTGCTTCTCAGAAACAAGATAAAAGTATCTGAAAAAATTTAACAAACAAGCAAAATGATATGCTAATAATAAAATACTGTTTCCTAATTATTTCATGTGTTAAATGCATAATCATTTGGTCTATATCAATGAGCAAAACAGAGTAAGACATGTGCCCCAATGGAACTGACATTCTCATGTGCATGATAAGCAACAAACTACAAACAAAATAAAAAATATGTAATATGTTAGGAGATTAAAAGTTTTCTTTAACATAATAAAAATAAAAATGAATGTGTGAGGAATGGGAGACCAGTAAGTTGCAGGTTTCAAAAGATTGTTGGGGTGGGGTTAACTGAAAAACTGTTATTTGAGCAAAGATTTGGGGAGGTGAGGGGCTATTAATATGAATTTCCACAAGGAATTCATTCTAAGCAGAGGGAATAGCGGGAACAGGGACCTGTAGGTAAGATCCAGTCTAGTGCTTTACAGGAAAAGCAAAGGGACTCTGGCGCTGGAGTGCAGAGGACGAGGGGAAGAGTAGGGAGAATTGAATCCAAGAATGTAACCTGGAGACAAGGGATGACCTTTGGCTTCTACACTGAGTAAATGGTTAAACATTACAGGGCTCAAAGCAGACTAGTTCAGGATCTAAATGAGGTTTTTAAAAGTCCATAGTGTTACTCTGTTTAAAATGCATCCCAGACATGGTGAAGGTATAGAAGTGAAGTGCTCGTTTATGAGGCTATTGCAGCATTACAGGTGATAAAATATAGTGGCTTGGGCTAGTTTATAAATAAATGTTTACAAATTGTGCATTGCACTTACCAGAGAAATAGCCTTGCAGGGGATGAGAAGTTGTCAGAGTCTGAATATGCAGGGTCTGGCAGAAGTAACACTTGCTTCAGTGTGGTTGGTACAATAATAATACGGGTGTAATAATTTATAGTTTTAATTTGAACGTTTCACCTAAAATGTCATATGGTGTGCTTGAGTGTAATATTGTTACGTTACAGAATTACATGCTTATGATTTTGTAAGAAAAGATTTTGTTATAAAACAGGGTGTTATTTGTGTTGGGCCCTGTATCTGAAGGTAGCAACATGATTTCCTGACAATTTGGATTTGAGTTGTGAATGAGGAAACACAAATTCTGGGGTGACAAGAAAGATTTTTATGTGAATTAAATGACTTAATTTTTGTGAATTTTGCCAGATGAGAAACATAATGAGCTTTTAAAAAGTATTTTATTATTTACATAGAACCAACAAGTCCTTTAATATAGGTACATCCGGTGCTGCTTTCTTCAAATTATTAATGGTGTAGTTGAAGTACAGAGTTTAAGGGTTTGGTTTAAATAAAGATATTAAGTAGCAGACAAATGTTGAACCCATGTAGTCTGACACCATATATAGTATTCTTCCTGCTATATTAAAGTCTTCTTAATTATTTAGAGATTTACACTTATAATTACATACTCATTGATATCTCTGATTTTTTAAGTAATTAAAGTGTTTTGAAATTAAAAAAATAAACTTGATATTAAGTTCAACTCTAAATCACATGTGCTTTTGGCAGAGAGAGGAGGAGTTAAAAACTGCTTGTGCACGTTTTTGATGACATATTACAAAGTTGTACAAATCCCAAAACTTGTACATTTTTATCTTTTCAAATCAACAAAGTTTATAAAAGACAACTCACGGAGGTCCTAAAGATCCACAATATTCTGAATGATGATAGTGAAAATGGGAAAGCAGGCTTCTCAGTCCTGATTTAGCGGTGCAGGCATCTGTAAAAATCACCTAATATCTTTTTTTTAGACAGGACATTTGGCAGGAGTTTCCTTCCCGACAACAAATTTGTCTCCTGGCAGTAGCGATTTGTAGCAGCTGCTGCAAATCAGTAATAATTTGGGATCGTTCCACTACACAGGTGTGGAAAGCCTAGCATTTAGGAGGTTTGCAAATTATATAATACACTTATCAGTTACGAACATGTTGTGTGACTCTTTTTCTTTATAATATTCATTATTTTAGAATCCATACATCTCTCTTTTCAGGGTCAACATAATTGCTCAGAAAATATCTGCAGATTCTAGTTACTTCTCCCTTTTCATCAAGGAGAGAGGAAAAATAAGCATTGAGATTGGGTTTTCTTTCAGCACTATTCAAATTTTGAATTTAAGAAAAATCAGGGATCTCTATAAAGGGGCAACAAAATGCATAGCAATATAGACTAAAACAAGGGGCCTGCTGTGACGTCCTGTTGCTGCGGCTGAAGGACCTATGATTAGATCTTCACGCAGGTGCATGTGACCTATCAGATGAACGCACATCCTATTGAATTCTAGACTCTTTCCATAATTATACAGAATATGATCCTTTTAATCAGTAGGCAAATTATTAAGGTCATGGCATCTACCTCTACAAATTTATGTCTTAGGCAACTATGTCTCACTATGTCCCAATGAAATGTACACTACTGGGTAGTGTAACACTTCGTCCTCATCTCTATCTTAAGGTTCACATATTTAAGAATAATTTGTTGAATCTTTTATGTTGAAAATCCATGAGTGATAACATTCTTCATGTAACACAAAAAACAAGAAAAATGATTAAACTTCTTGCCTATTTTACACTTATCTCTATCAATCAGCATGAGACACTAATTTGACACAAGGTAGTATTTGGCTACATCAATGGACAAATGATTTTGGGGGGTTGGGGGTAGGGATTTAAGCTACCCATTTTTTGCATTGCAAAAGTAATATTCATATAAAAGCTAACATTTATTAGGTGTTTACTTATTTTAGGCATTTGGTCAGCGTTATTTATGCAATGAATCAAATGCTCTGTATGTCTAAAGTCAGAATCTGAATTCAGGCCATTTGATTCCAAAGATTCTGTGACCTGTCATGTATACACCCTATTTAACTGTGTTCAAGTTTAACACTTTAAATGTACACACATGCACACTACAATTTTCTGGCATTTTATGATATAGTTACCAAAAAATTATAAGAGAAAGATGATGTTGTGTTATTAATAGAGCTGGGATTAAATCTGTAAATATTATTTATAGCTAGTGTAATATATGTTCATATGTGTATGAATATATACATGTATAATATCTATCTTCTATTTAGTACAATAATAAACCCAACCATGATTTCTCACACAATTTTATAGAGAACATTGCTAGAAAAATTGAACAAAGCATAGTAACACAAAACTTATTCTCTGAGGGGTATGTGATAGTAATTTGATATTTACCAGACCTGGATAGCTCAGACTTTTCCCTGTAAACATGATACAGCCAGCAAAAGCTAATAAAATCAAATGCAATTAGCTACTTGGACAGATAGAGATACAGTTGATGTTTGTAAATAGTTTTTAAATTGTTGTGAAACTGCCAGGAGGTATTCTTTCCCATGGCATTTAAATCATGTTCCCTTATGGTTACCCACTCTGCCATAAGCAATTCTCTCGCATGGCTATTCCACAATGTGCTAGTGTTTTGATTGGCAAAGCCAGAGAATGGCTGTGATTTCTGAATGGTTCATTCCGGATGATTTAATACTTGATATTTACTGAAAAGTTTATTTTCCAGTTCTAAAGTAATAGGGAATATTTAAAATGATAAGATTTTTATTTTGTTGTTCCAAATATCCTTTTTAAGAGTTATTCATTATGTTACAGATAAAACAGCAAGATACAAAATTTCCTTTTGGATATGCTTACTCTAGAGTTGTCTCTTTTTTAGATTATAGAACTATAGAGATCTACCTTTCTTACAATCTTTCTCACCAATGATTAAACCAACTTTGAAAGTGATTTTTATGTTTGGCATTCTTCTTATTTGTCTTGTTTGACTCTTTAATAAGAAGCACTGATTTTATTCAAGATATTTGTCAGTAGGAATGCAGACTGTCCAGCCACAGTGGAAAGCAGTATGGAAATACCTCAAAAAATTAAAAATGGATCTACCTTTCAGCTCAGCAATCCCAATTCTAGGAATATATTCAAAGGCACCTGAAACACTAATTTGAAAGAACATAAGCACCTCTATGTTCATTGCAGCGTTTTTTTACAATGGTCAAGATATGGAAGCAGACCAAGTGGCCATTGATTGATGAGTGGATAAAACAACTATGGAACATTTACACAATAGAATGCCACTCAGCTATTAAAAAAAGAAGACAAGTTTACTCTTTGAGAGAGCAGGGATGGACCTGGAGAACATTATGCTAAATGAAAGAAGCCAGTCAGAGAAAGACAAATGCTGTATGATTTCACTCACGTGTGGAATCTAATGAACTAACTGAACTAACAAGAAAAGGGAAGACAGACTCATAGATGACAGATGTGCAGTTGAGGTTAAGGGGTGGAGGGATTGAGCAAAAAAGGAAAAGGACTTATACTCATGGACAACAGTGTGACGATTACTGGGAAAAGTAGAGGGATACAAAGGGACTAAAAAGTAATGAAATGATATAGTAAAGATGAAATCAAAAAATATCTTTATCAGAGTAATTCGAAAGTATGTTCTTAACAAAATAAAACAAATTACAAATCAGAAGACTAGATACTTAATATCAGCTCTCAAAATAAACTGATTTCATAAATCCGGTCAAAATCATTAACCTCTCTCAGAGTTTTAATTGTCTAAACTCTAGAGCTGTGAGGAATGTCACATGAGATAATCTATTGGAAAAAAGTTTTTACTGCACGTCACCAAACTTTAAAACTATTATCAAAGGTAAGGCATTATCACTATCATCATCACATTCCATACTGTATATAGCTCATTACAGTGAGTTCATTTACTTAATCTCCTTATTGAAATTACTTTTCGTTTATCTTTTTTAACAATGAGACACATCCTGTCAAAATTTACTTTACAAACATTAATCTGAAATGGAGCTGTGAAAATTATCCAAATGTTTTCTTTACACCTGAATTAATGTTTGATCTCAGTAAAAGGATATAATATCTTAGAAAAACTACTTGAGCTTTGTACCTCACTTTCTTTATATTTAAAAAAGAAAATATTGCATGACCCTAAAAGTGTTGCCTTCAGAATTTTGTCTCTTTATTGTTTCTTTTTTGATCGTTTGTTTCAAACAGAAAGGTACATTTGGTATTAAATTGTCAAGTAAGGTAAGAACATAAAGTTTCATCTGTCTGGCAAAGTAATATGTTAACCTATCACGGTTTCACAAATACTGGCAATGAGTCATGAGATGTCTGCTTTAGCCACAAAATACCATTTATTACTCCAAGTAAAAACAGCATCCGGAATAACATTATAGCAGGAGTTCCTGAACCCTGATTACCACAGGTAGTAAGGCCAGGTGTTGTTTTTTTCTTTTCATGCTTTGGAGGCCTGTGACAGGAAAGGAACCCCAAGATTAAGTGACTTATATAAGCACTTCCTGAAAGCATGCCCATGCTCCCTGCTAGAGTGACATGATCTTGGAATGGAAGCTAATCTCTCTGGAAAGAGAAGTATCTCAATCTTATTACCTTGGAATGGCTTCAGGAAAGAGACTGCCTCCTTCTTTATTGTTTAAAAATGTAAATACATTTGTTTCAGTGGGAGTCTTTTACTCCATCTTTCCAGAGTTATGTGTTTATACAGATATTTCTGAAAAATAGCTCTATGGCATGTGGCTTTTTACTGCCTAGATGCGTGGAAATGTGTGAGAGGTTCATGACAAATTTTCTTTCAACATCTGCTCCCTGTTAGCTCTCTTAGTTGGAAATAGAGATTCTTTATAGCTTTTTAAGAATGAATAAGATCTAAGGAAGAAAGAAATTTACCCAGAACATAACCTGTAGATATAACTGCTAAAGCATTTCTGTTGGGGGTGTGTGTCCACTGAAGTCCCAGTAAGGGAATCTAAAATGCACAACACATGACTACTTAGTAACTTTGGAAGTGAGGTGTCTCACTCAGTCCGATTATCTCATAGATTAGAAACTTTAGGAACATAATCATCCACCATTTGAAGTGCATTGGATTCAACTATGGTTCAGCTTAAATTTTAGATGTAAGCAGCTCATTTTAGACCAACTGAATCAATATAATTTGGGCACAATATCTGGATACTTAAAACCAAAATGAACAAAAGAAAAACACTCCAGAGGTGGTATTGGTGAATTTAAAAGGGAGAGGAAAACTGAACCTGGCAGTTGTTCCATCTGTGCCAAAAAAGATCAGTGACTTTGGACAGTGAGAGTGACATTTCATGGCACTTAATAAGTAATAAATGGTTTCAATTTTCCTGAATTTGTTGAGCCGTATTTTGTATACTGTCATTTAGTCTGTCTTTGAGAATAATCCATGTGTACTTGAGAAGAATGTGTATTCTGATGCTTTGGGATGAAATATTCTGTAAATATCAATTAATTCCATTCAATCCAGTATACCATTTAAAGCTGCTGTTTCCTGGTTGATATCTTGTCTGGAAGATGTATGCATTTGGTGGCAATGTGGGGTTAAAATTCCTTATAATGACTGTATCGCTGTCTATCTCTTCCTCAAATTCAAAACAATTAAAATCATATCATGCATTTTTTTCAGATCACAATGACATAAAACTAGAAATCAACTTCAGTTTAAAAATGCAAAAACATTCAAATACATGGAGTCTAAATAGCATGTTATTAAATATTTAATGGGTCATCCATGAGATCAAGAAAGAAGAAAGTACCTGGAATCAAATGAAAATTAACACAGCACAACCCCAAACCCATGGAACACAGTAAAAACAACCCTCAAAAGAAAGTTCATAGCACTTCAGGCCTGCATCAAGAAGAGAGAAAAATCTCAAGTAAACAATCTAACCCAACATCTAGAATCACAACAATAAACAAAGCCCAGAGTGAGTAGAAGAAACAAAATAATCAAGATAAGATTAGTAATATATGACATGGAAACAAAGAAATTCAGGTTAGTGAATCTAAGAGGTGGTTCTTTGAAATGATAAACAAAATTGATGAACATTTAACCAGACTTATCAGAAAAAAGTGAGAGAACTCAAGTTAATCAAATTAGGAAGGACAGAGGAAAATTAACAACTGATACCACAGAAATACAAAGGATTGTAAGAAATTACTATGAACAACTATGTGTCCAAGAAATTGGACAACTTGGGTGAAAGAGAAAAAATTCTAGAATGCTACAATCTTCAAAAACTGAATCAGGAATAGTAGAAAACCTGAGTAGACTAATAAAAATGAGTGAAAATAAAGCAGATCAAAGATCTCTCAGCAAACAACAATCCTATACCAGATGGCTTCACAGGTGAATTTTACCCATGATTCAAAGAACTAACACCTAATCTTCTCAGACTATTCCAAAAAATTCAAGAAGTGAGAAGACTTTCAAGTTCTTTTTATAAGACAAGTATTATCCTAATTCCAAAATCAGATAAAGATGTAAAAAAAAGAAAACAAAGCTAAATATTAATGCTGAAATCCTAAGTAAAATATTAGCAAACTAGATCCAGCATTATATTAAAATGATTATTCACCATGACCAGGTGGGATTTATACCAGGAATGTAAGGTTGGTACAATATTCACAAACCAATAAATGTGATACATCTCCAAATAAAATGAAAGATAAAAATCATACAATCATATCAATAGATGTACGGAAAATCATTTGATAAAATCCAGTACCTGTTTATGATTAAAAAACTTAGCAAAATGGCAATACAGAGATCATACTTGAACATATTAAAGGCTATGTACAATAAACCTATTGCCAACATCACACTCAATGGGCAAAACCTAAAAGTGTTACTCTTAAAATAATGAGCATGATAGGGATTTCTGCTTTCACCACTTTATTCAACATAGTATTGGAAGTCCTAGCCACAGTGATCAGAAAAGGAGAAGAAATAAAATGCATCCAAAGTAGAAAGGAGGAAGTAAAACTGTCATTATGCTCAGATGACATGATATTGTACACAGTAAGTCTCTAGGTGCCACCAAAAAACTACTAAAATTAATAAATGAATTCAGCAAAATAACAGAACTGTAAATCAATACTCAAAAATTGGTGGCATTTTTACACCAAAAATGATCTAGGTGCCCATCAGTAAATGAATGGATCCAAAAATTGTGGTACATATACACAATGGAATTCTATGCTGCAGAGAGAAAGAAGGAGCTACTACCCTTTGCAACAACATGGATGGAACTGGAAAGCATTATGCTGAGTGAAATAGGCCAGGTGCTGAAAGACAAATACCATATGATCTCACCTTTAACAGGAAGCTAAACAACAAAACAAACAAGCAAGCAGAAAAAATAAAAAACCCAAAAAACAAAGACAATGAAATAGAGGACAAGGCGATAGTGACCAGAGGGGAGAAGGAAGGGAAGTTAAGGGGAAAAAGGGGGAGGGATTTGGAGGAACAAATAGGAAGGACACAGGGACGAGAACTAAGGGGGGGGTGGAAATGGGAGGGAGGTGGGGAGCAAGGGGCGGGGGAGGCTGGGATGGGGAAAAATAGACAAAAAACTGTACTTGAAAAATAACTAAATAAAAAAAAGTAATTTTCAGAAAAAAAAATTGTCACAACATTAAAGAAACAAATGAAACAGAAACAAAGAAAACAATTCCGTTTACTAATGCAGCAACAACAACAACAACAAAAATCGGGTACCTAGGAATAAATTTAACCAAGCAGGTAAAATAACTGTATTTAGAAAATCATAGCACACCAAAGAGAGAAACTGAGGAAGATATAAATAAGTTCAAGCGTATACCATGTCCATGGGTTGGAAGATTTAACATCATTAAAATGTACATATTACCCAAAGCAATCTATAGAGTTAACACAATTCCTATAAAAATACCAATGTCATATATCACATATGTAGAACAAATAGTCCAAAAATTCATATGGAATCAATTCTACCAATTCTACCTTCAGCAATCTTGAGAAAGATGTACAAAGTTGGAGGAATCACAATACCTGATATCAAACTACACTACAAGTCCACTGTATTCAAAACAGCCAATCTGATACTGGCATAAGAACAGACATATAGTTAAATGAAACAAAACCAAGAGCCTGGAAATAAACCCACATCTCTATGGTCAATTAATATTTCACAAAGGAGGCAAAAACACACGATGTAGTAAAGATAACCTCTTTAATAAATGGTGTTGGGAGGACTGGACTAGAACTGAAACTAAACCACAAACTTACTCCTCTAAAAGAATAAACACAAAATTGATAAAAGACTTAAATATAAGTCACAGTACCATAAAAACCTTAGAAGAAAACATAGGCAGTAAATTTTCAGATAGCTCTCATAGCAATATTTTTGCCAATATTATCTCCTAGAATGGGGGAAACAAAGGAAAACAAATAAGTAAACAACAATAATAACAATTAAACAAATGGGACCACGTCAAATTAAAAAGATTCTGTAAAGCTAAAGAGACTATGATCACAATGAAAAGGGAAATACTGCGTGGAAAAACTTATTTTTCAGTGATACATAGGACAAGAGTTTAATCTCAAAGATAGATAAAGAATTAACAGGACTCAACACCAGGAAGACTCACAATTCAATTGAAAGATGGACAAAGGACCTGAATAGACTCTTCTCCAAAGAGGACATACAGAGGGCCCAGAGACATATGAAAAAAATGCTCAACCTCACTAGCCATCAGAGAGATGCAAATTAAAACCACAATGAGATACCACTTAACACCAGTCAGAATGGTCATCATTAATAAATCAACAAACTATATGTGTTGGCAAGGGTGTGGAGAAAAGGGAACCCTAGTGCACTGTTGGTGGGAATGGAGACTAGTGCAGCCACTGTGGAAAACAGTATGGAATTTCCTCAGAAAACTAGAAATGGAACTCCTTTTAACCCAGCATTTTCACAGCTGGGATTACACCCTAAGAATACTGAAATACCTATTCAAAAGACTATATGTACCCATATGTTCATAGCAACATTATTATAATAGCCAAAATATGGAAACAGACTAAGTTTCCATTAGTAGATGAGTGGATAAAAAAAGCTGTGGTACATTTTCACAATGGAATTCCACACAGCAGTTAAAATAAATTCTTACTTTTTGTGACTGCATGGACAAAACTGGAATCTTATACTAAGTGCCTTGTCAGTCAATGAAAGATAAATGCCATATGATTTCACCTGTAAGTGGAATCTAATGAACAAAGCAAACTAATGGCCAAAATAGAATCAGAGGCACAGAAACATGGAACAGACTGAAAGCTGTAAGAGGAGAGAGGGGAAGGGCATGCTGGTTGAAATAAGGTGAGTGGAATGGTCCAAGAACATAGACGCTGACCTATAGACATGAACAATGGTTATTGTGGGAATGGGGGGAGGGCTCCGTGGAAGGGGAAACTGGGGAAAATTGGGACAACTGTTGTAACATAAATGATCAAATATTTAAAAGGGAAAAGGGAAGAACCAAACAGGACTCAATGTCATCAGTAACTGTGCTCATTGCCCCCTATTAGAAGGAGCAGTGTATCTCTGTGTTTCTGAACCAAGCAGCACAGCAATGGTTGAGGAATTACAGCATCATTATCAGCATGCACAATGTTTCAGCCTTCTGGACAACTTTGCAGAGATGACAAAGCACTCTGCTGGCAATGAAATGTGCAGAAAGTCATTCTGATGGTAGTAGTGCTGATGTGTTTAACAATTGTACTAACACAGGCAAGGGAAAAGCTTTAGGTTCAGTGTCAAGTTACAGGTGTGAAGCAATTTCAAGTATTTATGCTTCAGAATTCTCGAATAACTTTTATGAGCACACTTTGTGAAATCCTTGAGTATTCTGACAAAGTCACTTCAGATTTAATAGCAAGAATAATTGAGCTTTTAGGGGATGTCTTAAGATCAGCAGTATGAGTGCAATGTCCAAAGATTAACAGAGAACTCAGAAGATTCACAAGTATCTTCAAAGTATATGAGAGTGTACAACCCAGGAAAATGGGCAGCGGCAGTGAAAGAGATTCAATCTGACAAAAGTACCTGAAAAGAACCTTTAGAGAGAGACTCAGGGTACCCAGGTATAGCAGCCTTTATAGGGTAACCATAATTAAACTTCTGAAGCTTGGGGTAAGTTAACTAAAACAAGGATAGAAGGACTGGGTACATTGGGAACCACGACAATAAGATTTTATCTCAAAGTTTTGGGCATCGCTTTCGGTGAGTGTTCAAAGACAATTTTAAAAAGCATTTTAATTGTATTCATCTATCTATAATGGCTGATATGTTGCTAAAAACAATAACCAATATAAAAGTACACAAAATATATTATTGTCTAGAACATTTAATTTTACATGATATTAAAAAGGCCAAATTATTTTAGTATTTAAAAATTATATTGGTTTACAATTTACAGAGTGTTGTCATGTGCATTGTTTTATTTTAAATTAACATCAATCATATATTTTTAAAAACTATAATACTGAAATATTCCTCAAGGACATATAGTTACTATATGTTATAGTTCCACTACTATGTAGTAGAGCTTCCTGGAATTTAGACTTACAAATTCCAAACTCACTGACTTTTCCAGTGCATAATACGTATCTTAAAATGTTTACATTTCTAATATTAAACACAGAACCTTGATATTCTAAGCTTAAATTTTAACTGGCTAGATACTGTATTTTTCATATTATAGGAAATAACTAATAATTGTATCGACAGTTATTCTTTATAATCTTGTCATACATCAACGGTCTACTTCATATTTTAATTTAATAAATCATGGGTAAATGTTACCTTATTTCTGATAAAATTTTAAGTTAAAAAAAAAAGCCAAACTTAAAGTACCAAATTCAGTTCTATCTTACAATTTTAGGTGAAGTTAAAATATCAAATATTGCACACATAGGGAATCTGCCTTCTGATAAATTGCATAGTTCTTATTTAGTATGATTGTCAGGGCAGCATTTGAATGCAATGAATCTTAATGACTTCATCATTGATTAATTGCTTGCCTAATTGTGAAAACTGAATTAAATAAATTAGGGGCAAGAAAAATCAATTTGTCAGCCTCAAAGCCCAATTAAGTTATGAAGTTGACAAATACAGGTTCCAAGTTTAGAAAAAAAACTTCAAATGTCTTTTTCTGAGCCCCAACTTTTATTTAATTAGGAAGTAAGTTAAATTTATCTTCAAAAAATAGTAGTTACTATAAAAAATTGAACTTTATTTTCTTGTTTTTAGGATTAAAATCAGTCTTTCATTTTCTCAGGTTTAATATTTCTCACTTATTCCTCCATTCCTATTTATTTTTGTCACCCTCTCTTTTTCCCTGAATCTAGTCTTTCAACATTTCAAATTTCCATGCATTCTATGACTAATTAGTTTTTTACATGATCCAAGGGCTCTTCATGGGTCTACAGTCCAGTCAGCTTTCCAACTACATTCATCTCCTTGCTCCTCTATGAACATCCAATGCTATCATTCAACTCAGAATACCTGTTCTTTCCAAATATATTGCTTACTTCTATCCTTCTAGCTACCTCATTCAAAGTTCATGGCTGATTTCAATGAAATTGACAATTAATGTTTACATTGTATTCCTATATTCCAGAGACTGTTCTAGGTACTTTACATGTAATTATTTAGTTAATTTTTACAACAACTTTTCAACTTTGGCACACTTATTTTCACTATTTTGCTTATGAGAAAACTGAAGTGTGGTGAGGCTGTGTCTACAGGGAAAACTGAAGCTACGATTAGAATCTCACCAACAGAGCCACATTATGACTTCCATGAGAATTAGGCACTTTTACCTTCTTAAGTCCCTTCCTCCATTAAATATAATAATATGATAAAAATCAAACAAAACAAAATAAATAAAATAAAATAGTAAAATAAAATGAAATAAAATAATAAACAAAACGAAACAAAGCTGTGTTTTGTTACTGCCAGGATACAAAGATAAGCATGTTGATATTATATATTAAAACATTTCTTTGCTATAAAAAGTCAGTTTTCTTTTAATTTTATAAGAAATTTTCTCTTTTTTTGAGCATTACGAGCCCCAGACACTGTGTGACCATGCTGATAGTGTGAATGCTGATAGCGAGCCCCAGTTTGATGCTGCTCTGGTCCCCTAAATTATTTGTGTAATATGTTTCCTGAATTCCCCAAAGTCTTGCTCCTATCTTTGAAATTTTATTATAATTTATTTTTGTTTCTCCTCAGTGACATTTATTATATTAGTTTTCATGATATAATAATATTTATGTTCCTTGTTTTTCTAAATAAATTATTGACTTCTTAAAGATATGAATTGTTAATATATCATATTTCCCTGACATCATGGTGCCTAGAAGTTTCTTACATATATTAAATTTCATAAAATTTCTGTTGTGTTTTTTAACAAAGCAGTTAATATGAAATCATTATTTAGTACTTTCATTAATTTAATCCTACCAGTTCATGTAAATGTAACTAAAATATTTCATGTATTATTAAATAGAATCTACTGACGTAAAATGCCCAGAAATCATCTTGTAATTACTTCTTCAGGTCACATGTATTTCCCTGTTCTACATTAACAGTATATAAAAATCTCACAATTTCTTAAAAAAAAAACAAATTGCTGTGCATCTGATACGTAAATTCTCCAGGAAAATGTAACATTGATTTTAAATGTAAAACTTTGTTTCTACATTAAAATAATAGTCTATTCAAAATGTCTTTAAAAATATGTATATCCCTTTTCTACTTTAATCATTCTTGATCCTTGTAAGTATTTAATTCATTTCTCATTCTTCCTAAAATGTGTTTGGGAGAGCTGATGTTCAAGTACTCAAAGATACAATTTTGGGGACTCAGCTTCACTGAGTTTTACCCTTTGTAAAGTATTTTCACTGTACCTTTGAAAAAGAATTACTGATGAATGATTATAGGTGTTTCTCTTCTCAAATAAATTTATATCTTAGTAGAAAATAACCTAAAAGCAGAAAAACTTTTCAAGCCCTAAGAATGTCTTTAAGAGGTTCTTGAGAGATTCTGTACTTAAAGAAGAAAATATTTGTGGTCAATGGGTCTACCTAATATTTTCCACCTTTGCCTCCCGAGCTATCACCTAATTTCCCAGTGTACAGTCTCCTCAGTAAATATTGCTGCCAGTGTTGAAAAGAATATCATGTAAAATCAAATTTCTATCACTATAATCAGCATATGACTTAATTGGCAAGTTTTTGCTTCAGTGAAAATATGCCAATTAAAATTTTACTGTACTTTTATATATGCACATTCAGCTCATATCTCAACTTCCAGAAACCACTCATGAAATACAAAAAAAAAATTTCAGACTCAATTAAGTCCTTTGTGCTTCATTAAGTATAAATGCATTACCCAATTTCTGTTAAATTTTATGGAAATCTTGAACTGGCCTAGGTTTTGTTAGTCAAATTCAGAATTGTTCTGTCTATGATATTATAGAATATGAAGTAAGGACATTTTTAGTAGTAAAACTCTTTAAAATTTCATTTAACTGTAAAAACTTGATGATATTCACTCTTAGTGAACATTTACTTTCTGATTTATGATATTAAAACCTTTAGAGTACAGTAGGTATTTGCACGGTCCATGTATTGTTTACATTTTTATTTTTGACATTAATTTGCCCTGTTAACCTACTAGAAAACTATTTTTGCCGAGAGAGTGTGGTTTTATATATCAAGATAAGTGGAGAAGTACTCAATAATCCTATCTAGTTGTGCATTTGAATATAATAAGACATTTCAACACATGCTGATTTAAAGAAACAATATCTAACTTTTACTGATCAAGAGAATCATACATGGCACAGTTTAGAGTAGTGATTACCAAGTTCCATCCCATGACTGGTTTCTAAGGATGCAATTGGGAAAATCTGTGCATTAAAACATTTCAAAGGTGGTTTTAATGAGACTATTAGCCAAAAAGAATGGGAGGCTGTTCCTAATATTAATAGACTTTAATTTAAATAATACAAATTTGTTTCATTCATAGGTAATAATTTTATGGGGAGAAAAGTGGGACTGTAACTGAACAACAATAAAAAAGAATAATTATTTTAAAAGAGTAAATGAAGGAAATAAGACACTACTGAGATTGAGGAAATAAAGACAGTTCAAAGGGAACAGATTTCAAAGAGAAATAGTTGAGCAGGAACATGGAAGCTGAGCAAAGAGGAAGCTCTGCAATAAGAAACTGCAAACGTATAATTGATACGAACAGTACGTGAGAGACTATGGGGTTATAAAGATTTCAGAATCAGAGTTGAGAATTTTTTTTTTGCCAAAACTAACTGCACATACTTTTAAGAGAAGCCATGGTCAATTCAAAACCTGAAATTTGAGTTAACGCTTGTGTTGTTCTAACATGACTACATTGAGATAAATTAGATAAGGGATGTCTTTAAGGCACAGCCTTTTACT
This sequence comes from Artibeus jamaicensis, assembly GCF_021234435.1. Lineage (NCBI taxonomy): Eukaryota > Metazoa > Chordata > Mammalia > Chiroptera > Phyllostomidae > Artibeus > Artibeus jamaicensis. The sequence goes on along the minus strand of NW_026521823.1, from coordinate 12,318,069 downwards.
AGTCTATGCCTATCTTTAAATGCAAGATATTTTTAGTTGTTATCTAATGAAATTCAGAATTACATGGAATCGTAGCTTAACTGTCACATATTTTTTGTCTGAAAAAAAAACAAATAGCTAGCAATTGAATTTTGCTTAAGAATATTTTGTGAAGAACTCTACTATAAAAACATAATTTAAATAGCCATATAATATTACTACAACTTATAAAATGCTATAAAAAAGTAATGAGATAGGATAGAAAATATTATATCAAGGTAATACATAATTTAATTATAACTACTCTAAAACAAAACCTTGTTAGAGAACTTTCCATTTCAACTATATTTTGCAAACATACTGAGATTATTTTGAAATAACAGTTTCAATATTTCATATAACAGAAAAACAATGAAACTATGTTAGCATAGAAGTGTTATGTGGTTCTTTATATTAAGTCAACATAAATACAGCTTCATAAGGCACCACATATGTACTCATTCAGTTTGTTTCTTTATGCACTAGATCAACACTTATCACGTATATTCTCAGGAGTGGACAGTGAAATAAAAGATGGACATGCAGAAGTTAAAGCATATTCTCTCTCTTTTTCAGTGTTTATTTTTTAAAAAGTAAGTGAACTTTAGAGTGATTATGTCAAGAGAAAATTTATCACTGGGTGCTGTGGATTCCCTGAAAGGTCGTGTGTTCTAGATGAGAAGGGGATAGGAAATCTGGCTGAAGAGTTCACACCTAACCAATGTTTTGAATGATTTGTAGAAGATAGCCAGATGAAAAACAGGTGAACAAACAGATCCAAGTAATGATAGAGGACAGATTCTACCTTTCTCTCTCAATGTTGGTCATCCTATGGAACTAAATCTTTCCCTGACCATGGATAAAATATAAAGTAGGACACATATGGTAACTACTTATTTTCAGATGAGAAGTCTGTTTATACTTAGCTATAAATAATCAAATAATAATTAATAAATATTAAACACAGATTCTATTTGAGAAATGAATATTTAAAAATAAATCCATCAATTATAATGATAAAACTTCACATTTTATTTAAAATAAAAGGCCATTTTTTATTTGTTAAACTGAGTTATGAAAAAGGAGTCTTAATTGGAAGATTTTCTGTTCTTCCACTGATAGTTTGCCCCTATTTATTCATCACAAATTTTGACTCATCAGTGGTAAAAGTTGAGGGAGAAAAAGATACAAAAGGTCTTTTTTTTTTTTTTTTTGTAACATACAGTGTAACCAGGTGTTGATTTATTCTGGCTGTGACAAATGTTTAAATGAGGTTTCTAGTGTACTCCTGAAATACTTCTGCTTCACTACGATAACCTTGGACACTCAGTATTAACCTTCCTTACCTGGTCCACAATAAGCCAACCTTTTTGATCCCTCCTCAAAGGGAGTGTGCAAATTCCGCAAAGGCGGCTTTGTTCTCCCAACTAAATGCTGCCCTCTACACAGCTGCTCTCCCTTCCTGCCTTCCCCCACCCCCTCCCTCCCTCTCTTCCTTTTTCTTTTCTTCCCTGTACATGTATGTATCACTTCCAGCTTTTCATTCTTAACTTCTTAATTTCCTTTAATGACGATATGAGGCTCAGCATCACAAATATGACAATTTTTACATTCTTTCCTGATTTTACATTTGGAATAGCACTTATCTTTACAATGTGCAATCATTACTACCTTTGAGATTTAGCTTCTGTTAAAATTGAAACAGAATGAATTCAATTCACAAACTGTTTACATAAAAAAAACACATCCGGAACATTTAGTATGACACTGGCAAATACATGTATTTCCCAATTTAATTCCCAGAGCAGTATCTTACGCAGGCACCATTATTAAGGTGAACAGAAGGTAGACACAAAAGAATCCATATTGTACAATTTCGCTTAAACAAAGTTTGGCGGTTTTCTGGCAACAATGATGGGGCAATGGTGGTAGAAATAGAAAATGAATATAAAATAATCTGTACTATGATTATTCTGGCCATTCTACTGTAGAAACTCCTTTAGAAAGAGAATAATAGTTCTTTTTTATTCCTGGAGGTCAGAAAGAGAGGAGAGCAAAAAACTTGGTTTTTGCACGTGATTAATCAGTACCAGTTGTCTTTCCTGGCCAGCAGTTGAACCACAGTTGATACACAGAAAACTTCGGAATACAGGAAGACAGATGGCACAGACTGCAGCTCTGAGAATCTTTCCACCTGCCAACACTTCACCTCCTTCTCCTTTCTTCCTCCTCCTCCACTTTCTCTTTTTCTCCTTCTCTTTTGCACAAATATATACACACATAAACACACCACAAACACCAAACAAATTTATATGGAATGCTAAAGAAAATCCATGAAAATACAGTACTTTTACCTTTGAATTAGGTAGATCATTTTTATTTATTGATTTGAGAGATAGAGTCAGAGGGAGAGATGTCAATCTGTTGTTCCACTTATTGATGCATTCATTGGTTGACTCTTGTAAGTGCCCTGGCTGAGATGCCACCTGCAACACTGGGGTATCAGGAGGCTGCTCTAAATGACTGAGTTACCTGCTCAGGGCTCGGTACGTATTTTTGAACCATTGAGAGTTCAAGTACAATCAATTGTAAACATGACGAATTATCCTTTCCTGGAGGATAGAGCCTGAAGCATACTTTAATTTTTTTTAATTTGTGTATTTAGGAAACAAGTCTTTTTAAAAATTGGTGTACTTTTAATCATGGAAATGTATCAAATTAACCACATTCTTCAATGTCTTGGACATTTTTAATACCAAAAAAAGCATATTATTTAATTTTTTAAGAGTTTATTTATTTTTTTAGAGAAAGCGGGGGAGGGATGGAGAGAGATGGAGAGAAACATCAATGTGTGGTTGCCTCTCATGTGGCCCCCACTGGGGACCTGGCCCGAAACTCAGGCATGTGCCCTGACTGGGAATTGAACTGGCCACCCTCCGGTTCACAGGCCCATGCTCAATCAATGGAGCTACACCAGCCAGGGCCTTATTTAAGTTTTAAAGGCCATAATTACAAGAAGTCTCAGATACTAAAGTTTTCAAAACTTTCTTGTTATTTCTACATAAAAAGATATCAAATTGCTGAAGCAAAGAAAGAGTATCCCCATCAGGATTGCAAATCCATTTTTAAGACTAGTAATAAAGGTAAGAAGACATTTTTTTCTCTTACTGCTTTTTGATCAACTTGGGATTTGAAAATTGAGTCTAGTTTGTCAATAGAAACATAAATTATGTGTCTCCATGTATATGAGAAGTCTAATAGTTTTACAACTTTATGAAAGAGAAATAACCTCTGAATTTATAAAAGGGAAAAATAGATAATCTCAAAGCAACTACTTCCACGGTTGAAACCAGCATATTCTGGCTTTGCTAATGAGCATACACTTGCATACATAATAGGGCACCCATTTCCTAACAGTGAGAAGAGACTAGGTAGTTTTTTTTTTTTATTAAAGCATATGCTTTCCATGTGATGTGTTCAAGGCTTTTAATGCATGTCCAGCAGGCCTCAGTGTCAGGAAAGATGAATGAGTCAAAGACAGGAAGCATTAAGGTAGAGATCACCATGACCTGAGTGTCTGTGTGTTTCCTGAAAGCCCTTGGTCCTTGCCCCCATCTCTCTCAGCACCTGACATCAGAGGGACTTCAAATAAGCAGATGGACGGCGGCAACTGACCTCTGTGAGGCTCGCATAAATAATATCTTTAAACGCGTGTTGCCAGTTGTTTTTCTTCATGTGGTATTTGTCAGGACAGCTATTTACTGGCTCCAGGAAATTTTACATTTTTAACAGTGTTGTTTTTGTGTTTTTAAGTAAATACTTTGCTACTAAAGAAGTCATTTGACTTATTTCCACATAGAAAGCTCATAAAAAAGTGAAAAGGCTTCAACAGTTTTAAATCATTCTGCATTGCTCATGGAGATTTAAACTTCAGTGCTAATTTTTATATTAGCACTTTAATTTGGAAGGTACCAGGCTTCTACACGATTTAAAATTGTTGGAGCATTTCCAATTTTTATAAGCTTTCCAGTAAGGTTGTGGCTGTGATTCTGGGCTTGGACAGTAAAGCACAATTTAAAGTTAATTTAAACTATTTAAGTACTGCGTTTAGGGATTGTTTTGTATTTCAAACTGGACTTCATGACAAAGATTACAATAATGTAATAAAGAAGAAATGCTTTTAAATAAAAATACTAAAGATTCTGTTTAATGTTGAAAGTCAGATTTTTTAATTCATGTTGATTTACATTTTAATATCATCACTTATACATTGTTCATTTGTAAACAATTTTATTCAAATAGTATTTCTCAATGATTAGCACCCAACTAGACTGATAGATATCCCGATAGGCTGATCTCTGATCTCAATCATTAGTGCTGTTTTTGTTCAACAGTATGATAATGATTTGGGTGATAAACTTGGGGAAAATGCTTATCTTGGTGTATAATGGAAAGTAAATGGAATTGATTGATTGGTTCAAGAAGATCTTATGAAAATAAATTGCATCTAAAGAAATACTTTTTTTAAAAGATTTTATTTATTTATCTTTTAGAGGGAAAGGGGAGAGAGGGAGAGAAACATCAATGTATGGTTGCCTTTTGTGCATCCCCTGCTGGGAATTGGCCTGCAGGGAACTGGCCTGCAACCCAGGAATGTGCCCTGACCGGGAATCGAACCGCGCTTGTCTGGTTCGCAGGCCCGTGCTCAATCCGTGCTCACTGAGCTACACCAGCCAGGGCTTAAAGGAATACTTTTTAAATTCAAATATTTTATTGTTTATGATATTATAGTATAAAGAGGTACATTTTATTAAAAAAACAAATAAAAAGGATTTTACTTGAGTACAAATACCAAATAGTAAAATTCTGAATTGAAGGAACATCATTAATATATATAAAGAAAGACAAGTTATTTGTTCATATCTTCCTCACTTACCACCAAGTATGGAAAAACTAAAAACAAGATAAACAAACAAACAAAAAACCTAAAAATAACTATAGTCAAGATAAATATATACATGTATTTATATAAATAAGGGATGTAAAGGGACTTAACTAAGAAAAAGAAGATAAAAATATGAACAGCGAAAGGACAGCAAACTCACAGTTATTAAGAGCCACACCTAAAACAAAAGCAAACTAAGAGGACTGCTAGATCAGGAGCAGAACCATAGAAATGAAGATCACATGGAGGGTTAGCAACAGGGGAGTGGGAGAAGGAGAAGGGGGGAGAAGGTACAGAAAATAAGTAGCATAGATGGTAGGTAGAAAATAGATAGCGGAGGGCAAGAGTAGTATAGGTAATGTAGAAGCTAAAGAACTTATTACACATGGACATGAGTAAAAGGGGGCAATGTGGGGGGTGGGGGTGTGCAGGTTAGAGGAGAATGAAGGAGGAATAAAACAACCGTAATGGCATAATCAATAAAATATATTTTTTAAAAAAGGAAAAAAAGAAATTCCTCTCATGTAATCTATAAGAAAACAAAATAAATATGAGTTGTCTGTACTTCTTTCAAATATTCTGGATATCATATTTTATATTAGAAATGGTTCATAAAAGAAGTCTCATAAAGGTTTAAATATTTCAAATAATTGAAAGGCTATCCTGTGTAATGGGGTTTATTTTGTTGTGTATTTACTTGCAAAAGCAAACCTCTTTCTTAGAACAAATAATCAAGTGTGAGAATTCAGCAGTATGGCAACAAGACCACACCTAAGTAAAACGAAGAATAGAAAATAAGAGTCTAGCTGAAGCTGTGGTCCCAGGAAGAAAGGGAGACAAGTTTTGTGAATATCCTGATGGTCTTTGCCACCTGCAATATGTTCAGAAATGAGTTAAGAGGTCCAGACCACATTAATATGTGGGCACGCCATTACGGCATAAATGACAGGAGTTGGCATTCATGGGGGTCATTTTAAATGTTGTCTGCTACAATCAGATACACTGATTTTGTATATGAAGGGTTTTATCATTATCAAGGCAAATCTAGGTGAAAATATGAAACATTACTGGGTTTTTTTCTATACAAAAATTTAAATGCTTGAAATAGTGTTGACAGAATTTAAGTGGCCCGGGGCAACAATGTGACATTTGTTGCATAGTTTTTTTTCCTTCTGCATTTTCAAGGATGCTTTGAAACCACTTGGCCTGGTTCTCTTCTCTTCCACTCTTTCGTGATCCTGCTGCATGTCATGGCCATGGCACAGGCTCCCAGCAGCAATTCACTCCTTTGGAGCCGCACAGAAACTTATATTTTCTTTGTTTCTCTTAACAGCATATTTGAACAATAGTCACACTTATGTTGTTCCAAAACACCTAGAAGAATTAGGTACCTAGGAAAATATTGCGGAAGAGGGCCAAAGAGAGTGCCACATTAAACTAGCAAAAAAAAGGGGGGTATAGTTTTTCTACTTTATGTAAATCTTAGAAACTTTTTTGAGTTTACTTAACCCTTCAAATCAGTCCTTCAAGGAGCTGGAGGTTACCTGTAAAATTTCTCAATGTATTGTAGAGATGAGGACGTTATCTTGTTATTTTATTGGGCACTACTTTATATATATAACATATATACTAACGTGCATATAATAATAGACATATGCATACATAAAATACATTTATGTGTAGGTTATACAATAAACACTGTGTTTACATAATGTACATATACATATTATGCATATACTCATGTATACTGCATGTATGTATATCATATAATATATGTGCTTCATGTACATGTATATTGTATGGCATACATACATATGTGCTTGTATATAAATTTTGTAAATTATTTGTATTTGCAATTTTTGTAGCTTAGAAATACAGCATATATTTTAAATAAATTTGAATATTAACATCCTTAGTATAGAGAATCCAAAGATATGACTTAAAATTCTAATTTACCTACTAAACTATTTTTTCAATTTCTCATAGTTATAAAAACTTATTTCTTTGACTTTTGAATAAATAAACATCTAAATTAATTTTTTTGTAATATCTAAAATCCAATCCACTCCTTGTTTAGGCTTATCCATCCTCTGCTTACCATTCTCCCAATCCTTATTAGCTTTAACCAGGCACAGTATTGTCTCCTAGTTTTTCTTTATTTCTGGTGCTGAAGCCAATACACAGCATTTTTAAGGTTTAATTTTTTTATTGTGAACAGTTTCATATGTAGAACAAAGGAGAAGAGAATAGAACAATGTGTCTTCCTATATTTGTGATCTAATTTCAATAACTTTCAAGATTTCTTAAAACCTCCTTCACCTAGTTTTATTGTTATTTTTGACTATTTAATTTAAGAAAAATCCTAATTCCAAGCCTCATGGATTTTCACCTTATATATTTCCTTCTGCATCTGTCAAAAAAGTTTTTGTCTGCATAACCATAGTTTTAAAATTACATATGAAAATTAACAATAATCTCTCATTATTCATGATATCTTAAAAGATTTATTTTTATCTTTGTTTATTCAAATCAGGTTTCAAATGGCGTGCATCCAATAGTTTCAATTATTATGTCTCTTATACATTGTCTCCTCTATGACACTGATTTATTGAAAAAATGCATCAATTATCTCAGAACATGTTTCGCATCCAGATATTTTTCCCTCATGATACCATTTTACATGGTTTCCAATACCCTTATTTCTTGTATACTAGAATTTGTGTTTAGACATTGTATTCCATTTAGATTGAACATTTTGTGCAAGACTATATCGTGGATGATGCTGTGAACTCACATTTCATCACATTAAGGGGTACATATATCTGGTTTTCCCACTTAATGATCTGAAGAAAAATCTGCAGGTTGAGGTGATGAAAGCCAACTTCAAATTTTCCACTGTTCATGTAGTATTTTCACCAATTAATGTTCTTTACTTAAATCAACTATTTCATTAAGCATCGCAAAATGTGAATTTCTTATTCTATTATTTCTTCTACATTATTAGGTGAAATTCTATTTTTAAACTTATTTTTTACATGGGCAACTAAGGCCATATATCTGCTTATTTTTGGTCAGCCACACAGCAGTCGGTAGGTTGAGTACTCCTGGCTACGTTGTGGAATTTGCAAGGATTTCCTGTCAAAGATGTAAAATAACTCAAGACTGATCAGGGAAGTACAGTAGTTTGCCATATATAATACACATCCATGTTTTTGGTCCAAGCTTTCAAGGAAAAACACTTTCATTTTAATTTTTAATTCAACTTTTATTTATTTATATTTAGATACTTGGTTTTTGTATTATAAAGAAATTTTAGTATTTGTTTTTGAACATATTATGATACAAGGAATTTTATGTAATGAATAATTACAAAATACAAGGTATTTCAGGTATGACCCATGTAGAATGTGCATCCTTTTTTTCCCCTCAAAAGTTTGGGCAAAATAGTGCCTATTATATGCTGCAAAATGCATGGGTAGAATCATGAGAAGTTTTATACAATAAGAAACTTACTATACAGATCTGATTCAGATAACTGTGGAAACCACTTAAATAATCTATGGCCATTTCTTTTGTGTTTGTGGCAATTTGAAGTAAGCAGATCAATAATAGGGGAAAATAATGGACAAGAAAGGACAAATTGGTACTTCTGAGGATGGGCATAATCCTCATCAGTTTCACATTACCCACAAGCCCACAGCCTGGATATGCAAGTGCCTGTCAGGAGAATCTGGCTGTCTTTCTGATGGAGTTAAATGCACACCTGGTCCAGGGGAAGGACAACAGCTGGTTTAGTTGCAGGTCCAGCTGCTGCCACAGCAAACCAGGTGAGATAGCTGATGAGCAACCTAAACATGAGGACAACAGCACCTTGTGCTTTTTTCAATCCTGATGAGTGGAATAAGAATAACGCTACTTCACCTCTGCCTTCTAAATTTCACCCAAAATATGGTCTAGACTTACTCTGAACTCTGCAGGGAAAGGCATTTTGGCAAATACAATTTAAACTTGGCTAAATTTATATAATATAAATCTACCACAAATATCATTTATTTCATAATTTTTAAAAATCCCAATTTTTAAAATTTAAACAACTACTTGTAAGAGATCCATACAAGATAGATGCTCTATCCCCATCTATTTCCCCCTTTTTTCTAAAAGTGTAAACAAATGTGTACAAATAAAATGATAGCATTGACAGGTATTTAGAGTTATGAATAATCAATGCTGAAATTAAAACAAGAATGAAAACAACTCTGTTGTTTGAGTTCAAACAACAGTTGTTTGAAAATGAAAATGTGTATGATTTAATTTTCTTTCAGAAAATAATAGAGGCATAATGAGGAAAATTATTAATTTCTGAATCAAACAGACCTGGGTTTTTTTTTAAAGATTTTATTTACTTATCTTTAGAGGGGAAGGGAAGGAGAGAGGGAGAGAAACATCAATGTATGGTTGCCTTTCGTGCGTCCCCTGCTGGAAACTGGCCTGTAGGGAACCGGTCCGCAACCCAGGCATGTGCCCTGACTGGGAATCGAACTGTGATTGACTGGTTCGGAGGCCCGCACTCAATCCACTGAGCTATACCAACCAGGGCTCAGACCTGGGTTTTAATCTCAGCTCCGTCGTTTATGGTTGATATGGTATTTGTTAATTCACTGTACTTTCAGAACTTCACATTTTTCAGTAACAATTGAGATAATAAACCAATCATTCAAGACTAGTGTGCAAGGTAAATGACACAATACCAGTGCATTGGCTACACACACTGTTCCATAAATGATGGTTTTTAATGTATTCTCGCTGTGGTTACTCCCTCCCTGACACAAAAACACATTTGGAACATCTAGAAATTGTAGAATACTTTAGTGACCTTGGCCTGAGGTCATTAGCTTGTACATCACCATTTGATAGGTACTAGCTACCACTCTGTTAAGTCGGGATTGAACCGAGAATGACTATCTGACCTCACCATCTTCCATCCTGATGATATAACTATGGAGGCCAGATGTTCTACAATAAAAATACATAGATCATCTAGGAAAAAAATCAAGAGATTTATTGAATTCAAAATGTACTGCATATAATGCTTCTCCCTACCAACAAAACCTGTCATTTGCTATTGCATTTAGAATTTTGTTCACAACTTGTCCTCCTGAAGACATGAAGGTTTCTATTTTGTAACCTACATTTTTATATGTAAAATTTATTACTTGACCATCCTTTCCAAAATACTTAGTAAATGAAATAAGCTATTATTTTAGCATGTGGTCATCTTACTTTAAAAAATGAAATGAAAGGGTTTTCTGTAAAAAGACTCCAATTTTTCATATGTCACATTGTCTTCTTAGACTAATAAGGTTCTTCAGTACCAAGTTTCCAAATTTATGTGAGTACAGTCTCATAATGCAGCTCCTTTATTTTATGCTTCAGTTAAAGTAGGAAAAAAAGTTAACTGAGGCAACCTATTCACACACTAAACATTGGCTAAGTGCCTGTCTTTTAACAGGTACTATATTGTACAAGGTGGTTACGAGAAAACCAAAACACTTTCTCCTTGCCAGGAAATAGTGATGTGGAGGAGGCAAGAATGGTACACATTCATCTAAAGTCTCAGACCATCTGTGAAGAAAACCTTTGACATAAGTTCAATAAAAAACTTTGTGAGATTACAAAAAGGTAGCAATTAGTTCCACTCTCAAGTTTTCAGATGTTGCTAAGGCAGTAATTTTTAAGTTTTAAAGAAGGACTTTGACAGGTATTTTAAAAAGGCAGAAAAAGCTAGAGATGTCAGAAAAAATAGAGTGTAAGGCAGGTATGTCTACCTTTCACAGAATAGCTTGTGTGCCTTACCTTTTTCATATGTGCAGGCAAGTCTGTGAACTGTCCCTGCAGAAGGACCAGAAGTTTCCTAAAGTAGAGATGCACTTAGAAAGCATGAGAAAATCTTCAAAACTGTGCTGTATGTTAGAAGCAAAGTTGGGTTTTGGCAGTTACAAGGTCCTTGGTAAGAAAGTAACCACAGGGAAAATATGAGATATGGCCTCTTGAGAATTAACAGAGCAAGCATACAAATAAAGGAAAAATATGCTATAGATGCTGAAGTAGGGCTTGTATTAGTAGGGAACTGTACATGGGCTTTTGTTGCGTGCTTCTACTTAAAGCTTAAGTGTTCTTGAGTACTTTGGCACAGACAGTGTTAACTGCAAAATTTTTCAATTACGTTATTTCCCAGTAAGTGGCCTTCAATAGTCGGAAGTTGAGTTATATGACCATAGGGTGGTATATAATGCTAAAGTATATGTTTAAACTATATTTGAAGAGATTGATAGTAAGCTCTTTTTGGTATATTGAATGAATACATGATGCCCCTCCATACAACCTTCCCCAGAAGGCAGAAATCTGGCTCCAGTATTGGTTTTATATGTAGTGCTGCCCACGAGTCCATATCAGATCCAAGTAGGGATGGACTGCTGATTCCTAGTGCGACTCTCAATTACTCCCTCCTTCCAACATGCAGGTGAGGACCAGAAATCATCTTCGTCATTGAGATTTACTTTAATGTTTTATAAAGCGTGAGGCAGTTCTCTTTTACCACCAATGAAGAAAATGAAATAAAATAGTAGATTAAAAGAATAACTTAGACACAAATAAGAAATGAAGGGAGATAACTTATGGGCCCAGAAAGATAAACTCAAGGTAATACAGTTCTGTTCTGAAAACACTAGATCAAGATATTTTTTATTGTCTAAACTATGTACAGAAAGCCTCCTCCCCCCAAACTGTCTGAGAATTTTAACACTTATTTCATGGGAAACTGGGTTAGTCAATAAGCACATGGCAGGAGTATAATGATCTTACTGATGGCTGCTTTACTATTTCTCTTTCTCTTATCCTAAAAGCCTACTAGTGAAAGATTTTAATGGAGCTTTATACAACCTGGATGACGACCATGAAGAGAAACAAATTTGGTGTAGTGGAGGAACGGAGATAGATAAAAGGATTAAGGCTGAATTATAATGAGCCTACAGGAGAGGGCAAGTGGAAGGTATCAGGCAGTGGACATATGCCAGATAATACATGAAATCACCATCCATGGGAAGGACAGACATGGTAACTCTTGCCTAAAATCCAAAGGGAAGAAACTGAAGATTTTATGCTCAGCATAGCATGATATACTTTATGTTCTATAAAACATATCTTGGTTGTTGAATAAAAAAGTAGCTACACAAAATATAACACTGCTGTGGTAGTCATAGTGATGTGAATTAAGAAGGTATCATTGGATATCATTGGATATCAATAAGTAAATGTAATTCAGATACATTTTGAATATAAAATTATGAAGACTTGGTGAAAGATAGGCTTAAATAATAGTTAAATGCTTGGTTTTGGTCACTGAATGAAACCTACTATTTATTGCACATGTAAGTGTATATAATGTGCATGTAGTGTGCACATGTGTATATACATGTATAGACATACTACATATAATGTCATGCTTGGTTTACTGAGCAGCCTGTGAACTCTTCACAATGCCATTCTGGAAGTTTTCTATTAAAATGTATCTCTGCATTGATTCGTATTCTTCTGTTCAGCACTCTGCCTTGGACTTGCTGTCATTATGTGGAGCTGGAATCAGGTATCTGGAGCTACCAGAATAAAAATAAATAAACATCCTCTATTGACTAATGAACATACCAGTTTCCAGCCTCACTGGGTGGTGTTTGGACTATGATCCTTGCTCAGAGGGCTACCTTCTTTCTGAGGCAGAACTCTGCTAAATTAATCTTCTTTCAGAAAAACTTTATTTCATTCCTACCCTTAACATACATATGTATCTCTTAAGAACAAAATACATTTTTTTAGTGACAGTACAAATGAAACTCATAAAGAGGTGTGAAACATTCATACTGCCATATCTCTTGATAGTTATTAATTTTTTACATGCCTTTCAAACTACAATTTGCATACTAGTTCCCTGGAGATCTTGTTAAAAAGCAAATTTTGATTTTTGTAACTGTGATAGATGACTTAAGACTCTATATTTTTATACAGGTTCCCAAGTGATACTAGTGTGGCGGATCTGTAGGCCACACTTGCAGTGGCAACTTAATGTCATTACATAGAATATTATCTCTTTTAATTATTTTTCCTTTTAAATTTTGCACGCTTCTACTTGACAAAAAGAAGTAATAGATCCATTACTTAACTATGTGCTTTTAATAACTGCTAATTTAGCTACTCAAAGATCTGCTGAGTTTTAATATTATCGACTGTATTGTCATTATTGAGTTTCTGTGCAAGAAGCCATTCTCTCTCTCTCTCTCTCTCTCTCTCGGGTTTGGTAGAATAGAACTGTTCCTTTAACTCTAACATGGGAATAAGGCAGTAAAGAGAACGTAGTTTTTGTTTTGACAGAGTTCATTTAGGAATTTATTAAACTGTTTTTAAGATCAGTTAAACACAGTATATTTATTAATACCAAATATTATTTACTGACTTATTTTTGTTGGTAATACAGGCCTTGGAGGATCAGCTCTCCAGCATTAAGTAATTTACTCCCCTTTGTCAGTGAAGAACAGAGATAAGGCATATAGCTATAGTCTTCGAGTGTCAGTTATAAACAATAAACTACTGAATAATACTGAATTAAAACATGAAGAGACAATCACAGTCAGCAATGTGAAGTTATAATTACAACCTTATTCTTGATAAAATAGGAATTTTGACTAAATAAAAATAAGTTATAAATGTTACCATTAGAAATTCTAAAGCTTATGAGAGGAAGCAGTTTCAAATGTCATTTCTCTTAATAATCTGTAAGAGAACCTTAAATTCTACATTTTATAAATTATTTTGCTGAGCTCAACTATATGTTAAAAGGATTAGAAAATATTTGAGAAGTATATAGAACTTTATTTCTAGAAAAATATCTAATTTGACTAGTACAATTTGATTAAATTTACTAAACATCTCAAAAAAGGTTTAATTTGCTCTGGCTGATGTAGCTCAGTGGATTGAGCACAGGCCTGTAAACCAAAGGATGGTGATTGGATTCCCAGTCAGGGCACATGCCTGGGTTGCAGGCCAGTTCCCGGCAGGGAATGGATCAAAGGCAATCATACATCAATATTTCTCTCCCTCTGTCTTTCCCTTCCCCTTTAAAGATAAATAAAATATTTTTAAAAGATTGAATTTTACTTAACATTTTAATATGAATAACTATGTTTTCTAGGTACTTAAAATATTTGTTTAGATTTTGATTCATGGGAAGAAACTGTCATTCTTTGATAATTCAATATATTTGTAATGAGACTAGTAAATGACAGTATTGATAATAAATGCTCATTGAAAGATAAATAACAGATCTATATGAAATACTAAGTAAACTTTATTTGTAGTGAGACAACATTTAAGTTGTCTATTGCTTAACCAATTATCTTAAATTTAGTGTCTTGAAGCAATGCATACTTATCTCACAGTTCCTGTTGGTCACAATCCGGACTTGGATTAGCTAGGTCTTTGGCAAGCCTGCAATTAAGGGCTTCATCTGCGGACTGAGTACAGGAAGATATGCTGAGAAACTCATGTGGTTATTGAAAAATTTTACTGCCTTGCAGGCTATTTGATTGAGGACCCCGTTTCTTACTAGCTATTGCTCAGAGACTGTCTTTAACTCCTGGCCATGAACTCCATAGGCAGCTCACAGCATGGCCATTGTTGAAAGCCAGTAAGAGAACCTCTGCTGGCAGGATGAGTAACAATACCACATCACGTAGTCACATACACTTTTGTCATATTCAGTTGACTAGAAGCAAGTCACAGGTGCCATCAGCTATCAAATGGAGAAGCACAAAAGGGTGGTAAATAGCAGGCATTGGGGATACTAGGGCAGCATTAGAGTTGTCCCTCACAGTCCAAAGGAAGTTGTCTTTGCCATTATTATAAATAACTCTCCCATGCTAAAAAAGTTAACTGCAGGGATACAGAAACTTTATCCACTTTATTCAGTTCTGTGTCCTTGGAGGCAACAATAGTGCCCCCTACATAATAGGTGCCCAGGCAATATTCCCTGAAAAATGCAGTGTTAAGTGACATTTTTCTTTAAAAACTCATATTCCTTTGAGTTGCAATAATAAAGAACCAGTGTTATGTAGTGATTGTGTGAGCTCTGAATCCGACTCCGTTAATGGGAGCTCTCCCTCATAACTACTAGCTGTGTCTTTTTAGAAATAATGATATAATAACACCAGCAACAGTTTATATGTTTATTTCCAGGATTACATAAGAGATGATTGTATATATATGTTTTCAAACAATCTTTGGAACATAGTGAACATTCAGTATGTATCAAAAATTATCGTTACTGTTTTTTAGATGTATTACATAGTTTGATGTGCAACTCTCAAATGTCGATGCTTTTAGTAACCACTCGGGGATTTTGTTAAAGTGACAGTACTGGTTCAGTAGGTCTGAATGTGGGCCTGAGATTCTGGATTTATAACAAGCTCCCAGGTATTTTCTACAATGCAGCTCTAAGGCACAAAATTTGAGGAAAAGGTAATTAGGTTTCCTTGGTTATAAACTCTTTAATATATGCAGTGTCTAAAAGCCATCAAATATTTTTACAAGAAAATATAATGGTTTTTCTTGCTTATTATAATTTGAATGCATTGAAAGACTCAGGTGCAAACCCATTATAGTGGTATTCTTGTATTTTTAACTAGAGAGGCTGTTTTTTTTTCCTGAATTTACTTTAATTCCTATTAAGTTCCAGTTTTTCTTATAATATATTAATATTAACAAATTTAGGATGATTTTCTTATCCAAACTAAACAATTGACAAATCCATGGTAAAAAAAGATGCATCAAATGAGTCTACAATCACATTCAAGATGTGATATCTAATTGTTTTATACTAAGTTTATAGAGATCTTTCTCACTTTTCAAAATGAGATAGTACATTCTAAAATTAATAGAGTCTCTTCTATTAAAAAGCAAAAAGTAGGATTCTAAAAGTAGTCACCAGCCCTGGTTAGTGTAGCTCAGTGGACTGAGCACAGGCCTGCAATCCAAAGGGTCACTAATTCGATTCCCAGTCAGGGCACATGCCTGGGTTGTGAACCAGGTCCCCAGTAGAGGGTACACCAGAGGCGACCACACATTGATGTTTCTCTCCTTCTCTTTCTTCCTCCCTTGCCCTCTCTAAAAATAAATAATTAAGATCTTTAAAGTGTAAAGAAATAAAATCATTTAAAAAATAAAAGTAGTCACCAAATCAAATTTAAAAAACTACACACGAATCAAATACTACCATAAATTGGTTTCAATTTTCTAAATAATATGAAAACATATTTCTAATATATGAAGAAATTAATATTTGCCTATGAATTTTATCCCACCCATTTCTCTATTTTAGATTTCAAAAGGGAAATGGGAAAGTGGTATTTATTTCATGGGTACTAAATAGTCTAAGTGCTCCCTCACCAATACAAAGAAACATTTCTTTTTACCCACTGTAACCAAATATTTGTTCAGTTGGCAGCCCAAACCTTCCCAGAAACCACTGACCTCTTCAGTGAAAGAAAAGCTCTCAACTTGGATGCCTTTGTGCTACTTACAACATTACTTCGGAGTGCTTCAGGCACTGTCCTCATCAGTTCTTCTTTCTCTATTTAAATGAAGCAATGGCCATTCACCCCAAGTATGTTACGGGTATTTCTTACTCATACACAGTGAACAATCAAGCCTCTCAGACCTTGGGATTAGAAACAATTCTTCTGATTACTTTGGGCATATGGTTGCAATATAGGGGGGTGACCCTCAGGAGTCCTCCCGGTACATACATCACCAGCAAACACTTGGAAAGTACCTGCCTCCAAACAAAACTTATTTGTAACACTTTATACAAGTAACACATTGCCTGCCAATAAGATCCCGAACCAACAGAGTCCAAACAAAAGATATCATTAGTCTGGGAAATCATTCTAAAAAGGAGAGCTGAAAGTGACTTTTGAGTCTGCTAGAGTAGGCTACACAAAAGATTATGATTTTTCTTGGAAAGCAAAACCAAACAAGACAAAACTGGATATTTCTTACACCTTCCTAGAAGAGAATCAAGGACTAAAGGAGATTTGTAACCATATCTTTTAGCAAATGTCTGCCTTGAGAAATACCAATGCTTTTACTGAAGTTAAAAAAGGTTCCAGCTAATGTGATGAATTTAATATAAACTCGTATTTTCACTCAGAGTGGAAGATAATTTTTAATGAAGACAATTTGTCTTTATCTGCTTCCTTGGGGCTGCTCCTAATGACCAGGCTCTAAATGGAGAGTAATCTCGTCTGACTGTGACTTTGCATGCAGCCATTCCTGTGGCCATTTGGCATTTCCAAGATTCCCTTAAAGAGTTCTGACTGTCAGCAGGAATAAAGCATTGGAGCATAGACATAAACAAATTATCTGAGATCTCTCTTAGAAAAAGAACCTTGGTAAGTCCGGATTCAAGGCAGCAGAAACACGAGGAAAAAAATTGGCAGTCTAATTAGGGTCAGTGGCTAACTTCAGGTTCATCTCTGTGCTAAATGAGTTGTTTTGCAGAATCCTCTTCCCCCTTCTCACTTCTTAAATGAACCTTATTAAGAACAGTTCACTGTATAATGCTGACTTATCACTCTTACTTTTTAGGTCAGTTACAGCATGCGTATAGAACGCGAGGGTGTTGTTTGTATTTGTATCTCTTATATTGTGGTCTAAATTTTAATTTATTGCTGTAAGACTGGACTATAAATTTTTCTAGTAGGTATAGTGATAGGGGCTTATGATTCGACGTCATTTAAAAAAGCGTACCCCTCACCCCAATTACTATGCATGAGAATTTTGTCTCTATATAACAATACTATAGTTATTAGCGTGAATTATGTTGTCAATCAAGTAGGAAACAACCTTTCCTCAGTGTATTGAGATCATCCATCTTATTCTTGAGAGAAATCTTAGCACTTCATGGCCACTATGTCTGTCATTTACTGACCCAGCCTGTTAACTGTAGATAATGGAGAGGGATAGTCTTAGTATTGGTTTCTTAATTAATTCTATTGTGCATCTTTAATATCAAGGTATATGAAAAACTAGAGCTTATTAATTAATGGCAACACCCCAAAAATAAATCACTGGACAATCTCAATCAGCTGTCTAAATTTTAGATTCTATAACCCAATGTAAATAAATTATACATGTTGTGAAATAACTCTAAATCCCAATACTCCTAATATCCTAAAACTAAGTTTTTGTTTATGAAAATGAATAATAAACCTTTGATTTTTGAATATGGATATAGAAGATAATAACAATAGTCAAAAGAAATAAAGACAACTATAAAATTTTTAAGATAAAATGTATATTACTTGTGCTATAAAATTATTATAGATGCAGTATGTAATCTAGAGGAGAATATTTGGATATCACATTACAATTGGTTTTTCATTTATATAATAAAGTCTTTTGATGGTTGTTTCACAGCTTCATCATTTTTAAATTAATAAAATACATTATGAAATTTTTAATGCATAAAGCACTCAAACACAAATTCTAGGTGAATGGCTCTGGTAACAGATAATTTTAAATTACCAGGAATCTGATCTTTGTGTAAATATTATTCTTTCTTATTTCCTCTGAAAATTTTTAATGAGTACTAATTTTTTTCTAAAAGTTATAATTAACTAACTTGGGTTTGGGATTTAAAAGTACAGGATAGACAAAAGATATCATAGAACCCAAACTTTGAAAGTCATGTTAATAAACTCAAATGCATTGCAATAATTGTTTCTTCAGAAAGCAATTCTGAAGATGTTTGAGAAAAGAGCTACTCTGCAGTAATTCTCCCTGCGTAGCAAATATAAAGAACGAGAAAGGAGACATCACAACAGGCTTTTCAGACATTCACAGAATAATTAAACAGTATTACCAATAACTATTCTAGAACTGAGATGAAAAGGGCGAATTTCTTGAAAGACACAAACCTTTAAGGGCTCCCAAGAAATAAAAGACATAAATGTCCATATGCCTATTAACATAATTGATACTTAATTGAAACTTTTTCCACAAAGAAAACTCCAGCCTCATATTAGAGACAAACTCTACCAAACATTAAAAAGTAAATAAAAACAATTCTATACAAACTCCTCCAGAAAATGTAAGAGAAGGCAGTAATTCTTAAATCATTATATGAGGCCTGTACCACTTCACTATCCAAACCTAATGAACATTAAAATAAAAGAAAACTAAGTCTAGTACCCTTCATGAGCATAATTGCAAAATTTCTTAGTAATTTTTAGCATGTTGGAGCTATCGATATTTTTAAAAGATAACATATCATGATTAAAATAAAGTTTAATAAGTATCAAATTTCTTTAATTCTAATAAATCCATTATTGTAATAGGCCATATTAAAAAACTCTCAATATTGCAGTACCTGCTGAAATAGTGTTGAAATAGTATGAAAATGCAGAGATTGGATCCCTCTGTGTTTACATTTAGTAATATCAGTGGAGTAGTCAACCTTTCATTGCAGTAAACATGATAGAATGAATTCGAAATTACATCAAGGCCAATTTGCTGACAGGCATTTTATATTTTGTTCAAAATAGCCGAGGTGCTTCTAAATAAGGACCCTTGCAACATATATGATGGGGTTGTTTTTATGAAGCTCTTAAATATTTCACAGTCTTAAATAACAATTAATATGTAGAACTTAACTGAATTCAGTGTAATAATTTTCAGTTATGCAAAGCCATACTTGGTTCCAGCTGCAATGGGAAGGGCTTCACATCTTTGTTTCTCTGGAGAAAGCCTATCAGAACATGTGGGAACCAAAAGTGTCTCCGTCATCTGATAGGTTGGTGGGCTTGCACAACAGTAGAAAGTCTGTTCCATTCACTTGTGTGTTTCCTCTGAGTATTGCAGGGTCAGAAACCTAACAGAATTTTAGTAATTAGTAGTTTAATTAATGTAGTAATTGACATTAACTGTTGCAATTTTTATATTTCTAGTACATATTAACAAATTAATTTGCTTAGGTGGACATATTATCCCATAAAATATTTTGAAGCAATATTTCTACATAAGCATTTAAAAATGCTGGTGACAAAGCGAGCAAATCTAAAAAAATTAATCAGATATTTACAAGTGCATTTATTTGCTTAATGAGAAGTCAACGTTAAAGGCCTGACATTTTTAGTTTCCTGACTTAAGTACTAGCATATTTTACCTATGTGTTATTTAAGCATTTTTAAATACCGTTTTCTACCCTTTGTTTTATTCCTCAGTTATTATTTAGGAATAAGCATTTAAATGGTGCTTTGCTCTATGGCAGCCCCATTTTAAGTGTTTTGCATATGATCCTTATACTCTGTTAAGGGCTTTATCTGTAGTGTCCTCAACCACCCTGTGAGGCAGATACGGTTATTATCTCTGGTCTGGAAAATGGAAAAATGACATATAGTTCGGTGCCTTACCCAAGATCATACTGCTATTAAATATCAGACCTAAGAATTGAACCCAGACAGAATATATTTATATTCTTTACTTCTCAACAAGCAATGTTGCCTTCGTATAACTGGTCTCATTTTATTTCAATAATTTCATCTTATTATTTCAAATAGGCACATGTTTTCTCATGCTTTCTTGTTGAAAGTGTTATGCTGAAATTTAATTAAATTACATTTCGTCAGTTTTAGCAGAGATATATATACACGAGTTAATTGAATTGGCAGAAGGATTACACAATATACAAAAATTTGTTCTTTTCTTCAAGAATATTTTAGACAAATATTTATTATCCAAGACTTAAGAGTTTCTTATTAATCTATTATGTAGGAGACAGTCCATAGGACTTTATAAATTAGATTTAAATAATTTTTGTTCTCATTTCCCAGGTTATACATAAATATCAGACCTTAAAAAATTCTTAACATGAAATTAATTCCTGACTATATTTTTGTTTCTATCCTTTGTCTAAGTTGTGACACAAAAAAACAGAATTTACTTATAAAAATTGTGTATTTATTCTCACATGTTTAGACTTCAGTCACCTGCTAACTACTTTCCATTCGATGCAATACACCTACAGAGACCTTTTTTCCACTACTCAAAACAGTTTTTGAGCTCATTGATTTTGATGCCTTTTAATGCTTCTGCAGTTTTTTGTTTCATCTCTTCCACATTGACAAATGTTTCACTTTTAGAACTTATTTCTATCTGATGAAACCAAAAACAAAGTCACTCAGGGCAAGGTGGGGTGAATAGGGAGGGTGGGGCATAGGGGTCATGACATTTAGATCAGAAACTGATGAGCACTCAGTGCAGTGGGGGCAGGCGTGCTCGTAAATCACCCACTGTGAATTGGGTAGATGTGTTGAAAGAGTCTTCAAAAGATATTCACTGAAGCTGAATGCGTCCTCTGACAACAACACCAGCTGGTACAGTGATCTAGATGGGCTCCTAGAACACTCATTGATTGAGGAAGCCTACACTATAAGGGGCCCACCCTCCAGAAGATAATTATAATTCCATTTGGGGGGCTCCCCTTTGAATTTTGTTTCTTGGCACCCACTTTCACCTAATCAGAAATAATGAACAAGATGCTGGATCAAATTGAATTGGGAAGTTATTTTGTCTGGATTAGGTCCGAGACATCTCTAAAGTATCTGGAGCAATGAACTGATGTTCTAATATCATTATGGAACTATGTGGTTTTTATAACTCTTCAAATTTTCCCTAGCTTAATTGCGTCTTTCAATTGGTAATTTGCAGGATTTCATATTTAATTTATATATTACCATTTATAGAATACTACCCAGAAGAAATGTTTTCTGATCATCCCATACTTTATTTGTTTGATTTTAACAGATTTAAAGTGCTGCTCCTTATAAAAATTGAATTGTCCTTCAAATTCAGTATTTATATTACTGAGCTTCGGGAACACCACAGTGCATAAAATGAAGAACTGAAAAGATAAACAAAACAAGGTCCAAAAGTCAATAATAAAAAGAAAAGTGGTCATTTCTTCTTCAAGGCATACATCATGGCTCACTTTGGTCAACCTTTCATCATTTTAGGAATTCTTCTTCTATTCCAAATCCTTCCATGGCTTTCCTTTTTCTATGCATAAAAGTCTATTAAAGCTCAAATATCTCACTAGATAATGTATAGCTTATAGAAGGTCATTTTTCTGAAAAACAGATGCTGAGATAAAATTCATATGCAGGTGATTTATATAAGAGCCATACACGGAACTGACGAGGGAACTGAAGAAGTCAGAGGAGGGTGCATTTTTCATTAAAAAACCCATTACAGCCTGAGGACCCCAGGGGCTGACACTGCAGCAGGTGTTTCCCTGGGGCAAGGGCGCAGTGACAGTGAGGTGGGCGCTTAGACTCTGTGACACAAAGGATCAGACTGTCAAATCACATGCATATTAATCAAAGATCTAACCTAGTTCCAAGATTTGATTTCCATTTAATTGTATCTTCTAAATATTTGGTAATTTTTTGGATATTAAAATCTGTCACTTAATGGATATATGAGGTGTGCCCAGAAGGTATCCAGCCATGTACTATGAAGAATAGAGACATTGATTTAAGAAGATACAACATATAAGAGACATTGTACACAGGACAATGATGTCTCAGTCCTCTTCAAAGCAGGCTCCTTGGGACCTCACACATTTCTCCTAATCACCATCAGCTGGCCTATTGTATTTTCCTGAATCTCATCAATGGTCTGAAATCTCTTCCCTTTCAAAGGTGATTTTAGTTTGGGGAAAAGACAGGAGATGCAGGGCACTAAATCTAGGCTGTAAGAGGGCTGAGTCACCTGGGTGATTTAATGTTTCACCATAAAACTCTGCACAAGACATGATGCAGAGTGGGTACACTGTTGTTTTAAAGTTACCAATCACCAGTTGCTCATAGCTGCGGCCTCCTAAATCATGCGAATAGTTTCTGTGGAGGAATGCTCAAGCTCAGTGCAAAATCTGATGCAGATTTACTACTGTTCTTGCTCAGTCATTTTGAATGTGACAGCCACAGAGTACGTATGCTCACTCAGTGGTGTCTACCACCCCCAATGACTAGTACAGTGAAGTCATCACTCTTCACACATGCGCATTCCAGTCACTCTCTATGGCTGCCAGGTTACATAAATGTTGCACAAACCATTCTCATTATATTACCAAATGGCTGGACTTTTCTGGATGGACGTTGCAAAACTTTTAAATGTTGGAAATATTTGAATGTATTTTGGCACTTCTTCAATTGTAAATTGACTGTTTATATCTAGGATTTTGTGGAGACTTATATTTATTATTTGCTTATACAGTCCTTTAAATACAAAACACTCGTTGAACATTTTCCTTGCTTGTACCTTCTTCAAGGATTGGGCATGCCTTTTTACTTTACTCATAGCACTACCACAGTATATAACTCTTTAATTTCAAAGCAATTATGTCAACCTTTCACCTTATTTGTAAATATGTAATGTTTCAGAAGTCTTTCCACACCCTGGATCATAGGACTTTGAATTGGTTCTATCTCTGGGTTCCCTATACCCTCACTGTCTATTTTTTAATATGCTTTAGTCCATTAGGCTATTATAACAAAATGACCATAAACCGGGCGTCTTAAATGACAAACGTGTCTTTTCCACAGTTCAGGGGAGTGAGAAGTCCAAGGTCAAGGCACAGGCAAATTCGATGTCTGGTTAGAATCCACTGCTTTATTCACAGATGGTCACCTTCTTACTGCATTCTCACACAGTGGAAGGAGTGAGAAACTTCTCTGGGGTCTTTTTAATAAAGGCATTAATTTTATTCAACCACTTGGCTTAATCACCTCTTAAAGGGCCAAACCACCTAATGCTATCACATTGAGGGCAGGATTTCATTATATGGATTTTAGGGGAACACACACGTCTTGTTCATAGCACTACTGAAGTGCATAATAATGATTGCTTTTGCTTGACTTTGATCGCTGAAAGCCTGAAATGGCATTTGCCATCACTGCAGCCCGGCGTTCACTGAGCTTTCCCACACACTGCACTGCTAGTCAAAAGTGAATGGACTCTGAGATGATGCCGTGTCTCCTTCCAAAATGACATTTGACGTTTTTGGCAGATTCACTTCTCACAGCAATTCCTTAATCTCTGTGATAGAAGAAAATCCTAGTTCTTCTCCTAATTCTTTGATTACTTTTTCAATGTCCTCTGAAGGTTTCTCTTCTTGGCCTATATCATGGGTATTGCGATTTCTCCAGATTCAAACCTTAGCTTTCTTGTGTTACTTTGCATATTTTGCCTACATAATCATAGTTTCTAGTATCACTTCAGCAGTGCTCTTTAGGTTGATGACTTCTGGTTGTACATTTCATAGAATATTTCAAATTGACCTTCAAATGTGCATTTGCTACACACACATATATATGTATATGTATGCATGCATGAATGTGTGCATATATATTTACCTGTATCTCAAATAAATAGTTCTAACATTAAAGCAAACATTCTCTCCTAACTTTTATTTTGTGTTCCTTATTTCAGTGAGTTATACCTTTTGCCTTATTCCCAATTTTTAAAAGCACTGATTATTCCATCTCCTTCTTACTTACATCCTTCATCCCACTGCTGTTGGCGTGGCGTGTCTGACACTGTAGCAGGACTCCCACATTTCCCAGGCTCTCTAAGCAGACCAGTGCTTTTTTGTTGAGATCCTTGGTATGTTAGCTTGAGAAATAACACTTATAAATACACTTGGAAATATTTTTGAAATGTCCAATGTATTTCCTAGAAGTAGATAGATATTTTTATTCAATTCAATACCAAGTTTTTAAAAATTAAAGATAGTGCCTTCTGTAAAAGGGTAAAGGAGCATAAAAGAAGATATGTAATTACAGACAAAAGTATGAAAAACAGAATATACACAATGTATGGTACATGGTGCATATTGGTATGCTTTAATTTTTAACAAAACACTTACGGGCCCAAACCTATAGATTAAATACATATTCTGGGTTTAATTAGAGAAGGTGCTCTAGAGGAATGCATACAGGGATACTCAGAGGAGCATGTGGGGAGTCTATGTGAGCTCGCCAGAACAGCCACACAGTCATTTTGACATTTTAGGAAACTGAATGTTCTTTCATTTACTTGGAAAAACACTGCTTTTTAAGTATCTTTCTGTGTCTTGTATTTTGGCATCAGCACTCAACCCTTTTTTGTTGTTCTTTAGTTTTCCTGTCTGTAAAATGGAGATAATGTTAATTTCCCCTTTCAGGTTGCTGAGAAAGTGAATTTATACTTATAAAGGACTTTGAAGATGAAAAGCACTTGTGCATATTATTAGCTGTAATGTTGGCCAAAAAAAGAACAAAAGAGGCATTTGTCTGAAGAGGTCATTTGCTATAGAGTAGTGCAGTAGAATTAGCAAGGGCAGCAGTAGAGAAATAATGAATTGTCGAAATAAATATAGGAAGATAGCTTTTTAAAGATTATAATATTTTATGATTCAGATCTCCAAATATGCTTTAAGATTCTTCTTCTTTTTTAACAGTGATTGTAAGAAGCTCCCTAAAAGCAATATACATGAAAAGAAAATTTTCATTTTCGATATCAAACACAGGAATAATTATCTTCAGCTATAAAGAGTCCAAGTTTTCTAGGAGAAGGAGAATCAAGTTGGATTAGAACTGAAAAGAATCATTTAATATTTTATTTCAATATGTGACTGCAAAAAAAAATCCTTCACTGAATTTGATTTAAATCATACATATTATCACTTTCATTGTGCTAAGTTATTTAAACATTTGATTATAAATGTGAATTATTAATTTCTCACTGAAATTAACAAGCACATAGAATTGAAAGAAGCATGGTATGAACTGATTACATTGACCAAAAGTATCTCCTTATTAATCCCACTCAGGGAAAAAATAATGGCAAAGTCAATAGCCTGATATTTTATATTTTATATATTTTGTATTATCAGAACTTGATTACAGGAAAGGAAACTGTCATTGTAATTTTGTATCTGACTGGATTATTTTAGTTTTGTTGGTTTACTGTTATGCTATTCCTTTTATTAGTAAGGAGGCATGTTTATTTCTGTTAAAGTCATTGATCAATAAAAAAATCTATTATAATAAAAACTTGATAGAATAGAATTCTATGCTGAACTCAGAGGTAAAATTAGAAAGTAACAGAGAATTGCTTTCAAACAATAGTTGACACTCTATCTGTGAGAGAAAACAAAAGAGGAATTAAGAAATTGATCCAAGATCTTTATCTAGGAAAAATAAAAATAGAATATATTAAGTATTCAAGAACATTGAGTTGTTTGTCAGAGAATTGTATTCACTTTCATTACTGAGTTGTTTAATCTAAGGATCCAAAGGTAGATTTAGTAAATGCTGAACTATTTAAATAAATTAACCCTATAAACCAAAGCAAAATGAATAAAAGTTTTGAGATTGATAACAGTACTCTTATTTTAGTAATAGTAACCTATCATTTTACTTTAAAAAGAAAGAAAAAGGAAAAAGAATATATAAACTTCTTGCCAAAACATGCTGCATGTATATATATATATATATATATATATATATATATATATACACACACACACACACACATATAATGCATTTATTTAATATATTGATTTTTCAATTATGGCTGCATTCAACATTATATTAGCTTCAGGTGTACAGCTTGGTGGCTAGACATTTATCTAACTTATGAAGTGATTCCCCTGGTAAGACTTGTACCCACCTGACACCATACACAGTTATTACAATATCATCAACTATACCACCAAGCTGTGTTTTACATCCCCATGACTATTTTGCAATAACTTTTAGATGGCGGTTAAAATATGCTATACCATGTGCATGTGTGTGAGTGCACCTTTGGGCTTAGTGGGTTTACATCTGAAATTGGTTCTGTACAGAAAGAGAGTAATGCATGTTAGAAGGTTGGCTCTGTGCAGAAAGAGAGTAATGCATATTAGAAGGTTTTAGGGAACTTTTTTTGTATTTTCACGCTGTTAACTCTACAATCAACTGTGGAAAACATTCTAAATAAAATACCTGATACATTTGCTTAAGGAAGATGTAGCCATACTTTAAATACATTATTCAAAAAAGCCATTCAAATTTTTCATTTTAAGTTGACTAACCTAAAAACAACAGAGATTAGTAAGTATTCGCTTTCCACTGATGTTGATATTGGTTAATATTCCACTGTAACAAAAGTGAAGTAAAGGATTACATTAAATTGTAATAATCTAGGAGTATTTGGCAACCATTTAGTTTGCAATAGATAAGGTAACTCTTCTAAACATAAATTACCCATCTCCATTGACCATACTGACAACATAACTGCCAATTTATGTTTAATGTTGACTCTAAAATTTAAAACATGATAATAAATTGGAGATAAAAATGAAATTATATATCTATACCTATACCTATACCTATATCTATATTTATATCTATATCTACATCTATATCTATATCTATATCCATATAAATCATCAATAACCTGTAGGGGACTGGTTTGTCTTGGCCTGGCAAATGTGACTCAGCTCTGTATGGAAAACCTACAAAAGCGAAGTGATGGGCAGGAGCCAGACCTTCAAACCAAGTTTTCCCGTGGGAATCAGGCCTAGACTATACTTACAGATTGTTATGGCTTACTCTTGCTAAAACTCCATCACCCTGGTCTAAAACAACAAATGTGTATTGTCTGTCTTCAAGGTAACTTCCAAAGCTTGTATGAGTTCTCCCAAGGACAGAGCTAATCAGCTCATTGCCATTCCCCTCTGCATGCTGTTTTTATTTCCTTGATTGTACCTAGAATGTAGACAATAACGTTCTGTGATAGGTAATAAACCTTTCTCTGATGTAAGACCCCAGGAAAACAATAAAAGCCTGTCTAGGCAGGGGTCATGGTGCTCCCCTCTTGAGGGAGTGGTCGAGGCACCATAGGACCTCTCCCCTTGAGAGAGTAGCTGTGCCTGTTCCCTTTTTCTCCACAGGATCATTGTTGCCTGTGCATTTATTCTTGTCTTCAGTCACAATAGACAGACTCTGCTGACCAGAGTCCACCACAATAACCATTACAAAAATAAGCAATAACCATATAATTTGTGTTCTATTCTATATTCTAACAGCAAAATGGGCAAAGCTTCTCAAAAGGTACAAACTCACAGTTATAAAAGCCTAAGTTCTAGGACAAAATGTACACATGGTGTCTATTCTAAGTGATACTGTACTTTATATTCAAAAGTCATTGAAGAGTAGATGTTGAAGTTTCTCACTACAGGAAAAATAATTTGTAACTATGTGTAGTGATCAATGTTAGCTAGACTTATTGTGATCATTTTGTAATATATACATATACTTAATAATTTTGTTAAAAACAATATGTCATATGTCAATATATCTCAATAAAAACACTAGCTTTTTTCAAAGATTATAAACCTATATAACACTTATTTGTTTTTATTATTATGATTTGTTATGTAGAGTCTGTCATTTACTTTTAGATAATTCTGTCTTACCCATAACCATTGACTAGTTGGAAATCTGTAATCTGGGTACATTGTGTCTATTATGGACTGAGATTCATATTCTACCCAAATCACTTATTTTCCTCTTTCTAAAACAGAGCCCTCCTCTCTTCTTTCCACACTCCTTCTTTTCTTCCTCCTCTCTCATTGTCTTTTACTTTTACTTGTATGGAGACTGCCACAGCAACAACAGCATGGGGGATTTTGCTATAGTAAAAGAAAAAAAGAAAGAAAGAAAGAAAAAGAAAGAAAGAAAGAAAGAAAGAGAGAGAGAGAGAGAGAGAAAGAAAGAAAGAAAGAAAGAAAGAAAGAAAGAAAGAAAGAAAGAAAGAAAGAAAGAAAGAAAGAAAGAAAGAAAGAAAGAGAAAGAGCAGGAAATAACGTCTTTTTAAAAGAATTAAAATTGCCATATTCACAATCAAGTAGCTTAAAGCTTCAAGTTATGTATAAAAGAGAAAATATTTAAAATGTCTGTGAAAGGGACTTCTGTCCAAGATGGAGACATACATATATATACTTTGCCTCATTGCACAGCCAAAAGAAGGACAATGACATTTAAAAACAAAACAAAACAGAAAAAAACATAACCAGAACTGCCAGAAAGTTGAACTGTACTTAAGTCTGACAACCAAGGAGTTAAAAAAAGAAATATTTATGCATACTGGTAGGAGGGACAGAGACAGGCAGCCAAGGTGGAGGGGATCTACGGCAAGGCAGTGGCTGGAGGATAGGTCCGGCCTGTCACACAAAAGTGTCACATTTGTGTACAGATAAACAGGGAGGAACAACTGGAGAGCAAGATAGACCGAGGGATCCAGGGATCCAGCACCAGGAAATAAAGCCTCAAAACCTCTGACTGAAAAAAAAACCTGTGGGGGTTGTGGCAGCAACTCCCAGCCTCATAGGAGAGTTCACTGTAGAGACCCGTAAGGTCCTAGGATGTGCATAAACCCACCCACCCAGGAATCAGCACCGGAAAAGCCCAATTTGCTTGTGGGTAGTAGAGGAAGTGAGTGAGAACCGGCCAAGAGCCAAGCAAGTGGCACTGTGCCCTCTCAGGCCCCTCCCTTACATACAGCACCACGGCACAACAATGTGGGTTGCCCCATCCTGGTAAATACCTAAGGTTCCATTCTTTCCTACACAGCACATGCACAGAGACAAAACAAAAAAATGAAAGAAAAGATCAAAGCTCCAAAAAAATACATCTAAGTGATGGAGAAATAGCCAGCCTATGAAATACAGTGTTCAAAACACTGGTAATCAGGATGCTTACATAAATGTTTGAGTATGGCCATAAAATACAGGAAAGAGTGAAGGCTATGCAAAGTGAAATTAAAGGAAAACATATTGGGAAACAACAGTGAGGGGAAAGAATCTAGGACTCACATCAGTGGCTTGGACCAGAAGAAAGAAATAAACAAACATCCAACCAGACAGAATGAAGAAACAAGAATTCAAAAAAAATGAGGAGAGGCTTAGGAAACTCCAGGACAACATTAAATGTTCCAACATCTGAACCAAAGGGGTGCCAAAAGGAGAAGAGGAAGAGCAAGAAATTGAAAATTTATTGTAAAACATAATGAAGGAAAACTTCTCTAATTTGGCAAAGGAAATAGAGTTTCAGCAAGACCAGGAAGCTCAGAGTCCCAAAGAAGGTGGACCCAAGGAAGCAGGCACCAAGGCACATCATAATTACATTACCCAAGATTAAAGATAATGAGTGAATCTTAAATGCAGCAAGAGAAAAGGAGACAGTTATCTACAAAGCTGTTCCCATAAGACTACCAGCTGATTTCTCAAAAGGAAGCTTTCAGGCAAGAAGGGGCTGGAAAGAAGTATCCAAAGCCATGGATACTTCTTTCAGGCAAGGACCTACATTTAAGATTACTCTATCCAGTAAAGCTTTCATTTAGAATAGAAGGGCAGATAAAGTGCTTCTCAGATAAGGTCAAGTTAACGGAGTTCATCATCACCAAGCCCTTTTATATGAAATGTTAAAGGGACTTATCTAAGAAAAAGAAGATCAAATGTATGAACAGTAAAATGACAACAAACTCACAACTATCAACAACTGAACCTAAGAAAACAAAAACAAACTAAGAAAACAACTAGAACAGAGATAGAATCACAGAAGTGGAGATCATATGGAGGTTATCAGTGGGGAGGGGGAGGGTGGAGAATGGAAGAAAAGGTACAGGAATAAGAAGCATAAATGGTAGGAACAAAATAGACAGAGGGAATTTAAGAATAGCACAGGAAATGTAGAAGCTAAAGAATTTGTGTGCATAGCCCATGGACATGAACTAAGGGGTGGGAGCATGCAGGTGAGAGGGGGTTGTATATGAAGGGGAATAAAGGGGGAAAATGAGACAACTGTAAGAGCATAGTCAATAAAATATATTTTAAAATAAAAAATAAAAATGAAACAAAATGTCACGTGGAAAATATTTTAATTTGAAAATAAATGGGTTCATTCTAACTGAAGTTATTGTTGATAAAATAAGTGAATATAATAGTAAAGATAACTATTAACAAAGAAGTCTAAAATGATATCTCCAAAAAGATTACAGAAAAATGAATTTAATACTTATATTAAATATGTACATTACAGAATAAAAGGACAATTTTATTA
Organism: Artibeus jamaicensis; assembly: GCF_021234435.1. Lineage (NCBI taxonomy): Eukaryota > Metazoa > Chordata > Mammalia > Chiroptera > Phyllostomidae > Artibeus > Artibeus jamaicensis. The sequence continues at coordinate 12,286,854 of NW_026521823.1, read as the reverse complement.
TAGAAAATATGTATACATATTTGAAAGTGTAACATTGCTGTTTCTTACAACTCCTAGTTCTTTTTATATACATGTTGGAGAATCATATCCAGATTTCATCAAATTTACCTTATTATTTTTGCTCTGTGCTTATTTATTAAAAGAAATCACTCACCATATTGCAAAAGGTTACATGAAATTTCTTTCTGCTGAGGCATGGTGGTCAAAAGGTAAAAAGGAGATCTGGAAGCCTTTGGGAGAAACCAAATATGGAGAGTAAAGCTTGGTGAAGTTGCTCTGGGTGGGGCAAGAGGGGCCCCACGGAGATGCCATCGTTCCTCCTCCTCCTCTGCCTGCTGGGCTCTCCTCTTCTCCTAGGGACAGGAAGGGGCTCCAAAAGTTCCATGATCAAGTATTTCATAATTTAACTAAAGTGATGTTCATGCAGATATATTACCTTAATATAATATATTTTCAAAATGCTTTTCTTACAAGTCAAAAAGAAGTATGTGTGCATGTATGAGAACTCGAAAAAAATAATAAAAGATATAAGTAAAGATGGATGAGTCATTCCACATTTTATCTAATTTGACCTAATAAAAAGTAGTTCTTAGCTTTCAATCAAACTCAATAGAGCATAAAATTAAAATTAAAAATTTTAGAGGAATCTTTTAAAGCTAGCATATTAGCCTTTTTTTTTGCATTTTATCCCCTTGGTAATAGATTTTCTTATTTAGTTTTAGATTTTTTGAGAAGTGATTATTAAAATAAATGGCATTGAGTTCATTTTTATTATAAAAATTTATATTAACTGTGAGTTGTCTAAGTTGGCAGGGAAATTTACCAATTTGTGTCAATCATTTGGGTTCATAATTTAACACAATTATTTTTTGAGATTTTTATATAAATCTGTAGAGTTCTATGTAATGGGAAAAGGGGTTTTAAATACATTACATGAATCATTAGAATATACTGTTAGAAATCAGGATGTTGGTTTTTGTAAATTGTCTGAAATCATGCTTGTTAATTAAGCATCATAGAGCTAAATAATAGAATATATAAATTCCAGGTCTATGAACAAACCCTAGTCATAGAAAATAAATCCATTTAAGAAACTGGTGTTGTGAGAGTAAAGCAGAGGGAAGCTGAGATTAAAGGAAGAAATGGGGGTGGTGTGAGGAAGAAGGAATTTAACTTCGGTGGTATTGTCCCCCCACATCCTTAAATCCAGTTAATCATGTGGAAATGGCAGTCACACCCAAAATGAGGCGCATTCTACAAATATTCTAACTAGTACACTCCAAAAATATCAAGCTTATGAAAAAAATATTGAGAACTAACGAATGGGGAACAGTAAGTGGAAAATGCAACAAGGTATTATATAGTTTTTAAAAAATGGTACCAATAAAAAAGCTGGTAAACTTTAATGCTCTGGCTGGTGTGGCTTAGTGGATTAAGCTCCAGCCTGGGAACCAAAGGGTCACCAGTTAAATTCCCCATCAGGGCACATGCCTGGGTTCTGGGCCAGGTCCCCAGTAGGGGGCGCTCCAGAGGCAATCACACATTGATGTTCCTCTCCCTCTCTCCCTCCCTTCCCTTCTCTCTAAAAATAAACAAAACCTTTTTTAAAAAACTGGTAAATTTTTAATTAAAGCTGTAGTTTGGGTCACACTATTGTACACTTTTAACTTCTAAGTTGTGGGAAGTGTCATGGTTATGTAACATGTAAACCTTATGGGAAACATTGTAAAGTTTTACCAGTCTTATACAAATTTAATATTATAAAATAATATTAAGAGATATTAGCAAATGAAATGAAGAGTAAACAAAGAATAAGATAATTTTTAAGAAAAATGAAAATGGGTCAAAGAGGACTAGTCTATATGGGAATCTTAAAACTGCGACATCACATACACATTTATTTCTTGGTGATATTGTGGTTTTTGTAGTGTTATAAAAACTTACAGTGACCCCAAACACATAAAATGTGTATTAATATTAACTTGGGGTTGTTGTAAATTTTTTGTACATGTATAAATTCAGTCTTTACTAGGGTTAATACTAGGCTTTACAAAACTAATTTCTTGAAGAAAAGCTCTGGATGTATACAAAAATATATTCTGCTAAGGCACAGAGGAATGGCAACTCTTCATTTTGTTTCAAGGTATCATAATGAGGTGTGAGGAGAGGAAGAAAATAGACTGTCCACGTGGCATTTCCAGTGGTAGATTACCAGGGAGGGTTACATGGGATCAGAAATAGAAATCAACATGTTGTTGTTACCAAATATTGGTGAATTTAAAAGAATAGACCACAGCAAAGCACTGAAAGAGGAAAACAGTAAGTCAAAGGGAAGTGCTCCACATTTTCCTCATTCAGAGAGGCCATAAACATGACCTGAATTCAAGGAATAGAGTGTGATTGAATACTGAGTAACATGAAGGCAGTACATATGTACAAACAGTGACCTGAGAAATTGCCTGTGACTTTTTCAAATCCTCTTCTGTGGTCTACCGATGCCCTTAAAGATGGTTAAGTACTCCAGGGGAATAAAATGTATTTTGGTCAAAACATTTAGTAGAGATCATATTAGAGAGAGTTAAGGAGGTTTCTCTACTCTCGTCAGATAACAGTGTGTTCTGTGAAGTTTGCTACTGAAAGGCGGTGGCATCTAGGATGGAGGATGAATTAAAGAAACTATAGTATTTACAAAATCTCATTTTTACCACTGAACTTGTTTTCCTTTTATCCTAAGAAAACGTAAATAATAATACATTGGACAGTCACAAAAAAATATATTTACTGTTACTTTAAATGTATCAATATTTGCTGGGGCTACTGTTTTCAGATACTTGGATGTCTTAGTGCTTTGCTATTCCTGGGTCTCTGAGTTCAGTGCCTGCTAATGCCCCTGGCTGCCAGTCTTGTTCTCTGGTAAAAACTCCACTTCAATAATTACCTACAGTTCATGAAGCGAATCAAATCACACACACACACACGCACACACACACACACACACACACATATCCAACTGAACAGGAAGTGAGTGCCCTTCCCTCTTCCGGTCTACTGTAGGTAAGTCACCAGCAGTCAGGATTTGGGGATGGCTGTAAGTTTTGCCTTCTCTTCTCTGATTGTTTGTTATACTCTTCGTCCTCCTTGGTTGCTGACAATTCTAGAATCTTGATGGGGAAGGGAGAGTGGAAAAGTGTCAAGAATAAAAACCTTGCTTTCTTTTAATACAAAGAAAATGCATGAGTCCTTAGTCCGTATAAGTGGAAGTTCAGGTGTAGGGCAGAATTCAAGGTTTGGTGATCTGTTGGCTCATTGCTCTCACAAGAGGCTATTTTGTCTCCCTGCTTTGCCATCAGAGCAGTCACGCCCAGAGTTGTAGGGTAGTGACCAGCAGCAATTAGATCTAGGAGCTGCTTTATAAGTGTCCTGTGCAAGAGAAGACTTTTGTTTATGCCTTCCCAGCAGCCATCCTAAAATTCATCTTGATTGGCCTACAACCTCTCCTGAAACAACAGCTATGTCTAGGAGAATGGACAATGTCCACTTGTTTAAGCCTATCCAAGTTGAACAATGAAGAAGGAGAGGGCATGAAATCAGTTTTACCTGAAGAGAATGAAGCTGTTGTCAAGCATTTGCTCAGTCATTAACTTTCTGATTGACTATCAGAATTTCTTGAATTTCCTGAACCTAGGGCACCTCATTTTTTAAAGTTTAAAAATGGAATTAAATAACTACTAAGATCTTTCAAAAGAATATGATTATAAACTCTCAGTTTCAGACTGATTATACATTTTAATTCAATAATCCAACATTTTTTAAAGATTTTATTTATTGATCTTTAGAAGAGAAGGGAAGGGGAGAGTGAGAGAAATATCAATGTATGGTTGCCTCTCGTGTGTCCCCTGCTGGGAACTGGCCTGCAACCCAGGCATGTGCCCTGACTGGGAATTGAACTGCAGTTGTTTGGTTCCCAGGCCTGCACTCAATCCACTGAGCTACACCAGCCAGGGCTATCCAACGTTTCTTACTGTTACATGATAGACACTGAAATGTTGATAATTGATGATCATAAAACACAAATATTTTATCTCATGGAAACTACCTCCTAGTGAAGGAGAAAGAAAATAAGAGAAGTTGAAGCTTTGTAATTCAAATAATTGCAGCCAGTCATCTCACTTAAGAGATGACATATTAAAAATATTTGTAGGGTCAAGGTGTGTTCAAGAGATGAGTGTGTCTGAGGCAGCGAGAGAAAAAGAATGAGATATAGGTGATGATAGAAGACAGGTAATAAGGCAGATCTTTGAATGGCCTAGTAGGCCATCATAAGAACTATGGTAAATTTGGGTCTTGTAGAAAGTCCATTAAAAATAATTACTGACCCTGGCTGGTGTGGCTCAGAAGGGTCACTGGATTGATTCCCAGTCAAGACACATGGCTGGGTTTTGGGCCAGGTACCAAGCTGAGGGATTGTGAGTGGCAACCACACATTGATGTTTCTCTCCTTCTTTCTCCCTCTCCTCCCCTCTCTCTGAAAATAAAATAATAATAAACAAAATCTTTAAAAAGTAATTACTGAGAAGACTCTTTCTTTCTCTGCTGGTCAGCAAATAGAGGCTAAACCCCTGCTGGATCTAAGAAAAGCAAGCAGGAATTGGGCGGTCAGGGGCAGCATGTCATTAACATCCATGTGTCTGTAATAAATTAATTATAGCACTGAAAATTTCTGTTGTTTATGATACTAATAAGACAACATAATGGGCTGTATGTGTTATATTTTATAAACATCACATTAAGGACAGAGGTTTTTAAACTGTTTTTGGTCAAGTGTTACAGATTTTTAAATATTTACCAAAGGAAAAAGTCCACATATTCCAAACATTTCTGTCATGTCTCTCACTTCACTGGTCACAAATGTTTTTGTCTCTACGGTGCCAACTGAATTATTAGGTTTTGAAATGTGTGCTTCAGAGTATCACGCTGATCTGATGCGGAAACCTCGGAGGTTAATTCAGTGAGTATTATACTCAGATCAGTATAAATCTCTTACAAATTTTACATAAAATGAAGCCTTGTGCTACAGTACATTCATACGCGGCTTTGCAGTTTGATCTGCTTTTTTTAGTGTAGTGTGCAATAAGTTTTACCTACAGATATCTAGCTTTATTTGAGTTACTTTCATGCATTAATTGTCTATTTCCATAGAATGTATTCATGGTTCTCTTATAAATTTGTTACTTAAGAGAAAACTATATTGCTAATAATCATAAACTCAATTTTAAATAAAAATATGCTTCTTGTATTTTTTTTCCACCAAACACAGACTTTGGCAAATTTCTTTCTTTAGTCAGAATGCCCCTGTATATTCATTAACTAACAAAATATCCATTGTTTACATTCAATAGAGCCCATGTTAATCATTTTATTTTATTCAAATCTGATTACTATTGTTTGAAAATATAACTATAAAGCACAAGTTATCATCACTTCTCCCGGATTCAAGTTTCATAGAAAATCTTTGAAATAGTCAAGAGTGATACTGCTAAGAAGATTTTAGCTCCTGGCTCTCTTGATACTACTTTTTATTATTATTATTTTTACTTTTATTGATTGGTGTTTGAATACAGTGTCTTTATTTTCCCACCACCACGTTCCCCTGCCCTACCCACCCCCACCTCCCACCCTCGATCCCAGCCCCTCTTGGCTCCATCCATGGGTCCCTCGTTCGTGTTCCTTTACATCCCTTCCCTTCTTTCCCACCTTATTTCCCTCTCCCCTCCCCTCTGGTTACTGTCAGTTTGTTGTCAATTTCAATGCCTTTGGCTATATTTTGCTTGCCAGTTTGTTTTGTTAATTAGGGATACTACTTTAAAAAAAGATTTTATTTATTTTTTTTAGAGAGAGGGGAAAGGAAGGAGAAAGAGAGGGAGAGAGACATCAGTGCATTGTTGCATTTCATGTGCCCCTCACCAGGGGACCCTGGTCCGTAACCCAGGCATGTGTCCTGCCTGGGAATCAAACTGGCAAACCTTTTGTTCACAGGCTCAATCTACTGAGCCACACCAGACAAGGCTAATACTACTTTTTTTTTTAAGTCCTGGTGATTTCAAAGCAAAGATATTCTTCCAGTTCCCTGTTCTTTCAGTTCCTTGAAAGTCTTCCTCCTACGATCTTATTTTCCATCGCACTTCAGTCTCTCGCTCCCATTAGTGTTACCAAGATCTTGATATGACCGGTAATTTCACACACACACTATAATGTCAATGCCATGTGTCCCATTATCTCACTAGTTACATGGTATCATTGTCCCTCAGTCTTTAGGCACACTGAACGCAGCAATCCTACCACCCCACTTGGGCCACTCACACTACCACGTTTTTATCCTCTAAGTCTTTTCAAGTGCAGATTCCTCTCTTGCTCACTTTGTATCACTTTGTATTATAGTTCTTGAAATGATCAAGAACTGCAATCGCCCCTTCCAGTAAACTTTGATTTCCCTGCCCACCACCCACTCTGTTGTAATGCCATAGCCACCACCATCTCCTTTGGACCATGCTTTTTCAGCTAAATATGACTGAGGAACAAACAAGGCTTTGCAGTTACCTGGTAGGCATACTCTACATCCCTTATTCATTTGCTTTGGATGACTAGTTTACATGTTTCCTTTTTTCCTGAGGCCTCCAACTACTATGTAACTGATCTGCCTTCTCAGGTGACATTACTGCATAATTAACTGAGAATATTAAGATAATTTAAAGAAATCAGCCATAGCTGGTGTAGCTCAGTGGATTGAGTGCGGACCTGTGAACAGAGGATTGTGGTTCAATTCCCAGTCAGGGCACATGCGTGGGTTGCAGGCCAGTTCCCAGCAGGGGATGCACAAGAGGCAACCATACATTGATATTTAACCCCACATTGATATTTATCTCCCTCTCTCCTTCCCTTCCCCTCTAAAGATAAATTTTAAAAAATCTTTAAAAAAAAGAAATTGCCCTGGCTGGTGTAGCTCAGTGGATTGAGCGCAGGCCTGCGAACCACATAATCGTGGTTCGATTCCCAGTCAGGGCACTTGCCTGGGTTGCAGGTCAGGTCCCTGCAGGCCAGTTCCCAGCAGGGGACACACGAGAGGCAACCGTACATTGATGTTTCTCTCCCTCTCTCTTTCCCCCCTTCCTCTCTAAAGATAAATAAATAAAATCTTTTAAAAAAAGAAATCATCAACATTGTATTCATCTACCTGTTGACATCTTTATCCATAAGCTCTATCTTCCCTCCTTCTCTTAGTTAAAGATGCTTTCCATTTATAGATGGGGTATCTTCCTCCACCTACTTGATGACATCCATCTGCAATTCTTTCCTCTCCTACATGAAGCCATCTATACTCTGTCACTCCTTTTAGAATGTCAATATCTCAGTTTTTCCATCTTGTCAGCCCATCAGCTAATACTCTTCTTTTTACTCTTCTTTATAGCAAACCACCTCAAGAGTAGTTTTTAGCGTTTATTCACTGTTTATATTCTTATTAAGAACACTCTACTTATTCATGACAGCCAAGGCATGGAAACAACTGAAATGTCCTTTGACTGATGATTGGATAAAGAATATATGGTATGTATATATAATGGAATACTACTCAGCCATAAGAAAAGATGAAATGCTGCCATTTGTGGCAACATAAATGGCTCTTGACAATATCATGCTAAGTGAAATAAATCAGACAAAAAAATTCAAGAACCATATGATTTCACTTGTATGTGGGATCTAAACCGAAAGTAACAAATAAACAAACAGGATAAACAATAAAAAACCCCTCATAGACAAAAGTCTATGGACTACCAGAAGAAAAGGAGGTAGTTGAGGAGAAGGTAGCAAAGGGTGTAAGGAGTTCAACTATATGTTGGTTGAAGGGGATTTGATTTTGGGTGATAAACACAATGCAGTATACAAATGATATTTTATAGAATAGTACACTTCGAACCTATATAATTTTATTAACCAATGTTACACAATTAAAAAACACATAATTTAATGTTTCCCTTAAAGCAACCTTATACCCACCATAGTGCTAAACATACTTTTTAAAATTTTCAGTGCTCAACTTGACCAGTGCTCAGCATTCATCAGAAGAATTTGACACAGTTGATTCCTTTATCCTCCTTTATGCACATTCTTCTTTTGGATTTTTATGACACCCAAGACTCAGTTTCCCTCCTGCTTTACTTACTATTCATTCTTGACCTTTTCTGGAGGTCCCTTTTTTCCCCTTTAATCTCTTCAATTTAATGTGCCCCTGGGCTAAGGCTTTGAACTCCTTCTCAATTGCTACAATATTTTTCAATCTTGTCTACTCTTTTGATTTTATTATCTGCTAAAATTTCCCGCTCAGAACTTTCTCATGAACTTCAGACTCAAAGGTATATTAAACTACTTGCTTGACCTCTCTACTTGAATATCTAACAGAAATTTCAATCTTTGCCATATAAAGTTGGATTTCTGCTCATCCCCCCATAAACCTCTCTTCTCACAGCCTTGCCCCTTTCAGTCAGCAAACAATGACTGCACCCTTACAGCTTTTTGCTTCTAAGGGACGATTAGATCCAAAGCTCACAGAATAATTCTTAATATCTCTCATTTCCTTATGTCAAATCTGTTAGAGAATCCTGTGGTCTCTGCCTTCAAAATATATCCAGAATCTTACTAATTTTTCCCACCTCTCCTATTCCAGCACCTCCACCATTGGAGCAGCCGACGTTTTTAGCCGGCCTTATTGCAATAATTTCCTAAGGGATCTTCTTGCTTCTACCCTTGACTCTCAAGAATCTCTTCCTGATATAGCACCACAGGGGTCCCTCTAAAATGTAATTCAGATCATATGACTACTCTATTCAAAACTATGCAGTGATTCCCACTTCACAAAAACAAACAATAACAACAAGAACCTATAAGGCCCTATATGATTTCTCTCAGTTACTGTTTTTACTCTGGTTTCTGATAGTCCCTATCTTGCTCACTTTATTACAGTCATGCTAACCTTCTTTCCAGGTCGATACCATAGGAGGCCCTTTCTTCCACAGAGCCTTTCCGCAGATTGTTCCCTCTGTCCCAAATGTTTCTCCATCCCCCACAGATATCTGTATGGCTCACAGTTGAGTCTACCCAAATAACTACCATGTCTCTAGGCAAAGAAGGCTCAATGTACATAAAATTACAACCTCTGCCATTCTTGACACTCTCAACCCCCTGCCCTACTCTATGTTTTTCCCCTAGAGCCCTTAGCATGTTCTAACTTATTATTTTGCATTTAAATGATGCTTTTTGTGTAATTTTATCTTTCCTAATAGCTGTTAGCAGAAGAACAGAAATATTTGGTTTGCTAATGTATCCCAAAGATCCACAAAGTTATGGATGTGTGATTGTCTCCTATTTCTTTTTACATAAATGAAATAACAAAGCTAATATTTAATAAGTACTTGCTGTTTGTCAGACTTCATACTAAGTGCCTTACATGTCATGGATATTATTCTCACCAATATGTAATCATTGAAGGTGAGCCTCCAAGAGCTTCAGATACAAGAGTTCATTTTATCTGAACAACAAACCCCATGAAGCAGACACTGCTATATTTTTCATTTTGTCTAAGGAGAAATCTAAAATACATAAAATATTATAAATTGCTCAAGTCTCATAGTTAAAAAAATTTTGAAACTGGTGTTCAAATCCAAGCTGTCTGGCTCTGGCCTCCAAGACTGTAACCATGCATACAATCTCATGCTAGAAAGTTAGAGAGCTGAGATGTAAAGACAGTTTGATTCCAGAGCTCACATTCTTTTTTTAACTGAGTTTATTGGGATGACTCTGGTCAACCAAATTATACAGGTTTTATGCCCACAATTCTACAATACACTATCTATACTCTGTGTTGTGTGTTCATCACCTCAGGTCAAGTCTCCATCCATCATTATTTATTTCTCTTTACCCTCATCCACTTCCCCACCCCCTCAACCCTGGAAATCATGACCAAAATATATTTCATTCATTGGTAGATCATTAGCAATAAATCAGGGCCCATCAGTCAACCAAATGTGTTCTTTTTAAGTTCTATTAAGTTGTCAGCTGGCAATTGAAAGAAATAGTAGAATGCTATAAAAACATTTAATGTCTTCAGGGACTTTGAGATATAGGGACTTAAATAAGCTCTTACTCTTATGAACCCATTAAATCTATGCCTGTGCTGAATGTAACTCCAGTTGATATGTATACAATAATAAGTGCCTGTAGGAACATAAGTATGTCACTGAATCATTCTAGGTTGCATTTGTATTTTCATTAAAATGTGACAAGCTCGAATTAGATGAATGTTAAATTTCCAGTTTTAAAGTGTTAGATCACTGGTGACAATGAATTTACATATATCTTTGCTTTTTTTACAACTTCACATGAGTTATTTTACACAAAATTTTATTTTTATTTAATTGTCATCATCATCATCATCAACAGTGTTGCTTATCACAAATCCATACATTAAATTTAAAATTTACATCAATATTTGTATGCTAATATATTCACACGTGACAATGATGACAAGGAATTAGTTTATAGCAAGAATTGCAACAAATTCTACTTTCAGTTTTTTCTGCAGTGAAACTGTAATTATGATTTACCCTTTACAATTTATTTCATCAAAAAAATCACAAATCACAATACGTTGCTGAAATTTGTTAAATGTATCCATAATAATCACATATATTTTGTTTACAGATTTTGAAGACTCCACAGAATATATATATATATATATGTGTGTGTGTGTGTATATATATTTTAAATGAACGCTCAAATTTTCTAAGAACTTCCTCCTAAATTTTACAAGAAAGATGTGTAAGATTGTAAGATAACGAAAGAAATAAAATTAACCATAAAGAAAAGAGATTCTGAGAAACATCTGCTAAGAGCTTTGCATGGAAATTTAAGGAGCTCACCCTGAACATTTTCAGAGCATGGTTTTGTTTGTCAAGGCTATCTATGCAGGTTTTCTCATAAATAATTGAAATTCAATTTTCCCTTTCAAAACAGACCCAAACAATGTAGCTGAAAGGGTTCTTTTTTTCCTGACAAGAGTACACTTTAAAGCAGCTGTTGTCATTTTGCAGAAAGCATGAGCAAAATTACATGTTTTATCTTTAATTTTATGTTTCTTTAGGGCAGTAGAAATTCAAACAGAAGCTGACTTTTCACAAATAAGAGTTATAAAACGATCATGAGAATTTGATGTACATTTTCACACATACGACTGATATTTATAGCACAGCTTATCATAGAATTTGACATTAGTGTTGCATAATAATCTTTAAGATTCTAGTCATTTTTTTTTATTTACTAACATGTGCAACAAGTATATTGGGTGCTACATTTGAAAACTGACTGTCTGCCTCAGCTGTCTCCAGGGAACCTGTGAAAAAACTTGTGGAGAAGGGGAACAAAAAAAGAAGCAGGTTCTGAAGTATACCCCTGACTGCACCCACCCTGTAAAAGATGGAATCACAGATGCTGTTAATTTTCAGCAATTTCTTCAGGACAGAATCAGAGATCAAAGTGAATGGTTAAAATCGGGACTCAGTGGAGGAGTTGTAAGCATTGATTGAAAGGAGCAAGAACAAGGTTACCATAACTTCAGAGGTGCTTTTTTTCCTCCTGAAAAGTACTTGAAATACATCACCAAAAATATCTGAAAGAAGAATAATCTGCTTGATTGGTTGCATGTGTTTACTGAAATAGATCAAAGACAGTTATGAATTACCATTACTCCTGGATTGACCAGGATGACAAAAGAAAAAAAAAGTGATTGGGGATTAAAACTCACTCATCTGGAATATTTTGTATAAGTTTTTAAATAAGATTTAGAAACCAAAGAAAAAAATGGACACGTGAATATATTGTTTATATAATTTTTATTTCCATTCTGGAAAGGTTATCTCCATTTAAAAAGATTATATGTATAAAAAAGGTTACATGTATATAAATATACACACATATAAATTGCATCTTGTAGGCCAAAAATAGTAGAATATAATATATATATGCATGTATATATATATATAATATGCATACATGTATAATGTTTTTGGTTTTAGAATGGTTTAAAAGAAATCACAATTTTATAAAATTATTTTATTAAACTTTACCCAAGTTTAAATCATATTGAAATAAGATAATAAAAGAAATTAGTCTTATATTTAATTCTACTCAATATTAAAATCAGATTTGTATATTCACTTTCCAAATAAGAACATAATATATGCAAAAACTATTGAATATATAAGGATGTGAATGATTCACATGAGTTCTATATTTAAGGTACTTGGTGAAATAATTGAACAGACACATATGATATAGAAATGACCTTTTTAAAAATTTAAAACTAACACATAAAATGGTTAATTAAATGCAGCATATCTATTTGAATATTTCTGTGAGCCAGGGCTTTAACATTTAATTGTAAGGTTCAGTATTTGAATACTTTCTGATTTCAGTGGAAGAGATGAGAGATAATTTACAGCCTACTGTTGCACTTTTATAATCTCTCCTTGATGCAGTAAAAGAACCTTTGGAAATAAAATTCTGAGGTTTGGCATTAGCTCTTATTCCAGTTAAGTCCTTGTGTTCGAGCAATAAAACCTCCCAACTTCGATGTTTCCAGCAATGAATCAGTGGAAAGATTCCCACCCGAAGGGGTATCCAGAAGTGGATTTAATGTAAAATAACATATGGTCACATTGTTTACTGTTCCAGTATTTAAAAAGGTAAAATGTCAATACTTATTCCAAGAATATTAGTTAGGCACAAATCATATCTGTAAAATGTTAGTATAAATGTAATTAAATGTAGTTAATCTTTTAAATTATTGAATCACTCTTCATATCCCAAATGATAAAACAATGACTAAGTTTCAAGGCTACATATATAACACTTTTTTATTTATCGACCATATGATTTATAATTAAAATTGCTATTTATTTTTATTTGGAAGACTAGAACTGTGGAGTTCTAAAAACACTTCTATGAGATCCCAAAATAATACCATATTGTGATATTTTCAAATTTGTCTAACATTTTGAAATAATATAAAATAATGTTATATATCTTTATATAAAGCCAGTGTTTTAATTTAGAACTTAGAGTTTTATTTTTTGAAATGTGTATTTAAAAGGCATGTGTTATACCTTCCTATGTATATGTGTATGTGACTTGTTAGCTTAACTTTTCCCTTTTCAGAATGAATATCATGTTTTGTAAATGTGCAAAGATATGCATTGCTATTTTAGCAAATATATAACATTCTATTGGATGAATTTAACACAATCAGGGTTTATTTATGAATCTGCTTTTGGGTCACTTCCATTTTTTGTTATTCATAAAGAAGAATAAAAGTCTTTGCATAGACATAAAAAATAAAATAAAAAGACATGCGCTGAAAGAATCAAATAGCAGATTTGATTTTGTCTTTCCAAAACACATACGCTTATTCCACATTCTAGACACATTGTATTACAAACTACTTGTGAAAACACTGGGTACATACATTTATTTTGAAAAGGTGTGGGTTATTCTGACTTACACACATGTCTATATAAACTAATAATTTGCCACAATATTTGAAGAGCAGAAGTTGAAAATCTTCCCAGCTATAGCTAACCCTAATTAAATTAATTCTAATAAATTAAGGTTACAGATTACAAAGAATGATATTTACTAGCACAGATGACACACTGCTATTTATTAGGGTAATAGGGAACACAATAGAGGGAGCCCTGAAATTTGAGATTCTAAAGGGAGCATATGAGGTCTGTCCAGAAGGGATCCATGTAATATGAAAATTAAAGATATTTCTTGAAGAAGATAAAAGAAACATTGTACATAGGACAATGATGCTTCAGTCCCCCTCAAAGTAGGCACCTTGGGACCTCACACAGATCCAATCACCACCAGCTGCTGCTCTGTTGTATTTTCCTGAATCTCATCAACTGTCTGGAATCTCTTCCCTTTCAAAGGTGATTTTAGTTTTGGGAAAAGCCAGAAGTTGCACAGCACCAAATCTGGGTTACAGGGGGCTGAATCGCCTGGATGATTTGATGTTTCACAAAAAAAACTCAATGAGATATGATATATGAGTGGATGTGTTGCTGTTTTGGAGTTACCAATCACCAGTTGCTCATAGCTGTAGTCTTCTGAATCATCCAAATAGTTTCCATGGAGGAATATTCAAACTTAATGCAAAATTTGATGCAGATTTGTTGCTCTGCTCACTCAGTCATTTTGAATGCAATAGCCACACAGTACACGTGATCACTCAATGGCATCTACCACCACCGATGACTAATAAAGTGAAGTCGTTCTTGTTCACCCATGTGCATTCCACTATGCTCTCCTTGGCTGCCAAGTTATATCATTGTAGCACAAACTCTTCGTTATATTAACAATGGCTGGTCTTTTTCTGGACAAACCTGGTATTATAATAGTGTACTTTGATACATGATGATAGTGTGAGAGATTCCATTTAATACTTCACAACATGGCCAAGCTTTCATTAGTTTCTATACATAATGATATTTGAAAATTCAATAATTTCAGGAAAGTAATTTTGTCAACATCTCTGTCACCAGTATTTTGCATTGGTTGTTGTTTTTAGTTGTTCCTATTTTTGCTTTTTAGTACAAACATTGTTGATTTTGCCTTATCAGTATAACTAGATCGTTGAGGGTTTTTATGGTTAAAAATGAGCATTATAATTTTTGTTTTCATCAATGTTTTGCCTTTATACTTATCTAAAATGTGAGTATGAAGGCATATACATATTGCATTTTAAATGTGAATAATCCATATGTTTAATGTCTAAACATAAGCTATTAAACTTTGTATTGTATCAGTACTAGTCTATAAAAAACTAAAGCAATTTTAGGTTTACAGCAAAATTGAGTTCCCACATTTCCTCTTATTACACTCATATATAGACTTCCCCACCATTGACATCTCACACCAGAAAGGTGCATTTATTACAGGTGATGAACCAACATTGACACATTATCATCACCGAAGTTCACAGTTTACCTTTAGGTTTGCTCCTGGTATTGTATTTTATGCGGGTTTTAACAAATGTACAATGACATGCATCTGCTATTATAGTGTCATACAGATTTGGTTTCATTGCCCTAAAAACTCCCAGGCTCGAGTCATCACTTCCTCCCCAGAAATGCATGGGAACTACAATCTTTTACTGTAGCCACAGTTCTGCCTTTTCCAGAATGTCATAGTTAGACTCAGACAATATTTAGCCTTTTCAGATTGGCTTTCTTTACTTAGTGATAGGCATTTAAGATGCATGACTCTCTATAATTTTCATGTCTTTATAGCTTATTTATTTTTAGTGCTAAATATTCCTTGTATAAATGCAGTATACTTTATTCGTCCATTTACATTTTGAAGGGTATCCGGATGGCAGCAGTTGGTAATTATGAAGAAACTGGCCAAAGACATCTCTGTGCAGGTTTCTGTATTGACACAGTTTTAATCTGTTTCTTTAAAAAGTAATTATTGGTTCCTAAATGCTCTTTTCCACAAGTAGTGATCTGCAAAACGGCTCCTAATAAAGTACCACTAGGAAGTGGTGTTTTCAGAAACCTTAATACTGTCTTTACCTAAAGTTTTTATTACCCCCTACACCTCACAACAGATCAGACTCCTTGAAGCCACAGTAGAAAACCAGGTCAAGAGTAAGCTTCTCATGACTTTTTGTTTTAGGTTGTCTACTCTTCTTCCCTCAGGGGTCAGATTTATGACCACAAGTATTTTTGTGGCCCTTAAACTTTCTTATTAGTTCTACACTTCTAGCCTGTCCTACCTAGGAATTTCCAGTCTAATGTAGTGTTCATCAATTATTTTTATATTTACAAAATTAAAAATAGTTTCATATAAATGTCAGTGAATATTAACCCTATAAATGTGGTACAATTACTGAAGAGGTACTTAAGTTAGAATGGTAAAATGATACTTGGATCACTCTTTACATTGCCTAGTTTATTCGGAAGTAAGAGAAGGCAACTTTATCTTTCCAGAATACTAAAAATTTTATTCATCTATTTTATTTTTTAAAAGTATATTTTATTGATTATGCAATTACAGTTGTCCAATTTTTCTCTTTTGCCCCCCTCTACCCACTACCCCCTTCCCTCCAGCAACCCCCCATTTAGTTCATGCCCATGGGTCATGCATATAAGTTCTTTGGCTTCTCCATTTCCTATAGTATCTTTAACCTCCTCCTGTCTATTTTGTACCTACCATTTATGCTTCTTATCACCTGTACCTTTCCCCTCCATTCTTCCCCTTCCACCTGCCCACTGATAACCCTTCATATGATCTCCATTTCTATGATGCTGTTCCTGTTCTAGTTGTTTGCTTAGCTTGTTTTTCTTTTTGTTATTTTAGATTCAGTTGCTGATAGTCATGAGTTTGTTGTCATTTTACTGCCCCTTCATGGTTTTTTATTTCATTATTTTTCAACTACAGTATTCTGTCTTTTACTCCCATCCCAGCCCCCCCAGGTCCCCCACCTCCCTCCCATTTACAGCCCCCTTAGTTGTTGTCAATGTGTCCTTTATACTAGTTCCTGTAAATCCTTCCCCCTTTTCCTCTGAAATTCCCTCCCCTCTCCCCTCTGGTCGCTGTGGTTTTGATCTTTTTTTCTTAAGTCCTTTTTAACATTTCTTATAATAAGGTGATGAACTCTTTAGCTTTATCTTGTCTGGGAAGCACTTTATCTGACTTTCCATTTTAAATGATAGCTTTGCTGGATAGAGTAATCTAGGTTGTAAGTCCTTGCTTTTCATCATTTTCAACATTTCTTGCCAGTCCCTTCTTGCATGTAAGGTTTCTTTTGAGAAATCAGTTGATAGTCTTATGGGAAGTCCTTTATAGGTAATTCTCTTCTTTTCTCTAGCTGCTTTTAAGATTCTCTATCTTTAACCTTTGGTGTCTTAATTACAGTGTGTCTTGGTGTGGTCCTCTTTGGGTCCAACTTATTTGGGACTCTCTGTGCTTCCTGGACTTGTAGAACTATTTCCTTCACCAAATTAGGGATGTTTTCTTTCATTACTTTTTTCAAAGAAGCTTTCAAGTTATTGCTCTTCCTCTTATCCTTCTCACATCCCTATAATTTGGATGTTGGCACATTTGGAGATGTCCCAGAGTCTCTTATTCTGACCTCATTTTTTGGAATTCTTGTTTCTTCATTCTGTACTGGTTAACTTTATTTCTTCCTTATGTTCCAAATTATTTATTTGAACCCCAGCTTCTTTCCCTTCACTTTGGTTCCCTGTGGATTTTTATTTCATTTATTTTAGCCTTCATTTCTTCACTTCTGCATTTGTCATACCCAGTGTGTTCTCTGAGCATGGTTATCACCAGTGCCCTGAAGTCTGTATCTGAGAGGTTAGCTCTCTCCATCTTGCTTAGTTCTTTTTCTGGAGTTTTGATCTGTTCTTTCACTCGGGCCATATTTCCTTGTCTCCTCAATTTGGCAGCCTCCCTGCGTTTATGTCTGTGTGTTATTTAGAGCTGCTTTGACTCCCTTGGCACACCTGTCATGTTGGAAGGAGCGGAGTCATAAGTATTCACCAGGGTGGGGCAGCAGGCTTCAGGGCTTTGTGGTGCTGTATGAGAAGGAGTGGTTGGAGAGGAATCAATGCTGTTTGCTGGGCTCTTGCTCCATCCCAGTCACTTCCCCCACTTCCTGTATGAGACTGGCATCCTCCTAGCTGCTACCCTAGTGCTGAATTTCAGAGCAGGGGAGTTTGCATACTTTTTAGGACCATGTGGTCTTCTAAACACACTCTCCTGAGAGCCTGGCAGTTTATTCCCCCACCCAAACCCCCACTGGTTTTTACAGCCAGAAGTGATAAGGCTTTATTTGCCTGGCATCAGAATCCTGGGCTGTGGATCTGGTTTGGGGCTTGGATCACTCACTCTCCAGGTGTCCCTCCCAGTTTTTATGTGCCACGTGTGAATATGAGACCATCTGTGTCATTGGCTGCTACCACCGCTGCCTCACTGCCACTGCGTCACCATTGCCACACCGTGTCCTCTCCACCCCAGGTCCCTGTTTTTGCCTCTCCTGCCTGTCTGGATGAATATTTATTCTTTAAATCCTTGATTGTCTGACTTCCACACAGTTTGATTTTCCTGACAGTTCTGGTAGTTTTTAGTTTCGAAGTTCTTTGTGACCATTCGTATGGTTGTGTCAGGAGGTGAAACAGGTTTGCCTGTGCCTCCATCTTGGCTGGAAATGTCTGACACTATTATAGGCAAGACATTATTTTAGGTTCTGTGAGTGACGGAAATAATAAAAAGATATGATTTCCTTTTTGATGTCCTTAAAATAACAGTTATCATGCACCTTAAGTTCCAAATTTACATTCATTCTTTAGAATGAGAGCTAAGTATAATGTGTTGATATTTTCAGCTGATTTTTGATGTATATAGCAATATCACAAAATTTACTAAACATGACCTGTTTCAAATAATCATGTTTATAGCCAACAAAAGGTGTTACCATGACACCTACTTCTACTATAATTTTCCTAAGATTGAATTTAAGGTCACTATAAACTAGACAAAGAGTTTGCCACATTAATGTTTTAATAATCAATCTGATTGTTTTTCACTTTCTTAAAAATAGAGCCTCTCCCATTTTTCAGGGAGCATTTGTCCTTCTGCGTGGGTCTGAACAAATTCAGAAACACTGGATGATTCCATCTTTCTAAGCAGGGAAGCTCCTGTATCCGGGGAAACCAGTCTGGGCTGCCAGACCCCAAAGTTAAGACAGGAGGACCCCTGCCGGCCGAGATGTAAGGAAGCAGTCTGCTATCTGTCTCTCTTAGTCTGGGCTTCTTTGTGCCTATGATGCCTCCCGACCAATCTGGAAACACATCTGTGCCCCTAGTGATGTTTGTTATCGACCATTTCACTGTCCATACCCACAATCAACCCATGGAGATGATGGCCGCAATCAAAAGCAAGCGCTCCCAGATCTGTGCTGGCGTCTTGTGGCTCCGCATGCAAGCTGGGAAGCAACAGCAGGAACAGCAGTTGTGTCTTCTGAATCACAGGGGAAACTTCTATGATCTTCTCTTAGCAGCTGCTTTCTTAGAGTCACTGAGCCAAGAGCACTGGCCTGTGTTCAAAATAGTATGGGAACTTAAGTTCTACAACCAAACTGAGTGTGGTTTGACATCTGATGGTGCCATGTGCCACCTGTCAGATCAAAGTGAATTCTTGAACCACGTTGGGGCTCTGTTATGCAGTTAATGAGGCTAAACATGGGGACTAATTGACAGATATTTTGAATGAATTAAATACGACAAAGTATCTAAATAGCGTATTTTGGCACAGGAATAAAAGAAATACTTTGTAATGGAACCTGCTAATATTTTTGTGGTATTTTCATCCCTTCTTTCTTCTTTCACTTCTGACTATATAAGGAAAAGATAAGTAACCAACGATATTGTAGTACATGATTTAGGACAAAGGTTAAACTGTTCTTTCATGTTATCATAAAATCTTAGGTTTGAGATCTGCACCCTCTGCTGAGTTTGTAGAAAAAGAAAGCAAGATGACTGCATCTTCAGAGCAGATTCCAAGTTTGTTCATATGGTCTGGGGTAAAGCTATGAGCTTGACTCTCTCACTCAGGTATGGCAGTGGAATGGGAATAAATGCCGTTTCTCAGGCTTAGTTTCTATCTGGCCTTGATTGCCCAGCTCATGACTTGGGAAACAGTCGTGATTATTCCAGGGTGAGCGGAGAGTGAACAGAGAGCATGTGACTCCAAATTGGAGAAGACAGGTCCAAATTCCCATTCATCCACGAAGCAACAAGAACAAGAACAAGAGAGCAATGTAGTGCTGTGTTTTAAATGATAACTGATGACTAGTAAAGTGACCCCTTTATATGTCTAGTGAATCATGGTCCCACTGAAGTCAGATGATGAAACACCCACTCTTTACAGAGACAAGGATAAGAAATGAAGTGATAGAAAGTCCTCTTTCCCGCATGCTGTAATTAGGGAAAGAAGATTTCCTTTCAGCAAAGACCAGGAAAACTTCGTAAACAAAGAGGCGTATAAGTTTCTTCACTAGTCATACATTCGATTGACTGATGGATCAATAGTTA
Organism: Artibeus jamaicensis; assembly: GCF_021234435.1. Classification (NCBI taxonomy): domain Eukaryota; kingdom Metazoa; phylum Chordata; class Mammalia; order Chiroptera; family Phyllostomidae; genus Artibeus; species Artibeus jamaicensis. The sequence continues at coordinate 12,266,644 of NW_026521823.1, read as the reverse complement.
GATAATTATCATCATAATCTCATCATTGCAATTATTACTTTTTATTGTTTACATGATTAACTGAGAGTCTTGCTAACTTTGACCTTCCATTTTAGGACAATTTTGAACAAGGAACAGGATTTCATTGATCATAGCAGAATGACAGAAATTAGATTCACTGGTGGCTAGAGTTCCTTCCTCCACTTTCCATGAAATACTCCGTGGTTGGCATTAACATGGACCTTACAGGCACATGTGGTCCTGGTCACCACCTGTCACTCTCCTTGACACTGACCTCATGCAGGGTAAGTCTGCCGAGGTTTGCTCTCAGGAAACACCTGTCTTCCTATTCATTGTTGCCACTATAAAGTACAATAAATACACATCTGAAATATAAATGAGGTTTTATTATCTTGAGAGATGACATGAAATTGTAACATGTGTCATTATATCATGTGAAGAAGCTTACAATGAAAAATATCTCACTTATGTGTGTGACCTAGTGAACAAAATAAATAGACAAACAAAGTAGCTGACAAAAATAGAAACAGAGGCATAGACACATGGAACAGACTGAGAGTGGACAGTGGGGAGGGAGAGCATAGACTGGATGAAAGAAAGTGAGGGGATTGTCCACAGCACATATATGCATTAACCATGGACACAGACAACAGTGTGGGGACGGCCTGAGGAAGGGGGTTGGGGGCTGGGTGAAAGTGGGCAAAGAGGGGCAGAGAATATAATAGTGTCAACAATAAAAATAAGTTTCAAAATATGTCAGTTTAAAATATACCTGTTCTGGCCAGGGGGCTTAGTTGGCTGGAATGCCATTCTATACACCCAAAATGTTGCACATTCTATCTGCAGGTGGGCACATAGAGGAGGCCACTGATTGAAGTATATCTCTCACATCGATGATTCTCTCTTTCCCTCCCTCTCTCTGGAAATCAGTAAACATACCCTCAGGTGAGGATTAATTTAAAACAAACAAACAAATAAATAAATAAATTTAGTTTAATACACCCAATGCATTCAAATCACATCAGTTGTGTGATTTAAAATTAAAGTTTAAAATGTGAAAATGTCCATCTTAGAATTAATGAAATGTAATAAACCATATATAATGTATAATACATGTGGTTATATATGGCAATGCATATTACTATTATTATTATATAAATAGTTCATCTTGAGCTCATTTAGGAATGCAATATCAACATTTTTATACCAGGGCCAGAGACATGAGAGGCCTTAATTCATTTGCTTTTGTCAATCAATTATTTTTTAAAATTAGCTCTTTGACTAAAGCATTGGTTTAGATAACCTAGATGATTACTTTTGATCTAAAAATATAAGGAACTAATAGAATCTCTGATGTATTTCTATGAGGAAAAAATATAGCTAGCCAAAAGACTCCTGATTTTTATTTCATATGCCTAAGTTTGGGGTTTAAATTATTTATTGTTAGCAAGGTTTTCCCACTCTATTTTGACTATGTGCACTGTATAAAAGTTGCTATCTCCAAAGTTATTTGGAGATAGTAAGTTTATTTACCAAACCAAAATTCTATCTAGCACCATACTTGTTCTTAAAATTTCTTTTGTATATGCATTTAAAATATACACCTTTTTATAATCAAATTCCATATAATACCTTTTAATTTATCAAGTGGAATCAAGTGTATATCAAATGATTTTCTTATTTTTCATTTGACACTGAAAACTAAATGTGTTTTTTGTTGTGCTCCAGGATTGATGAGCCCTTAATTGTGCCCATTTATCCTCAATTCTGGTCTCCATTTAGATAGTGCCTATAACTCTTAAAGTAAACTGAAATAATAAATGAAAGAAATTAAGCAATTCAAAACTTGGTTAAAAGGAGATTGTCCAATTTTAATATTAATTGTAGTTAATATTAATAACATCTTATTTATAAAGTTTAATATTTAAAATAATTATATATCTTAGGTACCCATTCACCTTATTTTACCAGTGAAGAAACTAGATTACACAGGTAGGCAGTACTAGGGGCATATCTTAAGCCAATATATTCTGACTGTAAGGACCGCACCCTTCACAACTACCTTTTGCCAATCCCTTTATAACTTTGTTTCCTCTTACTGTGAGAGCCCAGTATAGAGTGAATTTCTGAGAGACGAGATCAAGTGTTATCTACATTTATCTCAACCGCTTCATGCTTCAAAGTCTAGTCAGTTTTCACACTTACTGAAAAGAAGTTTTATTTTTAAAATTCTAAACACTCTATACACACAGAGACACGTACATGAACAAAGACAAAAACAAACACATTACTAGTAAGCAACCATAAAAAAAACTCATATACTACAAAATCCAAGAAATCTTTTCCTAAATATAATTTTTAGAAATCTGGATGAATTATCTTCCATGAATGGAGACAGACATTCTGCTTCAATAAAGATATTCAAAGTGAGAAAAAAAAAAAGAGATCTTAGCTGATTTCCATAGATAACTTCAAACTCAGATAAGATAAAGCTATACTAATCCAAGAAGTGTTTGTGTTGTGAATTAGTCACCTTGAGATTCTGTGGAAAATGCAAAGAGAATAGAGTAGAATTTTGTTATCTCAGGTTAATTCTTGTAGAAATGTAGATAAGCAAGAAAATACCAGGAAAAATAAATAAGACAAGGGATTAATATTATCTCTACTAAATGTTAGTTGTAGTATACACCACCAAGTGCTGTTAAAAATTAGATACTAGCATAAAAAAGAACAACAGAGGCTGGTGGCTCAGAGGCCTCTCCCACGGGAAGAAGGAGTGAGCTTGTGTCCACTGTTGGGGGTTTCAGGGAAGCCTTTGGAACTGGTTTCCACGTAGCCTTGGGTGCCACCTGGACGTGTGTTACTCTAGATGCCTGGGGGACACTCGGAACACGAGAGCTGAGGAGTATGCTTGTAAAGTGAGAAACATAGTGGGTTACAGCCTGTAATTATCTTTGGATTCAAGACTTTGGACACCTTGTTAAGAATATTTTATTTATTTATTTTTAGGGAGAGGAGAAGGGAAGGAAAAAGAGTGGGAGAGAAACATCACTGTGTGGTTGCCTCTCATGTGTCCCCTACTGGGGACCTGGCCTGCAACCCAGGCATGTGCCCTGACTGGGAATCAAACCAGCGACCCTTTGCTTCATAAGCCCGTGCTCAATCCACTGAGCTACACCATCCAGGGCAAGACTCCTTTAAAAATTCATTATTCAGGTATTTTTCAAATTTGGCAGATAAGCATATAATGCATTGAAATGGGGAAAATAAGATAAAATACTTAAAAAATACTGTATATGTTTTAAAATAAATTATATACTTAGGTAGAGGTTTTTTCCACTTTATTCAGAAATAATTTTTTGTTACACGTATATCTTCAACATAGTCATGGAAGTTGTAATACATACTTGTACATTCCTTGACAATGCTCCTTTAGAGATGAGGTTTATTTACCTTAATGAAGTTAGTAAATTTTTTTGTAGCCAATAGAAAACAGCAGAAGTTATCATCTGTGGCTTCTGAATGTGTTCTTGGGATGCTTACTCCGGAAGCAGCAGTCATTATGTCATAAGTCTGCCTTGACAGTCAGAAGACTGTCAAGCTGGGAAGGCCATATTTGGGTGCTCAGACAGATATCCCCAAGTGAACTCAGAGCAGACAGTGTTAGACCCCAGCCAAGCAGGTGAGCCATGTTGAATGTCTGCAGTCCCCTGAACCACTGGCTGTGACGCCATGAAAGACGTCAAGCTGGAATTGCCTAGTTGAGCCATTCTTGAAACCGGCAGCAAAATAAATTTACTATAGAAGAGACACAGTATGTTCAAAAAGACAGTAATATATTTGGTTAGTACACATACGACAGTATTGAAAAGCATGCGGGATCAAAAAGGAATGATAAAAAATCAGATATTCAACAAATGCAGATGACAGATTAATACTTTAGTCTGCTTTACCACATTAGTGCTACTGTTTTAATAGGCAGTGCTAGCAATCTTAATTTTGATAAAATAAACAATCACCAGGGACAATATGTTTTTTTTTTTATGTTGGTTGCTTTGAGGCTTTAAAAGTGCATGGTATTTGCTATTCACTGGTTTTCATTCAAGTAGTTTTATAAATGAAGTTTTTTTTAATTTTTTATTTTTCTGTCTATAGTGATGATTTTCCCATAGGTGAGCATGGACTCATTTAGTCAGCAAACCAAATCCACATTATAAATCATGGATATATTTTAATTAAGGTTTATTTGCTGTTTTTCAAATAAATTACATTTTTTCAAATTAGTGTAATTTTTACATTTTTATCCTCAAATGTCTAAATTTATTCTTTTGGCACCATATTTAATATGAATTAAATTAATTTTTGTGATGCCAATTTATTTGCATCAACATCAGAGTAAAGTAATTCTATTATCAAAATCTGTTTCTGCCCTGACTGATGTGACTCAATTGGTTGGCATGATGACCTGTAACTGAAAGGTTGTGGATTCGATTCCTGGTCAGGGCACATACTTAGGTTGTAGGTTCTGATTCTGAACATATATGGTCTGCTGTCTAGGCATATGTATGGGAGGCAATACTTCCTTCTTTCATTGTTTCTCTCTCCCTACCTCTCTCCTTTCCTCTCTCTCTGAAAGCAATGAAAAACATAATGTTCTCAGATGAGGATTAAAATATATGTGTTTATGTCATTGCCTTGCTACCTGTTTATAAGTATTACATTAACCACATTATTCCATAGTTCTCTTTTTAAAATTTGTGTAAAATTTACTTTGTAAGATTATATATTAAAATAATGAAGCTCCTTAAAATATTTAAGCACTAGACAATAATTAGTATTACAAATATTATATAATTATATTCCTATGTCATACATACTAGAGGATTTTTTAAATTAAAGCTCCATTTTTATTTTTTATATTGATATATATGTATACATAGATGGGGTCTGTCTGGAAAAACTCCAACCATTGTTGATAGAATGAGAACAGTTTGTGTGACATCGATGTAACCTGGCAGCCAAGGAGAGTGGACTGGAATGCGCATGCAAGAACAATGATGACTTCACTGTACTAGTCAGTGGGGGAGATATATGCTGATGACTGAGCATGTGTACAGTGTGGCCTTTGCATTCAAAATGTCTGAGTGAGCAGAGCAACAAACTGAATCAAATTTTGCCTTAGGCTTGCATATTCATCCATAGAAACTATCTGAATGATTATAAGGCTGCAGCTTTGAGCAACCATCATTGGTAGCTTCATGACAACAACACATCTTATGCAGTTTTTGGTGAAACATCCGATCAGCTGTTAACTGAGCCCCACTACAACCTAGATTTGGCACCCTGTGACTTCTGGTTCTCCCCAAAACTAAAATCACCTATGAAAGGGAATAGATTTCAGGACATCGATGAGATTCAGAGAAAATATGACAGGGTAGCTGATGGCATTTGGGATAACTGTATGAGATCCCAAGGTGCTTACTTTGGGTCCCAAGGGACTAAGGCATTATTATCCTGTGTACAATGTTTCTTGTATCTTCTTCAGTAATGTCTGTTTTTCATATTGCATGGGTGGATACTTTCTGGATAGATCTTGTATACGCAACAATATTCATATACGTATACTGGATCACATAGATAATAATATACTGAACTATGTGTATTATATTATAAATGTATATCCCATATGTATCATATCTATAATAAATGTCCATAATATTACAACTCTCTTTCTCTCTTCTGTTCATGAAGGCCTAACTATACCCTGAGCTTGATTATACTCTAGACAAAGCTTCTTCTTGCCTCTGACCTCCCTCCTAGCTTCAACTCTTAACAGAATTCTCAGCATCTAAACACAAAGTTCTGACCTTTGTTTTGAGCACATACTGTAGAATACTAATAATTACAACTTCTCTTCCTTCTATGAGGTAAATCTTTTCACCAGGCTTACAAGGCAGGGGTGGTTCCGCCTCCCCCACTCTCAGGAACCTGGGAACCATTTCTTTAAAATGTAATAATCAAAGTAGACGGCACCAGTTTCTCCGAATTTTTGTGGGGCAGTGGGAATCTAACATCAGGCAAACTTCCTCAAATTGGGAAAATGCTTTCTGCTCAAGAAGTTACAAGAAAGCTTGTTTTCACTTGGGTAAAGCCAATTAGCAAACATGCATGGCCTATAGTCCACATGCCCTAGCTCTTAGCTCTTAAAAACTCATGTTTCTTTGCATTGACATGATATTTTTAATTTAAAAAGGAGGGAAAAGAGACAATTATATTCCTATGTCATATGGTAGTGGATCTTTGGGACTAAAACCTCATTTTAATCTTATCAGGTCTTTGCCTGAAAATTATAATTGAATCAGTGTAATTACTTCTAATCTGTATTGCATAGAGTTGTGGCCAATTTTATTAGGAAGTTATAATGAAAATTATGATTATTAAGTGAACATTATACCCGTATGGTCTATGTTGCTAACCAGAAAATTAATGGCCATTTCTGAAAACCCTACCTAAAAACCTAGGTTCGACCCAAAGACTTGTCTCTCTCTGAAGTGTCATGTTTGTTTATATGTTTGTCTTGCTGTTTGTTTACATCATTTTCATGCAGGTTCTCTCTAGAGTCAGGGCTATTGTCTTTTTTGTTTACTAAGCTGTAGCCAAGGATTGGCCCAGGGGAAAAATTAAGGAAATGCGAATTAACACAGAAATGATTGAGGGAGTAAAACCTGGAAATGGTCAGCAATCCAGTACCTGGAAACCTGCTCCTCATGTACTTTGTCTTCATTAGATCTTATTAGATTCATTGCTTTCTTTCTTTTTAAGTCAGTTTCATTTTTTCTGTGTGCACATAGCCTGAAATAGTCTCCACAAAATTTCTGTTTACATAATCTGAAATCAATCCACTTCCAAGGTGATTGACTATCTCTCAGACCCAATTCTAAATTTCTAGAAGACAGAATCTGATTAATTTATTTTGGGTCAGTATTTATCCACTGGCAAAGTAGCTTGCCAAGTAAATAAAATCAAGTGTCAACAACCTAATTGATGGGGATCCATCCCTATTGGATTGGAGAATGTCTCAGCAATATCTTTTCTAGTGTAGTTGCTGATAAAGAATCATCACTGCTGTACCAGAACTTCATATGGGTCTGTTGATTACAAAATTGAATTGGAGTTTTTTATTTTATATTTTTTATTTATTTATATTTTTTATGGCCAGCTCACAGAGTGAGGTTTATATCCCCTCTTGCTGAGTCTGGTTTGTAACTGCTTGACCAATAGAATAAAGCATTGGTGACCCTAGATCAGTTTGTGTGTTCAGACCTTAAGGAATTGCCATTTTCCATCTTCTGTCAATTTAGAAGCTTGCTCTGAAAATTCAGCTGTGAGGAAGAGCAAGTGACCCCATGGAGAAGACCCTGTGGAGAGAAATGGCTAGCTAAGAACTTGCTACCCATGTGAGTGAAGCATCTTAAGAATACATTCTATAGCCCTGGGAGAGCTGCTGCAGCAAATGCTGTGTGGAGAAAAAAATGAGCTGTACAAATGATTCCTGCCCAGACTGCAGATTCCTGGGCAAATAAGTATCTCTTTAAACCAGAAGGGTTAGCTGATTTGTTTCAGAGTAACAGATAACCACTATATCATTGTAAACATTGCCACATTATATGCTCAATTATAAAAAGTGTGTATGTGTATACACACATGTATATGTATATATATATATGTATATATGTGTGTGTATATATATATATATATATATATATATAAAATGCATCCACATTTAGTTCTCATTTAAAATCTGATTTGGCCTTATTCAATTAAACAATCACCTCGACTTTGTCCTATTACAATTATTCATTTGAATTTAGTTGTTAGGTAAAGGAAAAAATTGAAGTTTTTTCCATAGAAATCTCAAAAACTGCAATGATTGTCCTCTACTATGTTTTGGAATATGCTCATTGGTAAGAAAAAGTGCTTAGCTGTGCCTCTGACATGGTATTATTTCTAATAATAATTGATATAGCATTATGTTTTTTAATTAAATTTTTAGCAGAACTCTAAAAACAAATCAATCATTTGGTGAGTATTTATTGATTGACAAATTAAATTTACAGGTATCTTTTGTAGTTGCTGATTACGACTTTTAAAAGTAAAGGTCAGCAATGCTTCCATGGAGAAAAATGGGAAAGGAATCTGGCCCTGTTTCATGAAGGTAACTAAGGAAAATTGGGGAGTGATGTAGAGGTTTGGTGGCGGAGGGGGGAGAAGTTTGGTCTATTAACTTGCTGCCATTGCAGGTGAGCATCAACAGCGAAACCGTGGTCTCTACTGGCAGAGCACAGTGGCTGAAAAGCTTGTCCCTATACATCAAAATGATTCATAATTATATTTTAAATGCACCACTTCCATATTGCGTGACGCGGTTATTAATACATATGGAAAACATACTAAAATTAAACTTTTTATGATATTCCATTTCAAATAGGGAGATATTTGAAATGGAATATGATATTCCATTTTAAACCAGGGAGATTGGTTTGCTGTTTTACAACAGACATTTTCACATTCCCTTGATGGCACAAGTTGAGCTCGTTTTATATGGACATTTGCAAAATGGCAGTTTTCTCTGCTTTTAAATATCCATTTCCATGTCTCATAAATTGAATAGACCACAAGACTGTAGATGCAGTCTTATTTACTTGTTGTAATTGTTCTGTTTGTTGAGGTTGGTAAGAATAAATACAATACTTCATGGCTAGCAGAAGCTATAATAAAAAATCAGCCTAGATAACTTTATACTTTTTCTTATTCAAATTGGAAGCTAATATAGTGACCCATATAGCATTTTTATTAGGATGAATACAAATATAATCTTCCTTATAAATAAAGTATTGCACCCTTTACTCACAACTAGAAATAACTAAATCAAAATTGCAGAAGTTGCAAATATTATAAGAAAGAACTATAGAGGGAAAATTCTGCACAGGAAAATAAATACTATAGTAATGCAGTCTTTAAAAAAACTCTTGTATTAAAGAGAAAAAAATGAAATTTAATATTTCATTCCAATACTTAAAAAGAAAAAAGTATAGGATTTTATGAATGAAGGAGGCCCATTACAAATTTTAATATCATTTCTGAAAGATCATGAATTTATACATATGTATATGAAAAATATATATTTAGTATTATAGCCTGTTTAAATACGAGGAGCAGAGGTCCTATAGATTCATATCTATAAAAACAGTGTGAGTCACTATTTTTAAAGGTGAAATAAATAATAAAGCATTTATAATAATTAAACTTCAAAATATTACTTTCTGAATAAATTAGCTCTGTGTAATGTTTTAAATCTTATTGTGTTGCTTTAGTATTTAAATTACATTTTGGAACAGGTAAAGTCTGAGACATAAGAAGGTTTATAATAATATTATAAATTTAAATCTATTTTTGTGTCAAGGGTTGATTATGGATTTTCAGCATATATTGACAGCGTGAAAAAAGTTTTCTTCATATTCTATATCAGTACTATGACTTTGCATGGAATTGAATTAATTGGATAGTTAAATATTATTTAGTGAGAATCAATTGGATGTATTCATTTCATGTTTTTATCCTCATCTGAGGATATATTTACTAAGAGAGAGAAGAAGAAAAAGAAAGTGAAAGAGAAATATCAATGTCAGAGAGAAGCATCAGTATGTTACCTCCCACGTGTCTACACCAGGAATCAAACCCACGACCTAGGTATGTGCCCTCCCCAGGAATTGCACCCACAAGACTTTGGTATGTGTGACAACATTTTAACCAAACCACCTGGCCATGTCTACTCATTTGTTTTCATTTATTTGTTCTTATTTTTAACTTTGCCCCCCAAGAAATTAAAATTTTACTTACAAACACTATAGCAAAAATTCTGAAAGTTTCTTACTTTTAAAGATTTTACAAAGATTTAGACAATAGTTAGGATTTAATTAACATTATTAAGAAAACATCAACAAACTGAACCATATTTATTTTATAACTGGCCAATATTCAGAGCAAAATATGGCCTGAATATGGAATGTCGTGACTTTAATGTGTATTTAACATAGTCATTGTTTTAACTGGGTAACACGTATAAGGTAATAAAGTTTGAATATAAATGGATTTAAGTATCTTTTTGAATAATAGAAACAAAATAATGTTATTTTGCAAAATAAAACAGTCAAAGGGAAAATCTTGAGAAACTTGCACAGAATCCTCTTTTTATCTAGATCTTATTAAACCTGAACTATATTTGGAAAAGATGTAGTAAGTAGGTTTTCATACTCTCCTGATAGTATAAACCCAAACGAGTTCTCAAGTAAAGAATTAAGTTAAAAATTCTTCCGTGAGAGACAATGCTAGGTTAGAAACACAAAACTTTTACACCTGCATGGATAGATTTGAAATCTTACAATCTTAATTTTCCACAATAAGATCAAACTGGCCAGGACAGATGTGTAGGTAGATATGCTTTGCTTCTTTGCATGAATAAAAGAAGTATAACAACCAATTTAAACACAAAAACAAGCAGAATTGCCAGAAAATTGAACTGTATGGAAGGTCAGCTTCTAAGGATTAAAGAACAAATATTTATCCAAACTGGTAGGAGGGGTGGAGACAGGAAGCAGGGGCAGCAAAGGTAGGGGAGGCAGCATTGGGAAGAGTAGGATATCCCACATTCACTGGTGGATAAGCTGGGAGGAACAACTGGGGAGCAAGACAGACTGGCAACGCAGGGTTCCAGTGAGTGGAAATACGCCTCAAAACCTCTGGCTGTAAACACCTTTTGGTGCTGCAGTGGCAGGAGAAACTCCCAGTATCACAGAACAGTCTGGTGGAGAGGCCCATGGGATGCTGGAATGTACACAAACCCACACACCCAGGAATCAGCAACTGAAAGGGCACAATTGGCTTATGGGAAATAAGGGAAGTGACTGAAAGCAGGGTGAGAGCCAAGCAAGTGGCATTATTCACTCTCTGACCCATCCCCCACATGCAGAGTCAGAAGTAGGTTGCCCTGCTGGGGTAAATACCTAAGACTCCACCCATTACAACATAACAGGTGCTCAGAGACAAAGAAATATGGTCCAAATGAAAGAACAGATCAAAACTCCAGAAAAAGAACTAAGTGACAAGGAGATAGCCAATCTATACAATGCAGAGTTCAAAACACTGGTAATCAATGTGCTCACAGAAAATGACTGAATATGACCACATAATAAAGGAAGAAGTGACAGCTATACAAATGAAATAAAGAAAAATACACAGGGAACCAACAGGGAAGGGAGGTAGACTGGGATTCGAATCAATGACTGGAGCAAAAAGAAGAAATAAACATTCGGCCAGAACTGAATGTAAAAACAAGAACTCAAAGAAGTGAGGAGAGGCTTAGGAACCTCTGTGACACCCAGATTATAGGGGTGCCAGAAGGAGAAGAGGAAGAGCAAGAAATTGAAACTTATTTGAAAAAATAATGATGGAAAACTTCCCTAATCTGCCAAAGGAACTAGACATGCAAGCCCAAGAAGCTCAGAGAATCCCAAAGAAGTTGGTTCCAAGGAGAAAATCATTGAGACACATCATAATTAAATTACTCAAGATTAAACATAAGGAGAAAATCTTGAAAGCAGCAAGAGAAAATGAAACAATTACCTACAAAGGAGTTCCCATAAAACTGTCAGCTGATAGTCAAAAGAAACCTTACAGGCAAGGGGCTGGAAAGAAGTATTCAAAGTCATGAAAAGGAAAGACATACAACCAAGATTACTCTATGTAGCAAAGCTATCATTTAGAATGGAAGGGCCAATAAAGTGCTTCCCAGATAATGTTGAGTTAAAGGAGTTCATCATCACCAAAACTTATTACATAAAATATTAAAGGAACTTATCTAAGAAAAAAAGATCAAAACTATGAACTGTAGAATGACAGCAAATCACTACTATCAACATCTGAACTCAAAAAAAAAAAAGGAAAAAAAAACTAAGCAAAGAACTACAACAGAAATAGACTCACAGTAATGGAGATCATATGGAGGGTTATCAGCAGGGAACTGCTGATAGGGAGAGAAAGGGAGAAAAAGGTACAGGAAATAAGAAGCATAATTGGTAGGCACAAAATAGACACAGGGAGATTAAGAATAGTATAGGAAATGGAGAAGCCAAAGAACTTATATGTACAACTCATGGACATGAGGGAGGGAATAATGGACATGAACTACTGGAGAGGATGCTGGAGTGTGTGGGGTGCTGGGTAAAGGGCGAAGGGAAGAAAAATGGGACAATTGTAATAACATAATCAATGAAATATACTTAAAACAAAATAAAATTAGAAAGTATTTTATCAAATATATTACATGTTATATTGCTCAAAGTTGTTAATATATGTACCTCAAAAACATAAAAACCAAAAGGTATGATCAAATTTGAGCACTAATTGAAACCATTTATAGAAATACGGCAATAGCATTATGCAATAAAGTTAACAGGAGTTTTTTGTGGCAAAAAAGAAAGCATACCATATGAAATTTATTATCTTTGCCGATATTATGAGTGCAGTTCAATAGTGCTAAATAATCACATCATTGTGAAACAGATTTCCAGCACTTCTTTATCTTTCCATCTGAAACTCCACATCCTTTGTACAAATCCCCTTCTCTCCTCCTCCCAGGCCCTGTTAAGCATCATTCTACCTTTCAGATACCACAAGGTAATTTAATTAATAGTCCTTTTTTTTAGAAGTTCTGTTTTATAAAATCTTGTTAACACAGTATCCCTCATATCTATTCAATGATAGAACTGTTTTCCCACAAACACATCCAAAAGTCACTTGTGGAACATAAGCCTATAGAACAGCAGTTTGAGAACTACCAACTATTACTTTTGGGAGAGAAGTACTAACATTACTGCATTCTGCTATGTTCCTTGTTAAAACAACTCTTTAAGAGTAAAATTTACAATTAGGGAAATATAAATAGATCTGAATCAAGTTACAAAATAACAGAAGTCAGTGCTATGGAAAAATAATTCATACTGAATTTGAAAAGGGAAGTTTTGGGGGCCAGATTACAAACTTATATCAGTTACTTAAACCGATGGAGTTTTTAGTAAGAAATTGACACTTCCACCAAGATGGAGGCATAGGTGGAAGCACTGCACCTTCTCGCACAACCAAGTTTAAAAACAACAAAGTTTTAGCAACGAAAATTCAGCCAAACCACAGAAAATTGAACTACACGGAAATCTGACAACAACAAACACTTCAGCCAAACCAGTAAGAGGGACAGAGCCAGCAGCAGAGCGGGGCTGGGCAGGAAAGATCCACCTGACCCACCCGGGTGCATAACCCAAGCACACAGGCAGCCATGGATGGATCCCAGGTGTGGAGCAGCAGCAGGCAAGAGGACCCACTGAGGGCACAAGGCAGTGGAATCACTGAGGGCTGATCACGGTCACACATCCACGCGCAGATCAATCGGTGAAGAAGCCAGCAGGGAGATGGACCGAGCAGGCCCCAGCAGCAGGAAGTGGCAGAGGGAATAGCCATTGTCCCTTTCTGACCCCACCCCCACATACAGCGGCACAAACCAGCAACCTGGGTAGCCCCGCCCTGGTGAACAACTAAAGCTCCACTCCTCATACATATCAGGCATGAACAGAGCAAAACATTACGGCTCGAGAACAACTCAAAGCATCAGAGCCCATAACTCTAAGCAATGAAGAAATAGCCAAACTTTTAGATGCACAGTTCAAAACATTGGTGATCAGGATGCTCACAGAACTGGTTGATTTTAGTCACAAATTAGAGGAACATATGAAAGTTAAACTAATTGAAATGAAGGGAAATACACAGTAAACCAATATTATTGGAAAGGAAACTGGGACTCAAATCAAAGGAGTGGACCAGAAGGAGAAAAAAAATGACCAAATAGAAAAGGATGAAGAAACAAGAATTCAAAAAATGAGAAGAGGCTTAGGAACCTTCAGGACATCTTTAAACGTTCCAACATTCAAATTATAGAGGTACCAGAAGGGGAAGAGGAACAGCCACTAGTGGAAAACTTATTTGAACAATTAATAAAAGAGAACTTCCCCAATCTGGCAAAGGAAATAGACTTCCAGGAAGTCCAGGAAGCTCAGAGAGTCCCAAAGAAGTTGGACCCAAGAAGGAACACACCAAGGCACATCTCATTACATCACCCAAGATTAAAATGAAGGAAAGAATCCTCAAAGCAGCAAGAGATAAGGGGACAGTCACCTACAAAGGAATTCCCATCAGACTGTCAGTGGATTTCTCAAAAGAGACCTTGCAGGCAAGAAGGGGCTGGAAAGAAGTATTCCAAGTCCTGAAATCCAAAGACCTACATCCAAGATTGATCTATCCAGCAAAGCTTTCATTTAGAATGGAAGGACAGATAAAGTGCTTTTCAGATAAGATCAAATTTAAGGAGTTCATCATTACCAAACCCTTATATGAAATGTTAAAGGGACTTACCTAAGAAAAAGAAGATAAAAAAGATGAACAGTGAAAGGACAGCAAACTCACAGTTATTAACAACCATACCTAAAACAAAAGCAAACTAAGAGGACAGGTAGATCAGGAGCAGAACCATAGAAATGAAGATCACATGGAGGGTTAGCAACAGGGGAGTGGGAGAAGGAGAAGGGGGGAGAAGGTACAGAAAATAAGTAGCATAGACAATAGGTAGAAAATAGATGGGGGGAGGGCAAGAATAGTATGGGAAATATCGAATCTAAAGAACTTGAGACACGTGGTCATAAACTAAAGGGGGGAGTGGTGGGGGAGGGGGTGTGCAGGGTAGAGGGGAATGAAGGGGGGAAATAGAGCAACTGTAATGGCATAATTAATAAAATATATTTAAATAATTGAGTGGATATGTAAGTCCAGAAAAAATAATTAAAAACAAGTCAGCAAGGCAAATTTCAAATTAACAAAAAGAGGTAACAGCTCCTAAAATAATCTGGCTGTCTTTTTACCAGAACATTGCTGTACAAAATTATATGACATAATGTAAAACATATTATAGAAAAATTCCTAATCAAATATAAGGTTAGAACAAATGGCTTTTAAGTTTTGTCTCAAGCTATTATACAGGATTCTAAATCTTAATGTAAAAAAAAAAAATGCCAGGAATTATGACTTTCTTATCTAAACATAATATATATTGGGCAATTTTTCCCTTAAAAATACACAGCTAATTTTACTATACTACAGTTTTTTTTTTACTATACTACAGTTTTTAATAATTTATGGAAATTACAATGCACATTAATGTAATCTAATTAAGTCACTTGATTTTTTTCCTCAAAAATTCTGAAAATTTATGTAGTCCTTTTAATCTTCAGATACTTAACTGAGAATTATGAACACCTACCACTGTGAAAAATCATGAAGACCTGCTCCTGTGGGGTTAGCCAATGTTCATGCTGCTTTTCCCAGGCTGTGTTTATCTTTCCCTAAATTTATTAGAGTCAGTGTAATCTGTTGATGATCAAATGTTTCCTGGAAAGCTTCAGTTTTCGGAATAAATTAGTTTTGCTAAGTGTTCATTGCAGGAGTCTTTGCAGAACTGAGAGAATGTAATGAAGAACACTTATGCTTCCTTTGGTGAAATCTGACATTTGGATCACTTCCTGCTTTTTTGCCATTTATGGTTCCTTAAGGATACACAACCGTCCTTTGGCCCAGAAACCCTCCTTCTTACTTTCCTCCAAGTGTAATGGAGACAAATGCTCGGTTTCTCTGACTGTGCATCGTTCACTCCTTTGTCGTTCTGTGGACTTCAGCCTAGTACCACCTGCTGTAGAGATGTTAAACATCTGAGGGATTCTGTTTGGGGCTTGAGTTTTTATGAACACGACCCCTCCTATTTTTTCTTCCCTTGACATAAAAGAAGCCTGAACTCTGTATTTTCTTAAAATGGATTTGAGGCACCACCAGGTGTATGAACTTCTCCATTAGTACCTTCTAGATCAATTGAACTTTCTTTACTCCGAAGTATGATGTCTTGAGTTTTGGCCTTTGGAAGTGGCTCCAGGCACAAAGAATTTGGCCCAGTAACATGAGAAGTAGGAACCATATTTTTGTAACAGTGGAAAACTTCAAATATGAAAGTGAAATTAAAAAATTAAGTTTATTTCTTTCCCCCTTCTGGTACCCCTATAATTCGGATGTTGGAGAGTTTAAAGATGTCCTGGAGGTTCCTAAGTCTCTCCTCATTTTTTTTTGAATTCTTGTTTCTTCACTCTTTTCTGGTTGGTCATTTTTTTCCTCCTTCTGGTCCACTCCTTTGATTTGAGTCCCAGTTTCCTTTCCATTACTATTGGTTTGCTGTGCATTGCCATTCATTTCTATTAGTTTAGCCTTCATATGTTGGGGAGTGGGAAGAGAAGGGGGGAGAAGGTACAGAAAATAAGTAGCATAGACAGTAGGTAGAAAATAGATAGGGGAGGGCAAGAATAGTATGGGAAATATAAAATCCAAAGAACTTGAGACACATGGTCATAAACTAAAGGGGGGGAATGGTAGGGGTGGGGGTGTGCAGGGTGGAGGGGAATGAAGGGGGGAATAGGACAACTGTAATGGCATAATCAATAAAATAAAAATTAAAAAAAGAAAAAAATGAACAGTTTATAAAAATCACCTGATATTGGCACATTTTATAAATGTATACTGTCGTCACTGCATATATTTTAATTAAAATGCCATGTTCATTAAAAAGTTACACATCTCTCACATATTTGGGGGAGTGCATTTTATTTAGTCAGAAATTAATGCAAACATTATCCATATCTGTAATATTAAAAATGCAGGCACTTTATTATTTGCTTGTTTTTGGAAGCTCTACTTTTGCATATATTTTGCCTTTTGTGAACATATTATGATAAACTTCTTTGAGAAAAAATGTTTACATGTTTTTAATCTTTTTCCCCCTCAGTTTAGGTGTCCTTGAACAAAGTATGACCAGGAGGATGTCACAGTAACACTGCAGCCAATGAAGAGACTGTGCCAGAGGACCAGAAGGACACAGGAGAGTGCCCTTTCCCCTGGCGGTGCTCTTGAAACATTTCCCTTGCAGGTGACAAAATCATAAATCCTTTTATTTGGTGAAAGTGAAGAACAAGAAACTGATTTGATTTTTGTACAAGAATGCTCAGTATTTCTTGGAATCACAGTTTATATCTCAATTATATTTGGGAGGGGGTGAATCTGACTATTATTTTAATGGACATAAGCGGGTAGAACTGATGAAAAGTTTCATCTTTCACTAGCTCCTATGCACAGTGAAATGGAAAAATGAGTAGCTTGAATTACAACCTCTTACTTGTAGCAGGCTGTGACTGCGGCAAGAACAGAGCTATAATCTGCTTTGCCAGGGGATTACAGGGGAGAATACCAACATCTAATCCCTTGCATTGAGGGGGAAAACACTTTAGAAAACTGGGAAGCTTTATTTGCATTTAAAAAGCTATATTGTGAAAATTCAAAGTAAGTTTGTTGTAAAGACCAGGTAAGAAAGTGCTTAGAGTGATTAATGATCCAATTTCATCCATAAATGTCATAGAGAAAAACATAAAACCAGAAATTGTTGTATCAAAGTGCAAGGTCAGGGTTTATTAAAGAGCGGGAACATTTAGGATAAACATTCTTAATGTTGATCACTTAAGATGCTGAATGTTTTTGTCCAAGCATGGGTCACATTCCACAAAGTAATAAAATATACTTGTAACAACCTTGGCATACAGTGTGCCTTTCATAATTTGAGATAAAGTGATTTCATTTTAGGAAGAGTCTACACAAAAATGTGATGATGTTTTCAATTGGTTCTTAAAAATCCTAACTCTGCTTTACTACCTATGCTCTTAATACAGTTTTTCACCACAAACTGAACAGAGGCCCTACTAGAATTTAACCTCTACACCATAAATTCTTTCAAATCATATTTTGATTTTTAAAAATGGTAAATACTTGAGGTTTAAATTAATGTCTTTTTGTCATTTGTTACTGTTATCCTTAGTTTTAATCATGAACTACACTGATTAAAAAAAACAAAATATGGGATTTTGTCCTCTCTTATAATTGATGTATTTATTTTATAAATGTTTAAATAATTACTTATAATTATTTTAAGTGTTTTATCAGCATTTTACTTTAAAAAAAGAACTGATTAGAAAATCGACTTCCTTTATGCAGAATTTTAGGTAGGTAAAAGGTTGTAAAAACAAACCAGAAATGTACCGCATGCACAGCAGTGCTAACCGAAGACCGGAGTCAAAGGGAGAGTCCAACGAGAGCTTTCTGGTAATTCCGAGCTGTGTTAGCACAGGTAGCTAGGTGTTAATAAAGGAAGCGTTCCAAGAGGATCAGATATTACTAAGCCTAATGAATTCGGGAGCTGAATCAGACAATAAGTCTCATTAAGGCTGGAAGCTACAGCTTCAGGCAATCCAGGAGATCTCAGCTTGCCACACCCAGGGCAATGTAGGGAGGACACGCCAGTTTACCCGTCTTCCCAGGGGCCAACTGGTCCACTAGCTTGGACAATAGGGCGGGCGAGGAGGAGAGGGCAGAGAGGTAAACAATAAAGGGAAAATACCTTTGCTGGATGCATGCCCAGTAGAAGCTAAAGACAGCACAGCGGAAAGGCCTTCCACTATAACGAATGCAAAATAGGAGATACATTGGTAACCGTAAGGGGTGGAGCCAACTCTGGGAAAGGTATCACATTGGATAACAGAGACAGAGCTCTGGAAATTCTAGGAAACGGATTCGTTAAGGGGAGGACCCAAGGCAAGCCCGCAGAGGATTGGGAAATTGATTATTTTGAAAGAGCACCTGGTCCTTCCTAAGCCTGAGATAATATAATCGAAGCTTAACGAAACCTTCTCTCTCTTCCCCCCCCTTCCCCTCCCCCATCCTCACTCTCTCTCTAGCACATCCTGGCCCCTGTGCTCCTGCGGTCCTTCTCTGTAGCAGTATGTGGGCCTAGAGCGGTCTGGGGCCTGGCAGCCTCCAAGCACAACTGAGCACAGCAAAGCAGCACCAGCCAACGCGCAGCCGAAACAGACTAAGCTAGCAGGACTGGGCAGAGGCTCAACTAGGGACTGGGCAGAGGCTGAACTAGACTAAGCTTCAGTATGGACTGAACCCATGGCACAGAATCTCTGGACCTTGGCCTTTCTTCCTGGCTTGATGAAGACAAGGGTGGACTTCTTTAACAGCAGGATGGAGCTGAACCTGGGACAGTCCTTTGCATTGGCTCTAGCTACACCAAACCTTACCACCCTATCTCATCGTCACATGTGTGGTCCCTGAAAGGCTTTTCTCAGGACACTGCAAGGACCCCGTTTCCACTGGCTACAGCCGTGATCTCAAAAGTTTAACAGGATCAGGTATAGTAGGGACAGCGGCTTTAGATTCTGGTTCTTTCTGTAACATTTAGCAGTGGCTTTAATAAGATATCATTTTCAGTTGGTGTTAACTGCATATTCCAATGTGCTGAATAATATATAGGACACTTCCGAGATGCAAAGTCCTTGGCAACTGGTCTCTTCTCTACAATATGTTTCAATATTTTTTAAAGCAGAATTAGAGAATTTGGACCGTGGAATATCACTGTAGGCAGGACTTCAAGGGCTTCTTTGTTCCAACTGTCCTGAAATGGCTCTTTGCTCTCTTCTAGCCTTGGAACGCCTCCAGTTTTAGTAGTTGGAGACAGATCACCTTTTTTACATGTCCTTTACTTTATTTTTCTTCCTGTTGAGTAAAATCACATTTCTCTTGTGTTCTGCTTGCATCCTTTGGAGCTACACAAGTAGCTTGAGCACAGGATTAATCAGAACAATAAGTGGTCATTTAATGTATGACTAAACATGAAATGTGTGAAAAAGAAAATTTCTAAGCCCATCATGAGCTCACAGAAATTATCTTCTAGAGCTATTTATCTGTTCACCTTCTATAGTTCTATTTTAAAAGTGTATTTGACATTCATGAAAAATGCCAACACGACAGACTAAGTTGACAAGTCTTCTATTTTTATATACAAGAACTGCAACGCTCTCTAGTCAAGCTTTCCTCTGAAACAACGCCTCGGGCCAGAGCTTGAGGAATCTCCTGTGGGGATCAGGACATTTCAATCCCCGCTTCCTGGGTTTAGATACCAGAAGGTTGTCAGTTAAGTCAACTTGTGTCCAGAAGACACGTAAGTGTTTTGTGTAGACCATCAGAGGATGTTGGTGAAATGAGATGACAAGAACCATATATTGAGATCCTCAGCTAGATATATACTGGGGAACATAAAAAAACCTCTAGTTTTCATTCTAACTTTAAGTGAAAACCCTGATATTGTTACATCTTTTTGCATTTTTGAAAGATTTTTTCAGTCTTTTTGTAATCAATAGTCACAAAGTTTCAACCATGCTAAAAGACATAATAGGATAAACTAAATATGGGGCATGCAGTGAGCTAAAATTCTTCTAGAAAACTACAGTATAGATATGTTATTTCTGGAATATTTATGTGGGATCATTACATAGTAGAATGTGATAAGTTTGTTGAAAATCTGTACAATATTCTTGCTTAATTCAATTCTGTAGAATGGCAAGTATCTGAAGCATGTATCTCTTTAAGCAGGAGTAGAATTTATGGTGGTGCTTTAAAAATAGATACGATTATGTTATTGATTGATTGAGGGATTGAACACTTTTTACATTCTAACCAGAAGCAGAATCCCTCATTAAATATTTGTATCACATTTATGAGCAATGAGATAGTGATGGGGATGTGTTTTTAGTATATGCATATTTCAAGTATTTCATGTATTTGAAATGAAAGAAGAGATCAAAGAGAGAAAATGACCTGAAATCAGAAAATAATGAAGAGAATGCTCTTTTCCCCATATTTTAATGCTTATAACTATAAACATTGTTGGTTCTCCATAAGAGTATGTTTATAGACACACAGAGAGGGTATAAAATAAAAAAGTAAGTACCTATCTCAAGAAAAGCATGTAAAAACTAAGAAAAATAAAAACTAAAAAAAATCACATAAAGCATAAAAGCGTTAATGGAATCATTTTAAATAGCTGAATCCAATAAGATTTGGTTCATTTAACTAGGATTTTAAATTAGATATAGGTGTGACTCTCAGAGTTAAAAAACGTTGGTGGGGATAATGGATTTTATTATAAGGAATATGTACTTTATTAAAGATAATTTCTTGCATTTTGAGATGCTACATATAAGACTATTGCTATAAATACATTTTAGTTGGAATCTTTCATTATAAGAAGTAGACACTCGCACCCTGACTGCCATTGCTCAGCTGGTGAGCATCGTCCTGCAAGATAAAGAGTCATTGGTTCAATTCCAGGTGAGGGAACATGCCTGGGTTGGCAGCTGGCCTGATTGGGGCACGTGTGCGAGGCCACTGATCAGTGTGTTTCTGTCACACTGATGTTTCTCTTCCTTTCTCTCCCTTCCTTCCCCTCTCTCTAAATAAATAAATAATTTAAAAAATAGAAGCAGATGTATGATGTTAATAAACCTTTGTTTTATGAACATATATGGAAGCATGAAAACAAAAAAGGGAGTAAGTAGCGCAGCTACACTTAGGATAATTTGGAAAATTGTTCAAGACACACCAGCATGTCCAGTGACCTCTGAGCACCTTTGAGACCCCGCAGCAGCTGCCTCAGCACTCTGCTTCTGACTCTCCTCTCAAGCAAGGGTAGCTAGTTGTTATTTACTGTTTTCTCCCATCAATGTAGGAGCTTGGGCCCATAAATCAATCACCTGTGGCTGAATTAAATTCTGTTGCTTTGTAGCTTAATAAACTTGGGAATTTTACTTAACCTTTCCAATTCTATTTATTCTCATCCATTAAAAAGATTGTGATACTTACTAAACTGAAATGAGCTGAAATAAGACAAATATACACTGTTAGTGTTTGGC
This sequence comes from Artibeus jamaicensis, assembly GCF_021234435.1. Taxonomy (NCBI): domain Eukaryota; kingdom Metazoa; phylum Chordata; class Mammalia; order Chiroptera; family Phyllostomidae; genus Artibeus; species Artibeus jamaicensis. The sequence continues at coordinate 12,244,646 of NW_026521823.1, read as the reverse complement.
CATTTGATCAAAATCACGATTTACTCTTTTTGTCTTTAGTTCCCCTACTTTTCCTCAATTCTATCTTCTCGTGACTCTTTTTCTTCAATTTTAAGCCTTTGTACTTTCATGAACTCACCAGGCATGCCTGCATTTTGAGAAAATTATCTTTTAGTACACATATACTTTTGGAGTATAAAAATCCAGTATAATAGATTTGATTAACAAAGGAAAACTTTAAGAAATCGAATGTTCCAAATTGTAATCTTTCCCACATACTATTCCCTATAGATGTTCTATCAGAAATGCTTCCTGAATAATTTCATATGGTATGGTCAGGATTCAGTCTAAATGATTTTACTATTCCTTTTGGAAATTATGTAGGAGAAAGGCCGCCTCAAGATGGAACCAAATACACCATATACAGGCATATCCAACAGAAAAATCGGGCTTGTCCCAAACGATGTGTAAATATTCACAAGCAGCCAAAACAAGCAGAGTCACATCAAAAGGCTTCAAGGACTAGAGGGTTTGCGTAGGGAGGTCTGCAGGTCAGGTCACCAGAAGCCAGAATTTAGCAGGGATTGTGCACTCCCACACCCACACCCCGCCACACCCTGAGAGGAAAACTGTGGTTCTAGGCAGTAAAGAGACAACACTGAGGACATGCAGTGTATATGAAAATAGAATACTATATACATGTATATTGGTGTGTGTACTGAAATTATGCATACGTCTATCTGTTGGAATGAACATGACCAACAAGAATAGTAGGAAAGGGAGAATATTAGTTGTAGAAACTAAATATATGTATTTGAAGACCATAGAGGAGATGACCAAAAAATGGCATAGAAATGTTTTAAAATATCATTTGATACCTTTCTGAAAAAAAACATAAATTTCAAGTTTGCTTATTGACAGAATTCACTGCATTCCAGAGAAAATTGACAAAGATTTATTACACATCAAGACTTTACATAGGAATTATATATAAATATATAAAGTTATATATATATATTTAAAGTTATATATAACATTTTAAAGTTTTATGGGTGTATATATATGTACATATATATACACACATATACATATATACACATATACAAATAAGTTTAAATATAAACATTTCTGTGAATAGCAAGACATACTGGCCAAGTCACAAAAGTAGAAAAAATCACATAGACAAATATTTCTCCAGGACAACATATTTACTTACATTATTTTTTCCTTAAAAATTGTATAAATAAACAGACTTACTCATAAGAAAGTCTCGGGAAAGTGAAGCAAATACATATTAATAAGATACAAATTGCCAAACTGTCTTCCATTTTCACATGTTATACATGAGAAATTATTTTCAGCCATTCTCAAGCAACCTAAGCAACCAAATCTGTATTGATTAAAGATGCTAATTATTTAAAATCTGATGGTTTTTTAAAACTAATTTGGTAGTGTGGATATATATATATTTGATATTTATTTGACACATATTTTTTTTATTTTATTATTTATTTATCTTTAGAGGGGAAGGGGCGGGGGGAAGGAGAGAGGGAGAGAAACATCAATGTATGGTTGCCTTTTGTGCGTCCCCTGCTGGGAACTGGCCTGCAGGGAACCGGCCTGCAACCCAGGCATGTGCCCTGACTGGGAATCGAACCACGATCGTGTGGTTCGCAGGCCCGCGCTCAATCCACTGAGCTACACCAGCCAGGGCTATTTGACACATATTTAAATTGATAGTATATATGTGCATATACAAACAACTTTGGCTAAAACCAACAAATAAGACATTTTAAACTTCTTTCTAATTCAATGTACATTATTCAATAAAATGTTTTTTAATTATTGTTGTTCAATTACAGTTGTCTGCATTTTCTCCCCACCTTGAAGATATTTTCTCATATGATTTTCAATATATTTATTGCAAATAATCTTTATCTTATTTCATATTGTAAGTTATTTTTTCTGCTTCTTAGAAATACAAATAAAATTAGATCTTACTTGCCAAATGGATTGATTTTAGTAGAGAGAGAAATAAATAATAACATAAAATTGTGTGAGCCCTGAAGTTATAACTCAAAGTTACCTGAAGCAAGTATAGGACATAGGTAATCCAAAAAGAAAAGGACTATGTTACTAATGATTTGTTTAGAATGTGAATGAAAAATTACTATGGAACTTCTCTATTGTCACAGATTCCTTCCCTTTCAGCTTGAAAATAAGTGATTATCTGAGGCATTGGTACAGCATTTAGAAATCATGTATCAAATGAAGAGATATTGGGTGGGAAGACTGCCACTCCTAAAGATGTTACTCATTATGACTCTTGAAAGAGGCAAGGAAAATGAGAGGAGAATATGATGAACTCCATTTCTCACACATCTCATGATTTTATAAATATTAATAAGATTATATAGGCTCCTAATATCACACATTACCGAAGACTTCACTCTTCCTAACCTAAGATTTAATTGACTAACTGTGCTCAGATAGGAAATGGTCCTTCAAAGACTTTTAAATATTTCAGTTTTTTCTCTCTGTTTTCAAATTTTATATCTCCCTTTGATGCATTAGGTAAAAATACAAATAGTATTGCCAAATGTCGATACACCTCTTAAAATATATTTTGGGTTCTTCATTCAGTAATCATTTGATTATGTTAAAAACCTTGTAGATCTTTGAGTTCTACTTGACAGTCCATTGGAATGTTTTCAGGGAGCATTTTGCAATTAATCAATCACCAGTAACTTCAAGTATCATGGAAGGTCCTAAAAACCTTGTAAATTAAAGGTATGATTACAAATAGAATGAGAGTACAATCTTAACCAATGACAATTTCCTTCCAAAATACTTTAAAATTTATATCCTCACAAAGCTTTTTATTTTTTTACTCTTTAATGACATCACATCAACCTTATATAATTATACTTTTTTATAGTGAATGCTTGTGTTTATTTTTTAAGTGATTGTATTATACTTTCTGGTTCATTCTTTTTTTAAGAACTTATTAGGAGAGGGAAGGGAATTTAAGGGGAAAAAGGGGAGGGATTTTGAGGAACAAGTATGAAAGACACAGGGATGAGGACTGGGGCGGGGGAGGAAACGGGAGGGAGGTGGGGAGACGGGGCAGGGGGGACTGGGATGGGAGAAATAGACAAAAAATGTACTTGAAAAATAACTAAATAAAAATTTTTTAAAAGAACTTATTTATTTATTTTTAGACAGAGGGGTAGGGGGAGAGAGAGAGAGAGGGAGAGAAACATCAATGTGTGGTTTCCTCTTGAATGCCCCTCCCCTGGGAACCTGGCCTGTAACCCAGGCGTGTGCCTTGACTAGGAATTGAACCAGTGTGGTTTGCAGGCCAGAGTTCAATCCACTAAGTTACACTAGCCAGTGTAATTGTAATTATACTTTCTATACTTTCAACTCAACGTCTAATTTTTTTGTTTTTATGCTCATTAAATTTTGATTTTGAAGTCACCCTTAAACAGACTTCTATGTATTTACATGAGTTTCCCTTGGTAGGAAAAGACTAGAGTTTTTCTCATTACCTGTTCTCTGTGCTATGAGTGACTACACTGACACATGCCTGCCACCTACCTGTCTCTCATGCAGTTTCACTCTTAGCTTCCAAGTAGAAAAACAGTGGAGCTTTCCTGCCCATTAATATTTAGCATTATTTGAAAAAAGGAGAGATTTAATGTCTACTTTCATCTATAACACAAATATAAGAATAGTACCAGGTACTCCATCGTCTGGGACCTAGACACTCTATATTATAGTCTTCAAAATTCTAAATTATTATTGGACATGTCCTCTCAAATACTGATGGACAACATATTTGATGTTAATAAAATATATAAATTTAAACTCTGATTTTCTAAGATTCAGATAAAAGGTAGTATTTTTTATGAAAAACTTACTGAGACCTGGCTGGTGTGGCTCAGTGGATTGAACACCTGACTGTGAAGCAAAGGGTCACCAGTTCAATTCCCAGTCAGGGCACATGCCTGGGCTGCAGGCCAGGTCCCCAGTAGGGGTTGTGTGAGAGGCAACCACACATTGATATTTCTCTCCCTACCTTCCCCTCTCTCTAAAAATAAATAAAATCTTTTTTAAAAAAGAAAAACTTACTGACCCCTGTATCTTGTAAAACGTACTTTCTTTAAAAATCTCATTATAATAGGCATTGCCGTCACCACCCAGACTTAGCGAATCTTTCCCTAAAAACTACCACTTAAATTTAAATGTGTGCCCCTTCCTTTTCTGGGATTACATATAACATACTCTGGAACATTTTAACAAATAATTATAAAACCATAGAGAGCATAAAATTACCTGAAAAAGTAACTGAATTAGCAGGTGTACAGAAAAATGTATTTACCTCCCGGCTACGAGGTAAAAATTTTTATGAGGTAAAAATTTCAGGAATGACTTATCCTCAGCCCCTACACTGTCTGTGGCCAAGATGCTGGCTACGTTAACTTCAACCTAGCTAAACATCTATAGTGTGGTCCTCGGCTGGGGGTGACCTTGTCCCACAGGGCATATATAGCAATGTTTGGGGACATTCTTGCTTCTCACAAATGTAGAAGTGGGACTGGGGTGGGTGAGTACTACTAATCTCCAAGAATAATGGTTCAGGATGCTGTTAAACATTCTAACATGCGCAGGAAACTCCCTAAACAAATAATTGTCTGACCTGAAGTGTCCATAGGTCTGCAGTGTCAAGGTTAAAGAAATATGTGCTAGTATAAAGCCCAGGTCAAAGAATGTTAAGATTCAGACAGAGAGATTTTTTCTACCACCCTCCGTAATCTTTACAAGTTTTTGTTCCTGACAGAGAAGTAAACATGTCTCAAAAAATTGAAAATGATCATGATTTTTTTTGTTCTGCGGGACTTACTTTTTATTCACAAATATAGGAATCAACTGATAATGATTTAACAAAAAATATTTGCTCAAAACTTTACCCAAGGACAAACATTATTAGGACTAATATACATTCCTGTGTAACTTTACAAAAATGTTATTTATTTTTAGAGAGAGGGGAAAAGGAAGGAGAAAGAGAAAGAGAGAAACATTGATTGGATGCTCCTAACTGGGGACCTGGTCCACAACCCAGGCATGTGCCCTGGCTGGGAATAGAACCTGCAGCCTTGTGATTCACAGGTCAGCGTTCAATTCACTGGGCCACACCAGCCAGGGCCTTGTGTAACTTTTAAAATTATAAAACAAACAACTTAAAGTGTGGGAACTTTAGTCATTTATATTATTGTATATTGAATAGTACTCTCCTTATCAAATTTGAAATTTACTAGGAAATGTATTTGATACCTAAATATGACTCTTATAGATCTCACTTCATCTCAGCTTCAATTGTTCTGACAGTAAATCCTCAAGTTCCATCATGCATTTTGAGTCTAGGGGAGAACCCAAGTTTTTGCAAAAAGACCACAAAGTTTATAGACATGCAACTATACCCAAATCTAAAATAATGTACCAACATTCCAAGTCGCTGTGAGCTGAGTCAGGGAGAATTTTGTTCAAGTAAATGAAGTAAACTCAGAACTTAAGAAAACTAAAATGAAAAATGCCTTCTGACCAAATTTCAATAAATTAAGATTTGGAGTCCCGGCACTAAGGCTGTAACAATTTGGAACTGTAACTTTGACCTTGTGAGCATGAAGACTTTTGGTGGTATGCTAAGAAGGCCGAGTCTCAGTATATGTGTCTCCCCCACTTTTTTTTTAGTTTAAAGATAGGGAATTATCCATTTGTCTTTCTGTCCCTTTATTTAGTTTTTCTCCCACTGTAAGTTACAATTCTAAGTTGGCTGGTGGAAACCTGCAGATTTCTGATGTTGCCAGAATAAGCATTCCGAGGAGAGCCATGGAAAGTTGTTTTTCTCAATCCCCTGCCAAATTCTCAGTGATTTCTGCAAATGCTTTACTTATTCTCCATATTTTAGGGTCTGGTCTTTATGGGGATTCTTTTGTTTTCTTCCTAAGGTATTAAAATTACAAGAAATTACTTATTTTCATTTTTCACTTTCTCTACTCATTTTCCCAATAGTAGCTTGTTATTTAATGTTCTTTCTGGATTTCTACCCAGTACTTTATGGGACTGAATTCTCATAAAACTCTCAACCTTAGTTCTCTTGCTTCATTTGATCAATTTTCTGTCAGAAAAATCCCCGAGACTACCTACTTTTTCATACCGTGTGCTTCTAGGTTTCCAAAATTCTTTTTTTTTTGTTGTTAGCTATTTTAGAGAATATTTTTGGGTTTTTGTCTGCCTGTTTCCAAAAACATTTACTGGCTGAGATTTCCTTTCATGGAACAATCTGCTACATAAACCATATTTGCACATCTTTACTCTTCACCACACATACTCAAAGCCAGTTACATTAAGAGTATATTTTTCTATTCTCTAGAAAAACACTATTTATGAAATTGACCAAGAAATTTAATTCCTCTAATGATCGCTGCACAAATGAAACAAATTACCCTAATTTCTAAATGCAAAACAAGCATTAATTTCCCATGATAACAAAATTACCAGTTGGTGAGACCTGAGACCTTGGCGATCTCACTCTTGCCTCTGTGAGTTACCTTTGGCTTGTGAAATGTGGCTCATTTCTAATGCTGCGAACATCATGGACCGAAGGAGCATTTTTCTCCTTTAATGACTTTGTTAAGTACAAATGGAAGGGAAACTATATTCTCAATAATATTGTTAAGATAAACTAAAATATTTAAAACCCACCTAAGAATGGGATGATTTTTTTTTTATCATGTAACCTCACAAATGCCATACCCCACTAGGGCTCCAGCACCTACCTGTTGGGTAATTTGCATAATAGTTTTGTAGTCCTGCTTCCAAAATAATAATTATTCTTCTCTCTCGAGGAGTTTCTTTCCCCTGGCGTACATCTAGGATCTCTCAACTGCACGAGACAGAAAGGACCCAGACAAGGAACAAACAGATTAGGTATACGGTACACAGAAATTCCATATTCAAATCCAGTAGATGACTCAGCCTGAATGGGTTTTTCTTCTGCCTCATTCTTACTTAGCAGCCATGTCCCAGAGACCATCTTTCCTACCTGGAGCATTTTTCAGTTTCTTCAGTCGTCTTCTACTTCATATCAGGGAAGCTCGGCTGAAAATGGTGGGAGACAGAGGCAGACAGGGAGAGAAAATCCCAGCTTGTTGTTTTCTCTCTTGTTACCCTGTTTTACAAGTTCTGGCTTCCTATTAAATAATTCCTTAGGATATTTACACTGAGGAAAAAAGAGACGTAAGAGAGACCTTACTTCCTATAGAAATACAAACTGTCTTAAAAGCTCCAGATGAGCCCTGGCTGGTGTAGTTCAGTGGAGTGAGCATGGGCTGTGAACCAAAGGGTTGCGGTTCGACTCCCAGCCAGCACACATGCCTGGGTTGCAGGCCAGGTCCCCAGTGGGGTCATGTGAGAGGCAACCACATATTGATGTTTCTCTCCCTCTCTTTCTCCTTCCCTTCCCCTCTCTCTAAAAATTAAAAAAAAAGAAATAAAATATTTTTTAAAAGCTCCAGATGATAATATCAGAATACAATATGGTTATCTTAGTGTTAATTTAAGAATTATACATATGAAAGTATGTAGAAAATATTTCGTTAAAACTGTGCTATTCAAATCCCATTATAGTTTCATAGAATACACTCATATGATTAACCAGTTAAGGGAAATATATTGTAACACATTACTAACTTGGTATTATTTATAGATTATAATTTATACATTATATACAAAGTAGTTGATACTAAGGTTCAGTAATTAATCAAAAATCCTACCATGTCTTAATTAAATGCTATATGAATAGAATTAAATGTTTTTGTTTTCAGAGTCACCAGAATTTTTCCTGAAAAAAATAAATTTAAATGTGGAGCTCAGAGTCAAAAGACCAGGTAGGCTGTAACCTCTGCAAATGATGCATTCAAATGTCTATTTGTATTGAGGCTACGCCATGGTGACAGGTACCTAAATCTCTGTAGCTGAACATAATACAAATGCAGTTCTCAATGTCATCATAGTCCAAATTAGTGGGGGAAGAAGACTATAGTTAAAATGTACTATGTTATATTCAATTATTCATAGATCCAGTTTTCCTTCATTTTAGGCTTACTGTTCTCAACTAATGATCATCAAGTCTACTACAGAAGAAGAAGCAAAAAGAAAATCATTCAACGGAGAAGTTTTTTGCCCTTGGCTTGAAAGTGGTCATCACACTGTTACTCAGTTTGCCTGATCAGAAGTTATCTCATGACCTCATATATAGAACCAAAGGAGCAGGCTCAGCTGCCTGCTGCAATGAAAGCCAGACTGTGAGACAGGTGTTAGTGCCAAAGGTAAGAGGTTTATTCGGGTGCTTTGACCTGGGAAAATGGTGGACTGCCTCTGAAAGACCACCTCCCTTTTCTGCTCAAGCCTGCAGTGCTCACAGGAATAGGGAAGGGAAGGCTTCTTTTCTACCCAATTATCTTTCGAGCTTTTGGTGCGCTCCAGCCCTATCCATCCATCTTTCTGACTTCAGGTATGCTCAGTGTAAAAATATTCCCTTGTGCTATCTTGGCCAATGGAGGACACTCCCTGGTTCTCCACGCCTCCAGTATCAAGGTCAGTGGGGAGGGAGGGCTGCGGGGCCCAGGAAGTCTGGAGATGCCACGGCCTTCAGCCTGCATCCTGACACTGGACACCCGCATATCTGGGGGAGCTGGTTGGGGCCCCCACGGATGGCAGCCCAGCTGCAGCCTCTGCACAGCTCCCCAACAGCCCCACCCCTCTGACCAGTGGTCTGTGGTAACACACAGACAAAAGGTACGTGAGACACTAGTGTTCCTTTTTTTAAGACTTTATTTATTTAGTTTTAGAGAGAAGGGAAAGGAGGGAGAAAGAAAGAAAAAAAACATAGGCACGAGAGAGAAATATTGATGCCTCTCATGCAGTGCCCTGACTGAGGACTGAGCCCACAACCCAGGCATGTGCCTGACCGGCAACCAAACCTGTGACCTCTCATTTTGCAGGAGGAAACTCAAGCAACTGATCCACACCAGTCATAAGACAAGTTTCCCTTTAAGCCTAGAAAGAAAATTTAATGGTTCCCTAAACACAGTGTTTTCTTTTCTACACTCTGGTTATCTGATTTTACCATATTCCACTATCTATCAAAGCTATATTTGCTAACTTCCTTATATTCTGATACTTCATTCTATCAAAAAAAACAGTTCCTTACAAGGGAGATATTTCTCTGCTGTGCCATTGGAATGGGTTCTGGTGAGGCATTGAGACAACAGGAAATTAAGAGAATGGAAGTGTATCAAAACAATTACACTTGCGTATTGATCTCACAACAGGGAGACTTTTCTGGTTAAAATAAAATGAAATCCCATTGAACATATACAGTTCTAATGACAAGATGCTTCAAAGACCAAAAAAAGGATGCAAAAGAAAGTTTGGAGATATTTATTCTTGGACAAAACTTTTTGAGTGTTAAACCACAAGTTATCTGGTGCAAGAATGTTCCTTATGATAAAAATCTCTGCTCTGAAACACCACTCCTGAAAACTCCCTTCTAACTATTTATTTCCAGGTTAGATGAGATTTCAGGATATTAAGTATGAAAACTGCACTAGGCCTAGTTTATAAAATGGAATTTGGGATTGAATTAATAAGTACAAATTAATCCCACATTGTTATCATGTACAGATTTTGAGTTTGCTAACAGTGTTTGAACAGCAAATTTAGAATTAATTTATAAATCATAACCAGTGTTTTATGTTGGTTTATTCATGAACTTGAAGGTATGAATGCATTTTCCTGAAGGGTCCTCTCACACAGCACCTGCTGCAAGTGTTCCCTTTATCACTCTTGCCAGTGGCTGTACACGCCAGAAACTAATTTCTTTAATTTATTTCTAAATCCACATTAGAGACATTATCTCACTAAGCTTCCCCAAATCCCTATTATATTTATATTGCTGATGAGGTAAGTAACACAGAGAGCACTAAAGGACTCTTCCAAGGTTATGTGTATAAAATGGTGCAGAGACGATCCCCTATGACTTCAGGTGCCTGGTTTAGCAATCCTATCTCTTAGCTTTGCTTCGGTTATTTTGCCCAGAGGAAAAGGTGTCCTTTTTATAACAGACACCTAAACTTTTCCCAGGAGGGGAAATAGCTTAATAGCATCATTTTTTAAAATACTGGTGCTTTCAAATCCAACCTTCTTTATATCCTCCAGGAGAATACATTATCAAATGTCTAATCTTTCTCTCCTGCCATCAATCACTCTGCTGACCCTCAGCCTTTGATTCTGTTTTCAACAAAATAATGGTCTCTTCTAAACAAAATAACTACTAAAAGTCCCTTCAATCCAGTTAGACTTTATGTACTGTATTACTTCTCCCTACTTTTTCAAAAAATAAATGAACATGTAGTTTCAACATACAGTGTATATGTTTATTACTCTCTTACTACTTGACATTTTGCTGCATTAGAATGGTCCTCTACCTTAAGTTTGAAATCCACTGGAAACTATTTTAATTTCTTACTAAGTAATATCAACACTTTCTGTCCATTTCCCCCCTCTTCATCCATTATCTTTATTGTTTCCTGCCCTTCCTTCTTACTATCTCCATTTCTTTCTTTCCTCACTTATTTCATTCTGGATTGTTTTTTTTAAATTTGGAAACATAATACTTGAATGCATTGGCAATAAAATATTTAAATACATTACAAAAACATTAAGTATCCCTCCTCCTAAAGCCCCTTCTTTCATAAAATAAGTTTTAACCACTTATATTAATATTTTTCAGGTAGGAATTATAATTTTAGAAAATATAATTAATCCATTTAGTCTGTCTGGAAAATAAGAGATGGTGCTAGATAGTTCAAAGATGGGGGATTAACTAAACAGAATCGGAGTGGCATTTTTGGGTTTTGGTCTGGAGTGTAAGAAGCTTTGAAGTTGTCAATCTCAAACACATAAGGAAAAGAAATGAGCCAACTTGCAATACACAACTCTCTAGGCAATAGGAGAACTGAAGTCGGGTCAAACTTCTGTTCCCACAGTTGGAGAAACAGAGGAAGAGACAGGGAACCACAACTCACTGAAATTTTCTGTTTTGTAGGAACCAGCACCAAGAGAAAAACAGTTACATTGTAATTGAACTGCTGGAGACTGGGTGTGGACATGTTTGAGAGTTAACACTTCCAGGTCTTAAAGGGCCCCTGACATTGGAAGCCTGCCTAGAACTTTGTGGCTGTTCAAGGGCAAGGCTTCAGGGGAAAGCCCCAGAGCTGACCCCTACTGCCATGTGTGTTCTCGCGGCTAACCGCTCCCGCTCTGCACCTGCACATTACTGGCATGACTGCTGGCACTGGCCACCACTACCATGTGTGGACTGAGATCCTGCAGCCACAGAAGTGCGTACTTACAGCCAGGCCACCCACGGCTGCTTACGGGTTAGAATTTGGCCCTGTCTCCATTCACTGGCCTGCACCACTGGGCTTACCTATTAACTAGCCTTCCTAGGAGTGTACATGCGAAACACCAGTCCAACTGCCATCACAGGCCTCCACTGCTGTGCAAGTGCCCATTGGGAGAAACTGCAGCCATAGGAACATATATTGACAGCCAGGGCCCTCAAGACATTTTGAGCCTCCATCTGGTCCTGTCTCCTGTAACTGACATACACCATCGGGCCTAAGTACAGCTTGCCCATTCAGCTGTGTGCCTGAACTCCACTGACCAAACAGCCATCACTGACCTCCACTGCCATGCACGTGTTCTTGAGGAAATGCTACAGCCACAGGAGTGTACAGTAGCCAGGACTTCTGCAGCTTCCAGTGTACCCACAGTTGTCCCTGGCACTTGCTAGTGGCACTGACCCTCACTACTACGTGTGTCTCTGCAGTCACCGCTTAACATTGCATATGCTTCTGCAGTTGGCCTTCCAGCGTTGAGGGTGTGTACACCACTGGCTTTAGACACCACCACTGCTTGTCTCGATGCCTAGCCTGTGAACCTAAAGGTGACACTGAGGACCCAAACAGTCTTTTCAACCACTTTGGAAGCCCTGGTGTGCTCTTAAGACACACGCAGTTGTCAATGCCATTATATACACAATAATATATATGAAATTATATATTATTCACTCATAGAAATAAAAGAAATATTGTCACTTAGGACAACATTGGTGGATCTTGAAGGCATTATGCTAAGTGAAATAAGTCACAGGAAACACATGTACTATACAATCTCACTTATATTATATGTGAGATCCATGAAGCTCATAGAAACAAAGCTTAGAATAATAGTTGCCAGGGGTTGATGGGTGGAGGGAAAGAGATGTTGGCAAAAGGGTACAAACATTCAAACACAAGATGGATAGTTCCAGAGACACAAAGTACAGCATCGTGAGTTTTGTTTATAATACTCTATTGCACACTTGGAAGTTTCTATAGAGTAGAGCTTTAATTTCCTTACCATAACAGCAACATTATCATGTTAAGTGAGTAATGTGTTAACTAATCTTATTGTGGTGAACATTTCAGAAAATATAAATTTGTGGATAAAATGATCACATTGTGTACCTTAATGGTATATATGGTTATAAGTCAATTATATCTTAACAAAACTAAACAATATTTTAAAAGGCCTACTGAGAGAAAACTAGTGAAATTTTAATAAAGTCTTTAGTTTATTTAATAGTATTTCTTAGTATCAATTTTTTAGTTCTGATAAATGTAGATAATTATATAAGATGTTAACATTACTTGTAATTAAATAAAGATTATATTATCTTTCCAACTTTTCTCTAACTCTAAAATTATTTCAAAATGAAATAAAATTATTGATAACCCTCACTAAAAAAGCACAAAACATAGCAAAAGGTGCCCCTTGGGGCACACAAAAAAACCTAAACCAGAAATTTTAGTCTCTAGTGCCACAGCTAGAACAAGTGATAAATGCAGCCTCTTGGAGTGATAAACATAAAACCTCATGCTAAAATATTTTACCTCAGTTTTTTTAGCTCAGTACATTTTGTCCCACTTTCACACACACACACACACACACACACACACACACACACACTGCAAGGTAGCTAAAAGACAAAACACACAGTTTGAAGAGACAGTGGATATTAGATATGTAAGGAATTGTGTACAAATATGTTGGTTAGAAGAAGGTTAGAAAAAAGATAGAGGAAGATGAGGCTGGAAAATGTATAAAAAGGAAAAGCAGTGATAAAATAACTTATATCCTGCTAATATCCTTCCATAGAAATCTACAGCAGCTGCTGCATTAAAGTAAATATTTTTGCAAATACCCTTTGACATAGTATTGAAAATTGTAGCCAGTACGATTAGGTGAAGACTGGAGAGACAATGATCAGAATGAAAAGGCTACAAGGCTCTGTGATAATGAACAAATTAAATTTGGGGGAAATGCACATAAATAAACAAATAAGTCAATAGATAAGAAATGTCAGCAAAGAATAACAAAATCCAGTTAAACTGTAGGATATAAAATTAACAGCCAGAAAAAGTAGGAAAATGTTAACCTCAAACTTTATTTTTAAAGTCATAAAGTCATAGTTGCATAGTCCTGTAATACAATAGTCAATTCAAGGAGATAGAAGAAAATAACAACCAAAAAAATGAGAGATGTCTACCAGAAGACCCAAAAGATAAGATTAAAGATGAAAACTAGACTAGGAATCCTGAATGACCACCAACAACAACAACTACAATTATCATCAAACTAGGATAAACTAAATGGAACATGGAAACAGTACATGGAAAATCTATATCAGGAGAGACAAAAAGATGACAGATACCTTTGAAGAAGATTCTTAAGAGGGAGAGCCTGTGATTCTAGAAAGAGAAGTGAAAGCTGTCCCAAAAGTATTGGGGGTAAATAAATCACCAGGGGTAGATGGGATACTGATAGAGTTATTCCAAGCAGCAGAGACTGAATCTGTCAAAATCCTAACAAAAATATGTCAACAAATATGGGGGGAAAACCCAATAGTCTACAGACTGACAACATTCAATATATATCTTTATCTTCAAGAAAAGAGATACCATGGGATGCAGTAACTACAGAACCATTGCCCTAACTTTACGTGCAAATAAATCCATGCTCAAAGTGATGCAACAAAGGCTTCTATTTCATGTGAAATAAGAAAAGCTTGATGCTCAGCTTAGATTCAGGAAAGGAAGAGATGTTTCAGGATCTAATTGTGAACACTCATTGTCTACTGAAGCGCTGCAAAGAATTTCAGATCAGTCTACACTTTATAGACAACTGCAAAGCCTTTCACTGTGTGAATCATGAAAAGCTGAGGTTTCTTTGAATGAAATGGGTGTGCCTCAGCACTTGATTATCCTCATGTATAACCTGTACTGTGGACAGGAAGCCATCCTCAGGACAGAATATAGAGAGACAATGGTTTTCTTCTAGGCAGAGGTGTCAGATGAGGGTGCAGTTTATCTCTTTCTGTATGCAAAAAAATATTACGAAAAACTGGGCTAGAAACAGAGAAAGGAGGAGTGAAAATGGTGGAAGACATGCCAATAACTTGAGATATGAAGATGACATAATCTTCCTGTCTGAAAACAGCCATGCTTTGAAACAACACGTGATAAAAGTGAAAGAAGAAAGTGACAGAGCAAGATTTCTTTAGAAGTTCAAGAAGACAAAAATCATGGCTACAGACACAATCTTAACAGACAATGAAGATATTGAAGTTTCTGAAGGTTTTGCTCACCTTGGTTTAGTCATCAGTGCAAATGGAGGCTGCAGCCAAGAAATCAAAAGAAAGCTGGTACTCAGAAGGGCAGCAATGAAAAAATTAGAAAAGGTCATCAAGAACAAAGACCTTCAAATTCCCAATTTCTATGTACTGACGTAAAAGTTGAACAGTGAATAGGCTCATAGGAAAAGAAAATGATTCATGTGATACACGGTGTTGGAGGAAAGAGCTCTACAGATACCCCAGAAAAACAAAAAAACGAACCAGTGGGTCCTAGAGAACATGAGTCCTGAAACATCACTCAGGCACACACAACAAAACTGAAGCTGTTTTGTCTTTGTCTTTGTCTTTGTCTCAGAATGTGCCTTCCTTTAGGCACATTCTGAGAAGGCAGGGTTCTTCGGAAAAGACAATGATGCTATGAGAAATACAAGGCAGTAGGAAAAGGGGAAAGACCAAATACCAGGTTGATTGATTCCACAAAATAATCCTTAGGCACGAGAATACAGGAGGTGGACAGGACTGGGCATTGTACACATCACACATTCATAGAGTCTCCAACTGTTGGAGTCCATTTGACAGCATGTAACACAATTGTGTTCATATTTACTTATGTTGTGTATGTACATATGTGGAAAAAGCAAATGAATAATTTTATTAATGCTGTTCATATAAGCAAGACATGAGTGTAGCAGAAAATAAAAATATATACAATCAAATAATTTAACTAAAACCCCTACATTTATATTAGAAATATAATTAGGAACTCATATTTATTTCAAATATAAATGTTTAGCTCTTACAATGTAAAGGCCAAGAAGCAATGACAGCTCAGTAGAAGAAGCACGACTAACGTGTAGATATGGTACCCAGATCTATTAGCACGACTAACATGTAGATATGGTACCCAGATCTATTAGCCCCCCAGAGGAACTGAGGCTCCCAAAAGAAATCACACACCTGAGGTCTTACTGTGATGTGTGCAATGAGACTGGAATATCTGGTGCCACAAAGCAAGTGAACTTTCAGAACTAGACTGAAGAGGTTCATTTGACCAAAAAAGAAATAATTTGAACATTTAAAAAATGACAAAGAATTATTCAAACAGATCAAACATATAAAACTCCAGTTTTATTTCAAGCAATGAAAAATAATGAAAAGTTTATCCTGTCTTTTCCGAAATCTGGATAACATGATAGCTGTTGCTGATGAGAGAAATTCTTCTCTATGAAAATCCATCTTCTGCTTTGAAAGTTGTGATAAGAATGAGAAAATCATAATTTTGGAATTCCTAATAAAAGACTAATTCAAGCAAAACTTTATAATGTGCATCCATTTTATAAAGTGCTTAAAGAAAAATTGATAAATCTAATAATCAAGCTTAATATCACTAGTTTGAGATAATTAATTACCACCTGGGAGGAGACAAAAATCTGAAGTACAGAGTACAACTTTTAGAATGCTCCTAACCCAAATATTTAACCAAAATCTAATTAAATCATTAAAACTCACTTTTAAATCTTACTGCCAGGGATAATCCAAGTAAAATTACTAGTTAAATAACATCTCATCAAATCAGACAAACAATTGAAATCCTGACTCAAGTAAATAAAAATATAAAAGTATGTGTTCACAAGCATTGGGGAATTTAACATGAAGTAGGTAACAAATAATGCCAAGAGAGTGTATTTTTAAATTTTATAATCAGTGATGATGGCATTGCTGCTATGTAATAAAGTAGCAATATAATAAAGAGTATATATTTGAAAATAAAATAAAGGAAAAAGGTGTAAAGTGATAGGGAAGGATAAAAGCATGAAGAAGAAGATTTGTTCTAAAAATTTCAACAGTAAAAAGATAAACACAAAAAAAGAGCTAAAGCAACGAAAAACTGTTAGTTCATTAATTTGGGCAGTGAGTCTTTCGTGATTCATTCTATTCCTTCTGCTGTATTGTACGTCTATAATATTTCATAATTAATAAATAAATTAAAAGACTTACATAGACAGATAAATGAGTAACATAACAGTGTCAGAGAGAGTAAAACAAAGGGTCACAGTTCAAATTAAGCTGTGGAAAAAAACAAATATAGAGTAAGATCAATGCCAGGAATTTTTAAGCTTACAGTCACTGATAAAGAAAAGCACTGAAAAAGTCTGAAGCAAGGCAAAAAGAAAATTTATGAATTCAATACATTTAGCTCCCCTCTAAACTTCCTTTGCTGAGAGGCAGTAGCGACAATGACTTCCAACAGGTAAAAAGAATCGGGCTGCTTTACAAGTAAGTGAAGTATCTGTTTGAATAGTTCTCTTACCTACGATCTGTGCGCTGGAAAATGGATCCTGAAGTATGTCCAGATAGCACCAAGAGGTCAGAGGATAACTAAAATGCACAGTCTCATTAGATTTCCATGTGGTGCAACTATCATAGAGTGAACTTACACAAACCTAGAGAGTATAATGTCTTTGTCTTCTGCATTGATACAGGTTTTTGGAGATAAGGTTATTCCCCTCTTTCTGATACAGCAAGGCAGACACTGTTACATACAAAGGTTTCTTACAAATGTGAATGTCTTTTACAAAAAAATACTTCAACTTGTTTTTTAGAGATTCTTTCAGGGCTACCATTTCTTAAAATTAAGCAGCCTAAAATAGTCCTTGTGCCCAACAGACATATTTTGGGATGACAAATCTGTTATCCCAGTAAATACTTGTGTAATGTGTTGTGCTATGTTACCATGGCTAAGATATCAGTGGGTAAAAGTTACTTTCGGCTCCATTATAATTATATAGGACCACCATATTATATGGTGGCCAACACATCATTATCCGGTGCATGAACGTAAATGTAAAACAATCATGACGGTTCAAGGATGAATTCCTAAGTGTAGGTCACAGATTTTGGAGCAACAAGAGAGGAACAGTAGTATAACTGGGGCCAGATTCACAATGGCGCATCTAGTTAAAAATGATAACTTCTAAAAGGGACTTGGAATCTAAAGGTCTCTCTAACAGGAGCTAGGAAGCCAGTACAATCCAACTGCCAATACATCCACTTACCTTCCCATAGTCAGCAGAGAAAATTACCTCTATTAGTCATATGAAGAACTAATTTCTTTGAAGACAAAGTCAAGAAAACTTTCATTTTTCATAGCTTTGTTTTATACAAACTAACACCAAAGGAAGTAAAACAATACCAAAAATTATTAATGCTTTCCAGCTACCCTTTGACACATCAGAGATGGGACTGGAGGATCATCAGATTAAAAGAGAAGAAAGGGTGATACTTTGAACACTCCAGACAAGCAGCTAAGCAGGGAGTGATGGAGAGTTGAGACGTATGGGGACCCTGTGGACCCCCGAAGACTCAAGTTGCTGATGCCTTCTAAACGGGGAGTGTCAGGACTCTACAGGGTGGCACTGATGGGTGCAAACAGTAGCTTCACTGACGAGATATTCAGCATGTCAATTCACACCACTTCTGAACTATATGTGGTGATATTCTTCGTTTTTATCTACTTAAAGCAGTATCATGTTGTCCTTTTTCTCTACTTTATTGAGGTATAACTGACAAAACTGTAAATTAGTTAAAGTGTACAATGTGATGAGTTGACATAACTATACATTGTGAAAGGATTTCCCCCATTGGGTTAATTAACACATAAGTGATGATATTCTTAAAGGCCTAAATCATTGTAGTCATTGTAATTCCTAAGTACTTGCTTATGATTCAAAGTTTGATCTACTGTCCAGCATTGCATCACTGGGGAATGTATTAGGGATGATGGTTTTGCCACCTCTACAAAACTATTGAGCTAATTACAATTTAATAACAATTCCAGATAATTTTTATACACAGTAGAATTTGGAAAGTACTGGTGTAGAATGTCTTAAGAAGTTAGGACCAATTTACCAATTCCTTTAAGTTAAATAAACATACTTACACTTTTCAAAACATCATTTATACTTAAATTATAAATATACTGTATTATAAATAATCCGCTGAACTCTACCTTTAAAGGGTTTCAAATTTCAACTAACATTATAACCAAAGAGAGAAAGTCCCAATATAAAGTAGCATTTGATTTGGAGGTCCAGGACTCAAAAGAGATCCTAAATATTTTACCATAAACTAGTGTTTATTTATATATGGTTACTAGCATATAAATGCACAACTAAATATATCACTATAATCTAATCCTACTTTTAAGAACAAGCAAATACTGATTTTCAACTCCCAGTAAAATCAAAAAATTAAATATATTGGGACCATCAAACAAATTTGAGAGAACTAACATTATGGAAAAATTAACTCTAAAAAATAGTCTCAAGTAAGATATTAAAATTTTAAATGTTATAATTACAATAAGTCTTATATTCATAAAAGAAAAAAACTAGCTATGATGTAGTATAAAAATCAGATATTAAATTTTTAATATATTTTTTCTAAATTTTGGAGAAAGATTTTAATTAATGGACTGAATCATACTGTAAATATAGATGACAGTTAAAATCCAAGTTTGAGGACAAAAATTGAAAATTCTCCCAAATTCAAAAAAATATAAACAATGTGAATAAAAATGTAAAATGCTACATGATCCAAAAATATCCTACCCTTCTTACAGAACTTGTATGGGAAGAAAATTGAGGCATCTGAAATAATGTAAAAATAAAATGAAATTACAAAAAATGTTACAAAGCAGAAGAAAAACAAAATAAATTTCAGAACAGCAACAAGTATAGAAATGTCTCCAGGAAGAAAAAAAATAGTTATCTAGAAAAAAAAAAATAATACCATTTGCCAACAAAATTTTCCAAAGCAAAACTGGACACACACAAAATTATATCAATGTGAATTATTTTTTGCAAACATTAAAGGATAACACTGGTTTTCTTATACAATAAGAGATTTATTGGAGTAGTATAAGTGAATCATGTAACTAAGATTAGTAAGACGACTAGGTTTACAAATTGGAAAAAGAAGCTATTTCACAGACTACACTCTAGAGGCAATTTGGTCAGGAAATTACTGTCAGGTAACATTGCTACATTGCTTGCCCCACAAACAGATAGGAAAGGGTATTCCACCTTCTATTTTTTCTCCCCCTTCTCCCTTCTCCTTTCTTCCTTCTCTGCCTCCCCCTTCTCCTCCTGCCCTTCCCCCTCCCCTCCTTCCCTCTGACTTTCCTTCTCTCTCTCTCTCTGCCCCCCTCCTCCCTTCCCTTCCCACTCAGCATCAATACCTCACAGCAGGGGTCCTGCTATAAGCTGCCTGAGCTCCAACTCCTGTTCCTTCCCCACAGCTCTGCCTCCTCCCCCCACCCATGCCAGGAAGGTTGGGGACCGCTGCTTCACAAGTATGATGCAGCAGTGTATCATAGCAACATCACAAAACTTGGGAAATTACCCAAACTATCAAGAGCCGCCCTACCTTTCATCACTTGATATTGTGATACAGTGTAGAAGAACCTTAGGAATCCCTGTCTTCTATTCATATGCCTCCAGAATTTCAGTGTATGACGTAATTCTTTGATCCTCTTTTAAAGGTCAGGATTACTCAGCTCAGAGGATGGCACACTGCACACTTTGCTTATGACTCAGTAATGAGGATCCCCAAATGGACAGCTGTCGGGCTTCACTTCCAACAAAAGTGTGACCAATATTGTGATCCATGATGAAAGTATTTTTATTGAGAATTCTCATATCATGATATCAGCAGATCCCAGGACCACAGGGAAGAATGGTAAAATTCTACCAGTGATCAACAGGGTATAATTGTAAGAGAAGCCTTCCCACTTCTAATATTTGAGTCTCAAATCCATGAAATCTCATGATGGGAAGAACAATACTTTATTTTATTAGGTCAAAAATATAATATCTTGAAGAATGATGCCTTTAATCTTGCAAGCATTTCAATAAAATATAAGGCTATGTTTTCTGGCTGATGTTGCATAATTCAGGATAATTTAGGTAAATACATGACATAGGCACTTTGATCTTTTCACTGAAGAGATTGTTTTTATCATCAGTAGCAAAATTGAATGGTTTAAAACATTTTAATATAACCAGTTACCTTATACATAAAATTACAAACAAAATAGGTAGAATGTGTCCAATGCAGAGCTGGTCTAAACCAGCTGCCCCCAACCACTGTGGAAAAAGTTTGGTATAACAACTTAGTTTCCTATCCGTTCTCCTCCCCCATGGAAAGAAAGAAAATCATAGTAAATATGTAACTTATTTCCTTTTTCTTTGAGGATGTTTCCATCTGTTTTAGCCTCAT
The DNA here is from genome assembly GCF_021234435.1 of Artibeus jamaicensis. Taxonomy (NCBI): domain Eukaryota; kingdom Metazoa; phylum Chordata; class Mammalia; order Chiroptera; family Phyllostomidae; genus Artibeus; species Artibeus jamaicensis. The sequence continues at coordinate 12,223,582 of NW_026521823.1, read as the reverse complement.
AACCCTCCTTGTAAACATGCTAAAACCAATTTTACCAAAAGGAAGCTAACTAATGTAATTATCTAAATAATTATCTAAGCATGTTTTTACCAAAGTATTCCTGGTCCATTTAGCTGCCTCTCTGAAACAAATCTGGCTATAAAGTAAAAGTTATGCATGTAAATGCTTTAGTTCATGTGATTAATAGAGCATAAAAACTAAGTCCTATGCTGAAATAGCTTGATCCGAGCTCACATTTACCACATAATTAGTGTTGGCCTGAGTCTCTAAAAAAATGTATGTACAAAGGCTGAAAAGAAATAATTTGAAGGTTTAGAGCCCTGTGGGTGTGAGAAATGTTATTCTTATGCCTGTTTTTTTCTCATAGTTTTTGCTATTATTATTAAATTTGGTGATATGTAAGATCTATGATTCCTGGGAATATGTTTTGATTTGTTCTATTGTCAATGGCTGTCTAAATGAAGGGCAGGAAGTAGGGTGCTCCTTGCCTCCAGCAAGTGGAATGTATCAACTTTTGTATTATGAGATGCTGTTTTATGCAACCCTATTGCTCAACAATAGCATGACCTTCATTCTACAACTATAACAACTTGTTCGTAAGCCCATTAATTGACATCCATAGGGTAAATTCTCTAATCCACAGTGTTCATTAATGAAGAACTTCCTCACCTCTCTTTTTGTAGCACTTGCATTGATTACAAATAATATGCTAAGATGAACTATCAGTACTTTCCTTTCCCAAGGCTATTTATTGTCATTTCTCCATTATTTCAGGCCATAATACCAAGAAAGGAGAGGCTATTGTTTTAATTGTAGTCTACATTAAATAGAAAACTTTTTTACTATTGGACCTCCACTCAAAGTTTTCATTTTTAGCAACCCCCCCAAATGGTTAAAGCATCATTTTCAAATGTGTTATACTCTAGGATAGTCCATTCTCTGCAACTTTATCATGTGACAAATAGTCTAAGACTAGGCTACTAATTTCTGCCTCAGGAAAAGGTTTAAGAGGAATACACTATTTGTATAAATGTGCTGGGGAATATAAAGTACAAGTTATTAAGACAAAGGGCAACTCATTATAATGAGGATAAACTAAGCAAACGATACATTTCTGTTGAAGAGCATAGGTTCTTTGTTTTATTCATCTATGGGCCCAGCCTGGCACAAAAATGTCAGAATAAAAACTGACAATTTTTAAGCAGTGGAAAATATTGAATAAGGTATAGGAGGGTAATGTATTGTTTTACATATACTCTAGTCAAACAAGAGGTAACATAAAAATAAAACTAATAATGAGTATGTACAAACAAGGTTGGTGAGCCTGATGTTCTTGCTCCATGCATCTCCCTGTGAATGTAGCTCAGAGAAACAGCAGACAGAAAGACAAAAAGGAAGCAGGAAGGATGGAGCAAAAAAGAGGAGAGTAAGAAAAAAACGAAAAAAGGAAGACAGCAAGAGAATAAAGAAAACAATGGATAAAACTAAGGAAGGAAGAAAGAGAGAAAGAAGGAAGGAAATTTAAAAAATGAAGAAAAATGGGAAGAAGTAAAGAACAATACAAAGAACAAAAAAGGATTAAAATAAGAAAAGCAGTTTGAAAGAAAGTGAGAGAAGAGAATTGAGATGTGCCTCTACCTTCAAGCAACCCTGAACAGAGAAAGTGAGATGTCAGGGTGACCATGGTTAAGCATGGGGCCATTGCACCCTCATGATTGCTTAGAGCTGTGTAGTAAATTACTCCAAAACTTAATAGTTTAAAGGAAAAAAAACAATATTTTATTATAGTTTGTGATTTTGAAGGTTATTTTATATACCAGAAAATAACATTATCATGATGTTAGGGTTTTGTTTTGTTTTTTAATTTCAACTCCACGAATCACATTCAGATAGACTTTTACTTTGCCAACCATGGTCTTGTGACCATTGGTAAAAAGAGACTATTGTTTTATTTCTATATATCATTGTTTCATTTCTATTGCTTAACTTAAATAAATTTCTCAGTAATAGGACAACTGTAACAGCATAATCAATAAAAAAATTTAAAAAAAGCAAAATCATGTGGTGTAAAATTACATTGAAGAAATAATTTTTAAAAATATTTTAAGTGTTTTTGTTGTTTTGTTTCCAAGATTTATTTATTTTTAGAAAGAGGGGATAGGAGTGAGAAAAAAAGGGAGAGAACATCAAAGTGCAAGAGAAACATTGATCATTCGCCTTTTGCAACGCCCCCAACCAGTGACCTGGCCCACAATGCAGTCATCTGCCCGCACCAGGGATCAAACCAGTGACCTTTCGGTTTGCAGAACCTTGCCCAAACCACTGAACCACACCAGCCAGGGCAGAAGAAAACATTCAATAAGTTTGTAGGTGGTGATTTTGGAAAAAGCATTTTTGACTGAGAAAAAAAATTCTATGATCAGAATAAACGCATATTTCAACGATGACAAATCACTGCTCCATAATTAAAGAATTCAATAAAATTAGTCTATTGGAGATGCCTGGTTATACCCCTAGACACAAGGTTGTATCAGAGGTAACCTAGTCCATAGAGTGTCTTCGTCTGAATTAAAACTAGATATCTCTTTCTTTAAGGCAGTAATTTATATTTGATAGACTGTTGCTATAGTAAATAAATTACACATATATGATACTGGTAATATTATTTAAGGTGATACAGTATAACTAACACTAAATTACTTTAAATGTGGACCTGAATGTAGTATTTATATATATTATCTTTCCCCTTTATTTTGTGTTTATAAAGATTAACCACTATTTTTTCACTCTTTTTCCTTCTATTTAATGATAAGTTAAGATATTAATGGTTAAATTGTACTTTTATTTGCATTTTATATAATACTACTATATGATATCTAGAAGAATACTAAATATCACCTACAGATGGGAAAATTTCTGATATCTCTCCTAATGACAAAAGGCTGATTGTGTTTTCTTAATTATGTATGTTAAGCAAAAGTATTTTCTATTGCTACAGTTTTTCTTTTTTAAAATTTTTTATTTGTTTATTTTTTAGGGAAGGTGAGAGAGGGAGAGAGGGAAAGTAACCTCAGTGTGTGGTTGCTTTTTGCACACCTCTTACTGGGAACTGGCCTGCAACCCAGGAATGTGCCTGACTGGGAATCCAACCAGAGACCCTCTGATTTTCAGGCCAGCACTCAACCACTGAGCCAGACTAGCCAGGGAAAGCTCTACAGTTTTTCTTTCAAGTTTAAGTAGAAGAATGTACATGGATTCTGAACAGCTAAAGATATAGAATCTTACAGTTATTGTGATATTAAATTCCACTCTTGTTCTCGGATGCCTTCTTATACCATAACTTAGAAGTTTGAAAACTGCATTTCCTGAATTTTAGATACATTCATACTACAACTTATGGCAAATTAATGCAGAGGTTATTTTCCTACTACTTTTTGCAAGTTTTCTGCTTGCTAGGCAAGGTTTGGGAGAACTTTTTATTCTGTACCACATTATAATGCTCATTATCCATCTTCCACTTTGATCATAATGGTGGTAGGTAGTGTTGCTGATCTCTTGTATTTACTTTTTGATTCTCATATAGCTGCAGTGGTTAAATAACTTTTAAATCAATAATTGTTGGGTTGGTCTGATAACTGGTACTTTTCCTAAGAGGTAATCATGTGTTATTGTTGTTGTTATTATTGTTTTTCATTCATGGAGTCCACACCTGGAGCCTTTATCACTTTGAACAACACTGTAAATACACACTTTTTTACAGACAAATGGGTTCTAACTTAAAACAATGAAAACTGATTTAATTTATTGTTTCCAACTCAGAACAGAGAGGAGATGATATAAAAAGACAGTTAAAATGTATGTCACTGACTATACAAAAGACAAAGAACCCTTGTTACTTGTTTGTGGCCAAACAGTTCATGCAACTGTAATCTGTGTTTATTCTCAATGGTTACTCATGTTGCTAAGAGTCTGAGTATTCTTCAAACAAGTTTGTAAACCTCCAAACGTAACTGTCTGTTGGCTTCTGCTTTTGACTTTTACCAGATTACTGTTCTGAGATTAGCTGAGGCTCATTATAAGAGGTGGCTGTGAAGAAGCTTCCATAGCAGGAGATAAGACTACAAGAATTTTCCCAGAGCCTCCGTGTAAACCTGCCAGACAGCATGAGGCAGCCCAAAGCCAAATATCAAATATCAGTTGTCCCCTTCCTACTGTAATTTAGATGCCCTCAAGTTTGCCACAATTAAGAGAGAAGAAACAACTCAACAAAAAGGCATTGGTAATAGACAAAGCACAAATCAGTATTTTGTCTAGACACGCTTTTCTATGTTCACTTGCCTATAGAACTGACTGAAAGAAAATGTGTCCAGAGCCCAATCAGTTTCCAGGGACTTATACTGCCAAAAACCCCACAAGTCTGGCCTGAAAACCACTCATTGTTTGATGCCTAAGGCAAACCTTGGGCTTCAAACCTTCACCAGATGGCAGCCGGCTGTCATAGCTGTATGGTCTCACACTTTTGCTGTGCCCACAGAGAAGACTAGGCAAGGGCACATTTTCCCAGTGAGCAAAGCCTGGCTCTACAGGACACAATATAACAGGAGTCAGTCCAGAGGGCAAAACCAGTGTCTCTACAAGTAACGTGCAATGCTGCGAAGGCAGACACTTTGAAAATCCTGCCCAACAGTGTTGTATACTCCTTAGAACCAGGAGCCCCTGCTGGGAACTTCTCATTCTTTTCTTTTCCTAATGCAAATTTTTAGTGAGCTTACCCTATTCATGCTCTACCATTGGAAACTTGAGGGGTTAAGACATTATTTTCATTAGGTTATAAATCACTAGACCGCAAATAGAATTATGTAAACTGATATACAATATGTGGAACTATAGTAGGCTCAGATATGGATGTGACAATAATATCAGACTTGAGTTGTTTCATTTTGGGGAGATTGAGTTTGTGCTACAGATAATAACTAAAATATTCATAGACACTTGGATGGCAGAGACAGAGCCTGATCTTTGCTATGCTATATGCAGTGTCCTCTTTTTCTAATTTGTCAAAGTGCCTCTGAGTTTCAGGTACTCATATGGAGGAGACCAAGCTATGCCGGACATAATCAGTCCCACTGAAGCTGGAGGTGTCAAAGTGATGAGTTCCCGACAATAAGGATGTGAACAAATATGATAGCTTTAAACCACTATTGTGAGAATTTAAGTGACAGATAAAATTATACTTTCACCCCTATTCTTTATCAATATCATTCCCACACTTTGTTTTGTTTACTCTAAATTCAAAACACCCTTAGAATATTTTTAAATGATGCCCCTTTCTAATTTTGCAGACATACACAAATGTATGTGAGAGAATAGTGACTGACAGGAGAAAAAGAGTTAAACCAAGTGGAGACCCAATGATTAAGAAATGTTGGCGAGATTTTATTATTTTTGTCACAGATGAGAGATGTGTGAATAGAAAAACCAGTTTAAATAACATTGATAGCAATGCATGAACTATAAAATCTGCAGACATGCCCATTAAAATAAAGATCTACGTTTTGACATCAAAGCATCTGCCTTATATTCATGTTTCATTTGTTTAGATATAACCCACCTGATTAGTTATATCTATCTAGAAAACTAATATATAGCCTATTATTTGTTCCTAAGAGATGGAAGGGTGGAGAACTTTTATGATGGCATTACATTCAGCACATAATGTACGCTTCTTTGAAGTTGGTCATTTTTTCAAAGGCAAATACATTTTTATGTTTTTTTAAAACCTTTCTTTGCAAAAATGTGAAAGGAGAAGCAATTTTAAACATTTTTTCAAAAGGTATATTGAATTCAAAGTGCAGTGAAAATTGCAATTGTGTTAATGAATGATAGGAATGAAAGTCTAGGAAGACTTCTGTCACTTAGCAAATTCTCATCATAGTTTCCAATCAAAATCTTGCATAAAAGTGACTTATGTTTATGGCGGAAATACTGCAAACTATTAACTATGTTCTGCATGTGTATAAGCTGCTAGAAGTAATGTGTGGTAAAAGCCACAGGGTCAATACATTTCCATGTCTTAAAAGACAGTGCTGGTGAATTTGCCAAGCTCTTTTAAAATTTTCAACCTAAAGACAGTGTCATAATCTCCTTGTTCTCTCTTTTGGTTTCTATTCCCAAGCTCAGCATATTTACTGTTTTGCTTCCTCACAACTCAGCCTCCGTTTGTGAAGACTGTCTAATGAATTCATAAGACCACAGCGGCTATAATAAATAATAAATAGCTGTGATAAAATTAAAATGGAGGAGGTATGCTTTCTGAAATCAGGTCAGTGAGCATGGCAATTGTACTAAATCTAAGTTTTCTGTGATACTGCAACTACTTCAAAATTTCCAGACTAGAATATTTCTTTGAATATACTGATATGCATTGAATATTGTATTGAATATGTATTGAATATATGCACACATATATTTCATATTATGTGAGAGAATGTGAATTAACAAAGTTGGTTTGTATCAGAATGATATACTCCATGTGTGCACATTTGTCTATTCAGTATGTGTACAGGGATTTGTTGTTAACTACAATATAATTTCACGCATATGTGGAATGTAATGAACAAGCGAAATGGAGACAGCCTCAGATAAAGAGCAGTCTGACCACTTTGGGCGGAGCGGGGAGAATGGAGGGGTCAAGCAAAAATAAAAGAGAGAGAGAGAGAACTTACGGATGCTGACAACAGTATGGTGATTGGTGGGGCGGTCTGGGTGGAGGGGAAAGAGGATACAGGAGACATAAACGTTAATGGGAAAATATCATAAAAATAAATTTAAATATAAATAAGTTTGCAAAGAAACTTTACTAAATGCTCAGATGTAATAAAAATGTATACACTTTTTTTACATATTACCAAATGACATACACAAATATAAAAAAAATTAAGTGTGTGAGACTAAAGTAAAAAAAAACAAGGTTTTATAACCATCTACAAACTCCCAGATCACTTTCTAAAGGGAAACTCCTTTGTCTTTGGAGTATTCAGTTATTCATAAATATACATTGTATGTTTTTACGTATGTTCCTTCATAAACATGCTCTTCACCACCTGTTATCTTTCCATCTTCGGGAAATACTCATCTCACTACTACTCACTTTCTATATTCATGTTAACTTTATTTATTCAGTTAACAGTTAATCCAAGTCAGTTCATTAATTAAATTAGCATGTTTTTTAGATTGCCTGGATTCAAAACTTGACTAAAACTCTCTCTCTCTTTCTCTGTCTCTCTCTTTCTCTGGCACTACTTCTTAAATATTTTATTTATTTATTTTTAAACAGAGGGGAAGGGAAGGAGAAAAAAAGGGAGAAAATATTAATGTGTGGCTGTTTCTTGTGTGCCCCCCACTGGGGACCTGGCCCAAAACCCAGGCATGTGCCCCAACTAGGAATCAAACTGGCGACCCTTTGATTGGCAGCCCACACTCAATCCACTGAGCTACACCAGTAAGGGGTCTTTGGCATTTAATATCATTGTTATCATTCTTGCCATTAAACCAAGAGAAACATAAAATGTCTCAATGGTAACTGCATTCCTACCTTTTGTCACACCTGTAATAGAGAGTTTAAAGAGAGACCATTGCCACCTTGGTTTTTTCATCTTTTCACTGTCTCAGGCAAGATGGTTTTCAATTCTACTCAAGTATAAAATACCTGTTTCAATGCTCAAAGTATAGTAACTTAGTATTTATTTCTATAGGCATAATTAGATTTATCATACTTTGCCCACAAATTGCCCCTCAATACTGAAGATCTTTGAAAATATGTTTAAAGTCTTAGGGCTATGCTAACATTATTGAATATATCATCCAAATATGAGACATATTTACATTGTCTTTGCCATGGATTTGTTGCCTTCATTGCTGCATAGTTCAAAGGAAAACATCTTTAATGTTAATTTTAAATAAATAATTTTTAATTGCCCATCAATTATTCAAAATCATGTTTAATTTTTTTAATATATCAGTCATAACCTCTTTGGTATCATTGGATATTACTTGCCATTACTAATACTTGATGTTACTTACTTAATACTACTAATACTTCTTTTCTTTTTGCTCACATGGTGAACAAATTTCTTTCTTCTATCCATATCACCCTTCCAGTACATCACACTACAATTTCCAGAAGACTGTCCCCTCCTATTTCACTCTGCTGCAGCTGCTCTCTAGTAACTAAAACCTGAGAATTTATTTTATTGCACTTTAGTTGCAGGTCAATATTTTATTTATATGTGGATCATGTCTTAATTTTCTTGTGTTTGTTTCATCTTATTTATTGCTTGCATTCACAACTGATTGCTATTTTAGTTATTGTTGATTAAAATCCCAAATTATTTTCTCTTAAAAAGTTAAAGGCATTTCTTCATATTATTATAGAAAACTATGTAGACAAATCTGATTTTTGTTTTCTGGTGATTACATATATTCTTCTTCAAATCCTTTAGGGTCATAAGCTTATTCTTATAAGAAAGTAGTTTTTTGTGTGGGCCTTTTAAATATAAACAGCTTGACATTCAATGGGCTATTCTTGCAGAACACTTGTGCCTAATTTCAATGCTGGAATGTCATTACGTCTAGTCCATGTGCTGAGTGTCATCTAATTTTCAAAATTGCCTTCCCTACTTATTTTGAGTTCTTCTTTCTGAAACTTCTATTAAAATTCACCTCTATGACCTTAATTTTAATATATATTTAAATATAACTAAAACAATAAAATGCACATCATAAATTGTATAAATGTGAGAATGAAAAGTCTGTTTGTGTGTATGTCTATGAAACTGCACAATAATCAAAATTAGGAACATATTTTTATCCACAAAAGTTGTGCTTCCTTTCACGATAGTTTGCATTTTCTATATATTTTTTAAAGATTTTATTTATTTATCTTTAGAGAGGAAGGAAAGGAGAGAATGAGAGAAATATCAGTGTATGGTTGCCTCTCATGAGTCCCCTGCTGGGAACTGGCCTGCAACCCAGGCATGTGCCCTGACTGGGAATCAAACGGCGATCGTGTGGTTTGCAGGCCTGCGTTTAATCCATTGAGCTATACCAGCCAGGGCACATTTTCCATATTTTTTATAACTGGGATTACATCATATGTGCTCTTTTGCCTGACTTGTTTCCTCAGCATAATTATTTTCCATTTTATTCATGTTGTTTTATTCACCAGTAATCATTTTTTTGGTAAGTATCATCCCAGTGGGTAGATATTCTATAAATTGTTTACATGTGTAATGGTCAGGGGCCATTTGACTTGTTTCTGGTTTAGAGGATTGCATATCAAGTTTCTCAATGTGCAAGCGCATGTCCTTGTATGGACACATGATTTCTTTTCTCTTGAGTAAATAACTGCAGTAGATACGACTTAACTTTATAAAGAACTGACAGTTTTCCTAAGTCATTGTTCCTTCTTCCCTTCTTCCTCTCTCCCTTCCTCTCTTTCTTCCTCACTCTTGTACTCCTTCTTTCCTTTGCTCACCCTGCCTTTCTTTTTCGATGACTATTGCCTCCTAGTAATTATTTATCCCTACTACTTATGTCCTATTTCTATCTTAGCAACCAAAGTTTGAATTATAAACAATGTTTTGTTTTTCTCTAATCTGTGCATCTAGTTCCTAGGTGAGTTAAGGAGTGTGTGTGTGTTAGAGAGATAACATGACTTTTCTAATTTTATCTGTACATTTATCATTTGTAAATATTGTTACTCCCTTATTCCCTCACTTATCCAATGCTCACATTATATACATAAGTTTATTTAGATCATTCTCTTGATTTATTTTGATTATCCCTATTTGATTTATACATTTTATTGCAGGCTCATACTCAACAATGAAAGATTGAGTCAATAAAAGAAAGAGACAGTAATAAGTATGTAGTACTTTTTAGGCAATTGTGATGATAGGCTCCCTCAATAAATAAAAGATAAAAAATACAGATTGAGGTATAAGCAATGTTAAATGGTTGACTGTCTAAGAGGTAGAAGAAAGAAATTTGCTATTTGGAAAAATAAAATTGCATTTTATGTAAACTAGAGGGATCACATAAAAGGGGATAATTAAGTAACAAAGAGAAACAGCATCTACTTTCAAATTCTATCAAGGACCTTACCATTATTTATAAGTGTTTTCATAGACCCTAGTACCAATAACAGTAAAGTTCTAGCAGACTTAAGCTGATTAATTTATAGTGATTAATTCATGAGTAGTCTTATTAAAAAATCAGAAAACATGTGTTTGGTAACAAAGTATCTTGAAAATCTTTCCTATATTGCTATGATGATAAGGTTAATATGCATCATTTAGCATTAACAGAATGGTTTCATTCTTACTTAGTCTGGAAATTTACACATGGGTCTTTAATTAAGGAAATCCTATACACCTTCTAATCAAAAACAGCATGAAGGGGAATATGCATCTTTATATTTTTAAAAGTTTCATGGTTGGATTTGTGTTGTCTTGTTAGAGATAAAAATAACTATCAAGGGGAAGGTCTTCTATTAAAAACAAGCAAATGTTAAATACAAATATTATTGTATAACCAACTACCTGAAATTTAGTGGCGTTAAAACAACTATTTTAGGCCTGACCAGTGAGGCTCGGTTGCATGGCCCTTATCCTGCAAAGTGAAAGGTTGTGGGTTCAACTCCTGGTCAGGGCACCTGCCTGTGCTGTGGGTTTGGTCCCCAGATGGGGCATGTCGGGAATGCAACTGACCAATGTTTCTCACATCAATGTTTCTTTCCTTCTCTTTCTCCCTCCCTTATCCTCTCATTAAAAATAAATAAATAAAATGTTTTAAAAAATAACTATTTTTATAATGCCAGGTCCTGTACATCAGAAATTTTGATAAGATGCATCGCAGACATCTTTTCTTTATCCTCTTTATCTATGAATTTGGCTGGTAAGGCCTGAATGAAGCTAAGGGATGAAAACTTCACTAATTTGGTAAAGGAAATAGACATGTGTAGGGTAAATGGAGGCAGTCTGGCTTCCTCACCCAGGTGTCTGGGTAACTAAGGGAAGCAGTGTTCCCATAACCTTGAATGAACCTGATAAGTGGTGTTCTCATAGCCTTGAGACTGGGCCCTTGATAAACAGTTCCCATAACTCGGAGTGGGCTTGCATGTGCCGAATCATGCTGTTATGTAATTTTTTGTCTTTTTCCCAGCTTTGTTTGTCTCTAATACTTAAGAAGGTAGGGACTTCCTATTGGGTGCCACAGCCTGTGTCACACAAGGGGACAGGTGACATGCAGTTTTCCACACAGAGACACCCAGGGGCTTCTCTCAAGAGAGATGTGCAGCTTGCAGGCATCTATGAATAAAGGCATGTCAGACATCCCCTCCCCCCATGAATATTCTTTCATGAACTCAAATCCCATGAACCTGACAGGTCTTGAACAGTTGCAACACAACATCAAGTCCAAGAAGCACAGAATCTCAATTATGATGGATACGAAGAGACCCACTCCAAAACAGGTCATTATTAAAAGGCCAAAAGTTAAAGTTAAAGAGACTCTTAAAAGAAAGAGAAAATAAGGTAGTCACCAGAAGGTTGCCAGATAAGAGGGGAGCTGTGAGAGAATTCATGAAGTGGTGAAGGGATGAAGAAGTGCAAATTGGTAGTTACAGACTAGCCATGGGGGTGTACAGTACAGTATAGGAAATGGAGCAGCCAAAGAACTACTCATGACCCATGGACATGAACAATGGTGGGGGAATTCCTGAGGGAGTGGGGGGTGCCGGATGGAGGGTGGAAAGGGAGAAAATCAGAACTGAAATAACATAATCAATAAAATATAATTTTCAAAGAAGAAGCCAGAGGGTAAATCAAGAGGCACTTTCAGTCACATGTGTGGTGCCTGGGCAGTGGTAATTCCAAGGCTGAGATCAAGGGGCACTCTGAATATAATTCTCTATGTAAATATAATTAATTTAATATATTTAATTCTCTATGTAATAATATTTAACTCTATGTAAATATAATTCTCTATGTTGGGCTTTGCACAACATGACACCTGGGTTCCAGAGGAAGTGGCATCTCAGGAGGCAGCGACCAAAGAGCAATTTGTCTGATTGAACCACACAGGGTCTTTCCTGACTTACGCTCAGAGTTTCTGTATGAAATCTCCTGCCACATTCTATTGTTACAAGGAAGTTATTAAGGCAGATCCATACTTAAGAGGAGATTTGCTTCTTATAGAGATTGACAAAACAACTTAACAAAAGAGCCTGTAGGATAATAGATGCTATTGTGTCCATCTTTGCAAAGAAAATGTCCAACAATATTACAAAGAGTTTTGATTATTTCTGCCAATAAACTGATTATAAGAAATTTAATAAAGAATTAGATTCATAAATAAAATACAATAAAAGTCATTTTCCTGTGTAAGTTCTCATTGATAGGCAAAACTTGGATCACTCTACATTCAAAGATGGACCTTGAGAGTGTTAGCTAAGTGAAATAAGTCACACAGAGAAAGATAAATGCTGTATTATCTCACTTATATGTGGAATCTCAAAAAATAAATTTATAAAAACAAAAACAGATTGGTGGCTGCCGGAGGTAGGGGGTAGAGACTAGGGGAAATGGGTGAAGGTGGTCAAAAGATATACCTTTCAAGTGATAAGTAAGTTCTGGGGAAGTAACGTACAGTATGATGACTATAATAAACAATATTGGATTGAATATTTGAAAGTTGCTAAGAGAGCTCTTAACAGTTCTCATCAAAAAACTTTATAACGCTGAGGTGCTAGATTTTAACTACAGTTTTTGTGATGATATTTTAGGTAACTAAATATATGTAGTAATCATTTTGTAATATATACATATATCAATGATTATATGTATATATCTGAAACTACTGCAATGCTATATGTAAATTATATCTCAATAAAACTGGAAAAATTCAAAATAATAGCATAAAAGCACTGTCCACTATAAACATTCTGGTGAATTCAGATTTGCTTTCAATGAAAGATATAGTCATATAATAAATTGTTTTAATTAATAACACTAATGTAATAAAATAAATTAAATCTTTAATTTTAGTAGTAAAAAAGAACTTTAATAAAAACCAAATAGCATAGGAATATAAATTATTAAATATAAATACAAAAAGCAATTAAGTAGAAAACTATTATCATAAAAAATAGATTTAATAGCTGTTGGTTTGAAATAAACAATACATAAAACTTTAATGAAGAAAGTGTCTATGGATAAACAAAACTTACAATGAGAAGGGTATATAATCACATTTATAAATTTAATTTAGTATCTTAAAAAGCCAATTTTCACAAATTTAATTCAATATATTTGAAAATTTTATTACTATTTATCTAAGAAACATAAATAGATTAATACTTCCAGGGATAAGTAATACCTGTGCCACATTAACTTTGCCAATCTAACAAGGATAAGAAAAGTTGCCAATGATGTACTCAAGTTAGCATTATCTAAAACAATAATAAAATAGCTCTGACTGGTGTGCCTCAGTGGGTAGGGCATCATCCTGCAAACTCCAAGGTTGCCAGTTCAATTCCTGCTAGGGGTACATGCCTGGGTTGCTGACCAGGTCCGAAGTTGGGAATATACAAAAGGCAACTAATTGATGTTTCTCTTGCACATGATGTTTTCCTCTTTCTCCCTCCCTCCTCCCTCTCTAAAAATAAATAAATAAAATTTATCAATGACCCAGGGACACAGACAACTGTGTGGGAATTGGCTGTAGGAGCAGAAAGTGGGATGTGCAGAGGAAGGCAAAGGGGGGGAAATTGAGACAAATGTAATAAAATAACAATAAAATGATAAAAATAAATAAAATCTTTAAAAAAATAAACTAGAGATAGCATAAAATGCTATAACACATATTAATTTAACTATATTGATACACTAATATATATATATTAGTATATATATATATATTATATATATATATATATATATATATATATAAAATTCTGAGCACATTATCTCCTAGACTTATAATATGCTACAAGAGTGATGGATATACCTTTCAAAAGTAGGTTCATTCATGGGCTGTAGTGTTGTTGTTAACATTAGGGTATGGATTTATATATTTCATTATATTAACAGGCTGACAGACACCAGAGGGGAGAGGGGAGGGAATTTTAGGGGGAAAGGAGAAGGATCCACAGGAACCAGTGTAAAGGACACATGGACAAAAACTAACAGGGGTGGAAATGGGAGGGAGGTGGGGAGCACTGGGGGGGTGAGCTGGGATGGGAGTAAAAGACAGAAAACTGTACTTGAACAATAATTAAATTCATACATACATACATACATACATACATACAAAAAAACAAAAATAAATTTTAAAAAGAAAAGAAAAGAGAACATACTATATTTTGATACATGCTGAAAATTCATTAAAATTTTGTTTCCACAAATGGCTTTCTCTCCATGATTCTGTCTGTTTCTTTCTCCATCTTTCATTGCTTACACTTTCTTTTAAAATGATTCATGATGTCTGTAAGATGCCCATTGTCATCAGTATTTTAACATTGCTCATGGAGAACTAAAACAATAAAACAGGAAACCTAAAACATCAGTTTCAAGAACCTATGCACCACAATGTTCATAGCAGCACAATTTACAATAGCCAAGAGTAGGAAGCAACCTAGGTGCCCGTAAGTAAATGAATGGATCAAAAAACTGTGGTACATATACACAATGGAATTCTATGCAGCAGAGAGAAAGAAGGAGCTACTACCCTTTGCAACAACATGGATGGAACTGGAAAGCATTATGCTGAGTGAAATAGGCCAGGTGTTGAAAGACAAATACCATATGATCTCACCTTTAACAGGAAGCTAAACAACAAAACAAGCAAGCAAGCAGAATAAAAACAAAGACACTGAAATAGAGAACAAGGGGACAGTGACCAGAGGGGAGAAGGAAGGGAAGTTAAGGGGAAAAAGGGGGAGGGATTTGGAGGAATAAATAGGAAGGACACAGGGATGAGAACTAAGGGGGGTGGAAATGGGAGGGAGGTGGGGAGCAAGGGGTGGGAGCGGCTGGGATGGGAGAAATAGACAAAAAACTATACTTGAAAAATAACTAAATAAAATTTAAAAACAAGATTTTCAGAAAACAAACATTAGAAGTCTGGTGACACAACAATAATTAGTTGCAAGTAAATAAAAATTTCTACATAAAATATACAAGGCAATGACCTGAAAAGTGATTAGAAATAATAAGACACTTTATTGAGATACATATTTAATACAATTAAATTAAAAATGTACCTCTGTCTGCAATAACCATGATTGAAAATATTTTCTACTTTTAGCTAGGTCACAGACTGAATGTTCAAAAAATTACCCTAACGTGGCCTAGATAAAATGATAACTGTTTGATATTGTTAGAAAACCATTGACTTAAATGCATGGATGAGATAGAAGAAAAATAAGATGTTTCAAATTATTATTCTGCATGATAAACTTGGATTTTTGTATTTTGGACTAAATTATTTTTCTCTCAAATAGACATACAGTTATGGTAACTCCCTTGTATGAGTGCTACCTTTGACAATAAATCAGCCCTGGCTGGTGTGGCTCAGCAGATTGAGTGCCCAATTGTGAACCAAAGGGCTGCCAGTTCAACTCCCAGTCAGGGTACACGTCTGGGGTGCAGTCCAGGTCCCCGGTAGGGGGCATGTGCGAGGCAATTTCCACTGATGTTTCTCTCCCTCCTTTCCCTTCTTTATAAAAATAAATAAATAAAATCTCTAAAAAATAATAAAGTACAAAATACAGAAGTAAAAAATTGTTTCTTCAAATGTAGTAATGAGCAATTATATAAAATAGAGATAAAATTGGAAATAATTGTACAATGTTTATACCCTAAAATTAAAAAATACAAGTGCAATCTATCAATTTCTAAAAAAATAAATAAATGAGAGATTTACCATAAAATCAGAGGCATTTATTTAGTCTAATGTAAATGTCGATACTATACAAACCAATTCATTATTTTGGTGAAATATCAAGCAAAATAACAAAGTTATATTTTATTTCAAATTTGCTAGAATAGTATGGTAGTTTTGGAATGGAAGGTGAAAATATATTCAATGCACAGTACTTTTGAAAACCGCTCTACTTGAAATGTTAAAACACAAAAACCTGTAAGAGCATAAATGTTAATTGGTAAACAACTGAAGAAGAAAGGCAGATAGGATTTTCTATTATTGTATTCCCTGGATAAAGGTTTGTCAAGCAGAGACAAAAATTCCTTGTGACATGTTTTTAAACATACTCGCAGAGTTTTCAAAAACAATACTTGACATTAATATTCATCAAAAATACCATGTAGAATATATTTTGCTTTGTTTTCTTATCCTCGATATCTAGAATTTACATTTTAATAAAAATGAATGCTATACTTAAAACCACCTCACCAGCTGCTGCCAAAAGCATTAGACTCTGTTTAGGTGTCTTCTTTGAAGGGAGAGCCTGGGGAGGAGAGGATTCTGCAGGGCAGAACGTCCGGCATGTACCAAGGTAGTGTCCTTCACTGGAGAAGAGTCAACTTTCACTCCTGGTTTACAGCCCAAAGGGGGCTCCAACAAACACAGTGTTTTCTCAGAATTTTCTATTGTACCAAACACTTTACGGAGAATCTTACAATGTTCTATATAGTATGTGCACTTGGTATAAAAATATTTTCCATGAAGTAAATGTTACCTAACTTGTATATTATTACCCTATATAATGATTTTTTTTCTTTTTTTTTAGGCATGGCTGATTGGGAAAAAAAAATTGTGATCCTTGTTGCCCTTGGTGAACTGCTATAGGAAACATTTCTGGCTTTAACTCAAGTTGATCCAAACCTTAGAAACCGTGCTTGTCCTCAAAGCAATAGTGCATTCTCTAGTTATGAAGTAAAATTATGACAATTCTGGTTTACATGTAACCTGCTACCTGATAGTTTTATGAATTTATATGTTTCAATCAACTATGCAGATCAAATGAAACAAAACAAAATTTTTAGTTTTAAAGAATTAAAACCTTTCCATATCCCTTCCTATCACTAGCACCTTTCTCATGTCACATTTCCTCTTTATTTTCTGTATTTGTATCTTGTGGCTCATCTGCATTCCTTCACTGAGAAAGGAGATGAGTAAAATATGTAGACATACCATTAAACATTACTCGTAAGTTAGAAGCAACAAAATTTGTTGTATACATAAGTAAATAAATGACATTAAAAACACATTTCTGAGTATAAAACGAAGTAATAGACAGAACTAGGTTGATAACTTAATTCCATTTATGTACTGAAAAGTGACCACCTTCAAAAGTGTAGTCATTTCAGCCCTGGCTGGCATAGCTCAGTGGCTCGAGCACAGGCCTGTGAAGCAAAGGGTCACTTGTTCCATTTCCAGTCAGGGCACGTGCCTGGGTTGTAGGCCAGGTCCCCAGTGGGGGACACACGAGAGACAGCCACACGTTGATCTTTTTCTCCCACTCATTCTCCTTCCCTTCCCCTCTCTTTAAAAATAAATAAATAAAATATTTTTTTAAAAAGTGTATTTATTTCGCAAGATCATTTTCAAACTAAAAATACAAATATTCTCTTCCTGTCAGGGTGTAAAAACGATAAAGTATCTCCTAACCAAAGCAACTGTTTTGCGGCACCTCTGTGCACTTTTGGTTATCACCCCAGCAATTTCATTTTTGAGGAGTAGTAGTCTTCAAAGTACCCTTGGAATTATCATTGTTCCCTTGGCTTCCATTTGTATGAGGTATGATAATGCTAAACAATTGCTAAAATAGACTTAAAATTTTTATGACAGAGCTAAAAAAGAATCTATTTCTAACTCCTAGTTCATGGAAGCACTTTGGGATATCAGGGACTTTTTTCTACATTGCAATTTAGGGATCTGGTCTCCTTTGATCTTTTGCAACTACCCTTCCCTAGGTCTGTTACAAAATTTTGCTGTGCTCCAGAATTGCCTGGGGGTCATCTTAAGACAAGGTTGCTTTCATCTCTCACACCCTTCTCACCCACAATTTTCTTATTTAGAAAGTCAAGGGTAAGTAGGCCTGGGTAGTCAAGGATAAAATGCTGCAGATGTCACTGTACGCTTTGAAAATCCTTGTCCTATGGTGTTTTCTTTGTCTGCAAACAGCTCAAGGAAGTGGAGGAAGAATGTGGAGAAAACACAGCCACTCCTTGTGTCCAGGGCCTGAGCATCCCTTGCCATTTCTATTTATAACCTACAGGCAAGAAAGGTTCCAAGCTGAGACTCAAGGCCAGGTTCAAATGGCACTTCTGGGCAGTAACTGTATCCTGTGGGAAAAGGAGCACAGGTACCCTGTCAGTCTTTCCTCTAGTCACCAATACCAGAACACTTCACACAAAAGAACAAATTCACCAAGTCTCCTCTTAATACAGCACTTATCTCAGCCTATGATCAATGGGTAATGTTTAATCATCTTCATTGATTTCACAGGTGGCTTTGTGTGGTTCGACCTTCTCTTTTTATGAGAAAAATCATATAAGGCTAAAAGAACCATTAAGCCTCACATTTGGTGCCTACCTGTGCTCAGATCTCACCACCAGTGCTAAAGGGTATTGGGCAGGCTGAGGGGAACCGAATGATAAGAAGTTGGAAAGATTACATAAGCAATGGTGATCAATAGGCCACGAAAAAAGAGTACCACTTTACATATTGAAACATACAAGGTAAGAAGGTGAGAGCTGAAGACTCAATCCCTCAGTATGCACATCTCAGCCAGTTTTGAATCCAGAACTCACTGGCATAAGAAGTAGCAACCTCCTTAGAAGGAAGGACTCTAACACTACAGCCATTACATACTTGTTAACATTTCCCCCGTTTTACCAAAGGAACCTACAGCCATTTTCTCAGGGGATTCTACATGAGGCAAAAGAAGTTTCCAGATATTTTGGAGACTATTGGCAAAGGTCTGGCTGACACTGATGAAAATTTTGATTATACCTCCCTTGCTAGAAAGGGGAGAAAGACAGTAAATGGGGACCTGGCTAAAGTCAAGCTCACAGTGGGTCTGTGGGCTCAGAAGGGACTTCACGGTCAATTCCCTAGCTGCCAAGTGTATAATTAGTACTGCTACACTGACTAGCTGAAGTGAGCCCTACAATGACCCCTTGGCCTGTGGAGTGAGATCTATTACATTGGAGAAAGCCCAAATGAAACTCTGAAACCACTCACCCTCCTGGAAAGAGCACGGTATCTGTAGCAGAGATTTATACACCTTTGCTCACGGTGTATAAATAGCTCACAGCACACCTCTAAACCCTAGTACAGACAGTGTCTGATCACGAAGCGGTAAGTGACAATGCATCTGAAACTGACCATTAGGAGCTGTGTTTGTTCTGCTGGACTCACGAAGTTACACATTGAGAGAATTCTGCCAGCAAGCATAATTTTGGAATGCTATATCCTGGATTGAGCTAAGAAGGCACAGATAAGCTTGCACCAGTGGAAACCCGGACTCTCAGGTCACCACTAACATTGCACAAATAGACCCTTTATAGCTCACATCTTTGTTGGTACTGGCATCTCTGTACATTGAATTGAAGGAAAAGGAGTAAGTCCCGATTTTACTGATGAATGGGCTCAGTTTGTGAGTACGAGCTGAAAATGGGTGAAATCAGTACTGTGGTCACACTCTGGGTGGATATGAATGATGTTGAAAAGGTTGTTTCCCTATTGGAGATGCTAAGAACAAAACTGACCACCTACTTTCTGTGGTAGCAGAAGTGGTGTGTGTGTGGATGGCATGAGGAAGTGGACACCAAGTGTGAAGATATTGTATTACAAGCCCACCACAAAACATCCATGATGAAAGCAGCACTGGGTAACCTAGAGGATTCCACTACTTTGCCAACTGATGTTAGCCAAACTGCACATGTCTGTTTGAGACTGGCATGATAGGTGCACATATGACATACTGGCTGTGTTGTGGAGGTTAATTACAGCAGGTTTAGAATTAGCTTGAACCATCTTGCTAAAGTTTGTGCATGGCAATGACCCTTAGTTGAGGCATGAAACATCCTGATTAATAATTTTGCTTTATAACCATGGGCCTGAAGAGTTTCCAGACCATTTGTTCCGGCTCGTCAGCATTGTTTATTGATAACAATAAGATTGATGATCTGCACCTGGTCTCTGTGAGACCCTGGAGGACTCTGCTGCTAAAGCTGGTTATGTAGCAGAAATATGTTACATGGGCAGCAAAAAAATAAAAATCTCCAGCCAAGAGTCCATTTCGAGCTTCCCACTCCTAAGTTTTTCATGCATATAGTGTTGGTCCCTGGTTCAAGAGCAAAAGTGCATCCACCCTGGCCGTTAAAGATGGATTATTATAATAGGACCCCACATCAGATGTCTCTGGACACCTGGCTGTGAGATGGCCATTGGCTCTGATGCATATGCTTAATTGAGTGCTGTTGCTAATATACGATACCTTTTTATTATAATGAACTCTAGAAATGCAAGTGCTTCATCTCAGATCTCAGGAGTCCTCTTTAGTAGTCAAACCCTGCTTAACACCTACTGCTAGTGCAGTGAGTGGCAGAAATGGAAGCTAACATGGACTGATCAGCTAACATGGACTGATCAGCTAACATAAACTGATTCAGTAACATGGACTTGTACTTACCAAGACCACTCTAGCTACCACTTCTTTGGCATGCTCAACCTGGCAGGCACAGAACTATTCTGGGACCCCGACATGTCACTATTTCTCAAGTGTAAGCTACTTGGTGGCAAACCAGCTACAGCGGGGCCTCATTTTTGTAGGAGAGTCAGAAGTTTTATATCACGAGGTATGGGAACACATTCCAGGTATAGGTTTGCTTTTCTTGTCTGCAGAGCCTTAGACCATATTATTGTACAGGGGCTTACTAACTTCCATTTCATAGGTATGGCATCTGTGATGTTTCCTATTGCTTCACTACACATTGTTGCAAGCTTAGTGTATTCAAATAATGTCCATTTATCACCTCAGTTTCTATTGCTCATATCCAGGTACATGTTAGCTGGATTTTTCTGCTCAGGATCTTGAAAATTAAGGTGTTGTTTTTTTCTCCCCCCTGGAGCTCTGGATCTTCTCCGAGCTTATGTGGTCATTGGCAGAATTTATTTCTTTGAAGATGTAGAGGGGAGGTTTCTGTGGCTGTTGTTTCTTGGGGTGGTACCCTCAGCTTCTATAGGCTGCCTGGCATGTATTGCTCCATGCATCTTAATGACATGCCATTTTCTTTCTCAAGACCAACAGAATGACAAATTCTGCACTTTCAAATCTCTCTGACTTGTTCTGTCTCTAATCTCTGAAATCTCTTTGAAGAGGGCTCAGCTGACTAGATAGGATGTACCGAATTTCAAGGGAAGTTATACTTGCCAGTTGGATAAGCATACACATTGATTCCTTGACCCATGGAGTACGACCTCCCAGAGTGAAACAAACCAAATGAAACCCAACGAGGGCATAAAATCCCCATCAAAGATTAGTATGCTTTTTGAGAAATAACTATAGCATGTCACTGAGCCTTGGTAGGGACAGGACACTGGTTCATACATTAGAATTTTCCATTTTAAGCTATGTTTTCACAGATCCATTAAGTTTTGAATTAAGAAGGGCTTATAAGCAGTTGTAGTTGAGGTTGATGTGTACTGGATTATACAGTCTGCATACGTCAGGGGTGGAAACTTGGGGATCATTTTAGAACTCTGCCTACCATAGGAAACCAGACAGCATTGCTCGCAACCTCACTTCAAAAGAAAAGCAACATAAGTATGAACCTATTACCAAGGCACCTACTTGTTGTATTACTGGTATACCACTCAGAAACAGCTGGTCTCATGGAAGGCTGGAACAGCCTTCCAAAGGCAACAATAAAACACAAGCCAGAAGGCAATCCTTTGCAAGAATGCATTGCTATCCATCATGATGAAGAATATGCTTTAAGAAGCTTATACACGGCTCTGTATGCCCGAATGGGTCTGAAAACCAAGTAGTAGAAATAAAAGTGGCCTCATTTGCCGTATTTTCAATGACGCATAAGGACATTTTGTGCTTCCCATTCATGCAACCCTAGGTAGGCTGTGCGTGGTTGACATTCTTTCCATAATTTGGCTAGTCCTTGTTACATAATACAATAAATGTTTCATGCTTGCCTCCTGAGCACTTGAGACTCATGTCCAGGGACCATATCAAGCTAGTAGAAGGGTCATCAAATAACAGGTATAATTGACTACAATCAGCAAGAGGAGGTAGGACTGTGTTTGCCTGAAAAAGTCAGGCAGATGTATTACCCAGGAGATCCACTGAGCTTCTCCAGGTCCCATAGCTGCTGAATGGACACATTTATTAAGCCAAACTGAAAAAGGTATGACTAAGATTCAATGACTAAGATCCCACAGGAATTTAGGTCACATTATCAAGTAATGTGCCAAGACTCCAAGAAGACAGATGAAAGTGATAGGAATTTAATATGGAAAATGGAAGGAGAAGGTAATTGCCAGTTATGACCCTGTTCTGGCCTTTAAAATAAAACTCTCACATTTATTACAGGAAGCATGTTGATTGATAGTTGAGATACTACTTGTCTGGAGCTAGCCCCACGTTTGTGCTGAGACTATACTACCCACATGCTGCTCCCAGTCAATGACAGAGCAAGGCAGTGGTATTATGAAGAGCCATTCCTATAGGACGCAGAGCACTTTTCACAAGTAATTTTAGTGCTAGGATGCCCCACTGGCCAGCACTGTTTTCTAATCTTTTTTAGAAAACAGTGCTGCAGTCTGAGACTCTTCCTATTTGATCCTTTTTACTTCTCTCTTTTATAGGAGTCAGAGAGCTTGAAGTTTGAAGAAACTCCTAGACTTCTCCCCTTTTCCATTCACAGAACAAATCTCTCTCCAACAATCTTGTATTGGCATCTGCTTCTTGAAGAAGAGAACTATTACATCCAGTTAGATTTCCCCTAATGAAGTTTACCTGACTTTAAAAAGAGATCACAGAATGAGAGGGAAGACCACTGAAACAGCAATGGTAGAGCAAAAGCCTCATGGATTCCAGGTGCCACTTCTGACGTTCATGAATTTCATAACATTTGGGATGCATGTAACCCCTGGGACAAGCCTAAGTGGCGATGGTTAACTTAATGCAGAAACATGAACAGCTATGAAGTCTTTTCAGCTCTTTAAATATCCTAGTCAAGTGGAATCTTAAAGTGTATATTATGATAAGTTCTTATTCTCTGCTATAGCTCATCTATTACCAGTTACCAATAAATTACCAATTAGGCAGAAATAAATGTTGTCAATGAGGAACAGGTGCTAGTTCTATACATAGCAATCTCTGTAGTTTCAAATATGCTGGTAAAAATACCTTGAATTGGGATTTGTGGAATAATTAGAATAAAAACCAAATCCTTGGGCATCCTTTAGGCTGAAGAAAAACACTATTAATCTCTGCCTTTCAAACTTAATGCCCTTCTCAGCATGATTTACTACTGATATTTTTCTATAATTTACATGTTACTAAATTCTCTAATTTGACTGTTGTCTTAGTTGACATGATTTCATCGATTTCAGTAATTTTGACCCATATCTGTATTCTTTAATCCTGAATTTAAAAAAATGTCAACTTATGAATTTGTTCTGAACTTTGGGGGTAGTATTTCATATTGACTCTTTTCCCATCAGAGCTGTGTGTCTGCAGGGGCCCCTTTCTGAGCCCAATCTGAAGTAAGTGTTCTTCTGCCCTCTGCAGAGCTAACATGGCTTCTCCTCTTTGCTTCCCTGGGGAAGACATCATCTGCTTTGGATTCTATATTTTTGGCTGCTTGGATTTAGTTTCTAATTTTGATGAAGTACATTCTACAAAATACTTGTAATTGGTAAAATTGGTGAGTTCTTGAATGCCCAAAGTTAAGTAGTTGAATGGGAAAGTTAATGTGAAAATTCTCTCTGTCAGAATCTCAAACCATCATTTTCTCACTAACAACCACAGCTACTGCTGAGAAGTTCACTGTCAGTCTGATTCTTACTTCATCACTGTTGTGTCTACTACAAAGAACATTTAATTTATTGTCTTTGCTTTGGTAACTTGATTTTAATAACATTCTTGGATGTTTCTTTAACATGATAAACCAATTACTTGAGAATGAACATTTAAGTCAATCTATCATTTTGTATTGATAACACAATCCAGATTGCTTATTTGATTATTTGAAGTTAACCACTATATTTTTAATAGTATTATGAAAATTATTGACACAATTTCACTGTATCATAGACATGAGTTTAATATAAAAGATATGGCCAAAAATTCAGGGAAAATAAGAAAAGTTCAACATTTAAAATCTTCAGTCATATCACCTTAAAATTATTCCCAAATAAAAATATAAATTTTTAAAGTGCTAAATTAGAAATGAAGTGCATTTGATAAAGGTTGGTGCTGAAAACCTTTCTTTATATAAGGCTCATCTTCAAAATACATGAGAGGATTGTTTGCCTACAATTTTATTGCAGAAATATACTGAACAGAAAAGAGAAATTATATATGAAATAAATATGTAGAAAAATAAAATTATCAGTCTAATATCATTCAGAAACTGATTCTTAATTAAATAAAACTCTATTATTCTCCAAAATTTAAATTTTTAATAAAATACTCATTTTCATATTAATGATACATCCATTATGTAAATCATGCTTGAAATTTAGAACTTTGTTTTGCAGTTGTCTCATATAAACAATGCTAATTGTTTATATATGGTAATGTTAAGCCTATATTAGATTTTGCACATTGGGGAGCTTAGAGAAAGATTGACCTTGAACAATTTATATTAGAGAAATTGCCATGTAGATATAACACAGACCAGATGGTGTGTGATAATTTTCTATTGTGTAGTCAGAGACTGTGAAAAAGGGCCAGTACTTGAGAATGATTGCATCCATATTTACGTTGCATCTGCTATGCATGTTTAGAAGTAATTCTACCAAATTTATTTGAGAGTTAGGACTTTCTAAATGGGTACACAGAGTTTGACCTACTGTACTTTACACAATCATACAGTTTAAGTAGTTTAGCAAAAAAGAAAAACTGGGCTGGAATAAGCACAGAAAAGTCTTACGTGTCATCGACATGATTGAAACCTCTCTACATAATTTAGCCCATGATCAAATGTCTTTGTGGAAATATTTATAAATTTTAAATTAAATTAATGAAGATAAATAAATAAAATCAGAATTCTGAGCATGGTGACTAGAGTTAATAATATTTTATTGTAGACTTGAAAGCTGCTAAGAGGGTAGATTTTAAAAATTCTAATCACAAGAAAAAACTTGCAAAGTTATGGATCTAACTTACTGTGGTGATTATTTTGAAATGTATACATGTGTGTGGTTTATCTGACAAGAGTTACACATAACAGTGCTATTTTTCCTGCCAAATTTCATAAGCTGTTGTGAGGAAAAATAAAAAGCAGAATTTTAAAGTTGCATTTTACATTAAAAGTTATTTTAGCATGGTTTAAAGTATACAATTTCAGGATATAAAAGTTAAATAGAAGGTTCATGTGAGATAGAGTGAAAACCAGTTTGAATTGGAAAAAAAGACAAAAGCAATCTGCCATTATTCAGGCCGAGAGTATAAACAAAACCATGTGCAAAATTAAGAGAAAATATAGTCTTTCATGAAGTCATGCAGTGATTGTGAAACACTTTAATGACCCTCTTGTTGAGTGATTACTACTTTCTTACCAATGATGCCCCAAACCCACTTGGCTATTTTCATGTATTAATGAGGATATCCAGTTGCTAAACTGCCTTTGCTTTAACACAGTACCAATCCCTGGGTAATCACTGTTTCTCCTAAACACCCTGTTCCACTCAGACTTTCCTCGGAATACTTTAACATCAACCAACCTTATAAAATAGGCTTCCTGTCTCCCTTTTACTGAGTGGCATTCCACATTTGCTCTGGAAAAATGTCGCATGCGATAAGTCTACAACAGGAATTCTATTAGACTTCAGGCTTGATTCTGATGGCTCTTGGCTAATGACACTTCATGAAAAGTGATTCCATTTAGTATGCTTACATAAGGAACATGGCTTTCAGAAGCCAACAGAATTCGTTTTTCGAAAAGCAACTGTAGACCATTTATTTTGTAAGATCTTGGTTTTAGAAAACTATTATGAGAGAACAACTTCTTTAATTTCATAATTCTTAAAAAATATATGTGGAGGTAAGTTAGACTCGGATGGACCTGAAGACAGTGGAACTCAGAAAGCAATTGTTGGGAGAGATATATAATTTCAACACAGGAAGTAAAGCATTTTCCAAAGCAGTTAAGACACTTTCCAAAGCAGTTAAGGATGCATGTTTCTACACAGCAAAACCCCTCAAAACATAGCAATATAAAACAAGAAACTGGTCATCATCTTTCTTGATTCTGTGGGCTGACTAAACTCAGCCGCCTGTTCCTTTGCTCAGCTCTGGTTGGATGTGCCTGCAGCCATTTGGAAGCCCGAGGGTGGAACTGGAATGTTGGCTCTGCCGGGACGCTGGGAAGCCGGGAGGCAACTGGAATGCCAGTGGAGTTAGATTTTTCTCTAGGCAGTTACACAGCTTTCTCTCTCTGCACGTCCTCTCCAATTGGATAGCTAGGCTTCTTATGCATCACCTCAAAGACATATGAACAAAGGATGCCAGGTTTTCTTAAAACCTCAGTTTAAAATGGGCAGAGCACCATTTTGCCATACACTGTTATTTAAACTCATATAGGCAGCCCATATTAGATTTGAGAGATCATCTTTGGAGATTAGCCATACAGTCTCCCTCTAATCCCTAAATGATTCACATTCCTCCCAAAGGCCAAGTACACATCTCTCCAAAGCTCACTTCCCTTTTGCCATCAGGAATAAAATTTCGTCCAAGCCAGGCCTGCTTGCAGATGAAGTGTCTTTAATTGTGGTTCTTTTGGGTGTTTTTTAGCTGAAGATCTATGATCTAAAGAGACAAGTTTTCTGCCTTACCTTCATTCTTCTGACCCTACATGTCTATCTAGACTACAATAGTGTGAAATATGGAACAGAAGAGCCACAATAGATATTTGCATTCCAAGGGGCAGGAGGCTCTGGTTGGTGTAGCTCAGTAGATTGAGAGCCGGCCTGGGAAGCAAAGGGTCGCTGGTTCATTTCCCAGTCAGGGCACGTGCCTGGGTTGTGGGCCAGGTCCCCAATAGGGGACATGTGAGAGGCAACCACACATTTATCCTTTTCTCCCTTTTTCTCATTCCCTTCCCCTCTCTCTAAAAATAAATAAATAAAATCTTAAAAATAAAATAAAAATAAAGTTTTCTCTGTGGGGTATACAGGTTACCTAACCTAATGATTCCTAGTTTATTGCAGAAAATCAATAAATAATAGTGAAATGAATGAACGTATAAGTGACTGTGTGTGTGTGTGGATGTGCACACATTTTGGAGGCAGTGAGTCTAAAAGTGAAACATCAGGTTTTTAAAAGAACCTATAACCTAAAGTAGCTGTTAATTTTTTTCTGTCTTATGACTTATTATTGCCTTAGTTTATGTTCTCTCAGATAGGCATTCACATATAAGG
Source organism: Artibeus jamaicensis (assembly GCF_021234435.1). Lineage (NCBI taxonomy): Eukaryota > Metazoa > Chordata > Mammalia > Chiroptera > Phyllostomidae > Artibeus > Artibeus jamaicensis. The sequence goes on along the minus strand of NW_026521823.1, from coordinate 12,195,889 downwards.
AGCTTTTAGCAAGTGATTCAAGGTATCACTCACAGGAAACTAGGAAAGAGATAAAAGAAAGGTGGTGAACAAAGGGTGTGTTGTCAAGTCAGTTACTGCCGTGGGTAATTGGAGAATAATGTTGCTGAGACTCTGGCCATGAGCAGTGAGCAGAGTTATCTCCCCCAGAGGTTTCTGGAATCTTAAAAATTCACATAGCAACCAGTCATCGTCTGCAAGTTATTTCAGAGGTGGGGCCATAATTATTTTTCTTTTTTAAAAATTTTATTTAGTTATTTTTTAAGTACAGTTTTCTATTTCTCTCATCCCAGCCCACCCCACCCCACCCTGTGCTCCCCACCTCCCTCCCATTTCCACCCCCCTTAGTTCTTGTCCATGTGTCCTTCAGACTTGTCCCTCCAAATCCCTCCCCTTTTTTCCCCCTTAAATTCCAACCCTCCCCTCTGGTCACTGTCCCTACTTCAGCCTGCTAATAAAAGGACAAGGACAGCTACAGTCTCAATGGAAAGCCCCAGTTTGAACACTGCCCATGCCCTGCGAGGGGCAGGAGGCCAGCCCCGCCATCTACACAGGCCGATACCAGACCACACTTCCAGGAACACGGCCCCCAGCTCGTAACTCCTTGTCTTGAGAACTTATAATAGGAATCACCTGGTTAACTGGCCCTCTAGCTGACTCCAGACATTTCATGTTTGGTTCCAACTTTTAAAAAGCAATATTTCCCATTAATCATGACCTCATTCTTGAGGTATGTCCTCTTATAGCATTTATTGGTCTTTTATGACACATTCTTCTTGAGTTAATAATCACTATATAGTGTGAAATTTAATTGTAATAGATGGTTTTAAATTATCATTTTGATGCATGATTTTTCTCCTAGACTTTATTTTTATTTATTTATTTACTTATTTACTTAGACTGTTCTATAGGGTCTTAGATTTTAATTGTATCTTACCAATTAACTCACCTTTAAGAAATAATTCAGGAACTTTTCATTGCCTTTACAAAAGAGTCTCATCTAAGTTCCTGAGCCTGACACATAAGGTGTTTCTCAGCCCAGTCCTTACCCATGAGCGTCATTTCATTTCCACTATGATATTTGTGTATAAGAGGTTTCCAATGTACAGAAATATCATTCTCTAGCTTCTCACTTGGTCACTTCCTGATCATGGAATTGCTCAAAAGCCAGATTTTCCTATAAGCTTTTCCTGTCTCTTAGGACAATTTATAGTTTGTCTTAATCTTTCAGCTCACTTTGTTTATATCTTTATTAATACTTATTTGGTAGTATTATATTATTTTTAACTAGATAGATCCCTACCAAAACTCATTGTTTTGAGAGAAAGGAGTCATTTATTTCTTCACAGGTGTAAAAGTGAAGCTTATCAGCCCAGAAATCATGCACATACATGAAGTCACACACCATTCAACATGGTTTTTAACTATGTTGAATGTGTTTGTCTTTGAGCACATTACTTGGCTTCTTTAAGCTGAATTCTTCTTCTGTGAAATGTGCACATTAATATCCCATTTCCCACATAATTTTTGTTAGAACTGAATGAGGTAATAAATGCAAAATGCTTAGCAGAATGCCTGACAGTTATTAAATTTTAAATCTTATTAATATTGAGATACAATGACAGTCATTGTGTTAGTAGTAATACTAATAAAATTAATAGTTTTTAATTTTTATTTAGTACAGTGTCCCTAAAAGTACTCGTGAACAAATGAAAAAATAAATTACTTAACTGTGGGAGGTAACAACCCATATGACTGCAACATTTTAGCCACAAAGGCCTACCAACCTCAAAGAGAAAACAAAAACAAAAACAAAAACAGATAGTATTCTTTTTACAGTAATAATGTCTTCCTACTGTGGTGTGGTAGGTGAGGACAGAAGAAGAAGTAAAATGAGTCTGTAAGTGTACTGGAACTATTTGTTTACACGTTGGCGGATTGGCAAGGTCACCTCCAAACACACTGGCAGTAAGCCCATACTCTGGGTTTCTCTAATCTGTCATATTTCTTACTCAGTGCAGTGACTTAAGATCACTAAATAGTGGGAGCTTTTCCACCAGAAACAAAGTATATTGAGGTGGGGGTGGGGTGGGCTGCCACTAAGGCAAGGAATTTTGTACATTTCTTCTGCACTAGTTGTTTGTTCTCTTAGCAACAGCATGGAAAGAAAGGAGCCTATTTAAATCCTAGTTGTCACTTTTTAATTTGATCTGGCCACTTCAATTATTTATGCCACTGTTTTTTGTAGTTGTGCAAAACAATTACTGAGAAATTGTTTAAAAATGTATAGAAAATATAATTCAGCATTTTGTCAACAAAACTAGGCTACACATTTGGAATTGACTAAATATTTTGTCCAGTTACTTGGGAAAAGATGGTTATAAAATTATTGTGTATCTGGGTCCCTGAAATCTCTTTTCCTAGAACAAATATAAACCTAATCAATTATTTATGTTTAAAGTATCAAAAACTTATTTATTATCTCTGATATGAAAACCTGTGTGGATGAAAGTGTATGTTTGATGGAAATTGTTGGTTTGGAGAGGGCAGTTTGAGAGTATAGAGGTTTTAGAAAATGTAGACTATATTAGGGTTGAAAGAATGAGGCAAGTTAAAATGAGTATAAAGTCAGAAATATGTCCCTCTCCCTGTCTTTCTCCCTCCCTTCCCCTCTCTCTAAAACTAAATTTAAAAATCTTAATAAAAGAAATATATTAAATAATTTATTATTTTGCCCAGGACTTTTCATGTTCCATTTACCACATAAAACAAAGTGATTTATCCAGACTTGAGGTATTTTATAAAATAGCAGTTCACGAAGAGTTTCATCTCATGATCCTCTATGAGAACATGATTCTTTCACAACGAAGAATCCGTTCTCCTCTTTCTTTTACCTGGAGCAAAATCTGCATGTTAGCATTTGTCTCCTTAATGCCTGCTCAGACTATAATTACTTAGTGAAAGTAGAAGTGAACTGAGGGTGAGGCCAGTAACTTCCAATTTTTTCTGTTTTCTGACTCCAATTGCTGAGCTTTTTCTTTAGATTGTACATTGCACTCACCCAAATGATTGTAAAGTTCGGTTGGAAGGTATGCTTGGATGAACCCCGGCTTTATTTCCCGTAGTACAGCCCCAGCCTTCAATACCACCCAGAAGCTTCTACATAGGCTGAATTCTGCGGCTCAGCAACTAAGTGGTACAAGCCACAGGGAGTGCGTAATACCAATTTTCCACAGCCTGCACTGCCTACCCATTTGCTTAAAATTGCGATTCGAAGATGTTCACTTTACTCTATAAAGCTCTAAACAGTTTGGGCTCAGGCTGCCTCAGAAATCCCTTTTCTCCCTCTGCCATGTAATGACAACCAGGCAGAATGCTCCTGATGAGAACTCCCCAATCTAAGGCAAGCGAAGCTTTATTTAAAGTGGGAAGAGCACCCTTCATAGTGGTCACTTTCTTAGGAATCCCTGCGCTGCATTGGTTGACCACAGGCACATTCAGTGACCTTCTGGGTGTCTCTTCTTAGTGAACTTTAATTAAAATAGTTACATGTAACAAGGCTATTCTTTAATATTTCTGGAACTTTTCATTGCTTATATATTATTTCCATTGTAATTTTATATTTATTTTGTACATTGTGATATTAACACATTTGAAAAAGAGTATAATTTAAACGTATCATTTCAACTCATCTTTAAAATTTTTCTAAAAAACAGCATAATGGCAGGATTTAGCACAAATATTTTAGGAGCTGTTTTTGGAAATTGCAGTTGTGTTTTAGAAAAATATTATGACTGAAACTTAAAAGAGTCATCAAAACATATCACTGAGGGCTGAATAAATTATGGAATCTTTTGATATGTGACAAAAATTACATGCACATATTTTTGGTCCTTCTGTGAACAATATATTTTAATTAGAAAATAATTGTTTGAAAGAAATCTAATTTAATACTGACAAAGCTCACTTTTTTGTTATACATGTATATTACATTTCAATTTACACTTTAAACAATCAATATTAAATTTAAATGAAGATATCTTTTCAGATTCAAATTTAGTAACTAAAGAATTATAAGGACAAAAATACCAATAATCATATAACCATAAATTACTCTTAAATTATATTGATTTTCTTTTATTTTATAATCTAGCCTCATTGCAATTAGGTTACCAAATTTCCTATTACTTTATATTTAATTTTAAAATATGCATAGTATGCCTTATTGGGCCATTTAAAACTAAGACAATGTACTCTTTTGGGATAAGAGGTTTGCAGTTTTAATTGAAAAGCATTGGTCTTCCAACTCAAAAATCAAGCTTGTGAAACCAATATTAAAATACATAATTTAAAAACAGTCCAAAGATTTACTATATTGAATAGTACAACTGGGAAAGTAATCCAACTAATTTAAAGGCATTTGAGGACATACTGAAATTCTCTTACATTTGAGAAAACTAGAGAATTTATGTAGCTTCATAGGGTATGCATTTGCTGGTTTGTTATCTTGATATTTCCTTACACCCAAATACTACCAAATCCTGTCATGTTAGTTCTTGGAAATTCACTTGACCTTGTCTTTAGCTACACATTTCTTCCAACTGTCCTAATCCACAGATTTCCCATGTTCCCATCTGGAACACTGCCCCTGTCCCTTCTGCCCCTCCCTCTTCATCTTGTCCCAGGAGCTTCTCACATACTGACACCCATTGTCAAGTTACTCTTCTTACCACACCATTGTTGTTAGGCAATGCTCTTGCTTAACAGTATAGCAAAACACCAATATCTTAGTATTTTCTGTTACATTAAGGCCTAAATCTTCTACTTGTTCCTCAGGATTTTCAAATCTCCTTGATGATCTGTCTCTGAGGAACTGTTTTTTGATCCATTAGGATCCAATTTGATATTTCCACCAGTCTTGGCTAGTCTGTTTATTTCTTCCTTCGAACTCTTATGGTAGTTTAAGTTTGAATCGCACTGTTAAATAAATTGTTTTCTAATATACCTAATATTTTCCTCTAATAAATAATGTATTTTATATAGAAGATAAACTGTGGTTATTTCCCCAATTTAACAACAACAACAAAAAATTAAGGGTACAGCTCTAGATGTTGTAGCTCAGTGGATTGAGGGCTGGCTGTGAACCAAAGGGCACATGCCTGGATTGTGGGCCAGGTCCCCATTATGACCTGTGAGAGAGTCAACCACACATTGATACTACTCTCCCTCTCCTTTTCCTTCTCTTTCCCTCTCTATTAAAAAGTAATAAATAAAATCTTAACAAAAAACTAAAGGCAAGGGCCATTTCTTGTCCCATTAAATCTTGCAAACAAAATCTCCAAACCATAAAATACATCACAGAAATATTTTTGTTCTTTTTAAAAATATATTTTATTAATTATGCCATTACAGTTGTCCTATTTCCCCCTTCATTCCCCTCCACCCTGCACACCTCCTCCCCCACCATTCCCCCCTTTAGTTTATGTCCATGTGTCACACGTTCTTTAGCTTCTATATTTCCCATACTATTCTTGCCCGCCCCCTGTCTATTTTCTACCTACCATCTATGCTACTTACTCTCTGTACCTTCTCCCCCCTTCTCCTTCTCCCACTCCCCTGTTGCTAACCCTCCATGTGATCCTCATTTTTATGGTTCTGCTCCTGATCTAGCTGTCCTCTTAGTTTGCTTTTGTTTTAGGTATGGTTGTTAATAAATGTGAGTTTGCTGTCCTTTCACTGTTCATCTTTTTTATCTTCTTTTTCTTAGGTAAGTCCCTGTAACATTTCATATAATAAGGGCTTGGTGATGATGAACTCCTTGAATTTTTTAAAAAGATTTTATTTATTTCTTCAGAGGGGAAAGGAAGGAGAGAGGGAGAGAAACATCAATGTATGCTTGCCTTTTGTGCGTCTCCTGCTGGGAACTGACTGGCCTGCAGGGAAGTGGCTTGCAACCCAGACATGTGCCCTGACTGGGAATCGAACCATGATCGTGTGGTTCACATGCCCATGCTCAATCCACTGAGCTACACCAGCCAGGGCTTCCTTGAATTTGATCTTATCTGAGAAGCACTTTATCTGTCCTTCCATTCTAAATGAAAGCTTTGCTGGATAGAGCAATCTTGGATGTAGGTCTTTGAATTTCATGACTTGGAATACTTCTTTTCAGTCCCTTCTTGCCTGTAAGGTCTCTTTTGAGAAATCCACTGACAGTCTGATGGGAACTCCTTTGTAGGTGACTGTCCCCTTATCTGTTGCTGCTTTGAGGATTCTTTCCTTCATTTTAATCTTGGGTGATGTAATGATGATGTGCCTTGGTGTGTTCCTTCTTGGGTCCAACTTATTTAGGACTCTCTGAGCTTCCTGGATTTCCTGGAAGTCTATTTCCTTTGCCAGATTGGTGGAGTTCTCCTTTATTATATTTTCAAATAAGTTTTCCACTAGTGGCTGTTCCTCTTCCCCTTCTGGTACCCCTATAATTCAGATGTTGGAACGTTTAAAGATGTCCTGAAGGTTCCTAAGCCTCTCCTCATTTTTGGAATTCTTGTTTCTTCATCCTTTTCTGTTTGGTCATTTTTTCCTCTTTCTGGTCCACTCATTTGATTTGAGTCCCAGTTTTCTTCCCATTACTATTGGTTTCCTGTGCATTTCCCTTCATTTCATCACAGAAATATTTTTAAAAGTGAGATGTTTTCATATGATTGAGTTCATTAGTAAAGATATCCTGGAGTTAGCAACATTAGAAAACAATGTCCATTGCTGAGAAAGTGGTTGGACCCATTTCCAGAAATCATAATTTTAATCATTTTTAAGTATGGGTTGAGGCGGGGTAACAATGAAACAGAATGTGAAGAATTTGCTTACGATTGGGCAGCCCAGGCACAACGTCTTGAATGTGAGACCCGTGCAACTGCACGGGACCCTGCCTTCAGAAAGGCCCCATGCCATCCTAAAATTCTTCACAACAGTTTAACACAAGGCCATGAATTTTTATATTGTACAGGGTTTAACTACCATCATGTAGCAGCCTTGGACTTGGAGCAGTGTTTTCTCAAACCTGGGCATCTCCCAAGTATAAAAAGGTCAAAGCAAATATTTTTAATGGAATCTTTTCTATACTTAAAAAAAGATAAACATATGTATTACAAAAATCAGTTGGTCCATAGTACATATACAGATATGTCAATGGTTTAGAATAAAGGGGTGCTTTTATATCTCTTATATCATTGTCTAATGAGTGCATGCAAATATCATTTGCAAGGCCTGGGCTCACAACCCAACTCCTACAGGAATCTCACCCTGTTCTGTATTGTCAAGTGCACTGTTCCCAAATAATTTTATATTTCTTACCATAAGACAAGGTTAGAAAATTAGTAACACATTGCCATTTTGGGGAATCTGTATTGGAGAATATAGATCTCTTTTTCAACATACCTCCTAAATGCTATTTGTAATACATTAATAACATTTATCACACTGTGTGGCCCACTATATAAATACTTGCTTTTAATGACTCTCTCAAAGGACATTAACTATCCTTCTTTTATTATTTCAAGTCTTTCCAAGAGTATGCAAAACAATGCAAAGAATGGTTTGCTCTGAATTTACTAGTAGGAATTTTATAGCATCAAAGTAGAGCAACACACCTTCCAGTAATGTCTTGTCCTGAAATCATTAGGCTGTATCCTCTGCATTTCTAGAATATGGCTCCCAGCAGGGAGTTCAGAGCGGTCGCCTTGGGCAGAGTGAGAAGAGCAACCCATTCCAGTGGATGACATCCCTTGACTGATGGATCTGCTTTGCTCTGTCTATGGCCTGTACCAGAGAACAGATGGATATTCACTGCACAGATGGGATGAAAGCCACCCTAGAGGACTATCTGACATGAGGCTGAAGCTGATACAATGGGGGTCGATGGATTGTCCTGGTGGGTTAGTAATATTAGGTGCATAAGGTATAGGGTACCTGCTGCCATCCCTGCAGTTCTTGAGAGATGTATCAGAGGTGCATCAGCACTGAGAAATGGACAAGTTGGAACTCATATGGAGAATCACATATGTGGTTTAGACCAAGGAGTGATGGTTGGGGTTTGGTAGCCAAGAGTGTTGATATCTTCTTAGTCTCACATGCAATATCATACCAGGTGGGCCAGAGAAAGTGACTCTGGACCAAGCTGCCCACCTGGAGCATAGAGGATTGGAGATCTCCCCAAGGGAAGAAACAAGGCATAAAGCCCACTGAGATCCCAGTCTAGACTAGGGGAAACCCATAGAGATGGCACTGTCCCAAGCAATCGTACAAAGACCTGAGCACATCTGATTTATTTAGATACAACTCCAATATTTACGTAACAGACACATCACAGAATCTCACTTTCAGTTATTTTAATTTTTAGATTTGGGTATGTTTTAGGGTTCTTTATTTCCAGGTGGTGAAAGACAAATACCATGTGATCTCACCTTTAACAGGAACGTGAACAACAAAACAAACAAGTAAGCAAAATACAATCAAAGAAACTGAAATAGAGAACAGGCTGACAGTGACCAGAGGGGAGAGGGGAGGGAATTTCAGGGGAAAAGGGGAAGGGTTTACAGGAACAAGTGTAAAGGAAAAATGGACAAAAACTAAGGTGGTTAGAAATGGGAGAGAGGTGAGGAGCACTGGGGAGGGGTGGGTTGGGATGGGAGTAAAAGACAAAAAACTGTACTTGAACAACAGTTTTAAAAAATTCAGATGATTCTTATATTTTTCGAAGCTTGAGAATCATACTAGTGGAATCATGCTGAGTTACCTCTAAATAGCCCTTCTCTAGCTCCAATAAAAAACCTTAAAAGGATGGTCTAAAAAGAGACAGAGATCAGATGAATATAGAAATTTCATAGTAGTTTCAATATTATTTCCACTAGGCTTAAAAGGATCCCCAGGACAGAATTGAATATTCATTTTATGACCTCCCACAAGACAATTTGACTACCTGGTTTATTTGTTTCCTGGGACTGTCTTAACAAAATGCCACAGAGGTTTTGATTTAAAAAGAGAAATGTATTCTCTCACGGTTCTGTGGGCCAGGATGCTGACATCAGCATGTCAGCAGGGCTCTGCTTCTTCTAAAGTTTCTAGAGAAAAATCTATTCTTTGTTTTCTTCCAGCTTCTGGTTGCTAACGACCTTCCTTGTTTTGTGGCTACATCACTTTATTCTCTGCTTCCATTGTAACATGGCCCAGCTCTTCTTATGTCACTCAAATGTCTCTCTGCCCCACACTAAGGACACTTTTTATTGGATTTAGGACTCATCTGAATAATCCAGGATAATCCCTTTCTTTTAAAATGTTTAACAAAGTCACACATCTCACCATATAAATGCAAATATTTATTTTTATTACATGAGGTAATATTCACAGTTTCTGATAATTAAGGAAAATTCAACTTTTATTGGGTTTTCCATTTAGCCTATGACACCTGCGTATAAGCAAGCAATTATATTTGCTACCATCTTCATGGAACCTAGTAGAAAGCTTAACCTGTAGTAAGCATGGCACAGATAGTTTATGAATAAAAAATAAATAGCTGATCTCACAAAAGCTCTTTAGCTCATAAAATCCTTAAGCTCAAATTTCCAGAGTGTGAATACATGTATAAGCATGTTTTCTAAGTATGTTTCTACTGACAATATAGTTTAAAATAGACATTCCAATCCCTATATTTTAGACAGTGTTGCCATGAACGTTTCACTATTTAAACCATGGATAACCTGGCCAATATAATTTTGGCGCTGTGCTCTCATAGCACTAATTCTTATGTTTAATTTGGTTGAAAAGACATGATCAACTAAAACCAAGCTTGAGCCAAACAATTCGTTTTGAGTTTATAAATCTCATATAAACAAAGGGTAAGCATTAGGATTTCATATAGCAGAACAGAAACCCTCCAAGTCACTTTATTGCCCCTGAGAATGGGGATTAATACACTATGTTTCCTAGTGGGCCAAACAACGAATAGCATATTTATTTATGAGGAATAAATGTATTGACAATCTTCTATTGCAAGGCAATGAGCTTCGCCTTAAGGATAAAGCAATGAATATAAAACAACCATTGGAGTGCAAGAATGTAGGATTTAAAGCAGTTACATTTTGATGCTGTTTTAGAGTTCAAGAATTAGTAAAATAATTAAATTTAACACAGAAGACAAAGTTTTCATGACAGCACAGATTCTACTGCTTCAGTTGAGAATGACATTTTTTACCCTGCTTAATCTTTAAGGATTTAGATACTTACATTTAGAGTCTCTGTACCAAGTTCTGGGAAAAAATCTCACATCTTGTAAATAATGACCCAATGCCAGTGCTTAAAAAAGTTAACATTATCTTCTAAATAAATAACACTAGTTAGAGACAGAATTAGGACTAGACTTACTACCTTAGTCTTATGCTACTACAAATTTCCAGTTATAAAACTGTAATATGGAAAGGTATTTTTTAATTGTTTTTTTCTTGTGATTTATATTAAGATCAACCCAAGGAGAGACATATCCTGTATACTTCTTCCAAAAAGTTTTCAGAGATCCTCATCATCGTGTAATAAATTTCCACATGTTAATTTACTTACATGCAACACTTTTGTGTATATAAAACATTCTTTGTATGCTGATATTATTTTAGGATTTTAAGTTTCCAAAGGCAAAGGGAATATATGTATTTGTGGACTCCTAGGCATATGGTGTTACTAAGGTAGCTGAGATCTTTGTAAATCACAGTTAGTAAAAATAGTTAACTTCCAAAATAAAAGAGTTATTAAACACGTTAAAAGTTATGGTAAGTTTCTTACTACAGTAATTTTGTGATTATCTGGAAAGGCCATAATATAAGTAAAAACATTCATTTACTTAAAGATCAAACACATTACCTCTGAAAAAAATTCACTGAGAAGTTTTATGTTCAGTAAGTTATATTTTAAACAATTTAATCTTATTTTTTTAATTTAGACCTTTAATATCTTTAGTAAAGCTAAGTTTAATTTTATTTTTTAGGTAAAATTGTGATATAGGCATATAAAAATCTGAGTAAACTATTGATCTATTTAAGTAGTTATTTTTTACTTGGCAAATTTACCAATATGTTCTACAAAATAAAATCTTGGAAAACTTATGATAAAGGAAAATTTAGGTATACAAAGGTATCTACACCAAGCGCATGTATAATACAATTATGAAATTAGGGCAATTATTGTATTCAATTCCTCATGCTAACAAAGAAATGATTATGGAAGTAGGGACAGGTGGGTGGAGGGGATAAAGGGGTGAAGAGTAGAACAACTGCAAAGGCATAAGCAATAAAATATTTTTAAAAGAAGAAATGCATAAATTAAATGTGTAAATTCATATTTATCAACATGTCTGGTTACATAATTTGAAGTTCAAAATAAAATGCAGGGCCCCTTGCCCAAAATTGTTAAGAATTTCAGACAAAAGAATATTTTGCCACTTAACAACAGCTTATCCTAACTATAATAGTTCCAGATCCTAGACATTGTTAGTAAGTAACACGCCGGAGTTACCATGGTTCCAAGTCTATGTACACTGAACATATCTTATGCTAGGATCATGAGACTTTCCTGTCTACCCTTGTGGGTCCCTTTTTACAATAAAGCCTCCATCTGTGAATTCACTGAGCTCCCACCATCTTGTGGGCTGTGGTGGTGATGAAGCAGACCAAGGTCCTGTTTTCCAGCTTCGTATTCTACGGAGGAAGACGGGCCACAAGCAAAACTCAAAGGAAAAAACAAAAACAAACACAAAAACTATGTAATACCTGGAAGTAGGTGCTTCTCTAAACTTAGAAGGGATTAAGAACACACAGGATCCTTGAAATATTTATTCATTTTCACACAAGAGATATGAAAGTCTCTTTCATTGTTGATGTACTTCTATCAGCAAATAAAGAAGGAAAAGTTAATGCAAGATGGGAGGGTATCCATTCAAGGACAGTTTTTTCAAATAAGAGAGAGGAAAATAATTCAGTGCATAAATGTAGTGTTTGACCTTCGTAGCTACTACATAGTCATTATTTTAATTGGGAATAAAGCAGAAAATAAGGACACAGGATCACATTGATGGATTGATTTTGTAGGGTAAAGGTGAAGCCATCTTCCTCTTTGCCCTGCTTCTGTGAAGTAAGAAGTTAGGTCATCAATCAGTAGATCATAATTTTGAGCAAGTATGTGTCACAGATATTTCAGTATTCTGGTAGGTTCCTTCTCACAAATTCATAAAATAAAAACATGAGACTACAAAGGAAAAATCAGTTATGCTAAAAATCTGCTAATTAGTTTCCAAAAGGTTATTAAGGGCTAATTTTAACATAATAGTAAATGCAATTTTTCTTAATCTGTTAAATTACAAAACTGAACAGTAGATTTCAAAACTATCACTTTGCAGGTGTTGCAAAGGTATACGTAGTTCAAGATGTTTGTAGCAACTACAATGTTATGTGTGTGTGTGTATACACACACATATACATTTTCTATTGGTGACACCATCCATAGGTAGACTGTTAAAACCTCAATCATGTGTTGTTTATGTTCAAAGTTAAATAAAATGCCAAATTTCAGTTAGCTTAATATATTCTATATTATTTTCAGTACATATCTAGGAAACCTTGTTTCCGCCACAGACCCCAAAGGCTCCTGTGAGTGCTAGATTTAAAACCCTCTGAAATGCCCTGGCTGGTGTTGCTCAGTGGATTGAGTGCTGGCATGCGAACCAAAGGGTCTCAGGTTCAATTCCCTGTAAAAAGGCACAGGTCTAGGTTGCAGGCCAGGTTCCCAGCTGGAGGACGTACAAGAGGCAACCACACATAGATGTTCCTCTCCCTCTCTTTCCTCCTCCATCCCCTCTAAAAATACATAAATAAAATCAATAGAAAAACAAAAAAAAACCTCTGTAGTTTGAGGAAGCAGAGGGGCATAGAAATGTTTAGAAGACAAAAAGTAGACATAAAATTTCTGTTTCTGAAATTGAGACATGAAATTGACATGGAAACATATCAAGCATGTCCACTTTAGGAATTACATGACACGTGTTACAAATTTAAAAGGGCAGTGACTCAGTGCAGTATGTATTCTGCTCCAGACAGGTTTAGCTGTGTGTGTGAACACAAGGTAAGTCAAGTGTTTAGTTTAAGAAGTATGCAATTTTACAGTCTATGTAAATTTAGCAGAGGGTGTGATAAAGGAGGAAAAGATTACAATAACATGCTGCAGAATCCAGGTTGGTTTGGAAGAAAGTGAGGTAGTATAAATTGGTTGAAGAGCCTCATAAAAACAACCATGTCAAACTCATTTTCACCAGGGGCCACATCAGCCTCGGGGTTGCCTTCAAAGGCCCAGATGTTATCTTAAGACTGTATAAATGTAACTACTCCTTAACTGGGGGCAAGGAGCTTGGCACTGTGGCAGAGTAGAAACAAGGTGTCGGGCTGGATTTGGCCCATGGGCCCGCGTTCAGCACCTGTGCCAATGCGAATTTTGTGGTGTACTTTCTACAATGTTACCTGAAAAGATCAGAGATGAACAGAGACTAGGATGCCTTAATTTGAGATTTTGAGATAGTTTTTATATATTTTTAAAGATTTTATTTATGTTTAGACAGGGAAAGGGAGGGAGAAAGAGAGGGAGAGAAACATCAATGTGTGGTTGCCCCTCGAGCACCTGCTGTGGGGACCTGGCCTGCAAGCCTGGCATGTATCCTGAGTGGAAATTGAACCAGGAACACTTTTGTTCACAGTCCAGCTCTCAGTCCACTGAGCCACAGCAGCCAGGACTACATATTTTTTAAAGGCATTGACATTTGCTGGATTGAGAGATAGATACTTGATATTATGCATGCCTTTTAAGTGCCAATGTTATTAATTTCATAAGTTAATCTCTTAATATTAATTTAAGTATGAACCCTTCTCCAGTCAGAGCAATAACCCAAAGCGTTAATGAAATCTTGTGGATTTAACTAATAACATATCTACAAATATTTAGAGTAATAGAAAACTTATGTATTTGCTTCTAAGACACAGAACCACGGATCACATGTACATATATATCAGATTTATTGTGCTTAAGACACAAAATATACAAAAATTGAGTAAATGTTAAAAGTAAGTAAAAATATAGTAGAATGAATGGCAAGTGTTTATTACATGTATTTAAATATATTTATTTTTTTTAAGATTTTATTTATTTATCTTTAGAGAGGAAGGGAAGGAGAGAAGGAGAGAAATATTAATGTATGGTTGCCTCTCATGAGTCCCCTGCTGAGAAATGGCCTGCAACCCAGGCATGTGCCTTGACTGGGAATCAAATTGCAACCCTTGGTTCACAGGCCTATGCTCAGTCCACTGAGGTACACCAGCCAGGGTTTAAATGTATTTCTTAATTAATCTTTTAATTCTTTTATTTATTTTTAGGGCTGATTTTTAGATTTTAAGGATATTTACCAGATAATTTTTTTGCAATTTGCTAAGATTTTGATATTTAAAACATACCTAAAAGTGATGGCGGTGTATACTGTTTCTTCCTCTCCTTCTTTCTAAGATAAATAAATCTTCCAAGTGAAGAAAGAGAGGGCAGGAAGAATGGAGAGAGACAGAGAGGAGAGAGAGAGAAATGAGAAGTGAGAAAGAGAGAGAGAGAGAGAAAGTGAGAGAAAAAGAGGGGGAGAAGGAAGAAAGGGAGCAAAAAGAAATGAGGAAGGAAGGAAGGAAGAGAGGGAGGGAGGGAGGGGGGAGGGAGGGAGGAAGCATTCTCATACTGGCAAAGGTTTCAGGATCTGAGTTTTCGTCAGTCGATTTTTGGTCTGGTCATGGTACTTATTTTTGCCACCAAAAATAGTCTAAACCTGTGTTCAGTTTCCTTTTAAAATAAAGTTTTATTTGTTTTATTACTGTTTTCTTAAGCTCTTTACTTCATATAGATTTTGTGTTTTTTTAGTCTTGGTAGATTTCCCAGAAAGGATGTTTTCTTTGAGTTTTGTGAGGCTGTATAAACCTCACCTATTGTTCTGTCATTGTGATTTATGGGCCTAGTTACATTGTTATATTGTTATAATTGGAAACTTATGTATATCTTAGCATTATATCTCTAAAATTCGTCTAGTCATCTAGAAATGTTATTTCAAGGGATAAGAAGAACTGTTAGTTCTCTCTGGGATCTATAACTAAAATATCATCTTGGAGCATACTGGTTAAATTTCCTATTTACTTGTATTTTTGATTCCTTATCAATATTTTCTTTATTCTTTCTTAATATATAAGAAAATACATATGTAAATAAGATATATTCAATATATTTCATACATATACAGGCATATACACTGACATATACATAAATACATACAATGTCTGTCCAGAAAGTATCAAAAGTATCATAGCTAGGCACTATGAAGAGAGAGACACTTACTGATGAAGATACAAGATATAAGAAACATCATACATAGGGCAATGCCACCTCAGTCTCCTTCCAAGCAAGCACCTTAGGACCTCACACTGTTCTCCTAATCGCCATCAGCTGCCCCATCGCATCTTCCTAAATCTCTTCAGTCTGAAATCTCTTAGCTTTCAAAGTTAATTCTTAGTTTTGGAAAAAGCCAGAAGTCACAGGGCACCAAATCTGGGCTGTAGAGGGGCTGAGTGACCCGGGTGATTTGATGCTTTGTCAAAAAAACTCAGCACAAGATGTAATGCATGAGCAGGTGTGTTGTGATGAAGGTGCCAATCACCAGTTGTTCATAACTACAGCCTTCAGAATCATCCAGATTTTCTGCAAAGGCATGTCCAAGTTTAACACAAAATTTGATACAGATTCATTGTTGAGGTCTGTCCAGAAAAAGCCCAGCCATTGTTAGTACCTGGAGAATGGTTTGTGCGACATCAATGTAACCTGGCAGCCATAGAGAGTGAACTGGGATACACATAAACAAACATCGATGACTTCACTGTACTAGTCAGTGGGGGCAGTAGACACCATTGAGGGAGGATGTGTACTGTGTGGCCATTGCATTCAAAATGACCAACTGAGTAGAGCAATAAATCTGCATCAACTTTTGTGTTAAGCTTGAACATTCCTCCATGGAAACTATTAGGATGATTCAGAAGACTTTTGGGGATGATGCAACGAGTTCAGTGCAGTGCAGTACAAGTAAAAGTGTGGCACAAACACTTCAAAGATGGTTGGGAACCTGTTGGAAGTGATTCACATTGTGGAAGGCCTGCAACAAGCAGAACACCTGAGAATGTTGAATGTGTATGGGCTGCAATCAACAAAGATCAGTGACTGACAGTGTGAGAACTAGAAGCTAATCTGGGGATTCAAAAACTACTGTGACCAAGGAGAAGGGGGGAGAAGGTACAGAAAATAAGTAGCATAGACCATAGGTAGAAAATAGATAGGGGGGAGGGCAAGAATAATATGGGAAATATAGAATCTAAAGAGCTTCAGACATGTGGACATAAACTAAAGGGGAGGATGGTGGGGAAGGGGTGTGCAGGGTGGTGGGGAATGAAGGGGGGGATAGGACAACTGTAATGGCATAATCAATAAAATATATTAAAAAACAAGAAAACAGAAAAAAACTACTGTGACCAATATTTTGACACAGGATCTTGGCATGAAACATGTCATGGCAACATTTGCTTGCATGGCTTCTGCTACCAGAGCAGAAGGAGAATCATGCTGTACTTGCTAACTCCTTCCTTTATTCAAACTGGTACCAGTGAACCAGATTTCCTCAAGAAGGTCATAACTTTGAAGGAGACTGAAGCATACCTTCTCCAATAAATGTCTTTCTTCATATTATATGTCTGGATGCCTTCTGGAGAGACCATGTAGTAGATCACTAAGAATGTGAATAAGGACATATATTACAACATGGTTTGTAATATCATAAAGCAAGCTGAGTATCTATTGCTATTAGACTGGCTAAGAAATAAAGTGGAGGATAAGCATCACAGGGCTCTATCATTAAGGTAGGAGTAATAAGTGAGATATGGACTTAGCCATGTAATTTCATCATCATGATTCTGGGTGAAAACAAAATTATGAAAGTGAATGTTATCTATAACCTAGTAATTATTACATAAATTAAAATAAACACATAAAACAATATGCATCTAAAAAAGAATACACATTAAACATATCTGATGTGTGCAAGTTAGGAAATAATAAAGAAGAAAGCATGGATGAGAAAAAGAAGAGAAGAAAAAAGATGAAAAATAGTACCTGTATTTTTGCATCATAGAAGTTTTATTTTAGTAACCACCAATCAATAATCAAAGAATTCCATACAATTGTCCTTAACTTTAACCTTTTTTCTAAACTCTGTAGGTACCAACTCATTTAAAATTCTAGATCACTATTAGGGTTTCTTGGTAAAGAAGGGAATACTAAATAATTCATTTTTCTCATGGACTTGGCAATAAATAACTTTTGTGTGTGTGTTTATTTATTATATTGGATTTTACTTAGGTGCAAAGGTTTACATTCCCCTGATCTCTCACAGTATCAATCTATTACTACTGCAAAGGGGTAAGGAATAATTTGACTAAGCCACACACTATAAAAATCAGTTTGATTATAATTATTTACTTAGTGCTATATCATAACAGAGTTTATCTGACCTTAAATATTTTTGTCTTTTAATTACAGTTGTTATATAATATTATATTAGTTTCAGGTATACAACCCAGTGATCAGACATTATATACTGAGTGACCATCCAGTTAAATCTCCTACCCATCTGCTACTATACATTGTCATTACAATATTACTTACTGTATTCCATAGGTTATACTTTACATCCTTGTGACTATTCTGTAGCTACCATTTGTACTTCTTAATCCCTTCATCTTTTTCACCTATTCCACCAAACATTATACCATCTGGCAACCATCAAAATATACTTTGTATCTATGAGTCTGTTTCTATTTTGTTTGTTCTTTTATTTTGATATTTAGATTCAATTGTTGATATGTATGTATTTATTGCCATTTTATTTTTCTATTTTTTATATCTTCCCCCTTTTTCTTATTAAAGAAGAGCCTTTCATATTCTATGTTCACCCACTGGGTGATGATAAACTTTTTGAGTTTTTTTCCTTCCCCTCTGGTAAGATCTTTATATGTCCTTTGATTCTAAGTGATAGCTTTGCTGGGTAAAGTAATGCTTAGTGTAAGTCCTTGCTTTCTAACATTTTGAGTATTTTTTTTGAGTAACCTTCTGGACTGCAAAGTTTCTTTTGGAATACCTACTGACAATCTTTCAGGAGCTCCATTGTTGGTAACTAACTGGTTTTCTCTTGCTGCTTTTAAGATTCTCTCTGTCTTTAAATCTTTGGCTAAAAGGGAAGAAGAAGAAGAAGAAGAAGAAGAAGAAGAAGAAGAAGAAGAAGAAGAAGAAGAAGAAGAAGAAGAAGAAGAAGAAGAAGAAGAAGGAGAAGAAGAAGAAGGAGAAGAAGAAGAAGAAGGAAGGAGAGGAGAAGGAGGAGGAGGAGGAGGAGGAGGAGGAGGAGGAGGAGGAGGAGGAGGAGGAGAAGAAGAAGAAGAAGAAGAAGAAGAAGAAGAAGAAGAAGAAGAAGAAGAAGAAGAAGAAGAAGAAGAAATGAACAATACAATGGCAATATATACACATCTATCAACAACTGACTCTAAAAACAAAATAAACAAACAAGCAAAACAGAAAGAGAATCATAGACACAGAGAACATTTTAACAGTTGCCAGATAAGAGGAATCTTGGGGGGATGGGCAAAGGGTGTTTGTTTCTATGTATTAGGTAGAGCTTTTATGTCCCAGTTTTGGCAGAGTTTCCTAATGTAGTAGGTATTCTTTAGGGTACAGTGGCACAGACTCCCTATTCACCCAAGCTGGGTACTCCAGGTACACCTTCCTATACCCCCCACCCCATATTGACTGCGAACACCCTCATGTAGCTGAGCTTGGATTGCTACTGGCATGTCAATTGAAGAGATTTCTCTCCAGCCAATTGGCTTCAAGGACTTGCTGCAACCACCATGGAGGATCAGTTGTACAGGGGCTGACCCACAGAGGAGGATTTACTTCAGTGGGTCCCTGGTGCTTGCTGAGTTCACCCCTTGAGTGTGTCACTTGTGGATGTGGTTGAGTAGTACTTTGATGTTAGGTGGTCTGAAGAAGCTGCCCATCAGGTGTGTTGGCTCTGGTGCCTCCTGGGAGTTGCAGGCTAAGGTCAGTCACTGCCTGCATTCTGCCTGGGGTCACCTGGCATGAGCTACAAAGTGATGTGCAGATGGCTGCTACTTGTGCTGGGCTTGCAGGTATTCAGGAGAGGCTACATTGCCAATCAAGGTTGCTTGCTACCAGCGCAGGCCTGGGGCAAGTTAGTGAGAGATATAGGGAACACTGAGGCCAGATGAGGCTTGTGTGAGAAATTTTAGGCAACTCTGAAGCATGAGCCAAGATAAGCTCTTCTTATGGAAAAGACTGGAAACAACCTGGGTAGGCATGTAAGTTGGGTACAATGGCATCTCAGAGAATTAGCTGGGAGGAGCAAACAGTGATAGCCAGGTTGATGGAGACTTAGACATTGCACCGCCTCCTGGTTCTGTTAGGGGGATGCTCAGAAAAAGAACAATGGCTTTTGTCAGCGCTTCTGTCTGCAAGAAACCTGCCCCCAGCTCCTTTCTTGATGCCACACAATTAACTTCCTCCCTATATGTCCCTTTAGTGCTTCTGGCACAGTACTGGAGCTCAAAGCAAGTGAGTATGAATAAGCCTACTCCAGAAGCACTTCATCTTGCTTAGTCACAATCCCTGCTAGTTTTTAGTCATAAAGTATAGGGACTTCTCTTCCTGGCACAGAAAACCTAAGCTGGGCAGCCTAAAGTGGGGCTGAGACCCCTCATTCCTCAATAGGGACCCCCAAATACAAGATATCCTTCCTGATTTTATCCACCATAAATGGGTGTGCAACCAGCTCATTCTTTGTCTTCACTCCTTCTATCAGTCTTGATGTGGCTTCTTTTTTATATCCTTCATTGTAGGAATTCTCTTTAGTTAGATACTAGGCAGTTCTGAATAATGGTTGTTGTATAGTTTAGTTGTAATTTTGATGTGGTTGTGGGTAGATTTAAGTACTATGTTTCCTATGTTACCATCCTGACTGGAAGCCCATAATAAAGTTTAAAATATTTTTCTAAAATATATATTCACATAAATTTAAATATTATATTAAGAGATAAGTTTCTACTAGAATTATATTTGCTGTGTTTTTTATTATTATTTAATTTGTTGTAAATGCTATATACTTCTAGCATTAAATAAGCCATGGATGTGGGAATAGCCAAAACATTAAAACCGTGACCTACTTGAGCCTTACCTAGATTTCCATTTTCTGTTCTTAGAAGCACTTTAAATTTTCTGAAGACATCATAAAATATAAGAGATGTGAAGTAAATGTGCTTTATACTCTGCGAAGGTAAGGTTTTTCACAATTCAAATTCAGTTCAGGCTTTTGAAAGGCACTTTGAACTAAATGAAGCTCAGTCAATGTGTTGCACATGATTAAGAGGATAAGCAGAGTCGTTAACTAAACTGACTAATGGGCTACAGAGCTCTAAAACTCCCAAATGCCATCATGATGAAAGAAAGGCATTTACTTATTAATTTTCCTGCATAGATCTTATTTTGGTAGCAGGAGATTAAGTTCATTATTTCACAGCTTCCTAAACTTGGTGTCATTGGTCTGGAGTGATATCGCCCCCCTTATTATAAAAAAAACCCATTATTTGCATGTTCCAGGTACAATTTCAGACAGCCTGTCTTATCTGTTCTTTTTCAGTAGATACAATTTCAGGGAGACTTCAAATCAGTCAACACCAGATAACAGATTCTATTTTTTCACACAGGATTCATTAAATTGTGTAAGGTCCCATTAGGCTAAACAGCAAATTTAATCATACAAGCACAAGGGCCTTATTTACACAATACAAAAGGGATCTGCGTAACAACTTGTTCTGTTTTAAAATATAAAATCTTAGTCTGGGGATTTAAAATCTTAGTATGTTTTATAGCTCATATGTTTCTATTATAACATCTTTCTTCACACTATAGTCCAACACAGTAAATGTGGGTTTTTTGTATACTTTTATATTGTTTTAAGACCATAAAAAACAACATCCCTCAAAAGAAAAGTTTAGGAACTATACACATATGCATATGCTATCAAATATATATATGTACAGCACAGAGTTTAGAATATATATGTATATGTGCTATCAAATATGTGATATACAGGGGTGAAGAGAAGTTGTTTTACTATTGTTTGAATGGAAATTAATATAATAATTAATAAATAAAATATAAGAATGAATCCGGGTATCGTGTACTCACAACTGCAAAACTGTTTTTGCCCTCACCTGTAAGGTGGTTGACAGGAAAGTTAAATGTAGTGGCAGGGAGGCAGTGTATTAGGTCATTGATGGGTTATAGATACAGAAGAATACCACTTTTTAGAGAGGATGGGGCAGGCTAGAAGGCTTTTGACACTATTGAGAAGAGAAGTGCTACTGGACTCAGGATGAGTGTTTGGGATATAAAATAAATGATATGAGGTAAGCATTAACAAGTCTCTAGAGACTTTATCATTAGAAAGACGTTGACCTGGTTTATAAAGTGGATAACACATACTGGAAATGAGTGTGTAAAGCTGACAATAATGAGTCAAGAACAGAATTTTTGTTAGTCAATACAGGGGACTTAGAAAGGGCACAGGCATGTTTGCTAAGGGGGAAAAAGCTGTAAGTAGTGTAATGCTACAAAGAGAGAACTGAGTTGGGGGTCAGAGACCTAAGTTTCATTGAGTCTCCACCCTTTTCCAAGTCTGTGACATTTGTCTGCTGCTTGAACTTCCATCAGTCTCAATTTCTGTTTGAGTAAAACAGGCAGATGACAGTTGCGTTTGTAAGATTATTGTTATAATTAGGTGACAGCTGAAACACACAAGATTTGTAACTGGAAGTGATTGTGGGGTTGAATTTATGTATAAGGAAGAAAAGTATCGTAGGATAAGGAATCTATAACTCTTCACTACACATATACAAACACCTGTACATGATTATGTGGCTATTTAATAATTTGATGAAGCCATTAACGTAATCAGCATAGTGACTGATCCACGATTATTTGTGTACCCATTCTTACCTATAGGCCACAGTTTCCACCAAGGAGCCAATATTTCTTTTCTTAATGTTTAAAATTCTACTATGGTTAACAAAAATGAAAAGAAACCTAAAACAGCTAAGAAGCCTCAAGTCTACAGGAATATATGAGTTTTTAATTAGTGTTGGGAAAAGAAAAAATGTCCAGTGTTATAATCATGGGTAGACAGAAAACTTAAACTGTACAGTAATATTTATTAATATTTAGCAAAGATAGAGAAGATATCACCAGCGTTTCTATTAGGATCACTAAATAAATTAAAAACAGTTTATTAAGAAAAGTTTTAGCCCTGGCTGATGTAGCTCAGTGGATTGAGCATGGGCCTGTGAACCAAAGGGTTGCTGGTTTGATTCCCAGTCAGGGCACATGCCAGTTCCCAAGCAGAGGACACACGAGAGGAAACCATACATTGATATTTCTCTCCCTCTCTCTTTCCCTTCCCTTCTAAAAATAAATGAATAAAATCTTTTAAAAATGTTTAAAATATAAGAAAGGTATAACTTTACTGAAAGAAATCATATTTGGGAAGTTATCACAGTTTATATACTATCATTTTATGACTATATTAATTAGTTAATTTATATTTTAAACTATTTTTAAATCATTCTTTGTGATGATACTTCATAAAATATATCCCTAGGTTGTTTCCAATATAAAAAATCTTCAACATTAGTATTTATGACTAAAAGTCAGAGATAATTCATTCTCTTTTCCAGAGGTTTAATTTTATTTCTATTGGATTCAGGAATATAACCATAAAAAAGACATTTCTAAACTGTGATTTATATTTGTAGGTTAACTAAACAGCAGCTAATATCAGATCAACAGGTTTTTTAAAGTTTGAATATATGATTCTTAATTAATTATAACTATCTGAATGCTCTGAATACACTGGGCTCCTTGAAACCATGCCCATATATCATGACAGTGCAGAATAATTTGCTTTATTTATTACTTTTTAAACAGTAATTGAATATAGTGTACTGACATGTTTTATTTTCCAAGCTACTGGGACATGGTGTGTGGTTTTTGCATCAATCCACAGTAACCAGAAATTATTTTCCATAGGAAATAATAACAAATACAATTGATAAATTGTGTTCACTAGTGGAAACAACATTGCATTATTTTCTACTAATGAGACAGCTAGCATATCATCACTGATCAAAGTCTACAAATTTTAAAAAAAAGTGGTGGAGTGTATTTGTTATAATTTAAGCTGGATAATTGCCAGGACACAAGAAAAACTTAAATTCACTTTTAATAAGCCCCAGAATGGCAGAACTCTGTGTAAGTCTGATGCATTCAGCAGAGAGGTCAGTCAAGGAGCAAAAGCCTATTATTTTCCTATGGTTGGGCCCATATTGATTTTTATACCTGAAGTTGTTTAGTGGGTGGTCCATAAATATTTGCAGAATCCATTTTTATCTGGGCAAAGAGGACACAGAAACAAAACTGTCAACCTACAACATCTGCAATTTTTTCCAGTGGAGAAATGAAGTGGCTTCCTTCCCAAAAGGACCCATTAGAAATAGGAACGAGAGAGATTATGTAACAAAGACATAGAATTTTTCAGACTATAAATCTTTTATATACTGCCATGGAATATGTTCTTTTTCTTTCCAGTTGCCTGATGCACTGTTAAGTAATAAAAGATGTGCATAGCTATGAGATTAACCTGCAAAAAAATCACCAAAAGACTCTACTCTGTTAAACTTTGATTAATACATGCAATTAATACAAAATAATGGACTAAAAACACGGATGTTTCTTAGAGACTATCTCTGTTACCACAACTCCCACTCCAGTTTCACGGAGACAAAAAGCACTATGTCAATTTTCAAAATTAGCTACTAATAGAGCCAGTTCAGTAGAGTTCTGCAGAGTGTGTTGGGTTGTGCATGCACGTGTGCACGAGTCTTGTCTGCATGTGCATTATGTGTGAGAAAATGGAGTAGATACATGTGACATAAAAACATGGGTTAATGCATGTAAATCCTATTTTTCACTTGCCAAACTCCCTCAAAGGAGCAGAATGTATTCTGCTGCTTCCTTAGTAGCTTCCATTGTTTAATACTGGAAAAGAATAAAATAATGTAAAATAACATGAAAATAAATAAAAGAAAATCAGAAAATATTTTTGAGATTAAAGTAATAATGAACAGTTTTTATCTCTATCTTGTGTCCCTGCATGTGTACTTACTCGGAACTATATAACCCCTTGATAACGTTGTGCCTACGTACATGTTATCTCCACAAGGTTTTTCTCTCCACAAGGTGATGTCCCCAGAGGTTAAGACACGGACTCATGGGAGACTGCCCAGGACTCTTCATGTTAGTAAGCGTTGGACCATCAGTAAGTCATCTAAACTCTCTGTACCTCAGTTTATTCATTAGTGAAATACACATATTTACAGGACCTTTCTTGTTTGTTGTATAGTTAAGTGCCTTAAAAGTATTAGCTATTACTTTTAAATTATTGTACAATAAAATGAAAATTTGAGGATTTTGAATTCTTCACAAGTTTTACTTAAAATAGATATACTATTTAACCCCAGAAAGAGAATGAAATCAACTATAAGAAAATATTTCTCCTTGTATTTTGTATCTGAAATTGCAAAATATCAAGAGAAATATTTAAAACAGTTCTTAAAATTGAATTCAGTTATTCAATGCAATTGTTAATAAACAAAAAATATAATTTTCCTTCCCAGTTGTAACCTAGATTTTATGGAAATATTCTTTTGGGGCCAATAGGTGATAATTTCAATATGTATATGTTTATGCTAATTAATATTCAGAAAGAATATCGCAATTATTGTCACCTATTTAATAGCTCATTGAATTTAGTTTTCATACCAATTTCCTCTTCTACATTTCCATGAAAATAGACATAATCAAGTTGAGTAATGAAAATTAGAAAGTGGGCAGAAATGACGACAGGCCAGCTGTTCACTAAACATGTGTTTAAACAATTCTATAAGCTCAAAACTATAATTCATACATTTTGAATTTGTTTCATGTTTTATATTAAATGTGTATACACTGAGACATCTGAAGAAAGTTTAAACATGTATTCTAAGTTTTATGAAAAATAATTTAGTCATCTTTCAAATAATTTTACTTATTAGAAATTAAGTTAAAATGCCATTTTTATCAAAGGAAGGCAAATATTAATGGATTAAGCTAACTTTAAACTTGAACATAAATTTCCATAGTGAAAAAAGGTTTTAAAACATGTCTTTTTATTCATTAGATCAGGGACTGACAAACCAGAGCCTGTGGGCCAAAACTAGGCCAATGCCCGCTGTTGTGAAAGAAAGGTTTTTTGGAACAGCCACACTTGTTTGTTAACATTTTTTTCTATGATCACTTCCATGCTATCACAGAGAGGTAACATATACAGTCTAGTTTAAAACATTTATTATCAGGTCCTTTACTGAAAAGTTAAGAGCACAGAATATAAACCAGCCAGCTGCAAGAATGTCTCAAACATGAAATACCTGACTATTTTGTCAGGGGCACTGACCTCCTTTCCCTTACGTAGTTAAATAAAAAATGACACAGCCAACACAGTAGCCATCCAGTGTGAATGAATCAATGTTATACCTATTTTTTGTCAGATTGGCAAAAAATATATATATATATAAACATATATATATATATATATATATATATATATATATATATATATATATATATATATATATATATATATAGTGCTGCAGAATTTTACTAATTAGTTTATGTGTGCCATGAGATGAAAAACATTGAAAATCATTCTTTAAATTTTTGTGATCTAGTCCAATTTACCATAGATCCCCCCCCAAATACCTGCTATATCATCTTAGTCTATCCAAATACACAGCTTTGCCTTGCTTATTACCAAAAAACACACAAAAACAATAAAAAAACACAAAACAACAACAACAATACAATGGCACGGTGTCTGTCTCCTTGGAAATATGCAATGGCCGCCCTCATGGTGTGAGGAAGTGGACGCTCCTTCCTTTTCTCTGGGGACCCGACAGAGTTTGGCTGTTCCAACCTGTTTTGCACTGGGTTCCCTTTCCTGCCTGGTCTGCTTTTCAGGGCCTGTTCATTCCTCCTGCTTCTCTGTTCTTTAAACTTTCCAACTTTACTCTCTAAATCTCAGCTTTTTCTCCCTTCTCTTTCAGGTCAGGTTCCCTCTGGTGAACATGCTCATAGCACAATGTATTTTTTTCTAGTAGCACCTAAAAACATTATTATGCATTTATTCATTTCATGGTGGCATTAAGCACATTTACTCTGGTAAAATAAATTTATACCTCAAATAATCAAAACAATCTGATGATTTAAAAATGCTAAAAATAATCAAAACATGTCATCCCTAGAACTTTCACAGGGAAAATTCACTTTGAATATAGGGGTCTGAGGTTATCTAAACATATAAATTAAACTTTATTTCAAATGAGTAAAGCTAACTGAAACAAATGTAGTAAGTGACACTAATGTTAGTTACAAACATCAAAAAGAAGGAAGAGAAGAATGAGAAATTATATCAAGCGGTGTGGCTAACTAAGTCATTAATTTATTCTTTAAGAAAGAAAAATAAGTATGTGAATCAGTTTACTTAACATAGGGTTATCTTGCTATGCATTATAAATTCTGCAATGAAGGGAAATTTTAAGCAATCCAAAGGCTCTTTCAAGTTCCTTAGATGTAGTCTTTTGACAAGTTTTTGAGGTAGAAGATGATGTCGGGATTCACAAGATATGATGGCAAATTAAAATTAGAAACCAGAATTTCTAGCATAAGGAAAAATCAGTGTCAGTTAAGGAAGAAAGGAGGTAAAATATTATGGCTTGACTTTTAAAAATGGCTGTTGGCAAAGAGAGGATGTGATATTTCCAGGAAGCTCCTAAGGAGCCTCCACCGCCACTAAGAATGAACCTAGGGCCTTCTTTCTTACCCTAAGGAAAAGAGTGGCAACAAGTTTAGTGAACAAAATCCTGACAAATTTCACCACTATTTCATAAATTTAATACAAAGAGGATATTTTAAACATCACAGAAGAAAAGCACAAATAAACCCTCAAAGTAAAAGTGGCTTGAATTTTTTTTAAAAAGTAAAGTGAGAATGAAAAAAAAGAACAAATTAACTGAGTTGAAAAATAAAATAAATAAAAGCCATTCCATAACACCCTGTATTTTAGGAGAAGTTGTTTTAAAAACAAAAGTAAATGAATGAGGAAAAAAACAATAATATAAATATTCACTATTCTGAATTTTCTGTGTGGGAAAGAATCTGTAACAAAGAACTATGATAATCACTCAGGACTATTGATCTTCAGGAATAAGCAGAATTATATATAGTAGAATTTAAAAAATCCAGTAAGAAATATGCTAAAAGTAGAGAAAAAATAAACTGAAATGAAACAACTGAAACTGTCGGTCCAGGGCAGGGGGTGGGTAGGTGCAGATAATATGACTTCACCTGCTTCATTCTGAAGTTTAATGTCAACAGTGCTCTTCTAACAAACGTGAGTTGTTTCTGCCATGGAGTCCTGGCTGAGGTGCAATGGTGGGCCTGTGCCACAGAGAAGAGATTATGTCTCTGGGCAAACTGCATGTCAATTGTACATTGTGCTATAATCTTAGGCAAAGTATTTTAGTTCTCCGACTCAGTTTTTTCTCTCATCTCATTCTAGCAACAACACACAAAAAAAATGGTTCTGACTATGTGATTGCAAATTTAGAAATAAATCAGATTTGAAATTATGAGAACGAAGTGCCTTTCATTTTAGTGTGAACTTATGGCATTGAGGTTATAATTTCTGTCTCAGATAACGGTTTATGCAGAGTCTATTAGCGATAATCATGTTAACATATGTTATTAGCAGTGTTTCAATAGTTTTAGGTGAAGTTATTTCACCTAAATACACGTTTTCTCTAAGTGTATGATTTTTTTCACCTAAAACTTTTTATGCCTTACCATTTTGAAGGAAATTTAATACATCAATCTATAAAAGGTAAACTGTCCAGATTCATAACGATTAAAAACCGATTTCTATAACATATGGATTAATGATGAAATATTAAAATGATAAGTCTGCTATTAACTTGGTCCATAATGATATTTTAGAAAATAATGGGTCGAAATTTTATGGTTCTAAACTTTTCATGGATATTTTAGAGATTTAAAGTTCAGCCCTAAGGCAATCAGTCAAGATGATACCATAAAGACATGCTTTTCTAGTCCCTGGTAACTTATCTGCTGATTCATTTTGAATTCTCTTGCTGAGGTTTTGAAAAGATGATGACTTCAGGAGTTAGCATTCACAGAATCTTCTGGTAACTTAACGTGAAGTGCAAGGTGTTATTTTAAAGGGCCGACAAAGAAGAACGGATTGGAAGAATTTAGGGACAAAAGGCAAGGGCTGTTATTATTAGCATAGAGTGTGGTCAGAAGCGTGAGGTTTGATAGACAGGAAGTGTTTTTAAAGAACAAAACTGTGTCGGTTCTTCCAATGCTCCCTGACTTGCAGACTTTTTCTCCAAAGCCGCAGAACAAGACCTGATCTCTCTCATTATCTGTCTATTGCACATTACTATTAGTTCACATAATTTTGCAAGTTAATGTTTATTTACAACTACCTCTTCAAGATTTCATTTTAAATTGTTTTTTGGCAAAATGATTGTTAAAGTTACCCTAGTTTAAAAATGAAATTGGTCAATGAAAATGATGACCTCTTTAACACATCTAGAAAAATATATAAAACATTTCTGATTAAAATTTACAACTTGCCTTTGTAGCTAAAATATTAATTTATCTTCCTACAGAGATAATTATACATTATTATTTTTTAATAGCTCAGGATTCACATTCCTAGAAATATTTTATAGGAGATACATGAATAGCTGAAAAACAGCTTCATACCAACTACAATTTCATGCTTAGTTTCTTATTATACTAAGAATTGTATGTTTTTGTGAACCTCTCATCAGACAATTTTTACATAATGTGGTAGGTTGGTGAGACAGTGGTTTAGTCCTACTGACACTGATGTTTTCATCTAAGACATGAATGGCTTAAAAACAAATTGTTTTTATTTTTATAGTAGTTCTATTTACAGATATATATTTCTACTGAACAATAATACTAAATTTCACTTGAATATATATGACTATAATATTGAATGCCTAAAATTTCAACTTTTAGTACATTGGTCTAGTAAACAGTTCATGTGATCCAGAAGAAATGTGGGGTGAATTATTATTTTTAAACTTGGCCATAAAAAAAATCCTCCCCCCAAAAGAAGAAAAAAATTGACCCTTACAACAGCATGGATGGATGTGGAAAACATTATGCTAAGTAAAATAAGCCAATTAGAGAAAGACAAATACCATATGGTTTCACTCTATGTGTAATCTAATGAATAAACTGAACTAACAAGCAAAATAGAAACAGACTCACAGAGAGCAGGAAGACAGCTATTGGTGATGGCTGGGTGGTTAGAGGGTGGAGGGATCCGGTGAGGAGACAGGACTCGTGGAAATGGGCAGCAGTGTGCTGACTGCAGGGTGGGAGGGGGTAAAGGAGTTAAGTGGTAATGAAAAAACACAATAAGACATTCAAATAAAAAGAGAAAAAGGAAAAAAGAACATATGCACGAGCCATGGACGTGAACAACAGTGAGTGAACCGAAGTAAACCGACTGTGGGAATGTGGTGGCGAGATAGGTGGAGGGAGGTAAAGGGTAAAAAATTGGGACAACTGTAATAACATAAATAATAAAGTATTTAAAGGAAAAAATATCTACCTCAAATGTTAAAAAAGTATTTATTTCAAAAGTGGATACTTACTACAGAATTACTTCTAGCTCTGTATCATCAGAGAGTTAAACTGCAGAGGGTATCTTGAAGTTTTTGGTCTAAGTTTGTCGTATTCTTACCTTTTGCAAGAAGCGTGT
Organism: Artibeus jamaicensis; assembly: GCF_021234435.1. NCBI lineage: Eukaryota > Metazoa > Chordata > Mammalia > Chiroptera > Phyllostomidae > Artibeus > Artibeus jamaicensis. Next base: position 12,165,681 of record NW_026521823.1, on the reverse strand, counting down.
CCTGAGGGATTGAACAGCAGAAATGCCACACCTGAAGTGCTTAGCAGGGGACATAGTGAGTTTTTCTCCAAATTGCATTGTCCCCCCGTCTCCGACCCTGGAAGCGGGCAAGCAGAGTTTTGCATTGATTCTCGAGGTATGGGGAAATAGAAGTAATAATACCCATTAAGATTATTTCTATAAAATACAGTGACGTTCAACTTAATATTTGATATAAAACTTTATGCAGGTGTTCCCAATCAGTAAACTATATTTGTTGGACTGCCATGGGTGTCGTCCTTATCGGAGCCGGCCTGAGTTTGACGAGAAAGTGTGATTCTTCGGGGTCCTAACAGTTACTGTTACACGATTTCCACGTATTAAGACAGGGATTAGTGGATTATATCATCTTAATTCAATCAGACTCATCCTTCACAGGATAATAAAAGCTTTTAAAAGTATTTCTGAAAATGAATCACAATTTAAGATTAATACTAATACAGTGAAAGTGATAAAAAATGATAGAACCAAGTTACTGCAAGTCGAGATCTTAGCCTCATTAAAAAAAAATCAATGATAAACTTTTCTGATATAAAAAATTAATCAGATAAAATGACCATGAATTTATGTGAAATATAGAATTGGATCAATTATCATTAGTAATTAACCTTACCTAAAGTTTATTGTGCCTTGAAATAATGGATAACATGCTATAGAAATTGCTTAATAAATAAGAATTTTAAACCATTAAAAATAGGGCCATCTAAACACATTTTTCTGCAATGATTATAGCCATATGAAACTCAATTTGAAACTTAAAAGAAATTTCAATGAATATTATGGTAGCACATGTAGAATGTTCTTTAGAAAATGTGTTTTTAACACTTCTAGAAGGAAAATGCCAACTTATACTAATTACACTCTTATTGGGAAGCTTGTTTTGAGATACTTAAAAATAAAATAATTCACTTTTTTTTACCTATGCCCCCCAGAAAGGCTCAATTACTTGAAGAATAATATGCCATGGAAAATAGCATTTATTTATTAGCAACTACATTTTTTCAGAAGGTAAGTAGAAAACATCTTTAATAATTGAGTAATTAAGTGCTAAAAAAAAGCACATAGCATGAGATGTTTCATAGTGTTCACTGGAAGTACAGATGTTTCCAGCAAGTCAGATCATATTTAAAATGTCCATATCAATAACAAACTAAATTTAAAAGAACAATTTTGGGTGAGTCATTCATTGGAAGATACATTAAGAAAAGTATATTTATAATAGTAAACCACTTCTTCAAAAAGTAAATATTATGTGGCAAAGCCAAGTGTATATAAAGACTGAGTTAGAGAAAAATCTTCTAGATTACAATTTTTAAAAAATACAGTTAGGTTATATAACTAACACTCTATATAAAATATAGTTACTATACTTTAAGAGGCAAGCTACTATATAAAGAAGCTCTGTCTATCCATAAGTACATCACTGTAAACAGGACGTCTTATTGTAGATGGTTTTATTTAAGGGTGAAAGAGAAGAGAGATAGTAGGGGATGGGATTTTAAAATACACTAGACTCTTTGTACCTCAAAAAGATCCCCTACTTAACACATCAGAATTGTCAAATGTAAAGATGACTCATTTTTATTTTACAAATGTGCAATTATTTTTAAGTTCGGATATTTTCTAATGATGTTAAAGGCTGCCATTTGTATGTTTCTTGGTAGATATTTTCAAACAATTCAATTTTCTATTTATGATAAAGATTACTTATTAAAATTATTAAATGTTTGTTAAAATAATTTCAGGTATATAACAAGTTACAGAGACAGAAAGGTAGTGTAGAGCTGCAGTCCCCAACCTTTTGGCACCAGGGACCGGTTTAGTGGAGGATAATCTTTCCATGGACAAAGGTGGGGGGATGGTTTTAGGATGATTCAAGGGCATTTCATTCAAGTTCACTTCCTGTTGTGTGGCCAGGTTCCTGGCAGACCCAGACCAGTGACGGTCCCAGGCCTGGAGCTCGGAGACCCCTTATATAGAGAGTTTCCCTAATACCTTTCTTAAGTCCTTACTTTCACAAGCATGTTATATACTAATGGTGGTGCATTTGTCAAAATGAAGAAATTAACATTAGTAAAATACCATTACCTAAATTATAAATCTGGTTTCATCAGATTCCCACTGTCCTTTCTTTCAAGCTAGAGTAGCAGCAACCCAACCGTATTTAATCATCATGTTTTTTTAATGTTTTATCTGTGACAGTTTCTCAGTCTCTGCTTGTGATCTTGAAAGTTTAAACAAGAGCTCATCAGGTATGTAATAGAATATCTTTGCTTTGGGGATTGATGGATTTTTTTATTATTAGACTGGAGTTATGGATTTTTTAATTTTTTGATGAAAAAATCATAGGATAATTTTTCTTTACATCATTTTACATCAGAGGGTGTATGATACTGGCATGGTTAACCATTTATAAAATTTTATACTGTGTCATGATCATAAAATTACTAAAGTTGTGCAAATACTAACTTAATTTATTATGTGCTTATTTCTTTAGTTTGGAATATGCTTGGTGTTGAATATAGAATTTTAATTGTTTTCTCCATCTAAGTACTTTGTTAATAACAATATAGCCATTTCATAATTATTTTAAGTGCATACTATATCCACTATATCATAACATATCACTATATTGAGAGGGTTATACACTGTGTAAGGCCTCCTAGAATAAAGCAAATAAAGTAGATAACTGTGAAAGGGTTCCAATTTATTCCATCTCTCTATTTTACTTCTATTTCTGATATCTAAAAGGTCAATGTTAACATACCTCAAATTTTTATATAGATTTAATTCTTGTAGTAATACCAAAATTCTAGTATAACCACTGATTTTGCTGTGTGACCTGCAGTTCTTTACCTCACTACAAATGCTGGAAAAATAGCAATTTTGCTTTCATTGTTCTGTTTCTTCTCTACTTATTATGTCAATAGACAGTGAAATGAGCAGCGAGTCAGCCAAAATATGAGCAATTCAGAGTAAGAAAACAAATGTTGCTCTAACCAGTCATAATCTGGCATTTGAAAAGGACAATAAAACAATAATTTTACCTCTTTTAAGTTTTAATTGATACCATAGTATATTTTTTAAGGGTAACTAGGTTTTTCCCTCCCTATAATTTTGAAAGTATCTTGATTACATATTGGTGCAATTTTTAGTACAAGCTGACTGCCTCCTTCCATTACATGTGCCTATTAGATTACAAAGGCCTTCTAATGACATTATAAATTTTTAAATATACAATTTATTTCTTTCTGAAGTAAGGTGAGTCTTTGCATTTTAAATCTTTATTTTCTCATTTGTAAAATTGTGATAATGCTGCTTTATACCTTTCATGGGTTTCACAAAGGAATTAAATGAAAACTCTAGGTGACAAAGCTTGGTTAATAACCAAGCAATTCACAAACATGGCTGAAAGCATGACTTGCTAAATGAAGAAATCAAAGGATATGAGATGACCGACTGACCAGCTGAATGAACAAACTACTATATTTTGCCACATATAATGTGTTCCTGTGCATACGGTGCACCCATGTTTTTGGCCCAAACTTTCAGGAAACAACCTTTCATTTTTATTTTTAATTCAATTTGTTATATACTTATATTTAGAAACAAAACTGATTATCGCATTCCAGGGTATTATCTTGCACGTGGATATCATTATTGCTTTCTTGAGTTACACTTTTAGCACATGAGCCTAAGCAAAAGAATTAAAAACATTTACATAAATATGGAATTAGTACTACACATGTATAATGTGCATCCTTATCTTTCCCTCAAAAATTTGGGCAAAAAAGTGTGCATTATCCATGGCAAAATACGGTAATTAATGGTAAGGAATGTGTATATGTAATGGCTGTGACTCAAAATTATATCAAATGCTTGTCACTTTAGGACACCTAGACCTACATGGTTGAGATAGACTGATTCTGTCTGATTTTGTCAAGATGGAGGCACAGAATTTTTATCTTTTCTAGGCTTTCCTCATCCCTTTGATCTATATAGTCCCAAAATATGAAATTGAAGCTCATCTGTGGTCCATAGAGCTTTGTCATTTCAATTTGACTGAAAGTCATGAAGACCCCCAACAACCCTCTGTTCCATCAGTCTGGCAATACAAACATTTCTCTTTTTGGAAAACATGCATTTATTTATATATACAACATTCATATTCCTGTTATGAATTTACTTTTTGGAATTACCTTAGCGTTTTTATGCTATTACAGGAGTCCCAATTCTTCCTCCTTCTCTGCCACCCCCCCATTTCCGCCTTCCCACCATCAGCCCCAAACTGTGGGACATGCCCATGGGTCATGCTTGAACATTCATTGACCAATCCTCCCACTTCCTTTCAATCAGTCCCCATCTCTTCCCTCCCCTTCTACAGCTGTGAGTATTTCTATGTTTCTGACTCTCAGTTCTATTTTTCTCAATTGGTTTATTTTCTTCATTAGATTCACCTTATAAGTGAGATCATATGGTATCTGCCTTCCATTGACTGGGTTATTTCACTTAGCATAATACTCTCCAGTTCCAACTATACTGGTGCAAAAGGTAAAAATTCCTTTTTTTTAGTGCTGCCTAGCATTCCATTGTGTAAATGCACCATGACTTTTTTATCCACCCACCTACTGATGGGAACTTAGGCTGTTTCTGAATCTTGACTATGATCATAACCTTGCTGTGAACATAGAAGGGAAAAGAACCTGAGTAGACACTTCTAAGAGTGGAGATACAGATGGTCCATAAACATACAGAAAAATGCTCAGCATCACTAGCCATCAGAGAGACGCAAATTAAAACTACAATGACATGATACCTCACACCTGCCAAAGTGGCTATCATTAATAAGCCAACAAATAATAAGTGCTGGCAAGGTTGTGGAGAAAAGGGAACCCTAATGCACTGTTGTTAGTGATGCAGACTGGTGTAGCCATTGTGGAAAACACTATGGAATTTCCTCAAAAATTTTTAAAAGGGAACTGTTTTTTGACCCAATGATTCTACTTCCAGGAATATATCCTAAGAATTCTGACACACCAATTCAAAAGAATATACACACCCTTATATGCATAGCAGAAATTACCTTAGTTTCAGCGAAAACCAGATAGGAGTCTTGTGTCCATGAAAAAACAAAGAGAACCTTATAACACTACCTTCAGGAATACAGGATTCCCCCTAATGTTGTCTGTGGCTGTTATGTTCTAAAACATACTCTTATTTACAGGCCCAATCACATAGTACAAAGACAGCTTGTTATTTACATATTCTATGGCATTGAAGTAAAGGGGTTTGAGCTTTTACAAATATTGTTTCTCCATTTATTCAGAGCACAGATAACTTGACAATGCTTTCTTGTTTTTCAAATCATTTTATTTGGAAGGTTTATTCAAACCTTTGGAAAGCAATTTACTCATTGGCAGTATCTAATATATTCAACATCTGGCAGAGTCTCCTAGATATTACAATTTTCTCTGCACTAAGGAAATGATTTGTTGTACCAACTTTGAGAGAAGCTACATTTAAAACGGGTGGCTCACCCTGGAGACAGTCTTTCTGAGTCAGCACAGTGAATCTCACCATGTTCTCCGTTGGCAGAGTGCTCTACTTGGGTTGTGCAGGCAGTACATGTGCAGCGTGGTCAGGATCAGAATGGAATTTGATATATTTTATTATTCTTCTGTTATGATTCAATTCTTACTTTACACATGATTTGTTTTTCTTATTGACTTTAGGGACAGAATTAATTTCTTACTTTTCGATACTAATTGTGGCATTCTAAAGTTTACTCTTGTTAAGCTCATCTTTTAAACAGAATAAAGTGCATAAACATTATTTCTTGATACTTCTCTCTCTCTCATTGTTAATAAATGGCCATAGGAAAGTATAGAAAAAATGTGTTTGTAATTTGATTTCTGTTAAGAAAATAATATTTAGTGTTTGTGGGAACTTTATTGCAGTTAAGATTCTAAATTCTCATTTTATTGGATATAATTTACTGATGCATCTGCTATCATAGATATTTTTGTAGTCATTGCATTTTGAGCATTTCTTCAAACATCCTGGAATAATTAGTTTGCATGACCATATCTCATTTTTTCAGGAATCCTGGACCAGGTTTTGGCACATTTTGTTGAAAACCAAACCTCTTCTGGGTAGCTGGGGTTAAATCCACCATTGAATGAGACAAATACTGTATGTTGAATTTATAGAGGAAAATGGTATTCTAATTAAGAAAAGACAAAAGGTTTCTTTGAGCAGGACTATAGAGTGAGTAGCAGTATATACGCATATTGTTATGTTTTATCCATTTCATTCAGCTTTTATAAGACTACATTAACAGAAAAAGAGAGTCAACAACTGAAAATACTCTCTGGAGCTTCACCCCTTTGCATGCAGTAGGAGCTACTCTTGTTTATAAAAAGTTATTGTTCCAGTTCATGAATGTAGGAAGGCCTTGATTTACAAATACATGAGTTTCGTAAAGTTACAATCCTCTCCTTTCCCCCCGGTTTCCCCAAGAGGTCTCTCTCTCTCCCTTTCCCTTTACCAAACCTCCAAGGGTTGCCTCTGTGGGAGCAATTAAGACACACAGAAGAAAAAATACAATGAAAGCCTCAAGTGTTAGAATTCTGTGAATTTAAATTGAGTAAGATAAGAATGTGTGAAATCAGATAAAACTTTGGTATTGAAACTTAACCAAAGGTTCACTCGGTTGGCTGGTTAAAATACTTCCTAAGTCATATTTCACAAATATTTTTACTTTGCTTCTTTACAATACTTTCTAGAAAATAGACTCACACACGTTTAAGCGCTGGAAGGCAGTTCTTTCTGAATTTTTTGTGTGTGTTTCTATATATTTGTTTTCAGACAAAAGGCAGCCTTGCTTTTGTGCTTCCTGTAAAAGTGATTGTTACTTAAGCTCAAATTCCTCCAGCCATCGCACAAAGCCCACCATGTGCCTGGTATGTATTTGTAAATGCTAAGCCATCCTGTGGGACTTGGGGACAGGGGAACCAATGTGATTCTGCTGATGCTCAGGACTGCTGTGTTCTGAGCAAGAAAATGTCTTGTTCTATCTGTTAGGTCTCATTGTCTACTTTCAACACTAGGGGAGTAGCCGACTTATGCGTCACCATCCTTTGTGAGTTTTAGATTCTTTCCTAACAACAGATAAAAGTAGAATGTTTTAAGTAGCAGTATTGATGTATTAATTCTTCAAAATATGCATAAAATTATTTTATCTTATTTATTTACTTCTTTATTTATGTAATCATTTATTTTCCTGTTCAGAGTAGAAATTTTAGAACTTAAATAGAGAAATTAAACTGGGATCCTGGCATTTTATTTTATTTTATCTTATTACGTTATTATTTTATTTTTTATTTCATGAATAAAGATTAGAATAGCATGAGGACACTGTAGGCCTGTGGCACTTAGAAACTGATTATGTAGAAAGATAGTATAAAGATGTGTCAAAAGAAAATACATGCTTAATTATGCTGAGTGAAATAAGCCAGATGTTGAAAGACAAATACCCTATGATCCCACCTTTATCAGGAAGCTTAAGCAACAAAACAAACGAGCAAGCAACATAAAAACAATGACACTGAAATAGAGAACAAGGGGGACAGTGACTAGAGGGGAGAGGGGAGGGAATTTCAGGGGAAAAAGGGGAAGAATTTACAGTAACTAGTATAAAGGACACATGGACAACAACTGAGGGGGTTGGAAATAGGAGGGAGGTGGGGAGCATGGCGGGGGCTGGGATGGGAGTAAAAGACAGAATACTGTACTTGAAAAATAATTAAATAAAAAAAATTAAAAAAAGAAAATACATGCTTAACAGATTTTGTCTTGCCCAAGCCTAGACCAGAATCTTGGAAAATGTAAACATAGATATTTTCTTCTTTCTCATCTCTCAAATGTTATTTCTAGGACAAAAATGATCACATGGTCACTGCAAGTATGAGTAAAATACATCCCAGATGTGAGTAAATTGTGCCATCTCTGTTTCAAGGAAATACACCCATATCACCATAGTCTCTATTGGGTCAAGTAAAACAACCTCCTAACCATTTTTCCTGTGTTCAGTTTTACCATCCAGCATCCATTCATCACACTTCAGACAGATTAATCTTTGGAAACAAAAATGTGAATCTAACCCTATTACATTCCTGCCGTAATCTGTACAATAACATTCCACTCCAGTAAAGGTCATATCCCAACTCCTGACCATGATCTTTGTCCACCATATTCCGGCCTTTGAAACAGTTCAGATGCACTTTCCACCACCTTCCCCCTTGCTCACTAAGGTCACGGGCCTTCATAGTGTCCTTAGAACATGAGTCTGACTTTGACCTTGTGTTATTGTCTCTAGCTTCTAAATGAGACAGTAAGGCAGCATCTCAACTTCTCTGATTATCAGTGTATCAGTTAAAGAGGAAAACATAAAAAAGAGTATCCAGATAAAAATATAAACAAAGAATAAAAACTAGTGAATAAGCACTAACTTGGTGGGGGGGTGTCTGGTCATTCTTTTCATTTCCTCTCCTTCTACCAAAAACTTTCTCCTATTTATAGTGTCACTTTTATTTTTAGGTTTCATGCACATACAGTACTCTACAGCAAATACTATGATCCAGAGCTTGAAACTATATCATCTGATCCAAAACTAGTAAATAAAAATGGATGACACATACTTAGATCGTTCTCATATCTTGGCTATCATAAATAATGCTGCAATAAACATGAGGACATGAAAGTCTGATACTCTGTTTTCCTTTCACTTAAATGTATACATGTAAGTGGATGATGTGGTAGCAAATATTGGTCAAGAATACAAATTTCCAGATAAAACAGTAATAAGTTGGAGGAATCTGATGCACAGCATTGTGATTTTAGTTAATAGTATTCTATTATATACCTGAAAGTTGTTAACAGTATATCTCAAATACTCTCTCCACAAAAAAATGGTAATTTTTGACATGATGGGGGTATCTGCTAACATGATGGTGGTAATCATACTGTAATATATAAGTGCTGAACACCTTGTACACCTTCAACTTACACAATATTATATCTCAATATATACATGAAAACAAATAGTTGATGGGATATGGTGACAACTTGCATGCTTTAGTAAATTGTTTATTTCCTCAAAAAAAGAGCATGGCAAGGTTGTGCCAGAAATTTAAGCAATCTAATCTTGGAATAAATAACATGGAAAATAGAACAAAACCTAAAAAAACTCTTCAGTGCTTTATACTAGTCCATAGATTTTGTTCTCTAAGCTGAAAGTGAGTAACAACTACACTAGGAACAGAATCACAGAAATGGAGATAACATGAAAGGTTATCAGCAGGGAGGGGGACAAGGGAGAATGGGGAAAAGGTACAGGGAATAAGAAGCTTAACTGGTAGGTACAAAATAGATAGGAGAAGGTTAAGAATAGTATGAGAAATGAAGAAGTCAAAGAACTTATATGCATGACCCATGGACATAAACTAAGGTGAGGGGGGATATGGTTGGGAAGGGGGTGCAAGGTGGTGGGGGGTGGGGATAAAGGGGACAAAAATGAGACAACTTAACAGCATAATCAATAAAATATACTTAAAAAATAAAAGAAAACTTGAAAAATTACTTTTTTCAAGTTTCAAGAATGAACATTACTTATCTAATTCACAAATAGATGTCCATATACTATAAATTAAATCATACTTAAATCACACAGACCTGTGAAGCAAAGGATCACTGGTTCAATTTCCAGTCAGGGCACATGCCTGGGTTGTAGGTCATGTCCCCAGTAGGGGACACAGGAGAGGTAAACCACACATTGATGTTTTTCTCCCACTCTTTCTCCTTCCCTTCCTCTCTCTTTAAAAATGAATAAATAAAATATTAAAAAAATAAAGAATGAACACTGGGCATTTTCTGTATTTTTAAAAGGACATGTATACCAGTACCTAATAACATTAAGATATTATATTGTATAAATAACATACATCAAGAATATAAAAAATAAGATATTTAAATTATAATAATGTTTCAAATATTAACAAGTAGAAAATCATTTTTCTTATATAGGCATTATGTATATACACATTATCTACAAGTATAATATACATTATATACACATGTATAAATATTTCTATATTATATATAAACCATACACATATGCATATATTATTGTGTGTTTGGGCCACTTGCTTGCTATGGTATATGTATACCATGTATATATGTATAACTCATATAACTTACATGTACCATATCTATGTATATATATATACACACATGCAAACACATATCCTTATAATGATACATGTATTCATAATATTCAAATATATATACATATCCAGCATGTGTGTATGAACATATATACCCTAAATATTATAAAGGTATATATATGCATATACATGCACATATATTGAGAATGCACATAGGGTCATTATTGCTGACAATACAATATTTACATGCTTTTTAACTTTTTAGTGTTTAGTAGCTACTACTAAACATTTTTCAAAATAAAATAAAATTTTGCTCTCAGCTGCAATGCATGAGCATCATGTAAAAATTGTCCCACATGCTTTCCAACAACATTGGCATGGTCTTTCGGATTTTTAGGCACTCTGGTATATACGTAGGCATTTATGACATTTTAACAAATTATGTGCAGCAAACAGTTAGCTGGAATTAGAGTATTAAATCAAGCATAAAGTCCTCAAACAGTTGCATACAATAACAGACAAATACTGTTTTAATTTTTTCAATTAAACCCTGAAAATCATGGACAAATATGTTGATATTCTCAGTATTCAGTGAACAAAGAGTTCGAGCAGCATCTTTTCAATATGTTACACACATTTTGGGGACATACTATATACTTTATTCTAGGCCTCATGCACTAGAAACATATACAACCTGGGCAACCTCTGTACCTTGACCAGGATGTGATATCCCACCCCACATGCCACCTCTTTGTGAGTGCATTCATCCTCTTGTTCGGGGTGACTCCACTCCTGTGGTTGTGGTCCTCATTTTAAATGGGCTGTGATCTGAACACCATGCCAGCTTCCCACTCATCCTGGGTGCTGTTGCCCTGCTCTGGGACAAAGCATCTCTCACCTCCACTGTGGAACACAGACGCCTATCTGTGTCTTTTATGTCTTATTCTGGCCTCCATCATCCCTACACTCAAACTCTCAACTATTTAACTATGAAATACAGATTTAAAATAGTATTATCTTGTCTACTCTTTTCCCTCCTCCCTTCTCTATCTTCCCCTTATATCATTCTTTTCCCTTCCACCTCCTTCCTTCCACTTCTCTTCCTTTTGTAAACGATTAAAACCAAACACCATTAGAAAGACCCTAGCAGAGAATTATGAACACCTGTGCACCAGATGGAGGCCTGAAATTCCTTGGTCCAGAGCAGGACAGCAAGCATCAAGCAATGTGAGAGAGTTTCCTTGATTACTGGGTATATTTTACTTATACGTACTCGGATTACAGAGGACCTACACAGGAGTAGGATATTGGCGATGCAGACCAGAAAAGGGATCCAGGCCCAAGAGGATGAAGGGTGCAGTCATCTAGTGAGTGGTTCAAGTGTTTGATAATTGTATAAAATGGAAAGGCAGACTGCTTAATCTTCATTTATTATAACTTTATCATGACTCAAATTAGTACACACAACAGCAAAATATTTATGTGAAACACCTTATTCTAAATAAAACATACTAAAATATTATGTTTTATTGTTGCATGTTTATTTACAAAAATCACAAATTATTTATATTTACCAGTGGAATAAAAATTATATTTTTTTCAAGTATTATTCTGGCTTGAAGTCATCTATTCGGCAAAGTGATCTTACACCCAAATTATCAAACTTTTTATTCTAATTACAATAGCGAGGTGACTATAAAATATTCTCATTGTGTGACAATGTTCAGAGATTCCCTAGTTTTGCATTTACACATTCACAACACAGTGAACACACTGAAAAATTCTTTAACATTTATAAAGAGTGTAAACAGTAATAGGAAATCACAAACTTACAATCTGCAAGGACTGAAGATTTCATAAAACTCAAAGTTCTTAGAAAGCAGTGTAAACTCCACAGCATCTTTAAAATACCTGTATTTTTTCCACTTAAAATATAAATAAAGACATCAATATAAAAGACCAAAAAAATTATGCTTTATTTAGTAAGTATAGCAATTTTCCTGCTCAAAATAACATTTCTCTAATATCCTTTTTATTGTTACACCTGAGATAAATTGCAATCAGAGAAAGAGACTAGTAAAGAATTGTGAAATAAATTTAACAAAATGTATCTCTATAGAAAGAAAGAGTATGAGTTTGCCATATTTTGAATAAAAACAAAACTTTAAGGTTCCGATAGATCCAAAAAGTGTTTAAAGAAACTTTAGCATATTAATAGCTCTTCTGAGTGCAAGGCAAACACCATTAGAAAATCAGTGTCTTTACAAAAATTGTAGTAAAGACAAATTTGTTATCCTTGATGACGTGACATTCTACACACTTCTTCACTCAATTTCCACGAGCCCACTTAATTGTTTGTTTAAACAAGAATATAGCATGGCCCTGGCTGGTGTGGCTCAGTTGGATAGAGAATTGTCCCATGGCCAAAAAGGTCATGGGTTTGAACCCTGATCAGTGACCACACCAGAGTGTGAGTTAGATCCCCATTTGGGGTGGGTACCAGAAGGCAGCCAATCAATGTGTCTCTCTCATACTGATGCTCACTCTCTCTCTCTCTCCCTCCCTCTCCCAATCTCTCTTTCCCTCTTTCTCTAAAAGCAATGAAAAAAATGTCCATGGCTGAGGATAAAAATATAATAATAATAAATGCACACATAGTGCAAAAGGAAGCCATATCATAGCAATCTTTACATTTTTCCATACTCGAAATATATAATGTATTGTAGAGGAGTCATACGGCCATTGTAATAAAAGTTACTGTCCTCTTGAGGACACAACCTTTTATGTACAGACAACAGGTAATTTTCTAGCAGTCATAAGGTATGGTATCTGCATAAAATAGTTTTATATACATTTGCAAACTTTTATGAATGTATACTGCTCATTTTTCTGCTCATTGAGTGGAAAAATTACTCTGATCTGTTATTACACATATGACTAAAAGACCAAGAAACCTGAGTGTAAAATATGATATACAGAAAATCATTGAATCAATAAAGAATTGACTCTGGAGAATTGTGGTCAGACACAATGCAGTTTTCAGTAAGGGGGTCAAGTCTTTGTCTGAACCTTACTGGCATTCTGACACTTACTTTTTTCTTTTTCTCCCTCAGGTGATTCCCTTGAGAAGAAAAGTAAGGAAGAAGAAAGAAGTGAGCAACAGGGCAAAGGAGCAATGGTAATTTCCTCAGGACAAATCTGCGAAGATTTTACCACCTTCCTCCAAGTCTAAGAGCAAGCTTTTAAAAGGGCTTGCCCTAAGGGAATGAATGAGCAAAGTGTCCTGATGAGGATTTATCTGCAGGGTCTTGGAAAGGTTAAAACCATCTTGACACTTCTGAAGACAGTCTTGAAAAGCTGGTTAAAGTTGTAGTTAAATAACAATGAAACAAACCTTAGGTCTTCAAGTGCAAAACCAGGGGGAAAAAGGAACAACTAGATAGTGGGAATTTGATTTAAAAAATCTTGCTGCCAAGGAATTCTCAGTATTCAAGTACAGTCTATTACATTATATTCTTGATGACGTGCTTCAAATGTAATTTGTTCTTTAAGTTTTTGATAAATAGGGGCTGGGCACATTTCCTAGTTGAGTTTGATAAATTCTACTACTTAGTTTGTGGTTGACTTATAAGGACAACATGGAGTCTTCCTGCCTGCATGGGGACAGCTGACCGTTGCCACAGATTCCAGGTTTCCTCACATCTTTGGGGGTTTTGCCAATCTGAACAATAATACAGCATCTCCATTGTAGTTTAATGGACATTACTTTTAGTATGAATGAGTACAAGCAACTTCTCTATATTTAAGTAACATTTGTATGTTTCCCATGAACTGTATTTTAATATATTTTACTCATTCCTTAGTTGGGTTTAGAGACTTTTTAAAAATTCATCTCTCCCACTTTGCATGGCAGAAAGATTGTATTAGTTTTCTAGAGCTGTCATAACCAAATACCACAGATTGGGAGGTTTAACTAATGGAAATTTATATTCTAACTGTTCTGGAGACAAGAAGTTCAAGGTCAATGTTGTGGAAGGTTTAGTTTCTTCTGAGGCCTCTTAACCAAGGGGTTAAGAGGTTTGCTCACTTGCAGACTACCATCTTCTCCCTGTGTTCTTGTGGCCTTTCTCCTGCATATGGGCAGACCTGGAATTCCTCTGCATGTTCTAACCTTCTCTTACTATTTGAACACCAGTCAGATTGAATTAAGATCCACACTAATGGCTTCCTTTTAACTTAATCCTGTTAAAAGACCCCATATCAAAAGAAAAAAAAATACATTCTGAATTACAAAGGTTGTCTTTAACATGAATTGTCTAAAGACACTTTCTGAGCCTATAACAGAAATTAATCCTTTACTTTGATATAGACATTTTATAAAAATTTTTATTAATCTTCACAAGATTAATCTTCACAAGACCATCAGTTTTCACAATGTTAATGGTGTATAAGTCCATCTTTGTCTCAGTAACTTGAATGCCAATTTAATAAATTTTAAATCTGAGTAGTTTAATCTTTTTCTTTCTGAACTTTGTGTTCTGTTTTGTTAGTCTGTCTACTCATGGTCCAATATTATAAGGTGTGATGTCTAAAAATAAGTGTTTTACATCTAGACACTAAGAAATTGAGAAAATAACCAAACCCTTCATGACCTCATCTTTATCTACTTCTTTAATATTATTGTGTGTCATTGTGCCCAGTACCTTATACACCAGCAATGAGCAAAGGTTTGCATTCCCACTGGAAGTTATGCCTCTTTATGTCCCCGTGTATTCGCTCATGTTGCTTCCTTTCTGCCATTCTTGTCCTGGCAAGTTCTTCCCTTCATTTATGGCTCAGGTGTTACCTCTGGAACATTTTCCATGTGAGTGATATTTCCCCATGCAGTTTGTGCCCCCCTGCTCTCCACGTATAATTTGCTATGAAGTATAGTATTTACGGGTGTACAGTAATTCTTTTGGACAGGAATCATACGTGATTCTTTCTTACTCCCCCAGTACCTAACCTCATGTTTCTTTAGATGAGACGCTCAACAGATATTTTCTCACTGAAGGAAATGAATACTTTGTGAACAATACCTGTTGTAGACATTTAAATGTTTAAAGTGAGCATTCATGTTTACCTTCAGGATCAGTAGTTCTAAATAGTAAACAGTTTGAACTTGATGTTGTTGAAATCTATTCCAAACCTAAAGATTCTATGAATTTCATCCTTGTTCCTAACTGGCTCAATATCTGTCATCGTTGTCAGTATGGGAGAGGTGAAACTGACGTGGGACCTTCCGCCAGTGTCCCAAAAAGCTGGAGAAGCCGGTCACTCACCCAGCACTTCCCTTCCTGTTTGCAGCAATTCTTTCTAGCTGGGAAGTTTCCTCTTGGTGTTAAACAGTGCCGTGTGGGTTATGGGATGATGCTGGCAAAATGAAGTTGACTTACTTTTCTTCCTGTGTAATTCTCTAAGGTGTCCCAATATTTGTTCCATGGTATTAAAACTTCTAAGTAGACTCTGAAGGTCTCTCTATGCTGTTTTGGTTCTTTCATATCTGTCCAGTCATTGATCTTTGTGAGGGAATGGGGAAACTGGATTATCTTATTTACAGTGACATTTTCCCACAATTTCAACTTAAAATTATTCTAAATATAATCTTCATATTTGATGTATACTTTAAAGTAAATTTACTCATTTTTTTGTTTTCCTCTACTATAAAAAATATTCTACATATATTGTATATTAATTAATAAAACTATTTCTGGACATTTCTAATTTAAATATTTTACTAAAATGATAGTTATTTGTAAGCACACAAAGTACGACATCTCAATAAGTATCATGTGTTTAAATATTTTGTTTTATTTGGTATTTTTAAAGACATGGTTTTAAGTTTATATTTATTAATTTATTATTTTCCAGTATTAGTGCATAAGGTCATGGTTAGCCTTAAAGTATATTGAATTATCATTTCAGCTAAATAATTTATTTGATTATAAGACATCTGTAAAATGAGAATGACTCATTTTCTTTAAGAATTTAATTAGAAAACTCTTTCACATACAATGCAGATATTAAATTGTGGAAGAAGATGAAAATTTTAATTTCATAGTTTAGTTCTTAATTTAGATTTATCAATGTTCAAAATGATCATATGTAAAAAGTACATTTTCTGTTTTCCTATGCTCCAGTACCTTTAAACTAAGGGACCTATCTTCATAGAATTCACAATGGGGATGGCTATAGCATGACAAGCTAATTTTTAAGAAAGTTTAGTCTGAGAAACTAAGTCATACTAAGTAATATTGAGAAATTTAGAAATGCTAAAGAAATAATGCACTTTTCTCTCACATTTATTTATAATTATAATAAATTTTGTTCCAAATTGTTTATGCTCACAAATCATATTTTTAAAACTTTGATGTCTTTATATAAATATAAAAACTTTAGTTATTTACCAATGAATTAGAATTTTTAACTATGTACAACCATATACTTTCTTTTAAATTCGGTTTGGCTGGTTTAGAAATAAACAACAATGATAAGAAAGTGATGTGTAAGATTAAACAGAATTAACGAGCAAGACCTATTTCCATTGTACATGCATAAAAAAATCTAGGAAAATAATTGACTCTTTCACCATTGAGTAGAAAGTGTGTCACGTTTTCTAACGTTCTTTACTGCATTTAGTACAGTACTCTCCACCCGGGGCAAATTGGCCTTCCTTTACACACCATTACCAGGTACAATTCAGCCAATGGAACTTGAGAGGAAATACCTCCAGAATAGTGTCTGAATTCTAGCTTTGATTTGTATCAACATTTTTGTAAAAGATCTGAACAAAAAGTTAACAGATAAATATTGCCTTCTTATGTGTGATTCATCTTTATTTATACTAGTAATTTAAAAAAATCCTAAATAAATGAAGTCATTACTTTGAGAAAATATTTACTTGTAAATAATGAAGATGTATTGTGCTTTTTATGCAACAGAATAATCATGAGTTTTTTCTTTACACAGTCACTGAGAAAATAACTGTCAGCATCAAAATATTAGTTCAAAAATTAATGCTCTTAAGATATAAAAATCAGTTTAAGTTTTAAACAAAATATTTTAATAAATTTAATTTTCTAAAGGAAATAAACAATATAAGTGTAAAGGTACTGTGGTCTGTCTGGGAAAAGTTCAACACTTGTTAACAAGAAGGATTTGTGCAGCATCAGTGTAACCTGGCAACCAAGGAGAGTGGACTGGAATGCCCATGTGTGAACAATGATGACTTCACTGTACTAGTCATTAGGGACAGTAGATGCCATTGAGTGAGCATCTGTATTGTGTGGCTGTTGTATTAAAAATGACTAATGGAGTAGAACAATGAATTTGCATTAGATTTTGCTTGAGGCTTGACCATTCCTTTGTGAAATCTACTTGGATGATTCAGGAAGCAGCTGCTATGGACAACTGGTGATTGGCAGTTCGTCATGACAAAGCACTCACTCATGCATCATGTGTTCTAAAGAGTTTTTTAGCAAAACATCAACTCACCAAGGTGAGTCAGCTCCCTACAGCCCAGATTTGACACACCAGGACTTCTAGCCTTTCTTAAAACTAGAATCACTTTCGAAAAGAAAAAAAATGCCACTGTCAATGAGATTCAGAAAAATATGACAGATCAGCTGATGGTGATTGGGAGAACTGTATGAGGTCCCAATGTGCCTACTTTGAAGGGGACTGAAGTGTCATTGTCCTGTGTACAATGTTTCTTGTGTCCTGTGTCTTTTTCAATAAATGTCTCTATTTTTCATATTACATGATTGGATACATTCTGGACAGACATTGTACATAAGGATAAGGCTGGATTTATAATAAATTATTCTTATATATATTTTAAAGATTTTGTTTATTTATTTATTTATTTTCTGAGAGAGGGGAAGAGAGAAAGAGACATATCAATGTGTGGTTGCCCTCATGTGCCCCCTACTGAGGACCTGGCCCACAACCCAGGCATGTGCCCGGACAAGGAATTGAACACAGCACTCAGTCCCCTGACCCACACTAGCCGGGAAATTATTAATGTATTTTTGATATCAATTATTTGTGTAAGGAAATAAAGCATTATTAAAAACATCACTTAGCTGTCAATGTCTCTTGGACTTAGTATGTTGCCAGCCTTGATATTTGCATTTTCCATCAAACTCATATATCAAACTGCTTACCTGACCTCACAGCTTAGATGTCACAGACAGTTTAAATTTAACATGTCTGGGACTGTGGCCTTGATCTCCCCAGTGCACTCATATTCACACATCCATTACAAATTTCACAGTTTCTTTGTTTTGCATGCTAAAGTTAAAGCTTAGGAATTATTCTGGTTCTTTTCCATAATGTCCAGACCAAATATTAGTCCTCTTAATATCGCAAAGTCACTAGCCCTTCTGAATCACCATTATAAACCCAGACCAAGACATTATTATCTATCTGAATCTTTATAATTATCTGAAGAATTCCCTTATTTTTATTCCTCTTCTCCAGCAATATTCTATTTCCATCCAGATGAAGTGATTTAAAAATAATTGGCTTATGGGATAGCCAAGGTAGTAGCAGAGTAGGTGGAAGCTATACTTACCTCCTCCCAGGATCAAACAGAAATTACAACTAAATTATAGAATAATCATCCTGAATAACCAAGTGAAGAGTAGCTAAAGAGAAGCACTATAACTAGGTATTTACAGAAGCCACATTGAGACCCATGGACATGGCAGAGATGTGAAAAGGGCTGGCCTGCTCCCACAGGCAGCAGCTGAGGTTCCAGAGGGATATCTCAGCTGCAAGAGTTGGGGTTTCCTCTGAGAAACAGGGGTGTCTCAACATCAAACCAGGCTCCCCAGCCCAGAGCACCACACCAGAGCTAGGAAGAGGCACTCACATAATATCTGGCTGTGAAAAGTGACAGTGTTTCTTTATATCAAGAAGAAGCATGAGTTCATTAGAGATGTAATTGTCCCCATAAAAAACCAACATATAAGATTTTATTCTCAGTCACTCATCTTGGGCTTCACACATAAGAATAAACTCAAAATGGAATAAAGACTTAAATGTTAGACATGAAACCATACAAATCCTGGTAGAAAACATGAGTGGGAAAATCTTGGACATTTCTTACAGCAATATTTTTCCTGATATATCTTCTCAGGCAAAGGAAACAAAACAAAAAAATAAACAAATGGGACTACATCAAACTAAAAAGTTTTTGCACTTTCCTTTTAGCAAAGGAAATTTTCAACAAAAGGTAAAGAAAATGAACTGAATTAATACTCACCAATGATACGACTGGTAAGAGGTTAACATTAAAAATTTATAAAGAACTTTTGAAACTCATCACCAAAAAAAAAAGTTCATTAAAAAATGGGCAAAGGCCCTGAATAGACACTTCTCCAAAGAGGACATACAGATGGCCAATAGACATATGAAAAGATGCTCATCATCACTCATCCTCAGAAAAAATGCAAATTAAAACTGCAATGAGATGTTACCACACAACTCTGTCAGAATGGCTACCACTAATAAATCAACAACAAACGTTGGTGAGGATGTGGAGAAAAGGGAGCCACTTTGCACCGCTGGTGGAAATGCATAGTCTAGCCACTGTGGAAAACAGTATGGAGTTACCTCAAAAAACTAAAACTGGAACTATTATACCTTATGGCCCAACAATTCCAATTCTGGGAATATATTAAAAGAAACTGGAAATAGTAATTTGAAAGAATATATGTACCTCTTTGTTCTTGGCAGCACTATTTACAATAGCCAAGATTTAGAAGGAGCCCAAGTGCCCATCAGTAGATAAATGGATAAAAACTGTTTGACATTTATATAATGGAATACTACTTGGCAGTATAAAAGGATATATTTCCCTTTGTGACACCATGGATGGACCTGGATAACATTATGCTAAGTAAAATAAGTCTGTCATAGAAAGACAATTACCATGTGACTTCACCAAAGTGTGGAATCTAGTGAACAATGTAAATTAACAAACAAAATAGAAACAGACTCATACATACATAGAGAACAAAATCACAGCTGTCAGAAGTGAGAGTGTTTGTTTGGCTGGGTAAAAAAGATGAAAGGATTACGTTAAAAAAATACTTTACAGACAGCAGTATGGTGATTACCAGAGGTAAAGGGAAGGGAGGGTAGGCAGTAGATGGTATAGGGACAGTAAATGGTGATGAAGAGAGAGTAGCAGAGACTTGACTTTGGACGGTGAATACACAATACAACATACAGATGATGTACACCTGAAACCTATAACTTTATTAACCAATACGTCCCAAATGCATTCAATAAAATGTAGAAAAAATAAATTTGTGCATGCTAAGGCTGCTGTGTCTGGCCATTAAAAATAAATGAATGAATGAATGGATGAAATAATGAATGAATGAATGGATGAATGAATGAATTAATAATTAAAAAATACATAAAATAATTTGTCTATGACAGTCTCAGGATGAAAACTCTGTCTTCCCACTGCTTTTAGGAAGAAAAACAATCATACTCCTATTTCTTGTATCTTTTAACTTACCTTTCGCATCTCACTCAGTAAGTTACAGTCATCTTTCTAATTGATCAGAATTGTTCTCATGTTGTTTAAGAGCACAGATTCAACTTTGCCCCAAGCTAGGCCACTCGATCTGTTGTCACTTTACTCCTTTCAGTCATTCATGTCTCAGTTCAAATGTCATTTCTCAGTAAAGCCTGTTAAGACCGCCCGGGCTATGTCAATCTTTTCTGCCTGTCACCCACACAGATCATTCTTAACTCCCTTCATAGCATGTTTCAGAGTGTAAAGTTTTGTTTTTTATGTATGTTTTTAATTGACTTATACCTGTCTATTTTTACTACAAGACAAGTCTCAACAGATTCATGTCATATATACCAAGTGTAGAAACATTGGCTGGTTTACAAAAGCACTCATTATTTTCTATGTTCCTTATTAAATGTTCATTATTAAATTAATGAACATCTAGTGAGTAACTTGTTAAAATATTTACATAATCTTGGCATATGAAGATACTTAGAAGTCATAAACTTGGGTATCGATGAAATTGTTTAAAATCAAGTTCATGAAATAACACTAAAATTAAAAGGGAAGGTATTTTATAATAGTGAATGTAAAGAATTTATAAATTTAGGTAGTGTGATTACATAAAGAAAGATACATGAATGTGCACTTAACTGATGTGCAAAAGAAAGAGAGTAGAATGTTTTTAAATCAGAAAGTCATGCAATCAATCTCCAAACTCACCAGGCTGCCTTTATTAAATATGTGCAGTTTAACTGAATAAAGTGGCTTAAAAAACAAAAAGAAAATTATATAGTCAAGAATGTATATAAAATATTTTAAGAAAAATATGAAAGGGCTTGAAACAAATGAAATATTTTTGATAGTGAAAAATAAGCTGATTTTTGGGTGATAGATAAATGGTGCTTTCATAGATACTAGCAGAGAAATTTAGAAAGGATTACCCATGGATAATCCCTAAACAGCAGTTCAACCAACTCATATCAGTCTTCTGAAGGTAAAACCGTTGACAAGATTCCTGTTTCCAATACCTTCTCTCTTGCCAACTATTGCTGGGATGATAACATCAGTGAAAGATGAGTGGTAAAGGCATATAATGCAAAGTTTTCTTCCTGTGGTCGGATAACCTACTAAGTCTGTTATTTCAGGTGACCTCTCATTGTCTAGAAAGGAAAGTTTCAAGGGCATATTTTAAACTTGGGTAAATGCCACTTGCTCTGTGTAAAAATTAAAATTAAAGTGGGAGAAAGATTATCAAAAAGGATAAAAATATTACTTTTCTTAAAATTTTTAGTTTTATGTAATATCAGGCACAGGGACTTTGCAAGACTAATACAAACAATTCCAAATTCTAGTTTACTCAGCTTCCCTGAAGGTAAACCTTTTACTACTTTTGCTTTATCACTCTCTCTGTGTTAAAATTTGTTAAAAAAACAATTTTCTGTTCTTTAAGTCACCAAGTCTATGATATTCTGTTATGGCAGCGACAGCTGATTAATATAATTTCTATGGGTATTCCAGTAGAAGTTAGGTTCATTTAAAACAAATATTGATACCAGGGCTTGGTGTTTACTAGGTGACATACATAATGGACCACTTGTTTCTTCTCTCTAATGCCAAGTATAACATTGATTTGCCTCATACTTAAGTAATAAT
The DNA here is from genome assembly GCF_021234435.1 of Artibeus jamaicensis. NCBI lineage: Eukaryota > Metazoa > Chordata > Mammalia > Chiroptera > Phyllostomidae > Artibeus > Artibeus jamaicensis. Next base: position 12,143,190 of record NW_026521823.1, on the reverse strand, counting down.
GTCATAATAGGAAAAGAAAAAAACAGAAATGTTATATTTCAGTTGATAGTGTAAGAAACAACTTGGTGCAAAAACCTAGATACTACATAAAATTCAATGAATCTAATTTTAATTGAATCTAATTTTAATTGCATAGCAGAACCCACGGTGAAAGAATAAATAAAAGATAATGAAAATCTAGAGACTTCAGTACAGAGGCAACAGGAAACCAGTATGAAAACCAAGGGTTGAAAACACATAATACAAAACAAAAAACAAGACTTGTGTTTCACTTTTGTCATAGAGAAAAAGAAGGACATGCATCTTTTCCTATCTGTGATGAGAATAAATGACAGGGGTTTGTGTTTTAGTCAGACATGGGACTGGAACTGAGAACAGCATATAAAACCCCTAGCAAAGAAATAGATTACAGACCATCTTCATGACCTCAGCCATGGCTCTTAGCAAGTGAAAACATTGTCAATGATAAATAGGTATTTTGAAAGCACATATTACTTGTATGGTCTAGAATATCCAAAACTATAAATATGAAAGCAGTTGCCAGTAGAAAACTACCTGTGCTAAGCAAACACAATCACTTTTTGGAAAAAAGCACATTCGATTAGGACTTTGAAACAAATTAGTAAAAAAAAAAAGAATAAAGTATGAACATCTAATGTATGAGTATAAAATGATGACTATGGTTTATAACACAATATTGTGCATTTGAAATTTACTGAGGAAGTAAAAAGTATGTGTCTCATCAAAAAAAGAGATAAATATGTGAGGTGATAAATATGTTAATTAACTTGATAGTGTGAACCGTATTACCATGTATATTGAATCACCATGCTTTATACTTTAAATATATTACATTTATTTGTCAATTATAAGAAATAAATACACCTTGGTAAAGCTGAAAAATAAAGGGACAACTTACAAAAATAAAAATGAAAATAAAAATAAAATTTACTTGAACAAACTTCCAGTAGTGATAGTCAATAGACACTAAAATTCAGTGACTTATAATCCACATTGGCCTTATAACAGATGTAAAATATCAATACTCAAAGTGATAAATTTAAATGAAACACATTTAGGAATATAACTACTAAATATAACAATACAGATGTGATAAAGAATGAAATACAAATTTTGAAAGAAGATATACAAATGTATATCTCATACAGAAAAATAAAGAGGTAAGTATATGCATATATTAAATATATGGATACACTGAATATATATTTTCAACTCAATTAGTAGGTTAAAATATTTAATTACAGCTAAAGACACAGAACAAATAAGTATTGACAAGACACAGGACAAGTAAGCATTGACAAGATAATGGAAGTTAGTTTGGAAAATGTGTAATATTAATAAGAGGGAGAATATAAAGCATAGACTTTGAGAAAAGAGAATAGAATTAAAATTTCTACTACTAGCTAAATGAATTTCCAAGAGGAAAAGAGATATACAATGAAGGAGAGGCAAAATTTGAACATATGACTTGGATTTGTCTAGACCTGATGTATCACATAATTAAGCCAGATTCAGAAAGAAGGAAAACAAATACTGAGCAAGCAGAAAGAAAAATATACCCAGCATATCACAGCAAAACTATACAATAAAAGTGCAAAAGATGTGATCTTAAATGTAACCGTTGCGAAGGGGAAAATACCTATAAAAATGACAATTAGACTTGTAACAAGAGTGAGTAGTATGAGGAATCACAAAGAGTGAAATAACCTCAGAGGGATGCCAGTAAGTGATGCTCAGCACACACTGTCAAGCTACAAGGGAGCAAAATCAGCCACTTCCATTACACAAACAAAATTCAAAAGAACTTCACAAATAGATTTATTCATAAAGAAGAAAAATGATTCTATAGGAAAGGACTACGATACCATTTTTAAAGGTAAAGACATGAATTAGTATAAATGGAGATGAACATAGATAACTGTTTGCCTGTAAAACAATAATTTGTTGTTGATTTTATTACCTATTATTGCATGAGATGACTTTCAAATTTGAAGACTAAACAAAATAACAAGTTTTTGTCCTGCATTTTGGGCTGAGCATGAATAGCTCTTCTATTCCCTGTGGTTTCTGATAGGGCTGGAATGTTCAATGTAGCTTCATCTTTTGTGTGTAGAATCCTAGCTGGCATGGTTGGAACTTAGGGGAACAAACTGAGCATTTCTTTCCCCATGAGTTATACTACGACAGAGTTGTTAGACTTCTACACACACTGATCCTGAAAGAACACTCAGAGGACAATGTGCAGGCAGTTATTCCACCTCTGCTGGTACCATGTTTGTCAGTGTCACACTGGTCAAGATAAATGACATGTGCAGGCTGAGCTGATGTGACAGTAGACTACACAAGATTCCACATATCAAAATATGTGGTTTATGAGGGCTACTAATGTTATGGTCTGCCACAGTTGCTTAGTTGTGCTTAAAAATATATAATTAGGTATATGGCAACAGTAACATATAATGGATGTTATAACAGGGGTGTCCAAACTTTTGGCATCACTGGGCCACACTGGGAGAAGAAGAGTTGTCTTAAACCACATTTTAAATATGTAAACAAAAACAAAAACTGATGAGCAAAAAATAAGGTCTATAAATAATTTTTGTGGTTATCTGCCAGCATCGATAAGCAAAAAAAAAGCCCTCACACATTAACCCTAATAACACAGTGGCCCTTTAGATAATCTTCTAAAATCAACAAGCAGGTCCCAAGTTTGTGATTGCTAACATAGAAAATGTACATGTCTAAGTAACAAAACAGTATAAAGCTTAATAATAAAACTAAGTAATGTTTCAAGTACATTTACAGTTTTGTGTTGAGCCATGCTCATAGCTGTCCTGGGCCGAATGTGGCCCACAGGACCTGTTTTGGACACCCTTGTTTACAAGAAAATTAATAATCATTAACTGAGTTTTATTTCATACATAAATAGTTTCAGTAGTTTTCAACCAGTCATTTTCTATAGTGCCTCACTTGAGTTTATGCAATATATTTTAAATATATTGTGTTGCTTGCTCATTTATTAAATTATAAGTAATTATATTATAGTATCTTAGCAAAATTGTATTTAATGTAGAATTGTGTACTACGGATAACAGCATAAATTCTTCCTACATCACTTACAAGCAATGCCTCCTTGGATAATTTATACAACTTTTCTTACACTCATGTTTTGTATAATGGAAATCATAATACATAAAACACTTCTGCATAGATTGTAATTAATACATTCAAGTGTTCAGTGTCCCTAACAAATTACTTTTATGCAATCTTAAAGATACATAGTTTGCACTATTATTAAGAAAAAAAGAAGGTAGAAAAGAAATAGGAGGAAAAGGAGAAAACAAGCTATTTCTAAAATCAATATATAAAATGCATTTTTATTATTTTTGGTTAGCTTTTCTTATTTCTCCACTGTGCTGTATTCAACATGCATATGTACATAGTTAATTACACCATATACTTAATGAATATTTATTCCTAAAGTGAAATTAATGTCTACCTTAACAAATACATAATACAAATAAAACACTGTGAAGGAGAATTGTTACTTTTAGCCTTTTTTTCTATACTAATATCATTTTCTTTCAACCTCAGCATAAGAAGATACATATTAGGAAAAAGCAAGATGTATAGTATTGGGCTAAGTATTCTTACCCACACTTCATATTCTTAGACACTTAGCTATCCAAAATTTGGAAAAAAAATTAAATCACATTCAATAATTTTATTCAATATTACTTAGTTTAGATTATTGCATTACTGTGTGGGGTTGGATATTATCAAACAACTTTATAAGAACTTGAATGTATAATAGCATAAACAGAAATAGGGACTTCCACTGAAGATGGAGGCTTAGACAGATATAGTTTGCCTCCTTGTACAACCAAAAGAAGGACAACAACAAATTTAAAAATTTGGACTGCAAAAAAATTGGACTCTATGGAAGTCCCATGACCAAGGAGTTGAAGAAGAAACATTCATTCAGACCTGTAGGAGGGTTAGGCAACTTGGGTAGAGAAGATTCTCAGCAAGGTGGCAGCTGGAGGGGTGGCAGTCCCACATTTGCATGCACATAAACCAGGAGGAACAACTGGGGAGGTAGACAAACCACACAACCCACGGTTCCAGAGCAGAAAAATAAAGTCTCAAAGCCTTTGTCGAAAAACACTTGGGGGTCAGGTGGCAGGAGAAACTACCAGCCTCACAGGAGAGTCCATTGAAGAGACCTACAGCATCCTAAAACATATACAAGCCCAGCCACCCAGGAATCAGCACCAGAAGGGCCTAATTCATTTGTGGGTGGCAGGGGAAGTGACTGAAAGCCAGCTGAGAGCCAAGCAAGCTGCATGGTTCCTTCTCGGACCCTTCTCTCACATACAGCTCCACAACACAGTGATGTGGGTTGCCCCACCCTGGTGAATAAACTAAGGCTCTGCCCCTTCCAACATAACAGGTTCACCAAGACAAAGAAATGTGGCCCAAATGAAAGAAGATATCAAAGCTCCAGAAAAAATATAACTAAGCAATGAAGAAATAGCCAACCTATCAGATACAGAGTTCAAAACACTGGTAATCAGGATGTTAACAGAAATGGTTGGCTATGGTCACAAAATAGAGGAAAAAGTGAAGGCTATGAAAAGTGAAATAAAGAATAATATACAGGGAATCAGCAGTGATGGGAAAGAAACTGGGACTCAAAGCAATGATTTGGACCAGAAGAAAGAAATAAACATTCAATCAGACAGAATGAAGAAACAAGAATTCAGAAAAATGAGGAGAGGCTTAGGAACATCCTGGACAACTTTAAAAGTTCCAACATCTGAATCATAGGGATGTCAGAAGGAGAAGAGGAAGAGCAAGAAATGGAAAACATATTTGAACGAATAATGAAGAACTTCCCCATTTTGGCAAAGAAAATATACTTCCAGGAAGTCCAGGAAGCTCATAGAGTCTCAAAGAAGTTGTACTCAAGGAAGCACACACCAAGCCACATAATAATTACATTACCCAAAATTAAAGATTAGGAGAGAATCTTAAAAGCAGCAAGAGAAAAGGAGACAGTTACCAACAAAGGAGTGTCCATTAGACTATCAGCTGATTTCTCAAAAGGAACCTTGCAGGCAAGAAGGAGCTGGAAAGAATTATATAAAATCATTAAAGTCTAGGACCAACATCCAAGATTGCGCTATCCACCAAACTTATCATTTAGAATGGTAGGGTAGATAAAGTGCTTCCCTGATAATGTCAAGTTAAAAGAGTTCATCATCACCAAGCCCTTATTATATGCAATGTTAAAGGGACTTACCTAAGAAAAATAAGATCAAAACTATGAACAGTAAAATGACAACAAACTCACAACTATCAGCAACTGAACCTTAAAAAAAAAACTAAGCAAGCAACTAGAACAGGAGCAAAATCACGGAAATGGAGATCATATGGAAGCTTATCAATAGGGAGCAGAAGAGGGAAGAATGGGGAAAAACTTACAGGGAATAAGAATCTTACATGGTAGGTACACAATAGACTGGGGGGTGTTAAGAATAGTATAGGAAACGGAGAAACCAAAAAACTTATGTGTATGACCCATCGACATGAATTAAGGGGTAGGGGGGTGCTGGTGGGAGGGGGATGAGGGTGGAAGGGAATAAAGGGGACAAAAAATTGGACAACTGTAATAGCATGATCAATAAAATATACTTTTAAAGACAGAAACTTTCAGTGGTTATTTTTAAAAATTTGCAGACATATCTTGTAACTTAATTGTTAACTGCATTTTCTGTTTCTCCCACAGCCAATTTGCCTAGGTTATAAATAATCAAATGAAATCCAAAAGAACTTTACCCACAATATAAAAAATAGTATTTTCAAAAGAAAAAGAACCAGGTGGTAAGTGGGTCTTGGATAGTTTCCTCCATAAACAACAAATAAATTTTGGAGGTAGTTAAGTTTTTTTTTTTAGAAATCAATATCACCCCCCATGATTTTACTTCGTCATGGAAACCATATGCAAAATTAAAGATAAATATGAAATACACAAACATGTTTTCCAATTTAAGTATATAATTCTTATGATATAATACTGCTTTAATATACAAGGGTGAGCAAAAGTAAGTTTACAGCTGTAAGTACATGAAACAGTTTTTCTTGTGTTATTTACTATTGCATTATTTATATTACAACTATGAACATACTTTTGCCCACCCTTACATTATCATGGTAATATAACAATGATAATTATATAAATAATCACTAGGTCTTGGCACTGTTATAACTCTTTCACGTCGCATATTGCTTAGAATTCCCAACAATACTATGCAGTAGGATTCTTATTCACTCAGTTTTGGAGATGAAGGAATGAGGACCTAAAAAGCTTAAACAATTTTCCCCAGTTAATTGTACTGTTTAGTAGGATGACTTTCAATAGGGATTGCAGTAATAAACCAAGTAAGAAGATTAGAGGTGGCAAGGCTTGGTTGCTAAGTACATTTATAAAGAGTAGAGCCAGTGGCTAAATTGAAGGGAGTAATCTATAGTTGACAGGATTAAAGACTAACTGAAATGTCAGAAGTGGCAAGATCTCTGTAAAAAAAATTGAGACTCCTGCCTCATCAGAACTAGAATAATAGCCAAGAGAGCTATACAAGTGCATGCTGGCATCTGATGTTAAGGGGTGAGGGGAGGTGTCTCTGTGTGATGGGTGTGTATGAGAAGAGAAAATGAGCAGACATCACAGCACATAGAAAACATTGGATATATATTTTATGGTCACTAGTTTAATTTCTAAATAAATTACATAGGTTGAGACAGCCTTTACAAGCTGGCTTCAAAAAGTAGATGAAGGTAAATGTGTAGGTAAACAGAAACAGTCACTACAGTTAGGTGAGCTAGTAAAGAAAAACAAATCTAACACTACATTTTTGTGCACTGAAAATGATGTGAATAAAAGTATACGTTCTCAAGCCCTGGCTGGTGTAGCCCAGTGGATTGAGCATGGGCCTGCAAACCAGATGATTGTGGTTCGATTCCCAGTCAGGACACGTGCTTGGGTTGCAGGCCCTTTCCCAGCAGGGGATGCACTAGAGGCAACCATAAACTGATATTTCTCTCCCTCTCTTCTTCCCTTCCCCTCTAAAGATAAATAAACAAAATATTTTTAAAAGTATACATTCTCAAAATAAGGTTTTATTAATGACTTAGTAAGAAATGTGCTACACAAACTGGAAAAACAACCAAAATTTAAGTAACATTTATCCAAAGGTTTTTCATTTTCAAAGTAGATTAACTATGTTAATTATAGAGATGTTGCAGGAATTGTATCATATTACAATCAATTATACAATATATGATTGCAAAGAGAGGTAGTGGTAAAAGGAATGTAACCAAATGCAGGTCCAACTGCCTGCCTGCTGCCAGGAAAGTCAAACTCATGAGTCAGATGCTGGTGAAAAAGAATGTGGTTTATTCAGATGCCAACAACCTGATAAGATGGGAGAAACTGGTCTCAAAGCCCATTTTAACATCTCAGTGTTAGAGATGAGGTTTTTATTAGGACACAGGGGGAAAGCAGAACAGAGAGATTATGGAGGGGAGTTAAAACAATACTCTACGGGCAGCCCAGCATAATCCATTTTGATAAGGACCTCAAAATTGGTCAAGAGATGCTCTGGCATGCCTTATCCTGGTTTTCATCATTCTGGTTTATAGTTGAAGGTCAGCAAATCCCTCAGAGCTGGGATGACTGAAGGTCAAAGTCTGTGTCTTTTGAAGTTGGTTCCTAGGATTCTTATACAACTGCTGTTTATCTACAAGCTACACATCAGTCAGAGTCAGCTTTTACAGAAACAATGTAAATGGAATGGTGGGGTGGGAGACAATTCTCCATGGTTATAGGAATTCTTATAGTAGCAAAAATTAGGCAATCTATAAACAAGACATTTAGAATATTAAATTACTATTAAGTTAATATTATGGTAGAACTAGTAAAAGCAAGGACATCAAGTGGCATGAAAATATGTTACAGCCAATTTACAGAAGATTTTTCTCATGGTTCTCTCTGTCTTCATCTAACAAAGGTGAACCCAGGACTTTGATGCTACATGTAGGTATCTGTTTGGGTAAATAGTTGTCTTTAATGTCTAAACAAAGTCTTTTCATTTATGTCATGGTGATTCAAATAATCTGGGCAAATGTTTCTCTCCTAAAAACATCCAGAAAATCTGAACAAAATGTTAAAATAATTTAATTGATGACAAACCTAAGAGATGGTGTTCCAAGAAAGAACAAAATTCAGCCAAATGAAGCAATCGGTACCATCTTCCATGTCTTGATGTGGCCATCAATGCAAAGGTGGTTAGAAGGCTATGAACCAGAGGAGAGTTTTAGGCTCATGAAGCAAAAGCAAAAAGGTGGAGTCCTGGAAGTTTTTGCCAGACTAAAATTTTATATCTACCAAATATATCCTCATTGATGAGTGTTAAATAAAACATTTTTGAAAAAAGAAGAAAAAACAGAGATTTGTCACATGCAGGACTAAACTAAAGAATGTCTTATACCAAAGAATTTTCTTCAGATAGAATGATGATCTCAGATGGAAGCTTGTAGATATGCAGGAAGGAATAAGAAGGGTGAAAATAAAAATGAGAATGTGAGGGAAACTTTAAATAATAATGGCATAAAAATAGTAACATTTTACTTGATTTAAATAAACATAGAATTAACATTCATGAAAAAAATATTTTAGGAGGGGAGATTCATATATATTCTAAGGTCCTGAATTGAACACGAGAGGATATCAAATGTTTACATTAATATAATTGATGAACAAGAAATAGATGATATGACCTTATTGCTAAACAATGAACTATGTTAAAATATTATTACACAGTTATAGAAAAGAACAAATAATCAAAAATTTAAAGTAATCCATTCAAAAGGAGGAAGTCAAGGTACACTAGTTTTCTTTTCATACCTAACACATGATCCTAAGCATAGCAGTTTGAAACAACATAATTTTATTATGTCACAATTTCAATGGTTCAGAAATCTGACATATTTTAGCTGGGTCCCTGACTTAGGGTCTCACAAGGCTACAATCAAGGTGCTACTCATCTCTAGATACACATTCATCTAACGACTAATCTAGAGAAAGAACTTTTTCACCTCCCTCAAGTTGTTGCACATATCATTTTATTGTGGCTCTATGAGTGAGGCTTCAGTCTTCTTATTAACACTTGGTTGGAGGTCATTCATCTCCAGAGGCTATTCTCAGATACTTGTCCTGCAGCTCTATCACAGGGTAGTTTTTCTCCATTAAAGTCAGTAAAAGAACAGCCCTGTGATACTTTACCTTTCTTTATATCTTATCTAACTGGGTCAAGTCCACCCAAAATAATATCCCTTTTGATTATCATAAAATCAACTTAATCGCAATCTCATCATTAGAATGATATCTCATATCATTCTCTGGTCTGCTCCACACTCAAGCACAGGGGATTCTACAGGGTAAATACATAAAATAGAGGGAATCGTGTGAACCATAAGAATTCTACCTTCAATAAGAGCGGGAAAAGCAACATAACAAAGACAATAAATATGGAAAATGCAAGATGGTAGGTTAAGATATAATTATATCTGAAATGTCTTAAATGTAAGTTGTTAAATGTTCTAATTATAAAAGTGACAATAATTTTATGTTCATAAGTACATATATAAATGGTATGAGTAGAATACATCTTTTGCAAAATGTAACCCAGAGAAAGCTGCTTATAGCTCTAGTGTCAGAAAAGAAATAGACTCAACCAAAAGCATGCTTGAGGAAAATGACTGATATTAAATAATAGAATGGTGATTCATTAGAAATATAACAGTTTTAAATGGTGTGTGCTTCAGACAGCAGTATGGTGGCTACTAGATGGAAGGCTGGTAGGGAATAACAAAAGGTAAAGGGGGCTAAATATTGAATATATGGTGATGGAAGATTATCTGACTCTGGGTGTGGGTACACAGTGCAGTATACAGATCATGTATCATGGAAGTGTGCACTTGAAACCTATATAATCTTATTAACAAATGTCACATCAATTAATTTAATAAAAATAAGTAAATTAGTATGTCTAATAGCATAACCTCATATATATAACACAATAATTGACAGAGCTTCAAGGACAAGCTGACACACCATCACTGTGGGAGATATTTTAACACTTTTGTCAGTAACTGAGACATCATGCAGAGAAGAAAATAAACAAAAATTATAGAAGACTGGGGAAAAACAATCAACTATTTCACTTAATTAAATTATACTAAATACTTAACATTGACAAACATGGAGTGTTTTTAAGCACACATTAAACAATTACAAAAATTAAACATATCGTAGGCCATAAAATGAGTTTCAAAAATTTTCAAAAGAATGAAGACACATAATGTTTTTAAACACATTATGTAGTGAGAAATTATCAAAAAGGTAAATAAAATATTACCTAGTAAACAAACAGGAAAATTATAATGCAAACTAGAAATGTTCTGAATTGCATAGTGATGAAGTTAATGAATAGCAACACATGTATATTGCAACTTAAGCCAAATTTAGAGGTAAAATTACATCCCTAAATGCTTGCAGTAGAAGAGAATAAATGATGAAATTCAGTCAACTATGCATCCATTTTAAGAAACTAATAATAAAAGACAGCTAATTAACTCCAAGGGTATAGTGGGAAATAATAAAAAACAGAAATTAATACAATGAAACCATCATAAATGATTCAACCAAGCCAAAATTAAATGCAGTGAGACTAATTAATTGATAAAACACTATCAATAAAACACGTTCAAGAAAAGAGAGGGAGAGAGAACATACATAACTAATACCAAAGAAAACAACTTTTGTGTGTAATGATTGAAGATGATCTTAGAAAGTCAAGTTAGAACCAAATTAGTGAGGTTCATTTGAGCTAAGTTAAGAATTTTGGAATTTCGGGGATACAGATGACATGGTGATATTAAGGAACCTAATAGAATTAATAGTATAGTAACAATGAAGATAGACACATTCAGAATTATTGCAAGAAGAAAACATGAAAGACTTTGGAAAGGGCTTAATATTGAGATTGGGGAGAAGGAAGAGCAAAGGGCCATTGTAAAGCTTCAAACCTCATTAGTAAGATAGTTACAAGTTTATTCATTCAAAAGAATATTTAGAATGAGGGATGACAGAAACAAACAGATAAGAATTTGGGGGACAGAAATTTGTTTCGAAATGTAGCATAAAGGCACGTACAGCCATTCCAGAGGAGAGATCACACAGCAGCTGAATCGTGGTTTTGCCGTCAGTCAGTAATTTGCACCTGAACATTGTCAAGTTACTGTGTCTGAATTATAATTCCCAACTTTCTCCTGACAGATATTAAATTGCAAGCCTTGGTATAGCAAGTTTGAATAGTAAAGGATCCTTTATTATCTATTTGGTTCCAGAGTATCAAACAGAAAGTAGTCAGAGTGCAAAATATGATAGTGACTACGGAAGTAAGTAAAATCGCCCAGTCATCACGTGTGCGGTAATAAAATAATCGGGTCAGAGAAAAAAAATCTAGGGATTACCGAACATAATGTGACAAGCAACAGAAGAGAAGACTTTAAAAGAAAATGAGAATAAACTCTCTGAGGATTAGAGTGTGGTAATGATAGCTAAGAGAAAGTGTGGAATGATCTAATACATCAAGTTAACAGCCCATGTGTGAGAGGATAAGCACAGGAACCACAATAGAATTTGCAGTGATGGATTTAAGACGATTTTAAGAGCTAATATAAAAAGTGCATTATATGTAAGGGAAAAAGTGGGGAGAGGAGATGAGAATTATTCCCAGACTTTTAGTTTACATAATCATTGGATGGCATTGTCACCAACTAATACAAAAGCATATCAATGATTGAGTTTTTTAGGGGAAATATTAATCATTTTGCCTAGGATATATATTAGGGTCCATGTGTCAGGTATTTTAAATACAGAGTTTTGGATATTTAATGCTGAAACTCGGGAGAGTAGGCTACAGCAGACACTATAAAGAGCCAGTGTATTAGTTAGATGTTGCTAGTTTATTAGTTTCGTAGGGCTGCTATGAGAACAACCACAAATTGGGTGTTTTAAAACAATTTACTCTTTCACAGTTGTGGAGATTAGAAGTCCAAAGCCAAGGCACTGGCAGGGATATGAGCCCTTTGAAGGCTTTAGGTAAGGATCCTTCCTTGACTCTTTCAGCTTCTAGTGGACCTATGTGTATGTCTTTTTAGCTTGTGGTAGGATACCTTCATCTCTGCCTCTGCCTTCACATGGTCATCTTGCCTTGGTGTCTATGTCTGGGTCCAAACCTCGTTTTTCTTTTAAGGATGCCAGTCCTATTGGATTAAGGGCCCACTCGACTCCAGTAAGACCTAGTATCCCCTAACTATATCTGCAATGAGCTTATTCTTAAGTAAGGTCACATTCTGAGGCACCAGAAATAAGGACTTCAATATATCTTTTTGGAATACACAATTTAACACACAGCTAAGGCTGGCTCCATGTACCAATAGCCCACACCATTCTTTTATTTTTGCTTGGGTCATTTATCTTGAGCTTATCAGGCTTCTTTGTAGAGCAACACGTTTAGTCTCATTTCTCTGTACCCCTCACTTCTGATTATAAGAGTTACTAAGGCCCAAATATATCAAATCAGTTTTAACACAAGGCTTTATAATCAGATTTTAGACTCAGTCTATTCCATGAAGATTGTTTTGTCTTTAGTTAACTGGTTATGAGTAACAATTGCATCTTCTCATTCTACAAGTCTCAGAATATTTCATATTTGCATTTGTGTTTGCCAACAGGCCAATCGCTTTTGTAGGTCATCTCTTTCTTGCAGTGCCTTGTTAACTGCAACCTATGTTATCATACTACATTCATTCCACAAGTTCATTTGATATAAAATATTATTTCACATTATCAGTTTTTAAAAGTTGTTGATATTGTTACAGATGTCCCTCATTTCGGCCCCCATTTGCCCATCTCCATGCAGTCCCCACAGCCCTCCTCCCCACGCCTCCGCCACAGGACTGTCTGTGCCCAGGGGTGGTGCAGCAAGTTCTGTGGCTAATCTCTCAAGCTTTTATCTAGTGAGCCCGCCCCCTCCTGTCTGATGTCTGTCGGTCTGTTCCACGTATCCGTGCTTCTGGTTCTAATGTGTTTGTCAGTTTATTTTGTTCATTAGATTCCACATATAAGTGAGATCACATGGCATTTTTCTTTCTCTTCCTGGCTTTGGATAATGTTATGAAAAGTTTCTCTATTGTGTAACATCTTACCATTGTTCTGGCCCCCCAAATTGTGTCTACCTGTATTTGTTGAATATTTTATCATCTTCACAGATAATGCTGTGGCAAAACAACAAAGCAAACAGTTACTTATAAAAGCAATATTTTATTTCCTCTTTTGTTATGTATTGACCAGCATCAATTGTGGCTCTGTTTCATATTTCTTCTGATGAAGGATTAGCTTTTGTCTTGATCTGTAGTTCTGTGGCCCAAAGAAAAGCAAAAGGGTGTGACCAGACAAAGGTGATATAGTGATTAAGTTTTCTGCGAGGAGAAACAATTGATCATTTAGCTCACTTCTATTAGCCAAGTCAAGTCATATTTCTTCTCTAATTCTGATATTGGTCAATGATTTAGAGGGATTTTATTTCTCACACATAAGCACAGTAATATCTTGCCAATGAATGGGGATGTAAAACCTTTTAGATGGGGATCAATGAATTCTTGGTAATAATAATAAACTGTATAATAATTAAAGCAATCTTAGATTGAACCGGAAAGAGTGTATAGAGATAAGGAAAGTAATAACCCTTTAAAAATTTGCCTGAAAAGAGAAGTAAGAGAAGGAGTATAAGGAGGGTAGGGTGAGTGCGGTATAGATGTGTTAGGGGTTACTGTGTTCTGTGTGGTTTAAAAAACAATGGCAAGGAGTATGGAGCATGCTCAGAGACTGATAAACGAGGAAGGAAGTGGAGCCACTAGTTTAGTCAGGAGAAGTAATAAGGGTTGGTGTTACACAAACTGTTTAATGGGAAGGTTGTGGGTACAAGTGAGAAAAAATAAGACCAACATCTCATGGTTTTCCTCTAAATTCTGTAACAAAGCATCAACCCAAAGTTAAATAAATTATTCAAGGTGTAGACTAATCAATGTGCGTTATAGAAGCGGTTCGAAATACTAGTAAGAGAATTGATGCACACCACCAAGATCCCAGTTGCAAAGCTATAGAACTTGAAATTGTAGAGATGCCAAATGGCACAACAATATCACCTCATCGATAACATTCAAGAAGTAGAACAGTAATAAAAAAGGTACTAGTGATTTTTTTAGGGAAAAAAAATTCAGCCAGTAAAATAGGAAAATACAAAACATAGATGAAAAGCATATAATTGAAAGATCATTTCTGAGATGGAGAAGAAGTGACTGGAAATTAGGAGTAGGTTCTTGGAAAAAGAGAGATGTTTTCTTTTGATATAGAAGAACAGAGGATAAGAGTGGACAATTCTTAAGAACTTCTAGATGACGAATTTTTCAGTTCAGAGAACTCTTGCAGTTAAGAGCCAGAAAAAAATTAAATGGAGTTGGTCAAGGATAGTGTGACATTTTAGGAAGCTCATTAATGCTCCAACACTCCTTACCAATCTCATTTTGTAACAGTGTTACATGAAACTGGAAATATTATGGAGTCAATATTGTATAGATAGTTTTTATGAACCAGTAGGTAGGTGGTGGTGGGAGATGGGGGTGGATGTATGCAAAATTCTCATTCAGACACACAGGAAATAAACAACATCATTCTTTTCACATTTTGTTGTCCTCAGAAAACACACACATACACACACATAAAAATGCATGTAATTGTAGGAATTGATAATTGTCCAGATATACAAGTATCTTTGGAAACGTGTACTAATTTCAAACTGTGACAATAAAAACAAAACCAAAAAAATTCACAAAAAAATCTTTCTGTATTTGTTTTATATACTTTAGACCACCTGCTCTTTTACTTTTTTTCCCTTATGATATTAGTTCCACTGCTACATCAAGGGAGTGCTTTTGTGGATGAACATAAACTACATAAATACTATGATTTCATAACATACACTAAATTCTAGATTGTATTTTTTCAGGATTTTCCTATAAATATTAGAGAATTATACAGGGGTGGGCAAAAGTAGGATTACACTTGTTCATATGGAAAAAGACATGCAGTTTATAATTATAATAATATGAGAAAAAACTCTGTGTTTCATGTACTCACAACTGTAAACTTACTTTTGCCCACCATGGTATATTATTTGTAGAAACAGTTCTAAAGAATAAGAAGTGAAAGGTTTGTGATTCAGTTCCTTGATGGTCTAACACACTTGTGATAGAATAATGTGTTCCTAATTTTTCCTATGTGTTTATATTCTGTTTTCTCAAAGGTGCTTTAGTTATCTCTCAAATCAATTGCCTGTAGATAATAAACAAATAAGTGACTAATGGTTTAAAAACCAGCCAACCAGCTATGCCATATTTCTCTTTTGCAGTAGTCCCCAAACTTTTTAGCACCAGGGACCAGTTTCACGGAAGAGAATTTTTCCATGGGCTGGAGGTAGAAAGGGCATGGTTTCAGGGTGATTCAAGTGCATTGCATTCAAGTTCACCTCCTGATGGGTGGCACACTTCCTACCAGGCCCCGACAGTACCTAATGGGCCTTGGCGAGGTTGGGAATCCCTCCTCTAATGCGTATTATTGATCAGAGACCAGTGTCCTTTTCTTAAGGGAAAAATAAGGGTCTTTATTCCACATAACATAAAAATATATTCTCCTCATGAAATGATGATTTTCTAAAAATGCTGTATGTCAGAAAATTTTTGTATTACATTAGTGTACGCGGAGTTTACTCCCAAGGTAAGCAGACCATTCTCAGTCAAGACAAGAAAAACACATAATCAAATACTATAACTATACATATCTTAAATCATTTGATTTTTCTCATTACTAAAGTTACTTTCTGCTAACATATAAACTTAGTGTTTTTGGTTTAATTCAATACATATCATTTGCATAACAGGTTGATGTTTTAATTTTTTCTAATTTTTAATTCTATTTAAAAGTGGGTCCGAATGTAACTTTAGAAAGTTACATATGAACTCAATTTCATAATATGTGTCCATATGAACTCAATTTTATAATATGATGTTGAGCGGAAGAAGCCAGATACAAAACAATACGTATGAAGCTCAAGACCACACAAATGAATTACGATGTAACAGGACAGGATATTTATTATTGTTTCTGCTGTTTTAAGGAGCTGGGACAGTGATGCTCAGGAGGGCACAAAGGGGGTCTCTCTGGGTGCTGGCAGCGCTCTGTTCCTTGATCTGGGTGCCATTACATGGGCGCGTGTGCTCATTTTGGAACGATCCACTCAGCAATCCACTTAGGTTCTGTGCATTTTTCCAATAAATGCATCAATAAAAGATATTTTTAAATCAACTGAAAATTAAGAAAAAAAGGAAAATATATGATCTTAAGATATAATTGAATACATTGTGGGTCAATTCAAAAGATTTAATATTATATTTAAAAAATAAACTTGTAGTCCTGTCCATAAATCATATACAATATCGATATTGTTCATAATTAAAAACTATTAGAGAAAATCTGTAAAGAAATAGTAAATAGAAGGTATTTATTTCAGGCTACCATGTTTATATTATCTGTTACATAATAATCTCAATATTTAAAAGTACTAAAAATTGAATAGTCAAGGATTTCATTTATCTCCTCCTTAACTATGATCTATCTATCTATGCTATTTATCTATCTTTCATTGTGAGTTTTTAATGCTCAAGAGCAAAACTAAAAACGTTTTGCAAAAATTAATGGGTTGCTTTGTTTCATGGGTATGTGTAAGGTCCCCTGCATCAATGAATGAGAAAAAATATTCTGATACCTTTTAAAATTGTCAGCCTGCTTAATTGAAGTGGTTGTTAATCGTATCTGTTATTGGAATGGTAAGTCAAAAATCAAAGATGTAATATATGTCATCTTTATTTAGTGATATCGATTTAGTTCTATTGTTTCTTATCTTAGTAACTTTTCCCAACACTGTACTTAGTATCTATATAAATCATTTTTTTTAAAGTAGCAAGTTCTGGTGTTCTCTGTGGTTTTTATTTGATCTATATAACACCATAGGGGTTTGTCTAGGGAAAATGGATGGTAGTTTTAGAGAAACGGATGTAGATTAAATACAAATTACAAAGAAAAAAAACTTAAGGGCTCATAATTTCCAAAAATATAATTCAGTTCATGGAATACCATGAGTTATTTATTATGGATACATAAAATCATACCTTATAAAACTATTTATGAGCATAGAGAATAAAATTATGTTTGCTAATGTGACATATTTGAGGAAAACAGAATATCTCATAAAAGTGGCATCCATGTTATTAGAAGCCATTCTACCAACAGTAGAACTGAGTAATGTTATTCAGGTGGCTTTTAATTAAAGTCATTTGCCTTTATTTTTTACCTTGAAAAAATTTATAATGACTAAAAACCCCACAAATATAGTGAAAAGAAACTCAAATACCTTTCAGTCATGTATTCATCTAAATTCACCAATTTTTACTACAATGTATCATCAATTCTATATCATTCTCTCTTTTTTTAAGATTTTATTTATTTTTAGACAGAGGGGAGGGAAAGAGAATGAAAGAGAGAGAAACATCAATGTGTGGTTGCCTCTCACTCCCCTCACTGGGGACCTGGCCCACAACCCAGGCATGTGCCTTAACTGGGAATTGAACTGCTGACCCTTTGGTTTGTAGGCCAGAGCTCAATCCCACTGAGCCACACCAGCCAGGGCATTATAGAATTCTTTTGCTGTCATGCATTTATGTATATTCAAATATTATGTCACATTAAAGCTAAATAATTCAATGTTTATTTCCTAAAATTAAGGCCATTCTCTTCTATAGTACAATATAACCCTTTGAAATAAGAAAATATTGCTAAACACTACTCTCTTTTTAACAAATGAATCCATTGGGAGCCCAGAATATCTTCCTATTACCATATCTCTAGAACCAATAAATCTAAAGTTATTCCTCAATCTTTTGGAATCCTATTTTTTTTAAATTATAGACTTGCTCTTTTCTAGCATATTCCTCATTTTGGGTTTGTCTAATGCTTCATAATTGAATTCAAGCTACACATTCTTAGCATGAATATTATGAATGTAATCCTGTATTCTCAACACACTGTATAGCATGTAACACACAATGTCAATTTGTGTTATGACTGGCAATGTTGATTATGGTCAGCTGGCAGAAGTACTGCCTTCATCCACTGTACAATTGCTATATTTCCTATTGAAATCACAGATTGGTAGGGAGACACTTTGAGGCTGTGAAAATACAATTTTCCCAATTAATCAATCTATTATGTTTTTAGCATCCATCTATAAAAATTATGTCTGTACAATAATACTGTAATATACCACAAAAGTTTATTTTCTAATTTCATTACTTCTTCCATATTTATTAGTTGCTACTATAAGTGAGAGCTTGATCTTCTTTCCCTTTTCCTTTTTAATACTATTGTGAATAAAACTATCGTTCACTATGTTATAATTTGTTACTTTATTTATTTTTAGAGAGAGGGGAAGGAAGGGAAAAAAGAAGAAGAGGAACATCGAAGTGAGAAAGAAACATTGAATGGTTGCCTTCTATATAGATCCCAGTTAGGGACTGACCCACAACCCAGGTATATGCCCTGACTGGGAATTGAACCAGCAACCTTTTACTCTGTGGGATGATGACCAATGAACTGAGCCACACTGGTCAGGGTTCTATATATTTTTTGAT
Organism: Artibeus jamaicensis; assembly: GCF_021234435.1. NCBI lineage: Eukaryota > Metazoa > Chordata > Mammalia > Chiroptera > Phyllostomidae > Artibeus > Artibeus jamaicensis. The sequence goes on along the minus strand of NW_026521823.1, from coordinate 12,124,236 downwards.
CCCCTGGTTGTCCTGAGTTTGGTTAGTGGAAGTATCTTAAAGCTAACTTTTTATGTTTTCTGACAAAACCCCATTTTTCTTTTGACATTCTCTTACATCTTGGCACAAGATTTTTCAGTCTCATCTAGTACTTTTCTTCCTTAGTCCTGCATTCAACCATTTTCTTTAGAAGCTTTGGTTGGTTTAAGTAAAATTATATTTAGAATCCAAGATCTGGGCACCAAGTATTCTCATTGCTAATCTAATACTCCTACCCTCAGTCCCTATCAATGAACTTATGTCAAAAGTGTACATATCCATACATACACATAAGTACACACATACACATATATATGTGTGTATATATAATCTGTCTATATACAGATATGTTATACATATTTATACATATGTATAGATATGTACAGATATGTTATATATATCTATACAAATACATATACCTGTATATGTTATACATATATACATATACATCTATACAAATGTGTAGATATGTACAGCTATGCTTTTCCCCTCACCCTTCTCCACAACCCCACCCCTCCCCGCCTCCCTCCCCCATTTCCACCCCCCCTTGTTATTGTCCACATGTCCTTTATAATTGTTCCGGTAAACCCTTCACCCTTTTCCCCCATTATCCCCTCCCCTCTCCCCTCTGATCACTGTCAGCCTGTTCTCAATTTCAATGTCTTTGGCTGTACTTCTTTTGCTTGTTTGTTTTGTTGATTACACTCCTATTAATGGTGAGATCATATGGTATTTGTCTTTCATTGCCTGGCTTATTTCACTTAACATAATGCTAGATTCTTCCCTTCCTATATTTGTGTTTTCTAATAGTGAGACACCTAGGTTTTCTGTTAGCCTTCTACTGTTTCCATAACAAATTGTCTCAAACTTCGTGTCTTGAAACAACACAAAGTTATTATCTTATAGTTCTAGAAGTCCAATATAAGTTTCACTGGGCTAAAATCAAGGCATCAAAAGGACATTTTTCTGGAAACTCTAGGGGATCATTATGGTTGTTTTTGCTATTATTATTATCATTATTATTATTATTATTTCCTACTAGTCATTTCCACCTTTTAGAGACAATCTATATTAACTTGTCAGTGGCTTCCTTGCTTCATTTTGAAAACCAGCAACAGCGAATATCTCTGACCATTCTTCTGTGGTCATAGCAATGGACACTTGGGCTCTAACCAAGTTCAAACTGCAGCTTTGCTTATTTAACTGGGTATTAGCCTTAACTCCATGCCAGCTGCTCATTTTCTCTGTCACCTGCCTGTTAGGCCTTGACTTAGCACTAGCTGTTGACTCACATTGCTCCTTCTTCACTTGTCCCATCACCACAAGAGACCTGACATTTTGCGTGGCCAATTCCTCCCTCGTACACTGCTGACCTCTCACAGGTCAACTCCAACAATCACATTCCGAGTGGAAGAGGATGTGGCAGAGGTGAAGATTATGTTTTTATTTCAAAATCTCAGACTGGTTTGAACCCAAAACATACTATCAAGTCTACTCTTTGCTAATATTCTTGAAGAAGACTATGATACCTATTCTAAACTTTATTTTTTCCAACCATGAAATAAAATGATAAGATTATGTTGTCTATTCTAATATACAAGAATGTTATTATTTACATTTCTTAGAAAATGATGCATAATGTCTCTTTCACTTGTAAAATCATCTACCTATAAAAATGCTTTTAGAGAAGTATGTTTGTTTCTAAATTTAAAAATGCTTATAATTAAGATATGTAAATTTTGTCCTTCTAACCCAAGATAATTTGCTATTATTTATTTTTGTGCATTATGGAAGAAAATAAAGGAAGCCAAACTTTTAAAGTGATCACTGCTGTATTACAAAGTAATATGTTGAAAATAGCCACTTTAAAATGGGTGCATTATTTTCCTAGGTTTGTCATAACAAAGTATTGGAAACGATAGCTTTGAACAACAGAAACATATCTCACACTTTCAGTGAATGAAATTCCGAAACCATGGTGTCAGCGGGGCTCTGAGGAAAGATCCTTCTTTGCTTCTTCCACCTTCTGGAGGCTCCCAGGAATCCTTGCCATTTCTTGGCTTGAAGCTGCATCATTCCAATTTCTGGTCCCATGGCACATAATTTTGCATCTATCACTATGTATCTTCTAATCTATGTATAACAACACAGGTTGCTTCATTTAGGACCTACATTAATCCAGTATAAACTCATTTTACCTAATTATATTACCTAACTTGCAAATAAGGTCACATTCTGAAGTTCCTTATTCTTCAACTCACTATACAGGAAAACATTTAACAACAAAAACAAGAAAAATAAAAAGCAAGGGACATTTCTTTTTGCATTTTCCCCTCCCCTGACCCACACTGTACAAACTCGTTTAGTGCCCACAGACTCAAGTAAAGAAGCTTGGCAATGATTCAAAAGGCTGAAATTTATTTTGGCAGGAGTACTAAGGAACACTTTTAAATAGATTGGTGTTCAGGTTTCATTAGGAAGTTAATGTTAATTTTCTGTAGTATGGTTAATCTGATTATGTAGAAAAATATTCATATATTTAGGAAATCCATGCTGATATGTAGAGATAGGGCTTGCAACTTGCAAATATTACAAGGATGGAGAGATGAAGGGAGAGAGAAGGGAGGGAGAAAGTGAGAATGGGAAGGAGAGAGAGATTGAAAAAAAGAGAGGCAGAGAGAGACACACAATTGAAAATAAGGCAAGGCGAGATAGAAAGAAAATGTAAGAAAACCAGAGTAAAGTCTTAAATAGGGCAGTCAGGACAACCCAGATAACCCTCCTGGAGAAGCAGAAATATGAACACTGGCTTAGAGTTGGCAAGAGAGTCAGCCAAGTATAGATCCAGAAGAAAATGTTTCTGATAGGGGAGACAGCTAGAGCAATGATGCTAAACTGTCAACATGACTGGTACGGCTGGGAAAGAGCAAGAAGACCAGTGTGGTAGAGTGGGGTGAGTAATGAGGCAGTAAAAAGAACCAGCAGGTATTTAGAGACCAAATCATGTAGAACCTTTTTTAAAAAAGATATATTTTATTGATTATGCCATTACAGTTGTTCTATTCCCCCCTTCATTACCCTCCATCCTGCACACCCCCTCCCCTACTATTCCCCCCTTTAGTTTATGACCACGTGTCTCAAGTTCTTTAGATTCTATATTTTCCCCTACTATTCTTGCCCCCCATCTATTTTCTACCTACCGTCTATGTTAATTATTTTCTGTACCTTTTCCCCCTTATCCTTCTCCCACTCCCCTGTTGCTAACCCTCCATGTGATCTTCATTTCTATGGTTCTGCTCCTGATCTAGCTGTCCTCTTAGTTTGCTTTTGTTTTAGGTGTGGTTCTTAGTAACTGTGAGTTTGCTGTCCTTTCACTGTTCATCTTTTTTATCTTCTTTTTCTTAGATAAGTCCCTTTAACATTTCATATAATAAGGGCTTGAGGATGATGAACTCCTTGAGTTTGATCTTATCTGAGAAGCACTTTATCTGTCCTTCCATTCTAAATGAAAGCTTTGCTGGATAGATCAATCTTGGATTTAGACCTTTGGATTTCATGACTTGGAATACTTCTGTAAGGTCTCTTTTGAGAAATTCGCTGACAGTCTGATGGGAACTCCTTTGTAAGTGACTGCCAAAATGGAGGCGTAGGTGGAAACACTGTACCTTCTCGCACAACCAAGTTTAAGAACAACAAAAGTTATAGCAACAAAAACACAGCCAAATCACAGAAAATTGAACTATAAGGAAGTCTGACAACAATAAACCATTCAGCCAAACCAGTAAGAAGGGCAGAGCCAACAGCAGAGGAGGGTCGGGCAGGAAACATCCACTGGACCGACTGGGGCGCACAACCCAGGCACACTGGCAGTGGGCAGATCCCAGGAGTGTAGGACCTTTAAGCCATAAGCTTTGGCTTTTACTCTATGTGAAATGGGAAACCACTGTAGAGTTTTTAACACAGGAATACTTTTAACTATTTTACATCATAAAGAGTTTGATCACTTTGTTGAAAATAAATGATAGAGAATCAAGAACAGAAGCAATGAGAAGTTTTTAAAAGCTATTGCAGTAGTCCAGGGAAATATCATGATATCTCAGACATGAGTGATTGTCTTGTGTCTTTGGTTATAAGGGATGACCAAATGGTGACATGGTAGACATATTTTGAAGGTAAGCCCAGCATGATTCATCGACAAATGAAATGTAAGAAATAAAAGTATAGCAGTAAATTAAAAACTGGAAGGATGGAGTCTTTGTCAACCAAGATGAGGAAGGCTGTGTATAGAATAGGGTGAAGATGAAAAATCATGAGATCAATCTCAGGCATATTGAGTTGGAAAGTTTAAATGTACAGTATTATGTACAAATACGGAGTTTGGGAGGGTAGTTTGGTGTAGAAATATAAATTTTGGAACTGTCATTCAATAGATGGTATTTATACCATAGCAATTAATGAAACAATTGAGAAAATAGCTGTTGATACATGAGACAAAGGTTAAAGAATAGAAGAAAAACAGAAAGAGACAGATGGAACCATTAGACAGACAGAAAGGAAACAAAGAGAGTGTCATGTGTGAGAAGTAGGACTGGTGTCATGGTTGTGGATCTAGCTCAAAATATAAATGTAAAACCTTTTAAAAATATTTTAATTTTTAAAAAGTGATAATGGATCATTAAACCAAATACACAACATTCAGCCCTTCGCAGCCCAGGGTGCTGGTTCCTGCACAGGTCTCACTTCAGTGAAACTGGCCTTGACTGGAAACCAATAAAAAAATACATTAAGGAAGAGAGATAAATCAATTGTTAAAAAAATACTGAAAGGTTAGATGAGTACTGAAGATTAATCACTGAATTTATTAATGTAGATATAACTGTTAACTTGAACTAAGACAATTTCCCTTGAATGGTATTGTAAAAATTGGGATAGCAGAAGGTTAAAGAATGAATGGGTGGAGCATAATCTAAGGCAGTAAATATAAACAACTTTTTTAAGGAGTCTGTCCTGCTAAGGGTATGAGACAGTTGCTGACAGAAGATGTAGTCTTCCCTCTCCCTCCCCTCCCCTCCCCTCCCCTCCCCTCCCCTCCCCTCCCCTCCCCTCCCCTCCCCTCCCCTCCCCTCCCCTCCCCTCCCCTCCCCTCCCCTCCCCTCTTCTCCTCTCCATTCATTTCCTTTCTTAATAAAGAAGGAAAGAAGGAGAGGATAATAGAAAGTTTTCAGACTGAAGGGAATAACCTACTGGAATTTGAAATATAGATTATGTAGAAGAGTAAAATTGTGGAGCAATATCATTGAGCAAGTGGCAAAATATATGCATGTACTCTAATAAATAAATGAGGTGATAATATTTTCATACGCACCCTGAAAACCTATATTAACAGGCCAGAAGTCAAAATAGGTAAATAGAAAAGAGGATGGTGCCACTGGTGTAGTTTGTTAACTGACTATGGAAAGGCAAGAGATTTAGAAGCATAAATACATAGTAGTTATAATTGAATCCAGAGAATAAAGTATAAGTTTATAAAAGTTGAGTATATAATGAACATATATTGAAATAATATCTACCAGGAAATCGATCATGTCGGATAACTTGGTTGGTGGGGAGGAGGGTTGTGGGGTTAGAAAATGCAGGCGATCCTGTGTTCTTTGCCCTGGGCCCAGCCATGACCTGCCCCAGACCTACACTGCATTTCTGTATCAGCAGCAGCCATAGCACAGGGCCCTTCTACCTGATTGCAAACTGGGAGTGTGGGTCTCTGTTGTCCAAAAAGAACGAAGGGGATTCATGTTCCTTTGTTTAACATTCTTTCTTCTCACCATTTCTGTGCTGGACGGAGACCTAGTCTTGGGAAGTGTATAACAGCACCACAGGCCAAACCCCAGTTCAGAGACATTAGATAAATATTAATTGCACCTTCATGAAATCTACAGATGGCACTATCTAATGTCTGTATGGGTGGTGTGGATGAATATAGCTCAAGACTGATTATGAATTCATAATTATTAGAAATCCATGATTGCTTCTTAGTACCTGTCTACATTTATATATGTCTCAAATTTCAATAGTAGAAAGTGAAAGGAAGATTGGATATCAATTCTCACAAGGATGTCCCCTGAACAGTATAGCTCCCTCCCCTAAATACTCTTCCTTGGATTATGGATGTTTGAGAAATCTAACAAAAGTGTTATTTTATTTGGGGATTTAGGAAACTCAGAACAACCTCACAAACTAAATAAGAAAATGGAGGTAACTACAGAATCATAACTTAACTCGGACACATCAAAATGAGAGCTAAAATTAAAAGACAACCAAATAACCTGACTTTCAAAAAGGCAAAGTCGCTATGAGGAGAGATGAAACACAAACTGATTCAACTCTAGCTCCAGATGAGATGAAGATGTTCTGGCGGCCACCCAAGATAAGGAGAAATCAGCTGAACTTCGAACAGATTGCCAAAGCCATTGAGGGTCAGTATGTCTGAAAAAAACTGGGACTCTAGACAAAGAGTTTTCAAGTTCTTTCCCATCGGTTCTCTACCTGGAGTTCATGAGAAAGATTCAGTAGTGTATGAAACCAAAGGAAGCTCTTTTTGGTTGTATAGGCAGGAAAACAGTAATTATTGGCTTTGAGGTTCAAGCATAAAACAGTTTTTTAGAGTTATCTTTCCTTGGCAGTAAATATTTAAGCTGCTGGAGAAAAGGACTTAAAGCCTGTCAACTCTGACACACAGAAATATATAACACCACTGATAGAAAAATAGAAGAAAAACTCTCTCCTGGAGGATGGGCAAGAAATTATTTGGAAACAAGATCCCATAGCAGAGCTCTCCACAGCTAGGGAAAAGACACGGAATAGCTGCCCGGTAGCAAATACACACAAAGCAGAGTTTCGATGTCAGAGGCAGGAGAGGCAGGGATCTAAGAAAGTTCCACTTCAGAGGACCCGGCACAAAAGAGCATCCCAAAGACCGAGGTTGAAATGAAATAACCAAGGGATGCTTTTGTCTTCAATAGAAACTAGGCATGGAGCACAAGTGCCATTTTACCACGGGGCAGTGGGGCAAAGGCATGGACAGAGGCACTCTGGGGTGTGGGGCCATGCAACAACAGCTGACCACGGAGCACGGAGAGCCAAAGCTGAGAAAAACCCTCCAGTGCCCAGTCCCCAGCCAACACACAAACCTTGTGGTGTGTTGAAGGTAGCCATAGCAACAAAATAGATGCGGATGAACTGCAACTCTTATACATGGATTTGGGAATACAAAATGCTACTGCCACTTTGGAAAACATTTTGGAAGTGTTTTATTAAAATTAAAATCAGCACTGACTGGTGTAGCTCAGTGGGTTGGGCATCATTCCACAAACCATAAAGTCATTGGTTTGCTTTACAGTCAGGGTACATTCCTGGGTTGCAGGTTCAGTCCCTGGTTAGGGGTGTGTGATGTTTCTCTCCTTATTTTTAATGTTTCTCTCCCTTCCCCTCTCTCTAAACATAAATTATATCTTTAAAAATACTAAAATGCAGCTGCTTCAACACCTAGCAAGTCTTTTCCTAAGTATTTACCTGAAATAAATATGTTTATTAAAAAAATCCCTGTATAGAAATGTGTATAACATTTTCATAAAAAGATTTACAAACCTGAGAATTTTATTTATATGATGGTGGCTATTTATATGCTTAAATTACAAAAGTTCCAGAAAATGCAATAAATATATAGAGAAAAAACATTGGAAGTTCTGGGAATGAAATGAGCAGGCAGAAAAAGTATCAAAGTGTTATCCTGAACATGGAAAAATTACAATAGATGATGATCAAAATGGTCTAAAAGGGGTGTCCAAACTTTTGGCATCTCTGGGCCACACTGGAACAAGGAGAGTTGTCTTGGGCCACATATTTAATACACAAACTCTAGTAAAAACTGATGAGCAAAAAAAGGTTTTACATAAATCTCTGATTTTGTCTTGGGCCTTAATCCATAGGTTGCACACCTGAAGAAGTTGAAGAGAAAGATTAAGTCTACAGAATTTTTATAACTATAAAACATTGTTATAACCTTCAAATAAATAATTTTAGAATTCCACATATTGAAGTTATAAACAATTTTGAAGAATAATTCAGTGGTAAAATAAAGATAACAAAACTTTTAAACATGGAAAATAAATATTTAGAGGGGGTAACAAAGTCAAGGACAAACCTGAGCAAATATTTCGATGGTGTAACACATTAAAACTCCTGTTCTCTATAGCAATAATATTCATTCTTCATCTACCACACAGAGTCCTTTCCAAGGCTTGTAAGATCCAATGGATTTAGCCCTTGACTTACTCTCTGACCTCATTTTCTACACAGCTCCCCCTTTTCCCCTGCAATCCAATCATAACGACTTTAATGTAGTATATCTGTATCTTTAAAATGCACTTTAGGGCTTTGCATGTACTCCTTCTACATGATGGATGTGACCTCAGAATGTTCTGCACCAGAAGAATATATGACAAAATCACATGTAATGTTAACCTTCTTCAGATTCTACAGAACTGGTTACATGGGCCCAAAATAAACCCCAGGTACGCCAAGATTCTTTCCACCAGCCTGAGAAAGAAAGATGAACCAGACTTGGTGAGCACTTGCAAATCCCTATCTCACCAACTTTATTTTCTCTTCCACAGTTTATCTTCTGTAAGTTTACAAATGATATTAAAATATTAACTCTGCCATGTTCATTTCAAACCTAAAATCTTTAAAGATTTTTCATTGGTTTCAAGACAATTTTCCTTATTACCTATCTATATTAATCATGTTTTACTTTTTACAAGGCCTCATGTAATTCATGTTAGTTCATGTCCCTTCCTCTATGCATGCTATTTCCTCTTTCACAATGTCCTTCCCCTCATATTAGTAAGTCTCTTTCAAAATCCAGAAGATATCCTTGTCTATTTGGTGATGGGATCTCTGTTCTCTCCCTGAAAAAGCCAATCACTTATTCTGCCATACAAATTGTAGTATTTCTTCATTATTTAATTTATTATACTGTATGAAATTAATATAATTTATGCACAAATTTATTTACAGTCCTACATTATGAGTTCTTTGGAGGTCTTACCATGTTTTATTTATTGACACTTTCTATCACGCAACCCAATATCTATTGTGTAATGTGTTGCAAAGTATTTGCTGAATTTGAAAGCAATAAAAGGGACTTAATTGTTTAAAGTACATGAAGTCATTATAAATGGTAATTATAAAAAAGGAGCATTTTGTTTTAATTTCTGTATTGCATAAGTTAGGAGGCAATCACCTTTAATTAATAAGATTATCATGAAAAATATTAAAATTTGAAGTTTTCTTTAAATAAAATTATACAAAAGGCATTTTGACTAAGTAATTCCCTAATGGCTTTAATAATTTAGACAATAAAAATTCAGTTTCAGCCCTAGCCAGGTGGCTTAGCTGGTTGGAGTGCCACCCCATTACAATAAGAGGCTATGGGTTCCATCCCTAGTCAGGGCACATCACTACGTCACTGGCTTGATTCCCAGCTGGAGCACCTATGAATCTCCAGTCTACTCCCTGACCAAAGTTTAACTCTGAACCTACATTAATTTTACTTCAACGTTGTCAGGGAATTAATAGTGTAGTTGCTGTATAATGACCACAATAAGGAATACTTAAGTTTTCATAAGTAAAGGCAACTGATCAATATGTTTGTTTGTTTGTTTGTTTGTTTTTTCTCTCTCTCCCTTTTTCTCTCTCTAAAATCAATAAAAATATCCTTGGGTGAAGATTTTTAAAATGAGTTTTAGTCCTACAATCTATATGAAGATAGCATTGTCTATCTCTCTCTCTCTTAATAGATATTCTTAAAATACACTTATTTATTCTATTCAGGTGGATTAAGCTATATTTCTACAAAGGTAGCCAATTAACAAAACTCAAATTTGTAACTTGTGTTACTTTTAATAGAAAAAAATCTAATTAAATATAGAAAATAACATATGCAGGAACAGCTAAATCTAGAAGATGAAAGTAATTTAATTATGAATTTTAGGCAAATACTTTGTCATGATCAAAAGCTTTTTGATATTCATTTTACCATTTCAAATTTACATGAACTTGAAGTTTTGAAGCAGTTTATTTTAGATATTTATAAGGCTTTGATTTTGAAAGCTTTAAAAGTTGCCATTTAAGCGAACGTTACTTAAAGGGACTATAAATGGCAACATTTTTGTCTTAAAATGCTAATCCTTGAATGCATTGATGAGGGCTTGTCAAATATGAAGAGCAGAGAGAATGCAGATCAGGACAGATCTTGTTTTAATTTTCTGTGATGTCACCATTATCAATTAGGGTTTACTTATTTACAATATAAACAAGAGCAAGATTAGAGGATTAGGAAGAAAAAAGTCGATTTTAAAAGCTGCTTCCATGAGGTTATCAATCAATATTTAGATTAGAAAATTGTGGATGCAAAGAGAAAAGCTCCACTTCTTATGGTTGCTTTTGGCTTTGGAGATTATCAGAGAACATCCGAGTAAGTAGAACAATTATATGAGTTTGAGTTAAAACAATGAAAAGACAGGCCCTTTAGGTTTAAGAAATCATTGTCAAAGAGGCATGTAAATTGTGAATCTGGATTTAAGAAACTTTTATTATGTTTACTTTATTTCTGAAAATGTCTGTCTTTATAAAGCAAATCAATTGGGAATTTTAACAAAAATCCTAATATATTTTTTGCTGCTGTCTTATTTCATGGTACTTTTTAAAATATTATTTACTAACTTACTATTTTCCCCAGGATTTAAAAGTAGCTTCCCATTAACAGAAATAGTTTGCTAGATGATGTATCCCAGTGACAACCTGACTGTTTATCTTCTCTGATCAGATAGTTTATCCTAATGGAGTTTGGAAATCAAGTGACAGTGCTTAAGTGACTGTAGATTTATTCTGTGGTCCATATCCTGACCCAAGTTTAACTCTGAACCTGCATTAATTTTACTTCAAAGTTGTCAATGGATTCATAGTGTAGTTGCTATATAATAACCATAATATAAAATACATATATATTTCCATAAGTAATTTACTGTATTTATTCCATTTCACAGATAACTTAAATTCTTTTTTTAAATTTTTTATTGATTATGCTGTTACAGTTGTTCTATTCCCCCCTTCATTCCCCTCCACCCTACCTCCCCATCCCCATTACCCCCCCTTTAGTTTATGACCATGTGTCTCAAGTTCTTTAGATTCTATATTTCCCGTGCTATTCTTACCCCCCATCTATTTTCTATCTACTGTCTATGTTACTTATTTTCTGTACCTTCTCCCCCCTTCTCCTCCTCCCACTCCCCTGTTGCTAACCCTCCTTGAGATCTTCATTTCTATGTTTCCACTCCTGATCTAGCTGTCCTTTTGGTTTGCTTTTGTTTTAGGTGTGGTTGTTAATAACTGTGAGTTTGTTGTCCTTTCACTGTTCAAATTATTAAAAGACAAAGTTTATCAGGCATCTCCAGTATGCTTAAAATTTATTCTTGAAACTCTAGCCTATAATATTATAACTGACTATTTTACTGACAGCATTAGTGACAATGATACTAATTTAACAACAACAACAAATTATTTGCTGAATGGTTAAACAAAAGAATTGTACATGATTTGTATACCCAACATCACATTTTTTTGCAGAGGTAAATTCTGAATTCTGTTTTATCGTCTCACAGTTAGGAGACTCTCATATGTAATAGTATTTTCAGATGGTAAGAAGATGTAACATACTTATATGTTCAAAAATCTAGTATTTGTAGTGGTGTATGTTGTGATTGATGAGTCGGAACACCAGTCGCAGTTGCTTTGTGAAATTATCAGCTGCACAACAGCCAGGCACAGGTGAGACGGATCCCTGCAGATCAGGGCTTCAACTAGACAGAATATCTTGTTCAATTCCCTTTTTATGTGTTTGATACAGTTACAGGGTTTTAGTGGAAACATTATGGAAACTAATTTCAATGATTGTGGTGTGAAGCCTCTGATACAAAAGGTGGGTAAATTAGGAATCTAAATTTAGTAAAGTGCATGCCAGGGCCTTGGTTTCTGAAAAGTTCTGGTTAAGTCATTTTTCCTCAAGCTACCTTATGAAGGGTTACAAAAAATATCTAGAACTTGACATTTTTATCTCAACACTGTCAACATTTTACTTCGCAGAGTTGACTTCAATCTTTAAGCAACAAAGTGAATGAATCTTTATTCTTCATGAAGAAACCATGGATTTCTTAGACAGTCATATGTGGTAAAAAAACAAAACAAACACCCATAGATTCAGGAATTAAGCATGTTTTGTCTTCCATCCTAAGTCTGTTATAAGCTATGTGACTCTGAAAGTAAAACTCAGAATTTTAATATCCGTGTTTGTTAAATGACAAAGACATGCCTAATTCACAGGATTTGGTGAGACTTACCTGGAATAGGCAAGTATATCAACCAACTCTCAGCATGCACTTGTATGTTAGACTTACACTACCTTCCACCACAGGTACATCATGATGATTAATATTAGCCAAACACAGAATATCAGATTTTCAAAACCCTAAATCCTGTCAGTAAAGTACTCAGTGCTAATTATATGTGCAATATTCAGATCTTCTGGGTACAATAATAATATAACACATTATAATGTTCAAACTTAGAATTACTGTATTTTTTTCTATTTTCTAAGATCTTTCTTTTCAGCACAATCCAAATCATGCATATGTCCTCATGCTTTAGCTGTATTGGGCAGCCATTTGGAGCGACAGAGAACTATTACTAGTCTCATACTAGCTACTCAATAAACATACTCATTGAATCAGAAAATATGTTCATTATGCTGTGTTTTATGGTTAAGTCTAATAAAATTTTACCTTAAGATTCTATGCCTAGATAATACTCTTATTATCCAGATAATAGATTTGTGCATTAAATTATTGATTGTGTTATAAAATAAAAGGCTTGTCGAATTCAGATTTCATTTTTGATTTCCTAAGAGAGTGACCAACACCATCTTAACAGTCTCCTCAGCTTGACTAAACTTTAGACTGAAGTTTTCTCACCATATGCCCCTAACATTCCTTTGCTTTGAGTATTTAGTTTAGACAATTTGTACTTGTAAATTATTGTTCTGTTTCATTAATATGTAAATTCTTTAAAATATCTCTCGCTTCTTTTATCAGCCAGAAGTGCCTTTCTGAGGACCAGACAGCTGTCTCTTTGACATGTGATCACGCAGAAGTAGAGCGCCCCCACCCGGCGGTCTCTGTAGGAGAACGGGAACTCAACTTAAAAGGGGTGCCAAGTAGCAAACGTAGAAGTCTAATCACAGGGAAAAAACATTTGCAAACTCAGTAGTAACTCAGCGGGCTAGACACCTCTCATTCATCAATGTCCCTGTTTAGTAGTTTCCTCCAGTACTTTGCAGTAACTCACTGCAGCTTCAAAAACTTCTCTGTCCTTTTTATCAGCAGAGTTTACATGAAGCTCAGTTCTGGTCTCTCTCCTCTGCTGCAATAGTCATCAGTAGAGTCATCTTTGCCTGTTTAACTTTGTTCAGTGTGACTGTTGCTTTGAAAATATGCTAATATACATTTGCCCCAAAATATCCATAAAGAGAATTAACCTAATTTAAAATAAAGTAGTCAAAATGTTTAATTTTTACTAAAAACAGTTTTAAAATGTTACTGTAATATCGTGTCTATATACATACACACCTCTTCTATTTATCATCTAATGAAAATGTTTAACTGTGGATCACTGATTTTGCATTTGATGCATACATTGGTAATACTGACTTGAGAACCACACCACAGATACTGCTCCAAGACAGCACCCCTGAAAAACGCAGACTTTGTAGTCTGCCAGTGGGTTTAAGGATTGCTGTTTGCATGGGTGGTGCAAGGTGTAATCAAGACTAAGCTTGGTCATATGAAGAGGTGGAGTCAATATTTCTTTGACAAAACATTATCTCAGATTATATCCTCAGTGGAATTATTTTCAACTTTTAGTTTACCTTTGCTGGTACATATTTCTTGTGTTTGAATATAAACTACTATAAATGTAATAGGAATGTGATAAACATATTAAATAGGTGATTAAATATTATGACTATGATGACTATTATGACTATGGACTATCGAAGTGGTTAAATTGTTTTTTAACTAATTTTAGTAGGCTAATAGCTGAACAAAAATTCAACCCACTGATATGTGAACTCTTACACACTATTTTTTTTAAGAACATAAAATATTTTGGTTCTCATCCTAATTGTGTGTGTGTATATAGTATACATATATACTTAATGCATATAAATGTGATATGATATATATTATACACTCATAAACACATATGTCTTTAATATTTTATGTTGACTTAATTTATTCAATATAAAAATCAAACTTTCAAACCAAACTTGATTTGAAAAAGATATATATATATATACAAACTACAATCTGAAATTTCTTTAGTCAGGTACACAGTCTTTATATAATTTACATAAAAACCTTTATAATTTGTAAACCTATATAATTAAAATAATTTTTAAATTTATTTTGAATTGATTTCATTTTTAAATTTGTATTGAATTTATTGGGGTAATATTAAATTACTAATATTTTTATTCAATGGGGTAATATTTATTCAATTTAAATATTAAATATTTAAATTGAACAAATTCAATTTGTATTGAATTTATTGGGCTAAAATTATAAAGGTTGCAGGTGTACAATTCTATAAGATATAATCTGCATATTGTATTGTGTGTTCACCACCCAAAGTCAAATCTCCTTCTATAATGGGGTGCAGACAGGGGACCCAAAAGGGGGGTCCAAACTGTGGGCTGTCCCAGAATATAGGATATCCCCACCCCCACAAGTCTGGCAGGGGGATGGAACATGTGGAGCAGGGCCATTGAGAGTAATTTTGCATATCAACAACAGCAGGATAGCTTTATAGCTAATATACAAAAATGGTTATTTTGCATATCAACAAGTCTAGCTAAGGAGATGGGAGTGACTTTGACCAGTGATAAACTGGAAGGCAGCTCCCTCCGGTTACAGCACCTGCATGAGAGCTTGGGGTTGGTTGGCTCCATACCACGGGGGCCACCTGCCCTACCTATAGTAGCCAAGAAACGCTGAAAATATGGGAGTGCTGGTAGGTGTAGCTGACGATGGGAGGAGTCGGAAATGGGGTTGCAGAGGGAGATCCGCACTGGGATTTAGACCAAGGTGCAGCATCCATGCTGGATCGTAACCACACGGTTTTGGAAGCAGAGAGCGGTTCCCTTGACCATGAGATTTAGGAAGCAGGAAAGCAAGATGTAGCATCCATGCAGAGCTTTCTCTTAGCTCTTTGAAAGAATGCACAGGAGACAATGCATGACAATGAGAGAGGACAATGCAAGACCATGTAGGGAGAAAAGGGGTGAAAGGACTCTCGCTGGTGGGCAATGAGAAAGTGAAACATGGTTTGGGATTAAGAACTGGAGGTCATGGCAGTGACACAGCTGATGATGCTGGAGGCTGCAGAAAACCTGCCCAGCCCAGCACAAATTACTGGGAGAAACCCCAGGGGTCTAGCTGTGGAAGACCCCATAACTTCTAGCAAATGGAAGCTATGGACTTCTATTTCTTTTTCCTGAGATACAGTACCCTGTCTGGTCTGAGTGGGTAAAGGAGGGAAAGAAGGACTGTGTATGTTTGTGGATGTTTGAAGGGACTTGGTGATTTTTAATGGTGACATTCTGCCATTGCTCTAAACCTATAATTTTAGAATAAATAGTTGCATTCCTTTTCACTAAACTCTGGCATTGAGAGTCATAATTCCTAATACCTGGCAGTGGGCAAAAACAAACCTTTCCAGAAAGACCTCAAAGATAGGGGACTTGTTTTGGCAACAGTACCTGTGTTTCCCCATGGTTTCATTCTATAACACTTCCATCATCCTTTTTTCCTCCCTTTTTACCTCAGCTTACCCTCCTTTCACTCTGATAATTATTATACTGTTGCCTATGTCTGAGTTTCTTTCTTTTCTTTTTCTTTCTTTCTTTCTTTCTTTCTTTCTTTCTTTCTTTCTTTCTTTCTTTCTTTCTTTCTTTCTTTCTTTCTTTCTTTCTTTCTTTCTTCCTTCCTTCCTTCCTTCCTTCCTTCCTTCCTTCCTTCCTTCCTTCCTTCCTTCCTTCCTTCCTTCCTTCCTTCCTTTCTTTCTTTCTTTCTTTCTTTCTTTCTTTCTTTCTTTCTTTCTTTCTTTCTTTCTTTCTTTCTTTCTTTCTTTCTTTCTTTCTTTCTTTCTTTCTTTCTCTCCTTCCTTCCTTCTTCTTTTACCTTAATCCCTTCACCTTCTCACCAAGCCTCCCGTCCTCTTTTCTCTGACTATAACAAGATAATAATCTACATTTTTGAAATATCAGAATGTTCTACTGTTTTCCTGTCTGTTATAACCTCTTTTCAAGTACAACGATAAAAATCTAAGCAATAATTTGCCATAGAACATTATCAAATAAGACTTAAAACATTATAATGTACTCTTAATTCCTCTCACATGTTTGAAGACATTGTTATATGTAAGTCAATTGGTAAAGTTTTAGAAAAATCTCCTCCAGGCTCATCTTATTGAAAAGTTACCATGTCATCCATCTATCATGTAGAGATTCAGAGCAATACCATTAAAATGTAAAGGAGAGAGTAAAGATATCATAGTCTTTGAAAAAACAGAAAAAAAAGGTTTTCTTAAGCAATAAGATTTTCTCAATTAAATTATTATAATAAATGAATACATGCACCTCCCACTTATTGGTAGTAACATGCTTTCACTAATTCTAAAATTCGGAGATGAGATGTGCTGTACTGTGGGATGTTGAAGTTCATGGCTCAGTCTCCCCTTATTTTCACATTTACGAAATACGTGTTTTTATGTGGGGCCTGCTCACTTTGATCTGATTCTACAGACATTTTAAATATAAGGGGGGGAAGGCCTTATTCCATCAAATTGTAGTTACTGATCTCTATATTCTTATAAGGAAATTTCATGTCCTTTATCATCATATATTTATTTCACCAGTATTTCTTGAAGCCTAACGTGTCAAAGGCACTGCTGTGGATACCAAGAATTCACAGATAGGTGTGGGAAACAATCCAGGTTGTATTGTGAACATAAAAGATAAATATATACTGGTAATAGAGTGATAGAAAAAAGACTACTCAGAAGTATTCTAAGCATGGTTTAGTAAGCATGGGTCATTCTCATAGGTTTAGTAAGAGCTTGTCTGAACTTGGAAACAGAATGCACAGTGTGGACTATACACAGAAGGCCAATTATTTGGTCCTTCATGGTCATAGGGAAGAAGAAATACCTTTAAATACAGCGATCATTATTTTTTTAATTTTATTTCCAAGCAGGGTATACACTTCTCTACACCATGTTAGTTTTTCTTAATTAATATAAACTCTATGTAAACTTACATATGCTGTCACATTCTATTTATATAACTATGTTTGCTTATTACGTAATTAATAAAATTAATTATTAATTTCATGAGGACAAAGAGACTGCTCATGACTCTATCTCTAGATATAGAAATATTTATGTTCTCAACAATATTATCAGTTAAATAATTATTCAATGTAAATTCAAAAATATTTTTAAGTATCTATTTAGTGCTAGGCAGGATTAGCAAATGAGGATGTAACAATAATTAGGACACAAGATAATAAATACAGTGGTAAATCCCTGCCTCTGCTGGAGTATAACTTATCTCAGCAGATGCAGAGCCAAAAAAATTTGAACAAGGAAATGTTTGATGAAACTACTGACTTTCTGAATTTGTGGAAGTGTGTACTGACGTGGGTGTTGCATAGCTATTAGGTCAATGAAACATTATATATCAATAAAATACAATAATGCTGAAGGCAGAAACGTGTTTCTGATGATTACTGCTGTGCTTATGCCGTGTGCCCCCCTACACCACCGGCAGCGATATTATGGACGTCAACACACATGGTTTCCACTGCAGAAATCAAGGTCCGAACTGTGTGGCTTCTGTTCCCGCCTCAGTTTGAAATTCCAGATGGTGGTGTTTTGTTTTGTTTTGTTTTGTTTTTTTCCTTCTTGCACCTTAGAAGTGTTTGTTTCCAAGAAGTTTATGTGTATTCACCAACCTTATGGTATATTTTTACACACAGATTTTACACATTTTATATAGTTATTATGAGTTAGAATTCAATTTAGTACTAATTTTATTTCTGTATACTGACCAAATTCTTCTTTAGCTCTACTATGGACCGTTTTTATTTTACTTCAAATTGCAGTTCAAAGTTTGTATTTTAAAACTGACTCTCCAGCCCTGGCTGGTGTGGCTCAATGGATTGAGCTCTGGTCTGTGAACCAAGGGGTCTCTGGTTCAATTCCCAGTTAAGGCACATGCCTGGGTTGCAGGCCAGGTTCCCAGTAGTGGGTGTGTGAGAAACAACTGCACACTGATGTTTCCCTTTTTCTCCCTTCCCTCATCTCTAAAAATAAATAAAATGAAAATCTTAGGAAGAAAACTGACTCTCCAAATCATCTTGGAAATCAGTTTTCAGAAACGCTAGAGCAGAGGTGGCAAACACAAGGCCCGGGGCGGAACCCAGCCCTCTGCTTCATGTTAGCCGGCCAGCACCTTGTTTCTGCCTGGTGGCAGCGCCGTGTTCTGGCTTAACTGTTAGGCCTAAAATTACATTCAGCCCTTTGAAGGCAACCCTGAGGCTGATGTGGCCCCCAGTGAAAATGAGTTTGACACCCCTGCACTATAGTATCAAATTTTTAGAAAAATATACATGGTCTCTCTTACCCAGATAAGCCATATTTAAACAACCTGAATACTTACATTATTACTCCCCTCAAT
Organism: Artibeus jamaicensis; assembly: GCF_021234435.1. NCBI lineage: Eukaryota > Metazoa > Chordata > Mammalia > Chiroptera > Phyllostomidae > Artibeus > Artibeus jamaicensis. Next base: position 12,105,311 of record NW_026521823.1, on the reverse strand, counting down.
AAATGTCATATTTCAGAATAATCAATTAATCCAACCAAAGGCAATACCAAGCAGCCTGAGATTTATTTGCTAGAGATTTCTCCTGGAAATGCCACTACCCTAAACAAAGAGACAGACAGAGCTCTGATCAGCAGTTCAGAGTGGAATCCCCAGGACCTGAACTGTCAGAAGAGCAACAGTGGCTTTTTAACTTCGTATGCATTGATGTGACCACCCCTCTCCCAACTACAAGTAGCAATAACAAAAAAAATTAAATACAGGAATTCTTTGTCAACCAGAAAACAGAATCACCAGTGTATGTCAAAAGCTATGTTCCATCTTTCCACAGATCTTTTATTGGGGAGTCATCAGTTCAGGGCCAACCTGCTTCTAAAGTATTTTTCTCCTGTGGCTTGAACAAGAGCTCTCCATCTCACAGATCAGCTTCTAACCTAGACCCGACCTTTGCTTTTTGATTTCAACTATCCCTGGTACTGACTGTGAGTTGTACTGACTGTGGCTGTTAGCTTCATGGACCCTTCCCGCCCTGGGTTACTGCCCACCCCTGATTTGTGTTATCACCACAGTCCTGGTGATTGTGTCCCACAGCAGTTCCCGGCACGCTCCCTGCTTCCTATCAGACCTTAGTACAAAGCCAGTGCTTATTTTTAGCAGACCCCTTATGTTCTTTGTGAACAGATTACCTACAAACTGATATTCTCCCCTTGCCCTTTTGTAACTGATATCATCAGTTGACAGGAAAATAAACTGCGTAGTAATTGAAGTAAAAGTTTTCATGAGGTTCTCCGAACTCATTTATCTTAATCTGATGGAAACTCTATCCATTGACCTTCACGTGTAAAATATGGTTTTGTTCTTCTTTTCTTAAAAACTGAATCTGTACTGTCCTAGCCTTATTTTATCAGAATCAAGTATTACTTAAGTAGACTAATTGAACTCATTGGCTACTTTATTAACAGTATGTATCTAATAATGTTCACAAAATGATTTACAGCCATTTTGTGAAAATCATAATATTTTCATTTGGTTTCAGCTTGTACTTTGAAGAAATATTTCAATATTAAAGACTAGCAGCCCTGGCCAGTGTGGCTAGGTTGGTTGTAACATTGTTCTGTACAGCAAAAGTCTGAGGGTTCAATTCCCAGTCAGAGCAAATGCCCAGGTTGCTGATTCGATCCCTGCTAGAGACACCTGCAGGAGGCAACCAATTAAGTTCTCTCTCTCTCCGCCACCCTCTCTCTCTCCTTCTCTGTATCCCTCTGTGTCTCACCTTCCTCTCTCTCTAAAAGCAATGAAAGAATCATAAAACTATGATCCAAAGAGACCAGTTATACATTTTCATATTTTCTGTGAACTTTTGAGGCCTATTAGCCAGCATTTGGATAAATTCTCTTACAAATTAGCATTGTTAAGCATATTTAGACAGATCTTAAACATCTGACATTCCCCTTTTGCCTCTAAATATGTTTTTTTTAATTTTAACTCTTTTTTATCACTTATGAAAGCTTTGTAAGATTGTTAGAATAGAAAATTAAGTAAGGACATTTTGTTGGGTAAATGTGTGTGTGTGTGTGTGTGTGTGTGTGTGTGTGTGTTGTTAAATGTATTCTTCACTGTGAAGGGAAGAAAATGTTATACTGGGGTAATACATAATGTTTATGTGCAAATCATAAGAACATAAAAATTTTTATTTCTAAATTGTGAAAATTACAGGAACTGAACATTCTTTTTAAAGCAACTGAGTCATTATTTATAAATCATCAATTAAAAAAGTATTGACTATTAAATATTAATGTCTTATGCTGATATTGTATTTCCTCTACAGAAATACTTAAATTGAGACCTTTTATAAATCTTTACCAAGCAGCATAATTCAAATACCTAAAAAGTACTAAAAAGTATTAGAATATCCAGCAATCAGTCAGTAATTATTGCCAGAACCGAAAATATTAGGAAACAAATTTTAAGTGCATTTTATGCCAATCTTGGAAAATTAGTAACCCTAAGAAAGCAAGTATTTTTCCCTCACCTTGCTGTTTAAGGTCAAATGGAGCCCAGATAAATATGTTACAATTGCAAAGGTATTGTCAATTTTGTTTTTAGTACTCACTCATATATGAATTGGTATTAATAAACAGGCAAAGGAAGAGATACACAAGGCCTGTGTGGAAAAATTCATCCGTTGTTAATGTAATGAGAACAGTTTGTGCGACATTGATGTGACCTGGCAGCCAAGGAGAGTGGACTGAAATGTGCATGTGTAAACAATGATGACTTCATTGTACTAGTCAATGAGGGAGGCAGATGCCACTGAGCATGTGTACTGTGTGGGCATCACATTCAAAATGACTCAGTGAGTAGAGCAAAAAATCTGCATCAATTTTTGTGTTAAGCTTGAACATTCCTCCACACAAATTATTTAGATGATTCAGAAGGCTTTCGGGGACAATGCAATGAGTGCAGCACAGATAAAAAGCGTGGCACAAGCACTTCAAAGATGGTGGAGAATCCCTTGAAAGTGATCCACATTCTGGAAGGCCTGCAACAAGATATCACCTGAGAATGTTGAACATGTATGGGCTGCGATCAACAAAGATCAGTGACTGGCAGTGCAAGAACTGGAGGCTGATCTGGGGATTCCAAAAAACTACTGTGTCTGGGATTTTGACAGAGGATCTTCGTATGAAACGTGTCCTGGCAAAATGTGTTCTGTGGCTTCCGCTACCAGAGCAGAGGGATCTTGCTGCAGTTGCTAATGACTTGATTAAAAATGCTACCAACGAACCAGATTTCCTCCAAAAAAAAGGCATAAAGGGAGACGAATTGGGGATCTATAGCAGGGGTGTCAAACTCGTTTTCACTGGGAGCCACATCAGCCTCTAGGTTGCCTTCAAAGGACCAAATGTAACTTTAGGACTGTATAAATGTAACTACTTCTTAATCAGGGGCAAGAAGCTTGGTGCTGCCACCAGGTAGAAACAAGGTGGAGGGCCAAATTCAGCCCACAGGCTTTGTGTTTGCCACCTCTGGTCTATGGCTATGATCTGGAAATGAAGGCCCTGTCTTCCCAATGGAAATAGCCTGGTTCTCCGTGCCTGAAGAAGATGTGGCAAAGTCACAGCAAGATCAAGACCGCGTTAATTGTATTTTTTATTGGGAAGGTGTTGTTCATCTCAAGTATGGCCCTCAAGACCTAACAACAAGGAGTGCTCCCTCAGTGTTCTTCATCAGTTGAGAGACGCAATACAATGCAATTGGCCACAGATATGGGCAAACTGCTGATTGGCTGCTTCATCACACCAATGCACCTGCTCATGCATCATGTTTGGAGCAGAGTTTTTTGTCGAAGCATCAAATCACTCAGGTGACTCAGCCCTCCTACAGCACATATTTGGCACCCTGCAACTTGTGGCTTTTCCCAAAACTAAAATCACCTTGAAAAGGAAAGAGATTTCAGACCGTTGATGAGATTCAGGAAAATAAGATGAGTCCCTGATGGTGATTCCAAGCAAGCATTGTACAGTGTCCTGCACAGTGGAAGAGACTGCAAGAACTGCATGAGGTCCCAAGGTGCTTACTTTAAAGGGGACTGAGGCATCATTGTGCTTTGTATGTTGTTTCTTATACCTTGTATCCTCTTCAGTAAATGTCCCTATTTTTCATAGTATATGGCTGGATACATTCTGGACAGACCTCATGCACTGTTTTTAGGCAGCAAGGCAGATTCTTAGATTGTGTTGTTTTTTCCCTTCCATGAACTGGACTGTCACTTCTCACATTAAGTGTGAATAGACTTTGCTTTAGCTTAGTGACTGTGTGTAAGCAGAGCATGACTTCCTGAGGAAGCCCGCCAATTAGACTTTGTTAAGGTCCGGGAAAGAATTCAGTATGGCAATTGATAAACATTTTTTTCACACTCTGGAAAAAGAGGAAACTGTCTCTTAAAGAGGAAAATAAAATGGCTGCCTTTTAAGTAGCTTTTTAATGAAGAATGACACCTTCTTATCATTTTGATTATAATAGCTATATTTGCTTTATAATTTATATATTGTTTTACACATTATATGCTATGTGTTACTTTTATACATTATTTTAATTGATCCTATTAACATTTTCTCAATGTTTAAATGTGAACATGGAGGCACAGTTGGTTTTAGATTGTAGAAGGTATTAATTTACTTTTATCTCTGCAATAAGACATGTCCAAGGTCATACAGACATTCCCAAGACCTCTCACCTAAAACAGGCAAATATGTTTTTAGTAAATGTTCCTTGACTATAAGATACTGAGCTCCCCCAGAAAATAAGACGTTATGTTAATTCATCAGTGCTGTACCGTACTGTTTCAAAGTTTCCCATTTACCCCTAAAAACAACCTGCTGAGTAATTCAACTTGATATTGCAAAAAATAAAGCTCAATTAATGAAATAGAATATGACATTCTCCCCTCTTATTTCCCAAATCTAGTTATTTTCCTGACAATCAGTCCTTACCTCCTCTAATTACATCACCTTCTACCTAATCCACCAACCTAGAAACATGAAAGTCCTTCCTTTTACCTTACTGTTTGCTTTCTACAGCAGATCAATACACCATCTGCTTTCATCTCCTGCCTTCCTCTTTAGCTCATTAGCACTGTCTTCCTTGCCTGCATTTATTTTAAGATAATGTGTCGTTCAGAGTATTACACAGCCTCCATGCTGACTTTCCTTTTCACAGTCTTGAACATCTCAAACCTTAGCTTTTTCTGAACAAGTCATGAAGGGAACTGCCCTGCCTGGTTTCAGAAGCTATAATCCACCATGGCTAAGGCTGAGTAAAGGACCTTGGGACCATAAGCCATTAAGGAGACAAAGCTTATCTTCCTGGTAGGAGCACTGCCTTTGCCCCTTTTCACCTCACCCTGCTTGGCTCCAGGCAGATGACTGGTTAGCCAATGATGGTTAAGATTTCTCAAAAGGTGGATGACCTAAGATAGGCATGGTCACAAAGGGCCCATATGAAAGGACTTGGGGGACTATAGAAAAAGGGGGTGATGGACCTTGACTCTTGGCTTTGACATAGCCTGAGTCCTCATTCTGTCTATTAGAAGTCTTCTAATCTCTTGGCTGCCTTACTTCTGCTTCCTGACTTAAGCCTGAATCAATGCTGGAGGTGGGTGCAGCCCTGTGCTGGAAAGGGCAGGTTCCCTGGGGCAATCAGGCCTAAGAAAGAAAGCATAAAATCCCATGAAAACTACTTTGCAAATACCCTCAATTTAAATGTTAAGAGTCCAAGCAGGAAGTAAGTTTGTTCCCCATAGTTTTATGGCCCTTTAACTATCTGACCCTGACTCAGCATAAGCTCTCAGAGTTCTTTGAATGTTATCTATTGTTTAATCATTTCTGCCTGACAGTGACTAAGGAGCTTTAAGTCTACACCCTGAATTCCTATGCAAATTGAACCCAATAAAAGCCCATTGAGGAACAGGTCCCTGGCCCTTCCCCTTTGAGAGATCAGCCTCCTTTCCTCCCCAAGCAGATCATATCTTGGTAGACTTATTCTCATCTGTGGAGGACGGGGGGCTCTGCGGGCAAAGCTCCCCCACAAAGTTAGCAATCTAAGTCTCAGAATTTGCTATGCTGTTTTTCTGCTTCCAAACCACCAGGAACACCTCATTCCTTTCTGCTGTTAATGGCCCTCTGTGGTGAGAGTTTTGCCCTCACCACCAGCAACGGTATCTTGTCTTCATTCATTCTTCTGTTGACTAAAATTCTTTCTTTCTTGAAGGCCATATCATCTAGATAATTCCAAGTTCCAATATTCAATTTAAACTATATTTTCTGGGAAATTTCCTATTCAACTCACAAAATTTTGTAACTCCCTTCTCCTTTCCTAAAGAATCTATACCATTACCCTCAACCATACCACCTTATTTTTACAGTGATTAGTTTCTCTCTCTCAATATTCTAATAGTTAAGTATACCTGTAAAGCAATAAACTTAATGTAGTTTCTGGTATACAGTAAGCAAACTAACATTATATACCATCAAACATAGCCAAATCAACACACTAATACAAAAAAGAAATGATACAAGAAGATTAATTTCTCTGAAGATTAATAAGTTTACTATAAGCATAAATATTTTTAAGTTTCACAGATTTTTCACTGGATGAAATCTGCATTGCTTAGGTAGCAACTTAAAGTGAGATATAGTTTTAGTGGTATAAGAGTGTATTTGGTTTTGGCTTCAATACAGAAATAAAGACAGGTATAGGCATATACATAGTCATAAAACACAGGGATATACATGCAGAATTTGGCTTATACACTAGGTCAGAATTATTTTTTACTACTATGAAAATTGAAACATAGTATAGAAGTTAATGTTAGGTCAAAATTAAATTCTTATTTAATCTTTCTTCAAAATTTCAACATATCTATTGCTTAACTGCCAAAGTCAGAGGGCTTTCCCAATGTTTAGGTTTGAAAAGTAATGATACTATGACCATAAAATCATAAGCAAGAGATTTTCCAATTGCAATCCAATTGAAGTATTTACAAATTGAAGTAATTTTCACAGAAATATAAAATTTCCTCTAAATTTCAGATGCTCTCTTGTTAAAGTATAAAGATTTCCATGTGTATTTGTCTTTGGTTAAAAACTTCAGTGCATTTATTCAACAAAATAGGTTTATTTCCTTGAAGAATAATATAAATATATTTGGTGAAGTTTCATTTACTTGAACATTTCTTCTAAGCATTTCTGCTAAAAAAATTTCTTTATTAAGGAAGCATCTAAAATAATTCTTTAAAGCAAAACTCAATATGCTTATTGGCACAATTTTGAATGATGGTTAATTTCTGAATTGGTGACAAATACTTCTGTTTTATGTGTTCTAGCATCTCTTCAATTGCAGATGATATCATTGGAGAACACAGATGTGCCTCAATATTAATAATAAGTCACTGCATATTCAGAGAGTATGTGCGTAATTTGGTGGAGCTTAATTGCAATATGAGATATATAACCATTTGTTTATCTATGAAAACCAAATAATACCTATTCAGAGAAGCATTTCATTAGCTTGCTTGGCAGTGCTTTTCAAAATTATTGGTGCCAGATGTGGACACAAACTAGAGGAGCAGAAATTAAACCAAGGAAATTCTTGGCTACTGTAAACTCTTTATTTGTGCCTAAGGATATTGCTTGCTGTGCTTTTAATTTTTAATATGTACATATTTTGTCATCCTCCATATATATTCTCATACTAGAAACCTTCTATTTGTCCCAAATACTACATCTTAGAAAATCTAATATAATTTTTAGATACTTTCAGTTTTGTAGAATAATGATAGAATCATAATATTAAATGAGATAATATTTAATGAACTTTACTTCTTAATATTTACTTATCAATTTTATTGTTCTCTGCATTTTGGACTACTCACCTTAAATTTTTTGGAGAGAAGCCTAGTGTGTAAACCTTTTCATCTGAGAATATAATTTGGAATTCATTTGGAATACAACAATTTCTTCTAATTTTATCTTTTTTTAAATAGAATATCTTTTGTGACACTTTTTCTTGTGACACTTCTTTTGGCTTTGAAGGAAATAATATATAAACATGCATTAAAATGAATTATGAATACATGTGTCATGGTCATACAATGCTCAAGGATATATTTCTCAATTTGTCCACAGTACAATCTGATTAGGTATTGAAGTCATACATTGGATAACAATAAATTCAATGTATAATAGTGTCCAATACTTGAAGCAATAGACAGGGATATTACATAAGCGGACTATGTAGCTCCTTTAATTATTTTATGATTTCAAACTAAGTAATTCAAATTAAAATTTGTACATACAATTACTAAAATTTTAATACAAATATTTAAATTGGCAAACAATGTAGAACAATGACTTTTGTACTTTGATATAAATCAGAACTAACTGGGCATGGCTGAAAACTGTAAACTTTCTGCATCCTTCAACAACTGAAGCACAACATTTGAAGGGAGGATCTCCAAAATATGTGTACCAATAGTTCCCTGGCTGGGTTTCTACCTAAAGTACAGCACCATGAAATAAGTCTATGAGTACATTTATTGATCCTCTAATATGCTCCAGATTTTCTTATTGGTGTTAAACAATTCAACACTTTATGATTATTGCTCAATATCTCTGTGAGCCTTATCCCCTCCAGCGCATAAATGCAAATGGTAGAAGTTAGAGAGTTGTTTCCTCTGACACTGGAAAATAAGTAACAGGCATGAATATTCTATTAGAATAGATAGTTGTGTAGGTTTTGCACACTGATCTGACTGTGTGCATGTGTGCACATGCGTGTGTCCTCCAGATTGTCTTTCCAGTCATATACATATAACTAAAAAATATTGGTGGTTGTATTAAAACCCCATTTTCTGCTGTAGATGGGACTGAAGAACATTATGCTAAGTGAAATAAGCCATGCAGTGAAAGACAAATACCATATGACCTCACCTATAAGTGGAACCTAATCAACAAAACAAACAAGCAAGCAAAAATGTAACCAGAGTCATTGAAATAAAGGTCAAACTGACAGAAACCATAAAGGAGGTGGGAGAGGGATAGCAGGGAAAAGAAGGGAAAGGGTCATCAAGAAACATGTATAAAGGACCATGGACAAAGCTAAAGGGGTAGGACTGAGGATGAGAGGTAAGGATGGGTGGGGTGGGGGCAGAGTGATGGGGAAAAAATGGAGACAACTGCACTTGAACAACAAAAAACAAACAAACAGACAAAAATATTTTCTTACATTATATCATTTTGTTCTAAAATCATATGGAATGGACATCTTTTTGTAGCATAAAAATAAAATAATGGTATTAAGTTTTATACCTGCATATGTTTTTAATAATTTAATTTGGTCATATTTAAAAGCACACAGATGCATTAAGCTTCCTAAACACCTTAGCTACTACTCTTAAATTAACTATAACACTTGAAATTAAAAAGGTAGAATATATTTCTTAATTTAAAGAATAAAACAATGACATGGTTTATTTTGTGCCAGGATAGTGCTGATAGGGCGCACCTGGGTTGCAAATCCCATGTTCAGCCAGTGCAAGTCACATCAGGAATATGAGGTTCTCTGAGCATCAGATGCTCTCATGCCTGAATTATCATGGATCAGATATTTCTGCAAACAGCAGGGCAAGATTGATGAGGCAAAACTAAATAGCCAAAGTATGCAGATGCTAAAACAGTCCTGTAATACACAAGGATTTTCCCGATTAACATAAAAAAGACAAGAACCTTGTAATAAATTTTCCAAATAAAATTGAGATACTGAATTCTGTGGTTGATCTGTTAGGTCAATCAAAGTATGCGATGTTGCTAATTCCTTTGTAATTGAATTCAAAAAGCAAACTACTGTTTATTTTTCTATCTTGTGATATTTCCTCATTTAGAAGTCAGGAAACATTAAAGGGAGCTTTGATTGTTTGTAACAATGAAGAGAAATCAATGACTGATAAACATCTTGCAGTTCTCGAGTGGCAAAATATTATGCCACCCTATCTCATTCTTCTATTCAATGACAAGGACATAGAAGAGGTGGTGTTGGTCAGGGTTTTCCAAAGTAATTAAACCGATAGAAAATAGGTGGTAGATAAAAGATAGATGAGATAGATAGATCGGTAGATATATAGATAGATAAGATAAATAGGTGATAGGTAGGTAGATATAAAATTATTATGAGGAATTGTTCATGTAATTATGAAAGCTGAAAAATCCCACAATCTGCTCTCTGCAAGATGGAGGCCAAGGAAAGGCACTGGTATAATTTCAGTCCAAACCCAAAAATCTGAGAACCAGAGGAGACAATAGTGTAAGTCCCATTTTGAGTCCAAAAATCCGAGAACCAGGAGTGCCAATGTCTGAGAGCAGAAAAGACGGATGTCTCAGCTAAGCAGAGAAAGAAAGTGTCCCTTTTTTTGCCTTTCTGTTTTTTGGGGGGACCTCACCTCAGTGAATTGGATGATACTTATGGATTAGATGACCTTCTATATTCAGCCTGCCAATTCAAATATCACTGTCTTCCAGAAACCCCTCACAGATGCTCACAGACATAATATTTACGGCCTCTCTGGGCATCTCTTAGCTCAGTCAACTTGACTCCAAGTGAACCATCATAAGGCTGAAGACAGAGTTTGACATCTTTAGTAAATATAACATTTAGGTTTTTCTTTTGAAGTTTCAAGAAACAAATACAAGAAAAATGTGTGGGATAGATGAATAGATTGGTGAGTTGCAAGAATTGTACCTCTAAGCATCTGCCTGCTATGAAAGATGAGACAATTGACCACATCTACAGTGTTTCTTAGTTGAAAAAATTTTTAAATATTTTATTTATTTATTTTTAGATAGAGGGGAAGGGAAGGACAAAGAGTGGGAGAGAAACATCAATGTGTGGTTGCCTCTCATGTGTCCCCTTTTTGGGACCTGGCCTGCAACCCAGGCATGTGCCCTGACTGGGAATCAAACCAGTGACCCTTTGCTTCACAGGCCCTTGCTCAATCCACCGAGCTACACCAGCCAGGGCTGAAATTCTTAATTTAATCTTGTTTTATTTATTAATTTGACTAACTTTTCATAAAGCTCCAGGTATATTTCTCATATGAACAACATTATAAATGAAGACATTATAATATTTCAACTTAAAGGCTACCATTTGCTGCATATATAACACATAAATTGTGTTCTTACCCCTTTATTACTAATATTAGCTTTCGTGCCCACAGTAAGAATTATTTCCTGTAGTAGGCAGCATGTTGACCCCCAGAAAAGTCACTCTGTGTTACTCCCGGGACTATGTTATGTAATACGGCAAAAGGCACTTTTCCAATGTAATTAACATGGCTAATTGTAACCTTAATTTTATCTTCTCACCTTAAAACAATCTATTATACAAATGGGAACGTATTTCCTTGCCCTGTCCTCTTCTGACACCCCATCTTGTATCTCCCACTGTGTTTTCTGGCCCAGGAACTGACTGTCTTGAAAGAAAGATTTATTAAAAGGTTAACTATATTCTTAACTATTAAAATTAGATCACTTTTGCTAAAATGATGCTTTTACCCTGCTTTTGAAACCCTGACACTGTCCCTAGACTATTACTGGAGTGGTGGGATGGGCCTCCTCAGTGACAGGCAACCTCATACACTATTAGCGTGAGCACTGTCTGATGGGAATCAGAGAACCTTCCTCTAGAGATGCAGGTGATAAAGACACCACAGTGCTGGTTAAGACAAGGCACTGAAGGACTATGGTCCATTATAGCTGTCTTGGTTTGAAAAAAAAAACAATGATTTTCATCATCCCAATTTTCAATTCCCCAGTACGACCTCTGCTCAGAGCCACTCTCATGAGTGGTTGCTAACTACAGACTATAGGGAGTTAAACAAGTATATTCCCTTTATTAGAGCACTGCTATCAGATCTCAGCACATTAACATAAGATATTTAAAGTAACATAAGTAAATGACTTAAAGCCTAAGAGGTCAGGATGGTAAGCTAAGGGGAGGGGGGATTTAGGGGGTGGAGAGATGGAGCAAAAAGGAAAAAGGACTCATGGGCATGGACAACAGTGTGGTGAATGCAGGGGGGATGGGGATACAAAGGGACTAAATGGTAATGGAAAAATACAATAAAAGTAAAGTTATGTATTTCACTAATATGTTCTATTCAATAAAACTTAATAAGAAAGAGAAGCATCTTCATTGACTGCCCATATACTATGTTTTACTAAAGACATTGTGGAACAAACCTGGACCTGCTCCCAATGCTTGGGATGTATCACCAATTGCCCATGGACAGAATAACACGGCTAAGGTGACACCCAGGAGACAATCAGGTCCCCTGTGGCCTGCCACAGATGACCTCCTCTAACTTTAACTCCTAGTCTTTGTCATGCCTCTTCCTAGGTTGAGACATTCCTGTCCTCACCAGCCTCAACCACATGTCTGTTGGTGTGCTGTCCCAACCCTACATTATTTGCTGGCCACTAAAGGAGTGGGTCTGTGAACTTGGAACACATCTTGTTCCATGTTGCTAGATATCACCACATTTTACACATAGTTACTAATGGGGCCTTAATCTCACTCTGCTGACTAACAGATGAAACAAGTCAAAATCTTTTCTGATCCATTCTCCTAGCTTTCTCCCATTAAATGAGCGTACTGGCTGTACAAGTCTTTAAAATCTTAGTTTGTGCCTTGAAAAGATTCTAGAAATCTCAAAGATGCTTTATCACTAGCTCCAAACCTAACCATGACAAATTAACACACAATTTAGATTATAATAGAACCCGAGGCCAGGGGATGGATTGTCATAATAAAATGAGCCAAAAATAGACTTTGTGCTACCTTCTGTGACAGCATAGATGGATGTGGAGAGCATTATCCTAAGTGAAGTAAGACAGGCAGTGAAATACCATATGACGTCACCTATAAGTGAAACCTGATCAGCAAAACAAGTGAGCAAAATATAACCAGAGACATTGAAATAAAGAACAAACTGACAGTAACTGGCGGGGAGGGGGAAGAGGGTAATCGGTGAAAGAAGGGGAAAGGTCATTAAGGAACATGTATGAAGGACCATGGACAAAGTCAAAAGGGGGTAGGTTTGAGAGTGGGAGGTGGGGCAGGGGAAAGGAGTGGTGTTAAAATAGAGATAATCATTCTTGAACAATAATAATAATAATAATAATAATAATAATAATAATAATTTAAAGAAATAGCCTTTGTATATTGACCTCTAGGTTATTTTTTCACTGCAGGCTGGGATCTTCCAAAAACCTGCTAGTCCAAAATTCAAAATTTTATGCATCCAATTATTTCAAAAATGGCTAAAACAAGTACATTTTTATCCATGAACATTCTACCTGCTTTGCGTATTCCCAGAAACCTCGCCCAATGACTGTTACATATGAATATGATAGCGCCTTATACTACATCCCAAATCACTGCTGTCCTGAACGTTCTCTCTCCTCGTCTCTCACCATGCTGCTGAGAGATGTTACAGACACATAGCCTCCTCTCTGATCCCTCTCCCCCTCAGGTATTCCCTTGCTCTTTTTTCCATCTGAGTTGTGACTTGGATGCCCTACGTTACTGGAAGGTCTCCTGCTCGGCAGGACATCACCTCCTGGGCAGCCCTGTCCATGCACCACCAGTAAAGCTCTATGTGTGTTCCTGCTTCTTTCTGTCCTTCTACGTCATTGATCCACCCAAATTCCCTGGAACTCCCTACGTAAAGAGATCATTCTGAATTATCCAGGTGGGCCCAAAGTAATCACAGGTGCAGGGAAGATCAGAGCTGGTAGAAAAGAGGAAGTCAAAGAGAGTTTGCAGAAGAAGATAAAAAAGAGATTTGAAGCAGAAGAGATTTGAGTCACCACTGCTGGCTTTTGAGAAAGAAGGTACCACAAACCACAAAATGCAGATTCCTTTAGAAATTGAGAATGACTGACAGCAAAAAAAAGGAGACCTTAGACCTGCAGCTGCCAAGTACTGGAGTATGTGTGCAACCTGAGTGCACCTCCAAAAACTTCCACAGAAGAGCCCAGGCTGGCCTTAGGGGGCCCTAAACACAGCACTCTTCAAAAACTGGTGAATTTTTGTCCTACAGAACAGTGAGTGAGACAACAAATGGAGGTTATTTTAAGACAGTAAATTTGTGCTAAATTGTTGCACAATAAATAGAAAATATGTCTCCTTTCTTAAATCTCTCTTTTAGTCTTGCAAACCCAAAATTGATTAAACTCGACATCTTGGCATACCCCTCGCATATGTTTTATTTCCCATCATAAATGAAACCTCCTTTGACTTTATATCTGTCTCCCGAAATACCAAAGCCATCTGATTTGTCTTTACAGAGATCTTCCGCACAGAGTTGCTTACATGCAGGCTTCACTTCTCGCTTTCCATGACCCCTCACTCCACTCCAGAAACCCTTTCAGTTGTGGACTCCAATGGAATTAATCTTGTCCTGTAGGCCAATAAATCTGTTTCGTAAAATCCATATATCCTCACCAAGATATTATCTTAATCAGTTTCTCTGCAGTATTTAACACAACTGAGCACTTCATTCTTAAAACATGTCCTTGGCTTGGCCTCCAGAATATCTTATTTGCCTCATTGTTTTTTTATAGGTCATTTATTCTAAGAATCCTTTGTTGGCTATTTCTTGTATCTCTTAAATGTTCAAGATGCTTAAAAGATATGTTCTGTAGTCTTCTTTTCTACAGTTTATTATAACTATTACCACGTGAAGGGTGGTACACAGTGATTCAGTGAGTGTAACCTGGGACCAACTGCCCTGGTTGGGATTCAGGCCTGATGGTGTATTAACATGTAGCCCTGGGCAAGATACTTAATTCCTCTGGATTCATATTTCTTCCCCCTGGAACCAAAACAGTAATAATCTCTACTTTTTAGGCTGGTTTTTGAAATAAGTTAATGAAATTATTTAGCACCTGGTAGGAGCCTGATGCATGTTAGTTATTATTATTGAGACATTTTGTTGAGCTTTAATTTTATTTACCAATAATATACTGATAAAATCAAAATGCATATCTCCCTTTGGCTTCTAATCTCTCATTACTAAGTATCTGAAATTAAAATTTCTAAAACAAAATGTTTTTAACTCCAAAAATATAAATTATCCTCTTAGTATTGCCCATTTCACCAAGTGGCATCAATCTTTATCTGATAATTCAAGGAAGAGTGTCTATTCATCACTATAAGAACCCTGGGTATCTGTTTCAAGACCCTAAGGTGCTGGAACTCTCTAACACAAAAATAAGCTCTACTTCCCCCGAAGTCCTTTCCTTCTAATTTAGACTGGGCTCCCCTTGTCCGTGTAACAGAATATCTTATAGCCTCCCTTAAATTATTCACTGACATTACATATTGTAAAGACAGGGGTGAGCTGAAACATACAAGAAACATAATTCTGTTAGCTGTTCTCTCCAAAAAGACATAAAAATAAGAATTGGAGAGAAAATCCCCTTTATTACCAATTATCTTGGCAACCTTGAATAGACAGAGTAGTTAAAATAGAATTTGGGAAAGTATCGATATATATCATTGATCATATTACTCTTTGTAAGCTCTACTTAATTCGGTGTATGCCAAAGTTTTCCACAAAACTCTTGGCTGACATTCACATGCTTCAAAACGAAACCTTTCCCTGATGAGGAAAAGACATCTGCTTGGCACTCAGTACCTACCCCATCTGCTCTGGCTATTTCCAGCTGCGTCCCTTATGGTCCATGAATTGGGAAGAGTCATACTATCTAATTCATCTAAAAATGGGAGTGGTATTCACTCCCTAGGTGTGGCACTAATGTAGCATGAGTTTAAATTCCTGACTGATAACATGTAGAATTTTGATCAGTTCTCTCTGAATATTGGCTTTCCAGGGATACTTAGATATGATTTGTCTACAGAAAGTTTCATCATTTTTGGAAAACTTAAGGTTTTTTATAGGCTGTTTACTTAGCTTTTCCATCCTTTCCATACATACTAAGTGAAAAATGCAACAAGTATTATTGAATACCTACTGAGGTTATGAAGGCATTTATCAATCTGAAATATTTACCTAAATATTAACATATTATAGAGAGATATCCAGTAAATAATTACTCATTTGTGAGAGTGTTAATGGAAGTGTTATCAACATGTCTATGTGTTTAATCACTTTTTTTTCTAAAAATATCCAGGGAATTAGAACTTTACAGTGGCATAGGATGGATAATGAATGTAGGAGCGAGAAACACTTGAGCAGAGATTTCATTTGTTGCAACTTTAAGCTACATTGAATTCCAGAGTTCCTCACTGTTTTTCTAGGAGTGAGAGTTGGAGGACATCGGGAAAGAAGAGCAGGCAAAGGTGAAAAATCAGGGAGAAGAGAACCTTTAATTATCTAAGATTTCACTAAGGAGTTTTGCTAGGGATTGTCTTAACGCGATTGTCATTCAGCTCTTCATAGTCTTAACCTTTATTTCGTCCCTGAACTACTAAATTATTCAGGGGAAACTGGGTGAGAGCTAAAAAGCAGCCAAGTTGGCCATATGTGGTAGAAAAGATTAATAACAAAATCAAGAATGTATGCCTAAAATAATTACCTGGAGGGCACAGTACAATATTTCCAGGATATGTGGTATGTCAAGTGTAGTATGACAAGCACATAATTAGTGGAGGTGGTAACATTTAGGATTAGACTTCATTGAAGCTTCACGGGGCACTCGTTCCCTCACTAGTCTCACGAATGGCTTCAATCATACAATTAGAAAAGCTTTTCTTTCTTTCTTTTCTTTTCTTTTATTTATTTATTTTTCTTTTTGTTAGCATTTCCTAATATAACTTGTCTACTGGGAAAGTATCATATCAGTTTAGGGACACCTGAGTGTGGATCAGAACTAGGCTGGCAGGTGAGCCCTGAGATGTGGGAAAGCAGGATGCCAAATATGAAATACAGATGCTTCACCTGAAATGAAGTAGAAGTGACGAAGAAACTCAAAACCTCACTGAGACAGTCCTCATAACTGAAAATGGAGCTAGGGCCGCAGTAAGACATTGTCAGATATCCCCCCACTATTTCATAGAAGGCCTTCTTATATATAACATAAAAAATAAATATACACATCAATAATTAATACAACTTATCTCTAAACATGTAAGTTGTGATGCACTTAAATATTTTGCAAAAATAGCATTGTATCTTGTGAACATGATTGTGTGTGGATTCATCAAACTGTGCTTATGTCTCAAACACTACCAGAGGTTCCAGGACAGTTTACAGGGCTTGGGTTCTGCCTAGAGCACTTAATGTCTAACATAATTATGAATGGGACAATGAATTTATTCAGATCTACTTGGGGGAGATTTTGAATAAAAGCCCATGCTATAATCATATATACTTGTCAAGTGATTTTACTCAACTCTCATTTATCATGAAATATATGTATATATATATTTTTAATTGCACATAATTATTGATAGTACAGTGTCTGAGTTTTCCTTTCCTTCTTTACTTGCATAGCATAATGACTTTGACATTAGATCTGATCTAAGACTAAGGCAGGGGCGATTGCTCAGGCAGGAGTGTGAGTCAGTGAGAGAGTGGCCCAATTATTTTGCAAATTATGTAGTCATTGCATCTCAAAATGTTTCTTTGCAAACTACCAGTTTTCTATGAAGATCTTTTCCTATGTTCTCGATGCTGTTATTTTTCTTTAATTAAAAGGAGTTAATATTGTTTCGGTAATAATAATAAGGTAGATCCCTTGGTGATTTGAGGCCAAGATAATAAAAGTCAAGTATTTCACATAAGCCAAGTATTTCACACAAGCCAAGAAGAGTGACTCCTGGACTATTGTTGCTCTGAAATTATGAGGTTATACCAAGAAAAATGAGTTTAAGTGTATCTCATTTTGTTTCCCACCATGTTTGGCCCAACAAAAGCGAAACAGATGAGTTGCATTGGCATTATTTTTATTCTTTAGTCTCCTTTCACCATATAAAAATGACCTTCAATTAACTATGTTAATTTGATATACAAAACCATATAGTTCACAAATGGCATAAAAAAAGTGCTGTATCTTCCTCAAGTTATACATATAATTGCTATGGTGCTATATATAGATGACAGACTGGGAGAAAGATGTCACTGGGCTCACTGGCCATTGGCTCATCCATCCCAAAGCAGAGAGATTTCAATATATTGCCACACATGAAGCATATTTAAGTTGAACTTAGAGCACTGAATGTGTTCTGAAATTAGATACAATTACGAATTCTATGAACTGGCTACCAGTAAGTGTCTCTGATGAAAAAGTGAATTAATGCAATAAATTATTAAAGCACAATCAGATACAGCATTTGGCGACTGAATTCATGTGTCTTACTAAAATCAACCAGACATGAATTAAAAAGAAATAAGTAAGGCTGCCAGTCAAGTAAACATCGTCTGCCTCGAAAGCGTAACTGCTGTAAGAAGTGTTTGTTAATTATGTAAGAAGTAGGTAACACACAGACTACCAATCCAACTTTGTATTTCCTTCATGCAGTGATTTCACAGCTGCTACACAAGAGTCACAAATGGAAACTGTGTATCTCCAACTTTAATATATGTTTAATTACCTGGGGATCTCGTTAAAATGCAGAATCTGATTGGGCAGACCTGGAGTGGGGCCCAACGTTCAGCATTTCAGACCTTCTTAGGTGCTGCTGCTGCTGGTGCTGCCGCTCTGGGAGCCTGGTTTGTGCAGCAAGAAACTAAAGTATTTTGGTGTGGTGTGTTTTGAGGGTGTAAAGCTACTTTACAAAAAATTAACTAAGGAGTGTGCAGTATGAGTAAACATGGGAATATAAACATATGTTTGAAAAAATTTAAATATCATAAAATTTTGTAGATTGATATACATATCTACATTATATATACAAAACCAGTAGGCTTTCTTTCAAAAAGCTATTTTCTATCCCCTAGGTTTTCTAAATTGAGAAAATTATCTAAAATCAGTCAGGATTGCACAGACTACTTTGTTGTAGCTTAATTGCTGTGGCAGGTGTTGATAAACCTTTTTTTCCCCTAGCAAATAATCACAGAGGATTAATTTAATAGGAATAAGATTACTTATCTCTAAACTATAATAACTATTTCCTTAGAGTGAAAAGATTCATGCTCCTCTTAAATGTTGCAGCAGCTTAAAAACAGAAAATCTCCTGATTTGAAAGTTTAGTAATGTAATCAAATGAGGTCTACTAAGACCATTTCTGATAAACTTTTGAATAAAATTATTCTACATGTTATACAAGATGCACAAGTATCATGGGTGATGTACCAATGAGCATATATTTTGTTTGCATTTATACCTTGAGATAGTTTGTATATATTACTTAGTTACTGTTTCTATATTTTGAATTTGGTATATACTATTTTAATATATGATCTGCTACTGTGTTGTATAGTTTTGTCATGGAGTATCTCTTATACCTGGCAGAAGATAAATTTTTGTTCTATTTATTACACACACACACACACACACACATTACAGATAAGTTTGCCACCCGATATTTCACATTTGGTATGATAGCAAAGCCTAACCAAGTTTTAGATCTTAAAATTATATTAAATGTTGATGAATTTTTAAAAGAAGTTGAATGGTAGAGGAGCTGAAAGATTTTCTCTAAATATGCAGTTGGTGAGATTCACCAGTTCAATTCATGTATGAAATTCAAAACACAAGAAGTCCTTCCTGGAACTGCCAAATGTGTGAAAGAAAAATTCTCCCTCACACCTTTGAACTCAACCAACCCAACGCATAATAGCAAGAGGTGGAAAACCTTCCTGAACGAAAGCATAGGTAAAGAGAGCAGGCTCAGAACAACACACGGTCAGCAGTGGAACAACACAAAAGCACCCTATCCACGAGGGTCGGTTGTGGGTAAATGTCTGGAATATAGCTTTGTTCAAGGAAGAAATTCACTCAGACAGTGGAGGTATATCTCCTGCAGAACGAGGATATATCTTCCAAAGATATCTATCTCCTGCCCTGGAATCTCTGCTAAATGAGCCATATTCTGAATTGTTATTTAAAATCTTGAGGTTTACTGATTCCAAAAAGAACCCTAATGGTAATTGGGAAAGTATTATTCAATGTATTTCCTGTACAAGAACATCAAGTCTCTTGATCTACAAAAGTCTCTTGATCTTGGGGTCGGTTATTCAAACATTTCATCGATTTCATATTCTTTAATTGTAGGTCTACCTGATTCTCATATGTTTCCATCTTAAAACCATCTTTTAAACTGTATAGATCTAACATTGTAATTTAAATTCATTTTTCTGAGAAAGTATAATAAAAAGAAAATTCCAAACCTAGAAATGAAAAGACTCTGTGTGAGATATTTGAGGTGGATATATCAAACTGTTAACATATATTTTATATTGTTAATATTTAACTATATGAAATATATGAAACTTTTGAAATTCACATTTCATTTTCATTGTTATAGTATAATGTGTATGTACACACTATGTGTGTGTATTTTGGACTTTATCCTCACCCCTGATTCTACGTTGAAAAAGATTGTTGAAAATAATTCTAGCATAATAACTGTAAGAAACACATCGGGTTTACTAAAAGTTAAAACCGGAGAATTAATTAGTAATCTCTTGATTAGCAATAGCATGATTGCCGCATCCAAGCATAAGACAGAGCAGACTTCAGTTGCACCTGTTTCTAACATTGCCCTTGGTGCATCTTTCCTATCATCAGTGCAAGACACCAAAAGCATATTGACAGCCCACCGCCAGCCTGGAGTCTGGAGTGACACAAAGCCTGTGCATGAAGTTGACCGATGGGGGGCACCACTAAGATGGGTTTGTCTCCTGTCTCTGGCAGGCCTTCACCACGCAGTGTAGGTGGCCTCGGAGGGCGAGGTGATTATAACCAGGGGAGATAGTTCTTAGAAAACAGCAGCATTTGGGAGGAAATTAGAGGTTATCTGTGAAGCAGAGCTTTTAGTTCCAGAAAGTGATCAACCTATACCATTACTTTAAGTATTCTGCCCCCCTTTCTATAGACATCAATGGCTCCAAAATTCAAAAATTCAGCATTAACCTCCCCTTTCACATTGCCAGGCAGATAGTTGTATATCAGGAAACATAAATTTACACACACACACACACAAAACATACCTGAACATGCAAGAAATTTAAGTGATACATAAAAATGTTAAAACATGAAACAATCTGTGGCAACTGAACTAGTATCAATGAACCAAGTCAAATCATATAATAAAATTTAGAATCAAGGCATTACATACTATCAAGGAGAGAAGAGCAGATATGCATATATAGATCAGGAAAACAGATTTAGAAGAAAGAAATAAGTTGAAATTCTTATTTCAACTATGATGAATGCAACTTATTCAACTTATTCATCTTATTCAACTATGATGAATGCAATAAATGACATTTAAAACCTTAACTAGCAGGTTGGAGAGCTCAGCTATAAGTTAGACACAAAGAGATAGGAAGTGTAAAAGTTATCCTGGATATGAAGGTAGAGGTAATAACATCAGTATTCATCTAAGTAGAGTCATAAAGAGGAAAATTAGTCTGGGGAAATAAAGTTACAATGGCAGAATTTAATAGAATTTGGGAAAATGTGAGTCTTTAGATTTCAGATTCTTGTCAAGTACAAGGCAAATTAGATATAAACTTAGACTTGTAATTAATAAAGTGGAATTTAACATGAAATGAAAAATAATTGGGCTATCCTATAAAAATAGTTTCCTTAGAAATATTCAAGGAAAAAATTAACACCAGATTTTTCAACAGTGTCACTGAATAAAAACAAATAGAACAACAACTTCTAGTTTTTGAAGAAAACATTTTGTAATTTATGTTCATTTAATCTATTATTTTAATATAATGAAGAAAAAAGTAGCAAGGGAAACTAGACTTTTTAAGTATAGCAGCACAGCATTGCTTGAAAGTATTTTTTCTTGATAGAAATATCTTGCCAAAAGATAAGCAAAAACCAGAAATTTTATGAGGTTTTCAAATTCAGCATGGGAAATAAAAATATAAAAAATGTGTCTATTTATAAATAAGGCAAAATAATATATTTATAAAAACCCAGAATAAAATTCTCAACAATACCAGCATGGTAAACTGTGGATAGAGCTGAAAAGATCCATGGGTAAGAGAGAAAGCCACTTGTTTCATTTATAGAGATAATAAGATCATTGATAAACTTAACAAATTGAATAAATATACCTATGAGACTTAAGACCTCATTTACAGAAATGTACATTCCTAATGCAGACTTAATGCCTAATACAGAAATGTAAGTGTGTGATACACAAGCACAAAACTAATTGAAAAATTATAACAAAAATGAAAATTGGAAAAAAGAGGGAAAATAAATGTACAGGAAATAGCAACAAGGTAAAATGTATGAAACCATTAAAATATTATAGTTAGATAAATCTACATTAATTTTTAAAGTTTTTCTCAAATTAGTTTGAGATGCACATTCGCACCTAACTCACATTTACATACAAACACAAATACAAGCAGGAAAATTCAGCAGTATATTACCTAGAAAGAATTTATGTTCATTTAATCTACTACTTAATGTATTGAATCTCTGGAAGTGTTCTAATGCAAAGGGATTTTGAATGTAAAGGGATGGAAAACTTCAGCAGGGTCATAAGACCTACAAAAAGAAAAAAGATGGGATAGAATTTTAAATCTGTGCTATTGTAATTTATAAGAAATATATCTTTATCTCCCTCCCTTTTCTGGTGTGCATCTCCCAAACACCTTGGAATTTCCTCAGTGATGAGAGCAACAGTGCTATGCTAATGAGATGACTTTTAGACCCCACCTCCGGGTAGTGGCTTATCACTGGATTAGAGGATTGGAACTTCTAGTTCCACCCCTTGAGTTTCTGGGAGGGGAGAGAGGGCCTGAGGTTGAATCAATCTCCAATAGCCAATGAATTAGTCAATTATGGCTATATGATGATAGCCATATGGAGATTTGGAAACCTCCATAAAAACCTAGAAAGTCAGCTGGTCAACACTTTTGACTGAGAACCTCCCCATTTGGGAGCCAGACTGTTTCCAAAAGCCACTTTGTCAGGCCCCACGCTCCAACAGGATGGAAACTCCATTGTTTGCCACATGTTATATCTTTATTTGGCCTTTGATTTCTATCCACTAATATCCTTTATTAAAAATTAGTAATCTATTAAGTAATTTTTTTTTTAGTTCTGTGAACTGTTCAAGCAAACTTTAATGGAACCCATGGTTGAAACCTCTGACTTCCGGCCAGTCTGATAGAAGTGCAGTTAACAGCCTGGACTTGCCATTGGAAGAGGTTGTTGGAACTTCCAGTTTGTAGCCATTTGGTCAGAAGCACAGGTGACATCTGGGATTGTAACTAGCACGTGAAGGGGAGGCTGGTTTTGTGGGGCTGAACCCTTTACCTGTGGAATCTGAGTCTAACTGCTGCTCGATATTGAGATGAATTTTCGGATGGCCCACTGGCATCTAAGAATTATTTGCTGGTGTTGGGAAGCCTTCACACACATTGAAATTATGTCTGGTAACCCTTTTCAACATTAAAAATACCTTATTTTTATTTTGAAATCACCCTAAGCAATAAAATTAATTCATAAACTAGCAAACAATTATATTACCATATTAAGATAAAAATACTACAGCATACCTATGGCTGTGCTTAAAAGTAATACATTTTCTATGGAGATAAGGTCCTATGCGCACAGTTTTGTTCCCACATCAAATAAATGCTACCTCTGCTTTGCAGCATCTGACAGCCACAGGTGGCAGAGACAGAAACAACCAGAGACAAAGGAGATTTTGAGTAACTTTTTCCCATAATCCTGAATTTAATTGGTTAATAGGGGAATCTTGAACTAAGGTAGAGATCATGGGATACAAATGCAAGGATAGAGAAAAAACAATGTTTATTATTAGCTACAGTTGATCCATTCACAAATGTTAACAAGTCCTTTGTAGCTGAAAAGAAACCTTGGAGGTGTTATGCATATAACATCATGCTTCATGCTATGGGGGGAAATAGATATTCTAATGTAATTTGAGATCATCAAGAGAAGGCATTACAGAACAGTATGATTTTTTACCTGGCTTACATTTGCATCAGAAAGAAGAAAATATGGCATTTTGAGGGATAAAAGAACATTAAGTGAGAATGCAGAGCAAAAACACAGAGACAAGAGTTAGCTCAGTGTTCACCTCCTTTAGCCACTTCTCTGACTAAATATAACAGTAGATATTTTTAAATACATATTTCTTGAATATGGAAAGTAAACATAGGCATATAGCAAATATATGCATATTCATATATCTCAGTCCCCTAACGTGTGTAATAACAGATGCCACTGCATTTAGAGATGCAGCGCTCTCTGGCTAGAGTCACAGTGTAGGCTTACTGAACTGGTTAAAAGTTGTATTGCACTTCTAGTTATTATGTTAATAAAACATTTGGTCATTTAAACTTATTCCTGGACTTACTCCTGAAACGATGATTCATGTTAACTGAATTGATTTACTTATTCGTTTGTTTATCATGTTTTCAATTTTAAGTATTATTCAGGAATTTTACATTTTACTATAGCGACAGATCCCAACCAAAAGAATGTCTGGAACCCAGACCAGGGAAACAGGAGGATTTAGAGGCCAGGATCCCCTTGTGTGTGTCACATGACCCCAGTGGAAACAGCCAGACTTCTACTCTGCCACGTGGTGAGAATATACAAAAATTATCTGGCCACTTAACAGGATGGTGCTTATAGAAATACCATTTTACTGTGCGAGGTCTGTGCTCTGCTTTTAAAAATAAAGTCAGCCCTGTCTGGTACAGCTCAGTGGATTGAGTGCCGGCCTATGAAGCAAAAAAGGGTTACAGTCTTTATTCCCAATCCAGGCACACACCTGGGTTGCCAGCCAGGTGTCCAGTGCAGGCATGAAAGAGGCAACCACACGTTAATCTCTCTCTCTCTTCTTCCCTTCCCCCTTTTTCTAAAAATAAAGTAAATAAAAGCTTTAAAAAATGAACTTAGGTGAAGAATAAGTACTTTGGTGTGAGTTTAAGTGACCATTATTTAAAAATTACCTTAGTTCTTATCAGTGTAATTTTTTTGTTTCCCTGTTTAATATTAATAATACATTTAATTGTTCCCATGAAAATTACTTAGCTGAAATTGTAGGGATGATGGATCATTCTCTAAACAGTTTTAGTCGTAAATCAAATATTTTAATAAACAAATGCAAAGAAGATAGGCTTAACAGAAAAATCAAATCTTATAAAGCATCTAAGAAATAGCCTACTTCTGTAAGTATAGGTTATTTTTATGAGATTGAGTGTGAACTAAAGGTGTTTTTTTCACATTTTAGACTTTTTAAAAAGTATGTATCTGACAGCCTTATTTGAGAAATATCCCCCAGCACCAGAGTCCGATAGTGATGCTGATACAACCTAATGCTGCAGTTCGGCTGCTGACTCCAGCTTGAGATAACAGAATTTTTCTCCAAGAGCGAAAAGTGGGATTTATAGGGCATGGATCATTTTTGCTGAATATTTAAACTGAGACCACATAAACTCAATAATTTACATGTGGCTATTAATGGTTATATGCCCATGTCAAAGAAGAGAAGTACAATCTTCTGAGAGAAAACGATCCGGAGAATGCGGTGTGGCAGAAACAATCAGGTCCAGGGTGCAAGCGGAGGAAAGAGATGAACTGAGAGAAAATATTCAGGGACTTCTCCTGACAGTTCTGAGGAGGTCAGCACACTTCCTTTTCTTAGGTGCCTCAGTGAAATCGTTGGTAGTTTGTCATAAAATCTGTCTCTTTCAGAAAGGAGCTTTTTTTTTCATTGAAAATATGTGAAAGCATTAAGACATCTAATCCTAAAAAAGTGTTACTCAGTAGCCTGTGGAACTGTTAAGTAGAATGGTGTTTTGGCAGTTTATCCATTTCAAGTAGATGGAGGTTCATTGGTGCTGCACAGAAATTTTTCTTTCATTTTTACATTTGTGTTTTTTTTTTAATCTGCTTTGTAATTGAAGATTAGACTAGCTCCATGTAATTTACCTAATAAAAAGCATCACCAGGCTTCTGTTTCCATAGAAAGCCAGGACTTGGGGGGAATTTTCAGACAGTAAATTTCACAGGCTGGGGAAGGAGTGGTGGGTTATGTTGGAGGTGCCACTGCCTGGAGGAAAACGAGTAAACTCTGGATCCAGGATGCCAGGTGCGGATCCTGCTCTATTGTCACTAGGTCTGTGAAATTGAACAAATTAATCAGCCACTCTTTTGTTTAATTTTCTTATCTATAAAATGTGGATTAAAAAACCCAACATTTATGGCTTTCATGTGGGTTAATTGTCAAATGAACAGGAAAGTGCCAGAAACATACTCCCTGTTTAACAAATACATTATACCTGCCTAGATCAGTGAGGAGATTAAACAGAGTGGCCTTTATAAAGAGGCTAGGCAGCCAGGTACAGAAAAAGAAGGTTCTGTTTTTTTTTAGGATTGAGAAGGATTCAAAGGCAATGACCTTTGAAAAGAGGGATGGAGTAATGTCAGAGACAAACTGTGCCCTTCTCAGAATTCAGAAATAGGTATTCATCTATCAGAAAAGCTATGCAGGCATCATTGAGGCAGGATAGTGAGAAGCTGGGAGAATTCACTGACACATGGAATAAGGGGAATTGAGACATGGTAATTAAGGCCAAACAGTTTGAGCAGTTTGCAGCAAGCTAATGACTCACAAGAGTTTATCTTCCCTAATCAAGGACACAGGAGCAAATGGTTTATGCACTCCAGACTGTCCTGGGCAGGCCCACTGTGTCCATGTTCCTCTTCAACAATGCTCTGTAAAAATGAAACTAACTGGAAAAGAACCCTCATCCCTTTATACATACATTTTAATGAATCAACATATTGAAGGCCACACCTGAATAGTTAATAAATATTTTGATAAGACCCTCCCCTGAGACCTCCCCTAGGATTCCACCAATGGACAAAGAAAGATAAAAAGCTCAAGACAAAGAAGCTACTGCACACCTCCCTCCCAAGAGGATACCCCCGCCTTTCCCTTCCTCCATTTCTTCCCCCACAGGCACTGACTGCCCCAGCTTTAACAAATGTACTCAAGCCACAATGAACTTCCACTAGAGCACACCACACCTTCTAGATCTGCTGATTTTCTCCTAAACTCCAAGGGACCCTTTGAAACTTGCAACTAGGGGAGCAGTGAACATCTCTTCCACTATTCAAAACACTGCAAAATCCTTTGTTGGAATCACCATCAGCTGCCCCATCCTATTTTCCTGAATCTCACTGATGGTCTGAACTCACTTCCCTTTCAAAGGTGATTTTAGTTTTGGAAAAAGCCAGAAGTTACAGGGTGCCAAGTCTTGGCTGTAAAGGGGCTGAGTCACCTGGGTAATTTGAAGTTTTGCCAAAAAAACTCTACATGAGATGTGATGCATGAATGGACACATTGTAGTCACGAAGCTGCCAATCAGAAGTTACCCATAGTTGTGGTGATTTTCGTTCATTGCATCTCTCCACCAATGTGGAATATTGAGGTAGTACTCTTTACTACTAATTGTTTGGCCTGAAGGGGTGTACTCATGATGGACCACACCTTCCCAATCAAAAAATACGGTTAACATGGTCTTGATCTTGCTGTGACCTTGTCGCACCATCTTCAGATGTGGAGAACCAGGTGACTTCCACTGGGACAACTGGGCCTTTGTTTCTGGGTCACAGTCGTAGACCCATGATTCATACCTTCTTAAGTAAGAAGGTCCCTGACCTTCTTGATGAAGTCTGGTTCATTGATAGTGGTTTGCATCAAGTCATTAGCAACTGCAGCACAATGTTCCTTGTGGCCTGGGAGCAGAGGCTGTGGAATGAATTTTGCTATGACACATTTCATGCCAATATTCTGCATCAAAATCTAGGGCATAGTAGTTTATAGAATCCCCAGCGCAGCTTCTAGTTCTTTCACTGTCAGTCACTGATCTTTGTTGATTGCAGTGTGTGCATGTTCAGCATTCTCAGGCATTCTGCTTGTTGTAGGCCTTCCAGAACATTGACCACTTTCAACAGATTCTTTTCATCTTTAAAGTGTTTCTGGCACACTTTTATTTGCATGCATTGTGTTCATTGCATCATCCCTAAAAGCCTCTTGATTCATCTGAATAGTTTCTTCAGAGGAATATTCAAGCTTAATGCAAAATTTGACAAAAATTTGTTGTCCTACTCACTCAGTCTTTTTGAACGTGACAGTCACACAGTGCACATGCTCACTCAGTGGAGTCTACCATCCTCACCAACCCAAGGGGAAGATGTTGCACAAACAGTTCACGTTATATTAACAATGGCTGGTCTTTTTCTGGACAGCCCTCATATGCTTCATTATATATTATAAAACATATAATATATATGCTTATATATAAGTAAAACATACACACCTAAATATACTTATTTATAGAAAGGGTAATTAAGCACATGGAAAATTATATTTCAGTGAGTATATTTGTCAAGGATAATCAAAATCCTATTGTTTTAATTTCCTCACTACTTATGAATTGGCCTACCAAGGTAATTTCAGGTAGTAGTGAAAGTTAATAAAAATAGCTGAAATGTTTACTCCTACCATCCTTCGTATTATATAGTTCTGCTTGAAAGTTCTTGCAGATGAAAAAAATGAGTATGATTTCTAAGTATTTATCTGAAAAATAAATGTGCAACTTATATGTTCATTCACACATTATTGTAAATGAAGTTTTGAGGGATATAAAAATCTTTATATAATTGTCATTATTATTTCCATAAATGTCAACGTAGAACTCGCTTTGATATATTATAAGGGAAGTTTGCTTCTTTTTATGAACTGTGGCATCTAATTTTTAGATTTGAAGCAGTATTTTCTGATTTATGTTGGCGTTAATAACATTGACTGCGAAAATCACCATTCCCTCCCGGTTAGCCACTACCCTTGGGAGGAGAGGTCACGGCTCTCGAACAGCAGCATCCACAGCTGTTCATGCTGACGCAGATTTGAGTGTTATTTCCTTGACAGAGGTCACAGGGAAGCAGTAGAAGATAATTTTATGAGGCATCTGCTGTATTTGTGGTTATACTCATTCTTCAAGATTGACCTACAAACTTTAGTTTCTGCAAGAAAATAACATTAAATCAAGACACAGGGGCTTATAAATGGAAAGCTGTAGCAGATGAACTTTCATGTGAATGGAATGTTGTCCTCAATTGAAAAATCAATATACTTAAAACCAATAAAAAATGTTGGCTTAAAAGGAGGCTTAAGCAGAGGTCAAAATGGATATATTTAACTTGCAAAGCTCTAAACTGTAATATAAAAATCCAGCTAGAGTGCACTGTATGCAAGTACACAGTTTTCAACACTGAGGGTTATCCGAATAGTTTAACTGGAATCTTTTTCTCAAAATATTCACTTTTTGTTAAACTAGAGCAAATAAAAGATTGCAATAAACAATCTTAACTATTTAATTTAAAATATGTTTATTAACGTTTGGTTTGAGTTAATAAAATTTATTTAAAATAATTTGCTATAAATTAATTAAAGAACCAGCTCTGTTTTGGGCTCTTTATTTCCTCTGCTAAATGTTGTTCTTGGGCACCTAATGGGCACTATCAAATAATGCCAGAAGATTATTAGTTTTGAAGTCAGAAATGTGTGTAAATGTTGCCTTGTTACTTATGTGGCATTGGACAAGTTACTTAAATATTCTGAGCCTAAGTTTCTTCATATGTACAATAAATATTAAAATGCCACAAAATAATTTTGTGAAAATTAAATAATAAAATGTTCATAAAATCACCTAGAAAGGTATGTGGTAACTATTCTGTATTTATTAAATACATACTGCATGCCTTTGTAATAAATTTAACTCTAAAAACCACCTGTCTAACCTAATTCTAAAGAGAGTTTTAAGAAAACAAAATGCTTATTGTCATTAAGGGTCCAATAGTCTACTTTCCTGCCATTGTATTTTTATTATTATTATTAGGTTTTTAAAAATTTTTTATAAAATAATGTTTACTTGTCTAATACATGCCAAGCACAAAATTGTTGGCATGTATTAGGCAAGGTGCATATATATAATAATAGATAAGAGCAAAGTTTGAAAAGTAGAGGGGATTTTCCTGGTTATGAGGTACACCAAACACAGAAGAGCATAAATCCAGTAAAGGTCACCTGAAACTGTATCCTATATTTGGAGATGTGGGTTGTTTAATCTGGCTAAGGGATGGAGAAGAGTCAGAGAAGTGTATCTAGATTATATATACTTTGTGTGGGAAATTTGATCTTTGTACAAAAACAAATGAAAACTTTGAGTGTTTAAAATATACCATGGACATATATTTGACTACACAATAATCAAATAGCTGTTTTGTAAAATATAGCAACAAATATAACTTGAAAAAATATTTCTGAATACAGAGATAAACTCTCACATCCTTTCGAAAAAATTTATACATTTTAAACATTTCAGAATGAGAGATTAAACAATTTAAACCCATTCAAATAGTTTTCGTTAGAAATTGGGCTTTACTACTGTTCTGTTCAAAGCAATCATACCTTCTTCTTCTCCAAGGGACATTATTTCCCTGAAGCTTATATTGTGTATTTGAAAAGTGAACCTGCTTCACTATTTCCTCCTCATTAGAAAAAATACGCACTTGCTTCTTATGTGCAGATAAAGAGACTTTCATTATAAATTTTTTCACTCTAAGGATTCCTTTAGGGAAATAGTTATTATTTAGGGAAATAATAATATACACATACATGCACACACATATTATGAAGACCTCATAAGTCTTATTCAGGAATGACATAGAAGTTTTAAAAATTGTTAGTGAATGATAAAATTTTTCCTTTGAAAATTCATTGAAACTATAAAGTACCAAGGCATTCCTCATTGTTCCAACCAAGGAACTAAAGGGAAGGAGAGTAAGCAATAATAACATTTGTTTGTCATTTATTACCTAAGCCTTGAATTATAAATTGCTGTCCTAAGAGACCCACGTTAATTGAAGTGGTTTAAGTTATCACAACACTGTTATTTGGTTCTTTAGTTCAAAGTATTTAAAACAATTGTGTAACATTAAGAAGTTTCCTCTGTGACAAGTTGGTAAATATCAGTTTTTTTTATTTTAAACTTTCCTCAATTAATGCATATGCTATTTAGAGGTTAATAAGAAAAATACATTTAAAATAATGACTGTAATCACAGGAAGCTGGAGATCAATAGAAAGCAAAGAAGTGGAAGATAGAAAAACAGTTTATTTACACAAACACACAAAAATGAGTAAGCCTATCCTTTGACTTCTTGGATTGCAATAAGAAGGGATGACATTCTCTCTCTTTCCCCTTGTACTTTGTCTCTGAGAATTAATACATGAGGAAATGTGCCAAATTATAACCAATTACTGGATATTATTACCGTGGCCTTGATGAGGTTTCCAAGATTTGCTCAGGTAGCAAGCATTTTGATAGATACTTGGAAGAAATAGAAAAGTGGTAAGTTGGTGGTCAGTTGAATGATGTTACCAATGAAAAATAATGTACAGTTAACGTCTGTGATCTATCAGCAGTTGAAAGAATGAATAAGTTACAGGAATATGGGATATTTTTCAAATTATATATTTTAAATTCAAAGTAAGTACAAAAATATAAAGGGCCTATTTTATTTCATTATTTTAATCCAGAAGGCAGTATTTGAATATGTTCTGAATAATAAGAAAATTCTCAGTAGATGAATGGCCACTCAACACTTTGAATGTTATAAAAGTTGTTCTAGTTAATCAGAGTTTAAATGTGAAATAATTTCTGATTTTATTCGATTCTACTTATTATGTTACAGAAGCGATATTTTTCATTCATCCTGAGAAATGAAGTGTGATTGGTACTGGATTATAAGTTCTTTCAATAACTTATCAAGATAAAATTTTCTATTTAACTACAACAAACCTGTTATAACAAAGGATGATTGAGAGTGAGAGTAGTTGATAGTTATAACTTAAGACTTACAAAAGTCTAGTGTTCTTCTATTCATTAATCTTCTTGTTCCCTGCCCTATATTTCTTTAAGAAGTGATATAAGTACTTTCAGTTAGCCTTGTACTGGCTTTTCTTTTTCTGTTAACTTTCCCATCAATCTGTTAAAATTTTCCCTCCCTGGTGATGTGTATCTATTTTCTTTTTAACAGTCAATATGTTTTCAGGCATCAATAATTTTTATTTTCAAAAGTTTACCATCTTAATTCTGTCAACCAATATGTACTTAGTACTTACCTATATTAAGTATTCATGTATAAAACACAGAAATAAACTCAACGCAAAAAAATGCTACATTTGTGAAGCTTTAAGTCTAGTTGAAAAAGTCAGAATATTTAGCACACAATAATTGAAGCATGTAAATTTTATATATTAAATGCACTATAATACATAGAAAAAAATAAAGTAGTAAAGAAGAATTAGTAAATATCCTGGCAGAGGGTCTCAATTTTATATATGTATATGAGGGTGTGAAAATGTGATTTTGAATAAAAACCTTAAGGAGGTGAAGGAGAACTTATGAAAGGAGAATAGGTAGAGGCAAGAGAAAGAACATAGTCCCTGAGGTAGGAGTATGACTTGTTAAACTGAGAAACCCATTTCAGCCCAGCACAGCTAGAGTAGATTAAGCCAGAGAGACTTAAAGCAATATGACTCAGAGAAAGTCAGTGAAGGTGAAGTATCCTGTAAGTATTGGAAAACAGTGGGGAGCGTGGGGCATACAAGTAATATGGTCTGTTTCAAAGGATAACGTGGGGACATGCACTGACTGTGCACAACATGGGCAGAAGGAGAGAAGTGGTTAGGAGACAATGGACGTGGTCCAGGAGAGCCTCTGGTGGCCTGGATGAAAGTGGTGGTTGTGAGGTGGTAAGAAATGATCAGAAACTGATTATATTTTTTTAAAGAAGATGAAAAGATTTTCTTTTTTTTTTTTTTTTCCCCCTTGGTTCTTCTTCATCCTTTTCCTCCTTTTGCCTTTTTTTTTTTTTTTTTTTTTGTTTTTTTCTGCTTTTGTTTTTTTTTTTCTTTTAAGGTGGTTTTTTTTCACCTCCCGCACTTCCAGTTGAATTGAATGTGAGCTATGGAGAGATGAGTTTTCATCGTGAGCAAACTGGAAGGACATTGTTACCTTCTGTTGGGTTGCAGAGATTTCGACATGTTTGAGACACTAATTGACCGTGTACTTGGAGATGTCAAGCAGGGGTGAGATTCAGGCTGGTTTGGTTACTATCAGCCCCTGGAGTCAAACAAATTACCAAAAGAGTAGGTGTACACAGAGAAAAACGTTTCCAGGACTACGAGTGGAGATGATAAGGAGGAGCTCAGCACTGAGACGGAAAAGGAGCTTCCGGAGGCAGCGAAGAAACCAGGAGAAAGGGTTTTCCTGAGGAACAGTTGAGGAAAGCATTCCAAAGAAGAAAGACAAATTAGCTTTTTCAAATGCTAACGATAGTTTTTAAAAGTGAGAACTTAAAATTGATCATGGATTGTTTAATATGAAAGCCACTGACAATTTCATCTGCTTTTGTTGACTGGTGGTCATAAAACTTGTGTGGGGTGCATTTATGAAAAAACAAGAATTTCCTATAGCATGAGGGCTATGTAGTTGTATTGAAACCTCTACTGTAAACAACAAAATTCATTCTTAATGAAATATTTAAAATTACTTGTGCAAACACTCATAAGCTGGGAAGAATGAAAGTTTTTTGAGTCTGTGAGTACATGTCAGAACCCAGAAAATTAAGCAGCATTGTGCAGCAAAGACTCAAGTCCGTCTTGAATGTCCTAGTATGTGGGAGAAGCCTGAGAACCACATGGAATCAGGAACAGAAAACAGAGCAAAAGGCCCACTCAAGGTGAGAAGTCCAGAAACACATTTCCCTAAAAAAAGTCAGGACTTCCAAATTATACACTCCCACTATTAGGTAGAAAAAGGACTAATCTCTCCACCCTGAAAATTGCCAGGAAGTTAAATCACATTTGGCTGTAACTTTGGTTTGAGAGGAAATCTTTGCCAGGACTTTGGGACCTCATTTCAGACTGCTTATGTGTTTGCAGTGCCCATATGTAGTCAAATGATTTTTAAAATTACATAATAATTTATAGGTATCTTGAGCTCAGAGCATTGCTAAATGTCTGTCAGAAGCAGATGACATATGAAAGAACTTCTCCTCATTCAAAACCAGAATAAAAAAATTTACAAATAAAACTGTTGGGAAAATACCTAGCTAAGAGCAAAAATAAATAAATGAATTTAAGAGAGTATAAATGTATTAAGCTTGTGATGGAAAAAGTAAGACTCAGTCAATTAAATAAATATAGGATGTGTTTCTTGTCTACACATGTCTCTTAAAAATTAGTTACTGACTATAAAGAAGCAAACACATGTGTCATTGCTTTTGAATGATTTGAGAACACAGATGAACAGTGGTCAAGACCACACTCAAAGACCAGGTGACAAATTCCACAACATCTGTTAGTAAGTCTTTGGAATCACCTCTTTTAAAATCAATGTTCAAAATATCCAGTCAGGATCATCTATTTCTACTGATATAACAACAAATGCCTAGAAATGGTGAATCATATGTTAACCAAGGGGCTTACAAATCCATGACTGAGATAATAAGAAAATAAGAAATATTACCGAGGGCAAAACAAGAGAGAAATAACCGAGGGGAGGCCTACCAGCCTTAAGAGGACAAAAGACAATTTTTGGTCTTTTATAAGTCAAAGAGAGGATTTGTACTTAAAGTGATGGCATTCAAAGGACTGCATGCTTTGAAAAAGGGGAGATAAGAGAAGAGTATTACCTACCAGAAAACATAAATAAAACAAAAACTAATGGTTGTTTACAAGTGATCTGTTAAACACAGAACAGACTGAGTCTAATCAGGAGTTTATCCTCACACAGTTTTCAAGTTCAAATTGAAAAGTCTGCACAGAATAAGAAGCTATGAATTGAAAATTTTATGTAAAACTTGGGTCAAAGGTACAGATGATCCTATTGGTCTTGGAAGAGGCAAATGTAAAATTTCCAAAAAGGAAAAATAACATATTCTTAATGCAGGCTAGACAGGGCTTCAACTGAGAATATTTGAGACTCAATGAACTTACCATCTTAAATTAATAAAATAAAGACACTTACACCACAAGTGAACATGAATACATATTTTAAAAAGCAGTAGACTTAATCAATTAAAAATTTCTAGAATATCATTGGGAAAAGCTATTAGTTAGCTATAACACAATTCATAAATATAGGAAAGGATTTTAAACATGAGAAATAACAAGAGAATATAAAAAAGAATGTTAATAGGCAACCATGACTCACCTCCTTGCACATCCACATCAAAATTACAACTAAACTATAGAAAAATGATCACTCAGAACCAGCAGGAATTAGGTTGAATGGAAGTCTGATAACTATGGAATTAAAGAAACCACAAGCATCCAGACTTGTAGGAGGGGCAGAGATGTGGACCAGGCTGGTCCCACACCATGTGTGGTGGCTAAAAATTCCGGAGGGATAACTCAGGAGAAAGGAGTCCCAGACCCACACCAGGCACCCAGCCCAGGCTAACACTGTCAGGAAGATAAGTCCCCACAACTCTTGGCTGCAGAAACCAGCAGGGATTGAGTCAGTGGAAAAAACTTATGGAGTCCCAAGCAGTTTCTGTGAAAGAACCCACACACAAACTTACTCAGCCTCACTCCCTGAGTCCCCAAACTAGGGTAGCAGCTTAAAAGACATCTGTGGCATATAGAGAGGGACTGAAGCAGCTGGAATCAAGGTGAGAGCTGGGGGACAGCTTTGTCCCAGACAGAAAGGCAGGCAGAGCCATAGAGCGAGCAGGTTGGTGCCATATCTGACACTCCATCAACCTGGCTAACACTGTTTTCTCCACCCTGCAGACTTTATGAGGCTCCATCCCACTCAATTTACAGCTCTTATCAGTAGCTTTTCCATATGAATGGCTGGTCTTGGCTTATGCTTCACAACTTTCTAAATCCTTTCAAACAAGTAACAGCTGCTTCAGTGAGTCCCTAGACCCTGTACCTCTTGCTAAGTGGTCTCAGGGATGGCACTAACAGTAGCCAGTCTAGATCCACAACTTGGCTTTGCCTGAGAATCTCTAAGTCCAGTACAGGTAGCAGCCATCTCAGATTGATCTATAGCTCAGGCAAGTGGCCCTGGGCAAAACACAGGTTAGAGCTGAACTTGTCCTGCATCATCCAAGAAATTACATGGCTTGTGCATGTAGTGGTAGGCTACAGACCACATTAGAGCACTGCCACCCTGCCCCTGCAAAACTGATCCTCCATGGAGGACAGAGGGCAGTAGTTAGTGGTCACAGCCAAACCTTGCAACTGACTGGCATGGGTAAATCCCTCCTATTGACCTGCCAACAGCAAAGAAGTCTCAAATACAAGAGGAGGGCGTACTCAGCCCACATTGAGGGCATACCTTGAGTACCCAGCTTGAGTGATAGGGGAGGCTGTGCCACTGGACACTACAAGACACCTACTACATTAGGCCACTATATCAATCCAGAGATAAATAACAGCTCTACCTAATACATAGAAACAAACACAAGGAGGCTGCCAGAATGAAGAGACAGAGAAACATAGACCAAATGAAAGAACAGACCAAAATTCCAGAAAAAGAACTAAAGAAAATGAAGACAAGCAATCCATCAGATACAGAGTTTAAAACACTGATTATATAATCAAGGAACTTAATGAGGACCTCAACAGCATAAAAAAGGCCCAGCCAGGAACAAAAGATATACTAAATGAAATAAAGAACAATTTATAGGAAAACAATAGTAGAATGGATAAAGTTGATAATCAAATCAATGATTTGGAACATAAGGAAGCAAAAAAAAAAAAAAACAATCACATCAAGAAAAAAAACAATCCAAAAACAAGGATGGTATAAGCAGCTTCTGTGATAACTTCTTGAATTCCAACAGTAACATTATGGGGATGTCAGAAAGAGAAGAGAAAGAGCAAGAAATTGGAAATTGATTTGAAAAATTAATAAAAGAGAACTTCCCTACTTTGGTGAGGGAAATAGACATGCAAGTCCAGGAAGCACAGAACCCCAAACAAGATGGATGCAAAGAGGCCCATTCGAAGACACATCATAATTAAAATTCAAAAGGTTAAAAATATAGAAAGAATTTTAAAAGCTGCAAGAACAAAGTATTTGGTTACCTACAGGGCAGTTCCCATAAGACTATCAGCAGATTTCCCAAAGGAAAATTTGCAGGCTAGAAGGAATTGGCAAGAAATATTCAAAGTCATGAAAACCAGGGGCCTACAGCCAAGGTTGCTCCACCCAGCAAAGCTATCATTTAGAATCGAAGGGCAGATAAAAAGCTCCCCAGACAAGAAAAATCTAAAGCAGTTCATCATCACCAAACCATTATTATATAAAATGTTAAAGGGACTTATTTAAGAAAACCAGATCAAAATAATGAACAAAATGGCAAAAAAAATATACTTGTCAACAACTGAATTTAAAAAACAAATCAAACAAGAAGAACAAAGACAATATCATGGATATTGAGTGTTTTGGTGGTTGCCAGATGGGTGGGGGTTTTGGGGAATGAGCAAAGAAGTGAGGGGATTGAGAGCTACAAATTGATACCTACAGAATAGCCATAGGATTTAAACTACAGTATAGTAAATGGAGTTCCCAAATAAGTTATATGTATGACCCATGGATAGGAACAATGGGGTAGAGATTTCCTGAGAGTGTGAAAGTGCTGGGCAGAGGAAGAAAGGGGGATAAAATTAGAACAACTGTAATAGCATAATCAATAAAATGCCATTTAAAAATACAAAAAGATTGCTAAAAACTTGAGGATCTACCTCAGAATTTTATATGATATTTATAATTATTAATATTCAAAACTCAATGTAAATGGTAAGCATTATATCAGACAGTTTAAAAACTGTGCTTGCTGTGAATTATTTGTAAAATTGGTTAGTGGGTATAAATGCATTTACCTAAAGTTTTGTAATCTTGTTTTCATGTAAATATTATACTTTAATTTTTTTCTCAGAAAGACTCATCTTTTTAGGTCTTTATTTTCTTGTATAATTTTCTCAACTAATGACTCTCAAGTATTTGTATTGTATATTGCATGATTCTTTAATGACAAGGAAACTATAGATGATAAGAGTAATATAAGCCACATTTATATTTTTTCACAACTAAACTAATCAAGTGGTTTATAGCTTTTGCTTCACCATTCTGATAATCATTTACTTGATTTTGTACTACAAAATAAAATAAGTTATTATTATTTTAGATGGCTTTATTTTGACTCACAATTTTGGAGGCTGAGAAGTCTCAAAATGTGCTGTTTGCAACCTGAAGAATCGAAAAGCTAGTGGTATAATTTACTTCAATTTTAAAGGCCTAAGAACCAGGACTACTGATATCTGATGGCAGAAGATGGATGTAGAACATAAATATAACGTGATATTTTTATCAACTATAGTTTCATTATAACTAAAGTCACATGATATTTACTAAAAATACTTTTAGTTGACAAGAGTTATAGGTATCAAGCAAATACAATAAATTCATCCTCCTTCAGTCCTTTTATGCTACTTAGGTCCTTAATAGATTGGATAATGCCCACTTAATTTGGGAACATGATCTTAATTCAGTCTACCATTTCATATGCTAAATTCTCTTCAGAAATTAGTTGCCAATTCTCTCCAGAAAGCACCCCCAGAGATGCACCCAGAAGTAATGTTTTACCATCTATCAAGGCATCTCTTAAACCACTCAAGTTGACACATAAAATTAACCATCATACTACCAATCCAAATTATTGTACTTTAGTTGGCTTCTGGTTAAACTTAAAATTTAAAAAGTAATTTCTAGGTGCTTCCATATGAGCTATATGCTCACATTAATAAATGGACTTCCTAAAAAGTAACTTTATTTATGTTACCTCGCATACATAATTCCTGACATCTTAAAATTAAATCCAAACACTTCAATTAGGATGTCAGTTTTTAACAGGTTGAGTTCCCCAGGAAGCAAACTCTCAGACAGATTAGAGTGTGGAGAATTTATTAGAGGCTTCCCTTGGGATCAGCTTGTGGAAGAAAGGGGAAAAAATGAATCATACAGAGAAAAAAGTTGTGATGTGATATAGTTTCAGTTCAGGCTAGAGTATACTCCTCGGGGTGCTCTGAAGCACGTATGGCCCTTCAGAATTTGCTCAATCGAAGGGAGATGTGTAGAGAAAGCTGCCCTGGGAATATGATTTAATCTCAGGCAATTCTATGAGAGTTGATAGCAAAGGACTACCTACCCATGGCACTGGATGCAGATGGGAGAAGAATTCCCTTATTCATGATGGAGGAATTGAGTGGCACATGTTATGCTTTACAATTGTCTTTGACCACCCAAATCCTTCTTTGGACTGCCCCAATGTCAAATGCCTCATTTTATTAGCTCACTAATTTAAAGGACAACAGAGAAGGCATCAACACTGTTAGATATTGATCTTTATCTTTTATTTATTTTCTACACCAATGTTTACTTTATCCTATACATTGAAAAGGTAATAAATTATTTTTCATCTTTGATTTTCTCAGTCCTAATGAATTTGCTGCATAATACAGTATTTTCATACTCGTTATCAGATGGACCAACTTTTTTTGTAGCTTACTCACAGAAGATTATCTAATCTACCAAAGTAGTCAATAATATTCTTGAAACCAAAGGTCATCTTTGTTTCTATAATCTCTAAAATTGAACCAAGATATATGTATAATTTTGTATGTGTGTATATATGCAGATACATAATAGAAACATGAATTCAACAAATCTATGCATGTTTAATTAAATTGAACTACCTCATGATTAAAGACAATAGGTTAGTTCTTTTGCAAAGACCTCAGACACAAGGGTATATTAATAAAGCCTAGAAAAATAACAAATAGTTCAACTGTGTCATGATTTCTGACTCTCATTCTTCTACCTATGACCTCTATTACTATACTCTCCACTTTATGCTATTAGGTAATAATAAAAGTCATGTGAATGATACCATAAAGTGTCAAAGTCCCATTAAAATATCAGCATGATTCAGTCCTGGCCAGGGGTCTCAGTTGGTTGAGTGTCGTCCTGTGCACTACAGGTTTGCAGGTTTAATTTCTATTAAGGCACATACCTAGGTTGTGTGCTCGATCCCAATCTAGGGCATGTGCCAGAAGCAACCACTCAATGTTTCTCACTCATATCAATTTTCTCTCTCTCTAAAATCAATAAGCAAATCCTCACATGAAGATTAAAAATAAAAACAAAACAAAACAAAAACATTAGCACTATTCTGCCCCCAACAACCTCAAAGAAACAAACTGGCTCTTTTCTTCCCCAAAAGTAATATAGCTGACATAATCTAAAAAATATTAATTATAGTATACTTAGCATCATTAAAAAATATGTGTACATGATATCTGTTTCTATTAACTAGTATATAGATTGTTTAAATTTGTTTTTTTTAATTACTTTCTTTTAAAATTTTTTCACTGGAAGGACTGTATTACATCTTTTAAAAGGGATTTTATTTATTCATATTTAAAGAGAGAGGAGGAGAAAGGGAAAGAAAGGGAGAGAAATATCAATGTGTGGTTGTCTCTCACACGCCCCCTACTGGGGACCTGGCCTGCAACCCAGCCATGTGCCCTGAGTAAGAATCAAACCGGCCACCCTTTGGCTCACGGCCCATGGTCAATCCACTGAGCTACACCAGCCAGGGGAACTTTATTACATCTTAATTGAAAAAATTATTCTTCATTTTTTGTAGACAAATTAAATGATTGAATTTAAAATCATAGTCACCTTGGAAACATAATAAATTTTCTATTAGTCTTTAATTATAATGGATTTTCATTATTATTTATTTCCTTTGAAACAATAAAAATAATTGCACCATTAGTTGAAATCATGGAAGTAAAATGAGCCAACTAATCTAAATAAGTTTAATATTTCTACACTGTAATCAAATATATAATATGTATGATAAAAAATAAAAGTTACTACTATACTACATGTATGCCTGTAATAAATAATTATCACCTTTTATGAAGCATATATTTAATTTTTTCTTAATAACAATATTTATAACACTCATCTTTTTAGTTTGAAGCACATTAACAAATGTCAAATTCATGCATATACCTAATACAAGATATGGATTAATTATTTACACCAAAATGTCATCCATTTCAGTGTCTTTGTATTGATCTACTTTATCAACTTACTACTAATTTGCCAGCTACTGAAAGTAGGCATGGTGCAGAATAATCACTCTTATCACATTGTCATGTAGGAGAAAAAAATCATACTGGGAGGCTGAAAAGATCAAAGAAACAGTATAATTTTATAAATTACTTATGTGCTCCAATTAAGTTGAGATAACAAAGCGTATAGATATCTAGCACATTGAATATTTATTATATGGAGTTTAATAGGGTATAGCAAAATCAAGTGCAGAATACAGGAACTCCCAGATTAAAGTATTCATTGGTTTCCATATGCTTTGTTCAGGCCAAAGTTCTATTCCATCCGGCAAGGTGGAACACAGCCGTATGAGAGATGTATGAGGTACATCTAAGAGACACATTAATATGACCTTTAAGTCCTACTAACCAGCCTTTGAATCAATTTTTCCTCCATAAGTAAGTCTTCTTTAGAGGAAGTTTATTATAAGCAACAGAAACATGACTAAATAAACACAATAAAAATAAATTTCATAAGATCTCATGGACTAGAAAGAAAGAAAATCACACCAAGTGTTGTCAGTAAAGGAATAAGCCTGGGCCGCTGTCATATCCTTAGCTTCACACTTGTTCTGATATCCTGCTATCTGTTCAACTCACTGTACTTGAGTCATAACACAAAATGCACAGAACGTTAATGTCCTTGTTCCTTGTGTGTCAGTGGAATTTCTTCTTCGGAGTTCAGTTTTCTGTCGTCTGAGTAGCTATTAATACCAGTAAGAACTCACACACACCGTGGCTAGTGTGACCCAGTGGACTGAGTGCCAGCCTTCGAACCAAAGGGTGGTGGGATTGATTCTTAATGAGGGCACATGGCTGGGTTGAGGGCCAGGTCCCCAGTAGGGGGTGTGGGAGAGGCAATCACACACTGATGTTTCTCTCCCTCTTTCTCCCTCCTTTCCCCTTTCTCTAAAAATAAATAAAATATTTTATAAAAAGGTTCTAATAAGTAGGAATATCCATATTTTGGTGAATGTCTATACAATGCAGGATAATAACTGTTTCCTTACTGATTTATCATTTTCACCTCAGGCTACATCTCAGTAATTTCCATTTCATTGAACACCCCCAAAATATTTACCTAGTATATCCATGTCTGGTAGCCCAACTATTCGACTGGTAAAAGGGTAAGGAAAGAAGAAAAACCAGAGGCATGGAAACTGAAAAAGAGATGAGAAAAATAAATACATAATGGATTAAATTTAAAAACAACAACAACAAAAAAGGCAAACAAGAA
This sequence comes from Artibeus jamaicensis, assembly GCF_021234435.1. Classification (NCBI taxonomy): domain Eukaryota; kingdom Metazoa; phylum Chordata; class Mammalia; order Chiroptera; family Phyllostomidae; genus Artibeus; species Artibeus jamaicensis. The sequence continues at coordinate 12,063,041 of NW_026521823.1, read as the reverse complement.
GGGAGCAAGCTGGTTTGAAGTATGTAAACAACTGATGGTGAAGAAAAGAGTCCCATGATGCTTGAAATCCTAAGGAAGAGAGACGGAAAGTAAAATGATCTAAAATTAATACCTATTTTGTGTTAGGTTACTATTTAAGGTAATTAACATATTCTCCCTCTCTCATTAAATGCCGTGAATTATCTGTGAAGGACTATGCCATTTAAAAGAGAGACTTCTGAAACATGTAGTGATTAATTTGCCTTAATTCACACAGCTTTTAGGTGGTGAAGTTATAACTGAACATAAATGTCTCTAATTTTAAATTTTATAGCTTTTTCAATAATTCATAGAAGGTGCATATGATATAAGAACATAATTTTAAGAATGTTAAATTGACATCTGCACAGGAGCATAATATGATGTTCAGAAACATGGTTAGCAATGAGTAAAAAGTCAAGATACTGGGAAGTATTCATCAGGGAGTGTAAAGAATAGGTACAAAACTAGAAAACAAAACAATTTTAGCCCTGGCTGGTGTGGCTCAGTGGATTGAGCACTCACCTTCGAATGAAAGGGTTGCCAGTTTGATTCCCAGTCAGGGAACATGCCTGGGTTGTGGGCCAGGTCCCCAGTAGGGGACACACAAGAAGCCACACATTGATGTCTCTCTCCCTTTCTTCCTCTCTCCTGTCTCCCCTCTCTAAAAATAAATAAATAAAATCTTTTAAAAAAGTAAAGAACAATTTGAATATTTAATTCAATTTAATTTCACTACAAATTCTTGAAAATAACCTATATGTTACTCAAAATGTATTCATGTTATTGTTAATATTAGCAGTTGATTAAAAATTATGACTCTTGCTGTTCATCTGTCTGTGGAAAAATGTCTGCATATTTGAATACACACACATATATTACACAGGGTACTTTCACAACAGGTATTTTTTATTTTATTTCTCATTTTAGCATTCTTGGATTAGAGTATTGGCACCATAAATGTTGACTCAATTATTGTCTCGTTCAGTTTTTGCTTCCTCTTTTGGTAAATCGCACATTTAGCAGGAAACGGAGGAGAAAATATGATACTAATGCAAAAGCTGTTCCTAATGACATGATTTGCTCACAGTGGCATTATTTTGTGAATAATAATGACAGCTAATTTAAACTTAATGCACAGGCAATTTTTTTGAATATTCACACCAATAGTTTTACAAAGTCAATGATCTCAAGGCTAAGGTAAGAATCTTTAGGACAATTTAGAAAATTTTCAGCTTACTAAGCAAACACATGGGAGAAAAATATTTGGAAAGAAGTTGCAAAACCACAAATGAAAATTTAGTTTAATTTCTAATGTGTGCAAATACTTTACCATATCTATTATTCTGGTGTCTAGACATTAAACACAGTTGATTGGATCCATTAATGTGCATAAAATAACATTTTTCTTATCTTTGAAATATTTCTCTAGTATTATTTTTGGGACATAATTGGTGTGTGCAACTAAAAAGATACATTTTATATTGGTGTTGGTTTGTATTATTGACTCTTAACAGGAGACCCTCCTACTATTAACATTTGTATAACTCCTTAGTTACTTACGCCTACAAATTAGGATTATAGTCAATAGAAATACAATAAATAATATGCATATTGCTTACCTCATATTCTTGTGTGCTCCACCCTTGACTTGAGTAAAAAAATATGGACTATGCTCTAAGCTGATGACCTTTCTAACAAATAGGAATTCTTTCGTAGGGAATCATTTAGGCAAGCTAATGACAGTCACAGGTTTTTGACTGCTCAGGTCCCAGCATTAACAGAGAGAAAAATAAATGTAAGTTGAAGATTCAAAATTCATTATTAACTACAAATGATATTGAGGTGATGCAATATTTGAAGCTACTTGAAATGACAACTTAGATTATGGCTTTAAGGCCATTTCTCTTCTACTGCACATGATTGCACCGAGACCCTTCTTTATTAACCCTTAGTCATAACTTTGATAATCCTCATATAGTTCCTCAGCATGGTGCCAGCCATACAATTCTTCTTCATGAAGTTTTAATTTTGTGTCTAATAACTATCAAATATTTGGCAGGAACTGTGGATAATATTTATAAATAATACAGATATATACTCATCTTAATTATATATAAAAGGGAGGTAGATAATAAAAATGCTTACTATAATGACTTTGTGTTAAGTACTCTTGTAGAAATGAACAAAATGTTGTAATAGAGAATATCATTGCTCTTTCTTTGTAATGTCTTTCTTTGTATTGTTTTCTATTTCTTTGTTCGTATATTTGGAAGAATTAATCAACCTTTCACATCCATGATATGATAATGATAGCGAAGCCTCGGAGTTGTTAGAACATGGCCCAACACTCTTAGCTATGCCCTACTGTTCTCCCGTTAGACATGCCTAATCTCATAGACCCCAAGATCAGAAAAGACCATGCTGAGACTACAGTAAAGTGGGGAAAAGAGGAGGTCATTGTACAACTCACAAGGTAGCAAATGTTCCTATTCCTCGGCTCTTATGAGTGACTGGTATTTCTTTTCCTTACAACCAGAGTGTTATTCTTGCTCAAATCTGGCCTTTTTATATATAAAATTTATTGAACCATCAGTCATAAAAATGCTGCTGCTTTCTGTCTACCCAACACAATGTGGACCACCACTTCTGACCCTCTTCCCCAAATTACCCAAATAGAAGACCAATGCCAATTACAGCTTATTTCCAATGCTTTCTTTTTTTTAAAAAAATTATTTATTTATTTTTCAAGTACAGTTTTCTGTCTATTTCTCCCATCCCAGCCCAACCCACCCTGTGCTCCCCACCTCCCTCCCATTTCCACCCCCTTTAGTTCTTGTCCTTGTGTCCTTCATACTTATTCCTCCAAATCCCTCCCATTTTTCCCCTTAAATTCCCTCCCCTCTCCCCTCTGGTCACTGTCCACTTGTTCTCTATTTCGGTGTCTTTTGTTTTTATTCTGCTTGCTTGTTTGTTTTGTTGTTTAGCTTCCTGTTAAAGGTGAGATCATATGGTATTTGTCTTTCAACACCTGGCTTATTTCACTCAGCATAATGCTGTCCAATTCCATCCATGTTGTTGCAAAGGGTAGTAGCTCCTTCTTTCTCTCTGCTGCATAGAATTCCATTGTGTATATGTACCACAATTTTTTGATCCATTCATTTACTGATGGGCACCTAGGTTGCTTCCAAATCTTGGCTATTGTAAATTGTGCTGCTATGAACATTGTGGTGCATAGGTTCTTTGAAATTGATGTTTTAGGATTCTTAGGATATAATCCTAGCAGTGGAATTGCTGGATCAAAAGGCAGGTTGATTTTTATCTTTCTGAGAAAATTCCATACTGTTTTCCATAATAGTTGTACCAGCCTGCAATCCCATCAACAGTGAACTAGGGTCTCCTTTTCCCCACAACCTCTCCAACACTTGTTGTTGATTGCTTTGTTTATGATAGCCATCCTGACCAGTGTAAAGTAGTATCTCATTGTGGTTTTAATTTGCATTCTCTGATGGCTAGCGATATTGAGCATCGTTTCATGTGTCTGTGGATCCTCTGTATATCCTCCTTGGGGAAGTGTCTGTTCAAGCCCTTTTCCCATTTTTTAATTGGGTTGGTTGTCTTCTTAGAGTGGAGTCGTGTAAGTTCTTTGTATATTTTGGAGATTAAACCTCCAATGCTTTCTTTCTGAACCTCTATACTGTTCCTCATTGTGGGTGTTCCCCACCCACTTACTCATCTACAAGTTTGTTCCTAGTATCTTGGCTGGAAGACATTGAAAAATATTCTTTCTTTCAAAATTTTATAAACCAATATACTGAGCCATAAAGAAAAAGAACAAAATGAAAGTTCTTAAAGAAGACTTAGGAAATGTTATTTTTTGTTGTTGGAAAATGTTTTCACTTCACACCTCCTAAGTGATTCATGATAACCCTCCATCAACCTAGAAATATATGGCCTTTTTAGCTTTGTCTTATGCTGTAAACATTGGCACCTTCCCCCTTCCTGCCTCCCCCTGAAAAATATAACTATTATTTCTCTATTCCAAGGTATTCTTAGTTCAAGTTAAATGATTGTAACCATCCATTGAATGCATGTATCACTAAATACCTTCTGGGAGAAATGACTTACTTTAAAGAATTTCTCCTGGTGACAGCAATGAATTTCCAGCAATAGAGGAGTCATGAAGAAGGTATCATGAAAGAAATTTGGGGAATATAACGGCATATGGGCTGACTCTCTTCCACATGAAATAAGCATTGGTTCTTGTGACAGAAGGGGTAGGTGTTAATCTTCAAGCCAAGGAATCTCTCACCCAGAGGATTCTTTGTGTTCTATCTACTCTAAGTCAAATGCTTTATGTTGTACTCCAAGTTACTAAGTTCACGGTGGGGGGAGATAAATATATAAATAAATAAATAAATAAATATATATATATATATATATATATACACACACACACACACATACATATGTGTGTGCATGTATATATGTATATCTCCAAAATAATTTTAACTTTTTTAATTCTTCAGAAAATTATTTTATTTAATAAAATTATTTCTTAGGCCTCCTTTGGATGCTGCTGTTGAGAAAATACTTAATTCCTGGTATTGAGAATGCTAAAAGATAGTTTTTTAAGATTTTATTTATTTATTTAAAGAGTGGGAAAGGGAGGGAGAAAGACAGGGAGAGAAACACCAATGTATGGTGTCCCCTGCTGGGAACTGGCTGGCAATCCAGGCATGTGCCCTGACTGGGGATCAAACCAAGACCCTTTGGTTCATCGGCCCACACTCAATCAATTGAGCTACACCAACCAGGGCTAGAAGATGTTTTTTAGCATTAGAAATTTAAAATATGTGATTAAATTACTCACTTCTGCAATTACTGGTATTAATTTTTATCGTGTTTTTATATTCAGCATATGTTACTCGAAATTGTCTGTATTCATTATGACATGTATTCTTTATAGTTATTGCACAGAACAATATTCAACTTTAAAGGAGAATGAAAAATCTCTAGCTTAGTGATATAATACACACTGCTAACTTTCTAATTGAACATTTCAGTGATGATTCTTTTTATTTAGTGAGACTTAGTTTCATCCTGTCAATGATTAATTAGCATGACTCTTGACAGAAATCTCTAAAGAAAAAAATATTTCTGAAAACTGCATTGTTTTTATAATGCACATTGTGGGGTATATTTAGGAAATTATAACCCATATAAGTTATATTCACAATATTTGGGAAAATGTGAAAATGAAAGAGATTTAAAAGTCAATAAAATGCAATTTTGTCTTATGCATTTCTTAACTAATGACAAATCTTTCAACATCTATTGAATATATTTTTTATTCTTTGTGATCAGAGCTCTAAAACTAAGCAATTATATACTACTAATTTTAAATGAGCAAATTGTTAAATTAGATTCTTAACCTAAAATCTGATGGTCATTTAAGCTCCCTTGTGCTACTTGTGTTTGTGCAGGGTTAATCAGTTTTCTGTCTCTGCAGAACCCAACTAATAAATGAATTGTGAGTTATTGATCTGTTCAGTATCTAATTTGTGTCTGTTTTTTCCTACCAGTTGTGTAGATGTTACAAAGGTATCAGAGAAAAAAACATGTAGGTTATGCCCTTGTTGATCTTACTGTATGGTGGAAAAATTCAATATTCAGGAGGTATCTAGTGTTAAACAACTGAAATTTAATCTGAGAATATTTAAACTGAGGTCAAAAGCATAAGTAGTAGGCACTTGGTGAATGTGGTATAAGAACATGAGTGAAAAAACTTTCTTTTAAAGGAAATTACTTGAAGATTCATATTTTAGGGAAAATCCAGCACATTCAAAAAATAAAAGGTGCTGTTTTGAGGATGTGACTAGAATAAAGCAGAAAAGGTTCAGAAAGAAAGCCGTAGTAAGGACATGCACCATATTGAGAATATGACGCATGAGAAAGACAATGAAAAGTCTCTAAAGCATTTTTAAAACAGGAGAGATAAATTCTGTTTCATGATTTTAAACAATGAATATGGAATAAATTACTCAATAAAGCCCAGAGAGATATACTCTTAATATGGAATGAAGATAAGGTGTTAATGTGAGTATAAAAAGTAGTGTACAGTTTCAAAATGTGTAGAAGATACACTCAAGTTTGAAAGGTAAATTATAAATGGTTTGATGGATAGTGATGCACATAGAGATATTTAAAATGCTCAGCACTGTGATTGAATTAGGTTGGCCTTGTTAAATACATTTTAGATCTGATCTTACATTTCACTATGGATTGTGCTTATTAGAATTGATACATTACTTATTTCTTATTTAATAAAAGAGCTTTTAATACAAGCAAGGGTGTGTTCCTGAAAAGCCATGCAGGTTGTTGAAGACCAGCACTCCTGATAACTGCAGGGTCACATTTTCTGACTGTTTGGTACCCATGGCATAAAGCATTTGAATTTATGCAAATGTTTTTCACATTTCAAGATATCATGTATGAAACAGAAGTCCTAATTATTTTGTACTATTACTATCAATATTATTGTCATTATTATTGTTTACCTAATAGAATGTGAATCATTTTAAAGAAAATAGCCACAAAAATTACTTTACAAAAGAAAATTCTTTAACACGCACATGTGTTGGAGAATAGTGTGGCTAGTTTTAACTTCATAGTGAACCAGAGTAGTTTGGACAAAATATCAAATAAGGTGTAGGGTGTGTTTCAGTCTGGCCCATATATAATAGCATCATAATTATTCTAATCAGCTGTTGAGATACACAATCCCTTAATCAGCAAGAAAGCATAATCCTGATTCAGCAACCCAGATGGAAAGCTCAGCACCTACTGTAGACCTTAATTGTTTAAGTGGGAGTCTCTTCCTTCAAATAACTTAAAATCAGATTAAAATCTGCATCCAGCATCTTAAACACATGATCGATTGTATAGTTTTTGCTTAATCTTGAATCTCTTAAAGAGATTATAAAAATATATTCAGGCCTATATTTCTAGATAAGCATACTTTTTATTTCCATAACAAAGTAAATTCAAATCAATTTTATGCTTTAAGCAAACATAAATTTCTTAATTTCTGTTTTGGGTCTTTTGTGCCAAATCATACCACACTGTATCATTCTCAGTCTCTCATCTATGCCGTTTGCTTTTCTCCCTCTGTGGAATATAGAAATTCTATTAATCTTTTGGCATACTGAGAACTTTAAGATATCACTTTTGCACTTCTAATTATGTAAATTTAATTGAATGTTTCCTGATGACACACTGCATTTCTTCTTTGTGACAGTTGTAATTATTTAACCAAATATCACAAAAACTGGTAAATATATTGATGTCACACAGGTGCTCTTTTTGTGAAAAGAATTTAATTTTCAAATGAATTATAAACAATGTTATTTAAACACTACCATTAAGTAATGTGTGCAAGTTAAAGGTAAAATATCAGAATGAATACCATTAATACTTTTTTTCTCAGAATGCTTCATGGATGTATTTTAATTTCTTATTCCAAGTAGAATATACTAAAACTGAAAATCTTGAGTATATGTTAGAGGTATATTTTATACAATAATTTTTTGCAGGTTCACATCAATGGCCTCATTAAAATAGAAACCTTGGCTTTAAATGGAATACCTCGTAAATATTCATTTATATGATTGCTTTTTATAATATTAGTTGTCACTATATGATTATCTGATTTAGCAAATAAAACAGAGTTTCTTCTACATTATATATATTTTCAAAATTGAGCTGCAAAGTTTTTTGTCATAACTATTTCTTTTCATATGGCAATTCATTATTGTATATTTATTTTGGCTTTGAAAATGATCACATGCTTAAAAAAAAGAAAATGATTACATGCTTATTACATAAAATTTAAGTGATGTGAAAGTGTATAAAATTATTACCTAGGGAGATATTATTTCCCAAGAGAGGGTTTGTGGCTAAAAAATAGATTATATAAAATATTAAGAGGCCAGCATTGTCAGTTATTATACAGGTATGCATGTATATTTAGTGTAAATATATATGATAAGAGTGTATATTAATTAATAAAGAAGATAAAATTAACACTGTAATTCTTGCTAACATTTCTCAATTTAAAAATGCTAAGAATTATAGTTTTAAATTATTGCAAGTTATGAAAAATATAGTCTGTATTTTTTTAAAGTACTATTAACTGTTTAATGTTAGTTCCAAATTTCAATCCAGGCAATGTCAATGGACAGTATATTATCACTTTGTGGTTTGTTAATTTTTATTTACTTCTTAAATAATTGAATTTTGTAATTGCTTTTCTTTTTCCTGTACTGTTTACCAGAGCTCTATACACTAAGTTACTTCATATTTTAAAATTAATGTTGTGTTTCTAATCAAATGGCATTATGACTGGGTAGAATATTCTGGATCACAGCAATTCTCAACATTTTGTGTGCAAATGGCATGTGTGTACTCTCCCCTTAGACTTGAATTATATTGTGAGTGAACTTGAAGTCAACATCAGTAACCTCTGGAACATCTTGTGAGTTGCTTCTTTTTTCTTATTTCTAACTTGAATAATGTTTCTTAATGCACTTATTTTGTAAATATAGATATGGACATTTTTCATTCTATAATTATACGAATACCAGCAACCTGTGTTTTTTGTGCTAAAAACTCAGTTTTCGCCATGACTGGTGTAGCTCAGTGAGTTGGACACGGTCCCGCAGACCGAAAGGTCGCTGCTGCCATTCACATCAGGCCTCCTGCCTGGGTTGTCTGGGAGGTTCTGGGGGTGTGAGAGAGGAACTCTTTCTCTCTCCCTCTGCTTCCTCTAAAAAATAAAAAATAAAAAATAAAAAAATTCACATAAAATAAAAAATAAAAATTCAGTTTTTATTTCAAATAGTTTTTTTCTTCTATTGTACCTCTGACTACTTTTCTTACTTCGTTTGCATGTTTGTTTCCTGCCATAATCTAATTATTCTCATTTTGGATTTTTTGTAGTTCACTGAGTATGCTGTCTTCTCCATTTCAATTATTTGACATTTATAATGAATATACCATAATTATAAGGAAATTAATTTAATCCTTAACATGTATTTTTAAGTTGTAACCTCTATTTTATTTTAGTCTACTTGGGACAAATTTCAGTTGTGTTAGAAAAAGTAATCAGTCTTTGTTGTTTATTTTCTTTATTATACCTATCTTTCAGGTAACAACCTATCAAAAGGCAGAAAATAGAGTTTTCCCACTCTATTACATACCTATACAGAGTTACATAGGAATTCTTAGCAGTTTTACAACTAAAGATTGAGGTGGGTAGCAATGAGGTTAGGAGTCCCCACTACAATTCTAGAATGTCTTATTTCTAATTTAGGCAAAAAGGGATATCCAGTTGTTGCCAGTTCTGAAATTTATGCACCATGGGCAGCTTCCATAAGATACATGATTAATTGGATAGAGAGCTTTAAAGAATATTCATGAAAGTGAAATGCCCTTTAACTTTATCTGCATTAGCTCCACAGTTGTGTTATTTCAGTTAAAACTGATACTCTTCAAAAATATTATGACACTAGGTATGTCTTTTCTATTGTGCTACCACTGAATATAAATTTGTTTTTTAGACATTTTTCTTATTTCATTGTGTTTTAGAAAAGGATAGTTTGTTCAGCTTCATTCTAATTTTAACTCTGCATCATCTTACTAAATGCTCATAACAGCACTGATTATGATGTCCCAAGGAAGTGAATTAAGGCATCCACTGTGTAATAGGCTGCCCAATAAGTGATCATGCTGGAATTGGAATCCAGGTATGCCTGAAATTCTCTCTCTTGAATGTCATGACTGAAAGCTATGACAAGCAAGTTAAAGCCTGAAATTTAAAATTGATTGTTTTATTTTGAAATAACCAGTTAAGTGCATATTCCTGACCACATCTAAAGATAACTGGTAGAGTACAAATATGGTAAAATTGAGTATTAAAGTTATATTAGAAAAAAACATAAATTATACTAAACAAAGTAATGTAAGGGCATTCATTCTAAATTTGTACCCAAAGCTCTTTTCAAAATACTGATTTACTAATAGTTTGAGGGTGAGCATGCACTAATATTTCTGAGTCACTGATTTCTTATCTGTGGAATGGATTTAATATATATATGAATATCAAATCTAGTATTAAGCACTCAATAAATATTCGACATACATGATCAATTTTCAACACTTACTAAGAGTAATTATATGGAAAGCATAATAGCAGATAATTATATTATTTTATTCATTATCTATATAAATATTTCAAATCCTTTTAGATGTGAGTAGAGTCATTTGTTACTAATAATTATTATTAGAATAAAAATCGGTATCCTCCCTAGTTAAATAGCCCATGTGCATATACTTTTAAAAATAATACAGGGTGAATCAATAGTAGGTTGACAGTTGCTCATATTACCAATTATACAATAATTAATAAATAGCAACACAGAAATAAACTGTGTTTCACATACTCACAACTGTAAACCTACTTTTGCCCCACCCTGCATGTCTTTAATATTGTTTAACACTAGGTATATTAACAACAAATCGCAATATAAATGCACTATTTTAGCTTATTTTAATCATTCTGAATTCCAAAGGCTAATAATATATTATCATGTATGTATCAACTTTTATATTTATATAATTTATGAACCTGAATTGTTTGCTGTGAGATTTCCTGGCTCTGAATTGTTTAGTGAATGTTCATTACACTTCTGCTTAAAGAATTCTTCAAGCCTCGGTCAATGTGGTTCAGTTGGTCAGGTCATACAGCAATCTGAGAGGTTGCTGGTTCAATTCCCAGTCAGGGCACATGCATGGATTGCTGGCTCAGTGCTTGGTCTCCAGCCAGGGTGTTTGCCGAAGGCAACAAGTCAATGATTCTCTTTCACATTGATGTTAATGCCGGTCCCCCTCTCTTGTACCCTCCCTTCCCTCTCTCTCTATATATATTTTTAGATCATGCTCTTAAAAATAAGAATCAGTCAAAGTTGTAGACATTACTGAAATTCATCTGGCACATATAAAGGTAGAATTTTTTTAAAAATTGAGCAAGGATTTTTAACAATGTGAGCTGTCCCACCTAATCTGAAAGTACACGTGTACAGAGAAGATAGAAAAACATGTTTAAAATAGTCACAAAGCAAAATTAAATGTAAAAAGGGCCATATTAAAAGAGGTAAAGCAAAGCTTTGGAGATTCATCATTTTAGAATTCTATTGCCATAATCTCTCTGAAATAGTTTGAGTGATTTCAAATTAAAAGTACACATAGTATTATATTAGCTCATACCACTTAAGGTGAAAGGTCTACAGGCAAGTTATATATAAGAACTGAACTACAGGCCAAATCTAGAGTGGTTGGTAACAGAGGGAGCTGATAAACACCAGTTATGTTTCCAGGATCAGCTGCAACATTGGAGTATGTAGGGTGGTTTATCAAGTACCTTTAATTCACTTGAAGAGAATGCAACTGGAAATGAATTTACAGGATGAGACTTGTTCTCCGCTTCTACAGAAGGAGATCAGTGCATCTTGTTCCCATGTGAAATCCAAATAGATTCATTGTATGATCTATCCCAGCTTTGTTTGGCCTTGCCTGTCTTTCATTCTGTTTACCCCCAAATCAGGCACTGAGCTTATTTCTTGATCTGAATGCCATTCTCTTTCCAAAATTTTCAAATTCTTGTTATCAGTACTGTCACACATTTTAGGTACCCATATACTGACCCTACAGAAATGGAGAAACTCTCATCCTTCCATGAAAGACAGTTCCCCTATGGGTGCAGTTTTAACCAATGGAACACCAAAGATGACAAATATTCTCCCTTTTCTTCTTCGCTATGGGATCATTTGAAGGTTTTCTGATTCAGCGCAGCTTCTGTGGAGAAGTGCTGTATGCCACGGTCACAGCTGTGCTATTTCACAAACCAGGCGCCACGAGCCTTCTGCTGGCCATGGCCCTCCATGTTCTCTGCCTTTCCTATTTTCCCTCCTCTTAATTCTCTGGTTTGCATTTATTAATAGAGCATTTTCAGGAAATTTTTGACTTAGTTTCTCTTTTTTTTGTGTCTCATTAACAATTATAATGTAATATTTAGGTAGAATTATCTTCCATCCATCTTATTTCCCACAAATAATGCAATCCGTATTAAAATTAAATGTGAAAACAACTTCAGTGAAATTATTTTCCACAACCACATTTACAAAACACATGGAAATCATAATGTAGTCTGCAAGGAGTATAGGATTTATTAATAAACAAAATACCTTATATTTTTGTTCTCCAAATAATGAGCAATAGATACATCAGATTAATAATAGATGCATTTAGTGTTCTATGTCTAAGTGTAAATATTTCCCCAAAAAATTAACTCTCAAAAGAGGAATTCATATGATGCATTTGTATTAGAACGAATAGTTCTCAGCATTGAGTAGGATAGCATGATCATAATTTTAAAAATATAAGGTTCAAATAAATAGTTTAACATTCTTATATGAAAATACTTGTATCTGCTTAAGCAGTATCTCATGAATCAATGTACATTATGAATATTTATAGATTTTCATCAATTTATCTTTTTTGTTTTCTCATATTTTTAGTAAATCATCTCGATTTTAACCTCTGTACCAGGCCTTGGTCAACAAAGAAGTTTCAGGCCCTTTAGTTCAAAAATGAAGCCAATCAATAACGAAGAAAATGAAAAGACAGAAATTTCTCCCTTTGTCTCCAGAATTATAGTTCCTTTATCAGACATACATAAAACCATTTACTCATTTCAAAATAATAGTTTTTGTACTAGGATAGACATTGTAAACAAATGTAAGTAGTCATTTAATAACTTTGGGGATATGCAAATTTTATATCTACAATAATACTTTTTATGTAGATAGCGTGATCCTCTCCTTTAATTTGACCTGAGATTTTGTACTTTGTTTCCATTTTAAGATATTTCCCATCTGCAGTTTATGTTTATTTGTTGTATACTTATTTTGCTTTTTTCTTCCATGATATCCTAATACAGTATATTGATTGCTCAATCTATTCTCCACTCATTTTCAATGCTGCTTCTGTCGTATACCAAATAACAAGTTATAAGGTGATATTTATTTGAGCTACCTATTCTGTCCAATTTATTTATTGATCTCTTCAACAACATATTTTCAATTTACTATAAATTTAAGGTCACACAGACTATCTGTAAGAGCATCCCCCTTATTAATTTTCTCTTTCACAAATATCCTGTTGATATTAAGCTCTTCATTGCTTCCAAATGATTTTAGGATACATTTAAGAGTTATGAAAGCCTATGATCAGAATATAAATGAAATTGTGTTTAATTAATCAAGTAATTAGAGATAATTACTATCTTCAATATTATCTTCCCATCCAAGAACATAGATCCTTTCATTTATATTAAACATGTTTCTTTCAGTAGTATCTTTAAAACAAATATTTTTTAATACAATGTAATTTTTAACAAATGTATATATATGCATCTGTTATTAGATCTATTCTCAAGTAAATTATAAATGTTTATTGCTTCTGAAATATATGCAAACATTTACATTTTATTTTTATAATTAATAGATATTTTATTAATATTTCACCTACTTTAGCATTTATCGTACCCTTCCTTCCCTAAAACACATTACAGAAGCAGTCTTGTGGTGTATTTCATTGCAATGTAAACTTTATTATTTAAGAAAATTATTGATGAATAATACACTAAATTGCATTCCATGGGTTATATGAAAAGGAGTTTAATTTTTAATCAAAGAATCTAACTTATTGAATATGTAATTTACCAAACTTTGTTCTTTCTACTTTAGGACTTCAAACTCTGGTGTGCTGAAGGGGATTCTTATTTTCTATTTTTTTTTCTTTTTACCATCAGCATCATTGCCTATGAAAGCATATTTTATCAGAGCTGCTGTTGAATTCATATTTCTTTTTATTTACTGTGGAGTTACATCATACATAGTTTATTAGTATTCAAAAAATGCATGTTTCCAAGATGGGAGAGAGACAGAATGAATTGGAATGAAAATGAGAAGGTCGGACATCACACTGCCAAGTGCATCGTCAGTCTACTCAGTGTGACTATGCCCCCAAAATGTGGTGAAGGATACCTATATGAATTACCTGGGGATAAGAGTAGTTAAGAAAGACTAGCAATACAAAATGGACACCAAATTTAATTCATCTGTTTCATTTATTGTTCATCCTATGAAAGTGCAATTTAGCAATGATAGGAGCAAAATTAGCTGTGTTGTACTTATTGAGAGAAGGTCTTTTAACTTCCAATTTTTCCTGAACATGTGGTTCAAGATATTTAGTATCTGTGCTATAAAGTTTTGAAAGCTAGTTATTGTTTATGTACAAATGTCCCAAAATCTCCGTCACAAACTGAAAAGCAACACATATCTAGTGAAAACTGAAAGAACATTTATAGTGTGTTTAGATGATATGAATGACTGAAATCTGACCATCCAGTACCCTGTATTATAGGAAAATTCTGTAAGGTTGTACACATCTCTATTTATTTAGTGCCACAAAGAGTAGTTTATGGTTTCTATCGTTTTGAAGACAATTCAGTGTAATAGTGTGAGGTGGGACGAGAGCTGCTTGCCAAGAAATAAAATTTCACTTATAATTTTAAATATTTTTCCTTAAACATATGTCTGCTGCTATACAAATTTAATTTGTATCCATACATTCCCCCAACGACATTTTCATGTGAATGTCAAGTAGACATCTAGTATAATGAGAGAATTTCATTCCTGCCTTTTATAGAGTACTGTATGGAAACAGTTGTTTTTTTTTTTTTCTGACTTCAATTAGCAAAAGTCTACTCTGTTTTTTGCTCTGAAATGTTACGGTTCTGCTCATATCCACTCAGAATTTACCTGCATCCAAAGATTCTTCTCATAGGTTAACTTAGCAATTTGTTTACTTTGTATTTATACTGCCAGAGAATTAATCCAGCAACCTGAGAGGCTTGGGCTGGCACTGAAGCTATTGGCAGCCCAAGAATGTCAATTCTCTACACTTACTGACTTTTTGAAATGGTTCACAAAGAGTCAAAATACTGCTTGGCCCAGTTTCCACCCCAGATTCCCCACATGGCCTGCCAGCCCAACACTCTGGTCATACTGCCCATTGTATTGTGAGAACAACTCATGTCCTCCTGGCAAAGCATTGTCTGTGAAAAGTCCCTGTCAGCAGCAATCGAATTGACTGACTTGTTTCCCTACACAGATACAGAAGAAAAACATTGCCATTTCCCTTTTTCTACTCAAACTTCAGATTAATGATTAAAACCAAACAGCTCACGCATGTAACTCAGGAGGTCGAGCCCAGGGTTCTCGCCCGCTCATTCTGGTGACCCCAAAACACCACCAGGAGGCCTGGATGGAGCAGACAAGGCCTCTGTTACTTACATTACAGGGAGCACTGATGGTGGCAGATCGCAACGCAGGACCGCAACTCCCCGAGTCCCAGACTGGTTTTAAAGGGTCCCAGACAAATGAGGCATGTGTCTTGCATGTGACTCTAAACTACATTACCTCAGTGTGTAGGTGCAAAGAGGAAAAGCCAGGAAGCAGTTGCAGTACAGGAAGCCCCTCCCAAAAGGAAATACAAAAGGAATTGCAATCCATTTCCAAGACAATATACACTCCTTCTGGCCAGGGACCCTCCAGCCAGCCTTCTAGTATGGGGGTTGGAAGGGCCACGTCCAGCATGGACCCATACTCCACCCCAATATTGTTCTTCCACCTCGCATTCTTTGCATTATAATCTTCCGATGCGGGACCTGTGTGGAGAGCGCATTGGCACATTGCATCCATACACCACGAATGCAGTAAACACTATACCCTAAGACCAACACTGCTAGATAAAACCCAAAGAGACATAGGAGAAGGTAACACTATCAAAAACCTAGAGAACTCCACTTAGTTGTAAAGGGGTCAGAGTGTATGGCTGATACATAATTAATCTCAGCTTCTAGGGCAGCTAATGCTTGGAGTACATTGTAAGGATTATCAGGGATATATATGCAACACTCCATGTGCAGAATGGCATAGGTACTCCCCGGGGCAGTGATGAGTAATTCTAATGCTATTCTATTCTGCAGCACAACTGTCCTCATTGAGTTACCTCATCAGAAACCAGAGCTGTAGTATATCTGGTATGGTTAAGGGCTATTGCAGTGTGCTTTGCAAGGGCCTTAATGTCTTCATGGGCCAGAAGAGTAAATTCAGGGGGCACAAAAATGGCTAATGGGTAGAGCTATCAGTCAGAGCACTTGAATTGATAGAATGCCTGAAATGATTCCCAATTCTAAAAGATACTTGAAAGAGTATTTAACACTCACTCTGAGAGGCATAGTTATCCCCAGATGCAGCTCTCAGTCCAATTATATGGGAGGCAAGGCCCACCATATTGGCCACAGGCCCACAGGGCTCCCCGTGGGATGGAACGGGCCTGGTCCCAGTAGTAGACTGCTCCCAGTGGGCCGTCTCCTTGCATAGGGCTGCCGGCATCCGCCTCAAGAGCTGCACAGTCTTATTTACAGTCATATTTCTGCTTTCAATACATATGGGCATGGGCGTCACACTTCTACCTGAATGCTGACAGCCACCAAACACCATCCCAAACTGTATACAAAAGCCATGGCTTAGTGCAGAAGGCCTGCTCTGTCAAAAGGAAAAATACCTTTCATGCATCTGCTTGAGGAAGGGGTCAGGAGGTTTCCAGACTTGCAGCCAGTCCCTCCCAGCATGTCTGGCTCACAGGATGGATCCAGCATGGCAGGTTGGCAGAGGCAGCAGTAGGAAATTCAGTACAGACCTAGCAATCAGAACTCAGAATGGTTGCTGACGGTTGCTAGCATACTGGCCCACTATAGAAAGGAGCTTCCGGAGCAGAGTCTGAGGGCGATAAAAAAGATGTTTAATAGGAACTAATAAAGGTAGATCTTGGTGATTTGGCAATACATACATCATAATCCAATCTTTGGTTAATATGGTTACACTGACTGGTGATGGTCCTGGCTTTTGGTACCGTGCCTTATCTGTCCCTAGGCTAAGGGCTTCCCGTGCTTGTAGGGCCAGGGAAGGTGTACATGCCAGACTGAGGCTATGCAAGTTCCCTTAGGAATTAAAGTTTGCTGTGGGTTGTAACAAACAAGGGTGAGAGATAGAGAGGCCATTACCGTGGGTGCCAGCTGCAGCCCATGACAGGTCCCTCCCCACAAGGAGTCACCAAGGAATACCAGTGGGACTCTGCTAGGGCCAGGTGAGGGTACTTTTTCCCGGAACCATGTCTTGGGGGGCTGGCAAGAGCATGTTATTTTTGTTGTCCCAGCCCAGGGCCTAGCAGAGGCTCCTGTGTGCTTAATTGCAGGCAGATAGGCGCTACCCAAGATTTAATGAGGTGTTTGACAGAAGATGCTTGTCCTGCCCTGGGCCATTTGTTCAAGGTTCAAAGGCAGTTGGACAGGTTGGTCATCCACTCTTGGAATGAGCTAGAGGGAGTCTTCGGGGTATCTTTCAAGAGGCCATTATATCTTTCAATGAGGTTGGTTCTAGTGGGTTTGTATGGTAGATGGAATCTCTAATTTATTCTGAGGGCATCTGCTCATTCTTGTACTTGATGTGCCATGAAATGGGTGCTTTGGTTGCTTTTGATGGTGTCTGGGGTCCCATAGGCAACACAGAGCTGCTTTAGACTTTGGATGGTTGCTCAGTGTGTGGCCCACTTGCATGGGAATGCTTGCAGCAAGCCAGTAGTTGTGTCCCCGCATGTCAAGGCATAGTGTGTCACAACTAGCTTTCAGATAGTGGTAGGGGGCCAATGTAATTGACCTGTCAGCAGGTCAGCAAAGTGTCCCTCATCACAGGCCACCTGTACCTTTGGGCAGCCTGTGAGGGTGCTTTTGTGCACAGGTGGCACATTGCTGATAGGCCGTGACTACACTGGAGTAATAGAGCACCAGGCCCAAGTTTCTACCACTTCCCATAAAGTCTTCTGTCCTTTGTGGTGCATCTTTCTGTGCAGCCACTCAGCCATGTCTTCTGCCAGAGCCTCTTCCAACCAGTAGATGTGTGCCAGGTTGTCAGCCTCAGTATTGCCTAGGCTGCAGACAGGTTGATGTCCATTGGCATGATAAAGAATTATTGTCTTTTCCAATGTTCATTAGTGTCCTTCCATAAGTCCTATCCACACAGGGGTTTTTGAGCCACTTGCCAATCATCCTGCTGTCAATGGGGCAGCCACAGGGTCAGTCCTCTGTGTATTGCCCAAATGTCTGTGCAGATGGTCACTGGCCAAGGCTCTTGGTTTGTGACTATCCAGACAGCTCTCAACTCAATCCATGGACTACTTTGTCCTGAGCCATCTTCCATCCACATTCTGCCCATGCTGGTCTGGTACTAGGCTACTGCCCTCCAGGTGGTGGATAGCCCTGCAAAAGCCATTAGTGTCCCCATCATCCTCACTCACAGGAGCTCGTCCCTCTTTAATAGTAGGCCCTGGCATGGGAAGAGAGCAGAGACTTCCATGACCGTGTCTTGGTAAGTAATGGGGCCCAGGAACTGCTGCAATCTGTGGCTCAGAGTGCTCATGGTTAGTTTGCTTCTCTGTTGGAGATATGCACTCCACTTAGTCAGAGAGGCTGTCTGTGCTGCTGAGCACTTGGGTCAGTTTACAATGTCCTGTACCCACCCAGCGATAGGATAGGTAGTGTGTACTTGAACGTTAGTTGGTCTAGTAACGGTGTCAGTAGCCAGAACTTGGTAAACAGTCTTCAGTTGTTTTATTGGTCTGTATCGAGTCCCCCTTTCCCCTTCCAGAGCTGGGACTAGAAACCAATTGGCACCTTGGTGTGCCCTTCCCATTGCCAGAGGCCCCAAGCATAACCTTCAGGGGTGATGTGGACATCTAAATCACACCCCTGATATTGATCTGTGACTCCCAGTGCTGCTACAGTCTTTATTGCTTACTTAGAAGCCTTAAAAACTCTGGTCATGCTCTTCCCCCAAGTCCCAGGGGGCTCCTTTTTGGGTGAGGTGAGAATGAGGGCAAACAAGCTGAGATAAGTGTGGTCTAAAAACCTGCCATTATCTCAACCACCCTAAATATTCTTGTAATTGCTTAGGCTTCTGAGGTATGGCAGAAGCCTGAATCTTATCTTTCATGGCAAGAGGCATCACCTTTGTCTTATCCAACTGATCAACACCCAAGAATTTCACAGAAAATCCAGGTCTCTGGATTTTGTTGGAATTGACTGCCCATCCTTGACCCTGGAGATGAGCCAACAGCTGAGAAGTGGTGTGATCTAACTGGAAGAGAATCAGAGGTTGGCATGATATCTTCAATGTAATGGTACAATTTCACAAAGGATGGTACAGTCCATGCAGCTAAGGCTCAGCCACAGACCGTGGCAAACAGTAAGGCGGTACAGGTAACCTAGAGGCAAAACAGTTAATATCCACTGGCAGCATTCCCAGGTGAAAGCAAACTGGTCTTGGCTTTCGGGATCAATTACCAATGAAGAAAAAGGCATTAGCTGAATCCCATACATAACAGTATGTGCCCAGCTCATGGCTGAGCTGGGGTAGGATGCTAGCTATACTAGGCATGGCTGCAAAGAGATGGGGGGGTTACCTTATTTAGATCTCTGTGATCTACAGTCATGTGCCAAATTCCATTCTACTTTTGGGCAGGCCACACAGGTGAATTGTAGGGGCTATGGGCCAGTCTGACAATGTTCACCTTGGCCAATTCTCCTATGGTCTCCCCAATCTCCTTATGGCCATGTGGAAGATGGTATTGTTTGGTGACCACTTTTTTTATGAGGAGTAAGAAGTGATACAGTGGGATTTCTGGCATGCCCTCTCAAAATGACCATCACAACCCATATTTGGAGGCAAAACTCCCCCATGTTAGCCTGCAGGTGCATTCCATCTAGACTGTCAATTCCTAGGACACACTCAGGGATAGGGGGAACATATACCTCATAGGGGTCTGGTGGTAAACGCCCTATTCTGAGTCAGTGTCATAGTTCACACCCAAATGGGCTGTCCTCTGTAGCTATCAATGGTACTTATGGGACCCCTAAATATCTCTGGGTCACCATAAAATAGAGAAGATTCTGCACGTACAAGTATCAACTAAAGCCAGCACTCTTTCTAAATTCTTTAGGGACCAATAAATAGCAAGTTCTACATGTGGTCTCCAGTCCCCTCTAGGTCCCTGTAGGCAGGACACTTAGTCATCGCCCCTGTGCAAAGACCCCCATGGATCGTCCTCCAGATGGGCCAGAGGCAACTCCACAGGTGGGGCAGCCATGAAGTCAGCCAAGCAGGGTGAGCGCCGGCTCTGGGAAAACCGATGGGACTGTTCTGGTTGACAGTGTCCATTCGAATGTTTGGACAGTAGATGTCATTATAGGCTAGAAGTGTTGCTCAGGCTTCAGTTGTTGTCACAAACTTACAAGAACGTGATTACACTTTCTATCTATCTTATCTTTATCTACCCCAGCTTTTATCAGATCATTCCATAGTCGTTTTTGGTTTACTCTCACTGGACCTTTCTGCTTATGTCTCACATCAGATTCTCTCTGTTTCTTCCTTCCTTGTCCTTATTTTCTACCTGTCTTATTACTTTCTTTTGTCTCAGTAGCTCTCCCTCCCCTAGATTGGCAACTCTTTGTGCCACTTGTACAAAACTAAATATTGAGGTGCCAAAGTAAACCGGGAATGCTATTTGCATTTCTCAGCCCCTCATTCCCATGGTAAATCTTTGCATAACTGGCCCATTGAATTGTGTGTTATAGATGGGGAGTCACCTGCCTAGCTCATGGACAAATTCCTGGAGTTCTAGTAAACTGGTCCAGAGAGGTTAGAGGAGGGTAGATCTTTTTCATTAGGCCACACTGCCGTGCAGGCAGCCATTAGCCACACAAGAAGGGTAGTTGTGTGACCCGCTGGGGCTCTGGCCTGGTAATTTCTTTGTCTCAAAGTGGGATGGGTGATGACAAAAGATCTATGTTTTAATCTGTCCCTCATAAGCAAAATGCCATCAGCCCCGGATCCCACAGCCACAGCAGGCACCGTGATGGATGCCTTCTGTCTGAACTCAGCAGCCAGCTCTACTAGCTTTGCAGGGGTGTAGGGGCTACCACAGTGTTTACCTCTGCTGGCGGGCAGCGAGGGGGCGCTCTGCAGTGCCTGTGGCTGTCGGGTCTTAATCTTCTAATCAGAAGAGCCACAAGTTTCCCTTCTTCTACCTCTATGGCCGCCCTGCTCTCATCTATCATGATTCTTCATCTGAGTCACTTTCACTTTCAGCCTTGGGTCTCCACTTGTGAGTCGGACGGTGGCACGTGAGTCACCATCCCTGTACACTGGCAAAATGGCACGTTAGGTCCCCTAATTATTCACTGGTCTGTTCTGATGATCGCCCTGGTGTACCCTGATTGTCCGCGTTAGGAGACCCGCGTCCCTTTCTAGTTCCAGTTCCTCTTCTATGCACAGCGCGCCTCTGCCTGTCTCTCGGTTCCCCTCCGCAGTGCTGGCCACGTTGCCGGCTGACTGGTCTTCATTTTTCCCAGGGTCCACTGATTTCTCACATGCGGCCAGGCTTTTAGCAGACCAGTGGGAGTTTCGGTGGCATTCCCTCAATTCTGTGGCTGTCCCCAAGTATCAAGAAGGTTTGCCACCTCCTACCACATAACATTTCCTGGTGAGCCCGGGATCCCTCTCGGCAGTCTCCAACTTGGCATAACGTCACCCACAACGGGCTCAACCTGGGGAGTTTTCAGAGTATCCGGATCCTGCCAACGACTACACCGATTGTCATGCAGGGGGTCAAGCCCAAGGTTCTCAGCTGCTCATTTAGATAAGTTGAAAAAACCACCAGCAGGACTGGGCGGAGCAGACATGGTCTCTATTACTCACCTCGCAGGGAGCACAGACAACACCGGTGGAGCAGGACTGGGCCTCCCTGGGTCCGAGACTTGTTTTTAAAAACCCCAGACAAATGGAGCATGTGTCCTGTGCGTGACCCTAAACTACATTACCTCTCAGCATGTATGTGCAGAGAGGAAAGGTCCAGAAGCACTCACAGGACAGGAAACCCCTCCCAAAAGGAAATCAGGAACGAATTGCAATCCATTTCCAAAGCAACATGAATTCCTGCTGGCCGGGGACTCCGGGGACCGGCGACCCCACCAGCCAGCCCCCCAGCGCGGGGGTTGGAAGGGCCACGTCCAGCAGGACCTCACACTACACCTTGGTAATTTTGAATCCTTTAATGGTCTACACAGTTTTTAATGTATCTATTTTAATACTATATATCCTGTCGTATTTTCCTCCCAGAGGATTAAACATATTTCTTTAAAAAATGAGATCTTAAAGCAAAATAAGTTTAAGCAAATATAGGCACATAGATAAACAGAGAAAATGTTATTCACTCGCATTTATTCTAATGAACTATTTTATTTAAAATACTGTGTAAAATGACACAGGTGAAGCCACTTGGAAATGGAGTCAGTGCTGCCATCCTGGATGAACTGACTTGCATGTTTTATTTTGCAAACGTTTGGAACATTTAAGCTGGGAAAAATAATCTTTGGACTGAGGCTAAAGCAACAATGCGCTCTGAACAACCCTTTGCAAAGCTGACAGGAAAGCAGACATCTTTACTACTGGACTGGAAGTTAAAGACATCCTTTAGAACTAGAACCATGACATATAGTTACAGAGTAACTTTGCTTGTTTGCACCTATAGAAATTCCACTTTGCCTTATTAACACCAATAGAAGTACTTACCATTTTTCATGTAATTTTTTCCCTTCCCTTTCTCATTAAAGCCATTGCCTTCACCTCTAATTAGAACACATTGGGATTTCAGCTTGAATCAGTGCTTCCCAAATGCTATTTTTTTAAAGCTCAAATTAATGCTTGTTTCCTCTCACTTTGGCCTTCTGTATTTAGGATAACATTCGTTAAAAATTTTGTTAAAAATTTTGTCTCAATATCATTTAAAAAATACATTTTATATGTGGGAATTCAGTGAGTGAAGCTGCTATCAACAAACACTTAAAATGAATACTAAATAAAAAATAATACTCTTCTTGACAGAGGATACACCAAAGCATATAAAAGATCCTATTGTTCTAAATTGATCTACAGTTGAGATGAAGAAACAAAGAAATTAATAGCAATAGAAGGTTTGAGGGGCATGATAACAACAATACTCTGATCTTCACTTTGCACACATTAATTTTATTTTGTCCTCACCAAAACATTAAATAAAGAGCAGGGGGAAAGTGTGCGAAAGGGGTTCTATAATTATCTCCTTTTTACAGATGAGACGCCAAGATCCCCAGACTTCACAAGTCCTACAGCAGGGGTGTCCACCCTTTTGGTGTCTCTGGCCCACACAGGAGGAAGAAGAGTTGTCTTGAGCCACATATTAAATACACAAACACTAAAGAAAACCGATGAGCAAAAAAAGGTCCGTGCACAATTTTCGTGATATCTGCCACCACAGATAAGCAAAAAAGTCCTCACATAATAACCCTAATTGTGCTGTGGCCCTTTCAATAATCTTTTAAAGTCATTGAGTAGGTGCCACGTCTGTGATCACCGATATAGAAATTGGACATATCTAAGTAATAAAACTTAGTATAAAACTTAGTAATAGAACTAAGAAGTGTTTTAAGTAAATTTATGATTTTGTGTTTGGCCACATTCATAGCCATCCAAGGCCACATGCAGCCCATGGGCTGTGGGTTGGACACCCCCATCCCACAGCTAATTAGTGGTTGGACTTGCATTAACCCCACCCAATATAATTCTGAAACCCACACTTGGAACTTTACAACATACTGTTTTAATAGGAGGACAGATAAAGCATAAATACATCAAATTATTGAACAAAGAACATTTCCAGAAGCCCTAAGTGTGTATTTATCACCTGATAAATAGTTATTTACACAAGAAAGTCATTGGTGGAATAGAAGCATGAAACACGCTCGGACGTAACTGGGAACTACAGTAATTCAGCACGTCTGGAGCAACAGGCAGTGTGTCTGCTCAGATGGTGGCAGTGAGGTGAGATGTGGAAACTGGACTGCAGTCCTTCTGAGGCTTTGTCACCGACCAGGACAGGCTCAACATTTCACTCAGCTTAAAGAGCCTGGCTGTAGGCCCCTGACTTCCCATTGCTTTGAGGATCCTTTCCATTGGAAAACTTGTAATCACAGATTTTCTGTGGCCCTTAGAGATGTGTATCTTCTCCTGGCCTCTTGCTACTTAAGGACCTGGAAAAGATTCCTTTGAAATGTAATCATCAAGAATGATAATGCCCCTGTTTCCTATTCTTTGGGGGAGAGTAGAAATTTCACTTGGATAAGCAAAACTTAACAAACATAGATAGCCTAATCACTTTGAACAAATTCTCCCCTAATATATTTTCCATTAGCTCACCCTAGTGTTTAAAAATCCTCTAGTATTCCTGTGGTTTCCATGAGTTTGGTATCTTTTCTGATGACAATAGTGTTGACCTTGTCACAGTCATCTTGAACAAAGTCTTCCTTGGCTGTTTTACTCTGTCTGGGGCAACTTTTCCTTGACCTTGTTAGTATATAACTTTAATTATTGCCACAAAACTTATAGAAGAAAATATGCATCTACTCACAACAGCTACATTTTAATGTCTTTGCCTTTATTACAAGAATGAGTGTGTGTATGTGTGCACATTATTCTCTGGCCTGGTGATAAGCAGGTATTTGAGGTTTGGCTATGTATTTGAAACATGTATTGTTTGAAACAATAAATCTTTCAGGAACAAAAAGAAAATATTGAGGAGTTATAGAATCAGGATTCTAGATAGGCTCTCAGAGTCAGGCAATGCCTGCCTGTCAGAAAATATTAGTAAGGCCAGGAGTTTGTCATTTGATGGATAGACTCATAAGGACATGTCTCTGAAGGGATAACATAGATCAAAAGATCAGTTTATGAAGAGGGAAGTGAAGTGGCAGATTGCAAGAATGATTAGCCAGATGTCCACACTTCAAGGTGTCTGTCCAAGGGAGAGCAACAGCCGCCACTGTCTCTCTTTGTAATTTAATGTGTACAGATATCTTTGAGATAAAAGGGGTGAGTTTATACTTGAACTAGCAACAATAACAGGAGCAGCACTACATTGCCTAATATTAATTTAGTGATGATTAAACCATGGCCTGAGTGGGCTTTAGAACTGAGGTGTAATGGGCAGTTTGGGTTCACACCAGTCTAAAGTGTATGCTTCAATTTAAAACATATTGACAGTGCTTCAAAGATGAGAAAACTATGCATCTTTCTAGTTCTCTCATATTTTCTTTATTTCCCAATTATTATTATTAATATTAGTAATTTAAATATACAAAACACTTTAGTGTTGAATTCTGTTGATATTTTGATTTCTATAGGTTTTTTATTACATATGTTAAGTATTTGAAAATAATTCAGCATTCAAACTATACATTTTATCCTGAATTTTCAAAGATTAATCAAACAAGTACTTGTCTAATTGTTCTTGTAAGAAAACCCTTATTTTTTTCCTAAGAACTTTCATGGATTTGGTAATTTTTAATGGCTTCTTTATGTTTAATATGTACCCTCCTGGTATGCATATTATATAATTGTTATTTATACTTGATGAATAACCTTGTTTGGTATAACATTTACCATTTCAGAATTTCTTTCTCTAAAATTTTAAACATATTTTCCTGTGTTCTTAAGCACTCCATATTTTTGAGAGAGGTTGGTGACAATCTACTTCTGCCTGGATATCCATAAGATTACTTCTCTCCTCAAAATGCAATTATTTTCTAGACTATATCTTAATAATTACTATTCTGTATGTTTTAATAAACATTTAATTTTATAATAGATTTAGATTATTTTTAAAAGGAGCAAAGATAGTATGTTTTATATGACTATACACTTGTCACAACTAAGGAATTGATTCTCGTATTTTGCTGTTAATTAAACTACCTACTTTCCTCATTTTTCATTAGCTTTTCTCTAATGTTCGTTTTCTGTTCCATAATTCCATTCATGATATCATATTACATTTAATTTTTATTTTTTCTTAGTCCCTTTTAGTCTGTGACAGTTTATTAGACTATGGTAGTTGTGGTGTTGTTATTGATGACCTTGAGTTTTAGAGTAGTAGTCAGGTGTTATGTATAATGTCCCTCAATTTTGCTTGGTTTGTTTTTTTTCCTCATGGTTAGACTTATGGTATGGATTTGGAGGAGGGTTGCTTAGAGATGAAGTATCATTTTCAATACATCATATCAAAACTACATAGTATCTCCATGACTCATTATTGTTAACATTAGCTTTGGTCACCTAACTTAGTACACATTTCTCTACTACAAAATTACTTTTTTTTTCTATTCTTTTCATGCTCTACTTGTTATAGTTAATTTTATAAACTTTACTGGGCCACAGAGTGCCCAGATATTTGGTCAAGCACTACTCTGGAAGTTTCTGTGTGGGTATTTTTTCATGAGAGTTTAACTCTAATGTAAGATTTAAATTGGCAGACTACGTAAGTCAGACTGCTCTCCCTAATGTGTGCCTGGGCCTCGTCCAATCAATGGAAGGCTGAGTTAGAGAGGACTCTTCTTGTGTGACTGCTTGAGCTGCTACGTTGCTCTTTTCTGGCCTTTGTACTCTAATGGAAACATTAATTTTTCCCGGGTTTTGAGCCTATTCAGACTGGAAATAACACCATTGGCTGTCCTAGTTCTGAGGCCTCATGGCTTGGTCTGGGACTACACCACAAGCTCTCCTGGGTCTTTAGCATACTGACTGTAGATTGTGGAGCTTGCCAGACTCCTTGATTCTTTTCTCTAGAGAACCCTGACTAATGCATTATTCTTTGGAAGCAAGGAGGTGGACAGATGTCACTGGTCAGACCTAAGAATAGATTGTCTGTGCACTAACTCATGTGTATGCAGCTATCTATTCTGCATTTATCCACATATGTCTCTTTGAAGCTAAACATGAATTTGTCATAATATCTCTGAATCCAGTCTGGTGCCACAATTACTTATAGCCTCCCTCTCCAGCAGTGGGAACACTAGTCCCCATCATCTGCCACTTATTAGTTGTTTGTTTAATCAGCATATATACAGATATATCCTTTTATGTGAAATTTTGCTGTTTCTAGACAAAAATACCATTTTCCAAAGTTACTTAGTGTAACACTTTCATATCTGAAGATGAATTTATGCCATACACTGATCTGTAGTACAGTCATATTCTTTGCTATGGACTGTACTCCATGTGTGATATTTAATTGAAAGACATTAATAATGCATATTTAACCTTTAATTTTCATGTCCATGGTATAGAGCATAATAACTTTAATCTTTTTCATTCCATGTCTTTTGGTATTTCCAAATCTGTTTTCTAGTTAAGATTTTGTTTTTAATCATATGCATTCTAAATTTTTAGCATCACATGTTTATCTGTGACTTAAAATTATTTTAGCTTTCCATAATTACTAAGATTGCTATTTGTTTTTATTTATTTATCTTTATTTTTTTCAGTTACAGTTTACAAAAATTATTATATTAGCTTCAGGTATACACCCTAGTAATTAAACATTACATATACCTTACTAAGTATTCATCCCAATGGATCCCACACCAAACTGACACGACATATAATTATTAGAATATTATTGACAATATTCTTTGTGCTGTACTTTACACCCACATGACTGTTCTGTGACAACCAATTTGTACTTCTTAATCCCTTCACCTTTTTTCATTTATCCTCTCCATACACCTGCCATTTGGCATCTATCAAAACATTCTCTATATGATTATGTTTTTGTTCTGCTGGTTCATGTATTTTTTTAGATTCAATTATTGGTAGATATTTATTTATTGGCATTTTATTATTCATATTTTTGGCCTTTCTTCTTTTTCTTCTTAAAAAAAGACCCTTTAACATTACATGTAATACTGTTTTGGTGGTGGTGAACTCCTTTAGCTTTCTCTTGTCTGGAAAGCTCTTCATATGCCCTTTATTTCTATAATGATAGATTTTCTAGGTAAAGTAATCTTGGATGTAGGTCCTTGCTTTACATCCTTTAAATATTTCTTTTTTTAGAGATTTTATTTATTTATCTTTAGAAGGGAAGGGAAGGAGAAAGGGAGAGAAATATCAATGTGTGGTTGTCTCTCATGCATCCCCTGCTGGGAAATGGCCTGCAACCCAGGCATGTGCCCTGACTGGGAATCGAACCTCCATCCTCTGGTTCAGAGGCCTGTGCTCAATCCACTGAGCTACACCAGCCAGAGCTACTTCCTTTAAATATTTCTTGACACTCTTTTCTGGATTAGAAAAGTTTCTGTTGAGAAATCAGCTAACAATACTAAGGGACTCCCTCATAGGTAACTGATTACTTTTCTCTTGCTGCTTTTAAGATTCTCTCTTGAGTATGTTGTGTATTGGTGTGGGCCTCTTTGGGCTCATCTTGTTTTGACACTCTGTGCTTCCTGGACTTGTATGTCTATGTCCTCCATCAAGTCAAGTAAGTTTTCTCTCATTGTTTTTTTCAAATAAGTTTTCAATTTTTTTGTTCTTTCTCTTCTCCTTCCAGCATCCCCATGATGAGAATATTGGTACACTTGTAGTCCCAGAAGCTTCACACTATCTTCATTTTTTTGTATTCTTTTTTCTTTTTGCCATTCTGATTGGGTGTTTTTTGCACCCTTATCTTTAAAATCTCCGAATTGATCCTCAGCCTAATCTACTACATTTTTGATTCCCCATTATGTATTCTTCATTTCAGTTCATGTATTCTTCAATTCTGATTATTTCTTTTATATGTTTGTTTTCTAATCTTTGTTTTCATGTTTCTTATTTCTTTAAGTTCTCATTAAGTTTACCTAATGTTACCCTAAATTCATTGAATGTCTTTATACTCAGTGTTTTGAACTCTGCATCTGGTAGATTGTTTGTCTCCATTCTGTTTAGTTAGTCTTCCGGAGTTCTGTTCTGTTCTTTCATTTGGGATATGTTTCTTTGCCACCTCATTTTGGCTGTTTCCCCATGTTGTTCCTATGTTTTAAGTAGAGCTTCTATGTCTCCCATAGTGTCCTGTAGGGTCCAGTGACAGAGCTTCCCCAATCAGCCAAGCAGGGCACTTGAGGTGTGTGCCCTCTGTGGGTTGTGTACAACCGCCTGTTGAAGGTGAGCCTTGATTGATGTTAGCATATCAGTTGGAAAAATTAACAACCAAGCTGATCAGCTGCAAGGACTGGCTGTTACCACTGACACCCAACCTCTGACCACCATGGAGACTCAGCTGTGAAGAGACAACCCCACAGAGTATGACTTACTTCAGTGGGGATCTGGTGTTTGGTGAGCACCCCGCCCCCTTGAAGGGGTAGTTGGGTGGAGGTAGTTGGGCAGATGGGCTTCAATGTGCTCTGCAGCCTTCCACTGGGTGCACTGGCTCTGGGACTCAAAGGAAGTGCAGGCCATGGTCAGTCTCCATCTGTTTCCTTTGCAAGGCCGACCAGATTGATCTACAAAGTGATGTACGATGGCTACTACTTGTGCTAAGCTCGATGGTGCCCAAGAGAGGCCAAGCCGTGAACCGAAGCTGGCTGCCACTAGGGCCAAGCCTGGGCCCACTGAGAGAGAGGTATGGGGTGTGCTAAGGCCAGATGATGCTTGTTTAAAAGATTTTAGGAGCCCTGGCTGGTGTAGCTCAGTGGATTGAGCCTGGGCCTGTGAATCAAAGGATAGCGGTTCGATCCCCAGTCAGGGCACATGCCTGGATTGCAGGCTGGTTCCCTGCAGGCCAGTTCCCCTCAGGGGACGCACAAAAGGCAACCATACATTAATGTTTCTCTCCCTCTCTCCTTCCTTTCCCCTCTAAAGATAAATAAATAAAATCTTTTAAAAAATAAAATATTTTATGGAAGTCTGAAGCATGAGCCAAGACAGGCAAGTTATATGCAAAAGACACTGGAAAAAGTTGGCTCGGCCTGAAAGTTGGGTGGGCAGGGCCTCTGGGAATCACCAGGGAGAAGAAAACAGTGTGAATCAGGCTGGTGGAGTCTCAGATAAGGTCATTGCCTGCTGGCTCTGTGTGGTGATAACTCATCAAAGGAACACTGGCCCCTGCCAGAACTTCTCTCTAGGAGAAAGCTGCTTCTCTCCAATTCTTGCCCTGATACTGGACAATTTAGTTCCTTCTTGTATGTCCCTGTTACCTTTCAAGATGCTACCCCTATGCTGGAGCTCAGAGGGAGTTAGTACAAATAAGTTCATGGATGGGCCTTTGTAAGAGGAACTGCCTGGGACTCCAGATGTTTCCATCTTCCTCAGCCTCAATCCCTGCTGGATTTTACAGCAAGAAGCTTCGGGGACTTCTTGTCACTGGAACCCTGGCTGAGGTGCTTGGTTTGGGGCTGGGACCACTTGTTTTTCAGGGGGAACTGTGCAGTCAAGTTACCTATCCTAATTTTTATCTGCCATACATGGGTGCTGGGCTAGTCTCTTTTGCATCATTGCCCCTCCTACCAGTCTCCATGCAGCTGCTTCTTTGATTTCCTTGTGGTGGGACTTCCATTCAGCCTCATTTCAGGAGGTTCTGAAGGATGGTTGTTTTGTAGTTTAGTCATAGTGTTGCTGTGGTTGTGAGAGAAGGTGAGTACCACATTTGCGTATGCCATGATCTTGACCAGAAGTCTCACCACCTTTTAAAATGTACCTCGTACTTGGTTGTATAATTTTCTCAAAATTCTGCATTTCTTTTTTGAATTTTTTCCTCAAGAGAATTGTAAATGCAATTTATCTGAAACTGTAATAAAAATGTTTTTATTCTGAAATTTTGTTTTTAAGTAATTGCTTTTGCAGTTGGCCTTGTGTTCATGCTCTTTTCCTCCTTGTATTTATACTTTCTATTAAACTTTCCTTATTAATTTGTTTTTATTATTCTTATTTTTTAAAAGATTTTATTTATTTATCTTCAGAGGGGAAGGGGAGAGGGAGAGAAACATTAATGTATGGTTGCCTTTTGTGCGTCCCCTGTTGGGAACCAGCCCACAACCCAGGTATGTGTCCTGACTGGGAATCAGACTGCGATCTTCTGGTTCGCGGGCCTGCATTCAATCCACTGAGCTATACCAGCCAGGGCTATTATTCTTATTTTCAATAACTAAAATTATTAAATGATTGTGTGGGAGTTAGCAATACGGAGTTTTGTGGAGTACGGAAATCCCATAGATACTAGTTTGTGATGATTAAGACATTTAAACAACACAGTGGCTACGTATTTTGGGAGTGGCTATGTGCATAAAGGGTGTGTGTGTGGTATTTGTGAAAGAATATATTATATATTATATTATTCATGCCAAATACATATTTGCTTATTAATGCATGTAATAATTAAATAATGAGATTGATGGAATAAAGATTGAATGATCACTTTATTTTTATTTTTTAACTAGTATAACTAATTATATTTTTATACATTTAACAGAGGACTCTTGTTTTGCTCATTAAAACTGTAATATCTGTCAGGGTACCAAATATTTGAAGAAATATAAAATGATAGAGCTGTTGATTTTAAGATGACTGATATGAATGAACCTCATCCCAGTGGTCTGCTAATCTGCTAATTTGTATTTTTATGTCAATCAATTTTCTTCATTACACATTGGTATTCAATTTACTTTTACTTTTAAAACTGTTTTAGACATCTTATAAATAGGACAAATACAGTGAATATTTAACCAGAGAATCAAGTCTGATGAAGACATAAATTGACAAGACAGTTTAGGCCACTAGCTATATTCAGGCTTTAAGGCAAATTATATAATGCACAGTGATTTATTTTATTTTATTTTACTTTATTTTATTTTATTTTATTTTATTTTATTTTATTTTATTTTATTTTATTTTATTTTATTTTATTTTATTTTATTTTATTTTATTTTATTTTATTTTATTTTATTTTATTTTATTTTATTGTTGTTCAAATACACTTGTCCCCCTTCTCCCCCATTACTCTCTCCTGCCCTACCCACCACCCACCTCCCACCTTCAATCCTCCTCCCCATTGTTTTTGTCCATGGATCCTTTATACATGTTCCTTGACTTGACCTTTCTGCTTATTTCCCCCATATCCTCCTCCTCCTCCCCTTCTAGTCACTGTCAGTTTGTTCTTTATTTCCATGTCTCTGGTTCTATTTTGCTTGCAATGATTTTTTTTAAAAAATCTCATTGGTTATTAATATTGGAAGCCCCCCCAGTGAAAATTTTACTAATTACTTCTCCATTGCAGCTCATGGTTGTGTTACTGTATTGAGAATATAAGCCTAAAGAAACTGAGTTTAGCACACTGGTTAACAGAAAAATGCTGCTGTGCAACACACACATTACCATACACATATGAAGTCCTTAATATATATTGTTTGGCTTCTGAGAAAAACCATGCATTCTCTGCCACTAATTAAGGAATAATCTTGGAAAGTTTCCTTCAAATTGAGCACCCACATAGGAAAACTTTAAGGTAAAATATGTTTCTTTTCAGGTCTATAATTCTCTGGTTTTAAAATACTTTTTGGAATATCAAAGAATAATAGAATAGAAAAAACATTATAAGGCAATGATAATATGTGATAAAAATGCTATTTCAATTAACATTAGCCTTAATATTTATTGAACCTTTTTCCTTCCTATAGAGTTCTTTTTTATCCTTTTTTAACCAGTCATTTAATGTCTCCTTTATTCTTACATTTTCCTCTCCCATTTTTTTCTTCCTTCCTTCTTTCCCAATTAAAAACTAAAATCTAAATAATGAAATATCTAATGTTCACATATATTATGTTAGCATGTTATACTGTCATAGGAATATATTAAATATAATCATCTCTCAGTCTCTATCAAGTAAATAAATGGCAATTCTACTTTTTTTTACTTTCTTAGTTATTTTTTCTTTTTTTCTGAGAACTTAAAAAACTTGTTCTCATCCTTGAAATCTCTCTTCTCTTATTCTATTTATTTTAAATCTTACTTCCATTCTACCTAAATATATCCATGACCCTATAAATTTTACCACTTACTCAACTAAGTTAATTTTCAAATTGTGGGATTCTCTGACCTGGGTAACTGCACCAGCCCCATAAACATGGCCACTCATCTTACCCATTTCCACCAAGCTGCTCTCTGCCATGTATCTATTACCATCCTTTTCAAATTGCATCAATTTTCCCCGCAGAATAATGTTCCAATAGCTAGTAAGCTATTGGAATGTCACTTGCAATAGGATTCATAGTTCACACATCTCTATAGCACTCTGATATATCTGGAACTTGGCTGCCTTTGGGTCACAACACATATGGTTGCAACCAACAACTGCTTTTATGCTTAATTCTCTTCAGCTGGAACGGCCTTCTTGCCCATCCTCAAATTTGACAAGCCATGAACATGATCCTGACTTGGGGTCTTTGAACAATTGTTTGGTTTGCCTGTGATACTCATCTTTGTGATGACCATATTGCTATGCCTCTCACTTTCTTCAAGATTCTGCTTAATGTCTCTGTTTCATAAAGAGTTTTTTCTGGTATTGATTACAGCTAGACACATATTTACTTGTTTGTTTATTTGTGAGTTTGATTCAATAGCTCGAATGTAAATTCTATGAAAACAGGGACCTATTGCTGACTGTTTAATGCCCAAAGAAGTTTGGATATATGGCAAGTGCTAAATTGGTGTTTCTTCAATAATAAAAAATAATATTTATCTAATATTTTTAATATTTCACATATGTGCTCTAAGTGTGTATGTGCATTCTAAATTAATTGCTACATAAAATAATTGAGCAGAGAGGTCAAATACCTCTCTTCTCAGTTGAATTAGACTAATTTATGCCTTGATAATAATAAGCAACCAAACCCTTCTGTGATATATGGAAAGAACTTCATTCTTTATTCAGTTAATCAATGAGTATGTTGCTTACTATGCATCGATACAATGTTCTAAGTAGTCCAGTATAACACCAAATAAGAAAGTGTCTCTTACCCTTGTAAAGTTATGTTTTAGTTGGAGGGAGTTAATAATAAACAAACAAGTAAATAAGTATGCAAACAAATATTTCTGATAATATTTTAATAGTCAAGATAGGATTCACTGGTACAGAAACAAGTCTCAGTTCAAAGGTAATAATTGTTAATGTCTGGTTATGTCTCCTTTTTTAATACATAGTCACACAAGAAAATGACTTCCTGTCCCTTTGGAGAAGACTGAGAGAAACTTTTGTACTAAAAATCTCAGCAGGTAGTAGGATTCTTCCTCAACAAATCCAGCTTCTTCTTCTTCTTCAAAGATTTTATTTATTTTTAGAGAGGGGAGGGAAAGGAGGAAGAGAGAGAGAGAAACATCAATGTGTGGTTGCCTCTCATGTGCCCCCAACTGGGGACCTGGCCTGCAACCCATGCATGTGCCCCGACTGGGAATTGAACCTGCAACCCTTTGGTTCTCAGCCTATGCTCAATCCACTGAGCTACACCAGCCAGGGCCCAGTTTCTTCCTTATTGCAAGGTGCTTTGGGTCTTTTAAATAGCTCAAGGCTGGAAATTACTCAGGAACTGTGTTTTTATTGGGGTGATTGAAACTAGACTTCCCACAAATAGGATTTAACAATGAGGAGTTAAAAATTATATCATTTCATGTCTTTTTGAATAGATGTTGAATTTTATAAATTAGCTCAGCAGAAATTATTGATATTGATGAATGTAGGCAAAGACAATGTGATGAACTGTTTACTCTTTTACATAAATGATTTAAATAGGTAACGGTGTTTCCTATTAATATTTTCTATATGTAATACCTGAATGAGCAATGATCTTCTGGCATTCCCTGGAGAAAAGTATCTGATTTAGGTGTTATCCTCAAAGAGCTGCCTGGTTTTAAGACTCAATATCTGTGGCAGTATATTTATTTCTATCACCCACCAAATCTTTTGAAAAGTATTGGAGGAGAAAATAACCTGGCAGGAGACATGAAAAATAATAATGGGAAGCTTGTCATGTGACCTAAGAGAATTACATACTGAATGCAAACTGTATACTATAGGCGTGTATGTGAAGTTCAATCACAGACATAGAAGAGTAAGGGATGTTGCCTGTGATTGGTTCCGTCTATTCTGGTATTTTAACTGTCAGCTCATGGCTGACAAGTTCAATAATTGGAGAATGTATCTCTGGCTTAAAACAGAATGTTTTGTTTTGTGTGATTTGGAGTCTGTTTTTCACCTGGACATTTGAATAGTTTCAGGAAAAAATATAATAGGTATCTTTTCTTAGTTTCCCAAAATGACAAAAAATAAACTAATTTTACCTGTGACAAATTGTTAAAAAATAAACTGCCTGTTCTTCATATAGCATAGTTTGAAAACTGCATCTGATCTGATAAAAATAATATTAGGGCGAATGGTATTTAAACATTTGATAGTAACATGTGTGCTTTTATTATTTTTACAAATGTGTTTGCATGTGACATGATATTTTTTCAGATAATTACTTACTATTGATGAACAACATAATTATTCTTTGAGCAAATGCATGTATAATTTAGTGCCACTTATGCTTCTCCAGCTGCTGCTACTGCAATACCATAGTGGGTTTTTTTTATTGCTCTTTTAATATTTCTTTGTCTCATCCATAGTTGGGGACATCTATTTTCTCTGCTTCTGTCTTGCTTCTTTTTTTCTCTCTAGAGCCCTGCACCACCGTTCCACATAATGAAAAGCTGTCCAGCCACCATATGTGAGAGGATAAATTACTCCAGCCTTGCTTTTCATGAGAAAGAACAGATCAAAAAATTTGTTTTTTGTTCCAAATTTTCTTAGCTATATGACCATCATGAAGTTGCTTACTATTTTGGGAAATTGTGCTAAATTGTGTTAGATATTACCTCCTCCATTATTCTATATTATCTCATATTAGAAGGAAGATAGAAAGGAAGAATGAAATGGAAGATGGGAAGAAAATAAAGGAAAAGATGAAGAAGGAATATTAATAACAAAAAATCATACACGAAATATAAATTTTGGTGGCAGGCAAACAATATGTTGCATTTGAAGGATTATTTTAAAGCAATCATTAGAACCAGAGGCTATTTGGCCAAAACTTGTTAACTTTAATGTTTAATCATTTTTATTATTTGAATGTGAAGTAGAGGAATGACAGGGGAGCAACCTGTTAAAATTTTTAATTTTTAAAGAAAACATCAACATTAAGCCAATATAATATGAATAATCTTTCTATATAATTTCAGATTAATAATTTTATAATAAAATATTATGAACTCTTAGGGGTACTATATTTTAGAGAAGATATTAAATTCATTGCATTATTTATTCACACAGGATGTGTGTTAATTTTCCTAGTTGTTTTAAAGAAAAAAATGTAATACAAAAATGAAGAATTAAAATTATTCAGTTACAAATCAACTACACACTCTGTGTTCTCACAAGACACTCAGAATACAGTATGCACAGTGTGGGACAACTGGACAGAGTTGGGAACAAGGTAACAGAGGCTAAGACATTAATTTATAGACAAGAAAAATCTCAGAAGACAAAGAGTGTGGCACTTTTGTTTGTTGGTACGTAGTGACCTTCACTTTTTCCTCTATTGAGGTCTTTCATTTACAGATAATGTTTGAGGGGAAAAACATGTAGATGACGAACATCTGACAGTGGTAAATATGAAGAAGAAAACCGTGGCATTTCCCACCGTTTTCTCCAGTCACTGCCAGTGGCTATGTTTTAGCTTCTCTCCTTACTAGACTGAAATCCAAATGAGGTACCCACATTTACTCAAGGTTTTCAATACCACAAAACAATTGTGACCACTGGTTTTTCCAGTTTTCAAAGCTATTTAATGTGTATTGGGCTCTGTTCTGAGGTGCTCATATGCATTATCTCATGTCACAATCACATCAACTTCAAAATCTCTTTGCTCTTATTACTACCATTTTAAACACAAATATGACCTAACCTACATAGCATTATTGCTTAAAATGGGACTCCAGCTCAGGTTTAAAAAGTTCTAAACTTCAGCTTAAAAAATACATGTTAATACTTCTTTTTCATTCAGTTTTATTTTTAACATAGTATTTCTAGTTTTAATGGAACTGACATTTTTTAGGGTATCACATAGCTTTATGTGCATTATCATCCTTTTTTTTTATCTTTCAATTACAGCTGACATACAAAATTGTACTAGTTTCAGATGTACAGGCCAGTGATTAGATATTATACAATTTACAAAGTGGTCACCCCAATAAATCTAGTAACCATCTGACACTATACATAGATTTACAGAAAAATTAAAGATAGCACATGGTTCCCACATAGCCAAAACCTAGTTTCTCTTGCTAATATTGTAAATATTTTTTACTACCAAATTACAGTTGACATACACTATTATATTAGTTTAAGGGGTACAGCATAGTGATTAGATATTTATATAACCTACAAAGTTATCACCTGGAGAAACATATTGATTACTCTAATAAATCTATTACTCATCTGACACTGTAATTAGTTATTACAGTATTTTTGCCTGTATTCCCCCTGCAGTCTTTATATCCCCCTGAGCATTCTATAACTATCAGTGTGTTGGTCTTAATCCCTTTCCCTTTTTAATCCCTGTCCTATTAGGGAGCCATCAAAATGTGCTCTGTGTCTAGGAGTATGTTTCTGTTTTGTCTCTTTAGTTTTATAAATTCCACATATTCATGAAATCATATGGCATTTGACTTTCTCTGTCCAACTTATTTCACTCAGCACAACACCTTCTAGGTCCATCCTTGTTGCAGTTGACAAGGTTTCACTCCTTTTTATGGCTGAGTCATATGCCACTGTAAATATGCAGCTCTTCTTTACCCATTTACCTATTGATGGACACTTAGGTTTCTTTTGTATCTTAGCCATTGTAAATAATGTTGTGATGAATATATGGATGTATCTTTTTTAAAATTTAATGTTTTGGATAAATACCCAGAAGTGGACTTGCTGTGTCCTTCTTTGTCTCTTGTTTTAAAGTCTGTTTTGTCTGGTGTAAGTATTGCTACCCCAGTTTCCAGCTTTTGTTTGTTTCCATTTTCATGAAACATCTTCTTCCATCCTCTGTGTGTATATTTCAGTCTGTGTGTATATTTCAATATGAAGTGAGTCTCATATAGGCAGCATGCATAAGGATTATGTTTTGTTATCTGCCCAGTCTCCATATTTCTTTTGATTGGAGCATTTAATTCATTTCACTGTTAATATATATGTATTTATTGCCATTTTATTATTTATACTTTTGGCCTTCTTTTTTCTTCTTTCTAAAGAAAACTCTTTAATATTTCTTGAAATGCTGGCTTGGGGATGATGAATTCCTTTAGCTTTTTCTTGTCTAGCAAGATCTATCCTTTGATTCTAAATGATAGCTTTGCTGAGTAGAACAATCCTGGTTGTAGGTCCTTGCTTTTTATTACTTTGAATATTTCTTACCAATCCCTTCTGGCCTGCAAAATTTCTATTAGGAAGTCATCTGACAGCCTCATGGGAGCTCCCTTGTACATAACTAACTGCACTTCTCTTTCTGCTTTTAAAGTTCTCTCTTTATGTCTAAACTTTGTCATTTTAAGTAACATGTGTTTGGTGTGGGCCTTTTTGGGTTCACTTTGTTTGGGACTCACTGCCCTTCATGGGCTTGTGTGTCTATTTCCTTTACCAGGTTAGGGAAGTTTTCCATCATTATTTTTTCATAAGGTTTCAATTCCTTACGCTCTCTCTTATCCTTCTGGTACCCCCATGATGCAAACATTAGTATACTTAAAATCGTCCCAGAGGTTCCTCACACTATTCTCATGTTTTTGGATGCTTTTTTTATTGTTGCAGTTTTGATTGGGTATTTTCTCTGATTTGATCCTCTGCTTCATTTATTCCACCATTGATTCCTGGTAATGTAGTTTTAATTTCAGTTAAGTATTCTTCATTTCTGACAGTCTCTTTTATATGTTTTTATGCCTGTTTTTATGCTTCCTTTCTCCTTGTTGAAGTTTTCACTAAGTTCTTCTATTCTTTCTCTATGTTTGTTGATCATCTTTAGAACCAGTGTTTTGAACTTTGTATCTGGTAGGTTGCTTGTTTCCATTTTGTTTAGTTCTTTTTCTGGAATATTGTTTTGTTTTTTTCATTTGGGTCATGTTTCTTTGTCTCCCCATTTTAGCTGACTCCCTGTGTTTGTTTCTATGATTAGGTATAGCAGTCTCCTGAGTTTGGCAGTGTGACCCTATATCATAGGTGTCCTGTAGGGTCCAGTGGCTCAGTATCAAGAATCACCCAAACTGGGCACTTGAGCTGTGCTCTCTATGTGGGCTGTGTGCTCCCTTCTGTTGTAGTTGAGCCTTAATTGCTGTTGCCATGTCAATAGGAAAGATTTACTCCAGGGCCAGTAGGATGTGAGAACTGGCTACAATTACTATGGAGTATCAACTGTGCAGGGGCCAACCCCACAAAGCAGGAGTTACTTCAGTGGGATTCTTGTGCTCGCTGTGTGTCCTTGAAGGTTTGCTTGTGAAGGTAGTTAGGTGATGCTCTGACATGGTTTGAAACTGTCCACTAGGTACACTGCCTCTGAGGCCTCCCAGGGGGTTCAAGCCAAGCTCAGCTGCCACCTGTGTCCTTCCCAGGGCCAAATAGAATGAGCTACAAAGAAATCTGTGATGGTGCTACTTGTGCTGGGCTTGGGGGTTTCCAGGAGAGGCCGAGCTGCTAACCAAGTCTGGCTGCCAATAGTACCAGTTCTGGGACCACTTGCCAAGAGGTATGGGACACACAGAATACAGATATTTCTTGTTTGAGAGAATTTAGGGAAGTCTTCAGAATGAACCAAGACAGGCTATCTGTATGGAAAAGCCTTTAAAAATGGTTTGGGTGAGGCCAAAAGTCCCTTGGGCAGGGTCTCATAGACTCACCACAGTGGGGCAAAGAGTGATAGCCAGGTTGATGGAGATGCAGATATGGCACCCACTTGCCAGCTATGTGGGTGGGGGACAGCAGAACAAAAGAAGCCATCCAACAAAAGAAGAATGGCTTCTGCATGGACTTATGTCTGAGAGAAAACTGTTCCTGCAGCTCTTGTCCTGATACCAGACAATTCAGTTCCTCTCCATTTGTCCCTGTTGCCTTTGAAGCTGATGTCCCATCGCTGGAGCTCAGAGCGAGTGAGTCCGAGTAAACCTAGGAATGTGTGGGATTCCAGTGGCCCTCCTTTTCTTTTAGCCACAATCCCAGCTGGTTTTTACAGACAGAAGTGATGGAGACTTCGTTTCTCAGCCCTGGAACTCTGTGCTAGGGACCCTGGTATAGGCTAGGACCTGTTGCTGCTCAGGAGCAATAGCTCTCCTGATTTTTATTTACCAGGTATAAGCATGGCACCAGGCCCTTCCACATCTTCACATCTCCTGCCAAACAGAGCTATGTGTTTTTTCTCTTTAATCTTTAGTTGTAGGACTTGTGTTCAGCTAGATTTCAGGTGGTTCTGAATGGTGGTTGTTCTGTAGTTTAGTTGTAATTTTGATGTCCCATGTCAATATTTCTAATAAGAAAAATGATTCACTAAATACAAGTCCTTATATTTAAAACATTAATCAACAATACTATTTTCTCAATTATTTATAACACAAAATCCAATATAATATCATCTAAAAGAAAAGGAAACCAAAACTAATTTTTATTTTCAGTAATTTTACAAACTGTTCCTTTTTTTATTCCCATGATTTAAACTTTTCAATTGTGTTATAATGTACATATAACTTTACAATGTGCTTTCTAAATTTTTTACCCAACACATGTTTACACAGAAATGTCCTCTGTGGGAATTTATACGCACACTTTAACTTAATTTAATTTTCTTAAATTGTTACTTATTATTTCCTATTTGTATTATATTATTTCTTACCAAGAAGTCAGTTGATTTCACATAATGACTCTAATAAAATATGTGATTTTGATTATTATTATACTATATTTTAGATGAATATGAAAACTATGGTAAAAGCAATAATTGATATAAGACAATGTGAAAGATATTATCTTTTTCCTTTAAAATTAAAATCATTTTAATATTGTTGAAGACAAACCCCTACTCCTTTACTAGGCTTTTCTATCTAAAAGTGAATTGGTTTAAACAATTTATTAATGCATTTATTACAAAGATAGGGTCAGCTACAAGATTGTAAAACTATATTTCAGTACATATCCAACAGAAAATTGTGTATTACATTTATATTTTTAAACATTTACTTGATTTATGTGCCATTAATTTTTAAAAAATAAAATATTTTAAGTTTTCTTTTAAGAGAATGCCTTTCAGCAACTAGTAAGAAAATTCTAATACTAATCTTGAGAACAATAATTCTTTAAATATAACTGCTTTTAAATGTGATAATAGCAAGTGCCAGCATTTTAAATTTCAATATCCATATTATCCATTAAGCAGGATAAAATTATCTGCTACTATAATAAATATATACATGATGAGACATTAAGTTATTAATTTATTAAAATCTTCAAAGAAAATAAAATGTCAGGAAAAAATAAAGACTCAAAAAAGCTTTTGTATATTCATGCTGATATATCCATATAATATTGATAACATATTATAATTAGCCTACATTTTAAATAAAATATTTATTATAAGTTAATACTTTGCTCCCAGTCTTAGAAAGCCTCAGTCCTCACACTTGTTACATTGACCTTGTATTTTGTTAAGCATTTCTTTCTAACTCTCTACCAAACGAGACCATGAAAATAACTCTTATAACCTTTCTTGTCTGCAAAATTTGCCTCTTCTTACATATGTATCATAAATCTTTAACAGCTCACATTTATCATTGCTGATGAGTAAAAAAATGTTTCCGTGACAAAATATATGTTACATTAAATTTATTTGATCCATTGCTGTGTGATCAAGGATAATTCAGATTACAGTGGCACTATCCTAGTGAAACTCTGTCTCATTTACTACATTGCCTTGAACAAGTTTGCATTGAGATGTACACATCAACTGGAATTATTGTTACTTGTTATTCTCATATTAGTCTGTTTTCTTCGATGAATTTGGTTGGAAAGCCTGACAAGTTATAAGACTAAAATGCAGTACACAGATTTTCTATTAAAAAGGAAAATTTGTACTTTATACAATCTCCTGTATTTTATATTTATTGCCATAATGATTTGCATGTTTGTGTTTGTGTATGAGTGTATTAAGCTATAAGTATTGCCCATATCTTTGCTTTGCATTAATAAACTCGTCTTTCATAGCATTTGTAAATTACAAAGAAAGCAGAAAG
Organism: Artibeus jamaicensis; assembly: GCF_021234435.1. NCBI lineage: Eukaryota > Metazoa > Chordata > Mammalia > Chiroptera > Phyllostomidae > Artibeus > Artibeus jamaicensis. The sequence goes on along the minus strand of NW_026521823.1, from coordinate 12,020,541 downwards.
TAGGAGAACTTTTTTTATTTGCATCTAGCTACTATGCTGTGAAACATTTAGGAAAATATAGTGTAACATTAAAAGTAGTAGGCATCAGTTATAAATCCAGTCATTAGTAGGCACAAAGCTCTTCTTGCAGTAATGGCTAACCAACTTATTTCAGCAAATGCTCCCTTTAGAATTTATTTTAATATTGTTTTGTAAACTGATCTTTGGTTATGTAAGGGTGGAGTTAATTAAGCAAGTGCTACTTTGTAAGGAAAGCATGTAAAAGGCAATAAAATGTTTCCTACAGTGCTGATTAAGACTGAGGGCACTCTTCTTAATATGACTCGTATACAAAGTTTAAAGGCATTTGTAGAAAAGCCCCTGTGCTTCTAATGCATCCATGTGGTTTGTTCCGTTTTAGTTGGTCATAGCCAACAGGCTGCCATGAAACTGTTGCCTGTGTTCTTGCTTCATATTTTGGAAAAGGTGAGAGCAGTGGTAGTGGGAGACATTTTCCTCACTATTGAAAACAACTTTGCTCATATAATTTATTTAGATTGGTGAAATATGAAAGTGACATGACCAATTCCAAACAGAATATTTAAAAAATAATTAAACCCCACCATCACTTGTTTCCTTCCTGTGTCAAGACAAACCATGTCACAGAGAGAAGCTATTCTTTAACCTAGATTTCTGAATAACGGAATTTAACATTAGAGACACAACTGACTCACTTATAACATGAGCAACAAGTAAACTTTTCTTGCTGTTATGGAGGCTAACAATTAATACTACTTTATTTCCCACCTTCTAATTTCTTCTATCTGGGTTAATAATCAAATTAGCTGAGACAGATTTACATGAGAGAATCTAATTTTAATATGTGCACATGGGTATTCATATTAAGCATGAAAATTCCAATGACAAAGATAAAATTGGGTATCATGTCATTTTAGACAATGGAGAAAGGGTGGCACTGGAGAGATTTTAAAGGAAGTAGACCATTTTCCAGGTAGTTGAGGAAAAGCAGAACATACATGGCAAGTAAATCCTTGCTTAAATGGGACACGTGAGTGACCTAGCTCCCAGGCTCCTGCTTGGCTTCTTCCTATGTACCACACTCACTTCAAGTTAGGCTGAGGTTAACATCTTAGATTTACTACCTAGAACAGGCCTTGTCAAAGTTTTTTTTTCTGACTCTGTTGTTTCTTACTGGCCAGTTTAAAATCAATATCTCAAAAGGTAGCATCAGGGTGAAAAAGCTTTGATCCCTTCATTGTAAATCTCAGATAATTATTTTACATTGTGTAACTGAGCATAACACAGATTATTCTGAGTGATGTATGATGTACATACACATTAGAAGAACAATGTAGATCAGAAGTAGCTTTCAATTTCATATTGTATCTTTAAAACATAATTGTTTTAAACATCCAGTTTCATTCTAAATGATAACTTTGCTGGATAGAGCAATCTTGGATATAGGTCCTTGCCTTTCATGACTTTGAATACTTCTTTCCAGGCCCCTTTTGCCTGCAAGTTTCCTTTTGAGAAATCAGTTGACAGTCTTATGGGAACTGCCTCCTTTTCTCTTGCTGATGTTAAGATTCTGTCCTTATCTTTAATATTCAGTAATGAATTATGATGTGCCTTGGTGTGTGCTTCCTTGGGTCTAGCTTCTTTGGGACTTTCTGAGCTAAAGCTATCATCTAGAATGAGAGGGCAGATAAAGTGCTTCCCAGATAAGGTAGAGTTAAAGGAGTTCATTATTACCAAGCCCTTATTATATGAAATGTTAAAGAGACTTATTTAAGAAAAAGATCAAAACTATGAACAATAAAATAACAATAGACTCAAAATTATCAATATAAAAGAAAAACAAAGCAAACAACTAGAACAGGAACAGAATCACAGAAATGTAGATCACATGAAGGGTTATCAGTGGGGTGGGGGAGAGGAGAATAGGGGGAAAGGTATTGGGAATAAGAAGCATAAATGGTAGCTACAAAATAGACAGGGGGAGGTTAAGAATATTATAGGAAATGGAAAAGCCATAAAACTTATGGATATGACCCATGGACCTGAACTAGGGGAGAATGGTGGAAGGAGGGGGTGCAGGACAGAGGGGAATAAAGGAGAGAAAAAATGGGAAAACTGTAATAGCATAATAATTAAAAAAATAAACTTTAAGTTTCAGCTCTAATGTATAACATTCTTGGAATTTCTCACTACTATACTTAAGCAAGAAAAAATAAAACAATTGAAAGTCAATAACTTTTCTAGACTTTTCAGGGAATTGAAGTTGCATGGTAAACCACCAACCACAAATCTAGAAAGACGGGCACATACAGAGAACCAGGCTGAGATCTGCTTACCAGGAGGAGCACTAACTATTGGCACTGTAAATGAGTACCCACATCTAGTTGGTAATTTTGACAAATTCTTGGAGGCTTATTTACATTATTGTGAGAGTGAGAAATTCCCTGGGGACACATTTAGGGAGGCCCATTACTTTTTGGGTTTTATTTCCAGAAATCCCTCAATGTTCTTACACTGAAGGCCAAAAATAATAATAATAATAATTGATTCTGCTAAGGGAGGGAAATATAAACTATTTAGAAATACATCACAGTATTCTCCATAACAAAGGCTATTTTCTACAGGAAATTAATTTACCAGAGCCTTATCCTACATAGATGAAAAGCCATTTATCAACCTCTCCCAGCTCTTTCACACCTATCTAACCTGAGAGGAACATAAGCTAAGAAACACTTGAGAAGACAATAGCTCACATCCATCAACAGACTGAGATTTATTAAGATTACAGAACATTTCTCCTTCTTAACACATTAACACTATATCAAAACATCTCTAGTATAATGACAATGGATTGCAGCTGAAACAACCGCAAGACACGGAATGTATTTAAGGAACTCTTGTTATGGACACACAAGACAACAGAAAAGTAAAAAATTAGGACAATAATGTATTTCAATATTTTGGCATGCACAGCTATATTAAAAATCAAACACAGTCCAAATCCTATACTAATGAATATAAAACTTCATACACACACAGAGAAAAACAACCCTTTAACTCTATTTCTATGATTCAAAGCATGTCTAGCATTCAAGAACAACAATGAAAGACAAGTCATGGTATTAGACAAGTAAAAACACAGTCAGCAGAGACAGTGAGCCTCAAACCAAACTCTGATATAGTAGATTTTGGAAATATCAGGTCAGAAATTTAAAATAACTATTGCCAAAATGTTAATTTCAATTAACTAATAAATAACTTGAAGAATTACAAAAAAGTAAACCCAAGTAATTGGACTATTAGAAGGGCAAAAAGAAAACAGTAAATGATATATTTGATGTAATAATGGGCAATAGATTTCTAAAATTCATCACAGACAATAATTGAAGAGCACAGATAAATAATTGAAAATTTACACCTAGGCATTTCATATTGAAACTGTGAAAAACCAAAGACAATGTGAAATTTTCAAAAGAATCTGTGGGAATGATGGCACCTTAACTGTGGAGGAATAACAATAAGATTCACAGTAGACTTCCAGTTACAAGCTATGCAAGCAGAATGAGAGTGGAGTAAAATATTTAAGGTGGTAAAATATTAAAAGCAGAACAAAACCCACCTACCTATAAATTATCTCATAAAAGTAAAAGAAAAATAAAGGTATTCTGAGGCAAACAAAAACAGAAGGAATTCATTGTCATGAGTTTAGCCAAGAATAAATAATAAAATAGAATTTTCACAGAGAAGGAAAATAATATAGGTCAGGAGTTTGCATCTGCTTAAATAAAGCAAGAACTTCAGAGAAAGAACAAAAGCAGCAAAATTAAAAATATATTTTTCTTATTCTTAATAGATCTAAATTAACAGTAAATATCTGTTTGAAATAATGACTGTAACAGCTCTGGCTGATGGTCTCAGTAGATTGAGTGCTGGCCTTATGCGGACACCAGCCTACAGTCTCTGTGTCATTATGGATGAAATGAGACATTCACATGGACTACCAAGTCTTGTGGAGGAAAAGGAACAGCATGGCTTTTGTCTCAAAAGGAGCAAAAGTCGCAGCCCTTGCCATGACCGACCTTTATTGGGTTTCTTGGCACGTTACAAGATGGTCCTCATTTACTATGCACAGGTTCGCTTTAGGTGTTTACCTTTTACAGAAAACAAATGAGCCAATGCCGCTAATCACATCACAGGAGAATGATATTAGCAAATGAAAAGGGAAATGTGGCTGGACCAGTTACACTGGTCCTAGGAAAGTTTAGCCTGGATTCTAGAAAGTTACAATAAGCACTTGTTGTCTCAATTCAGGGTGAGGGAGCTTTAGCAAAAGAAAGTCTCACAGCAGTCCAGGCACAGTGCAGGCCTGATTCCCCACGGGAGAATCTATCCGTGGGCATGAGTCCTGTGCATCTCCAAGTGGGAGCTGGGCCCACACCATGCAGAATGGTCTCCTACACTGCTCTACAAATGAAAGGGTCACCAGTTTGATTTCCAGTCAGGGCACATCCCTGGGTTGTGGGCCAGATTCCCTGTAGGGGGTGTGGGAGAGGCAAGCACACATGGATGTTTCTCTCCCTCTCTTTCTCTTCCCCTCTCTCTAAGCATAACTAAATAAAATATTTAAAAATAATAATAGTAACAATATAATCTGTGATTATACCACATGAACAAGTGAAATAAATCACTGTAATGCTGTGAGATGGGGGCTCTGTTATAAGCTATCCACACTATATGTGAAACAGTACGCTATTCTAGTACAAGGGGACAGAAAATGGACTTTTAAAAGTTTCCTCTATAATTAGAGATATCAGAAAAATGGGAGAAGAAGTAATATTCCAGTAGAAGTATAAACATAGAAAAATTAAAAATATTATAGACGTTAATACAAGTGCATCAGTAATCACTTTTAATGTGATTGGTTTACATGCACCAAATAAAAGAGGTTGGCAGAGTAAATTTAAAAGAAAACAAAGCTCAATTACATGCTTGACAAGAATCTAATGATAAAGATTCACATATGTTAAAAGTAAATGGGATAGAGACAGATAATCTTGCTCACACTAATCAAAAGTAACCTGGAGTTACTGTATTAATTTCAAAGAGCAGAGCAAATTATCAAAAGAGATATTTTATGATGGTAAAAGAAGACATAAAATCCTCAACCTATATTGATTTTATTTCATATAATAAAAGAAGAAATAAAAATTCTTAACATATATGGATTTAGGTAACAAAAGAGTTCCACAATAGGTAAGGCAAAGTTGGATAGAACTGCAAGGACAAGCAAAAACCATGCTTTAGACTTCCGTGTATATCTAGCAGACAGAAACTCTATAAAGACAGGGGGAACATGAAGAAGAGCACTACCGACAAACATGATCTAATTGACATTTAGAGAATACTCCATGCAACAGCATCAGAGCACACATGATTTTCAAGGTCACCTGAAACATTCAACAGGGCAGACCATATTCTGGGCCATAAAACACACCTTAACTAATACAAAAGAACAGACATATAAAATATGTTCTCTGTCCACAATGGGATTGAATTAGAAGTCAGTAACAGAAAGAGGTTGGGAAAATCCCCAAACATGAAGCCACATATATCTGAATTGAACATGCATCAAAAATATCTCAGGAAAATTTTAAAATATTTTGAATTAATGCAAATGAACATAATCATAACAGAATTTGTGGTATTCAGAAAAAAAACAATGTATACAGAAATTTTATTAATTTAAATGCATACATTAAGAACAAAGTATGTTTTAAAATAAATAATATAGGCTTTTATCCTCAGAAACTAGATAAATAAGACCAGTTTAAACTGAAAATGAGCAATAGAAAATAAATGTAATAAAAATCACAGCAAAAATCACTGAAACTGAAAACAGGAAAACATTTAGATAATCAATAAAACCAAAACCCGAAGAATTGATAATCCTCTAGTGAGTTTAATCAAGAAGAAATAAAAGTCGAAATTATCAAGATGGATAAATGAATGAGGAGTTAAAATGTATGGTCCCAGGGTCACTAAACACTAAAACACTATTCTAAAGAAATAATATGAACAACTCTATGCCTACAGATTAGATAACATAGAAAATATGGACAGATGTCCTGAAAGGTATAAAATTTCAACACTTATATCAGAAAAATAGATAATTTGACAAGGAAGAGCCTTTTTGCCAGGTAAGATCAATGGAAACAAAAACAAGTTTCCAAAGTCAAAATAACTGAGTCTTCAGTTCGATACCCTCCTCATGTTAAATACTTTCATTTAAAAAATAAGTTTTATGTTTTAATTACAATATTATATTAATTTGGGGTGTAAAAACCAAGGATCAGACATTACATACTCTATGAAGGGATTGCCTTGATAAAACTAGTGCACATCTGACACCATGCATAGCGGTGCAGTATTACTGACACCTGTGCTGTATTTCACACCTGCATGACTGTTCTGTAACTACTAATTTATATCTAATCAGTTCACCTTTTCTGGGGGAGATACTTTAGCCCCCCAATAACATTTCCATCTGGCAACTGTCAATATATTCTCTGTATTTATGAATCTGTTTCTATTCTTTTGATCATTTATTTTGTTTTCTACATTCTATATATAAGTAAAATCATATGGAATTTGTCTTTCTCTTTCTGACTTATTTCACTTAGCACAATTTCATTCATGTTTTTGCGAATAGCAAGATTCCATTCTTTTTTATGACGGAATCATATCTCACTGTATATATACCATTACAATTTATGTGCCCATTCATCTATTAATGAACATTTAAGTTGCTTCCATATCTTGGCTATTGTAAATAATGCTGCAATGAACATAGGGGTGTATAAGTCTTTTTGATTTAGTGGTTTGGGTTTCTTCAGATAAAACCTCAGAAGTGCAATTGCTGGGTCCTTCTTTGTCTCCTGTTATAGCATTTATTTTAAAATCTATTTCGTATGATTAGAGTATTGCTACTCCTCTTTTGTCCATTTGTTTGTTCTGCTTTATTTCCATTTTTATGAAACATCTATTTCCATCCCTTTACTTTCAGACTAACTTTATCTTCCAGTCATATGGGAATGTTTTGTAGCCAGCATATGTAAGGATCTTGTTTTATTATCTATTCAGCCACCATATGTCTTTTGATTGGAACATTTAATCCAATTATATTTTAAGTAATATTGATAGATATGAGTTTATTGACATTTTATCATTTATATATATATATTTTTTTCTTAAAGAAGATCCTTTAGAATTTTTTTTTAATACTGGTCTATGGGTGATGAACTCCTTTAGCATTTTTTTTCCTCCTGGGAAGCTCTTAATCTGTTCTTCAATTCTAGTTGATAGCTTTGCTAGGTGGAGTAATCTTTGTTATAGATCGTTGTTTTTCATCTCTTCAAATATTTTGTGCCAGTGCCTTCTGACCTACAAGTTTTTGGTTGAGAAACCAGTTGACAATTTTCTGGCACATCTTGTAGGTAACTAACACTTTTCTCTTGCTGCTTTTATGACATGGGGACTCATAAAAAAGAAATATTTTCTCTTTCTTTTTAACATTTGTCATTTTAGTTATGATGTTTCTTGCTGTAAGCCTCTTTGGGTTCATCTTGAGACCCCCTGTGCTTCCTGGATTGTGTGTCTTTTTCCTTCACTATATCATGGAAGTTTTCAGTCATTATTTCTTCAAATAGGTTCTCAATCCCTTGCTCTCTTAGTTTCCGGTATCCTTGTGATGTGAATGTTGTTATACTTGATGTTGTCCTGCAAATCCTTTAAAGTATTCTCATTTTTATTTTTATTTTTTTGCTTTGATTGTTTTCTGCTATCATATCTTTCAAAACAATGATTCAATTGTTTACTTCATCTCATTTGTTGATTTTTTCTGGTATATTCATTTCAGTTAATGCATCTTCATTTCTGGTTCTTTTTTATGGTTATAGTATCATTTTTGTACTGCTGAAGTTATCACTAAGTTTCTTGAGCATCCTCTGACTATTGTTTTGAACTCTATATCTTGCAGCTTACTTCCTTCTGTTTTATTCAGTTCTTTTCTGGGAGATTTTGTCTGTTCTTTCATTTAGGACATATTTTTTGTCTCTCCATTTTGACTTCCTCTCTTTGTTTTTAGGTGTTAGGTAGAACTTTTCTTGCTCCCAGTCTTGAAAGGGTTGCCTTATGTTGTTGGGCCCAGTGATGTAGCCTCCTCAGTCATGTGAGCTGGGAGCTTCAGGTGTGTTTCCTTATGTGGGCTGTGTGTTCTCTTCTGTTGTAGTTGAGACTTGATAGCTGTTGACAACTCATTGAGAGGGATTTACCTCCAGGTTGATCAGTTGTGAGGACTGACTGCAACTACAGTGGAGGAGGTGCTATTCAGGGGCTGGTCCTATGAAGCAGAACTTACCTTAGTGGGCCTCTGACACCTTATGAGTCCACCCCTTGATTATGCCACTTGTGGATGTGATTTGATGGTGCTTTGGCATGGCCTGAAGCTGGTTACCATGTCCACTGATTCAGGGCCTCTTGGGAGGTATAAGACAAAGCTGTCACCTGTGCCTTGCCTAGAACCACCTGGCATGAATTTCTGTGTATTCTGCAGATTATTGGTACTGGTGCAGGGCTTGAAAAGATGAAGCTGTAAACCGAGTCTGGCTGCCACTAGTACGAGGCTTGGGGCCCCTTAGCAAAAGGTATGTGGCACACAAAGGCCAGGAGGAACTGATTTTTTTGTCATTGGAGGGAGGGTTGGAAAGGAAGCTTTCTTACCAACAGATGTGCTGGCAAAGGGTGTGCTCCTTTGCAGAACCCTCCCCCTGCAGGCACAGGTGGGTGTCATGTCTGAGTCTCCATTAAGGTGGCTAACACTGTTCACCAGGTTCTGGTGATTCTGTGAGACCCTGCCTCACCCAGCTTACATACAAATCTGCACAAACTACTTTATGTTGTTTTTCCTTACAAATGTCTTTCTTGGTTCATGCTGAAGACTTTTCTAAATTCTCTCCGAGATTTACAAATACCCAAAACCAGCATCTTTTCCTGAGCTGCTATCCTAGTGCTAGAGCCCAGAGCAAGTGAGTCCCGGCAAGTTTGTCGTCAGGGTCTCCAAAAGCATGTCTGGGACTCTGAAGCTCCCTGTCCTACCCAGCCATAATGTCCACTGGTCTCCACAACTGAAAGACATGGAGACCTGTCTCTCCAGTACTAAAATACCAGGCTGGGGAGCCTTGCATGGAGCTGGGAACGCTTGCTCCTCAGGGTAAATCTCCACAGGTGAGGCATCTCTTGCCATCCCCAACCACTACATGTGTGTTTGGGATCAGCTTACTTCACATCCTTCTCCTTGCACCAGTCTCATCATGACCTCCTGTGTATGTCCTTAGCTGCAGGACTTGGCTCAGCCAGACCTCAGGTGTTAATGAATGATGGCTGCCCTGTACTTTAGTTGCAATTTGGTTGTGGTTCTGGGAGGATGCCAGTGCCTTATTTATCTACTCCAATATCTTGACAAACAGTCTGAAACACTTTCATTTTTCATGTGTACCACAAGTTCTTTCATCTGACCAGTGTTCCAACATCACATAGCCAAAACCATATGGCCATGATAATTCCCTGTGTTCTTTACATCTCTGTCTTGATTTCTTAGTCCTACAGTTCTTCAGGCCACCTTTCACTCCCTCCTGATAGTCCATATTTGGTGCTCTACATCTTGCCCAGGACGTTTATCCTGGATATTTTCAATAAATCAAGTCCAGATGTCTTTTTAGGGAGCAACATCTAGAGAGCCAATGTTATATTTCTCTCCTTGTCAGGGAAAAAAAAGAAGAAGGTGGCGGCTGTTGGACAGTGTTTACAAAGCCTACAATAATGTACAATGACATCCTAGGCCTCCATTTTCACTCACCACTCATTCACTGACTCACCCAGAGAAACTTCCAATCCTGCAAGCTCCATTCACAATAAGTATCCTGCACATTTTATATGTTTTATATTGTATTTTACTGAATTTTATTGTATCTTTTCTATGTATAGACATATTTAGTTAAACAAATATGGGCCTACAGTATTCAGTTTAGTAACATGCTATATAAAGTTGTAACCTAGGGGCAATAAATTATGCCATGCATCCTTGGTATATAGTGAACTGGACCACCTAGAACTGTGTAAGTGCCGTCTATGATGTTTGCACAATAACACAATCACCTAACAATGCATTTGTCAGACTACTTAGCTGTCATTAAGTGACATGAATGTGTGTGTGTGTGCGTGTGTGTGTATGTTTATATAATGAATAAAATCATTAGTTAATAGCTTTCAAAACCCCCACAACTCTTAGCCCAAATGTATTTACTATTGACTTCTACTGAATATTTTAGAAAATACAGAAAGTTTTCACCTAATGTTGTAGGTAGGTCCTTGAAAACTGAAACTGTAAGCAAAACAAGGTATACCAAAACCAATTTTACTTTAGCATAATTGGTATAAACAAGATTTAAGTTCCTATAGCAAACTTCTGGTCAAAGTAAACATTGTTAAACTTGTAAATAAGAATGCAAAATACTTCAAATATTAAACACTGAAATAAATATAAACTATACATATGTTTAAGAAAGATTAATAAAACAGTAAGATAGCTATTTTCCAACTCACTTATCCCAGTTCTGAGTTGGGGTGGCAGAGCCTCTCCCAGCAGCTTCCAGGAAAAGCCTGAAAATGCTTATGGACAAGATGCCCTTCTGTTGCAGGGTGCATGCACACACAGCCACGCTCACTCAGGTGGAGACCACTTAGACATGCCATTCACCTTACATTCCCACATTGAGGATGACAGCAGGAAACCGGAGAACCCAAGGAAAACCCGTGGCCAACAAGGGGCCACTGTGTAGTCAGTGGCCCTAGCCAAGAATCATTTTTTTCTCATCAATGTTATAATAAAATGGCCTTGAAAAATACAATTTTATTCAAGGATCTGTAATGACTACATTTCTCACAATCTATTTCTAAAAACAAAGAAGAAGGAATACCTTCCAGTTTATTCTGTGAGTCCAGCATTTTTCTACTATGTAAATGAAATAAAGACAGCACAAGGAGGGAAAAGTAAAGATATATCTCTCAAACCTGGGTGTAAAAATCCTCAAAAATGTTATTAAATGCATTCCAACGATGTAAAAAAATAGTCGTGTCTTATTACCAAGTCAGTTTTATTCCAGCCACGCAAGTTTAGTTCAGCCTCTGGAAAAAAGTTCAGTGGAATCCACCATATCAACTAGTCAACAGGAAAAAAATCACATGATTGTAGCAATAGAGGCAGAAAATAATTTGAGAAAATCAACCACTTTTCATTACAAAACCTCTCAGCAAAATAAGAATAAAGGCAAATTTCATTCACGTGGTAAAGATAGTTTCAAAAATCTTAAAGTTAGCATCATAATTGATGGTAAAAAACTAAACTTTTCACAAGATTAAGAATAAAACTAAATTATGCACTCTCATAACTTTTACAAAGCAACATACTGAAGATCTACATAGTACAATTAGACAAGAAAAAGGATATATATATATATATATATATATATATATATGAAAAAACATGTTTCTTTTTAAAAATATTTTATTTATTTATTTTTAGAGAGACGGGAAGGGAGGGAGAAAGAGCGGTAAAAAACATCAATGTGTGGCTGCCTCTCATGTGTCCCCTACTGGGGATTGGCTTGCAACCCTGGCATGTGCCCTGACTGGAAATCGAACCAGTGACCCTTTGCTTCAGAGGCCCATGCTCAATCCACTGAGCCATACCAGCCAGGACTAACATGTTTCTTTAAAGATTATTTACTTATTCATTTTTAGAGAGGGGAGGGAGAAAGAGAGGGAGAGAAACATCAATGTGTGGTTGCATCCCATGTGCCCCATACAGGGGACCTGACCTTCAACCCTGGCATATGTCCTGATTGGGAATAGAACTGGCAACCCTTTGGTTCATGGGCCGGCACTCAATACACTAAACCAATACAGCCAAGGCAAAAGAAAAAAAACATGTTTTTGTTGTCAGATGGCATGATTATCTATTTTTTAAAATCTCAAGTCTTCATGAAAATAAACAATAGCTAATATATTGAGATTTTAGGATACAAGGTGAATATGCAAAGTCAATTTCCTTCCTATATTCCGTGAACACTTGGAATTTGATATTTATAAAGCCATACTATTTATAATATCACTGAGAATAGTAAATCACTCAGGTAAAATTCTAACAAAAATATATGCAGGACATAAATGTATAAAACCTGTATGATATACAGGAGACAACTAAATCAAATTCTCAATGGCCACAGCTTGGACAACTAGAGCAACTGACTGAAGTAGTGTTAGATTTTAATGCTAAAAATAAAGTAAATATCCATAGGTCTGTACTGAAATCATGAAGAAAAAAGACAAGAAAAAAGAAAGGAAAGATGGGAGGAAGAAATATAAAGAGGGAGGGAAATAGTAATATCTCTTCCCCTCCATATACAAACATATATACACACAGAAAGAACAGTACATATTACTTGAAACATATTCATAATAAAAAGGCAAACAATTCTGAAAGCAGATATAAAGAAAGAGAAAAAAGTTAATAATTCTCATTTGCTTGTGCAAAGGCCAGGAGATAAAAATGAGAATATCCTTCATGAGGTAAAGTGAACGTCTGACTAGAACATTAACAAATGCTGGAGACAGGATAGAACCAGATGATAGGGTACATTAAAATGTTAGAAAAAACTCTCTTTGATATTACTTTATTTTTCTTCTACTTGCAAACTACTAAATATACTAAATGAAACTTTTTACTGACTAGTAACAACACATTTTTAGTGCTTAAGTACTTAATATAATATTGCTCTAAAATGTGTCACAAAGGATTAAATGATGTGCACCTTGCTATCTATACCAACAAAATGTTTTATTAGTGGGGCTGAAGAAAAGAAACAGAACAAAACGCTTAAACTAGTGTTCAACTGAATGAAAAACTCTGGTAGCATAAGCAGTAATAGCAGACATTGTCCCATCTTTTTAAACAATTCAATGGCAAGAAGAAAGACTGTTGATTTACACATTTTATTTTTTTTCATTTGTACTGTTACTTTGATGGTTTTTCTTCATTTTTGAATTTTAGTTTCCTTCCTAAATATCATCCTCATATACAACATTTTTTAAAAGACATTTTCCAATATTGATTCTTTGATATTTCTCCTGATATCTGAGCATTTTCTGGACATCAGAAACTTGCCTATTATATCCAGCACTGAATCTATCATCATTTTTGTCACCCCATTCCTGTTACAACTCACTCTTTTGGTGTTTATTCAGTCCTCCATCATGTCTCTCCTAATATGATTGAATAAGTCAGTATTGGGGATGAATGATAAAGAGGCAACTCTCAGTGTGTTCTGAAGTTTAGAAGGCTTGAATGCCATGTAAAAGTATATATATAGATATTAGTGAGGCCTGGAGAAGGAGAATATTCTGCAATTTTTGATACACAACAGTCAATAAACAGTGAACAAGTTGAGGAGTTTTGCAGACACATAAGAGTAATCAAAATTAAGTCTAGTGAGGGAGAAATTTGTCACAATACAGCACTATTGAATAATGTCAGGCATTTTAAATGTAGATAAATGAACATAAGTGGAATGAGTTTTGGAATCTATTATTACTTTCAGATATTTGTTCGGTCATTTGTAAAATAAGCTGGTCTGTTTCTATTTCTTTATATTTTTTTTCAGGATTTATCCATTAGTGAGGATATGGGAGCCAATACCTAAATACCAGTGCCCCCATCTTTACCAAAACACCAGTGTCCTCCTTCTTGCATATGTTTTAGACAGTTCTGTGTGGTAAAGTGCTTGTGTGTACCATTGCATACCAGTTATTATAACTTTGGAAGCCTGACTGCTTAACTGTCCCTGTGAGTAGTCAGTCAACTAACACATGGAATGATGCACCGTGTTAATTAAATGAAACCCACAGTTAGATACTCTAAATACAAAAATATAGGAAAGCTTTATTAACACTTCTTCTTAAATCACTGCCTCATAATTAATCAGATATAGGAAAAATCTTCGAATTCAGTTTATCTAATGCATGAATATAGAAAATAGCTTACCATTTACCTTAAAATAAATTATGATAATACAATAATAAATGGCAATTTACAACTAAAATATAAACATTACTAAGGTCTTAAGTCACCACCGAGTAAGAATATATGCAAGTCATATCAATATGTGAAAAAAAATTACTTACTTACATGTAATTTTATATTTTTATAAATACATATTTCAACTTAGTTGCATATTTTAGCTTACAAAAATTATAGCAAATTATGTTCCAGCAAATAAGTAGTGATATTTAATGATGCTAATATTAAAATATACCATTAAAATAATGGTTATAATTTTTCTGTAAGTTAATGTGTTTTTTCTCCTATGTTCTAGCTTTTAGTATTGAACTTTCATATTAATACTCTTCTGTCATTTGAAAACAAATAAAGAGGCTGCCTTTTAAAAACAATTTGCAAGCAATTCATTTTGTGTGAACAGTCAGAATTTTAGATTCAATGCAGAGCTCATTAGTGTCTCTTTAAAGTTGAGGTTGCTCATAACATTAATAGTGTTGGAATTCTACAAGGTTGTTGGTGAAAATGCACAAGACATTAATGTTGTTGAAGGAAAATGTATCCAGAAGAATGTGCATATCTCTGAATATAAACAAAGGGGTAATAAATCTATAGTTTTTCTTTTCAGCAGTTCCTTCTTTTATATTCCACTTATTTTTGTTGTAGCTGATAATATTACTAATATTTAGTAATTATCAGTATCTCAATTACCTTAAAAATAAAATATTCAATAAATGAGAATTAGATCAGAAATGCAAATTTCACAGGTCTTTTAGTGAGTGAACTCTGACAATGGGGTAAATGTCTGGTAGGCAATAAAATATCAAGGCAGAAATATCTTGAATATCAGCTTCTATTTTCAGATTCATAAAAACAAGCAATGTTGATAACAAATATTTGTGTGAAATTTGAGCAAAACAGCTGTAGCCCGTTTAGGTACAATTTACCACCAAGTATCATTTAAGAGTAATCTTTTACTTTTTATAAATCAATTTCTAATTTAGTAATTTCTTTCAGAAAACTTTCAGTTTTTACCATCTGCCTATAACTCAAATTTAATGAACACTTATTTGCCTAGTGCTAGTCTATTTACATTTCCACAGATGTCATTACTTGATTTTAAAAATTTTCTGAGGTATAATCGTTTTTTCATTTTACAGATGAGGAAAACCAGGCTCCAAATTTATACATAACTTATTCATGGTCAGATATCTAATAAGTGGTGTGTAACGGAAGAAAAAATAATGTCCCTCTACCCTGCTGAGTCCTTAGCTGAGATCCGTAATAAAACACAGATTAACAAGAGAAAACAAACTAGCTTTTTACTATGTATATACCTCATGTATATATAGGAGGTATCCAGGATAAAATAGGGAGTTTCCCAGGGTGGCTTTGAATTCAGACTTAAATACCATCTTATTAGGAAAAGGGGAGCGCAGATGTAGGCATCTTAGGGAAAAGTAAATTATTTTAAAAATAATAAATCAGATATTAGCATTGTAGATAGGAGTGTGATAGATGGTGACAAAGTCTGTCCAGCTATGGTGTCACTTATTAGTTTCCACTGCTGGACTAAGAGTCAATCTTACCTGGGAGAGAAGACTCCCAGGGAGAGGATTTATAACAACTGAGTTTCTTTTGGGGGGGTCTGTGCTTAGGCAGATAAGGGAAGTTTAAAAAAAGCCTCTCTAGAAAGTTGCTGCTTTTCAAGTGCTTATTTGAAAAACTCAAAATAGTCAATATATCAAAGTGGCCTATTTCGCAGCGGCACGTCATAAACTTGAACAGTCGTAATTTGGGTTGACATATTATGTTACCCTTCAGGTAACCCCTAGCAGTTTGATTACCCAACCATGCTTTTGACCATAGTATCTTCCTGTCATCCTTATTCTTCATGCTAAATTGGTTGAGAAGCTCATTCATTAATGTGTTCCTTCCTATGTTCATTAGTTTATTCATGAAAGTTAAATGGAGTTACTGATGGTTCCAAAATTTTAACTTAGTAGCCCATTTTTCATATTTGGCTCACAGATATGTTTAATTTGGCATGGAAGCTACTTTTGTTTTAAAAGTAGTTTAAATCAACTAGAAATATTAAGATTTTTGAGAAACCCAAACTCCCGGCTTCTCCTTGAAAACCTGGAAAACTGAGCCTGCAAGAGTGTGCCACAACAGAGACTTGAAGTGCAGGGACACTTCCATGGAAAGGGACATGCCACCCTCCTGAAATTTTCTTATGCAATGTTTAGTATTTGTGTAAGTGTTACACTTATTTGTATAAGTGTTAGCTTAGAACATGCTGGCAGACTTGAATTGAAGGAATTTACTAGACACATGGAGGAATTTAGCTACATTTTGCAGATTTTAGTAAATTCTAGTCTAGTATAGAGGAAAGAGAAAAGAAGTATCACAGCATTTTGTCTTTCTGGTCTGGAGACAACACCCATGCTTGCTGAGTGTCAGATGATCCTGCACCTTGATAAGTTTTAAAAGTTAATTTCAAGTTGTAGTTAGTGCTTAAATTTAAGGTGTCAGAAATAACAAGAAAATATATTATTGGCACCTGAGAGGATTTATCAAAATAGAAGAAACTATTCATTGAATTCATCACTTCATGAAAATATTTTCTGTTGCAATCTCTTCATTAGAAAGTTAGCACCATGTCTCTGTATCTTCCGGCCTGATCTATTTGAGAGCATCTTCCACTGGGATACAGTTTAGGACAGGGAGCAGATTAGCCATGAATCTCCATTTCAGTGTATTGTTTCAAAACAAAGGCCACCGAAATAGTCAATCCATCAAGTTTTAGGCAGTTTCGAGACTTGCTTCTAAGACAAGGACAAAATAAGGACCATGTTCACATTTAAAGTCCCTTACTCAACATGAACAAAAACGTCTGCTTTTGTTTGCTAGATTATTTTATTGGCAGAAATTTAAAATAGAACGTACCTATTATTCTAACAAAAGTTATTGCCAGAGAAATCCTAGCTGTGGCATAAAGCATCTTATAGGCAACCACTGAGGCAGCTTTAAAAGTGCTGGGGCATTTGGTGTTGGTGTACTGCTATAGGCAGAACTAGATCTATCTACACAGACAGACAACTTGTTATGTGACCAGTGGGGTCAAGTTGCTTCCTTGACTCAGGGTGAGCCTGTAACAAGTGACATGAAGTAGTGACAACTATATGTTGTTTCCAATATTTTTCAGGGTAGGTTATGTACAGAAACAAAGGCCCTAGTAATCTCAGTGGTTCTTCAGTGAGATTAGGGGATAAAATAAGGATAGAGAGTTAAGACAGGAAAAACAGGTAAAGAATATTTTAAAAAAGAACCATCAGAAGTAACATCAGAATGTATTCCTTAATATCTCAATGAGAAAATCAATAAATGAAAATACCCATAATGATTTGGATAAGCAGAAAACAAAACAGGAATTGGGAATGCAGTGTGGAGTCAGTGATGCTTGATATTCAGTGTCAACTTGACTAGGCTAAAGGATGCCCAGAGAGCTAGTAAAACACAATTTCTGAGTGTGACTGTGAGGGTGTTTCCAGAAGAGATTTAATATTAAATCTTCAGGCTGAATAAAAGTCAGCTCTTACCAACCAAAAGACGGCAACATTATGCCATCTATTGAGCCCCCAAATAAAGCAAAAAGCAGAGGAAATTTGAATGTTTGCTTTTTTTTCCAAGCCAGAACATTCATCTTCTCCTGCCCTAGGGATATCGGGGTTCCTGGTTCTGGAACTTTCAGACTCTCAAATTTATACTAGTAGCCTCGTTTCTCAGTCCTTTAGACTGGACTGGGAACTTCACCACTGGCTAACTTAATGGTGGCCTTTGGAATTGGACTGAATTGTACCATGAACTTTGCTGGTTTTCCAGGTTGCAGAAGGCAGATTATAGGACTTCTCTGCCTTTATAACTGCATGAGCCAATTTCTGTAATAAATATCCTCTTATGTACATATATATATTCTGATGGTTCTGTTTTCTTGTTTGTTTGTTTGTTTGTTTTTTAAGAACTCCAACTACTTGAGAATCACAAAGAAAAATGGGGAAATTTCCACTTACCAATTTTCTATCAACAAATATTTTGGAACTCTTATTTGTGAGAAATCCAGCTCTCAGGATTCAGTTATGACTCACTGTGATGGGAAGGGTCAGCTATAAATCAAACAGTCACAGAAAAAAATAAAAACTCACCAGTATGATAAATGCAACCAATTAAACATATATAGCAGGGGATCTGATCCCAGAGGTCAAGGACAACTCTCATGATGAAATGGCTTCTGTTCTGGGGTCATAAAAAGAAGAAATAGTGACATAATCAGATTTAAATTGGGTTTAATAGAGTTGCTAGAATTCTCAGGAACAGAAACTTTAGTAGAATTGAGATGGGCTGTTAAAGAATTGAATGGGGTTCTAGGAAACTGGCCCAGTGATGACTAACTATTTTTCATGCAACTTTAAAAATGAGTTAATTGAGAGCATATAGCCACCGTGGATTAAAAATAATCTAAAATAATTTATAGTACTAAAAATAAGACCAATACCAACTATTTCTAAATCTATAATACAAATATTTCTCACCAACACCGCCACTTTAGTTTTCATAGCATTCTAATAGGTTATCACACATCCACCCTCTTCTTTTTAAGTTTTAAAATTTACATGAGGGATTCTGTTAAGACAGACCACATCACTCCTATGCAAAATGCTCTGATTCTGTCCCATGTAATTCCCAACAAAACTCAATGTCCACATTGCCCTGCATGATCTGCTTTCCTCACTCATCTTTAGATAGCGTGTGAACTCGAACATGGCAAGCACCAGCCTTTCGAAAGTCGCAGCTCCTGTACTGCTCTGCATTCAGTATTCTTTCCCCAGCTAGTGACGTGGATCACTATCCATTCTATTCGTGTCACTGTTGAAACTATATATAAAATAGATTTTCCATAATAACCCTGTATAATATAGCACCCTTATTGCTCTAAATTATTTTTAGCCATTATCTCTACTAGTATGTACCTACTTTTTGTGCACTGCTGGATCCCCACCATTAGAAGGCATGTATGTGAGAGCAGGAGGTTACTTGAAGGCTGCATTCCCAGTACATAGTAAATTGCCAAGGACAATACAGGTCTCTAGTACGTATTGTAGCCAGTTAGTGGTAAATTAATGAACATAAATACTACTAAGGGGTGTTTCTTACCTACTAAGTTAAGAGATACTAAGCTTCATAAATAATGTATGTTTTTTATCAATATAATCGCAGTATACATTTTGTAAATGTCAGTTTCTGAATTATTCTTTACACCCCTGACATTTTGAAGGATTCTGATCTGGTCTTCTGTATTGCTGATGTTAAAGCTTAGATGGACAGGACTTTGCTGTGGAATGACATGAAGTGTGAGCTGCTACAGAGAACTATACACACGATAAATTAGGCTCCAAAGTTTAAAGACAGTCAGGATTTTCTCTTTGTTAATACTACATACACCTTCCCCCATCCATTAGTGTGAAAAGATTGAAAATAGAATATATATTTCATCATTTTTTCTCATGCTTTTCTGAATTTTAATAGAAAAAATAATATAATTTCCATGTAATGAGTGGAGTTAATTCTGGATCTCACCATTAAATATATTTTTAAATCATATGTAAATAGAATATACGATCATGGAGATTTAAAAATAAAACTATGCATTATGGTTTTCTTATAATGTAAAACTATAATGGAAATATCAGGTTTATAAAGACATAATGATCTGTAACATTTTAGTTTGTGAAAGAAATAAATGAGTATGTGTGTACTGATAATGTCATAACTGTAAGTTTGTTTTTTGAATTGAGATGTTTACATTTTAGAAGCACATTGAATAGTCATTTTTTGTTCATGGTTAAATGTCAAGACATCTAATTCCATTAATTTTCCAATATTGGGTTTTAGTCTGTCACTTCATACCACTTTTGCATATTTTGATGAAAATGCAAATATGAACTGTATGTCTCTGAAAGTTCCTGCCAATGTTAACTCTCCTCTATTGACTATATACATATATAATGTTCATTAATATTATGACTGCACCTGTGTGATGGAAGCGGTGCAAAGAACGAATGGCGTGTTTAGTCTTCACCTAACACAGCAAAAGGATATTTTATCTCTCGAGGTCAAGTTAAAGGAAATACAGTGTCTTCCACATTCTTATCTGTGGGGAACATGCCTCAAAGGCCCCCCAGTGGATGCCTGAAAACATGGATAATACCAATCTCTAAATATACCATGTTTTTTCTTATAAATGTATACTTATGATAAAGTTTAAACTACTCTCGTACATTGGGTTCAATATTAAGTAAAATAAGGGTTACATAAACACAAGCGCTGTGACACCACAGCAGTCAGTCTGACACCCAAGACCACTGAGTGACTAGAGGTTGGTGGTTACAGTGTGGATACGGAACACCAGGGATAATTCACCTCCAGGACAGAATAGAGTGGGACAGAGTTGAATGCAATGAGATTTCATCATGCTACTCAGAATGATGCAACATTTAAAACATAAATTGTTTAGTTTTGAACATTTTTAATTTTGATTTTTTTCATTCATGCAAATAAAGGGGAAATTAATATTTTCAGACAGCAGTTTATTACAGTTAACTGAAACACAAAAAATAAAACCATAGATAAAGGGGGACTACAGTGGTTATTTTGTGAGGAAGTGGGATCATTATATTTAAATAGACTCCATTCATCATGATCAAAATTATTAAATGAAAAAAATAAATTTAAAGTGTGTTGTTGCCAAAGTTATTTTTAAAATGTTCTCCAGAAATTTTGTGAGTTCATGATCAGTGATGCTTTGCATACAGAATATTACATCAATCTTTGTAAATAAACGCATACAATGTTAAGTTTATTTTGAGGAATGACCTTGTAGCTGATTAGCAAACTTTGTTCTGTGCATATTCTATCCCTCAAATTTATCTCACAGATTCTTCCAAGATGGAACACTAATTTTTAAAAACTTGTAGATTAGTGTGCATATTTGCTGTATCTTTGCCCATTTGATATTATACCCATCGAATAATAGCTATTGGAAAAGCATATTAAGTTGTAAGTATTACTTGGTTCATGACAAACTGCACCAGAGAAAATATCCAAAATGATATTTTTTCAAGCATGAGTCTAAGATAAAAATTATAGAAAACACAGTGATATCTGTGTTTTCTGTGTTGCATCACTGATACAACACAGTGTATCAGTGATACATCTCTCTTGCAGCTTGCATTTTTGGGGTTCTACAGAGAAACAGAACCAATTATGTAATATATATATATATTAGTAAAAATATATATTAGTAAAAAAAATATATATATATATATATATATATATATATATATATATATATATACACACACTAAGGCTGAGAGATTCTAAGATCTGCATTTGGCAAGCTGAAGACCAAGGAGAATGAATGTTTCATGCTGAATCCAAGTTGAAAGGCAGGAGATAACTAAGGTATCAGCTTAAACGAGGTCACACAAAGGAAGAGAACTCTTTCTTACTAAGTCTGATTATGTGCAGGCCTTCAACTGCTTGGAAGAGGCCCACTCACACTGGCGAGTGCAGTATGCTTTCCTCAGTCTAAGGATTCAGATGTTAATCTCCCACAGAAACGCCCTCATAGAGACACCAAGAATGAAGTTTAACCAGCTGTCTGGGCACCTTGTGGTCCAGTCAGGTTGACACATAAAATTAAGCTTCATAGCTAACTCGCAAACTGAAGTTAATATCTTCATAGAATTTTAAAGGTTAATTGTTTAACATCAAAAAGGGATTGCACCATTTTATTTAAAATTAAACATCATGTTTTTCCTAAAGTGTTCATCTTTATCATTTAAATCTATATATTATTAAAATAAGAAAACACATAGAAACTTGCTTTCTTAACAATTGTGTTTAGGCTAGAAATGTTTATTTTTATATTAATAAGACTACATTCTCTAAAACAAATGTAAAAAACCACATTAATTATAGTATGTAGAAGGACTAAATTAATTTAACTACCATGTTAGGTAATAAATTACAGATTGAACTTTTCAAAAACTTTATAAAAGACATTATTTAATATAATTGAAGTTTATACTACACACATGCTCATTTTATTGGAAGTATTGCTCAACAAGACAAAACTTAGAGATTCTTTTTCAATTTTTGCAATTAAAGGTCTATCATGATCGACACATACCATTTCTCAGTAGAATGATGTGGGCAATGGAGACACTAAGCTTTGAAATAAAATTACTCTGAGCAGTCATGGTGCATCACCTAATTATACACATGGTAACAGGAGGAGACTTGACTTCGACTGGTGAACACACACTGTAACATGCTGATGACATTTTATAGACTTGTATACTTGAGGCCTATATAATTTATTAACTAATGTTACTACAATAAATTTAAGAAAGTTGAAAAAACAAACAAAAGGTGAATCAACAATAAAACACTGGAAACAGAGTCTGACACCTAAGGAACGTAAAATATAAGATGCCACAGTAGAAGTGTGTGAAAATCAACATATGGCAGGCAGACTGGGTGTGTAGCGCAAATTATGCATTGTTTCTTTGGACTCTAAATACCACATTAAAAGAGTAATAGCAGGCATTTTTTGAAAACCTGAAAAACTGGAATAATCCGGAGATGATCAATTATCTTAACATACCAGAATTTTTCTCACCTATAGTATTGCCCAAATGTTCTACCACATCCTCTTTACCACACCTTATACAGAGTTCTTGTGGTTTCTGTCATTTTGCTATCCCTTTCATGATAATCAATAATAAATAATTATCCGCTTAACATGAAGCACTGTAATGTGTAATTTTATTCCATTTTGAACTCATGGTATAAGTTTTAATATATAAAAATTCAATTCATTTTTGAGACATATAATATGAGCTTATAAAAATATCTTTAAGACTAATTTTGCATGTCCCATTTTACTTGAAATTGGGTATGGATTAGTGATGAAAAATTTATAAAATCAATAGAAGTACAATTATTTAAGGATTTATTAATTTATGCTATAAATTTTATAATAGTAAGTCAATACATTTAGTAGATTTTGGCTCAGATACTGCAAATTTTCAAAAAATCTGTGAACAAGGTTTGTTGATATAAAACAGGGGAAAAATTGGAATAGCCTACTGGGGAAAAAACAAGGATTAGAGCTGTCTTAATATCCTACTCTCTTATAACAATAATCCTTAATTATTGTTATAAGAGAGTAAATGCAACATCAGGAAACTCACAGATGGTGCTACAGAGAATGTGGAGAAAGTTTATTAAGGACAACAAAATAATGAAAGAAGTTGAGAAAATAAAAGTTAGAGAAAAATTTTATGAGATAGTATGAAATAAAGGAGTTTTTTCAAAACTTGAATATTATAATAAACATAAGATTATTCAACATATTCAAAAAGACTGTTAAAGAAAGCTCATATCTCCCAATATCATTTGTTGAAGAGGATTTTTTACTCCATTTTAAGCTTCTGCCCACTTTGTTGAATACTAATTGACCATAGAGACCTGGGTTTATTTCTGGGCTGTCTATTCCATTCCATTGATGTATGTGTCTTCTTATGCTGGTACCAGACTGTTCTGATTATGGTGGCCTTGTAATATAGTTTGATGTGAGGTATTGTGATCCCACCTACTTTGTTACTCTTTCTCAAAATTGCTCTTGCTATTTGGGCTCATTTATGGTCCCATATAAGTTTTTGAAATGTTTGTTATATACTTGTGAAATATGTCCTTGGTATTTTAATAGGACAGCTACATGCAAAGAAATAAAACTCACCCACCAACTTATACCACACATAAAAATAAACTCAAGTTTGTTAAAAGACTTAAATAGAAGTTACAACACCATAAAAGTCCTAGAGGAGAACTTAGGCAAGAAAATCTCAGTATTCCACGCGTAATATTTTCACCAATATGTCCCCTAGAGCAAGGGACATAAAGGAAAGAACAAACAAATGGGACTTCATCAAAATAAACAACTTTGGTGCAGCGAAAGAAAACATCATCAAAATGAAAAGGGAACCAAATATATGGGAAAATATATTTGCCAGTGATACCTTGGACAAGGGTTTCATCTCCAAAATATATAAAGAACTCATACAGCTCCACTCTGGGAAGACAAACAATCCAAATAAAACATGGGCAAAGTACCCGAAAAGACATTTCTCCAAGGACGTATAGAGGGCCTAGAGACATATAAAAAGATGCTCAATATCACTAATCGTCAGAGAAATGCAAATTAAAACCACAATGAGATTCTATCTCACACCTGTCGGCATGCTATATTAATACGTCTACAAACAACAAGTACTGGCAGAATGTGGAGAAAGGGGAACTCTTGCACTGTTGGTAGGAATGCAGCCTGGTGCAGCCTCTTTGGAAAGCACTGTGGAGATACTTGAAAATATTAAATATGGATCTGCATTTTGACCCAGCAATCTCACTTCTGGGCACATATCTGAAGGAACCCAAAACAATAATATGAAAGACAATAAGCACTTTTATGTTAGTCGCAGCATTATTTACAATCACCAAGATATGGAAGCAGCCCAAGTGTCCATCAATAGATGAGTGGATAAAACAACTATGGAACCTTTATGCAATGGAATACTTCTCGGCCCTAATAAAGAAGAAAATTTTACCCTTTGTGACAGCATGGATGGACCCGGAGAATATTATGCTTAGTGAAATAAGCCAGTCAGAGAAAGACAAATACCATATGATTTCACTAATATGTGGAATCTAATGAGCAAACTGTTTCAACAAGCAAAATAGAGACAAATTTGTGGATAGAGAACAGGATGACAGCTAAGGGCGGCAGTGAGGTTAGGGGGTGGAGGGATTGAAGAAAAGGAGAATGGACTCATGGACATGGAAACCAGTGTGGTGATTGTTGGGGAGAGAGGTATAAGGGAAGCAAATTAAAATGGAAAATACAGTGAAAATTAAATAAAATATATATATATGTTATTATTTTTAAAAATAGAATTTGAGACAGTTGAATATTATAAAAGCATGAGCATAGAAGATTAATCAAACCTACAATTCCCTATTTCATTAATTGTTAGTGATGTAAATTAAGTATTTATTTAAGCTCTCTTAATAACAGTTCTTTCATATATAACATATAAATCTTTAATAATTAGAAGAGTTAGTATATGTATAGAAAATACAGCATAGGGTTTTTGTGAGTGCAGTTGGAAGTATTCAGTTATAGCATTAAACTTTTATTATAGAATGTAATGATTTTTTTCAACATGGGGAATATCTAAACAACACAAAAGTTATTTTGTTACATGTGCTTAGCCTTTGAAATCATCTGCTTAATCTTTGAATTATTTCTGTCTGAAGTCATTGTTGTCAACAAACAGCTGTAATGCATACACTGCAGCAAAACTAGCTGTTTTTATTAAGGCTTACATGATTATCCTTCCAAGTAAAGCCATCAAGTGAGAGGAAGAACTAAAAGGCCCCCAAAGTTCTGACACCCTGGAGTAATGGTGGACCACAAATATTTTCTGAATCAGGGTCCTAGATCTGTGGTTCCAACTGGTAATTGATAAGAAATTCACCTGGGACTGTCTTCAAAACCAGAGAACAGCAGGCCTCTTCTTAAAGATGCTGAAATATGTAGGACTGTAAGAGAATATTAATATATCTGTTAACATCCCTAGGAGAATCTTATCATTAGCCATATTTGGAAAATGAGCTTAATCTACACCAAATGGTTCAAGTTTTATATATATATATATTTCAGGAAAAATTAAATGTACTTTTGTTTTATTGTGCCAGAACAAACTTTGTATATGATAAATATATAATTCTTATTCAAATATATATAAGCAGATGCAAAAGTTCTGTTTAAATCAGTGAAGGGGCTGCTAGAATGATAATGCCATTCAAAAAAGATTGCCAAAGATGAAAGTTTGAAGTAAAACTGCTAAATTACATATAATTGGCTAATGTCCCATAGGACAATAAACCCATCACTTTTTGAATTGTCTTGACTTCTAGACTGAAGTTAGCTACGTCATTAAAAACCTAAAAATCTTTTTCATTTTTCCATTTTGTCACTCATTATAAGTAACTTGCTAGGGCTGTGAAATGTAAAAAATATAAGGAATTTATTTAATAGTAAATAGCATGTCAGAGTTATGTGTTTCTTAGAAAAATAAATGATCCTTCCGTGGGCTTGTAATGCCCCAGTTATACTAAAATGATTTGCAGTCAATGTTTTGTTTCAATTCTAAAGCTGGGGTAATTATTCTTAATAACAGTAAGGTTACATAAATCATATATTTGATTTTCTTTTTATTTATATATTCATAATAGTTATTTAAAACTCAATATATGTGTGGCCTCAGAAGTTGAGAAAGCGGTTTGTTTTTAAGGGGTTTCACTCAAGGCCTAAACTGTGAGTTAAAAACTGTGTTGAATGACTACACCTAAACCAAACTATATTCAAGCGATAAAAGTTGATATTTGCATTGTTTAATGGAAAAAATTATGTATCAGAACCATTGAGCTGCTAATTAGCAGAGAAAGAAAACTAATAATAATGCATCAAACAAAAAATATCTTTACATTCCAGAACTGGGTAAGCTTATCCTGAATCAATCTCAAATTAAAGGTAAAAACAGTTTTAAGCAGATTATCTTTTCTATGAAAGTCAAATTAACAGAACATTTTGTACCAAATACATACTTTTATCCTTGCTTTTTGTGGAGAAATTAAGGTTACTATACAATCATCAGCTTATTTAAACCCATTATTTCAGCCACATAATGATGTTCAGGTGTCATACATTTAATTCACTTATTTTATTTAAACTACTTTATCCTTAGTTTGGTACTATTTTAAAATACGTAAATAGTCTGTTCTCTTGGTGACATGAGTGTAGACAGTGAAATAGTGAGTAATTGGTCATATCAAGCTTCCTGAAGATTATGAAAGCTGCAATAACTCTTTTTTATGTAATTCTATGCATACCATCACTTTATATATGATTTAGGTATACAAAAACATTGATAATAATAATAAAAATAACAACATTTATAAAAGAGAAACTAAAAACATCTTCCTACCAATAAATGTAAGCATTGGGTTCAGAAGTTAGTTTAAGCTCATATAATGTATATGCATATGAATCTAAAGAATAAGACAGAAAACTGTACTTGAACAATAATTAAGTTAAAAAATGGTTAAAAAAGAATATTACAACAAATTATATGAAGTAGTTCAGAAAAGTAAATACCAAATATTTTACATACTGTCATATTTTACTTGCCTGTTTACCTTATGTTTACTTTTCTATAATCATGTGAAATGATAGAAAATCTATTGACCTTTCTATCATCTATCTATGGATCTGTCCACCATCTATTTATCGGTCATCTATGTACTTCTCTTGGTCTCTTCCCTCACTGTTGGCACAGAGCTCCTAAGACCAGTATACTTTCCTCAGTGATCCAGCAGCAGGAGCAGATTCTGTCGTAATATTTGGTCTTTGACCCAGCTTTCCAACACAGAGTTCCCTAAATCTCTTAAATTTCCCAGGTGATAGCAGTGTTTTTTGTTCTAATGAGGTGATTCCTGCCGGGTTCTTAGATGGTCATCAGAAAGGCCAAGCCATGATTAGAAGTTTGACATTTTCAGCCCCATTTTCCAGAGAAGGCAGAGGGTCTAGAAATGGAGATAATGACTAATAAGACCTAGTGATAAATAAAGCCTCCATACAAAATCCCCCAAGTGTGGGGCTCAGAGAGCTGCCAGTCTGTGACTGCACGTGGAGGTTCAGGAAACCAAGTTTTATCTTGTACTCTAGAAAGGAACACTTGCTAAAGTCTTTCCCGAACGTACATTTATATAATCATAGTTCATTTATATCTGAATGTGGTGGCTTAGCTTGCTTTTAAAAAGATGTTTCTCACTCTCTCACAGGGATAGACAAAGTAAATGAATGGATTTATGTTATCCCACATTTCACCCCCAAACGTTCATTGTGATCAAGTCCAGCTTCAATTAAAGTTTGGCTCTCCAGTAAATCCTCAGAGCTGCCTCCAGATTTTCAGCATAGAAGAAAACTCTCTTCTGGCGGTGTGGAAATGAGTAGCTACTACTCTAATGCAAGCAGCACATTCTTAGACTATTCTCAAATCCAGCACTATGAGGGATGCCTCATGTATACTCTGAGTTCCATTTTATCTTGTTACCTCTTCCTCTTTGATATGTACAACAAAGCATAAATGTTTCTGCTAAAAGCATCCACCTTTCCTCCCACAATTTTCTATTGGTAACAGTAATGATAAGCATGAAACATGTGAGGATAATAACACACAATCTCAATCTGCAGAATAGAAAGATGTTTGAGACAAAGGCTTCACATCTATTTCTTTGGGTGGGTAGATATCATTTCTATTTCAACTAGATACCTCAGGTGTTCGATAGTTTGGGGGCAAGCCTTTATTCCCTATAACCATTAACTTAGTTATATTTATTTAATAACTCAAATTTTTATTTTTGGCTAATAGGTTTCCTTCAGACATTCTTTGAAGGGCCATTCTTTACAAAATCCTGTGGTCAAACTTCATTAGTGAATTTTATTTCAGGTTTACTCACATGTGGTCTAATGAGGCAAAGACCAATATGCAATTAGCATAAGTGACATTTTTATATTTCTTATTTTTATAAAGTATCACTGTAGATTGCATTACAAAATTAGCATAATTCTTTACAAGAGAGCCATTTGTTTTCCTCACTTTTGGTCAGGATTCAATTTAACAAATGAATAGTAAAAAACCTGCAGAATAAAAGTATAAATTATAAAACATATTATTTGTTATAAAGAAATACCTCAGTGAATCATTATCCCTGAAAACCAAATTTTATCTATTGATTTATAAATGAATCATCATTTTTAAGTCAATTTTACATTTCCCATTTCCCACTTTGAGAGAGAAAATATGAATAAGTCATGTTGCCTATTTGAAAAGAAATTATAATTTATTTTGGAAATAAATACACAAACAAACAAATGCCCCTTGAAATAGAAAGCAACACATTCCAACACAGGAATTATAGAGAAAAGAGTGTAAAAAATAAGATGTCAGAGTGATATGGCATCTAAATACCTTGAATATCTCTCATGCTGCAAATCTAAAAAATATGAATTAAATGAAAACTATATATGTGTAACACAAATATAGTGTAAGCAGTTTGTGTAAGCACATAGTGTATGTACATGCATATATATAATACATATATGTTTAGAAATTAAGTAAAAATGGTCAGAGACAAAATTTTTTAATGAAACCAAAGTCCAGAAAAGAAAGTAAATCTAGATGCTAACAGTTGGCCTAGAGAAGGGGTGTCAAACTCATTTTCACTGGGACCACATCAGCTTCATGGTTGCCTTCAAAGGGCCAAAATAATTTTAGGATTGTGTAAGTGTAACTACTTCTTAACTGATAAGGAGTTGAAATTATATTCAGCCCTTTGAAGGAAATCACGAAGGCTGATGTGGCCCCCAGTGAAAATGAATTTGACACCCCTGGCCTAGATGTTAGCAGGGGATCATGCTGATTTATTGTGTTCCAGAGCTTTGGTTTTAATCAATGAGAAACAGAATAAAGAAAAAAATAGAACAGAGAAGAAAACTAATTTTAGCAAATGTCAAGAATTAGGTTAAAGACCCTACATAAACCTTGTCTATGCCCAAAGTACGTAAACTTGAAAGAGGCCACTTTTAAAAAGAGAATTAGGAAATGTGTTATTCTACCTTTATCCTTGATAAAAGGGCAAAGTCTCTACCACATTTATCCCCTGAATTACGTCCATTGTTTTTGAACCTTCAGTTACCTTGAAGGAAAAAAAAAAGGAACTTCTCTATGTTGTTACACACCTTTAACCCAGGACTCAATTAATTTCCTCAGAAAAATGTTCTAAGGAATGTGAACTCCCAATTCATCTACAAACATCAATCAGAAAGAAAAGACCATTTTTAAGCACAAAGATTAGAGTGACAATTCACTTTCAACCATCCACAACAAAAGACAGAAAACAGCCATGAGAAGAAATGTTGTGTAAGAATCAACATTAACTCAAAACTGCATATTAAGAGATTATTTTTTTAATTTGTGAGCAGGGATTTTAATGAATTTTTTGAAAAAAATACAGTCTTCAATACCATTTTTCTTTAAAGGAGCTCATATCATATCAAAGAAGGGGAATACACTCTAAAAAGAGTTCTGAAAAAAGAAAGCCTGTTGATAAAAAACAATGTAAATATTTTTTAAAAGATAATGGAAAATAAAATATAATGACATATCAGTTGGTATTAGTACTAAAATTAAAGAGCAATAGTATTCAATTAGGGAAGGAGTGTTTAAAAGAAGTTCAAGTCTTCTAAGCTCCTGTGAGAGTTTTGAATAACTTAGATTTTGCTACTTTAAATAAATTAACTAGAATAACAATTTGAAGTATAAAAATAGTGGTTAGAACTTCAAAATTAGTAAACACCAGTCAAAAGTAATACATAAAATGGAAGAAGTTGGAAATAAGAAAATGGCTATTGTACTATTGTGGTTCCAACAAGAACACAGAAATGCTGGATCCTGCCTTGTTCTTCATTCATTCACCTTATGGGGTTTCTGGCTTTGGAAATTATTTCCAGAAACAAACACAAAATGAAAAACCACAACACATATATAAAGGCCTCATCTTATTGTGATTTATTTATTATGGTTTATGCTTCAGTATATCATACTAGGGATTTCAAACAGCTTCTGGAGCAGAAAATGCACTGTAAAAATTAAAATAATAGTAGTATGTTTGTGATAGGTGTGTAGATACAGACACATCAGCATGTACAAAATACTGATTATTATCATTAACATTTACTGAATCAAAACTCCCCTGGATGTTCTATGCATTGTACATAAGTTCATCAAATCACATACCTTATGACAAAGTATACTTTTACTTATGTGGTAAAAAAAGGTATTGTGAGTTCTAGATCATCACCATGAAATTCTAGAGACAGAATTCAAATCCAGGCAATCTATTTGCCACACAAATATTTTGCAACGTGGGCATTTTACCTATAAACATTCAGATGATAATGAAATGCATTAGGAATTAGACCTACAGAGAAAGTAGGGGGGCAGGGACAGGGAGAAAGAATGACCAGGGAGAAAGAAGAAAGGGTGGCTGATACTTGTGGACCACCCATGCACAAACGTGTTCTGTCACAGGCTCTGTTCACTTCAATAGTCATCATGGGATTTCTGGAAAGGGGCTGTGTTAGTGACAGTGGTATTCCCCAGAGATGGGCTGCTACGGCTCTGGGTCCGGGTGCTTGGAGTGGACCTGGGTCTACCTTAGTGAGAAAGTCAGGACTCACTTTCTCTGTGACAATGGCAGTTGGTACAGTGCCACTCACAGATTAAGTCATTAGAAAGAGGATCAAAATAACTGAAAAGTTATCTTAGCCGGTGTGAAGTATATACATTTTTAGGTTACCTAAGAAAATAATTTATTTTTCATTAACAAGGACTTCAATAGCAAATTCTTGGTTATCACTGCTTAAAACATTTTAATATACTTTAAGAGTTAAATCATCACTTGTACTTCAACAATTAATAAATAGTTAATAGTACAACTCCAATTATGGAATATTGCCAATATTAGAAGCAATGATTTTAAAAAATAACTCTTCTTGATTACGTGAGATTTTTTTCCTGGGGTTGTGTTTGGTACAATATCTGAAAATCGATGTGATACACTACATAAATGTAATGCAGGGTAAAATGTGTACAACCATAATAGTTGCAGAAAAAGTATTTAACAAAGTCCAACACCCATTTATGATAAAAACTCTCACCGAACAGGGAGTAGAGGGAACGTACTTCAACATAATAAAGAGTGTATATGACAAACTTACAACCAACATCATATTCAATGGGCAAAATCATAAAAGGGTTTCCCTTAACATGGAATGAGTGCCGAACTGCAAAACAAAGGGTTGCTAGTTCGATTTCCAGTCAGGGCACATGCCTAGGTTGCAGGCCAGGTACCCAGTAGGGGGCGCATGAGAAGCAACCACACATTGATGTTTCTCTGCTCTTTCTCCCTCCCTTCCCCTCTCTCTACAAATAAATAAAATATTTAAAAAACAAAGAATACAGCACAGGGACATCTGCTTTTACCACTCTCATTTAACATAGCACTAGAAGTCCCCATCACACCAAAAAGAAAGGAAGTAAAAGGCATCCAGGTTAGAAAGAAAGAAGTAAAAAACTGCCATTATCTGCAAATGATATGATACTCATAAACATATGCTGTGTTTCTAGAGAATCCTAAAGATTCTCTGAAAAAACTACTAGAACTGATACAGAAATTCAGTAAAGTAGCAAGATAAAAAATAAATATTCAGAAATGTATTTTTATACACCAACAATAGACTATCTGAAAGGGAAACCAAGAAAACGATCTCATTTACATTTGCCTCAAAAAATAAAGTACACAGAAATAAATTTAACCAAGGAGGTAAAAGTTTGTACTTGGAAAATTATAAGACACTGAGGGAAGAAAGTAAAGAAGATGCAAGTAAGTGGAGGCATATACTGTGCTCATTAATAGGAAAAATTAACACCATTAAAATTTCTGTAGTACTCAAAGTAATCTATAGTGTCAATGCAATTCCTATCAAAATGCGAATGGCACTATTCACAGAACTAGAAAAAATAGTCCAGACATGTATATGGGACCCCAAAAGAGCCCAAATAACCACAACAATCTTGAGAAAGAAGAACAAAGTTGGAGGCATCATGTTATCTCATATAAAATTATCCTACGAGGCTATACTAACAAATATAACATGGTACTATAACAAACATATAGATTCATGCAACTGAATAAAGAGCCCAGAAAGAAACCCACACTATACGGTCAATTAATATTTGACAAAATGTCAAGAATATAGAATTGGGCCCTACCTGGTGTGGCTTAGTGGACTGAGCACCAGACTCCAAATTAAAGGGTTGCCAGATTGATTCCCAGGCCGGGCACACGCCTGGGTTTCAGGCCAGGTTCCCAACAAAAGGTGCATGAGAGGCAACTGCACATTGATGATTCTCTCCTTCTCTTTCTCCCTCCCTTCCTCTCTCAAAAATAAATAAATAAATAAAATCTATTAAAAAAGAATATAGGAAGGGGTAAAAATAGTCTATTCATTCAATAAATGATGTTGAGAAAATTGAACAGATATGTGAAAAAAGAAAGAGAGAGAGAGAAAGAGAAAGACCTTCTAATTTAATGCTCAAAATGGATTAAAAACTTAAGTGTAAGCCTTGAAACCATCAAATTTCTATAAGAAAAGTTAGGCAGTGTAATCTCAGACATTTATCTTAGTTATACATATATTTCTGATATGGCTGTTCGGGCAAGGGACACAAAAATAAACGGGACTACATCAAAGTAAAAAGGTTTTGCACAGCAAGGGGAACTTTCAGCAAAATTATTTAGAACATACTGAATGGAAGAAGATATTTTCCAATGATGTATTTGTTAAGTGGTCCATATCCCAAAATTGTTAAAGAACTCATTAAACTCAACACCAAAAAACAATCCAATTAAAAAATGGGTAAACGACTTGAGTGGACACTTATTTGTAGAGGACACACAGAGGGCCAATAGACATATGAAAAGATGCTCAACTTCACTAATCACCAGAGAAATGCAAACTGAAGCCACAGTGAGATAATACCTCATACCTGTCAGAAAGGCCATCAACAATAAATCACCAAAGAACAAATGTTGACAGGGACGTGGAGGAAAGGGAACTCTGGCACACTGTCAGTGGGCATGGCTTTTTTAAATGCTTTGTGATAGTATGAAATTAAAAAAAACGATCCTTGTATATTTATGAAGCCCCTCTCACTTAGTGGAGATTAAACTTCTCTATTTATCTTCTAGTAAAATGCTGCTGAAACATCTGATTAATTTTTCCAACTTTTCCATTATTCTGTTTATTTGTTAGACAAGCTATTCATTAAAAATAGAAAATAAATATGAATGAAAAGACATAGAAGAGAAAATCAAAACACCTAATAATCTTGTGAAAAGATACTCAGATAGATTACTAGCCAAAAATAAAATAAAGTTGAGATACAAACAAATACCACCTTGTTTTATATATGGCTATATTTTTTTAAATATACGCTTTAACATCTTTTGTTCTTAGGGATTGAGGAAGAATACTCCTAAGTGTATTTTTACGGACATGCAGTGTTAGAAATTTTCTGGTAATCAGAGGGAATATATGTACCATTAAAAATACATGTGCCTAACACAGCTTTTCTATATCTAATTATTGCTGAGTCGCTTTTACCAGAAAAATCATCTTGCCATTAATGATTAACTTTTTAAAGACACTGTAGAGTATTCAAATCAGAATGAAACCGGAGGATAAATGACCCTGGAGAAAAGGGAAACCCACTGGGTGATACTGAAGTTTAACTGGGCTTTGCCATAAAGATACTTTCTAGTCTGCTTAACACAGGGAGCAGTTTGCCAAGCAGAAGTTAGTAGTCTTGCTGGTTAGAAATATCACAGGTTAGAGTCTGGGCTGACAATAGCTTGAAATTAAAGAAAAGAAGGAACCATAGGAGGCAAGCCCCTATATCAGAATAAAACTCTCCAATCTTTCCCTGGTTTAAAAGTTGTGCACACTTGGGGCAAGACCAGAGTATCTTAAAAAAAAAGTGATGACTGAAACTTGAAAGACTGAAATTTCATCAATTATTTGCTGTTGTGCAGACAGAGTAAAATTGGACACACTTAGAAAAATTTTCTAAAAAAACATGAGCTTTCATGGAAACCCCAGGGAGGTAATACTATAAAAGAAGAGCACCTGAGACCAAGTGTAGTCCCTTGGACACAGGACAAATTGCTCTAAACTTCCACTCTCAGCCATTTAGGATCAAGGTTATCTGCTTTATCAAAAATTGCAGAAATATCAATTCTCCCTTGTGGGTTATGTTATTTTGTTGTTTTAAGTATATTTTACTTACTATTCCAAATGTTACTCAATTTTGATGTATAACTTTAAAAAGCAATTCAATAATAAAACTAAGTGTTCAAATATCCCTATTTTATTATTTTTTAATTTATTATTATTATTTTATTTAATTATTGTTCAAGTACAGTTTCCTGTCTTCTACTCCCATCCCAGCCCCGCCCCCCCAGGGCCCCTCACCTCCCTCCCATTTCCACCCCCCTTAGTTGTTGTCCATGTGTCCTTTATACTTGTTCTGTGAATTCTTCCCCCTATTTCCCTGCAATTCCCTCCCCTTTCCCCTCCGGTCCCTGTCAGCCTGTTCTCTATTTCAGTGTCAATATCCCTATTTTAAATTCTGTTTTTCAGCAATATATTAAATTAAGTGTGATAGTATACCTATATGCTAATCTTGTGATTTAGATATATGTTCTACACTTTCTGAATATGTTTCAAAATGAACATACAGTTTGGCTCTTTTGGCAACATAGCCTAAACTGTTTTTTTTTAAGTTTTTGACAGCTCAGTTAATATATACCTGGTTTAATAAAATGTGTAGACTATTGAGATCATTTATGAGAGTTAACATAAATGTCCCAATAATCCATCCCTAAGGCTTTATAAGAAAATATATTAATTCAGACCAAAATTAAGCACAGCATTTTGGAGCTTAGAAATAAATATATTGAATTTGTTATTAAGTATTATCCACTTACAAATATTAATTTCATACAATTGAAGATAAGTTTTATACATTAAAATGGTCACTTTAGCACAAATGCTTATTTTTAAATGGACTTTACATATTTTCAAAAATTATTGTTATTTTACAGTTTTTCAACATTTCATGCAAAATAAATTTTTTTAATCCAACATACGTTTCATAACAGACAGATTGCAAACTCTTTGGCAGACTTCAGATTCGTAAGGCAACATGATTCCATTCTGCAGTTTTTAATATTATATTTAAACAAGACTTTGAAAGAACAAATAGCTGCATTTTATGTTGATGATCTTGTTAAATCATTTTTAGGTTTTACTATTCATTTACTGAAATAAGGGCTGACATTTCCTTTAACGTATTTACTTTTCCCTTTAGTTGCCCTAGTTACAGCTAAACATTACATCCTGATACATAATGTTGTTGATTCATCCTCTGGAGCATGGTTTTTCAGCTAAATGGGAAAAGAAACCAAAATATTAGATTTAAAACACCCCACAAATATAGGAGAATGTCCTTTATAATTGTGTCAGTTTCTTTACTTTCTAATACAAGCTATAATGTTGATGAAAAAAAAGTTCATATCACTAGAAAAAAAACTGGGTGGAATTTATTACCAAAAGAATTTTAACAAAATGCTTATCTTCAAGTGCATAGGCTAATTGCATCCCACATTCTTTCTGTCCCCA
Source organism: Artibeus jamaicensis (assembly GCF_021234435.1). Taxonomy (NCBI): domain Eukaryota; kingdom Metazoa; phylum Chordata; class Mammalia; order Chiroptera; family Phyllostomidae; genus Artibeus; species Artibeus jamaicensis. Next base: position 11,983,804 of record NW_026521823.1, on the reverse strand, counting down.
CAATAAATATATAGAAAATCATATAACAGTCTTATCAAAAATTGAAATTTAGACCTAAGAGTAATTAGGTCTAAAACATAAGGAAGCAACTCTTGTTCCAGGGAGTGTAAAAATTCTTTATGAATCTGGGAAGACAGACACACACAGAGATTTAGTCCAACTGAAGATTAGTAGCCTGGACCTACAGTTGGTGAGAGCTGCGAATTATAAGAGCATCAACATAAAGCAGGATAATCATTGTGGACATGGCCATGGAAGTGGCAGGTCTTCAAATTTTGTCCTCCTCAGATAAGCTCTAGCAACCTCAGGTCTACCTCCAGGTGGTCATTGAGCATTTGAGAATTTGGCATGAAGACACATGGTCTGGCTGCCATTACTAACTAGAAATCGGGAAGATCTGGATAGGGTGATTATATAAAAAGCACACATTGAAAACTGACAGATTTAAAAAATACAGTTATTTATAAGTAATATTGGTAATGAATGGTAACATGAAAACAAATGGACAATGAATCAATTAATGGAACTTAAACTAGAAAATTATCTAGAATGCAGCCTGAAAGAAAGTTAAAAGACATTGAGAATATGTCATGAGTTCCAAAAGCCATTTAAGACATAATAGAGAAATATAATAATAAAATGAAAGATCTAATAGGTGATAAAAGAGAAGCAATAGTTAGAGAAAAATAGTCCAATCTTTTAAAAATATTTTATTTCTTTTTTATTATTTTTAGAGTGAGGGGAAGGAAAGGAGAAAGAGAGGGAGAGAAACATCAATGTGTGGTAGCCTCTCATATGACCCTCACTGGGGACCCGGCCCGCAACCCAGGCATGTGCCCTGACTGGGAATCGAACTGCCACCCTTTAGTTCGCAGCCCACACTCAATCCAGTGAGCTACACCAGCCAGGGCCAATCTTTTTAATAACAAAATTTTAGCAAAGCATTCCTCTGAGTGAAAGATTGACAATGCAGGATACAAGTATATATTTTTAAAAGATTCCACCTAAACACACAATAGTCAATATTTCAACATTTTTTAAAAAAGCGGATCTAAAGACCAACAAAAAAAGTATCAAATTCCCCACATAGAATGTAGATCTGATTGATATCAGATGTTCCCTGCACTCATTTTTTTCTTGAAAAAAAAAACTGAGAAATGTGTTTAAGAACAAATATTTGAGACTTCTACAGAGACTTAAGTTCAGACATTTTATACATACAGAACTCAGAAATTTTGCCAGCTATACTGCATCTTTGAAAGAGTAACTAGAAAATACAGTACAGCAAAAAGAAATGTTAAAGTATAAAGTACAATGGAAAAAAGTAATGTTTAATGAGGCCATATATACTTTAAAAAATATTTATATTTATTTATCTTTAGAGTGGAAGGGAAGGAGAGGGGGAGAGAAATGTCAATGTATGGTTGCCTCTCGTGGGTCCCCTGCCAGGAACTGGCCTGAAACCCAGGCAGGTGCCCTGGGTTTCAAACCACAATCCCCTGGTTCACAGGCCCGAGCTCAATCCACTGACCAAAATCAGCCGGGGCTGAAACCCTATTTACTTTGAGTATTCAAAGTTAAGAAAGAATGAACTCAAGGAAAATCAAAATTTGCAAAAGAAATGATAACATTGTTTTCAAAATACTGCCAAGAAGAAATAGAGCTCTATGGCTTATTTGTTTTAAATTAGTGTAATAAGTACTATAAGCTGTATTTTATCAGATATAGCAAATTTTACCTATCTTTCCAGCAATGTTTGCATGATGTGAAATTTCATTTATTTCCTAGGATATATTTTACCTGAGCACACTGTGTTGTAATTTGAAATTAGTTTAAAATTATGATTTTGGTTTTCCACACTTTGTAAAATACAAAATAAAGTGACTACTTATTTGATAATAGATTGGTCAGGGGAAACTTTTTTTTGGAGTTTCAGCCAGTTCATGCCTGATTTTTGTTTTTGTCTTTAGATCTTACAAACTGTTTTCAGAATTAATGACTCCATATTACTGCGTGGGATATTTTAAGTTATTATTTGATGGGTTACCATGTGGCTACTCTATATCATTGCTGTCTCATTTTTAGTTTCTAAACACACTGATTCTAAATGATACTTCTAGCAAGGATGGAGGACAAATGTTGGCGTTCTCTTTTCCTCTGACTCATACATGAAATATAAGCCTCTTTGAAAGGAAAATTACTTCAAGAAAATATACTTTATGTTCAGACATAGCTAAACATAAAGTTTCTCAACATGGGAATGCTTATTTTGTTTATTTTTTGTCTTTCAAGTATTTTATGCTTGCCATTTTAATCAGAGCCATAAGTCATAGCCAGAGCAACAGAAATAATATATACTAGTCAGAAAACTAGAGGTTACACCTGTGTTTTTTCTGATTCCTGAGTGATATTGAGAAGACTACTAAACGTCACATCAGGTAGTAAAGGATATACAAGTACTAGCTGAGAGTCCAACCTGGTGTCTCCAAAAGTTTATCAGATAAAATGAAGAAGAATATTCAAAAGTGTACGCAATGCTATTTATTAGTTGAGCTCCCTTCTAGAAAACATATACAAAGGTGGGATATTTTACCTATACATTTCTGCATTTTAATTTTAATAAATGCATTTAAATGCCTGTAATTTATCTAAGATAATAAAGAAGGGTCCGAAATAAAAGTCCAAATGTTAGAATTCAAGAGAATAAATTAAATTACAATTATGACTTTAGGCGATGGTTAAAATGTCGGCATCTTATGTACTTTGGGCGGATGGGAAGAACCACCTTGCAAACATTGTCTTTACTGACCAACTCACTAAGTCTCTTGTAACCAGTTTTTCTAATCTCTGAAACAGTAATTTTATTTTGTGGCAATTCTAATGATGCTTCCACATCCTGCCTGCCAAACTTTCTTGTTTTTTCTAAAGCAAAATTAAAACAGAAAAAAAAAATGGTGCCCTGATGGAGCCCAGAGAGGGAGGGGTAGAGGAGGACAAGGCTGTATGTGAGAAACCCTACATCCCAGGCAGCTGCACTTGAATTCAATCACTGATCCTCAGAGCAGGGAGCCCGGCTCGGGGTGCCCAGCCCATAAAGCAGATGAGACAGAAAAACCAACTGCTCCCTTCACGGTCATACTGAGCAGTCATTACAACACCACCAAATGTTTGCAAATAGGATTTAAGAGAAGGGAAAGAGCAGACTCTGAGAACGAAGTGACATACAAAGACATGAAGTTAAAAATTAAAAAGTGGCTGAGATATGACTGAGTTGATCAGAGAAAAACTGAGAACTCCGTTTATTATGTTGTCGGTCGTAACTGGGCTGAGTGCTCAGAGGTAACTATTGCAATTCTTTAAACGCAATCATCTGTGTTGTGAACATGAAGTTCATACAAATTTCAAATTAGTTAATTCATGCAGCAAACATATTTCACCTTCCTGTGTTGGCATGACGACTATAATCTATTAGAAGAAAAGTCTGAGCTCTATTATTTATGTAGAGCTGAAATACTTTGCTATCAATCACAACAAATATCCCTTTTAATTTCCTGTGGCATCTGTATATGTTCATGTCAAATTATTTTAATTATTTTTATTCTTTAATATGATATCAATTGAAATGTCAATAAGCACGTCCTATACAAATAAAATGTCACACTCCCCCAACTTTTGAATTTCTCTTTTATTTCCTTAACTGTTGATTTGAAAATTTACTCCATTTTTTGATATAAGTATTAACACTATAAATTTCCCTTCAACTGTGACCCATAAACCTTGACTCACTGTACATTTACTTAACTTAGTTCAATATATTTTCTAATATTAATTTTGGCTTACTCATTGACCCAGGGATAATTTATTTCCAAATGTTTTAGATTTTCAAATATTCTCCAGTTATCGATTTCTCATTTGATTTCATATTTGGTGACAAACAATATTTCCTGTGATTTTAATTTTCTTAAATTCATTGACACTTATTCCAGAATATAGTCTGGCATGACAAATATCTTGCGTGCACTAGAAAATAATACAATTCCAGGTTTCTGAGGGAAGGAATGTTCTATAAATGTCAATTGAGTTTAGTTGCTATATAAAATTAAAGGAATAAAATCAGACATTTAGTTATTAACCTCACATGTTTCTAAACATTGTGTAAGTTTATCATAATATTCAAGAGATTCTCTATTTACTTTCTAGAAAAATAAAATAGTTTTGATGATGTTGCATTCAAGTGTAAAATTCTTGATTTCCTGAATACTTTGAATTTTCTGAGGTTTATTTACTTTAATTTTGATCAGACAAGTATTTTTTAATGAATTAATTCTAAAAATGTAACAAAATTTAAAAAGTTTTCTTAAAATATTTTATTTATTTATCTTTGTAGGGGAAGGGAAGGAGAGAGGGAGAGAATATCAATGTATGGTTGCCTCTCGTGGGTCCCCCGCTGGGAACTGGCCTGCAACCCAGGCATGTGCCCTGACTGGGAATCAAACCATGATCTTCTGGTTCACAGGCCCACGCTCAATCCACTGATTGAGCCACACCAGCCAGGGGTAAGAAGTTTTTTTTAGTAGTCTTAAAAATTCACATGATGGAGGCCATATCATTATATACAAAGTTAGGCTCTTTATTTTTAAAGGTGTTTTTTTCTACTATTTTTTTGTTGTTATTCTATTACAGTTGTCCCAGTTTTTCCCCCTTTGTCATCCTCCACCCAGTCCCCCACCCCATTTCCACAGTCAATCCCCACACAGTTTTCATGTCTATGTGTCATTCATATATGGTTTTTCTTTTACCACTTTCTTCTTCTTTTTTTATCATTCCTCTCCCCCCCACCCACCTGGCTACTGTAATTCTGTACCATGTTTTCATGTCTTTGGTTTTACTTTCCTTATTAGTTTACTTTCTTCAATAGATTCCTCTTATAAGAGAAATCACTTGGTATTCGTCTTTCACTGACTGACTTATTTCACTTAGCATAATAGTCTCCAGTTCCAACCATGTTTTAAAGAAGGAGAGAATTTCCTTCATTAGTTTTGTGGCATAGAATTCCATTGTGTAAATGGACCACAGTGTTTTAATCCACTCATTTACTGATGGGCACTTAGGTTGCTTCCAGCACTTGGCTATTGTGAATTGTGCTGCTATGAATATTGGGGTGCATAGGTTCTTTTGGATTGGTGTTTCAGGGTTCTTAGGATATTCCCAGCAATGGAATCAATGGGTCAAAAGGCAATTCCCTCTCTAGATTTTTGAGGAAATTCCATCCTGTTTTCTATAGTGGCTGCATCAGTCTGCATTCCCAACAACAGTGCACTAGGGTTCCTTTTTCTACACATTCTTGCCAGCACTTGTTACTGTTGATTTATTAGTGATAGCCATTCTGGCAGAACTGAGGTGATAGCTTGCTGTGGTTTTAATTTGCATTTCTGTGATGGCTAGTGATGTTGAACATCTTTCCATATGTCTATATCTTCCTTGGAGAAGTATTTGTTCAGATCCTTTACCCATTTTTTAATTGGATTGTTTATCTTCCTGGTGTGGAATAATATGAGTTCTTCATACATTTTGGAGATTAAACCCTTGTCCAATGTATCATTGGCAAATATGTTCTCCGATATAGTTGGTTCCCTTCTCATTTTGATGATGGTTTCTATAGTTCTGCAGAAGCTTTTTAATTTGATGTACTCCCATTTGTCTATTTTTGCCTTTATTTTTGTTGCCCTAGGAGATATATTAGCAAAAATATTGGTACATGGGATATCTGAAATGTTACTGCTGATGTTTTCGGCTTGGGATTTATGGTATCATGACACATTTAAGTCTTATATTCATTTTGAATTTATTTTGGTATATGGTGTAAGTTGGTGGTCAAATTTCATTTTGTTGCATGTATTTGTCCAGATCTCCCAACACAATTTATTGAAGAGGCTACTTTTACTACATTGTATGCTCTTGCCCCTTTAGTCAAATATTAATTGATGGTAGAAACATGGGTTTATTTTTGGGCTCCTGTTCTATTCCATTGAACTATGTGTCCTTATGCTAATACCAGGCTGTTTTGATTACAGTGGCTTGTAGTAGTTTTATACCAGGTACTGTGGTCCTTCCAGCTTTGTTCTTCTTTTTCAAGATTGTTGAGGCTCTCTGGGCTCTTTTTTGGTACCATATAAATTTTTGGAGTATGTGTTCCAAATAGGTGAAATATGCCAGTGGATGTTTGGTAGGGATTGTATTGAATCTATAGATTGCTCTAGGTAATATGGACATTTTAACGATGTTAATTCTTCCAATCCATGGACACAGTATATGCTTTCATTAATTTTTATATTCCTTTAGTTTTCTATAATTTTCTAACTAGAGGTATTTTACCTCCTTGGTTGAATTTATTCTTTTACCTCCTTGGAAAAAAATAGTGCAAATAATGAAAAATAATGAGGTGGGATTCATATCAGCCGGGTCTAGTGTTTGCTGGTTTTCTCCTTCAGGATCCGTCCGTGATGTTAGTTGTGGTTCTAGTGTAGCTTTAGGCAGCTGGTTTGAGAGTACAAGCAATCTGCAGTCTGTGGCTGACTCCCTCCGGCTTGGCTGGTGCTTGGCTTTTTATTAACACAAAGCCCAGGGGTGGTTTCTCTAACGTCCTATAGCACCACATGTGCCACCTCCCCCTGGGGGCCTCTCATGTGATCAGGAGGGCAGGATCCCTAGGTCAACCCATGGAAGGCGCTATTAAGCCTTCAGGGAATATGGTGGTTGTGTTCGCCATCCCTGTTCCACACCTCTTGGTCTGTCCCAGATTGTTTCCTAACTAATGTATAGTTCCTGGTGAAGCAGCTGTCCGTTTCATGTTTGCCACCAATCTGTGTAAAAGGGTCAGCTCTCCCCTGCTTGGCACTGCTGGCAGCTCTGTGTGAAAGCCAACACTGTGCATGGCCCTGAATACCCATTGCTCTGCCAGTTTCTAATCTCTCTGCTCTGCTGTGTTCAGTTGAATATGGCTTGAGGAAGAGCCAGCATAGAGTCTGATAAAAATTCATAAAGGGCTCCTTTGGAGATTCTATTTCCCCTGTGGAATGTCCCCGGCAGGGGTTTCTTAAGCCTTGCATTACTGGTCTGTGGGTATTGCAAACCTGCAGGGAGAATGGGCATGCCTTGCTTTTCCCAGAGGTATTTGTCTTCTGTGGTTTGAGTGGTGCTGCCTGGATGCAAAGAATCCCAGGTGCTCAGCTCTAGCCTGCCCAGTTCCTGGCTCCCTGCTCTCGCAGGAAGCTCAGACTCAAACCCTGAATTCTGTGCACAAACCCTGCTCACCAGCCAGTCTGAGTGGGACCCCACTACCCCTAGCCATGCAGCCTTCTGCTCTCCCTGGCCAGCTAGGTCCAGTGGGCATGAACTGCACCTTCAATCTGGCCTCTTGGTTGACAGGGGAGCTGTGTGTGTGTGCATGCAGGTTCCCTGCCCAGTCATGCCTCAGCTCCTCTCTTTAAAACAAGTCCCTATGTGGCACCCACACTATAATTCTCAGCCATGGCCTGGCTCTTTGTACAGTCCACTTCCCAATAAAACAAAAAGTCTTTCTCTGTCAATGCTGGCAAGTCTCCCATTGCCTCCAATGGCTCCTAAGAGCCAGAATTTCTCTCCTGGACTCTCCCAGTTGATGCTGCAGCCATGAACTTGCTGCTTGCTGTGTGTGCATCCAGAGTCTCCCAGACTCGGTATAATCTCCCAAGTCTCTCCTCATTAGAACTGGGCAGTTCCCTGTGTGGGACCAGAGCCCTGCCCCAGGAGGGGTGGGGACCACCAAGCTGCACTTTCTCTCCTCTGCTCTCTTCTTTGCTTCCGGCACCTCAAGCTCGGCGTTTCCCCTGCAACTTGTAAAATCTCTTATCAGACAGTGCAAAGCCTCCTCAGCACTCCTGGGCTTGAAACATTCACATCACCTAAGATTCTGTTGATCGCTCAAGTTACTTGTTGGAAAACAGGTTGAAAATCTGTACTCAGTGCAAGAACCAGTGAGCTCAGATTCCACCTACTCAGCCAGTCTTTCTCTTCTAGAGAATTTTATATAAATTCAATATAAATTACACCTTTTAACTATCTGGGTCATCTTATTCTAAACCTCATGGATATAAATATGGGTAGCATATTTAAATGATAATATGATCATATTATTATTTGATAATATAAGTGATTATGATCATATACATACTATAATATTACATATACATATGTGTATAATGATGAAATAGCCTAGTCTTCAACCTACCTAAAGCAAACATAGATTGAGGTTTATATATTTCAAGTTCCTTATTAAGTTAAAATTTTAATGCTCTTATTAAATTTGATATTTTTAAAAAAATCACAGAGTAAATATTTTCACATAGAAAAAATTTTCTGTGATTTTTTTTATAAGGGTACTGGTGATATGGCTTTAGTGTGCCACAATTTAAAATTTAAATTTTTGATGTAGAAAATTTATAGTGCAGATTTTACAAGTATAGATTCACAGAGAATATATGCAAGAATTCTTTTTAATATTATCAGACATGATGGTTTTCTTGTTTTTCTATTTACTTTGCAAATTTGTTCTTCTCTTACCAGGTAAAGCCCTGTAGTACCTAGTTTTATTTAAAACAAGGTTTATACATGAAGACTTAAATAGTGGTAAATTATCACTTTTTAAAATCTATTATTTTAATACTTTAGTTTGAATTTTTTTCTATAAAACTCTTTAGTGCCCTAAGATGCAAATACTAAGTATTCACTTTGTGCAAGAAGCTTGAAGTTCTTCAGTGAAATGAACTTTAACATAATTAACAAAGTAATGCAAATTTGGAAAAATTATTCTTAAAAATAACTTCTAAAGGCTACTTATGATATGGCCTTAGTGTGCCATAATTAAAAATAAATTGATGAAAAAATATAAAAATAAACTGATGATAGATCATAGAGATTTTAATTAAAATGCTAGGTTTTAATTTTAATATTTATTTCATAAACATTTAAATAAACATCTTTCATAAACATCTTATGTTGATGCTAAAGTTAAAAATAGGCAAAATAAGCCTTTAAAATGGGATATAGATATAATTTGAATTTGCATAAGTATTTATCACATACTAATCTTTAGCTTTACACTGAATTAAATCTATGCTAAGTTGAACATTTTCATATACAAGATATGATATTTAAATAAAAAATTTACTGGAGTTGGGTCACCACTAAAAAAAACAAGTAATTATTTGTTGATAGGGTAATTTTTTATAGGTTTTTAAAAAATATTTATTTATTTATTTATCTTTAGAGGAGAAGGAGAGAGGGAGAGAAACATCAATGTATGGTTGCCTCTAGTGGGTCCCTTGCTGGGAACTGGCTTGCAACCCAGGCATGTGCCCTGACTGGGAATTGAACCATGATCCTCTGGTTCGCAGGTCTGCACTCAATCCACTGAGCTACACCAGCCAGGGTTGATAGGGTAACTTTTAAATGCCTTTCTGCAATTTTTCAAAATTATGTAATTTAATTCAAATTAATAATTTACCTCATTTACAATATAATTTACAAGATACACTTTTTAACGTTTTTGTTATATATTATGTTCTTAATATTAACATGAACATGTATAACATATATCTGTGTATATATTTATATCAAATAACTATATTCATATTTTCTAAATGACACCAAAAACTATTTCATCAATTTCTACATTTGATACCAGGAAAAAGTGGTTCCTCATAATATACAAAATACCTCACAAGATGATTAAATGTTCCAAGACACTGTTTAATTGTTAAACAATATTTTAAACTGATATTAAAAATTCTATTCTAAATAATTCATATTAAACCATAAAAATAATAGCATCAATTGTTATTAAAAAAACAGACTAAAAATGTCCAATAATCTCATTGAAATAAAGGCAAAATCTAGACTTCCGACAAGATGGAGGCATAGGTGGATACGCAGTGCTTTCTCCCACAACCAAGTTTAGAGACAATAAAATATTAGTAATAGAAAACACAGCCAGAACACAGAAAATTGAACTTTTCGGAAGTCTGATAACAACAAATTCTTCAGCCTGACCGGTAAGAGGGGCGAAACCAGCAGCAGGCAGAGCACTGTCTGAGCTTCCTGGATTTCCTGGAAGTCTATTTCCTTTGCACAGGAAAACTCGGTCAGAAGGACTCAGGCATGCGGATCCCAGGCGTGGGGTTGCAATGGGCGGACCCAGTGAGCGACCAGTGAGCGACACATGGATCCGGCGAGGGTACAAGGTGGCAGGTTGACTGTGGTGGTGCATTCCTGTGCAGATAGACTGGTGAGGGAGTGGGCAGTGAGACTGGACTGAGCGGGTCCCAGCAACAGGAGGCAGCAGAGAGGGCCATCATTTCCAGCTCTGACCCCGCCCCCACATACAGCATCACAACCCAGTGACCTGAGTGACCCAGCCCTGGTGAACACCTGAGGCTCTGATCTACACCCAGCGGAGGAAAACTGGAGAGGGGGACACCATTTCCCCACTCTGACCCCACCCCCACATGCATTGTCACAACCAGGCAACCCCTCCCTGGAGGCCCCACCTTGCCCCCAAGACTCCGCTCCTCTACTTAATGGTGCGAGCAGACCAAAAATGGCTCAAGAAGATCTCAAAGCCCCAGAGCCCATAACTCTAAGCGATAAAGAAATAGCAAAACTTTCAGATGCACAGTTCAAAACACTGGTGATCAGGATGCTCACAGAACTGGATGATTTTAGTCACAAATTAGAGGAACATATGAAGGCTAAACTAATTGAAATGAAGGAAATTGCACAGGAAACCAATAGTGATGAAAAGGAAACTGGGACTCAAATTAAGGGAGTGGACCAGAAGGAAGGAAAAAATGACCAAACAGGAAAATATGAAGAAACAAGAATTCAAAAAAATGAGGAGGGACTTAGGAACCTCCAGGACATCTTTAAAAGCTCCAACATCTGCCCTTCCATTCTAAATGAAAGCTTTGCTAGGTAGAGCAATCTTGGATGTAGGTCTTTGGATTTAATGACTTGGAATACTTCTTTCCAGCCCCTTCTTGCCTGTAAGGTCTCTTTTGAGAAATCTGCTGACAGTCTGATGGGAACTCCTTTGTAGGTGACTGTCCCCTTATCTCTTGCTGCTTCAAGGATTCTCTCCTTCATTTTAATCTTGGGTGATGTAATGATGATGTGTCTTGGTGTGCTCCTTCTTGGGTCCAACTTCTTTGGGACTCTCTGAGCTTCCTGGATTTCCTGGAAGTCTATTTCCTTTGCCAGATCAGGGAAGTTCTCTTTTATTATTTGTTCAAATAAGTTTTCCACTCATGGCTGTTCCTCTTCCCCTTCTGGTGACTAAAGGGGGGAAATGGTGGGGAAGGGGTGTGCAGAGTGGAGGGGAATGAAGGGGGGAAATAGAATTGTAATGGCATAATCAATAAAATATATTAAAAAAGAAAAAGATAAATAAAAAAACACTCCAACATCCAAATTATAGGGGTACCAGAAGGGGGAAAGGAACAGCCACCAGTGGAAAACTTATTTGAACAAATAATAAAGGAGAATTTCCCCAATCTGGCAAAGGAAATAGACTTCCAGGAAATCCAGGAAGCTCAGAGATTCCCAAAGAAGTTGGACCCAAGAAGGAACACACCAAGGCACATCATCATTACATTACCCAAGATTAAAATGAAGGAGAGGATCCTTGAAGCAGCAAGAGATAAGGGGACAGTCACCTACAAAGGAGTTCCCATCAGACTGTCAGCAGATTTCTCAAAAGAGACCTTACAGGCAAGAAGGGGCTGGAAAGAGGTATTCCAAGTCATGAAAACCAAAGACCTACAACCAAGATTGCTCTATCCAGCAAAGCTTTCATTTAAAATGGAAGGACAGATAAAGTGCTTCTCACATAAGATCAAATTCAAGGAGTTCATCATCACCAAGCCCTTATTATATGAAATGTTAAAGGGACGTATCTAAGAAAAAAGAAGATAAAAAATATGAACAGTGAAAGGACAGCAAACTCACAGTTATTAACAACCACATCTGAAACAAAAGCAAACTAAAGGGAAAGCTAGATCAGGAGCAGAACCATAGAAATGAAGATCTCATGGAGGGTTAGCAACAGGAGAATGGGAGGAGAAGGGGGGAGAAGGTACAGAAAATAAGTAGCATAGACAGTAGATAGAAAATAGATAGGGGGAGGGCAAGAATAGTATGGGAAATATAGAATCTAAAGAACTGGAGACACGTGGTCATAAACTGAAGGGGGGAATGGTGGAGGAGGGGGTGTGCAGGGTGGTGGGGAATGAAGGGGGGAATAGAACAACTGTAATGGCATAATCAATAAAATAAAACTTAAAAAATAAAGGCAAAATCTAGTCAAAATAATACTTTTGACTTCAGCTAATTATATATAAATATATCTTAGGTGCACATCATGGATCTTATTTAAATCTGTGGTGATTTGTATTTACTTGATGTGTCCTACATGTTGGCTCAGATCTAAAGAACCTTTAGGTCTGTATCACTGAATCTGCACAGTAATTGTATCATAGAATTTTAATCCCAATAGTCCAATAGTGTATGGATGTATGCAGACGAATAGCTATCATATGAAGTTTAAAACTGAACCTTGCTCTAAATATATATGATTTATGGCATTCAGTCTGCTGATTTTAACTTTAGACCACATCTCAATGTGACACAGTGGCTCCTTCTGCCTGTTTTGTCCACTTACCTGTTTTATCTTCCTAATCAGATGGAAATGCAGAGTACTTACCTTTCCCTACAAGAATACACACAAATTACTTCTGCTCGGGTGCCTACCTGGCCTCTTTTTATTTCTTATGCATTTCTACTCCTCTCCTTACCACCCTTTATTGAGCATAGATGAGTTAGGAGCTCTTGGTTTTATTTCAAAGCACGTTATTTTATCTGCAACTCTCTGTGTTACTCTCCACATTACTATATTAGATTTGGTTCCAGATGACAGAAACCATTCTACCCAGTTTAAGCACAACAAACTTTAGTACAGTACATTTTTTTCACTTCCATATTTACTGAAGATACTGCATAAGCTGACCTACATGCAGACAAGGATGGGGTACAGGAATAACTCTGACCAATACCAAGAAGCTGATCCTGAAAAAGATCTGCTACTCTGCCTCATCTCACTCCAGAATAATGTGCCCAGAGCTACAATGTAGGGACCAACTAGTCAGCACTAAGGTTTTGGCCAAAAGTGATATAGTACCTGTCACAAGCTAAGCTATTAAAGCAGGTGGTTTGTGCACAACCTCCTCCTGTACTTGCTCAGCTCCAAATAGAAGTCTCGCCTGGATGAACCTGAGCATATACATTTGTTAAGTGAAGGAGATTAGTTTTCAGCGTTGCAGGCTCTGCACTCCTGGAAGGCTCACTAGACACTAGAAATTGGAATATATGTGAATGAGACAACCTATTGTATTTGCTACACTGACCTTTCCAAATTCAAATTATCTTCTCCTGATCCTAAGCTAACTCAACTATAAAATTAGGTGGCTGGACTAGAAAATACCGAAGATTAATGCCAGTTGAAGCATTCTATGAATATAAGTCATATGCAAAAGCATAATAAGACATGGTTATAGCTAGGAATCACATGAGTCGAGCACAGCAAGTACCAAAGAAAATAATAAAGACTATAAATATTAAAATATATATAATTATTGACTATGATCTTAACTTAGAATTTTTAAAACACAAGCAAATTGATTTTTAAAGAAATCATTATGACATTTGATAGAAAATGTGAAAATTATGCCTTTTCTTGAGTGATTGCTATGCTAGGCAAATTCAGCCAGGATTTTCTTCTGAGTCATTGGTTTAAATGCACACACACACACACACACACACTCCTTGTAAAAAAAAAAGATGCCAGGAGGAGTTGACATGAGGTAGTGCTGTCTGAAACTCAGTGATTCTAATATATGCGGGATAACTCATAAACAGCTTCATTCAATACTCATAAATACAATTTGTGTCTGCTGGCTGTAAATCTAAGTAACAACAACAAAAATATAAGGACACTTTGTATCGCTTTATCTGAAATAAATGACCATGATTATAATTTGTTTACAAAGGGAAATTCCATTTTCCTGCCCTGCAATTAGTAGACTAACACAGATAGCATTTGAGAAGTATTGCTAATTAATTGTTAATAACCTGCTGGGAACATAACCAAGACAGACATTAAATTGCAAAACTAGTTATCAAGTGTGTTGGAGCAGAAATGATTTAAGCATTTTAATCAGAATCCTTTGCACAAAACATTTATTTAGCTTGGCTACCTAAATAAATGAGTCAGTAAGTAAAGAAAGAAATCTGAAAATGGGATCATCCAAGCTTAATTTACTAAGCATGAAGTTCATTTTATTTTCTTTGTTGTTTTAGATAATTCTCCATGATTTCTTCATAAATAATTTGGCATTTTAATAAGTTACGGATGTGAATTTTTTGCTATTTTAATTTTTACTTTTGCAGCTTTATGAAGGTATCCAACAACTAGGAATCATGAATTAATCTATATGATACTAATGGAGATATATGAAATTTAATAGTCAGTGGATAATACTACAATGAATTCTTTAAGTTCCATTCATCCTAGCCTTGTTAAAAAAAATAGAGACACAAATGTGACAGCCGCAAAACCTCAGCATTTTTCTCATGTAGTTCTCCATACTGTCTCCTTGTACCTTTAAATTATGATGCATTATAATAAGGCACATTTTGTACTGACTTTTCTCCTCTTCCCATTTTCTCCACATACTCCTGAATCATTCATTACTTATTTCTCCACTTTTTGCTTTCATATTACTCTTTAATATGTTTCACACTTACCAGCTTTATTAACAGTTAAGAGAGAATCTAATAAGTTCAGTGTACATTATGTTTTGTTATTGAGATAAGCTGTGACAGTTTATCCACTTATTCATTTTTTCACCCTATAATTATTGGCATCTTTATATTGCAGGTGCCAATCCAAAAGGTGAGAATAGAGAATTGATTTTACAGACTAAGTCAAGTCTTTGTGAAGCCTTTAATTTTGTGAAAATGTACTTAATGTAATGCGTGGCAATGATGAGTGTTTTTAAGAAAAAAGTAAAATTCATTAATGATACAGAGAATGGGGTACTCTCTTTATAAAATATGATTTATAGGAGAGGAAAAGGGTAGAGTGATAAAAAATGAAACATGAAAATTATTCTATATGCAAAGTCCTGTAAATAATTATAAGCACTTGAGACATTATTTAAAGTGGTATGTACAACCACTGGCAAGTTTTTATCAGGGAACGAGATCTTATTTTATTTATTTATCTTTAGAGGGGAAGGGAAGGAGAGAAGGAGAGAAACATCAATGTATGGTTGCCTCTTGTGAGTCCCCTGCTGGGAACTGGCCTGCAACCCAGGCATGTGCCCTGACTGGGAATCGAACCGCGATCGTGTGGTTCACAGGCCCGTGCTCAATCCACTGAGCTACACCAGCCAGGGCAGGAACAAGATCTTCTTTTAAATTCTTGTCTGAGAACACACTTACTGATTTAGAAAGAGGGTAAAGGGGGAAGGGAGAGACAAAGGGAGAGAAACATTATGTGAGGAAGAAACAGCTTTGCCTACCATACCTGCCCAGACTGGGGACTGAACTTATACCCCAGGCATGTGTCTAGACAGGGAATTGAACTCAAACCTTTGTGTTAATAGGATGTTCTAACTAACTGAGTCTCACCGGCAGGGAAGGAAAAAAGATCATTGGAACTTTTTTTTTTCCAGAGGATCACTTTGATTAATGGGAAAGCAGAGAATCCTGTTAGGAGGATATTCTAGATGTCCAGGTGAGAAACAAAAATGATAAAAGTTGGTATGTTAAAAAGTACTTATTTAAAATATAACTTGCAATGAGGTTGAGGACATAAACTTTTGAAAAGAAAAAAATGAAAAGTATAAAGTCAGTACTTTAGCACCTTTGGTACAAAAGTACTGTTGTAGAAAGTTTACTAATCAGAATAACTAGATTAATCATACTGTTCTGGACATCTACAATAGCAGTTATGGTGGTCTGCCCGTAGTTTACTTTGTCTCTAATTGTCTCCCTGGTTACTTTCAATTTGGTATTATATTTCCATAAACTTTGCTCTGGCTTTTATTACTTTACACCTACTTTGTAATTTTCATGTTTTTAAGTTAATTTTTCACATTTAAAATACTTTTAAACTACTTTTAGGACAAAGCCCTATATATAATTTTAGAAATGAATATATTTTTAATTGTGGACTATTATTTTAGAATATTAAGACTAAGAGGTTTTATGATATTTATGTATATTTATATAAACAGATTTTATATTATTTTATATTTATAATACAAAAGTGTAGTATTATTCTATATCATCATGCACTGAGTAATATAAGGAGAGAAACTATAACAAGCAAATATCTGTCAAATGTCAGAGTAATGGTGACCTCTAAAAGGCAACTTCAACTAGTCTGTGCCTAAAGGGACCAATATTTAGAATATATTTTAAAAACAACATGACAAAGCAATATAGATTCAAAATTAAAATAATTAATAATAGAATTTATTAAAATATGTCCATTGCAAGTATACCTTTAAGGTTAGTAACAAACACGAAGTAAATTATAAAACACATGAAATGTATTTTCCATGTGCAGGTTATATGTATAAAGTGATGAAGTAAACATGTGTGATCTAGCCGTCTTGGATCTTATAACCTTTCATCAGGAGACAGTACTCTGACAGAGAGACCTAATCAACAGTCATGACTGTGATCATCACAGTCACTGTCATGACTGTTGACTGCAAAATGGACAAAGCAGAGAAGTGCATATAAGGGAAACTAATGAAAACTTTTAGATTAGGGTATATTGAAGTCATATGTGTTTGATAAAACTCCTTTATTAAGAGTTGGAGAACAAGCCAGGGAAAAATGTAAGAATTTGTCAAGGATTAGTCATGTTTGGTCAAAACAGAGAAGTGGGGGTATGTTGTAACAGTAAATCAAGAAGACAGGGATATTGATGGTCCCGAAGCAGATGACTTAGAACAGGCCTAACAGGAAGGTGCCGCTGAGCAGGAGTGCTGGGGGATGGGAGGCAGAGGGCCGCAGCCCTTTGTTACAGATGGATAGACACAAAGGATTTACGATGTGATGATAGATGTGGTGGGACGAGATCATCGTGGAAATGAGACTGAGTACCTGTAAATTAAAGAGATGGCCCATTGTGCCTATCGTTTGGTCCAAATACTTTTAGGGCTGGTGTATCAGAGGACAAGGCAGTTTCCTCTGGCAGAACTCAGTGACTGAAATGTAGTTACCCATTTGCTCTGTGGTCGAATGTGCAGATCTCATTAAAAAAAAACTGTATGAAGGTGAACAGGAACATTTCATTATTTGCAGAAGTTTGGAATTTTTTAAAATATAGGACTCAAGGCAATCAACTGGAAAGCGATTAGTTGCAATAGGAGAGTTACACAAGGGAACTAGAAAACTGTCAACAAATAAAAATCAATACATATTTTTTGCACACCACCAATAAGCTGTTAAATATAATGAAAAAGGTTTCATTCAAAATAACGATAACATTTTTTGAAAATGCTTGAAGTAACAGTGGAAACAAGATGGCAACTTAATAGAGAGAACATACAGTACTGAAGAAATAAGAGACACACACACATATAAAGTATGAGTGACTAGGATAGGGAGCCAATATTTTCTGCTATTAGAACTACATTTATAAATTTAATACAATTTCAGTTAATGTCCCAACAAAATTTTTAAATGGAATTGGACACGTTTCAAAGTTTACCGGAATGAGAAAATAGATCCAAACGGCTAGTTAAGTTTTTGAAAAAGAATAATAATTAGAGAAAAACTCTTTTGATTATATAAAATATACTGTGTAATTACAGTTAAATAAACAGTTTTGTATTGCCACTGAAAAAGACACTTTGGGGAAAAAAGCAAGCAGAAGAGATAGTACAAAGAGA
Organism: Artibeus jamaicensis; assembly: GCF_021234435.1. Lineage (NCBI taxonomy): Eukaryota > Metazoa > Chordata > Mammalia > Chiroptera > Phyllostomidae > Artibeus > Artibeus jamaicensis. The sequence goes on along the minus strand of NW_026521823.1, from coordinate 11,965,742 downwards.
GAGAAATGTTTACACAGCTTATCAGTGAGGTACTGCTTCTGTCTGGGCCAGAAGCCCAGGGACAGAAGGTCACCTTCTGGATTAAGTCCTGGCAACAGCAGATGCCATCAGTGACAGATCGTAGGAGTTCAGTGTGGACTAGCTTCAGAGATAAAAACACTGGGTAATCAATATTAGGGGTGTTCCCATGAGTTTCAACACCAGAAGTCCCACCAAGTTCTCCGGGTGAAGGCCAGAAAAAAATAAATCTCTCTGTACTTCCAGTAAAAAGATGGGAAACGCCATTATTATGAAATAGGCCCAGGACATACGCTTTCCCAGGTGAGGCCTGCTCTTTTCATTGTTGTTGTTATTGTTCAAGTATGGTTGTCTCCATTTCTCCCCCACCCACTCTTCCCCCACCCCACCCATCCCCACTCCCGCCCTCAGTCCTACCCCCTTTAGCTTTGTCCATTAGTCCTTTATACATGTTCCTTGATGACCCTTTCACTTCTTTCCCCTGCTATTTCTCTCCCACCTCCCCTCTGGTTTCTGTGAGTTTGACCTTTATTTCAATGACTCTGGTTACATTTTAGCTTGCTTGTTTCTTTTGTTGATTAGGTGAGATCATATGGTATTTGTCTTTCAGCTCCTGGCTTATTTCACTTAGCATAATATTCTCCAGTTTCATCCATTCTGTTGGGAAGGGTAGGAGCTCCCTCTTTCTCTCTACTGCATAGTATTCCAAAGAAACTATTATATTATAGCCTAGCAATCTGGTGAATTTTCCAAAAAACAACTGATATGGAGGAAGGGAAATAACTAATTTCAATACATTTAGCATTCTTCTCTTTTAAGGTGGGAAAAGACCTGAGAAACACTTGTCAAGGCCACAACTCAGAAGCATAGATTCACTAAAGTGCTGGGGCCTAAGCACACAAATTTAGAACACTTCACTGCCACAGCAAACAGGCTCCTATATGAGTGTGTGTTACCGCTGAAAGACAGTAAGACTCAGAAGGATATTTAAGATGGAGTCTCCAGAAAACCCGAAGATATAAGGGAGACATTAAAATAAAATTCAGCCTTTCACACAGACAGCTGCAGCCTTACTCCTATCCAAGCACAGTTCCACGATACAAATAACATTTCTGCCAACAAAGGACAACATATATGATGGTGTGTGCCCATAAGATTATAATGAAACTGAAAAATTTCTGTTGTCTAGTGACATCCTAGCTATTGTAGCATCGCAGCGCAGTGGATAATCACATGCTTATGGTGATGCTGGCGTAAACACACTTACTATGCTACCAGGGATACAAAAGTATGGTGGTGTATACAATTACGTACAGTACATAGTACTTGAAGACAATAAATTATGTTACTGGTTTATGTACTCATTACTTTAGAGGGCACACTTTTTCACTTATAAAAATATATTTGCTATAAAATAGAATATCCTGTTATGTAGGCAGCAGCCTCACACTTTTTGTGTTTGTCATATCTCTTGGTTGTATCTTTTTTCTTGTGCTTCACTTACCGTCATACTGTTTTGTACAGTAACAGGATGTACAGGCATGTAGCCTAAGAGCAAATTCCTCATATAAATGCTACTTACATGTAAATTTAACAAAATACATAAAAGAACTATGTGAGTAAGACTGGAAAACTCTGGTGAAAAACTCAAAGAAAATATAAATAAATGAAGAAGTATTCCATGCCATAGATAGAAAACTTTGATATATTGATACATTAAGATGTCAGGGCATACCAACTTGGTATATAGATTCAATGCAATCTCAGTCTTACTCCCAACAAGTTATTTGTGAATATCAGCAAACAAATGATCAAGTAGAAAATTTGGGTAGAACAAGGGAATGACGTACGGAGACCTACAGAAGTAAAGCTAATCAATTTTTGACAAATGAATAAAAACAATCAAGTGGATAAGGACTGCCTATTCAACAAAGTATGCTGGAAGAATTTATATATATATATATATATAATTTTATATACAATTATAATTAAATTTGTATATTTGTATTTTAAACATTGATTAATGAAAAACCAGATGATTTATATAATTTTCTGGTTTACAGAGCTTCTTTGAAAATGGTGGAAATCTGCCCCAAGCGAAAATGAACAAGGAGCTCTGAAGTTAGAATATGACCTGATGGTCTGGTGAGCTGTGGATGTTGGCACTGGAGAATGACAAAGAGAGAACGCATCAACAAAGACCATTGCAGCTCAGTGTCAATTGTCCCAAATGCATATCAACCCTTTGCTTCATTTCTGTGAATATGCTGAATTCATTAAAACAGCTTTCACCAGTTACCTCCAACCAATGCTAATTATTTCACAAATTAGAAAAAACATACTGTATCAATTTTTCCAACCAAAATTTTCAATCTTTTCTTTTCCTATAGCAATAAACTCTTTTTATCCCTAGAAGACATGACCTTTGTAAAGATTTCTAGGACATCAAAAAAAATGGCTTGAAGATAATTTTAGGGTTTCAGATTTTTCTACAATTCTTTTTCCCTTATGTAGCCATATGCATTATGACTCTAACATTTTTGGTATAATTGGGCTTTTCCTTATATCACTCATTTTAAAATTGAGGAGCAAATATCTCAGGGTTCAATTTTCCAAGAGAAAATAACTGGAATTTGCCATATTCCATAAACACTCAAATGCTATTTTCTTTTCATAATCTGGTATAAATATTATGATAAACTTTGTTAGTTATTTCAAATTTTATAGATCAATCTTAGTATACATCTGAACCCTACTGCTATGATCTTTTGTGGAATTGGTATTACTAAATTGTTCTTTAACTTTTGAACTTGGATTTTCATATGATTAATTTATTTATATATTTAATAATGGAATATTTACTAAGTAAGAAAAACTGGCGTGATCTATTTTGAAACTGACCAAAAAGCACAGAACCTCTCCCACATTTTATTTAAATTACTTTTTTATTTGAATGTATAGTTTGCTTTCTTTTCTTAAAACCATTTCAATTAAATTTATTGGGGTGACATTGATTAATAAGATTATATAGATTTCACTTCTACATTTCATACAGATTATAGGGATTTTATTTCTACATTTCTATAAGTGTACATTTCTATGATACATGATCTGCCTATTGTATATTCTACACCCAAAGTCCAATCACCATCTATCATCATATATTTGGCTCCCTTTAACCATTACTTTCAACATTATTTCATATTGGTTTCAGGTGTACAACATAGTGGTTAGACAATCATACATTTTACAAAGTGTTCCCACCCTCCGTATTTCCAGTATCCACCTGGCTCCATATATAGTTATCACAATACTATTGACTATCATCCCTATGCTGTACTTTATATCCCTGTGACTATTTTGTAACTACTGATTTGTATACAGCTGGTTGATACAGAGATTTTTTTAGGAATATGTGTTTTATAAAATATTCAGATTATTTTCATCATGTGTGACTGTTGGAAACAATACAAAATGAAATCAAATAAGGAACTGCTTTCACTGAACAACTGCTTCTCTATGTCTCATATGTAATTTGAATCTTGTACTAGTTTGAGTTTTCTTCCTTTCTTTGGCATATATAGTGCTTAGTGCCACATGTAAGTGCAACCCTTAACCATAGAAAATCATATTCCAAATACAGCAGGTAATTTTACTTATCCTGGCAATATTTTCTTCACAGCTTTTTTACAATGTATGCATTGTATTTAAATGTTTTCTCAAATCCTTTCTTGAATGAAATTGGGTGTAATTAATGTAGAACAAATAAAGCAGCTGATGAAAAAGGTTATGTCTAAGAGTTTTCAATATGGGTGTCAAATTACATTTATTTTAAAAAGTTTCTTTTTTTAAAAATTAATTTTATTTAGTTATTTTTCAAGCACAGTTTTTTGTTTATTTTTCCCATCCCAGCCTCCCCCACCCCTTGCTCCCCACCTCCCTTCCATTTCTTTTTTTGTTTGCAAATAGAGTTGCAAAAATTATTTTGTAAGCCACATGGCTCTATTTTAGCCTTAATATTAGTGATGAATACAGTGAAAATGATTTCTGCTTATTTTCTTTAAATATTGTAGAGAATATTTTGGTGCTTAAATATTTCAGTAGGAATAACTAAACTTCAGCAAGTTATCTATATAAAACTTTAAATGAGCTAATAGTAATGTTAATTTAAAAAGCAAAACTAACATGTCCTCTGTAACCACATTTAAAGGGTATTTAATGTCCATTTATTATTTTTCTGAAAGTGTTACTTGGAAAAATATACGGTTTCAAGTGGTATAATTATGTTTGATACATTTGGTCCCTAAAATACATTTAATTTGTAACTGCTAACAATAAATATAAAAGAAAGACATTAAAAATGAAATCATACATTCAATGTAATATTTTATACATTGAAATATTTAGCAAAGAAGACTTTTAAATGCTGATTCATACTGAAAGTAGTCATATTACCAATCAAATTTTTTTTGTTGGAAAAACAAAATATATTTTTATCATTTCTGCAGTCTTTTAAGACTGAAAATTTCAACAGTACTATATTTAGGTTCTTAGGTTTTCAATGTAAAGTCTCTTGAAACAGACACAAATGAACAAATATTGTCTTAAAGTGATTTTCAGTCAGTGAATTCTGTATCAGTGAGAAACTACACAAACAGGTTTGACAAATCAACAACAAAAAATAAATTATGGTGAGTTCAAGCCTTTGAGTTCTCATAATAATCAAGCCCCAAAGAACCTGATTTGATCAATGCATAATCATTTCCATTCAGATGAGCCTGCCCAAATAACTAGAATGTTCATTTTGTGGTCCAGTAATTTTGGTTGACTTAGTGACTTAAGTAGAACAACTATGAGTAACTGTGCAGCATCCAATTAATTTCTTGGTGATAGATTTTCAAAAAGTCAATCAGTCTATCGCACAGCACCAGATACTTTTAAATCATTGCACATAATCTAGAGGCATTTATTGCAAGGAATATTTACAGTGGATCTTGCCTTGTTTGCAGACATATTTATGTGAGCTCCTTGAAATCACCTTTATATACACTAAGCAACTGGTTTCATTTCTGTAGTGACATATTAATTATGCTTATTTAGAGAGATCAATTCATATTCATACTTGCTGATGAAAATACCAATGGTATGAAAACTACATGTACTGGTTGATGCAGAGGTAAGCAGGGTAAGCAGAAGACGCCGAGCCATACTGAACAAATCTGTGTAAGCTGACATCCTTACTGCTGTTTAACAAAGAATCAAGTTTTTGGCAAACAGATAAAACCTTGCACAATTTGGATAAAATAGGAAGATATTAAATACTGCTTTAATAATATTACATATTTACAGATATATGCACATGAAGGACTCACTACGCTAGGCATTAGCAACATAAAGAATTGCATTTTAAGTTATTCCTCTTAAATGGCTTACAATCTATCGGATTGTAACACTGACCAGCATAGTTTACCATCTAGCACATTGTAACACTGATATGCATTAACATGGAAAGATAAGGAATGAAGTTTGTGATTTTTCACCAATTAAATATGTCTTTAACAAAATTGGACATAAACAGAATATGTATTTAATATAAGGAAAAGGAATTAAAGATTGATGAAGTTTGAAGTCCAAACTGTAGAGACAGATAGGGTAGAACAGGGCACTAGGAAACCAGAAACAGCAAATAACACAGAAAATATGTATTGATGGAAAACACTAGTGCACACTTGTATGGAAGAGCAGATTGTTTAATAAATGGTCAGTTTTATAGGGAGAGAAGTTAACAAAATAAGTTAAGGGCACAATGGGAACTAATAGCAACATATTTACATTTAAGATGGATCTAATGCCTATGAAGCTATAATCCTAGTTATTAAATTATTAGTGTGATATATTTTATAATTTCCTTAATTATAATGCTATGTTAATATGAGAATCTGAAAAATTCAAAAAATTGTTTTTCTTCACAACAACATTGATTATTTAATCTTATCACATATAGTAATATTAATTGATAGGTATAATAATTTTTAGCAGGACTTTTCAAGACACAGCAGTATTCACAGTATTTTCTCTTAAAATGTTAAAGAAAACGGATAGTAATAAATGTCTACTTTTCTCTAAATCCATAAAAATCCATTGGAAAAAAAGAGCTAAAATTAGCTTGGCTTAATATTAGAGATACCATGATGATGTAAAATAATTATATCCCTGTAATTATCCTACATCTAAATTTCCTGTTTTAAAAATAACAAATAAAATCATATTTGCAATTTAAATCTTTGGTTCTTCTAAATATATCTAAGCTTAAATTTAAAATGACTAAGTTTTATCGGAAAGCACACTTTTAAAGCAATTAATTACTGCTGATGAAATCTGACATTGAGAAGTCATGCTGTTGATATTTTATCAAAAATCAAGTCAGCTCACAATCCATAATTCAACGTTCTTACTTTCATCCATTTAGTAAAGAAAGTAAAAGAAAACAGCTTCAACTATGTAGTGCAGCTTAGAAATCAATATTAATATATCAATGTCAATAACAATATATTGCAAACTCGATCATATTACTCAGAAATGGGACCTTAACTCATGGTGTGTATTTCTTTTTTGTGGTAGAAAATATAAGTGTGCTTTGTGAGACATCTTTCATTGCAGGCCTCCATTTTCTGTCAATCACACTTGTTTTATAGATATCACTCAGGATGAAATTTTTATGTTTAGACTTCACCTGCAAGTTGGTTTTGGTACAGTTAAAGAACATTTTCCCAGTTGTTCCTGAGTTATTACAGAGTAGAAAAGTATGTTTTTCCATTTATAAAGTTTCCAGAATCACAGCTCTCATATCCATCTCTCAGCTGACAAGGAAATGCTCATCTGTACAATGTATGGGCTGGAGCACATTTGAGGTACGATGCTGCCTTCTTGAGTTTTTGAGTATAAAATTGACATTAGTGTGAACACATATACCAAGTTGCTGAGGTGTGAAGACAGTGGCATTATCATCATTTAAATTATCAAAGGCAGTTATGTAGCCTATATCACTGTGGATCTGAAATGATGATTCCATGGCCCCAAACAGCATGCTTTTTTTTTTCTCCTTCTAATCTCTCTCCCTGCTCCCACTAAGTAAAAAAAAAAAAAACTTAGGAAAAATAAAACATATGTCATATTTTGATTAGATTTCATGGAGGAAATAAATATGAGAAGAAGGGAATGATCAAGACTGTGTAATATATTTGAATTATAATTAAACACTGGATAAATAAAACAGGAATATGAGATAAAATTCTTCATAATCATGATGTCAATTTTATGATGGCAATTTCCTTTACTCTTTCTCTATATGTATCTTTGGTTACCTGGAGCCTAGAATATGGCTTCAGTAAATAGTTGCTCAGTGAATGACTGCAAGGAATACTTTTTAGGAACATGTTATACTTCATAATATGGAAAAGGAACTGAGGGAACAGAGGTGTAGGCAAGTTTTACATTTTATTATTTTATAAGCAAATATATGAACAGTGCAGTAGGTGAAATCCTGTGTAAAACATCCATCCTAAGTTGTGATTTCTACTAAAACCTTCTTATCTCCTCTACATGCTTGAGCCAATGAGTTCATTGTTTATATGATGCTTATTTTATATTTATACTATTGCATTTGCACTGTAACCATTTGACAGATTGTCTATGTGATTCACTAGACTGTTTAATGATTCTTGTCCTGTTTCTCAGTTTAAAAAATATATACAGCCTTTATATTGATATTTAGGATACTAATAGTACTCACTGATTTAACTGAACGTGGGGAACTCTGTAGTGGTATCAGGATTTGGTGAGGTCATAAAGTGTTAGAAGCCAGAATCAGAAATGTAGGTCCAATATAAAAAGGAAAATATAAACAGTGATTAGTGTGAATATATAACAGATAACACAGGTATTGTCTTAGTTTGGGTTGTCATAGTGCCATAGACTGGCTGGTTTATAAACAACAGAAGTAAATGTCTCACAGTTCTGAAGGCTGAAAGTTTGAATTTAGGGTGCCCACATGATCAGGTTCTGATAAAAGCTGTCAGTCTTGGTTGCAGACTTCCCACTGCTTGAATTCTCACATGGCAGACTAAGGGATGAGGGTTGCCACTTCCTCTCTACAGTCAAAATCTACATATAATTTTTGCCTTCCCCAAAACACAACTACAGTTGGCCTGTAGATCCATGGAGTCAACCAACCATGAGTTGCAAACAATATTTTTAATCCCAGATGGGAATCTGCATTTCAGAAACTGTAACTTTGAATAAGAAAATACAGTTTACATTATTAAATTTTTTTTTAATATTTGCCAATAATACCTCAGACAAGGGTTTGATCTCCAAAATATATAAAGAACTCACAGGAATCTACATCAGGAAGACAAGCAATCCACTTAAAAAATAGGCAAAAGACCTGAACAGACACTTCTCCAAGGAGGACATACGGAGGGCCCAGAGACATGTGAAAAAATGTCCAACATCACTAGCGAGATTCAACATCATTAAAAAGATTCAAATTAAAACCACAATGGGATACCATTTCACATCAGTCAGATGGGCTGTCACTAATAAATTAATAAACAACAAGAGCTGGTGACGTTGTGGAGAAGATGGAACCCTAGTGCACTGTTGGTTGGAATGCAGACTGGTGCAGCTTTTGTGGAAAGCAGTGTGGAATTTTTTCAAAAACCTAAAGAGGGAACTGCCTTTTGATCCAATGATCTCACTGCTGGGACTATAGCCCAAGAATCCTGAAACACCAATTCAAAAGAACCTGTGCACCCCAGTGTTCATAGCAGCACAATTTACAATAGCCAAGCACTGGAAGCAACCTTAGCGCCCATCAGCAAATGAGTGGATTAAAAATCTGTGGTACATGTACACAATGGAATGCTATGTAGCAGAAAGAAAAAAGGAGCTCTTGCCCTTCACAACAGCTTGGATGGAACTGGAGTGTATTATGCTGAGTGAAATGAGCCAGGTGGTGAAAGACAAATACCGTATGATCTCACCTGTAAGTAGAACATAATCAACATAACAAACAAGTGAGCAAAATGGAACCAGAGACTTGGAAATAAAGAACAAACTGACAGTGACCAGAGGGGGCAGGGGAAGGGAATAACTGGGGAAAGAAGGGGAAGGGTCAAGCAAAGGAAGGTGAATAGAGGACTCAGGGACAGGGACAATGGGGAGAATTGATTGTGGGAGTAGGGGGGTGAGGTAGGGATGAGCAATGGGGGAAAAGGCAGAACAGCTGTAACTGAACAGTAATAAAATATTTTTATTGAATTTATTGTGGTGACATTGGTTAATAAAAATTATAGGTTTCAGGTGTACAGTTCTATAATACCTCATATTTATATTGTATTTTGTGTTCACCACCCAAAGTTAAGTCTCCTTCCATCACAATTTATTCCCTCTTTTCCTCTTCTATCCACCTTCACTTCCCTTTCCTTCTGGTAATCGCCATACTGATATCTGTGTCTATGAGGGTTTTTTTCCTTTGTTTAACCTCTTCACCTTTTTTCACCCATCGCCTCTCACGCCTGTTCTCAGTATCTGTGCTCTGCAGATGGTTGAATCCTTGGATGTGAAAATTGCACATATTCCCTGGACTTTATTCATTGAAAAAAGATCCATGTATTAAGTGGACCCAGACAGCTGAAGCCTGTGTTGTGACCCAATTACCTCTCAAAGACCTCACATCTACATCTATTTAGATTTGTATACCAAAATAAACAAAACAGGCATGTGCTGATAGTCTAGAAGATACAGATATAACTCATTTTTTATTAATTATTATGAAAAATATAAATGTTTACAAAATTTATAAATCATAATAGTGTGCTCATAGAAAACAAGCGGTTAACTTACTCTGGTTGTGGGTGTCAAGCAATGACTTTCTAAGGTGGTACCTTGAAGGAGAAGGAGTCAAATATGTGTGAAATAAAAGACATAATTTTTTCATTAAGGGTTAACAGGATAATTAATTCTCTGAAGGTAAAATTGAACTTATATTCTAGGAGGTGACAGACTCAAAGGACTAAGCCACAATGAGTGGAAACAGCATGAGATAGGTTTTGGAGCAATGCAGGAGCCAGATGACGTGAAAATCTAGGAAGAATTTGAATTTAATTTGTAATGAAATAGGAAGCCTTGGGTATTATTATTTAATTTTCATTTTAACTTATTTGGTTACCAAGAAAATACACTAGTAAGAGAATGAAAGGCAACCAAATACATAAAAAATAAATGCACACATATATTCTTATAATAATTAGGCTAATAATGTTCAAGGTACCAGCATGGATGATAATATAAACTAGAAACTCTCTAAATGCACCTAAATTTAATGAAAAATAATCATTGCTACATGCACCTCATGGAATATTATGCACCAAAATTGACTGAAAAAGAAAAATTTAAAAACTTCATGAAACAACATTGATGAAAGAAATTAGACACAAATGATTACATCCTAAATGACTGCATTTATTAAAAAAGTGCAAAACAGGTCAAACTGTTTTATAGTGTTAGAAGTTGTGATTGTGGTTAACCCTGGTGAGTGGTGACTTGAAGGGAAAAACAAGGGCAAAGAGCAGTGCTTCTGGGTGGTGAATATTTTTATTTATTTCAGTGAATAACTTAGAAATGATTGCTTCTGTATTATAGATAGAAAGCTTTGTATATTAGCTATATCTAGTTACAGGAATATTTGGTTTCAGATACAAGTACATCTCACACTGCACCGAAAGGAACACACATGGCAGTGATGATTTCCATGACTTCTCCAAGCAGGTTTAGGGGGAAGAGGTCAGTGAGAAATATGCTTCTGCACTGTGCCTGCAATAACACTGAGCAGCAGTAAGCATCTGAGGATGTGGTATGAGGCATGTAGTTGAATATATCTTCTATCTTTGAAAGATGTCCTGAATTTTCTTCATATCCCATGAACAAAAGCCTTAGCAAGAGCTCAGAAACACAAATTACATTTGAAGAAGGGTCAGTAGCATCAGTTCTACCTTCAATCACCCGTCTCCAGAAGACTGTGACTATTAGTCTTTAGGTTTAATGAAGAAGTTAGCTCTTCAGGCCCTCCTTTTTTAATTCACTGCACAAACAGGCATATTTTTTTTAATTTCAGGTTTTTAAAGTTCATTTCTTTCTTTTGTTCAGCACTTCATAATTGGTGCTCAATTTGATTAGTCCACGTGGGTAATTTTGTGATACTGTGCTGAGCTGCCTCTTGCCCTGCTTAAATTCTCTGGCTAATCTCAGTGGTCATCGAGGGGAATTACCTTCAAAATATATTGAAAAGCCAGAAGGAAATTTTTGAATATTTTAAGGATAGTTAAATATGATATAAGACAAATGTCAAATTTAAGGTATTAAATGGATGGTAGTGACATTTACTGAGTCAAAAATACATGAATTGAATTGGGGTTTTATTATCCTGAGTATATGAGCTAAATTCAAGGCAAATATACCAACTTCCCTCACTTTTAATAAGCCACAACTAGAATTGTAAGTACTTAAAATTTGAAGTTTTAATTCTATATTGTATAGAATTAAATCTTTATTTTTTCCAATTACTATTCATTGTAAATGAACAGTATCTTCATATTTAAGCAATCTTGTTCAAAACTATAAAATAAAAAAATATTTAAAATTTATTATTTTAGAAAGCAGTTGTTTGTGGGCATGATTAAAATAGATTTCATCCTACACTGTAATTGGAGCTAGTAATTACATAAAATAAGTTGAGTGAATGAATAATAAACTGTAATTTTAATTAACATTAAGCCTAAGCTATGGTTTAATAAACTCCACTCATGTGACCCTAGACCTGTATGTACAGGTCCAAGGAAATTCAGATGACAGAGCTTTCAAATAAAGTCAGTTCAACAAGCATTTACTAAATGCTTATTTTATATGGATATTTGTTAAATGATGCTCAGTTTATACCATATAATAAATGCAGCTATCACTGTAGTGAACTCGGACACAGTGAAAGCAAAAATTGCATTAGACAAAATTAAACATAAAACAAAGAATTTATTCAAGGGTATTACAGCAGGGAAGTGAAGCCACATCTCAGTCAGAATTCAACTCTGGGAACAGAAGCCTGGAGTGATAGGAAATGGAGAAGCCAAAGAACTTGTATATATGACCCATGGACATGAACTACGTGTAGGGAATGCTGGTGGGAGGGGGTTTGAGGTGGAAGGGAATAAAGGGGAGAAAAAATGGGACAACTGTAATAGCATAATCAATAAAAAATACTTTAAAAAACTTGAGGTATAGGATCATAGGCTATGTCTATTTGCTAATCAGCGTTGTCCGAATAAATGTAAAGTTGTTTTCTTGCCCTGGCCGTGTGGCTCTGCTACCCCGAACACTGACTCTGCACCTGAAAGGCTGCCTGCTGGTCAGATTCCCAGTCAGAGCACATACCTAGGTTTTAAGTTGGATCCCAGGTAGGGCATGTACAGGGGACAACCAGTCTATGTTTCTCTCTCACATTGATGTCTCTCTCTCTCTCTCTCCCCCTTCCTCCCTCCCTCAAAATAAATGGAAACAGGCCCTGGCTGGTGTAGCTCAGTGGATTGAGCGAGGGCCTGGGAACCAGACAATCATGGTTCGATTCCTAGTCAGGGCACATGCCTGGGTTGCAGGCCAGTTCCCAGCAGGGGACCCACGAAGGCAACCATACATTGATATTTCTCTCCCTCTCTCCTTCCCTTCCCCTCTAAAGATAGACAAATAAAATCTTTTAAAAAATAAATGGAAACTAGTCCTTGAGTGAGGGTTAAAAAAAGCTTCACATATTTTTATGACAGGAGATAGTTATTCAACCTGGAGCGAGGCTCTCAATGGTAGGCTCCTACCTTCCTGCAAACACTGGGAGAGCATGGCACTGTCTTCCTTGATAATTGTACCTCAAAGATGGCCAGTAAGAAGCTTTTAAAAAGGTTTACACAGGCAAAGGCAGAGAAAAAAAACTTACCATTACAAATTTTTTGAAGTAAACACTCTAAATAAAGAGAAAGAGAAGCCTATAATCAAGAAGACAACTGTCTAAAGTTTAGGAACTTTAGACAATTTGAAAGGAACTTTAAGGCTGTGCTGATCACAACATTCCAAAAAAGCCTTGAGAAGACACTACTCTAACCCAAGGCTTGTGTTTCTAGCATTTTTTTTTACTGATAACTGAGGCAATTGCTCTTTGAAATTATGTCTGCCATTTTGGAGAACTGAGAAGCAATGAATCTTTATTGACCCAAGACAAACTTGCATATGAAAGAGCTAATGGAAAAACTGATGTTCCCAATGGCTTCCCAAACAAAAAGTTCAGATTCTGAAATCAGACTCACAAGAATAAGAGAATTTATACAAAATAAGACTGTATTAAGAATTCAAATGAGTCAGGCAATTGTGAGATATCAGTGAAGCATGGGAAATCTGAAGCTGCCAGTATAGTTCTATAGTTCCTTCCTCATCACATTTGGGTGGGTTTTCTTCAGATCCAACACATGTGGGCTCATGTAAGGCTTAAAGGACATCACTTGCATTAAAGAAGCTCCCTGGTCATAGAAGATCTCTATTTTATATTCATTATGACACAGAGTTTGTGGCATTTCCTAAGAGATGCAAATTCTAACTTTATTTACAATAAGCAAGTACAATAAAGATTGTATATCTTAGCTAAGCACTTTACAGATAAAGGATGTTCTTCTAGGACTGGCAACTGTCAGAAGAAAGGGGGTGATATGTTGGGGTGCTGAGTGAAAAAGGTGAAGCAATTAGGCAGTAGGAAGTCTGCAACCAGGACTGATAGCTTTCACATGAACCTGACCATATGGCCACCCTCAATTCAAACTTCCAGCTTTCAGAATGGGAGACATTTATTTCTGTTGTTTATAAACTACCCAGTCAATGATACTATGAAACCCAAACTAAGACAATACCCATATTTTCACAAGAATTACTGTTTATATTTTCCCTTTTATATTGACCTACATTTCTGCTTCTTGCTTCTTACACTTTAGGACCTTCTGGGATCCTAATATCAGAACAGAGTCCCCTGTGTTCAGTAAAATCCATGAGTACTATTACAATTTTAAAAATCTGTCCACTGTAGACTTTTGTTTTCTTCATAGTATCCTGACATCTCTACATCACTATGTTGTGGATACCCTAATGTATGCAATATTTTAGTCCCACTTTGTATATACTCTTTTCTTCATTTGTTTTATTGTAGTAAGAACAAAAATCACTATCTTGACTATTTTGAAATATGCAGTCAAATAACATTAAACATATTCATGTGGTTGAAAAAAAGTTCTGCAGAACCTTTTCATCATATAATTTTATAACAATCAAAAAACAATTTTCCTTTTTCTTCCTCCCACCAGCCCCCAGTAATCACCACTGTACATTCTGTTTCTATGAATTTGACAACTTTAGATAGTTTATATGAGTGGAAGAACACTGTGCTTTTTGTGACTGAATTATTTTTACTTAGCATGATATCCTCAAGGACCATCCATTTGTACCATGTAACATGATTTCCATTTCTTTAGAGGCTGAATCATATTCCAAGTATGTACATACTTCCACTGGCTTATTTATTCACTCATTATTTGATTAAAATTTGGGTTGCTTCTACCTCTTGGTTTTTGTGAATAGTACCACTGGGAACATGGGTATGTAAATATCTAGCAGTTTGCTCTCTCTCTCTCTCTGTCTCATTTTTTGGGGAATCATCTTGATGGGTAGGGGATATTGTGGTTTTGATTTACATTTCTCTGGTATTAGTGATACTGAGGATCTTTTCATAGACTTGTTGAATGTTCATATAACATTTTTGGAGAAATGTCTATTCAAGTTCTTTGTCTATTTTAAAATCTTGTTAATTTGATTAATTTATGCCACTTATTTGGAAAAGTTTTTTAATATATTCCAGACACTGACTTCTTATCAGATGTGTGACTTGCTAATATTTTCTGCCATTCTCCATTCTGTAGATCGCTTTTGCAGTCTCTGGATCGTGTGCCCTTTTGGAGAAAAAAACTTTATTTTCTAAGTCTTATGTACTCCCATTTGTCTATTTTTGCTTTTGGTGCTTGGGTTTTTAAATGTTATATGTAAAAAAAGTATTGTCAAGTCCTATGTTACAAAGCTATTCCCCTATATGTTCTTCCAGGTGTTTTATAGTTTCAGGACTTATGTTCCTAAGTTTTCTTCTAGGGTATTTTTTAATAGTTTTAGGTCTTATTTTTAAATCTTTAATACATTTTGAGTTAACCTTTGTACATGGTATATAATAAGAGTTAAATTTCATTCTTTTACATATAGATACCTGGACTTCCCTACATAGTTAGTTGAAGAGATTATCCTTTCCCCATTGAGGAGGTTTTGGTATTTTATACAGAATTTTTAGTTTAGAACCAAAGCACACAAAT
Organism: Artibeus jamaicensis; assembly: GCF_021234435.1. Taxonomy (NCBI): domain Eukaryota; kingdom Metazoa; phylum Chordata; class Mammalia; order Chiroptera; family Phyllostomidae; genus Artibeus; species Artibeus jamaicensis. Next base: position 11,950,227 of record NW_026521823.1, on the reverse strand, counting down.
AGTGCAGACCTAGTGGAGATGCAGAAGCTAGTACTGCAACTGGAATAGTGAAAAACAGCAGCCATGATATTTTTTATAAATTTCATAATTTGTGATCTGAAATTTGCTGCAACATTAGAAAAGAAAAAACACTGTGTAAAATATTTTAAAAGATAATACAATTAGAAACATTAAGAAACATTTTATATCAAATCTGATTAGCTGATTTTATTATCAAAAGTAAAAAAATTCAATAAAATTGATACTTAAAATCAGAATTGAATGTCCAACAAAAAATTTAATGGTTTTAAGAGATTTTGATATTTGCAACTTTCCAGCTATGAAATGAGCTTGGATTCTTACACTAACACAAGTATGCACACTACTTTTAGTCAGAGACATGGTACATTCTTACTTCAATAACAGAAATTTTATTATAAACTTATGAGAGATATGGTAAATTTAACTTATATTTTACAAAAAAATGAAAGGCCTTAAATTATAACCAATCACTCACAGAAGGTCTTTTTAACATCACTGAGGTCCAATTAATTTGAAATTTTATAAAGTTTGAATAGGTCACTTTAGTTTTAGATGAGTCATACAATTTGAGTAAAAATACAACTACTAATTTGTGTTTTTTTTGTATCAGGTGATTTTTAAATTTATGAAGAAGCAGTTTTATGGACTAAAAATTAAACTAATGACAAATTTTATTTTAATCTTCTATATTTATCAAAGAATAACTTCAATCTGATATATAAACCATCTGTTTTCATCCCGATGGCATATGTTCCAGTTATAGTAAGTCCAATATCCAGATTTATTGGGATTTTAAAACAAGTGGCTGACATTTTGATATTTTTCTCACGCTTTTTTACACGTGGACTGTCTGCCTGGAGCATCTGGGAGTCTCCCCCATCAGCGAAGATGATGGAAGGGTCAGGTTCTCACACTGAGTATGTGGAAAGTTAGAAATATCAATGGATAGGACCCAAGCACACACAAAGCTAGCAAGCTAATTGGATAGGAAAAGTCCTGCCCTCCACCACTTCCGGTACCAGATTGAGGGTGTGAGCAGGGAAAGGCGCACATGTGACCCGCAGAAGTCAAACTCTGCAGGTAGAAGGTGCTGGATCAAATAGAACTGTCTGTCTAGCCTGGGGAAAGAATGGATAGGTTGGGAGGTGGACTCACCTGAAGCACGAGAAAGTTTTGAAAATTAACTGGTCATTTTGACAAAGCACCTTCCCTGTCCCACTCCTAAATTTATATAATCCCATGGGAATAAAAGCTCACTCTCTGGCTTGTGGCACTTCCTGTTTGTGGCCTGCACTCACACGGGTACTCATCTATTCTCTCCACAGGCTATGTGACCTCAGTAGCAATGTGGCTTGTGGACTTCAGGAGGAAGTCTCTCTCTCTGTCTTGCCTACCTGGTTATTATTAGCCACTGCCTTCCCATGCTTTCCTGGGGACACATGATCTTGTGGCCTTGGCAGCCTCAGGACCAATGGCCATGCAGGCTCCACATACAGGCTCCAGGAGGAGCCTGAAATGAACAGCAGTCGGGAACATGCTATGCTACCTGGGTGGGGACTATGATCATTTGGCAGCCAGCTGTGGCTCCAAAAGACTGTACCTTATTTTGGAGCAGGAACTCGGGACACTATCTTTTGTCTTGGTCTTGTTGAGGAGATGGGATTTGAGACAAGAGTCTGCCATATTCCCAGATAACTCAGCATCTGAAAAAAACCTCTCTCCTTTCACCCCAGCATCTACCTCATGAGTCTGGCTTTTGTGGCAACAGGCAGCTGAAGCTCTTTCTTTTTTGGCTTTGGTCACACAGCTTCATTTCATGCCATGAAGCATCACTGATACTTTTGCTTTCCTTTCTGAAGTGACATCAGTGAAAAGTGTCATGGAAAAGCTTTTGGCATGTTAAGGTAAATACTATGAATTACTTCTTGTTTATAAAACTGTTGAAGTGAAAGGAAAATAATAATTTTATATTATTTGCCAAAGCTCAACAAGTGACTTATAGAAGCATTCAATGACTTATGTACTGTTAACCCAATTCAAGTTTTTTTTACATTTTTTGACACATAAGGAATGCTTGCAAAATATTCAGTGATCAAAGAGTCTGTATGATTTACATTTTCTTAAATAATATCAAATATAATTAGAATGTGCTAAATTTAAAGTTTCAAGGAACTACAGTTTTTATAGGTTACTTAGCAGAAAGCATATGCAAAATTTGTGTTGAAATTGAACTTCTCTGTCATATTTGTCAATAGTAGTTTTACTTAGTTTGTGGCACCATTCCATATTCAGATTTTAATTTTACTAGAGAGCATTATTTAAATTGAGTGCTAAAATCTGAATTAAAAATGAGAAGTTTTCTGATATTGAAAAATATAGAATCATAATTTAACTTATGAAATGCTTATTTAAATTTGATGTTTATAATATTAAGATTACACAAGTGATAGTAAACTCAATAATTTAAAAAAGAGACTTTGCTCAGGGCAATGGATGTACAATGCAGTGTACAGATGAAGTTTTATTGAGTTTTACACTTGAAACCTGTGTGGTTTTGTGAATGGATACTGCCCTGATAAATTCAATTAAAAATACATTATTATGAAACAGCTATTCATTGTCTCCAAAGTCAAAACAACTCTTCCCTAATAAATGAAACAAATTGATATGGATATAAATATTAAGAGAAAATGTTTTTGTTAACTGATTCAGTGATTGAACTATCCTTAATTGTTAGGAAACTTGTGCATACAAATCTAATTTTTCAACTTCAAAATTTTTAAAACCTAAGTACAGAAAAGCATTTCTTATTAAAATATTAACATCTGAATTGAGCCATGGTAAGAGTATAAAATGCACAATAATTTTTGAAGGCTTGATATGAGTAAACAGATCTAGTTTAACTTTTTTGCAGTAGAAAATATACTTTAACATAGATTGAGTGTTGCAATATTTTAATCTATTGGTTAAAATACATTTTTAAATTTAATTCTACCTATTTCTTTTTATGTTTTTATTGTAGCTACCAAATATTTTAAAATAACATATATGACTCATATATTTCTATTGGACCTCAATTGTATAAAGTTTATTGCTATCTAAAAGAGCTCAATCTCTAATATCTTGCATTTCACATTTTTGCATAAGAACCATATGCTCAATTGTAATCCATCACCCTTTTACTTTGGTATAGGGGACCGGATTGTCTTGGCCTGGCAAATGTGACTCAGCTCTGTATGGAAAACCTACAGATGCAAAGTGGTGGGCAGGAGCCAGATCTTCAAACTGAGTTTTCCCATGGGAATCAGGCCTAGAAAATACTTACATACCTGTTATGGCTTGCTTTTACTAAAATTCCCTCATCCCGGTCTAAAGCAACAAATATATACTGTTTATCCTCAAGGAAACTTCCAAAGCCTGTGTGAACTCTCCCAAGGACAGAGCTAATCAGCTCATTGCCATCCCCCTCTGCATGTTATTTTCATTTCCTTGATTGTACCTAGAATGTAGACAATAATGTTCTGTATGATAGGTAATAAATCTTTCTTTGATGTAAGACCCCAGGAAGACAATAAAAGCCTGTCTAGGCACGGGTCGGAGCCCTCCCCTCTTGAGGGAGTGGCCGAGGCACCATAGGCACTCTCCCCTTGAGAGAGTAGTCGTGCCTGTTCCCTTTTTCCACACAGGATTGTTGTTGCCTGTGCATTGATTCTCGTCGTATACCACAACAGGCGGACTCTGCTGGACAGAGTCCGCAACACTTTGGTTCATCACTGCTCTAGGACCTTCCTGAGCACTTGAATGAATGCTCCCAAAACTGTCATGGACACAGAATGAGTCTTCATTCTCCTTAATCATTATGTGCATAGAATGGTTTGTTAATAACATTTTACTCTCAAAATACAAAAGTTATATGTCTCTCCTTCCTTTTCCTGCCCTTCCCTTTTTTCCCTCTTCTTTCCATTATATCTTTCTCCATTTAAAAAATATTTGATGACAAATAGCTTATAATAAATTGCTTGGAAAGATTCTTTTACTATTAAAGTAAAAACCTTTAATAGTAAAAATGAATTGCAATTCCCATAATTATTCTTCTTTCTTGTCAAACCTGTTCTAAAGTGCACATCATATAATATACATTTTTGCTACGTCAATTCAGAAGCAAATCAAAGTATCCAATCTTTTTCTCTGCAATTCTTTTTCTTTACTGTTTTCTTATTACAATGACATCATTTCTGTACAATACTGGAAAATGGCAATATGTTATAATTTTAGGTGCAAGATTTAATCTTCAATGCATTTTTATTTTATACTCTTTTCAAGTGCTCATTTCCTAAAAATTATTCCCCATCATATTTAAGCTTTATGTAATAAAGAAAAGATTCCATGAAATAACTGGTATAGAAAACATGTACATAATACGATGGATTATGATAATAACAAGACAAGGTTTTTTGGTACTCTTTTATACCGCATTCCTCTTATAGACAGTTTATAGAAATACTACTCTCCCACTTGTCAACTGCAATATACTATATTTTATATCACCTGCTTTGCCTGAGTGATAAATTTTATCTTAGTTCACTGGGTAAAATGTCCTTAAAAATTTATATGATCATTCACATTGTAGGCTTGTGTAATGGAACTTAGGAGTGGCTATTGAAATCAATTCAAAACTAAAAGCAAGGTACATATTTAATAACAACTACAAAGTGAAAATTACAATTTTCTGGATATTTAATGTGATTAATAAGTTAAAGGAACAGTAAGAGAAAACTTCTGAACTCTACTTTTTAAAGTGAGATGCTGGTGAATCCTGTGCAAAGCACGTAACAGTTCTTTTTGACTAGAACTCTCACCTTCCCATTATTCACTGAAATGACTAGCACAGAGTGAAAGAAGAGAGGTACCCACTCCATGTTTCCCTAGGTCTTTTAGAAAACATGGACTTGTTTCCCTGGTCACACACATGCAAATCTACCAGAAAGGTTATATTATAGACATCAAGGGAATGGACACTGTTCAAAAAGGAATGCCCCACAAATGTTCCCAAGGCAAAACTGGGGGTCTGCAGTGTTACCCAGCTTGTGGTGGGCAATGTTGTAAACAAACAGGCTAAGGGCAAGATTCTTGCCAAGGGAATTAAGGTACGTGTTGAGTATATTAACCACTCTAAGAGCCAAGATAGCTTTCTGAAATGTGTGATGGAAATTATCAGAAAATTAGGGAAGCCAGAAAGGTACCTGGGTTCAACTGAAGCGTCATCCTGCTCCACCCAGAGCAGCACACTGTGTGAGAACCAGTGGGAAGGAGGCTGAGCTGCTGGAACCCGTGCCCTATGAGTTCATAGCACGATAAGTGTGTGTGTGTGGGGAAATGGCCTATACTGACAAAAAAAAACAAAGCAGAGAACTTATAAGAAATTTAAAAGATAGCATTTACTGTGACATATAAAATATTATTTTTAAATGAAAGTATAAATGTGGCCTTTTTATATCAATAGGGAGATCTACTGGGGAAATAATCTTCACAAAAGAGCAAAATAAGGCAATAATATTAACCTAAAATAATTTCTAGTTTCAATTTAAGCATCAACAGTTATCAGCTATATGATAAAAACTGAAGGCACAAAATATAAAAACCAAGAAAAACCAGAAATTTGTTAGAAGACAACCAAGAAAAAGAAAATATATTTTTTAAAAAACATTTTATTTATTTTTAGAGAGAGGGAAAGGGAATGAAAAGAGGGAGAGAAAGCTCCGTGTGCAAGAGTTACATTGATCAGTTGCCTCTTGCGTGCCCCCAGATGGGGACCTGGCCTGCAACCCCAAAATGTGCCCTGACTGGGAATTGAACTGGCAACCTTTTGGTTCTCAGGCTGGCACCCAAACCACTGAGCAACACTAGCCATGGAAAGAACAAAATATCTTATGCAGATGAATTTTTAAAGTAATTACATATAAACAAAAGAGAAGAAGGAAGAGGTGATGGAGGGGGATGAAGAAGAGGAAAGTGGAACATAAACATTTATTAAGAATAAAAATTATGATTTCTACAATGACAAATTCTATGGAAGAACTAGAATGTAAAGCTAAATTGATTTCTCAGAGGATAGAGCAAATTGATAGATATTTGAAAGAAAACACAACCTAGATAATAGAAAAACTGGAGAAGAGAAAATATTCAAACAGACATTTGAAAAGAACTGAAAACTATTACAAAAACAAAAACAAAAAATGGTATGGGTAGAAAGAAAATTATCATTGATACAGAGAAAATAAAGCTGAAGTAAATATAAGGTGGAGGTAAATACCAACCTAGATATTTCATAAGAATTCTCATTTGGAGAAAAAAAAACACCAAAGAGAATCTACAAGGGGAGAAGAATCTCCCTGGCATCAGCCTATTGATGAGAATTCCTCCATGCTAGAGAAGACAATTGAAAAAATATTTATAGTATATAAACACAATTATTTTAATTTAGACATTATTATTCTGACAAATTGAGTGTGTAAACCAAGAACAATTTCACATATGAATTTACTTGAAAAGGTTAAATCCATTTTTCCTGAGTTAATTTTGGTGTGTAGTATAGAAAAAAAGTTGGTTCTTTTAAGGAAGAGTGGGGATTGAAAAGACACTATGAGTGGACTTAGAGCAGGAGTATTTAAGTTGTACACTGGAGTTACCAGGCAAGCGTTACCTTTTGAGAAAAACTTTCTGGGATAATATGTAGGCATATTATTTGACAGAAAAGCAAAGGTGATGCACAGAAAAAGTATCAATTGTAAAAGATTACAGTGTAAAACAAGTGAAATAAGTTAGACGAATGCAATATTATATAATTTTACATATGTGCGCAATCTGAAAAAATAAACAAATCAGAAACAAACTCATAGATACAGAGAACAAATTGATGGTTGCCAGGGGAAGAAAGGTTGGGGGACTAGGTGAAAAAGGTCAATTTGTACTTTTTAATGAAAAAGTACAGTTATAAAAATAGTCATGGGGATTTAAAGTACAGCAAAGGGGATATAGTCAATATTATTTTACTGGGAAAACTATGTATATAGTGTCATGATTTACTAGATTTACAAGTTATATAAATGGCTAATCACTATGTTGTTGAAACTAACATGATATTATATGTGAACTGTAGTTAGAAACTATAAAGAGAGAAAAATAAGATTAAAGTGAAAAGTATAAATTAAATTGATAGATGACATTTGGGGGATGTAGAACTAGGGGAGCCATGTGGGTTGAAAGGGAAGACCATTAATATTTTCCTTTCATGTAATTCATAGATAATTTTAAATGTTGATATAACTGCAAATGGTGGCTAATAACATTTTAACATTGAAGTGTATTCAGTAGGATACATTTTAAAATGTTACTTCCTTTAAAATATTGAAACAGGTGGGGAAGAAACAAAGTAGAGAATAGCATGAGAACACTGAATACTCTTTTCCTTGGTAATAATAGACATGATGTAAAGTTGATAGATAATACATTGAAATATAAACATGATTTAAAGCTGTATCAGGCTCCACTTCTCCAAGTAACAATTTGATAAAAATGTACCTTACTTTATTCACCCTGTGTCTGCTATATGTTACAAAATCATTCTTGTAAGAATTATAATAAGGAGATCAAAACAGAATAACATATTATGATTTTAAATTTAAACTATATACCTATCTTCTTACACAAAATTCTCAATTTTTAAAGTGTTTATTGCTTCGCATTTTTGAGATGAGCTGGGAGTGATCTTTCCTCTTAGGCGCTAAAAGTATGCCTTTATTTCTAGCTAATTTAATGAACAAAGGAAATTGCATTTGAGGGTCTATGTATTTTACATGTCTGAAATCAAAAGCTTGATTCATACTTACCATGAACTTGGAGGTTTACCAAAAATATTTAGTTAACCTTCTAGTTTTCATAGTCAACTAGTGTTTATTTTATGCAGAGGACGTATTATCATGTCCCTTTTTGTCAGTCACCATCTGTTTCTCTTCTCTCCCAAATGCCGCTTGCTCTTCTGCCAGGAAGAGATGCTTCCACCCTTCTCTGAGGCATTTTCTCGCCACACCATCCTGAAACTCCCTTTCCCATGACATTTCCTCTCACACCATTGGCATGGATGTGCTTTCAAATTGGAGTCCGGGAACGGGAGGGCTCAACTTGAAAAAGGGCATCACTCCCACTGGACTAAAGAATGGGGAAGAAAAAAATGGATGAGAGAAATATTGAAGCTGATATGATCATGCTCCAGAGTCACAATCTTCCTAAATAAAGTGGAAGGGAGAGAAGAAGGCTTTAGGAGTCCACCATGTAAGAGCTACAGACGTCCTTAAGGATTCAGAGAGAAACTTGCTAAGTAGCCAATCCAGCTGGGTTTGACCATGAGAAACTTACAATTAAGGGGGTCTCCTGGGAAGGGATTAAATAAAGTGGGGGTAGGCATTTAAAACATAGGATGCAGATGAGCAATGGAGTGTTTCAGTTTCATTACTGGTAACATAGTTGATCTGAAAGATAATATTTAAAACCTCTGAAAATTTAAGTGTAAGTAATATACAAGACAGAAGAGAGAATAAAAATAAAACATAAAAAGATCTAAGGTAATTTTGCTGATTTCACTACAGCCATAGCACACACACACACACACACACACACACACACACACAGTTTTTGATTTATTTGTGAAGATTTTTTAAGTAGCACTCTCTGACTGAATATTTTTAGGCTTGAGCAATCAAGTTATCCTATGATATGGTTTTGACAGAAGAAGTCTACTAAGGGTGATTACAGTTTCAGGTAGAGAGATGGGAAACACGGAGCCGGAAAGCACACCCTATAAATGTGCGGAACTCCCATTTACATTCCACTCTAACAGGATGCCTTATTTACGATCTCAAAATCTACTGAAAATACGACTGTCAAATCTGAGGAAAAGCTACGCCACACTTACCCACACCACCACTAAATGGATAGTTATAAAAGTGACATTAGAGTTGTATGATTGTCACAAATGGTTAGAAATGCCCTGCATTTTCCTAATAGGTTAGAGTTAAAATAACTTTATTGACAAATGATACCATGTTTGAAATACATATCTAGTTAAGTAATTTTTACCAAATCTCTTCACTATTGCTTTTCAACCGCAGACACAATTTTACATTCCCTTTTAATCCTCTACATGTATACGAACATTGAAATAAAGCGCGTTTCACTAAGAGTCACTTTAATGCCCTTTTGATGTGGAAGCTCCAGGGGCCCCGCCTGTTCACATTCTGAAGGGAGATCACTAAGTATCTGAAAAGATCAACTGAAATGTCTGGAATATACAATTTGGCAGATGTGTTTTCTTGCGCTGGATAATTATGTTGTTTGATATATCATAATAAATTAATACTATTTATGTGAAAGTCAAAGGTCAAGATAGAACGGGAATGTCCATATGAAATATAGTAAGTAGCTATCACACATGTCCATATGCATACATGCCTACCAAATTAACCTAACATGTACCAAGAGTCAGATTTCTTCACATCTGAACTTTGCTTGTGAGAATTATAGTAAACCTAATTTGAATGGCTCAGAACCAGTAACATGCTAGAGAATTTTTTAAAACTAGCTCTTTAAAATATTAAGACATACATGATTATTATTTTTCCTTTTATAAACTCTGCAGCACACAATTACTATTTGTGTCTCATAGAACAGTTTGATTATTTTTTTTTTCTGAATGCTTGCATCTCTAGTCAAATTATGGTTGCAACTTATTGCAGGTCAAAGTCCCCAGTGGGGGCCAAGTGAGAGGCATCCACACGTTGATGTTTCTCTCCTTCCCTTTCTCCCCGCCCCTTGGCCTCCCTCTGAAAATAAATGCATAAAATCTTTTTAAAAATTTTGGTTGTAACTTATGAATGAATATATGCAATACTTCCAGCATGAATATTGGTCCATATTTAACATTAAAGTAGATAAAAATGAAACAATGATGATGCTCATCTGACTCCACTTATTTTTCAATAATGGGAGTCACTTCTTTTCTGAACTTAATAGTTTCTCAAAACTCAAAGTGTAGTTTCTCCATTTTTTTGTGTTATTCACATTGCAACATCTGCAAATATGGCACCTCGACTTTTGTACAACGGGACTCTTAACAACCTCTGACCCATAAAACTGTGAGATGAAAAAGTTAGTGGCTTAAACTACTAAGTTTGTTAGAGGTGCAATAGAAATGTATCTCAGTTGTGGATAATTTTATTCTCAATATGATTTAAAAGTTTTGAAGTAATAAGTGTAATTTTATAAGTAATGTCTAGGTTTTTGACAATGTATTTGCTGACCATTTGTTCTTTTGTTTCACTTTTTGCCTCTGTATATATTTTCTAATCAGCAAAGTAAACCTTTGAACATATTTTATGAAGTCTGCTGGCTGTAAGCTGTCTGATAAAATGTTGTATGCCTTCCCTCAGACTACAGTTTTGCTGATTTTCCTTTGACAATTTGAAGCTATTATTTTGTTGCCTGCCTATATCTACTTTATGATTACTAATCTATTGTCAATGTAAGAGTTGTTTACTTTTATATAATCTATATTTTTCTCCCTAAAAGCTTTAAAATTTTTTATCTTTGATGGCTTGAGATTTGAATAGATAAACCTATGTTTGTATTTAATGTTATGCTCCTTGCTTTTCACTCAGTGTGCACTTTCTGGAAAGCTACTCATGGTTATAATTCAGGAAAAAGCTCAGCTACTCTCTACTTAAATATCAGGTTTCCATCATTCCCTGTATTCTTCTCTTTTAAACTGTGTTTTGGATGTTGAAGTTATATTGAAGTCCCTCAGATATATTCTCCCTATCACATGTGATACTTTTGAATTTTTATTTCTTTATTGTTGACAGTGTACAGTCAACCTTTTAGTCCTTCTTTGAGAGTTTGATACATTTTAAGTGACAATAATGATCATTCATGGTCTTTTGAATTATTATTTCTTTATACAAACTGCTTTTGTTTTATTTTAGCCTAATATTTTATCATGCTTTTGTTCTTTAAAAGATGTAAGAATTGCTATTTTTATGGGTGTTTTTTGTTTGCTTTTAATTTTTTGAGTGAATTCTCTACTGTTTTCCACAATACCTGCACCAGTCTGAATTCCCACCAGCAGTATACCGGGTTTCCCTTATCTCCACAACCTCTCCAACACTTGTTGCTTGTTGATTTGTTCATGATGGCCATTCTGACAGGTGTGAGGTGTTATCTCATTGCAGCATGAATTCATCTCTCTGATGGCTAGTGATGGTGAGCATCTTTTTACATGTCTATGGGCCATCTGCATATCCTCCTTGGTAATGTATCTATTCAGGTCCTTTGTCCATTTTTTAATTGCATTGTTTGTCTTCCTGGTGTTGAGTTGTTGTGGGAAATGAGGGATTAGGGAATTTAATGAAGAGGGTTGGGGCGGAAGGGTGAGGGGGGGGTGTGGCGGTTAGAGGGTAGAGCATCTGAGTTTTTTATACATTTTGAATATTAAATCCTTGTACAATGTATCATTGACAAATATGTTCTCTGGTACAATTGGTTCCCTTTTCATTTTGATGATGGTTTCTTTTTTTCATAGTTTCTTTTTTTCTTTTTATTTTTTATAAATTATTTATTTATTTATCTTTAGAAGGGAAGGGAAGGAGAGAAGGAGAGGAATATCAATGTGTGGTTGCTTCTGGTGCATCCCCTGCTGGGAACTGGCCCCTGATGGGCACTGGCCTGCAACCCAGGCATGTACCCTGATAGGGAATGGAACCATGATCTTTTGGTTCACAGGCCCATGCTCAATCCACTGAACTACACCAGCCAGGGCTAATGATGATGGTTTCTTTAGCTGTGAAGAAACTTTTTAATTTGATGTAGTCCCATTTGTTTACTTTTGCCTTTATGTTGTACTGGGACATATATTGGCAAAAATGTTGGCATGTGGGATATCTGAAATTTTACTGTCTGTGTTTTCCTCTAGGACTTTTATGGTGTCACAACTTATATTTAAGTCTTTTATCATTTTAGTTTATTCTGGTATATGGTGCAACTGCTTTTTGATCTAGCAATTCCACTGCTGGGAATATACCCTAAGAATCCCAAACCACCAATTTAAAAGAACCTATGCACCCCTATGTTGGGAGCCACACTGCCTGGTTTCAGGAGCTATAACTCAACCTGCCCCCATGGCTAAGGCTGAGTGAGTGACCTTCGAACCATAAGCCAATAAGGAGAGAAAGCTCATCTCCCTGGCAGGAGCACCACTTCTGCTCCTTTTTCCATAACTGGCATCCAGTGCTTGGTCGGTTAGCCAATGATGGGTAAGACTCCTCAAGGAGGGGATCGACCTAAGACAGGCACGATCACGTGGAGGCCCCAGGGAAGGACTTGGGGGGCTATGTAGAAAGGGGTGATGGACTCTTACCCCTCAGCTTTGACAAAGCCTGAGTCCCCTGAGTCCCAGAGAAGTTTCTGAAATTTACTTGGCTATCTGACTCCTCTGCCTGACTTGAGCCTAGAACAATGACAGAGGGCAGTGCAGCCCTGTGCTGGAAAGGGTGGGCTCCCTGGTGATCAGGCCTGAGCAAGAATATGTAAAATCCTGTGAAGTCTGCTTTGCTAAGAATGCTCTCAATTAAATGATAAAGGTCCGAGCAAGAAATGAGTTTGTTTCCCAAAGTTTTGTAGCCTTTTAGCTGATAAACCCTGACTCAGAAGAAGCCCTAATAGTTATTTGTATGCTATCTATTGTTTGATCTTTACTGCCTGACAATGATTAATGAGCTGTACCTGTATTCCCGCGCAAATAAAACCCAATAAAAGTCTGTCTAGGCAAGGGTCAGCACGCTCTCCCCTTAGACAGTGGCCAGGTCGCTCCAAGGCACTATCCTTTTACCCTTAAGGGTAAGTAAGGGTAGCCGTGCTATCCCTTTTCCTGCACAGGACTTGGTAGTTCATGTGAATTTGTCTCATGTCTCATCCATGACTCCATGGGCATTGTGGGCCAGTGCATGCATCACTTCTATATTCATAGTCGTCCTATTTACAGTAGCCAAGTGCTGGAAACAGCCTAAATGCCCATCAGTAAATGAGTGGTTCAAAAAACTGTGGTATATTTACCCAAGGGAATACTATGCAGGAGAAATAAAAAAGGAACAATTACATTTTGCAACAGCATGTATGGAACTAGAGACTATTATCCTAAGTGAAATCAGCAGTCAATGAAAGAGAAATACCATATGATCTCAACCGTAAGAACTGATTCATCTTTGATTCAATGAACAAAAATTAATGAACAAAATAGAACCACAGGCATGAAAACATGGTACAGACTGACAGTGACAAGAGGGGAGGGTAGAAGAAGATAATGGTGGAAAGAAGGGGAAGGGACTAGTCATGGAACATGTACGAATGACCTGTGGACATCGACAACAGTGTGGGAATTCACTGTGGGAGCAGGTGTTGAGACAGAGGAAGGCTAAGGGGCAAAATCGGGACAGCTATAACAGAATAACAATGAAAAAGAACATAAGCTCTTGACAGTGATATAAGTGATGTAATCATTACAGCTGGGTCAACAATATAGTTATGCATTTAGTTTAAATAAAAGCAAATTGTTACACACACACATAAATAACTGATATTGTCTGAGGTCCCTAAACATATTTTAAATTTCAAATTATTTTGTTGTCCTTTTTTTCAATGAAAAGGAATATTTACCTGAATACATGATTGCTCAGGGTGTTGGCTACATGTTTTGTCTTCATTTATGAAGTCGTATGGTTAGGTGATTTTATTAGTCAGGGTTCTCCACAGAAACAAAAGGATAGATAGATAGATAGATAGATAGATAGATAGATAATGAGGAATTGGCTCATGTGATTATGGAGCTGAGAAATCCCATGATCTGCTGTCTATAAACTGGAGACCATGAAAAGCTGGTGGTATGATTTATTCCAAGTCTGAAAACCTGAGAACCAGGGGATCTCATTGTGTAAATCCTAGTTCAGGTGCAGAAGAAGACATAATTAGATGTACAAGTTCATGCAGTTAGGCAGAAAAAAAACAGGTAAGTTCCTTATTCCTTCACATTTGTTCTACTCAGGCTCTCAACAGATTGGTTGATGCTTACCCATTATGGAGAGAACAATCTACTTTATTGACTCCACTGATTCAACTGCTAATTTCATCCAGAAAACACCTTCACAGAAATATCCCTTTATGTTTAATGTAGGTGTCCTGTATCCAGTCAAGTTAACATAAAAATTTTTAACACGGTGATTAGGTGATGCATTGTTTCCTTCTTAATAAGCCTGTTCATCCTATAGGCCAAAAATTTCATAGTGCATTTCACTAACCCTGAATAATAATAATATTTTTGGTAACAAATAAATATCTTATTTTATCGACTATTATTCCAAGTCTCCCTAACTTGTATCTAAATAAGACATGTCTATATTCACATTGACTGCCAATTATATTCATATTTTATTTGTTTTAATTACCAACTTTCAGTAGTCACTCTGTGAGTTATATTGGGGAGTTTATATAATAAGAATTGGGACAATAGAGGTCTTGCTTGGAAAACAATATTTGAATTTAGGAGGAGAAATAAATTTTACTATTTCAGAGAGATGGCACAAAGTCTATGAGACTATTGAAATGAACATATAAAGGTCACTGTATTAAAAGGAAAGATGAGCTATACATACTGCCATTGAGGATGCTATGAAGATAAAAGAAAAGAACAAGAAGATTACAACAAAAGAAAGAAGTGAGTAGAAAGAAAGAAAAATGCCAATCATGAAACAGCAAGCAAAGAAGTGTCATAGGAACTCTGTTGTATGGTAAAGTATGTTATTTTCTTAGAAGTCCAAGGGTGGACTCACCGAATGGAATGCATTTCAAATAAGAAGGTTATTTTGACTTGTATTGAGAAAAAAAATCTCGATATTGCACAGAATAAATACAAGACGGCCTTTCAAATATTGACCTTGGTATATATACATCAAACTTCTGAAATTGAGATAATTATAGAGTATTAGGGGAAAAGAATCAGTAGTTATAAAGGTAAAGAAGCAAAAGCGATATTCTTGAAAATATGAAATAATGATTGAAATAGTAATTGGCCAATTTAAGTTTATAGACATCACCATTGCAAACATCACTTATCATAGTTCTTATCTAAAAAGTGTCATTCAAAATATGGATTACTGGTTGCTAGAAGCCAAATTTTACTGTATATTAACTGCCTTTTACTCGTGTCTCTTCTTTTTCATTTCTCTGTCCTTCTCCTCCTTTCCATAATACCTTCCTTCTCCTCCCCCTTCTCTTCTTTTCAGGGGTGGGAGTATTGTTATTGTTATTCTTTTCACTTGAAATCACAACTTATTTACTCTTTCTCATTAATGTAATTCTAATTATTTTTAATCACATCTACATCTTTAAATTCCTGATGGCAAAGTGATACCTACATTTCATTTACCAAATTAGATATTTTAATTTTATAAAGAAATAGTAAAAATAATTAGAAACAGCATATCTTAGTGACACAACATGAGCTTCGAGTCGTGTTTATTTCAGGACACTCTTTTATTGGCCTGTTAAACTACAATTTTAAACCTCAGTGGATAAAATCTGTAAAGAGAAGATGCTCTGCAACCGGATGGATGACTGGTGATAATAAAAGTATAGCATATGCAACATTCTGCATATGCTTACTAGATAGGTCTTAAACTAAACGTAATTTTACCATTTAGTAGCACATGTGTATACCATATTAATTCTAAAAGTATTACTAAACAACAGAAACAAAATTACTTTAGAATACAACTAAGCAGTATTAAAGGCATATTATTCTTGTAAAGAGCTGCACATTTACTTTTAAAATCAAATTTTTAAATAAATAAATTATTTTAGATTTTCAGTGTGTTTACTCTACACTCAATAAAGTAGCCTCAACAATGTATAAGTTTGTGGTTAATTGTAACCTGATTCTAAACTCAGTAGCTTTAAGCCAATTATGCTGACCAGGTACAATAAAACAATGCTAAGATCTTTCCAGTTGTGTATTATAGACATTTGGGGCATTGAGATATTAATTACAGAGCTGAATATCATCTTTAGGTACATTTAGTAAAATTCTTCTATGGAAAATAAAAATGAAGTAAACTAAAGGGCAGAGCATATATGCTATAATGTGCCAATGCCTCCTCCAACAGGAATACCAGAAAACACCGCCAGCTGCTGCCGAGCTTCACCACCAACAGTGGACAAAATCACTGCCCACTGACAACTTCTCCCATAGGAACTTGCGGTCCAGTGGGCTGCAGACCTACACCTGGAAAAACCACTGTACATCTTTATAAAAAGACTTTCCTGTCACATTTGTTCCTAGATGCATTCTAATTTCAGAGATACCAAATGGGGAAAAGATGGAGGCAACCCTGACAGAACTGACTGGTTTATTCAAAGAAGCCTGCCCAGGAGAGCACACACTTCAATTCTGCAATCGTTTTTATGGATTTGAAAGACCTGGCTGTTGAGTGAAGGGGATTGGCAGCACCACGTCCAGGAGGAAGGGGACTGACGATTCCATGACCCTGAAGTCACAGAGTTTCAGATAGGAGATCATGTGGGACCAGCAGTCACCCCTCTGAATTGGGCATCCCTCCTTCAGGGTGCATGAAGCCATATTGAGCTGTATTGACTAATTCTTGAGTTTATTTTTGATTAATTTATGTAAAAATTTTACACTTTTTCCTCCTCTCATTTATACCTTTAAGCCTTTAAATTCTAAACAAATTATAATGCATTTATGTAGGAGATGGGTTTGGCTGTGCTATAGTATAAATATTAATAGAGAGTCCATGTTTCAGTACAGTGTGCAAATAATATGTTGTAGAATTGTGCAACTGAAACCTATGTAATTTTGTTAACCAGTGTCCTTCTGTAAAATATGAAGTAATGTTAGCATTCTATGTAAAATTATTATTAAATAGGCTCCCAGCCAAGATGGAGGCATAGGTAGATACTCTTTACCTCCTTGCACAATCATAAGAAGGATTACAACTAACCTCAACACAAAGAAACAAACAAACAAAAAATACCCCAACAACCCAGAACTGCCGGAAAATAGAACTGCAAGGACATCCAACATCCAAGGATTTAAAGAGGCTGGATTCATCCTGATGAGCAGGAGGGGCAGAGATGGGGAGCTGGGACTGAGAGCAAGTGGTGTGGCGATGGCAAGGTAGAAGCAGTGAGGTGGCTGGCAGATGGTAGGTGGTAGATAAAATTAGGAGGGATACATTGGGAGCAAGTGATCCCAGCCCCAGACTAGACTACACAGCCCAGGGTTCCAGCACTAGGAAATAAAGTCTCCTAACTTCTGGCTGTAAATTCAGTGGGGGTTGGGTGTGCTGATAAAACTGCTTGTCTCTCTGGAAAGCCCATTTAAGGGGCCCATATGGTCCTAGAACAAACACAAACCCACCTACTCTGGGAACCACTACTGGGGCAGCAGCTAGAGGGGTACCAGTTGCCTACAGGAAGGGGGTGAAGTGACTGGAGATGGGGCGAGTGCTGAGCAAGCCTCAGGAGCTGTGTCTCCTCTCCAACCCCTTCCTCCCACATAGCTCCACAAAACAGCAAAGTGGGTTCCCCACCCTGGTAAATACCTAAGTCTGTACCCCCATACAGTTTAACAGGTGCACTAAACAAGGAGTCGAAACAGCTCTACCTAATACACAGAAACAAACACAGGGAGGCTGTCAAATCAAAGAGACAAAGAAATATGGTCCACATAAAAGAACAGAGCAAGCCCCAAAAAAGAACTAAGTGAAACAGAGATTGCCAGCATTTCAGATGTAGGGTTCAAAACACTGGTGATAACGATGTTGAGAGAAGTCAGTCATTGAATACAGCAAAAACATAAGGGAAGAAATGAAGGCTACACTAAGTGAAATATAGGAAAATCAACAGGGAACTAACAGTGAAGGAATGGGTGCCAAAATTCAAATCAATGGTTTGAAACATAGGGAAGAAATAAAAGTTCAACTAGAACAGAATGAAGAAATAATTTTTTTAAAAGGAGAGATTAAGAAGACTCTAGATATCTCCAAATGTGCCAACATCCGAACTGTAGGGATACCAGAAGAAGAAGAGAAAGAGCAAGAAATGGAAAACTTACTTGAAAAAATAATGAGGAGAACTTTCCTAATTTGGTAAAAAAATAGACTTCCAGGAAGTCCAGGAAGCACAGAGAGTCCCAAACAAGTTGGACCCAAAGAGGACTACACCAAGACACATTATAATTAAAATGTCAAAGGTTAAAGATAAAGGGAGAACTTAAAAAACAGCAAGAGAAAAGGAGACAGTTACCTACAAAGGAGTTCTCATAAGACTATGAGATGATTTATCAAAAGAAATTTCACAGGAAAAAAGGGACTGGCAAGAAGTATTCAAAGTCATGTAAAGCATGGACCTATAACCACGACTATTCTATCCAGCAAAGCTATCAGTTAGAATTGAAGGTCAGATAAAGTCCTTTCCAGACAAGGTAAAGCAAAAGGAGTTCATTGTTACCAAGCTATTACTATATGAAATATTAAAGGAACTTACTTAAGAAAAAAAGATTTAAACTATGAAAAGTAAAATGACAACAAACTCACAATTAACAATGACAAATATAAAACAAAACAAAACAAACTAAGCAAACAACTAGAACAGCAACAGAATCATAGATATGAAGGTCATTTGGAGGGTTGTCAGTGGGGAGGGGAAGGGAGAAAATGGAAGAGAAAGTACAGGGATTAAGAAGCATAAATGGTAGGTTCAAAATAGACAGGGAGATGTTAAGAATGGTATAGAAAATGGAGAAGCCAAAGAACTTACATGCATGACCTATGGACATGAACATGCTGGAGGGAAGGGAAGTACCAGATGGAGGGGGCAAAGGGGAAAAATTTGGACCAGTGTAATAGAATAATCAATAAAATATACTTAACAGTATTGTCAAATATACATGTGCAATAAAACAAGAAAAGTGGGAAATACATTTTATAAATGAGAAAAACTATTAAAATTGTGCATCTTCCCCAAGCGTTAAAAATTGACAGGGATAGATAGACACCTGGCAAAACGCCCAGTGCTTTGTGCTTTTTTATTTCGACTGCACATCAGGTGCATGCACATGGTGTGAGTGAGATGCTTTTACTGGGATTCCATGCCACTGTGGCACTTAATAATTAAACTGATCATAACAAAAGCATGTGAAGAAAAAAAGAAACAGAATGAATATCTTTTGTTTAAATCCCACCCCATTAAATCTTTCAGACAGCCCTTCCTTTGTGGCAAATTTATAAATCCCATGTTCCCCTTTAAAACAGTGGGTGTCCCTTATATGAGCTATAAATCTTGCATAATTAGGACTCCTTCCAAATCTTCTACAACAAGCAAAATTTTCCAAAAACACATAAGCCATCAGTAAAACAAAAGTCTCAGAACAACTATCCATGGGAGCTAAATCGTATGATTTATGAAGTGAAATAATTTGACTGAAAAATCATTGCTTCATGGTGTGCGTGTGTTTGTAGAAGTTGCTCCTTTGCAATTTCATTCATTTTTGAAAATAATGTGTATAGGGTAATTTTTTACAGGTCATTTGCTCATTTATTTATGATTGTATGGAGAATTCTGAGTGTAAACTCTGAACAGTATAAAATCACTACTCATTATGATTTAAAATCACCACTCTTCAAACTGCAGTTTTCCATAAAGCACTGATGTAAACTCCAGACAGTTTCTGTGGCATACAGCGCACACTTCATAATTACTGCATCACTACCTGTCTGCTGTCTTCCTTCTATCCTGATGGCATTATGGCCATGTGTGTGGGCTTGTGTTTTCCCACAAATGTGTTACCAAGATACAAAATAAAACTTTTTCCCAAGATATTGTTTAAAAATTAATTAATATAGGCATCAAATTTCAATGTTTGAAAGAAATAAAGCATTCATTTGTTTACTTTCTTATTCAATCAAACAGATTCTATCAAATTGTAGGGATTAAAAGAAAATCATGGTACTTACATAGAAAGCGTCTGGTGTAGCCAATATTTATTTGAAAATAAAATAAATATAAACTAAGACATGCACTGTTATAATGAGTACATTGAGGAGAGACTCTTCTCATTCTAAGGCTGCATTAAAAAATAGCATTGAACTAGAAACATAAAATGAGAGAAAGAAATATAGAGGAAAATGGGGAGATAGGTTATTTTAAGCATATGCAAATTCTGAGGATAAAAGGGAAACTGGAGTGAAAAGACTTTGAAGCAGGGGCCAAGAAGAGGTACAAGTACACATTGGGGTAAGAGAATGAAAAGTATTTACATTACATAGGCAAACATAGTCCGTGTACAGGATATTGTCCTTTATACAAAGATGAATGAGACTAGAGTGAAGGAATTCAAGTAAGAAAATCACACAATTAGTTTTGCTTTTGAACAATGCTCTTTGCTTCACCCGTAGCATGTTATATGGAAGGAACAAAGTTAATGCTGAGAACAATTGGTAGGCTGTAACAGATGGCCAAGAGAAATGTAAGACTGGTTATACTTGGGAAACAAAATAAACAGTTTGCTTGCTAGTTAGATAAACCGAATGAAAGCGATGGGCCAGCAAAGGTTGACTCATAAGATTATAAATATAGAAATTGCATAAACAATATTACAGAAATATAATGCAAGAATTATTTAAAGAAGGACAATTACAAAACTAGCAAAATGGGTTGCAGGCTTTAACTGAGAATGATGCTACGCTAAAAAGACATTTAAGCTAAACAGTATGGAGTAGCTCCCCCTTATCCACATGGGAGGCATTCAAAACCCAATTGTATACCCAATATTGTGGATAGCAGCAAAAAACTACAAATTCTGTTATTTTCCTGTACATACATATGTATGACAAAGTCTAATTTATAAGTTAGATGCAGTAAGAGATGAACAGTAACTAATAACATGATAGGGCAATTATAACAAATTATCAGAATGAAAGTTTTGTAAATGTGGTCTTTCTCTATCTCAAAATACCTTATTATAGTATAACTCACCCTTCTTCACAATTCCAGAGAGAGATTCATTCTTACTATAGATCTTAGAAACCTCAGTGTACATACACATACATTTTTTCTCTCACGTTAAAACCTTTCTTCCACCTTTTAAGTTAAAGAATGCACTTTGAGGCTTCTCTTTGACATATCCAAATTGCCAGAGTGATTACTTCCAGGCTTTGGGGACATTATTAAGTAAAATGATGGTGAGTTCTTTTAGTGAATTTATATAGTGGTTGATCTAATTAATACATAATGAATATTAAACATAACATATTTTAGGATCCCTCCTTAAATAAGAGGAAGGAGGAAAAATTGATGCTGCAAATGGACATCTGAGGATGACCCAAATTGTTGATACTTTAAATATTTATCACTTTGAAGAAGAACAATAATAAAAAGAACTGCCACAGTGAAGCTTTCCTTGCATTAAATACATAAGAACTTAAAATCCAAAGGTACTAAAAGGTATTATCTTTAAAGATTATAATGTATATAAATGGCTTAGAGTGAAACCACAAAAAAACAAATGCAATAGCAGTGAACAATCCTCAATTCTTAGTAGAATCCAGGCCATTTATTTTACTTTTAAATGTACTATATTTATTTTATTTACATGGGATCTGACACCGATAGTTGTATTATTAAATTGAATATTAGACAAGCTTTTCTGGAGTTGATGAATAGTCATTATAATTTATCTGAGAATAAAAAAGGCATAAAAAATATTGTCAAAGACTGAAAATATGCTTAAGTACTACTCGCTTATTTAAAACCTTTCTGTTGTGAATTCAATTTACTTTTATATAAATATCAGCATTTAAAATCATAAAAAACATAGCTTTGTTGTATAAGTACAGCATAATTGATGACTACAGATTAAATAATTATTAGCTTTACAGCTTTTACTGTAAAATACACTAACCTTTGCAGCATATTTTATATGAACATTCACTTACCACCATGAATTTACTACTTTGAAAAAATTAAAGTAAGTCAGATGGTGAAAGACAAATACTATATGATCTCACCTGTAAATGGAACCTAATCAACAACACAAACAAGAAAGCAAAATAGAACCAGAGACATTGAAATAAAGAACAAACTGACAGTAACCAGAGGGGAGTGGGGAAGGAAACAATGGGACCATCAAGGAAGATGCGTAAAGGACCCATGGACAAAGCCAAAGGGAGGTAGGATTGAGGGTTGGAGGGGGTGTGGGTGGGGCAGGGGAAAGTGATGGTGAGAACGTGGAGACAATTGTATCTGAACATTAATAAAAATTATTTTAAAAAGAAAATAAATAAAATGGGAAACTAAAGCAAAAAAAATCGTATAAATGTAATTTTGGTAATTATGTTTAGCAGTTTTTACCCATAAAGTGTTTTTATAATTATCTCACAAAAAATTCCTTAGTCTTCAACTTTAATTAGGTTTAATCACTTTTGGTAGTTTCCCTGACCAGGCAGCTATGTTTTAGATGGAGTAAGGTAAAATGTTAGCTACTATTAGTTACAATTATCTGAATTTCTTAATGAGTGTGAAGAAAATTGATGATTTTGTTTGTTTGTTTCTAGTTAAGCCAATAAATTCATTCAGACTTTGGATTTTAAAAAAAAAGAAAACTCTACATTTATATGCTTGTCTTTATATACCAATTCTTTAAAAATTTTTCAAACTTTGTTTAAAATTAGAGAGGCTTTTAAAGCATTTTCTCCAACTTTTTGTTTGCCTGACTTGAAAATATATATGTGTATATTATAGATATAATATATATTTGCTTCTCATGTGGTAACTTAGCAACCATTCCATGCACTCAACTGACACACACACGCACAAAACATATTACATGTGAATATGTACTTTTTTGAGATAGAAATTCATTCATGGCTTGAAAATACCTTAAAGTGCTAGTATTTTACAAAGCAAAAAAATTAATATTTTTGTCTCTGGAAATAACATAATTTCATATAAATATATGAATCTGCTTTATTTGCCATTCGCAATTGGAATTATTTTAAAGACACCTGACTATCTGGGGATGTGCACCTATCGTTTTGTTTGGAAAATATTTTATACTTTCAAAGTAGAAGAAACTTATAAAACTCCTAAAGAGGTTAATTCCTATATGAGATTTTGGATTTCTTATACATTATGCTATTTTCTATAATACATATCTAATCTTATTGGGGTTCCAGTCAGTGGCTAAAGTTTAAGATTTGCTAACACCATGTTACTATGAAACAGAACTTTCCCTTTATCACTAACAAGGCCAATTTGAATGTATTTCTATAACACCTCTTTTTTTGTCCCTAAAACAGATGAAAAAAGGCATGTGTATGCAAATCTTTCAATATTTTGAGATGTCAAGAGGTTCCAGTCTTCAGTGAGTCTACAGTGAGAAATTATTTCATAAACACTAGGTTAGGTATAATCAAAAACCTAACAAAAGTTGTCAAGGATGTAAAGAAATTGAAATCCTCATATACTAATGGAAGAAAAATAGTGTGGACACTTTGAAAAACACTTTGCAGGGGAGAGCAACAGGGGGAAAGTTGGGGCAACTGTAACTGAACAACAATAATAAAAAAAACAACTCAGTGGTTACTTGAATGATTAAACAAAGTATAATCATGAGATCTAACATTCTACTCTAATGCATACACCCAGAAAAACTGAACATGTCCACAAAAACTTGTACAATAATGTTCATAACAGCCTACTCATAACAGCCAAATATTAGAAGCAACTTAAATTTTCATCAACTGATGAATCAAGTGTGTTATATTGATAAAACAAAATAGTTGGTGATGCGAAGGAATACTACATGGATGAACAAAAAATTTATGTTGATTGCAAGCAGCCAATCATTAAGGTTAGTATATTTTATGATTCTGTTAAATGAAATGTTGAGGTTTGACAGATTTATATGTACAGAAATGAGATTAGTTATTGTCTGTGACAGGAACCAGAGGGGAATTAAAGGGCAAGAGCTAAAGGATACAATTTGTTGTTGTTGTCGGGATGGGGGGGGTTCAAATGTTCTAAAATTGATTGTGGTGATAGATGCAATTCTGAGAATACACTAAAAGCCATTGACTTTAATACTATAAATGGGTGGATTATACGGTATGTTGCTTATATCTCAATACAGCTGTTAAAAAAATACTTGACTCAATACAAAAGCAATCCTTTCTATTCCACCTGGGATCTCCTTCCAACAGATACATATGTAGTTTCACATTTAAAGTTGTCTTCAAGTTTTACAAAATAATATTTATTTTTAGAAAATTGTATAAATATCCTTCCCTTTTGACACAAAACTATTTGATTTATATAACCCTACAATATTTACATTTAACAAGTTGCTATGATTTATTAAATTTAAAAATATTAAAAGACCGATAACAGCAATTTAAGGATGATTGTAAATGTGCAACTAGAAAAACTATTTTTTGGACTTCCGCCAAGATGGAGGCATAGGTGGAGACACTTTGCTTTCTCACACAACCAAGTTGAGAGTCAACTGAATATTAGCAACAGAAAACATAGTCAGAACACAGAAAATTGAATTTTTCGGAAGTCTTATAACAACAAATTCTTCAGCCTGACCAGTAAGAGAGGCGAAACCGGCAGCTGGTGGAGTGGGATTGCACAGGAAAACTCAGTCAGAGGGACTCACACACGAGGACCCCAGGCGCAGGCTTGCAACGGGTGGACCTAGTGAACAACCTTGCGAGCAACCTCGGGGAACCAGTGAGGGAGCAGGGCCAAGATTTGACTGTGGTCGCACATTCATGCACAGATAGACGTGCGAGGGAGTGGGCGGTTAGACGGGACCCAGCAGCCCCAGCAGCAAGCGGCAGCAGAGGGGGTCACCATTTCCCCGCTCTGACCACACCCCCACATACAGCTTCTCAACCCAGCGACCTGGGAGTCCAAACTCTGTTCCTCCTACTTAACGGGCTCGAACAGACCAAAAATGGCTCAAGAAGATCTCAAAGCCCCACAGCCTATAAATCTAAGCGATGAAGAAATAGCAAAACTCTCAGACGCACAGTTTAAAACACTGGTGATCAGGATGCTCACAGATCTGGTTGATTATAGCAAACATATTAGAGAAACACAAATTAGAGAAACATATGAAGGCAAAACTAATTAAAATGAATGGAATTGCACAGGAAACCAATGGCGATGAAAAGGAAACTGGGACTCAAATCAATGGAGTGGACCAGAAGAAAGCAAATAATGGCCAAACAGAAAAGAGTCAAGAAGCAAGAATTCAAAAAAATGAGGAGAGCCTTAGGAACCTCCAGGACATCTTTAAATGCTCCAACATCCGAATTATAGGGGTACTAGAAGGGGGAAAGGAACAGCCACCAGTGGAAAACTTATTTGAACAAATAATTAAAGAGAATTTCCCCAATGTGGAAAAGGAAATAGACTTCCAGGAAATCCAGGAAGCTCAGAGAGTCTCAAAGAAGTTGGACCCAAGAAGAAACACACTAAGGTACATCATAATTACATTAGCCAAGATTAAAATGAAGGAGAGAATCCTAGAAGCAGCAAGAGATAAGGGGACAGTCACCTACAAAGGAGTTCCCATCAGACTGTCAGCAGATTTCTCAAAAGAGACCTTACAGGCAAGAAGGGGCTAAAAAGAGTTATTCCAAGTCATGAAATCCAAAGACCTACAACCAAGATTGCTCTATCCAGCAAAACTTTCATTTAGAATGGTAGGACAGATAAAGTGCTTCTCAGATAAGATCAAATTCAAGGAGTTCATCATCACCAAGCCCTTATTATATGAAATGTTAAAGAAACTTATCTAAGAAAAAGAAGTTAAAAAAACATGAACAGTGAAAGGAAAGCAAACTCACAGTTATTAATAACCACACCTAAAACAAAAGCAAACTAAAAGGACAGCTAGATCAGGAGTGGAAACATAGAAAGGAAGATCTCAAGGAGGGTTAGCAACAGGGGAGTGGGAGGAGGAGAAGGGGGGGAGAAGTCACAGAAAATAAGTAGCATAGATGGTAGATAGAAAATAGACGGGGGGCAAGAATAGTATAGGAAATATAGAATCTAAAGAACTTGAGACACATGGTCATAAACTAAAGGGGGGAATGGTGGGGGAGGGGTGGTGTGCAGGGTGGAGGGGAATGAAGGGGGGAAATAGAACAACTGTAATGGCATAATCAATAAAAATAAAATTTAAAAAAAGAAAAACTATTTTTCTTTAGAACAACATAGAACTCTTTCCCCCTCCATATGTCTATATATAAAAAGGCAAAGAGAAAACCAATAAAAATAAATATCATAAGACAAATGGAGTATTATATCAGTTGTTAACATAATATATCTAAAATTTATATGAATAAATTCTCAACCTCAGAACTGACAATGGCTAACAGTCCAATTAAACTATTTTCTTGTGACCTGGTTTCCTGACAATGGGTAACTCAATTGTAGAAATTCTCAAGACAAAGGCAAACAAAAGGGACAAAAGTGTGGAACTGCATACAGAGTTAATTGACTCATCATGGATAAATTGTTTACTGTTCTGTCTCACCTGACAGAGACCAGAAGGTCAGATCATCCAAACTAACTTTTCTCTTTGTAACCACCAATGAGGCAATAAATGCTTGATGCACAAAATGCAGAAATGGACATTTTCAACACCAGATTCAGCACATGAAACCCAAGTGCTTTATTGTCCAAAACAGACATTCAATGGCAAGATCAAGGGGAAACCCCCTATGGCACCAATATCTGTGTACACTTCACAGACATTGCTTATATCTGTGACTAAGAAGGAAACTCTTGAGGGCAGACATTGTGAAACCGCTAGAAACAATGGACTCGGACATACTAAGGTAGCTTAGGATTCAGCTTTACTTACATAGCAATTAGAGTTATCATTTATAATTTGACTGTCACCTAACAGAAGCAGGAGGTAATACAACGATCATACAAGAAAACAAGTACATTTGCTGTGTACCCTTGGGTTTCTTTCCACGGGTGTCATGGGTATTTACGGTTTTCTAAGAAACCATGTGCTTTGAACTGTGAGGGTCTTTGGTAGGTGAGATCTCTAAGAAATTGCTGCTAATGCCCTTCTGTTGGCAATGCATGGTAGGTAAACCAGGCTGGTGCCATTTCTCTGGTTATCACAACTTGTTTTCATTCTCATTATAATTACTCAGCGCCTGTAAATATCAACAGCTTTAGCTTCACTCCCAGACCCCTAGCAAATATATTAAGCAAATTTTATTATTCCCATAGAAATAGCTTAAATTAGTATAAATAGTAATTTTTTAAAATAAGGATTGAGCACAGGATAGTTTGTTTGTTTGTTTGTTTGTTTTTAGTATTAGGAGAACAAAAGCCACTTTCTCAATCCATCTTTCCCAGAGCTGGCTGGACCCCATAAGGCATGACTGATCCTAATTATTTTATGAGGCCTTATCCTCAGGACTAGAAAATTCCTGGAAATGCCCTGAAAGGGCAGACGCTCCAGGGACTTTTGAAAAAGGAGGTACCAGAGCACAAGGACCACCAGACCCTGCGCCCAAAGATGACATCGGAACAAGCTGCAGCCTCACTGAACACGCCCTGCTCCACAACCACCCCATTGCCTGGTAAAAACTCACAGCCCCACCTCCTGGGGCTACTGCTGGTGCACATCTCCACACCTAGCCCTTTCCCTCCCTTGGGAAAGTTAAATAAAACCTTTACACTCTGCACTTTCTACTCTTTGTGAATACTTTCATAGCCCATATCATGGAACACCAAACATATTATTAGCAATAAATTAATATTTATTATGATCTCTCGATTTTCTATCACCAACTGCCTCTTCTTCACTATGCTGTCAGATACTTTATTTATTCAGGAAAGTAATATCAATAAAAATTAAAATATACAAAGAAATTAAATATCCAATACATCCTTTATCCAAACATTATAAACTTCATAAATTTGCCTTAGGACAGGGTAGCATATGTAGGACTGTAATTTTTTTTTTACAAATTTAACCATGAAATACAGGGTTTGATTTTACTTGACATTTCTGGAAAGAATTGTATTATTCTTTGTTTATTCAGGGACATGAGAAGATGAAATGTATCTTTTTTTGCAAGTTTGTGTGTCTATTGAAGACTCACACTGAAAAGGCATAAGCAACATCATATCCATTAATCCAGCATGATTCACCATTAATCCCTTGTAAAATTTTTGAATTGACTACTAAGGTTTTACATTTTTACATATTTAAAGCTACTTCTTGTTGAGCCAGGTTTTTTCTTTAAAATATCAGTACACCAAGCGCTTTTGAAATACCATGCATGGAACTTAATATTTGATATGCAAACTTGAGCAAGAATCACTTGATTGCTCAGCATAGTTTCATGAACTGTGCATGTTGTGTATGTGTGATACATGGGGATGGGTGAAGGTGGTTCCTAACAAATAATTTTAAGGTGTCATTACACACATTATAAGTGTGCACATGTGCACACACACAGACAAATAACTGAGTGGTCACAAGAGTCTTCTTGAGTTAGCACTGCAGACAAAGTTGACATCAACTAAAAAAATAGCTATCATCATTTTTTTGGTGTCTAGGACTTTGTCTTCATTGATAGTGACTTAGCTATTAGCATAATATAATATAATCTGAACACATTTAGTTTAATAGGATTACCTGTGTGAACTCTTCCTTTTAAGATAGTTTAAGATAAATCAACAAATACCATTATAAGTTATTATATACTTATTTTTAGTTCTAGTGTTTAAAATTCTAAAAAATATTGTTTATTTATGAATTAACATTAGTAAATGAAGCATAATTTACTCAACGTGATAATAGTGATGTATCACAATTACAGAGAGTAAAAAAATCATGTTTTTATATTTGTATTGAGACAGTGGAGGTGTTGAAAATAGCCCTTTCTTTTTTTCTCATGTTAAAATCAATAATTCAAAAATGTAATATACTAAAATGCAAGAGTACTTTAATAAATCTACAGAATCTTGTACCTGCTAAAGAAAATTGAAAATGAACTAAGCCAGAGGTCTATCTGCAATGAGGGTGACAGTTTTGCCAACTGCCAGTTGTCAAAGTTAATTCCTTTTAGTCTCTGGGACACATTTTTTTATAACACTATTAGAATATATTTAAGTCTGCACACTCTGGAAATGACAGAATTACAGAAAACTGACTTCCATACTATGGTTAGCTTTAAGGAGTGATTTTTTTTATTTTTTAATGAGTCATGGAGACTGGAAAATCTGCAAGCTAATGATGTCATGTACATGAAAAAATAGTACCTTTGACATGTCATATGAGCACATTTACATACTATAATCAATCGCAGGCATGTCCATATTTGAGCTATTATGGGCATAAGTAAAATAGTCCTCTCATTTCAAATCATTTTGGTATCAAACAACGACATCAACAAAAAAGCCTTTTACAAAAATATTTGTCACCAGGCTGCTTAATGTAAAGTAAAAGGCAGTATTATTTGAAATTTCTACATTTTGTTTTTGTTTAAACTCCCCATAAGGATTTAAAAATGTTAATCAAGGAAGAATTAGTGTTGCTGTGTTATTTTTTAAACAGAAAAAAAGCAAGTGAAAAGAAAAGGTGGTTTATAAAATTCACTCTGTAGAAACAGGGTTCTGAAAAAAACTATACATTTTTAACACAATTTTATTTTTTCTTGGAGATGAGAGTGCATAGCATTACTGTCTGCTCAATTTTTACCGTTGCACAGTCCTGTCACACGTATTCTGAGGGTACTTTAAAGAACAATTGATTATCATTTGTTCGTTGCACAGTGTATAATCATTTACTAACACATTGAGAAAAATCACTAAGAAATACAATAAAACATAAACTATTTGAATTTTTAAATAATTTTCAACACAGCCACTTCATATTTTCCCTATCAGTAAATAAATCAGGATTAAATCATTACTCTTTTATGAACAATTAGAAGATATTAACTAAAAAGTAAATAAATAAGTAAAAAAGCACAAATTCAAGAATAAAGAGTTGAATAGTTTTTTTAAATTAAAAGTTTCATTCATTAATGTTTGCGTTCCAGAACTGAAGTAATCTTTTAAGACCAATGATTTTCACTGAATACAAAAGAATTCTTAATTTACAAGTAAGTATTCTCCAAATCAAATGATCCTTAGCCAAGTATTGTATGGGAAAGCCCCAAGAGTTGATTGTTGTAATCTATCAGTAAGGAACACTGTGTGTCAAGAGCATACACTTGAGTTAGCCTGTTATGTTCTTTCCCTGCTCTGATACTTTTTGGTTATGTGAATGTATGCAAGTTATATGATATTTCTTTGTCTTAGGTTTCTTTTCTTACATTTTTAGTGTTTTTTAATGAATTTTCTTATTTATTTATTTATTTATATTGTTGTTCAATTACACTTGTCCCCATTTCCCCCCATTATTGTTCCCTGCCCTATGTCCCCCAGCAACCTCCCACATTCAGTCCTCCTCCTCACACCCCATTGTCTTTCTCCATCAGTCCTTTATACATGTTGCTTGATGACCCTTCCCC
This sequence comes from Artibeus jamaicensis, assembly GCF_021234435.1. NCBI lineage: Eukaryota > Metazoa > Chordata > Mammalia > Chiroptera > Phyllostomidae > Artibeus > Artibeus jamaicensis. Next base: position 11,919,466 of record NW_026521823.1, on the reverse strand, counting down.
TTCTTTCTCCATTGTCCCCCTCTTCCTTCCCCTCTGGTTATTGTCAGTTTGTTCTTTATTTCCACGCCTCTGTTCTTTTTTGCTTGCTCATTTGTTTTGTTGATTAGGTTCCACTTATAGGTGAGATCATCTGGTACTTATCTTTCACTGCCTGGCTTATCGAACTTAGCATAATGCTCTCCAGTTCCATCCATGCTGTCAAAAATGGTCGGAGCTCCCTCTTTCTTTCTGCTGCTTAGTATTTCATTGAGTAAATGTACCATGGTTTTTGGATACACTCCTCTACTGATGGACATTTATGCTGTTTCCAGCACTTGGCTATTGTAAATTGTGTTGCTATGAACATTGGGGTGCATAGGTTCTTTTGAATTGGTGTTTCAGGATCCTTAGGGTATACACCCAACGGTGGAATTGCTAGGTCAAAAGACAGTTTTATTTTTTTTTTTGAGGAAATCCCATACTATTTTCCACAGTGGCTCTACAACTCTGTATTTCCACCAACAACATAATAGGGTTCCCTTTTCTCCATAACCTCTACAGCACTTGTTTGTTGATTTGTTTATGATGGCCATTGTACTGGTGTGAAGTTGTATCTCATTGTGGTTTTAATTTGCATCTCTCTGATGGCCAATGATGCTGAGCATCCTTTCATATGTCTCTGGGCCCTCTGTGTGCCCACCTTGGAGAAGCATCTGTTCATGTCCTTTGCCTATTTTTAAACTGGATTGTTTTCTTAGTGTTTCTTATCTGCAAAATCAAGATTTAATAACAATACTTATTTACCTTATTGGCTTTTATAAAAGTTAAATGAGTCTGCATTTGTAAAATGCTTAGCAAGGATCTGATGTTTGATGCTTTTATTTATAAATGATATTTAAAAAGACCAATTTTAAGGTAGAAAAATATAAATGAATTAGAATTTTTAAATTTTAATAGCACTAAAGTTTTATTAATCATACATTTTCATTAAAAATCTCAAAGTGTTTTTGCATTTCACCTATTTCTTCATGTTAAATAATATTAGCATAGATATTCTAGCAACATTGAATATTTTCTCATAAAGTATATACATATGTGTGTTTAAAATATTTTATATTGAATAGATTTAATAATACAATGTTTTTTAGTGCAAATGCTACTAAAAGACACTGCAAGACTATAATCATTTTGAATTTAATGTCTCAAATATTTTATGTTTAGGATTTTCATATTTCTTAGGGGAATTTTCGTTAAATTGAAGAATATTTATGAAATGGCTTAGAAAGTAATTTAATGCACAGACTAGTATGTCTTTCAGCCTCTTAAAATAATAGACATAATTATGCTGATTTTGTCTATGAAGAAAAAGTCTGAATCTTTAATATTTGGGAGGAGGAAGAAACTTTCCTGTATATTTGTATGTTCTTCCAGCTGTTCTAATAATAAAATGTACATGAGACTAGTTAGCATGAGAAATGATCAAATTTCATAAATACATAAGTATGTGGACCCCACATATATGAGAGATTCAGAGACATAGTTACAAGGAGGCTATCTATGGCTTTCTGAGCTAAAAGATAAAGTGAATGTGTAGTGGCCTGCCCAGGAGCGGAGCTAGCCGGTGAGTCAACAGGATCAGGGAGAGCAAGTAACTAAGTAACTGAGGAGTCAGAACAAAGAAATTCCTATTAACTCCTATCAGCAGTTCCACTTTCTTGCTTCTGTAAGATGCTTCCTGCTTTCGAGCCAGAAGTAAGGGTCCAAGTGACAGACTGCCCCCCTCACCCTATGTAAGCCATTACTCCCCACTGATTGGGCCCCAGAAATTGGATACTGACTCCTCTGGGTCTGCACACGTGAAAATAAACTTCCACTCCATGCACGCGAAAGCGGCTGAGTTGTTTTCTGTAACAAATAGGGGCTTCCTGGGGAAGACTTATGAAAAGAACAGACATGCAGTAAATAGAAGTTTTCTCTGCCTTATAGATAGGTCTTAAAAAGTTATTTCCACATTAACTCTTATCATGGGCAAACCCCAACATAAATTCTTTAAGAAAGAGGTAAAGTTTCTCTTGAGACCACTGGGTCTCAAATGTCTTCAGCTCAAAATAATCCACATGCCAATATGTCTTGGGGAGAGCTGTTAAGAACCCCTTCAATATGCTATGATTTCACAGTCTTTAAGGAAATACATTGCATTTCCTTGCATTTCCAACTCAAAATTTAAAAAAATTTCAGAGCCCTAAGTCTTTCAACTTCTTCTATAGATACCATGTAATTAACCAATATATTGATATTCATCAAAGCCAATAAATACATATTATCCATTTTTCACAGTTCTTTTGTGAGATCTCCAGTTCAGACAGTCTTTCGAAATGCATCAAAAAAAGGAATGTGTTGGTGCATTCACACAATGGAATGGTATGAAAAAGAAGGAAATCTTACCTTTTACAATAGCATGGATAGAACTGGAAAGTATTACGCTAAGTGAAATGATCTACTCAGAGAAAGACAAATACCATATGAGTTTACTTATATGTTGAATTTAACAAATAAAATGAACAAACGAAGGAGAAATGGATAGATACAGAAAACTGACTGACAGCTGTCAGAGGAAAGGTGGTTTGTGGGTGGGACTAGATAAAAAAAGTGAAAGGATTAAGCCAAAAAAAAAACCCCAAACCCTCATATCCACAAAGAACAACATGGTGATTAGCAAAGGAAAAAGAGGGTGGGGGCAGGTAGAGAGGGTAAAGGAGGGATAAATGGGATGGAAGAATTTGACTTTGGGTGGTGAACACACAATGCAATTATACAGATGATGTAATATGAAATTGTACACTTGGAACCCATATAATTTTATTACACAGTGTCAACCCAATAGTCAATAAAAAATTAAAAATAAAAGCAAAACAAATAAAGACAGTGATTGCCCTAGCTGATGCAAGGTAGTGTAATTATTTTAGGTAGGGAGGAAGGAGATTATACCAGAAGAGTTAAACTGAATTGTTGGGCACTATCATTTCCATCTTAAATAAAAGAACTGTAACTGCAAAAAGAAAGAAAGAAATACAAATAGCCTATATAACTGAAGTATCCATATGAATCTCCAGGATTGTAGAAGATGCCATGTGTACTTGCTGGGCCTGGAAAATGACAGAGTCAGTTCATGTCAGTGATTGCAAATGACACCTGTCCAGCAAAGTGGAATATTAAAACTTGAGCATTTTGAAATCTATATTTTTCTTAATGATATACATAATAATTTACTAAAATAAATAAGCATAGTTATATTAATTTTAATACGTAATATTATCATAACAGGGCACAGCCAAGAGGGGGGCCCCAGAAAAGGGTTTGGAATGGGGTCCAGAGCTCAGGGTGTCCGGGATATATTAAGATGTCCTCACCTCCCCCAGGGGGGTGGGACAAACGGAGCAGGGCCATTGAGAGCTGTTTTGCACGGCAACAATTTTGCAGCTAACCTCTGGAATGATCATTGAACATATCTATAACGTTTAACTGGTTGCATAGATATGTTAAATAGCTGTGGCCAAGTTTTGAGCAAGGGGGAAGGGAATGGCTTCCCCCCCCCAAGATGTAACTGGGGGCAGGTCCCCTGAGTTACAGCACCTGCGTGAGAGCTTGGGGTTGATTGGCTCCACGCCATGCGGCCATACCTGCCCAGACTAATGATGGCAACACAGTAAACTTGTAATAATGCAGAAATACTGGCAGGTGTAACTGATTGTAGGAGGAGTCGGAAATGGGGCTGCAAAGGAGGATGGATGTGGGCATTTAAACCCAGACCCAGCAGCCACTGAGAGGGAGAGCCATGTGGTTTTGGCAGAGTGCAGACCCCCTCTTACCAAGGTGAAAAAAAGAGCCATGCAGTTTCAGCAGAGTAAGGATTCCCTCTTGGTGAGGTGGAGAGGAAAGCCACGCTGTTTTGGAAGAGTGCAGATCCCTGCAGCCAGGTGAATGGGAAAACCATGTGGCTTTGCCAGAATGAGGACCTCTGCAGCCAGGTGAAGAAGAAAGCCACACAGTTTTGGTCAGAGTGCTGACCCCTGCAGCTTTGGTAGAACAGGCCACATGGCCTTGGGGTGCTCCCTTTGGCCATGTAGCCTGGGAAGCAGGAGAGACTTTGACTGGAAAAATGGGTACAAAGAACTCCTGCCATTGAGTCATGAGAAGATGCAACATGACTTTGGATTAATTAGAGATTCTGCCCAGATGGTGACACAGCTGATGGTGCCAGTGACCTGAAACACAGACGTGTGCTTCTTTTCCTGATTTACGGTACCCGGAGTTGGGACAGTGGGAGAAGGGAGCACTGTGGGCGTTTGTGATTATCTTAAAGGACTTTGATATTTTAATGGGGACATTGGGTCACTACTTTTAAGTCTGTACAGCTTTAAATAAACCTTTCCTTTCCTTTTTACAAATCTCTGGCATTGAGAGATGTCTTTCCAATTGGCAGCAGACAGAAGAGCCCAGTGGCTATTAGCATACCGTCCTGGGCTGGGGGGGGGGGCACTATTGTTCTGTAGCAGTTTTTGGCATTCCTAGGTGGGCCAAATATTGCCCCACCTTGAACCTCTGTTCTGTAACATTATCATGTGATATAAACTTACTGTTGTAGATGTCACTAATTTCATTGGTTGGTTTTCCCAGGAAATAGATTTGCATGAAAGAGGTATATTCTTTCTGAAAATTCCTTTGCTCATATCATTTCTACCTTCTAACAGTTTTACCAAAAATGTTGTTTATGAATAATATGGTTCACTATTTTTCTATCATTAAATACCAGTCTTACTGGTCTTTTCCAAGAATGTATAACGTTTTCTTTAACATTTTCTTTTTTTTAATTTTAAAAGATTTTATTTATTTTTTTAGAGAGAGGAAGGGAAGGAGAAAGAGAGGGAGAGGAACATTAATGTGTGGTTGCTTCTCATGCGCCCCCTACTGGGGACCTGGCCCACAACACAGCCTTGTGCCCTGACTGGGAATTGACCTGGAAGACCCTTTAATTCACAGGCGGGTACTCAACCACTGAGCCACACTAGCCAGGGCTAACATTTTCTATCTTTATACAATGATTTCCTTTTCATGTGTTACCCTTTTCTACCCCACTCCACAAATCTACTTTATTTTAGATTTTGATTTGATAACATCCAATCTCCGGTAGCAATATCTATCATAATCATGCCACAGGAGGCAAACAATAACACATCAATACAAAACACTTATTTAGCTTACAAGCAATTTTGGCAGAACTCCATGGGGTTGATTGTTTTTTCAACTCAACTGTGCTGATTCGTATGTTTAGCAAGGCTGACTATTGACTGATTTGGGTTGGCTTTCGCTGGAGTGACTTGAACTACTTGGTGTGTCTCCACAAGTCCCTCATTCTCCAGCAGGCTGGCTCAGGCATAGTTCCTTGATGATTTCACAAGCATAAATCTTCAAATAGAGACAAAAAATGATTGCTTGAGCCTTTATTTTGCCACATAATTTAATAACAGATTGGCCCAAGGAATGCTGAGTTTCTCTAAGAAAATCATAAACTTTCACAACTCATTCTCTTTATAACTTGCTTTCCAAGTTCCTGGAATATTCAGCTAAAACTTTTTACTTTAAACCCCTGGATTCAGACACAGATCAATTTGTACTTCCTTACTATAACTTTCATGATTTATCAAGGAAGAATGAGCTCTTCATCTGTGATACTATAACAAACCATATTGTTACCGAACAAGAGGTGGTCCGAGGGAGGGGCAATACAATATTTGGCCCATCCAGGGATGCCCAAAACTGCTATACAACAGGGGCCCCTCCCGAAAACAAAATAATAAAATCTACTGGGCCCTTCTGTCCGCCGCCAATTGGAAACACATCTCTTAATGCCAGAGATTTGTGAAAAGGAAACAAAATGTTTATTTAATGCTATTTAGGCCTAATGCCACCACTAAAATATCAAAGTCCTTTAGGTTATACACCTACACCCACACAGCGCTCCCTTCCCTCTGTCCCAACTCCGGGTACCGTAAATCAGGAAAAGAGCACACGTCTGTGTTGCAGGCCGCTGGCACCATCAGCTGTGTCACTGTGCAGGCAGGATCTCGAGTTAATCCAAAGTACTGTGGTACCCTCTCATAGTCCACTGGCAAGAGTCCTTTGTACCCAGTTCCAGTCAAAGTCTCTGTTGCTTTTCAGGCCCCGCGGCCAAAGGGGGCACCCCAAAGCCGCGTGGGCCTCTTCTACCAAAGCTGCAGGAGTCCGCACTCCACCAAAAGCATGTGGCTTTCTTCTTCACCTGGCTGCAGGGATCTCCATTCTGGCAAAGCTGCGTGGTTCTTCCCTTTCACCTGGGAAAGAAGGGGTCCACACCCTGCCAATACCGCGTGGCTCCCTCTTTCACCTCACCAACAGGGGGTCCTCACTCTGCTGAAACCGCGTGGCTCTCTCTCATCTGGCCAGGCGGGGACCCTTCATGTCTCGGAGCCAGTCTTTTCCAAGCTCCCACCCAGGCCATCTCGCTCAGGAGCGCAGCCCCTTGTTACATTCTGAGTCCAAGCCCTTCTCACTCCGGAGAGCAGACCTTAGTTCCCATCCTGAGTCCTCCTAGTTCCATCCTCAGTCCCTGCTAGTTCCTTCTCTCCCTTCTCAGGAGCGCCGACCCTAGTTACATTCTCCTGAGTCCCAGTCTACTCACTCAGGACAGCAGCCCTTAGTTACATTCTGAGTCTCTGCTAGTTCCTTCTCTCCGGCTCCAAACTTGGCCACTGCTATTTAACATATCTATGAAACTAGTTAAAGGTTATAGATATGTTAAATAACCATTCCTCCAGAGGTTAGCTCTAAAACTGTTGCTATGCAAAATAGCTCTCAATGGCCTGGCTCCATTCATCCCTTCCCGGGGGGGGGGGGTGGTGAGGACATCTTAATATGTCTCTCCAATATTTCTATACACTTTGAATTCTGGACACCTTTCTAAATCTTTTTTTGGGGCCCCCCTGGCTGCACCCTGTATCAATATCTTTTGGCTCACTGGGTTACATTTTAACTTCTCTTGCAGCTAACTTCTCTACAGTTATTTATTTCCCTAAGTTCCTATCAATGTTGTGAAAATACAAGTTTCTGATGAATGTAAGACACTGAACAAACACAGGTGCTACGATTTATAAAAAAAACTGAGGAGTGTTTTTCTTTCCTTTGTTTTTACTTGGAGAATGATAACTATCAAAAAAGAAATGGGGAAATATACTAGTAAGTTAAACTTCATTTTGTACACCCTCTTATTTATCATTATGTCAGAAATTAGTGAATTGCATTGTTGGGAACTGCTCTGCCTTGTTTCAGGAGTTGCAACTACCCCCCATGGCTAGAGATGAATGTGTGACTGGAATGCAAGCCACAAAGAGACAAAGCTGGTCTCTGGAAGCAAATGCTGCCTCAGCTTACTCCCTTCCCCCAGTGCTTGGTCAGTTAGGTTGAGTATGACTCCTCACAGGAGGGGCAACCTAAGCCAGACATGATCACTTGGTAGGCCATCAGGGAAGGACTGGGGGGGGGGCTATGAAAAAGAGGGAGCAATGGACCCTCACCCCACTTCCCCCCAGGTTATTCTGACATAGCCTGAATCCCCATGTTCTCAGGGAGAAGTGCTTCCTGGTTCTAATTCACTTAAACCTAAAAACCTGTGATGGGGAAGGTGGTTCAGCCCTGTGCTGGAAAGGGCGGGTTCCCTCGGTGATCAGGCCTAAGAAAGAATATTTAAAAATCCCGTGAAACCTGCTTTTTTTATAATGCTTTCATTTAAATTATAAGGGTCCAAGCAAGAAGTTTGTTCCTCAAAGTTTTATGGTTCATTAGCTATCTGACCCTGACTGAGAATAAGCCCTCATAGTACTTTGAATGCTATCTATTGTTTGATCCTTACCTGTATTATTGTGCAAATGAACCCAAGAAAAGCCCCTGAAGCAGGGGGCTCTTGGCCCTTCCCCTTTGAGGGATCGGCCACTTTTCCTCCCCAAGAAGATGTGTCTTGGTAGTGTTTACTTTCATCCATGGAGGATGGGGGGACTTTGCAGGCAAAGTTGCCCCAAATTGCATTACTTAAAATTATCCAGAGAAAATAATTCTGCCTTGTAACTACTTTGTTAATTGTGAATTCTATATTCCAAAGAATCACTATTCACATGAAACATGTTTTGGAAAATACAAAAATTTCTGTGCTAAAGTGTTAGTATTACTTCACACCACAGGACATTTTTTTTTCTGCCCAATAGTTTTACCAAAAGAAATAGCAGATTCAGAATTTCCTTCTGTTTGGCACTTCTGAATGAATTATCTTCTGAATGTGTGAAGAATAAATTTTCAATTAATATCAATGACTTTTAAATATTTTTCTATTGAATATGTAATATGCTTCCATCTCGCATATTTAGGCAGTCCCAGGCATTTGCAGAAACAGATGTTCCTGCGAGTATAACAGCAAGAACATGTGACCGTTGTGCTTGTCTCATGTGCAGAGCCTTAGTTTCTAAGCTAGACTTAAACCGACATCACAGAATGTCCCTGTGCTTTAGAGGCCTTCATTTCAATAAACTCATAAAAGGTCCTTACAAACAGCCAGACGTATAGGGCCGAGAGGTACAGAAAAACCATCAATGGATTTGCCAAGGAACCAGATGCTGCCTTTGGAAGAAAACTTCCCAGCTTGGCACCGGGAGCTTAAAATGTCATCCAAATAATTCCCCCACACTTTGGAAGACAATATTTTCAAATAATCTCAGTACACGAAAAGCCATCAGAATAGCACTAAAGTTAAAGCATAATTAGTCTTTGGGGACTTTGTTAAGGTATACAAAGGGCATCTTAATAATTGCATTTTTCTTTAGACTTGAACAAGAAAAATTACCTTTCTCTGTATGCTTTAAATTCAGTTATGCTAGGTTATATGTTCAGAAGAATGAAGTGTGTCTTAATATCACTCTTCAATGGACAGAAAATGATTTTCCAAGCCCGTTACACTTGGGGGTACACAGAATCAAAGTCAGAGTGGCAACTTAACTGGGGATTTACTCCAAACAGCAGAGAGAGTGTATGTGTACTTCTATTGTGTTCTGCATTGCTTTTGTTTTATGATCATTATTCCAAAAGCTAAATAAAACTTAGTTTACTTTATTTTTGCAGAATTAAAGATGTACTTGGTTTATTTTTTAATTTTTTTGTTTTTTAGTCACAGTTGACAGACATTATATGCCCCCCCAGTGATTACACAGTATGTAACTTATTAAGTGATCACCCCAATAAATCTTATCCCTGATACTATGCACAGTTATTAGAATAGTATTGATTCTATTCTCTATGCTTTACTTTATTTCCCCGTGACTGTTCTGTAACTAATTTGTACTTCCTAATCCTTTGACCTTTCTCATCCAACCCCCAACCCCTCTCCCATCTGGCAACCATCAAAATATTCTCTGTATATATGATTCTGTTTCTGTTCTGCTTGTTCATTTGTATTGTTTTAGATTCAATTGTTGGTGAATATGTATTTATTGGCATTTTATTATTCATATTTCTATCTAATTTTCTTCTTAAAGACATTTCATGTTAAATATAACATTAAATACATTTCATATAATACTGGTTTGGTGGTGATGAACTCCCTTAGCTCTTTCTTGCTTGAGAAGCTCTTTATCTGTCCTTCAATTCCAAGTGATAACTTTTTATTTTACTTTCCTCTTAGATTTTATTTATTCTTTAAGTTTTATATTTATTGTTTTTGCTGTTAGACTTGTTCCTGCTTTTTCTCTTTTTCCCCACCTTCACCCATCCACAGCCGCTCCTCATCCCTGGCCAATCACCATATCGTAGCCTGTGTCCACTGGTTGTGTGTAAACGTCCTTCGGTCAATCCCTTCACCATCTTTCATCCCATTCCACACCCTTGCACCTCCTTTCTAGCAGCTATCAATCTGTTTTATGTACCTAAGCCTCTGTTACCCTTTTGTTCATTGGTTTATTGTGTTCATTAGATTCCACATATAAATGAGATTGCATCATTTAATTTTTCTGCTGATGGGCTTAATTCACTTAGCATAATTTTCTCCAGGTCCATCTATCCTGTTGCGAAATGTAGGAGTTTCTTCTTTTAACTACTGCATAGTGTTTCATCGTGTAAATGTACCACAGGTTTTTCATCCACTCATTTATTGTTGGGTGCTTAGGCTGTTTCCAAATCTTGGCTCTTGTAAATATTGAGGATATAAATATAGGGGTGATCAATCTTAGTTGTAGATTCCTGTTTTCTACCACTCTGAATATTTCTTGCCACTCTCCCATGCGCTGCAAAGTTTCTTTGCGAAATAAGCTGAAATTTTTATGAGTACTCCCTTGTAGGTAACTGATTTCCCCTTCCTGGTTTTAAAATTCTCTCTTGGTCATTAAACATTTGTACTTTAATTATAATGTGTTTGGTGTAGACCATTTTGTTTTCATGTTTGGGACTCGCTGTGATTCCTGGATTTGAATGTTTATTTCCTACACCAGATTAGGGAAGTTTTCTCTTATTATTTTTTCAAGTACGTTTTTAATGTCTTGTTTTCTCTCTTCTCCTTCTGGCACCCCATGATGCAAATATTGGTACATTTAAAGTTGTCCCAGAGGCTCCTTACACTATCTTCATAGTTTTGCATTCTTTTTTTTTTTTTTTTTTTTTGGGTTATTTTGTTGTCCGTTTTCGGTCTTTTTTTTCTTTTTGTTGTTTTGATTGGCTGTTTTTGTTTTCTTTATATTCCAAATTGCTAATTTGATTTTTTGGCATAATCTACTCTACTGTCAATTCCCAATAAATTTTTCTTCAGTTTAGTTAGTGTATCCTTCATTTCTGACTGGTTATATTTTATGATTTATATGTCTTTTTTCATGCTGTTGAAATTCTTATTAAGTTTCTTGAGTAACCTTATAACCATTGTTTGACTGTGTCTGGTAGTTTGCTTGCCTCCATTTCTTTTTCTTTTAATTTAATATTTATTGTATTTTTTTACCATTACCATTAGTCCCCTTATACAACCCACCTTATTCTCCAACCCCCCCAGTAATCACCACACTATTGTCCATATACATGAGTCTTTTTTATTTATTTCTTTTTCCAGCGATTTCTCCTGGTTTTTCGTTTGGGACTTGTTTCTTTGTTTCCACATTTTTGATATTTTCCTGTGTTTTTTTTCTCTCTATGTATTAAGTAGAGCTGCTGCATCTCCTGGATTTGGTAGTTGGCCTTACATAGTAGGTGTCCTGTACAACCTGGTGGCACGGCTTCCCCAGTCACCCACGCTGGGCACTCCTGGTGCTGCTGTGTGGGCTGTGTAGACCGTCTTGTTGTCATTGAGCCTTTACTGCTGTTGACATTGCTGGGAGAGATCGACCCCCATGCCGACTGGCTGCAAGGACTGGCTGTGACTACAGCAGAGGAGCTGCTGTACAGGAGCTGACCATATGCAGCAGGACTGACTTCAGTGGGTCTTTGGTGCTCATTCAGTCTGCCCATTGAGTGTATTGCTTGTGGAGGATGTAAGGTTAACTCTCTAGCCCTCAACCTGATGTCAGACAATTAGATTCCTCCCCATATGTCCCTGTTGCCTTTCAAGCTCCTGTCACAATACTCGACCTCAAAGGCAGTAAGTCTGTCTGCAGGCCCTTTAAGAAGAACTGCTTGAGATGTCAGTGGCCACAATACCCTCAGGTTTCCAGAATTATGGAAACTTGTCTTCCTGGCACTGGAGCCTTGGACTGGGGGTTCTGGTGTTGAGCTGGCACCCATCTCTCCTCAGGGGGGACCACTGCAGCCACGATATCCCTCTTGATTTTAAACTGTCACCCTTGGTTTGGGACCCACCCCTTTTGCATCTGTGCCCCTCCTAGAAGTCTCAGTGTGACTTCTTTATATCTTTAGTTGTAGGACTTCCATTCAGCTAAGTTTAAGGCAGTTCTGAATAATGGTTATTCTGCAGTTCCATTGTGATTTTGATGTGATTATACCATGTTTAGTTACCTCAGTTTAGTATTTTAATAAATAAACTAGAAAAAATTTTAAAATGCATAGCACAAAGGAAGATATACGCCTGAGTAGAAACAGAAAGTGAGCTTTTATTTATTTTGAATACAAAATTACGTAATAGTTAAATACTTAAGAGTAAATTATTTCTCCTGAGCTGTGACTGGTAATAGTGACACTCAATTTCTCTTGGTCAGTGTTGAGACTTTTGATACATAATTTTATAGAGTACATAATTTTAAAAGGACCCAAATTTTTAGAAATGTTTATTAATATGTTTTTAAAGTATTCACTAAATTTAGTACCTTCTAGCCAAAATATGAAATAAAATTATCTGTATCTATTCTTATAAATGCATTTTAAATACCTTTCTACTATAATAATAATCATTTTGATTCAGAATACAATGGATTTCATTACTTAAGACATTATAAATTAATAATTTCTTAGTATAGTAGCTACTCTTTATCTGTGGGGGTATTTCTAAGACCCTCAGCTGATGTGTAAAACTGGGGAGAGTAACAGCCTTATATACACTGTTTTTTCTATACAAACCTATGATAAAGTTTAATTTATAAAAGAGGCACAGTAAGAGTTTAACTGTAGTAACTCATGATAAAAAAGAATGTATATAGCCACGGACTGTCCTAAAAGTGATGTTAAGGCAACAATGGTCTCTCTCAAAGTATCTTGCACTAGACTCACCTTTTCAAGTAAAGGGGACACTTTACAGTTTCTCTTTGGTGTATGTGAACTGGCACCATTATTACTCTCATGCTTAGGGGCCATTGTTAGTAAAATAATGGTTACTTGAACACAAGCACTGTGGTGCCTTGACAGTTGATCTGATGGCTGGGATGGCTACTAAGTGACCAACAGGCGGGTAGAGTGTAGAGTGTGGACACATTGGACAAAGGGGGGATTCATGTCCCAGATATGACAGAGTGGACACTGTAGGATTTCATGACACTGTTCTGGTATTTTTATAAGTAAGATACATTTTCTTTGCAGTTTTGGGTTCTCAGCAAAATTGAAAAGAAAGTACAGAGATTTTCCCATATACCCTCTGCCCTCTACACATGATCTATTATCTAACTCCCCATTATCTAAATCCCCCACCACTGGTACATTTGTTGTAAGTGATGAACCTACATTGGTGCATCATAGTCACCTAAAGTCCATAGTTTACATTAGACTTCATTCTTTGAGTTGTATATCTATGAGTTTTGACAGTGTATGATAGAACATATTCATCATTATATTACCATACAACACACTTTTACTGGCCTAGAAATCTTCTCTTTGCTTACTCATCCCTGCCCCCCCTGCTCCTAACCCTTGGCTACCCCTCTTGTGAGTGTTTGGTTTTGTTTTTGACCACGTCCATTGTTTTGTCTTCTCCAAAGGGTAATATAGTTGAAATCATACAATAGTTAGCCTTTTCAGGTTTGCTTCTTTCATTTAGTATTATGCATTTAAGGTTCCTCTATGTTTTTCATGTCTTGAGAGCTCATTTCTTTTTAGTGCTAATCATATTGAATTGTGGAGAGGTACCACAGATCATTTACCGATTTATGTACCTGAGAACACATTACGTTCAGTCCCATCATGTTTCCACGAGCAAAGGAAATCTCTGTGGAAGTGGAGAAGTGACACTGGAGAATCCTGGATATGGTATTTTTGTGCTCTGATGAAAAAAAAAAAACAGTGTGATTGTAGAAGTCTGGATTTACTAGTCATGATAACTCTTTTCAACCTTGGTTCCCATATTAACTTACTACTTTGGAAAATTTGTTTAACCTATTTGAGCCTAAGCTTCTTTATCTGAAAAATGCAGAATATATTCATATTTTATACAATGGTTCTTTGAGAACTAAATAAGATTATTTCTTAGAAGACTGCCTATAACACCTCATGCCTTTGTTGATGTCTTTTATTACTATAGTTACTATTAATAATTTTTGTCAAATATACCTCATTGTAGTTTAATATATTTATGCCTTCAGGGAAATGATTTTCATACTTTGACCCAAATGTGAAAAATGAACATTTGCAATCTTTTAAATCAGGACAAACTTGTTTGACTCTGTGTTGGAGTTAGTCACTGGTTTTTATTTTTGCTGCTGTTCTTTTATTATTTTATCTTTTTAATATGCACCTGCAGCAGATCCAAATTTTAGCGTTAACTGCTTTATTTTCCACTTAAGCTAGAGATTATTTTCTGCTGAAATTATTTCTCATGCAGCTATATAATACATTTACTAATACACATAACTTTAACAGTATTAATCATCATCATACCACCATCTATATGATGTTGTTGATGACGTCTGCTAAAAATATTGAAAGAAATCACCTGCATGCTGAATAAGATGATAAAAACCTCATTGCTAAGTGTTAGCAACTGTTTCTTCTTACTGCTTTTATGAAAAAGAAATAATAATTACATTCCTACTTTTAGATAGTTTTCTAAGCTAATCTATTAGATGTTGAATTCAAAGTCATTTTTAGCAGGAGTTCAGGTGAACAATGTAGAACATATTTAAGTAGAAAAATCCTTTTAATCATGGAAAATATTTTAGAATACACAGTGATTGAGAATGCATCATTTAAATAGTTTTCATTGCTTAATTTTCAGGTGTCAGGGATAGTAAACAAAAACTATTATGAATTCTTCTATGTTAAATAACTTTGATATAATTAACCATTGTATGAATCTATTTAAAGGATACTAGTGACCTGCCCCCACACCTATATTATAGCTGCCATATTCTTGTACTGCACAATGAAACATGATGGATCTCAGTACTTTCAAAGCTACTTTATCATATATGTTGACAATTATGTGCAGTAAAGTAGTATAGCAAACAATGACATAGAGTTCACTGATGCTTATCACTCCCAACAAGACAGATTTTATGGCACCGGGCCCCTTAGAAGCCAGTGAAAACTATTTGTAATGCCAAAATATATATATTGTTTGATAATGAAATATTCTTTTGCAGTCACTTCATGTGAAAGAAATCCCTAGGAGGGCAACAATTTAAAGGACGGACTGCAATGGAGCAGTGAAGCTGCTTCAGCTAAGGTATATATATATATATATGTGTGTGTGTTTTCTAGAAGTTTAATTGTTTCTTATTTTCTGCCATCTTCAATATTAAAATGGCTACACAAAAATTTACCACTTTTGATAAGCTTTAAAAAAATGCACATTGATATGATAGCTGGCACAGTACAATCTAACAAAATTGTTTCAAATGAAATTAAAGACAACTAAGCAATAGTAGAGCCATCTTACTGTGAAAAAAAGAGTAGTCTCCTGCTACAGGGGTTTCATTGTTCTTCCTGCCCTTAATCCTTTCCAGACCATGTGTTCTAAAGTCAAAATTATGTTTCTGAAATGCAAAGAGGTTCTATGTAATTCCATGGTCTAAAACAACCCAACAACTGGATGAACTCCAAACTGTTTTGAATTGAATAATTACCTATTCCAGATGTGGCAACTCAAGTTTTCCAGCCTCCCCCCATGTCACTTTCTTTCCAGGTGACACTACCATACAAACTATTGCATAATAATTTGTATTACACTATATAAAATAGTGTCTGGGTGACACTATTATTTGGCATGATCTTTGAACATGCCAAACCCTTCTGCTACTTTTGCATGTAGTAATCCCTTGCCCTATAATGATTTTCTCTCTCATGGAAATCTCTCTCCTTCATTTAAGGTTGGTTTCCTTTGTCTTATTTGCAAAGCTTTTATTCCTGGAGAGTTTAGTGATATTTAGATGCTTCTTCTGTTCTCTCATAACACTTGGAGACATAACAATTATCTTACCATATTGTAATGTCTTAACCAAGACATTACAGGTAAGCACCTCGATGTCAGAGGCCATACATTTTTATTTTTTCTGAAGCCTAAGAGAATTGCTGATGCTGATTTAGTGTATTTTTTAAAATAAAGAAAGAAGCCCATCTTTTACAACAAACAAAAATAAAGATTATCCAAAAGAAATGTATTTTTCCCTGAAGATTACCAGAAACAGACATTTAAAGCTTTCTCAAACATAACATTTTTAAAAATCATTTTATTGTTTTTCAATTATAGTTGTCTGCCCTCCCAAATATAACATTTTTTATAATACAAATATCAAAATAACAAATAAGCTGCATTATGTCTAAGCAAATTATTAGCTTTTTTACTTCCCTGTTGTTCATTTATATAAAAATGGAGAGTGGCTAGACAATGCTTATTTTTCCCACACAGACACACTAGTACTTGTATTAATAATTAAATATTAATTTTTCAAAATTTTTATTTTATGCTAACTCCCATTTTACACCTTTCACAATTTTTTGACTACTACTTGAAACTTTTTGTGTCATGTTTAAATAATTTTAGATGATTTTATTAAAACTAGATGTGGCACATTTTTGTGGGTTTTATTATTAAAGAATGATTCAGATAGTGTCAATCTTTAAAGTGCCTCAAAGGTCATTTTTATGACTATAATATGATAATTTCTACCACAATATCAATTTTTTCTTTACCTGTGTTTCAAGTAAATTACTATTCTACTTTAACCTATTTTTATGTTATGTATGAATTATATTTTGCTTCTGAATTCTATCAATTCCACATGTCGTGTTGAAATTTTCTGCTGATTTCAGTACTTTTGTTCATGAAATTTATTTTATAAAATGAAACTTCAGTTTGTGATGCAGATTCTAATTAACTTTAATTTCCTACCACATACAAATTTTAGAAAATATGCTCATCATTAAGAAATATAATGAAGTTAACAGATTCTGACTCTAAGAAAATGGACATATATTCTTTAATGTAAAGTTATATTGTGTGATTCATATTAGCATTGAGAATGTGACATATATTAAATTGATAGAAATATCATGTGTATTAGTCTCAGAAACTTATTAGAATTATGCTTTCTCCACCACAGTTTTATGATAATGTGACATTAGCTTTATGTTATAAGTAAGGTTTTATGTTAATATTTAGAGGAGAAATTCAAGCCATCAGAACAAGTTTTATCTTCATAACATATCTTTAGATCAAGAATACTAACTGACATTACATGAAATAATATTTTTACCTCATTTGTCTTATATTGAAACTAGAGATACATGGTTATAAATCATATGGTAGGCTTTTGAATCTTCTTATGGGCCTCAATATTTCAAATACTAAATGTGAAATATGGATATATTCTTAAAATTAGTGTTATAGCATAACAGTTTTCTTTACACATTTGAAATTGCTTCAAATATGTGCATAATAAAGAATAAGTTGTTTTGGAAGATATAGTGAGTTTTGAGAAACAATAAACATTTTGACATTATAGAAAATAGAAATAAATTTCATAATAGAAAAGGAAAGCTATGTAGTATGTCTGAGAGTAGTCAACATTACAGAATGCAATTTTTGTTGCAGTGCCATTTGTTTTATTTTGCATTTACCTCCAACACAGGTTGGCAAGTATTTTCCCATATGAACAAATTTGAATGACAGGTGTATAGAAGCAGTTGTAAATTGCTTTTTAAATGGCAGCATCTATGATACACACAAAAGATAAGAATAAATCAAGGTAGTAAACTATTCATCCCTGTAGTTATGCATTCAATGTGCATTTATTGTGTGCCTTCAATATTCTAAGAAGTGTGCTGGCACAGCAGGCATAAAAGTTAAATAATGCAAGGAATTATGTACACAAGTTGTTATGGTAACATTAAGTAAATAAGCCACCCTACTGGGATGTCAAAGAAAAGTTCACAGAAACCGTTTTTTGGAACTCAATTATGAACTATCAGAAAGAGACAGCTATATATAGAGGATTGAAAATTGTTCAGAACAGAAAGAACAGAATGTACAAACTCTTGATAATAAAAAAAATGTCCTGACATAGGTTGGGAATTCAGCAGTTGCCTATATCATTGGACATCAGTGCGGAGAAACAAAGCAATTGCATTAAATACCTAAGGATCAGACTTTGAAGTACATTAATTGCTAAGGTAAAGTATCCAAAAACTATTCTGAAAGCTATTAGTGGTTTTTCAGCAAAGTAATCTAATAGGCAGATTAACATTTTAGAACCATATGACATTATTTAGGAGATCGACTTGAGAGGAACAGCTTGGAACTTAGGAGATAATTTAGAAAACTGTTACAATAATACATGTGAGAAATAATATATGCAGGAAATATTTGCTATCTACAAGAAGAGAATGAGAGGAAGAATATAAGATATATCAAGATAGTAAAACCTATTGAACTTTACTATTTAGGTTGTTTGTGACTGAGGGAAAAAAGTCATATTCAAATTAGCTTCTAATTTTCTGCCATTTGTGACTGTGCAAATGGAGGTGTTATTCACAAGGTCATAGTGCAAAGAAAGGGAAATTGAACTTTGGGAACAGGTGGTTTTAAGAAGGAAGCACTTTCGTGACATCAAGGTGAAAATTACACTTGATCATACACGAGTCTCCCGTAATACTAAGTAGATTTATCATAAGTGCATATTATTACTTTGAATTTATGATACAAAAATACACATTCATGTTAACATTTTAAAGTAAACATGACTTTAAACAAAATTTCAAATATTTTTTAAAATTTCAAGTATTTTGCACATGAGAGAAATGTAAACAAGAAAAAGAGATCCAATTTTAGGCTAAAGGATGTTAAGACAAAAAAAATTAAACCCAGTCATCATAATTAGCAGCATTAACTCCAATCTCCAATTAAATTTAAGGAAATAAAAAGTAATTATTAACTATTACCATTCATTTGACCTAGAAAACTAATTATTTTGAATCAAAAGTTCCATGAGGTATAATTTACCCATTGTGTTGGTCAGTTGGTGCTTGAACTAAGTACTGAAAATATCTCTGATCGAACCAGTTAATGCCTTTAAATTCCATAGTTACAGATAAAACTTGTAGAACTGGAAGCAATGCCTAAAGGTACTAACATTTGGGGCTGAAAACTACATTTACAAGATACACTTACTTCAATCAGTATAATTTGTCTGTAAACAACCAAAACCAAATACATGTAGCTTAAATAATGAGTATACAGTATATTACATTTAATAAGAATTTTTGGCCCTGACTGGTATGGCTCAGTGGATTGGGTGTTGTCCCACAAGCCAAAAGGTTGCCAGTTTGATTCCAGGTGAGGGCGCATGACTGGCTTGTGGGTTATGTCCCAGGTAGGGAACATGCTTAGAGGCACACAAGAGTCAACCGATCTATATTTCTCTTTCATGTTGATGTTTCTCTCCCTCTCTTTTTACCTCTCTTCCAACCTATCTAAAAATGAACATCAGTTCAAAAGAACCTATGCATCCCAATGTTCATAGCAATGCAATTTACTATAGCCAAGTTCTGGAAGCAGCCTAAGTGCCCTTCAGTAAATGAGTGGATTAAAAAACCGAGGTACATTCTCACAGTGGAATACTACACAATGGAAAGAAACGAGCTCCTACCCCTTGCTCCAGCATGGATGTATCAGGAGAGCATTACAAAAGCAAGCCAGGCAGTGAAAGACAAATACCGCATGACCTCATCTATAAGTGAAACTTCATCTATAAAACAAACAAGCAAGCAAAGAGTAGAGGGAAATAATGAGGGCGAAGAAGGGGAAGGGTCATCAAGGAATGCGTATACAGGACCCACGGACCAAGACAATGTTGGGGCAGGGTTGAATGTGGGAAGTCAGTGGTCAGTAGAGCAGGGGAGAGTAATGGGGAGAAAATGAAGATAACTGTAATTAAATAACAATTTAAAAATAATTTTGGAAATTAGGCAACTTTTCTGCTGTCTACTCTTCTATTCTCAACATCTTGACTTTTGCCGTCAGATTTCTCTCTCTGACGTTAAGATCACTACCACTCCTTTAAGCTGTATGGCCCCATACAAAGGCAAGAAAAACGGAATCTTTTTCTTTGTATGTCACTCTCTTTGTATTATAGATAAAACCTTGTTTTCTCCCCGGAAGTTCCCACAGCATCATCTCCCTTTGCCATTTTACAGATTTGCTACACACACATACCATTATACATTACTATCGAAGAGGAGTAGGCTTTGAACTAGGAATGGTAGAGACTGACCTTCTCTTGAGCACCAAACATGAACAAATCCTGAATTGTTATTAAGGACACAAGTAGAAATGACTATTGGGTTGGCAACCTAATGTGTCTACAACAACTTGCTACCTTGAAATATTTATTTGGGTGAATATATTGATAACTGTAAAATATTGTTTGGGTGAAGTTTTCCCAAACATACTTGAAATTCCTACAGAAAAACTTTTATTTTCTTGGTTTTAGTTACTCCAAAACTGAGCACAAGCCCTGGCTCTTGTGCTAGGTTCTAGCACAAGACACAGTGAATAAATACATCTATTCCTTAACTTCCTTCTCAGTGATGTATGTTTATTTCACATCATACTTTATTCTACCTTCTATCTTCTGAAACCACCACCAACCAAAAAACCTGGAAACTGTGCACTGAAGATAATCACAGCATTTCTTAAATCTGAATTGGGAACATACCTCAATATCCTAAACGCTGAAGCTTAATATTTCCCATCTTTGTTAAGATAAAAGTCACAGGAACTAAGTTTATCTTTTCACCCAAACTGATAAGAAATTAGAATAATATAAAAAGCAGCAGGTTTACAAGATATTGGACATCAGGCAACAAAGGAAAATTATAGAAAAATGAACAGCAAATGAGGAGGGCTTTAATATTTGTTCAGCTAACTATTACAATGTAAGTTGGGTTTTAAAAAGTAAAATTGTTAAGGAAATAAGCTAAACAGATTATTTAAAATATCTTCCATAAAAATATTGCTTAAAATTATTTTAGTACACTGGACATTAAAATTAATCAAAAGCATATCATTTCTAAATATTATCTTGAGTAAATACTCCTCATTAATGAAGTACAAAGCATGAAATAAAGGTGTAGTATCTGTTATTAGTTTCCTCATGTAAAAAGTTTACATTTAATTTTGTTCTGATTTTTATTGAGTAACTCTTATTATTCCCAAATACATCTCTTATTCTCTTTTTTCAGAAGATTAAACAAAACAATAAGTCAGTTTGAGATGATTGCTTTTCTGTAACTTAGAATAATTTTTGTTTATAACTGAAATTTCTAATATAAGTTACATTAGTTTCACCTTAATGATAAAACTACTTTCAATCTATTCCTAAATTATTCAATGTTTATAATTGTAACACTTCACTGCCTGAGGTTCTGTCACCTACTTACACTCATATATACACATGCAAATACTTTTTAAACTTTGGAAGTAATTACAACTCAAAAATTCTAATAAGACATCCATTTGTCCTCAAGTCCACTTTTCAAAATATGTGGAATGAATGAATGAAGATGTGAATCTTCAGTAAAAATAAGATCAAATTAAATGAGAGTTTCTTTAATAAAATACACAAAAATAAGTTGCTTTATCACTTTCTTTTTAGTAAAGAGCCCGTTTAAAATATTAGCATTGAATGTCTCTGATGACAAACATTTAAAAGAATGTGGAACTTTTAATGTAGTGGTAAGTGTATTTTCATAACTATTCATGATAAGACATTACCAAGCAATAGAAATACACACACTTCTAGTAAAAACAATGGCATTAAGAAAAATGGAATGAAAATATGAATAAATAAAACTTACAGACATTAAAAATGGTTCTTTTATAAATCTCGTGATACAGTTCTCATTTCATTTAAATGAGAACATATAACTTTATTTTAGTGAAATGTTAGAGATAAATTAAGCGAAATCAGATTCATAATGAGTGAATTTAGGAGGGAACATGTAGAACATTGTGATGAATTGCTAAATGCTTTGAAAGTAATTATTGAAATTACTGGATAATAGATCTAAATTTCAGTACAAAAGTAGAGATATTAAAAGGAACAAAAGCAGCTTCTGAAAGTTTTCTCATTAATCAAGAATAACACGCAAACGTGTCGCTCAGGATCAATAGAATATTGTTGCTTCCACAAGGTCAGCATTCCTCGCTTCTCCAATCTGATCTCAACTCTTTCCCTCAGATTCCTCCTCCCTGCCTTATCAAATACTTCTCCATGATGTGTGTGCCAGGGCGTAAAAGACTGGATAGATTTCAGATTACCCGACACAATCACAAATAAACAAACAAAACATCGACAACAATAAAATATAGGAGGAGGTATTTGTCCTATCCATTCTGTTCTACTTTTGACATTAGTATGTGGTGCATCTTTTACAAAACAATACAAAGAATTTTCATTATCCTGTTTACTAGCATAGCAAAATATGCTAAGAATAAAGATGAGTATGAATGTGGAGGAAAAAAATAACCAAGATGCTCTTGAGAATTTCAAATACTGGCAAAATAATGTTTTGAACTTAATTGTAGAAAGAGAGGTTAGTTTAGGTATTATGTACTTCCTAACATACTGTGTTGACCATATGAATTTAAACCAAAAAACAGCATTCTAAAGTTAGTAGCTCTACATTATGGGGAAAAAAACTTGTATAACATATATTATTTCTGCTATCATTTGTGGAAGTGATGTGTTAGAAGGATACAGATATGTCTGGGATTGTCATGCTCCATTTTGAACATATGATAACTAACAAGTAACAAATATTTTCAGTGATTTGGGTGATTCAAAAGGTAGAGATCACAAATATTCTTTTCAAATGTGCCTTTTCAGCTCTGGTCATTTAGGCCACTGCAAACTGAGTGCACAGTGGCAATGCTATAAATAAAGGAATAAGTGAATATTTCTGACCCACTGGATTGGGACACAATGAGAAGAAATGAGGCACTGAAGTAGGATGATTTAGTAGTGTGACCATAGCCAAATGCAAGTTGATTTACTTTCTCTATAAAACATTAAACCTTTTTTTAAACATGTTATTGTATAACCGTAATCGTACCTCTCATTTCCCCTTCACAGGCAAATACGTCTTATTTTCTCATCACTTATTTTTTTAATATATTGAAGTTTACTTTAGTAGCAGATTTCTCAAAAAAATATTTCTTGAAAGTCAGCAGTGAATATGTGTGCGCTGTTGCCCTGTCTGGTGTGGCTCAGTGGACTGAGTGTTGGCCTGTGAACCAAAGAGTCACTGATATGATTCCCAGTCAGGGCACATGCCTGGGTTTCAGGTCAGGTCCCCAGTTGGGCACACGAGAGGCAAACACGCATTAATGTTTCCCTTCCTCTCTTTCTCCCTACCTTCCCCTCTCTAAAACTAAATAAATAAAGAATTTTTTTAATCTTTAGAGGGGAAGGGTAGGGGAGAGGGAGAGAAATATCAATGTGTGGTTGCCTCTTATGAGTCCCCTGCCGGGCGCTGGCCTGCAACCCAGGCATGTGCCCTGACTGGGAATCAAACCACGATTGTGAGATTCACAGCCCACACTCAATCCACTGAGCTATGTTGGCCAGGGCTAAATAAAATATTTTTTAAATATGTGCTGTTAATTCAAGTACATTCTTTAGCGATTTATCAAGTATTAAATCCATCCCAAATCATTTAATTCCCTATACTCTGGTTACCACTCTGTTCTCTTTTTAAGAAATATATTCATATTAATATTCCTTTTATATCCTCTCTACATTTATTTCTCATACATATTATGGGTTTATCCAAAATATTTAACTCTTTTTCTAAAAATGTCTCTTGAACATTGGACAAATACATCTTCCTTATGCCAAAAAACATGCATCAAACTTTACATAAGTCACTTGCTCTAAGATTGCATAGTTGGAGAAAACAATTTTCATTTTTTAACTCTTCTTTTCAGGAAAAGGAGTCTTCTTATTTTCTTACTCTTACTTACATCTCAACTGCAATTATACATTCCTATCAAAACTTCATCATAGCCCTGGCTGGTGTAGCTCAGTGGATTGAGTGCAGGCTGTGAACCAAAGAGTTCATAGCTCAATTCCCAGTCAGGGCACATGCTTGGGTTGCAGGCCAGGTCCCCACTGGGGGTCATGTGAGAGGCAATCACACATTGATGTTTCTTTCCCTCTCTTTCCTTCCCCTTTCCTCTCTCTCTAAAAATAAATAAATAAAAATATTTTTTAAAACTTCATTACAAATGTTATTCTGTCAGTCCATCATTACCACTATTAACATGTTAATTCACCCTTCCACCTTGCGCCTTATAGCTTTATTTGAAAGAAATGATTGACTAATCCTCAAAGGGTAACTTTTTCTGCAAAGGATAATGTGAATGTCAGTCAGAAAGTTAAGATAAATTAGAGAATGGTAATCAGAATAGCTGTGTGCAAATGTTAAACCTCATCCAACTGACAAAATGACCATCATAACTATAATGCAGTCAACAAAACAACATTTTCTTCAATAAAAATTGAGAACATGTATATGACTAATAATCCATCATCAAAATCAATAATAAGCCAAAAGCTTCTGTATTTTTCAGACTATAAAACACACCTTTTTTTACCACATTTTTTGCTTCAAAAATTTTTTCCCTATTTTCCTCCTCTAAAAACCTAAGTGAGTCTTATGGTGCAGATCCGAGATGCACCTAAGTTTTAGAGGAGGAAAATAGGGGAAAATAGAAGCAAAGAATATGGTAAAAAAATGTGTCTTATAGTCCAAAAAATACAGTAAATAGTGTTGGTAGCATTAGACTGAAATACAATCATTATGACATATTATTCCACAGCAATAATAATGAATTAAGCAATGTACTTGAAAAAATATAGTTGGTAATGTCAACTATGTATCTTTTTTATTTAGACATACTGTATATACTATACATATTCTTCAATATTTTATAGTCTCTACCTTTACATGTATCATATATACATATTGTAAATATATATAAGAACTTCTCAAGATCTCTACATATCTCCACACCCACCATTCTAGTTTAAAGAAACCTCTTTTTTTTTCTGCTGCATTACACCTTGGGATAGGGTTGGCAAACATAATTGTATAGTAACAAGTAGTAACTACTTCAGGCTTTTCTGGTTAGGAGGTAAACTGAGAATATATGTATTTATAGACAGTTCTAGCAAACTGAAGTTGATTTGTTCTAAATAGTTGTTTTGTTTTATACAGTCTCTACAAACACTGAATTACCAAATACTGACTCACTGCTCCTAGGGGAAATAAGAGTTTGGGTGCCTGTGAGCCGCTGATCAAACATTTTTATCAATCATGCAATACTTAAACTTGTTTCCAATGTGCTGCTGTCTCAAGATACCTTATTTATTGTATATTGTTTATTCATTAACATTGAACTCAGGGCCAACAGCAGTATGATTCATGCCTGAGCAGATCTTATTTAAAACATGTGTTTTCTCCATAAAGTACAGCCTTCTAGCACCTTGGAACACTAAAAAGCACACTAACCCTACTCTAGGGGCCATTTTAAACAATGAAATCACCCACAAAATGCACAAGAATAGAAGAAATATGTGACACTAAATATACTTGAACAATGTACAAGTTACAGTAAGAAAGCTGAATTGAGAAGTGAGAGTGTAGCACTGTTGAATTTCTGCTGGGAACATGCTCATGGGTGACTCACATTTTCTTTGCTCTGTGTGCATGTCTGCTGACGACTCAACTACTCTGGTGTCACAAATGTATTTTAGTAAGCAGGCAAATTTGCAAATACAGTATCCAGGAATAATGAGGATCACCTGTGCTTATATAACAGTCATTTAAGAATATGAAAACAATTCTTAGTCCATGGGCTTTTGTCAGAGAGGAGGGGCTTTGATCTGGCTGTAGTTTGCTGGAACCTAAATTAGACTCCTCATAGGGTCTCTCTTCACTCACTCTGTTCTCCCCAGAATCGGTCCTCAAGTAAATATACACACTCCCCAATGCGACACGATTCATGCTCTGTTTTTATTCAGATTTATTCAAAGGATTCTCATTATTTCCAAATAAAAGACACGCTCCCTGAGGTGTCCCACAAATTTCTGCAGGTCTTCCGACTTGGGCCCTTCACTTGCTCACACTGTTACAGATAGTGGTTTTCTAGATGTTTATTAGAATGCACTAAACTTGTTTCTATTTCAAAGTCTTTCTGCATTTGCTTTCTCCAGCAGAGGACACCTGTACATTAGATGTTTAAACAAAAAAACACTTCATCTCACGCAGGTGTCTGCTATTGTTTTCTATGAAGAAAAGTGTGTTATCACAGAAGCAGATTAGTAGTTGCCTAGGGAAGGGGGGTGGCATATAGGATAACAACTAAGGGGTAAAGGGTTTATTTTGAGGTATTAAAATGTTCTAAAACTGATTGTGGTAATATGATAGATGCACAATTTGGGGAATATACTAAAATATACTGAATTATATGCTTTACCTGGGTATACTACATGGTTTATGAATTTTAGCTGAATAAAGCTATTAAATATAGAATGGCTATTCCACTTCTTTCTCTTGTTTTTATGTTTAATTTTTAGCATCATTTATTACTACTTTATATTACATTGCATATTCACTTTACTTGTTTTTATCCACTCTTGCCCCATAAGAACAGGGATCTTACTATATTTTTTCAACATGCCTAGAAAAAACTTTGACACTTAATAGATGCTCAATAAATATTTGCTCCATGAATGGATGTTGAAAGACTACACTTACTCTCTGATTATATCCTTCTGTCCATTTCATTCTTAGGCCATTTGCACAAATTATTAGGTATAAGAAGAGCTGCATTTTTATTGAACTTCATCCAGATGTACTTCTGCATCTTTAAATCCTCCATTTTCTATTGTTCTTTAGCTATCCAAGCTCTGGTAACATCTTTAAAAATATTCTCCATTCATTCACTAAGTATTAATATTCTTCACCTGTCATCTTTGTAAGTCATTAAATGGCTAGTAATTTAATAACATCTATTACCTTGTTACTGTAATTGTGGTCCACCAATCAACATTATAAACATCAGATAAGAAATGCAGAATTGCAGTCTCTAACCAAGAAATACCGAATCAGAATCTACATTTTCATGTGATCCCAGCATGATTTGTATGCCTATTGAATTTGAGAGGGTTTGGCAGTGGGCAAAGATGGACAAATACTAATCTGGAAGCTAATAGTGTATCTTTTAAATGTTTACACAGTCCAATGCAGAGCTAAGTAAAATTATACAAGAGTGATGATTATTCTAAGGATATTCAAAGAACACCACGCTTTGATTACTCTAGAAGATCACAGACCCATCCTAGTGAAGTCCAAGATGGCTTCCCAAAGGATATGACCCTGGAACTCAGTTAAGAATTTAATGAAGAGGAGAATGTAATTAGTCAGTATTAAGCAAGTGCTTGATAAATAAAATATGTGATATTCTTGTTAAAAACAAATGTCAGATCATATTCATCTTTTATTCCCAATTGTTCCTGGTCCTTAGTAAATGTTAATAGAATTAATTAATATATATATTAATAAATTTATTTCATACTTAATGCTTCTCTGCACCATTGAATATTTGCTAAGCTATTTGCAATGTGTGGGAAATGCCTTCATTACCACTATATAGCATATACCTTACATGTAGAACAATCATAGCTCTTTTTGTGATCAAATATTTCTTGATTTCCAGGACAATTAATTTCTCATTTGAACTATTACTTCCTTAAAGTTAGTATTGTCAAATTATACATTAGAATGTTTTATAATTGTTATATAAATGCTAGTGTCTTCTTGTTGTGCTAATGTGTTTCATGTCCTGGTTGTATTTGTGCCTCTGAACCAACAATGCTAGAACCCATGCATGATTTGATATTTTGATTTAGTGTTCAGTCTATTTAGTCATGGATAAAACAGGGAGCAAAGGAGGCTGAAAAACTATAGCAAGATGTCCAAATCTGTACCGGCAACCTGTAATATCTCTAATTCTTAAACTATAGAAAAGGTTTTAATTAAAATCTTAATTATACAAAAAAATTTAGTAATTTTATTTGATGGTTTTAAGACATATGAACGATTAATGCTTTGTTACTCATTTACACTTAAACAAAGTGTAAATCTTTTTTTACTTTTTTCTAGGAAAAACATTACAAATATAGTAAAATATTTTACATCATACTTGTCAGCTACGTGTAATGCAGTAATTCAATAGAGATCAATTGAGATTATTAAAAGAATAGCTGTATTCATTAATACAGTATTTATGTTTAAAAATGTATGGTATCGCAATCAATTCATTATAATACTGATAATAAGGGTTCTTTTAGATTTAATGAATTTTTCACCTTTTGAGTATTTTCTGTTCTAAAGTATCTAAGATTAGAAAAAATTGCCTTTATGGATTATGGTAATGAACTGAATTGCTGAGGTTTGTGAATTGCTGAGGCACTTATGAATTGACCAACAAATGTACAGTGATCTGTGATATAAATTATCTCATTTTAAATAAACTTGACGTACCAGAGTTCATTTGTTTTGAGCTTTCATCATGTGAATTTTCATTACATTTTAAACTATCTTTAACATGTCAAGCATGACAATGAACAGAAAGCAATGCTACCTCTAATTTCATTAATCATATTAAATCGCTTCAGCAAATTATAGCTAACAAGTTCACTTAGAGAAAAATACTTGTATTTTATTTGGGACAACAGTTTCTTACCTATAAACTGTAATCTTTACCAATATTTCAAAATCAATACTCATTTAAAAAAAGAGCCTATAACAAGTATAGTGTTATAATTTTTATTGGACTTAACTTGCACTGTAATCAGGCCTGCAAATAACAACTCAGGGTACAATTCACATTTGAGGAAAGATTTTGATATATATTCATGTCAAATGTAAGGTTGCAGTTTATATTTTTCATCTAGAAAATAAATTGCTATTTCAAAAATTGTTTTCCTTCCCCTAATACATTTATTTCTTCTCTTCTACTTTAAATCCAGGCTACCTAAATATATGGATGCAATGACAAGTGCTATATTGTTATGATATCTATGTATGTATCTATAAATATATGGTATAATCATACAAAGGACATGAATATGTAGTATTTTAATGTTATTTTATATCTAATTGATTAATTTATTTTGTTTATCTGTGATTTTATTTTTGAATTGTTATTAATATTTTCTCTGTTTCTTGAGTTTTATCTATGTATAATAAACATCTTTATTACTAGTTGACATTTAAACACAATTCTGCTTGGAAAAATTGTTAGCTAATATGATAATAGATTTTTTCTATGTGGAAAAATTGTTAGCTACCTGATATTTTTTTAATATTTTTTGAAACCTTGTTGAGTTTCATAGGGTATATACAAAACCTGTCAAAATAGGAAAGAAAAAATAACACCCAGCAGATTGCGGGACAAGTGGTGAGAAACATGTTTGTGAATGAGATAAAATATTTTAGAATAACTTTGGTGTCAAAACTGTCGGTGCTTGGCTTTTTTCTGAATTATTTGATTCTCTGCACAGTTTAAGGTTACAGTTAAAAATGAATTATATCAACACTAAAGACATTATTCTACATTTCAACTATAACTTTCAAGTAAAATTAATATGCTATAAAGAAAAATGTATATGTAGTTACTTGTATTTAAAAGCATAAAATCAAAGATACTGAAAATTTTAAGCTTTTAATTACATTTACTGATTTCAAAGTGAGAAAAACAAAATGTGAAAAACCTGTGGTGTTAATGATAACATCTATAACTAACATCTCCTGATACTGAATCAAATTGCTTGAGAAATAAAGATATTAATATGTTTATACACAGGGCTATTCAAATTATTTATATTTTTGTAGAAAATATCTTGGGTTTGCTATCTGTATACTGATTACAAACTAAGGAGGAAAAATATAAAATTTTGTTGAGAATTAAGAGAGACTAAAGTGAGATTTTACTGGTAACAGAAGGCAACCCATCAGTTGAGATGTGATTAAGCCATGGTTCCTATCATCCTAGAGAATCATACTGTGTTTCTCAGACTTTCAGGCTGGTCTTCATAGCTTATTTCTGAAGAGTCATGAGCTTATTCCTTGGCAATCTTCTGTACATACAGATTTTTTAAAAATATATTTTTCTTTTAGTGCAAACAACAACAAAAAGATATAATGCCAGGTAGTCTTTTGATATTTTTTTCTTTGTAGATATTATGTATTTTCTACAACAAAGTTGTAAGATTTTTCTGTTAATTTTACCAGAATATTTATGTGTAACTTAAAAAAAATCATTGTCATCATCACTATCATCTTTATTTTATGGTGGTTTCTTTGTGTGTGGTAGTAATTTGTTTTATTGTTCATGTACAGTTGTCTCCATTTCTCCCCTTTGGCTTTGTCCATGTGTCCTTTATATATGTTCCATGATAACCCTTCCTCATTTCCCCCCATGTCCCCCTCCCCACTCCTTTCTGATCACTGTCAGTTTGTTCTTTATTTCAATGACTCTGCTTACATTTTGCTTGCTTGTTTGTTTTGTTGATTAGGTTCCACTTATAGGTGAGATCATATGTGTAACTGTTTTTTCCTTGTTATTTTGACCTGGAATTCTATGCATTTCTACTCTGCCAACTAATCATCAACTTATCTCGGAAGTATTATAGTTGGAATGATAACTTATAGAGATTGCTTAATGCATAGAGTTCACAAATCTGTAAATTTATAACTTATCTACACCCAGTTACATAGATATCCTCGCTGAAGTGCTCCAAACTGCTTCTCCAGGTTCTCGCCTATCCTGTAGAAATTTTGTACTGGTTTTCTCCGCAATGGCATGAACAAAGTACCAGACTTCACTTGATCCAACTAACAAAGTATACTTTAAATCTGGTAAAAGAATAAAAGTAAAGGTTATGTTCATGTTTGGAGGTTGGTAGGAAGAAAACGTTAAAG
This sequence comes from Artibeus jamaicensis, assembly GCF_021234435.1. Classification (NCBI taxonomy): domain Eukaryota; kingdom Metazoa; phylum Chordata; class Mammalia; order Chiroptera; family Phyllostomidae; genus Artibeus; species Artibeus jamaicensis. The sequence goes on along the minus strand of NW_026521823.1, from coordinate 11,888,506 downwards.
TATTACGATCTCAATTCCAGTCTTTTTCTTCTATAAGCTTTGCCACATCAATGCTACAGCTGAAACATGCAAGGCAGAAGTAGTGGTTCAAATGAGCTCAGGTTCTTACTTGAACAATACAGTCTGATCATTCCAATTTTTAGTAACAAGAGAAAGCAACAAATTATAGATGATGTGATATTTCCAACTTTCCTATTTCCAAAGGGAGGTTTTTTGCTAGGCAAAAAGTTTTTGTGATTGTTTATAATTATAAATTCAAATGTTACTATTTCAAAATATTTATCAATTTGTAACATGCAACTTTTCTTCATTGTCTTCCTCTTGATGAAATTTACTGTATCATTAACTATTATATTTCTGACGTGATTTGGAAAATGTAGACAATAACTGAACAGCCTCTTTCTGGAAACAATGTACATTATAGAAGGAAGACCTAAATCTATAGTTATCTTTTTTTTTAAATTTCCACATCAGGAAAGCATGATGGCACTGACATACTAAGGTTTAACTAAGGTAAAACACAAATAAAATGTTTGAGCTACGTTTCTCATTATTTTTCAACTAAATTGATCTTCTTTGCATTAAGTATATTTTGTTAGGGTGTTCACAGGTCACCGGTCTCTTACTAATATGTCTTGAATATAAAGTTGAAATTGGTGACTTTGATTAAACTTTAAAATACAAGATAGCAGTTTTATTGATGGCTATTTATTTCTGTGAAACAAGAAGAAGAACATATTGCATCTGCTTCATTTTTTTAAAGGATGTAGAATGAATTTAATTCACTTATTTAAAGCATTTTTTTCTGTTTGGCTGCTATGCAAAAGCAAGTAAAATGCCCATATTAAGAATTGTAAATAGGACTAAAAAATTTGCAGATTATCCTACTTGCAAGATAAAGTTTTCCTAGGCTTTTATATCCTCACCAGCGCCACTAAAAAGCATCAGACATCTTAAGCATTTTTAAACAGGATTTTGATAAAAGTTATATGAATTCTGTGGCATGCAGAGAGATGCCAACACTTAATTTAGATTATTTTCTTGGTTCTCGTTAATCTCCTGACTGATTTACTATGGCATTTATTTCCAACTCTAGATTAACATTTGAAAACACGTTGCTTACATAGTACCACTCCCTTGCCTCAGTTCTTTTGTAAGAAGCATTTAGTATAGCAGTGACTCTTATTGATTATGGACATTATTTCACATTCTTTCTCATTCAGCAATGTAGAACAAACAGTATCAATTTATTCCACTTGGAATGTTAGATAATATTTTTAATTCAATTTCCCAGTTGGTTGGCCCATACTATTTTGTCACACACACACACACACACACACACACACACACCTATCCAACAGTCCATCTTTCTATGGTTGTTAAAACTTTCACTAATTAGTAGGCATGATTTTCTAGGAAGTCTGTATTTATCACTAAAAGGACAAGCTAAGCTAATTCATTCTCAAAAATGGTTTTAATAACAGAGAAATTTACTTCCACATAATGATATAGAGAGAAGGGGTCCTGGACCTTTGGAAGTTTAGTTACAAAAAGTTATCATATGAGCCAAGGTTACCGAGCTCCCATGCTGGTTCTAGTTTTAAAATATTGCCTCCCTGTCCAAGTTCAAGGTAGCAGTCATGCCATCTCTTCACCAGTAGGGATGGGGGAATTCATTCCTTGATGTAATGATCCGGAATTTTTATGTGATGTTCTGTGGGAAGATAATAAACTCTTTTTTAGGTCAGCAACAATGTGCCCATATAAACTGGTGAATTCTCTTCCTAAAACTAATGGATGGATTCTAGGGATAATTAAATTCTTTGGAACATATTAAGAATACTGGATGGATTACTATTGTCACGTGAGAAAAAAATTTTAGATCAGCAATCTTCATCACAGACATTTCTGGAAAGAGAGTAATTCAAGTATAATATACATTTTGAAATTGATATATGTAAAAGAGAGTAAAGAGTTTCTTAATTTGCTAGGGTTTTGTTTTGTTTTGTTTTGTTTCCATTTTAGTAAATGGAGATCTCATACTTCAATGTACTTATGGGAGAAAAAAAGATTTAAAAATTATTGTTTCTTCTCTTTCTTCTTCCTCTGAACCCAAATCCTCGAAAAAATCTTATATATCTTTCCAAAAGACTTACTGAATTTCTTCACTTTCTGTATTATAGCCCAAATGACTTAAGAACTTGTATAGCAATAATCTTTTAACTCACCACTTGACTTCTTCTATTACCACTTTATAATGATCCCCAGTTAAGCACCGAGCTTGATCTGTTAAAAAAATATGTCACTTAGCTTCTAATAACTGCCCAAAAGCTTTTTCTTTGCAGTTTGAGTATAATCCAAACTCCTTACTGTGCAAATTTTCTCAGTCAGACCCATACATTTACCTTTAATCCCATCTCGATCCACAATCTCACTTGCTCAAAATACCCTAGGTTTGCTGGCCTTGTTTGTATTGGCTACCGAGGCAAATATAATCTACCCCGAGCCTCTTTGTAACGGATTCTTTCAGCCTGCATGCTGAAATAATTAGTTACATTTTCCAGCACATTTTTCCCCATAGCTAGGTTATGCTTGTTTTTCAGAATTCTACAAAACTGTCATCTCTCAGTTATTTGTCTCCTCCAAACCATTCTATTCATTGTAGTCCCTTTTCCACCATCACTCCTTTGTGTGCATATAGAACAAATTGCTATGTAAAGCATGTCTTGTTTGTTAATTTTTATCCCACAAAGAATATAAATTTTATCAGAGAAAAAGTAATATCTTACTCTTTCTGATCGTTATATCCCCAGAATCATACAGTGCTTGAGACGTTTTGGGTTTTCAAGACATAATCTCGACTGAGTAACTTGATGTTTCTATCCCTCTCAGTATTTCCTAGTCCATGTAAATAATTTTCTAATACCAGCCTTTTCAGTATTCAGGTTTTATTTTTCTTCTGGAATTTCAATAAGTAGCAGTTAGTATCAGCCAGCAGTGGAGTTAGCTCCTGATATTTCCTCATTTGCTTCTCTCCTCTTCTCAGAGCCTCTTATTGGTTCTGTTCTCTTAGTACTTCTAGTGCACAAGTTTATTTGGAAAACTATTTCATATAAAAGCAAATATTGTTAATTTTGCCTCACACACATAAAAAATACTTAGATATAACACAAAGGGTGGACTAATATTTATACATAACATTTTCCACAGCAATTTCTCCATGTTCCTTAAATGTACCTCCAGTGTTGACTCCCTAAGATGGCTACCAAAAAGATTTTTGTTAAAAAATCTTTCCAGGAAGTAAAGGTGTCTTTAATTTCCTTATTAGGGAAGTTTTTGCTAAGTCAATATTTCTTTATTTAAAAAATAATAATTTATATTATTATTCTAAAAGAAATTTCATTTTTAACTTGGGAAAGATAGCTTATGTGTTCCTGAGTTTTCAGAAATAGTAAAAATATTTTTTAAAAATTTTATTGGACTCAGTAAAAATATAGTATGTCACATCAGATGACTTTGTCTACTATTAATAAAATCTCAAAGTCATACTTGCTAAAACAATAAAAAAGTTTACTTGCATGAACACAGTTGCAGAAAGACTAACTCCAGAAACTGTATATTAGGGTTCTCACACTACTTCTTCCTTTTTATCCCATAGATTGTGACTTTTCCCATGAACTAGTATGGTCATATTTTACATACTTTTGAAAATGTCAAGACAGAGCAAAGCGATTGCTTTGTTTGTGTTTTACTGATGAACATGAAACCCATTTTTAAAAACTTCTCAGACTACCCTGAGGTCACATTTGTCAGGAGAATTCCACTAGCTGACAAGGTAAGTAGAATTTCTGTCTTATGATTGGCTCGGTTGAATCACTCATGGTCAAAGAGATCATATGGAATAAAACAAGTATTTTCTGGTATTTAGATGCAACAAAGCAGTGTAACAACGCATACCCCTTTGAGAATAAATATAGATCATCATATTAAAATATAGCTTTAGTATTTGAGATCTATAATGTAATCCTGACATCTGCATTCTAATGACTCCCAAAGAAATTCAGAACTGCTCTGCAAAGTTACCTTTGGATTAAAAGGTGGAAGTATTTTTTAATTGTCATAATACATCAAGAAGTCATTGGCACATTGTGGTCACAAGCCATGGATGATAAACATGCTGCAAAACACAGGTTAGTCTTACAATTGGACATGTTAAAAACCTGATCTTCTCATACTTTTATAAAAAATCATATAAATACACATATCAATATAAAATCCACAGGAAAATGTAGGTAGATATGTAGATTTATAAATACCCATGTATATCACACTGTAAGCTACAAAATTTGAATAATGCATTCATTTATTCCTCTTGGCAATTTAAACTTACATGAGCCCTGTGCTTCTGGGAGGGAGCAATGATAAAGAAATCTCCCAAACATTTTACATTCCAAGAACTGCCTCTTCCCTATATGACTTGTATAACACTCAACAAATAATTCCCTATTCTAACTATTACAAGATCATGTATAGTCTTTCCAAATTCCCATTCTGTGCCTCATTAATGATTAACTATTTGTCCCCACTGAATGACCTGGACAAAACACTTACTGATTTGATTTAAACAAACTTTAAATTTCTCCCCTTTTCACAGCGTACAGAGCTTTGAATCACCATCAGTCTGTGCTGATGACTGAACATGGAACAACATGTCTTCAGTGTTGAGAGCATATGGTGTGAAAAAATATGTTAAGGAAATTTACCTCAATATTGGAAATGATGAAGGGAGGGGTCTCAAATATCACTCATTACAGCTTACATAGTCCAGCAGGAAGGACTATTTATTTTCTACTGCCAACATCAAGTTGCCCTTGACAGCCAATGAGAAGCCACTACCAATTCCAGCTGTTATATTCCTCCACTGAAATTTTGTTCAGAAGAATTCCTCCTAACTTCCTGCTTTCCTCTATATAACACTCTTTTCCTTTCTTTGCTAGATTTAAGGTTGGCCATAGTTTGCTTGTCCTGAAGTGAAATTTCCCTGCTTCTCCCAATACATTAGATTTTGCCAGCAGAATTGCCTATCATTGTTTTGAAGTTGATGCAATTATTTAAACAATCCCCCCACTACTTGCATATTTTTTAAATGCTTACAATTTTAAATGTAAAACATCATAGTGAATCAACAAATAGAACTTTGCAGAACTGATTGGGATTAATGCTTTTTGAAAACAAATCAAGACATACACTTTTGATTATGTCCTTAGTTCCTTCTGAGGACAAAATAACTAAATAATTAAATTTCTGAATTGATACCGACAATTTAATACAGGAGAGTTTTAGACACACTAAACTGTATCTTAAGTAATATAAAATTTGGGGTACATACTCGACCAGCTATCAGAGCAGAATACAAACTCCGGCTCAGTGCCAAAATCTTTTCCAGAAAAAAATTTCCTCTCAAATGTGAGTTTAGCTCCTTAGAGAACATTTGTAATTATTTGAAATTAGTAGGTCAAATACTTATTTGCATATTTATTGACATTGCATTATTGATGTTCCTTCAGTTGCTATAATTTTTACCTTAACATCTGGTGTTGCTATTAGGTCACCTTCACTTTTTTCTCCTTTTCTAAAGTAATTATCTGTTCATAATGAGGCTGTAAGACATTCAACTTTAGATTCTGCTGGAGTTTTGATTTTCCTTATGTAAACTATGTTGTGCTCTCACTAAAAATAAGATGATTTAAGTGATAATGTATTTTAATGTAGATATTAATTGCCCTATTTAAAATAAATTTATACTCATCCTAAGCATTAAAAAAGGTCACCTACTCCATGTGAAAGTTTATAGACCATACAGATTCAAGATGAAAACTTAAAATGCCTACTTTAATAAACAAATATGGGATGTGACATCTACCAAATTTGATCAAGTCTTGTGACTCCCAGAGTTTATTTTTTCCAATTCCATTCACAGCAGAAGATACGCTGTGGCGCATCAGTTTATTTCCCACAGATATTCAATACAATGAATGATTACAGTACTTATATAAAATAGTTTGATACAAAAGTATTCTTAATAAAATTTTTGATAAGACCAGCTTCAAATATCCCAGTGAAATACACAATCCTTTCTCTCTCTCCCAAGGGGAGCATTGCAAATTAGAGGTGAAAAGCCAAAATGAAACCTGAATGTTCTGCCATCTTTCTTCCTGAAGTTAAACTTTTCACTCTTCAACTTTGTCTCCTTGAGCTTCAAGGTATTAGAAAATGTGACAGAGAATTTAAAAAAAAAAAGACCCCAGTTACCTTGATAGACCCAGAGGACACAACTAAGAATTATGTTGCCTTTATCCCCCTCATCTTTCCTACCAAATGAACACTACTCCCTTGTTATTATTATTTTTGCAGCTTTTGCCTGAAAGAAATAGTATTTCTTTCTATTTAGCAGTTTTCAGATCTTACTAACTTTTGAAAATATTTTCCTTTCTAATTAATTAAATTACTCTAAGAGTTTTGTATTTCTTACCAAAGATCTTTAACTCTTTATGATTCCTTTTCATACTTTCCCAAGATTCCTTCCTAAAGATATTGAGTTAGGCTAAGTATAACATAAAGCTGACCGGCTAGATACTATGAAAAAATATTTTTTTGTATATAAATAAAGATGAAATGAAAAATGTAAAAAAACTGTACATACTAAAATGTTATATATGAGTTACTTATGTGAATAATTTATAATGCCTCCTATCCCCATTATAAAAATTCCAGGACATCACAGGCTAAATCAAAATTTTTAAATATGTTCAGACTGTTAAATGTATTATTTGTATTTATATATCTCAATTTTTAGGCCATTGTATTGAATGGCATTAATTGACTCTTAAAATTCTTTTGAAGAAAAAAAAACAGGTTATTTGCAAATAAACTAAACAGATTAAGGATTCCCAAATTACACAGCAATCAATTTATTCTTTTTCAAATTTAAGCCTATTTCTAATAGGAGTGAAATATAGTAAATGTGATCCCAAATAGCCAAAGTTAAAAAAAAAGTTGCTCACCATAATTAATAAAATAATACTCTATGGATCAATATGTGTGTATGAGTCTGTGTATGTATCTCCCTTTTCCTCTTGGGGGGTAGGGAATGACAAAATAGAAATGAGATTTGTCACTCTAGCATTCTAGCATTTCCTAAAAGTTTACCATATGCTTAGTGGTGGGAATTATTCAATAAGTGCACGTTCAGTGCCTTACACACTAGCTAAATATAATTTAATACAATATCTTTAAGAAAAATAATTTGATTTAATGATCCTGACACTTTAAAGTCATTTGTTTTATTCCAGTAAAAGTAAATTGACACCTATTAGAATGGAAAAAACAATATAAATTAAGTATAACTGTGTGGTCTTAAGAGATGGTAAGAGAAAAAATGATGAAAAATAAGGATACAAAAATCACATTTCATTTGCTTATTAGTATCATTAAGAAATATTAAAATTAATATATAGTCAATAACTCTATGGATAAAATGGCTACATACAACTGATTTTAATATTTTACTTCTTCCTTATAATGAAATTGATATGTAATTTCATATTTACTATAATGGCACATATAGAATGATACATACATACATGTAAACTAATCATTTATTACTTCAGAGACATCCTTATATTAAAAACATTAAGAGTAAAGTCCAATTCAAAGTTTATAATTTATGAACAAAGAAATTGCTAAAAATGTTTAATTTAAACAAATATATAATTTTGAAAGAAGCACTTTCATTTTTGGTTGATACATGCACATTTATACACTTCACAGTAATTCATATTTCTTTGCCTCTAGAACAAAGAGCTCTACAGACCTACTTTATTTACTTAGTAATTAGTGTTTAAAAATACTGAATATTTACTATGGACAAGTGAATTTCTCAAATATATTAATTATTTATAATCCAGATTTAAAGAAAATTGTTTTGCTATTTTAACACAAACAGAAACTGTTCTTAACCTATTTATCATTACTACTTCCTTTGGTTCCTTAGTAATATTCTTGAACACAAACTTTTCTAAATACTGGTGATTAGATGATGAAATTATTGTAATGTATTTTTCAAGTTTACAATTGTGTTATTCTACCAAAGGAACTGATACTATTACCTATTATTTGATGAGAAATGTGCAGAGGAAAACGAAAAAGAAAGGCAGAACAAATTGTTAGACGAATATCACATGTAAGATGTATTTGGAACTGATCACTCTACACTTCACTCACTTAATCCAGTGATCATAAATTGGGTGATTTTTCTAAGCTCCCTAGCTCCAAAAGCCATTTAGTTGATAAGTTTTGACACTTTTTTGTGTTCTCTGTTTATTGATTTCCAGTGGAATCCCCATCTAAATTGATGAATGTGTACCCACACTAAAGAAAAATGGTCTTTGTTCTTCTTACCCCTTCAAAATGAATCTAATAATAGAAATTTGCTCCAAAAAACCTAGGTCAAAAAAAACAAAGAGAAAATAGTATTTAACGTTAAATAAAGTTAATAATATAAATGAAGGAACCAAATAGATTGTGGATGCAATCCACAGCAACAAAAAATATGAAGGTATAATATACTTATGGCAAAATCTTGTCTCAGAGCTTTACATTTCATATATGTGTCTGAGAAGATTTCTATCTATATTTACTAATTAGATATACATATATTTTTTATAAAAATACTTTGTAAATCTAGAGATGGTTACACATGTTGAAAAATAAAAATCTGTCCTTAAACAAATAGCTTTGGAACACTAATGTGAAAAATATTATTTTTAATCCAACACACTTCTGTACTTTAAACCAGATTTATGAGTATAGCATAATTAGAAATACTCTGCATAAATGTGTGAGTCCTGACCCTTTTAAAATCATGAATAGGTGCAGAGAGCAAGAGAGATTGAAAGACAATAGCAATAATTAAAAGCCCAGAAAAGGTCCATCAAAGCATGGAGTATTTGACTGGTCAGGAATTGAAGAATAAATATAGCTTTGCCATAAACATAATTGAGGATAAATAACCAAGAGAATATTCCATTCACATTGGTTTTCCTGACGTTTGCTGACAAAAGCTGAGTCAGAAATATCTTTCTCTTAAACATATCAAATTAATTTGCATAGTAAACAACACTTCTCCAAATTCATTTTCTCAGATAGATATATATGAGAAAGTATATATATATATATGTATATATACTTGTGTGTGTGTGTGTATATATATATATATATATATATATATATTCGGTTATAGATTCTAGAGATATGGGAAGGGAGAGAAAGGAAGAAGGGGAGAAACATCAGTGTGAGAGAGAACAATGATTTGTGGCCTCCCATACATTCCTCGACCAGGGACCAACAAACAACCTAGCAATGTGCCCTGACTGGGAATCGAACCTGAAACATTTAGGCTTATGGGATGGTGCTCCAACCAACTGAGTCACACTGGCCAGGACATTTTCTTAGAAATGTTTTATTTTAACTTGTGCATGCTTACATAATAAAAATCTAATTCAAAAATAACATTTTACTGGCATAAACACTTGTCTAGGTAATTGAGGATCACCGAAATCTTGAAGAATGTAGATTCAGATATATTTTAACTGGAATTAGACCATCTGTAGGATCTTTCATGAACATGAGACCTGTGCAGTTGTAAAAGCCTCCATGATCTGAAAAGTACTGCGCTTGGTTTAATGCTCTGCTATCTCCTGTTTTAGAACTTTTAATTTTATCTTTGAACTTTTGTGTTTTAAATTCAATGAGACAAGGGAGCATATGCAAGAGCAAAGGAGATACACGCATTGCATGTCTATGGCTATACTTTGCTGCGGCATTCACATATAGCATTCCCCAAACACCAAGAGCACAAAACTATAGTAAACTCATGATGCACGTAGTTTTGATGAGACTCAAAGCAAGTGCAAAAGAAGCTTGTTACAGCAGGCTACTGATTAAGTAGGGGCACTGACAGTCTTGAGAGGATGCACTTTCTAATTGAACAAGAACTTGCCTCAAATGCTGGAAAAGACATCGATGTTCCAAGAAACATGCACACTCATACGATCCTATCATATCATTTATGATTACATTATTTCCTGTGTGAGCCAAGCACTTACACAGAAAATGATGACACTGAAGTTTGGGAAATATAAAGCAGCCCATGTTCCTTTTTCGTTTAATCCTTCCTTATTCATCAGTTACCCAGGTAAAGAGAGTTTTGGTAGAATATATGCATGTCAAAAGGTAAAAATCATCTGAGTTAGCTTTTCATTGTTCCATTATCCTGTTAAGAACAAAATACAAATGCATGTCTGCGACATAAAAACAAATTGTATAATTTTGATGATTTCATATATCGTGTAGATGTTCTTATATTTGAATTTTAAACTGATATTGCACATCACAAAAATAACTGGTAAAATTCATGCTAAATTATTTAATTTTTTAATTAGGATATTTAACAAATAAAACTCCCCTTGCTAAATTGTGAAAGACAGATATGACTTGGAATTGTAGTGCTTTTAACATTATTTTCATTTTTTTTTAAATCAAGGGGTACAGCATCTTTATTTTGTAATGGGTCTTGGGAATTATTTGGCCAGCATTTATCGCTTGTGCCAACTGGGAATCCCACATGCTTGAATCAGGACAGATTCCTCCTTGGCTTCCATATTCTCTCTGACTGAATCAAGAGAGGTACTAGCTGCATCTAAAGCTAAGTCAACTATTCATTAGCTGGACTCCACATCACCAGTATGGGTGTTCCGTAAGCCCCATAATTTCCCTGCTTTGAATGATCACCACTTCCCTCCCCCTATCTAGGACTAACAGATTCTCTAGAATTATCTTTCTTGTGTATATTATTAGTAATCTCTCTTGGTCATAATCCATGTTGAAAGCTATTTCAGAGTTCTTTTCTAATTTCTTATCATGTAATTCCTATAACAGTCTATACAATCTTATACCTGATCCCACCTGTCTCTTTCTGTAATTACTTAACTACTATTGAACTGCTGAAACTACACACTGGAATTCAAGTTCAGTCACTGAAAAATTATCCCCTTCCTCAAATTCTTAATTTTATCTCTGAGTTTTATCTTCTCTCAATATTCCTTTCACTTTCTTGTCCTAAAAGTTGGATCTTTTCAGAAGACACTGCTTTCTATGAATCCCTCTAAGTGTTGGCATCACGTTTCCACAGCCCTTGGTACCAACAGGACTGAATTAGGGTAGCTTGTCTTTGACCATTCTGTTGTCATCTTCCCTACTGACCTGACATATAATTCAACGTGACACATCACTGTCCCTTCTCCTTTCAGTAATCTGTAGATCTTGGTCCTGCCTAAGTTTTGTAGATTTTCGCTCTAGGATCACTTTCATGTTCTCAGAAGCACCACCCTGGCTCTAATAGTTGGTGCTTTTTATTCATGTTGTCAGTAAGTCTTGTGGTTAATAGGCTTGTTCTCCTTACATTATAGTCAGTCATTTTCTCCATGGCCATGAATGCCAGGAATTGTTACTACAAGTAGTATGAATTACTAAGTATTACTGACCGCAAGTACCTCATTCTAAAACCATTGTGTCCTGCCTTTCAAGCTTCTTCACTCTAGAAACACTTTCCATAATCCTAGTCTCCACAAGGATCTGTGATCTATTGATTATCTTTTCCATCTCGCCTATGTCTTTAACTAGCCTAAATCCCATACTTAATTATTATTCATACCCTTGTGTAATCTTTAGGCACCTTTGCTTCAAGTATTCCATGTTATGGAGATATTAATTTATTTTACTTAGAACCAGTTAATGCATACAATCAAATATTTCAACACAATTTTCTTATTTTGTATAAAAACAATTTGTACCTAATAGATTAAAAAAGTTGTAAGAAAAACAGAAAGCTATATGAAGATGACTCACTTAACATTTTTTACCTAATATTCAAATTATAAAATTGGGAGATTTTTATGAAGTTATTCAAACCAAATAATCTTTAAAGATAAGTTAAGGAACAAATGTGCATGTTCAACGATAAGACTCTCTCATTTGGAATTCATTGTTAACTTAGAAAAATTCACATATTTCACTTTCCAATTAAGTGGTGTGAGTACAGACAAGCCTAAGGCCATGATCCCTTTAGCAGCTCACTCCTCTCAGGGCAGAAAAAAAAAAAAAAAAAACCAGACAGGCTGTTCATTCTCTTCCATGTCTCTCATACAGATCGGAGCAGCTGCTGCTGTGACGGGCTGTCTGTCTTGTCATTTCTTCGTGTATTCATTTTTACAGCTGCAAACGGAGTCTATTCCAGGGAGAATTTGCATAGAAATTTATCTTAATAAAGCAAGGCTCAAATATTTATATTAGTCCACATACTGATATCAAGTACTTTTGTAGTACTTTCTCTTTAAAGAAGTATTTTTTTGAAAAAATTATTTTGTGCAGTGATTTCATACAGTACAAATTAAAAACAACACATGAGATAAAAATATTTATAAAAGTGAATGGAAAGAAGTGTTCTCAACATAATACATTAAAAAGTATTCTATTAAATATATTAAACATGTTGTTAGAAGGACCATTATAAACTTAATTTTACTTAAGTTTATAAGTACTGAACTTATAAACTTAAGTACTGAAAGAAAATGGTAAAGAGAGCAGATAATGAATTTAAAATATTAATAATTATCAATAAAGAAAAATGAAAGACTTAGGAACTGTATTAAGGTGTTCTAAATATCAATTAGGAAATTACTTCTATAAGTGATATAAATCCTTGTGATACATTATTTAAGCATCTTGATGATAGCTAGAATTCAATAAAATATTAGACAATTAACAGTATTACACTTTCATATAGGAACACATTATGAAAACAAGTCAGTCAAGGATAGGTAACAAAGAAGGCATCAACAGTCTAAACTTTAAAGGAAACAGAAAATACAGGAAAAATGCAGGTGAAGACAAAATGCTGTTGTGACAGAAAATGTTACTTGAGCGCATGTGGGCTTACAAACAACACCTTCACTTTCAGAGCTCAGCATGGAGTCTGCAATCGAATCGAGAGGGCGGATTTCAAGTCAGCAGATATAGATGCTGCCATGAACTTTGGGCTTAAAAATATCTATCTGCAAAAATTACATAATAGTATCACCTTTTAGAATAATTGAACATAAATAGTATATTTTAATGTTGCAATTTGCTATTTATTATGGATTATCCAATTTTAGAACTGGAAGAAACATCTGGGGTCATTAGCTCTTTAGTTTAATAAAAAGAAACTACGTATCTGTTTATATCATCAGTTGGAGGGGGACTAGAGGAGAAAGGCAGGGGACGGGAAAGAAGGGTAGAGGTTAAGTATTAACCATCAGTGCCTAGAGCACTCTCCATTTTATACCATTCTGCATTATCATCTTCTGCAATATACAATTTACTCCCTGTAATTTAAAAATCAAAGATTATCCACAGATGGGATTGGGCTGGGGCAATGGGTGAAAAAGGTGAAAAGGAATTAAGTAGAAACTGCAGTTAAACAAATAGTCACTGGGATGTACAATGCAGGAAATACAGTCGATATTTTTGTAATATTTATGTATGGTATCAGATGAGCACTAGATTTATTGGCGTGATTATTTTGTAAGGTATATAAATGTTTAATCACTATGTTGTACCCCTGAAACAAATATAACATTGCATGTCAACTATAAATAGAAAATAAATTTAAAAAGAAAAAGAAAAATTGAGAAGTTAAAAAAATAAATAAAAGGTAAATATTATACAGATGAACTGAAATCTATGAACGCATTCATTATTTAAGACATAAAATTAAACCCTAAATGGATTAATTTTACACTCATTAAAATTACAAAATGTGCCAAAAATTAGGAATTACAAATTATGATGAAATATGGTGATTAGCTGTGGCATATAAACCAATGGAGCAGATATGGAAAACAGTATATTAAGTTTTTCCAAATATCTCAACACATTCAGACTAATGAGGATGGGCTGTATCAACAGTGACAATGGTACAGACAGGGTCCTGTACATGAGACAGAGACCTGTATTCCAAGCCTAAACCCATCCTTGGAAATCTAAAACTCTGTGGGATAAACAAATAAGTAAACAAAAGAAAGGTACTAATAAAAAATTTAATACCCATAAAGTACATAGTACCAAATGATGTATAATGAGTACAAATAGGCTTAATTTGTAATTATCCACTCCTTTAAATTCTAAGTGATATTGTGTGTATTTCTCAGAAATACCATATTGGTAGCTAGCTATCAGATAGATGCAAATTAAAACCACAATGACATACCACTTTATACTGGTCAGAATGGCCATCATAAACAAAGCAACAAGCAACAAATGTTGGAGAGGTTGTGGGGAAAAGGGGACCCTAGTTTACTGTTGGTGGGATTGCAGACTGATACAACCACTATGGAAAACAGTGTGGAACTTTCTAAGAAAACTAAAAATGAATCTGCCTTTTGACGCAGCAATTCCACTGCTAAGATTATATCTTAAGAACCCTAAAACCCCAATCCAAAAGAACCTATACACCCCAATGTTCATAGCAGCACAATTTACAATAGCCAAATGCTGGAAGCAACCTAGGTGTCCATCAGTAAATGAATTAATCCAAAAACTATGGTACATTTACACAATGGAATTCTATGCAACAGAGAGAAAGAAGGAGCTCCTACCCTTTGCAACAGCATAGATGGAACTGAAAAGCATTATGCTGAGTGAAATAAGCCAGGTGGTAAAAGACAAATACCATGTTATCTCACCTTTAATAGGAACCTAAACAATAAAACAAACAAGCAAGCAAAATATAAACAAAGACACTGAAATAGAGAACAGGGGGAAAGTGACCAGAGGGTAGAGGGGAGGGAATTTCAGGGGAAAAGGGTATGAATTCACAGGAACGAGTATGGAGGACACATGGACAAAAACTAACAGGATGGAAATGGGAGGGAGGTGGGGAGCACTGGGGAGCTGGGCTGGGATGGGAGTAAAAGATAGAAAACTGTGCTTGAACAATAACTTTTTTAAAAATAAAAAAATAGAAATTAATAAAAAAACAGTAACAGAAGAAACATTATATTGGGGTGTGTACCAAAAATATATAAAGGCATATTTGTAATTGGGATTATGATTAAGTCTGTGGCATAACAGATTATTATTTAATCTTACAACGATAGGGCAAAGGCATGCCTATTTTGTAATACATTTAGATGATGTCGAGATGTATGGTACTCATGGTCCTGCAAGATCAGTTGTCACATGAGGTCTTAAACTCCTTTAAGGAGACTCATTTTAGATGGTACCAGGATTATATCAGGGAGGTAATAACTATTATTAGTATTTTTCACCTCTTCAACAAATTTTGTGTCTCTGAATTTAACCTGTGGAAAATTACTAGAAGATAAAAATAAGGGAAAAGAAAAAAAAGAACTAGAAAGGAGAAAAGAGAACAAAAAGTTAAACCATAATTCCAATAATATTTTCCTTGTGGAAACTGAAAACAATTCAAATCAGAAGCAAGATTGGAATGAAAAAGTAATTTCATAATTTCTTTACGGTGAAATATGATATAGCTTTTAACAAAAATTGCTACTGCATATTATTCATTGATATGACAACAGTTACTCCTATAAAAGTGAAGATGCAGTGTTTTTGGTAATAGATCGCAATCTAAGACTGAGGTAATCCTGCTCCTAATTGCTGATGTTGTTGGTACACAGATCACAGAAGATATTGTTCCAAGAAATTTCATTTGCCAGAAGGAAGCTGCTGAACTCATAGTTACACCCAATAGGATCAGCCTGAATCCAATGATTAGTAGACATGGGCATAAAAAGTCCTATATTTTCAGCTCAATTCAATTCATCATGTCGCTGAAATGCAATCCCAACTTCAGGGATAAGAAACTGGCCAAAACCTCTGGGACAATTGCTTTGAAGCTTAACTTCTACATCCAGTCTGACTTCTGCATTTTCTCCAAGTGTTTCCCACTAATCATCTTACAGACCATTTCTGTCTCTATTTTCCAGGGAATCAATAAAATAAAAGATAAACAAATCAGGACACTAAACTGAATATGGACTAACATTATAGTTGTGCAAAATGTAAATGAAATAGATAAACGTATTTCTTACAATGTACACTATGTAGGGTGATTTTCCCCTTTTTATTTTTTTATTGTCCATGTTCACTCAAAAGATGTAAAGACATTCCAAATTATTTTAGGAAAATTTCAAGTACATAATCTGGGGGTTTTTTTGGTACACAATGAAAAGCAAAGAATTGCACATTTTACTAATATAAATGAGTTATTTTAGTAATTAATATTATGATTCTGAGTATTATGATAAACCAACAGATCCTATTAAAATACAAACTCCATTATTACTAAAATGAATTCAATATATATTTTTCCCAAGTTAAGCTGTTTCTTCTTGTATGTTCCCTATTTTTAAAAAGTATTTTTAAAAATGTCCCCAGTATATAGCCCTGGCTGGTGTAGCTCAGTGGCTTGAGCACGGGCCTGCAAACCAAAAGATCACGGTTCGATTCCCAGTCAGAGCACATGCCTGGGTTGCAGGCCAGTTCCCAGCAGGGGCCAGTTCCCAGCAGGGGTCGCATGAGAAGCAACCATACAGTGATATTTCTTTCCCTCTCTCCTTCCCTTCCCCTCTAAAGATAAATAAATAAAATCTAAAAAAAATTTCCCCAGTATAATGTTATTTTTAGATTTCCCTATAATTTACTTCTAGTCATTTGTCTATAAATAGATTACTGGATCAAAACTCTGTTTTTTCAACTATATTGAAACTCAACCAATCAGGCATTAACTATAATAATAATATCTGGGGTAATATCATCACTATTACAGTAAAGACTTAACAAATGTTTTACTTTCTATCTAGTAAGATAAAGACTTTCTAATTGTGAGAGTTAAATGAATGATACCCATTCAATATACATATACATTAACTTTCTAAAGTTAAGTTTATAGAAACTATAGAAAATTATACTTTTTAGAACAAACTACACAATTTTCATAACTATCTTGAAATATAATCAGATAAAATAATGAAAGACTTTAATCTCCAATAATATTTAAGATTCAAAGATAAATAAGAACTTAATTGTTTCTTGATTCTAGAAAAAACAATTAATTTCATGTGTTCATTACTATCCACTACTGACAAGGAACTTAATTCTTCCTTTGGCATTAAGTTCATTTTTCTACAGGCTTGGGAGACCTCTGTTCAAACTTCTCATTCCAAAAAACTGTCATGTCTGCTTTGTTCACACTAGCCATGTCCAAGGGGCATGTGCCAAGAAGTTTGTCTGGCCCTGAGTTGTATATTTTCCCCATATTAAATGGTCCGTCTCTTAAAAAGAAAGATAACATTCTTTTAGTTCCAGTTTTAAGTGCCTAAAGTTAAATGCTTTATGTTGTGCCTTAAAACTGTAGCCCACATTAAGAAATGTATTAGAGTCAGCATACATTAAGATAAATTCATTTTCCTCTCCACTGGAATGAAAGGTGACAACCTAAATAAGGTGGGAAAAAAGGAAAAGTAAAAATTAGAGAGTGTTTTTATGTACCACAGACTATCACAGACTAGGAAATTGAATACTTAGTTTTCAAAATAACGATTTGAGGCTATAATTAAAGCTTTAGTTTATGGATTGAAAATCCAAGGCCTGCAGAATTTGTGAAATCCATTTAAGGTGACACAATTAGTATATAGTACACTACAACAATTACAGTAAATAGCTATGATATGATACTAGGTATAATGCAATATCAAGATAACATAAAAAGTGAAATATCATACTAATTATACATGCAATATAATGATATGTAATTAGCCTCTATCTTCTTAATGGGAACAAAAGAAATTTGATGTATTCACAAAGTATCTTAATCTTACATTAGTTTTCAGTATTTCTATATATATATACAAATAAGTATAAGATAATCTGTGCATTAATTTTTAAAGTCATAGTTTGATTTTTGTTCTACATTCAATGAGGAGCCATAGCACCTAGCCCAGTGGAAATTTGTACATTGCATTTTTATGAACCCGGGAGACTGGAGTGTTTACAAACACAGGCATGTTCTTTGCAGGTTACTTTTGTTCATGCCAGGCATCGCCACAGCACCAACCTCATGCAGGCCCCTGAGCATGCCTTTCGCCAACAACTAAAAGTGGCAAAAGATACTACAAAATCTTTTTATGGAAACACTCAGAAGGTAAGAACCAAGATCAGGGCCAAATACAATGTGAGTATGTTTCAAAAGAGTTGACTCTCAGCAGTTAATCTAGGGAGGCAAAGATTTAAACCAGGGTTTTCCCTGGAGGCAAACACCAGCTCTGATGATACTGAGATGCTTAAACTATGTACAAAGTTCAGGGGGTAAAAAAGCAGTGTTCCACCAAGGTGGGAGATCTGAAGTGATATCAACATAAAACTGACAATATAAACCATCATGTGAGAATGATAGGGACATGAAGAAACTTGTGAGCCGGTCTTGTTTTCAGTCACAGAAAAATAAAAATTTCTCCAAACCATTGCCACAAACTGTTTTGAAGCCTAAATCCACACCACCAATGTGGTACATATAATTATAATATAAATTTTTATTTTCAGTAATCTACAGTTATGTGGCTGCAACTAATGAGAACCTTCTGTAGTTGTATGTACCTTCAGTGCAAAAAAATGTTTCAAGTAAAATAAATACAAATACAAAAATTAGAATATGAACTTACAAAGAAAGAAGACAAGAAAGTATATAATCAGATCTTGCACATTTTAAAATATTGGAATTACTATAACTAACACGATCCAAATATTTTTTATTTTTTTAATTAATTTTATTTAGTTATTTTTCAAGTACAGTTTTGGTCTATTTCTCCCATCCCAGCCCCACCCACCCCATGCTCCCCACCTCCCTCCCATTTCCACCCCCTTTAGTTCTCATCCCTGTGTCCTTCGTATTTGTTCCTCCAAATCCCTCCACTTTTCCCCCTTAAATTCCCTTCCCTCTCCCCTCTGGTCACTGTCCCCTTGTTCTCTATTTCAGTGTCTTTGTTTTTATTCTACTTGCTTGTTTGTTTTGTTATTTAGCTTCCTGTTAAAGGTGAGATCATATGATATTTGTCTTTCAATACCTGGCCTATTTCACTCAGCCTAATGCTTTCCAGTTTCATCCATGTTGTTGCAAACCGTAGGAGCTCCTTCTTTCCCTCTACTGCATAGAATTCCATTGTGTATATGTACCACAATTTTTTGATCCATTCATTTACTGATGGGCACCTAGGTTGCTTCCAACTCTTGGCTATTGTAAATTGTGCTGCTATGAACATAGTGGTGCATAGGTTCTTTGAAATTGATGTTTTAGGATTCTTAGGATATAATCCTAGCAGTGGAATTGCTGGGTCAAAAGGCAGGTCGATTTTTATTTTTCTGAGAAAATTCCATACTGTTTTCCATAGTGGTTGTACCAGTCTGCAATCTCACCAACAGTGATCTAAGGACCCCTTTTCCCCACAACCTCTCCAACATTTGTTGTTTGTTGCTTTGTTTATGATAGCCATCCTGACTGGTGTAAAGTGGTATCTCATTGTGGTTTTAATTTGCATCTCTCTGATAGCTAACGATATTGAGCATCTCTTCATGTGTCTCTGGATGTTCCGTATGTCCTCCTTGGAGAAGTGTCTGTTCAAGTCCTTTTCCCATTTTTTAATTGGGTTGGTTGTCTTCTTAGAGTGGAGTCGTGTAAGCTCTTTGTATATTTTGGAGATTAAACCTTTGTCTGAGGTTTCATTGGCAAATATGTTTTCCCATACAGTTGGTTGTCTTGCTAATTTAATACTGGTTTCTTTAGCCATGCAGAAGCTTTCTATTTTGATGAGATCCCATTTGTTTATTCTTTCCTTTATATTCCTTGCTCCAGGGGACATATCAGTAAAAATGTTGCTGCATGAAATATCTGAGATTTTCTTGCTGATGTTCTCCTCTAGGACTTTAATGGTGTCATGGCTTATATTTAAGTCTTTTATCCACCTTGAATTTATTTTGGTGTATGGTGTAAGTTGGTGCTCAAGTTTCATTTTTTTGCAGGTAGCTGTCCAGTTCTCGCAACACCATTTGTTGAAGAGGCTATCTTTACTCTGTTTTATGTTACTGACCCCTTTGTCAAATATTAATTGACTGTAGAGAGTTGGGTTGATTTCTGGGCTCTCTGTTCTGTTCCATTGGTCTATGTGCCTGTTTTTATGCCAGTACCAGGCTGTTTTGATTACAGTGGCCTTGTAATACAGTTTGATATCAGGTATTGTGATCCCCCCTACTTTGTTCTTCTTTCTCAGAAGAGCAGCTGCTATTCGAGCTCGTTTATGATTCCATATAAATTTTTGAAGTGTTTGTTCTATGTCTGTGAAATATGCCATTGGTACTTCAATAGGTATTGCATTGAATCTGTATATTGCTTCGGGTAGTATGGACATTTTGATGATGTTAATTCTTCCAATCCATGAACAAGGTATATGTTTCCATTTGTTTGTGTCTTCCTTGATTTCGTTCTTCAGGGCTGTGTAGTTTTCTGCATACAGGTTTTTTACCTCTTTAGTTAGGTTTATTCCCAGATATTTTATTTTTCTTTTTGCTATATCAAATGGGATTTTTCTCTTTATTTTTGCTTCTGCTGATTCACTGTTGGTATACAAAAATGCCTTTGATTTCTGGATATTGACTTTGTAACCAGCTGTTTTGCCAAACTCATTAATTAGTTTGAGCAGTTTTTGGGTAGAGTCTATAGGATTTTCCATGTACACTATCATGTCATCTGCAAACAGTGACAGTTTTGCTTCCTCCTTTCCTATTTGGATGCCTTTTATTTCCTTTTCTTCCCTGATCACTGTGGCTAAAACTTCCAATACTATATTGAATAGAAGTGGTGAAAGTGGACAACCTTGTCTTGTTCCTCATCTTAGTGGAAAAGCTTTTAGTTTTTTTCCCATTGAGTATGATATTGGCTGTAGGTCTCTCATATATGGCCTTATTATTTTGAGAAATGCTCCCTGTATTCCCACTTTGCTGAGTGTTTTTATCGTAAATGGGTGTTGTACCTTACCGAAAGATTTTTCCGCGTCTCTTGATATGATCATGTGATTTTTGTCTTTGCTTTTGTTTATGTGATGTATTACATTTACTGATTCGTGAATATTGAACCATCCTTGCATCCCTGGGATGAATCCCACTTGGTCATGGTGTATGATCTTTTTGATATATTGTTGGATGTGATTTGCCAATATTTTGTTGAGGATTTTAGCGTCTATGTTCATCAGCGATATTGGCCTGAAGTTTTCTTTCTTTGTTGTGTCTCTATCTGTTTTTGGAATTAAGATGATGCTGGCTTCATAAAAAGAATTTGGGAGTTTTCCACCCTTCTGGATTTTTTGGAATAGTCTGTGGAGAATAGAGGTTAGCTCTTCCTTAAATGCTTTGTAGAATTCTCCTGTGAAACCATCTGGTCCAGGGCTTTTGTGTGATGAGAGTTTTTTGATTACTGCTTCAATTTCTTTTGCTGTTATTGGTGTGTTTAGATTTTCTGCTTCTTTTTCACTGAGTTTTGGAAGATTGTATTTTTCTAGAAATGTGTCCATTTCCCCTAGGTTCTCAAATTTCTTGGCATACCGTTCTTCATAGTAATTTCTTACAATCCCTTCTATTTCTGTGGTATCAGTTGTAATCTCTCCTCTTTCATTTCTGATTGTATTTATTTGAGTCCTCTCTCTTCTTTTCTTGATGAGCCTACTTAAAGGCTTGTCTATTTTGTTTATCTTCTCAAAGAACCGACTCCTGGATTCATTGATCCTTAGAATTGTGCTTTTAGTTTCTATGTCATTTAATTTTGCTCTAATCTTGGTTATTTTCTTTCTTCTGGTTGCTCTTGGCTGTCTTTGTTGTTCCTCAAGTTCTTGCAGGCATAGGGTTAGGTTGTTTGTTTGAAATGTTTCTATTTTCTTTAGATAGGCCTGTATTGCTATAAACTTCCCTCTCTGGACTGCCTTCGCTGTGTCTCATAAGTTTTGGGTTGTTGTGAATTCATTTTCATTTGTTTCCAGAAATGTTTTGATTTCTTCCCTAATTTCATTCTTGACCCATTCATTGTTTAATAGGGTACCATTCAGTCTCCATGATTTTGGATGCTTTGGGTTTTTTCCTTTGGGGTTGGTTTCCAATTTCAGTCCCTTGTGGTCAGAGAAGATGCTTGGTATGATTTCTATTTTCTTGAATTTTTTGAGGCTCATTTTGTGTCCTATCATGTGGACTATCTTTGAAAATGTTCCATGTGCATTTGAAAAGAATGTGTATTTAGCTTCTTGGGGATGAAGGGCTCTATATATATAGCAGTTAAGTCCATTTCATCTAGGGTGTTTTTTAATGCTGCAATATCTTTTTTGATATTTTGTTTGGAGGATCTGTCCATTTTTGATAGTGGGGTGTTAAAATCCCCTACTATAATTGTGTTGCTGTCAGTATCTTTCTTGAAGTCCTCTAAGATTTTCTTAATATATTTTGGTGCCCCTATGTTTGATATATATATATATATGTTGTTAATGTCTTCTTGGTGGATTCTTCCCTTGAGTATAATGAAGTGACCTTCTGTGTCTCTCTTTATGACCCTTTTTTTGAAGTCTAATTTGTCCGATATGAGAATTGCTACCCCAGCTTTTTTTTCTTGTCCATTTGCTTGGTAAACTTGTTTCCAGCCTTTCACTTTTAGTCTATGATGATCTTTTGACCTGAGGTGGGTCTCTTGTAGGCAGCATATGTGTGGGTCATGCTTTCTTATCCATTCAGCTTTTCTGTGTCTTTTGATTGGAGCATTTAACCCATACGTTTAAGGTTATTATTGATAGGTACTTAGTCATTGCCATTTTTGTACCTGTGTTCCTCTCTGTCTCCCTCTTTTCCTTCCTTTCCTTAAAGCAGTCCTTTTAATATTTCTTGTAGAGCTGGTTTGGTGGAGGCATATTCTTTTAGTCTTCTTTTGTCTTGGAAGCTCTTTATTTGGCCTTCTATCTTGATTGAGAGCCTTGCTGGGTAAAGTAGCCTCGGTTGGAGGCCTCTGTTTCTCATTACTTGGAATATTTCTTGCCATTCTCTTCATGCTGGGAGTGTTTCCATTGAGAAGTCAGTAGCTAACCTTATAGGGGCTCCATTGTATGTTACTTCTTTTTTCTCCCTTGCTGCCTTTAAGATTCTCTCTTTGTCTTGGAATTTTGCCATTTTGATGATGATGTGACTTGAAGTGGGCCTCCTTGGTTGGGTTCCTCTTGATTGGGACTCTCTGTGATTCCTGGATTTGTGTGACTTTTTCTCTCATCAAATTAGGGAAATTTTTTCTCATTACTCTTTTAAATATGTTTTCTATCCATTGTTCTTCTTCTCCTTCTGGTATTCCTATTATTTGGATATTATTACGTTTCATATTGTCTTGCATTTCTCTTAATTCCTCTTCATTCTTTCTGAGCCTCTTTTCATTTTCTTGCTCTTTCTGTGAGATGCTTTCTACTTTGTCCTACAACTCGCTAATCCAATCCTCTGCCTCATCTATCCTACTTTTGAAACTATCTACTGTGTACTTCAATTCGGAAATTGTATTCTTCATTTCCTCTTATCCTTTGCTGATATTTTCTATTTCCTTTTTCACGTTGATGTAGTTTTCAGAGAGATCATTGTAGTTCCCCTGCAGTTTCTGATAGCTCCTTGTGAGCTCTTTGAACTTCGTAATAACCAGTGCTTTGAATTCACTATCTGATAGTTGATTGGCCTCTATTTCATCTAACTTTCTTTCTGAAGTTTATGCTTTTTCTTTCATTTGGGAATTGTTTCTTTGTCTTCCCATTGTTTGAGACTCTTCTTGTTAGTCTCAGCTTCTAAAATTGATCTATTCTGACTCCTTGGGTGTATGGTGTGAAATTCTGTGGTATGATACCTGTGAAGTTCAGTGGTGCAGAATCCTTCAGGTATCTTGATGTTCTCCATCTCCACATGCTCTCACGCTGGTCCTCTCGCTGGTCCCCACGCTGGTTGCCTACCACTGCTGAGTGTCCCGGCTCCCGCAGCTGACTCCCTGGAGACCAGGCCCATAGCTATGGCAGCAGCACAGGGGCGGAGAGTGTCCCAGCTCCCGCAGCTGACTCCTCTGGCACCCAGGCCCATCACAGGGGCCTCGAGTGTCCCGGCTCCCATACCTGACTCCCTGGCATCCAGTTCTCTCACTATGGCAGTGGCACAGGGGCCGAGAATGTCCCGGGTCCCGTAGTTGACTCCTCTGGCACCCAGGTTCGTCACAGGGGTTTGGAGTGTCAGGCTCTCGTAGCTGAGTCCCCGGCACCCAGGCTGGCTCCCCAAATATTTTAATATTTTGAATATTTTAAAGAAATAAAAGGAAGGGGTGAAAAACAAATGAGACACTCTAAAATGTAACAAGCAGATCTTCAAAATAATTGACTTCTGGAATTATAGTATTAAAAGGAACAACTCAAATGATGCATAAAACATTATTTTGGATACAGAGTAATTAAAAAACAATGAACTATTAGTTATATCTGACAAAAGTATTCAAAAGGCAACAGAGACCAATCAAGGGAAGGTTTTTGCAAGAGACACAAAGGGAAGGCAAGGAGATCTAAAATACTTCAAACTGAATTTCTGGGAAACACTAAGAATCCCTTTAAATTTATAAAAGACTTTAATGTTCATATTCATGAAAGAAAATGACATTGAAGCAGAAAAATTATAAGGCATTTGCACTTCAAATGAAATAGCAACCTAGAAATTATAAAACCACTCAAAGGGAGAAAAAAAATTCCTAAAGGAACAATTAAATTGAGGTGGACTAGCACCAACAATGAAAGTTGTATGACAACAGAATGATGTTTGAAGTTACAAAGAAAGTAACTATCGCACAAAAATCATGTCAGATTAAACTATCTTTAAAAAGAATGACAAAATGAAAACAATCTTAGCAAATAGTATTTGTATTAAAAGACTATAACTAAAAGAAATTCTAAAGATGTGATTTAAGCAAGAGGAAACTGATCTTAGAATTGTTCCACAATGCAATTAAGAATGGATAGAAAAGAAAATAACAAAGTATTTAAGAAATATGTCTGTTGGTCTTGCATAGCTGCCCTGCTGGGGAGGAATCAACTATGGGACCATTGGCAAGATCATAGTTGCTGAGAAACAGTTCCATCACACACACACTCTTTGCTGTGTTTTGGTGCCAAAACAAGAGTATATTTTCATCCACAATAAAACAAGCCTGTTACTGAAGAGAAAACTATCAGTAGCAATGAATCTTATCATATAAAGTGAAAATTACAATTATTGATCCTTAAAGAAATTTAGTAGTATCAATGTGCAAGCAAATAATTTTGCTGTGAATTTTACTCATACTGTACATTTAAATGATTGCTCTGTATGCAGAAAGGACCCAAAATTAGACTACTAAAATATTTGCTTAGCATCTAAGTAGTTATATGCTCTTTTTTTCTGTCCCATTCATAGACTGAATGCAGTGAAAAGATAATGCATGCAGTAGTTATTGGAATGATTCAAATCACTTTTCAATTTGAAAGCACACTATGTTTTCTGGTAAATAGGAACATGAATAGTTGGAAATGCTTTAGATTGATGCCTAATTTACTCTATTTGCCTTTCTTCTTATAGTTGGACAACTACTTGTCATCCCATATTTTTTGAATCATCATCCATGAGACTTACGTCTTTAGAAATCTCCCTGACTCTTGGTTACTCACTAGCAAATTTAAAGAATAAGGTGTATTGGCCAAATCTTCATATACAAACCAACTGGAAATGAAATAATTTCATGTAACAAAGGATCAAAATGAAATTATTTCTCACAGTATCTTTGTCTATTCTTAATCACCATCTTAAAGAAGTGTAAATTAAATGTTAAAATGATTTATTTCAGAAACTACAAAAAAGATCTGTCACTAATGAAACATAGATGAAAAGAAATAAATTATAAAGGAAATAGTATATATAACAATAAAATTATTTTATATTGTTATACAATGCTATTGATATACTATAATGATTTTTATATCTAAATTTTAAGGTCAACAAGAAGTGATTAAAAAAATACTTGACCTAATATTATCTACATTGGGAGTATAGTTTGCTGAGTTAAATGATATTATGTTTTTTATTATTTGACAAAAAAGGAACCAATTCCAATTACTTCTAAGCTGAGCACACATTAATCTAAAAAACAAGAAACAATTACAAAGAAAAATACAAAAAGTGTAAATATAAATTGATTGGAAAAATGGGATGAGAAAAAATCGGAAGCCAAGAAAAGACAAATCTAATCTATCATGGAAGAAAATATTATCGGCAGTTGTTTGGACATGGTGTGAAATTGTCAGCTCAGAAGGGACACAGCAACCTTTCTTGGGTGATGTAAGTAGTATCTACTCTGATTGTGGCAACTGTGTATACATTTATTAATATTCAGAATTGAACACTTACAATGAGCTAAATTAATTTTCATAAGAATTATCCATAAGTTAAATTTTGATACACGTATTATTACTTTTTATTCTTCTTCAATTATAGTTGTCCCCATTTTTCCCTCATTACTCTCCTCTGCCCTACCTATGCCCAACCCCTACAAGTATTATTTTTTAAAGCTCACTAAATCCCCTGAGAAGCTGAGTGGATAATGTTCAGAACTACATATATGATTTTTTTAAAAAAAAACAGCTTTTGGTAGCTTTCAAAACAGAAAATGAAAAGTCTATCAGATATTCTTCCATCCCTCCTGTGTCTCTTTTATAACACAGCAAAAGCAAACATTTGAATAAGCATTCAGGGACACTGGGTTTGGAACAAATCCCAACTATAATAATAAAAATAAAATGTTTCCTCCCAGCACTTTCTTTTTGGCTCAGGTGAACGCAATAGTTCAACTGCAGCTTTTTCTTTTACACAAGGTTTCATCTCCCCCAAAGTTGCCCCTTTAGATTGGATTCAGAATGAACCCACGCTGTCAGCTTTCAGCCATGAGGATTCCCTTCTACTGGACGGAACTCATTCACTTATTCACGAACTCAATATTATTGCTTGTGCAGCTATTTAACAAATGCAGGTCCCTGTCAATCCTATAACTATTTTCCTGCCACAATTATTTTAAATTTATTTTGCCAGGTCAGGCACCAGGACATGTTACTCCTGAACTGGTTGTATATCAAGCCCTCAAGGATGACACAGACAATTCCTAAACTTGCTATGAAGGAGTTAATGTCTGGTACAGCTCATCCATGACACAATTTGGAGAAAAGAGTTGAGACTGTGCATGTGTTTTTTCACAAACATCTCAGTAATCTCATAGGTCTCGGAAGCCCTTGAATTAGTTCTAGCATATATTCTTTGTCAATTCTGGTTAAGGCACTCTGTCACACACACAGGCACTCCAGACACTGTGTTGTTACCAAGAACAGAAAGTGAGTTGGATCCATAAGGATAAAATTGAGTCTATTCTATTAACCAGTTAGTCAAGAATACATTTATTCCTCATACACCAAGTCTTGTTTTTTAATAAGAGAACAGAACAATCAATGGTGCCTTGTGGACTGGGAAATGTTTGACAGAGAAGGATGCATTGCATATACACTTTGGGGGAAAACAACAATCTACCAGCCATCAGTTAAAAAGAATATGTCATAAAAAAAGGAAGTATATAAAAAGCATGACATTGCTCTTGGAAGAGCAAATGATGTAAGTAGCTAATGTGTAATTTTGTGGGAACTTCAAAATTTGTAAGGCAGATAATTCAGATGGAAGGATCTTGAAGTGTGTTCATTGTTATTCCAGACATTTTAGATCACACCTTATAAAAATGGGGGCTCACAGACAGCCATCAGTGACACTTAAAACCCAGGCTGCTGTTTTGTAACTTACATATGTGAGATTTATTGTGATTACAATTATTACTAACACTTTTAAAAGATCACATTGCAATTTTAAATGACAACTATGACATTTAAAGTTGTGTTTAAAAACACAATTCTGACAACAATATGAAACCAAATAACCAGAAACAGATGTCTGTGTTAGAAAATTATTTCAATGACTTTCATAAAATGGTGAGAGTTTGAATTAAGACAGTGGCCAAAATTAAGTAGAAAAAGTGAAATAAATTATGAGTGCTATTGTGTGGGGGGGATAGATTTGGACGCAAAACTGCAGCTGTCCTATGAGGGAAATGTTGAGAGGCAGAGACCACAGGGATGTCTGTTTTTTACTTTGTTCCATTTTGTGAAAGGACAAGTGTATTAGAAAAGGTAAAACATTGCACCAAGTTTTATGGATAGGCAAGCTTGGTATAGCACAAATCCACATATTTCCTGTAGCCTATGAAGAAATTAAAAATGTCAAAGCATCCACAGGTTGTTTGCCAGCACTTGCAAGAGCCCTGCCCTGGAAGCAAATGGACCATCTCTCTGGCCTCTCAGCAGAAGACCTTAATGGTGTGGATGTGATTCCAGAAGAGGTGGGAAAAAGCTGTTTTTTCTTCACCAGCAGATATATATAAAAGAAAGACACTGTGGAGCACACAGCTCACAGGAGAAGCACATCAAATGCCCCCAAAGGTTTATGTGAATTCATATCCTTGGTAAGTATAACATCCCTGAGTTAGATTGCAACTGGTCCATTGGTTTTGCAGTCTGCCACAGAACAAAAAAAAAAAGGATGATCGATTCCTGCTTCCACTAAAGTCTGCCCAATCATGCTTATTTTTAAATTGTTCTTTCTGTATTTTGTTAACTAGCCATGGGAAGTGGCAACGGTGAGATTAGAAGCAGGGCATAGTAAAGAATGGGAGGAGAAAAGGACTCATGAGGAGAGAGAAATTGGCAGAAGCATTGAAAAAAAATGACTGATTTGATGACTCTTGCTTTGAAATATGTTTCCAAATGTCTATGTTTCTACATCTACCCAAAATGAGGACTTTTAAAAAAGTATCTACATATAAAATTACTTATCCACGTATCTGTTAAAAGACATAGGATTGATTATCATTATTCAGTTTTGTAACTGTGAAACTGTCTAGTGGCTGAAACTTGTTTGTCACCCCAAATTAATGCTTTTG
The DNA here is from genome assembly GCF_021234435.1 of Artibeus jamaicensis. Lineage (NCBI taxonomy): Eukaryota > Metazoa > Chordata > Mammalia > Chiroptera > Phyllostomidae > Artibeus > Artibeus jamaicensis. Next base: position 11,859,237 of record NW_026521823.1, on the reverse strand, counting down.
CTCTCACAGTCATTCACAGACATACGCAGAGGAGCAGCAATTTTGAGCCCCCCCGATGGGGCAGCAGTTTTGAGCCCCCCTGATAGGTGAGGTCTGAATAGGCCATGCTCTGCTTGTTTCACCTGTCGCACAGCAAGGACCAGAGGATGGAGACAGGAGGTGCAGGGCAATGCAGGAAACTGAGTAGGGACAGTTGCACAGGATTTGAACCTCGCTTTCTCTTTCATAAGATAAAGAAAATGAAAGGCACTGGGATGAGTTGCGTTTTGGATATAACATTATAATCAGTGTGGAACAAAGAGTGGGGCGAGATATAAAAATGTTTGATTCTACATATAATAATAATAATAATAATAATAATAAATTACAATTCTGTACATATCTGATTCAAGTCTATTAAATTAATAGTCGATACAGTAGGTTGTTCATGATCTAAGAACAATTTCAATTTTAGAGTTTAATATGGTTCTCATAGGCTGAAGAAAGAAAATATTTGCAGTGAGCATAGGCTATCCTTTTAATATGTCTCATGAAGGCAAGAAAACTATAAGGTAAACATATGAGGGAGAGGAAGGCTTTAGAGATAAAATGAATAAACTGAAAATCTGTATGAAAGATAGGAACTGGGAGGTAATTGGGAATTAAATGTTTAAAAAGATGACCCAAGGGATAGTTGAGGTGTTAAGAAACTCTCTCCTGGGGATTTCATTTTTTATTTTCATTATAAAGCAAACTATTGAAACGTGGCCAGTTAGGTTAGACAGAATGAGGATAAAGCATTTCCTAGCAAATAGTACATTTAAAGAAGACTAAGTTGGGAGAAGGGATATAATTGGTGAGTAGTTCTGAAGTTCCCACAAGTTTTGAATGTGAGTCAGTGAATATGCTCTGGCACTAATCAGATCACTTATGTAATTTTCTCCAACATACCCCAAGAGCTTGCGGGCAGGAGGAGAGAACACAGATGGTTATATATATCGTGTGACAGGTTTTTAACAAGGCTTGTATAGTAGAAGGACTAGAAAGCTGATGAAATTAAGGGTGCTTAAACTGAAGTCAGAAAGCTAGGAAAATAAGTAAAAATTGAACAGGAAATTTCAGTTTTCATAAGAAAATACATCTTTAAAGCTAGTGATCAAATATTAGTCATCAGATTCTAAATCTTTGGAGGTAGTAAAATTCCAGTAAAAACAGAGTTTAAGATTTTTTTAACCAAAGTGAAGCTTGCAGGAAATTAAAACAAAAAGAAAAAAATATGTTGCCTGGTCAATGAATAACCTGGTTAAGACATTAGTAATTAGTAAGCATCAGGACTGAGAGTAAATTAGCTGGTAGTTGTCCTTTCAGTGAAAATGGAGACATGAAAACCAGTCTGTGAGATACGCTGGTCCATTAAAACGTTCCTTGTTTTTTTAAAATCCCTTGCCTTTGTCTGTAAATTTTTGTTTTAAATTTACCATGTTTATCAGGGATGTTAGTACATTGTATAAAGTTCAAGTCTTAGAATGGTTAACCATGGTAATTTCTGTATTCAGTGATAGAGTACAATTTTATGGAATTGAGTCCCAGATTATGCTTAGGTTTTGCTTTCCGTAACTTTCTGGTATACCACCTTATGCAATAAACATTTTCAGTAAAGTTTATCTTTGTTTAATTACCGTCAAACTTTTTTCTCCAAGCTTGTTACTCTTCATAGATCAATAATGTAGAAACATCTGGGTTTTGTGCTACACAGCTGTGACTGTGGTCCATGACCCCCTATCCTATTGTAATGTAAAGCTGCTATTTGTTGCATAAATAGCTCCCTTTGCATGTTCACCCTGTTTGGCTTGTTTGGATCCTTTACCTAGATACCGCTTGTTAAGGAGTATCTGTCCCCACCATGTGTTCAAGCTTGACACCTCATAATGACTTCTCCCCTTTACCCTTTCCCTCCTTTCCATGTGGACCCATTCACATTAAAATTACCCAATTAGAATGTTTCCCACATTCCACAAGTCACCCCTCCCATCACCTTCATAGGTACCTGTGTGAGGGTCCTTGCTCTGCTCCCTCACTGCTCCATGCAATAAAATAAAATGAAAAAGAGGATGTTACTATAAAACCTACAGGTATTAAAAGAATATTAGTGGAAAACGTCAAACAACTCTATGTTCATAAATGCTACACTTTGTGTAAAATGACCAAATTCCTTTAAAGACACAAATTAAATCTTACTCCAAAAGAAATATCCTGAACATCTCATATCTTTTAAGGTATTGAATTTGCAACTAATGACTTTTCCACAAAGAAATCTCCAGAATCAGATGGCTTAACTGACTAATTATTCCTATCATTTAAGGAAGATATAATATCAATTCAGCAAAAAGTCTTTGAGAATATAGGATAGGAAGAAACTGGTAACAATTCATTGCATGATGCCAAAACTGCACTAATACCAGAGCAAGAAAAGACATTATAAGAATACAAAACTACCAAGCAGTAAACTTTATGAATCAAAAAATGAATAACTAGCCCTAGCTGGTGTAGTTCAGTTGACTGAGTACGGGCCTGTGAACCAAAAGATGCGGTTCGATTCCCCATCAGGGCCCAGGCCTGAGTTGCAGGCCATTTCCCACCAGGGGTCAGTTCCCAGCAGGGGATGCACCAGAAGCAACCGCACATTGATGTTTCTCTCCCTCTCTCCTTCCCTTCCCTTCTAAAGATAAATAAATAAAATTTTAAAAAACCTGAAAAAGATAAATGTAAGATTAAAATGTAAAAAACTGAATAATTAATGAAAAATTCTAAAAGAAAAGATTTAGCCAAGCAAATACATTGATATTTACTCTTAACATTTAAAAAATAATACATAATATCCTAGTGGGATTAATCTGGGAGTAAAAATCTGATTCAATATTAGAAAATTAGTGAAGTTGGTATCTATAGGATAAAGGACAAAAACAACATTATTATAGTAGATGCAGAATGAGAAAAATAATTTAAGCATTATCATTTAGTTCTGGTCAGGTGACTCAGTTGATTAGAGCATTATCCCATGCACCAAAAGGCTGAAGGTTCGATTCCTAGTCAGGTCATTACCTGAGTTTTGGGTTGAATCCCCAGTCAGGGCACATAGAGGGGGCAATTAATTAATATTGTTGATATTTTCCTCTCTCATAAAAAATCATTGGTGAGAATTATAATAAAGAAAATGATTATTTATGACAAAAACTACCAGTAAAATGGCCCACCCTCATTATGACATACTTAGTGATGCAAGATTGTTTTCGTCTACAATCAGGATCAAGGCAATGAGATTTACTCTCATTACTCATATTTTATATCCTATAGGGATCACAGCCAGGGCAAGATGGCAAGAAAGAATAGTAAAAGGTATAAAAATTAGAAAAATAAAAATAAAATTGCCTATTCTTCCAGCTTTCATGAATCTTCACAAGCAGATTCATGAAAGCTGGAAAAACACACAAAGCACATAAAACACACAAAGATTCTACGAAAACCTTACAGAAATAAGGAATAAAAAGTAAAGTTGCTGGGGAGTAAGGGGCTGGGGAGGCTGGGATGGGAAAAATAGACAAAAAACTGTACTTGAAAAATAACTAAATAAAATTAAAAAACAAAAACAAAAAAAAAGAAGAGTTGCAAGATATAAGGCCAGTATATGAAAAGGCAATAATAACTCCTTCTAATACCAATAAAGAATTGTAAATAGAATTTTCAAGTACTTTATATTAAAATAGTTTTGAAAATTAAGAGGCATAGTAAATATTTTTTGTTTATTTGTGCGAATCTCAATGTGCATCTCAGTTCGAATCTGGCAGCACCAAACTGAAACTAGAAAACTGAGCCGCGTGCCTTTGCCTGATGAAATGTCACCACGGGTTTACAGGCAGGACTGACTGGTGATGTGAGGACGGCTCTGAGTCAGTAACACATGGCACCTGCAGATCCAGTAAAATTTGCTGACGGTTTGCTTGTGAAGAATAAGTCACTAGGGAAACCCAAGCTGATTCTCAGGGAAATTCTGTTGGCTTCATCATAATGAGGAAAACTGGGGTAAGATTGGTGTTTGGTTGAGTTAAGGAGTGAAAAATTGGTTTCAATACATATATTACATTTGATATGCCATTTAGACATTGAATTAAAGAGATGTCGAACAGACATTTGGAAATATAATCCTGGCATTTTGGAAAAACATGTTGAACAATTAAAGTGTGATACTCTAGTAAACAGGAGATACTTAAAATTTTGAGAGGGTATAAGTTTACCTAAAATGTTAGAGAATACTGAAGGGAGAATAAAATCATTGTTTAACATTATGAGAACCCTTATATGTATACAAGGGGAGAAAAAACTAGTGGTGAAAATTAAGAAGGAAAAAAAAACAGTGATGTAGGGAAAATCAAGAATATGTAGTGTGCCTGAAGTGACATGAAAAATGCATTTAAAGGAGCATGGGATAATAAACCATGTCAAATACTTTCAATAATTTAAATGAAGATAATGACCCCATCAGTGCAACTGGCAAGATGGAATTCATTGGATCGTAGTGGTAGGAAGATAAAATACTTGCTTCTGATGACCTATATGTTCTCAGTGAAAAATTTGAGTTAATCGTCTGTGAGGGGGAGGCAAAATAGTTTGATGGACTCAGTAAAGACACCTAAGTGTGTGTGTTAGAAGTGTAAAAGTCCTAGAGGAGAACATTGGCAGAAAAATCTCAGATATTCCACACAGCAATATTTTCACCAATATGTCCCTTAGAGCAAGGGACTTAGGGAAAGAAAAACAATGTGACTTCATCAAAATAAAAAGCTTTTGCATGGCTAAAGAAAACATCAGCAAAATGTAAAAGAAACCATATGAGAAAATATATTTGCCAATGATACCTTGGACAAGGGTTTGACCTCAAAAAATATGTAAAGACTTATTTGGCTCACATGACTCCAGGAAGACACTCCAGAAAAACAAACAAACCAATTATGAAATGGGCAAAGGACCCGAACAGACACTTCTTCAAGGATGACATACAGAGGGCCCAGAGACATATGAAAGGATGCTCATCATCGCTAGCCCTCAGAGAGATGCAAATTAAAACCAGAGAGATACAATGTCAAATGTATCAGAATGGCCATCATAACCAAATCAACAAACAGCAAGCGCTGGCAAGGTTGTGGAGAAAAGGGAACCCTAGTGCATTGTTGGTGGGAATGCAGACTGGTGCAGCCCCTGTGTAAAACAGTACAGAATTTCCTCAAAACAAAAACAGCTGCCTTGGACCTAGTAATTTAACTCCTGGGATTATACCCTAAGAATCCTGAAACACCAATTCAAATAAATCTATGCACCCCAATGATCATAGTAGCACAATTTACAATAGCCAAGTGCTGGAAGCAACCTAAGTGCCTATCTGTAAATGAGTTGATCAAAAAACTGTGGTACATTTACAATGAAATACTACAGAGCAGAAAGAAAGAAGGAGCTCTTACCCTTCACTACAGAATAGATGGACAGCATTATGAAGAGCATTATGCTAAGTGAAATAAGCCAGTTGGTAAGAAAGAATTACCGTATGATCTCACCTATAAGTGCGATCTAATCAACAAAACAAACAAGCAAGCAAAATACAACCAGAGACACTGAAATAAAGAACAAGCTGACAGTAACTAGAGAGACAGGGGTGAACACAATGGGGGTTGGCAGAAGGGGATGGGTCATCAAGGAACAAGTATAAAGGGCACAAAGACAAAACCAAAGGGGTATCGAATCGAGGTGGGAGGTAGGGATGGAAAGGGTCAGCAAAAATGGTGGGGGAAAATAGAGACAACTGTACTTGAATAACAATAAAAATAAAATAAAATAAAATAAAATGGTCATGCTTTAAAAAGTGTACAAAATAACTAAATTATATTTTAGCAATTTTAACTTGGTATAATTTTGCTTATATAAATGATAAAATTGTGTAATTTCTTTAGTTATGTGCTTTGTATCTTCCTAAGTTTTCATAAAATATCAGGGCTTTGTAGTATTTATTATATTTATTTATTAAACATACTTAGCAGCAAATAACGAATGAACCATATGTTTACTGTGGGTAGAACTGTGATGTATTCATAATCCATTGTTAAGTTTACTTTATTTTGTGAAATATATTTAAACTTTTTTCTGCAAGGAAAAAAAAACAATTCATTTAAGAGAGAACATATAAGCTTATTTTAAATTATACCTGAGTAGATTTAACTCTTTTATACTTTGCCAAGGTCACTTTGCGGGAGGAGTGTGTTATGCCATAGTGTAGAAGAGCTATTGAAATTCATACCTGCATGGGATAGGTATTGCACTTTATAACTTTACTGAAATCAAATATAAATATTTCTCCCACTTTGATAAAAAATAATTTTATCCCAGTGGGAAAGTTACAGGATAAATCTGTTCAATGTGCCAGGAAGGGATTCATGACTTCTATTAACAGAAATGGGGTGTCTTGCAGCTATATCTCCATAAGTTGCACTGAAAAATACTTCGGTAAGTAAAGATTCAACCCAAGGGTTAGTTTTTACTGCAAGTTATAAACTTCAAGAAACTGGATGTGTAATGGAAGTGCTGACACAACCTTACAGATAGCCGCCTGAGCCGAGCAACTGTAACACTGCCAGGCCTTTATTTCAGAAAGCGTGAGTGTTTATGTTGCCAATGGATAGAAGAATTGATGTGGAAATTACTCATGCTCGGTGAACTGCATGGTAATAAAAAGAAGTTTTACTAAATAAAGCTTTGGGTAAAATGTAATATGGACTCAATTTTTTCCTACAAAACTATTTTCATCAGTTTCCTGTTTTACTACTCATGTTCCACAAATCCTGAACTTTGCATCATTGATCAGTTCTGCATTTCATTTGCAAACACTTCACCGATGAAATAATTTATATAACAATAATGAGACAGTCCACTTTGAGACTTCAGGAAGCAAATACAAATGGCGGGAAAAAAACAGCTTTTTTGAAATAGACCATATAATCAGCTGTTCTGTTTTACAGATATTTTAAGTTTTAAAAAGTGTTTTGACAGTTATAAATATCCATGAAAGAGTTCATAATGTTAGACTAAATATCAGCTTATAATTTTTAGAAAAGCAGAGCTATATATTTAAAAAATATACATGTAAGACAAAATATACAACATAAATATTATTTTTAAGTTTATCAAAGAACTTTATTAATTTAAGCAAGAATATAAAACTTGTTAATGAGCCGTGTGTTCTAATTTATGAGTAAGTATAATACAAGGCTTTTCAAAGTAGTATTTCGAATGTTGGGAATGAATTGTCCCCTTTGTGTACACAATTGTAACAGGGAGACTTTTGTTTGATCTGCTCACACCTAAGCTGAAGAATTGCAACAATAACCATGACACCCAGTACTTGTTCTCAAGGATTTTAGACTAAAGGGAGAGAGACAAAAAGCAAACACATCTTTTTATTAGAATATACTTTGAATAATAAGAAATATAGCAAAAATAAAACTGACTGGTGTTTTGGGATTAAAAGAGGATAAGAAAAGAATACCCCTCATGATTCTTGAATGACAAGTGATGATCCATCAGATAGAGAAAGTATGTTTTCTGTGGAAAGGTGAGAAAAAAAATGAAAGCAAGCCAACACTTTGTAAAGCACATACAACATGAAGGAGGAGGGCATGTGCCCATTGCTAATGCATTTAAGTCCATGCACCCATGTGGATGGTGCAGGAGTAGGATGTGATTTACAATGAGCTGGGTTAGAAGGATGGAACTGAGTTCTGTCCTGAAGGCTTTCAAAGGAATGCAATTTTATGCATTTTCCTAAATGAAATAAGAATAAAAAAGAAATCAGAAAATAACCAGCTAGAGGCAATCTAATTTTTTAAATGAAATTGGATCATTTAAGCACTGGGCGAGACAGTCTAAAGGGGGTTCAAGAGAGAACATAGTATCGAGACGTGGTTTCAGAGAAGACACATAGAATGTGGAATGCATATTTTCAAATGAAGATTTTCTTGCATCTTAAAGGTCACGCTAACTCCTAAGTATTAAAAAAATTGTGATGAAGACACAAAGTGAAGTTTTTAAATAGAATAATTTTGATTTGAATTCTGTATTAAGAATCATTAAGTTATGAGCTTGGTTTCTTTTACCAAATAATGGCTATATACATAGGAATACTGTATTAATTAAAAGGGAAGCATATGTAGAATACTTGGCTCATAAGACATGCTCAATAAATGAGCCTCTGCTTTTATTTAATGTAGACACCCACAATGCTATCTACTTTTTCTTTATTTCTGAGTCCACTAGACAGTGGAGTAATTGCCCTTTTGAATTGCCTGTCCTTGGTGTTACACTGAGCTGGGACAGATGGTAGCTCAGTAGCAGTCATGCAGAACATTTGCCAAATAGGACACTCATGCGAAGAAGATGGCAGCCATAGATGTCTTCACTGCAGGACTCCGAGACACACCTCCCCTTGCCAACAACCGAGGAAACTGGTGATTCTGTTTCTATAACAATACGGCTGGATATTAGACAATCATGGCTAACGACACTAAAAATAGAGAAGCTGGCCTTCCTTCTCCTCTCCCCATTTTCCTTCTGCCTCTTGTCTTTCACAAACAAAATAAAGAACATTGAATGAGAAAAATAAAAATTGGCTGAGCAAGTATTTCAGGGTAATGAAGGGTGGACATTCTCAACTCCTTCAGAGATAAATATTAGAATGTTCAGATAAAAATAGACTTAAAAACCCTCTGTGGCTTAACATAAAAAACAGTCATTCATTGACTCCTCTATAGTTCAGTCTACTAATATCCTCACACTTCTTTTTCCTTCCTTCCCTCTTTCCTTTCTTCCTCCCTTCATTCCTGCCCTCATCTCTTTTCCTGATTCTTCTCTTTCTCACCTTCCTTCTTCTTCTTTTATTAATCAGTCTTTTAAAAAAAAGTGTGTATGATTCCACTCTCTTATACTTTTTCCAGCTCTGTCTGTTCCAGAACCTTCTTTTTACCCTGCCTGAGAAATTGCTCTGCCACTCTCCTAGGCTGACAGCATTTTCTTTGGGTGAAATACCACATCATTAGAAGCATCGGTTCAAGTAGACCCTCACTGCATGCTTTGACGCTTTAACTGAACATTTCATATTTGAACGTCTTTCTAGAAAAGAGTAGTACTGTAGTCAAGGGTGAGAACACAAAGTTCTTAGTAGCAACTCTAGGTTAGGAGATTCAGAGAGTTTTTGTTTATTTGCTTGCTATTTGCATTTTTGTGTTTAATAGTCCATCATTTCAAAGCACTAGAATAATAGCAAAAAGCTGGGTAAAATCTCTATTTGGATAGTGCCTGGGCATAATAAGAAACCTAAAATATTTAATAGGTATCATTTATTAAATATTTACTATATACTAAGCTGCATACCAAGCACATTGCTAACCACTACTAGCATCATTTACATAATCCACATAACCATTCCTTTTTATAAGTACCATTGACCCTCCATCTCCACGGGTTCTGCATTGAGGGATTCAACCAAAAGCAGACCAAAAATATTCAGAAGGGAAAAATCACATTCTTGCTGACACATATGACATAGTTAGGCCTACAATGATTGCCTCTGTACTAAACATGTAAAGGCTTTTCTAATGTTATTATTCCCTAAACAATGTAGTGTAACATTTGCATTAAACTTACATTGTATTAAGTATCATAAGTAATCTAGGGATAATTTAAAGTATATGAGGGAATGTGGATAGCTTATATGCAAATGCTGTATCATTTTATATAAAGGATTTGAGCAACCAAGGCTTTTTATATTCCTTGGGTGTCGGGAACCAATCCCCCTTCAGATACTGAAGGACAATTGTACTCTAATTGTCACTGCTTTATAGATGAGAAAATTTTGGGGGAAATTACATTATTTGTTCAAGGTCAAATAATTATTTTGTTGTTACTGACCCTATGCTTTTAATAGCAAAATATACCATCTCCCTTAACATTGATTAAGTCATAAAAACAAGACTCACTGCTTATCAAATAACTGCACTTTATGGTAAATACCATGATTTGCACCCAGCTTCCACTTCGGGATCAAGACAGCTGTAGGAAGTCATGGCTGCTGAAGCCTTAGAGTTGAGTTCCTTCCGGCAGTTTGCCCTTGAGTGTTGAATGTTGTCTCATCCAAAGTTTTCCCCTTTGTCAGAAGCATCCTGCATGTAAAACTTATTTTATATGGTTGTTAAAGGATTTAGTCATCTACCCCCCCCTTCAGGACCACTCTGAAGGGACATATCATATCCAGATTCCCCCTAAAAATGGACTGAAGACTGTGTTGTAACCGTGTTCCTATTCAAGTTCCTCTTCTGCTCAGTCCTATTTCAGTCACTTCCTTAGAGGTATCTTTCTTAAGTATATTGCCCAGTAAATTTCCTGCCTGCAAGTATCTAGCCACAAACCACACACCCTTTATAAGATACCAAACAATCAATAAATGTTTTTTGTCTTCAGACCAATACATCAACTAGCCATTTCCCCATCTTGCTCTCTATCTGCGTGCTTCCCTACTCCCTGAGATACAAGAATATTAAAATCAGGCCAATTCATAACCATACGATGGCTTCTAAGTATTCAAGTGAAAGAAAGGATCATATATCTCTCATAATCAATCAGAAGCTAGAAATGATTTAAGCTTAGTGAGGAAGGTATGTCACAAACTTAGGGCAAAACCAGGACCTCTTGCACCAGACAGTTAGATGGGTTGTGAATACAAAAGGAAAGATCTTGAAAGGAAATGAAAAGTGATAAGCCAGGGAACACATGAATGATAAGAAAGTAAACAAGTAAAGTAAGTCAGGCAATGAAAGACAAGTACCATATGATCTCAGTTAAAACTGGAATCTAAAAACAAAATAAAGTAGCAAGCAAAATAGAGTCTGAGGAACAAACACAAGGAAAAGGCTAACATCTGTAAGAGGAGAGGGTGGAGGTAGGGACTGATTGAAATACAGATGAATGGATTAGACAAAGAACATATATATGCATCACCCTGGACATGGCCAATGGTGTGGAAATAGACTGTGGGAAGGGAGGATGGCAGGAGGGGAGAAAAGGGGGAACATTAGAACAACTGTAATAGTATAAAAACACTTTAAAAGGCTATAAAAAAGGAAAGAAAGTGAAGCAGATTTATAGTTGATGTGGAGAAAGTTGGACTGCTTTGGAAGATCAAAACCAGCCGCAACATTTCCTTTGGCCAAAGGCTAACTGAACAAGACCATAATCCTCCTCAATATGAAGACTGAGGCAAATGAGGAAGCTTCAGAAGAAAAGGTGGAAGCTAGCAGAGGTTCATGTGCAAGGTTTAAGGACAGAAGTCGTCTCCACAACCTAAAAGCACAAGGGAAGCATCAAGTGCTGATGTTGTTTTCATCCTGATAACACATCAGTCATTCTTCAGCCCATGGATTAAAGAGCAATGTTAACTTCCAAGTTCTATTATTTAAAAAATACATTTTGTAAGCTATAGCTGCCACAGATAGTGATGGATCTGGGCAAACCATTGAAAACCTTTTAGAAAGGATTCCCCATTCTAGATGTTAATAACATTCATGATTCATGGGAAGAGCTCCAAAAATCTAGAGGTCCAGAGAGGTCCAAAGATCAGTTTGGAAGAAGTTCATTCCAATTCTTGTGAATGACTTTCAGGGGTTCAAGATGTCAGTGAAGGAAGTAACTACAGGTGTGGTGAAAATAGCAAGAGAACTAAAATTAAAAATGAAGCTTGAAAAAGTGACTGAATTGTTGGAATGCCATGATCAGCTTTAGATAAGGAGTAGATAAGGAGTTGCTTCTTGTAAACCAGCAAAGAAATGATTCATTCAAATGGAATCCACTCCTGATAAACATGAAGGGACTAGTCAAGGAACATATGGGAAGGACCCATGGACATGGACAACTGCATGGGGATTGACTTTGGGGGGGGGCAGGCTGGATAGAGAGGACAAAGGGGGAAATGATTGGAACTGCAAAATGTAAAAATAGAAATAAAGAAATTAATAATTTCAATTAAAAAGATGCTGTGAAGACTGTTAAAATTATAACAGAGGATTTAGAATATCACAAAAACTTAGTTGATAAAGCATCACCTGGGTTTGAGAAGGTTGACTCCAGCTTTAAAAGAAGTTTTACTGTGGGTAGAATGCTACCCAGTGGCACTGTGTGCTACAAAGATGTCATTCATGAATTAAAGAGCTAATCAATGCATAAAACTTTATTGTTGTCTTATTTTAAGAAATTGCCCAGTCCTACCTTCAGCAAGTACCAACCTGATCAGTCAGCAGCCATAAGCATTGGAGCAAGACACTCCACCAGCAAGAAAAGTAGCATTTGCTGAAGGTTCAGATGATAGCATTTTTAGCAATAAAATATTTTTAATTAAGGTGTGCACCAATTTTTAGACATAATGCTACTGCACACTTATTAGTCCACCTTATTATATAAACATAACTTAAAAATATTTTATTATTTATTTTTTAAAGAGAGAAGATGGTTTGGGGGAGTAGAAAAAGACAGAAAGAGAAACACTGATGCAACAGAGAAATATTGATTGGTTTCCTCTTGTACACACCCAGACTGGGTACCCAATCTATAACCAAGGCATTTACCCTAACCAGGACCTAAACCTGTGACCTTACGCAATTCAGAATGCCACCCAACTAACCAAGCCACACCAGTTAGGGATAAACGTAACTCTTACATGCACCAGGAAACCTCAAGATTTATGTGACTTGCTTTCTCACAATATTTATTTTATCGCGGTGGTCTTGAACTGAACTCATAATATCCACAAAGTATACCTGTACTACAGAGAGATGAAAATAAAAAGGCATCCAAATATTTAATAGAAGGTATTATTAGTAAAATTATTTATAATCAAAACTAGAAAACATTTAACATTTAAAAAGTTTAATGTTTGCTTGGCTTAATATATATATATATATATATATATATATATATATATATATCCAATTTGAAAAGAAAATCTAATAAAATACACAAATAAAAGACCAAATAAGTGTTTTTTCATCTTTTATGGCTTGCAAATGTAATATGACTTCTATAGAAAGCAACAGTACAAGGCTAGTTGTATATGGATAATCTCACCTATTCTCAAAATTTCAGCACATACCTATCTTGATGAATAATGAGTCAATTTATCTGGCCCACACCTCTGAGCCTCAGATTCTGATATACATCTCTGTACCTTATATCTTTGCTTGAATATCCAGTGGGCATCTCAAAATCAATATTTACAAAACTAAATTATTTCTTCAACATTATCATTGCTTCCCCTTTTTCTCAAAGTGCAATTCTTCATTTTCATTTTATATTGGTTGATACTAAAATGTGCATCTGTTTAAAAAGTTTTAATCTTATTCTTAAATGTGGGCTCTTCACTTTTGTACCTTGTTATTTTCCAGGTCTAGCCAATTTGTGTCAATTGGTGACTCTTCTTCACATTCTCCCCCTCTTATCTATAAGTTTAACTACTATAATAGCATCCTTAGCTGAATCTCACTTGTGGCCTCTGTTTTGCTTTGTTTTTAAATCCTCACAGTTAGAGGATATGCTTTCTATTGAGAGAGGGAGAGAGGGAAAGAGAGAGAGAGAAACATCGATGAGAGAAACATTGATCTGTTGCCTCCTGTATGCGCTTGGTATGTGCCTTGATTGGACATTGAACCCTCAGCCTTCTGGTTCATGGGTTCAACACTCCAACCAACTGAGCAGCCTGGCCAGGTCTTACTTTTTTTTTTATAAATTACTTTATTGTTGTTCAATTAGAGTTGTCTGCATTTTCTCCCCACCCCATCCAAACCCACCTCCTCCCTTGCTTCCCCCCTTCCCCTTGGTTTTGTCCATGTGTCCTTTATAGTAGTTCCTGAAAACCCTTCTCCCCACTGTTCTCTGCCCCCTCCCTTCTGGTTATTGTTAGAGTGTTCTTAATTTCAATATCTCTGGTTATATTCTGTTTGCTGTTTTCTTTTGTTGATTATGTTACACTTAAAAATGAGATCATATGGTATTTGTCTCTCACCGCCTGGTTTATTTCACTCAGCATAATGCTCTCCAGTTCCATCCATGCTGTTGCAAAGGGTATAAGCTTTCTCTTATACCCTTTCTTCTTTCTCTCTGCTACATAGAATTCCATTGTGTATATGTACTATAGTTTTTTGATCCACTCATTTGCTGATAAGCCCTTAGGTTGCTTCCAGCACTTGGCTATTGTAAATTGTGCTGCCATGAACGTTGGGGTGCACAGGCTCTTTTAGATTCATGTTTTAGGGCTCTTAGGGTATAATCCCAGCAGTGGAATTTCTGGGTTAAAAGGCAGTTCCACTTTTTGTTTTCTGAGGAAATTTGTACTGTTTTCCACAGTGGCTCCACCAGTCTGCATTTCCACCAACAGAGCTCTAGAGTTCCCTTTTCTCTGCATCTTTTCCAACACTTGTTTGTTGATTTGTTCGTGATGGCCATTCTGACTGGTGTGAATTCTTTATTCACCATAATTCCCGTACATATATACACCACCAGTATAAATTTTTGCCTAATTGAAGATTGCTTTTTTATCCCCCATTGTCTCTACCATATAAGACTTTTTAGGATACCACCTAAGGTTGTTATGCAGTACCTGATTTCTGTTTCAACTTCATTTCTTACCACTCTCTTCATGTACAATTATTTGCTCCCTATGCTTTGAATCATACAACTACTTTTCCATCTAGCTTCAAGATGGTACTCAAGACAACTTCTCTTTTGGGAAGGCTTTAAATCTGCTAGACACAAAACTTCTAAACTTAACAGAATTCAGTGTTTGCACATATTTTTCTCCCTTACACTTATAACATTGGAGCCAGTCCTTCTCTCAACAAATCCCAACAATTATCTCTGCTATATGGATTTAATTTATTTTGACATATGGATGAGACTTGTGTTACTTTGTATTATTTAGAAGTGTTTTGACTAACAGAAAGGTGGATCTCTAAAAGGTGGATCTCTGGTATCTTCCTGTTGTAGTTGATTTATTTCCTGATATTCAAAATATAAAATCTCAGAAATGTCCTCCTGAACTGATTCTTTTATTATTTAAGCTACAAGAAAAGAAAGCACAGGAGACCCAGGTAAAAAAATGGAGTCATGGCCTATGTATGTTTAAGAGAAGATCTACTGTGTCCTAGGGTTACTCACTGTGATTTGCAAACCAAAATCACCTAAATAAATTGCAAATAATCAATTTATTTCCAATATATCATGTTATGGGGGATGGAATGTTCCCTAAAATGTACAATTAAGAATAAATTTTATAAATTCCTCTGAGAACATGTTTTTAACAAAACTCAGCTCATGCTTTGGAGATTTCTGATTAAAACCATCTGGCTGACTGCCGTATCAATTTATACTGGATTATTTTTTACAACACTTTCAGTCTTATCTTCTCAGTAAATTTACATGTGGCAGAATGTTAAATGAGAAGGTTTAATTTGAGTCATCTGAATTTAATAGATATGACATTTTGATATGGTTAATAGACCTGAAGCTGGAAATCTGTAGTACAAGTATCAAAATTATTGAACACTTTTCATAAATGAAGTAGTGTGAGGGAAAGGGAGGTGCAGGATGAAAAATGTAAAGATATTTATTGATGCTATTCTACCAAGGGAAACAGAAAAATACTTCAACAGAAGAGACGGATAGTTTGAAATATGACTTCTAGAACTTGCCAGACCCCAAAAGACTAGATTTTACTCAAAGAACTGAAATTTGGTCCATCTCAGGTAGTTTCAAGAACAGAAGTAACATAGGTGAAATACATACTTGGGTAACATGGCAAAGGAAGGTGTCCACTATGTCTGGGGCATACTATTACTACCTTTTGAAGTATTTTTTCAGGCATGATTATTTTTTATTTTTTATCCTCACCCAATGACATGCTTATGAATTTTAGAGATAGAGAAAGAGAGGAGAAAGAAGAAGAGAGAGAAACATTGATGTGAGCAAGAAACATCAACTGGTTGGCTCATACATGCCTTAACTGGAGACCAAACCTGAAACCTAGGGATGTGCCTCAACTGGGAATTGAACCCTCCACCTTTTGGTTCATGGGACAATGTTCCAACCAAGAACGCCACGCCAACCAGGGCCAGGCGTGTTTTTTTAATGAATCAACTCTGAAACTTATAGTAATTACCCATCTCTAAGGGCAATTTACACCCAGCACAAAATAACTATGTGGAAAAAGAAATAGAATTCCAACTATGACTACCTAGTGAGACAAAATGATGGGCAGTGACTACAAATTTGCCCTCTTAAAAGAGGCATAATAAGCATCTTGGAATAATGATTACATAAGAAAAGCCCTGATCTGTGAGTATAAACAGGCCCAGAGAGAACGGCACTGTTGTGTGAACCTCACAGAAGAACTAGTCCTGGTTTGACTTTGCTTCCTAGACTAAAAGGTAAAGGACTCCAGGTGAGGGAAGGGAAAATACTTAGTATTAGATTAACCTCACAACTTACTGTGATTGGAATTTTAAATACTGGGTTCAAACTATACTTGAAAATTAAAAAGATCTCATGTCTTAAGAATGATTGGAAGTAATAACACTTGTCTAACTTTTATTGAAGGGCAGAAAAAAATTACCTCACTGAATGTTTTAAGGAGGCAGCAGGAGGCTGAAATAAAATTGTATTTATATCATGCCCATGAGTCAGGGTTATTAAGCATATCAATATAACTTTGATTATTTATCTTTGCTCCCTTCTTTAACTTGAACCTTCCTAAATCTTAAAAGTCTGTGTAAAATAAAATGTAATAATTTTTTCAAACTCTTCATTCATATTCATTTGCATCCTCAATTGCCTTCTTGTTTTCGAAGCTACGGTTCTTCAAAGAAGCATTTATAGTCAGTGCATCCATTTCCTCACCTTCTGGGTAACACTTTCATCAACACTAGACCTGTGTGTGAGTAAAATTGCCTATTCACAATTTCAATTTGCAAGCTTAACAGAACACTCAATTCTAACATTTAAAATATGATTTAGGGATCTGGATTTTTCAAATTTGCCCCACTATAGCTTTCCACATTTTGAGGTAACTCCTTTCTCCATTGGCTCAAGCCAAGGTCTTAATACAATTTTTGTTCTGTCTCAACTCCACATCTAATTGATCAGCAAATTCTAGTAACACTACCTTTATTTTTATTGTATTTTTCTATGACCATTTATCTCCCATACCCTCTTCCAGTTCCAGCCACTCCCTCTTCCCTACAATCACCACTCTCTCATTCACGTCCATGAGTTCCTTTTATTTTTCTTTTTTGCTCAGTCTTCCCACCTTCAACCCCCTGTCTCTCCAGAGCTGTCAGCGTGCTCTCTATCGGTCGGTCTCTATTTTCCTTGTTAGTTTAGTTTGTTCATAAAAGTCAAATTATCCTACAATATTTATACTTAGTCTCTTGTCCATATTGATGAAGTACCACAGCCATTGCCAGAGGCAACACTCCACCTTTCACCTGTATCCATCCCAATAAACTACAAGTGAAAATATGCACAATTGTGCCATATTAATGCATGCCGGGAATCATCACTTCTGCCAAGTATAATTATTGCTACTTGAATGGTGAATAATTTAGCTCCACAACCTCATCTGTAGAATCTGCTAATTAAAGGTATTTATGGTGCTTATTATTTTAGTCTGAGTTTTACCTCAGAATGGCGCCAACAGCAAAGAGTCATGTGTGAATGATCTCTTTGCAAATGTTATCCTAGAGAACAGAAGTGGAACAGGGTGGAAGGTGGAGAAAAAGGATGTATTGATCACTTCCCATCTCCCATTGACCAAGAGATAATTTAACGTTGCTCACTGTGCCTTACTTTTGAGTACAGCATGTGTGAATGGCTGGTGGGTTTTTGTACCTGAGAAGATAGAAGACAAGCAGGTTGTGGTTGCAAAACAATCAGGTGACAAAGACATAAAGCTACTGTTTAAAGTCTGTGTCGAACAAAATGTTGCAGCAGTTGCTGCAATAAAATAGGCCGAGAGGATATGATGTTACCGGTATATACAAAAGAACCAATGCACTGTTTATTATAATCTCTATTAAAGAATTAGGTATTTTACATTCTATTCCCCAAATTGACATAATTCTATAATGCCTAGGTCAGCCCAGCTCACTGCCATTGTATATCTATATTATACAACATTTTTGCTCAATGACATATTTTAAGTATATTTTATTGATTATGCTATTACAAGTTTCCCAATTTTTTCTCCCCTTTATCATCTCTCTACCTTGCACCCATTATCAATGATATTTTTGAAAAGAAAGATAAAATGAGAGAACAAAATTACTCTTGTTATAAATTTCCTGCTATGGCTCTTTCAAAAATTATTTTCTATACTATTATATAAAATGTAATTTTACTTCAAAATTTGATAGTTTTACTTCTAATAATATTAATCAACTAACTGCTGAAAAAATATTAAATTCTGAAGAAAATGGCATATAATTTTATAGGGTAATGATGCAAAATAATTTTGTTAAATGTAAAGTATTTTAAGTTTGAAGAAACACAAATACCTTATGAATATGCAACTATAGCACTGAATATTTTACAAACCTAATATTATCTCTGGTTTCTGAGAGTTTTAAATGATAATAATATATAGGGTGAGAAAAAATCAGGTACATATGGAAAATGATAAACTAATTACTATGAGTGAGGATCATTTTCAGTTGAAAGTGTAAAGAGTTACAGAAATGCATATTTTTAACTTATTTCCTAAAAAAGTAAGACAACTTCTGTTTTCTATAGAAATATATGTAGGTACTAGTTTAGAGAAAAATCAGTTTAGGAAACACCAGTAAAAGTGGCTTATCCAGAAAAGACATATCTAAGGAATGGTAAGGAAGCATAGCATCCTGACTATATCAATAACAGTTGAGAATGGCAGCATCTGTAGAACCAACTAATAAACAATATTATGCCATGAACTCCTGATGAAATAATACAAGAATAAACTCTGTGCTTCATGTACTCACAACTGTAAACATACTTTTGTCCCACCCTGGATATAGTGTTCCTTGATTTTCCAAAATTTCTCTGAGAAAAGTAAGTTACATTTTCTTAAGTTATATTTAATAATTCTCCTATCTCAGAGGCATATTATGACATTTACTGTAGGGAGCAATAGTGTTTATATATTAACTTGGGATCAGAATTTCTGGTTTTTAACCATATGACTTTACTTGTAGGACATTATCATTTGTGCTTTGTAAAGTTTCTATTATTACATTGGATTTTACATTAACACAGTATCTGACTTCTGCACTTCCCACAGAATATAGAAACTGATTCTAATAGTTGACTACTACCTGCCCACAAAATAAACATTCTGTGTTTTTCTGTGTAAAGTGATCAATATTTAACCAAAACTGATAGGACGCTTGGAAACCAGGTGAACCTTGACTCATTACAGTGAAGCCAAAAATCTTTTTACCTGACATATGCACCATACTAACCAGTGACCTATAAAACTGTAACGTGCTTTGTCCACTCACACAAATGGGCATAGAGTTTTGTCCCTCGTGGGTAGAAACAGTGCTTTAACGCGGGGAATGTGAACTAGAAAAGAAGTTAATTGCATTTGAAAGATTTTGAGAATCATCTTCTCCTATGACCCTGTGGGTTTTCACAATGAGGCATTATCTCCCCAGAGATCAGTACCACAAAGGACCCTTAAGATTTCACTGAGTAGTAAGTTTCAAATTCTATCAAAGTAAAGCATAACTTTATGGCAGTTTAAGATTTGTTTAAAGTTTCTGTGAAACCTCACTTCCTGCTTCTCCTGTAAGCAGCATCTGAGTGAGTGGCATAGGTTAGTGGATGTGTGATAGTCGTACAAGAAACTGAGGCTGGTCTTTGGGCACCAGTTTTTCAAGAGGAAAAATAAACCTACCAATAACTATTTCAAGTCTAACTAGGCAACTGAAAAGCAAGAACCAGATAGATACTACTACTGAATTATCTGCAGCCGAAGATGAGTTCCAGAAACCCTCCTCCTGCACTTTGTTATTTTTTACTGCAATCAGTCAATCATTTTTTTTCTATGCACATGTTCCTTAATTTAAAAAGGGGGAACAGGACTGATTTAAGACAGACAAGGCTCCTGACCTCTTTTCCATCCTCTGACCTGTTTCTTGGATTGCAACTGCATCTTTTTGCTTTAATGTTCGCTTCTAGACTATCATTTCCGTAATGTCTAGACTTCCGAGGTGATGTGTTGGGTTTTTGTTAACCCCTACGTTTCCAGCTCAGTTTGCCTTTTGCATGTTAGCTACTGCCACAGATGGGACTGCTATATGTTTTGGTCTCTCAACCAGGGGTATGGGGCTTTCTGGCATCGAATATTGAATGCTGACTATGTATGAAGCGATAGTTTGTATTCATTCTACCTATACGTCAATTTCAGAAATTAAAATGTATTGGTCATACTTATCATTATTTTCTAGATTGAAAACCTGAGTGGGTTAGTAAAATATCATGGTCACCATGGCCAGATGGCTCAGTTGGTTAGAGCATCAGCCAAATATGCCAAGGTTGCAGGTGTGATGTCCAATGGTCAGTGCACACACAAGAAGCAACCAACTGAATGCATAAATAGGTGAAACAACAAATCAATGATTTTTTCTTTCTCTCTCAAATCAAATATAAATTTTTTAAATTATGGTTAAAGTAATAATAAAAATAATTATTTTCTTCTTTAATTTGTAGAAATAAAACACAATGTTTATCTCCGATTCTTTCTATAGCATTTGAAAAAGAAGTTCACATTTCCTACAGCTTTACTGAGGAAAAATGGATGAATAAAAATTTTGTATGTTTAAGGTGTACATATAGGTGTTTTTCATATACATACATTTTAACTACTATGCCAATTAGCAATTAGGTTAATTAATATATCAGTCACTCCACACAGTTACAAGTGTGTGCTGAGATACTTGAAATCTACTCTTAGCAGATTTCAGATGTACTGTACCTTACTATTCATTATAATCACCATGCTATCCAGCAGGTCTCTAAAACTTCAATAATTGAATGTTTATATGCTTTGACCACAATCTCTCCCATTTTTCTCACTACCAGGCCCCAGCAAGCACATTCTACGCTCTGTCTGACTATTTTAAATTCCCCAGAGAAGTGAGATCATGCAATAATTGTCTTTCCATGTCAGGCTTATTTCACTTAGCATAATGTCCTCCAGGTTTATCCATGTTGTCGGAAAGGGAAGATTTCTATCTTTGTTTAAGGCTGAATAATACATATCATCCAAGTTGTCAAAAGAAAAGGACATTTGGGTGAAAAATGCGGCTAGACTTCATCAGGCCACGTTCTTGCTTCCCTCCTGTTTATCTTAACCTTCGGATCTCCAAGCCATTAACGTGATAATATATGGTTCTCAAGCAGCCCTTAGCACACTTATCTGCTTGACCCTATCATCCATTCCACCTGGAAGAAATGAGATCAGACTAGACACTCAATCAAAATTTTATTAGGTATAAGTGAAAACAAAAGAGGAAAATGAGAGAGGATAATATTCATATGGACCTTGTTCATGTGCAGATGAATGTGATGTCTATAAACTTGTCTGCCCCTAAGCAAATATATGTAAGCCTCACCTCATTTCGGTGTTCTGTTTAAAAACCCGTCTTTTTCCTGGATGAATTATAAAATCTCTGGAAAAAGCATACACTGCTAAAAATCAGAAAGCTGAATGCAATATGATGAACTCCACATTCATTCTAGCTCGGGAAGTGTCTTTGCTATACTAGAGAGTTAGTATAAAGATCATGCATTTAAATAACAGGGACTGACATGATTATCGAAAGGTACCAGTAAATGTGAATATAATGGTACCTGTACTGGGTGACAGAATAGTACAAAACAATTTTTAAAGTCCTGTCAAAAGTTCAGAATTGTAGCTTTTTTATGTGATCATACAAAATGTGTGCAATCCTTACCTCATTTTTTTCATAGATTTAAAAAGCAGATACAAGATGATACTCTAAGAATCTTAAATATATGAAGAATGAAACTATTAGGTTGAATACTATGGTTTTGCGAGTCCAAAATGATCACAGAAAGCAATTACCTGTGGCTGATCCATGAATCAATAAAGCGAAAATGGATGATAATACTAAAACTGTAAAAACTAATCTGAAAACAAACTCACAATTTATAATTGGCACTTATATGATTTAACTCATTTAACCAGAGTACCCCCCAAGTATGCCATCCTGGCTACATAGTGTCCATGCATTGTTTACGATTGCATCCTCTCACTTATTCACTTATTTAATAATTACTTAATAGCATCTAATGTGCTCTCGTACTACAATATACTTAAAAGCAATATTGTGTTAACAATATAAAGTAGGATTAGTGAAGATAAATAGCCTGATCAAATTCCCACAGCAGTAAGTGGCCTCTTGACTCAGATGTATGTGCTTTTAACCACTTTCGATGTTTTGTGAGCCATAGTTTTAGTCTTCCTTTGTATTTATTACAATTTTTCTCTAGATGTTAAATGCATGTATATCTTTGCATATATGCTTTAAAAGCATGAATTTTAAAAGAAATAACCATATGTACACATTACCACAAACTTTGAACATTTTAACTTACTATTTTTGAGAACCTATTATAAAAAAATGTTCTGAAATGCCCAAATATTTTCATATTATAAAGTGAGAAGAGCACATTTTATCCTATTAAGCACTAGTCTATTAATCAACATACTGCAATTCATCTTGCTAACTCTTTGTCTACATGTTCAATTTATTCAGTTAAATAAAACTTACAAGTGCCCATAGGGGCAGTTTTAGTCTCTCACCATTACAGAACAATCGTGTTTCAAACCGGCAAACAACTTTTCCTTGTGACTGATGTCACTACTATTTAGCCTTTCCAGGTTAGCATTTATTGATTTTGCTTTTACTTTGATTGGATCTTACCTACCATGGTGCTTCAGTAAATTGAAACCTTCTGCAGTTTATGGAAGAAAGCGAAGAGCAAGGCTATGAGAAAATGCACACTGACCTCAATTTGTTTCAGGCTATGTTGGTAAAATCATTCTCACTGTGTTGCAGAAGTGACCTTAACTGGATTTGTGTAAATTCTATCCACAATATTGTAAACAGCCTGATGAAAGATTGGCCTGAAATGTAAGAATTAAAATTGTTTTAAAATTTAAAATACAAGTATCTGTCATTGTTTTTTATAAAAATAGAGCAACATTTCTCACATACACTAAATTCTAGACATCCATTAAGTGAATTCTACAGTTTTCATGACTACTGTTTAATGGGCCATGTTCTTTTTGTGGGAGATAAAAAACCAAAATGTATAGTACAGTGTTACAAAATAGTAAAGCAAGTATTCAAGTTAATTGAAAATTATGGTGTACTATGACAAATTATAAGCTGTGAACTGTGGGTGCAGATTAAAGGGTGTACATATAAATTGTGGTACAAACTGGGGTCTTTCATGAGCAAAATTGAAATCATTACTGATACTTTGTTGGAACAACAAACTGGACATGGACAGAGACGATGGGAACACTAGCCTGGTAGAGTTAGATGACTTATAACGAACAGCTGAAGTTAAGCTTGAATGGGGAGCTACTCAGAGAGGCCAGGCAAAAGTAAGGAAAATTTAAGGCATGTGTCACCCAGAGTGAGTAAAAGCACTGGATAGAAAAAGGACTTGGGAAATCTGATGAACACAGCAAAAGATATAACAGTAGATACAATTTGGGGAAAAAATTAGGCCAGAATGTGAAGTTTGTTTTTTATTATGTAATTTAATATTTATGCTGCTCAAGGATTCAGACAATTTACAGCACAGTGATACTGGCAAATCTTGCTGCCCATTAGAATCACCTGGTAAACTTTAAAATATTCAGATGACTAAGGGGCACGCTTTACTCAGTAAGTCAAAATGTTTACAGATAGAATACAGACTTTAGTGTGTTTTAAAGATCCATCCCCCCAAAAAAAATACATATCCCAGGTGATTCTAACATATACCCACACCAAGGGTCCATTGGCTAAAGCTTATGTGGTAACCCAACTCAGGGCAACTGGCAACTTCTGAATAATTTTCAAACAATGACACAAACTGTTTTAATATTTCTCCAACATTCCAAACAAGAACTTGAAAACATTTTCAGTCCTGTTTATTCTCTTTAATACAGAGGTACGACACAAATAATGCCCCTGTTTATTACAAAATCATTAGCATGTAATCTGTAACATAACAATATCACACTCAAGCACACCATATGACATTTTGGGTGACATGTTCAAGTTAAAACTATAAATTATTCACCCACATTATTACCCTACCAACTATATTGAAGCAGGTGTTACTCTTGCGGGACCTGGCATATTTTGCATGAGACTCTTCTGCTTTATCCAGATCTCTGTTCAATGTCACTTCTCTAGACAGGCATATTCTGACCACTTCATAAAATTATGAGCAACTGGAAAAAAGCGATGAACAACTGGGGACATTTTCTGTTTCTACAGACAGACTGGTTGTTTTTCCTTCATTGTCTCTCTATAATAAAACTTAGTAAAATAAAAAATAGTTAACCAAGTTCATTTTCCTCCCATATTCTCACCACTCATCCTGACACTGTTTCTCTATTTCTCTTTCCTTCAGCTCCTTCATAAACTGATGTAGAGTCGAGAGCAACAAGGAACCTCTCCGACAGCGTGCTGAGAGCGACTCCAATGTTAACCACCAGTAAGCTCAATTTACATGTAGCCTTCTCTCTTCCAGCACCTCCTGCTCAGCAAAAGTTAAAATCCTGGCTACAAATTACAATAATCCAAGATAAGCTTTCACTTACTGCAGAAACAGCAATCTACTTAATTGTCCTCCTTTCTTATAAAACTACAGAAGAACTGTGAAGGAAATTGGAATTATACAAAAACAATTTCAATATATTCTAAGGCTTCCAGTTATATCCCACTGGTACAAAAGACTGTCAAAATCGATAATGCAAGTTTTAAGTTTGGTCACCAACTTTAAAGTGTGATTTCATAGCCAAGAATGCTATTAATTTTTATCATCTATTTCCTTGCTGAAACATATTCCCATAATTTAAAGAAAACCTAATTAAAAAGTTAAAAAAATAAAATAAATAGTATCCATCATACCTTTATATTCAATAAGGCAAATATATGTCTGTCTTTTTAGGGCTATCTAATATTTTGCCATATATATATTTGTTTAGGTGTTTACATTTTGTCACATACATTAAACTATTAAGTCACTGACAGCAGGTATATCACAAATAGGTTTGTTATGATATCTTTAGCTCCTAAATAGTATATAACAAGTACACATAGTAGGTATACATAATAGGTGTTTAATAAATACATAATTAAAGTTATTAGTAAAGTAGGTAAGGTAAAGTAACCACCTCTTGTCTCTGAGTGTAATTAGAAGTCCCCCAAAAGAAAGAGAAACTCTCCACCACTTTGAAGTTGTATTTTATTATTTTTTATATATTAAATTTATGTGAAAAAATTTCCTCCTCTTTGTAAAGGGTTATGCTAAGTACAATGAAGTTTTAAATTCACATAGAAAATCAACCCTTTTCTAAATTGTTTAATTTGTGGTTCATTGTTCATTTTTACCAAAAATTTACTAAACTGAAGCCTGCATGACCCACAAGTGATGACCCCTCCCCTGACAAAATCTGTTGTTCTGTATCAGTATGACTGTGAGCTACCATTTTAGGATAAAGAGTCCAATTCAACTTTGACACAAACACCAGCCTTCAGTTTACACAGCATTATAGATGGAATTCAATACAAACTCACATGGACTACCGAGTCCTTTGGAGGAAAAGGGGCCACACAGCTACTCCCTCAAGGGGGGAGCACCTCAGAACAGCTTGGCCGCTCTCTCAAGGGAAGAGCGTGCGGACCCATACCTAGACAGGCTTTTATTGGGTTTAATTTGCACAGCAATACAGGTACAGCTTATTAATCACTGTAAGGCAGTGAGGATCAAACAGTAGATAGCATACACAGAAATATTAGGGCTTCTTCTGAGTCAGGGTGTATCAGCTAAAAGGCTACAAAATTTTGGGAAACAAACTCATTTCCTGTTTGGACATTTATCATTTAACTAAGAGCATTCTTAGCAAAGCATGCTTCGCAGGATTTTACATATCCTCTCTCAGGCTTGATCACCCCAGGGGTGCCTGCCCATTCCAGCACAGGGCTGCACCGCCCTCTGTCATTGTTTCAGGCTTAAGTCAGGCAGAGGAGACAGATAGCCAAGGGAATTTTGCAGACTTCTCTCAAACTCAGGGGAGTCAAGCTTCGTCAAAGCTGAGGGGTGAGGGTCCATCACCCCCTTTCTACATAGCCCCCCAAGTCCTTCCCTGGGGCCTCCATGTGATCATGCCTGTCTTAGGCCTATTCTCCCTGGGGAATCTTACCCTCATTGACTAACTGATCAAGCATTGGGAGCCAGTTATGGATGAACTAGCAGAAGCAGTGCTCCTGCCAACGTGATAAGCTTTGTCTGCTTAGTGGCTTATGGTCTGAAGGTCGCTCACTCAGCCTTAGCCATGGGGCGTTATAGCTCCTGAAACCAGGCAGGGCAGTTCCCAACACTACTTGTTTAAGTGTTCCAGATCTTGGGAACTTGATATAATTTCTATAGTGAGAATGGAAATAAAATATTTAGTGTAAAGATTCTGTTTTTATAATTTAATATTTTCTCCAGTTATGAATGTGCATGCTCTGGAATCAGTTGAGAAAACAGCACAGTCTGTCCAGGATCATCTCAGGTTTAACTCTCCAACTCCCACGTCCTGTAAGCCTTCTCTGTTCTGAGAAAGCTGGAATGATCGATAACCCTAACATTTAACTCACGGCAGATGGAAACACGTACAAAATGGACACTTCTCTGATAGTATCCATTTGTTTGCCTTGCTTCTATGAGTGGACACTTTCATGTGGAAAGGCTTGACTTCATAAGCCAGCCCTGTGGATCATTCAACCCTCTAAGCCAAGAAATGATCCCATTCTTTAGCATAGCCTCAAATATTGTTAATATGACCTAAATGTAAATAGATCAGCTTGGATTGTTAAAGTACTTGATTTAATACTGTAAAATGCTATCACAAAAAAAGGAAGAAAGGTAATAGTTACATAAATATTTAGATTTACTTGTGAAGACATTAGAAAATATCTGCCAGGCGCAGATGTCCAAAGTGGACTCCGAACAGAGGGAGATTAGCCTCAAACCAAACAATCACAAGCAAGACAGTTACCTTTCACCCCATTACTTCTGTAAATCTGTTAAGAACTGTAATGACCAGAATAGTATTGACTATGATTTAAGTTGCCTTGGTGATTGAAATTAATTTTAAACCTTGTATTTTGCCATTTTAAATTTTTATCTTTGAAGTAATATGAAATAAAAATTAGTATAAATTAGTTGAAATACAAAATTATTTTAAAATATACATATACTTGTATGTGTATTTATATGAGCATGCATGTGTAAATAGATGTATACACATATGTATGTATGAGTGTATTATTTACTTTTTAACTTTACCCCCACCCCTAACCCTCACATAATGTATTTGTATAGCCCATAAAAATATTGGTTTCTCTAGAACAATCAAATCACCTTCTTTAGAGATCAACTAGGGGCAAGCACTAGGATCAATCTACTCCTACATCAGTAACTACTTCCCAAGAATAAACAGCGCAGGCCCACAGGGCTTTGCGATCATTTTCAAAACAAGGTCAGGTACACACAAATTTCCTTCCTGCTTTTTCAGGAAAGCAGGCATCTTTCTTCTCCTTCCCTCAGACCTTTCCCACATTTACTTTCATTCCTAGGGTTTGCCTTCCAAGCCTTCATTAAATTACTAAATTCCACTATTTGGCAACACTTTAAGTTAAGCTTTACGATAGTTTTGAAGCAAGATACAATTAGAGAAGACATAGATGACTTTTCTACCATAGAAAAGTAGAATTGTTGATAAGACAATTTAGTATTAATTGCTTAAAATAGAAATCTTGTAGACTTATAAGGCCAAATTATTAAAAATATTAGTTTTGAAAATGTATGAACAGCTGTTCATTGTAGTGCCAATCTTTAAAATATAATTCATTTCCTCCAGCCCAACATGTATGGAACTTGCAAACCATCATTCTCTTTTTTATAATAAACCAAGAGACAATTAAAAAGCAAAATACACTAAAAATCAGCCATTCTTTCTAGAGTAATCACAGGATTGAGGTTACAGGGCAAACTTTTGTCATGAACACTGGAAAGACAGATACAGGAAACCACAGCCTGCCTGGAGGGGAGGCCGCTCAGAGCAGACCCAGCAGCTTCCACCCATATCCTGAGGGGCTTTGAACCTGTAATTGACATATAGTAGGAGGCTCAGATTAGAGTAGTTGGAGAGTAAAAACGTCTGATGGATCCAGACTTAAAGGGGCCAGCACACTTTTATGCATTTTATTTCCAGGAGCCCTACCAAATATTTAATCTGAAGATGGAGAAAAGATCCTGACCTTCCACCAGGAGGGGGAAAGTTACTGTTGTGATACAGGCTCAGAGTTCTTTGTTCTCTTTATTAAGACCTGCCCTCAAGGGAAACTATTGTATCAGAGTCTAACCAACCTGGGAAATGGCAAGTACCCAACTCTAACACCTACTGGCCTTTGATTTGGGAGAAGACAAAAAATCTGAGGTCACCAAAAAACTGAGATCTGATCATAAGGCTATAGTATGCTTCCCTACCCACAGGCCTAAGACCACATCAATAGGGCTTCTGTATAATAAAAGAGGGTTAAAGCTAAAAACCAGCACACTTCAGACCTTATTTCAGGAGTCTCTGGGAAAACCCCCAAACAAAAGAGGAAACAAAAAACAAGGATACTATAGGAAATTTTAGCCCATGACCAAACAGGTTCAACAGGCAGTAAAGACACCCTTACTCTGAGTCCAAAAAATATAAATGTCTTACTACCTTACTCTGTTTACCCAATATACTATGTCTGGCTTTAGGCAAAAACTACAAGGTATGTTAGAGGGCAAACAACAATCTGAAGAGACAAAGAAAACATCAAAACTAGACTAAGGCATGGCAAACATTTTATAATTATTAGGCTAAAAATTTAAAATTACTGTGATTCATCTAGTACATTCTCATTTGAACAATGTGCAAAAACAGATGGGTAATGCAGGCAGAGATGCATTACCCATGGGTATTTTGCAGAGATGGGTATTTTGGCAGAGATGTGAAAACCTTATGAAAAATCAAAAGAAGATGCTAAGAAAAAAACAAAAAATGGCTGTATCCAAATGAAGAAAGTCTTTGATGGGTTCATCACCTTAGGCCCAAACAGATGAGAAAAAAAATTACCAAAGCTGAATATGAAATTACACACACCCAAAACTTCAAATACAGATAGATAAAGGAATAAAAAAAGGTGAAACAGAATTTCCAAGGTATGTGGAACAGTTACAAAAGGTGTAACATATATAGTGGGAATACCAACAAGACAAGGAACAGAAGAAATATTTGCAGTAATAATGACTGGTGATTTTCCCAAATTAATGGCAGATACAAAACCAGAGATCGAGGAAGTAAAAAAAAAATCCAAGCGGGATAAATCTTAAAAAAAAAAACCCTCGACATAGGCATATCATAGTGGGATCTAACTTCACAAAATCAAAGACAAAGAGAAAATCTTAGAAGTAGCCAGGGGGAGTAGGGAAACCTACCTACAAAAAAGGTAAAAGAGACAGCAGATTTTTCTTTAGAAACCATGCAAGCAGGAAGACAGTGACATAGAATATTTAAAGTGTAAAAAGAGGAAAATAAAGACACAGACTTAGAATTCTGTATCCAGAGAAATCATATTTCAAAAGTGAAAAAGAATTAGAGTATCTCAAACAAGTAAAAATTAAGATAATTTGTTACTAGTAAGCTTACTCATAAGAAATGTTAAAGATCTTTGGTAAGAATAAAAATAAAATAGGTCAGAAACTTAGATGTACATAAAGTAAGAAAGAGGGTTAGAAAAAGAATTAATGAACATAAAATATTTTATTTTTCTTAACTTACATAACATTTAAGAGTTTCTTCAAAATATTAATAGTAGTAGTACATTTAGTAAGTGTAGTTAATATGCAAGTGAAATGAATGGCAGCAATGTTGGAAGGGATTGGAGGGCAGAATAAAAAGTACTTTGTCTTAAGATACTGACACTACCTTCAAATTAGTATAGTGCTATTTGAAAGAGGATTTGAATTATATATTTTAAATATTTTATTATTTATTTTTTGTTTATTTGTTTATTTTTAGAGAGAGAGGAAGGGAGGGAGAAAAACAGAGAGAAACATCAATGTGTGGCTGCCACTAATGTGCCCCCAAATGGGGACCCGACCTGCAACCCAGGCATGTGACCTGAATGGGAATCAAACAGATGAAACTTTTGTTCACAGGCTGATACTCTACCCACCGAACCACACCAGTCAGGGGATTTGAGGTACTTTTAAATATATATTGCAATTTCTAGGACAACTACTGAAGATTTTCAAATTTAAAAATTATAACTAGTATGCTAACAGAAAACAGAATATAAAATGTTTGGTTAAAAACAAAGAAGGCAGAAAAAGAGAAGGAATAAATACATACTTACATATATATATATATATATTTATGTGTATATATATACATAAATACATAAATAAAATGAATGAAGACAATTACAAATGTAGATATGGATCCAAGTATATTATTATTACTTTAACTATGTACGGTCTAAATATACTAAATGAAAGACAGACTTTGAAAATGGGTAAAAGAAACCAAACCAAAAAAACACCCAATTATATATTATATTGTCAACCAGAAACCTATACTAAATACAAAAATATATATTAAAAGTAAAGAAACAGAAGGATATATTATGCTATCACTGATTAAGAGAACTGGAGTGTCTATGTTAATCACAGACAAAAAAAAGATTTCAAGGCAGGATAAATTATTGGTATAAAGAGTGACATTGCATAATAATAAAGGAGTGAATTATCCAAGAAAACAGCAATTCTTGATACGTAAGTACTAAGAATAGAATAGTAAAATACATGAGACAAAAACTGATAGAACTAAATGGAGAAATAGACAAATCCACTGTCACAGTTGGAAACTTCAACACCCTTCTATTGGATTAGTAATTGACAGATTCAGCATGCATAATATCATAAAGGATACAGTTGAACTGAACAGTATCATCAATTAACTGGACATAATTGACATTTATAAAATACTTTACCCAGCAATGCCAGAATACAAATTATCCTCATGTTTACATGAAACATTCTCCAGTAGAGACAACATTTCTGCTCATAAACACATGTGGTCAAATTTAAAAGAATAGACAGCGTACAATGAATGTACTCAGAAACTAGAATATAAGAGAAAGATAACTAGAAAATCTCCAAATACTTGGCTGCAAAATTATAACTTCTAAATTACACAAGTTTCAAGAAGATATCTAAATTTTTAAAATAGTTTGGATAAAATGGAAATGAAATACAACCTACGAAAAAATTTGGGATGCAATAAAAACAATGCTTAGCAGTAAATCTGTAAATGAGATTAATATATTAGAAAATAAAAAAGTTCTAATAAGCATATTTTCTACTTTGGAAACCAGAAAAAAAGAAAATATTAATACAAAGTAAGCATAAGAGTTCAGGGCAGAAGTTAATAAAATTGAAAACAGGTACCCAAGGAAAATAGTGATAAAAAAAGCTGTTAGTTGATACAAACAGTAAAATTGGTAACCACCTAGCAAGCATAGCCAGAAAAAAGGAGGTAAGATACAAGTTACTGACATCAGAAATAAAAGAGGGACCATCACTAGTGATACCAATGACATTAAAAAAATAACAAAAATACTACAAACAACTCTATGCCCAGAAATGTAATAACAGATAAAGTGTAATAATTCTTTAAACATAAACAATTAACCTAAATTCATAAAAGTTAAAGAATATGAATAAGTCAGTGTCTACTAAATGAATCAGGTCAATCAATAATGTTTCAAAATAAGAAAATAAGGAGCCCATTTGTTGCACTGGGGAATTTTACCAAAAAGTGAAGCACAAAAAATATTTATTTTTTTAAGTCTAACTTGGGAAAGAGAAGCAGAGAGAACATTTTCTAATTTATTCTATGAAGCCTCATTGCCCTAAAACCAAAGATAGACAAATAAATTACGAAAGAAAAACAAAACTATAGTGTCTCTCATGAATATAGTTGCAAATATCCTTAACAAATTATCAGCAAATCATATTCAATGATGTATTTAAAAAGCATACAACACCATCAAGTGAGATTTCTTCTGGTTATTCAAGGCAGGTTCGTATTAAAAAAATCAATTAATAGAATCTATTACATTGTTTGGCTGAAGAAGAAACGTCATATGATCATATGGATGGAGAAACAGCATTTGACAAAAAAATAACATGCATTCATTATAAAAAGTCTCGGAAAAAATAGGAATAGAAGGTAACTTTATCAACTTGGGCACCTCCAAAATCCTACAGCCAACATTACGTAAAGGCAAAAAACTAGATACCTTCCCACTAAGATTGAGGAGAAAACACAAAGAGGTCCTCTCTTACCACTCCTTTTAAAAAATGCACTGAAAGCCCTACCTCATACAATGATGTGAAAAAGGACATAAGATACTGAGAAGAAAAAAATAAAACCCACTTTGTTTGCTGCCAATATGATTATCAATGTAGAAAAACACAGAAGAACTAATAAAAATACTCGTGAACATTATAACAGGTGTTTACATCAAAGTTGCAGGGTATAAGGTTAATATAAGCCAATCACTTTCTTATGTTCTATCAATGAGCAGTGGTATTTGAAATAAAAAAAGAACATTCACATGACCCTGCCTCCAAAAAGAAATATTTGGTTAGAAATATGACAAAAATATGTACAATATGAATATGAGAGAAACTACAAACTTTGATTTAAAAAACTCTAAATAAACAACAAATTGAGAGTTATTCCATGTTCAGGGATTTGAAGTCTCAATATTGTTTAAAATGTCAGTTATACTCAAATTCATTTATAGATTTAATGCAATCCTAATAAAAATGATCAGCAAGTGGATCTTGATCAACATATTTTAGTGTCTATATAGACAAACAAATGAGTTAGACCAGTGAAGAATATATTGAAGAACAAAGTCAGAAGATTGATACCACTCAACACTCAGAAAAACTACATCTATACAGTGTAAATATTAGTGAAAGAATAGACAAAAAAAGATCAATGGAATGGAATAGTGAGCCTAGAAACAGACCCATCCAAATATATTTGACTGATCTATGACATCAGAGCACCGGAAATCCAATGGGGAAAGGACAGTATTCCCTACAAATATTGGTAAAACTGAATATCCACATATAAAAATATAAATGTAGACACAAACCATACACCTTTCCATGATGGCTCAAAATAGAACATAGAATTAAATGTAAGTGAGTAACTCTAAAACTTCTAAAAGAAAACATACGGAGAGAATAATGAATAAAAGCTTTGTGACCTCGTTTTGGCAAAGAGTTTTTAGATACAACACAAAAGCACAATCCATGGAAGGGAAAATTGCTAAATTAAAGTTCATTAAAATGTAAAACTTCTGTTCTGTGAAAGACACAGTTAAAAGAATTATAAGATAAGCCAAAACTGGGAGGAAATATTTGCAAACACACATTAGATGAAGTACTTGTATCCAAAAATAAACTAAAATTGTTGAAATTCCACAATAAGAAAATTTTAAAAACCCAATTAAAAAGTGGGCAAAAGAAATCTGAACAGACACCTCACCAAAGAAAATGTGCATAAACAAAAAATAAGCATAGAAAAATATGTTCACTATCATATGTTAATAGGGACTTGGACAGTAAAGAACTGAGATAGCACTAGAAATCTGTTAGAATGGCTAAAATCCAAAATGTAGACAGCACCTAATGTTGACTAGGATTTGTGGCAACCGGAACTCTCATTCATGGTTGTTGAAAAAAGGTACAACCACTTTGGAAGACAGTTTGACAATGTCTTATAGTGTTAACCATAATTTTACCACACAATCCAGAATCTACTTTCCTGCACATTTACTGAAGTTGAAAATATATACTGGAAAAACAAAAATTATTATTTATAATTACAAAAAACTGGAAATAATCAAGATATGCATTAACAAGTGAATTAATGAACAAAGTATGTAGGTCTATACAGTAAAATATTATTCATTTATTTTTTTAAAATGTCAATACAAAATATGAGGAATTTAAATACATATTGCTAAGTGCAAGAAGCCAGTCTAAAAATCTTATGTATTATCTAATTCCAACCTCATGGTATTCTCAGAAAGGTAGACTGTAGAAAAAATAAAATATCAGTGATTACCATGGGCTTGGTGGCAAAAAAAAGGTAAATAGTGGGACATGGGACACTTAGGACAGTGAAGCTGTTCTATATGATACTGTTAGCATGGATATATAGCATATTAATTTGACTAAAACAGTATGAATAATGAACCACACAGTAACCTATAGGCTTTGGTAATAATAATGTATTAATATTTGCTCATCCATCGTAGGAAAGGTAACACATCAAAGCAACAGAGAAACTCTAGATGGAGAAGAGACAATATTGGGGAACTTTTTACTCTCTTCTATATTTTAGTACACCAACAAGACCTCTAAGAAGTAAGTCTACCAATGTGAAAAGTCGGTACAATACTCTAAAGTCTACAATTGTAATAAAAACCAGATAAAATAATTCAAATATAATGTGACTGCAGGTCTGCCATCCCTGCCATTCATTAAACACTAACTTGTTATACAACCGTTGTGAGTGCAAACTGGAAAGCTATTATGGGTTATCAGCATCTTAAGATAATGAACCATTCACGTTGATTTTTATTCATTTTTCAATTTTCCTACAGTGACCATGGTCAATTTTCCTATTGACCATGGTGAAAAGAGATTAAGATATGGTTATATCTAACTTTAGTCCAAAACTGTAAGTTAAAAATAAAAATATTCAGAATTTCTAAGCAAGACAGTCCATAAAAGCAATGATATTTTATCTTTCATGCAGCCTAATTGAAGAGCATAGTAAAATATTTATAGAATATTTCAAACTGAAAACATTTAGTTTTATCTTTGCTTTCTTTTTTCATATTCTGAATTCAGTAATAATATAACTTGCCCTAATAAATAATGAAAAGTATTATAAAACTATTTTGTGCCTATTGCAGGCATATTTTATTTAGTAAAAAAAATAGCAAAAGAAGACATATCTGTGATGACAAAAATGGTACATTCTATTGGTCTCAGAGATTTTAGAGAAATCCATCTGAGACCATATAGTTGAATAGAATTTAGGTTCTGCAAAAAAATAAAAGGATACAAAATGAAGTACAACTTTCTGAAACGTATTGGCAAAGACATTGTTTAAATGTATTTAACACCTTCATCAGCAATGAAACAAAATCTTCTTAGTAAATTTTTTCTTGTATTTGTCAAAGCTTTTATGCATATTGCTACTAACATAATTGCATTTACTACACAATGGTTTTGTTGTAAACATATCTTTTAAAGCTCTATATTTACATACAAATAAAACTCTAAAGACTAAGAATAAAATCACATATTTTCAATTGTATATTATATATTCTAATTCTTCATGACAAAGGATTTTACTTTGTGTTCAATCTTAAAATTTTCACCTTTACTTTTATTTTCTTTGACCTTTTATATAAGATGGGATTCTACTATCTCAAATCAAATTATGCTCATCAACTAAAATCAGATTACGTCTCACTGAAAGAAATATGATTGATGTAATATGACAAGGGCAGCCAACTATGACACGTCAGCTTCAAAACATGAAATGCCCCTGTAGATAAAAATAAAAATAAAGTACCAGTTTCAAAGGGCTTTAAGAAAATAAATTTAGATTTCTCCACAATAACAGCAAAGATTCTATTATATTTTATTAAGAATTACAACACTCATTAGCAAATACATTGCAGTTTTCTAAAATATAGAGCAAATGTAAAAAATAACAAGTTGAGTCTCATTAAAATGCATTTAATTAAGTTTCATCTATAAGAAAATATTTAAAAAAGTAACTTGAATGAAAACAATTTTAACTACAAAAAACAAATTACCAGTTATATAGTGTCTTTAATTAAATGTATGCTGAGATAAAATCCTCATGTTCGACTTGGTTTTCTGAACAACACACATTCTGATATGCGCTTTACTTTAAGAATTAAAGGCTACAATTAATATTTGTAGAAATTACACAAAGTAAGGAACAAATAATAATACATTAAAATATTCTTATTGTATTTTCCATTACCATTTAACCCTCTCCCCTTGCCATGAGCACACTGTTGTCCATGTCCATAAGTCTGTTTTCCTTTTTCTCAGTCCCTCCAGCCCCTAATCTGCCCCCCACTCATAGCTGTCAACCTGCTCTCTATCCATGTGTCTACCTCTTTTGTTTGTTAGTTCAGTTCAATAGATTCCACATATGAGTAAAATCATATGGTATTTGTCTTTCTCTTGCTGGCTTATTTCATTTAGCATAATGTTCTCCAGGCACCTTCATGGTGTCACAATGGGTAAAATTTTCTTCATTCTCTACAGTGAAGTTGTAGTCCATTGTATAAAAAATCTCATAGTCTTTTTTCCACTCATCTACTGATGGACATTTGGGCGTCTCCAAATCTTGGTAATTGTAAATAATGCTGCAATGAACATAGGGGTGCTTATGTTTTTTTGAATTGCTGTTTTGGGTTTCTTTCAATAAGAAGTTATTATCCAAAGTATATAAAGAACTTATAAAACTCAACATCAAAAAAACAAACAATTCAATTTAAGAATGTGCAAAGGGCCTGAATAGACGCTTCCCCAAGAGGACATCCAGAAGACCAATAGACATATGAAAAGATTTTCAACATCACTAGCCATCAAAGAAATGCAAATTAAAACCACAATGAGATATCATCTTACACCTGTCACAATGGCCATCATTAATAAATCTACTAAAACAGTAAGTGCTGGGGAGGAGGTGGAGAAAAAGGAACTCCAGTGTAGTGTTGTGGGAAGGCAGACTGGTGCAGCTGCTGTGGAAACAGTATGGAGATACCTCAAAATTTAAAAATGGATCTGCCTTTTAACCCAATAATATGCTTTTAAAGTAACGGAATCCCATAATTCTAACTATTTTGGAAAACTGAAATTTAAATGCTCTAATTGTGATATTTTGCTTTAAAATATGTGTCTATATTTTTTCTCAAATATTCTAAACTTGATTCTAGAATTCATCTTTTTTCCTTTATCCCCCCTCCTTGCCTTAAGCTCTCCATATGCTCCAAGTATATTAGAATATAAACACAGCTTAAAATTAATTAATTTGCATAATCTCATGATGTTTTATATAAAGTATCCACGAGAAGTTGACTTGCCCATGGTTACACAGCTAACCAAAGTGATTATTCTAACATTTACTGTTTGAAAAATATATGGTCTTTTCATTATAAGAAGAAGCAATCAGGATATGTTATATAAACTAACATACTTACATTTTGTTAAACATGTGAACAATCACATGATTTTCATAGAATTAGATACAGGGTATTCTGAATTATTTATTCACAAAGAATTATATTTTAAATGTGCATGCATATACACACACAGAGCCACACATAAGAGTAAAGGTATAGTCCAAAAATCTAGCCCCCATGACTATCCTTTAGTGACTTTTAGAAACATAAGGGAATATGTAAGTGCAATGGTGTATATATTGCTAGGTTATAGTTAAAAAGGCATAGAGGTAACATAAAACAGAAAATAATGCACTTTTATAATAATCCAAAGCTGGTACCACTATATTCTCAAGCTGTGTTGAAGGAAATAGAAGACAAAGCCATTAAATCTGCATTGTAATGTTCTTATTTCCTCTTTTGTAGGAGATTACTATAATATATTCAGCCAGCTGACTTTTCAGAAATTCTCTCTATAATATAGCAATAATAATAATGATGATACTACAGTTTTATAGAGTGTTTGTCTTCCAATACGCTCCGTGTTTATGCGCGTCGCCTCGTTCATTGCAACAACGATCCTGTGAAGACTGTGAGTCGGGGCATTTATCTTCCTTATGTGCCACACACATAAAGGCAGCCAAGTGAACCTAAATGACTTACAGAGTCCTTCGCAGAATTGAAGTTGCAATCTGGGCCTAGTGATTTTCAGTATTTCCCACTTTTTGGAGAATTAGTCACTTCATTCCATGTGTCCTGCTAACAGGTTGTTATGTCTTGCAAATAAAGGATGCCCAGTTAAATTTTAATTTCAAAGAAAAAAAAACAGGTATTTATTTACTGTATGTTTGCATTATTTGGGACACACTTATACAGAAAAAAAGGTTGTTTACGTGAAATTTCTGTGTTTTTTCTGGGAATTCGACCTGATAACCAGAACCAAAATATAATAACAACTACATGATTGACTTAGTGACAGAGAAAGAAGAAATACACTGGCCATATCCAAAGTGAAAATGCCTGTCCTGAAAAAATCCTACCTACCAAAAAGGGAAATAAATAGTCTACAGAATGGGAGCAAATGTTTTCAAAACACAAATCCTGTGAAAGAGATTTATCCGTAATGTATAAAGAATTCTTACACTTGATTATGTAAGATGGAAAATGCAATTTAATATTTGGGCTTAAATTATTGAAAAAAGTAACTTTAATAGTTATTTCTCCAAAGATATTTAATAACCAAGTAGCATTTGAAAAGATAGTCAATATGATTGGTTTTAGGAAAATTCAAATCAAAACCACACAACATAGTACTTCGCATCCACAAGGATAGCTATAGCTTTAAAAAGGAAATGTGTTGGCAAGGTGTGCACAAATTAGAACACTCATACATTGCTGATTACCTGTGAAATGGTACAGCACTTCGTAAATTCTGGACAGTGTCTAAATGTTAAATACGACATTATGATGTGACTCCTTAATTCCAAACCTTTTATGAACCCATGAAAAATGAAAATATATGCTCACAAAAGTATTTTTACTTGTATTCCATGTATATATATTACTCACAGTAGCTAAAAACCAGAAACAATACAAATGCTCCTTTGATTGATGGAGAAATAAATAAAATGATATGTTATTTGGCAATAAAAATAATGTACTGGGTTTCTTCTTGGGGTGATCAAAATATTCTAAACTTCAACCATAGTGATGGTTTCACAACACTGTGACCACATTAAAGTCATTAATTTAAATATTATAAATCAGTCCATTTTATGAAATGTGAACAATAACTAAATAAACATTTTTTTAATTAAGAAAGCAAATGATTTTAAACAAAGAATGTCCAGGATATCTTCTCTCTAATGTGGGTAAGAACAATTTAGTTGTAATAAATATTGGTCTCTGATTGTCATGAAGAAGAACCCTGCTATCACAAAGTATTTAGAGGAAAGCACATGGGGGTTCATGGGTGGAGAGGTTAAACAGAAGAATGTGTGATTAAACAAGTATAGGATATGTTAATGGTAGAATCTAAACAGTAAATCTATTAGTGTCCACTATAAAATTCTCTCGTTTATTGTAATTTAAAAATATTATAATAAAATAATCTTTAGAAAGATATGCATTAATATTTAATAGTAGGTTTTCCACTGGTCCTGTTCAACTACTTAATAATGTTGACAAATAAAAATATTATTTGGGAGGATTTTGAGAGAAATAAACACATTTATTTTATAAACATGCTTATAAATGTTGTTAGTTATTTTACTTTTCAAGTGGGTGACCTTACTTTTCAATTTGTTCAGGACACTCCTAACTTTTTCTTATGGGTCTAGCATAATATAATAGTGCCATCACTCATTTTAATTTCAAGCATCTAATGTGATACCTTACACAGTAAGAGGTTAGAATTACATGGATGCTTTTTTTTTAGGTTCCACTTACAGGTGAGATCATATGATATTTGTCAGTCGCTGCCTGGCTTACCTTGCTTAGTGTAACACTTTTCAGTTCCATTCATGCTGCCTTGAAGGGTAGAAGCTCCTTCTTCCTTTCTGCTGCATAGAATTCCATTGTGTAAATGTACCACATGTTTTCAATCCACTCATTTACCGATGGGCACTTAAGCTGTTTCCAGCATACAGGTAGAACCTAATAAACAAAACAAACAAACAAGGAAAGTATAACAGAGACATTGAAATTAAGAACAAACTAACAGTAACCAGAGGGGACCGGGGAGGGAAGTAATGAAATAAAGAAGGGAAAGGGTGGTCAAAGAACATGGAGAAAGAACCCATGTAGAAAGCCAAAGGAGGGTAGGATTGAGGGGGTAGATAGGGGTGGGTAGGGTGGGGGAAGTGGTGGCAGGAAAATGGAGACAACTGTATACAAATGTTAATTAAAGTTATTATTAAAAAAAAGAAAAAAGAATTACATGGATGCTAAGAATCTATCTAGTCTTAAAATTAATGTTTACCATTTATTGGCATTCCTTATAATTTCAAATTGTGAAGATAGGATCTATTTTCTACATCACTCAGTTGGAGTTAAATTTTTGTATATTATTGTTCTTTTAATTGAATACATTCAAATTTTACTTGATATAATGCTTCGAAACACAGATGTATTCAATTTTGCATGAATTAATATTTATTTACCAGCTAAAGTAGTGTAAATAAAACAGTATAAAATGACTGGTTACAAGATACATTCTGTAGATTAATGGGCAATTAAAAATACATGATTCTATAACACAGTTTATTAATTAAGAGAATTGTAAAATATGAGGGGAAACCCAAAACAGTCTGAAATTTATTTATAAAAATTTTTGTATTTATTCTCACATGTTTAAACTTCAGTCACCTTTAAAGTACTCTTCATTTGATGCAATAAACCTATTGAGAGATTTTTTCCACTGCTCGAAACAGTTCG
Organism: Artibeus jamaicensis; assembly: GCF_021234435.1. NCBI lineage: Eukaryota > Metazoa > Chordata > Mammalia > Chiroptera > Phyllostomidae > Artibeus > Artibeus jamaicensis. Next base: position 11,818,009 of record NW_026521823.1, on the reverse strand, counting down.
TGAATTCATTGATTTTGACACCTTTTAGTTCTTCTGCCATTTTTTGTTTCACCTCTTCCACATCAGCAAAATGTTTCCCTTTGAGAACTTTTTTTCATCTGGGGAAAGACCAAAGCCACTTGTGGTGAGATCAGATGAATAAGGAGGTTACAGCATACCACTGTTGGTGAAAAACCGCTGAACACTCAGTACAGTGTGTGGGCAGGTGCACTTGTAAATCACCCATCATGAAATGGGCAAGCACATTGAAAGAGTCTGAAAAAAAATTCACTGAAGCCAAATGCAGCCTCTCACAACAACCCCATCTGGTACAGTGACACAATGGGTTCCTAGAACACCCACCTAGTGAAGGAAGCCTGTACTGCAAGGGTCCCACCCTCCAGAACATAACATTGTTTTGGGGGTTCTCCTTCATATGTTCAGTATGTTGAACTGAGTCTCTCAAAAAGGTATGTGGAAGTCCTGACCCCAACTCCTGTAAACAGGGCCGTTGCAAATGTAACTAGTTAAATTTAAATGAAGGAGTGGTAGATTAGTTTGGGCCCTAAACCAAATACAACTTGTGTTCTTATAAGCAGAGGAGAGTCACAAAGACACATAGGAGCTAACACTGTGTAAAGAGTAAGGTGAAAACTGTAGTGATGTGTCTACAAGCTCAACAACACCAAAGATTGACCACAACCATCAAAAACTAGGAGGAAGGCTTTGAACAGGAAGATACTCCTTCAAAAACTGGGGGAATCAACCTTGGCAGCATCTTCATTTCAGATGTCCAGCCTTCATACCTGTTGTTTTAAACCATCAGGTATGTGTTAATTTGTTATAGTAGTAACCCTAAGAAACCAAATATACATACAAACACACACAATGCACATATAAATATATACATACATTGTTATATATAATATTAAAATAATATAGGAGATTGCATATATTGGTGTATATATACATACGAACACATATAATTATAAAGTGTTCAGCTCATTTGAATTACAAATCAGGCCAGAAAGAAAATGCTTATTTATACATAGCAGTATATGCATATTATAAATTCAAAGGTGTGATTTTTCAAATACACAAAACTTGAAAAAAATTTCAAATCTAACATGAAGTTAGCTGATGTTATTTTATTTTGCATATATTTACATTATGACATCCTAAATGCTTCAAATAGGAAAACTGTATATAATGTAGACCTAAAGAGTTTTGAGAAGATAATTTTCAAAGCTCATTAGTATCCCAGAATCATGAAAATATTTTAGCATGCTTTATAATAGTTTCACCAGTTTCATTCTGACAGGTCCTGAAGAAAGATGCAATCAGAAAAGAACAAACACAAAAGCAAACTAACACCAATATATTTACAATATTGATAATACATATCTAAATTTTCAAAGTACAAGGCTAAAGTATCTAGCATAATGACTCAGGAAAATTTATTCTTGATTGATTAAATATGTAAATAAATGATTCAACTCAAATACATTTGTATAAAAATTTTACCATTATTATAGCCATTAAGAAGAAATAATTATGTTAAGATGCACAATTTTGTTAATAATACCTTATATAAACCATATTCCTTAGATTTATATACAAAAATATCATTTTACAGCCAACCTGACTTTAAACCTACTGAAATGTAGATTTGTTTTCTGTTTGTATACATGCTCAACCATTTTTTGACTTTTTAAAAAACTGCTTGTAATTTTCAAGTATATTTATATGGATAAAATATATTTGCAATAACTATTTCCATTGTACTGGAAATCAATGACTTTTAGTTTTCAGAGAATATTTTATACATAGATATGGTATATAGAAATCTAAATAACTAGTAAATTCAATTATTTTATTTGTAAGCAATATCAAATTTGTTAATTTCTTAATATAATTCCATCATACCTTATAGACATTTATATAGCAATATACTCAAACACACACTGTAGGTAGTGTGTATATATATGTGCATGCATGTGTATGTATGAACATAGTGTGTGTTTTGTGATATATGGGCATGCGTGTTCAATGTCCACTTAAAAATGTTCCTCTTTTCCAGAGGATACAGTTCTTTCAATACATTGGCAATTGGTAACTACTAAAATAACTTTAGACCATTTTTAACAAATGGGTTTTTAATGTTTAATAATTTTTCCTCCAATTATATCTTTTCTAAGTATATTTCTCAAAAATAGAGACTGGAAACTAGTCAGAAAGATGCAAATCTATAGGTATCATGTTAAAGCCAGTCAGAAGCATACTGTGAACCAGTGTTAAGTTATACACCAGAGTGGCTTCAAAACTGATTATCAAACTGTGTAAGGATAACTGAAACCCGTGACAGAGTAAACACTGTGTTAGGATAATAGGGTGCTGCCGGGGCGAATGCCTTCCAGCTGAATCATTTTTCCATTCCTAGAAGATTTTGAAATGGAGAATTAAGCATTATCTACCCCAGGGTTACTCAGTCAGAATGTATTTCTGCAGATGAGCTTGCTGATATGACACAGAAATGCACAGTGATAAGTCTCACGGAGTCCCAGAGCTTGCAGGCATGAGCCCTGCAGGTTGAGCAGACACGGTCAATGCTACACCCTCAGATTGCTCTAGACTGCGACAAATAGAAAACACCATGCAGCCATAGAACAATACCTGATGGAAAACTAAGCCAAGCTGTATTATATGTGGTGTCTTATGATACGATTGAGAAATGAATCCCTTAGGGGGACTGTGGAGACTTTCATAAATATGTAAAACAGTTAAGTCTTCAGAAAGTATATTACTTTGTAGGATTAGATTTAGAAATGGGAAGACTATAACTGTCTTACATATATGAGCTTTGTGACTAAAATTAAGACTTTTGATAGCACACGTATAACGGCAAATAACAAATCAGATGATATGTAATCTATGATTGGCTTTTAGCCAGTGTACTTCTAGCATTAGTTATTATCAGTTCAACCAAATCGAATGACTTAACAATTCATGCTTTCTTCAATTAAAAAAAATACAAAGAAATTTCTATTTTTCCACATAGAGTTGTTCATTTGGAGGGTATTTTATGTTGATTTTTAAATCATAGCCTCACTTCCCACAGCTTTCAGTACACAAAGAGCATCCTTGCTTTAGTCCATAATACAAGTATTCTCAGATAAAGCAGACAATTTCAAGTTTAATTCAAGCAAATCATGTATCAGATGATTATTTATTCTACTTCTTCAAATTGTATTAAATATCCCAAACTGAAATGTAAATGGTTTTAAATAATTTGTTTTTAGAATTACGCCTATCCTCAAATCCATGCACAGATAGATTCACTCACATCCATGAAAATAATTATTTCTTATTATACAATTCTGAAAATGAACTCTCTTGAGTTATAAAACAATGAAACAAATGCATGTGCAATGCTTTATTTATTCAACTCTATTATATTCATCAAGTTGAGCCTCATCCTTGCAACAGGCATCGTAGTGCTTTGAGGATAACAGGAGCTAAAAAGTGTTAGCCTAACTATTCAGGTTAACCACACAGGAGCGTACTGTATAAAATTGAGAAAATGTTGATAATTTATATAAATGTACTGTGGTGATTTGTATTGTACTATACAGAAGTGTTGATACAACAGATAATTAAATATAAATGCCAAAGGATTCTTATAGATTTTGTATACTACTCCAAGGAGAGGAAGCAGTACATTTTTTATTTATTTTTTAAATTTTATTTAGTTATTTTTCAAGTACAGTTTTTTGTCTATTTTTCCCATCCAAGCGCCCCTGCCCCATGCTCCCCACCTCCCTCCCATTTCCTCCCCTCCAGTCCTCATCCCTGTGTCTTTCATACTTGTTCCTCAAAATCCCTCCCCTTTTTTCCCCTTAAATTCCCTTCCCTCTCCCCTCTGGTCACTGCCCACTTGTTCTGTATTTCAGTGTCTTTGTTTTTATTCTGTTTGCTTGTTTGTTTTGTTGTTTAGCTTCCTGTGAAAGGTGAGATCATATGGTATTTGTCTTTCACCACCTGGCCTATTTCACTCAGCATAATGCTTTCCAGTTCCATCCATGTTGTTGCAAAGGGTAGTAGCTCCTTCTTTCTCTCTGCTGCATAGAATTCCATTGTGTATATGTACCACAATTTTTTGATCCATTCATTTACTGATGGGCACCTAGGTTGCTTCCAGCTCTTGGCTATTGTAAATTGTGCTGCTCTGAACATTGTGGTGCATAGGTTCTTTGAAACTGATGTTTTAGGGTTCTTAGGATATAATCCTAGTAGTGGAATTACTGGATCAAAAGGCAGGTCAATTTTTAGTTTTCTTAGAAAATTCCATACTGTTTTCCATAATGGTTGTACCAGTCTGCAATCCCACCAACAGTGAACTAAGGACCCCTTTTCTCCACACCCTCTCCAACATTTGTTGTTTGTTGCTTTGTTTATGATAGCCATCCTGACTGGTGTAAAGTGGTATCTCATTGTGGTTTTAATTTGCATCTCTCTGATAGCTAACGATATTGAGCATCTCTTCATGTGTCTCTGGATGTTCTGTATGTCCTCCTTGGAGAAGTGTCTGTTCAAGTCCTTTTGTCATTTTTTAATTGGGTTAGATGTCTTCTTAGAGTGGAGTCATGTAAGTTCTCTGTATATTTTGGAGATTAAAACTTTGTCTGAGATATCATTGGCAAATATGTTTTCCCATACAGTTGGTTTTTAAGATAAGGTCTATGAATGCACTTTATAAGTGAGAAAAGATATGAATGATTCTGAAATTAGTCCTGGCTGGTGTGGTTCAGTGGATTTAGTGCTGGCCTGTGAAACGAAGGGTTGCTGGTTTGATTTTCAGTCTAGGGCACATGCCTGGGTTGCAGGCCAGGTCTCCAGTAGGGGGCTCATGAAAGGCAACCACATATTGATGCTTCTCTCTTCTCCATCCCTCCCCCTCTGTAAAAACAAATAAAATCTTTTTTAAAAAGTCTGATTTTTTTTGGAAATTTATCACATTGCTTTTCTCAGTAACATGAAAAAAAGATATTTGAAATTATTGATTTTTCCTATTAAAATGTCTAGAAAAAAAGATTCAGTAACAAATATAATTTAGAAGTCTTACATGTCAGAGACAATGATTAGAGTCAGTTAATTATTAAATAATTACAATTACTGATATCAAAATAATATACATAGGGAAGCAATAAAAGATCATAAGAACATGCTTGATCAAATGGTTTGAATATTCATAAACTCTAGGAATATCATTAATATTTAAATTAAAAGAGTATAATAATATAATTGTCAGACATTTGGAATTTTTACGTAAACTTCTTGTAAAATAATACATGAATGTATGTGCCAGATTATGTTTGCATTTCCATCAGATCTCCTTCTCTGGTGTCCCCTTATTTTGGTCTCTTGCCCATCCAGATATAAAGCAGAATGGTCCTTTCCTACTTGCATGCAAGTAGGAAAGGACATATGACTAGTTCTGGTGAAGGTAGAATGATGGTAGATAAGAACTTCTGTTTCAAAGTAGTTAACTGACAGTTTGAGACTTTCAAGCAGGTTTCTCACCATCTGTGGTTATAAAAAGGCCCGGTCTTCCAGATGATTCAGCTACAAGATGGTAGGTCTCCCTCAGACTGCATCCCAAAATGACTATGTGGAGTAAAATCATCGACCAAGCCGTGCTAGATTCATAGAAAAAGTGTCTACTAAAATTGTGTTGTACCGAACCACTAAGATTTGGGTCATTGGTCATCACACAATAATATAGCCTAAGCTGACTCATTCACAAGATATTCAGTAACTGCAATGAGTCTAATCCACCTCCGGGTAAAGAACATACCTAGACATATATTCCTCACGCATTGAACAATTTTTAAAATCAGTGAGAATCAGCATTTGACACTGTAATTCTACCCCTTTAATAATCTCATGAAACATGACTATTTAAAGTAATCAAAAAGTCACTAACTAGATCAATACTTAGGTATTTAAAATAGCTAAAACATTCAAAAGAGAAACACTCACACAATTTTTTTAAAGTAGCACACAATGTGTTCATTTTGTCTGCACACATAAAATAACTAAAATAATTTCAAAAATAAAAAGATAAAAATGATTTAATAGGTGTAGCATTCATAAATATTTATTCCTATGTAACATAAAGGTGTGTGTGTGTGTGTGTGTGTGTGTGTGTGTGTCCTGATACCACCAACCACAATTTGATAGGGAAAACTTGGAACAACAAGCTAAAAAAGAATTTGTGCTACCTTGAAAAATTTCTACAAGGAAAGAGAAATTATTTAGAACAAGAAACAGACATGAAGGTCATTTCTTCATGTACAGGTTCAGTGAATGATGACCTGCTTTTGAAGAGTTTTCCTGCAAATCAAGAAAAAATGTTATAAAGAAATCACAAGAGTGTAATGAATTATGGTGAGAACGTGACGAACAACTATGTGGCACTGCTCACGAAAGAATTCAGTGCAAAGGGAAGCTGGATACAGAAATTTATCCATTAGAAATGCCCTTACTACCAATCTAGTTTATTGGTGTCCTTGAAGAGATATAGGTAAGAAATGGGGAAGGGAAAGTGATATATTGACTATTAACTTGAAGTCCTTGTAAAAATCTCAAATATTTGGGAATTTAGTAACAAAAAGAATTTTGAAAATGTATATTACATGCAAAAGGACCTATCCCTGGTCCTGTCCAGACTGAGGATCCAGTATGAGGAGACTGCCCTTGTGCAGTAAACTTAGTGTCCTAGCAATTGTTTTTTATGTTTTACCATTTCAAATATCAATTATGAAATTAATATTTTAAAGAATGCATAGAATGTCTTATGTTGTGTCATTCTAAAATATGTAAAAATTTAAAATAATTTTGAAAATTTTAAATTCTTATAAGATAATAATGATGCACTATTGAAGTCAAGCTTATTGAGGGACTATGATATCACAGCCCAGAAATCTTGTGGCCCAAACCTATTACTACATCAAATTCATATTCAAGGTGACTGTGTGTTTACCTATGAGAATGTATGTATCTGTATGTGCATGTTTATAAGTACCTGTGTGTGCTGGGATGTAACATATATAAATATTTTATGATATATCATTTTATCTTAACAATGGTCTGTTTTTAATCTATTTGTGTAAAATATGAAAGACTGTAATAAAGTATTCATATTTCACAGCAAGAAGAAGTCACAAATAAACAATTTTCCAAGTTATAATTAAGAGAAAAAAGTTTCCCTCTTATGAAAAATATTTTTAAGTATTTCCTTTTTTAAATAAAGGACTAGCTGAACTACATGCATGTATGTTCATGGATGATAGCAAACAAAGGGTAAAGATGGTCACCACCCCCCCTCCAAAATGGTAAAACTTAATTTACTTGGAAAGTCAAAAGAATAAGCAGTGAGGCAAGTCAGAAAGGATTGCCTAACAGTAAATAGTAAAAATAGTGTTCTCTTTGCCTACCTCACAAGTGACCCAGTGAGGTGAGGTAGCTTATTACTGATCTTTTGTATACTTTGACATTTATCTAATGGATATATGGACAAATAGAACTTACCTCTTAAATGTGCATTGTGTAGTGATAAAATTATTGGCATGTTAATTTATAATGGGGAAACTGAAACCTAAGGAGAACACAAGTGTTACGTAGTGTACATTTTACTCATCAGCAATTTCAAGTTCGAACCAGGTTATCTCAGTGTCAGATTCACAAAAAAAGCATAACCTTTAGAATGTTAAGGATCAGATCTATGTCTGAATCCTGAATCCCATGTCAGTAACTTCAATATGTACATGTTATTTATCTGGTTTTTAAGGTTTCATTTAGAAATTCTGTATAAAAAAGTTATGTTAAAATATATAATGCAAATTTAAAAATATGAGAAAATTTTTTTAAAATTTCTTTGACTGGCTAAGAGAAGTAATCCAGTCAGAGAAAGATAAATACCATATGATCTCATTCATAGGTGAAATCTAATGAACAAAATAAGCTGACAAACAAAAAAAGGACCAGACTCATGGATACATGGAACTGAGAGACAGTTGTCAGAGGGAGGGAGGTGGAGCAAGGGGGAGGTAGGAGATTAGCCAAAGAACATATGTGCATATATGTGTACCCCGGGTGGTGCAGGCCAGCATGGAGGTGGGCAAAGGGGGCAAAAATGGGACACATCTGTAATAGTGTCAACGATAAAAAACATATGAGTCTGATATATAAGAATCTGGGAGGAAGATATATATCTTTTAGCATAGAATCTTTCCCCTGATAAGTACTTACAAATAAAAGTTATATTTTTATGATTATCACTGCAAAATGTTGTTCTTCTCTACTCCATTGCTGTTCTTCAAATAATGAACAAACATCTTAATATGCCAGAAAGTTCCTCTGGTATGGGAAGTGTGTAATTTTATAAAGGGACTCATCACTCACCTGCTGAAAAACAGGTTCTGAGAGCTGAGAAAGGAACAGCAATGATAAAACAGAGTTTCAGGTACCAGAGGAAAAAAAAGCCAAAATTCACCTTTAATTTTGCTGACATTTCTAACAATTTCAAATGGACATCTGGTGGCAATAAACGAGCACGACAAAGAACCATGTTTTATTTTCCGCAGATAGTAATTAGAGAGGCTGTGATAAGACCTGGGAATAAATATAGATGTTTAAATGAATGACATTTTTAAAACTTTAATTATGTCTATTTTTCTTTTCATTTTGTGATTTTACATGATTCAACAGGTCAGGCTGCTTGTTTTAAGTGCTTTTTTAAAAAATCAAGGTTTAATATTTTAGTAAGGTGAAATAATTGCTGGTGCTATGAAAGTACCTGCTGAGAATACAATTCCTTTATAAACATCTAAATGCTTTCCTGTAATTGCAGTTATATCATATATTTTAAGTAGTAGGCCTGTCAAATAAACTTGAACACCATGTGTTGCCTTTCACCATGATATCCCTTTTAACATATTTTTCTACAGTCCATCTCCCAAATTAATGGTTCCCATAATCTGGATCTATATAAAAGAGGAAGAAATGTCAAATCCCTCTACTAAACCAAAAATGTATTTTTAGTTTAAATCATAGAAATTATAACAGGCCAATATGTTTGTTTTTTATAAATAATAAATAAATATAAAATAGCAAGTAACACTAGTATTCTGGTAACCTTAATTAAGATTTTATCACCTCAGGCTTTTAATATACAAATATTCAACAAGTAGTCACATAAAACCATGACATTAAAGGTCAAACTAAAATAAAACAACAAGAACAAAATCAAAAGAGTTTACAGATAACATTTGTCAGTCATTTCCACTTATTTCTCATAACAGTAAGCAAATTAATAAAAGAAATTTAGGGCAGTGACCTTTTCCTTCTCTTTCACCCTTAGTTTTCATTTTGTCTCCTAAGAGCCATGCTTTACTCAAAAATCTTAAAATAGTTGAGGTTATAAGTCATTCACTGACTACGATCTCATCTCTGCTAGTATTGATTATCTTTCCTGTTGGCAGTAATCATATGAGTTGATTACAAAGAGTAATTCAAATTTGTTCTCACCTTGTTAACTGTGGGTAGGTGGAGAACAAGCTGGCCTTGAAATGCTCTAGTTTTCTACTTGAAGTTCAAGAAGTTCAAAAAGAACTGAATTACCTTGTCTTCTTTCCCAGAAAGCTTTTCTTTCCCCAATTTGTTTCAGCCATTTGGGAAAGTCAATACATTACTCACATTTTCAGAGGTAAATATACTTTTTAGTATATCCAACTGGAATGGAGAGAATTGCCAGAAATAAGTAAAAATTACCCTTGAGCAGTTGGCCAAAATTGATCCAAGCCCAGTTCTGTAGTCCTACTTCCTAGACAAACACACAATTCTTTTTAAATCTTACTTTTACATTAAAAATTAGGTGGTTATGAGTTTCTGGATCACTATATGTTAGGGACCAAAAATGCATTTAAACTCAAAAGAATGTTGCTACCTTCAGAGAACCCCTCACATGTCTGTAGAAGCTACTTTCTAGCCCTGGTCAGAGTCTACTACTGTCTCTGTCTCTATCACCTGATGCTGACTATGAGGTATGCCTAGCACGAGATATCTAGGTCAACAATTTTTATTTTTTCCCATGGTGCAAATCTGTATATAAGAAGTTTCTCAATTACATTTAAAACACAGTCTGTTGGATTTGAATAACTTCACTTTCTCTCAAAGTATACTATGGGCTGTGTTACACTAGTGGTAGAAAAAAAAAAGTGGGAACAAAGATGAATGTTAACATCTTAGACTTCAGTGGTAGTAAGTAGAGCCTGATGCACACAATAGCTTTTTCCACATGTGGAAATAGTTTCAAATATGGTATTAGAGCAATGTATTAAGTTGGAAGTTTGGAGAAGAGCAGGAAACTTTTGTCACTCGATTTTAGGAAAGATTTATTGAGCTTTACTGAGCACAACCAACATCCTTATTGTTGAATAAAACTGGGTAATCAGAATTTATTTAGATTATACACTTGGTGTGGTTTTGGAAAACTGGTACTTTCACATGTGATTTCTCTACAAAGCCTGTATATCACAGTGCCTAGTTAAATCACTTATGAAAGCAAGAAATACAGAAATAGCTTACAGACCTTGAAGTACACCAGTGATATCCAATGGCTCTGTGCTATTTATTACTCAGTTGTCTACAACTGAAAGTACCTGAATGGGCCACCTAGAAATCCTTCTGGATTATTATGGTGGGTTACATATACCATTGTATGCAAATAATATCAATAGCAGGAAGAGAAAATAAAGAAAAAAGAAAATTAGCTTTGAGTCCAGTTATTTTCATCACTACACTAACTGTGAAATAATATAATTCAGACTTTCCTGCCTAGCAGGTCAACAACTCTAACAGCAGCAAACCTTGTATATTGCACAACAGCTTCCAATTTCTAACTGAATTCCTGGATTTGTTTCCATTTTTAACTGATTAAGATTACTACCAATTCATTGTCCATTAATATATAGTTGTCTCATCATTTTTTCAAAAGTCCTACTAGTTCTCGTCACAGAAGATATATAAAAGTTGTGGTTACAGGGATCTTTTTCAAGAGGCACTACTTTGTTCAGGTGTATGTGTAAGAAGTAGTATTTCACTAGTTTCCTGAATTTAGCTGACTCTGAATTATCAGTCAATAGTCACTTTATTTAACATGAACTGTAGGCTTACCCTTCCAATCTATATGTTTCACATTGTGAATATATAAAGTTCTGTTTTCTATTAGAGCCAGAAAACTATGTAATGCCTGAACAGGTCTATGAGCCTAAAAAGAATGGACACAGAATGCTGAGAGTATCTGTATCCACACATTTTAATTGCCGAGACTAAAAACAAAGGCCATCTAGGTCCATAGAAATAGAGTTGTTCTAAGAAATAATTACCACAGGCAATGTGCAAAATGATTTCATTGCTATTTTTTTGACAGGGAGATCTTCCAAACTATAGGCAGCTATCACTGTTTATTCACAAGGACTTATTAAATTACAGTTTACTCAGAATGGTTCACATCATGACTCTTGCCCCAGGTATTCACCATTCCTAAACTATTATGTTATAAATGTTGCCTGATTTCAATCAGCTTTCAGCTTTAACTGACACACTTTCAAATACTTGATCTCAACAGTAAATTAATGGATCAGAAAATGTGGTACATTTACATGATGAAATACTATGCAGCAGACAGAAAGAAGGAGCTCCTACCCTTTGGGACAGCATGGATGGATCTGTAGAGCACTATGCTAAGTGAAATAAGCCAGGCAGGGAAAGACAAGTACCATATGATCTTACCTGTAAGTGGAACCTAATCAACAAAACAAACAAGCAAGCAAAATATAAGACATTGAGACATTGAAATTAATAACAAACTGACAGTAACCAGAGGGGAGGTGGGAGGGGACAATGAGTGGGTAAGGGGGTATGGTTTTTAGGAATATGTATGAAGGACACATAGACAAAACCAAAAAGGGGTGGGATCAAGGGTAGGAAGTGGGAGCGGCTAGAGTGCAGGAGAGTGGTCGGGGGGGAAACGGAGACAATTGTACTTGAACAATAATAACAAAAATACTTGGTCTCAGACACAAACTTTTTATAAATATCTTCTGGTGAATGTCCCCATCTGAGACACTACTAGGGCTTTGCCCATAATATTCTATTTACTGATGTAGTTTTCTTAATCAATAGTTATTCACCTATTTTTCTCAAGGAGTCAATAGTCAATAGTCAATAGTACTATTTAACATGCTGAAAAGAAACAATTTTTTTACTTTATAAACTATGAGATGAGACACATGTTAGGAAATATTTGAACACAAATAGAGAGTTGATAGAGTTGCTGATACAGGGTACAGACAGGGGGGCCCCAAAAAAGATTTGGAATGGTGTCCAGAATTCAAAGTGTATAGAAATATTGGAGAGACATATAAGATGTCCTCACTGCCCCCCCCAGGGGGAAGGGATGAATGGAGCCAGGCCATTGAGAGCTGTTTTGCATAGCAACAGTTTTGCAGCTAACCTCTGGAATGATTATTTAACATATCTATAACCTTTAACTGGTTTCATAGATATGTTAAATAGCAGTGGCCAAGTTTGGGGCCGAGGCAGAGGGGACTGAGGATGGAACTAGGGGACTCAGGATGTAATGAAGGGCTGCACTCCTGAGGGAGTAGCTGGGACTCAGGAGGATGTAACTAGGGGCTGCTCTCCTGAGTGAGAAAGGCTTGGACTCAGGAGGTAATGAGGGGCTGCGCCCCTGAGGGAGGGTGCCGCTGTGTGGGAGCTTGGGAAAGACTGGCTCCGAGACATGAAGGGTCCCCGCTTGGCCAGATGGAGAGAGAGCCACGCAGTTTCAGCAGAGTGAGGACCCCCTCTAGGTGAGGTGAAAGAGGGAGCCACGTGGTTTTGGCAGGGTGTGGACCCCCTCTTTCCCAGGTGAAAGGGAAAAACCATGCAGCTTTGCCAGAATGGAGATCCCTGCAGCCAGGTGAAGAAGAAAGCCACATGCTTTTGGTGGAGTGCGAACTCCTGCAGCTTTGGTAGAAGAGGCCCACGCGGCTTTGGGGTGCCCCCTTTGGCCGCGGGGGCCTGAAAAGCAACAGAGACTTTGCCTGGAACTGGGTACAAAGGACTCTTGCCAGTGGACCGTGAGAGGGTACCACAGTACTCTGGATTAACTCGAGATCCTGCCTGCACGGTGACACAGCTGACGGTGCCAGCGGCCTGCAACACAGACGTGTGCTCTTTTCCTGATTTACGGTACCCGGAGTTGGGACAGTGGGAGAAGGGAGCGCTGTGTGGGTGTAGGTGTATACCCTAAAGGACTTTGATATTTTAGTGGTGGCATTAGGCCTGAATAACATTAAATAAACATTTTGTTTCCTTTTCACAAATCTCTGGCATTGAGAGATGTCTTTCCAATTGGCGGCGGACAGAAGGGCCCGGTAGATTTTAGTATTTTGTTTTTGGGAGGGGCCCCTGTTGTATAGCAGTTTTGGGCATCCCTAGGTGGGCCAAATATTGTATTGCCCCTCCCTTGGACCACCTCTTGTTGTTCGGTAACATTGCCTCTTAACTTTTCAAAGATTTTGTGTGTCTATCTGCTTTCTCTGAAAAAGTTTTGCTGATGTACACTTATATATCTGAACATTTACAATAATAACTTGCATTTTGGCTTTATGCAGTGAGTAAATCCAGATAAAAACTCTAAATATTCTTCTCTATCCTCTGAAAAGTAGTATACTGCTGGATATTTTATAAAAAAAATAGAGGAGATAATTTTCTTAAAATTCTATCTCTGCCTTAATGTTAGAAGTCCCCACAACTATTTCTGTATATGCCTTCTGTTAGGAGTCTTTGTAAATAATACGATTTCAGTGTTCTCCTCAGTCTACATGTGTATTTTCTTACTGGCATTCAAAAGTTTTTAATACCTGATATCACTTGAATGTTGGCCACCATAGTTATTTACTAACTTTGCTAACTAAGGCAATTCCTATACATTATTTCCTCAATATGATGTATTTTATCATAATGCCAAAATTTTCACACATTGATATTGTACCAGGTATTTGTTCAATTAATAAATAAACTGATATCAGAAATAAGATAAGCAAGGCAATCTTTTTTAAACCAAAATCTCCCGATTTGGAGTGCAACTTTCAAAATATGGAAGACGATATAGTAAATACCAGTTTCTTAACAATTTTCTTGAAACAAAAATTTAAGAAATTAATATCAAAGTTCAGTAATAATAATACTAAACTAGAAAATACTAAGTATTTTATATATAATTTCATGGAATGGCGCGGACTCTGGTGTCACACGGCTCTCAGTGCCTGCAGTGTCATGGATGAGTTATGAGACAAATTCACATGGACTACCAAGTCCTGTGGAGGAAAAGGGACAGCATGGCTACTCCCTCAAAGGGGGAGCACCTCAAAGTGGCCTGGCCACCCTCTCAAGGAGAGAGCACACTGGCTCTTGCCTAGACAGGCTTCTATTGGGTTTAATTTGTGAAGGAACACGGGTACAGCTCATTAATCATTGTCAGGCAGTGAGGATCAAACAATAGATAGCATACAAAGAACTATTAGGGCTTCTTCTGAGTCAGGGTCTATCAGTTAAAAGGCTACAGAACTTTGGGAAACAAACTCATTTCCTGCTCAGGCCTTTATCATTTAACTAAGAGCATTCTTAGCAAAGCAGGCTTCACAGGATCTTACATATCCTTTCTCAGGCCTGATCACCCAGGAAGCCCTCCCTTTCCAGCACAGGGCTGCACCACCCTCTGTCATTGTTTCAGGCTTAGGACAGGCAGAGAAGGCAGATAGCCAAGGAATTTTCAGAGACTTCTCTCAGACTCAGGGGACTCAGGCTTTGTCAAAGCCGAGGAGTGAGGGTCCATCACTGTGGGGGCCACTTTCCTCGCAAGTCACCCTGTCTGCCATGAATGAAAGTAAACATGATAGAGATATGATGTGATCTTATTGGGAAGGAGAGGTGGCCAGTTTCCTAGAGGAAAAAGGACTTAAGCAGTGGCCAGTTTCTCAGAGGAAAAAGGCATTGAGCCCTCTCCTACAGAGGCTTTTATTGGGATGTAATACATAGGAATACTGGGTGGCAAGGATCAAACAGTAGACAACATTTCAGAGAAATCTGAGGGTTTAGTCTGAGTCAGTGTCTATCAGGAAAGGGGGTTTTGCAGAAACTTTGAGAGACATACTCATTTTCTGCTCAGACCCTTAACATATGAATGAAAGCACTCTTAGCAGAGCAGATTTCACAGGTTTATCAGGAATTCTTTGTGATGCCAGATTTTTTCCCTGGGATCTGCTCTAGCAAGGCAAGGAGCTGCACCCCTCTCCATCACATATTCAGGTTTAAGTGGATTAGAGCCAGGAAGCACTTCTCCCAGAGGACATGGGAACTCCGGCTTTGTCAAAGCCGGGGGGCGAGAGTCCATTGCTCTTTGTTGCAGCCCCCTGAGTTCTTCCATGATGGCCCCCCAAGTAGTTGAGTCTTGCTTAGGTTGCTCCCTGCTGTGAGGAGATTTACCCATCATGGACTTCCCACCATGCTTTGGGGGCAGGGAGGAAACTGCGGCAGCATTTGCTACCAAAGACAAGCTTTGTCCCCTGAGGTTTGCATTTCAGAGGTCACTGACTCATCCTTAGCCACAGGGGGTAGAGTTACAATTCCTGAAACCAGGCAGAGCAGTCCACAACACATCACCTCCTTTCTCCCTAGCCCCCCAAGTCCTTCCCTGGGGCCTCCATGTGATCATGCCTGTGTTAGGTCGTTCCCCTCCTTGGGGAATCTTACCCATCATTGGCTAACTGATCAAGCATTGGGGGCCAGTTATGGATGAAGGAGCAGAAGCAGCGCTCCTGCCAGGGAGATAAGCTTTGTCTCCTTAGTGGCTTGTGGTCCGAAGGTTGCTCACTCAGCCTTAGCCATGGGGGCTTTACAGCTCCTGAAATCAGGCAGGCAGGTTCCCAAAAATGGAATACTCAGAAAGTTATATATTATTACCTTTATCTTATAGAGGAAGGAAATAAAGCTTCTGAAGTTTTAAAATTTTGCTAAAATCTCATAAGTATTGGCAGATCATATATATAAACCCAGGTTTACATTGATCCAAAGCTCATGCTGTTAAGCAGCACCAGAGAGCACAAGCCCCTTTGCAATACATAATGACTTTAAAAGGAGTTTATTACAAAGTATTCTAAAGCTTTGCCTTAATGATATTTCTAGCTTGACACACTCAGAGTCATTGTACAAGTATGCACTTAAAAGAAAATTAAGTCAAGTACCTCTTCTCATTTCTGAAACAATAAGAGTCTTACTAATACTAACAGTATAATTTCTGGCCATTTAATTAAAAACATTAAATTTGAATTTCTTTTGTACCTTTGAACCATGGTGATCTTAAACATACATTTTATGTGTTTACTTATCATGCAACACAAAATGAAATAAATGGTAATATTTAAACATACCTACACATTATAATGACACTTCTTTATTTGCTTATTGAATGAATGTCCATTAATGTCTATTCTTCTAGGCATATTTTGGAGGCATGAGTTACAGCACTGTAAAAAAGAAATGCATGACCCAATCTTATAAAATGTATACCTAGAAAAAAGATACAAAAATAAAAAATAAACAGGTTAATATATAAAATAAGGTAGGGAGAAGCAGTATTAAGTTATTCTAAATCTAATGTTATAGTAAAGGTATGTTTACAGAACCACAGAAAAAAATTCAGTGTCTTGGTCTTATTTCAAATTATAGGAATCAAGTAATTATAGAATATGCACAATTTGTACTGTTTCAGTTTTGGAATATTTTTTCTGGTTGTGTATTGATCTCTTTCTTGTGCTAATTCCTCATGTCATTGCCACAACAACCCATCCAGCGTGATATCTGAAATGTGGGCCAGAATATCTTTCCTAGTTCCATGAGGAAGTAACTACAACTTCCATCAGAAGCATTGAAAGCTGGGGGTGATTGAAAAGAAAATAAAACAAGTCTGAAATTGCAGAAAACAAGAGCTAAAGGGACCTGTATCACTTGCAGCAATAAAAATTCAGTTTCTTTTCTCAGAAGCAGGAATAGAAGACAGTCTTAGGGGACAAAAAATTTAGATATGGGATATTTAATTTAGACCAAATGTCAAGCAGACTTTTTTAAGTTTGTAATCAAGATATTGCTACTATAGAAATGGGCTTTTAGAAAACAATTATCTATAGGCCTTTGTGTTTTTTGTTTTGTTTTGTTTTGTTTTGTTTTGTTTTGTTTTGTTTTGTTTTTCTGAGGGCACAGGCACTGATCACCTTTATTTTCTTTTTCTCCTGGACTGTCTTTTCAAGAATGCTCATGAAGCAAACTCCCTTAGAATAGGAAGAGTTTTCCTATAGGGCAGAGAGCAGACTTCTCTGGGCTTGGAAGACATAGTTAGAGTCTCCCTCCTAAGAAATAGCAAGCATGAAAACTAGCTATTATAAAAGATTTGGTTTCCCTAAATTCAGGGTTCCTTCCTATATGTACCCCCCTGCCTGTGCAGATGTCACTTTCTCACTGTCCCCTCTGGGAGTTGGCGCTCAGGGAACCTGGTTATGGTTGATTTGTATCTGGACCAGGAATTTGTCTTCTGCCAGCACCCATGTAACTAGAGCAGACAAACTTGTTAGTTTTCATGTAGACAAAAGAGTTTCAGGTCCATCAAAGTTCTTGGTAAGGGTGACTTTCATTCACTCTTTAAATCTCAACATCCATATAAAGAGGTACAAGTAAGAAGGACCTAATGGCTCCCCTCAGGTGAATAGGTATTGAGGACACTAGACACAGACTCATACAAAGCTACTAAACGTGTGAGGAAGCAATGGAAGTATGAGCATCAAAATTATCAGTAAAGTTATAATCACCATTATTTCTTCAGAACTGCCTTCATCATTATTATTATATTCATCAAATTGTTTAACTCTTACTGCAGCTCAGTAACAAATAAAATAGAAGATATAAAAGAGTTTTTATTTATTAATATGCGAAAACATTGAAATAGAGGTTTTAGATCAGAGATATTTAGTTTTTCTAATGTCACAATTAAGCTGATGATATTGTCTGTCTCATCAGTATTTTACAGTGAAAAACAACGTGAAATATTACAATGATTTTTCTTTTAATTTGACAAGTAACTGAAAACCTATATGTAAAAGGCTAACTATACAGAAGAAACAGTAAGACTAAATTTTGAACTCTAAAATCTGAACCAGAGAACACACCAGTATGCGATTCTTTTCTTTTGGGTTATGCGAAGGTTTGTGATTGCATCATACATGCATTATACAAGGGGTTTGTATACCATCATTTCTCCAGCTGTCTTCTGCTTCATACCTAGCATCTTAAAAATCTGTATTCAAGTAAATATTCCATGGCTCAGAAACAAACTAACAAGTGGAAAAATAGCAAATGAATGAATGAATGAATGAATGAATGAATCATAGACAGGATAAAAAAACAGTTTCCGGAAGTTAACATTAGTATTGGTTAACATGTGTTTCAGTATGTTTTGCTAAGCAATTATATTTATCTGATAAATTCAGACACTTTTTCATGAATTATTTTTGCTTTTTTAAAAATGCAACATATTGAGAGACATGCTCAGAATAAATTAGATATATAACAGTTAATATACAGGCTTTAACAAAAGTAGTTTTACAGTTGTGAGTATATAAAACACATAATTTATTCTTGTATTATTATTTATTAATTATTGCATTATGTTATCAACTGTGAACCTCCTTTTTCCTCATTGTATATAATGCAGAGACTCTTGAAATAAACACTAAAATAATTTTAATGTTAAATATTAGAGTGCATTGTTCAAGAAATTATAAAATTCAGATACAAAAATGATTATTTAATATATCATAATTAATTTTTACTTATGAACTTTCAGAAAAAGAGTTTAAAATAGATGAGTCTATTGAAAAAGTAATAACAACATCAATAATAATAATCATAATTAATATTATGTGATCTGGTATATATGGGTATGATGCCTCATCTTTTGATGTAATTAAGATTCTTGAATGATGCCTGAAATTGTGATTATTTTATCAATGTCTTCCCATTCTATAACTGTAATGTAAACTAAAGTATCAACCCATGCTTTTAAAAACATGTTTTAATACATTTTAAAACATTTTTAGTGTTCATATCGAGAGGTTAAATTACTCATAAAATTATACAAATTAGAGAGAAAATACTTTCATAATAGAAATTAAGAAGCACCATATGTTTAAAAACTACAAGAAGAAAACTAAGTTTTTTTAATAAAAATCAGTTAAGAAAGAATTTTGAAAATAAATTAGAGAAACAATGCTAAAAACTAAACATAATTTTACAGTTTTAATCCTATGAAAAAAGCTTTGTATTATATGTGAAAAAAACAAATGAGCAGAGGACTTAATGTATCAAATAGAGGAATATTAAGACCCCTAGACTTTTGTATTTATTTAATGCAAACTTCTTAAATAATAGATTCATAAAACAATACATCTGTCCCCCAACTCTCCTTCTACCTGGTGACCACCCGTCTACTCTCTGTGTCTATTTCAATATTATTTGTTTCTTTTGTTCTTTAGATTCCACATGTAAGTGAAACCATACAGTACTTGTCTTTCTCTGCGTGACTTATTCCATTTCTGGGTATTTATGCAAAGAAATCCAAAACACTAATTCCAAAAAATATATGCACCCCTATATTTATTGCAGCATTATTTAAAATAGCCAAGGTATGAAATCAACCCAAGTGCTCATCAATATATGAGTGGATTGAAAAACTGTGGTTGATATATATGGTGGAATATTACTTGGCCGTATAAAAGAATGAAGTCTTATTATCTGTGACAGAATGGATGACTTAGAGAATATGATGCTCAGTAGAATAAGTCTGTCTCCCTTATTCTTAACTTGACCAAAAAATATTCACCATTCTATTTACATTTTTCAGAGATATACAGAATCATACCTGATAAATTAAAGACTGTTAGGCAAAATATCTAGAATGAAGGGGAAAAAGAAATATTAAATGCAATAATAAACTCATTTGACAGTAGTTTTGAGGATATATTACTCTATCCTTTTTGATACTCTGGTTTACAAATCCCTAAGCTACTATGATAAGTGGAAATTCTTATAAAAAATTCATCTTTTGCATGATTCCGCAACTTACAGGGGCTTACAAATAAGTAAATGACCAAGAAACGTCAGTTCTGAAATTTGATACAGATAAAATGAATAGAAGAGGGTGTGACACAGGAAACGTGGACGTGATGTTTGGGAGTCTGGCAAGGTCTCCGTGAGTATAACACACACCAACAGGAAGTTCTAGGTCAAGAAGATGACAAACACAGGAAATACGTGAATGAGAAGGTTACATGAAGAGTGAAGCCTCAACAGTTAAAAGCCTAGGAAGGAGTGTTCAAATACAAAAATAATATCAGCATGGCTGGGTGGTGATAGGTAAGAAGGAATTTTCCTAACAGTTTATAGTTACTAAGTATAAACTAGGCACTGTTCTAAGCATTTTACCTACACTAATTCACTTAATCTTCTGAAATATAAAACAGGTACAATTATCATGCACATTTTACAGATAATTGTGCAACAGACAAGCCTAACAATACACCAAAGATTATACAAAAAATAAAAACACAACATTTTAACCTAGGAAGTCAACAGTGAAATAGTTGACTTTTTTACAGTGGTGGAGTGTCTGAATATTGGGGTTGATTGGGGCATTATAATTGTGATAAAGATATTTCGAGAACTTAACCTGATTTAGTTTTTTTTATTATGAACTTGATATTGGATACTTTATTATTTAAGAAGAAAGCCAATGAAGATTAGGGAAAGGAGAAAAACAAAGAAGAGCCAGGATTTTTCAATCATGAAATTATGAAGGTGGTGAGGAAAATATTAGGGAAAAGTAAAAGAATTTTCAGGGGGAAACCATCCTGCAGAAGACCTCTTAGCACTTCTAGGTCTACCTCTGCTGTTTGATATTTGTGTGCTCTTGCACAATTAGCTGAACTGTGCCATATCTTTGTTTATTTGTGAAGTCAAAAGTTGAACTGCTCCAGTGTTTTTCAATTCAAAATATACTACAAACAAGAAAACTAGTTAAATTCTCCATTAGGACCTAACTAAGGAATAGGAAATGTGTGAAAAGCAGTCATTAATCACTATACGCATGAAAAAAAAAGAGAAATGAGTGATTGACTTTTTTATCTTACACTTGAGAAACACTAGAATGAATGATCACTATGGTCTTTAGTTTTAAAAGTCTATGATTCTATAATAAAACTTTATATAAAAAGTAAACTTTCAAAAATGTTTTATATAAAAAATAGTTTCTCCTATACCTCAAAAATATCTAAGAAGAAAAGCTATTCTTACATGAAAAGCAAAGCAAATTGAATCCTTTTAAATAACTCTAGGGCACCTCTAGGGCATCTGGCATTGAACCCAACATTGTTCCCTGTCAAACTGGGTGCAGAGCAGAGAACTATAAAAATTGCAAAAAAATATTCACTTACATTAATCTAAGATGGCATCTGCTGCTACTGCTGAAGCTCTGTTGCTATCTGATAGAGGGCTATATGACCTTGAGAAATAAAGCACAGAAGTTTCTGCAAAGAAGGAGAAAATGAGAATTATTAACCTTTTTTAAAATTAGAATTATTTATAAAAAAATCTTAAACATGAACTTGAATATAATTTATTCCTAGTAATAATTAAGATGTTAGTTGTTTATGCCACTAATGTCTATTTCTGCAACTTATAAAACCATTGAAGAAAAACAACCATACTTGAACACATCTAATGGCCCACAACTGTAATATATGCTTGTGAAGCTATATGTCTACAAATTTATATGAACACAGCTTCACATGAAACTTATATTTGAATACAAAAGCATATTACAACTAGAGGCAACTAAAGACTATGAAAACGCATTGCTTTGGACAATGGTTTTTAACTACTTAGATTCCTCTAGTAATCATTTTGTGTCAGTGTGCTATGCAATTATAAATCAGAACTTTTCAAAGGGCATCCTGATTCAACTCTAATAATAAACATGTAAGACAGAATTAGTAAAGTGAGAAATACCAACCAGTCAGAATAAGGAAAAAAACATTTAAGATGAGTGCTTTCTGGTATTCTATGGAGATTTAGCTTCAGCATCACAAGTGATGGAATAAGAGCCTCAGTTCTGGCCCTTTAGGTATTTCCCCTGGCCTTGATTTCTGCATAGTCACAGGATCCACTGTTCTGTGTCCTTACTTTTGATTTTCTTTTGGTTCTGCTTTCCTGTGTTCAGGATACTCGCAGCTTGCTGATCTCTGGATCCTGCAGCACATCCTGCCCCAGGTCCCACTGCGTGTGCTTGCTGCCTGGACTCTGGCAGTCTGAACCCACATTCTGGCTATTCCCCTTGCTGGTACCTTACAGATGGCCCCTGGGTCCCCCAACATACTCTGACCCAATCACTTCTGCTAATAATGAATCTACCAGAGAAGTACATTGTGTTTTGTCCGAGAGACTGAAATGACTATGCTCTCAAATATATGAAACAGGAAATTTAAGTCTCTGAATTTATAACTAAAACTATATATAAGTATATATATATATATATGCATATAATCATGATCAAGATAAATATGGGTTTGATTGTGAAGCTTTATATACTTCAGTTAGTGAGTTTAAGATCCTGAATCAATAAAAAGTAATAATTCACTCAGTAGTGGATACAGTCATGGAGCTTACTGCCCATATATTTGCTCAAATATTACTCAAATATCTACTCAGATAATAGTTTGACATGTACTTATATGAGTGAGTGATAGAAACATGAAACATGTTAGTATAACTTCTACTATGTCTTGCTGTGAAAACCTACATCGATTGGAACCAGCAGGGACTTTGATTCTTGGGTCCTAGAAGAAGCCTTACTTATCATGACATATTTAAGCAATTTCACACACATTATGGCAAATGGTCAGATACTCAAACTATCAGAGGCTTTTTTTTGCAAAGTAATATGAGTACTCTCAGATGCCAGTTCGATCCATTCTCAGGAAAGGGACACTGCACGACAAGGATGAACACAGATCAGTTCATAACAACTGTGCATGAGGACTAGGAGAGAACCAAAGAGATAAAACGTGAGGAGGAGGCAGAGATGCCAGCGGAACTAAACCTGCATTTAAACCTTGAATTTTGTTTAGGTTCAATGTCTGCCTGGTTCTATCCACCTTCTTTCCTTCTTTTTTATACTGTAAAGAAATTGGAATTTGCTTTTTAACCTAAACTTCAAATTAATAACTGTGTGTGCATATGGTATATCCATAGAAATCCAATACTCATGTTTCTCAAATAAGTATCCTCAGCTTCTTTTTTCACTGAAGTTCATTGAAAAGTAAAACAATGCAGAGACTAGGTTATTTGCCAATCTATTCAAGTATGAGGAGCATTAAGTTTTTTCAATGCAACTCTTGAACAATATCTGTTCCCAAAACTTCGAAAAAAATAATTGAGGAGCAGAGCTATTATTGTGAAATTTCTGCAGTGCTTCGGGCACTTAATAAAGAAAGCTTATATTTTGAAATGTGTCAAGTGCATCTACAAGGTGTACTGTGTGCAAGTCATGTGTGTGAATGTGTAGTGCCTAGAATGAAATCAACTGATATTACCTCGTTCACTCAGGTATCTGCAGCTGACAGTGCACCCTTCAGGCATTTTGAAAATCTTCAGCTAACACTGCAGACAGCTGACAGGAAAAGAATGATGAATTAACATACTCAGGGGCATGGATGATAGCAAAGAGAGACTGCCAAGAAAGTCTGGAAATATGGCTTGTAAATACAACAGGTCTATTAATTTCATAGAGCTCTTAACCAGGAAGATTTAGAAAAAAATGCACTCTATCTTAAGTATTGTAACATTATCATCATAATCTTAATAATTGTGATGTTTTTCCTACTATAGTAAAAGTATTAATTGATTAAACAATGCCCGTGGAATACACAGATTTTAGTAATAACTCAATATTGGGTTTTAGGTGGGATTAAATAAATTAATGTTCTAGTCAAAAAATAGCTTGTTATTTTGACTGTGACAAAGATCTATTATCATGCCTGCAACACAAACCTCATTCAAGGTGCCCTTCCTTAGTAATACAACATAAACAGGACATATTCATTCAGTTAAAGTACAAAGTACAACATAATGGTAAAATTTGTAAAAATGAAATTTTAAAACTGAATTGTATTTATACATATTGAGTAAAACTTAACAATAATTCTCCTTAAGTATATTTATATTGGTTCACCTCTGAGTTTCACTTTTTATGCAGTATTTCATTTTCAGGAAATAAATTGGGTCTGAGTCTAGTAGGAGTAGTTTATTGTTTTTGAAAGGTTGGTATAGAATTACTTCTTCTTTGGTAGCAAGGATATATACTTAAGGATATATACTCAAAATTATTGCACAAAGTTTATTAAAATCAAAGTTAAATTGATGTCCATTTAAGTGTATCTTGAAATATGATTGTTTATACTAGTTCAAATTATATCTATTTAAGAAGCTTATCTGCTATTGTCTAGAAATGCACTTACTATTTTTTCACATATTCTTGAGCTTAATATAATAGTGACTTTCATGTTTGTTTATAAAAATGTTTGTCTATATTTTAACCTTCTTCAACAGAGGGCATGCATAATGCTTCATTGTCCACATCTTTTATAAACTCTTCCAAGATGCTGGTCTCATATGAATAAAGAATTGGTTTTGTAAAAGTTGAATTTAATTTAATAATTTACAGGAAAATTCGCTACCTTAGACCAAGACTATGTATAGTTTAGGGACTAGGATAATGTAAATAAATATTTTGGAGAAATCATTTGAAGAGTCACTTCCTGTAACTTTAGAAGAAAACATTTTAGAGTGACATTCAAAACATACTGCTCTGGCCATCAGAGAGATGCAAATTAAAACCACAATTAGATATCTCCTCACACAAGAATGGCCATCATAAACAAATCAGCCAGTGCTGGTGATGGTGTGGAGAAAAGAGAACCTTAGTGCACCCATGGTGAGAATGCAGATTGGTGCAGCTGCTGTAGAAAACAGAATGGAATTTCCTCAAAAAACTAAAAATGGAACTGCCTTTTGACCTGGCAGTTACACTCCTGGGATTATATCCTAAGGACCCTGAAACACCAATTCAAATGAACCTATGCACCCCAATGTTCATAGCAGAACAATTACAATAGCCAAGTGCTGGAAACAGCCTAAGTGCTCATCCATAAATGAATGGATCAAAAAACTGTAGTACATTTACACAATGGAATACTACACAGCAGAAAGGAAGAAGGAGCTCCTACCCTCCAGGATAGCATAGATGGATTTTGAGAGCATTATGCTAACTGAGGTAAGCCAGGCAGCAAAAGACAAATACCACATGATCTCACCTGTAAGTAGAACATAATCAGCAAAACAAACAAGTGAGCAAAATAGAACCAGAGACATGGAAATAAAGAACAGACAGTGACCAGAAGGGCAGGGGAGGGTGATAATGGGGGAAAGAAGGAGAAGGGTCAAGAAACATGTATAAAGGACCCATGGACAAAGATAACAAGAGGAGGTTTATGTATGTATTTATTTATGAAGATTTTATTTACTTATTTTTTTTAGAGATAGGGGAAAGGAGGGAGAAAGAGGAGAGAAACATCAATGTGTGTTTGCCTCTTGCGTACCATTTGCTTTGCAGGCTGGTGCTCAATCCACTGAACAACACCATGGGGGGGGGTTTAATGTGGGAGGTGGGGGTGAGTAGGGCAGGGAGGAGTAATGGGGGAAATATGAGGAACACTGTAATTGAACAAGAAAAAAACAAAAATATAAAACTAAAAAACATGCTGCTGTTTATTGCTTTTTAGTTGGCTCATAAAATCTAGGTTGATGGCTAAACAAAACCACATTTGACAAGAAGAAAAAGTAGAGGAATAATTGTAAAACATAAATTATATAGCTTTCCACTACATTAAAAGTGTGTATTAATTGCTTATAAAAACATATCCCTTTCCTAGGGTGCATAGGTCAATTAGCATTGGCAAGAGTTAACATTGCTATCTGACATCACAAAACTGCTTACCACTAAAGGAACTGTACCACCTGCAGAAATACCGTGCAGTTGGTATTAGTAGAGGCAGATCTGAGTTATTCACCTCCTGATGATGACACATACACCATTTCTTCTAACAACTGATTGCATGAGTCATAATACTTTGAAAAACACATTATTTTTTTATTGTAACGGAGTCACAGTTCGAGATAATGGCAGCATTTCAGCAAGAAGGAATGTATTAAAGGAAAACTCAAAATGCCAAGAGTTTTTATATAGTCATTAAAAGGTATTTAGTGAAATAGGGTAATATCTTATAAAAGCATATGTCATATTAAGTTTAAAAGGGAAATTGACAAAAATAGTCAGGGTTTTATGAGTGCTTTACATGAACTTTTTAATCCTTATAATATGCCTCTCCTGTTACAGATGAATGACTGGGCACAGAGAGTTTAAATAAATTTCCTAAGGTCACACAGCTATCAAATCATAGAAAATAGCTTTAATTCAGTCTCTGCTTTGAATAAAATTTCAGAGATTATAGCTCACTAAATCTTCATGAATTAGGATAAATTGTAGTTAATAGAACTTATTCAGTATTGCAGGAATTCAGTATTTTATAGGAATTTCACCTTGCAACTAAGAAAAATTGTTTGAAACTTCCATGAACTTCTGCTTGTTAAATAACTATCATTTATTCAATACACATGTGACACTAAAAAAAATCTGTCTCCATATCAATAAAAGCATTTCTTGGCTCTGCAAATATGAGAAAAGTTATTATGTACTAATTATTTCTTCCTTACTGGAGCTGACCCATTAAATTGTTTACATTGAATCAATAACATAGTTGTCAAGTCTATTTTATTATATTTGGATTTTTGTGTACACTATTATTTTTGCGATATATGTCTATGAGTTGTAATAAGACTTTATAGAATATATACTAAAAATAAGTAAAAAGAACTACCTTTTTTAAACTCAGCAAAAGTGAGTTCTCACCCAGAATTTGACCAAATTTATCATGTGACTGTGAACAAATAATATATTTAAAATATTTTTATTTATTTTATGTGTAAAAGGAAAAATTGAAAGATCCAAACAGATAATTCTAAAATGTTTTATTCCATAAAATGGAGTAAAGATAGCCTCTTCAGCAAATGGTGTTGGGAGAACTGGACAACTACGTGCAAAAAAATGAAACTTGAGCACCAGCTTACACCATACACCAAAATAAATTCAAGGTGGGTAAAAGACTTAAATATAAGCCGTGACACCATTAAAGTCCTAGAGGAAAACATTGGCAAGAAAATCTCAGATATTCCACGCAGCAACATTTTTACGGATATGTCCCCTAGAGCAAGGAATATAAAGGAAAGAATAAACAAATGGGATATCATCAAAATAAAAAGCTTCTGCATGGCTAAAGAAAACAGTATTAAATTAGCAAGACAACCAACTGTATGGGAAAACATATTTGCCAATGATACCTCAGACAAAGGTTTAATCTCCAAAATATACAAAGAACTTACACGACTCTACTCTAAGAAGACACCCAACCCAATTAAAAAATGGGAAAAGGACTTGAACAGACACTTCTCCAAGGAGGACATACAGAACATCCAGAGACACATGAAGAGATGCTCAATATCGTTAGCTATCAGAGAGATGCAAATTAAAACCACAATGAGATACCACTTTACACGAGTCGGGATGGCTATAATAGACAAAGCAACAAACAACAAATGTTGGAGAGGTTGTGGGGAAAAGGGGACCTTAGTTCACTGTTGGTGGGATTGCAGACTGGTACAACCATTATGGAAAACAGTATGGAATTTTCTCAGAAAAATAAAAATCGACCTGCCTTTTGACCCAGCAATTCCACTGCTAGGATTATACCCCAAGAATCTTAAAACATCAATTTCAAAGAACCTATGCACCACAATGTTCATAGCAGCACAATTTACAATAGCCAAGAGTTGGAAGCAACCTAGGTGCCCAGCAGTAAACGAATGGATCAAAAAATTGTGGTACATATACCCAATGGAATTCTATGCAGCAGAGAGAAACAAGGAGCTACTACCTTTTGCAACAACATGGATGGAACTGGAAAGCATTATGCTGAGTGAAATAGGCCAGGCATTGAAGGACAAATACCATATGATCTCACCTTTGACAGGAAGCTAAAGAATAAAACAAACAAGCAAACAGAATAAAAACAAAGACACTGAAAAAGAGAACAAGTGGGCAGCAACCAGAGGGGAGAGGGAAGGGAATTTAAGGAGAAAAAGGGGAAGGGATTTTGAGGAACAAGTATGAAAGACACAGGGATGAAGACTGGGGGGGGGGGGAATGGAAGGGAGGGGGTAGACCGGGCAGGGGGGTGGGGTGGAGTGGGAGAAATAGATAAAAAAAAAAATGTACTTAAAAAGTACCTAAATAAAATTTAATTTAAAAAAATAAAATGTTTTATTCCATTTTAATAACTAATTTAATTTAATGTATGGAGAACACTTATAAGGCTCCATATATTTAGTTAGAGAAACAAATCCAACTCAATTAGATTGCATTTTTTTGTGGAAACATGTCCAAAGTTAGAATCCAATTTATTTCATTGTGGTCAAATTAGTGACTTCTTCTGCTTTGTGATTTGACTCTTCCATACCATTTTAGAATCTGTTTTTTTGTCAATTGAAGCAAAATTTTATAGACAAAGAAAATAAGCCCAGGGAGAGATGGTGGTACCAGAGCCGCCCAGACTGTTAGTGCCCGCGCCGCACCGTCCTCAGTACTTCTCCAGGTGCGGGAGGTGCCCTCACGCATTTCAGTTTTGTTTCGTTTTTGTTTTGGAAATCTAAGTTTATACCAAAAGGTTTGCTGGGATGTATATAGTGAACATTCAATAAAAATAATTTTGATGATAATTTTGTAATCAGTCTTTGTTCTGAAGTGATAAGAAGTATGAAGAAAATGTATTACTGATGGATAATTTATTTAAATTTTCCATCTTATTTAAATTTTCCAGTAAGCAATGAAAAAATATGGTCACTGAGATTAAAAGACCAATATTCCAATTAATGAGAAATTGATTTAGGATATAAAGACGGTACCAAAAGATAGTTATAAATTATCAGTATAGCTGCTAAATCATTATTACAGCATTATTTCCTTTGTGTACCAATCTCTGATAGGTCTATTAATAATACTTTCTTAGTATCATAGAAATTATACTACAGTAAAACCTCTAAGTTTGCAAATTACGTTTCCTAGCAATAAAATAGTAAAATAGCTAAAATGTAATAATGATCAGTACTTTACATATATTACCTATTATAAAGTACTGTACTTCAATTACTTTATAAATATAAAAAACATAAATAAATATAAAGTATAAGTATAAACATAGTGCCTTGTAATTATTTGTACATTTTAAATTATTTATTTATAAACATAGTAAAATATAGACAAAAATTATAAAAAATATGTAAACAGCTTTGGTTGATGTGGCTCAGTTGGTTGGAGCACTGTCCTGTAGACCAGAAAGTCAAGGATTCTGTTCCCAGTCCAGGCACATACCCAGGCTGTGGTTTCAATCTCTTGTTGGGGTGCATATGAGAAGGCAACTAATTAATGTTTCTCTCTTACATTGGATGTTTCTCTTTATTTCCCTCTCTCTCTCTTTCTTCCTCTGTCTCAGCAATGAAAATTTTTTCAGCTGAGAATTTTATAGACACACATACATACATACACACAGAAGCATGTATTTATAAACATAAATATTAATAAACTCAAACATATATAATACATGTAGATATATTTATATTTTCATATAAACATCTTAATTCAAATAATAAAGATTAAACAATAACTATGTTTATTTTATTGTAGTATACACTAACATTTTATCTACATTAACTAATTTATTCTTCAAAATTACAATGTATGTGATTTGATGGGTTATCAGAATGAAAAAAAAAAACTCAAGTCAGAAAATTTGTAATTTCCCTAACTCATTTGTAGAAGAGTCAAGATTTTATCTCCAAAATGAAACTTTAGGGTATAATTTAATTTCCATCACATCTTTTTCTTTTAAAAATTAATATTCAGTGAAGTCACATATGTCATTAACAAAATGTTAGATGAGTTTCAAATGGGGGACCCAAACATTTTTTTAAAATGTAAAACATAAATGTAATTAATACTAGTTTTTCTATGGGTCTTGTAAATAAAGATGTGTAATTAAATGGGACCTGGTTAAAAATTCTATGTGCTTCACATTCCTCAACAGAAAAAAAATGTAATGTGAGCACCATGCCTGTGTTTGACAATTAAATGAAAAATACATAGGTAAGTCCCTTTAGCAGAGCATAGTTCTTGGTAATTAATAGAATGAAATACATACTAACAGAAAGAGGGATTTTAGTTGAACTTTCCTTTTATATAAATAACATTCTGGTGTTAAATGCACACAATTTTATCCCTTGTACAAACCACTGCATATCTACTGAGTATTAATCTGAAAAAATGACTGTTATTTAAAATTATCCAATAGATATATGCAGCAGGACCATCTGACTTGTGCTTAGAAATACATGTTTTCATTTGTTATGGAGTCATTAATTTTATTTATTTTATTTATCGTGGCTGAAAGCATTAGAACTGTTTTGTCTAATAAAACTAAGTCTCCTGAAGTTATGGCTGTCAAGTTTTTAATAAACTAATGGAAGATTGGATAGGATAAAATGGCATATTCATCCAACCAAAAGCACATTAGAATTTTGAGCACCCACTGAAGTGTGAAAGAGTTCAATTTGGGGCAAATAAGAAGTGTGGAGGAAATAATTTCTTGGTGCTGCCAATTAGACATTATAAGGATCACTTTCTTTGGTAGGGACACCAAAGCCCCTGCACTTTATTTGAATGAGAACTCCTTAGGTTGCCATTCAGATATTTCTTACCTCCTTGGAAATATAATGCAAAAAATTTGTTTATCTAGTTTATTCTATTTCCAGATTTGAGCAATGAAAGTATCAAGTTAACTGTATATTACAGTGAAGAATATATAGAATTACAACATACTTATCTAAGTAATTCTCACGAATATTTTCAAGTTATAATATTTAAATAGTAATTAGAATTATAGTTTTTATAAGATTCTATTTAATTTTAGAGAGAGGGGAGAGAGAAAGGGAAACATGGATGCGTAAGAGAAATATCAATTGGTTGCCTCTCACAAGCCCCCAACAGGGGACCTGGCCTACAACATGTGCTTGCGCCCTGACCAGGAATCTAACTGGCAACCTTTTGGTTCATAGATCAGCACCCAAGCCACTGAGCCACACCAATTAGGGTAGAATTATAGTTATTTTTTAATGCATTGATTTGTAAAAGTTCAGCTCTTAACTTTGTGATAAATGAGGAAATAAGATGAAGTGTTTTGTCTAGGAGAAATTAAAATGTAATAGTGCTCTAAGTAGTAGTATAGGTCAAAAGTATAAGTACTTTAATATCATTAGTCTTTTCAATGCATTACCAGGCTAACTATATTGTGAAAATTACAAATAAAAACCACATGCTTGGGATTTTTCTTTAATTGTATAATTCCAAGATTATAACCAAAATTCCTCTCAAACATAACTCAAGTAGATATTACAGGAGTATACCTGACAAGATTAACCCTTGTATTCTTAATTTTAAATAAAGTTTGCCAACTTTTAAGAAGATAATACATTTCAAGATTGTGTTGTATGTGTAATACTTTTTTACCTGGGTGCCAAGACTTATTTTCCAAGTAAAGACATATTTTAGGATGCAAAATTCTAAGCTATCATGATGAAAATTTCTGATGCAATGAGTAAAATTTTCAAGGGTCTTAGTACAGATCAATACTACACTCATACTAGGGAGGACCCCTCCCCTCCCCTGAAAAAATGGAAGTTATCTTCTGGAGGGGAGGCCCCTTGTGGTATAGGTTTTGCCTGCTCCATCTGTAACACTGTACCAGCTGGTGTTGTGAGAGGCTGCATTTAGCTTCAGTGAATTTTGTGAAAGACTTTCAACCCATTGCCCATTTTTATAATGAATGATTTAGAAGTGCACTTGTCCACACCACACTGAGTGTTCAGCAGTTCTTGACCAAAAATGGCCTGATCCCCAAGTTCCTCCCTCTCAATTCATCAGATCTTGTCCTGAGTGACCTTTTTTGTTATCCCAATGAAAAAAGTCCAAAAGAGGAAAATGTTTTGCTAATGTGGAAGAGGTGAAACAAACAAACAAACAAAAAACAGCAGAAGCACTAAAAGGCATCAAAATCCATATGATTTCACCTATAAGTGGAAGCTAATTAACAAAACAAACTGGCAAGCAAAATATAGCCAGAGATATCGAAATCAACAACTAATTGACAGTAACCAGAGGGGAGTGGGGAAGGAAATAATGCGGAAAAGAAGGGAAAGAGATATAAATGAACAGGTATGAGAGACCCATGGACAGAGAGCCAAGGGGGGTGGGATTGAGTGTGGGAAGTAGAAGTGGGTAGGGTGGGGGAAAGTGGTGGTGGGAAAATGGAGACTACTGTATTCAAACATCAATTTAAAACAGTAAAAAAATAAAAATGTAAAAGAAAGGCATCAAAATCAATGAGTTCAAAAACAGTTTTGAGCAGTGTGAAAAAAAACAACATCTGGATGTGTGTGTTACTTCAAGTGGGAAGTATGAGGTTGGCCAAAAAGTTCATGTGTTTTTTTCTGTAAAAGACACATGTTTCATTTTCACCAACAATTTTAATGATTTGGATATTTTGAGTATGTTGGCTATCTCCTACATGGTATAACACTGATTGTTCTCAATTAATGACTTGATTTGATCAATATGAACCTTATCTGTCTACCTGATCTTGAAGTATTAGCCTATGAGAAATCTCTAGCATGAAACTTCACAAACCACCTTTGACATGTTTGACCAGTCACAGCACCTTCTTCATAAACTGTCCAAATCTTTTTTAGTGTTTTAGTTACATTTTTACCTTTCTTGAAATAATAAAACATAATATGCCAAAAATGTAACTTATTTTTTTCATTTTAAATATTAAAATTGTTACAAAAAATCACCAGGTTTGATATTTTTTAAATGCACACGGATATGATAAAAGTGTTTCAGATGAAGTTAAAGACAACTCACCTCTAATGGAGCCATCTCATGGAAAACAAACAAACAAATTTTTTGACCAACCCAATACTTTGTATGTGATTGAGCTTTAAACATGTTAGAATAAATACACTTTTGTATAAATAAATTCTGGTTTCTGGGAGGGGTTGTCTTTCATATAAGGTTGTTCATGGCTGTCATTTACACCTATGTTAAAAGAGGATATAAATTCTTCCAGAAAGAATTTGTTAAAAAAATGGCATTTACTTTTAATTTTATTTAACTCTATTCTTCATTTACATTAGAGTTTTTATGCTTAATTTCCCTGGCTTCAAAACATAATCATCAATAATAATCTGCAACAATAATACTGATCATTTTCTTGAATGTACATTTTATGACACTGGTCAGCTTGTATAATGATAATCACAATGAAAATTAAGGTTTCTAATTTCAGTTTCAGAGTGATGGGAGTATAAAAATAAATGACCAAAGACTGAACAAACTTAACTCAACTTTATTAATGAACTACAGTGTCAATTTTTCTTTAAACTAAAACTCTGCGATCAATGACAATAAAAATCATTGAAAAATATATCTGCCTTTTATAGTTCAAAACCCCACCATTATATTGTAGTAGCAACAAGTAAACCTGCTGTCCATATCTTTATTATTCACCAGGAAAAAAACAGAGATTTTCATAGAGTTCACTGATTCCAATGCTAAAACAGGAGTATTAAAAGACAGAAATGTGAAAAGGGCGTAGGGATCAAACCTGGCAGAATCCCCCATGGCCAACATGGAAATACCCTGAGTAACCAAATAAATACCAGCACTGAATTATAACCAAAAGATAAAGCTAACACCTCTGTGTTCACACTATGAAAGAAGGAAGGAAGGAAGGAAGGAAGGAAGGAAGGAAGGAAGGAAGGAAGGAAGGAAGGAAGGAAGGAAGGTTTGGAGGGAGGGAGGGAGGGAGGGAGGGAGGGAGGAAGGAAGGAAGGAAGGAAGGAAGGAAGGAAGGAAGGAAGGAAGGAAGGAAGGAAGGAAAGAAGAAAGAAAGAAAGAAAGAAAGAAAGAAAGAAAGAAAGAAAGAAAGAAAGAAAGAAAGAAAGAAAGAAAGAAAGAAAGGAAGGAAGGAAGGAAGGAAGGAAGGAAGGAAGGAAGGAAGGAAGGAAGAAAGAGAGAGAGAGAGAAAGAAAGAAAGGAGTTGTAACTTTCTCTTTAAAAGGAGTTTTAATTAAAAATATAGGAAGGACAGTGACAAGAAAGTCACCAGTAGATTACCATAGAAATAATTGCCATATGCTAGATCCTGCTGTGAATGCAGAAATTAGTAGACAAATGATTAAGCTAAAAATAGAATATATGATATGTGTGTACTTTCAAAGAGAGAATTATTGACTATAGTATAAAGCTAGGAAGTAAATTTATCGTGTAGAATCTTAGACACAATCATAAGATTATTTGTAGAATCACAAGTGCACAAGATTACTATCAGGTGTTGATAATATGACACCATATAATTCCTGACTTATTCACTGAGGAGCAGATATTACTTCTGTGGTACTTTTCCAATCTTATGAGAAAAAAAATCAGATAAATCAAAATTGAGACACATCCTAGAAAAACTGAACTTTCCTCTTGAAAAAGTTTTATTCTTGCTGTGAAGTGAATTTTATATCCATTGCATTGACTTTTATCCTACAAGTCATTCTTGTATAGCACCAAACACATGAAGTGGCTAAAATGTTACCAATATTTTTCAAAAATTTGTGTTTGGAGGGTCATCAGTCAGGAAGGAGACCATTTAAATGCACATCAAACCTAGTGTGTGTAAACTTCCCTGGAAGGCCAGAGAGGGAGCAGTGCAGCTTGCCTGCTTGTCTCCATTGCACTTCCCAACAGACACTCTGGCAGACTGGAAGTATCCCAAAAGAAAATTAAAAACAATGAAAATAAAAACTAAGCAAACAACCAGAACAGGAAGAGTATCAGAGAAATGGACATCACACAGAAGGAGTTCAGTGGGGAGGAGGGAGGGAGAAATACGAGGGAAAGGTACAGGGAAAAAGAAGCATAATTGGTAGACATAAAATAGATGGGGAGAGATAAAAAGTGGTATAAGAAACAGAGGACTCAACTTATATGTATAACCCGTGGACATGAACTAAAAAGGTGGGGAATAATGGAGGGTTGTGGGGACAGGTAGGGGGATAAAGGGGAAAAATTGGGAAAACTGTAATAGCATAATCAATAAAAATACTTTAAAAAATCCTTGAGAAGACTCTGATTTGCCTCCTCAGTGGGAGTCCTGGCTTGCCTGATTTTTATCTGTTTCCATGAGTACCCAGGTCCCCCTGGGGCAAAATATAGGGGGACTGGGATTGAGGGCTGGGTCTCCAAACTGTGACTCTTGTACAAAGGCAAGAAACAAAAGTCACTATCAGCCTCTCCACAAATGGTCTAGAAGCAAAGAGAAATCACTCAGATGTTAAAGCATTAAGACACCCAAGCTTGATCTTGAGTCACTGAGTGACATCAGGAATGTATACTTTTGAGTATGACACTGGATGCCTTCCCCAGTGTCCCTAGATCCAGTCTGAGAATAAATAGTGTAATAACAGAAATATCAATGTGGTAGATGCTGTTGGCAATCTACCCAGCAGACACTCCCCATCTTCTTCGTCCATGACGACAGGATCTGTGGTCATGATAAGGCTAGAAAACAGTCATAAGCTGAGTTTTCCAGCATCCTTGAAGCCAGGTCATGGCCGACAACTGGAATACATGCATCCTGGGGAATCTCTCATTAATGTTTTATTCCTAGGGGGGATAAAAAGGTATGTCGGAGGAAATCCCCGCCCTGTTGGGCCATAGCAGCCATCTGCAATGAACAAGTACAGGGTGGGTGATGTAACAGTGCTGAAAGGAACAGGAGACTGGCTCTCTGATGACGCTACTGTGGCCAGTGTCCAGCCTGGGACATCCACCTCTAGACCTATTGCTGCATGAAATAACAAACAATTCTTTTTCAAGTAAAAAATAAAAGTAAAAATGTTAACTGCATGACATATGACTAAACACTAGAAGGCTATTACAGATTGGAGAAACCGCGATGAGACTTCTATTGCTGTTGTAACAACTTATCACAAAGGCAGTACTTAAAACCACACTTACTGTTCGACAGATCCAAAGTCTGACGTGGTTCTCACCAAGCTAAAATGAGGTTTTGGTAGGGCTGAGTTTCGCTCTGGAGGTCCTTGATTTTTCTAGCAACTGGAGGCTGCTTGCAGTCCATGGCTCTTGGCCAGCATTCTCCACAGTCAAACCAGCAACAGCACATCTCTGTGAACTTCCTTCTGTCTTCATATCTCTGACCACAGTCATGAAGGTTTCTCTGCTTTTAAAAGATGCATGTGATAAGAATGTGCCCACCTGGAAAATCAATAATAATCGCCTTATCTCAAGGATCATGCCCAACAATCATATCTTTAATTTCTGCAAAGTCTGTCTTAGCATGTAAAGTAATATATTCACAAGTAGTAGCTGTTAGGATGTGGACCTCTTGGCAGAGTCTGAATTGGGGGGCAAGGGTGGAGGTGGGCGTTAATCTGCCTATCACAGAGACTTGAGAAATACAATTCTAGATTGGATCCTGGACCATACACTGAGCTTTAGTGTTTTAATTAAAATAAAATGTATCATTCAATTAGTCCTGTCATATCAACATTAATCTCAATTTTATAACTTCTCCGTAAGCCTAAAATTATGTCAAAATAAAAGGTTAGCAAAGAAGTGCAGATAGTGGTTTTCTGGAGTGAAGGGAGAGGAGGAGTAAGAGAAAAGAGAAATTACAGTTCAATGACATGATTATTGGGGTAATGAGATGTTTTAACCCATTTTTGGTACATAGTGAGTTGGCACACATACAATGAAGAATTACATGATATAAAAAATAAAATAGGCCTCAAAATATTATATGTTTTGTGTGCAGATTGTGTCTAGTATTTTATGGGCATCAAGAACATTTTTCAAATGTATTATTATACAGAATAATGCAAGTAGCACTTTTGTTTGAGAAGCTATATGTTTAGAAATTAAGGCAATATCCTTTTTACACATACAGATGTAAACATTTATTGTGTCATTCCTGAAGACATGTAGGGTATTTGCTACTGACATTCTTCAAGAAAACTAGTTTATTCCATGCAAATAGCACAAATCCTTCTTTGTTAAATCCATTGAATTCCATAAAACAGTGAAGTGGTAACTCCATAGCATAATTTATGTCCATGTTACTTCAGATTTTATTAACAAATAACTTTTCCAGACTTAAGCACTAAATATGGTAAAGTCCTTTTTTTTTTTTTTAAATGAGAGGATGAAATTGCTTTTAAAATGAACTTCAATAACTTAGGGTTTTAATTAGAATAATAACTGCTGAAACTATTTCTTTTTTCTCATAAATGCTATTTCACTTTTTTCATATTTGGTGTTTTATCATTTATGCTATTGCAGATGTCCCATTTCCCCTGTCTAGCCCTCTCCACCCAGCCTGCCCACCAATTCCATGGTCTAGCCTCACACCATTGTCTGTGTCAATGGGTCCTTCATGTGTGTTCTTTGGCTGATTCTTTCACCTTCTTTAGATCAGTCCCCACACCACCCCCTTTATAGCTGTCTATTCCCTGATTTTATGACTCTGGTTCTATTTTGCTCCTTAGTTTATTTTGTTCATTAGATTCTTCTTATAAGTGAGATTATATGGTATTTGCCTTTCACTGACTGGCTTATTTCACTAGTATAATAATCTCCAGTTCCATCCATTCTGTCAAAAAAGGCAGGAATCCCTTCTTTTTTCTTCTGCGTAATATTCCATTGTGTAAATGCACCACTATTTTTTGTTATCCATTCATCTACTGATGTTGGATAACACTTAGGCTGTTTCTAGTACTTGTCTACTGTAAGTTGTGCTGCTATGAACATAGAGATGCATAAGTTTTCTGAATTGGTTCTTCAGTATTCTTAGGATTATGTTACCAACCATGAAAACTCTGGGCCAAAAGGCAATTATATTTTTAATTTTCTGAGAAAATTCCATACTATTTTCCACAGTGGCTGCACCAGTCTGCATTCTCACCAACAGTGCACTAGGGTTCCCCTTTCTCCACATCCTCACCAGCACTTGTTGATTTATTGAGTGCCCTTCTGAGAGGTGTAAGGTAATATCTCACTGTGGTTTTAATTTGCATCTCTCTGATGGCTAGTGATGTTGAGCATTTATTTGTATGTCTATGGACCATCTGCATATTCTCCTTGGTGAAGTGTGTATTCAGGTCCTTTGCCCATTTCTTAATTGGATTATCTGTCTTCCTGGTATAGAGTCATATGAACTCTTTATATATTTTAAAGATTAAATCTTTTCCCAATGTATTGTTGGCAAATATGTTCTCCTATACAGTCAATTTCCTTTTCATTTTGATGATGGTTTCTTTAGCCATGCAGAAGCTATTTAATTTGATGTAGTCCCATTTGTTTATTTTTTCCTGTATTTTTCTTGGCTTAGGCAGAAGTATTGTTAAATGAGATATCCAAAATTTTACTGGCTATGCTTTCCACTAGTATTTTTACAGTATCCTGAGTTATATTTTAACTATTTTATTTATTTTTAATGAATTCTGATATATTTGTGGTCAATGCATATTTGACAAAGAAGGTATAAGCATACAATGGCATAAACACAGTCTTTTCAATAAATGGTGTTGGGAGCACTGGCCTGGTACATGGATAAGAATTAAACTAGGCCACCGACATATACCACACACCAGAATAAACTCAAAAAGAGAAACTATGTTCTTAAGTGTCTGCAAAATGCTGATGATATTTGAAAATATATTATTTTTAATTCTCACAATGTTCAAAATAATAGTTCCTGTTATAATACATCTGTGATATCAGTCTTTAAATGTAGGCTGTTCATGCTACAAATAGTTTATTTATATTTAAATTTATTTTTTTAATCCAAGAATTTAGAGATGTTGAACCTGAGCTTATGTAAATGAACAATTTAACATTCATTAATAATTTGGTAAAAGAAAAAAAATCCCCTAACTTATACCAAATGCCAATACATGACTTTTTTTTTGGCCTCTATAAATTTTTAACTTTGACAATAAATATTTTAAAAGCAATTTGAAAGATACTTTTTCAGTGTCATAAGAAAACAATATATCATTACTAAATAGAGTTTCCTATGGGAATTATGAGGATTTGATTTATGCATTTTTTAGTATAATGATTTCTTTTGTACCCAAATCTGTGAAGGGCTTATAACGCAGTGTTTAAACTGAAAGTGTCAAATTTCTCTAATTAACCTGAATTGCTAGTACTACCACCCCCATCAGTTATTAGTGTTTAGACTTGTTTTCTCATTTTCACATACTATATTTATTTTGAATAATAAATAAATATTGAATTTATCTCAAACATTATTTTTAAATTATTATGAAAATGTCTACTATTATTTATAAAGTAAGCCATTTTTTCTTCAAAATTTTCTAATAAAATATTTTTCAGCACTCATTTGGATATTACAATATCAATGTGATCCACTTATCTCTATTGTGATAAAGTTGTTTTCATGCCCATTCAAGTTAATAAGTCACAGATAAGCCATATGTTAGTTTTCCAAAATTGTTCAAACTGATATTGTGGTATAATTTATTATGCTTTTGTTAGGTAATCAGAAATAAACTCAAATTAAGAGTTGCCAATTCAATATAAAAAGAGGAAATAAAAAATTTTTGTGAATATAGTTTTATTTATTTTTATGTTATTTTCCATTACTATTTATCCCCCTATATCCTCTTCCTAACCCAACCACTCTTTCCCCTGCTACAATCACCATGGTTAAAATAAAAGGACTCATAAAAATTGAATTTTGA
Source organism: Artibeus jamaicensis (assembly GCF_021234435.1). Lineage (NCBI taxonomy): Eukaryota > Metazoa > Chordata > Mammalia > Chiroptera > Phyllostomidae > Artibeus > Artibeus jamaicensis. Next base: position 11,777,680 of record NW_026521823.1, on the reverse strand, counting down.
GTAAATAGTAAAGACCAATTAGACTTAGCAGAGAGTATATTAATTATTTTACCCCAACACTCAAATATTTGGGAAAGGAAAAAATGTATTTGCTCAGGTCTTGAATTTGTGAAGAGTTTTAATCATATATTTGAGGATTTATTTCTATGAACTTTATAACATTTTAACATTATTGACTACTTGCTTAAAATATTGCCCTTGAAAATTCAAAAAGAGTGTTTTAAGTCGTTGCAGGCACCTTCTTTCATGCTTGATGAGACAGCTATTTTGGTGGTCTTCAGTGAAATGACCTCCACAATTACAGAACCAAAAGAAAATGCCTATCTTGAAACCATATAAAATCATATTTTAGCATTTATTTTCTAAAACAAAGAAGAAGTCACCAAATGTGTAACTTAGACTTTTGTTAATTTATGTCCAGATGTCAAAGATGTATTATGTAAAATCATATTAAGTAAAATAATATATTATGAAAACCATAAACTTGGAAATATTACACTTCATAAAATGCAGAAATAGTTCAAATTGATACATAAATATATTTTTACTAAAACATTGAAGAATGGACACTTAAATCACTCTAAAGTCTGTATTTCTTATTTACTGTAATGTGGGGGTGACTTTCTCACAAGTCCCCCCAAGTGCCACAGATGAAGAGTGACTATAAAAAGTATCATTTTGCTTATTTCTAACATGTCTGGGGGCCTGCCTTATCCGCAGATTCCACTGACCCCTCTTGGGGTGAATTTCCCTTCACTACTTAGGGGTGCAGCCCTGGTGGAGTGGCTCAAGACCTCTGGCTTGAAAGCGCCAGATGTGGGAGCGACTTTCATAAGTCCCCCCAACCTCCAAAGATGAGAGTCGTACATCTATTACCTTCTTATGCATGTCCATGGCGTGGCTCTAGGCCTCTGGCTTGAAGGAGGTCCCAAATATGTTCAGGTCCCTGTTTGGGTGCCAGATGTGGGGGCGACTTCCTCACGAGTCCCCCCAGGTGCCATGGATGAAAATGAATATGACTGAGACATGATGTGATCTGCTTGGGGAGGAGGGATGGCCAGTTTCTCAGGGGAGACAAAGGCCAGCAGGGGCCAGTTTCTCCGAGGAGAAAAAGAGCTCCAGCTCCCTCCTCGAGGGCCTTTTATGGGTTCTAATACACAGGCATACAGGGTGGCAAGGATCAAACAGTAGATAACATTTCAAAGAAATCCGAGGGCTTACTATAAGTCAGTCTGTCAGGAACTGAGATTTAGGGTTTCTCGCTTGAACCCTTAACATGAATGAAAGCACTCTTAGCAGAGCAGATTTCATAGGTTTATTAGGAAGGCTTTGTGATGCCAGATTTTCCCCCAGGACACCCTCTAGCAAGACAAGGAGCTGCACCTCTCCCAAATGGTATTCAGGCTTAAGGGGATTAAGCCAGAAAGCACTTCTCCCAGAGAACATGGGGACTCGGGCTACATCAAAGCCAGGGGGCCAGAGTCCATTGCTCTTTGTTGCAGGCCCCCCGAGTCCTTCCATGAAGGCCTCCCAAGTGACCGAGTCTGGCTTAGGTTGTTCCCCCACTGTGAGGGGTCTCACCTGTCATTGACCTCCGACCATGCTTTGGGGGCAGGGAGAGGAAACTGAGGCAGCATTTGCTACCAGAGACAAGCTTCATCTCCTGCAGCTTGCATTCCAGAGGTAGTCGCTCACTCATCCTTAAGCCACAAGGGGTAGAGAGTTACAGTTCCTGAAACCAGGCAGAGAGCTCCACAACACTGTTTTTATATTTTAAGCATTTAAAATGCAATATATATCATTTTAAAATATGAATTGAACATTTCTTATTCTGTGAATAATTTAATTATCTTTAAATAAATGCATTGTTCTTTGTTTTAATGTAAATGTACATAAAATTTAAAATATGCATATTAAAGCATTAATATAAATAATACAAATAAAATTGGCTTTAAACAAAAATATATGGACTTAAGTGTGTTATAATTTTCATCAAAATGTTCCCTTTTAATGAAATTATCTAAATTGCATCTGCACCTACTCTTGGAGTTAATATAATTAATGATTTGGCTAAAACATTTTACAACCATGCCAAAAATTTTTAAGGTATAAAATTTTATACTATTTGCATTCTAAAATTTTTTGCCTACCTTCAATTTCTTTGATGCTGTGCATAAGACATGACACTCTTGGATCAGAGATAAATACATTTTATTACACACAGTTAAGTGAGTTTCATATGAAGCAGTACATATATTGGTTCCTCTTGATCCCATTCTGTATGAGGGCAGTGTAATATGAGCTCAGATAATCTGCACTTATAGTATGTTTGCTTATTAACATACAATATAAAAACCATAATATTAAGAAAAAGAAATACTAACATAAGAAAAGAAATTCTGAATCTCATAATAGGTAATAAATGTACAGCCCATTTTAGATTTTTTTTAATCCAACCACTCATTTTTTAATTTTATTTGTATGAGGTTTTTAAATTCAACTTGTTTGGGTGACATTGGTTAATAAGACTACATATGTTCCAAGTGTATTGGACTAAAGGCTTACCACACACACACACACACACACACTCATGTGAGTGTCTTTTCTCACTCTTAAAAATTTGCCATACCTCATCTCTGAATTTGTAAGCTCCTCTTCTTATAGCATCATATAAATAGGATGCAACTTTTACATCTAAGAAAACCATAAAATTTGATATGCCCACCCTCAATTTTCCCAGGTGCATATGGTCATCAACCACTCTTAGGAATAAGTAGAACTCAGCACCATTTCTGATCTTTTTTTTTTTTTCACTTTAAAGCAGCTGAAGAAAGAATAAAAAGGGAGAAAGAGTTAAGAGTGCATGGAGGAAAACAATGTCCAAGGTAGTGAGCAAGGAACATTGATTTATAGTTTCAAGTAAAGTGTGGTTGGTTGCCTGATGCTCAACCAGGCTCTCAAAGTTTTTGATTTACCCAAAATCCATATTGGCTATTAGGTCACAATTACTGGTAACATCAGTATCAAATTTAAGCATCCTTTGACTCATTAATTACAGCCACATCACTTTGCTTTCCTGTTGAAAATACACAGTTTGCACTCTTTGGCTAAACTCAGACAATAGTGCCTTTTAAATAGAAGGCACTATTACCCAGGTCATTTTCTGTCTCATTGTCATAATAAAAGTATCTCTTACATTTCTTGACAATTTTAACATAAACTGGAAAAGTCTTTCATATCAGAAGAGTTGATTGCAAGAATATATCTAGATTTATTTGGCTCTGTTTCTTATTCTGTAAAAAATCCACTGCACTGGTATTTGAAACCCCATCTGGGGCAATAAAATCCAAAATATCAATACTACTCAATGCTTTATCTGTGGTTTCACATAAAAGTTTTTCTGTCTTAGAGAAATTCCCTCAGAAGTGCCAACTCTGCCCTATAGTAGTCCATAATCAATGCCAGTAACTCTAAGACATTGTGTTGCTTTTTTCTGAATCAATCTGTGTCATGATAGATTAGAAGGTCTAGTCGATAAAATGGCCAAGGTATTGCTATTGTTCTTTTACAAGTATTATGCACCCCACATCTTTAACTCCCAATGACTCAGAAATTTTGAAGTACTGTGGTTTCAGTGTATAGTGAACATGAATTTCTTCTTTTCATTTCTTCATACAGATATCACATCTGTGTAACTGTTGTCAGAGTAGCCACAAAACTATGCCCATCCAGGGATGAATCCTAGTACTAGTTATTAAAATAGGCAGCGCAGAGTGAAAACCAGATGGCAAATAAATGCCCCTGCTGATATGGGAGTTAGCAATAACCAGGATACCATTCAGCAAATTGATTGTTGTATTATTTTCCAAAACTTAATCAGTGATCATTGCCTCAATTTCCTTTCAATGAAAGTCAACAAAGTACTGGGCCATTTATTGCCAATTGTTCATAAAATTTATCTACATACTGATTTCCATGCACTCCCTGAAGTCATGTAAATGACACAACAGATTCTCATTCTTCTTCCTCAAAAGAATCATGTCTCACAACTTTTTTACCCATGCATCTACTGACAGACTCTTAGGATGCTTCCAAATCTTACTATTCAGCTATAAAAAAGAAGGAAATCTTATCCTTTGCGACAGCATGGATGGATCTGGATAGCATTATACTAAGTGTAATAAGCCAGTCAGAGAAAGATAAATACCATATGACTTCACTCTTATGTGGAATCTAATGAACAAACTGAACTAACAAGGGAAATAGGGACAGACTCCTAGATGGAGAGCAGGCTGAAACCTGGGAAGGTTACTAGGTGGTGGAGGGATTGAGAAAAAAAAGAGAGAGAGAGAGAAAATAATGGCCATGAACAACAGTGTGTGATGGTGAGGTGGGAAGAGATGGAGTAGAGGAAGCTTTAAAGAGTATGGGGGGATAAATGGTGATGGACTGAGACTTGATTGGGGTGACAAACACACAACACACTGTGTGGCCACTGTGTGGCTCAGTGGATTGAGAGTCAGCCTGCAAACCAAAGGATCACTGGTGTGCAGATGGTGTGTTGTAGAATCGTGCACCCAAAACCTGTGTAAGTTTGTTAACCAGTATCACTTCAACAAGTTTAATAAAAAAATAAAAATGAATTATAAAGAAGAAACTGACTTAATTAAATTAAAATTCTTCTAAATTTTTTTTAAAAAGGAAAGAGTCTTGTCTCTATAAGTATTCAACTCTTCACATCTAAACTGTTAAGAAATGTCAAGGGTCTGAGATCTTGGCCTACTTGCCATGTAATAAGTTAGCATGCCACAAGTCTATAGATGCTGCTACAAGACCCAAAACTCTTGGGTCAAAGATGAAGCTCTATATTACTCACAACACAGCAAGCAGCATGAGAATCGACATATGATTTGCACACTGGTGCAATAAAATATAGGCCCAGAGCAATCCCTAAAAATGTGGTGGGATGCATTAAATGAGAAGAATTCTGAGCTTAGGGAGCACATATTATTTAGCAAGCTGACACTTTGCTGTGGATGGAAGCATTTCATTTATTACACTGGGCAGCAACCATGTCTGCTATTTGCTTCAGAGGGAAATACTATCATTGGCTATAGTACAACTACCCTTCGCCTCGAAGTGAATATATATACATATACATATATACATATATATTTACACACATGTATGTGAATACACACATACATATATTCCAAGCCCATTACCATATAGAGAGCTGAAAAAGATAGAACGGGCAGAGTTGACTCACTCTCAAGATGTGCAAAAACATGAGGCATCTGTGGAAAACAGTCTCTCATTATTCCACACACACATTTTGTGTAGTTATTTAGTCATTTCTCTATGAACTCAAACTTTGTTTCTGAAAAATGTTAGGTATTTTGGAAAAGTAATAGGAAATTTGCATCTGTTTTCAATAATGTGTCATTCATTTTAAATATTATAAGAGGATTTCAAAAGATGATCTACTTCTTTTAGTGTGTGTAAAATTGAAATTGTCAGCACAATAGGCAAATACTCATTTCAGATACAAAAGTATTATATGTATGGGGAAGTTTCTCTGAAATTATTATTTTAATATAATTTTCCTTTTATTGACTTTTAACAACATAGCTTTAAAAATCCATATCCTTAAATCATTGGTAAGACAAATTTAGAGGTTATTCAATACAACTAAATTCTTTATAAATGAGGCAACTGAGTGGAAATTGAGGTTAAAAGTAATGTTGCAGCAGAACAAGTTAGTTACTGAGTGCTCTCTTAGTACATGGATACTTGGGTTTTCTTTTAAATCAGTAGTTAGGAAATGCTTTGGTTTACATATTTCCCATTTGCATAAAAATATGAAAAAGAATATTATATATTCATACTATATCTACATATTCATAATGTAAAAAATCAAGAAAGAAGAATTATACACACACTATATATACATATTCATATACATATACACAACAATAAAAATAAATCCATTTCAATAAATTAATACATGCCAAATGTTCTGCATTCCATTTAGCAGGAAATGTACAGTGACGTTGAAAGTCTCATTTAGATGAATCAAATGCCACTATAACGTTGAAGCTGGAAAGGATCATCTACAAGTATAAAACTTTGTATCTCAAAATAGCCATATTTAAAGTTAGGTCAAAATATAGACTATGTATTTATTCATTATGTAAATTTGAAAATGAAAAAAGTTGGAAAAATTAAAAGACTAGAAAAAAACATAAAGTGGTTTTTATTTCATATCCTTATTGAGTGGCAGTTTCATTGCTATAACAATTTTGGTGGGCTTATACAATGCATAAAATAGAGTGGAAGGGAAATTCTCCTCTCATAACAAGTTTACAAAATGTATTAGGAAAATAAAAATAACAAAGAATAAACTATCTAAAATAATAACAAAGCCATACATTATAAGAGTAAAATAATACCATAGAAATGCATACATACTAAGAAGGATTTTAAAGAATACCACATTTAACTATTATTTTACAGACATTGATTAAGAGTGTCTGTTCTTCACCTGCAAAGGATTCTCAGTGTGATCAATGTCCACAATTTGTGAGCAATCTTTTTCTTTTTTATCCACATTTCTCTTTACTTGCTTATCGCTACCTGGTTATAGAACTATTCATTTGGAAATGCTTTAATGAAGGCTTATAAGATATACAAGGAAATTAAGTCCTACCTCAAATCACATTTAAATATAATTAGATTTAAAAGTCAATTTTAAATAATTCTGCTATAGCCCTAGCTGGTATGTGTCAGTGGATTGAGCTTGGCCTGCAAACCAAAGAGTCACCTGTTCCAGTCAGGACACATACCTGGGTTTTAAGCCAGGTCCCCAGTTGGGGGAGTATGAAAGGCAATCACACATTGATGTTTCTTTCTCTCTCTCTCTCTCTTTCTCCCTCTTTTTCCCTCTCTCTAAAAATGAATAAATGAAATCTTTAAAATAATAATAATAATAATTCTGCTATAAACATAGGAATGTAAAGCAGCATAATTACAATAGCCCGTATCTGGAAATGGCCTTAGTGGCCATCAGTAGATGAGTAGATAAAAAAGCTATGGTACATTTACCCAATACTCAACTGTAAAAATCAGGGGAATCTTATCTTTTGCAGCAATATGGATGGAAATGGAGAGTGTTGTGTTAAGTGAAATTAGCCAATCAGTGAAAGACAGATATGATATGTTCTCACTTATATGTGCAATCTAATGAATAAAATGAACTGACAAACAGAATGGAAACAGAGACATGGATACATGGAACAAACTGACAGTTGTCAGAGGTTAGGCGGCTAGGGGGACTGGATGAAAGAAGAGGAAATGATTAGCCAAAGAACATCTATGCGTAACCCATGGCCACAGACTACAGTGTGGTGATGGCCAGAGGGAAGGCAGGGACAAGAGCCGGATGGAGGTGGGGAAAAGTGTGATGAATGGGGACATACATAATAGTGTAAACAATAAAAATAAAGCTAAAAAAGGATAATAAAATAAGAAAGAAGGTCACACACAAACCAATAAAGTCCATTTTTAAGTGGAAAAAGATTAGTTTTTTAATCGAAAGCATTTACTGTGTGACATTTAAAAGTGATGTTATTAAAACTTTCTTAGTGCCCTGGCTGGTGTAGCTCAGTAGATTGAGTGCCAGCTTGTGAAACAAAAGGTAGCTGGTTCAATTCCCAGTCAGGGCCCATGCCTGGGCTACAGGCCAGTTCTCCAGCTGTGGGCACACAGGTGGCAACTACACATGGATTTTTCTTTCCCTTTCTTTTCCTCTTCCCCTTTCTCTAAAAATAAATAAATAAATAAAATATTTTTTAAAACTCCATGAGTATTTTTATACATTTTATAAATATAAATTGATGTGCACTAAATAATTTCTAAGCATATCTATACCCAATATATGTAATACATATGTTTATATATGTGAATAATTTATATACCAAAAGTTAAGTATTTATTAGGCCTCACTATTTTGTTTGAAGCTCCTAAGAATGAAGGGTTTCCTGTTATTAAGGAAAATATAATGTTTCCTGTTACTAAATAAATTACATAATATGTAAAGCAGAGGAATAGCAGATATATAAGTAAGCAATTTTTTGAACTCCCATGACTTTTACATATCTGAATTAAGGTGGGTGCAAGATTCATTCTGAACTCTGGCTACCATGATATATTTTTCCATATGATTCTTAAAATACCTGCATTCAACCTGCAATTCTTAAACACTACCAGTTGGTCAGTCCTTAGATCCCAACAGCTGCCACTTTCCCTCACTGCTTTATAGTCCTCTCCCTCCTCTCTTGGCCTCCTTGACCAAACACTTGATTGATTCTCTCCATTTGTTCTGCTTGGCGAAACCATTACCATTTTAAAATATGACTCTCCTTAAATTCTTCACATTGGAATTTGAAGAATAATACATAAGAATGTCAACTTGAAGATCAATCGCGAGATTGAATTTCAGTTGACAGAGCTGGTAAATATGTATATTTAAACTAAGTATCTAGATAGAGCTAGTACATACATGTATTACACTAACATGTATACATGTCTATAGTTATTTCTATATTTATCTGCCTGATGACAGTCATCTACCTGACACCAAATGGCAGAGTTAAATGTGTAAATGTACATGTATAGACATGTATTTTATATATATATGGCTATGTATATATATATATATATATATATATATATATAGCATGATATCTTTGACTCTTATCTAGCATAGTAGAAGCTATTACAGACTTGTGTGTGTGCTTGTTTGTACATTCTTATTCTTCCATCCATTATCTACTATGATTTACATATTTGTTCAACTCTAGTATATATGTAAATAGGTTCGGAACTTATAACTCATATCTCTGTACCCATATAAGAAATAAATTTACCAAGGAGGGCACACATTATATTTAGTTTTCCTTTGCCCTTAGCCTTACAGTTACCTGTTCAAATCATATTTCAAAGGTACTTTGTCCTCTCTTTAAAATAATTATGTCATGTGATTGGATTTATACATTCAGCATCCCATGCTGAAACTCTTGAAATCTGTTTACTTTTTAATTTGCATATGCACTCTATAGGTTTTAACAAATGCATAAAGCCATATATACAACACTCCACACCCTACATAACTTTAGTTGCTTTGTTTTAAAAAAGAATATTAGATATAATGATAACTCAATAAACTTGAGAATCTTAGAATGAAAATTTTGCATTGAAAAATTAAAGGTTGATTTTAGAAAGCAGAAGAAAATTTCAATAGGAAAAATACAAGATGATATCAGTAAGATATCTTCAAAAGCCTTAAATTAATGTAAATATAATAAAAGCACTCTCAGGTGTTATATTATTAAATGAAAGGTGCTTTAATGTCAATAAAGTAGAGAAGGTGGGGCTTGATGCTATAAGTGAGGTGGGGAGTAGTTGCAACATTGTATAAAGAAGTCAAAAAAGTCTCATTGAAGAGAGTTTTTGGGCAAAAATATGGGCAAAAATTTTTAGGAAGTGACAGTCATTTAAATACTCACCAAAGGTTATTACAAGTAGATGAAAGATGAAACCTTAGAGCTGCACAGACAACTAGACACAAGTGGCTATTTAAATTTAAATTAATTAGATTCAATTACATTAATATTCAATTCATTAAGTGAATGTCAATGCCTAGTAACCACATGTGCGCAGTGCAGATTACATACTGTTTCGTCCTTGCAGAAAATTCCATTGGGAAGCACCGGCTTATGTCGTTGACCTCATGTTGGAAGTGTATACCTGCCGTTTTGAGAGAAAGCCAGGTGGCAGGGTAGGGGAGTAAGAGAGAAGGAAGTGAGCAAGGTCATGAAAGAGTGAGTGGAACAGATACAATATATACTATGTGGAGGAATTTGTTGGAAGAACCAGTCTGCCATGGGCCATGAGCATCACTGCACATTCTTCCTGAGTTTCCCAAACTGCGGGGTTAATCTCACTCTTTATAGTGAGCCGTGTGTGTAGCTAGTCACATAGGCAGCTAAATAGATGGGAAAAATTACAGAAAACAAAGTGTGATGACAGCTTTGTAACAACATGCTCCGTGGTAGGAGTATAAGCATGTTCATTCCTAACTGCATCCTGTGGCCTGCTCAAAGAGTGTTCAGTCCATCAACCTGGATTCTTCCTCAGACCAACCCGAGTATATGTGTAGGTATGATGTGGCTGTCCGTGTGACACCCTGGAAGAAAGGACAATGGAAACAGACATGTATATCCTGATAAAAGTACTATTTGCTATGTCATGATAATAAAGGCATTCGTCTTACAAGGACCTCAAGTCTGTGCCAGGATCCAGGAGAAGGTTACTGACTGATTCAGTAATTTGTGTGGTAGCCAGACTCCTGTCCCCTCCAAGGTTGTCATTTCAATCAAACACTAATTCAGGTACTCACACAAAGGCATTCTGCATATGTAATTAAAATTACAGACATAGAATCAGGAGCTTATTGGGATTACTCTGGTGGGCCCAACATAAACATTTGAAAGCAGACAAATTTTACCAGTTGGAGTCAGAGAGATACAGTGAGAGAGTAAAACAGAACAGTGGAGGCCTAAGGGAAGCAATTTATCATGAATATCATAAATAATGAATTCAGATAGTCTTGCAAGAATGTCTACTATGACCCAACAAAATGGCTAAAAATAAAAAATTCTGAGTAATTTATGGCAAGAATTTAGAGCAACTGGAATGTTCATACACTGTTGTTGGGAGTATAAATTAGTTCAACCACTTTGGAAAACTGGAAGCATCTAAAGCTGAACTCATGAATTTCTTATGATTCAGTAATTCCACTCCTGTGCAATCAGAAATGTATATATATATATAATCTGTACTACATATTCATGTTAACACTACTCTTAACAGCACCAAACTGAAAACTAACTACTCAGATGTCCACCAGCTATTGAATATATAAATTGTGACAGATTAACATATTCAATTATCTGTTGCAGGTAGAAAAAATAATTTAACAGCACATGAAACAATAAATGAATTGGTCAAATACACTCTTGATCAGAAAAAGGTTAAGCACACACACAGAATGTGTGCATTGTATACCATTTATGTAAACCACAAATACAGGTGAATTTGTCTGTTATTTTACCATTGTGGTCAATGACTGGAAAGATGAGCAAGGGAGACCTATAGTGTGAGGTAAATGTTTTATTTCTTGAGATGGGTCCCGGTTACATAGGTGGGCTCAATTATTGCAAACTCATCCAGCAGAGAATTTATGGTTTGTGCTATTTTATTTATGCTTGTTATTTAAAAGCTATATCATACTGCATTTGTGTCAAAGTGGTATGAAAGAGAAATAAAATTCAGTAAAATTTTAGATAAAGGGAATTTAAAATATTAAATAGATACTTATATATTAACAACATACACAAAGATAAATTCCACAGCCACTAAGGTATTAAATTATTTACTGCACTAAGATATACAAAATGTATAAACATGCAGTGTAAGTACTGTAGACCAAGTCTGAGTATTGGACTTATCTGATGATATGAGGTAAGAGAATAAGAATATTTGGAGCCTGATTTTTCAGGGTCCTAGCTTCTAATGCCAAGAATTATCAAATCAAAGATCCCTAAATATGAAATTTAGGATGATACACTTTTTTCCTAGTCACACAGTGTTATTTATTTATTTATTTATTTATTTATTTATTTATTATCGTTCAAGTACAGCTGTCTCCATTTTCACCCCACCACATTCCCCCACCCCACTTATCCCTGTCTCCCACCCTTGAACCTATCCGCTTTGATTTTGTCTGTGTACCCCTTATACATGTTCCTTGATGGCCCTTCCACTATTTTCCCCTATTATTCTTCTACCTCTGCCCTTCTAGTTACTGTCAATTTGTTCTTTATTACAATGTCTCTGGTTATATTTCGTTTGCTTGTTTGTTTTGTTGATTAAGTTCCACTTACAGGTGAGATCATATGGTATTTGGCTTTCACTGCCTGGCTTCTTTGACTTAGCATAATGCTCTCCAGTTCCACCAATGCAGTCATGAATGGTAGGAACATTGTACTCAACAATGCTAATTCCAAAACTATCAAAGGCTTAGAGAGGGTTACCCTTTCATAGACTATATGGCCTTTATAAAGGGAACATTTAACATTCTACTAGAACACCAAATATATACTTAGTAAATATATATTAATATTCACTACATCAGCTAGTTGATGGTGTCATTGCTACTTCTTTTTGTTAAAAACTTGGATCTATTCAAGTTTATATTTTATATTTTTGTCCTTTTATCACAATGTCTGCTCTTACATGTTGCTCTATTGCTACTATGTACTCAGATTGATTCTTGATAAGTGTATTCATACCCTGGATGAGTCCTTTCCATGTGCCTGATCCTATTTTGAATAACTGGTCATATTAATTCCAGACCAAAACTATAATGTGAAGGCATTTCACCTGGAGAATGATGTATATGTCATTTTTTTAGAGTAGAAAGCCGTCAATTTAATACTTTAAATTAATTAACATGAACAAATTAGTGATTTAAGAGAATTAAACTAGCAACACAGCTTAAAATTGAGTGGATTAACACTGGGTGAGGAAAAAAGGAATAGTCATATCTTTATTCCTAAGAACAGGAATGAGAATTGAAAAACATAAGGTAGAAGCATTCACCTTTGTGAGGATAAACAAAATTTGATGTGTAGCAAATTTGGGGTATTTTCATGGAGATACAATGGACTAATGTGAACATAATTAATTACCTGCCAAGGGAAGAAATGTTTAAGTTTATCTCCATATATATGCATGAGAATCAAAAACTTGCTAAATCAGTGATTATGGGGATTTTCCAACAATATGGTAGGGGCATGTGTAAAAGTAAAGAGTGGGCAAGCACATTAGGTAGCTAACTATGAAGAATATATATATATGTGTGTGTGTGTGTGTGTGTGTGTGTGCGTACATATATACATATATAGTTATTTTAGGTCAGTGTTAAAATATCTAAAATTGGAAGGTCTTTATATATGCTAAACAGTCCTCCAGATGATTAAGTATTCATCTTCTCAATATTTTTACTAATTGACTTTTATAATCATTTACATAATGCCTACATAAAACAATACATTATAAGCAAGTCCGTCACCAGATTCATTCTTTCAGCTTATCCATACCCCTTCCCAAAAGAAGCTACTTCTACCAGTTTCTTAGTGTGTCTTCTCCTGTCACACATACTCTGCTTATATAGTGACACATGCATAATTGTTCACCACAAGTAGCATTTTCTATGCACTGCTGCACACCTTATTCTATTCACTTAACAATGCGACTTAGACACCATTCCTTATATAAATGTATAAAATGTCTTTATTATTTTCAACAGCTACATAATGTGCCATGTATGAAGAAAGAATTTTTTAGGTTGTATCCAGTCTTTGAATATTAAGCAATACTACTGTGAATATATATATATATATATATATATAATATATACATACATACATATATATATAAATGCTCCTGTGTTAGTGTTTATTGGTGACATAAATTATTATAAGTGTTAAGTGGTAATTCAAAAGTTTATAGATCTAGAGCATTTCTAGCATTCTTATAATACATAAACTAAAAAAATAACACATGCTTGAATAGAAAAACACCTTAAGCTTAAGAGCATGCATAAATTCTTTTAATAACAATCTTCCCTTAGGTCTAAATACCATAGTATTTAATACCTTTGGCAGCAGTTTGGTAGTAAACTGGCACTAATATAAAAAAACAACAACTGGCAGAGTGGTTGCTGTCAGTTTTGGGGGTATAAATCTTCTACCATGGCCATCTCAAGCTACCGATGATTTAACAAATTTTTGAAACATTTAATAAATGGCTCTGAGGAGCTTGGCCCAAAATTAATACATCACTGTGAGTCAATCAGTTAAATTTATATCTCAGCTCTACCGATAATTAGCTGGAATATTTTTGGTCATTTAACTCCTTAACCACAGTGTTCTCATTTCTTTTTTTAAGAAAGGCTGCAAAGAACCTGCTTTGTAGGACCACTGTAAGGATTACTGCTTGGTGTAATTTCTTACTGTCAATTTTCACTTCAACTCAATATATGAGTTAAGCCCAACTATTTCATGAAATGGCTCCACAGATATTTTCAGCTGCTTCTGACCAGTAACAACTAATTAATATATTTACTTAATTTGGCATTTTGCTACCACACATTTTGAAAGGTTTGTCTGTCTTGGTTGTGTTTGCATTACTATCTCCTCCAACTGCTAATATATCTAACTATTACTTTTTTGTATCCTCACCTGAGGATATGCTTATTGATTTTATAGGAAGGGGGAGGGAGGGAAAAAAGAGGGGGAAAGAGAGAAACATTGATTGGTGTCCCAATTGGGGATCAAATTCACAATCTAGGTATGTGACCTGACTGGGAATCGAACATGCAACCTTTTGGTACATGGGATGATGCTCCAACCAACGGAGCCAAGCCAGCCAGGACACGACTGTTTTCATGATCTTGCATGGGTTTTCCTCTTCCTATTCATCTTTCAGTGTTAATATTCATCAAGTTGCAACTTTAGAAAAATGTTGACTCTATGTAGACATTATGAGCAGGTTATCTAAATATGGGGTTACACCTATACCCTTAATTATTACAACTCCAAATTTTAATTGGTCAGGTAAAATTTCTATTAAAAATTCAATCTGGCAGATATTTTGATGTGAAGAGTAGAAGGATAGAAGTACTTTCTTTCACAAAGCCTTCCTACCCATCAGGGGAGACAGTGGGGAAAAATAATTTTAAATTGCTATATGAAGTGCCATGCCCCAGATATATCACGCTACTTGTCACTACATGTGTATAATGTATTCTGTCAAGCAGCTATTTTTCAGTCTGTTCCTTTCTTCTCTGACTCCTGACTCTTCATTATTTTCAATCCCAAGACTAACTATCTATATCAGGTCTTCCCTGATTTCCCCAGACAGAGCTGAGTAGTTCATTCCCTATGTTTCTATTACATCTTGCGAAAAATGTTAATAATTTTATCACATTATATTGGTTTATATTTATATTTATATGTTTTTCTATATTTTCATTGATTTGTGAGCCTGTGGAAAGATCACACTATACCTTTACATATTTAAAACATACCGTAGTGCTAGCCAAAGTAGAAGTACTCAATAGATAAGATTCCAATTGAATTGAAGAAGTTTAAGTCAATGATATAGAGGGAATTCAAACTTGATTAAATAAATAACATTAAATATACTTTTCAACTCTGAAATGTAGTAAAGTAATTCTTGATTACCAGAATTGTGTATTTAGTTTTGTTTATAGTAAAGGAGAATTTCTTCTATAGAAATGGACATTTGACCAAGTACTAGCAAGAAGTGCAAACTTGTACAGGCAATAGATATTTATTTCATGCCAATCAAATGTATACAAATTAGATACCCAAAAAGCAAACACTATGGCCTGGAATGGGGCTAACCTATCAGTTCCAGTAAATATGTTGGAAAAATGCAACATTATTTTTATTCAACAGGGGGATACGAAATAAATCAATTTAAAAATAGTGCATCAGAAAGCCATAAAATAGAATTAATAGGCATTAGCTCTGGCTGGTGTGGCTTATGGATTGAACACTGGCCTGCAAACCAAAGGGTCACTAGTTTGATTCTCATTTAGGGCAACATGCCTGGGTTGCAGGCCAGGTCCCCAGAAGGAGGTTGCACTGGAGGCAACCACACATTAATGTTTCCCTCCCTCTCTTTCTTTTTCCATTCCCCTCTGTCTTAAAATAAATAGATTATACCCTGGCTGGTGTAGCTCAGTGGATTGAGCACTGGCCTGTGAACCAAAGGATCATGGTTTGATTCCCACAGGGCACATGCCTGGGTTGCAGACCAGTTCCCAACATGGAATGCACAAGAGGCAATCATACATTGATGTTTCTCTCCCTCTCTCCTTCCCTTCCCCTCTAAAGATAAATAAATAAAATCTTTAAAAATAAATAAATTACAATCTTAAAAAATAAGTGAACTTTCTATAAAATAATTAATAGGCATTAGTTTAAGGGCTAGATAATCCTTCGTTTACAAATTTTGGCTCATAGGCAGGGATAAATTTAGCCTCCTTATAATAATAACTAACGTATATGGTTGGGTCAAGACATACCAATACATATTATACATGTAAAGTAATCAATAGTGCTCATATAACTGATAATGTCATTATTGTTAGTATGTGAAATTAGATTGTTTACATATAAAGAATATTCCTTTTTTCCTTCTTTACCTCTGTATTGTTCTTGTTGTTGCTCTTATTTTCCACGTATTTTCAAAAAGACAGTGACTTTTTTTTTAAGACAAAGAGTTTTGTTCTCAACTAAAAGTCAGGCTCCAGTAAAAACATACTTTCTTTGTTTACTGAGAAATATTTTATGCGCAGTAGCTACAAAATCACTGCTCATGTCAAGAAACATTGCATCTATCGCTTCCCCTTGATTGATCAGGTTTAGATTAGTTTGATAGAACTTGTACTTTAAAAAGCCAGTGCTGTTATTAACTAATTCCAGGAGTAAATTACCTCCAAAAAATAAACCAGAACATTTCCCCTGTGGCCTGGTCAGGAGGCAAACTTGCTGGCAAAAGCAGACCAGTCCGACTGCCTCTACCCAAGAAAATTACAGAAAGCGCCAGTTACTTTCTTGGTTACCAAGGAAATGAACAATCACACTCGGTTGTAATCTCACCTATCACAGTAATCTCTTCTCTTCTGGGGGCTGGTAAATTGATTTTATAAGATACTTTTTAAATGGTTTTGACTAAAAGACTGAAATTAAGGGATCATTAGTTTCAAGGGTTCTGTATTTTCTTTTTCCAAAGTGTGGGCAAAGGATTGTTTCTGAAACAATTTATTGAAATACAAATATGCATTTCACAAATAAGATGTTTTATGTTTATCCTGCTTTATGATTTTTTTGCATTATTAATTTAAAATCATTTCTTATTATTTTATTTTGTCTATACTACTGTACTGAAATGTTTTTTCATATCCTAGAAATTATTTTTGTTTAGTAGTATCATCCCCATAACAAATCTCATACTTAGTAAGTAGACACAATTTATTGCCTATGGAAAGAAAGATAAGTTAGCCTTGTTACTCTCACCACAAAGATCTCTGAGAAAGTCTCTATTACTACAATTATGGGGCAAATTGATTTTTAAGTAATAAACAAGTGGAGAAGGCATGTCTGTGTAAATAAGCATTATCTTTAAATAAAAAGTTAGGACAGTGTAAGATTTGTAGGCTGTTGAAAGCCATCCATTTATTAAACACTATGGATTATCTTTACTTTTTTTTATCATGGATCAATCAAGAAGCAAGGGCCAGAGATAAAACATTCAAGAAGAAATAAACTTAATCTGAAGAAGCATAACAAACACTAAAGGATATGAACATGAAAACCAAGTCTTCAATAGACCAGTAAAAATTATTTTAAGAACAACTGCTTTCAATTGCTGAGACCCATGGTCATATGTATTCCCTATTCAGTAAATTCCCAGATAATGTAAAATATAGTGGGCAGGAAAGGCAAATACATAACCAGATTAAATATAGTATAGATATATTAATATTACATAATATTTATATATGGGTACTTATCAATATAGTATGGATGTGTACATATGTCCATACTGTAATATATTGTTATATTCTTCTTAATGGAAAATTTTAATATAAGTAATAGACTGACCCACCTGTGAAGTAATGCCATGTTATATATAGCATTGCTCTAGCTGTTAGCGGATTGTAAATTTGACAGTAGATTTGGCCAATTTAGCTTACAGCAGGATTGTAAATAACACTGCTTCATTCAATGTCATTTCATTAAAATGTTAATGAGATGCCATTGGAACTTTACTCTTATTCATATCAATTAGCTTATGGTAAAGATTGGTTTTGTTAAACATTGTTTCACTTAAAGTTGCAGAACCCATCAATGACATCAAGTGAGGACTTACTGTCCCTGAAACAGAGTCCCTATTGCTGAATCTCTAGATAACCATTATCTGACTCATCCGGCAACCATGTTGGTAATACCACTGAGGAACTACTGTGCTGGGAACCAAAGAAGGTGAAATGTTTCTCAGTAGGATCTTTTTGCTCTACCTTCAAATTATATTCAAAGACCGGCCACTTCTTTCCAAGTCCTTTGGATCAAGATCCAAGATTCACAATCTCTTTCCCGGATTATCGACAGTCTGTGTCTCTTTTTTTTTTTTTTTAATTTTTTTATTGATTATGCTGTTACAGTTGTTCTATTCCCCCTTTCATTCCCCTCCACCCTATCCCCCCATCCCCACTATTACCCCCCCTTTAGTTTATGACCATGTGTCTTAAGTCCTTTAGATTCTATATTTCCCATACTATTCTTGCCCCCCATCTATTTTGTATCTACTGTCTATGCTACTTATTTTCTGTACCTTCTCCCCCCTTCTTCTCCTCCCACTCCCCTGTTGCTAACCCTCCTTGAGATCTTCATTTCTATGTTTCCACTCCTGATCTAGCTGTCCTTTTAGTTTGCTTTCATTTTAGGCATGGTTGTTAATAACTGTGAGTTTGTTGTCCTTTCACTGTTCATGTTTCTTTAACTTCTTTTTCTTAGATAAGTCCCTTTAACATTTTATATAATAAGGGCTTGGTGATGATGAACTCCTTGAATTTGATCTTATCTGAGAAGCACTTTATCTGTCCTTCCATTCTAAATGAAAGTTTTACTGGATAGGTGTCTCTCATTCCACCCTTCTTTCTACATGGTAGCCAGGGTGACACTGTTAAAAATTAACTCAGGTCAGATAACTTTTCTGCTAAAAAGTCTCTACTGAGTTTCCCACAGTAGCCAGAGAACAAGACCAAGTAGTATAGCTGACCATTTTACTTTCTCATTTTATGTTCTACTACATTCCCCTTGCTTTATACTCTGCTTAAAGTCACACTGACCTTCTCCATACTTCTGGACTATAATAGAAATTACTCTCCCCTCAATCATTGTAATCAATCTTTCTTTTTTCTTGTTTTTGGAATGCTGGTTTTTGCTCAGTTATATTAGGCATGCTGTATAACATTATAACCACCTTTAACATTTGCTTATCTCCTTGATAGTAAATATTAGTAATATATTATACATTTCCAGGTTGATGATATCCCATGCTTACCTTTCTCCACAACTATCTGAAGGTTACATGAAGATAGGCATTTTATATATTTTGTGTGTCAATCACATCCCTGAATTTAAAACAAGACTAGCCTATAGCAAGCACTTAATAAAATTGTTAGAATAAGTCCATAGAATTTTAACTTCTTTATCCATTTGATTATTAAAAGAATTGGTAAATATTCTGATTGAAACAGTCTCATTCTATAATTGATTTAAGTCTTCTACTCACATAACTCAAAATTCCTTGTAACTAAATCTTCACTTTTGATTACTGAAAATTCTAGATAATTCAAAATAATTGATAATTATCAATGAGTCATTGTAGAATAATATTACTGTCTAATTCTCCTTTGAAAGTGGTCACCAGATATATAAAGTTATTTTAGTCTACCAAAAATTTCTATTATTTCTCATCTTTCAAGAACACCCTTAAGTGAGGTTTTAATACCCCAGTAGTCTAATCACAGCTGGTACTAGCACATCTGCAGAGCACTTATGTCAAAGTCAGTTCTTGCTTCTTCAAGCAATAGATCATATGGATTTTTTTCTTTTAACTCTTGGGTGGGAGTTGAGGAAGAAATGTCACAGGAACAGAAGTTGGTCCACTGGAAGAACAAGTGGTGGAACAAGTCATGGATTGTTACTACATCCATAATTTGCTGAAACCTGATCTTGCACAGACAACCTTCAAATAAGAATGGAATCCTGATACTGTATATACCTAGGCCTATGGATTGATAGATGGTATGCATTATAAGATCATATGTTGGTAGTTTGTGAGTCACCTCTGGTTCTCAAAATAATTGTCCTGAAAAGACCAAACACCTGCTCTGAAAGTCCTTGTAGTGAAAGATGTATTTCACAGTCAGTGGGACAGACTGAATTTCTAAAGGCACTGGAGAATTTTTTTAAATTATATCAAGTGATTATGTTTAGGTCTTACATTATCATTTTAAGCACAGTCTTAGGACCAAGCAATGTTTTAGGTATTTAAATATATGAGTTTATAAAATAGATGAAATTTCTATTCTTATTCTAGATCCCAGGAAAAAGATAAAAATTTACACACACATTAAATGTATTATTAAAACATTATGAATGCTAAAGAAACAAATTCTAGTTTGAAATTTAGAAATAATTTCAAAATATTTATAATGAAGCAGCAAGGCAGCCAAGGTAACCAAGGTAACCAAGGCAGCAATAGCCTTCCATTTTATCTGGAATCTACCATTACAACTTCTGGCTGCAGTACTGTGACTAAATGGGTACAGTCTATACAAGCCAGCCATAACTGGAAGCACCATTATGAGAGACTATGGGTATCAGGAAGCTGAGAGAGAAATACTGAATACCTCCATTATGACATGTTCCTGCAACAAACAGCAGGTCGTACACAAAATTGGTTTTCCTTTCATTTGCCCAAATTGGATGAGTGCATCTACATAGTGGCTGTTAAATCACACCAAGAATAATAATCGCAAATGTCTTCAAAATGCAGTTTTAGACTTGATATTGAGGAATGCATTTTTTAAAGCTTTATTTATTTGTTTGTTTGTTTGTTTTTATTTATAGAAAGAGGGGAAGGGAGGGAGAAAGAGAGGGAGAGAAAGATCAATTTGTGGCTGCCTCTCACGTGGTCCCCACTGGGGACCTGGCTTCCCACCTGGGCATGTGCCCTGACTGGGAATCGAACTAGCAACCGTTTGGTTCCCAGGCAGGTGCTCAATCCACTGAGCCACACCAGCCAGGGCAGAAAGATACATTTTGGATATTAAAATGGATTTGTGCCCTGGATGGTGTGGCTCAGTGAATTGAGCAACAGCCTGAGAACAAAAGGGTCACCAATGCAATCCTCAGTCTAGGGCACTTGCCTGGGTTTGTGGGCCAGGTCCACAGTAGGAGGAGTGCAAGAGGCAACCACACATTGATGTTTCTCTCCCTCTCTGCCCCTCTCTAAAAATAAATAAATACAATCTTTAAAAAAATGAATTTGTGACCACATGGATAATCTTGCAAATATGATGCTAAGCCAAAAGAGTCAGGCAGAAAATGTTATGAACCATGTAATTTCACTCCTATGTGGGATATAAAACTGAAAGCCACAGATGAACAAACAAATAATTCAAATGAACTCACAGACATAGACAACAATATGGTGGTTACCAGAGGGAAGTGGGGGGGTATAAAAGGATATAGGGGGTCAAATATATGATGATGGAAGAAGATTTGACTTTGGGTGATGAGCTCACATTTCAATATCAGATCATGTATTATAGTAACATACACTTGAAACCTATATAATATTATTAACCCATGTAGCCCCAATAAATTTGATTTAAAAAATAAGTTAAAAAATGGATGGTGAACACCAAGCCATATTGTCCATGACAATTTATCTTCTCAATTATCCACAAATTTGGTAGATGTCATGTAGCTATATATGAATTAGGATGCACAGTGGAGGAGGATGGGGTGTGAATAGGTTAAGGAGGCTATTTCTACGAGGAGCAAGGGCAACAGAGACAATGAAATAATCAATGTACAAGATGAGATTTTTCAAATAAGAAAATCGATGAAAGATAATCATAGCCATTTCCCTACCTGATAAAGAAATCATAAATATATTAAGGACAAAAACTAAAATAAACTTTGTGATATTGTTTAAGAATTGGAGATTTGGTATCAATCTGTAGTGGTTTATATATTCACACATATGTGCAAGTGTTTATATTTACAAACTATATATATACCACATAGGTATATATGTGTGTGTACTCATGTAATTCCTATCTATATTCACTGTATGTGCACATGTATGTGCGAGTATGTACTCATGTAATTCTTCTCTGTATTCACTGAGAAAATCTCAGAGCAGTGGCACTCAGTAGCAAAGAGCACAATGTTTTCCCTGATAAGGGTTTCATCTTCCCCTAAAAAGAAACCAAAATTACTTGGAGGAATGATTCCCCAGGGCAAAAAATCAGTTAGTGGTCTGAAACCTCTGATGCGTATATGTGTGTGGGTGCCACAAAGTAAGGATGTGCTTCAAGAATGACGCAAGTATGTCCAAGAAACACAGAAAGGGCTTCACTGCCCAAGTCTGGGATAGTTCAAGTAGTGAAATAAATAATGATAGTGAGGGGTTATGACTGATAATTAAAATAAGCAACAGAGTTATAAAGGAGTAAATATACGGAAAGTGTGATCCAGAGTAAGACAGTTCAGAGCCTTCAAGCACTTCCTGATACACCTTTCCTGGTTTGGCGGTTGTACCTAGTTCTGCGGGAGGGTGTCCTTGTTGGTAGGAACGTGTACACTCAAGTATTCTTGGGTAATAAGGCTTCATATCAGTGACTTCTCACTGGTTTGGAAATAAAAAAACATTTTGTAAGTTTGAAATTGTTTAACATTTTAACATTTTAATAATAAATCTAATTACAGAAGCTAGTGTTCTCTGTGGTAGATGGCTGCCATGGAGCATTTGACTTCATATTATTTTCATAAGATATTCATAGTTACCAATGCCCACACAATTTGGGGGTTTTATCAAATAGCTATACCAAGTACAATTCTTTTAACATCAGTGTTAAGTTATACATTTTTTCTATATTGTAGGTATCACATTATAGAAACAATAAAAAATGGTTTAGTGTACCCTGGCTGGTGTAGCTCAGTGGATTGAGTGCGGGCCTGTGAACCAGACGATCGCGGTTCGATTCCCAGTCAGGGCACATGCCTGGGTTGCAGGCCAGTTCCCAGCAGGGGACGCAGAAGGAGCAACCACACATTGATATTTCTCTCCCTCTCACCTTCCCTTCCCCTCTGAAGATAAATAAATAAAATTTTAAAAAATGGTTTAGTGTAATATGTATATCCTTAAAACTGTAAAAGTGGTAACTTTTTTTATTTAGATAGCTGTTCATAACACTTTTAAGAGAATCACATAGTGGAACTTTTATTAAAACATTTCACCCTTTATCTTTCCCTATACTTTATGAGCCATTGAGACACTTGTAACTCTATTTTCATTCTTATGAAGGCTGAAACATTATGTTCTTCTATGTACAGAATAGAAAAAGTCATATTAGAAATGTTTATTTATAAATTTGCATCATTTTCTAGAATACTAAAGAACCATTGTGCAAATTGTCTACTTTTAATTGGCATTTTAAAATCAGATTTATATTTCAATTTTCTTAGATAGAAAATACAACCAACAAAATCATACATTGTGTCTATTTTCTAATATCTTTCTTCTTTATTCTTATTAAGCCTTATCTGTTGCTCTGTATGTTTCATTTTTTAAAGACTGCTTGTCATATTTATTATTTGTCGAGAGTGATTCAAGAACAAAATTGCCTTTAACATGCTGTGATAGATTTTCAAAAAATTTCAACTTCAATTATTTATAGACTAATTTTCTGTTTGCTGTCTATTGAATGGTAAAGTGAAAAGTTCACAAATCTACTTAGATGACACTCGCCTCCTCATATTCTCGGGCACTGACAGTTCTTGGTGGACTGACAGTAAATCATAACTCCCCAGGCTACTCGTTAACTTTTCAAAGTTGATATAGTTCAACTTAAAAGTCTGGTCTCTATTGGATGACCATGAGTTTTGTTTAGTGACACAATCAAAAGAAAAAAGTGCTTGGGATGATAATAAATGGTGCCTCGAAGACTAAATTTAACTATGGTAAACTTGAACCATAATCACTACTTCTACTTCCTATGAACATCCACATTGCTACTTTAAAGGCTTTAGAGACAATTGTATTTTTCAGACCAGATAAATTGTATTTTCATTTCCAACTCTGTCAACACCAGACCTATAGGCAGCCATCAATCACCTTGTGATCTTTGTCATCTACCACTATTATTAAGGTCCTAACAGAGTTTAGATTAAAAAAAAAGACATGGGTTGGGCTGCAATGGGAGTAAAAGGCAGAAAACTGTACTTGAACAACAATTAAATAATAATAATAAGAAGAAGAAAAACAAAAAACAACTCAACAATTTGGAAGCTGATGGCATTTTACTTAGAGAAAAATAATGCAATGAACAGATTATCAACATAGATAAAGAATACATTTTAACACTAAAGTATGAGGAAAAGCAAATACATTTTAAATAATATAGTAAAATTTATACCAGATTTTATATTTTATAACCTTTCTTATAGTGACTTTTATTTTTAGTAATCAGAATATTGTATGTTGCAGATTCTTTCCAAAAGTGTAATTATAAAATGTTTCATCACTTACTGATCTGGAAATGTAACAACATATCTGATGCTACTGAGAAAAAGTTGATTTAGTAATTCAGAACATACATACATACATACATGCATAGAAAGTGCTTTTGTCACATACACCCCAAGTTATTTCTCTGGCAAGTTGCTTTATGATAACCCATCCAAAAACATGTTCATTCATGCCTCTTCAGTGATTATATTAAATGTTAACATTAATAGCAATAATAGTAGCACAAACCTTTTTAGCTCATTCCTATTCACTCAGTAAAATTTTTTGATGAAAACCCTGAGCAAAATACATTATTTTAGTACTTTCTTCCTGTGTTCAAGTATTCAATGAAAATTTACTGAAGTATTCAAATAACTCAATATTTGTAGAGTAGTTTTATCTAGCCACAATTAATTTTAAATTTCTTAATCTAAAATCACATTATTTAGTTTCAATCTTGATATATATTAAGTATGATATTAATATATGCTGTGCACTGAGTTGAGCTTGATGAAAACTCAGGTAACCCTCATATAAAGCTCTATATTTTTCCATACTTTCCATTCTTCCAGTCACATTTTTAAAAAGAAAACTTTATTATTTAGGGTAGTTCTAAGTTTACAGAAAAATTAATTGGAAAATACAAAGAGTTACCATGTTCTCCTTCTGCTCCTATTATTATTTTTTTGCAGGTACTATTTTATTGTATTTACTTGTGTGTTTATATGTGTGTGTAAGTTTTGATTAGCCCACTTCTATTTTTTTATTCTAATTGTTGTTCAAGTACAGTTTTCTGCCTTTTACTCTCGTCCCAGCCCACTCCCTACTTCTATTATTTATGTATTTTATTAGTTTAGTATATTTGTTACAATTGCTGAACACATACTGATGCCATATTATTAACTAAAGTTCATACTCTACATTAAGGTTCACTTTTGCATCGTTCATTGTATGGATTTTGATAAACGTATGCTGTGTCCACCATCACTATATCATTCTGAATAGCTCAGAATGATATAGTTCTGAGTGCTGAACTATATATCATCCCGAATAGTTCAGTGCCCTATAAAATTGCTGCGTTGACTTTTGAATCTCTCCATCTCTCCTCCAAACCCCTTCCAACCACCAGCGTTTTATTGTCTCCATAGTTTATTTCTTTCAGAATGTCATATATTTGGAATCATACAGGATGCAAACTTTTCATATTCACTTCTTTCAGCTATCAATATGCAATTAAATATTCTCTACATTTTTATGGCTTCATAGCTCCTTTCCCTTTATTACTGAAAATATTCTATTGTATGGATATACCACCATTTATTTACCTTTGCATTCCTTGAAAAAAATCTAAGCAGCTTCCAAGTTTGGGCAATAATGAAAAAGACACTCAAAACATTTGCGTGCATGTTTTTGCACAGACATAAGTTTTCAATGCACTTGGATAAAAATCAAGAAATACGATTTCTAGATGCTATAGTGAGAGTATGTTTAGTTTTATAAGAGAGTGGCAAACATTTTGCTAAGTAAAATAAGCCAGTCAGAGAAAGACAATATCATACAATTTCATTTACATGGAATCTAATGAACAAAATGAACTAACAAACACAACAGAGACAGCGAATAGATAAACAGTTTGACAGCTGTGGTTGGGGAAAAGGTTGGAGGCTGAAGGGATTGATCGAAGGGGAAAAAGGACTCATGGACATGGACAACAGTGTGGTGATTGCCTGGGCAAGAGTGGTATAAGGGGAATAAATCATAATGAAAAAACAAACAAACAAACAAAGGAATAAAATAAGGGCACTCAGGTGCCAAGCAAAGTGAATAAAAATAAGTCTGCACCTAGAAAAAGATGAAAAGGAACTGCCAAACTGTCTTCCAAGGTTTCTGTACCATTTGCATTTCCTGTCAATGAATGCAGTCCTAGTCAGCCTCTGTTGTTTTTAGAATTTTAGCCACTGTAACAGGCGTATGGGGTGTTTCATTGTTTTAATTTGCGGTATTCTAACAGATTTTATGTTGAGTATGTTCTCATGTACTTCCTTGCCATTAGGATACGTTTTGTGGTGGAGTGTCTATTTAGACCACTTGTCCATTTTTAAAACTGTTTTCTTATTGTTGAATTTTAAGAGTTCTTTATATGTCTTGGATACAAGTCCTTTATTAGACTTTATCTTTGCAAAGATTCTTCCATTTTTTCTCTTAGTGTTGTAATTTGTACAGAATAAGTTTTTCATTTTAATAAATTTCAATTTATTCTTGTTTTCATCTTTCATGGATAGAGCTTATGCCATTTTATCTAAAAAGTGATCACCAAATCAAGATTTTATTCTATACCCTCCAGCTTTTATCCTATGTCATCATCCAAGATTGTTATAGTTTTGTATTTTGCATTTAGATCTCTGGTACATTTTGAATAATTTTTGTGTGTGAAAGTAGTAAGATTTGTGCCTATATTCACTTGCAGCGGTTTTAGTTTTATTAGTAATGCAGTTGATACTTTATTTTTTAATTAAACAAACTAAACTAATCAAAATCATACAATTGTCGTCCAGAGTGTCACTCACAGGCACCAAATGACAGAGTTAGACCTGTGCCCACATCCATCTGACTTCAAAGGCATTGAGAATAGTTACTGTGTGATAGAGTTGCTCCAGGGACCCACTGTCTCTTTATAGCACTACCTAGCCTCATCCCTGACACACGTAGGTCCCGAACAAATATTTGATGAAAGAATAACTAAGGGTAAATAAGATGAAGTTGATATGATAAATTAAAAAACAAAACAATCAAATTTGCTGTTATATATTATTGGTTACATTGATTTTCGGTAGGCCCACATTTTTTTTCAATGAATGCATTTATTTAATATTTTATACATCATTTATTATCTATAAATTTAAAGAATTAAAATGTGTATAGGAACAGGTTTAGAGATAGTCACATAGTTGATAGATTATGATCCATGGTGAGTTAGGAATTACAGAAATTTTCTGTGTTTTTTAATAAAGACTAAATGTAGACTATTAATGACATTTAGAAAGAAAGAATAAATACAGTGTTTTAATTACATATTAAAACCTTGACATGGAAGATACTTGGAAGGCAAAAATAATAAATTTTTATAAACTTAAAATTATGTTCTCATAAGGATAGTTTTACCCAAACTATATCAATTACATTTTTTAAGCTGGCTTTTAACACTTAGCTCATTCATTATCAGATTTATAATTCTAAAACATTGCTAGCTAATTGCTACAAAAAGAGACAATTTTGGCATAAAATTGAATGCATGCTTTCCATGGAAACTTACTGAAATAGGTGGATATTCTTCTCAGCTAATTAATTTCTGGAAGCTACATCCTCATTTATCATCTGACAGGCTCACAGGAACAATGAATGCCCTTATGATCATAAGACTCAGTATTATATCTTTAAAAAATATCTTCTCACAGAAATGTTCTAGCAGTGAATGGCAATCTGTGCAGAGTCAAGCAGCATAGCTGTTGGTTTAGAGAAGTATGCTTGAGTTCTTTAAACTTTCATAGTTTCATATTGTGTTTACATGTTTTATAAGAGTTAATATTATTATTAAAATAAAAATATCTGCACATTAGCATAGTTACACTAAGAAAAAACACATTAAAATGTTTGTTTTATGGACAGCAACCAGAGGGGAGATGGAAGGGAATAATGGAGGGGAAGAGGGAAAGGGTTTGCAGGAACAACTAACTATAAAGGACACATGGACCAAACCAAGTGGGGTGGAATCAGAGGAGGGAGGTGGGGATGGCTGGGGTGTTGGGGGAGAGGTTGGGGGAAAAGACAGAAAACTGTACTTGAACAACAATAAAATTTAAAAGTATTTGTAATAAATAAACATTTTAAATGTTCATTTTTTTCTTTCTAAGTCTTTGTAGTTAATTCAAAGCAATATAAGAGAATATTCTCTTTTTAAAAGAAAATAAGTAGCTTTTTCATATTCACTTCCAAAAGCAGAGTATAATATTTCCTTTTTCTTCTGTAATCACACTTTACTCAACAATTAAGCAAAACAGACTGAAACTCCCATTCTAATTGAGGGCCAGGGCAACAACCTCTTCCCTAAGTATAAATGCCTTAAAATCACCTGGCTCATTAATTTTACCAAACTAAACACTTCCTATCAGATTCAGTTTTTTCACTTTGGAAACACAAATCTTCTCTAAATTTCTCAATGTTCCTTCCAAGTCCTGGCCTTTAGAGCTATGGAAATGGTTATGCTGCGAGATGGGAAATGTTTGTTTTCATTTCTCCCCAAAATATTTGCTCCTCACATGTCATGACTGTAGCCATCTGTTTCTTATGGTGTGTCCCCAATCGAAATATACAACCCTTCTCTTACCTCCTCTAAACAGCCAGGATCAGGGGGAGGGTTCTGGATGGATGGGAAGGGCAACTGAATAGCCAAGAATCTTTCTGAAGGATTTAGGGAATTTTTTCCTGTGTGTTTATATTTCAGAGGATATATAATTCTCATTATAAATTTGAAAATCTTTGTTTACTTTCCTCCCCTCCCCAGAGACACTTGTTTACAATCGTGTCTCTGGCTCAGAACTTAATTGGGTGGGTACAGATTAACAGTTCTTTGTATTAACTGATAAAAATTGTTTGTTTACTCCAGACATGATTTCTTAGAAGAAAAAGTGACTTTTTCTTTAGGAATAGAGTAAGATTAATGTTTATAGACAATGGAAATGGCCTTCTTTCCATCTTTCTTTACTCATACTAGACTTAGGGAATTTGAAAGTCAAACAAGGTCTAGTCCCTCAAAGAAGGAGGTTAACTGCCCTGGAATAGTTAACCAGCTAACAAGAGAACTGCTGTTTCTGATGTGATTAAAAAAATGTTACATTAAAAAGAAAGCAAAAAAACCACACCTATTCTTGTGGCTTGACATTCATACTAAATTCTCTATCTCCCAAAGTAGATATTAGAAACATTTAGAACAAATTCCAAATGATCAATATTTCTAGCCTCACATTCTATTTGTAATAGGTATTAAAGGGTCCTGAAAGCTGCTATTTGTCCCAGTCATTGCCTTGTTCACCCTCTTTATCAAATTCATTCTGCCTTTGTTGATAATGACATTTAATATCGTCTGCTTTATTATTGTTAAAGTTTTATGAGAATATAGCACTTACATTATGCTCTGTAGCAGCACATCTCATACCCAACTCTCTTTCTCTTCTCCTCCCACTCCCCTTTTCCCCTCCTTCTCTCTTTTATTTTTACTCACATAGTCTAGTAATAGCTTTTGTCTTTTTACTTGACTCTGGATCAGAAGCATGCCCTTGTCTTAATGTAAAAAATGTTCACTCTTTATTTGTAGACTACATAAATAATTTGACTCTCTTATTCTACAAGCAGAAAAAAAGGACACTCCAAACATCCCTATGTCCTAATCTCAATTACTTAGGATAATGTTGGTTAAATGCTGTACTTAGAACCCACAAGACTCAGATACTCATGGCCATGATATATTATAGTAAAAGGATACAGATTAATCATCAAAGCGGAAGCTACATGGGGGAAAACAAAGGTGAGAAGAAACAAAGAACAAAGTCTCAATTGTCCCCCCACAGCGGAGTCTATAGAACACACCTAGTTCTCCCATCATGAAGGGTGACAGCACATTACAAGTGTTACCAATAAGAGTAGGGCACCTGCACCTTGGTTTCTGAGGTTCAGATTGGGGGTAACTCATACAGGCATGCAGTGCTTGTATGACTAACCTCAGGACTCCCAGAGTAAAGTCAGGGGGTCACCGTAAAGTGCATTGTTAACATACACTCTGATCAAAGTAATACGATGGGCCCCAAGGCCTCAGGAACGTAAAAATACTCATATCAGGGTGAGTAGTACATAGGATCAGGGATCCTTTTCCAGGATCTGGCCAGAGATCAGTGCTGAAAATTAGTTTTTCTTGCTAACGTGCAGGGTGTGGGCAACCCAGGCTGAGATAACATTTTTGTGCACATGTGGTAATAGGAAATTAATGTAATACCATGAATGAAGCTTAAAGTGGGGAGTTTATTCTGTTAAACATCTGTCTCCAATGGTCCCTTTTCTGTAAGGACACCAGTCATATTGTACTAGGTGACCAACTACTCCAGTGTGACTGTATCTTAATCAGTTAGATCTTCAATGACTTTCAAAATAAGATCCCATTCTGAAGCACTGCAGGCTTGAATTTTAAACTATGAATTAGGGGACAAGATTCAACCCATAGAAACAGAGAAGAGGGCTGCCAAATGTCCGCATGCCTAGAGTGAAAACTTACCCATGATCTACCATCCAGATACAACTACTGTTCACACATTTATGCCTCTTTTTACACTTTTGCTATGCTGATATATAATTACATTAACCTAAGATATGTTTTTCCTGTACACTTTATGTCCTTTTAAAAGTGCAGTACTGTGGTATTTAAAAATTCTCTTACAAAGAAACTTTAATGGCTCCATAGATGTATGCTTAGCCCATGGCCTTGTGCTAGATGTTTCTGCTGTTTCAGTTCTGATTACTTTCTTCATCTACTTCTGTAAGTACCTCTGAAATTTTCTTAGAAAAACAAGCCCACAAAGTGTAATTGCCTGGTATGGACATTAAAGATTTTTAATACCATATCACACTTACTGAGCCTGTATTATGAAATGAGTACTATTTTAAGGCCTTCACACTAACATCTTTAGCCACACAAGGTCCCTGTGAGGTATGTAGTATTAATACCATTTCCATTCCCCTAATAAAGAAACTGAAGCAAACAGTTCAATAACTTGTGCAAGCTCATGGAGCAAATACAAATAGAAATGAAATTGCATTGAATCAAAACCACATGCCTCTAAAATATAGAATTTTAATCACTGTACTTTTGTATTTCTAGTTTACTATCCATAACGTGTACTGGATTATATTTTCCCAACTATCAAAGTTTTTGTGACCATGTTCCCAGGCATCCTAGATGCAGTTATTAATTATACTGTCTCATAACTGCCAATTTCAAGGGTAAAAATCATATAATATGGATTTAATTTGTATTTCTTTGACTAATACTGAAAATGAAAGTTTTCATATGTTTATAAAACTTTTATTTGTTTAATTGCAAATTCTCTTTGTGCTACTAAATTATAATTTGTATAGTGATGCAAAATTATTTAAAGTTAAAATTTCTTTTTTATTTTTAAAGATTTTATTTATTTATCTTTAGAGGGGAAGGGAAGGAGAGAGGGAGAGAAATATCAATGTATGGTTGCCTCTTGTGTGTGCTCTTCTGGGAACTGGCCTGCAACCCAGGCATGCGCCCTGACTGGGAATTGAACTGCGATCCTTTGGTTCGAAGGCCTGCTCAATCCACTGAGCTACACCAGTAAGGGCTGAAATTTCTTTAATTCACAGTATTTAGCAATTTTTTTTCTGCCTATTCTCAATAATCTGGTTCTTCTCAGGCCAACTCCAACCATCAATGAGCTCAATATAAACTTTTCCTAAAATTTACATCTTTTCCACTTTTCCAACCAATATGTACATTTTCTAGTTATTCTCATTCAGAAGCTTGTAATCAGACAAATCAAAAGAAGCAAATAAACAGAAAGACTAATTCCTTTGTTGAGAATGATTCCATTAACTACTTAATTACAATTTTATTCCACTCAATTACAATTACGTTAATGATTCTTGAATACATTTTAAAAATGACAATTATTAAAATATCCATTCCCATCCCAGCTAGTAAGGCTCAGTGGATTGAGTGCCAAACTGAGAAGCAAAGGGTCTCCAGTTCGATTCCCAGTTAGGGCACATGCCTGGGTTATGGGCCAGGTCCTCAGTTGAGGGCACAGGAGAGGCAACCATGCATTGATGCTTTTCTCCCTCTCTTGTTCCTCCCTTACCCTGTCTAAAAATAAATAAATAAAATTCAAAAACAAATTATCCATTCCCAAAAGACATATTGGGGATGAAATGATAAACCTAGTATTATCTTAATGTTACAACATAAAAATAACATTTGCTTACTTCATTCATGACTAAAATAAGTATACTGGGTTTCTAAGCATTGGGAAAAAATATCTTCAATTTTTAAAACATAAAGGACATATTGGTAGTTAAAACTTGATGTTGCTGAGATTTACAGCAACATATAAATGTCTATCACAATTTCTGGTGTATCAGAGTTCAAAGAAATATTTTTAGAATAATGAATAAGTGAATTTTATTTCAGCTGTTTTTTCTGCATCACTCTATAGTTCCCAGCTAAACATGTTTGAAACCCAAAGAATAAGGCAAAATATTTCCAGAGCTCATAGTCAAAAACACCAATCTTGCTGTGGTCAGTGTGGCTCAGTTGATTAGAGCATCATCTCATAACTGAAAGATTACAGGTGTGATTCCCAGTCAGTGTGCATGTATACCTACCTAGGCTGTGGGTTTGATCACACATCTGGTGACAATCCCCAGTCTCAGCATGTACGGGAGGCAACCAATCAATGTTTCTTTCCCACGTCAATGTTTCTTTCTCTTCCCTCTTCTTTCCCTTTCCTTTTCTCTAAAAGCAAACAAAAACATGTCCTTGGAAGAAATAAACATTCAACCAGAACAGAAGAAACAAACAAGAATTCAAAGAAAAATGAGGAGAGGCTTAGGAACCACTGGGATAACTCTAAACATTCCAACATCTGAATCATAGGGTTGCCAGAAGGAGAAAAAGAAAAATAAGAAATTGAAGAACTTATTTGAAAACATAATGAATGAAATAGGACTTAAACCACTGTATTTTCTGGTAAAGGAAATAGACTTCCAGTCTAGCAAAGGAAATAGACTTCTGGGATGTCCAGGAAGTTCAGAGAGTCCAAAAGAAGTTGGTCCCAAGGAAGCACACACCAAGCCACATCATAATTTAATTACCCAAGATTAAAGATAAGGAGAGAATCTTGAAAGCATGAAGAGGAAAGGAGACAGCAATCTACAAAGGAGTTCTAATAAAACTATCACTTGATTTCTCAAAATAAACCTTGCAGACAAGAAGGGGCTGGAAAGAAGTATTCCAAGTTATGAAAGGCAGGGCCTACATCCAAGATTCCTCTAACCAGCAAAGCTATCATTTAGAATGGAAGGGCAGATAAAGTGCTTCCCAGAAAAGGTAAAGTTAAAGGAGTTCATCATCATCAAACCCTTATTTTATGAAATGTTAAAGGGACTTTTTGAAGAAAAAAAAGATGATTAAAAAAATGAACATTAAAATGACAAGAAACTCAAAACTATTAACAACTGAACCTAAAACAAAACAAAAACAAACTAAACAAACAATAGAACAGGAACAGAATCACAAAAATGAAGATCACATGGAGGGTTATCAGAGTGGGGAGGGGAAGGGGGGAAATGTGGGAAAAAGGTACAGGGAATAAGAAGCATAAATGGAAGATACAAAATAGACAGGAGGAGGTTAAGAATAGTTTAGGAAATGGAGAAGCCAAGGAACTTATACATACAACCCATGGATGTTAACTAAGGGGAGGAATGTTGGTGGGAGAGGAGGGGCCGGGTAGAGAGGAATAGATAGTTAAAAAAAAAAAAGAGAGAGAGAGACAACTGTATTAGCATAATCAATAAAATATGCTTAAGAAAGAAAAACTATCATTGGCTAAGGATAAAAAATGAAAATAAATAAAATTAAAATTAAATTAAATAATTAAAATAAAATAAAAGTAGAATCTGGGATACTCTCCTGAGTTTCTTAAAATAAAAATTAAAAAACAAAACAAAACACCAATCTTCACAGCACAACTTTTGTTATCAAAATTTTTCAGAGGTAATCTTCAAACATACTGTGAGTGGCAAAACAGACTGATTACAGGTTATAAATACATAATTACACACACACACACATATGTAATTTGTGTGGTTGCTACTGTTCCTTACATGATGCATCACTACAACAGGACAACAGGACAGGGTCTGCTTTGTTGCTGGAAGAGCTTAAGATTCATTGTAATGGCAACTTCAGCTCCCAGACTTTAGTCTATGAAGAAACCTATAAAAATGCCCAACATCGTTCTTCCATTACACACTTGAAATCAAACAGTTCTTCTGTGAGAATGAAGACTGCAAATAGTCAAGTAAGTTTCAACTCTTAATTTCCCCAAATGCTAAAATTAGAGTCATTAAAAAACCTCCAAAAATAAGTGCAATTCCAAAATCTCATTCCTCAGCGTCTAGCTGACTTCTATGACAATACTGTAGTCAGGGTGCCATTTTCTGATTACTTAAAAATAGTTTATCCAATTATTACTCATGCTCAATTATTTCACTTCTATGGAGCTATAGGTAGAATCCACAATAACCAACATTTTAGCCTCAGAGAGGAACTGAATATATATCATTTGTTTTTCTTATGTCTTATCAGTATAAATCATATGGGTTTTTTGGTAGGTTTTTCTTGGCCTCTAGCAAGCTTTCATTTTATTTTACAATGAATGAGGTTAGTGCTTTCTGTGATGTGCAAAAGATTCCTGGATACTGGCATGTGTATTTTTTTTCCCCTAAGAACACTTTTTATGTGTTTAGACTTATTTACAGCTGTAGAATATACAGTTTGTTGCATGGAAACTTTACATAGAAATAATCATAAAATCACTTACCAGTCTCCATTGTAGGCCATTAATGTCTAAGTGAGCTACTAGTACGTGGTTTTGTCACTTTATGCGTTGTAGAGCCCCTCTATCTCACGCAATATGGTCCAGAGAACACCAGCTTTCTAACCTTGCCGGTAAGGGATTTACAGCAGCGTGTCCACTACTGAGAATGCGTTCACAAAAAATACTGCCTGTCATCGTGCTTCAGAAAACTGTTCTCAGTTTATCCGCACACATTGTTTTTTTTCTGATAAAGGCACAAACCCGGCCGGCATCTGACAGCTATAATAATGTACCCGTGCTTCTCCATGGGATTCCTGTCAAAATCTCCCAAATATATTGGTGTCCCCCAGCCCTTCTGTTTATAATTCTTTTAACATGAAGCAATCATAACCATCTCTACAGTCCTGCAGACAAACCCATGACCAGATACATTAACTCTTTTTGGAGTTGTCTGAAGTTTTCACTTACCCTTAAATCCACCCACAGGGCAAACAATAGCACTGAACTCTCTCAATTCGAACTGGTTACTTTGTGTTTTTCAAAGAATTATTTTTGTCAGTGGGAAACAAGCAACTATCTCGAGAATGTATATATCCTGACACTTATTAAACTTAACAAATATATTTCTGTCAATCTGGAACATAATAAAACAATTTTCTCTTATATTCTATGAATCTCCATAGAATATAGGAGAAAGCATGAAAACCAATGATTTTAAAGACATTGCTAAAAATTTTAGGATGGAGTTGATTTTTTCATTCAATATCTGCATGTGTTAGCAATTAAGTAATGTTAAAGCCACGTAAACAAAAGAATCAACATAAAAATTTTAACAAAAATTACACTAAAAGGATTTTTAAAGTTTTATTAACTTTATTTTTTATTTTATTAAATGTATTGGGGTGACATTGGTTAATAAGATTATCTAGGTTTCAAGTGTACCATTTTATGATACATCATTGCGTTGTGTCATCCGTACCCAAAATCAAGTCTCCTTCTGTCACGAACACTTGACCGCCCTTCATTCTTCTACCTTCCACCCCAGTACTGTTTCCCTCTAGTAACTATCATACTGTTGTCTGTGTCTACCAGTTTTTGTTAGCTTGTCTTTTTATAACATTTTATTTACTTTTAGAAAGAGGGAAGGGAGGGAGAAAAGGGAGAAAGAGAAGGATAGAAACAGTGATGTGAGAGAAAAAAAAAAACATCAGTTAGTTGTTTGTTGAACATGCCCCAGCCAGAGACTGAACCTGCAACGTAGTCATGTGCCCTGACCCAGGATCAAACCAGCAGCCTTCCACTTCTGCGGGGTGATGACCAACCAAGTGAGCCACACCAGTCAGGACTGTTAGTATTATTTGTTCATTTGTTCCTTTCAGTTCTATCTTGCATGAATAAAATAATATGGCTCTTGACTTTTTCCACCCTACTATTTTTGCTTACCATGATCTTCTCAAGATCCATCCATGTTGTTAAAAAATAATGGCCTACAAATAGATGAAAAGATATTTAACTTCTCTAGCTAATAGGAAAATGAAAATCAAAACCAGAATTAGATACTACTCCACCCATGTTAGCAAGGCTGTTATCAATAAGGCAAGTAAAAAGTTTTGGAGACATTGTGGAAGAAAAGGGCAAACCCTTCTATACTGATGGTAGGAATGTAAATTGGTACAACCACTGTGGGAAACAGTATGAAACCTCTCCAAAAAATTTAGAATAAAATTACCATATGACCCAGGAACTACGCTTTTGAGCATTTACACAAAAATTAAAAAACATGTATTCATGAAGACACATGCAGCCCTATGTTCACGATAGCATTGTGCACAGTGGCCAAGACCTGGAAACACTGAAGTGTCCTTCCAAAGATGAGTGGATTAGGAAGATGTGCGATAGAATACTACTCAGCCACAAGAAAAGACTAAGTAAAAGTCTTTATTTTTAAAGAAAGGAAATGCATTTTCCAACTAAATCGTTGTGTTTGCGTTAGGTACTCCTTTTTGAATGCTTTTCCAACTAAATCGTTTGTGTTAATATGCAGGGGTGAGGTTTGGTGTTCTGATCCTTCACTAAAATAATCTCATGGTATATTTATAATAAAAGGATAGAACAGGGAAGCTCTTTTAAAGATGGTGTGGTAGTTTTGAATCCTTTTAAAATGCACTGTTTAATTAAATTAAGAAATAATTTATTTTTAAAATATCTCCCATATTGAAGTTAAAAACCTCAATAACTTTGACGTAAGGCAGTGGAGTAAAACGGCTGTGACCAGTAGACTGGACCTGTATGACATTGAGTTTCTACAGCTTATAATTTCTGAGATGTGTTGCCTTGTATCAGAAGGGCATGTGATGCGCTCATATATCTGACAGTATTTGTAGAAACTTGCTGATTACCTGACAGTTTTGGAAATGCCAGGACGCAAGGCTAGGTTGGGGACAAGCTCAATTATTACTTCTAGTCATGAAGAGATTGCTTTCCATATCCACATCTATAAAATGTCAAATACCCAGGTGGAATCTGTACTGTTCACTAACTTTTCCAGTTCTTTCTCAATATCATAATATGTAATTTCTCAAGTTATATCAGGGGACTTAAAATTACTTTTTATATTCAATTTAATATTTTGATGTTTCAATGACAAATTATTTAAATTCTAGTGGTTTTCAGATATAGTAAATATAAAAATATACATACTACTATAGAAATAATGTAGAGCATGATAAATGAATAAGAAGTAAACACAAATATAACTGCCAGCTCTATCAAGTACAGGTTTGGCATCAAATAATAAGATTTAAACATGTATCTTCCTCATCACAGCCATAATCTCCTGACTTCACTGAGGTAACTGATTACCTGGATATTTGTCTTAACAATTTGCTTGCCTTAATAAATTTCCTTGTGATTTCCTCTTTGATGCATGGGTTATATAGGAGTGTGCTGTCTAGTTACATAGAGTTGAAGATTTACTCTTATATCTTTTTACTTTAATTCTCTTCTTCACCTTAGGAAATCATTTGAGTGGTGTTCCTTCTTTTTCTATCCAGAAAAATTTTATGTAAGATTTGAATAGTTAAATGAGTTTGGCAGAATTAGTAAAAATCTTCCACTTGGAAGAATCTTTGTTTCTTTGATAGACTGCGTCTCCAACATGAGGTTTGGTTTGCACGTTGTTTGCTACATATAGTTTTTCCATTTCCATAATTTCTAGAAGAAATTCCCTATGAAGGGAATAGGGGGACCAGACTCATCAGAAGGAGAAGATGAACAGTAACAGCCCTTCAAGCAACCCCATAGGAAGCCCTGGAGCTGAAATGAATCAATTCACACTACATATCTGGGATTTAATATCTCTGTCTAAATCAGTTATCTGATATGTTTGGTCAGGGAAGCTATGATCGTGCATGGGGTGGCTATTTGCAGCTGAAGCAGTCCTTACAGCTACTAAGAATTAAATACTTTAGCTGACAACATCCACAGCTACTAGGGCAACAAACAAGTCATAAGGTGAAGAATTTTTATGTTCACTGTACATAGATTCAACAGTTTTCTTCTGTTTGTTTTTATAAGTCATCCCCCAACCCCAGCCTTTCTATTTTGTGTATATATAATGGCAACCATTTTCTTTTAACTATAACATTTAGTACATGAGGTCTGTTCAGAAAAAGTCGAGCCATTGTTGATATAATGAGAATCGTTTGTGTGACATTGATGTAATCTGGCTGCCAAGGAGAGTGGACTGCAATGTGCATGCCTAAGCAATGATGATTTCACTATACTCATCAGTGGAGAGGTAGACACTGTTGACTAAACAACATGTGTGCTGTATGGCTGTTGCAATCAAAATCACTGGGTGAGTAGAACAACAAATCTGCATCAAATTTTGTGTTAAACTGGAACATTCCTCCATGGAAACTATTCAGATGATTCAGAAGGAAGCAGCTATGGGCAACTAATGACTGGAAGCTTTATCCCCACAGGGCACCCACTCATGCATCACATCTTGTGCGGAGTTTTTTGGCAAGCCATCAAATTGCTCAGGTGACTCAGCCTCCCTACAGCCCAGATTTGGCCCCCTGAAACTGGTTTCTCCCAAAGCTAAAAATCACCTTTGAAAGGGAAGAAATTTCAGATTGCCAATGCAATTCAGGAAAAAATGATGGGGCAGCTGATGGTGATTGGGAGAACTGTGTGAGGTCCCAAGGTGCCTACTTTGAAGGGGACTGAGGTATTATCATCCTATACACAATGTTTCTTATACCTTATATCTTCTTCAATAATTGTCTTAATTTTTCATGTTACATGCATGGATACCTTCTGGAGAAACCTCATATTTACATTTAATTATATTATTTACAGATATGAAATGTGAATGTAAAATGTCTTAAGGTCTTTTTTTAATGTCTACTTTTTTAAGTTGGAGTTTGAAATTGCTTTTATTGCTTTAATACTTAAAAGATATTTTCACTGAATTGAAAATTCTAAGGTGGCATCACTTTCTTAAAGTGCATGAAGGTTGTTATTCTACTGCTA
Source organism: Artibeus jamaicensis (assembly GCF_021234435.1). Taxonomy (NCBI): domain Eukaryota; kingdom Metazoa; phylum Chordata; class Mammalia; order Chiroptera; family Phyllostomidae; genus Artibeus; species Artibeus jamaicensis. Next base: position 11,737,940 of record NW_026521823.1, on the reverse strand, counting down.
ATGGTTGCAACTGTTGCTCATGAGAAGTCAGTAAACACTATTTTTAAAGTAATTTTACTGTCCCTCATTCCTCCATATCTTTTAAGACTTGTCATTATGTTCTGTAGTACCAGTAAGATGATTAAAGCATGAAATTTCTGTATAGTATCTTTACAAGAACTTATGGGATTTCTGAGAGGTTGACTTTGTCTCTTTCAGGAGGGTCTTTCTTTTACTGATGGCTCTCCATCATGGGGTCAAATTTGCTTGTACGCCAACAATCCTACTCATGTGTGTGTATATTATGATTTTGTATTTACTGAACAATGTGCAACCATGAATGAAGTTGTTCTCCTTTTAAAGCTTTAAAATTTGCTTTGACCAATTGCCTGAAGACACAACCAGTCTGGAATCCCCACAAGTCAAGTGAAAGCTTAATTGCCCTTATATCACAAAAGCCTTTAAAAAACAGACTTTCATTTTTTTACTAAGATTATATTATGCCTTTAACTCAGAGTAATACACTTTGTGTAGGAAATTCTTTGTTAGAGCACCCTTTCGTGAGACTGATTTTTGGTCTTTTGATTTTTTTTTTTTTTTGCCTTTTCTTTTCCAACAAAACATAAGTAAAGATGTTGGGAACTACCCTGCCTGGTTTCAGAAGCTGTAACCCTGCAATGACTAAGGCTGAGTGAGAGACCTTTGGACCATAAGCCACTGAAGAGACAAAGCTTATCTCCCTGGCAGGGGTGCCTCCTCTGCTCCCTTTACTTCACTCTGCCTGGCCCCCAATGCTTGATTGGTTAGCCAATGATGGGTAAGATTCCTCAAAAGAGAATGACCCAAGACAGGCATAATCATGGGGGGCCCCAGTGAAGGACTTGGAGGGCTATACCAAAAAGGAGTGATGGACCCTTGCCCCTCAGCTTTGACATAGCCTGACTCCTCATTCTGACTGTAGGAAGTCTCCTAATCTCTTGGCTGCCTTGCTTCCTACTCAACCTAAGCCAGAAACAATGCCAGAGGTGGGTGCGGCCCTGTGCTGGAAAGGGTGGGTTTCCCAGGGTGATCAGGCCTAAGGAAGAATGCATAAAATCCTATGAAACCTACTCTGTTAGTACCTTCAATTTAAATGATAAGGGTCCAAGGCTGAAATGAGTTTGTTTCCTCAAATTTTTGTGGCCCATTAGCTATCTGACCCTGACTCAAAATAGCCCCTCAGAGTTCTTAGAATGTTATCTCTTTGATCATTACTGCTTGACAATGATTGATGGGCTTAATCAAAGAATGTGGGTCTTTGAAATGGCTGGTTGCTTACTGATTATAATAGTGCTCTGTGTACTTTGACACATTTGCAAATGATTTCCCCAGGGTTGTGTGAGAGACCAGCAAGCAGCAAGCTTTGTGGGATCTAAATCCTAACTAAAAACAAGGGGGAAATGTAGGAGACCATTCTGCTTGGCGTGGGCCCAGCTCCCAGTGGAAAAAAAGGTCTGATGCTCAGGACCCATGCCTACAGATAGGTTCTGCCTCAGGGAATGAGGCCTGCAATGTACCTAGGCCACTTTTGAGACGTGCTTTTGCTAAAACTCCCTCACCCTGAATTGAGGCACAAGTACTTACTGTAACCTCCTAAAATCTATGCTAAACCTTCCAAGGATGAGTTTAACTGGTTCAACCACTTTTGCCATTTCATTTTCAAATATTCTTCTTCTGGGATGTGATTAGCGGCATTGGCTCCTTTGTTTTCTGTAAAAGGTAACCACCTAAAGCAAACCTGTGCATAGTGAATGAGGACCATCATGTAAAGTTTCCAGGAAAGAAACAAAAGCCTGTCATGGCAAGGGCCACAGCTTTTTCTCTTTTTGAGAGAGAAACCATATTGTTCCTTTTCCTCCATAGGACTCAGTAGTCTGTGTGAATTTTTCATATCTCACCCACAATGTGGTGGACCCCACAAGCTGGGATTCACATCATAATGATATGCAGTTAAGATCAAAAGCATTTCTAGGCTGTGTTGCTCTTTAGACACTGATATTTCTTAGAATTTGGCTGATTAAATTTTTTAATATCTCAGCAGCCCTAAATTCTTGATTGATTGATTCTGAGAGAGAGTGCGCGAGAGAGAGAGATCAATTTGTTGTTCCAATTATTTATGTATTCATAAATAATCTTTGTATGATTCTTGTATGTTCCCTGACTGGAGATAGAACTTTGGCTTATTTGGAATGATGTTCTAACCAATTGAGTTACCTGACCAGGGCTGGCCCTACATTCTTTTAAAGAATATTATAAAAATATAAGTTATCCAACTTTCCTTTCCTAATTATTTTCAGCAAACACACACACACATGCATATATATATATGAAGAAAAGCAAATACAGGGGTATTATCAGTGTGACCTAGTTCTCAAGGCACAGAAAAACAAAGGATTTGCAGACTCTCCAGTAAGAGAGGGAACATTTTTTATTCTCTGGTGATACTTAAACACAAAGTTAAAATTTTCTCCTTCATGTGGTTAACATACAATCCCATGTCCCTAGTCAATCATGAAAGTTCTAAACGACAGTGACTCGCTATGTGCATATGGCAGTTAAAGAAGAGTTTTGCACAAGTCTGACCTGTTGACAGTAAAACAACTGCCAGCATACAATTCAGTGTTGGAGAAATATGTGGTAGCCAATCATGCTATATTCTCTTAATATTGAAGCATTTAAAGACATGATATGACCATTTTAATTAAAACCTAATTGTCTCTGTGAGGACTGCTGTGTGCAAAATTAAATGATGCCCCTCTACTACTCAGTTATAACATGCATTCATGCTGAAAAGACTAGTTCTTTACAAATAGAGGAGAAAGCATTTCAGTAATTTCACAAGTTTAAGATCATCCAGTCTTTTCAACCTGAGACAAACAACAAAGAAACAAATGTGGGAACAAATTCACACATTGTAACTGAATCTGTTGCTCTTTAATGTCAAAACAGTGTTCAGAGACTTTCTTTCCTATCATTCAGATGCATGTGTTATAGGCGTAAATGAAAGCATGGAATTATTTCAACACACATTTGCTTGTTGAATCTTACTCCAGCAAATCTTTTATCGAATATTCCTTTCTGAATAAAAGACTTTAAAAAACAAGCTTCAGGTCTATTATCCATTGTAGAGCCATGGATAGTAACTGTTAATTGCAACCAAAGGAATTGTTTACAAAGGCTTATTTAAAAAATTACAGTGTATTTTGTTTTTGTAACAAATTGTCTATATTGCTCTATTATTTGAATAATCCAAGTTAGGATTGTATGAAAACTAAACTATGCTAAACTAAACTAAACTATACATTTCAAAGTCATTCTTGTTAATGTTTTGCATCAAGTCATATTTATTCTTAATAAAAACAAACATATTCATCTGAAGTAACAGGGGAATAATAATAATTCTTAAATTTGCTTGAAATTATACAGTTTTAACCTATTTCATACAAGATGTTTCTTTGTTTCTTCCTGGAGGAAACTTACTATTCATACTTTATGAGCTCATTCAGGCAAATAGCAAGAGTCAGATTGTTTAAACTAAATTGTGAACTTTGGTGATCAGCTGATATCACTTAAAGTATACATTTATTCACTGTGGTCAATATTTCCATATCTCACATAAAATATTTGACTGTATTTTTGTTATGTTCCATTCAGTGTATAGCCCTTGTACTGAAGCATAAATATGGTATACCAGCCCTATGTCAAAGTATTATGGGAAATGCCAATGGCACTTCCTCTATTATTTTTTGTGGTGGATATATTTTATGATAATCTTACTTTAGAAAGAAATTGTACTATTTTAACCTCTAAATTGAATAGAAGACTTTTTCTATTTAAGTGATGGCTGTCTGAATTTGCTTTTTAGGACAAAAATAACATTACTAAGCATTAATAGTGATAAAGTACTTTTTCTTAGTTTTATGAAATAAATACATTTATTATACTTCTTTTTATTTTACATTTTTAAATAAAATAAATGCTTTGAATAAAAAAATTCAAAACTAAGCTAACCTAAATCTTCATAAATATATCTTCAAAAGACAAGGCTTTCAAAATATCATACATATAATTTTATTATATTTCTCTTTATTTTCTAACATTTTTCTCTCTTAAAAGGACAACATTCTTTTCTATGTCCCCACTCACATATTAAAATACACATGAGAGCCCTGGCTGGTGTAGCTCAGTGGACTGAGCGCGGGCTTGCGAACCAGACAATCGTGGTTCGATTCCCAGTCAGGGCACATACAGGGGTTGCAGACCGCCTCCCAGCAGGGGATGCATGAAAGGCAATCATACATTGATACTTCTCTCCCTCTCTCCTTCCCTTCCCCTCTAAAGATAAATAAATAAATAAATAAATAAATAAATAAATAAATAAATAAATAAATAAGTAAATAAGTAAGTAAATAAGTAAATAAATAAAATTAAAAAAAATAAAAATACACATGAGCTCTTTGGGAGTAAATCCTCCACCCCACTGAGAAATTCTTCACAATGGCACCCTGCCTACACTCGTGAATTGAGTTACCCTGTAAGGACAATAAGAAGCAGCCCCTCCATCAATTAGATAAATTTAATCTTTAAAGAGAAGCTGTTTGATAACCATCAAGTGCACTTTAAGTGAAAACATTGATCACGCCTTTTTGTCTCAACAGAAAAATTCAAAATAGATTTTTTCAAAATATGTATATTATAATTTAATTTGGATGAAATGTATAGATAATATGCTCAAACACTCATGAGCAATACTTACAGACTACTAATTATATGGGTAGCCCTCACTGTTCAAAGTATTTTAAAACTTTGTAAGTCTTTGTTTCAACAACACATTATCAAATGAATTCTATATGCTCTGAATGTAAGGCACAAATTTAAAATATATTTAAAATAGGACAGTATGAGATTACTGAAAAACTAAAGTAAAATCAAGTAAACATCATACCAAGAAAAAGGTTTCTAGATTTTTAAAAAGTGGCTTTAACAGTTGTGTTGCTCTGAAGTTTACATGTTTCTTTTATACAGTATATTTTGTGAACTATTTAAGGTACATCTCAATTACTTACACATTCTTCTTCACAGTTTTGTTTTTCCAAAAGTATAGAAAATCTTTCAGCTTTACTAGGGAAAGGAGAAAATCACCAAGAGACTCGTATACTCTCAACACGATGAGGACCTAAACTTGGTGAAACTGACATCTACAAAGTGATGCTGTGCAAGAAAAGTAAGAGTTGGCCTGAGTGAAATGTATGAATTTGAAATGCTTAAACTCTATATTCAGTCTCTGAGCATGTGTGTGTTTGTATGCTTGTGAGCACCATCCTCCTCCCACCAAAAAGAAATCTGGGATTCTATTCACAGGCATTCTTATTTTAAATGTACATATTAAGTTAATTTTTTGCAAGCCTACCAAAGATTAGAACACTGCTATGTGCCAAATCAAATTAAAGTTCACATTTTTAAAAAGGCCTTCTTCCATCATTCCTACCAAATGCAGTTTTCTCCACGGTGTGTAATGCATACAAAGTGGCATCAGGCTCACTTCTGAATACATTAGCTTAATGTACAACTAGCCGTTGCCTTTAGTAAAAATGACCTTTACAAGTGAACTACCCCTCCGTCAACAGAGGCAAAACATTGTAAGCAAGCTATGTACACTACTAAATACTACTTATGATAACTCAGACACAAACAGGAGATATATGGTCCTTTAGTTTTAAAAACGTTATTATAATTCCAGAAAGTCCAGGAAGCACATTGTGTTAAATATCATGGTATTTCCTGTCCTGACAGGAAATACCATGACACTGATAGCTAATAAGACACAATAGTAAATGAAGTCTCACATTTCTAACAGAAATAAAATATCTTGAGAATAGTTGGGAGCATACATTCCTAATTTTTATTAAATATATCTTTTTGGTTTCATCACCTACCACTTCTTGAAATACACTAGGTCTTAATTGTAATGTCGCCATTTCAATATCAGTGGCAGTCTTTCATATGTATTTAAATTTACAACTTTTCTTTAGTATACAATGAACTTAGATCACCTTATCTCCCTGGTGAATTCTTATTTTTAAAGTATAAGCTATAATTTTACTGCTTCAGTGGAGTTTTGAATTTACCTTCCAGAAATAATCTTTAAAACATTCCACTATTATCATCACATTATTCTAATACTCCTTGACATACTGAAGTATAATTATTTGTTAACATATCCCCAGTCTAGCACATTGCCTTCTATCCAAAGTATGTGTATGAGTCTCTCATTGTTCTTTTCTTCTCTGTTCCTCCCACCCCCATGTTTCCACCGAGTGTTATGGGACTGGTTCTACAATTTAAGGTGAATGAACTGATGCTATGAGTGTGGGTTGACTATGAAAGTGCGGGGTGGGCTGGGTGGAGGGGGGCAATGGGGAAATTTGGAAAATTGTAACAGCACAAACTGGAGGTGACTTTGCCTGCAAGTCCCCCCCGCCGTCCGCCACGGATGAAAGTAACACTACCAAGACATGATCTTCTCAGGGAGGAAAGGTGGCCAGTTTCTCAGAGGAAAAAGGCCAGGAGCCCCTTCCTCCAGAAGCTTTTATTGGGTTGTAATACACAGGAATACAGGGTGGCAAGGATCAAACTGTAGATAACATTTCAAAGAAATGTGAGGGCTTAGTCTGAGTCAGTGTCTGTCAAGAAAGGAGGTTGCAGAAACTTTGGGAGAAATACTCATTTCCTGCTCAGACCCTTAACATATGAATGAAAGCACTCTTAGCAAAGCAGGTTTTGCAGGACTTTTAGGAATTCTTTCCTATGCCTGATTTACCCCAATACCTCTCTATCAAGACAAGAAGCTGCACCACCTCCCCACACAGGTTTTCAGCCTTAAGTGGATTAGAGCCAGGAAGCACTTCTCCCAGAGGACATTGGGACTTGGCTATGACAGAATAACTGGGGGGCAAGGGTCCATTGCTCCCTCTTTGTCTTAGCCCCCAGAGTCCTTCCATGATGGCCTCCCAAGTGATTGTGTCTGGCTTAGGTTGCCCCTCCCTGTGAGGAGTCTTACCCATCTCTGACTAAGCCGACCATGCTTTGGGGGCTGGGGGATGAAGCAGAAGCAATGTTTGCTACCAGAGACAAGCTTTGTCTCCTTAGTGGCTTGCATTCCCGAGGTTGCTCACTCAGTCTTAGCCACAGGGGGCAGTTAGAACTCCTGAAAACAGGCAGAGCAGTTCCCAACAACAAACAATAAAATATTTTTTTAAAAGAGGCATTCAACATTATCAAATGAATGTTTATCTTGTTTTTGTTTAATTAATTATAAGAATATGAATGATAAAAGTAACCAACAATGGCACGCATGTTTTTGGCATCTAAACACTTCTCTTAACAAGAAGAATTCTTGGAGATACAGTAGAGAGTAGGATAGGTAGAAAAAAAAAACCTGAGAGGTCAAGGAAAAATATAGAAATGAAAGAACAGTAGTAAAACAAGCTTGCAGACAGGCACCTGAGGTGTGCTCTATATAAACTGATGGATGGTGCAAAGGGAAATAAAACAGAATACAGTGGACGTGATAATTTCTTTGCCTGAGTAATTTCTTCTCTTTTCACGATGGTGATGCTTTAATATTACTTTATTGTTCACCTTCCACTGCAGGTCTCAGGAAATCCATAATGTAGTCCTGTTCCACCAATAGACTGAGTTAGCGGTAAGGTACATGATTTGGCTCCCACCAGGAAATGAAGCAGAAATCTGTTACTTCAGTTGTACACTTTCAAAACTATGTTTCAGCTTTGAGCTAACGGACCCATTCTTTGACTATGAGGGTCATTAGTCTGAACTGAACGTATTTAGGATAACATGGACAAGTGATGAAAATTCCCATTACTTGATGACATTATTGAAACGCTGAGCTAATAAAACCCCAAATTACTCTATTTCTAGATGTTTCCAAATATTTAATATTTTGTGGATTATTTATTAAAGTATTTTCTACTCTGATGACACATGCTTTAGACAACTTGACATTGTCACACTGGTGAATGAAATCCTTTGTTAATTTTGTTTGGTTATCCTTCTGAGCTACAGTTTATACAGTTAAATGTCGTGTTCTCAAGTTTACAACATTTCTGTCTAAATTTTAAATGTCCTGAGGAGCCTATTCAATTAATTTGTATCTAATATTATATTTGCAGCAAAAATCATCCTTACTGATACAAACTAGGAAAGTAACAGCATATAAATACACACACAGGCACACACATGAGTATTCCTACAGACTCATGATCTTTAAATACCTTTCATGATAGTAAGAATAAGATGAGTAATTCATTAATTTTGTTGTTGTTGTTCAAGTATAGTTGTCTCCATTTTCTCCCCACCATTTCCCCCACCTCACTCATGCCCACCTCCCACTTTCAATCCTACCTACCTTTGGCTTTGCCCATGGGTCCTTTATACAAGTTCCTTGATGACCTTTCCCTTATTTTCCCCATAACCCACTTCTCCTCTCCAGTTACTGTCAGTTTGTTCTTTATTTCAATATCTCTGGTTATATTTTGCCTGCTTGTTTGTTTTGTTGATTAGGTTCCACTTATAGGTGAGATCATGTGGTATTTGTCTTTCACTGCCTGGCTTATTTCCCTTAGTGTAATGCCCTCTAGTTCTATCCAAGCTGTCTTGAGGGGTAAAAATTCCATCTTTCTTTCTGCTGCATATTTAATTGTGTAAATGTACCACAGTTTTTGGATCCACTCATTCACTGATGGGCACTTAGGTTGCTTCCAGCACTTGGCTATTGTGAATTGTGCTGCTATGAACATTGGAGTGCATAGGTTCTTTTTCAATTGATGTTTCAGGATTATTAGGGAATAATCTCAGCGGTGGAATTGCTGGGTCAAAAGACAGTTCCATTTTTAGTTTTCTGAGGAAATTCCATCCACAGTGGCTATACCCATCTACATTCCCATCAACAGTGCACTAGGGTTCCCTTTTCTCCACAACCTCACCAGCATGTGTTGTTTCTTGCTTTGGTTATGATGGTCATTCTGATCCATGTGAAGTGATATCACATGAGTAATTCATTTAAAATCTCTCTCATTTACTTGACATTATTCTCCTTTTTTATTAGCATTCTTTCATATTCATCATTATAGAATGTTCTTTTCTACTGAAACTACTGTAACTACTATTTATTTGATTAATAAACTCTGCACGCTTAGTGCCTATTTCAACAATTACCAAGTCATTAATTCTTTTTCTCAAAAAGACTTGCTAGGCTATAATATCTCCTAACCTCATCTCTCTCTCTCTATATATATATATCATTTTAACTATCCATTACCAATCAACCACTTGGCTTTCTGGTTTTCAGTTCCCTACACTAAGCCAAGGGTCTGTCACATCAACTAGCAATTTTCTGGTGTTATCAATTCTTGTTCCCCTATGCCCTTCTATTGTCCCAAACTTGGATGTGAATGTGGAAATTAAAAACCTAGCAGAATGGATGCTTCTTATATATTTATACTTAGATATTCAGTAGGGAAGAATGTAAGATAATGGAACTATAAAGAAAGTTACTGCCCTGTGTCCCCATTGTCTTAACTGAAATTTATCTATTTACTGACTGAGGGGGGGGGGAGGGGGGGAGGGGGGGTGGTATTAGTAGTGTGGTTCCATATAATCTTTTCTTTCTCCTTCTTACTAAAGGCATTTTCAAAAAATTTTACTCTCTTCAAATCTTCATCAGTCACACAACCATCTTGCAACCCAGTTCCACATCAGAAAATTTTACCAACAATAAGTTTAGAGTAATTAAATTGGATTGGAAAAGAAACAGAATCATACTATTGGTAAAATGAATCCAAGCTGAGTTTAAAATTATTAAAGTGGAATACAAGTTTTACCTTTGCAATTATAAATGACAGGTAAATCCTGATTATATAGTTAACAAATAATATATACTGTAGGAGTTATACTTTTTGGTCAAGAGTTTAAATATCTTCTTGAAGAACAAAATGAACTACTATATTCAATAGCGTGACTCACCTTTGAGGGTTTTTCTCCATACACCATGGACATCAAACTCCTTGAGCCATTCACTGTTCCCTCGGAGCCTATTCATACTGCTAGGCCATTGCACAGTGTGCTCACTGTGCTCATTCATTTTTTGCTATTAATTCCTAGTCTTTTATGACAGAATTCAGACTTCAACTCTATCATTAAGCATTTTCTGAAAATTTAATACGAGCAGAATGTATGAGAACATACAGTGGACCCATCACGTGAGAAAATGGCTAAAAACAAGGCCACCTGTGATGTCATCCCCAGTCATGGCTTTAAAGTTTATCTCTCATTGTTCCCTCAAATTATAAGTCCCATTCATTGCACCCAGAATATTTACTAAAACATCTCAGAAAAACAAATTTACCAAATCCATGAACAAGCTTATAACTTCCTCTCAGTAGATTTTCTACTCTTGAATTTTATTTTTTTGGCCCAATATATAAAGTTGATTTTTCATTGAACTACTTAAAATTTTTAAAGACCTCGTCAATGGTCATAGGATAAAGATCAAAACTTCTGCCAGGGTTTCGTAGGCTCTGGCCTTTCTCCCCCCTCTCAGGTGTGTCTCATACCACGCCATGCTTTGCTTTTGTGCTGCAGTCACACTGACCATTTAGCTGTTCTTTGAATTACACACGCTCACTCTTATCTGAGGAGCAATACACAGGCAATTCCTTCCGGGACTTTTTTTTTCTTGTAGCCCAAGTTACTGATTAAAAAAATATATATTTCAGGCAATATCACACCTAACTCTTTTTAGGGAAACTTTTTCTGAATTATAAGTCTAAATCATACTTTTTGTTATAAACACTGATAGAATCATGAAATGTATTTGTTTCCTTCAAAGCCCGTAAATTGTTTGCAATTTATCAGAGGGATTAAATGTACATAAATGTGCATGTTATACTTTTATAATCTCTTAAGGACAAGGACTACCTATTTTTGCTTATCAGTACACCACCAGCACTAAGCACAGTACCAGGTACACACGGGCTGTTGAATTAATGTTGAAAAATGATTTATAAAAACCCAAGAATAACACAGCTCCCTTGAACAGAGTTATGTCTTAAGGAAATAACACTGTATACAATTGAAGTATTTTGAGACAATGAATTACTTATCTAGACACTGGTTTTAGGTATGTAAAATATTACTGTAGGATTAATATGAAGCCTGATAAGATTAAAAAACCTAAACAACTGACAAAAACCCAAATTATTTTAACATCTTTCCAACTCAGTAACCAGTGACTTCCATTAATTACAATTCAACACTCTTTTTTGTCTTTGAAACTACATGACATTACAACAAAATTCAATGACTGCACTGTCAACTAAATATGAAAATGACACAGAAAAGTTGTGTCTTTTTTATTAGACTTCTTAGGACACTGCTCTGTCTGTATATAAGGTCAAGAATAATTTACTTATGTGGCACTGATCAGTTATTTTTCAGGAACCCTTCAATGACCACATTTTTTCCTTTGTGTTGGCTCCTGAAAAGCATTTGATACATTTTGAGCTAAGTCAAATAAGTATATAGGTATTTAAAAAATGCATATTTTATATCGGTCTAATTCCTTTTATTGTATGTTTTGTACTTAGAGTCTTGATTTTCCTATTTTTTTATTTTAAAATATGTTGACAACATAAGCCATTTTTTGGAACAAGGAATCATTTCTGGAACAAACACAGACAGACACATTAACAAATACAATAAATAGCATAGGTTTAGATTACCTCATACATGAAAGGAGACATTGCAGGAAAATTGGGCACCGTATATCATCATTCCAGTAGTGCTGACATGAGGCATTAGGGAATGAGACAGTGCTGTCTAAACCAAAATGCTGCTTTGACTCTGGCAGTCAAAACATGTCCCGAGAAACAGACCCCACAGAAGAGTGGGTAGTATTTGGCATTTTATTCAAGAATACATGAAAGTGGTTGGCCAGCCATTGTATCCACAACTTTTTTCATTTCATTGTCTTCCTTTACAGAATAGTATAATAAATGGCATACAGAAATTCTTGTATCAACTCTTAATCAAAATTATATTGAAAAAATTATTAAATAAATGCATAACTGATATAATGTTTTGTATTTCTTTATTTTTTAATAATTTTCATTGTTATTACAGGTGTCCCAATTTCCCCCCTTTGTCCTCTTCCACCGATTTCACACCCCCACTCACAGTTAATTCCCACAATATTGACCATGTCCATGGGTCATTCATACACACTCTTTGTCTAGTCCCTTCTTTATTTTTTATAATTGGTTATAAAAGCATGTCTAGTTTTTAATATTTTTGAATTATATGACAACTTACCACAAATTTTGTCTACTTTTCAATCTTCTGTTAATTCAAGACCTCCTCTATTCCTTAAATTTAACCCCTTGCTTGATTTTTAAAACACTTACACCACTCTGAATATTTTACTGAATTAAAATATAACCATCTAAATATGGGTCTAACTGTGTTTTTTCTCAACCCATCAGTCTTTTGTAACTGAAAATCTTTGCTCACAGGAAACCTTTGGCCTAACAGTCCTAAGCCCTCTTGACTCTTAATCTCATCCTTTCCTTCTAATATTTTCTATGTTTCAAACAAACTAGGCCAGTACAAATTTTTATATATGTCTCTACCCCTTTTTTAGCTGTATTTTTATGCAAACTCTCTGTTTATTGTGCTGAACCCATCTCTAACTTGAAATACTAGGAACTCTGATATGCATAATTTAAATATCACTTTCATGAAATCTTTTTACCTATCTGTAAATAACCTCTTCTGCTATTCTTCCTTAGCCCAATCTTTCTTTTATTATGTAAGCACCATCAGCTGGATAGATTGTTTTATCTCTGTGTCTTACTAGTCTTACTTTTTAAAACTAACTTCTGAAAATAAGTTAAGCCCCCTTCTGGGGCCAGGCAAGCCCCCAGAAGTCAATCAGCAGTGACACTGTCCCCTCTTTGACTCCTCCCCCACATACAGAACTGCATCCTGGCAGATACCCAAGATTATGTCCCACATGAGTTAACAGGTATCCTAAAACTGAATCAGATCAGCTCTACCTAGTACACAGACACAAGAAGGTTGCCAAAATGAGAAGACAAAGAAATATGGCCCAAGTGAATGAACAGAACAGAAACCCAGAAAAAGAAGTAAGTGATACTAAGATCAGACACACAGTTCAAAACACTGGGGTGGTTGGAATGCTCAAAGATCTCACAGAATATGGCAAAAGCACAAGGGAAGAAATGTAGGTTTTACTAAGGGAAATTAAAAAAGAATCCACAGGAAAGCAACAGTGAAGAGAAGGAAGCCTGGATTCAAATTAATGATTTGGAACATCAGGAAGAAATAAACCTTTGACCAGAAGAAAATGAAAAAAACAAGAATTCAAAAAAAATTAGGAGAGTTTAAGAAGACTATGGGATGTCTCCAAAATAGCCCCCATCCAAATCATAGAGATGTGAAACAGAAAAGAGGAAAAGCAAGAATTTGAATACTTACTTGAAAAAGTTATGGAAAAAAAAACCTTTTCCAATTTAGCAAAGGAAATAGACATACAGATCCAGGAAGCACAGAGAATCCCAAAGAAATTGGACCCAAAGAGGAACACACCAAGACCTATCAAAATCAAATTACCCAAGATTAAAAATAAGGAGAGAATCTTAAAAACAGAAAAAGAAAAAGAGAGTTATCTACAAAGGAGTTTTCATAAGACTATCAGCTGATTTATCAAAAGAAACTTTGCAGGCTATAACAGAGTGGCAAGGAGTATTCGAAGTGATGAAAAGCAAGGATATATAGCTTAGATTACTTTATCTAGCAAAGCTATCATTTACAGTGGAAGGATCGATAGAGTGCTTCCCAAACAAGGTAAAGTTATGGGAGTTCATCATCATCAAACCCTTATTATATGAAATGTTAAAGGAACTTATTCAGGAAAAACAAGATCAAAATGATGAGCACTAAACTGACAACAAACTCACAACTTATCAACAACTAAATCTAAAAAACAAAAACAAATGAAGCAAACAACTAGAACAGGAATAGAATCATAGATATGGAGACCATTTGGAGGGTTGTCAGCTGGGAGGGGGCAATGCGGGAAAAGGTACAGGGGTTTAGAAGCATACTTGGGTATGTACAGAATGGACAGGGGGATGTTAAGAACAATATAGGCAATGGAGAATCAAAAGAACATGGACAATCCATGGACATGAATAGTGGGTTATTGCTGGGAGGAAAGAGGGGAATGGGTGGAGAGGGGCAAGTGGTGAATAATCAAGACGATTGTAATACCATAATCAATGAAATATACATAAAAATAAAGGAAAAAATTCCTCTTTGAATCTTGTCACGGATCATGTCACTTAATATTTTAGGATGAAAACCAAAGCTTTAGATGATGTTCTTTAAAGCATTAAATCAAACAAATTTTACATAATGGAAAGCTGTTTTTTGTTAAGGGAATAATGGAATGGAAGTACTGTTCTCAAGCAATCAATTGGAGTAACAAAAAAGAAACAGAAAAGCTATTATGCAAATATATGGCTAAGTACTGCTAATTCACTTTGAGGAGATTCAACACACGATATAGGAAGACTGAAGATTCAAACATTTTCTGCATGGGATCCAATTACATTTGAATAGCAGATATCTGCATAATAACAAACATTATTTTGTAACTAGGTAAAACACTATAAAACATTATCTGTGACGTTGCTGAATGATGTAGGTGACTATGTCATCTCCCTTCTGTGTGACACTAATTCCCAGAGAGGGAATTGTTGCTATGGTTGAGGTACTAAAAGTAACATTTATGTCTGGCAAATAAAAATTCTGTCATGCAGAATTATAAACCTTAAATTTCACACAACCAAATCTAAAAATAATAAAGTTTTAACAACAACAAACAAAACCAAACCACAGAAAATCAAATAATACGGAGTCCAAAAATAATGAACTGCTCAGCTAAACCGGTGAGAGGGGCGAAGCCAGCAGCAGAGCGGATCGGGCTAAAAAGATCCCCCAACCCTGGTTGCGAGCAGGCAGCGGAGGGCACAGATCCCAGGTGCCCGGTAGCTACTACAGGTGGACCCAGAGAAGGCGAGGGTGGCTGGCTGTCTGCAGTCCCGCATTTGTGTGCAGATAAACCAGTGAAGAGACGGGCATTGAGACAGACCGAGCAGGCCTCGGCACAGGGCTGCGGGCTCGCACATTTGCGCTCAGATAAACAGGCAGGGGCGAGGTGAGGTGGACCGGGGGAGCAGAGAGGACCGCCAGTGCTCCCTCTCTGACCCCACCCCCAGATACAGTGTCACAAACCAGAGACCTGGGTGGCCCTGCCCTGGTGAACATTTAAGGCACCTCTCATACGTAACAGGCACAAACAGATCAAAACATGGCTCAAGAACAACTCAGAGCCCCAGAGCTGATAAATCTAAGTGATGAAGAAATAGCTAAACTTTCAGATGCACAGTTCAAAACACTGGTGATCAGGATGCTCACAGAACTGGCTGATTTTAGTCACAAATTAGAGGAACATATGAAGGCTAAATTACTTGAAATGAATGGAAATGCACAGGAAACCAATAGTAATGGAAAGGAAACTGGGACTCAAACCAAGGGAGCAGACCAGAAGGAAGGAAAAAATGACCAAACAGAAAAGGATGAAGAAACAAGAATTCAAAAAAATGAGGAGAGGCTTAGAAACCTCCAAGACACCTTTAAATGTTCCAACATCCGAATTATAGGGGTAACAGAAGGGGAAGAGGAATAGCCATGAGTGGAAAACTTATCTGAACAAATAATAAAGGAGAACTTCCCCATTCTGGCAAAGGAAATACACTTCCAGGAAGTCCAGGAAGCTCAGAGAGTCCCAAAGAAGTGGGACCCAAGAAGAAACACACCAAGGCACATCATCATTACATTAGCCAAGATTAAAATGAAGGAGAGAATCCTAGAAGCAGCAAGAGATAAGGGGACAGTCACCTACAAAGGAGTTCCCATCAGACTGACAGCTGATTTCTCAAAAGAGACCTTACAGGCAAGAAGGGGCTGGAAAGAAGTATTCCAAGTCATGAAAACCAAAGACCTACAACCAAGATTGCTCTATCCAGCAAAGCTTTCATTTAGAATAGAAGGACAGATAAAGTGCTTCTCAGATAAGATCAAATTCATAGAGTTCATCATCACCAAGCTCTTATTGTATGAAATGTTAAAGGGACTTACCTAAGAAAAAGGAGATAAAAAAGATGAACAGTGAAAGGCAGCAAACTCACAGTTATTAAGAACCACACCCAAAATAAAAGCAAATTAAGAGGACAGCTAGATCAGGAGTGAACCATAGAAATGAAGATCACATGAAGGGTTAGCAACAGGGGAGTGGGAGGAGGAGAAGGGGGGAGAAGGTACAGAAAATAAGTAGCATAGACAATAGATAGAATATAGATGGGGGAAGAGTAAGAATAGTAGGGGAAATATAGAATCTAAAGAACTTGAGACATGTGGTCATGAACTAAAGAGGGGGAATGGTGGGGGAGCAGTGTGCAGGGTGGAGGAGAAGGGGGGAAATAGAACAAATGTAATGGCATAATAAATTAAAAAATAAATAAAATGAATTTTAACCCAAGAGGTTAAAAAAATAAAACACTATCATTTTATATATAAAAATTAAAAAAATACTTAAGTGTTTGACAATAGTCAAGATAAAAAATCAGTAAACACCTGGATTTTTTACAAGAGTGCTTTTTTTAAAACAAGTATTTTGGATTCTATAAGATGTTACAATTAAGTTTTTAATGTATTGTTAGCAATACAATTGATGAATTGATAAACCACTAATCTATCCTCTAAAAAATAAACCTTAAATTCTATAATTTGAAGTTAAAATCAAAGGAATAAACATTATAAATAAGTATTATTATATAATAAACCATTATACTGCTAAATCTATCATTTGAACAGAAATTTAATTACTAAGCTCTGTAGCATACCAAGGTTATGATATTCTCCAGCAGTAAATAAAGAGGAATCTCAAATAAATACATTTCATGACAATTATTCTGAATTCAGAAAAATAATAAATGATGATTGCTTTCTAAAACATTACCTAATAACATAAGTCATATGGATTTACATTCCTAATTATCTTACCTACAGTTCAATATCAGTCTTCTGAAAAAAAGTTATATATGCAAATTCTTATATTCCTTTTAAGGTGATATAATCTTTTTTATCTTATGCTATTATCTTAACAGAAATGTGAAAGAAGAAATGACTTTGACTTCTTAAATCGATGAGCCATTACAAATGGAGGTGACAGCCTACACATCGTGAAAGTTTAGAAGCAATGGTTAAAACCAAGAAGTGCACCCAGTGAGTAGGACTCCTTTCAGAAACTCCCACTTCGGCGTACTGAGTGGGAGTAATGGTTCTTACATGTATCTTTTGTTTAAGTGTAAAAGGTACTATTATATTTTCTGTAAATTCTCGTTGAATCTTCATAAAAATTATGTTGATTTTTTTCAAAAGAATCTAAAAGTAATAAACTGGATAGAAAAAGGAAATAGAGCAATTTACTTTTCCCTGAAGTTGGAATTATTTCAAACTCAAATCGGTTCAGAAGTTTCAGTGAGAAAAAAATAAAATAAAATCCTTGAAGTTGTGTTATTAGAACCAGTTACAGAAAGTCATATTGTTAAGATCTAACCTATCAGTATTCTAATAAGATCTAGAGACACAGAGCTGAAAATATGATAACAATAATTTTTATAAAAAGCACAATATATGCTCAGAGCAGTGAAATAGGAACTACTTTCCAGTTTCTATTAAATCATTTACCTTAAGGTTTACTGAGTCAAAAGTAGGACAGCTAGTCATAGAAAACAATAATCTATGTAATAATTAACTGGTGTTAAAAATATTAAGTACAAATCCAGGTTGTTGTAAAATGGTGTAAAAAGGACTGAAAGTCCTTTTTGTTACACTTTTAAGTCACATAAAAACATAAAATAAAAGTAATAACTATGTCACATTGTGATATGATTAAATGAAAGAATCTATATAAACTCCATAGAAGAACGTCATGCACATGATACTCAGATCATTAGTTATTTTCATTATTATTGGAGTTTCTGTTGTGATTTTTGTTATCATTTCAACTTATTGCCACAAAGTATTTACAATGCAATCGGGGACTGTATTTTATCACTTTCTTTTATTATAATTATATATATATATATATATGTGTGTGTGTGTGTGTATACATATACATATATATAAATTGTAATAAAAGAAAATGATAAAATGCAACCTCCTTTCTCTACCAAATCATTATTTTATATTACCTATTCTCCACTTCTATCTGTATAGAGATAAGAGGTGATCTAATGTCTTATTAAGGCTATTCATATCACCTGTGTTTGCAGTTAGAGCCTTATGTCTATTTTGGATCATATTCTATAAATGTTTTAATTGTTTTTAAAGTGTTTAATTACTCTTGACCATATGTGATGGCTATTAAAAATGCTAATGTAAACCCTGCATACAGTTATAGCTGTATGATATTGGGGGAGAGAAATAGGGCATCCTCTCCCCTTTTAGCTAGGTATTTGAATTCATTTACAGAAACCCTAGTTTAATATATATATATATATATATATATATTAAATTGTTTCTGTATACATATATATTGTTTCTGTATATATATATATTTCTCTCTATATGTTTCTGTATATATATATATTTCTGTATACATATATATTGTTTCTGTATATATATATATTTCTCTTAAATTGTGTGTGAAGAAAAATTTTACTGGTAAGTCTGTTTAAATAAAGTTACATAGATTTCATCACAGTGACAAATATGTGCCTGACACAATCTTAAACACAAATGACAGAGTTGCATAAAAGACAGAATAGCCTGCTTAATGAAGTTTAAATTTTAGTGGAGAATAATTAACATGAAACAGGCAAGCCAATAAATAAGTTGCGTTGAGAGAGTGATAGATGTTTTGAAGAACATGGGATAGCAGATCATTTGGAAATAACATGAGGTGGCTTGAGGGAGGACCACAGAGTAAGTGCCCACAAGTTAAAGAATAGAGTTATTATAGAAATAGAACTTGTCAGAATGAATTATATTTGTGGAATTGACAGAAGTGTTAGTATCAAGTTAATTGAAAGAAATGGATCATTAGAGTTATTTTGTGCTCCCAAGTTCTGTTTTCTCCAGAACAATGATCACATTAAAAAAATTGTAACCTGGGGAGTTATATGATTTAAGAAGAAATTAATCATACTTTTAGAGGACAGATGTAGAGATGAGACATTAGAGTTATTTCTAAAATGGAAAAGAAAAACCTTGGCTGGTGTGGCTCCGTGCATTGGAACATTGTCCTGTAGACCAAAAGGTTGCAGGTTGGATTCCCAGTCAGGGTATATACAAAAAGGCAACCAATAGATGTTTCTCTCATATTGATGTTTCCTCTCTCTTCACTCCTTCCCCTCACTAAAAGCATTGAAAAAATGTCCTTAGGCGAGGATTAAAAAAATAAAATAAAGTGGAAAATAAAAGCATAAAATATTGTTTAATATAATGTACTTTTTTTTACCAGTAAGTGCCAGAGCAAAAACAAGCTACTTTAAAGGGCAATGCCATCTCCTCAATATTTAAAATTATTCAGTGCTTGCTACCAGATAGTAATGATGACAGGTATTCTACATGATTTTGCCTTCAAAACAGTACAATCAGGTAGATACTGGAATTTTATCTGAGTTACAAAGAAGACTCTTTGGAAAGTGAAATCTGGCACAGAACTAGTGGAAGATAGAGCTAGAATTCAAATCAAGGTTTATCTGAGGACAGTGTCCATGGTTTAACCCACTGTTTTACTGATTTATTAGAATAAATAAATACTTGGAAAAGATGTTGCTCAGGTGGTTCAAACATTGGCTAGGCGGTAGAAGTGTGTAAAATAACACAGTGAACAGAATAAGACAACTACTTATATAATAAAAAGCCAGGCCTTTCAAATCTGTTTGAGATAAATTAAAGATGAGTATTTTTAATTTATAGTTTACTGTGTGACCTTAAGAGAGTTGTGTAAATTTTCTTTATGTGTTTTCTTCTAAAAACAATGATTAAAAATGTCCCATGTAAATATTAAGCAAAGTGAGATAAACTTAAAAAATTTCTCAATCCAGTGTTTAGCGCTGAATGATCATTCAAGAAAATAAAATATATTTTTGATTCGTTTCACTCAATTACTCGTTTATTTGACAAATATTTATTATCCATCTTCTATATATCTGGCCCTGTTCTTCCTTCTGAGGAAAACAATGGTGACAATATACCTCTGCGTAATGAACACTGTTACCCAGTATGTCAGGTAACGAGGAAGGCTTAGAATCACTTTCACTGAGATCTTGTGAACATCCCTGTCCTATCAAACATATCCGGATCCTCATAGCCACTAAAAGCAAAAACAAACCTCCTTCCACAAAACTACAATTGAACACAAGCTTCACATTCTTTGCAAGTTTATTATTTAAAAAATCTGAATTTTGTCTACCAGCTACTTCCAATAATAATGTTCTTTTCTCTCCTTCCCCCACGCCCATGTTTTGACACCCCCTCTATCATCATGTACCATATGGTTCTACACTTACTAGTATGTTTTAAATCACACTTCTCTCCTTACACTAGTCCTCCTTCTATGTGAAATTTGGGGCCCTTATGTTTTATTAATGTAGTATCATTTTAAAGAATATTTTATTGATAATGCTATTACAGTTCTATTTTTTCTACCTTTTAATCCATTTACCCTGCACCACCCTGTACCAACAGCACTTCCCCTACTTAGTTCATGTCTGTAGGTCTCACATATTTTTGGCTTCTGCATTTCCTATTCTATTCTTAACCTCCCTGTCTGTTTTGTACCTACCAATTATGCTTCTTATTCCCTGGACCTTTTCCCCAATCTCTGCTCTCCTCCGCCCTGCTGATAACCTTCTATGTGAGCTCTATTTCTGTGATTCTATTTCTGTTCTTGTTGTTTGCTTAGTTTGTTTTTTTTTATTGTATTTTATATTCAGCTGTTGATAGTTATTGTCATTTTACTGTTCATGGTTTTGATATTTTTTTCTTAGATAAGTCTCTTTAACATTTCATATAATAAGGGTTTGCTGATGGTGCACTCCTTTAACTTGACTTCTTAACTCACAAAGCACTTGATCTTCCCTTCCAATCTAAACAAAAGCTTTGCTGGATAGAGTAATCTTGGATGTAGGTCCTTGGCTTTCACAACTTGGAATACTTCTTTCCAGCCCCTTCTTGCCTGCAAAGTTTCTTTTGAGAAATCAACTGATAACCTTATGGGAACTCCTTTGTAGGTAACTCATTCTTTTTCTCTTGCTGTTTTTAAGATTCTCTTCTTTTTATTCCACATTTTTTATTTAGTTATTTTTCAAGTACAGTTTTTTGTCTATTTCTCCCATCCAAGTCCACCCTCCTGTCCCCCGCTCCTCCCTCCCCCCATAGCCCTCCTACCAGTGTCCCTCTCATTTGTTCCCCCAAATCCCCCCTTTCCCCTTAAATTTCCTTCCCTCTCCCCTCTGGTCACTGTCCCCTTGTTCTTTATTTCAGTGTCTTTGTTTTTATTCCGCTCGCTTGTTCGTTTTGTTGTTTAGCTTCCTGTTAAAGGTGAGATCACATGGTATTTGTCTTTCAACACCTGGCCTATTTCACTCAGCATAATGCTTTCCAGTTCCATCCATGTTGTTGCAAAGGGTAGTAGTTCCTTCTTTCTCTCTGCTGCATAGAATTCCATTGGGTATATGTACCACAATTTTTTGATCCATTCATTTACTGATGGGCACCTAGGTTGCTTCCAACTCTTGGCTATTGTAAATTGTGCTGCTATGAACATTGTGGTGCATAGGTTCTTTGAAATTGATGTTTTAGGATTCTTAGGATATAATCCTAACAGTGGAATTGCTGGGTCAAAAGGCAAGTCGATTTTTATTTTTCTGAGAAAAATCCATACTGTTTTCCATAATGGCTGTACCAGTCTACAATCCCACCAACAGTGAACTAAGGACCCCTTTTCCCCACAACCTCTCCAACATTTGTTGTTTGTTGCTTTGTTTATGATAGCCATCCTGACTGGTGTAAAGTGGTATCTCATCGTTGGTTTTAATTTGCATCTCTCTGATAGCTAACGATATTGAGAATCTCTTCATGTGTCTCTGAATATTCTGTATGTCCTCCTTGGAGAAGTGTCTGTTCAAGTCCTTTTCCCATTTTTAATTGGGTTAGATGTCTTTTTAGAGTGGAGCCGTGTAAGTTCTTTTTATATTTTGGAGATTAAACCTTTGTCTGAGGTATCATTGGCAAATATGTTTTCCCATACAGTTGGTTGTCTTTTTAATTTAATACTGTTTTCCTTAGCTGCGCAGAAGCTTTTTATTTTGATGAGATCCCATTTGTTTATTCTTTCCTTTATCCTCCTTGCTCTAGGGGACATATCAGTAAAAATGTTGCTGCGTGAAATATCTGAGATTTTCTTGCCGATGTTCTCCTCTAGAACTTTAATAGTGTCATGGCTTATATTTAAGTCTTTTATCCACCTTGAATTTATTTTGGTGTATAGTCTAAGTTTGTGCTCAAGTTTCATTTTTTTGCATGTGGCTCTCCAGTTCTCCCAACACCATTTGTTGAAGAGGCTATCTTTACTCCGTTTTATGTTACTGACCCCTTTGTCAAATATTAATTGACTGTAGAGAGTTGGATTGATTTCTGGGCTCTCTGTTCTGTTCCATTGGTCTATGTGCCTGTTTTTATGCCAGTACCAGGCTGTTTTGATTACAGTGGCCTTGTAATACAGTTTGATATCAGGTATTGTGATCCCTCCTACTTTGTTCTTCTTTCTCAAAATAGCAACTGCTATTCGGGGTCATTTATGGTTCCATATAAATTTTGAAGTGTTTGTTCTATGTCTGTGAAATATGCCATTGGTACTTTAATAGGTATTGCATTGAATGTGTATATTGCTTTGGGTAGTATGGGCATTTTGATGATGTTAATTCTTCCAATCCATGAACAAGGTATATGTTTCCATTTGTTTGTGTCTTCCCTGATTTCTTTCTTCAGTGCTGTGTAGTTTTCTGCATACAGGTCTTTTACCTCTTTTGTTAGGTTTATCCCTAGATATTTTATTTTTCTTTTTGCTATATCGAATGAGATTTTTTTCTTGATTTCTGCTTCTGCGGATTCATTGTTCATATACAAAAATGTCCTTGATTTCTGAATATTGACTTTGTAACCAGCTGTTTTACCAAATTCATTAATTAGTTCGAGCAGTTTTTTAGTAGAGTCTATAGGATTTTCCATGTACACTATCATGTCATCTGCAAACAGTGACAGTTTTGTTTCCTCCTTTCCTATTTGAATGCCTTTTATTTCCTTTTCTTGCCTAATTGCTGTGGCCAAAACTCCCAAAACTATATTGAATAGAAGTGGTGAAAGTGGACATCCTTGTCTTGTTCCTGATTAGTGGAAAAGCTTTTAATTTTTGCCCATCGCGTATGATGTTGGCTGTAGGTCTCTAATACATGGCCTTTATTATATTGAGGAATGCTCCCTCTATTCCCACTTTGCTGAGTGTTTTTATCATAAATGGGTGTTGTACCTTATCAAAAGCTTTTTCCACGTCAATTGATATAATCATGTGGTTTTTGTCTTTGCTTTTATTTATGTGATGTATTACATTTACTGATTTGCGAATGTTGAACCATCCTTGCATCCCTGGGATGAATCCCACTTGGTCATGGTGTATGATCTTTTTGATATATTGTTGGATGTGATTTGCCAATATTTTGTTGAGGATTTTAGCGTCTATGTTCATCAGTGATATTGGCCTGAAGTTTTCTTTCTTTGTTGTGTCTCTATCTGGTTTTGGGATTAGGGTGATGCTGGCTTCATAAAAAGAATTTGGGAGTTTTCCATCCTTCTGGATTTTTTGGAATAGTCTGTGAAGAATAGGGGTTAGCTCTTCCTTAAATGTTACAAAGAATTCTCCTGTGAACCCATCTGGTCCAGGGGTTATGTGTGATGGGAGTTTTTTTATTACTGCTTCAATTTCTTTTGCTGTTATTGGTGTGTTCAGATTTTCTGTTTCTTTTTCATTAAGTTTTGGAAGATTATATTTTTCTAGAAATGTGTCCATTTCCCCTAGGTTTTCAAATTTCTTGGCATACAGTTCTTCATAGTAATTTCTAACAATCCCTTCTATTTCTGTGGTATCAGTTGTTAAGATTCTCTTCTTATCATTAATCATGGGCAATTTAATTATGATGTGTCTTGTTGTTCCTCCTTGGGTCTAATTTCTTTAGGACTGTTTAAGCTTCCTGGACTTCCTGGAAGTCTGTTTTCTTTGCTGGATTGGGGAAGTTCTCCTTCATTATTTGTTGAATAAGTGTTCAATTTCTTGCTCTTCCTCCTCTTCCTCTTAGCATCCCTATGATTCAGATGTTGGTATGTTTAAAGCTGTTCTGGAGGTTTCTAAGCCTCTCCTCATTTTGTTTAGAATTCTTGTTTCTTCATTCTATTCCAGTTGAATGTTTACTTCTTCCTTCTGCTCCCAATATGAGTCCCAGTTTCCTTCTCTTCACTGCTGGTTCCCTGTATACTTTTATTTTACTTTGCATACCCTTTACTTCTTCCTCTATTTTGTAACTGTATCAACCATTTCTGTGAGCATCTGATTACCAGTGTTTTGAACTCTTCATCTGATATGTTGGTTATCTCCTCATTGTTTAGTTATTTTTCTGTAGTTCTGATCTGTTCTTTCATTTGGGCCATACTTCTTTGTCTTGGTGCACCTATTATGTTGTAAGGTATGTTGTAAGGTATGTTGTAAGGGACAGAACATTAGGTATTTGCCAGTGTGGGGCAACCAATTTTGCTGCACTGTGGCTGTATGTGTGGGGGAGGGGTCAGAGAGGGAACAATCCTGCTTGCTCTGCTCTTGCCCTGCTTTCTGTCATTTCCCCCACTACGCAGAAGCAAATTTGACCCTTTTGGTGCTGATTCCCTGGAGGGTGGTTTTGTGTACATTCTAGGACCCCATGGGTCCCTCCAGTGAACTCTCCAGCAAGGCTGGAAGTTTCTGTCACCTCTGCAACCCCCAGAGATTTTTACAGCCAGAGATTTTGAACCTTTAGTTTCCCATTCTGGAACCCTAGTTTGCACAGTCTGTCTCACTCTCTAATTGTTCCTCCTGGACCATCTGCTACTGAATGTGGGACTGCCAGGTCCAGCTACCACCTTGTCCACCTGGTCCACTGCCTTGCCACACTTCCTCTGGGCCCTGGGTGCCTGTCTTCACCACTCCTACCAGTACGGATGAATGTCTCTTTTTTCTTGGTTGTTGGACATCCAGTTCGTTTTTCTGGCAGGTCTGGTTGCTTTTTGTTTTTAAATTGATTGTTGTCCTTGTTTCGATTGTGCAAGGAAGCAAAACATATCTACATATGTTTCCATTTGGCAGGAAACCTAATATAGTATCATTTTCCTTTGAAACATTGTTTTCTTTTTCTGAATATCATAGACAAGTAAACACTTTGAGATCACCTCCAGCTTATCAGTCTCAGTTCACCTTACTCTTTTTTATCCCAGAAAAAATTTTCAATTAAACTGGTAGCTAGATACATACATGGGATATCATTTTTATATTAAAATAATGAGGTGAAAAAAACATAACATAAAGCCACATTAAATTATTCTAAAATGACAGAAATATACCTGGTATTTAAATTCTCAAGGTGGCAGTCTCAAAAATCAAAATGTGATTTTTGTTTGTATAGCAAGTTATTGGACCTACATGTGAAAAAGTAAAATTATATTTTATTGATACTTCCAAAAATTACTTGAAAATAAAGCAGTGAACCAAAAAATAAATCAAAATCAAGAATATAACTGGAAAAAGTTCTCATACAAAATAATTGGAATGGCAGAGAAGCTTAAGCTCCCCTTAATTGTCAGTTTCATTTTATTATAGTTAAAAATAATTTTTAAAAAAAGCATATAGCAACTCAACAAATGGCCATATTTTACAATGCACTTTGGTAGTGAACTGTAATTCTAAGGTTATTTGAATTCTTGTACAATAAAGTATCATAACAATTATGCTTAAAATGCCAATGTTTTATATTCTTTAAGTAATTGGCTTGCTTTCTGTATCCCATTTATCCTTTTCTATGGGCCAGATGTGGCTGCAGGGCTGATGGTCAACATTAACTATGCCAATGTGAGCCATGTGAATAAGAATTTTAAAAATTCATATAGAAGAAATTCAAGCCCTGATAATTGTATAGAAAATTGCTGCACTATTGCTCTGAATACCCATTTCCCCCTGGACTATAATGTAAGAGTCATTTAATATCAATCTTTTTTTAACTACAGTATAGTTGAGCCTCTCTATGTTATAGGAACATACCCTGTGTTACAGCTTTGTGCATGAGAAAAAAATAACATTTAAATTATTTACAAAAGAAATAATATTTAAACAAAATTAAAAGTTGTAGTGAAAATTTCTCAAGTAATTTTAAATATAAAAATGTATGACATAGAAAAAATTAACAATTTCATAAATCAACTGGGACTATTAATCTAAATTTATATGTTGGAGGTGGTGGGATTTAAAAATAAAATTATTTTAATTACTTATTTTGCATAGCATATTTGATAAATTGAAATTTATAGCCAAAGTAAACTTCTTGCTGCTATTGTCTTACCACAGCAACTGTCTGTGAAAGACCCTTTTACAACAGACTCAACTTTTAGACTCAAGTCTGTTCTACTTAACACAGTTCCCAGGCTAAACAAGGAGGCTGGGTTAGAAACATGGACCAAAGTAAAACACTAGGAAAATCACTCTTAGGAATTTGAAATTGGTCGCAGTTGATGGCTAGACCTGAGGATCGCATTCTGTGGGGTAGCATAGTTACCCAAAAGTCAGTCATTTGTGCAAAAGCACAGAGAACAAGTGAGCTGTGGCATACAAGTACACCATGAGAAGCAGGTAGAGGGGCAAAGTCTACAGCTGTACAAGTGGTCTGAGAGATTAGTTGCTACTTTGGTTCCTAAATGTAGGTCTTGTTTCTGTTCCTGGTTCATGAGTCCTAGATACAAATTTTGTTTTGGTATTGTAACATAATTCTACATATTTAAAAAAGCTGGTCATTCTCTTATACCTGGATGAAACAGGAACCATTCTTGAATAAAGACCAATGTTACAAATCCATGAACAACATCCTGCTAACACTTACTGTTGTGCTGATGAATAATTCTGTATTGTCTTGCGATGTACCTTTAAAAACTATATTTTTTCATGACAGTAGCCTATATTGTAGGTCATTCCCAAGTAAAACTTTTAAGATTAGCTTTTAAAATAAATGAGACAGGAACTTTAGAATTTCATACCAAAGATAATTGATTTGTGTAAGATAATTCTTATTGTATTATGAGACATATTTTCCTAATATGCTATACAAGTTCTTGAGTGTTATACAAATGGATGGTAGAATATCAAGAATAATATAGTAAAGCGGGTTTTTAAGCAATTATTCTAAATAAAATAATAAAAATACATGTTTAATTTAGGTTGAGTCATCAAATGAAGGCTCTACAAAAGATGTATCATGTTAATAACAGGCAGGATCCTGTGGGTTCGAGGGTAAGAGGTAAAGAGAGGCAGAAATAAGTTTTGCACTTTTCAGAAACAAGAAAGGGTGCAGTGCACTCTAAAGAAAGTAAACAACGGAAATGTTAAACAGCTATTCAATATTTGTGAGGCTCAGTAGGCCAATATGAGTATTTTTTTTATTTCAATTGATTTTAACAGGAAACCTTTTAGCAAGTAGAGAATGTGTTTTAAAGTATTCACTAAAATAGTCACTATATTGCTATGTGGAAAGTGGATACTTAAGGGCAGCATGAAGAAAGGAAGATCATACAAAATGTGCTTGAAATAGTGCAGGTATGAGCAAATGGTGGGTGATTTAGGCTAGTCACAAAGGAGAAAATGAGAAACCAAATGGATACAGGGTATACTACACTCTCAAGTTAGAGTTTATGGAGTTTTGAGGATATTAAATAAAATGAAAGAAAATGGAAGACAGATTCCTAGAAGTAGCTTCCTAATCTGAGTGTATAAAGCATTAATTATTTACATAAATGGCAGAAAGTGAAAGAAGAATCTCCAGGGGGCTAAAGTAGCAAGGGTTTTTACTTGGATATTTTAAGTTGAGAAGCCTATCAGATATCAAAATGACATTTTCAAATAGATGATTCTGTACCTCAGTTGAGAAATCAGGGAAGATTTAAAATTATAAATTACTGCCATGAATGAGATGTATAAGCATGTTACTCAAAGAGATAAACCATATATAGAAATCTATAAATTGAGAAAAGAAGGGAAACCAGGAGTCATCCAGTGAGTAGGTATTATTTGGAGGCTAAATGAAGTTAAGGGTAACCAACAAAAACAATTAAGGAGGAAAAAAGCATTTGTGGTAAATATCAAATTTCCAAAAATAAAAAGAATCCCAGAATCAAAAATAAATAAATAAAATAAAATGCTTAAGACCTCAGAAGTAACCTGAAATGATTATGTAAAGTGAGGACAGAAATAATAACTGGAAATGTGACATAGAAATGACCAGGATGGAAGTGACATCGGGGGAATGACAGCATGAGAGATCCCTTAGTATGTCCAGTTGATGTTTCACCCATTTGAACAGCTATAAGTCAAGAAAGGATTTCCTGCTCAACACACAAACACACCTGAGAGATCCACTCATTGAAACATCTCAAGTTGGGCAAGTGGGAGCAAAAGGGGAAGGCAAGAAGGGAAAAGGGCTGAGATGAGAGATGAATGCAGCCTTACACCTGGGAGCTCACCAAGGGGCTCAGCACAGAGGGAGGAGGAATCCAGTTATGGTTGTGGTCCCTGCAGGTGGGAGGAGCGGAGATTTGGTGGGCATTGCTGCAGGAGTGACCAGTACAAGCTGCAACTGAGCCAAGACCTCCAAAAAGACACAGCATCAGAGTGCAGCCATGGTGGTCAGGTGGTTAGCATTCCTGAGAAAGAAACAAAGGCACAGAGCCTTGACACCCAATAGCCTCCTAGAACTTGCCTCCCTTCACCCTTGGTGTCAGATTACAGAGAACTGTTATATGAAAACCTGAGAAATGATACAATGGAATTGCCTTTTTTCCCTGAGCAAAGGGTGCACCCTTTGACCAGTCCCAGTGTCGGGGCACAGAGGGAACATTGCAGAGGTCCAAGGTCACCATTACCAGGAGGGCAAAACAACAAAGAAGCTGGCCAACTTCCCCAGCCCACTAGACCCCCATGCATTGCCTACACTGATAGCAGTGTTTGGCTATAATGGACAGTACTGGGATTTCACAGAGCTAAAACATTTGTAATTCAGCACCACCTACTGGAAAATAAGAGAAAAGCTCTTGGCATTAATCCACGAGAGAAGTGCCACCTATATGTAGATGCCTAGACAGAGATGGAATCCATCAACTAGCATGAATAAACAAGGTAGTGGGGCAGTTCAGAAAGAAAACAAAAACTTCCAGAAAACAAACTTAAATATATTAAAATGTGTGTCAAAAATGACAGAGAATTAAAGATTTTAGTTCTGAAAATACTAAACCAGGTGTGAGGAAAATACAGACAGACAATCTGAGGCACTTGGAAAATGAAATCAATGAACAAAACAAGTATGTACCAAAGAGATTGAAACTTCAAAAAAGAACCAAAAAGAAATTCTGGAGATGAAGAACTCAATAAAAGAAATCAAAAATGGACTAGGAAACCAGGAAATAGAGCTGGCCAAATAGAGGATAGCATTAGCGATATCAAAGGTAGAACTCTAGAAATGATGCAGAAAGAAGAAGAGAGAGACTTGAGCATAAAACAAATACAAGAACTCTACAAGATCTGTCTGAGTCCATCAGAAAGAGCAATAGGAGAATAATAGATGTGACAAAAAAAGGAGAAAGGGAGAAGAGAATGGATAGCTTATTCAAACAAATAGTTGATGATACCTTCCCTAACCTATGGAAAGAGCTAGAGCCTCAAAGTCAAGAAGCAAACAGAAGACTTAGTTACCCCATTCCAAAAAGGTATTCTCCAAGGCATATAATATAAAAACTGGCAAAAATTAATGACAAAGTTAAATTTCTCAAGGTACCCAGGAGAAAAAAGAAAGTAATCTGTAATAGAAGTCCATTAGGTTATCATAAGACTTCTCAGAAGAAATTCTACAAGACAGAAAAGAGTAGAATCAAACATTCAAGCTACCAAAAGACAAAAACTATCAACAAAGAATAATATATCCAGCAAAGTTATCCTTTAAATACGAAGAATAAAGATTTGTGCAGACATACGGAAGCTGAAGAAATTTATCACCAAAAGACCTTCATTGCAAAAACTAATCAAGGAGGTTATTCTACCTAAAACATGGAACAAAATGTCACAAAACTACAAGTAAAGTAACCAACAAACTTGCATCATGAACAGAGATAATTCATGACAATAAAAACATAACAAGGGAGGGAGTAAAGGGTTGGATTTGCAAAGGAGGATGGAAATCAGTTACATTTGATATGAAAAAATCCCTATTATTTCAATGAAACCCTCTTTTCTATAAACCTAATGGTAACCACACACACACACACACACACACACAACACTGAGACACATAAAAGAAGAAACAGAAGAAGGATGGAGATTTTATAATAATAATGGGAACATACATCAAGAAGACATAACACTTCTTAATATATATGCACCCAATCAGGGAGCACCAAAATATATAAAGCAACTACTAACATAAGTAAAGGTTCTCCCTTTACTGATAGTTTTCCTTTGTTGATAGTTTTTGTCTTTTGGTAGCTTGAATGTTTGATTCTACTCCCGTTACTGACAAAAACACAATTATAGTATGGGATGTTAATATTGAGTTGACAGCTCTAGATAGACCATACAAACCAAAAATCAATAAAGAAATATCAGCCTTGAATGACACATTAGACCAAAGGGACGTATAGAGCTCTTGATCCTAGAACATCAGCTTATACATTCTTCTCTAGTGCACATGGTCATTTTCAAGGACAGACCTTATATTTGCTCACAAAACTAGTCTAAGAAAATTCCAGAAAATTAAAATTATAGCAAGCATATTTTCTGACCATAATGCTTTGAAGTTAGTGGGAAGGGAAGGTTAGAGGATGGAGGGATTGAGCAAAAAGGAAAAAGGACTCATGGACATGGACAACAGTGTGTGACTGCTGGGAGTTGGGGGGAGATAGGAGAGGACTAAATGATAATGGGAAAATACAATAAAGAGTAAATAAAAAATAAAATAAAAACAATTTAATAAGTGCACAACCTAAAGCTGCTTTGAAATTATAAATCAGCTGAAAAAGGAAGTAGAGAAACCCACATGTCTGTAGAGATTTAACAACATATGGCTAAAAAATGACTGAGTCAAAGAAGCAGTGAAGGTGAGATCAAAGATGTATAGAGATGAATGAGAATGACAAAATGACCTGTCTCAAAGAAAATGAAGTTGGATTTTTCACACTACTTGATTTCAAGGTATATTTTAAAACTGAAGTAATTAAGATAGTATGGTCACGATATGAGATTAAGTGAACAGAAAGTAGAACCTAAATATAAACCTCCATGTCCATGGTACATTGATTTTGGACAACAGTACAAACACACTGGATGAAGAAAGAAGAGTTGTTTTAACAATTATGCATTCATATGGAAAGAAATGAAGTCAGCCTATGTCTCCCCATAGTAGAACTACATGTAAAACCTAAAAATATAGTACTTGTTGGAGAAAACATAACAATATCTTAGTGCCCTTGTGTTAGACTGCTCATGAATTCCTGAAATGACTTGAAACCAAGATGGAGTCCTCAGTCCCAATTTGCTTCTTTTTTTAAATTGCTTATCGCCATTGCCATTTTTTGCCCCTATTCCTCTTTTCACCTCCACCCACATCATTTCCTGTCACCAGGAGAAAGCACTTGCTCTCTGTCTACCTTGGTCTTGTGACCAAATCTTTAGCACACCACACCTCACCTAAACAAGGTATTAGCCAAGCATTACAGATGAGTTGCATTTTATATGACTGTAAAAGTCAGTTCATGGAAGCACATTTACATACACTTAAAATTATCTGTAAATATCCCCTTCAGTCATTCATATAAAATATACTATCAAACATATTATATCATAGTAAGTTCAAGACAGTTTGTTCTTTCATGTAGAAACAGATGCTTCTCAGTTAACGTGTACTTTAGAGGCTCACTAGGCAGGGATCTATTGCAATATCTATATTTTTATTATATTTCCTCCATCTTTTTTCTTTCCTTTTACCCAGACAGAAATTGAATTTACATAAGCTATGCACGAAGTGATGTGACTCCACCAGTGTGTATTGGATTCTACTTCATTTGAGTCAATCTGTTCTTCATCTTACAGGGATGTTACTGTTGCTGGATCCAGATGCATTGTTTATGTCCTCCTGCACATCAAATGCAGACCTTGCTGAGTGTATCTGTAGAAAACAAGCTTGCAGTTTATTCTTTGTGTATGTGAAGGGAGATCTCTTTCATAGAAGAATAATTTAGGGGAAAAATTGACTATTTCCTCTTAAAGATTTACAATCACATAAATATATTAGAAGTTCTATGAAAGCATTAAATAAGAAACAGATATAATTTTATGCAGCCCACTCTTTCAAAACTTATTTGACTTTTGAAAATATAGAGTAAAGCCAGAAAACAAAGTATTTGATTTCAAGTTTGAGTGGGAAGCTACAGTAACAATAATGGTATGGAACTAACATGAAGATAGCCATATAGGTCAATTAAAAAAAAAGAGTCCAAACATAGATACACAGACAACACCTGGTTTTCTAATTAAATCTCTTGGGGTGACAGCAGTTAATAGCATTATATAAGTTTAAAGTGCATAATACATCATTTGTGTATAGCACTGTGTGCTCACCACCCCAGTTACAGTCTCCTTCCGTCACCACGTATTTGACCCTTTTCACCTGCTTCATTCCTTGCCAAGTCCCTCCCCTTGGTACCATCTGCTATCTGTGTCCCTCAGTTTATTTTATAACAACCATTTTTTTACAATAATGCTAATGATAGTCAGTAAAGAAAACATAAAGTCTCTAAAAATAAAACTATATGAAATTTAAAAACAATTTTCAACCCTTACCTCATACTATCTACCAAACTTGACTTAAAACAGGTTTTAAATATAGAACAATAAAAGCTAAGAATAACTCAAACAGACTGGTGCTTGATTGAGAATAAAGGTAGAAGGGCTGACTACAAAGACTCACCTGGGACATTTCTTAAGGGGAGGAAAAGAATATATATATATATATATATATATATATATATATGACATTTTATATATCTGTATCTGTATGTACACAGTATCATTCTCCAGTCTCTC
The DNA here is from genome assembly GCF_021234435.1 of Artibeus jamaicensis. Lineage (NCBI taxonomy): Eukaryota > Metazoa > Chordata > Mammalia > Chiroptera > Phyllostomidae > Artibeus > Artibeus jamaicensis. The sequence goes on along the minus strand of NW_026521823.1, from coordinate 11,704,279 downwards.
AGTAACTTCCCCATATGAATAAGAAATTTAGACAGCACATGTTTTACCAAATCCACTCATGTTAGTATTCAGTATCACGTGCAAAATGCTTGTGTAATGCTTATGGGCACCTAGATATAATTTTTTCAATTGATTGGTCTGAGGAAACTCTTTGAGAAAATTCACAGTGCAATGCTAAATTTCTGTCTAGTTCTCAGGTGCAGCTCCCATCAGCCCAAATTTGACCTAACAGCTTAGCTAGATTTCACCAGTCAAAGCAGGCTCCTGTTCAGCGTTTCAATCATGCCTTCTCTAACCCTGGCCGACATGACCCAATTTCTTCTCCACAGCATTATAGAATTTTGAGCCATGATTTTTCCACTTCAACTAGTATTGAGTCTCAGATAAAGTTTTCAAGGGATCACAACAAATGATTTTATTTAGCTCATGAAAGTTCAAGAGTCATGAGGTGATTTCTTACTGTACTGAATTTGTTCTTAGCCAACCTTAAAAGGTTAGCCACAAAATGATGTGGAATCTCCTTCTTAAAAATCATTTTTCTTACTAAATTTTAAGAACAAAAAAATCTAAAACTAAAGTCACGATTGTAAGTTTGAGAACTGTTTATAAGAAAGGTTTTCATTATTTTCTATGCATATAGGCCATAGTTGTCGGTTATGAAATCCAGTAGTATATTTCTATCAGCAATATAGTATCTAAGATATAGTGACTTCAAAAAATTCATAACATTCTGTTAAAAGAAATAGCAGAAAGAATATTTGCCATATGTTTCCATGGAAACTAATGCATTTGCACAAAAATGCCATACCCATTATTCCTCAATAAAAGTCTCTGATTTATAGTAAATTGATTCAACTCTAAAGGAGAAAGAAAGTTTTAAAAGTCAAGAAATGTCTCAAAATTAAAACAAAGGGAGTATATTATGAATTTTTGGAGACTTGCTTGTATTATCCTCCTCATTCAACAAGATGCCTCATTCTGAAATTAAAGACCTCCCTTCAGGTAAGATCTGGTATGATCTTATGAATATATTTTATAAAATGTATATATAGTAAAGCACATGTTTTATAGAAATGAAGTTGTTTGACTTACTATACAATGGTTATTTATAAAAATAATTACAACTTCACAAATATTCTTGGAATGTAAACTTGAAGTTAGAGTTCATCACTCACATAAGATATGTGAATACATTCCAGAAGTTGAGTTCTTCATTATTCTTAAAGTTTAACACTAAGTTGAGTTATGTTTTCTGGCTGACTAAATAGACTATTTGCTATATTATATTCAAAGTAAATTTAAAGGCTTGGATAACCTTTATTGAACCTCAGTGACAAATTCTCTTCAGAAAAAGTCTCAGTTATCTAATTGAATCTCTGAAATCTCCATATAAACAGAGGCGCACTTTGAATGAATAAAATAAATATTTTATTTACTTATTTAGGTTTTTCAAATCTCAGATATAGTCTCTTTATAATTAATATTATTTTTTAACTTGATTATCAGTATGAAAACTCAATCATGAGGGAAAATGCCAATGTAGAAATCCAGAATTGCTTTTGAAACCTTTTCTCTGCTCTTCATTTTACATAAAAATTGCAAGTAGAATATAATTAACTCACTGACAGAAAATAAAGACTCCCAGATGCTTTAAAATAAATTCTATATCATATGATGTACAAAATTAACATAGAAGAAAAATTACATTTTAGTTCTGCTTGAAAATAAGGGGAATAAATTTTCTGGACCAATTGATTACCATGAAATCCAAATTTCACAAGTTGAGAACTTGCAGTGCTTACGGATAAAAACATGCATTTTTCCATTAAAATATTTAAGTCAGTAATGCTTTAGGATATTCTCTATAGGACACTAATCTCTAAAATAAGTATAATTTATGTATTGCTATAACACAAAATATATGCATAGTATCCAGGCTATAACTTTCTACTTTTAGTTTGATATAAAAGATTGATTCAAAGTGCATTCATTAGTACTTCCATAAAGTCTAGTAGTCATTACCTACATATTCACTTAACTCAGTTGAAAATTAAATGGACATTTTTTTTACTTCTTGAAGAAAAATTCTACAATAAATGTGGCACAGAAGAACATAGTATATGTATTAGAGTAGTTTTATTTATATTACTTGTGTATGTGTAAAATTTTATTTTAAACCACCTTCTAACTAGAAAAATACATATAACCAAGATTATATACACCTACAAAAGCACTAGAATTAATGGAGCATTTTTAAAAATCTTATTTTAATGTTTTTGTCCTCACCTCCTAGTTAATGCATCTAGCACCATTTATAATCAGGGACATTCATAATCCAAGTGATGTTAGAGCACCTTATCATAAAAGAGGTAAGGTAGAATTTGATGCTCCTTGCCTTGTGAAATGTGGAAATCTGATTTTTAAATAATGCAACCACACACCAGAATGGAAGAATAGCTTCTTCTTCTCTATTATTTCTACGTAGAAAACTCACAGCCTTTGGTAAACCCACACGTGGACACATACAGAAATGGAAGACTGCCAACTTAGATCACAGGGACAAGAGCAAAAAGGTTAAAAGGCCAAAGGAAGAGAAAGCCCCCAAAAGATTTTTTTAGTAAGACCACACCAAGTAGGTCAAGGAGGAAGAACGGTGTTTGGATGGAAGAGCTGCCCTCTGAATAGCAAACTAAAATCACTGCGTTCACTGGATACACCTGTAAGATAAGTTACACAATAGAGTCATCCTCGATTTTTCAACTATGTTAGGGTTCTATTTGTGCAGTAACATATTACTCACATCAGCCACTAGTTACTGTCATCTACATGCTCTACCTGAAAACAGTAAGAGTACAGAAATAAAGCATATGAAGCCTTCCCTTCCATATCTAAGAAGTTAATATTAGTTGAGGTTTCATGGGTGATATACAAAGATGAGCAAAGATAGGTTTGCAATTGTTTGTATGGAAAATAATACAAATAATATAAAAATGAACCCTAGTTTGCACACTCACATCTATAAGCCTGCCTTTGCCCACCTCATATCAGCATATTTGTATGTGCTGGTGTGTTTAGATGTATAGTATAAGCACAGATTTTTTAAAAAGCATCCACACATAATCCAGCATGCTAAGAAGGGATATTTCAAAGACATAAGATGCTGAGTGACTTTTATTCACAGTAATTTGCTTTCCTATGTTTTCTGATATTCTACAAAAATCATTATGATAAACATTCGTAAAGAAAGAAAATGGCATAGTAAAATGATTAAAAGTCTAAGTAGTAAAATCTAAATACCAATAGCTTTTTGATTTATACAAGTGAGATATAAAGTTTTTTTCTCAAAAAAAATCAAGAGAGCCATCAATAATTACTTCCAAGTTCTAAAACATTGATTATATGTAGAGTTGTGATTTCTTAGAAAACTTGATTCAAGTAAGGAATTATGAACTGTAGGTATTTTTACAGGTTCTCTTGGGAGTCCACACATGTTGTTTACAAAGCAAAGTGTAACAAAGATCAGATGCTTAAGAAAGAATGATCCAAAGTATACAGTAAGAGTTTCAAAACACCACACATTTTAGCCATAGTAAAAGTACATGCAAAATTGAAAAAAAATCACAAAGAAGATAGCAGAAAAACTGCTATTCTCCACATTTTCATTAGTAACAGAACCTTACTTTGTAGCTTGGAGTGGAATTACAGCCATAACCAAGTTCTGAATAATGAGATATACCAGCAAACGTACTAGACAGGTGACTTTGCTAAAAGGTGCAACATATTTTTTCTTCCTCTTTTTATTCCTTCTTTTATTTTGTAATATAGATATCATGAATGAAGTTCTGTCAGCCATCTTATACATGAAGAGAAATTCAGATCTCAGTCCAGTACTGTGGAGCAGAAAATTCAAAGGAGTCTGCTTCCCTGACAACTTGTAACTGTGTAACTGCTACTTTGGCCTCAAAGTGCCTACATCCAGCATTATTGTAGATGCAATAATTAACTCTGTGTGGTTGAGCTGCTCTGGTAGGATGTCTGTCATTTACAGCTGAACACAATTCCTACCTCATATGGTGAAGAAAGGTCAAAGATATTAGTTTGGAATCTTTGATTATAAATAATATACACTGACTATAGCAAACAAATGTAATAAATTTACTTAACTACTTGGCATCTCACCAAATTAAAGACACTTAAAAAATTAAGACTGAATAAAGAACAGCTGCAAAGACTTTCTGAGAATGTCTTTTAATCTACTGTCAGCTCCAAAATAACTCAGCTCCAAGTGTGTGCACTCTGTGATACCCCATCCTCAAATGCTCAGAAGTGAAAATCTGACTAGTTTATTCTTTCATCAAGGCAGGTTGGCGCCCATTGAGTCATGGCTACTGACAGTCTTGGTATGACTTCACAGCACGGGGAAAATGTAGCTCTCACAGTGTTACTATTGACAGAAGGACAGGGAATAAGAAGAGGGGAAAAAGAAATAAGAAAAATCACTCCTTGCATAATAAGTACACATTCAAATACAATCTAGATGTAATTAAAATGTATCTTATGTTAGATTCTGCCTCAGATATAAAAACACATTACACAAATACACGCATAGATATGAAATGCTTCCTTCACTAAAAATAAGCAACCCAAAGCCGTTGCCTGTAACAGTACCCAGCTTCAAGCACAAGATTTTTGAAAGATATCTATCTTTTTAAAAATTACATTATTTGGAAAACTGGAGACTAAACTTAACCACGCTCAAGATCTTATATAATATTTAGTTACTATTCATGTGAAGCCAGAAATAAAGGTAAATGTTAGAATTTCTATATTCTGTTATTATTTTAAAATGTCTAGAATTCTAAATTTTGTAACCATGTTACTGCTGATAACTATGATGCTTCCATCTATAGCCTATATATTCCAGTCAGAGTTCTTCGGGAGTAATTTCCAAACATTTCTATGTGAGCTTTTGCAATTACTGCAAATCTAGCCTTTAATAAAATATCAGTGGTCATGTTATTACACTCGAGACTCTGCCAAGTTCTACTCTCTTTCCCACCACGATTGTTTGGCAGCCACACCATTTCACTTTTACAAAGCATGACAGTCACTCTAGGCTCTCTCCCTGTCCTCTCTCTTCCCACCTTTGCAGTTGTAGGAGATGTAAGAAATGGCCAGATATAGCAATCTCAGCCACTCTATCAGGCTCCTAATTATATTCCTTGGGAAAAGTTTCTCTCGTTTGATTATGAGCATTCCTAGAAAAACAGAGGCTAGTGAAGTGGAGATTATGAACGATATTTGTAAAGGAGTCATTAAATATATTCTTACAAAATATCCCCCATGCCTGTGTTTTTACTTTTGGGTAACTATAAATATACATACTGCAAGCAAATGAATGCACATACACAAGTAATTACAACAGCAGCACCAAATGCCGCTCATTGGTTCAAAGGATTTCTACCGTTCTGAAAGAGACACTAATGTCCATCTCATTGTGTTCCCCAAGCAGGCTTAGATCCTGGGATGTAATGCCCTTACTTTATGACATCAAACAGTAGCACCCTCGAGGCTAAACAAAGTGGTTGACAGATCTCAATGATAGCATGGACAGGCAGACTGGGAGAGTCTCCTTTACAAGCAACAGTCTTGTTTTTGCCTTAAGTCTGTCAATATTTACTACTTGCATTTAATGATGGGGTAGCACTAAATAAGCTCAATCGATATCTGGTTTGGACAGAAAGTACTTAATTCACTGCCTCTGCTCAAGTTGCATAGTTCCCAAAGTCCCAACCACTGGTTGTATAATATCCAGCAACATCTTTCAGTGCCAAGGAAAGAGTGTTTGTAAAGGAATGGACTTATTTCTTGAAACTGATATGGACTTATTCCTGACAGTTTGAGCTTCTGATGTGATACCTTTTTAAGAAATGTTCAGACTCCATAGAGCATGACAACCCATTTAATCACAACCCAAGTCCAATGAAATATTTCAGGCCATAGTATCAAATGTCAGAGAAGATTACTTTGTATGTGGGGCAGCTAGAAGATTATTCTATTCCTAAGCCTAAATACAGCTGGTAATACATTAGGTTTTAAGTCAATGGACAAGAGCAGGGCCAACGAATGCCATCTACTTTGCCTCAGAACCCCAAAGGGACCTATCAATATGTCTGCCTCCTAATACTGGATATTTTCCGTTTGTTTTTGCTTATTTATTTCCACTCACACATCATCCTATTTTGAACCACAAGATACCAAAATGTCTGAACGGAATTAATGGTTTCCAGTGTTCTCCGGTGTGGTTAACCAATGAGATAGTGGCCAAGAAGGTGAAGGGCAGGAGGAGATTTTAGTTAGAGTATCTCTCTCCCTGAAGGTTATGTTTGCTCTAGGTAGGCTACATCCGCACAGCGAAGTTTACAGAGGTTCTGTCAAGCTGACATCTTCTGTTGGTATAGCTACTATATCTGCATTTGTACAACTAATCTTTTCATGTATCCCATCTGATGTAGAAGCATAATGGTTCCCTCTCTTTATTACACCGAGATGCCACCATGTCCTTTATCGATTTTCCTTTTCCATGCTTCCTAGAGATCTGTAAATAGTCCCCCATTAACTATTACTGTTTTTCCCCACTTATGGGTAAGCCAGAATCAGATAGAAACAATATGAGAAAAACAAACAATAATAAACTTTAGTTTGAGGAAATATTCTCAATCATCCACATACTTAAAGTCTTGGGAATTTCAATAATGTGTGGGACTTTAATGTTTCCCAAATTTACTCTTCATTCTGATACATATCTTACCACTGTTGCTGGGGAACTTGAACTGGGTACTCCCTGATTTCCTTTCTCCCCAGGGTCCATAAGAATCAAATTATTAGTGATGTGTCCCAGGATGATGGCTTGTGGAGATGATGAAATTGTCAGTATTCTTCAAGATCAATTATGGCACCAATTTGAAACATCACCTATTCTTAAATGAGGATGTTAAAGGCTTGATTCCTGGTGATCTACATTTGCCACAACAGATGATAGTTTAAAAAATAAAGTTTGGAGGCATGTGGCTACTTTCCAATGCCAGGGGTTTATTACATTCTCCATGAAAAAAAAAAGAGTACATCTGGAATAGCTGCTATCATTACAATCACTGCCCAATTACTTTCCTTATAATCTATTTTCATTTTTTAATGTGCCAGACGGCTGAATAGTTCAAACCAGGAAAATTAACGGGTAAGTGATTAACATCTCTATAGCTGCACCATTCAAAATTCTGATCATGACTTAATTTTTATGAATCCCAGAAGAATGCATTATTACACTTGGATTGCTATTTTAGTGAACAGAAAGAATTCTAATTGTTTCCACTTGACTTTTCATGAAAATGTGGGATTTCTGCCAGATTCTACACTTATCAATTTAAAATTTTTAATCAGGAAATGATAAAATAGCCTTTGTATTGGTGAAACGTGTAACAGTTATGATTAAGTTTAACTGCATATACTAGTGACAGTAAAATTAAAATGTACACTATTTTAAAGTCATGGAAATTTTATTTTACTTTCTTTTGTTTTATAAATTCAGTAAGGAGACAGTACCTAGAGTGTTTGTTTTATACTCACGAAGGACCCAACATCTTTCTCCTCTATTATCTTTGCAATTGGCTCTCTGTCTTCTTGTACTTGGTACTGGCCACAGGATCTCTAACTACACCACTGAGTTGGCACCCCCACATGTAATTTTTGTGGTTAATCTCATACTCTCTTACAAACATGAAGCATACTGAATTATCTAAATTCAGATTACCCCCTATAATAATGTATCTACCCATATGACTCAATAAAACATTTCACACTTAAATAAGATAGATAGATGATAGGCAGATAGATAGATAGAGGTTTTGGTTTGCCTCTGGAAACTCTAGCTTCACACAAAATATCCAAAGCTAGCAAAGACTTTTGGCAAATAAAAATTGAAAATAAATCTTCAACATGAATTTTAATATAAACATCCAAAGGAAAAAATAACTAAAATAGCAGAATCATTAAAATGCCAAGCATGGTTTAAAATTCTAGGAATATAAGAAAGTTCAATATTGGGAAATACATTAAAATTCATCATGTTAACATTTATATTTTAAATGATTAATGATATTAACATGCCAAAGGGAAGCTATCATTTTAATAAATGTTGGGAAAAGGTTTGAGCAGATCATATGAAAACCTGATTTCATATGCTTTAGCAAAACCCAGTAACTCTTCTTTAACAATTAACAACCAATATTATATTTAAAAGTATAAAATGCAAACAAAAGAATGGTCCCCTCCCATACCAATTTTATTCATTTTAATGAGCAACTGGTAACTAGATACAAAAGTTTATTAAATAAATTATTTGAAATAAACTAATTTCAGGTAGAAAAATAAAAAGCATCAATAACAGTATCCAATTCATTAAAACTCAGAAAATTTCTTATATTGCAATAATAATTATATAGAAAATATAACCATAACAATAATAGCAAAATAATTCCTTTTGCTGTACTAGAACACAAGAATAGTTGTCAAATAAAAATTACATATATAAGCCCTGGCTGGTGTGGCTCAGTAGATTGAGTATAGGCCTGTGAACCAAAGGGTCACTGGTTCAATTCCCAGTCATGGCACATGCCTGGGTTGCAAGCCAGATTTCCCTTCCTCTAGTTCTCCCTCCCTCCCCTGCTCTCTAGAAATAAATAATAAATAATAAATCTTTTACAAAATCACGCACATAAGACATATCGAGATAAAATTTAAAAATCTTACTGAAAAATATTCAGCAAAATATTAAAAAACAATGTTAGTGAATCTTTAATTTTGTCAAAAAGATAGTTAATTTCTAGAAAATAAAAACACAAGCACAGCAAAAGAATTTCATCCAGTACAGAATAATGAAGTTGGAAACATCATAAAAAATGCCTGGCTGGTGTAGCTCAGTGGATTGAGCGCAGGCCTGCGAACCAGAGTATTGCACTTTGATTCCCAGTCAGGCACATGCCTGGGTTGCTGGCCATTTCCCAGCAGGGGACTCATGAGAGTCAACCACACATTGATGTTTCTCTCCCTCTCTCCTTCCCTTCCCCTCTAAAAATAAATAAATAAAATCTTTAAAAGAAAGGAAAAGAAAAGAAATATCATAACAATGTTTAAATATATAATAAAATTATAGTAATTAGCAGAATTTTGACGTATATAATGTCAATAGTTCTAAGTACAAAATCTGGAAACAAACCCAGCTGATTTCATATAAAAGGAAAGCTAGCACCTTAAAACAGGAGGAAATAGATATGCCAATTACTGGACAGGAAGCTAAACATATTTCCCCCAAATATATTCCAGATAGAAATATAAATTTAAACTTCTAAAATACAATTAGGACAAAATGTCAATGAATCATTTTATATCTTGAGCTGACAGTTGGTTCTAAATATGTCACAAAAAATAAATTGGTGACATCCTTGTGGCATGGCCCAGTTGGTTGAAGCGCAATTTCACATAACAAAAGGTTATGGGTTCAAGCCCAGTCAGGGCATATACCCAGGTTATCTTGGTTGTGGGTTCAATCACCAGTAGGGCCATGTACAGGAGGAAACTGATTAATGTTTCTCTCTCACATTGATGTCTCTTTCTTACTCTCCCTCTCTCTCTTTCCCTCTCCCTCTCTCTCTCTCAGTGAGGATTTAAAAAATAAAAATAAAAAAATAAAAAACAATTGTGCCTTTTCAACAAAAGCAGTGCTTAAAGGGAAATTTATATCATTGAATGAATTTATTAGATGAAAAGAAAGATCTAAAATAATTCACATAAGCTTTCACCAAAGCAAACTACAAAAAGAAGAGAAAAATAAGTCCATTATAATCAGAAAAAATGTTTAAAAAATAAAACATAAATCAATAAAAATGAAAATAAGAAACCACTAGAGAAAAATCACTGAAACCAAAAGTTAGCTCTCTGAAAAGGTTAATTAAAGTGTATGAACCACTATCCAGGCTAACTGAGAACTAAAGTAAGAGGATCCAAATTTCTATGACCAGAAATGGTAGTGAGGATATGACTACAAGCCTTAGGAGAAATAAAAGATTTTAAAGAATATTAAGAACTATTTTATGCCTACAAATTTGATAACCTACATAGAAATAAAACAACTCTTGATAGATATAATCTGCAAAAACTCACACAGAAAGAAATACATTATCATCATATGCCTATATCTATTAAAATATTGAACCAATAATTGAACCAATAACTTTCCAAAACAAAAAACTCCATGCCCAGATGGTTTTATGCTAAAATTCACCAAACATTTTAGAAATGAAATTATACTAATTATCTCTAATGTCTTTCTGAAGATTAAAGCTGAGGGAATACTGTCTAAATGATTCTATGATACCAGCATTGCTACTAATACTAAAACCAAAAATACTTCATGACAATTACGAATCAATATTTTATGGACACAGATGCAAAAACCCTCAATAATAGCATATCAATTTCAACCATGTGTAAAATGAATACAGTGCAACCAACTGAAATTTATTCCAAGTTACACGTCTCTCGACATTCTAAAATCAATCAATATAATCTAGCATATAAGCAGGATAAAGAAGAAAAATCACATGATTGTATCAGTAGGCACAGAAAAAGAATTTGGCAAAATAAAATAGCCATTCTTAATAGAAAAATGACCAGCAAAGTAGGAATAAAGAACTTCCTCAACTTAAAAAAAAGAACATTATGTAAACACTACAGTTCACATTATACTTAATGGTGAGAAACCCAAAGCTCGCCCACTAAGATTAGTAGTAAAACAAAAATGTTTCCTCTCAACACTCCTTATCAACTTTGTACTGGGTGGAGTTCCTAGCTAAAGCTATGATGTAAAAAAATAAAAGTTATAAAAATTGAGAAGAAAATAATTGCAGATAAAATTATTGTCTACATAGAAAATTTGAAACAGTGGGTACAAATGTGCTGGAACTAATAAGAGATTATAGAAAGGTAGAAGGATGTAAAGTTAATGTGCTAAAAGTCATCACTTTCCTACACTAGCAATGAATAAGTGGAATTTTAAATTAAAACCATAATACCATTTACATTAGTTCTCCCCAAAATAAAATATTTAGGTATAAATTTAACAAATTGTATACAAGATCTCTATGAGGAAAAAAAACTATATGACTATTGATTGAATGAAATAAAAACACTAAAATAAATGGAGAGATATTTTATGTTTGTTAATGGGAAGTTTCTATATTGTCAAGATCTCAGTTCTTCCAACACCTTCTATAGTTCCAATGTAATCCTAATAAAATTTTTGGCAAGTCATTTTTAGTGGATATGAACAAACTGATTCTAAAGTTTGCATGGAAAAGCATAAGATCCAGAATAGTCAACTGTGCCGTTAAGGGGCACGTATAATATTGTGGCCACTTAAATTGAGGTTTGGATTTGCAGACAATAAAAACCCCAAGTCAAAGGTGAATATCTAACACTTTATGAAGTGAGAGCAAAGAGAAAGCAAGAAATCAAGACCATACATAGCCAGATGGGAGTCTACCAACATCTGAACATAGATGCTAGAGAATCCTGGAGACAGCATTTGGGAATGACTGGGAAAGTTCTTAGTGAAGTGACCTTTCCTCTTTTCCAACTGGGAAAGTTCTTAGCAAAGTGACCTTCCCTCCAACATCTCACTTTGGAGGCTACGGTTAAATATGTTTTAGACAAAAGTGGCTACTCACCAAGGGCCTTATGTGACTCGACTAAGCAACTGGTCCCTCTGGGAGAAGGGCTGGTTCTTCCTGGAAGATAGTATGCCTATGTTTCATTCTTGCAAAGAAGGTCACAGCTCGGGCATAAACAGGGAGGATTCTCAAAGTCCCTTTAACCCGTCATCAACACAATGTAAAAAGAGAAGAAAAAAATCAGAGGACTGGCATTACCCAACTCAAGATTTAATATTAATCCATAGTAAAAAAATTTAGACAAATATATTAATAAAACAAAATAGAGGTCCCATAGATAGATACCTGTAAGTATAGTCAATTGGTCTTCAATAAAGGAACAAAGACAATACAATGGAAAAAAAAGATAGTCCTTTAAATAAATGGATAGTCTTTTAAAAAACTTTAACATCTACATGCATAAAAAAACAGAACTATAAAAATCTTAGAAAATAACAGAAGAAAAATAAAGATGATCCTGGGTTTGGTGATCATTTTTTAGATATGACCCCAAGGAACAGCCCCTGATAAGCTGAAATTAATTAAAGTTTTTAAAACTTTGGCTCTGAAAAATAATTTTCAAGAGATTTTTTTAAGTTACAGAGGGAAAGAAAATATTTTTTAAATATATCACAAGGGACAATTGCTACAAATATAAAAGGAACTCTTAAAACTCTTTTCCATGAACAACAAAATTTAAAAAAATAGGTCAAAGAGCTTAAAAGACATTTCACCAAAGAAGATCTATAGAGGGCAAATAAACAAGAAAAGATGTTCCAAATCTATGTTATCAAAGAAATGCAAAGTAAAAATGAGATGCCACTGTATACCTGCTAGAAAGGCCCAAATCCAGAAGAGTTACAATACCAAAAATCACTGGTGAGGATATAGAGCAACAAGGAGTCGGATTAGTTGCTGTCGGGAAAAATGATGTAGCCACGTTGGAAGACATTTTGAAAGTTTCTTACAGAACGAAACACATTTTTACCATATGATCCACCAATTACATGCCTTGGTATTTACCCAAAGGATTCAAAAATCTCTTTCCACACTAAAACCTCCCCACAGATGTCGATAGCAGTTTTATTCCTAACTACATTATGGCATTAAGCATTATGCTATGAATTAGGGGATTATCAGAAAAATCAGAAAAAGCAAATAACAGAGAACTTATTATATGAAGCAGTATTATCAAAAACTCCTCAAATCTGTGGAAATAAATGGATATAAATGCAATAACTGAATAACAAAATAAAGGGCGTAACGCATAACATAATTTTATTTTTTTTGTTTTGCAGTGCATATAGAAGTTATATTTACACAGTGCTTTAGCCTATTAAGTGTGTGAAAATGGTATCATATCTAATAAAAGCAAATAATTTTTAAAGATACTTTGTTATAAAATGCTAACTATCATATGTGCCTTCAGCAAGTCATGTTTTAATTTGGGGGCCAGGGATTCTGCCTCAGTGTTGATGGGTGGTGCCTGATGAGGGTGGTTGGTGGTGTGGGAGTTTCTTAAAATGAGACAATGAGGTTTGCAGCGCTGATTGACTCTTCAAGAGCAATTTCTCTGTAGCACATGGTGCTGCTCAGTAGCATTTTACCGATAGTAGAACTTCTTTAAAAATAGACGTCAATCCTCTCATACCCTGCCACCACTTTATAAACTAAGTTCATGTGGTATTCTAAATTTTTTGCTGCCATTTCAACAATTTTCACAGAGCCTTTATCAGAAATAGTTTTCATTAAAATAAACACTTCCTTTGTTCAACCCTAAGAAGCATTTCTTCATCTATTAAAGTTTTATTATGGGATTGCACTGATTCAATTAGATGGACCAGCCTCCACGTCCAATTTTAAGTCTCTTACTGTTTTCGCCAGAACTGCAGGTACTTCCTCCACTGAAGTCTTGAAAACCTCGAAGTCATCCACGAGATTGGGAATCAACTTCTTCCAAATACTTGTTAACATTAATATTTTGGTTTTTTCCCAGAAATCATGAATGTTCTTAATAGCATCTAGTATAACAAATATTTTCCAGACAGTTTCTGAGTTGTTCAATAAACAGTTGCCACAAGCTTTCAATTTGTATTAAAAAAAAGAAGAAGAAGAAAGAAAAAAAGATAAAGCAATATCTGTGAAGCACACAATATAGTGAAGTGCAATAAAGTGGGGTATGCCTGTATAAATAACCTCCAAAACACAGCAAGGAAACAAATAACTCATAAGAAAATGAACAAAGGACTTCAATTTCTCTAAGGAGATATACAAATGTACAAATGACCAAGAGGATAATGAAACATGACCAATATCGATAACCATTACAGGATCACAAATCAAAATTACAATGAGATAGCGCACCACACCTATTAATATGGCCACTAAAATTTTTTTAAAAGGGTGTTGCTGAGTATATAGAGAATTAGAATTCTTAAGCACTGTTGATGGGATTGTATAACTACTGTGGAAAACATTGAGGTATTTTCTAAAAAATATGTAATAGGAGGTGGGGATCCTAAAAAAAGTTATAGTAGACCTTTTATACAGCAATTTCATTTCTAAGTTTTGAAAGCAGGGTCTCAAAGTGATTTTCACATTCCTTACAGCACTAGCCACAATACCCAAGAAACCCAATGTCTATCAGTGGCTACATGGATAAACAAAATGTGATATAAGCATATAAGGTAACATTATTCAGCCTTAAAAGACAGGAACTTCTTTTTCTTTTACTTTTTTAAATCCTCACCCCAAGATACTTTCAGAGAGAGGAAAGGGAGAGAGGGAAATAGCAACCATGTGAGCGAGAGATACCAATTTGTTGCCTCCCTTAAGCTCCTGGGCCACCAGAGACCAGACCTGCAACCTAGATATGTGCCCTGACTGGGAATCTGACCCACGATCTTTCTGTTTCCAGGCAAGGGGACAAGGGTCCCACCAACTGAGCAACACTGCCCAGGGAGTAAAAGAACATTCTGTCTCATACTATGGCATGGATGGATTTTGAGTCAATTCATAAACCCATTTCACTAAGACATATAATAATGTATGTCTAAGTGAAACTAAGTGAAATAAACCCATTACAAAAAGACATATAATGCATGATTCCACTCATGTGACGTATTTAAAGTCGTCAAATTCATCGAAACAAAAAGTGAAATGATGATTACCAAAGCCAGGTGAGGAGGATTACGGAAAGTGTTTAAAGGGTGTAGAGTTTCAGTTTTGCAAGATAAAAAGTTCTGGAGATATGTTTCACAATAATAAGAATATCCATAGCACCACTGAACTATATCCTTAAAAATGGTTAAAATGGTGCATTTTTCATGTTGTATTTTTTCCAGAAACTGCTTTTATTTTTTTAATTTAAATTATTTTATTGTTGTTCAATTACACTTGTCTGTATTTTCTCCCCACCTCTCTTCCCAACCACCTCCAAACCCACCTCCCTCCCTTGCTTCCACCTTCCCCGTTGGTTTTCTCCATGCGTCCTTTATAGTAGTTCCTTAAAACCCTTCTCCCCACTGCCCCCCCTCCCCTCTGGCTATTGTTAAATTGTTCTTAATTTCAATGTCTCTAGTTATATCTTTTTTGCTTTTTTTCTTCTGTTGATTATGTTCCAGTTAAAGGTGAGATCATATGGTATTTGTCCCTCACCACCTGGCTTATTTCACTTGGCATGATGCTGTCCAGTTCCATCCATGCTGCCACAAAGGGTATAAGTACCTATGTTTTTTTATTCACCACACAAAAAGGAGTGAAAATAAAAAAAAATTAGTAATGTATAAATTGACCCATTTCTATACTTAAAAATGGTCATACTCACTAATATTTTAATATTATTTGTCAGAAGTTAAAAGAAAAATTTAAATGAAAATAAGAAAAGGAGTGACTCTTTTCTTTTATGAGTGACTCACTCTTGATGTATTCATTTATGCATGTTAACAATGAAAAATATTCTTACTGAAAAATATTTTTAAGATAACATTTTTTAGTGTGTAATTTCAATAAACTCCTCCACACACAGTTTTACATTTCTTATATTGTCATATATATTCATAGAGCGATATGGTTTTCCAAACACACTGCAAAATTTCATGTGAAATGTATTTTTGTGCTCACTATACCCCGTGAGTTAGGCTTGCCTGTTGTCAATATTCTCCTGTTAACACAGATAGTAAGTGCCAGTGCTGGGCTTACCTTCTATGAATCTTGATTCTCTGAATAACAGGGAGCATATTGCTGTATTTCTCATATTTGAAGAGAACAAGAGTATGCCTAAAAAGATCGATGGGCTTTCAAATGATTTTTATATATCTGAATCAATATATGGAATATTCACTGCTTGTGTGGTAGAGTCATTTTCTGTTATTTGATGTTAATATTTTTAATGTACTTCAAACATGATTTAAAATTAATATAGCTATTTCACTGAACATGGTTATCTATGCTGTCCAATCTATCTATGTTTACTAACATTGTATAACTATATTCTACGATTTTGGAGTTGTCCTTGATAAAATCATTAAAGATGTTTATGAGTTCAACCCTAAAACTTAAAGTTAATTCCATTTGTTTTGTAATTCAAATATTTGTGTGTTTGCATATTTTAATGTATTTAATAGCATTTGGCTGAAAGGCTCTGATGCAGAGTTATCAGAATTTTTCTAAAATACCCATAGATATTCCCTAAAATAAAAAAAAATAAAACATTCAACAACACACAAGGTAAAACTAACAGGCAGGAGAGTAACACATTTAGGCAAAAATATACACTAGTTCTAAGGCTTACAGAAACAGATTGAAGAAAGCTTACCGAAAATTAAAAATCCAAATATTCATGACCTCAATAAACTGAAATTGTCTGAGAGAATAAATGTGCATATTTGTTCTTTGCTCACCGTACATTACCATACTTACGATCCATTTTCTCTACCAACCATAAAAATAGACAGTGATCCCCTATCCCATCATAGGTACATGAAAAATAAGCATGAGTTTTATGTAACTATTATTCATTTTTATGAATAGGAAATGCGCACACACATACACAATTCAAGAGTATGCAGTAATAATCTCCCACTTTTCCAGTTTTTAGCTAGTCAATTGCCCTTCCCAGAAGCAACTGAATTACAAAGAATGTCCATCCATAACAAACCACATACATTTTTAAAGAAATGATCAAGAACCTTCAGTAACTTTTAGTTCTCTTTCTTAGTCATAGTGAATCCGGTAGTATTCATGAGACCTTCAAAATGTGGCTAAGGGAAGGAAGTGACCCTAAGGTTTGGCTCCTCAATTAACCTGCAAACAAAAAATTTTCTCTAAGGGATTCACAAAGTATGTGGCTTCAGCTCCTTGCCAAAATTATTTAGTTTCTCATCTACTCCAGCAAGCCTGTCTATTCTAGTTAGTTCATTCTAACTCTGGTGTACTCTCACTAGAAAACAGTGTCAAACACCAGAAGCCTTCAGGTGTTATCCTCCCAGTGTTTGCTGTTTTAGGTTTCTTTACCAATTATTCCAATTGAAAACAAAAGTTATAAGAATAGTAAAAAAAGGAATTGCTTTATCTGAATGATTTGACAGTAGTCCCACAGGCACTACATTTTCATTATCGTTGCAGTAACTTTCAGACATGATGATTACTAATTAATAATTAGGCTGCATTTCAACAAATTAGGACATCCGTCTATGTATGCATTGCACGACCATCAGGATTAGAAAGTTAGTACTAAGATAATATTACTCTAATCGCTAGGCCTTATTCAAGATTTATCAAATATTCCAATAATTAAAAAGGCAAATTATCAAGACAACATACTGCTTTTAGTTATTACTGTGGTTAGTGCCGTTCATTGCAAGACAGCTCCTCAGAATTTCAGATTACAGGATAGTTATTTAGTAGAATACCCCTCAACGTGACTTTGATATTGCCTCATAACTGCATTCTAGACTCATTTTGTACAATTTTGGCAAAAATATCACATAAATAATATGATTTTCTTACATCAACCTATGAAGTTATATACAGTTTTCATTCTTTTCCATCATGGGTGGGAATAATTTTGATTATGTTATTAAAGTGGACTCAGAAGAATTTCACCTCTATAAAGTTATGTTTAACCAGTGTCAAACAATGCCAGAAGGAGTTACCTCTAGGTTAGCTCAACCTGTGCATTCTAAAATCAGGGGATGTTAAGCCTCATTTTTTCTAAAATATATTTTCTTTGGGTTATGCCCAATCCCAAAGCAAAATCAATTGATTCGCTCACTAGTAAAAAAATTATGAAATGTTTAGCATGTGTCAAATACTGTCTTTTAAACTAGAGTTAGTCTGTATGTTATGAAGAAATATTGGATAAGCCTGTGTCTATGGTGGAAGAACAGACATATGAGGTCTGTACAGAAGAGATCCTACCATGTAATATGAAAAATAGACATTTATTGAAGAAGATACAAGACACAAGAAACATTGCACACATGACAATGATGCCTCCCTCCACTTCAAAGTAGGCACCTTGGGACCTCACACAGTTCTCCCAATTACCCATCAAGTACACCATTGTATTTACCTGAACCTTGTCAATGGTCTGAAATCTCTTCCTTTTTAAAGATGATTTTAATTTTGGAAAAAGCCAGGAGTTAGAGGATGCCAAATCTGGGCTGTGGAGAGGCTGAGTTACCTGGATGATTTGATGTTTTGCCAAAAAAAAACTGCAAGAGACATGATGCATGTGTTAGTGCATTGTTATGATGAAGCTGCCAATCACCAGTTGCCCATAGCTGTAGCCTTCTAAATCATATGAATAGTTTCCACAGAGGACTATACAAGCTTAACACAAAATTTGGTGCAAATTTGCTGCTCTACTTGCTCATTTTGAATGTGACAGCCACACAAAACATGTGCTCACTCAATAGGGTCTACTGCCCCTGCTGACTAGTACAGTGAAGTCATCATTGTCCACATATGTGCATTCCAGTCCACTCTCTTTGGCTGCCAAGTTACATTGATATTGTGTAAACCATTCTTGTTATATTAACAATGGCTGGACTTTTTCTGGGCATGCTTCATATATCTCATTTGCCTCATAGCTCAAGAGTGGAGTGAAATTTAACAAAAAAGAAAGATGACTCTATTGAAGGATGGGGATTGAGGAGGCAAAAATAAATTCATGTAAGCCTTGGCCAGCAAAAGAAGAGAAGGCATTGATTATTGGTTCTCCCATTATCTAAGAAAGCAGAATGTTGGCACTGGGATATTCTGCTAGACGTGGTCCATTTTTACAAGCTTTCACCCCCACACTTTTCCCCTTCTTTTAAAGCAAGTGTGAAATGTGGTACCATCACAACCCGCATTGTGGCTACCACTGGACCAGATTGAATTTGTGGCACTTGCTGTTGAAAACTGATCTCTGTCAAATTTGAATATCCAGGAGCACTTGGAGATTTCAGCATCATTGGGATATTTCAACTCCTCTGGTTCAAGGAGGGTTGCCAGATTTAGAAAAAAAAAAAAAAAAAAAACCAGGAAGCTTAGTTAATTTTGAATTTCAAATTAACAACAGCTGTTTTACAGAAATATTCATTGCTCAATATTGGAGACATACTAATTCTTAAAAATCATTTGTTGCTTTTCTGAAATTCAAATTTAATTGAGCATCCTGTTTATTCTAGCAACCAAATTATAAGAGTGAAAAAAACTCACAATGGTGCAGTAAGGATAGCCCCACTGCTATCCCTAATAGGAGTTTCAATCTCTGCTATCCCATTGTTTAGGCAAAGCAGAAGGAGCATCTTGGGTCACCTAGGGAAAGTTTTTTCTTATTGCACCATAAGTAACTAATAATAAACCTAATATTTTTGCATATTTTCCTTTTCAAAAATATATGATACATTTGATTATATGTATCTATGTGTTATCTATCATGAGCCTCATTCTACAGACTTAATTTTGTAAGAAATATGACCATATTTTCATAGAGCTCACTGAAAAAAATTTTGGCTTGGTTATGTTTTTATTGAAATAATTCTGCCCACATTAAAGAATAAATGTCAATGAATAAATCCCTTTCTGTATATTAGGGCCATGGTTGTATGTACTCCATAGTTAGGGGACAGAATGGTGGATATGACTGATGTATTTTTACCTGACAAACACACATTCACTCTCCTCTCCCTAAAACTCCTTTACCTCACCTTTCTGTCAACAAAATTCTCTAATTTCTGACTCTAAGTTTTTTTCCTCTCCCTTATAAAGAGAGATTTTCAAGGAGAAAGTGTCCTTCTTTTCTTTGGATGCTGTGTAGTAAATATGATGCCAAGATCGATGGTAGCTGCTCACTGATCCTTGAGAAGAAGACAGAACCAAAGCCAACCACTGAGGTTGACTAGAAGAATCTGAAAAACCCCAAGGCCTCCATGACATCATGTTGCTGCTAAATTAGCCAGACCCCCCTGGGTTTCTGCTGTGTGAGGTAAAGAATGTCCTATTGCTTAAGCTGTTGTCTGTTGGGTTGTTTGTTACTTGCTGCTAGAAGACTACCATCTGGTTCTCATCATCATCTGTCCGTGATGGTATTTATCAATACATCCATCATTTTGTCGTGTCTTTCGTTGTCAGTGCATATGGGCTGCCATGGAATCATCCTTCATTTGATCCTCAAAGTCCCACTAAAGAAAATCACTCTTATGCTACTATCCAGGAAAATCTATAAGGTTGTTTAGGATCAGCTGTTAGGTTCTTAATTCATTTGGAAGGTGGGAGCTTCCCTGGACCGTCCTTCCTTCTCAGCCTAGTTCTACCTGAAAAACAAAATACATGTTCCTTTTGCTATTTGACTGTGCAAAACTTTCTAATGTGTTTTTTTTTGTCTCCTGGACTTGGATTATGGGACAGGAAAACAAAGACTTTAATGAAAATTGCTCCTAAAATCCATTACCACTTACATCTGCCTCTCCTTCAAGCTTCAGTTAGACATTACTTTCCCCGGTCTGAAGTGGCCTGGTGCTCTCTGCTTCTCTGAATATTTCTCCAGACCCTCTTATTCATGCCCTGGGTTTTCCTTCTCTCCTCCAAAACCAGCCCTATGAAATTTAGAGTTTTAAAAAAACTGCTTTAAGGTAACATGTCCTTCCCTGGAGCAGTGAGCATTCAATAGTTTCTGCTCTGTTGAAATGAGTGAGGGGGAAAGAGAGATCATAAAATATCAGAAATAGTCCTTAAAATATTTCAAACTTATGAACCTGCTCATACATACACACACACATAGACATTTATTTAGTCACTCTCAAAAAATTTCTTTGCTGTCTTCATTCAGTCCTAAATGCATATTGATGGTGCATTCAGTGTATTTCTCAAAAGATATTGGAAATAAAAGATATTCCTATGTATGGCAGTTGATTTTCTGGTGTCTAAGGCTAAACAAAACTGGTTATATATCCAACCATACTCAATATCACTTTCAATCTTCTCTAATTTACCTATCTTTCAGGCTAAATATATCCCACC
This sequence comes from Artibeus jamaicensis, assembly GCF_021234435.1. NCBI lineage: Eukaryota > Metazoa > Chordata > Mammalia > Chiroptera > Phyllostomidae > Artibeus > Artibeus jamaicensis. The sequence goes on along the minus strand of NW_026521823.1, from coordinate 11,683,004 downwards.
CTTAAAAGACTAATTCTAGAGGTATTTTATAAGGTTCTTGTTACAGAGGGTTTTCTGAGACTTGACCCCAATATCGGATAACACTGAGAATTAGGGAAATGTAGTTTCCAAGTTTTATTGGTTAGAGGCAAAGTTAATGGGGGGGGGAGGTCATCTCTTGGAAGAAGTGGGAGGCTAGGAATCACTTAAATGGGCCCTTGGTAATATAAATGAGAAGTAAGATTTTTTATGAAAATAAAGTTTTAAAACAATATTGCATCACTCTAATATTAATGTTTACAATTATTTTCCTCTGGGCAAAATTGCTTCCTTTCAGGAAGGTTATCATGATGTTGCAGTCTGTTTACAAAAAAATTATACAAAGGAAAAAAGGTGATTTTTTTTGTTTTATTTTGCTTTGTTTTGTTTTCCTTATGTTACAGTGAGAGGAATTGAGAAGCTAGGCTCCAGGTAGAATAGAAGGCAATCGAGAAATATCATTAAGGTGGAATGAAACTGACTCCTATAACTAAACAGCAGTCAGGAGTCTAAGGAAAAGAAAAGTCAACAGAAAATCATGTGTAGCTGATTGACTCTAAGAGATACATACATATGTTTAGTTTTGTGTTTTTGTTGTTCTTAAAAATTCTGTGTTGCATCTTATTTGTGCTCTTTTTGGTTTTCGGGGGGGGGCGTGTGCCCTGTGGACTGTTGTTCAGGTGGTTTTGCTTAATTTCTCAATGAAGTAGAGCTGGAATTTAAGACTAGTCTTTCAGGGATATATGGAAAGGAATCTATCTATATATGGAAAGGAATCTATCTATATTTTTCCAATCTATATGTGGAAAGGAATCTATCTATATTTTGAAGACAACAACCAAGAGAACAGTTATTGAGTAAGTAGTGACATGCAAGGAATAGGGCAGCTGTCTACCCTTGCTAGCTAGCTCTCACTTATAAATGAAAACCACTCAAGGTTTTTAAAGTGTGTAAGAATTCCTTAAGGAGTGTCACACAATAAAGAAAATTCGTAGTGCTATCCCATACAATGAGGGTTTCTATATTGCTAATCAAGGTAGTAGTTACTACAGATGGCTTTTAGAGAGAGAAATGAACATGGACTTGTTGCTCCCCTTCTTTATGCATTCATTGGTTGATTCTTGTGTGTCCTGACTGGGGACAAAACCCACAACTGTGGCATACTGGGACAGTGCTCTAACCAACTGAGCTACCTGGCCAGGGCTTGCCCTTTTCTACTTTTTCAACAAAACTGAATTTGATCAGGAAAACCACTGACCTCCATATATCCACAGGTTTCACACAGCTAAGCACAGTAATCCCAATCCTCCATCGTGCTCACCTAAAATATTTTGCATCTGGTCGATCTTTTGTTTTATCTTCATCAACATTGTAACAAAACAGCATTGAAATAAATGACATTATTTAAGGACCCACAATACATAGTGTCAATTTTATTAACAATGGCTAAACAGGACTATGTTACAAACAAAAAGCATTGAGTTGGCCAAAAAGTCCATTTAGTTTTTTTTTCTGTAAAATAAAAGACGCATTTTTCATTTTCACCAATAACTTTATTGATTTGGGTATTTTGAGAATGCCAGCTATGTCCGGCTATTGGCTTCTAGTGCGTGGAGGCCAGGGGTGCAGCTCAGCATCTCCCAATGCATAAGACAGCCCCACAGGAAAGAATTATTTGGCTAAAATGCCAATAGTATCAAGAAAGTTCGTAAACCACTTTTGACAGTTTCAATTAGTCATAGCACCTTCTCCATACACTGCACAATTTTTTGTGTCTGTGTTTCAACTGTGTTTTTACCTTCCTTAAAGTAATAAAGCATAATATGCCAAAATGCTTCATATTTTCTTCCACGTTCAACATTAAAATGGCTACAAAAATTCATCAATTTTGATTTTTAAAAATGCATGCAGATATGACAGCTATCCCAAGACAATGTAATAAAATTGTTTTAAATGAAGTTAAAGACAACTAAGCACTGCTAGAACCATCACATAGAAAAAAACAAATGAATTTTTTGGCCAGACCAATACTTTACTTCTAACATGTAATACATGTATAAAAATTTGTGTAATGACTATATTTCATTTGTAATCCATTACTTATGACCTAACTTTTAAACTGAAGAAAAATAATATCTTAGCTAACATTTTTATGTCATAATTGTTCATAATTTTATATATAAACATAATAACTGATTGCAGAATCTTTATGCAATTATTGTCTATTAATTCACTAACAAAAACATGTTAAAAGTATTCTTTAAAATGAGTTAGAAAAGTTGTTTAAATAATACTTTAATTAATAGAATAAATCACATAATATAGTTCAAAAAATATTCTTAATTTTCTAACTGTTATTTAGGAGAGCAGAAGGAAAAAATCTTACTGATTACAGAATATCACATTTAAAAAATAAATGCTTAATGCATTATTTATATTATAGTTTTAAAAACTTTATTAAATTTGAGCAATATTTAATTTTTGAAAGGGCCGGGAGAATGGCTATGTGATCAAAATAAAAAAGAATGGCTGATATTATAAGCTTCCTTTTAACTGAAACAAAACAGACCAATACACCAATATGCAAAAAATGAAAGAATAAAATTAATAAACACAAATGCTACATAACGAGACTCTGTGTGTAAGAATTTAGAGTGAGTATTTTTGACAATACACACAATCAGAGAATCTCTAAGTCAGGCAATGTTTAAGAACAACCAACATAATTCTTTACTAACAAATTGAAGTACAGATGCTATTGCATAAACAATACTAAGCACCCTACAAACATACACACAAATGTGTAAAATGCTACCGACCAGTGACTGTAGCTTATCTTAACTTTTTCTATCCTCTTCTATCCCAATGTTCTTCTATCAGCTTTATTAAATCACTACTACTATATGTTCCAATTTCAGAGTAAAGAAATCTGAAATTGACAACAGTAAGTCACATGCTTCTTCTGCCTGGTTAAAGTGTATATTTTCCACAGAAAATCATTCTTACGTGTGCCTGAGGAGAGTGGACATTTTGTGGGTCAGCAAAGACTCTGGTTTTTATTATTTTATTTTATAATGTCTTTATATTTTGTCCTGGTTACAGCTGCTTTGAGGTTGTTTTTTTTCTTTTATTTGCTGTCTAGAATTTCCTAGTAGGCTTTTGACCTTTTGTTTCCTTGAGAACACATATTAGATAAGAATTTGCTTTGCAGAATAGTGTTGAAATTCCCAGAAAGCATCCTCTAACTAAAGGCTTGAAAATCTTGGGATCATTCTCTAGCCAGCGGGGGTTACTCTCTTCCAAGTGTTACTTTCCATGCAGTTGTGTTGCTAATTTAGACTTGCAAACACCACATGGGTTATGTGTGATCTGTTCGTACTGAAGTTTTATATATCACTAGACTTTACTTCATATTGTATCCAGTTCAGACATTTACTTCCATAATTACTATGCATGGCTGTTTCATTTTCAGAAACTCGGTCTTATGACTGATTCCTCTATTTTTATCATGTGGCAAATCCAAAACTTAAGCCAATAGTGTCAGCTTTCATCTTCAGACTATATCCAGATTTTAAAACCTAAAATTGTTGTAGGCAACAGATGAGTCAATGCACGCTCTCAGAGACGAAAATAGGTTTCAAAGATTTCTAGTTTTATTGATTACAAAATAATAGTCCAATTATAAATTTGGTGGCCAAGCTTTACCTGAGCAGGGGCGAGCTTCCCAGATGTGAACGGAGTCATATTAGCTTTTAAAGCTACAGATGGAAGTCGCGCGTGGCTCACAGACTACGGGGTTTTTATAGGGCAGAGCAAGCGAATGCGGGGTTACAGAAGCAGATGTGGCAGTTAGCTATTAGCCAGGTTACTAAGTTAAAAAAACGGCGAAAGTCTCTAATTGGTGGGTGGGAGCTGGGGGGGTCTCTTCTGGCGGGCCTTGGTCAGTTACCTTATTTGGCTAGGAATTTTTACCCCAGCCGTTCCCTGACATTTATTTATTACCTAGTCTCAGGAACTGCAGATGCCTAACGGCTGTTTGTATGTTTCTACTACTAATGGCTATTACAAAATCAGCACTTATCAACCACTACCCTGAAAAATGACACAAAGAAGCACTGGGCCAGCTCCCTAATCTTTCCTTTGCTTTCACTTGTCTTTTACAATCTCTGTTCATCACAATAACTAGAATAATAACACTTTTAATGATTAAATGATATCGCCTCAGTCTTCAACACAAAACACTTGTAGCATCCCATCTCTCAGAGACTAAAACAAAGGAACTAAGATCAGGCCTGTAAGGAGTTCACCTAAGATTTATCTCCTACTTCTCTCTTCTTCACCCTGTGTGGCCCCAGCCCTCCTAGCTGTTGCTCAAGACCACCCAGAACATTCTGTTACTGTGGTCAGAGCTGAGTCAGGAGGTGCCCCTGACCCCACGCTTGTTCTTTGGTTCTTGTCTCTCTCGCAAGATACGACTTCAAGAGAAAGATAAACACACAGAGCGGAAATAAGATAGCAAGTTTATTTTTGAAACACATATGAGCACAAAGCTACAACCAGGCATCTTGCAAGTCTACAGACCCTGCCTGTAGAGGAAAAAAAGTTGTTAGCAAGTTTGTTAGTAAGTTTGTTCTATACACTTGAGCCAAAGCTACAAGTGGGTACCTGGTTAATCCGAGTGCACCAACTATTGAGTTTCAGGGGTCATAGACTTTAGTCAGTCTCTAGGTTCCATCCCCTTCTTCCCCTTCTAGACCTTGGGAATAATGCACAGCTACAAAGCCTTTCTTTTTCAGTTAGTAAAGGCTCTTAGTTTTAGTGAAATTGTTACAGAGGCTCCCTTTCCCAACACAGAGTCTCAAGGACTCCCTCGTGTGCTATCTTCACTTGTCATGTTCAGAACACCTGGCAATCTTATGGGACCAGGCTCATGGCTGCTGAGTTAATTGGTGAGACAGGACTTCCTTTTGTTTTCAGCCTTTTGTTTTAGGTTCTTTGTTAGATTGTAATGGAAAGGACCCTGCTCTACTTCCCCTCTGGCCACTCATTGCTAGCTGCTACCTGCAGTAACAATGCCACACCTGAGTGTCTTTGAACTTGCTCTTTCCTTCAGAGAGCCACCAGGCTCTCTGTGTCACTGTTCAAATGTCATATTTTTAATGAGGTCTTCCCTGACTATCCAATATATGATAGTGATTTGTTCCTATTGGTAGAACTGCCTATTTTCCTTACCCTGATTTATTTTCTCCGTAGCACTTATCCTCTGTCATATTGTAAGCTTAGCTTGTTTCCCTGTTTATTATTTCCCTGTTTCCATGAAAATGAGATCTCTAGGCTTCTGGTCTCCAGTCTGAGATGTAAGAAGCTGGGAGTCGCCACTCCTTCCTAACAACAAACATGAACCTGAGCAAAGTACAACAGCAACACTTCTTAGATCCCTGGGACGAGAGAGACGACTGGGCAAACCAGTGTCCCCAATACTGAAAAGAACAACAAGAGAATTACAGAGACGGGGAAAATTAACTTTAACACCTCAGAGGTGTTGCGGGTTTGGCTCCAGACCACCGCAATAAAGCAAGTTCTAATCTCTTTGCTGGTGGAGGGTCTTGCTTCGGTTTTGTTATAAAAAACAAACTCTGTGAAGCACAATAAACTGAAGCACAATAAAAGAGGTATGCTTGTAAACTGATGGATTCCCTGAACTCTCAGGAAACTCTGAGAATCAAAAGAGTTTCAGAGGAACCCAGTCATAAATGTGCCACCAATTTTAGCAGCTTTATTCCCAAGTGTGCAACCTATTTCTTACAGAGACCAGCAGAAAACCACAACGACCACCTGTTGCATCCAGGAGCGGGAAGGGAAAGGGACCATTCTGAAATATGGGTTGTCCAAAAAGTTTGCTCACTTTGTTTTGGTAAGATGGCTCTAGTAGTGCTTAGTTGTCTTTAACTTCGCTCAAAACAATTTTGTTAGATTGTATTGTGACAGCTCTCATAGCATCATGCATTAAAAAAATCTAGCTTGTTGAATTTTTGTGCGGCCATTTTAATATGGGACAGAAGAAAATATACAACATTTTCAGCATATTATGCTTTATTATTTCAAAAATGGTAAAAACTTAATAGAAACACACCAACAAGATTTATGCAGTGTATGAAGAAGATGCTGTGACTGATTGAATGTATCTTAAGTGGTTTGCAGAGTTTCATGTTGGAGATTTCTTGCTGGATGGTGCTCCGCAGTCTCGTAGACAGTTGAAGTTAAAAGTGATCTTTAAGACATTAATTGATAACAATCATTGTTTTTACCACACAAGACATAGCTGAGATACTCAAAATATCCAAGTCAATAAAGTTATTAGTAAAAAGGAAAACTGTGTCATTTATTTTATGGAAAAAACTAAATGGACTTTTTAGCCAACCCATATATCTGAGCACTTTCCTCTTCTTAACAAGGACAGCCCTCAGGAGAAACTACTCAGCCAGAGCCCAACGTGCTGGGACTTTCTCACAGCCTAATTGACTGGGGTAAGTGAAATACCCAACCCCACATCTCTCCAGCATTCAATGTGGGAGGCGACTCCAGTCATCCTGTCCCACCAAAGGAGACAAAACTGAAAAGCACTCATAAGGTCTATTACTGAGAGATCCAGGCTCAGTAAAAGACTGAGGCCTAATCATAAGAAAATGGAATGTCCCCTTGCCTGCCCCACGCTCCTTACCTCTTGATAAGGCTTATTGGCCCTGATGGAGTAACAGGGAAAAGATGGGCCAGGATGACCTGAGCCCCATGGCGGCTCAGAGAATGGCAGGCTCAGACTTGAGGCTCTGCAGCTGCAACCATATTTCCCCAGAAGGAGCCTAATCTCACTGAATCTTGGGAGTTCTACAGGGTAGCAGAGGAGTCCAGGCATGAGAAACGAGTGTGTGCCTCACCTGCTGCAGTCCCTTCATCCCTTACTGGGCCATAAGGAGTCTGGCTCTCTCTACTTACAAGTCCCAGGTCTCCTGGAAGCCTGCCTCTCTCCTCTCAGAGTCAGAATTGGGGTGCACTTCTCTCCAGAGGCCCAGCCACGTGTGCAGGAATGGGTTTCTGGACCAAAAGCTGAGCAGAGGAGGGGCTGCTAGGCTTAAACAGGGAAGTGAAGCAGACCTGCTGATGCTGTAAATGTACAGCCTCCAGCAGCGCCTAAGGGCCTGGAGCTATGAAACAGGTTTGCAGGGCACAAGCCAGAGGCCCATCCCCAGGGCTGCAGCAACCTAACCTGGCTGCTCCATTGCACAGTCTGTGGTCCAGTTGTTCCTCTCAGCAGCTGTGGGGCGTATAGAATTTGACCCAGAAGACCATTGCTGCTTCTTCCTGGAGTCTTTCTTTTGAAGAATAGCCTCAGGCCATTGCTCTTTAAGTCCCAGCCCAAATGTCAGCACCCTGGCCCCTTTTCCCATGTCCCTCCATCAGAAAATGTTCCCTGTTGAACACCATGGGAGATGATCTCAGGCTGAGTCCAGGACCTGGTCTGGCTGGATGGAGAGTGGGGTTTCCCAGGAAGGTAAAGAGGGACATTTGGATCTCAACTATGTGGCCTTGAATGAGTGGAGCAAGTATTTCTATTACCAAGTACGTCATGTCTGGCTATCAAAAAATATTTATGTAGAGCATACTAAAAGGCAAAAAACATAGTTTGAACAGACATAGAAAGCATCAAAACCAGATCCAGTTATGGCAGGGATGTTGGAATTATCAAACCAGGAATTTATAACAGCTATGATTAAAAAAACACACTAAGACAGTAAAGCATGAAGTAGAGAACATGCAAGAACGGAGAGCAATATAAACATACAGAAAACTCAAGAAAGAATGAAAAAACGTTAGAGATCAAAAACACTGTAAAAATGAACAATGTTTATCAGAGGGTTATTAGTAGACTGGCCAAGGCAGAGGAAAGAATTGATGAACTTGAGGATATCACCATATCAACATCCAAAACTGAAAATCAAGGAGAAAACGTGGTTAAGAAAATAAAACCAGCGTCATAGCATTATGTACCCTAAAATGTATCCTTTAAAATGAAAAGATAAATACTTTCTCAGCTAGTGAAAACTGATGGGGTTGTTGTCTGTAGACTAGCCTTACAAGAAAAGTGAAAAAAAGTTTTTAGAGAGTTCCCTTTTCCCCGAATCCTTTCCAGCACATGTAGTTTACTGAGTTATGGATGATGGCCATTCTTGTGCACTGTTGGTGGGAATGCAGACTGGTGCAGCCACTGTGGAAAGAGGAACAAAGTTACCTCAAACATTTAAAAATGGATCTGCCTTAAGTATGACCCATCAATTCCATTTCTGGGACATAACTGAAGAAACCCAAAACACCAACTTGAAAGAATATATGTACCCCTGTGTTACTGCAGCATTATTTATAATACCCAAGGTTTGGAAGCAGCCCAAGTGCCCAGCAGTAGATGAGTGGATAGAAAAGCTTTGGTACACTTACAAAATGGAATACTACTCAGTCATTAAAAAGAAGGAGATCTTGACTTTTTTTGCAGTAGCATGGATAGACCTGGAGAGCAATATAAGCCAGTCAGAGACAGACAAGTACCATGAGAGTTCACTCATATGTGGAATCTAATGAACAAAATAAACTAACAAACAAAATAGGAACAGACTCAAAGATAGAGAACAGACTAACAGTCATGGGGGGTTGGCTTATGCTGTGAGGCCAGGTGAAAAAGGTAAAGGGATTAAGCAAAAAAAAATTAGTCATAGACATAACACTATGGTAATTATCAGAGGGGAAAAGAGGTAGGTGAGATAGAAGAAGGTAAAGGGGAAATAAATCATGAGGAAAGGAGACTTGAGCTGGGGTGGTGAACACACAATACAATTTACAGATGAGGTATTATAGAACTGTACATCTATGTAATTTTATTAACCAATGTCATTCCAAGAAATTCAATAAAAAAAGCAAAAACAGTCCTGCCCTGTGTGGCTCAATGGATTGAATGCTGGCCTGCGAACCAAAGGGTTGCCTGTTCAATTTCCAGTCAGAGCACACGCTTGAGTTGGGAGCCAGGTCCCCAGTAGGGGGCGTGTGAGAGGCAACCACACAATGATATTTCTCTCCCTCTCTTTCTCCCTCCTTCCCCCTCTCTCTGAAAAGAAATTAAAAAAAAAAATTAAAGCAAGGACATTTTTCAGAAAGATGGAAAATGATTTAGTTTAGAAATTCAGATTTACATAAAGGAAGGAAGAACATCAGATAAAGAATAAATGAAGATGAAATAAAATCTTGCTTTTCTTATTCTTATCTTTTTAAAAAGATTTTATGTATTTATTTGTTTGCAAGAATGGAAGGGAGTGAGAAGGAGAGGGAGAGAAAGAGCAATGTGTGAGGCAAACATCAATCGGTCGCCTCTCAGCCCACAACCGAGGCATGTGCCCTGACAATCAAAATGGTGATCTTCTGGTTCGTAGGCCAGTGCTCAATCCACTGAGCCACACCAGCCAGGGCTTGTTCTTAATTTATTTTACAACAGTGATATTGATTATATATGCTTATGCATAAGTGAAATAAATAATGCCATTTATACAATAGATGAGAGGAAGGAATTAAGGTTAGTTTCTTATTAGAAGAGACACCCTGGCCCTGGCTGGTGTGGCTCAGTAGATTGAGTGCTGGCCTGCAAACCAAAAGGTCATAGGTTTGATTCCCAGTCATGGTACATGCCTGAGTTGCAGGCCAGGTCCCCAGGAGGGGACACACAAGAGGAATCCACACATTGTTGTTTTTCTCCCTCTTTTTCTCTCCCTTCCCCTCTCTAAAAATAAATAAACAAAATCTTTTAAAAAAATAAAATAATTTTTAAAAATCTGTTTAAAAAAGATACACCCAAGACCTATGCAATGGTATGGTGTTATTTGAACGTGAACTTGTGTATTAGGGTTCCCAGAGGGGTCAGGTCAATAGTAAATATATTTCTATTAACCAGAAATAATGGATATACAACTATATTTGGAGAGGGGGAGAAGGAGAGAGAGAGACAGTTGATTGTAGGAACTGGTTCATGCAGTTACAGAGGCTGAGTAATCCCGTGATCTGCTACATACAGACCGGAGAACCAGAAATGCTAGGGGTATAGTTTAGTATGAGTTCAAAGGCCTGAGAACCAGAGTAGCAACAGTGCTACAATTCCCAGTTAAAAGCTGAAGGCCTTAGAAGGCAGGAGTTGTGGGGAGACAGTCATCTCAGTACAGTAAGAGAGGAAAAAAACTTAACCTTCCTTCATGGTTTTTGTTCTGTTTGGGCTTCAACAGATTAATTATGGCCATTCATATGTGTGAGGGGGAATCTTCTTTATTTAGTGTCCCGATTCAAATGAAATGTATGTAACAGCTTCTTTCATAACTGCCAACACTTGGAAGCAACCATTATTTCTGGTTAATAGAAATATATTTTAGTAAGTGAATAGATAAATAAATTATAATACATCCAGATGATGGAATATTAGTCAGCACGAAAAAGAAATATCAACACAAAAGATATCGAAGACTTAACTGCATGTAAAAGACTTGAAGTTTAAACAAAAGCCATTCTCAACATATAGTACCACTCCAAATATATGACATTTTGGAAAAGGCAAATGTATGGACACAGTGTTTGTAAAAAATGAGTCATTGCCAGGGATTAGAGAGAGGGGAGAATGAACAGGCAGAGCACAGAGGACATTTGAAGGAAGTGAAACTCCAGGGGTGGACGTGTGTCCTCATAAACCAAGAGGATGTGTTCAGCAGAACACACAGCACTCCTAGTTCACTGAAACCAGCAGAACGTGCACCACCCAGAGGAACCCTGAATGTAAAAGTGGACTTCGAGCTATATGATGTGTCCATGTAGGTTCACAAGTATAATGAACGTCCCACTCTGGTAGGAATGTTGGTAATGGAGAGTTCATGCATGTGTGAGGACAGGGGGTGTAGATGAAGCTTGCACCTTGCAGTTTGTTTTTCTGGGAACGTAAATCTGCTCTAAAATATAAACTCAGTTTAAAAAGAAATAAGAGAAGAATGCAATTTCCATAAAGAAAATTATTTATCTGTTAGTGTTCTATTTCTAGGACTTATAGCTGGACATGACACATAGTAGGCACTAAATAGCTATTTGTTGAATGAACTTCTCAATGGCTTAAAAAGTGCCTTTTGTTGGCTGCCACCTACATTTCAGTGAAACCTAAGATGAATAATAGACTCTCTCAGTAGCATCTTCATTGTATACTCCAAAGCATTTAATTATCACATCCTTTTCTCTTGGGTTTATAGCTGTGTGACTACAAAAAGTTCAGCGCTTTTGTGGCTGTTGTTGTTAGTGTGTGCATGAATGAGGGTGTATAAATTATAAGAATAAAATATATAACTATTGTTTTAGCAAAGGAAATAAATGCAAATGTAATGAAATATCTCAGTGATTTACAAATACGTTGTCACTGTAATATGAAGATAAATGCACATGTTGCATAATGATTTTGTGTAAAATATTTTGAGAACATCATCAAACAAAAAAGAAGCTGATCTCTGTAATGCTGGACTGCATCACATTATGCAGTATCAACGACACTAGAAAATTCAAAATAGCATATTATTTGGTCTGCCTTATTTATAAATATTCAAAGACTTTTTTGTTTTCTTTAGAATACGTGTACAATAATCACTCCAAGTTTCTAATGAGTGAGAATGAAGCTGTTTTGGGTTTCTAATATAAAGTAGCTAGATTTACTAATTTTCCTGTGACAGTCCCAAGACTTATAAATGTATCTACCTATTCAGTCACTGACCTCAGATAAAGGACTTCATTAGATCATGACTGAGAAAGTGCAGTATAAGAAATAATAAGCTGGTGTATTCTCAGAAATGTACAAAAGGAAGTGTATAACAGGATCACTGAATGAAAAAATACCTTTCAGAATTGACAATTAGCAAAAACTCAGGCATTTACTATTATTAAAAGTATATATGCTAAATTTTTGTTACAAAGAGTAACTCAGATTTAATATGACAAGAACATAAAGATATGGAGAAAATAAAATTGGCTCCCACTCAAGTATAACTGTTTTCAATAGTTAGGTTACTATTCTTTTCATTATTAGAAAGAGAAGGGGAAAATAATCATAACATACACATAACTTTGTAATAGTCTTTGATTATTTCACAGTATAATTTTTACCTTTTTCCATGTCAATAATTTTTTTCTTATTTAAGCATTGTGTAATCCTTTGCTAATTTCTCATGATTAGGCCATGGTTATGAGTAGGTAAACTAGAATAGTTTTGGATAGGGAAGATGCTTTGATATCTACATTTTCATTTTAGGGTCTTTCCCATTAAATTAAAATATTTCATTGCTTAGAGTGGTAATTCTTTTTTCACCAATCTCCACCTTCAACAGCATCATCCATTAGAATTCTTACCTTTCAAATCCCTGAGGAGGGTAATTAATTCAAACTAGGACCACTTTGACTATTTTTGAGAAAAGACTTGTAATTATTACCACTAGACTTTATGTTTTCACATACGGGGACAAATGGCTAAAATGAGGGTTCACATCTTCCCCCTCCTCCCTCTCTTTGCTTCTCTCTGGACCTTCTTGCCCATCCTGTTCCATTCTTCTGTCCCTGAGAATGATGATGGAAGACAAGGACTCATCAGTTTCAGCTATAAAATATTTAAATTGGTGGGCAAAATCCTAAAATAACCATGTAGATGTCTCCTAGGTAAGATGGAGTAACTGAAGTCATCCCCGATTTCATTAATGTGGCAATGAGCCTGTTAGAAGAATGAAAAGCATTAAAGTAAAACAAAACAAAGCTAAATTAAATTCAACTATATTAAATTAAATAAACCTACATTTTCCAGCCTCCCTCACTATGGCAGCTTCAACAGTGTCAAAGGAAGTCAACTAGATATTTAGGCAGATGTTATTTTGTGAAACACACACCACCCTTTTCTTCTTGTTTTCTTATTAATCTACTGCTTGTAGCCTGGAATACAGGATTGAATGTCAATTTAGGACATGTGACCATGAGGATTATAGCACTCACTATGGATGGCGCAGCAGGGAAATAAAAGAAACCTGCAAAAATAGTGACCTCGGGAAGCTCATGAACTTTTTCAGTACCTTCTAGCTCTTACTTTATATGTTTTGAAAAACCAAAAACTGTCTCTTTTAAGCTACTATTATCTGTTATCTACTTCATGAAGCTGAAGGTAATCCTTAACTGATAATTTTTCTTCTTCCTAAATCACCATTTTTTAAAGAATGCTTTTCCATCGATTATCTTGTGTTTTTTTCTGAATAATTGAAAGCACAAGTATCACCCCTTCTGTAGCTGTCTTATAAATCTGTATTTTATTTTTCCTTGTCCCCCATATGTTAGAATCTGTGACTACATGAAAGGGGAAAAGCACTGTCCTCCCACCTCACTGCTCCTTTTAGATGATGATGTTTCTAATCACGGATAAGAATCTTTTTTGTCTTTTAAGATGTAATGTGGCTGTGTCCACAACATCCATTCTGGTTTCTGTTTATAGATGATAGCTGGTATGATATCTCCATAGCTGATTGGCCACCAATGCTAATATAATGCAAATGACTGCAATATTCACACAGGTGATCTTTATTCAAATTCTTAAATGACTATTTCCTGCAAATGTTCAAGCTCACTCTATCTCATCCACTTCTCCCAAATATGGAAGCCGACCGTCAGCATCACCCCTAAGGCTCCCTCTCCAGAACTTCAAATGGTATATAACTTGCTCTGATCATAACACAGGGTTTCTCTGTTTTTATCACACTAAACCTTCCTTACATTTCGACCTCTCTGATATCTCTATATAAACCTTCTCTTTTTTTGTTTTCTTCTGTACTCATTTCTATAAGCCGTTATTAAAACTTCTCTAATTGATATCATCAATTGTTTCTTTTCTTAACCTTTGTGGTATCATGTAACAAAACTCAAACTTAGATCCTTAAAACTATTTGCTCCCTTCTGTATCTGGAGTACGTGGTGGTCCAACAAGTAAATTCATGATTGTGTTGGCTATGCTGCTACCAAATCATGATCTCATATCTCAGTGGGGCCAGAAAAACTGCCTGCAATTCTCATGCACAGCGGACATCCCACGGCCCTTCCACAGCATGAAAGGCAATAAAGCAGCTCATTCTCCCTGAGGAGGAAATGAACAATGTCTGAGGAAGCATGTTTATCTGAACAGAGCTGAATATGATAGTTTTTTGGATAAAGTTATTTTTAAAAATAGAAAGAAATGATTTTGTGCAGGTGTATAAATATATAGCTACTGTAGAAAACTTCATGTCACCTGTTGTACCTAAAATGCATGGATTTCATTAACAGATGTATGTATGTTTACCATCCTCAGGAGTTTATAGTTTTATTCTATTAAAATAATAGCAAAAATTGTAAATAGAGGACTAAAATATATGTATTAATATAGCTTCTTACAAAGTAAAAATACTTTGATACTATACAATTAAAAAGCATATAAAAGAAAAATAGAAACTGAGCTTCAAAAAGTCCTTTTTAATAGGACTTCTATAGCTATATGTATGTTTGCAAAAGTTAGATTATACTGTACATGCAAATGTGTTGAATTCTGATTTTTCCATATTAATAAATTATAATTCTACTTCTGCATCGAAATGATCTTATACTATCATTTTAAGGATGGGAAATTATTTTATAATATCAATGTTTATAATAAAGTTAAGTAATTACTATTTTAATTAATAAATTTATTCATCTTAGAAAAAAGTTTCTAGTAATACCATTCTAGGCTTTTAATATTAACAAATAATTCTCCAGAAAGTGGAAGTAACATATTTTATAACATGGATTAGAAAAAATATAATGGTGTTAAATTATAAATTCTGCCTTAATTAAATTGTAGGATAAGTGCAATCTTAGACACAACTCAAGCTGCTATATTTCCAAGAAATTGGTAAGATGATTTTGAAAGTTATTTGAAAGAACAAAAGACCAAGGATAACCAAAGCACTTTAGAAAAATTAGTTAAAAAGTTGAAGGAAGTCAAGATTTATTAGAATACTACAGTAATCCATATAGTGTGGTCTTTCCAAAAAGATACACGAATTGAGCGATAGAGCAAATTACATAAATAAACCTACATATGGATGGTCAAATGACTTTTAAGGCTGCCAATGCAATTAGATGGGGGAGCAGAAAATCTATTCACCAAAAAGTGATAGAACAATTGGACATTAACATGGAAAAAAAAGAAATCAATTTCTATCCCATACCATGCATGAGCATAAAAGATCAATTTAAATGGATTGGTATCATAAATGTAAAAATCAAAAGTAGAGTGTTTTAAAATATCAGTATAAAATATCTTTATGATATGTGGGTGGGTAAGTATTTCTTAGAACAAAGAGAAAGATAGATATAAAAGAAAAATAAGAAACAATGAGACTTAATCAAATTGAAAACCTTTCCCATTTAAAATAAAAAATACCATTAATAAAATGCCTACACACTCCAAACATTGAAAAAGTTCTTACAGCCAAAACAGATTAAGAACTACTACAACTCAATTATAAAAGACAAACCAATAAAAGTGAGCAAAACATACATTTTATAAAAGACAGTATATAAAAATGGCAGGGAAGAATATGAAACAGTACTCAATAGTATTAGTTGTCAGGGAAATGAAAAAGTTTAAATCATATTGAGACAAAAATTACACCCACTTATTCATTGGCTAAAAAGATAATGAACAAAATTCAGATATTCGGACAGTGACCCTCATACATTGCTGGTTGAAGTATAAAATGGTACAATGACATTGGAAAAATGCAAAGGTGTATATACTCTATAACTCAGAAATTTCATTTCAAGGTATTTATCCAAGAGCACTGAAAACCCATGTTTTTATAGCAGCATTATTGATATACCAAAAGAAAAAAACTACTAACAACATAAATCATGAGGACTTGTATAAACTGTGGCATATACATACAATTAGCAATAATTGGCTGTAAAAAACTAATGAGCTCCTGAAAGATGAAACATGATTGACTTTTAAAAATATGTGGTGAGTAGTAGAAGCCAGATAAAAAAATATACATACAAAATTTGTTGTGTGATTTCATATATATATAATTCTAATCTGTACTAATAGACTTTCTATTTGTAAGCCTCTTATTCAAAAGATACTTTAAATGCTCAAAATAATTCATGATCCCATTCCCCACTAGCAGTAATAGAAGACAGCAGAGTTAGTGAGTCTAGTGATGAACAGCAGTATCCTGACGGGATTCATTCATCTTCATGACAGTACACTTATGTGAACAGAAAAATGTTAGGTGTCATCTTTGCACATGAGTGTGAAGTGCCTGTAGGAGTTCAAGATTTCACAAAACTGTGGTAACCCAGAGTGATATTCGGTAAAATTCTTTGAGTTGGTCTGACTTCTTCTAGAGAAGGTATGTTGCCAAAGTGGTGAAGTTGATCAAATGATTTCATTGGCATCTATTGAGAGTTTCATACATTACTTTTATTGTTTTCTCTAGTAAAGATTAAATATATTTATTAATGTACTACCTTAACTTCATTTCTGCCAATTGCTTCCCTTGTATTTAATGTTTTGTAATTTTTATAAAATGATGGAGATGATTCCTTGACATTGATAATTTAGTGCTTCTGTTTCCTGTACATAAGTTTAAGGTTTTTTTTTATCTTTGATACAAACTTTTTGACACCAATATCATGGTAACCTTTTTTAAAAAATTGGGATATCATCTGTTTTGTTCCGTAAACTAGAGAAGTATAAACCCCAAAAGAATAAGTCTTGAAGTGTATTGATTTTTATCTTCAAGGAGCCCAGAAACATTTAGTAGATAGTTACTTGTCAATTTTCCTCTACTTTATTGCTTATATATTTTTCTTCTTAAACTAATTAAAATTATATATGTGTGTGTGCGTGCATGTGTATATATACATAAACTGATTATTGATAGGAATGAAAAATGCCTAGTAAAATGGATTAAGAAGATTTATATTAAGTCCCATAAATGGAATTTTTGGAATGCAAATCTCAAAGATAAAATGATAATATCATCAAGGGAAAGAAAAATAAAATAACAACAGCCAAAAACAGTCTAAGCAGAAGCTCAGCTAACAGAATTGGGTGTTTCATGTCCCAAATAGCGATGCTGTTTGTAACTTAGGGAAATTAGTTATACTAGGCATGTTATGTATTTAATTAAATATTGAATCACAATTAAGGATTGATGAAGACATTTTAGAAAACAAACCAAGCTTTTGGAAATTTAGACGCATAAACACATCAAGAAGCTACTTTCCCACAGTAGGGAATAAACAACAGAAAAAAGTTCTGAGATCGAGAAAAACAGATATGCACAAAGAGAAGGTTGAAGGAGATTCCCAGATGGATGGAGGGAAATCACAAAAAGGTCTGTAAGCTTAAGACTAGAGAGCAATTGGTCCTTTTTGAAGCAAGAGGACTGATAGCTCTGGGAACATGTCCCCACACAGATGAAATCCACGGAGTAGTTGATGTTTATGGGGTTTTTTTTTTTGACAACTTACAGATGACAGACTGGAGTGTAACAGTTCTAAATAGGCACACAAATAGAGAGCTATTAAGGAAAACAAAATGTAAAAAATAGACTTTTAACTCTGATATGGCTTAAATATGGATAAGGTTTTCATAATTAACACATGTAATGATTATTGATATAAAAATGTATATTTTTACTCTTTTGGAAATATGGAAAGGAATAAACAGGACTGGTGTGCTAAAGAGTTAAATGCTCATAAGACATAGTGAAAAATGAATATACAAAATCTAAAATTTAAATTAACAACATAAACATGTTATTTTGAAATATAGATATTGAAACTAATTGGTATCCTCTAATATTCATTTTCTCTCTTCAGGTAATGTAATAAAATTCAGTTGTGTGTACAGTTACTAAATATTGTTAAGATATTGTAATTTCCGGCTTCTTTCTTCTTCACGTGGCCATGGGTGAATGTAGAAATGGCTTATTATTATTATTATTATTATTATTATTATTAATATTTTGTGAGATACAAAGAAAGAGGAAAAAAGACAGAGCGGGAAAGAAACATCCATGTGAGAGGGAAACTTTCATCGCCTGCCTGATGGGGGACCAAACTTATAGCTTTGCGCTTTTGCATACGATGATGCCCAACCAACTGAGCCACACCAGTCAGAGCTAGAAATAACTTTTCTTTTTTCTCTTTCTTTCTTTTTTTTCTTGTATTAGAGACCACACATGACCTTACCCTTTTCTTCTTCATCTCCCTCCTCTGTAAAACCAAATTGCAGCCTCAACATATATGGACAAATGCCACATTTTGGAAATGTGGTAGACTAAGAGAAAGCCTGGGTATCTTAAAGCAAACCTGACTTAGCAGCTCAGTTTTAACACCTGCAACAACTTGTGTGTGTGAGAGAAGTGAACTTGTATACACAGTGCAGTATAGAAGTTGATTCCAAGAGTTCTGTTTGAATTCCAAAGCAGACACAAAACTCTGGGTCTTTGGGCAAGTTACATATGTTTTACTTACATTGATAGATAACTACATAACTTGTTGAATCATACTAAAAATTACTTAGATGAATCCATTAAAGAAATTAAGCCCATGCTGGTGTACTTCAGTGGATTGAGCATGGGTCTGTGAAGCAAAGGGTCACTGGTTTAATTCCCAGTCAGGGCACATGCCTGGGTTTCAGGCCAGGTCCCCACCCAGTAGCAGACACATGAGAGGCAACCACACATTAATGTTTCTCTCCCACTTTTTCCCCTTCCCTTCCCCTCTCTCTAAAAATAAGTAAAATATATTTTTTAAAAAATTAAAAGAACCAGATACTATTTAACCAGACATTCTTTCTATAAATACTCTGTTCCATATGATTCTGACACTACTATCTTACAGTTATACCAATGCACTTATGACTGTTGACTCTCACTTTCATTTGCCAAGTCTTCCCATAGATTCAATTATCTCCTCCTTTATGTTTATACCAAGTATGTATGTGTGTGTATATATATATATACATATACATACATATATATATAATGTGTGTGTATGTATAGATATATATATATTTGTATATTTTGTTATTACAGGTAAGGAACCCCTGGATACTTCACTAGGAAGTTATAAAATTCCTCAGTGTCAACACACTCCTCCAGCATTCAACATCTTTCAAATTTTACTGGAGAATATACATATTTGTAATAGTTTTTTTCTCAATTACAGTATCTGCTGTACTTCCTAAATACCTCTTGAACCCATAACTTTTTGCTCTTTTGTCCAAGTGACTTGCAAATCTTTCTTAGACTACTGCAACAGATAGTTGGTCCAGTGCTGTCCAGTTCTTTCTAAAACATAAATTAAACAATTTTCCTTTATGTGTGATTTCTTTCAGCAACATACTCTTTCCTGAATGTTACATTTTAGATAATTAGACATGGCTTCAACTGTTTCCATCTTTCACACTCTGCATTCCAAAGTAGACTTCTCTGATTTTGTTGTTGTTGCTGCTGTAGGTTTTGGATTTCTCTTGCTTCTGGCACTTGCCATGTATTTGCCCTTCAGTCAGTGCCATTGATAATAGAAAAGAAATTAAAATGGATTAAGCATTGCTCAGAGAGTCCCTTAAAATAGCGTCTAGAGGCTATCAGGGAAGTGGTGCCTAATAGCAGTCCTGAACTGCTGCTATTAAGTTGCTAAACCCGTTGCTCAGCTCAGCTCAAGGCTAAGCCATAAACATTTTGGAACGACTGCTGTAGAGTCACATATGGAATGTATCTCTCCTTTGTACTTTTGCCTCCCGCTTTGCATATTGGAACTAATCAATCCCTGTGAACCTAGCCAAGGAGCCTTAATTTGCATACGGATTTCATTCTGTGGTTTTGAGCCCTGCCTGTCTTTGTTCTCTGTAGAGTATAGCTGGGCTGCTGTCTGAATTTGTATCTTTTGGATGGCTATCATTTGCTCAAATGCATGCTTTTTACCCTTTATTACATCCTAAACCATTTTTTCTCTTGGTTCACATCATTATCTCCTTCCCCCTTCACACCAGTTGCCCTGGATAATTAATTATCTGTCAGTAATTCCATTTTTAAATGTTATTCTCTCTGGATGACTTGTCTTCAACCCTGTGCTACATGCAAAGTTAATACCACTTCTCATAGGATAGATCTTAGTTTTAACCTTTTTTGGATTCTACAGTTATACTTGTCAAGGACAAAGAACACTTTGGTAATAGTGTTTAGTTATATTACATTGTATGCCTTGTTAGAGCTAAAATTCAAAGTGATGGGTTGGAGTATGTGCAGGTAAAAAAGGACACGTTGACACAGCATATACAAGGAGCACATACAAGGAGCATATATACCTACAGGGCAGTTGCTGTCAGAGAAGGCAACTTTGTCTTCTGCACAATACCACTTACTTCTTTCCCAGATTCCCCATTTGGGTTCATCACCCCAAAGAATATTTAATAATAAAATTAAGTTTAAAAAATAAAGTATTGCTAATATTTATTTTGTGCTCATTATATGCTACATGCTATTTTATTTATACTTCTTTATCTTCCCTAATCTTTATAATGATTCTAGGTACACTTGTTATTCTTATTTTACAGTTAAAGATACATTTTTGGTGAACACCACTTGAAAAGCACTAGTGAAGGATAGAAGTGTACAAAAATGCCTTCAGTTTATGAATATTGATTTGTATCTCACTGTTTTGCCAAATCCACCTATTAGGTTGAGTAGTTTTTTGGTAAAGCCTATATATAGGGTTTTCTATATACACTATTATGTCATCTGCAATAATGACAGTTTTACTTTATCCTTTAAAAGTAAACATTTGGAAAATGCAAAAAGTCCAAAAGAAAATATTATAATTTGTCTTTCATGAAATACAGACAAATTAAATTATCAGCAGCCTGTCCTGATTTTTTCCCCTAATATTCTAAGAAAATTCACTTGTATTTCTGGTAATAGTTTGGGTCTGATATCCTTAGTTTCCTTTTATTGCATAAATATTATTCCATGTGTTCATTAAAATCAGTGAACTATAAAGTTGTCATAAGTAAATACAAGCCAGAGGCAATAGTACCCTGATACTGTTTGTACTCATTTCTGAAAGGAGGTCAAAGAAATGTTTATATAAATGATATTTTAAACTGTGTTACCAGTACTTTTTTTTTTAATATAAACAAAATAATTTCAATATGTCCTGTTGATCTATTTTCATATTATATATGTGTTTTTTTATTCAAGTCACTTATAATTTTAGAGTTGGGATCAAAATGATAGTATTTTCCTTAGAAGAACAAGGGAATTAATGTTTTGGCCTAGAAAATTTGTATGAGTTAGATGTAACATCTTTGTTTCTTGTCTGCTACTGTGCATGACTCTTCAATATTGAAAAAAACACAGCAATGATTGTTCCTACAGATAGTTTCTCTTAAAACTTCTTTGAATAAGAAAACAACATGTAGGAATTTAATATATATAGTGAACCTTATTCAAATAAAGGAATTCAAATGAGAACAAATCAGAAACACCTATTGAATATCACAACCATTTCTAATGTGCTTGTGTGTATGTAAACATGTTTGTATGTATGCATACATACACTTTATATGATGGGAAAATGTTACTTATGGGAATTATACAATTATCAAGAAAGATAAAGTATCTTTTACTGCTTTGTATATCCATACATAATAAGAAAGGAAAATGATATTCACATTTCATGCTGCTCTTCAGTCTCGAAATGTTCTGTTATTTGTCAGCTAAGAAGCTCTACTGTTACAGGAAGCCCCCTAAAATTGAGTAACCTCAGAAGCTACAATGCTAAAAATTCAACATTCCTGATAATGAAGAACATGCAGAACTGTCATGAAAACTACGACTCAAGTAACGAGTCCCATTAGTATACAAGGAGAAGGGGTAGTTGAGACTCCATCAGTAGTGTATAGGAAGGCCTTTTTTCAAGAGTTTTTCTTATTCTAATAGGTCATCAGGCTGAAAGTTCAAACCTTTCTTTTCCTATTTACTTACTTTGTGATTATGATCAATTTCACTTAAATTGCCTGTCTTGAGTCTAGTGTTAAAATAGTACAATTACAACTGAGCCATTCAATTGGGACTTGGTACTTACAGGTCTCCAGTTTCCATTTGTTTCTATGTTAATTATTTTAAACCACTAAGGTTTATTTATTACATTGTTCGCTACCTCACCTTTGCAGATGCAAAAGTTTGCTTAAAATATTCTACTATCATAGCAGAATTTGTCTGCTTCTGAAGATGGTGATTTTTTTTTCATGGTACAGTTCATTTGTTCAGAAACTCTGATTCTGTATTCTGTTAAGTACAAAATGTTCACCTGAAAAGCCAGTGTGTAAAACAAATGTTCGTATTGTGGGCACATGTTTATTTTGCCATGAAAAGGTAACATTTAGACTTGAGTGTTTCAATTGCTTTGTTCAATGTCTATTGTTGACTATGGAGAATAAATAGATTGACAAAGAATGAGCTCACTCTGCCAGGCAGAAAGAGAAATATTTTGGGTGTCATTTCAAAGCACACATATTTGACAAAATATCATTCTGATTCTTCCAGAAACTGAGCTTTCAGAATGCTAAACACCTTTGAATGGGGCCCAGAAAAGTTATGTCAGTGTTCATGAATGACAGTTTTCTAGTCCTGCCAGATATTTCATGTTAAAATAATTCAAATCAATATAAAATGTATGATAAACACAAACTAGCAGTTATTAAAAATAAGCTGTTTGACCCCTGTACATGGGTGATGGAGTAGCCTCCTGGGCATACCAGACTTCCAGAGGTGCTAGGTTCTTCTGCACTCTTCCTCAACCCCTCCTCCTTTATCCTCTGCCTGTTCCTCACCCCGTCCCACAGGCTGCAGCCACAGATGCTACTGGGTTCTTTTCTATCAAACCCCAAAAATTTGAAAAAGGGAGCTAAGAGCACCCTGCTCTTTACCAGCCAAGCAACACAGGAACCTTCCTGACACCCCATAACCACCGTGCCTTGCACCAGGTGGAAAACAAATGACAAGCAGCCGAAAATGACAGCAAAAATAGTGACTTATTTATCTAGTCATGTTATTTAAAAGATGTGGATTGTAATTCATGTAACATTTGACTACAGTAATGTATTTTCATGTTAACGTGACAAAATTTTTATTTAGTATTAATGTCAAAAATCTCAGAATTCAACATTTTGAAAATAGGAAACTATTAAAGCAAATGCATTAATTTCAACATTAGTCTTTAAATCTTCAGATTGCAAATTGAAGTTAATATGCATTTTCTTGTTATCAGTTATGTGATACAAAATAAATAAGTATGCCTGAAAATTTTCCTTAAGGGTAAAATTAGTTTATAGATTCTTCCATCTAAGAACAACCTAATGGACACCACAGATGACTTTTTGTTTGTTTGTTTGTTTGTTTGTATGTTTAGCATGAATGCTCAAGCATAATACATAAAGTAATATGGAGATTGCTGAGCGTGTCCAAGATAATTGAAATTTGCTGTTTTGACACAAACTGTTGACCTTTGATAAAGTAGCTGATGTGATTCTACTGGCCTTTAATAGCACCAAGAGAGAAGAGTTTCCTTTTACCCTGATTCTCTTGAAAATTTACTACATGGAAAAAATACTTTGTATATAGAAATGAATATTTCTTTAGATGTACATTTAGATGTATATTTGAAAATTTACTATATACAGTAAGAAAAACATTTTAACAAAAAGCCTCCAAAGCCCTATAAAATCATGATTATATATGGATAGAACCAAACACATCTCATTAACCTGTGATTAAATCAAATCATCGTCTACAAGAAGATACAAATTTGAAGATGTATATATATTGTTGATTAGGCAAATGCTTTCAATTTTCTCTCCCAAAGAAAATGCAAAATGAATACTTATTAGTGCATAACATGTAAAACAACTAATCTGAAATTCAAATATTCCATTTCTATGCATGTCCAAGTTTGCCATTTCCATGCATATTTTCATATGCAGCCATATGCTTGAAGACAATCTCCAATGCCCAGATGCCAATTTACCTTTTTGAGAAAAGCCTTTAAATCTCTTCTTAATCCTCACTTCTCATATGAAGCATATTAAATGAGTTAAGATTATTAGAATTAACTCATCTTTACCATGGAATTAAGATTGCTGCATTTGTCAACAAGTTCCATTTCTTGAATATTTTCCTATTACTTCCCAGCATATATAAATCCTACTCTTTGAATAAAGCCTTACCACAACCTCTTAGCAAAAATTAATGTTTTGCTCCCCTCTCCTTTCAAAAATCTTGTAAACCTTTATCTTAGTTCTTATTGGTGTAGATCTCACTGGTTTTAAAACCTTGGATTAGAGAAAACTTTCATTTAGGCATATTTGGTTCCTCCAGGAATGCTTATACATAATAGATGTGTGGTAAATGCTTTTTAAAATGTATTGCAAACTAAGATACTGCTTCTCTGGAAAGGGTTTTGAACAGAGCACTACATCATAATCATTTCGATATACCCATGTTTCGGCTCCCTAGACAAAAATGTATGCACAGATACATACATAAAAATAATGTCTTATTTCCATTAAAGTTAAAAATTATAACTATACTTTTATTTATTTACTAATGCTCTATTTTAAGAGAGGATGCTATTTTCCAGAATAGCACAGTAGAAAGGTAAGAATTTTGCTTTCTCAGGTGCTCTTCCTTTCGTGTGTATTGTGTGTGGGTATTCAGTTTTCTACATTGCCCTGCAGAGAACTTGCAGAGTAGCTGTGTAAGGATGCAGGGGATATCATGGAAACTATCTAGAAAAGCAGGACCGAACATCAGTGGACAACGCACTCAAAGACCAGTAGGAAAATGAAAAACAAAACAAAACAATGACAAAACACTTTGGCTTAGGCATTGCTAGGTAGCGAAGTTGGTTAGACATTTTGTAGTAAAGGAGAATACCGCTTTGACAAAATCTTGATAGTAGCTCAGAAGAGGGAAATCCAGGAGAGTATATCTTATTTCAGATTGGACAGGTCTCATTACACAAGAGTGTAGAGAGGGTAAACTCCCTGAGGTGAGAGTCATGAAGTTCATTGTGATAAACAGACTGTTACTGTTTTTAAGTAATTACTTTAGGTGGCACACACTCTTATTTTCCCATAACAATAATTTCCTGGAGGAGGTAGCTAAGTGCCTTATCCTTCTTTTCAGTATTATTTAAACCGGGGGAAAAAAAGGTATGTTGGTTTCAGTTCTCATGCCAAATGGTAGACAAGCAAAGAAGCATATGTGTTTTCAGTGAGAGTCAAGGAAGTGCTCAATTAGAAAGGGCTCCAGGACGTCCCCAGAGACAGAGAGAGCAGGACCTGAAGTGAATCATCCTTAGGGTTTACCTACAGGGGACAGCAAAATCCCTGGTGGTGGACTCTGCTTATCTCCGCTGTCACCCGTCCAGGAAGGCGCTCAGACCACCTAAGCGCAGAACCCAGGGAGCACACGGAGGGCGCTGCCTGACCCTGCACATCGACCTCTCCTCCATCCCAACAAGATCTTTCAGGGCCAGACTGCATCTGGGGTGAGAGTGAGGAGAGAGAAGACCCAGAAATCTGAAAATTTTACCTAAAGAACCCTTTGAATTATTGTACCACATCAAGTGTATAGGACTCAGAAAACATTTTATTTTTTCTCCACTACAGAGAAATCATCCAATCAACTTAAAAAAAACCAACTATCCATGTGCAATGTATGTTAATTCATGAATTACTATGTTCAATTATTGCTATGTTACATATTTCGCCTACTGACTGCCATCAAACTGGAGAAGGAAATGTCCATGTGCTCTACCTGGAGTGACCTAGCGAAGTTTTACCCACAGGCAAGTAGAGTTATAGAGGCTTCAAAGGTGATTTAAAATTTAGTTTCAAAGGAAAGGAAGAAACTGCAACAAGAATATCCTAGAGAAAGGAAAATAGAAGCAAGGTAAAAGGATGAAAAACACAAATGAAAATGTAAATATTTAGGTCAGGAAAATGGAAGCTATGTTACATACCATATTTTGCTTTGTATAATGTGCTCCTATGTATAATACACACCCATGCTTTTGGTCCCAAATTTCAGTAAAGAAAATCTTCCATTTTAACTTTTTTATTCAACTATTTATTTATATTTAGAAAGAAAACCAATTATCATATTCCAGGGTGTTATTTTGCGTACTCATATCATTACTGTTTTCTAGAGTTACACTTTTAGTACTTAAGCATGAATAAAACAATTAAAAACATTTATATAGATACAGAGTTAATACTATGCATGTACAATGTGCATCCTTATTTTTCTTAAAAAATTTGGACAAAAAATGAAGTATTTTGCATTATTCATGGCAAAATACTGTATTTCAACTGGAGAGATTTAATAAGGGAGTGCTTTGGAAAGACAGGAAAACAAACAAGCAAACAAAAATGAAATTAAATAGAAAAAAAAAAGGATGCAATGACTAGGAGAGGAAAAGGGTGGAATGGATTGCTTTCCAGAGACAAAGAAGCTGCTTCCAATCATGGTCGTGAGTCCATAAGCTAGATTTTATTGTTTCTCTGCTACAGGCACATCTGCTGGTGGTGGTGCTCACACCACTGGGGCACCACTGCCAGAGCTGGGATTGCCAAAGGGATTCCACCTGCTGCTGCTCGGACTAGTGAAAGCTGCCCAGAGTGGGACCCTGCAGCAACCTCCAGCCACTGCCGACAATCTCACCTTCTAATGCCAGGAACGGCTACTAGCAGAAACTAACAGGAAGACCATTTGCAACTGAACTTGAAAAAATCTTTTTGAGCTTCCAGAGGGTGGGTGTGGCCCTGAAAAAGAACAAATAAATATCTGCTGCGATAATGAATAAGCTGCTGAAGTTTCAATGCAAAAAAACTTAGTTTCTCTGAATGTTTTGATTTTCTAACACCTATCCAATAAAGTAACTTGTGATAATTTTTGGCCTGTTACTTCAGGCCTTAAAGCAGAGGCTACCATAAACCTATTTTGCTAGGCTGAGCTTCTGATCCTTTATTGTTATTAATTTGTCCACAAATCCAACAAATACTATCTACTGTGACCTAAGTACTTATCAAAGCAGATCACGTGGCTTATATTAACACAAGTCAAGTGTGCTAATTGTGCGTTTCTGAAATCTCATTCCCGGTTTTCTATATTCTATTTAATAGACACTTTCACTTATCCCACTCAGTCATTAACCCATACACCTTCAACCAAGTTTTTCTAATTAAAATCATCAATCAGCTCCATGCTGCAAAATACAATAGTAAATTTTCAGTCCTCACTTTGCTTGACCTTTGGCAGCGTGATTATTTTCTCCATTTAAAACTCTATTTTCCTATCTTCCAAGAAACCACACTGGCATTTCTC
Source organism: Artibeus jamaicensis (assembly GCF_021234435.1). Lineage (NCBI taxonomy): Eukaryota > Metazoa > Chordata > Mammalia > Chiroptera > Phyllostomidae > Artibeus > Artibeus jamaicensis. Next base: position 11,655,423 of record NW_026521823.1, on the reverse strand, counting down.
TGACCACATGAATGATTTCCTTATAGTCTTCTTTCTTTTCATCTCTTTACCCTTAAGATTCTGGTCCAACCCCAGGACTTCCAGTCAAGATGGAGGCACAGGTAAACACTGCTCACCTCTTTGCACAACCACATCAAAATTACAACTAAAATATAAAACAGCAATCACTCAGAACTGTCGGAAATCAGGTTGAATGGAAGTCTAACAACAATGGAATTAAAGAAACCATATCCATCCAGACTGGGGGGAGAGGCACAAATGCAGCACAGGCTGGTCCCTCACCCAAATGTGGTAGATAAAAATTTGGGAGGGATATCTCAGGAGCAAGGAGTCCTAGCCCCACACCAGGGCCCCCAGCCCAAGGTTCCAGTACCAGGAAGGTCTCCACAATCCTGGCTGCAAAAACCAGTGGGGACTGAGTCAGTGGAAGAAACTGCTGAAGCCTGAAGCAGTTTCTGTTAAAAAAAAACAACCCACACGCTCACCTACTCAGACTCACTCCCTCTGAGCTCCAGCATGAAGGTAGCAGCTTAAAAGGCATCAGTGGCATAAGTGGAGGAAATGAAGTATCTGGCGTCGAGGCTGGCAGAGGCCATTGTCTCTTTTCAGGACCCTCCCCCCACAGAACCAACAGGCTGGTGCCATATCTGAGACTCCATCAACCTGGCTAACACTGTCTGACTTGCCTTGTAGAACCCCAGAGACTCTGCTCCAGCCAATTTACAGGCCCACCCAACCTGCTTTTCCAAATGAATGGCTGATCTTGGCTCGTGTTTTACAACTTCCTAAATCCTCTCAAAAAAGAAAAAGAAAAAGAAAATAACAACAACAGCTGGCCATTTTGAGCCCCAGACCTAGCACTAGGAGCAGGTAACCTAGATTCACAACTTGGTTCCCCTTGGGAATCTTCAAGCCCAGTGCAAGTAGCAGCCATCTCACATTGCTTTCTAGCTCCAGCAGGGTGGCCCAGGGCAAAACACAGGTAAGGGCTGACCATGGCCTGCACCACCTGGGAAACCCCAAGGCCAGTGCACGCAGTGGACAGCTACAGACCCTATAGGAATACCACCACCCTGCCCCTGTACAGCTTATTCTCCACAGAGGGCAGAGGTTGATAGTCAGTGGTCACAGCCAATTCTTTCTGCTGACTGCCCTGGGTAAACCCCTCCCATTGATCTGCCAGCAGCAACCAACTCTCAACTGTAAGAGGAGGGTGTACTTAGCCCAGGTACACAAAGGGCGCACCTTGAATACCCAGCTTGGGTGGTGAGGAGGCTGTGCCACTGGACCCTATAGGACACCTACTACATTAGACTACACCACCAAGACACACAGTCAAAACAGCTTCACCTAACACATAGAAACAAACCCAGGGAGGCTGCCAAAAAGAGGAGACAAATAAACATGGCCCAAATGAAAGAATAGATCAAGACTCTAGAAAAAGAGCTAAACCAAACAGAGATAGGCAATCTATCAGAGGGCAGAGTCCAAAACACTAATTATAAGTATGCTCAAAGAACTTGATGAGGACCTCAACAGCACAAAAAAGATCCAGTAAGAAATGAAGGATACAACAATTTACAGGGGAACAACAGTAGAGTAGATGAAGCTGAGAATCAAATAAGTGATTTGGAACACAAGGAACTGAAAAACAACCAATCAGAACAACAGCAACAAAAATAATCCCCAAAAAGGAGGTTTGTATAAGAGAAGCAGGAGACATTCAGGAAGGAGGAAACTCTGTGTGCCCCAGGGCTAAGACAAAGGACATAAATACAGGACAGAGACCCTATTCCAAGACTGGTTGCTCCCTCTTTCAGGAAAAGTGCTGAGTCATGGTGAATCATGAATGCACCTGCACAGAAGATGCTGCACGACCCCTGTTTCAGTATAATAGCATTATAATAAATTAACATTGTGGGACCCCCCTTCCCTCATGACCAATCAAAGAAAAATCATGGGAGACCACATGTGCAGTAGCTTTAAAGTAATATAACTACTTGTACATGTGCAATAAAAGCCCACCAAAACTAGCCAGGAAATATCTGCCATATAAGAATAGAATCCCTCCAGCCCCTAAGGTTAATCTCTGCTCGGAGATGGCCAGCTCCCATGTTCTGTGGAGTGTGCTATTCCTCAATAAATCAGCTTCTCTCTTTCTGCTAAAAACTCCGGGTATCGGCAATCAGATGTTTCTCTCCCTCTTTTCCCTTTCCCTCTAAATAAATAATAAATTAAAAAAACTCTGTGTGTTCAGTCAATTCTTCATCTGTAATCACCAAGAAACTGGTTACCTGTGCCCACTTGTGACATAAGCAACCTCTGGGAAAACTCGAAGAGTCCAATATTCTCATCACAGGGATGCCAGAATGAGAAGAGAAAGAGCAAGAAGTTAGAAGTGTATTTGAAAAAATAATGAAAGAAAACTTCCTTAATTTGGTGAAGGAAATAGACATGCAAGCCCAGGAAGCACAGAAATTCCCAAACGAGATTGATGCAAAGAGACCACTTCAAGACACATCATAATTAAAATGCCAAAAGGTAAAGATAAAGAGAGAATCTTAAAAGCAGCAAACAAAAAGAAGTTAGTCACCTACAGGGGATTCCCATAAGACTGTAAGCTGATTTCTTAAAAGCAATTTACAGGCTAGAATGGATTGACAAGAAATATTCAAAATCATGAAAAGCAGGGATATACAGCCAAGATTGCCCTACCCAGCAAAGCTATCAATTAGAATCGAAGGGCAGATAAAGAGCTTTCTAAGCAAGAAAAAAACTAAAGGAGTTCATCATCATCAAACCATTATTATATGAAATGTTAAAGGGACTTATTTAAGAAAAAGATCAAAACTATGAACAATAAAATGGCAAAGAAATATATATCGATCAACAATGGAGTATAAAGAAACCAACTAAATAATCAAGCAGAACAAAGACAGAATCATGACTATGCAGAGTGGTTTGATGGTTGCCAAAAGGATGGCAGGTGTGGGGGAATGGTAAAGATATGAAAGGATTAAGAAGTACAGATAGGTTACAAAATAGTCATGGGATGTGAAGTACAGTACAGGAAATGGAGTAGCCAAAGAACCTATAAGCGTGACCCATGGAGATGAGCAATGGCATGGGGATTGTCTGAGGGAGTGGGTGGTGCTGGGGGGAGGGGGGCAAAGGGGGGAAAATCAGGACAAGTGTAATAGCATAATCAGTAAAATATACTTAAAATAAAAAGACTTTGATCTGCTTAAGAACTCAGCCCTTCAGGGTTTCCTCTCCTCTATCTATAGTCACTTTATTTGTGATTTTGTATAGTCTGATGGCTTTAAATGGCGTTAATTTTCTGCCACCTCTCAAGTTGTACATCACTGGTTTGAATCTTGCCTCTGCAGCAGCCCCATATATTTAGCTGCCTATCTGATTGATGTGGTTGGTTGAATAAAAAAACCTTTCAAATGTGACGCATTCAAAACTGACCCCTAAAGCTGTTCCACCTATGGTGTTCATCTCAATAAATTATCATTCCATTATTTAAGTTTCTCAGGAAAAAAATTTTAAAAAAACACCTTTGGACTGTCCTTCATTTCTATCTTTATGGTGTCCCAACTAATGTTGGTTTCATCTTTAAAATATATCTAAAATCTCACAACTTCCCATCTGTCTCCCATCGTCATCATGATCAAGCCTTCATGGCCATATGGAATTTTGGGGGAGCCCCCTTACTGGTTCTCCACTTCCATCCTGGCCTCCATACAGTCCCTTCCCAAGAAAGGAGCCACAATAATCCTTTCATAATGTCAAATCACTTCAGGCCTTTGCTCAGTTATTTCTAATGAAATTCATTTCTCGCAGAGCAGAAGGTACATTTGTATTTTTTACCATAGACTACATGGTATCAAACGGCCTGGCCCCACACTCTCTCTGACTGTATCTCCTGTAATTCTCTTCTTTCCTTTATCTTCTCTGGTCATCCTGGTAGAAATTGCTGAACTATCACAAACACAATTCAACCTCAGGAACTTTGCAGTTGATGTTGCTCTCTGCTTGAAGTCCTTTCTCATAGATAGGCAGAAGTCTAACTTCCCAACATTTATCAGGTGTTTGCTCAATTATAGTATTTTTGATGAATAAGATAATGCCCACCACTGAGAGACTATCTGCTTTCCCATCTCAATTTTTTATCTCTAATTGTTATATGTTTACATATAACGTGTATATATATGAATATATATGTGTCACATATATATGTATACATGCATCCATATCTCTATATACATATACAGATACACTATATATTTAGTGTATAGATACACTATACATACATAATCTTTTCTTGTCTGCTGTGTTCACCGCTATATCTCGAGGTCCGAAATACAATTACCACACTAAAAATAGTAAATATTTTTGAAAAAATAAATAATAAACCAGTATTTTTTCAATGAAATAGGTTTTAAAATATTTTAATAGATAAAAATAAAAGTAAATAATCCTAGAATTAATTATAAAATAAACCGCAATCTTACTAAATTTTAAAAATCAGTCAATAATTTTTCTTCACTTTTCCTGACCTATAAAATTTGAAAAATGTCCTTTTATTTTAAACTGTAGTTTCTGAAGTCTAACTAGAAAAAATGAGCTTTTTAATAATATGGAAATCCAGAGATGGTTTCCTCTAAGTCTTTGATTATGTAATTACAAACAAAAATCCAGGGACCAGAGGTAGAATGTTGCATAAAGAATACCACACTACTGGGTCACAGCACATCAAGAAAGGGAATGCAGGGATTATAACATATTCTTTTCACTGCATCACACTTTTCTTTTTTAATGGGGTGCTTGTGATAGTGTTAGATTTTGCTACCAATGACCTTTTATAGTCCTATTACTTTTTATAATTATATACACAAATTTTTCTTAGCAGTATTCTGAATGTTTTAATGAAGGGAGATCAATTTAAATATGTATTTTATATGTTAACATATTGTATATATTATTTTATATATTTATAATCCAAGTGATATTGTCAGTGTACAGTATTTTTATACTTTAATATGAAACACAATGAAAAGTTTTAGAACACTTTTAGCTTTTAACTGTTGGAAATAAAGGAAGATTCAGAATGTCTATAAGATTATAAAGTTTGATGTTAGTGGTCATTTCAATTTTGTAGTAATGTTTCCATTCAAAATTACTTCAGTATTTATATACATTTAAACACTTGGTATTCAAATATAAAAAATTTAAGTGACCATTTTTATAAGAAATAACATTATTTTAATTAATTAAACAGACCTGACAGAAATTAAAATAACCCTTTTAAAGAATATTTGAATGAACATACCTACATTAAGTTAATTATAAGTGCAAAGAACCATGGATAAAGAGAACAGGCATTGCCAATAAAACAGTTTTACCATTGTAGAACTCAAAAAATAGTATTTCCAATATTGTGAGAGAGAGTTATAATATATGAGGTAAACACAGTGGCTTGCATTATAGCTCCGAAAGCATGTTTAAGTCCTAATTCCCAATAAAAGTAAAATATAAATGTATTTAGAAAAAGGGTCTTTGCTGATGTAATCAAGTGAGGGATCTCAAAATAAGTTCATCATGGATTACCTGGGTGGGCTTTTAATTCAATGTCAGTTTTCCTTCAAAGATGAGAAGACACAGAAGCAGAAGAGAATTGCAAGTGAAGAAAAGGCAAAGCTTGAAGCAACTGAGCCATGAGACAAAACACACCTAGAGCCAGCAGGAGCTGGAGGGATCCTGCCCTGCCTGAAACCCTCAGAGCAGGGTCGGACACTTGTCTTTGGACACCTTGATTTCCTACTTCTTGCCTCCATAACTTAAGAGAATATATTTCTGCTTTTTTAAAGCCACTGAGTTTCTGGTAATTTGTTACAGCAGCCCTCAAAAACTCATACTATATGGAAGAATTAACAAAATACTCATGAATAAAAAAAAAACTAAATATTTTTGAAAGTTGTGACTAATGTTGCTTGTAATAAATCAAGAAAGGTTCTTGAGAGTGAGTTCATATTTTTCCTGGGTCATAAATAATGAATAATTGTGGTTGGACTGGAAATAAAAGAGGGGTTGCATACTAAATTAGCCTAAATAAATGTTTTAATGACAAATAAAATGGTTTAAATGGACAATATTTAAAAGTTTGTTTAACTTTCCAAGGCCTTTGTTGATGCAGACACCGGCTTGCAGTGTATGTAGAGTTTTGGATGAGATAAATTCACACAGAACACCAAAGTCTCGTGGAGGAAAAGGGATGGCATGGCTACTCTCTCAAGGGGAAAGTGCTGGGATCCTTGCTTTGACAAGCTTTTATTATGTTCAATTTGCACAGGAATACAGGGTATATACGTAAAGCTCATCACTCATTGTCAGGCAGAAATGATTAAACAATAAATAACATTCAAAGAACTCTGAGGGCTTATTCTGAGTCAAGGTCAGATAGTGGTGAAAGGACCATAAAACTTTGGGGAACAAACTCACGGTCACACCTGGACCCTTATCATTTAAATTGAGGGTATCAGCAAAGTAGGTTTCATAGGATTTTATGCTTTCTTTCTTAGGCTTGATTGCCCTAGGGAACCCACCCTTTCCCCCACAGGGCCACACCCACCTCCAGCATTGTTTCAGGCTTAAGGCATAGTTTCAGGCTTAAGTCTGGTAGGGGATATAAGGCAGCCAAGAGATAGGAGACTTCTGGAAGACCGAATGAGGACTCAGGCTATGTCAAAATGGAGGGATGAGGGTCCATCAGCCCCTTTTTCTATTGCCCCCCAAGTCCTTTCCTGAAGGCCCCTTTGCAATTGTGCCTGTCTTAGGTCACCCCTCCTTTGAGAAATTTTACACACCACTGACTAACCAGTCATCTGCCTGGGGCCAAGCAGGGCGAGGTGAAAAGGGGCAAAGGCAGTGGGGCTTATCTTCCCTACAAGGAAGATAAGCTTTGTCTCCTAAGTAGTTTACGGTCCCAAGGACTTTTTACTCTGCCTTAGCCATGGGGGATTACAGCTTCTGAAACCAGGCAGGGTAGTTCCCAACACTTTGTGTCTAAAAACTTAAGATGGACAAAAATTATTTGAAAGAAGGAACTTAAAATTTTAAAGTAAGTGCAGTGTTTTATTGAAAATGTGATTAATGTCTGTAATAGTTCTTAGTGAGATTTTTAAATTCTGCATAATAGTCTGGTCTTTTAAGATCAATAAAATTATTTAACAATAAGTAATTTCTATGTATAAATGTGCTATACCATAGTACATTAACATCCTCAGTCCATAAAATTCAATCACACATATATAGCTTATTGTTTTCCTATATTGAAAAGAAGAAAGAAACAAATTTAAGCATGCTGCAAAATTCTATAAAGTTTGATTCACCTTTTTTGTTTTGTTACTGTTGTTTTTTAATCTTGGACTTTCATCAGACCATAATCTTGTTTATATTCCTATAATGGTATACCAAATTCTAGGTGACAATGATGAAAATGTAAAATTTAAATGCAAAATTAAGGTATGACAGTATTAGATTTAATTCCTAGTTACTCTATAAGTATTGTAAAGGATAGCAGAATATGCTACCCAAAATATGTCTCTTTAACGCAAGAATTATTTTGAGCTGAAGGCAATTGAGAAGAAATAGGTACAAGAAAAGATTTCTGCCTTCAACTATTTGCCTAAAAGTAGGACATATATTTACAAAAAGTACCACCCTTTCTCCCTCTACCAGCAATGACAAAGATTAATTCCTGGAGACAATTTTGAACCTTTATCAATGGAGAAGGCTCTATCATAAATCTACATAACAAATATTACTCTTATTTACTTTTTTTTCTGGTTACCTTCCCATAACTGGATTTCCCCACAGCTTTCTCTATTGTCTTTAACTGGAGATTGTGTTTAAGCCAAATTCTAAGCTACCTCTAGGAGTTACTAATTTTTGTCTGGGTATCTCCCATGCATACATCAGGTATATATGATAATAAACTTCTGTTTGTTTTACCTCTGTCAATCTGTATTTTGATACAGAGCCTCCAGAGGGAACTAAAAAGGTACAGAAAAAATCACTTTTTTCCTTCTCTACAATTTTCACTTGAACTTACAATATTTTGATTTTGTGTCCTCCTAAGTTTTAGCAAACATAGATTCTTAACAACCCCAGTTAAGACAGTGTAATAATTTTACTTGAATGACAAATTTGATTGGGAAGTTTATGAATCAAAATGTTTAAGAAATTTGCAATTATAAAATATAATGATAAAATAAAAGAATATTAAAAGTGGAAAGTTGGCCATCACTGGTGTGGCTCAGTGGATTAAGCACTGGCCTGGGAACCAAAGGGTCACTGGTTCAATTCCCAGTCAAAGAATATGTGGCCGTGTTTCCAGTTGCGGATGTGTGAGAGGCAATCACACATTGATGTTTCTTTCTTCTCTTCCTCCCTTCCTTCCCATCTCTCTAAAAATAAATAAATGTATTTTTTAAGTGGAAAATTGCGTGAAATGAGAAGGTTAATAATGAAAGGAAAGATTATTCTTCATACATTTCCCTTTAATATTTGAAAAATCCATGTGTAAAAAGCACTAAAGAGGAAATCATCTGTACATATGAATAAGGCAAATTTATAGGTTAAGTAAAATGTTTGGACAAGTATCCAAACTAGTTTATAAATTACAATAAAAGGAATTTTAGTTGTGCTGCAAAGTTGAATGTATGCCTATATAAACTAAAATTTAAAAACATTATTTCAAGATGGAAATAAAATTTTAATTATTCTTAAAACTTTATCTGAAGTGTAAAACAAGCAAAACCTAATGTTACTTTTTCCATATCTATTTTTAATTTCTTATTTAGGTGACAGAGACCAACAAACTATCTCAATAATGCTCTGGTGTTAACTTTCTTTAATATGCCAAATCAGTTTAATTACAGTTTCTATAAATAATCTATGCAAAATACTTCCCAGAACAGAATGCACTTTTCCTTCTGTGTGTGGCACATTTTAATACTTAAAAGCATTAGAACAGATGTTAGGTGCCTGCTAAACTTGTTTTCAGTTTTCTTTTATTTATATGTTAATGAGAATTTAATTACTTCATGAATACTTAAACAACCTGAGGGTGCCTGATATCATTAGCTTGAACATGACAAGCACCTCAAGTGACCACATGGGAAGACAAAAATTGCTTTCGGTTTACTTGTAGACAGAAAGATGAATTCATTTCATCCCCTGCTATGTTTTACCTGACGCACAAACTGGAAAAGCACAGACTCAATCTTGCTCTAACAGGACTGAAAGGATTTCAGCAAAGAATTCAAGAGCGTAAATTCTTCCTATTTGGTTTTGCTTTGATGTCTTTTAATAACTACTCTAGCTATACTCTGCTTTAAAATCTTATTTCACTTGAAGGTGCTCTGTTAAAAACAAGTCATTCTATTTTATGTATTATGTCTATGGCAATCATAGCAGAACTGTGAATATTTAAACAATATTTTATGGAATTGAAAAAATATTCTCCATTTTAGCTCAGTCGAAAGGTTTATTTTACTTGGATGTAGGAAAGCTTGTAACAGATAATGTGTAAATTTTTGCCTATATTTTTTGTACCATAATTGTTAACAATTTATGATAAAACTTTATATTTAAATAATTAAATAATTCTACATAATAACCATGTTATAATTTTTAAAAAGATAAAATTTTATAGCTAAACGCAATAAATATTAACTGCTTTCCCCTGGAAAGTAGTAAAGTATCAATCAACTCACAAATATAAATTTTACCAGCAACATAACATTTGGAATGAATGTGGAATTGTGAAGGGTTACACATAGTCTGAATTAGAGATAAGAAAACACAGTATTTAAGAAGAGAAGAAAATAGTAGAATGGTGTAGAGAAAGGGACATTTTCAGAAACTATTGGTTTGCTGTATTAATATTGCTACTGCTGACTAATATCCCTTGTAGATTTGAGTAATTGCCAGCATATTTGATTAAGCAAGATTTTTCCAGATTTTAAGATCTATTTTAAAATTATATTTGTATTATTTTTTCTCTCATTTCTCAAAAATTAAACATAACAACTTTTATGAAAAATATTTTTATATAATTATTAAATGAAATTTTCCAAAATATTTTCCCATAATAGGTTTTACTAAACAAACAAAAAACTTTCAAGTTAAGCTGAAATTTTAAAAAAGAATATCAAAACAGCAATCCAGCCAAACAATAACAAAAGTAATTAAATAGTTTTTTGAAGAGCTGATATTTAACAATGCTTTTGACAGATAAATATAATCTATGAATTCCTATGGATTATCTGGCTGGATCAGAGCTTTGCTCTGCTGATAGGGTGGATTGAGTTCTGGGACCTTTTCAGTACCTGGCCGGTCCTATCCAGCTGCTTACGACGTGAGTTTCACATTGCCTTGCAAGGAAGCCTCTGTGATGTACAAGTGGTGTCATACCTTGCACGTGCTGCAATGTGGTGACACCATGGTTCCTGGGCTTTAGTGCGCAGCATTTATCACATTTATCTGATCTAAATCCCTTTTGAAATAGTGTGCTGAATAACTATTTCCATAATGGGAAATAATACCGGAGAATAATTGTTTGCAATATTTGTTGATCTTATGTGTAACAGCTTGGGAGTATTTATATCTCGATATTTTTGATAATAGAATAACATTATATTTGGGATCAGTTTATTTACATAAATTGAAGTTTATAGGAATGATTTAATATGTAGAAATACCTTATCTTTGTGTTGAAAATTTGAGTAGAGCATGATTAATATAATCCTTTATTCATCAAGGACTCACAGGAGAAATCTGCTTAAATAGCATTCTAACTTGTAAAAGGAGAGGAAGATGGTTTTAGAGCTTTAGTAGGAGGAAGGGATTGTATAATTTTTTAAAAATATTTTACCTACTTTTAGAGAGAGGGGAAGGAAAGGAGCAAAGAGGGTGAGCAAGATCAATGTGTGAGACAAACATCGGTGGCTTCTCACAAGCCCCCAGATGATGGGGACGCAGCCTGAAACCTAGGCACATGCCCTGCTGGGAATCGAACCGGCTACCTTTCAGGTACAGGCCAGTGCTCAGTCCACTAAGCCACACCAGACAGGGCGGAAATATACAAATTTTACAAAAAGAAAAAAAAGTTACTCTTACTGATCGCTAGCTATTGTTTGGGTAATTTGGATTCCCCCACATGGGATACAGAGGAACAACGAGAAACAGAAAGAACATGCCGTGGCCACAGTGAAAAAGCCTGTTTTCTGTGCCTCTTACAAGTCATAGGGAGATTATTCTAGCAGGAATTTTGAAAGAAGATTCAAAAGGTTTCAATTAGTAATGTAATATGCTACTTTTAAATCTGCCAAAAGTATTCGGTTTCACTTAATAGTCACTGGATTTTTCACAAAGCAAATTTTTCTTAAGCTTCTTAAAAACATCACGGCTTATCAGTCTTCTAATGACCACAAATTACTGGCTTTTAAAACAAAATCCAATATTGGCAAAATTGTGATTTTGTTTTTACATACTTCAAAACGAAAACATAAGCAAATATTTCTCAAGGCTTAAACACAAGGGAGACATGTTTTTTGGAGTGAGTTTGTGTGTGCGTCTGTTTATCACTGGAAAGGAGCCAGGAAATCGTGCCCCCGTAGAGTCTGGAAGTGGTGGTCTTTGAGTTCGTGCAGGAAAGATTTCATGACAGCAGTCCAGGTGACATTCAGAGTACGTTTCTTAAAGCTGGGGACAGTGAAACAAAGGAAGGGCTTCAGACGGAAGAGACAAGACTGAAGCAACAGGAGTGGGGCTCAATGGAGCTGCTGTGACCCTTTGGAAAGTTAGGCAAAAAGAGGGCCCTTGAAGACAGGTTCACCCAAGACAAGATGCTGCTGCCCATTGCTCCTTTGGTTGCATGTCTTATTGGGACCCTTAAAGCTTAAGAGAAAAGAACAAAGATACACACTTGATGAGAGAAGCAGGAGAAAACTCAGGCACGCTCGAGAGAGCACACACAGGATCCTTTGTCTTAAGGGTTTTTATCTGTTTGCTAAAGGTGGGAGTTTTAGGGGAAGTTTCAGGGGACATTCTCAATAGAATATGTATGAGCTTTCCAGGTGTGCCCTTTAGTATGTTGATTTATCAAAGTGAGTGTATAAAGCAGTCAGGATTATTCTCCAGTCTGTCTTACTTTCAAAAAATGTCTCTGAAGAGGGACCAGGACCTCGGTGAGTCTGCCTCAGCATGGTCTAGAATGTGTAAACCACTTGCTTCTGCGTGTCCTTGATTAAGGAAGATAAGACCTTGGGATGTATTAACTGACTGTATATTGCTCAGTCATTTAACTATGTCTTATTTTCCCCGTTCCACTTATCAAGGCATTTTCCCAACTGGCCTCATTTTGTCAAATATATGTTTATTTTTTAAAATACAAACATATGGGCTGGCCTTGCACTATATTACCAAACAGAAGTTTATAATGGACACTTGCTAAAAATAATAAGGAATCATTTATTTAAGACTATGGTAATAGGAGCAACAGATTAATCTCAGCTCCTTTAAAACAAAAGAAGAATTTTAGCCCTGGGATGAGCTACTGAAAAAGGACTGCAGAACATATTGGGAAAGGTGGGTGAATGTGATGAGGCCACCATTTTTTGCTAATGGGTGCTCCTTTGCTACAGAGGCTAAAAAATAGGGGTGACACCTACCTTCCTGATTACCCATCAAAAGGATGGCTCTTGAGGCCTTGAGAAAAACATTCTTGGCCTGTTGATAATTTACATCTCAAAGGGGACGGAAAAGGATTTACTATCACAAGTTTTCTAAAAGGAGGGAGATCAAAGAGCTACAACCAAGAAGGAGTTTGTTTCAGATTTAATCTAGCTGTAGGAAATGTTAAATTGTCATGGTCAGTATCAATCCATCATTGAATATCGTCACATAAATATTTATTGTAGTTAACTTGCAAGACATAAAGAAATTGAAATGAGGCAATTATTTTGATGAGCAAAAGTCACTTTAATTTTTATGGAAATCTTTACTTTTTGAAAATACTATAGGCATTTTATCACTTCTCAGCCTTTTGACTAAGACCAAGTGAAAATACTATAGGCATTTAGAAACTCTGGTACAGTGCATATAATTATATAAGTAGAAATAATAAAGATCCAAGTCATGAAATAATATATTTTCAAGATAAATCATATTTTTCCAGCATTACATCAATGGAATCTACTTCTCATTTAAAGGGGAAAAATACAATGTTTTATATCTTGATGGCAAATTCCCATCCAAGTTATTATAATATGATTAAAGTGCAGTGAAACATTTAGGTATAAGTTACATGCTCTTGGGTGTAAGTGCTTAAACGTAATTTCCTGATCATCTGGAAATTACCAGACATGGTTGGTAAATAATCGTTTGTATGCAGGTTCTATACAATGTGCATGCCTTTGACACTGAGGCACTATCAGTCTAATGGACTCCAAATTGAATGAGAATTTTAATACTTTTTAACTCTTTTTAAAAAATGCTGAATTGTGTCTTATTTGAGTTGCTATAACAGAAATATCATAGACTCAAGTGGCTTACAAACAACGTAAATTTATTTCTCACGGTCTGGAGGCTGGGAAGTCTGACATCCAGTGCTTGGTGAAAGCTTTCTCCCTCTTACATACAAAGCCTTCTTTCTCACCTTTGCCTCAAGCAGCAGAGTTCTCTGGGGTTTCTTTATGAGGTTGGTAGTCACACTCATGAGGGATCCACCTTCAGGGCCCAATCACTTCCCAAAGGCCCCACCAACAAATCCATTACACCGGGGATAAATAAGGTTTGAACTGTAGATTTTAGTGGGACATAAACATTCAGTCTATAAATTTCTGCTTCTTCTTCCTCCCTTAATTCATGTCCTTCTCACATGCAAAATATATTCATTCAATCCAAATATCACCCACTTCTTACCCTGTTCAACCTTATGACTTTAAGTCTAAGTCCAAATTCTCATTTTAATACTTGAACTTAAATTATAAAATGATTGTATTGTACATTGTTTTATTATTTTATTTTTCATTTAGACTTCCATGGGTGCCTTTACTACTTTGTAAGAGTGGTAATAGAACGCAAACATTAGTTAGAAAAGATTGCCAGAAATATTGTCAAACTCTTCTTTTTTTAGTTCTTTTTCTCTCCAAATAAAAAGTGTCAGTAACCCATGTGGGTAATTATTTAAAGTTATGAGCAACAAGAGAGTTCCCAAAAGTGATACATTGACAAATCTAATCAGGAAAAATGAGTAAAAGAATCAATGCCAATATTTCAAACTTAATTTTTTATGAGGACTTATTCAGTGAGACAACTCCATGTAATTGAGGAAAATCATGAATAAAATTGAGATTATGTAAAGGCAGCTTCATGCTATCAACCCACTCTATGTTATCAAACAGAAAATTATACTTGGAAGACTCATAGTAAGAAACTAAGTGCACTGACATGCTTGATATTCAAGGATTGTTTAAGAAAGAAACATTATTTTTCTATATTAATTATAGATACTTAGGTATCTTTTTTAAAGTTTTAAGATTGAACTATGATAACAAACATTAAGGTTTTATTAGCCAAAAAAATGTTAACACTTTCTGTTTTAAAAATGAATGACCTAAAGCTGTACATAGAAAGCATAAAATGTGAGCAATAAGGCAAAAAATTTCAGAGCCTAACAATTGCCAGGTAAATAAGTAGTCCATAATTCTGTTAAGAATCTATTCGAATCCTTGCTGGGTGGCTCATTTGGTTGGAGCATCATCTCATACACCAAAATATTGCTCAGGACACATGCTTAGGTTGCAGGTTCAATCCCGTTAGGGTATATACAAAAGCAACCTATCAATGTTTCTATCATACATGGATATTCCTCTCTTTCTTTCTCTCTTTTCCTCCCCCTCCCTCTCTCTCTAAAATCAACCAACACAAGGACATATACAATATATCCTTGGGATATATTCTCAGATAAAAATTAAAAAAAAGAATCTGTTCATATCACAGTTAGACATTGACCTCTGATATGCAAATTTCAGTGGGATCCATTGCATATCCATATAAATATTGCAATTCCATGTGCACTGATGACATATGACAATTTAATTTCCAATGTTTTATTTCTCCAGGAAGAGTCAAATTTTTGTTTAGCAGTTATTTGTAAAATCCTGCTTCACAATTTCATAGCCCTCCAACTAGTTTTCCAACTGTGTTTGATGCTCTCCAGCTCAACACTCCCTGACCTGATGTAGTATTCCATCTCTAGGGCTGACATAAACAATAAATTCAAAATGCAAAACTGGGATGCATTTGCTTCTTGACATCCAGAGAACAAATTAGAAAATGAATGTAGCTCACTAAGTTGCTAAATTTTAAACTTTTAATTTTCCTTTTATCTTCTTGGTTTTCTAAATTCACTACAGTTACTTAGAGAAAATGTAGGTAGGAATTAATGTTTTCAGTAGCTGCTTAGGTAATACGTGAAGGGATGAAAACAATGGAGTTATGAAATAACGTCAGCTGTCTTGTATTAAGTTCCAAATGGAGTGAGATCATTGAATATGGTTCATGAATGCTCTGCTGTGCTGTCTTACTGTTTTTTTGCAAAAGACCTGGAGCAAGTAGAATTCTCACAGGATGACAGAAAGACGACCAAATGACACCTGTAAGCACAGTGGATTGCATTTCAAAACATCCCCAGATATAGGAAATCTCAATGTTTTATAATGGGCAATTTACATGCCTGTGCTTTTTTCTGGAGGAAGATACTTATTACGTTTTCAATTCTGGACAGCGAACACACCTGCAATTTGATATGGAAGGAGGCATTATAGTTTTTAATGCTATAGTAAACATGCCTTTTTGGGGGAGGAGCATTATTTTTCAAAGCCATTTGTTATACAAACACCCTTAAAATACTGTTCAGCTGTTTTCTGCTTCAATATTAAAATAGCTTGGAAGTTATTTCTTGCATCATCACAACAAGCAAATAAATGAACAAACTAAAAATTCAACAACTTTTTTTAAGATTCATTAGAGAATTGATTTTGCGAGGTAAACCTACACACTAAAAATGTAATACAGAAAATCACACCTTAGCAAGAGAAGAGGCTACTAGAACCAGAAACTGGTAGAAAAACGTAAACTATAATTGATAAATCTCTGGGGATTGAGTGTAGAAAGTTCAAAAATTAAAACTTTCTGGAGCTATGCCTGGGTGGCTCCGTTGGTTGGAGTATCACCCTGTGCACCAAAGTTTTGTGGGTTTGATCCCCAGTCAGGACATATACCAAGGAGGCAGGTTTAAGCCCCCAGCCAGGATGCACGCAGGAGGCAGCTGGTCGCTCAGTCCCCTCCCCCATTCCTCTCTTTTTCTTAAAAAATAAAAAAAAAAACTTAAAACCTATACTCGTACACTTACAACCTATATAATTTGATTAACCAATGTCACCTTAATAAATTCAATGTATTTTGTTTTTCTTTTAGAAAAAAACAAGATGCTGACTGGGAGGAAATGTTTGCAAAATACATAACTCCTAAAGGACTTTTATTTAAACTATGGTAAACAACACTTAAAACTCAACAATAAGAGTACCAACAATCTAATTTAAAAATTGTTAAAATATCTGAATAGTCACATTTCCAGGAAAGAAATATATATGAGAAATAAGTATATGAAGATACTCAACATTATATGCCATTAAGGGATTTTAAGCTAAAACAAAAATGAGATACCATTATACACCTGTTAAAATAGCTATATCACAAAACTGACAATAACAAATACTGTCAAAATTGAAGAGCAGTAGGAGACCTCATTAATTGCTGCTAGGAATGCAGTGGTACAGTCACCTTGAAAGACATAGCTAATCATAGCCTCACTATATGATCCTGTAACTGTTTACCTCGTAATTCACCCAAGTGCAGTGAAAAGATATCCACACCAAGAAACATGCATACAAATTTTTGTAACAGCTTCATTCATGATTATCCTTCAAAAGGTAAAAGGATATACCAATATTTTTGTGCAATGGAATTCTACTCAGCTATGAGAACTAACAAACAATCAAGCTTTAAAAACATGAACAATCAAACATGAAAGACACTTAAATGCATACTACTGAATGAAAAAAAAGCCAGTGTGAAAAAAGGTTAATCTGGGCTGTTTTACTCACAATATTTCTGTCCCCAATATGTGAGTTTTTTTCTCATGCCAATCAACTCTCCAACTCTCCAGATACCATCCGGGTGTGTCCAACAATTCAATTCAATTATAACATTAACTACTTGGACTTAGTAAAACACTGCTCCCACTTCAGAAGTCAGTCACAAGTTCCAGGTTGCCACTGTCCTTCCAACCAACTGGCTATAAATTTAGAGTTCCCACTACTCCCTATGAATATTCAATAATTTGCTAGGATGGCTCACAAGACTCGGGAAGACACTTTACTTACTAGTACTGGCTTATTGTAAAGGATACAGCTCAGTAACAGCCAAATTGAAGAGACTCACCAGATAAGGAAGACTTTCATGCCCTCTTTGGGCATGTTACCCTCCCAGAATCTCAGTGAGTTCACCAACCCAGAGGTGCTCCAAATCCCCTCCTTTAAGAGGTTGTGTGAAGGTTCTATTGTATAGGCACCAGTGATTAAGTCATTGACCAACTCAATCTTTAGCCCCTTTTTCCTCCCTAGAGGTCCAGGGTGGGACTTAAAAATTCCAACACTCTAATCACATGGTTGGTTCCTCTGGCAACCAGCCCCAATCCCGAAGCTATCTAGAAGTCAACCAGAAGTCGCTGTTGGGGTAGTTCACAGTCTGGATCCCCTGAAAACAGGGGAACCCTACCATCCCCCCAAATCCTGAAAAAGGGCAGTAAGGCTGGGGAAGGGTGCCCACAGAGCAGAAAGAACAACATTGAAGGAGCACTGAATAACAAAGCCAAACCATTGTATTTTTCAGACCATAAGATGTACCTATCTATGTTTTAGAGGAGGAAAATAGAAAAAAATTGAAGCAAAAAATGTGGTAAAATATTTAATAACACAAATAATATTTCACCAATGTAAATGTAAAGCTATATCCGGACTATAAGACACACACCCATTTTCCTTCCAGATTTTGGGGGAATGCATCTTATAGTTCAAACACTAGGATGACGGCCTGTTCCTCCCTGAAGGGAGGAGCTGCAGAAGAGGCTGTTGGCTGGGCCAAGTTGTGGACACGACGGTGAGAACTCGCACCGGCAGAGTGACTTGTGGCACAGCCGCGGGCAGAAGGAAGCTCATAGAGTGCTTAGGTGAGCTTTGGGGGCCACACGCCCACTGGATGCCTGTGCATGGCTGGAAAATGTTTTTAAAAGATTTTATTTATTTATTTTTGGAAGGGAAGGGAGGGAGAAGAAGAGGGAGAAGGGGAGGTGTGTTTGCCTCTCATGCACCTTCCACTGCGGACCTGGTCTGCAACTCAGGCATGTGCCCTGACTGGGAGTTGAACAAGCAACCTGTTGCTTCATAGGCTGGCACTCAATCCACTAAGCTACACCAGCCAAGACTGGTTGGCAGGCTCTTGCCCTGCCAACCTAAAGACGGCACCTGAAAGAGTGTCAAAAACATTGGGGAGGTGACAAAAATCGTGGACACTAACATGCCATAGGAAGAGCTAGACTGTTTGGCTGCACAAGTTCTGAGCCAAACCTTTAAATTGGAGCATGCTAAGAAACCCAAGGACTGTGGGTCTTCTGTAAGCCTGGAGGTTTGGCGGCCCACAGGAAACATCCTCAGTGGCCCTCTTGCACAGAAGGTGGTGACGGATCTGGCACTGGGGTGGGGGGACTTGCCTGGCCAAGCACACAGACACACTGGTTCGTTGATGGCTGGAGTAAAAGCAGCTCCAGAGGAGACAAACTGATGCTGCAGGAGAGACGCAGGCCAGTGTACACAGACTCACACGAGAGGCTTGGAGCTGACTGGTGAGTGGGGATGCTGAGCCACAGACTTCTGCATTTCTGACGGATGGTACTTTTGAATGGCATATTCTGAAACTGGTCTGGCTCAGCAGAGGAGGCATGGTTCTTAGTTTTCGGCTGTTTTTAAAGGGAGCAGGGCTTAATGGCAGAAGGGCTCACGTTCTTGCTCTTTTTCTCACATGCCTGGTATGAAAAAGTTGTTCTCTTGGTAGGGGGGCACTTGTTATAGGACTTTGGAGCTTGGTGCAAGCTTTCTCTCTCTGGGCTTTTTGGCATTTGAACATTCTGGGCTTCTGGCCCTGCTCTCCAGACAGAGAGGAGCACTTGTGCTCCCAGGAGATGTGAAGCCCGCCAGGGGCTTAGGCGCTGCAGAGGACAGAAGCCCACTCCTGGGGGCAGGGTCCCATACAGGGACATGTGCTTCCCTCCGTTCCAGCATCTGGGACACCATGGTCTAGCGTGGCATGGCACGCAGTTCCTGGACCACTCCGTGGAGGCCGAGAACAGTGCACCTCAGATCCTGAAGGAGACAATGGTGACTCTGAAATCCTGAAGTGCACATTCCAGAGAGGATGGAGATCTGTTTGCATGGTTGGCTTACAGACAGATGAGAATATGGGGGACTTCTGGGCATAGTTTGGGCTGATAACTTTAGGGGAGCAAGGGAAGTGCTGGTTCTCTCTGGAGAGGAGGGCTCTGAGCAGGAGTGTCCTCAGTCCCCCTGAGATTGGGACCCTGTAAATAAAAACCTGTTTCTTTCAACACAAATCATTGAGTCACATAATAGCACCAAATGGCTAAAATCCAGTTTGAACAGTTACGACTTTATTAAAATAAATAAAGTATGATTTAAAGGGACTTGACTATGAGTAACAAAAGATGCTCCAATAATCTCTATCACTATATAAAATTAAGTATATGACAGTTGTTATTTTAAAGAAAAACTATAGAGAAAGAAAAAGATCAGTGGCTATCAGGGATTAGGTAGAGGGAGGGAAGTATGAATAGGGAAAACACCAATATTTTTAGGGCAATAAGAGTGTTTTGCAATACTCCACAAAATTGTATATCACAGAGAATGGCTTTTAGTTAATAATAATGGACCAATGCTGGTCCATCATTTTAACAAAATAACAAGCTTGAGCAAAATGTTAATAACAAGGGAATCTATGATTGGAAGAAAGTAGAGGTATATGGGAGATATGTGCTATCTGTTCAATTTTCTATAAGCCTAAAACAGCTCTAAAAATAGTCTATTATTTTTAAAAAGTAGAATATTATGGCAATACAAATGTCCTTAGAAAGATACTCCAGAAAAAAAAGAACAGTTGATGCCTCTCTCGCAAGCTGCACAGAGACATGAGAGAGCCGTGGGGAACTGTGTCTCATCATTTAGGATAACATAGGGCATCCAAAATTTACTTTGCGTGTCTCAGGTGAGTATTTAGGTGAGATAAGCAATTATCTTTCAAATTAGCTGAAACTGAGCTGTCCTAAAAGATCCATGTAAATGCTAACTGTGAAAGATGCTGGAATCAAGAAATACATTGGCTTCAGAAAACCTAAATCTATTAAAAGGTTTCCAATTTTCACACTCCAAACTAAAGGTTGATGATAAAGCTCCCTTGTAACAAGGGTAAATCTGTGTTTGGCATATCTGAGTAGCAACACAATTTGTTCTTTGGAGAATGCATTCGAAATGAGTGAAAATGGATAGTGTTTTAGGAGGAAATGATACCTTCCTTTAGGTAACAACGAAATGAAATATGCTTAAAAAGTGGTGACGGGAAAATGCAGACAACTATACTTGAACAACAATAAAAAAGCACATAAAAAAGAAAAAAATTGGGTATGAGTAGCAATCACTGACATTGACTCTTTCTATATGTCGGTTTATGACAATGTGGTTACTTACGGCCGACATTGGAGAAACAGTCTAACTTGTGTTAACTATATTTTCATGTCTGTTCCTTCATGTGACGTCTCTTTGATTCCTTAAAGTTTAGTAAGGAAACCACAGCTGTCCATCAAACCTCTTTTTCACTTGTTTCTCTTGAAAACACCTTGACACAGCACAAAATTTAGGGAATATAGATAAGAAAAGGGAAGAAAAATACTCTGCCTTATCCCAGTGGAGTTGACATATGCTTCCCCCCACACCTTTTCTGCTACTTGCCAGTTCTTTATCTGTTTCTTTGCTCTTTTCTTGTACCTGTTAGAGCAGGGGAGAAAAATCACTTCTATGAAAATGCCAGCAAAGTCCTAAAACTTGGCTAAGTGGCAAGCTAGGTCCAGACAATGGATCATGACAAATTTCCCTTGGTATCACACGGAGACATTGATAGAGTACAAGAGCACCTTAGAACTTAGACATCGAATATGTCAGAGAAAATCACTGAGATTTCTTAGGAGAAGATAATGTTGGCTGCATCGGGAAAAATGAAAAAAAAATTTGTCAGACAGAAACAATGGCAGGGCACATTTCAGCCACAGAGATCACTGTTCAGAGATGCAGTGTGTAAAGGAAGGGTGGGGATTTCTGAAAAGTCCTTGTGGCGTGACAATAGGTTTCCTGAGGCAGATTGTGGAAAATGAGAAAGGAGAAGGAGTGAACTACAGAACTGGAAAACAGCCTTTTGTGTCATCTAATGAAATTGAACTTCATCCTATAGTGAAAGAATTTCAAGCAAAATGCTAAACAGAGGAAAGGATGTTTTCAATTTGTTTTATAAAAGAAAAACTGAGTTTGAGAATGTACTTGAAACAAAAAAAGTCTGGACTTTGGAGTCATTCTCATATGAGGGGATGGTGTCTTTAATACAAGTTTTTGCAATAAAACTGGAAAGAGGAGACTGGCTTTGACATATATTACTGAGTTGAAATCATTGTTACTATATTTAATCCTCATAATAACTTCTAAGATGTCTTAATTTTAAAAAAGTTTATATTGTCACCTTAAACTTAAAACTGAGACATGAATATAACTTGTGTAAATGCATACAGATCATAAATTTTAAACTTGAAATCTGAGCTACAAACTTCAAGTTCAAAATTCATTATTACACTGTAAAGTGAGAAGCACATGTTTTGGCAACATATTTATTTTTTCTAGCCAACAAATCTAGAATTATTAAATAGTTTTAAAACACACTGATAAAAACAATACACCTTCAGAAGTGTATGCCTGTCACTCCCTCAAGAAAACGAAAGGACTGTTCAGCGACTTCTTGCAAAATGAACACATTTTTAAGCAACATACAGATTGAGAAATAGAACGACACCGTGCCACCTCACCTGCTAGCCCAGTTACCATCCCTTCTTATACTTGTCCCGCTTCCTCAGGAGCCACTGTCTTGACATTTATGGTGATCACTTTGCTGTCTTTTCTTACACTCTTATCACCTAAGTCTCATGGCTATAATATTATGGTTGTATTTTGTTTCAATTTAATGTTAGTAGAATGGGACAATCTGTGTTCTTTTGTATCAGTTTTCTTTGCTTAAGGCTATGTGAGGTTTACCTATGTTGTGATATATATTTGTACTTCATACATTTTCATTTTTAATAAATTTAGTGGTATGACTACAGCATTATTTATTTGTCTGTTCCACTGGTGTTGCATGTGTGTATTTTTTCCCTTTGAGGTTATTGTAGAATAGATTATCATGAACATTCCTATAAATGTCTATTGGTGCACAGGTAATGCATTTGTGTCAAAAATATGCCTAGGAAGGGAATTGCTTATGTAGTGTGCATATATTCAGTTTTGGTGGATAATACTAAAGCACTTTGCAATATGAACATATTTATTTCCCTTATAACAAGTAGCAAAAAGAGGCCCAGTTGCTCCTCATCCTTGATAACATTTGGGATTTTCAGTATTGTCTGTGTTAGCTATTTTGATGGGAAAGCAGAGGTATCTTGTTCTAATTATCACTTCCTGATTACTAGTGAGGCTGAATGCATGTTTATAGTTGTACTGTCTGTTTGGACATTTATTTTTGTAAAGCATCTTTCAAATAACTTGCATGATTTTCTATTCAGTAGTCTGTCCTTTTCATATTGGTTTGCATAAAAAACTACTGGTTGTACAATAGCTTGAATTTTCACTAGTTTTTAATAATCAGAACTTTTAATGTAAAAATCACCAAATTTATTAGTATTTTATACATTATTATTCAATTAGTACTCATCGTGCCCATTTTAAAACACGTCCCCTACTTTAATTTCATTATTATTATCTAAAATGCATATATTTTGACATATACATAAAATTCACCCTAACTGAACTCTTTTAAGTTTAATAAGGGTAGCCAATTGATTCAGTACTGTAGGACACTGTTCTGCATGGCATGGGCCCAGGTCCCACTCGGAGATGCACAGGACCCATGCCCACGGATAGGTTCTCCTGTGGGGGATCAGGCCTGCAATGTTCCTAGGCTGCTGTGAGGCTTGCTTTTGCTAAAACTCTCTCACCCTGAATTGCAGCAAACATTTGCTACAAAGTAACTTCCTAAAATCCATGCTAAAACTCCTATGTATGGAGTGTAACCGGTTCAACCACTTTTGCCTTTTCATTTGCTAATATCCTTCTTCTATGCTGTGATTAGCAGCATTGGCTCCTTTGTTTTCTGTAAAAGTTAACCCCCTAAAGCCAACCTGGGCATATTAAAGGAGGACCTTCATGTAATGTGCCCAGAAAAAAAATAAAGGCCTGTCATGGTGGAGGCCACGGTTTTTTCTCTTCTTGAGAGAGAAACCATACTGTCCCTTTTCCTCCACAGTACTCGGTAGTCCATGTGAATGTCTTGTTTCTCCTCCATAAGGTCGAGAACACTGTGGGCTGGTCGGTGTCTGTCCGAGTCACAGTACCACTAAGTGAGAAGTCTGTACTTTCTCTAATAATTTGTAGGATTCTTTTTTATCAATCAGATACCTACATATGAGTTAATATGTTGCTGAAATGTATTCTTTTTCTCATATCTATTTGCTTATCCTTACACATAAAATATACTGATTAAATTTTTACATTTATAATAAGGGTCAATATCTGGTAAAATAAGTCTCCATAGCTATTTTTCCAGAATTATCTTGGTTATCTTTATTATTTATATTCCTATGTACTTCTATTTTTAGTTTATATATTTTATTGTTTATGGTATTACAGTTGTCTAAATTTCTGTCCCTTTATTGCCTCCACTCAGCCTGTCCCCTGCTCCCAAAGTCTATCCCCATAGCATCGTCCATGTCCATCAGTCATGAGTGTATGTTCTTTGACTAATCCTTCCACCTTCTTTCAACCAGTCCCCACCTACCCTCTTTCCTCATGCAGCTGTCAGCTGACAGGTTTTTGTATGCCTCTGGTTCTATTTTGCTTATTAGTTTATTTTGTTCATCAGATTACATTTATAACTGATATCATATGGTATTTGTCTTTTACCAACTGGCTTATTTTACTTATCAATAGTCTCCAGTTTTATCCATGCTGTTGCAAAAGGTAATAACCTTCTCTTTCACTGCTGTGTAGTATTCCATTGTGTAAATGTACCACAAATTTTCATCCACTTATCTACTGAAGGGCACTTAGGCCATTTCCAAATCTTGGCTTTTGTATATAGTGCTGGTATGAGCTTGGGAGTACATATATTCTTTTAATTCATGTTTCAGGATCCATAGGTTATATTCCTAGAAATGGAATCACTGGGTCCAAAGGAGTTCCGTTTTTAGCTTTTTGAAGAAATGCCATCCTGTTTTCCACAGGGGCTGCACCAATCTGCATTCCCAACAACAGTGCACTAGAGCTCCCTGTTCTCCACACCATGCCAGCACTTGTTGTTGATGTATTGATGATAGCTATGTTGGCAGGTATGACGTGATGTCTCACTGTGGTTTTAATTTGCATTTCTCCAATGGCTAGTGATGTTGAGCATTTTTTAAAATGAGTCTATGGATCATCTATATTTCCTCCTTGGAGAAGTGTCTATTCAAGTCCTTTGCCTACTTCCTATCTTCATGGATGGCTTTATATGGCATGAATCATGTGTGAACCAGTGGTGCAATCTCTTGATTTCCTGATCTGGATGCTCTAGGGATGTCCTTTGTGGGGGTTATGTTGGTTCTGCTGTTGTATTAGGGACATGATTATACTTGGCCCATTCATTGGTGAGGTCTCTCAACTGGCTGGCCGATTGAGAAGCTCAAATCCCACCATATCTTGTATGCCATCATACAGAACAGCACAAAACAGCACAAGCCACATAACCAAAACAAGTAACCCCCCAAAAAAACCAGAAAAATTTATGACAAATAGGCCAATAATAATAAAAATGGAGGGAGAAATAGAATAGTAGAGAAAGATGAAAAAGAATAAGAGAAAGCCAAAGAATAAAAAAGTGATTATGAAAGCAGAAAAGGAAGTGAGCTAATACAAGTAATGAATAAAAAAAGGAAAACATGGAAAAGAGACCAAGAAAGAGGAAGAATAACTAAAATAAAAAAAATAAAAAAGAAGGAAAAGTCGAGTAAGAAAAATAAGAGTAAAATAAAAGATATGAAAGAAAAAATAACTTGTGGGCAAGATGAAAGTCTAGGTAAGCACAGCTCACTTCCTCATATAACCACATCAAAATTATAATAAACTGTAGAATAACCATTACTCAGAACTGTCAGAAATTGAGTTGAATGGAAGTTTAAAAACTAAGAAATTAAAGAAACCGCATCCATCCAGACCGGTAGGAGGGGCAGAGATACGGAATGTGTTGATCCCACATTCCTGTGTGGTGAATAAAAATCCAGGAGAGAGATCTTGAGAGCAAGAAGTCCCAGCCCCACATGAGGACCCTTAACCAAGGGCTCCCATGACAAGAAGATAAGTCCCCATAACTTCTGTCTGCAAAAACCAATGGGGATGGAGTTGGTTTAAGAAACTGATGGATTCCCAAGCAGTTCCTTTTAAAGGTCCCACACGCAGACTTACTGAGATTCGCTACCTCTGACCTCCAGTGCCAGGGAGTAGCTTGAAAGGCACCAGTGCCATACATGGAGAAATTGAAGTGTCTGGCTTCAGGGTGAGAGCTTGGGGGACACCTCCCTCCTTGACAGAGCTGCAGGAAGAGGCCATTGTTCATTTTCTAAGCTGTCCCCCCACAGAGCCACAGAGCTGGTAGGTGGGTACCATATATGAGATTCCATCAACCTGGCTCACACTAATTACCCCACCCTGGAAATCCCCTGAGACTTTGTCCCACTCAAATTATGGGCCCACCCAAGCTGTTAACAGTGACTTTTCCATATAAATGGAAGGTCTTGGTTCAAGCTTCACAACTTTCTAAATCCTTTCAAGCAAGTAACAGCCTCCCTCAGTGATCCTCCAATCCCTGTACCTCTTGCTAAGTGGCCTTAGGCCCAGCATTAGCATCTGCCAGCCTAGATTGACACATTGACTTTACCTGGGAATCTCCAAGCCAAGCACAAGTAGCAGTTTTCTCACGTCGCTTTGTAGCCCATGTAGTCTGGCCTTGGTGGGGACCACACAGGTGGGAGCTGACCTTGGCCTGCACCATGCAGGAAACCCCTGAACCTGTGCACTCAGTGGACAGCTACAGACAACATCAAAGCACTACCACCAGGCCCCATGCACAGCTAATCCTCCACAGAGAGAGGAGGTTGGTGGTCAGTGGTGACAATCAGACATTGCAGCTGACTGGCCTGGGTAAATCCTCCCATTGGCCTGACAACAGCATCCAAGGCTCAACTACAAGAAGAGTGTGTACTTAGCTCACATGAAAGTACCCAGCATGGGTGAGAGGGAAGGCTGTGGCACTGTACCATACAGGATACCTATGACATTAGACCATACTACCAAAACTGGGAGTCATAGCAGCTCTACCTAATTCATAGAAACAAACAGAGACACAGAAACCTGGTCCAAAGTGAGGAGACAAGGAAACATGGTCCAAATGAAAAAACAAATCGAAACACCAGAAAAAGAACTAAACAAATTGGAGATAAGCAATCTATCACATGCAGAGTTCAAAGCACTGGATATAAGGATGCTCAAGGAACTTATCGAGGACCTCAACAGCATAAAAAAGATCCAGGCATAAATGGACACACTAAATTATATAAACAATAATTTGCAGGGAACAACAGTAGAGTGGATGAAGCCAAGAGTCAAATGAATGAATGGGACACAAAGAAGCAAAAAACAACCAAACAGAACAACAAGAAGAAAAGCAACTAAAAAAAAAAAACCTAGGGTGGTATAAGGAGCCTCTTAGAAAACTCAAGTATATCAACATTCAGATCATAGGTGTGTCAGAAGAAGAGAAAGAGCAAGAAGGTGGAAATCTATTTAAAAAAACAATGAAAGAAAACTTCCCTAATTTATGAAGGGAAAAGACATTCAAGTCCAGGAAGTGCAGAACTTCCCAAATAAGACAGATTCAAAGAGTACCACTCCAAGGCACACCATAGTCAAAAAGCCAAATATTAAAGGTAAAGAGAGCATCTTAAAAGCAGCAAGCAAAAAGCAGCTAGTTATAACTATAAGGAAGTTCCCATAAAACTGTCAGCTGATTTCTCAAAAGTAACTTTGTGATCTAGAAGGGATTAGCAAAAAAAAAATCATTCAAAATCATGAAAAGCAGGGACATGCAGAGAATGTCCTAGCAAAGCTGTCTACCTAGCAAAGCTGTCATTTGGAATAGAAGGGCAGATAAAGAGATTCCTAGGCAAGAAAAAACTAAGGAAATATATTTCCAAACTATTATTAGACAAAATGTTAAAGGGACTTATTTAAGAAAATAAGATAAAAACTATGAAGAATAAAATGGCAATAAATACATTTCTATCAACAATTGAATCTAAAAAACAAACTAAGGAATTGAGAGCAGAAACAGAATAATGGACATGGGAGAGCATTTTGATGATTGCCAGATGGGAGGAAGGTTTATGACAATGATGAAGTGAGGGGATTAAGAAGTACAAATAGGTGGTTTCAGAATAGCCATGGGGATGTAAAGTACAATGCAGGAAGTGGGGTAGTCAAAGAATTTATATGCGTGACACATGACACATGGACATGAACAATAGTGTGGGGATTGCCCAAGGGAGTGGGGGATGCTGGGTGGAAGGGTTCAAAGGGGGAACAATGGAGACAACTATAATAGCATAATCAATAAAATGTAATATAAAAAAGAGTGAGATTGGACAAACTTGTTTCTAGTCTTATGTCTAGGTAAACATTTCTGTCTTTCAATATTTGCATGATGCTAGTTGTGTTTCTTTAAATTTTATAAATGCCTTTTATCAGTTTGAGGAAATTTCCTTCAATTACCAGTGTGTGACATATTTTATTATCAGGAATAGATGCTGTTTTTATGTTAATTGCTTTTTCTGTGCTAATTGAATTGACTTATATGAGTGTTATTTTTTGTTTGTAAACACGGTGAATTGTACTAATTGATTTTCAAATGTAAATTGACCCACATCTTGAGAGAAATGTCATTAGACTGTGATATATTACCCTTGTTATATACTATTAGATTCAATTTTTAAAACCTGAGTTTAAAATTTCTGCATTTATAATCATGAAGATTATTTATTAGAGACATTCTTCTTTTCAAATATAAGCGTATGGTGATATAAATTTCTTCCCTGGTGCTGCATTGAAAGCATATCACAGATTTTTAGAAATCAACTTTTAATTAATTCAACTAAAAACATTTTTCTATTTATTTAGTTTGTGTTTTCCTTCACCCATGGGTTATCTTTAAAGTGATTTATTTAACTTCTAATTATTTGAAGAATTTCAAGTAAAAATTTAGTTATTGATTTTTAAATTCAATTTCATTATATTAAGAAAACATATTTTGTTATAGTTGAATCTATGACAGTGAGAACTGTTTTGTGCCCAGAATGTGGACTATCTTGCTAAATCTTCCTTATTCAATGAAAATAATTTATATATTCTTCTGTTGTCTGTTGTGTGAACTCTTCTTTAAATGTAAATTAAGGTGTAATTCAATAGTATTTTTGAAGTCTACCTGTACTAATTTTCTGTCTATTATTAATTATTGAAAAGGGGTACTGAGTTAATTATAATCCTGAATTTGTCTATTTCTCCTTAAATTTCAATGCATTTTTACTACATGTTCTTTGATTGCATTATCAGATATATTTGTGACATATTTTTTATGAGTACTTTGTGATGATGAATACTTTTGATGAATACTTTGATGAATACTTTTGTGACATACTCTGTTTTTATGTTGACCCAATCTCCAAAGATATTCTTTCTTCTGAAATTTATTTTTTCTGGATTTAATACAGCTATCCCAGGTCTTTTTGTTTTTGAAAAGTGCAAAAATAATATTTCTCCATTCTCTTTACTTTATAAACTTGAGTGCTTTTAAACAAACAAACAAACAAATAATGCTTCTTCTGAGAAGCATTTGATTTGGTCTGGATCTTACCCAATGTGACAATATTTTTCTTTTACTCGGGGTATGTAGATTATTAATGTAATGTTATTGGTGATATGGCTAAATTATAATCTATCAGCTTGCTATTTACTTTTATTTGTCCATCTGTCCCTTGTTCCTTTTTTCCAATTTTTATGCCTTCTTTTGGATTAATTGAGTATATTTTTATGACTACACTTGATCTCTCCAGTTGTATTATTAGGCAGTAATTTTGGATAGTTGCTTCAGAGTTTGTTTACTCATTTAGCTTACCACAGATTCCCCTAAAGAGGTGTTATAACACAGGATACATAATCCCTTGCAGTAAATACATGTTCGTTTCTATTATCCTAGACTTTGTGTGTTCATTGTCATAAATTTCACATTTACCGTTGTCAGAATCTCTAGATTATAATCTTACGATTGTTGATAAAATGAATTATCTTGTCAAAGAATTTAAATAATAAGAAAACATATTTACTATATAGAAAATACCATTTTTTGTATTTCTTATGTTTTTGTAGAGATCTTCATTTCTATCAGGTATCACTTTTTTTTTTTGCCTGAAGTACTTCCTGTGATTTTTCGTAATGTACCTTTTCCATTTATAAAGTATTTCTGCTTTTGTGGGTCTTAAATATTCTTATTTCACTTGTGTTTTTGAAACTGACAACTTATCAGTTGTAGAATTCTAGGTTGACAGTCTTTTTTTCAGTACATAAAAGAGTTGCTTCATTGTGTTTTACTTATTATTTTGCATAAGAAATCACACTTTCTACTTATTTTTCTACTGTAAAACATCTGTGTTCTTCTTTTTCATTATGTCAACCAATTTTGAGCACTTTTATTATGATATGCTGTGCTAAAGTCATCTACATTTTTTTGGATCTTGAGTTTCATTGAAGAAAGTGTTCTTTCTCTTTACTTCTATTACCTTTACTAATATGTTTAAAATAAAAATATACATATTAGACTTCTTAGAGTTACCATGTCACTTATTAATGTTATACTTGTTGTTTTTAAAATTTCTCTTTTTTCTGTGTTTCACTTTGGATTGTTCATATTGTAATGTCTTCAAGTTTACTCAAGTTTTTTTTCTTCTATGTCTCATCTGCTTCTAACACATTCCTGAAAATTTTTCATCTCACATATTCTAGTTTTCATCTTTAGCAATTCAATTTTTATCTTTCTTTAGTTCTTACTCAAATGTTTGATAATAGGAAATTAAGTCATAATAAGTTTTCTAAATAACTTATCTGCTAATTATAATAGTCTAGATCTGTGCAGAAAAAGTCTGGCCATTATTAATATAACAAAAACACTTTTCAGGACATCACTGTAACCCAGCAGTCAAGGAGAGCAGATTGGAATGTGCTTGTGTGAACAATGACAACTTCACTATAGTAGTTTTGGGGGTGGTAGATGCTGTTGAGTGAACATGCGTACTGTGTGACTGCTGCATTCAAAGTGAGTGAACGAGTAGAGCAATGAGCCTGCATCAAATTTTGCATTAAGCTTAAACATTCCTCCACGGAAACTATTCAGATGATTCAGAAGGAGACAGCTATGGGCAACTGGAGATTGGCAGCTTCAACATGACAATGTGCCTGTTCAGCATCACATTTCATATAGAGATTTTTGGCAAAATGTCAAATCATCCAGGTGACTCAGCCACCCTACAGCCCAGATTTGATGCCCTGTGACTTCTGGCTTTTCCTAGACTAAACTCATCTTTGAAGTGGAAGACATTTCAGACTGTCAATGAGATTCAGGAAAATATGCTGGGGAAGCTAATAGCTGTTGGGAGAATCGCGTGAGGTCTCAAGGTACCTACTTTGAAGGGGACTGAGGTGTCATTGTCCTATGTACAATGTTTCTTGTATCTTCTTCAGTAAATGTCTCTGTTTTTCATTTTACATGGATACATACATTTTGGACAGACCTCGTATATCACTTCTGGGTCAGTTTCATTAAATTGACTTTTCTTATTATTATATGGAGTGTTCACTTTTTTCTTATATGACTATTAATTTTTAACTAGATATAATATATTGTGGTTTTACCTTGTTAGGGGCTGAATAGTTTCAATTTCTCTAAAAATTGTTGACTACTTGTCTTGGACATGGTTAACTTACTTGGAAATGGTATGCTTGTCTTAGGTCTTGCTTTTAAGGTAGAACCAAAAAAAGAGTTCTCAGTTTAGGAATAATTCCCTACTACTTGGGTAAGGATCTCCTGTCTACTCTATGCAATGCTATATGAAAAACTATATTTTCTAGTTGGAAATAGGCACTTATTCTGGCTCTTTAAAACCTATGGGCCTATTTCTCTCTCCTTTTTGTAGGTCATTCCTTTCCAGGCTTTGTATAGTTTTCTCAAAGACAAGCAATAATCAATTCACAGAGTTGGGAGACTTCCTGGAGGTCTCCAGAGTTCTCTCTCTCTTTTGTAAAGATTTCATTTATTTATTTATTTATTTTTAGACAGAGAGAAAGGGAGGGAGAAAAAGGGAAAGACACATCAACATGTAGTTGCCCCTTTTGTGCTCCCTACTGGGGACTTGGCCCACAATCTAGACAAGCGCCCTGACTGGGAATGAAACCAGTGACTCTTTGGTTCACAGGCTGGCACTCAATCCACTGAGCCACAGCAGCAAAGTAGAGTTGTCTCATTAAAACTGTTCTGTAAAGTCCAGCTTCCATGGTTTTACTATCCTCTCACTTTCCTCAGCCTAGATACTATTATTTACAGGCATTGTTGAGTTCATCTTATTTGTTTTCTTTCTCTCAGTAACCACTTACCTTTCTTGCCTGTCTGGTGTTTTAAAAATCATTTAAATACTGCATTTATTTTCTTGTTATTCCTTTTATTGGCTTTTGTTGTCTCATGAGGAAGATAAGTTTACTCTCTATAGCCCCATCTTGGTTGGAAGCAGACATATCTTGAAAATTTCAGTGAATTAGAAGATAAATGAAAACTAGATTAAAATAAGAACAAGCCCTGGCTAGTGTGGTTCAGTGGATTGTGCACCACACTCCAAACCAAAAGGGTTGCTGGTTTCAATTCCCAGTCATGGCAAATGCCTGGGTTGTGGGCCAGGACCCCAGATGAGAACTCGTGAGAGGCAACCACACATTGATGTTCTTGCTCTCTCTCTTTCTCCCTCCCTTCCCTGCTCTCTAAAAATTAAAAAAAAACAAAAGGTATTGATTAATATGTATGATCCTCATGATTTATCTAATGGACTCATAATGTTATTTTTCGCTTCTTATCTTACCAAGTTCCTTGGCATTCTCCTATTTGTACCTCACGACTTTTCATATTACAAAATTTATCTTTCTCCTCACAAACTAGAATATTTCAGATCCACTTGACTTTGTAGCTCCTTTCCCCTCAACCTCAGATATTCTTTTGTTTTATCTGTCTGAGAAGTTCATATTTGTCCTTCGTACCTCTCTTCAAACATGTTCTTCTTTGTGATGTTTCATTTCACCCTATACAAAGACCCAGGAACATGTTCCTATATTTTTATATTATGTAAATTACCATATGTAATATAGTTGTTTGCCTCTCTTCTTATTCGATTTTATTTTTTCAATTGCAAGGTGTCATGTGTTTTTTTTCCTCCAAATTCATAATGGATGTCAAGAACATTATTGGTTCCAAATAAATGTTTCTTGAATACATAAATGTTTAATCTCCTGGTAGAAGAATCGTGGAAATATCTGAATTAAAATGTGTCAAAATATAAACTAAAAATATATTTTAAGACATTTGTAATAAAAATGATTCTTAAGAATGTAAAAATTGTCCTGTGGTACAACGGACTACAAATGAGTATTTTTCAACTCATGTGGACAGGCAGGGAAAGCTTATTCTGAGAAACAGAAAAATAAGAATTTAATATGGGACCTCATAGGGAAATGTGATATTATGGGGCTCCAGATAGAAAACTGAGAAACTAAGAACACAACTCTTAATTTTCTTGTTTGATCTTGCCAATTTTCTTCTTTTAAGTTCTGTACAATATTTTGTTGAATCATAGTCAAACTTCTTATTGTTCAAATATACTGATGAACTATATTCCTTGAAACCAAAAGAACATTAACTTAGATCATACGTGGTGTGTTGTGCTTTCTAAGGAGGCTCAGCTTACTTTGGGTTGTATTTTAATCACACTTCCCCTAGACCTTAACTAAAATTAATATGAATTTTAATACAAAACTTTTATTTCAAGAATCTTATGATGATTATTGAGCACTCAGTGCTCAAGAAGTACATATATCTGAGAAGTACATAGAAACTTTTTCTTGATAGGATAAACTAAGTAACTTTGAATTTTTTATTTTTTTGAGGAAAAAACTGAATTCCTAGCAGGGACAAAGTCCTAATGTTATTCTGGTAAAGTTCAAATGTTCAAATCAGTTGTATTTTATGGATATGTTTCTCATTCTCAGACTTCTTACTCTCTAAACAGTGTTCTCAGAATGCAGCACACAAATTCACCAACTCAGGGCAACATTACAGAATGAAGTTACAAAATGCAAATCTTTTTCTTAATCACAAGGTTAACTAGATCAGTTTTAAATGTGGGATCAAGACTGCACTTTTCACAAGTGTCACAGCTGAGTATTAGGCTTTTTTGCTATAGAGTAGGTCTATAGACATTTTATTAATTCTTATGTATAAGATGTTTACTTTAAAATCCATGCATTATTTTTATTTTTATCCTTTATAGAACTAGATCTATGTTTTCTTAAAAAATATTTTTCTACCCCTGGGTGGTGTGGCTCACTGGATTGAGTGCTGGTCAGAGAACCAAAGGGTCACCAATTCTATTTCCAGTCAGGGCACATGCCTGGGTTGTGGGCCAGGTCCCCAAGAAGGGGCACGTGAAAGACAACCAAACATTGATGTTTCTCTCCCTTTCTTTCTCCCACTCTTCCCCTCTATAAAAATAAATAAAGAAAGTGTTTAAAGAAAAAATATTTTTTGTAATAAGTGTTTTAGAAAGTAGTAATATTAGTGTTATAATACCTTCAACATTGATACATATTTCTTTTTTTTAAGATTTTATTTATTTATCATTAGAGGGGAAGGAAAGGAGAGAAGGAGAGAAATATCAATGTATGGTTGCCTCTCGTGTGTCCCCTGCTGGGAACTGGCCTGCAATCCAGGCATGTGCCCTGACTGGGAATAGAACCACGATCTTTTGGTTCGCAGGCCTGCACTCAATCCACTGAGCTACACCAGCCCGGGCTGATACATATTTTTGAATAAAAAGATGTGTCCCTCAAAATTACCTTTATGTTCAGTACAAATTTTATGCAAAACCTGGCTCCCTGTCTTTCTGCAGAGATTTTGTAGCTATGTCCTTGATATTCAGAATATGTCTTCTTGACTATTATTATTTGTATACCTCTCTATTACATAGTTGGTTTACTATTTGCATCAGAATCAAATGGAGGGTGCTAAAAGAGTATGTTTAGTTGAGTCTCATAAATAAAAACCATTTGGGCTGAAGCTTTGGATTTTTATAAAAAGTAACATAGTTTATATTTACACATGCAGAGTTTGAGAATCCATGATGTGAAGAATATAACTACAAAATATATTATTTTACAATTTTCCATATTAATATTTTCTACTTTCAATTTCTAATATTTACTTTGTTAATTCTATCTGAGTACAACTTGAATTGATCGAATAACATTCACTTGAAGGAATTCAATCAAGTATATGGTATAAGGATGGTTAAACTAAAATGAATAAATTTAATAAGCTACAACAGAGCACTTAATTTCCTTAGAGTGAATTCCTAGACTTGAATAGGTCCTATAAAGTTTTCTCAAATAAGAAGTACCATCCAATGCACTTGACCTTTAATAATCAAACTATATCCAGTAAAATTTCCCAGAGGCTGAGTTTTATTCTCCTTAACCAAGGAAAATGTCCATTTTATTCAAAGCAAATAAAATTGAACAAATCTTAAAACCAACGCATGCTACGAGCGATCTTAACTATAAGAAAATAGTACTATAATGAATTTTCAAAAATAGGAACAATTTTCCACACTTCACAATAGGCGAATGAGAAATAGTTACATTAGCAGTCTCACAGGCATGAAACAGTTCATTATACACACCTGCCAACAGCTACATTAAACATTTAATAAGACCTTACCCTTACAAGTGATAAATGAGAACATTTTAACATTTCCTTTTATCTGTGATTATTTTTGTCTTACTTGCTAAGTCATAAAAAAGAAGAGAAAAAATAAAGTTGCTATGTTTTTAATTATTAAGACAACATTATTAGTGAAGACTGGAAATAATTTTACCATCCTTTCAAATATATGTCTTTTATAAACCACCATAAGTGATTACATATATGCAATATACATTTTAATTAGGTTTAAAGATACTTCATATTGATTATTTTTAATGAAAATGTATACAAAAATTTGTTTTTTGTTTAAAATACACATTTTATTTTTATTCCCGGGAAATAAAATTAAGTCAAAATCTATTAGAGCATTAAGTTAAAAAAAGTTTACCATGGATATGAGCTAAATTCTAAATATCCTTTTCTCTTTCCAATCAAATCAATACAGTGCAAAATTTAACGATTGAATGTTAATAATAACTCTACTTTCTTGGGTTCAATTCCTATGCGTCTTACACTTAGACACATCATTCATCTCCCTGAAAAGGAATCAGAAGAAGAGCTAACAAGCTAAGCAGAGAAGGGCCAATGACTCATTTCTCTGGCAATAAAAGAAAAAAACATGGAAAAATGTATAAAAGAGATACCTCAGCCTCTTCATATTTCTTTTCAATGCGTGATGGCTTTGTTGTAGCAAAAGAGAATGCTAAGTACCCAATGCTTAATTTTAATGAGAACTATGTGGTCAAACATACTTAAATCTTTCTACATAATGGTACACTAAGTGCTCTAGCAGTATTGAAAAATAACTTTAATTTTCATAAATTCAAGAGACAAGTTTCTTTAGGTCAATCACAGATAATTTCCCTTGTCCCACTCACATGTAAGAACTGAATATGATTCTGAATGATCTATTAAGAATACATTACTTTCTTGTTCCTAAACTAGCTGCTTGTAGAAAATTATTCTTTTAATCTCCCTAAGAATTGTGAACTAAGGTTTTGATACTCCTCATGGAAGCTGAAAGACTATTTCCTAGGATTAAGAAGTATAACAGTCACATATTTTTGGCGACAATGGAATATAATCCCCTTTCTTCTCTAACCACACATGCTATCTGCTTTGATACAGTAGACCTCTATTATATTATAACAAATTTACATTATGGTAATCCTAGATTAGAATAGATATCACTTCACTACCAAATACTATTTATCATCCCAAAAACTCAACTAGATACTCCAGTCTCAATGAGTCTACAATCACTAAATCATATAGCACAGAGGTCAGCAGATTATAGTTCATGGATCAAAATTTGCTGGTGCTGTTTCCTCAAAATAAAATTATATTCAATGCAGCCACACTTATTTATTTGTGTATAATTTATGGATATTTTATCCCTATAAACAGCAGATTTGAGTAGTTGTAAATAGATCATCTGGCTGGGGGTAAAATATAAAATGTTTACCCTATCTGGCTCCTTATGTAACAGAAAAAAGTTTTTCAAATGCTGACATAGAATATTTTCTGCCTATAATGTAATATCTCCAATAGTCACATCTCATTTCTCAGGCATAGTTCTGTAAAAATATAAAACCATGTGGACGAGTGTGAGATTAGTGGAGTGAAATCACTAATGATCTCAATAATAATCACTTATTGAGATGGAGAGAGGAGCCTTAATTTAGACTACTTAGCTTTTCCAGACCCCTTTGTAACTCCTGAATACACACATAAAACATTCATAGAACTAACTTTCTATTCTAGCCCTCTACTTACATGTTCCATAGGCAACTCACAATCACTAAGCTACTTATTTCCTTTAATATTTTCTTTTTATTTACACCCTAGTTCTATGAGAAGCACCATCATCCACAATAATCTTGCTCAAGCCATAATACTGGTTATCATCCTTGGCTCCTGCCCACCTTATTCCTTACATACAATTTTGGCATGAAAATGCCCTGTCAGTGATACATCTTTAAAATTTCTACACTATTAATTTCATTTTTTGTCTACTTCTTCTACTGTCATGGCCCTGGATAGGCCTTTGATATTTCACCTCTGAGTTTCATCAAAGTCTCATAAATTACCCTCCTGCTTTGAGTTTTTTCTCCTCAATTCATTTTTTCACTGATGCAAATATTGGTTGTTTAAAATGGAAATGATATTATCATGATTCTATGTAAATTAGTTTAGTGGGTACCCCTACTCTGTAAAATATAATTCAAACCCCTTAATAGGATACATAAAATCCTTCATTATTTTACTTCTACCTTGTTCTCCATCCTTATTTCTTGTCAAGCCTTACTTTGCAAACTTAGACTTGTTTTACATATACTGGCTTGTGGAACCATATGCTTAAAAAGACCCATGAAAACTTAAAGGCCAAAATCTTATTTTATTTCTGAGATAATGGGATCCATATATTGATTTGCATTTCTTGAGCATTGTAACATAGCATATATAACACTAATCTGGGAGGTCTCATCTATATCACTTAAGAACTATATTTTTGTTTTTATTATCTTGAATAACATCTTGAATTTTGCCCAAAATTATGAAGATAATACAATCCCTTTTACTTTTATTCAGACAAATACTTAAATTTCAAGATTAGGAAAGAACAAGAAGGAGATAAACTGTATATGTGATAAAAAATCATGGTAACTTTAACTGACAAGAAGAAAATGATTTATGTTCAAAAGGAGATGGCACATTTGAAACAAGTAGAAGTAATTTATGAGGTGGTGAACACAATATGATATACAGATGCTGTGTTATAGAGTTGTATGCCTGAAACCTCCATGGTTTTATTAACCAATATCACACCAATAAATTCAGGAAGGAAGGAAGGAAGGAAGGAAGGAAGGAAGGAAGGAAGGAAGGAAGGAAGGAAGGAAGGAAGGAAGGAAGGAGAAGAAAGAAGAAAGAAAGAGATAAAGAGGAAGGGAAGGAGGAAGAAAGAAGTAATTTGTAGTACTATACAATATTAGAATTATAAATGATCTCAATGGAAATGTAGTTTAATTTCATTTTTAGAGAACTGAAAAGTGATTACTGAAATGTTAGATTTAAATAAGGCCTCAACGATTTACTAGCATAAGACTTATACCTCAAGCTCTCCGTGTTTTTTTCAAAAGTCTGGAGTTGGGTACACTTAAGAAGTTTAGGTAGGAGTTGAAACTGCAAAGATGTATTTGAATGTAGCCTAAGAATTTGAGGTGTGGTAATGGGTGGGAGTCCTCATTAAATAAGTAGGAAGAGAGTGGATTTGAAAATTTTCATTGTTTATTTGAATTCTTTAAGGCCACTTTAGTTCTGATTATATCTTCTTATTGATTTTCTGAACAACTGTTTGAGGGAAAGAACAATAACATAGAAAAAAAAATCAAGTGAAGGCTACTGCAGGGGTATATAGAGAGAAGAGAAGTCTTTGATGAGTGAAGGTTGGAGAACGGTGTCAGTGTTGAAGATGGCAACATGGAAAGAAATCAAGAAATGTAATTTTTTCTGATGAGCAAATTAACCATGGATTTAAAGACCAGAATAAAATCTACTGAGGAGTGGGATAACTAATTGCAATATTAATTAGTTCTTGTCAAAGAAGAGCTCTTAAAAACACCCTTTGCCTGAAAACAGTGACAGAATTTTAATTTATAAGATTAAGAGAACATAGCTACTAAATTGGAAATCTGTTATACTTAAAATCTTTATTCTCACTAAGATTACCTCATATTTTCATTAAATGCTTTATTTTTATATATTATTTATATTAGTATTATATAATATATATTTTTCCAACATATTAAAAAAATTTTAATTGTTGTTCAAGCACAGTTTTCTGTCCTTTACTCCCATCCCATCCCACCCACCCGGCTGTCCCCCCTCCCTCCCATCTCCACATCCCCTAGTTGCCGTCCATGTGTCCTTTTGTTCCTCTGAATCCTTCCCATTTTCCCCTGAATTTCCCTGTCCTCTCCCTCTGGACACAGTCAGCCTGTTCTCTGTTTCGGTGTCTTTGGTTATATTTTGCTTATTTGATTGTTTTGTTGTTTAGGTTCTCATTAAAGGTGAGATCATGTTTTAAAGTTGGAATACTATTTTAAAAGCAATAGTCTTTGGTTTTAGCACTTGTGGAGAACCTTGAAATGAATCCGCTCCTTGGGAACAGTGAATATATTACCAAACAGTGCCAGAACAAATTAACCCTTCATAAAAATATATTGACCTAAGAAATAAGAAACATGAAACAAGGCCCCCAGAAAACTGATGCTGTTTGTTCTGGACTCCGCTTTTTCAGAAGTCACCGAAACCATGACTGTAACCAACCAATTCCATCTTGTCATCGTTATTGGGAAAAAATAAGACAATATG
Source organism: Artibeus jamaicensis (assembly GCF_021234435.1). Classification (NCBI taxonomy): domain Eukaryota; kingdom Metazoa; phylum Chordata; class Mammalia; order Chiroptera; family Phyllostomidae; genus Artibeus; species Artibeus jamaicensis. The sequence goes on along the minus strand of NW_026521823.1, from coordinate 11,615,382 downwards.
TTTTGAAAGTGTTACTAAATTGGAAACTGTATCTGAACCCAATTCTGAACTATGAGAATTATATAGAATAAGTAAGAATAGCTAACTGAAATGTAATTTAGTTAATGCAATATCTTAGGTGGTTAAAAGGTAGATGAAGTTAACATAATATTAAATAAAATACAGAACAGTCGCAAATGACCGTAGCGGCTTTTAAGAATAAGAAACCCATAAAACCAAGGTTGTTGCAAAAATCTAGTAATTGTCACTACCTGTGTTTTCTTGTGCAGCTGCAGCCCTGAGACCGTGATTTACGGAGCTCCTTTTCAGAGGAGAAAGACTGAATTCTTTTGGTGATCAAATGCCACTCATGTCAAATTAAAAATTAAACCTGAAGTACATAGATGGTACATATTATTAGTTTATGATTGTAAAGCTGTTCATCTAACAGTGGAATTAAGGGTTATAAAACATTTTTGAACAGAGAAATGCTGTTCGAATTTATTATTGTGAATTTTCATAATATCCTTACAAATATTATTTTGAATGGAAAGCCACAATAAATCTATTTTATGTTTTCTCAATAAAGCTGTAATTCTAGCACTAAATGCAAAATATGCATAGTAGAATACATTGGAAATAAACCGATGGCATTTTTCTTGCTGTGTACATGATTACATCCATTCTAAATCCCTGTGTATCACTTTTTACTGTGCCATGGAACTGAGAAGCAAATTATTTGGCTGAATAAAAAGGAGCAAGCACAAAGCAACAGCTTAACTGTAAAATGGTTTGGCAGCAAAATGCAGTTTGACAATTTGTTATAGTCAGATCATTAGGTTAATATAAAGTTGTATGAGGGGGATGGCTAAGGGGAGGTTTACTTGTATGTGTATACAAATATTGAAAAGCAATTTGCACCATGCACACATCCTCACCCTAGACAGCCGCTGAACACGTTTACAATCCACTAGGAAAACCTGATGTACATTTTATTGCAGAATTGAGTAGAAGAGGTGTTAGTGCAGTCAGGAGTGGAAAGACTGCAGGATCGAAAGCTACTAGTTAAACTTGAATAGACAACATCAGCCGGTCTGTTAAATATTTATATGAACTTGTGTAATATTTCAACAGTATTTTTGAAGCAAAAGATCTCACTAGCATTTGAATTCCAAAAAGATGTTTGGTTTTTTCCCCAGCACATTTTTATGGCTCTTCTCCTTTCTTACCACATTTTAAAGAACTGCTTGGAAATTATTAGAATTAATCGTACATTTTCTGTTTCATTATATTTCTAAGATTATATTTATTGACCAAATCTTAACTCTGAATGAACATATGGCAGATGAGTTTGCCTCTAAAAATTTCTATATAGATATATGACATAATAAGCAAAGAAAATATATAAAAGATTAAATATGGCTGAAAGAGCATGCTTTTGTTATTACTTTCAGAAATCTCATTAAATGGTTCTATATTTGACATCATTTTTGGTCTTATATCTTTCAAATATCTCCATCCTCTTTCATGCTCTATATTTGCCCACTCTTGATTCTTCATTTTTAATTTATATTTGTACTTTGACCTCATATTAAGTTTTAGGTACAGTCTACCTCTGTACCATTTATCCAAACTTTTAGGGAGAGTAGTATATACTTGTTCATGTCCCTTTCTTACTTTGCAGTAACTCTTCTGCCAATGACACCGGGTTTTCACCAGTTTGTTTGCCAGTGACATCCTAGTGAAAAACCTGGGATTTTTTGGTGTCCTCTTCTGCCTCAGCTGATGCTCACTTAATAAAAGCTCTACTCGCATAGCTATTATGTTGCCACACTATGCTCAGTCTCCTACAACTTCTCTGATTAATCCCTTATTTTATCTTGATCAGATCTTTACTTCCATAACACATTAAATAATGCTATTATATATGTTTAAATTTTTTAACTCACTACTCTTCTTATGCTATATATTTTTCTCACATTTTTCTACCCATTCTCATTGGTGTCAACTACTACCTATACTCAGCTGATTCCTCGTTTCAGTATTCAAGCTCACGACCATTTACTGAACCACAGGCAGGTAGACCTGATTCGCTTCTGGATGTCGCTATCTGGATTTTCTATTGGAACCGTGTAATCAATATTTAGAAACTTAATGTTCATCTTTCTTCTTAACTAGTTTCTACTCTGCATCTTGATAAATACTCTCATTAATTCAGTCACCCAGGGGAGAAACTGACACTTAGGACTCTTTCCACTATTATATTCACAGAATTAAATCAGTCTCCAAAATATTTCAAATTCACAACATCTTTATGGCTCTGTTAATGCCCTAGACCAGGGTACTTATTTTCCGTAATTGAGTGACAACAAAAGTCTCTTAATTTTCTTTGTTGCCACATTACTGTTTTCACCAAATAGATTTTCTCCACAACTGCCAAAATAAACACCTTGAAAACAAACGTGGTTCTGGCACATCCCAGGTAAAACTCTGCAAGTATTCCTTATCTTATCTAGTATAAACACTGAGTTCCTTAACTGTCAGAACTTCCCTTCAAACTGTGCATTCCTACACCTGCCTCTATTGTCAACCTCATCTCACCACACGTGGTCTTGAAGTCTGATCAACTCCCTGTGCTATTTTTAATATATATTTTTAATTTGATTTATTTATCTTTAGAAGGGAAGGGAAGGAGAGAAGGAGAGAAATATCAATGTATGGTTGCTTCTGGTGCATCCTCTGCTGGGAACTGGCCTGCAACCCAGGCATGTGCCCTGACGGGGAATTGAACCATGATCTTTTGGTTCGCGGGCCTGTGCTTAATCCACTGAGCTACACAGGGCTTTCCCTGTGCTATTTTTAAAATCTATTAGTATTTTTAAGGCTATTTTCTCACTCGACACCTCCCAAATTTGTGTCACGAATAACTGTTCATTTATAACTCAAAGGCATACCGTCTCCAAAACTAGTCTAACATACCCACTGTTATGATAACACAATCTATTATCTATGGCAATAGAGACGTGATAAGTGAATGGGTTTTCAGCATATCTCTGAGTTTTACAGAGAGTGGACACGACCAGAAGTCCATGTACAGGGAATATCAATGACCAAGGACACACTGTTGTAGTTTTAAATGCAACAGTGTTGTTCGTACATGGCCAAGCCAGTGCCACCTGGTCCTCAGTTCAGATTGGCTTCCATCCTCCTGCTTATGGTATCACTGTCAAGCACCAGTTTGGTCAAACTCTACCCAAACAAAACAACAACAATAAAAATATTAGCAAGATCTCCGAGTGAATTAACAATCCTTACATTTGACTGCTGTTACACATAGTGAAACAAATCTAGTGTCTGTTGAAGGTGCTGATTCAGACTCTTGCTAAGTTAATTGCTGATGCCTTGTTGTAATCACCAGATTTTATTTCTATGGCAAACATAAAGAGATCTTTCTATGCAAAATGTTTGTGACAAGGGGGCTTCTTTTAAATATTTAGAGAGAATAGCTATTTTTTAAATCCTCACCTGAGGATATGTTTATTGATTCCAGAGAGAGAGGAAGGAAAAGAGAGAGAAACATTAACTGGTTGCCTTCCATAGGTACCCCAACCAAAAATCGAATCTTCAACCTAAGTAAATTCCCCTAGTGGGGATCAAACCTGAAAACTTTAGGGGTATGTGATGATGCTCCAACAATCCCAGACACACCTGGCCAGGGCAAGTAGAGCTGTTTTTAATTAATGTGCTCAACGGTTCAATATGATAAACAAATAGTATCTGATAAAAATGTTTTTTGTTTCAATTAGTTTTAATAGCAGTGCTAAGAAGAATGAGGTTCTTCTGTACTTTTTTTCACAAAAAATATGTGAGAAGATGACAACATTATAGAAATCAAATTTTTTGCTACCACAACAACTATTACAGAGAATACAGAGAAAGTGTGACCATAAACCAAAACAAAACATCTATTTAGAAATAGATAGTTCTCTAAGCCAAATTGGTTAAAATTATTTTATGAAACAGTATTGTTTCCCCAAAAGCAAGTGTAGTCATTGAATTCACAATGTTTGCTAATTTCTATTATAGAGCACATCAGGAATAAGTGTTATGATTTAGAGATCAGATATTAAACAAATGTCATTTCTCTAAGATTTAATATATGAACTTAAAAAGTTTAAATAACAACTGTTGCAGGGTCTTTTGTTGTTGTTTTATTTTTGCAGTACAAAAAGGTTTATCTCAAGAGAAGATGACCTTAAATTAGTTAGTTGTATTCTTACACACAAAAAAAATATGATGAAAGAAAACTCCAGAACTTTTATATCTTTTTGTTGTAATTTGTTGAGGCATTTTAAAAGTGCATTTTCTTGGCTTTAAAATCAAGCAAAATATTATCATCTATATTTAGTTTAATAAGACAATTACACATCAAGTACAAGTTTTTTTGAATTACAGTGTTAAAGAGAATTAAGTCAGTTTTTCATCTTACTGCTATGTATTAGAAAAGATTAATTAAATGTTATGATGAAATTACATGGAATAGAATAAAAAGATGATATTGTGTACTCTTTGAGCAAATTAATTTCAGTTGTTGAAGTAAAATGAAAATTTAAGTAATGGATTTCATTGACACTCTATGCTTCCAAGATTCTAGCACTCAGAAACATTAAACTATTTGTATAAATCACTCCTTATTGAGGGGCAGAATGGTATTTAAGAATGAAAACATCCTCCTGTCTTATGCTGAGCTTGATGCATGAAGATGATAAAGAACATTGGTATATCTCCTTTAATTTCATATAGGTATTTACTATTTTATTTCTCTAGTCAACAGAACATATATCAATTACTTCTACTTAAGCTCCAAAAAAGGAATCCTATAACTTGGAAATACACTAAGCATTATTGATAAAAACAATAATTTAACAAGAAATCTGTTTTCATGCTACATTTTCAGTCTGTAAAAAATCATTTGTTTTCTGACCTACCTCTTTTTTTCTCTCTCTTAGCAGCTGACACTATCATCTGGGAAGTTTTTTCAGACTTTATTTCTGTTTTTCCAGTGCAGTCATGACATTAATTTTGGACTCAATATTCCTAGCCTTGTATCCTCTAAAATAAATGCAACAGTTGTCCTAGTTCAGATAGTCTGACTTAACAGACAAACTTCTACTCCTTTGATCAGCTTCCAATTTAATTTAATTTATTGTATTGTTTACAATATTCATAAGATCATCTTTGAAGTCAGTTTCGACTCAGTGTAAGTACTTTCTAGTTAAAGACAGTTTTTAAGTTGCAAGATAATATGGAAATTTTCAGAAAAAAAGAATTCTTTCTTTTGTTTTTGTTCCTCTTTTCCTTCTCTCTGTACCATCATGTTTTTATTGAATTTGTGGGGGTGACACTGGTCAATAAAATCATACAGGTTTGAGACATATAATTGCATAATACATCCTTTGTACATTGTAATGTATGTTCACAGCCTGAAGTTGAATCTTCTTCCATTACCATTTATGCTCCCTTAGTGCTTTGACTGCCCCCCCACTGCACTTTCTCTCTTGTAATCAAAATCACGTTGTCTGTGTCTATCAGTTTTTTTTTTATTTGCTTAAGCATTTTCTAGGATAGACCACATGTTAACACACAAAACAACTTTTAATACATTTGAGAAGTTTGAAATCATATTGTATCCATTCTGATCACAATGTTATGAAGCTAGAAATCAATCACAAGAAAAAAATGAAAACCACACAAAGCATGGATACTAAATAACATGTTGCTAAACAATGAATGGGTTAACAATGGGGGCAAACAAGAAATCAAATGACACCCTGAAATGAAAATGAGGACACAACAACCCAAAGTCAATTGGACACAGCAGAAATAGTCTAGAAGAGAAATTCACAGCATTACAAGCATACATCATGAAACAAGAAAAATCTCAAGTAAACAATCTATTTTTACATTTAAAGGAACTAGAAAAAGAGTGACAAAGCTCAAAGTGAGTGAAAAGAAGGAAATTCTAAATATCAGAGCAGAAATAAACAGTATAAAAATTACTAAAGAAAAATAAGATCAAGAGCTGATTCTTTGAAAAGAAAAACAAGATTGACTAACTGTTAAACATACTCATCAAGGGGAAAAAAAACCCAAATAAATAAAATCAGAAATGAAAAAGAAGTAACAACTAACTCCAAAGTAATACAAAGGATTTTATGGAATTATTATGACCAGCCCTAACTGACATGGCGCAGTAGGCTACGCACCAGTCTGTGAACCAAGGGGTAGCTGGTTTGATTCCCAGTCAGGGAACATGCCTATGTTGTGGGCCAGGTCCCCAGCAGTGAGCGTGAGAAAGGCAACCACATATTGACGTTTCTCTCCCTCTCTTTTTCTATCCCTTCACCTCTGTCTGAAAATAAATAAATAAAATCTTTAAAAAAAGAAAATATTATGAAAAACTATATAACAATTTGGACAATTTGGTTGAAATAGATAAATTTTTGGACATATACAGTCTTTAAAAACTGAATCAGAAAGAAATAAAAAAATTGAATAGGTGCATTACAACTAATAGAATTTAAGTAGTGATTTAAAAATTCAAAAACAAACAAAATCCTGGATCATGTAGCTTTTATTGGTGAATTTTACCAAACATTTAAAGAAGACATAACATTTATTCTTTTCAAATTATTCCCAAAAAAATCGAGAAGGGAAAACTTTCAGGCTCATTTCATGAGGCCAACATTATTCTAATTCTGAAGCCAGATAAAGACACTACAAAGAAAGAAAATGTTAAACTAATATCCCTGTACCATGATTTTTATAGTGATTTCTGCCAAGGTGATTTATTCACGTGCATAACCAACTTAACCACTGTCTTCCTTCTACCCTTATTTTCTAAAGTTATATAGATAAATAAAAATCGTAGAAAATTATCAACAGATTCCATATTATTCTGTGTCTGTTACAATCTGTATAATATTCTAAGTGCTAGGATACTGTAGTACCTGAATATATAAATTATTTTTCCCTGTATTTTCCACTAAGTTCTTACTTAATAGCTTTATAAAGCATTTGCAGACAAAACAAACTATTTAAATACTTTCAAGACTATGTTAAAAATGGTTGAAATTACATTTGGACATAACAGAAATTGGAATATTCTTGATGCTGGCCTATAAAATATATTTGTTGATTTTTAGTCAATACAAATGCAGGTTTTCAACAAGCAGTCAGACTAGGAATCTAGGGGGTACTTTAGCTTGATAATTGAAGATCTACGTTTCCCTAGTTTCATCTACTCCTGCTTATTACCTATCAGCTAACTTAGTTTATGGGTTTATTAGTATGACTGAAGCTGATGTACTTATGCTTTGACCTCCACTTTTAACCTTATACTCATTTCCCAATACACAGTTTACTCCTTGAGGGAGAATTGACATTAAACATTTTAAAAATTATATCACTGACACCACCATCTACATTATCATAACTCCAAAGCTTCAATTTAAAGGTCACTGAATCACAGTAATAAGGTGGAAAGGGAGAAGATTATATCAATTTATACTGCTTAAAATTGCTTTGTTGTTTATTTAATATAAGTAACCTTTTACTGCTACAGTGAACGTATTTTAAAATACATAAATTCATGAGTTTAAAGACATAAAATGTAAAATCCTAAAGATTTAAGGAAATAGCAGGAATGAAACAGAAAAAAATACAAGGTGTAATCCAAGAACAAATTCAGACATGTCACTCAGAAGAACTAATAATACCTACCCCATAAATTAGCTAAGATTAATAACTGGTGCAGTGGCCCACTTAATATCTGGCCATCAACACTACTGGAAAGATAATTAAACCTAATTCAGCTTGCATTACCTACATAGTTCATGTGATCATTTCTCATCATTCTGAAAAATCCCTCCTTGTCAAAACATTGAGGTAAACACAGTAGCCCTAAACTGAATTGTGCAGCAGGTAAAACATTTTAGGTACTTGGTTACAACTATAACAGAATCTTTTTCCTTGAACCACATGTACCTTTCTATCAATTAATTCAGTTTAATGTTGTAGAACATTGGTTTTCATACTTTCCTTGGATTAGTTTGGGTCAGGGCCACTATATTTACATTTCTAATGAGTTCTCAGGTGACCATTTGTCTGCTTGTCCAGGACTTGGACCATACTGGTGAGAATATTAGTAACATAATTAGTGAAACAATAGGACTTTGCACTTATAAAGGTTATAATATGCAAAGTATAAATGAGCTTATAAAATGGAATTTAATTTAGTTTTCACAATGTTAAAAAGTAATAATAACCAATACTACCCACAGTTGTAAGGAGAGAAAACTGGTGTTTGAAGAGTTTAATTAATTCATTCATGGCTAAATGGATTATAAGAGGCTGCCATTATTTAAGCACTTGTTTTTTTGTTGTTTGTTTTTGTTTTGCATCTCCTGGTTTTCCCAATGTTCTATACTTTTACTAGAATAGGATTGAAAAACCACTGCCAATGAGAAAGAATCAGTTAATTAAGAAGAACCATAAAAGAAAAGATCAGAAATGTTCTTCAGGCCTCTGTGTAACCCTTCTGAGGGAAGAGGAGAAAAGAAAGTTTAGTCTCAAAGTTTCGCTTCACACAAAAACAGATTCCAGGTGGGTCAATGATTTAATTTAAGAAATATATCTGACATAATGACAATATTGGAAAAAATAAGTCAATTTATTTATCAAATAATCTTATAATTCATAAAATAATGTTTTTTAATTATTACTGAAAATTTGGAAGTTCTTAAAAACTGATAAACAAAAATATATTAAAATGCCTAAAAGTAATGTCAAAAAATTATCAATGGGTTTTAGTACAGAACTTGTGAAAAATGAATGACACCTATATTAAAAGCCATTAAACACCCCTGACTGGTGTAGCTCAGTGGATTGAGCTTAGGCCTGCGAACCAAAGGATCCAAGTTTGATTCCCAGTCAGGGCACATGCCTGGGTTGCAGGCCAGTTCCCAGAGGGGGATGCACGAGAGGCAACCATACATTGATATTTCTCTCCCTCTCTCCTTCCCTTTTCCTCTAAATGAATAAAATCTTTTTAAAAAAGAAAAAGAAAAGAAAACCCATTAAACAGTTGGGCAAAAGACAGGTCTAGAAATTTGCAGGGAAAATAATAAAAACAAATCTTAAACATATAGAAAAATGATAACTTTCACTTGTGGTAATATAAATTAAATCTAAATCAAAACCCAATTTTCTCTATTCAATTGGTACAAAACAAAGTGGTTTTTTTAAAATATTTTTTATTTATTTACCTTTAGAGGGGAAAGAAAGGAGAAAGGGAGAGAAATATCAATGTATGGTTGCCTCAATCCACTGAGCTACACCAGCTAGGGGCAAAACAAATTGTTTTATTGAATACTAATCCTGGCAGAGACTTTGGGAAATTAGTAGTAGTGTGCATTAGTACAAACTGCACTCTAGGTAGAAAATATCAAAAAAGGTAAATGTGCATTTCTTTTGACAACTGAATTTCTAGTAATATTATCACAGACATACTCAATTTTAAAGAAGAGCATATGGTCGGTACTATGCATTGTGACATAGTTTGCGATAATTTTAAAAGGCCTATCAACATATACTCATACACAATAAAATATGTGCCAATAATTTGAACAAAGAAAAGGGAGGAGGAGAAGCCAGAGAAGGACAAGGAAAGAATAAAAAAGAATGTAACACATGAAGAAAAATAATTTCTCAAATTTTTAATAGAAAAATAAGATTTTAAGGCCCTGGCTGAGTAACTCTGTTGTTGAAAGTGTCATCTGGATATGCCAAATTTGTGGGTTTCATCCCTGAACAAGGCACATAAAAGAAACAACTGATGAAGGCATAAATAAGTGGAACAATAAAGCAGTGTTCTCTCTCTCCCCTCTCTGTCTTTAATATCAATCAATAAAAATAAATTTTAGCCCTGGCTGGTGTGGCTCAGTGCATTGAGTGATTGAGTCCTGGCCTGTGAACCAAAGGGTTGCCAGTTCAATTTCCAGTCAGGGCACATGCCTGGGTTACAGGCCAGGTCACCGGTAGAAGGTGCCCAAGAGGCAACCACACATTGATGTTTCTCTCCCTCTCTTTCTCCCTCCCTTCCCCTCACTCTAAAAATAAATAAGTAAATATTTAAAACAATTTTTAAAGAGTTAGGTTTTATTTTTTTAATTATGCTATACATTTAGATAAAAGGCAGATCTTATTTCCATCTTGTCTCATGAAGTATAGCTTTTTATTCATCACTACCCCTCTAGGTGTGAAGAATTTAATTCTGATTCATAGGCAGAGGAATTCATCATGGGAGTTTTCATGAGTAGGTTGACCATACAATTTGTTATTTAAACTGGGTCCCATTTAAGAATGCAAGATAGCTGACAAAACTGGTAGAAACTAAGATGGTCAATGCAATAAATGAACATTCTACTTATAGAGATAGGAGGGGGTTAAATTAAAAAAGTATGGGCTAATGTGCCTCCTCATCATGTGCCACATATGAACATGGATGTCTCTTTCTTTGCTTTCCTAATATGTGTTTATATTGTCAAGTTAGAGAATCTGAGAGATATCCCTGGGATTCGACCTGAGTTTCAAGGACCTCATTTATAGGTACAAAACTGGACACTGTTTCCTTTTCTTTGCATTCATATTATAAGAAACCTATTTTATCTCAAGGCCATAAGCATGTCCCTAAATAAATAGGGAAGCCATTTCATATAAGGACTTTGGAGAAGATAAATGTTTCAAGAAAATAAAAAGTATAAACATATAGCCAGCATGAAATCATTTACAAAGACTGTCTCAACTAGTGTGAAGAATATTTAGAATAATAAACTATTTCTACAGGGACCCTGTTAAAAGTCATGGCATTCTAATCTTCCACCTACACCTATGGAAGATGACCTCATAATTTGACCATGCTTCTTTTGGAATTTGAGGCCAGTTTAGTGCCAACAAATGAGCATTCATTCCATTTATACTACTACCACGAATGGGAGACCTTAGTCTTCTCTCATTTTTATTGCACATGTGTGTGTATATTTGTATATATAAAAAACAAAGATTTTAAAATGTCTTCACTTAAAAATATTTTAAAATTCTCAAAACACAGTTGTTTCCATTATCTTTGTGTGATGATTATAACTTTTAATTAGTAAAAAGGATTTTCGTATGTCAGGATTCAGGACTTGATCTTTCCTATAATATGTTTAACAAAATTAATTATGTGAATCACATCATAGCAAACACCAAAATTTATAAGTGATAAAATTCTGGAAGGAATACTAAATGGATGATATTTGTAGTGAAGGAGCAAATCTAGTAAGATAAAAGAAAATGAGGAATTAAATGAGAGAATATTAAAATCTGTACAATAGAATCACATTGTCCTGTGTTATTTACACTTAATAGACACCCCACCCTGTGTCCAACATGCCAAACTTTATCTTTATCATATGCACATACACTTTATACATTTTTTTGTATAAAATACTATACCTCAAATCCGTACATGACTTTCTGTCATTAACTTGTGGTCAATGCTCAGATATCTACATATTATAGAAAACTTTTATTGAACAATTATCTACCTGGCCTGTGTGTCCATGATTTTACTATCCCACAGCCTGAAAACAGGGTTCATCTACACCTAGTAAGAGAAATGTTTACTACTGTTTATGCTATTACAGTCGTCCCAATTATCCCTGGCTTTGCCCTCCCCCACTCAACTCATCCCCCACTTCCATAGTCATTCTCCATATCATTGTCCATGTTCGTAGGCCCTTCACATAAGTTCTTTGACTAATCCCTTCACCTTCTTTCAAACAATCCCCACCCCTCTCTCTCCTCACCTCTTATAGGTGTCAGTCTATTTATTTCATGATTCTGTGCCTCTGGTTTTATTTTGCTCATTAGTTTATTTTGTTCATTTCATTCATTTTTAGGTGAGATTATATGGTATTTGTATCTCACTGACTGTCTTATTTTACTTAGCATAATAGTCCCCAGTTCCGTCCATGCTCTCATAAATGGTAAGAATTTGTTTTTTCTTTCTCTGCATAGTATTTCATTGCATAAATGCATCAGGGTTTTTTAATCTGCTCATCAACTGATGGACATATGGTTGTTTCCAAATCTTGGCTATTGTAAATAGCATTGCAATGAACATAAGGGTATATAAATTCCTTTGAATTGGTCTCAGAACTTTACATAAATGACCAGAAGTGAAATCACTGGGTCAAAAGGCAGTTTCATTTTAATTTTTTTGAGGAAATTCTATACCGTTTTCCACAGTGGCTTCATCAGTCTGCATTCCCATCAACAGTGCACAAGGGGTCCCTTTTCTCTACATCTTTGCCAACAGTTGCCATTTGTTGATTTATTAGTGCTAGCCATTTTGACAGGTGTGAGGTGATATCTTGTGGTTTTAATTTGCATCTCCCTGATGATGCTGAGAGTCCTTTCATATGTCTCTGGGCCCTCTGTATGTCTTTCTTGGAGAAGTGTCTATTCAGGTCCTTTGCCTATTTATTTATTTATTTATTTATTTATTTATTTATGACTATTTTAAAAGTTTTGTCCTGGCTAGTGTAGCTCAATGGATTGACTGCCAGCCTGCAAAGCAAAGGTTTGCAGGTTCTATTCCCAGACAGGGCACATGCCTGGGTTGTGAGCCATATCTCTAGTAGGGGACACAGAAAAAGCAGCCAAATATTGATATTTCTCTCCCTCTCTTTCTCCTTTTCTCTCTAAAAATAAATAAAATCTTAAAGAAAATAGTTTTATGCATTTTTTATTGTTTTTCAAGCATAGTTGTCTCCATTTTCCCACCACCATTTTCTCCTGCCCCATGAACCCTAACCCTCAATCCACCCCCCCCTTTGGCTTTGTCCATGGGTTCTTTATACATGTTCCTTGAAAACCTTCCTTCTATTTTCCCCCATTATCCCTCTCACTCCTTCCCTCTGGTTTCTGTCAGTTTGTTCTTTATTTCAGTTTCTCTGGTTATATTTTGCTTACTTGTCTGTTTTCTTGATTATGTTTCACTTATGGGTGATATCATATGGTATTTGTCTTTCACCACCTGGCTTATTTCACTTAGCATAATGGTCTCCAGATCCATCCATGCTGTCCCAAAGTGTAGAAGCTCCTTCTTTCTTTCTGGTGTATAGTATTCTGTCATGTAAATATACCATAGTTTTTTATTCATTCATTTGTGAATGGGCACTTTTGTTGATGAGCACTTAGGTTGCTTCCCACACTTGGCTACTGTAAATTGTGCTGCTATGAACATTGGGGTGCATAGCTTCTTTTGATTTGGTGTTTCAGGATTCTTAGGGTGTAATCCCAGAAGCAGAATTGCCAGTTCAAAAGGCAGTACCATTTTTAGTTTTCCGAGGAAATTCCATATTGTTTTTATTGGATTGTTTGATTTCCTCATGTTAAATTATATGAGTTCTTTATATAATTTGGAGACTAAACCCTTGTCTGATGTATCAGTGGCAAATATGTTTTCCCATATAGTCGGTTCCCTTTTATTTTGATGATGGCTTCTTTAGCTGTGCAGAATTTTTTAAAAATTCAATGTAGGTCATTTGTCTGTTTTTTCTTTACTTCCCTTGACTTAGGAGGTGTATTGGCAAAAATGTCACTATGGGAGATATCTGAAATTTTACTGCCTATATGTTCCACTAGGATTTTTATGTTATGTTATAAATTGTGATAAATTGTTATCGCAATTTATATTTGTATCTTTTATCTATATTGAATTTATTCTGATATATGGTGTGACTTGATGCTCTAGTTTCATTTTATTGCAGTTCATTTTATGTTCAGTTCTATCAACAGCATTTGTTGAACAGACTATTTTTACTCCAGTGTATGCTCATGCTCCTTTTGTCAAATATGAATTGACCATAGCAACATGAGTTTATTTCTGGTCTCTCTTCTGTTCCATTATCTATGTGTCTGTTCTTATGCCAGTATCAGGATGCTTTGATAACAATGGCTTTGTAGTATAGTTTTATACCACAGATATTACAATCTCTCCAACTATTCCTCTTTCTTAAGATTGCTGAAGTTCTTGGGGTCTTTTTTGGTTTCATATAAATTTTTGTAATATTTGTTTTAGATCTATGAAATATACTACTGGTATTTTAATAAAAATTGCATTGAATCTATAGATTGCTTTGAGTATTATGGACATTTTAATATTATTTTTTCAATCCATGGACATGGTATATGTTTCCATTTATTTGTATCTTCCTTTATTTCTTTCTTTAGTGTTCTATAGTTTTCCTGGCACAGGAGTTTTACCTACTTGGTTAAATTTAGCCCTAGGTACTATAATTAATTAATTAATTAGTTAGTTAGTTAGTTAATTAGTTTCTATTGTAAATGTAATTTTTTTCTTAGTTTCTTTTTTTGATAGTTCATTGTTGGTATACAAAAATTCCATTGATTTCTGAATAATGACTTTCTATCTCCCTACTCTACCAAATTCACTTATTAGGTTAAATACTTTTGTTGTGGAACTTATATGCTTCTTTTGTCTGTAAATGACAATTTTACTTACTTGTTCTTATTTGGATGCTTTTTTAATTTCTTCTTCTTGTCTGTTTGCTGTGACTAGGACTGCCAGTTCTAAGTTGAATAAGAGTGGTGAAAGTAAACACCCTTATCTTGTTCTTGATCTTAAGATAAACAATTTTTTCCTATTGAGTGTGATGGTGGCAGTAGGTTTCTCATTTATGGCCCTTATTAGTTTGAGGTATGCTCCATCTATTCCCACTTTGCTGAGTGTTTTTGTACTAAACAGGTGCTCAATTTTATCAAATGCTTTTTATTTATCTATTAGTATGATCATGTGATTTTCAGCATTCATTTTGTTTATTGATTAGGAATATATCATTCTTGCAACCATGGAATAAATCCCACTTGATCACAGTGTATGATCTTTTTAATATATTGTTAAATTCAGTTTGCTAATATTTTGTTGAGGATTTTTAGCATATATGTTCCCCAGAGATATTGGCCTGTGATTTTTTTCTTTGTTTTGTCTTTACCTGGTTTTGAAATTAGCATAATACTGGTCTCATAGAAAAGTTTGGGAGTCTTTCTAATACTTAAATTTTAAAAATAATTTGAGCTGTGATTTCTGTCTTGTCTCTCCACTGCTGCAGATGCCATGCACAGGGTATTTTTCTTTAACCTTATAAAATCCCCTTACACAACAGCATGAAACATCTGTACTCCTTGGCTTTAAAACTTTTTATTACCTGAGATTCTGTTGGTTGTTCAGGCTAATTGTCAGAAGATGAGCTAAATATTTGGGTTCAGGGCAGGAGCTGCTGGACTCAACCTCCACTTACTCAGCTGCCATATTTAGTACCTGTAAAAAAAATCTGGATTAAATTGAAAACAAAGCTAAGAGCTGTGTTAGTTTACAGAAACATCATACTCTTTTCTTCAAGGTTTCTGCTTCTCTTGGGTTCTCTGACTAGTAGGGAAGCAGGAAGCTAGAGTAGATTGTGGCTGTCCTAACTCAAATATGTTCTTATCATAGAAGTCTTTGATAATGACCTTTTCTATACTAGCATTTGCATTCACCACTTCCATCATTCTCTATCCCCCTTACTTTTCACTATTTTTTTTCTGTAGCACATTTTATTTTCTAACACAGTGCATAATTCACTCTTGTTTTACTTTTATTGCATTGTCTGCAATATCCGTCACACATGCATGCATATAACTAAATAAATGCTTCATAAAAACAAAACTTCTAATGTTTTCTCTTTCACTTTGAGCTTCTATATTTCCAGTCTTGTGAACATATAGGGTAGTAATAGCTGCCCAAAAAATATTTGTTGTATGAATAAGTTAATAAATTAGAGTACTAAAATAAAGTGGTATAGTTTTGCTTAACTGAATACTATCCAGGTTACAGTTAATATATTATCCTTAACTCTGAGCTCTGTGTTTCAAAAATATCATATTATAAATGGTCATAGTAGGATGGAAAATTGTTTTATGTCATGTGAAGAAATATTACCATATTTTATTATCGTCATTAAAAAATGATCTGGTTCTAAAGATATGATACACACTTTCGACTATCTATAAAGATGAAAAATATTTTTTATATGTTTCCAAGGTTCAAAGTATAAACAAATGGAAGTAAAATAGCTAAGATTTAGAAGCAACTCAAGGGTCCATCAATAGATGAGTAAATAGAAAAGTTGTAGTACATTTATACAATGGAGTACTACTCCAAGGAAAAAAAAAAGAAAAGCCTTTTGTGACAGCATGGGTGGACCTATACTGTATTATATTAAATAAAATTAGCCAATCCAAGAAAGAGAAATACCAGATGATTTCATTTACATATGGAATCTAATTAATAAAATAAACTAAGACAAAATAGAAAAGAATTCATAGGTACAGAACAGACTGACAGCTGTCAGATGGGAGGGGTGTCAGGGACTGGAAGAAAAAGATTATGAGATTAAACAAAACAAAAACAAAAACTCATAGATACAGACAATAGTATGGTGATTAACCAGAGGGAAAAGGGAGCTGGGTGGGATGAGGCAGAAGTGGCTAAATGGGTAATAAATTGTGATGGAAAGAGACTAGACTTTGGGTGGTGAACCCAATACAATATATAGATGATATATTATAGAATTGTACACTTGAAACCTATATAATTTTATTAACCGATGTTACCACAATCAAATCAATAAAAATTGAAAAATAATTGAACTGCTAAATATACGGAAGAATCCTTCACTTTTCAGAGCCATCCTCAGAGAGAAAGAGCTGTCTCAGGAATTAGTGAGATGATGTTTTAAGTCTCGTAGGCTCCACCTCTTCCAGGATATTGTAAAAGTGATTAAAGAATAGATTATAGATCAAAATGAAAGATAAAAAGACAATCTGTATATCTCAAAAATTCTATGAAAAATAAATTTTAAATATTGAAGGTGTAGAATCTACAAAGGTGAAAAATTTTAGACCTAGAGACAAGAAAAAAGATAATAATTTCTGAATGTTGTGATTTGAACTTGTAGATATCAAGAAAGTTAATATTTTAACTGAGATAAATTATAATATATATTACACAGAATGATTCTGACATTTTATCATTCTCCCAACTCTAAATGAATATTATATGAAAATAACAACTTATTTGTTATTGTAGATAATTTGTTGTCTCTGTTTTCTTGACTTCTTTGTCATACATTTTTTGTGTTAACATGCTTTTTACAGTTTATCAAGTAATTTCACTTAAGAAATATGCAAAAGTGTTCCTAGTTCATTTCTTTGTTGATATATTAAAGTACTGAGGGCATTATTCCCAAAGATTTGGATGATTCTTTTGCAAAAGAAGACACAACAATATAGTTTATGTTCTTAAAACTACTGCCAAGCTTTTATAATAAAACAATCAAGAAGAGTTCTTCCCGGTGCTTTCTGTTGTGCTATTATCTGCATGACTAGTGGAGTCCATGGTGCAGACATCGGCTGTTCACACTGCAGAAATCAGGATTGATAATAAAACAGCTGACTCTGTGACTGTTAGTCTTGGGAAAGAACACATGTTACATTAAGGGTGACTTGTTTTCGGAACCTCCAAAAGAGTTTCTAAACGG
Organism: Artibeus jamaicensis; assembly: GCF_021234435.1. Lineage (NCBI taxonomy): Eukaryota > Metazoa > Chordata > Mammalia > Chiroptera > Phyllostomidae > Artibeus > Artibeus jamaicensis. The sequence goes on along the minus strand of NW_026521823.1, from coordinate 11,597,695 downwards.
TGACTTACGTAACCCCTTCTGTGTATGTATTTTATTATTGTTTTATGTTTTTGCTATCTCTGATGTAAGTTGATTTTAAATTCTCAGCTTGTGTTATGGATGTTAAATGGCAGGGCTCATTTTGAGATGTAATGTAGTCTGAAAAAAAATTGATTGTTTAGCAGGATCATTACTTCCTCTAAAGAAATTCACATATTCAGTGCAAACATTATAAAAGTTATTACTTTCAAGATATATTGTTGAAAAACAGTCATCACTAGAGATCAAATATTTCATTTATTTTATAGGGAGTAAATGAGAAGCTTAATTCAATAATGTAATCTGTTACATTTTTGCTGCCTTAAAAAGACCCCCAAATTTAGTCACCAAAACAATGAACTGTGGTCAGGAATTTAGGCAGGACTTTGGAATCCAATATCTCTCCATGTGGTGGAGCCTACTGTCACTCAAGTTATTTACTTTGATTCTGGGCTTTTCTGAAGATATGAGAACATCTTTACTCCCATGTGAAGTGCCTTAGCAGGGTTACCTGGTTGGCTAGCTTTAAAAAAAAAAAAGGCTTTTTTAGGACTTCCCTAAGCAGTCCCTCTAATAACTGTGCTACTTTCATGACAACTCAGGGCTCTAAATATAAATCTTCCAAAATATAGAGCACAGGACCTGGCAGATGTTGTAAAGGTTAGAACTGCAGAAACGGATGCAGCATTATTTCAATGGTACCCTGTTGGTACGTTTATCCCATTGTTAATGGGAAGAGAAATAAAACCTCATTTTAAAAGAGAAGATTAACAAAGAATATTTGGCTATTCTTGCTCCAAAAATGAACTAACTTTTAAGCCCTTGGACAAATGTTTTAAAGTTTCCTTTAATATTTAATCAGGGAATTAAGAAATACTTCTTTTCTTATGTCTTTTAAAAATTTATTCTTTTAGTCTCAGCAAATGTCAAAGTGAGATTTCATTTCTAATCCAATAGCCTGCACACTCAGCTATCTGGGAGTTCAATTTTAGAAAAAAGTCAAGTGTGTCTAGACCTTGCTTAGGTTTCTAAATCAAGTATTTCATTGTTTCTGGATTTGCTGAGACCTAGGTGCACTATTTCAACTTAGTTTAGCCATTTAGTTTCTATAGCAAATTCTTGAGAATTTTCAGGGTTTTGTCATTCCTCTTGAGTGCTTTGCCAGGTTTCTTTGTGAAATGTGACAATGCTTGTCAAAACCTAGGGAACCCAGAAAGGAGCTAGCTAACATTCACCAGTTTTACATTAAGTTTGGAAACTCACTTGGGTTTGGCTGCACTAAATGTGCTTGGCTAACCATGGGAAAGTTAAAGGAAATAAATGAATGCAAATTCATGTAAATTGCACTTAATTTTACTATTAACTTCAATAACAGTTAAAATCAAATCATCAAAAAGCAAGAAACTAGCCCTAGAACAATTTGTAAAGTAGATGAAGTTTGTCATCAGATACTCACCAAGTCATTCTGAATTCTCTTAACCTTGTTTTAGTGTGACTTTGAAAACGGTTATGCCTTTTCTCCCTATGGCTTTGCAAGTTTCCTCACACTGTTGTTTTATATATATATATATATATATATATATATATATATATATATATAAATATATATATATACACACACACATATATATAATGCATTATATATGACATATAATAATAGCATATAAGACAATAATAGCATGTATGCAATATATAATATAGCATAGAATAATATAAACATAAAATGATACAGTTTGTATAGTGTATACAATGTATATTTATGTTAGAGAGCATGCATAATATATGTAATATGTCATATATAATAACACAAGTCATGTATTAAATTAATACCATAGTAAGTATGTAATATATTTACTTATTAGAAAATAAATACTAGTTAAAATGTTAGGAAAGCTAACATTTTTTTCCTCAGGACTGACTATGTATCCCATGAAGGCCTGGATTGTCATTATCTTGTTATATCTTTAGTATAAAAGCTGTTACTACATTTTCCAGGAAATATTTTATTTTCCTTTTTGATGAGTTAGCATAATATCAGAACATATTAGTCAGTAATGCTGTAAGAATATCATGTCACTCAGTTCATCCTCAGCTCTACCACTGTATGATCTATAAAAAGAAAACCAGTCAATGCATGACCTATTTAACATCATTCTTTAAAGGCAAATTAAATCTATTTCTTCAATAGTTTCAATTTCATCATAAAAGCAATTAAAGCTATTGTCAAAGTAAGTAGCTAAACATTTGAATTTTTTAAAAAAGGGTTAAAACTTTGAGCATTTCAAATGCAAACACATATCTCTATCCTGGCATTAGACCTCTCCATTTTTCTGAAGGTCATTTTGGAAAGATTAATTCTATTATGGGCACCCGAACATAGAGAGGCTTTAAAAAACAGTAGTCTTTGTGTCAAGAATTTGGAAAGATTCAACTCAAGAGTACTGTTTCCTGGTGTCTCATGAGGTTGTAGTGAGGCTGCGGTCAGGACCAGAAATCAAAGGGCCAGAGCGCTTGTGAGTGCTAAGGCATCACTCTTTTTGTAGTCTCAGGGTCTCTTTGTGTGTCCTGTGAGCATGAGTTTGTGTACGTTTCCTCACTGAATGGGCTCCAAGTACTGGTTCCCTGTAACCACCTTAAATGCCCTCCTCTCAGGAGTCAAGAAGAGGTACTTCCGCTACATGCAGCTAGATGGGAGTGACTCACAAACTAGTCTGGATTCTGAAAGAAGGGATCTAAAGCACATTCCTCTACCAAACAATGAACACATATGCAACAGGAAAAGTGTCAAGGACAAGCTTAAAAGAAAAGGTGGAATGAAAGTTTTTCTTTTTTCATAAAATCTTTTTTTAAAGAATTAATGTCTTTATTTTTAGAAATAAAGGGGAGGAGAAAGAGGGAGAAAAACATCTAAGTGAGAGAGAACCATCAATTGGTTTCCTCCCATATGTGCCTGACTGAGGACCAAACACACAACTCAAACACCTGGTGGAATCAGACCGGCAACCTTTCCCTTACCAGACTGATGCCCAACCAACTGAGCCGCATGGGTCAAGGCTATGTGAACATTTTAAAAATAGGTATAATGAAGAAGAAACAAAGTGAAATATTTACCTTAAAATTATCCAATGGCAGTAAGAATCCAGAAATATTTAACTCTCTGCTTGTCATAAGAAGTAATAATTAAAAAACAAAGCTGAGTCCTTCCATATATCATCTATTATTGTAAACCTTTCTCCGTAATTTTTAATAAATCCTCCTTCTAAATTATGCTATATGTTTCTTACAAGTGAACTCTGTTATCCTTCCAGGTATTTTCTACAAAATTTACTTACAGTCTGTCCAACAATTGGACATTCTAAATGAAAGTGAGAACCTGCCTTTCAAGATAGATAAAATTCAGAGAAAATCACTGCACTCTGGTTTTTCTCTAAGTTCAATGGCAAAATAATATATCTATAGCTTTTTAATTATTACATAATTATTACTATCATTGCTGTTATTTCATTCATAATTCTCCCTGGCCTGTGAAATTTTAAGACATAATGATTCATTAGTTTTGTTAATTGTGATTCAGTTGGCATTATGTAAAATAAGTTAAATATTTTACATTTGTCTTGTTAAGGAAGAATGGGAGTTAACATCTTGCAATATCTTACACAAAGACACTTAAGCATGCAAAATATGGGATTTCATTTGGTCACTAATTTCCAGTTGGGCAGGTGCAAGGTAAAAAGCTGTTATAAACTTGCAACCTTTCATGTCATATGACAACTACAAATGCAGAGCTGGAGTAACTGAAGGAAAAGATAGAAGCCTACCAGTCAACTTTTCTTAGATTTGGGGATTGTCAGTAATAGAAGGCATGGTCTTTCATCTTCTTTATGTTTTGTATAATACTGTCATTTAATTGTCCTTTATTACCTCTCAATCTTTATATCTCTGGAATTTTGTTTCTGATTTTGTTTTGTCTTTCTCAATTAATTGTGACTTTTAGAAAATTGTAAGTCCTAAGGTTTTGTTTTTTTTTCTCCTTTATCATTATAGCTATGCTAAAGTGTATCATGTAGCAAGGTGTGGTCAAGGGGTTGTTGGGCTTGTCTCTGGTTAAATTACTCAGCCTAAAAATGGGAGAAAACAATTTGTTCAAAAGTTGAAAACTGTGTAATGGAGCAGTTATTATAAATTGTATGTCCCAAATTCGTAGTTTGTCAAAATTTTCTCAATTGTCTGAAGTCTCATTGATGTAAAGTACAGAGCTTAGAATCATGCAAAATAACATCTTTCAAAAATATATATACTTACTTCTCTTTTTCTGAAATCTAATTTGCAATTTAATGTGATTTTACAAATAGGAATGACTACTAAACAAAGAACTACAACATTATAATCAAGGCATAGGAAAGATATCTCAGGAAAATTCCTTGCATTTTAAGATTTTTAGACATTCTGTGATATGAGATACATGTTCTACTGCATCAAAAATAGGTCTCTGAAGATATGTGAACTTCTCTTAACTCATGGGAGCTTTGCAACTAACAGCAACTTCAAGTACCTTTTGGATGTTGGGTGGACTTTTTAAAACTAAAATACATATTATTTGAGTTTCATTAATTTTCCCTTTAATGTCTATTTTTTTGTTTCAAAGTCACATTTAGGAAACAACATTCTATTATATCATTGTCATGTTAGCTTTTCTAGGCTGTGACAGTTTCTCCAAATTTTCACGTTTCCAATGACCTTGACAAGTTTTCAGGAGTACCAATCAGGTATGCTGTAGAATAAATCTCAGTTTGGGTTTGTTGAACAAAATATATTTACTTTTTAAATGAGGTTGTAGAAGACTTATATAAGTACTATAAAAAATTATTAACCAGGAAATGTAATGTCTGTTAAAGTTTAGCACCATTTCCAATTGTTTAATCTAGAATTAGAGAAGACCAAGGTGATAATAAAAATGTCACTTAATATCTTTAAAAATTGATTAATAAACTTGTCACTGGTTTACTCACTTTACACTTAAATATGTTAATATTGGATCAAGAGAAAGAAAGTAAAATATTGCATTTCAAAACCCTAGTAAAATGTTTACCCAGGTCACACGGATATCGTCACAATGCTGATTATCTTAGCGTGATTAGTCTCACTTTCTGCATATGAAAAGAAATACTGAGATAGATAGGATACATCAGAATATCATGGATGGCACAATACTGTTGAAACCAGAAAAGTCAGTGTTCATGATGCCTGTCATTAAGAGAACCTATAAGCAGAGACAAGGATTGTCTTTATGGACATTTTATTCTGATGATCTGAGAGGGCAATGGTATGATATGTACCCTCAAAAACTGTCTTGATATCTCATTTCAAACAAACCTTTTTATAAGGAGAAGAAAAGGTAGCTAAGGGTTTTGGAAAAAAAGTTTAGTTGGATGAAAGTTGAGATCCTGAGGCAATTTTCCTGGTACTTGTTTATTTTTTTATCAACAATTCTTTATCTGCATCACAGGCGTTCCTTCCCTGGAACACAATGGCTCGGATATGGGCTCCACAGCATGCAGACTGCCTGGATCACAGAGGATGAATTGCCTGTGAACCTTCTGGAGGGACATGGACATGAATTCTAGTTCCTAGAATAAGAGTTTTCTATACGTATTAATCACTTAATCCTATTAGCTAAGGCTAAAATCTTTACCTCTTGAGTTCCCCTATCACAATGAAAGCTGGTATTCAGGCTCATTCCTACTGTGACAGTATGAACCACCTCTCCTACCAAAAGAAAGATGTAATCATGGCTTTTAGATTATCTATTCAAAAGGCCTGTTTTCCAATCAGCCCACTCTAAGTGTCCATAAATCATGAACCTAAGCCAAACTCATCTTATTGTGTTAATTCAACATTATTTTTTTCTTTTTGGTGTATGAACTCTTTATTAACAGACAAGTCCTACAGGTTTATTTGTTTTTGAACACACACACAGTGCAAACTTGGGCCCATTATCTTAATGTGCAGGCCTTGACATGAATATCCCAGATGTTGTAGACCATTGGCCAGGACCTAGTTGTATATTCTGTCCTTCACATCCTTCTGTCTGTTCAAGAACCAATGTGGAATCTCAGGTTGGCAGAGGATCTGAATAATGGAGATCATATATCCCACCTCATCCTCAGTGAGCTTTCCTGTCCTCTTGTGAAACCGATGTCGACTTCCTTCAACACCACATGAGCATATTTTTGCCCCACAACCTTAATTGCTGTGATGGCAAATGCTGTTTTCCACTGGCAATCAATACAGGTGTTGACGACTCACAAAATGTGCTGGAACTTCTCTGGGTCACTAGAGACATGGAGGTAGCCCCAGTAGTGCCATGCAGGCCTCCTGTGAAAGAACAATACAATATATCTTTATTAAAAACAAAACACAAGAGTATAAAATAGAGATATTTTGGTACAAGAAATCATTATAGTTTACTTTCCTTGACCAAGTGTTCATATATTGGTCCATCTTTAGTTTACCATAAAACTTAGTGGAACTCTTTTTTACCTGTAAAAACTCATATAATTGTTTTATTGTGACATCTTGTCTGTTCCCCAAAGTTCTACTCCAAGGCATAAACATGGATTATATATGATTATTAAATGCATTATACACATATTTAAAAGTGACTGATGACATTAATTATTCATAAAGAAGTCATTTATATAAAGGCTGAATGGTAAGTTTAATATTGTCAGGGACACTTAACTCTTAAGCAGGATAAACACACCATCAAATTTTAAAATCCCACACATCCAAGATGGTGGTGGAGTACGTGGAAGCTGCACTAACATTCTCCCAGAACTAAACTGGAATTACCACTAAATTATATAAAAATCATCTTGAATAACCATCTGAACACCAGCTGGGAAGAAGCCTTATAACCAAGGACTTATGTTAAAAACCACATCACCACATCAAGACTGGTAGGAAGTGCAGAGCTGTGAGAGGGCTGGCTGGGCTCTCACAAGTGGAAGCTGAAGTTCCAGAGGGATATTTCAGCAGTCGTGAGAGTGCCCTCTGAGAACTGCAGAGTCTAAACCACAAGGCCATGGCCCCAGCTTAAAGCACCAGAACCAGGAAAACACCTAACATCCAGCTGTGAAAAGTAGTGAGGTTTCTGTCAACCAGGGAAATACAATGAGATATCCAGAGAGACTCTTCAAGGGTCATACACAAAGTTTTGTTTACTCACCCTGGATCCTGAAGAAGGAAGGCAGAACAGATGAGAGCCGCAAGAGGAGAATCACTTTAAATGTAAATGGCTTAAATGGCTGTAAATGTAAATGACAGGGTAGCTGAATGGATAAATAAACAAGACTCATACCAAGAGACCCACCTCCAAGAGATACACACAGACTAAAAGGAAAGGGATGAAAAAGATATTCCATACAAATGGAAATAAAAAAACAGGGGTCGCAATACTTATGTTTGACAAAATAGACTTCAAAACCAGGGCTACAGTAAGTGACGGAGAAGGATACTACATAAGGATAAGGGGAATAATCTAACAAGAGGATATTAGTTTAATAAACATTTATGATCATAACATAGGACCACCTATATATATATAAAGCAAATCTTAATGGACATAAAGGCAAAAAACTGACAGAAATACAGTCATAGTTGGGGATTTTAATACCTTATTACTTCAATGGATAGATCTTCCAGGCAGAAAATCTACAAGGAGACAGTGGCCTTAAATGACACCCCAGATCAAATGGATTTATTTAATATCTACAGGGAATTTCACCCCAAAGCAGTAGAATATACATACTTTTCAAGTAGACACATAATGTTTTCTGAGATAGACCATGTTAGGACACAAAACAAATCTCAACGAATTTAAGATTGAAATCATATCAAGCGTTTTCTCTGACCATAATGCTATGAAACTAGAAATCAATCACAATCACAAGAAAAATGCATAAAAACTTAGATGTTAATTAAAATGTTATTAAACAGTGAATGGGTTAGCAACGAAGTCCAGGCAGAATTTAAAAGATACCTTTAAGCAAATGAAAATGAATTCACAAAAACCCAAAATCTAAGGACCTGGGGAAAGCAATACTAAGAGGAAAATTCATAGTATTACAGGCCTATCTCAAAAAACAAGAAAAAGCTCAAATAAACAATCTAACTTTACATGGAAAGAAACTTGTAAAACCACAAAAAATAAGCCTGAACTGAGTAGAAGAAAGGGGAAAAAAGATCAGAGCAGAAATAGACAAAATAGAGTCTAAAAAATTGTGCAAGAGATCAATGAATTCATGAGATCCCTTTTTGAAAAGATAATCAAGTTTAACAAACCTTTAACCAGGCTCATCAAGAAAAATAGATTCTTATTCATTCAGCTAACTTCTTAAATAACAAGACAAATACAGAAAAGATCTAAATGAAGAAAATTAAAAATTAAAGAGGAGAAATAACAACTGATACCAAAAAATACAATGGATTTTAAGAAAACATTACACCCAATTTGTTTGCATAGAGTTCTTATATGCAACTATAAATATATATATATAGTACTATATATAAACTATATGCAAAAAAATGGACAACCTGGATGAAATGGACAAATTCTTAGAAACATACAATCTTTCAAAACTAAATCAGGAAGAACCAGAGAATCTGAATAGACAGATTATGCCTTCTAAAACTGAAGCAGTAATCAAAAATTCCTCCAAAACAAAAGTCCCAGACCACATGGCTTCACATGTGAATTTTACCAACCATTCTAAGAAGCAATAACAACTCTCCTTCTCATACTTTTTCATAAAAGTCAAGAGGAAGGAAGGTTCCCAAATTCATTTTACAAGGCTAGCATTATTCTAATTCTAAAACCAGATAAAGACACTATGAAATGGAAATTATAGGCCATTATGCCTGATGAACATAGATGCTCAAATCTGCTACAAAATATTAGCAACCCAAATACAGCAATACATTGAAAAAGATCATACACCATAACATATTGGGATTTATTCCAAGGATGCAAGGTTGGGTGAGCAAATCAATAAATGGGAAAAACCACATAAAAAGAATAAAAACCACACAATCATATCAATAGATACAGAAAAAGCACATGATAAAATCCAGCACCCATTTATAATAAGAACTCTCAGCAAAGTGGAAATAGAGAGAACATCTTTTAATATAATAATGGCTATATATGACATACCCACTGCCAGCATCATAGTCAATGGGCAAAAACTACAAGTGTTTCCCTTAAGAATGGAAAGAAGACAGGGTGATTAAGAAAACAATTCCATTCACAATTACTTCAGTAAGAATAAAGTACCTAGGAATAAATCTAATTGAGGATTTAAAAGACCTGTACTTGGAAAATTATAAGACACTGAAGAAAGAAATTGGAGAAGATACAAATAAGTAGAAGCACATACCATGTTTATGGATATGCAGAATTAACATAATTAAAATGTCCATACTACCCATAGCAGTCTATAGATTCAATGCAATTTCTATCAAGATACCAATGTCATATTTCACAGAACCAGAACAAAATATTTCAAACATTTAAAGGGAACCACAAAAGGCACCAACAACAATCTTGAGAAATTTGAATGAATCATGCTACCTAAATATCAAATTAGATTATAAGGACATAGTAATCAAAACAGCATGGCACTAACATAAAGACAGACGTAGATCAATGGAACAGAACAGAGTGTGCAGAAATAAACCTATATCTTTATAGTCAATTAATATTCAACAGAAGAAGCAACCATATTGACTATGGGCTAAAGATAGTTTATTCAATAAATGGTGTTGGGGAATTGGACTGAAACATGTAGGAAAATGAAACCAGATCATCTCTTAAGCCACACACAAGAATGAACTCAAAATGGATTAAACACTTAAATGTTAGACCTGAAATCTTAAAAATCTTAGAAGAAAAAAAAGGCAGTAAAACCTTGGACATTTTTCTCATATAGTTCATAGCAATATTTTTTCTGATACATCTTAGGCAAGGCAGCAAAAGAAAAAAATACACAAATGACACTATATCAAACTAAAATGTTTTTGCACAGCAAAAAAAAACCATCAACAAAATAAAAGGACACTGAGTAGGAGAATATATTTGCTGATATATAAGGGGTTAATTAATAACCAAAATTTATGAAGAACTTATAAAATTCAACACCAAAAAAATAACCCAATTTAAAAATGGGCAAAGGAGCTAAATATACACTTCTCCGAAGAAGGCATACAGATGACCGATAGACATATAAAAGACGTCTAACATCACTAACCATCAAAAAAGTTGAAATTAAAACTACAATGACATATCACCTCATACTGGTTAAAATGACTATCATCAAGAAGTCAACAAACAACCATGCTTGCATGGATGTAGAGAATGGGGAACACTTACACACTGTTGTTGGGCAGGCAGATTATTGTAGCCCTGTGGAAAGCAGTATGGAATTACCTCCAAAAATTAAAAATGGAGCTGCCTATGACCCCACAACACCACTTCTGAGAATACACACAAAGAAATCTAAAACAGATTAAAATAATATATGCACCCCTGTGTTTACTGAAGTATTATTAACAATCACCAAGATTTGGAAGCACCCCAAGTATCCATCAGTAGATAAGTGGATAAAAAAGTTTGGTACACGTACACAATGGAATACTATTCTGTTTTTAAAAAATTACCTTGTGTGTATGTTTTTTGTCTAGTCTCTTCCCCTTCTTTCCACCATTATCCTCCTTCCTCCTCCTCTCTATTCACTTTCTGTCTATTCCATGTTTCCATGCTTGTGGCCCACAGATTTGGACAACAGTGTGGGAATTAAATGTGGGAGTGGGGGATGGGATGGGCAAAGGAGGGCAAAGGGGGTCGAAATTGGGACAACTGTAACAGAATAACAATAAATTGTATTTAATAATAAAATTTTTATTATAAAATAATAAAATTTGTGACATGATGGATGGACCTGGAGAACATCAAACTAAGTGAAATAAGCCAATCAGAGAAAGACAAATGCCATAGTTTCACTAACATGTAAAACCTAAATGAACAAACCTCACTAGCAAGCAAAACGGAGGCAGACTTGTAGATAGAGAGCAGGCTGACAGCTCTAGGTGTGCTGTGGTTAAGGGGCAGAGGGACTGAGCCAAAAGAAAAAGAACTTGTGAACATGCACAGCAGTGTGGTGATTGCAGGAGGAGGGAAAGGGGTAGGAGTGGAAGAGAGGGTAAAGGAGGGAAGTGTTAATAGAAAAAATACAATAAAATATAAAAAAATTAAAATAGTGATAAAAATGGAAAATCCCATTGAACCAACTTATTCCATAAAATCATGCTTATGTATGTTTGTGTGTGCATGTGCTTACTGATGAAAAAAGGATTATCTATCAAAATCCTTCCTATGCTTCAAATAATTATTGTGCTAACTTCGCATGACCCTTTTTCTTCCAGTGATGTACAATCCATACTTACTAGACTCAAACTTACGCTGTACACTATTCCTCCTTCACATTTTAGAAAAAAATATAGTTAATAATCAGATGACTTTTATATATAACCATAATGCATATATATTGGCTTATCCTTTTTGCACTCTTTATCTGAAATATTTCTTAAAAACTTAATTTTTCCAGGTGATCTGTGAGATATAGAAGGATTTATAAGTAAATTCAGTTTATTACTGGTAAGAAAGGAGGGTAAGAAGTGGATTGCATGTGGTGGGAGAGAGAATAGTAAGTAACACAGTACTCATATTTACTGCTCTCAGAGTCAAGCTTTCTTGCAAACATTGCTTCAAAGGGGTCATTTTGTTTCTGATGACTGATTGCCAGCACAGACTGTGTCTTCTGAGCAAGGTCGAGGAATTTCCTTCAATGCTAATCTTTTATCCTGCAGCAGACAACCATCTGTTTTACAAAGTTTAGGAGGAAGCACTTTTACTAGTCATGGCAAAAACAAAAACAAAACCCTTATCTTCCTTAACATTTGTCTACCATCACTATAATTTCATTATCCTCTTAAAATGTAGGGCACAGGAGGGAACACAATCACAGATGTACTCACAGATTAAGTTTGGGATTCTGGGGGCTTTGAATTTATTACAATACTAAGGATTCTTGAATAATTTCTGTATTTATTTTTTCTCTTCTGTCTTCCACTCTCTGTTGCTCAGTTTTTTTTTGTATTCAATCAATCATCATTCATCAATTCTTCCTCTAGTCTAGGTTTTATGATGCAGAAGAATACTCACTCCACTCTTAGCACCCTCAGGAACAAACATTCAGATGGGATTGCCTTCCTCAATGACCCATAAAACATTGCTTCTATTATTATCTCTGTGTGGGCATTTGAATGTGAGTCATGCCATTTTCTTTCTGTTTTATTCACCAGCACATTTCAAAATGCCAATCAAAACCACTGGAGATACTGCTCCTATTTGGGATGAAAAATATAATTCCTGACAGTATTTTGAATTTTTGGTCATGCTTCTATGTATAATACATGTATATATATTTTTTAGTCAGAATACTAATTGGGGAAGCTAGTGTGTTTAGCAAATAAATCACGCTCTGTTCTGAAATGTGTCAGTAATTACAGTTTAAGATTTAATTTAGGTAACTGTTTTACATGTGATAGGTCCCTATCACCTTGTTTAAAACAACATTTTAAAGTTTTACATAGAAGTAGATGTTTGCTGTTTGTTCCTCTATGATACATTGTTTAAAATAAGACTTTGGCACATTAGCTATTAATAAACAATGCATTTTTCTTCTTGTTTAAAAACAATTTCTAATTATTTGAGCTATAGAAATTAAAATAGAATTATATGTATATCTGAAATCCAATAATTTTTAGGGGAAGAAATGCAGTAACAGGTCTGAATACCAAACTCCAATCAAAGCAAACTCTTGCAATTCTTTGATTTATGCCCTTTGTCAAGTGTTGTGACTGCCATACTTGTGGTTTTCTGATAGGTAATGAGTCGGTGTTAGGGACTGAACCAGCACACACTTCTCAGGTCCAATTAGCCCTCGTGAATCCCTTCTATCTCCCTTCACACTTGCTTGTGTAGGTGTGTAGATCCCATGGAGTGATATTTAAGAAAGTGCACTTCATAGTATACACTATTGGTGCTATACCAATGAAAGAAACTTCATTCAATCCAAACTTTTACATTAAATAACTGGTAATATCCATCAGAGACAGAAAATTAATTTTCAATTAAAAGCATAGGATTTAAGAGGTTTTCCATTACCTTTATTAAAATAAAAAACAAACAGCTTTTTTTCCTTTATATTACAGAAGAGGCTTTAGTGCTTAGCCTTCAACTTTTGTTATAATATTTGAATGGATTTTATATTTGTATTTGTTCTATTTACATTTTGATATTTAATCTTAAGTAAAGTGACCAAGTTGAAACTAACCTTTGGAGAATACTGAGTAAAGTTCATAAACACTCCCAGGTAAATCTTACAAAGCTTTAGGAATGGTCTAATTCAGTCAACTTCTTTTGCAGGTAAAGAAACTGAGTTATAGATGATCAAGGAGGGAAATAGGTCCTTCATTCAGGATAAAGCTAACAGGAATTTTTATTAAAATTGTTTAGCTAATGATCAGCTGATCTAGGTCCAAGGGCCAGACTGTTGATAATGAGTACAGAGTTTTTGTCTTTTTGCCAGAACTGTATAGCTGATACCCACAAATCATAAAATACTTTAAAACTAAAAAAATCAAAACAAAGCAAGATTGTCATTTATTTAATCGAACTAAATGAAAAACTCTACAATTCACATGTCATATGTGTTTATACTTGAGGTATGTGAAGGGACCACTAAAATGGGATGTTAAAGGCACATTTAAAAGCCAGGCAAGACTAGGGAATTCTGTGGTATATCTTATAATTCTGCATCCAGCTCCCGACTGACTTGACGTTAAACATTCTTAAGATATGTGATATAAATTTTATGCAAATGGTAACCACTAGGAAAGTTTGTGTATAGAACAGTAGCGTAATATTTTATAAAAGTTTACCCTACAGACCTAAACTGTAGAAAACTACATCTACTGTTTACTTCTTTAAAAAACAGAAGCACTTTGAAGACACCTGAGAGATCTCCTGGAAACAGCATTTTTAGGTAATTTCTCATTAAAAATGGCAATGATTTGAAATGATGTTAGTGAAAAAAATTGAAGTGAGTTTTTAATTAAATTTTTATTTATTGATTTGAGAGAGAGAGAGGATCTGAAACATCCATTTGCTGTCCCAGTCATTCATGCACTCATTGGTTGATTTTTGTATGTGCCCTGGCCAGGGGTCTAACCTGCAACTTTGGCATATTTGGATGGTGCTCTAACCAACTGAACTACCTCGCCAGGGAGTACTTGTTTTTAATACAATGAAAAATTCTCAAAAGGTTTTCCTGGTGCTGCCTCCCACTGTCCATTTGGTTTCTGATGCGAGGCAAACAGGCTCCTCTATGAGTTACAGAAGGCTACCATACCAACATCTTTCCTCTTTCTTCTACTCAGAGTTCACTTATCTTTGAAAACAGCATGATAAATCAATATGCTTGTGTACGTCACAGAGAGCACATGAAACCGTTATTGTGGGGAGACTTCAAGGATAAGATCATATATTTTAAGCACGCTTCAGGCAGAAAGCGTAGTGTGAGAAATTTTAGGCCCACAGGGGTGTCCAACTCTTTGGCATCTCTACACCACAAGTTGTCTGGGGCCACACATTAAATACATAATGACATGTATTCACAAAGCAATCTCATGATGTTTTAAGTAAATTTACTATTTTGTCTTGGGACCACATTCACATCCATCCCAGACCACACGTGGCCTGTAAGCCACAGGTTGGACACCTCTGTGGGAGTATAGAAAAACATGGCTCTCTGGAAAATGGCAAATAAGACAGCACTGTTCTCACTTACTTGATAGAAGAAAGCTAAAAGTTAAATAATTTGTTCACAGATTCCCAAACAAAAAATTGACATGTTAAAACCAAGGCCTATTTTCCTATTATCTTATCTATATCATTTGGACCGTTTCATACTCTAAGATGGTTTATTAAAATAAACAACATATTGCATCAAATCATTTGTGTACAAATTTAGTAAAACTTATTAGGCAGGGTTTCATTAACCTTTTTGATTAGGATTTATTTTTAAAAAAATTTAAAGTAAAATCTCTTCTTAGTTTCTCCAACTTGGCTTTTGGGTACACATATTTATCTTAAAAACATGCAATGTGACATTTTTATGCTTTGACATTTTTAATTGTACACTAAAGTATTCTTAACTACATATATATTATTGCAAGTAGATCTCCAGAAATTTTTCATATTGAGTAAATGAAACTCTATATCCACAGAACATTGGTTCTCATTCCCAACTTTCCCCAGCCCCTGGCTATTCTACTCTTTGTTTCTATGAGTTTATCTATGTTAGATAGTTCATAGAGGGGAAATCATGTAGCACTTATCCCTTGGTGATTGGCTTATTTCACATAGCATAATGTCTTTCATCTTCATGTTGTAGTGCATAACAACTTTTTCCCTTTTTAAAGGGTAAATGATATTCTATTGTGTGCATATACCTCATTTTCGTTAACCATTTGTCTGTTGATGATTGCTTAGGTTGTTTCACTTTCTTGGCTTTTGTGAATAATGCTGCAATAAATATGAGAGTGCAACGATCTCTTTGAGATATTGTTTTAAACTATTTTGGATAACTATCCAGATGTGGGGTTTCTGGATTCTGTGGTAGTTCTACTTTTAATTTTTGGAGGAAGTTTCCATAATGTTGCTGGTAGCAGTTAACTTTTTTACATTCTCATCAACACTGTACCAGGGTTCCAATATCTCTACATCCTCACCAACACTTATTACTTCCTGTTTTGCTCATTTTTAACAATGGTCATCCTAACTGAGGTACTATCTCATTGCTGTTTTGATTTGTATTTCCTTAATGGTTAGTGATCTCGATCATAAGCATTGGCCATTTGTATGTCTTTTCAAGTTATTTGGAGATTTTAAAATCAGGCTATGTAGAGTGTTTTTTATTTGTTTGTTGTTGAATTGTAGAAGTTCCTATATATTTTAAATATTATCCTTTTATCATATATGTGGTTCTAAAATATTTTCTCTGTTCTGTAGATTGCCTTTCACTCTGTTGATTGCTTCTGCTGCATAGAAATTTTATGTTAAACAGGATTCTCATGTCTGTATTTGTTTTTGTTGCCTGTGAATTTGCTGGCATGTCTAAAAATGATTAATAAGCCAATTTATGAAGCTTTTTCCTCATGTTATTTTTAGTAGTTCTATAGTTTCAGGTGTTACATGGAAGTCTTTGATCCAGTTGAGATGGTTTTTATGAATGGTATAGATAAGGGCCCAATTTCATTATCTGTGTGCATTTTTAACTGGATTTTGCATCTTCAACAAACACAGTAGTTACAACATGGGTTGGAGCTATTACAGACAGATAAAGTACACAATGCTTTCAGTATGGCTTTTGCCCAGCGCGTTACACACACACACAAATAATAGATTCATGTAGAAGGAATAACTAAAACGTCCTAAACATCCCTAACCAGTGTGACTCAGTTGGTTGAAGAATGATCCCATGCATCAAAAGGTAGCCAGTTCGATTCCCTGGTCAAGGCACAAACCTTGGTTGCAGGTTCTACCCCCGATCAGGACATGTGTGAGAGGCGACCTGGTCAATGTTTCTGTCTCACATCAATATCTCTTTGTCTCTCTGGCTCTCCCCCAATCTCTTCTTCTCTCCCTAAAGAGTAATGAACATATCCTCAGCCAAGGATTAAAAAAATGTCTGCAATGTATTCTGTGACAGGTCTCTTCCCTGTTGTAATATAGTTGTTTATGTAGTTAAAATATTGAGGAATGAAGATGGGAAATTAATATTTCATTGAAGCACATGCAGAACACACTTTGGGTATTTAGTAGGCACTATGTTAAGTGTGTAGACACATTGTAGTGTAGCTGCCAAATGTACACTGTTAATATAATTGTTGGATCTAAAATAAGATGCTGATAACCCCTTCTCTAGTGTAATTCCTAAGTACTGAATGGTAAAAAAGACAGAGACAAACTTGAACTTGCAGAGCAGATAATGAGAATGGTTAAAGAAATCACATCATAATAAAATTGACCTAGAAATTGAGATTTTTATTTCAGGAAAGGGAAAAATCAAGAAAGAAAATGTAATATTTTAGGTTCAACTACTAGAAATAATGTTATAAGGAAAAGGTATTGAACTTTTTTTTTCATACTGTTAAGCAGTTGAGTCAGAACTCCTAAGTAAAAAGTGCATAAAAAACTGCATCAACACATTCCAAGACTTTCTTTTTTATAAGAATAGATTAATAGAATGGTTCCATAGGGTGATAATATATTTCTACTTGATAGCTTTTGTTCAGATTTGTGGTCATTTCTGTACTCACTCATCAAATCAGTTCATGGTTCATGTTATTTGTGGTAGGAGCCATGTTCACTGCCAATTAATTATTATCAGTCCATCCCATTGATGGGGAGTCAACCTGAATGGGCCATTCAGCCAAATAAAATATCTTGAACAGAAGATGCCTTTAACATCTGGTTATTCATATGACCCAGAAATGGGCTGAGCCTATAATTTCTATTCATTGCAAATACTTCTATATATTACTGTAATACAAAACTTTCTAGTAATAGGAGTAGAATTACTAATCATAGTAGAATTCTACCACAGAAGAGATGGTAGTAGATGTACCTTCCAAAATATGTCTCAGAGATAAAACTATATGTTGAAGAGATGCACAAATAAAAATATTGCCAATAGTTTAATTCCTACTGTGATAATTTTCAATTTGTGCTTCTATAATTTAGACAATTCCAACCTCTATATAATAATCTCTCTTTACAAAATGGAGTATAGAATTGAAACAGTAGCAAATATAATGTCTCTGTTATTCCTATAATTGCTTTACCGTTCACTATACTACACAGACCTTATTTTATAAGAATTAGTTGGGGATCGATTACCTTTTTATTTAAGGTTACTTCTTCTTAGTGTTTCTTTTCTTTTTATGTTAATGGTCTAAAGTTTTTTATTGCATTTTTTCAATACCATTTATCCACATTATACTCCACCCAAAACCCACAGATGTCCATGTCCATGAGTCCTTTTTCTTTTTTGCTTACTCCATCCACTCCCTAAGCCCCCATAGCTGTCATCCTGCTCTCCATCTGTGAGTTTGTCTCTGTTTTGCTTGTTAGCTTGGCTTGTTGTTTAGATTTCACATATAAGTGAAATCATATGGCATTTATTTTTTTTGACTGGCTTATTTCACTTAGCATAAGGTTTTTCTAGTCCATCCATACTGTTGCAAAGGGTAAAATTTTCTTCTTTTTTATGTTCATGTAATATTCCGTTGTGTAAATGCCCCATTGTTGTTTTATCTGTCTATCTAGTTATGAATGCTTCCATATTGTGGAGATTGTAAATAATGTGGCAATCAATATAGGGATACCTTTTTAATAGTGTTTTGGTTTCTTCATTTAAATCCCCAGAAGTGGAATTTCTGGGTCAAAAGACAAATTTATTATTATTTTTTAAATTTGAAGTGTCTCCATACTGCTTTCCACTGTGGATGCACCAGTCTGCATTCCTAACAACAGTGCAAATGGGTTCCCCTTTCTCCACATTCTCGCCAACACTCGTTTATTAATTTATTGATGATGGCCATTCTGACTGGTGTGAAGTGATAGCTTATTGTGGTTTTAATTTGCATTTCCTTGATGATTAGTGACCCTGAGCAAATGTTCATATGTCTATTGGCAAGATAAAGACACTACAAAAAGCAAATAGAATACAGCAATATGTCAAAAAGATAATACACCATGATCAAGTGAAATATATTCTGGGAATGCAAAGTTGGTTCACCATTCACAAATCAATAGACATGATACACCTCATAAACAAAAAGAAGGATAAAATCACATGATCACATCAATAGTTGCAGGAAAAGCATTTCATAAAATCAGATAAAAACTATCAACAAAGTTGAAATAGAGCAAAAATATCTAAACATTACAAAGAACATACATGACAATGAGAGCATCATAGTCAACCAGCACAATTACAAGCTTTCCCCCTAAGGTTTGGAACAAAAGAGGGATGTCCACTTGCATCTCTCTTATTCAACATAGTACTAGCCATAGCCATCAGACAAGAAGGAGAAATGAAAGACATCCAAACTGTGAAGAAGTAAAACTGTCCTTATTTGCAGTTGACATGATAGTGTACTTAAAGAACCCTAAAGATTCCACCAGAAATGACTAGAACAGATAAACGAATTCAGCAAAGCAGCAGTCTACAAAATTACTATCCAGAAGTCAGTTCCATTTTTATATACCAGTAATGGACTATCAGAAAGGGAAATTAAGAAAACAATCACATTCACGATTGCTTCAAAAATACCTAGGAATAAATCTTAGTGTTTCTAATGTCTTAGCCTCTCCTACAATTCATTCATTAATGTAAAAAGAGAGCACAATAATGCCAAGTAGAGACAAGAATGTCCCTGTAATTCTTTAAAAAATACTTTGAAAATACTTTTCAATGGATGAAAACGAACATATTCAGAAAGACCAAAATTCTTATTCAAATGCAAGTGTCACACTGAGAAGAATTACAGATTAATGTGCAGTCCAGATAGCAGATTCATGACTTAATTAAATTCACTTAAATTCTGTCAGATTTTTTTGGAGTTGTCCTGGCTGCATGAGACAAAATAACAAAGCTGTATTTTTAGTCTTTGAGTATTGTATTTTGCTTCTGTGTTGATACAATATTCAGAATTTTCTGTAATGAGAGATTCTCTAAAACGCTAAACTTGAAAATTATGAAATAATTTCTATTGGTTTGACTGTTATTTAAACTGAGGTTACAAGGTTACAGCCCCATTTATCTGATTAATTTGGCTGTCTTCCCAATAACAATGTTACCATCTAAATAGATCATGGAACATTTTGCTGCTTTTGTTTAGTATATAATTGAGCCAACTTTTTAAAAAGGACAAATAGTAAACATTCTAGGCTTTGCAGGTGACTCTGTCTCTGTCACAGTACTAGACATTGTTATAGTATGAAAAGAGCTGTAGACAATCCTTAAACAATTTGTACATCAATGTTTTAATAAGAATCTATTTATAGACATTGAACTTCAAACTTCTTGCAATTTCCATCTACTTCAAAATGTTACACTTTTTTGACACACAACAATATTGAGCAGGTAAAAACCATTTTTAGCTCATGCAACACACACAGAGACAACAGGCTGGGTCTAGCTTTCAAGCTACAGTTTGTCAATTACTAATAGCTGAAACCTTAATCAACTATTTTCATCTATGCATTTAAATATGCTTTTAGTCCCCAAATATCATAAAGGACTTTAATAAATTGATTTGTGGTTAAATAATTTATTTGGGTATAGTTGTACCTTCTACCAAGTGCTTAACACTATTATGCATAGATGCCAATGAAAGAAATATAAATTGGTTGGGAAAATATCAACCATGAATTTGGTAACTGGATTTAAAATATTTTTTATTCAAGTTATGTTTTCCTAATCCTAATAAGGAGAGCACTCAAACATCCTTGTCACGGACTTAATCCCTGACAATACATGCTTGTTCTGGCCTACCTGGAAAGTTCCAAGAATTGTTCTAAGTTAATTTACTTGGTTTTAGATCACTTTCTTTTTAAGCCTCTGTCTCTTTTGCCTTTTATGCTGGTGTTAAAATGATTAGCTGCAATGCAGGTACTTAGAGCACCATCTAGAGATGAAAAGTTAATATTAACATAAAAATAGAACCAGGAAACAGCACAACTGAAAGATGACTTTACGATGTATAATTAGTGTGCAAATTATCTTTTCAAATGATTGTCTCTAAGAAAGTCACACATTTTTAATTGAAAGCAAATACTTGTTTAATGTGGATTCTCGGCATGACATTTCCAAAGATACATAGATGGAACTGCTTCAGACTATATTTACATTCCATGCAAATAATTAAGATAATGAATAGATTATTGTGTATTTAATTATATTCATAAAAAGCTCTTATGCTGAGTAGATATATTTTAAGTCCCCTAATACCATGCATATAAACATAAAAGTTTAGAGCAATGAAAATTGACATGAAGATTCTCTTCCCATAAGCTCAAATAAATTTATTCATTATCACATTTTTTTTTTCTTCTACATAAAACCAAAAGTATATTCGAGATCTATGACTGTAAACAACATTTCTGTTTCTCACTTTGTGGTAGATGAAAAAAGGGCTGCAATCAGTTTAAGGAATAGAATAAAATTTCATTATCATATAAACATCTTGATCCTCAGTGTATTGGTGATATAGCAATTTTTCTATTGATTTATGTGATAGTGAAGGGGCTGGATCTGTTTTATCAAACAGCTAATTGAAAAATGAACACTATTATTTAAAAATGACATCTATAAAGTAACACATTATGGCAGTCTAAGCTAAGTAATACCTAATTTTGACATTTCAAGTTCATTGTTTCTTTGAAAAAGCATCTGTGATTTTTAAGACCAGAACACATTACTGACTTTTTTTTTTATCATATAAAAAATGTACTGTTAAGTGTGTTATTTTTTAGGGCTTTTCAACTCTAATTCAGCATTTAGACAAGCTCTGTTTATTCTTTCCACCACAGTCACTGAATGCTGAGGATGCAGGATGCAGACTGAGGACCTTCACTTTCCAAAGGTAGATTTTTATCTTCCTTGTAGATATTTTCTGAAACTGATAGATCACATGAACAGTAGAATATGCTCCCTGAATCTTCAGAAATACATGTAAATTATATTAATGATATTCCTCTCAGATTTGCATATTTCATCACAATAGATTTGTATTTGTAGACTTGGAGCAAATTTCTGTATCAAGTATAAAATTACTTTAAGAAACTTTTTCATAATCACAAAATAAATGGCATGATAAAACTGAATGAAGAGATAATCTAGGTATCAGAATTGCAAATTTCAGAGGTTTTTTTGTTTGTTTTTCTGACAAGTCTATTTCTCTCTATTCCATTGAACAGATGTGTGATCTTGAGATAATGAAAAGGGGAAATCAGAAACTTTTTAAATCCTCAACCAAGGACATTTTTTTCACTGCTTTTAAGGAGGGAGGAAGAGAGAGAACCAGTAAGAGTGAAGCATTGGGATGAGAGTAAAACATCAATTGGGTGCCTCCCGTAAGCAGCAGGCCTGGGGATCAAACCTGCAAACTAGGTATATGCCCTGATCAGGAATCAAACCCACAACCCTGCAGTTACAAGATGATCCTCCAACCAACCCAGCCACACTGGCCAGGGCTGGAAAACCTTGTTTTTAATCCCTCACTCGATTTAACATACCTATATATCTGCACTTAAAAATCTAAAATTCGTATATAGGTTATGGGAATTTAGAAAATGGAGAGTCATAACCACTCATGTTTGGACTTCTTACAGAGTAATTGTGCAGGGATCCGGAGATTAGATCCTCCTGGTTCCAAATGTGTATCTCTTGTACAGAGAAGTTAGTGTCAAGCTAGATTAGATAGGTAAAAATGAAACAGTGAAGTCATGATTCCTTTCGAGGAAAGCGTTTTAGCATATTGCATAAAAAAGCTTTGATTCCTGAACCTCATTGCTTGAATTCAAATTCTGGTGCCTCCCACTTTTTAGCTATCTCACTGGAAATCATGTAACCTCTCTCTGATTTTTAGTTTCCTCAACAGTAGAATGAGGTTACCAAGAATAGCTTTCTCATAGATTTACTGGGGAATGTTAAATTAGATATTGTAGGTAAAACATTTAAAGTAGTGCTTTATGTGTAAATGTGCTTACATGTTAGGTTTATTTTGATTTCTCTGAGAGTTTCTAGAGGAAAGACAGGCATCGTTCTGGAGCATTCTTCTGGTTCTGATGTTAGCCACACTTCTCACTGTGAACTGTAAAAGGGGAATATCCCCCCTTCCTGCAAGTTAACTAACATGAAACCATCCCTTACAGATGGATTCACATTCCAGCGCCAGTTGCTGATAAAGCAGGTTTCTTAGCCTTTAAAATAGGGGTTTTTGCTGGTGAGTTCAGTCGGGGGATGCATGAAAGACATACATTGATGTTTCTCTCCCTCTCTCCTTCCCCTCTAAAGATAAATAAATAAAATTAAAAAAAAAAAAAAAAACTAGGGGCCAATTTTAGACTGGGTTGAACTGGACACAGTAATGCAGTGTCCTGGGAGACCAGCCAGGACTCTCTACAATCGTATACCTGAAACCTTTATTATTTTATTAACCAATGTCATCCCCAGTAAATTCAATTTAAAATCAATAAAATAAAATGAATAATAAAATAACAAAATATAATAAAATAAAATAAATTTTAAGCTTTCTTTGAATTATATTAGGTCACCTGAGTTCTTTTCATGATCACTGAGAGAAAAATAAGAAATGTATTCTTATGGCAATTGTCTTCCTGGTGATATAGGGAATGGCCAGAAATAACTGGTTCGGAACTGGAAGCAAACATAAAAAATGCTCAGTTCCCAAAGACGACTGACAACATATGATGTTCATTTGGTTGCACCCAATTCCCACTGTTGCTTTATCTCTGTTAGCAGATCATGTATTGGTAGTTATTTTTATTTTTTGCAGTGACTGACAATTTTCATATCTAGATTAGTAAAAAAATATCTAAATATGTAATTTAAGTACTAGAAATATAATTATTAAAAAACATTTTTAAAAAATTAGTGATTCCACTCTTGCCAGCCAACAACCATTTTGTTGATTTGGTTTCATCCACTTTAAATTAGATTTATTTATTACTATACTTAATAATTTATTATTAATTTGTTTATCTGTGCCTCTTTTTCTTTCCCTCTCTCCTTCAATATTTCTTTCTCTCTCTATCTGGTACCAACATACCTAATTGATAAAATTGCATCAAAAATAAATTACATGATATGTGCAATCTTATTATTGTTTAATAAAAGTTCTACTAGTATATTAATATTAAAAGTAATTACTTTCTTATTTTTAAAAAGGACCAGAGACTTTTGAATCTGGGAAAATAGCATATTAAAATTATAAAAATTTTCAGGATTATTATTTTCTTTTGTTTGCTTTCATATAGAGAAAAATATTCTTACTTTTAATAATATTGATATTATTATTTAAGTAAAGGTTACTGAGAAACAATAATACACTTTTTATTTAAAAATTTTGTCTAAGAGTTTCTTTCAAGTATATCACAAGGAAATTGTATCATTCATAAATAATATTATAGAATGAGTCAGACCACATTTTTTCAAATGAGTTGGAAAACGTATGAATGGTTAATATATATATGAATAATCTAAATTGAACTATATGTTTTATTAGGGCTGAACCCTATTTTAATGAGAGCATCTTCCAATTTATTTGGTGTTTTTATTCATTAGTTCCTCCAGCAAATAATGACTGCATGTTAATTATGTTGCACAAGGTGGGTGTACACAAATGAATAAGCCATGGCCTTTATCCTAAAAGTTCAGAATCTAAGAGGAGAAAGAAGCTTGTAATAACTAGGTCAATGGCAAGGGCAATTTCACAGGGTTTTATGCAACACAGAGTTATCTGTCAAGAGTAAGAGATCAGCTATTTTGGAGGTGAGAGAATAAACAAATAAAAGAGGATTGAAAATTGCTTTGATTAAGCTGTAAGGTATAAAGGCATAAGTTACTTTTCAGTATTGTTTTAAACATTATTCAACAAATTTGTGCCCATTTGCCCCCTCTTAATCATTTACCCAGATAATGGCATGCTGCTCTTTTCTCCTGGTTTGCTGTTGGTCTGCTCCTGGCCTCATTTTACACTTCTCTTTGCCCTTTTGTTAGTTAGTCAGTTAGTTTGCTTGTTTGAATGACGGCTGCCTCATGGCTGCATCACTTCCAGAATACTTACCTCCACATAACCACATCCAGAAGAAATGTGAGATCTGATTCTTTTTACAGAGTGAGGTAAGTTCTTTCCCCGGGGTATCCAGTAAATCTATTCTTAAATATAATTTTATGAACTGAGCTACTTTCTGAAACAAACCATTTTGCAAGCAGGATGCCATGGAACAGCTGGCCAGGTCTGGGTACAGAGTGAGAAAAATTAGCCTTGTTTAGTTACATAACTGTACTTTCAGCAGCTGAGTGTGGGGACAATACACAAACCTGAAACATGGGAAGTGATATTGGAGATACAGTCATACTAATCACCACAGAGGTCAATTAGGATAAGTTCAGTGTCCTCTGCTGCTTAATGGTGACTGATAAGGCCCCTAGTGAATTTAAGGAGCACAATTTCTGCTAAGTAATGTGTGCTTGGACTCATCCAAGCAAGGAAGCTGATAAATTAGAAAACTATTTTACAAAGCTCAAATGTAAACAAGAAAGAAAAAGATAATAAACAGACATGAACATCAAATAAATGTTTTTAAAAATTGTGAAAGAGATTTTAAATGAACAAATAGAACTAGACCCTGGCTAGTGTGGCTCAGTGCATTGAACACCAGCCTGCAAACCAAAGGGCCCCAGTTTGATTCCCAGTTGGGGCACAGTCCTGGGTTTTGGGCCAGGTGCTGAGTAGGGGGTAGGTGAGAGGTAGCCACACATTGATGTTTCTCTTCCTTTCTTTCTCTACCCCTTCTCTTCTGACTAAAAAAAAACCAAAATAAAATCTTTAAAAAAAGAGTAATCATTTTTCAAAAATTCAAAAAATAATAATAAGGAGAAATAGTTTATATATACCTGAAATTATATATGATTTTTAAAAAGGGAGTAGAATATTGATATGAATTGGCATATTTTATGCTGTTATGAGATAAAACCATTCTTTGATAAAATGTTAGTTTTATTATGTATTATTTAAAAATATCTAAAACCTCTAATTCTGATTTAAAGTCTATTCATTTAATACTTGTAAAAAAACCCTTCAAGCTAATTTTATACTCTTTTTATGACTCATCCCTGTACAAAATTAATTCTTTGACCAACATTTGTAAAGAATGGAAAAGTATCAAGATAAGGTGGATATTAAGGATATTGTTTTATTTCCTTTGTAATGAACAGCTAGTCTATGCTCAGAATTGTAAAGGATAGGGATGGACCAGCTAGATAAGACCCTTCCTCACATGCCCTCATTTCAGTTAATGATGATTTTGCCTTTGAGAATATTCAATGACCATGGAGATAAATTTTACTCTATCTTAAGACTAAAATGAGGTCCAATGACTTGGTCTTTAAAACATGAAAGCTTGCACAAGCCTGAGAAAAGATTAGTCACTTAAAAGTTATTAATAAGATATATTTTTAAGTAAGTCACTATAAAATTACATATTTAAATGTGTTTAAAGTGTCTCTCTATAAAATATGCATATGTATTATACACACAGTTTGAAAATGATTTATTTTCTGCTGCTTTCAGAAGACTACTTAATATCATGAAAGTGATTGTTGCTAAGTCAACACTGCATGTAAAACATTGAGTTATTAAAACAAATTTAGGCACTGACAGTGGTTTTTTAAAGTTATATCAGTCATATTTATGAAACAAACTTTAATGAGTATAATAAAGAGGTATAAAATGTGAATTTTCTAATAATCAGCCTTATGATTTTAAAGGGCCAAATGAAACAAAGAAGATAAATACAACTTGCTCTTTGACCTCCCTGTGGATCAAAGACGAGTTATGTAGGGAAGAGATCAGTATGCGAGTAGAACGGCCTCATTAGTTTGCCATCTGCCATGGTGGATAGATGCTAAAATGTTGCCATCATGAGGTTCATTGAGTGGTAAAATTATAATTAAAAACCGTACATAGATTTATAGTAAAAATACCAGGAAAAAAACAGCTGCCAAATGATGACCAGGATCCTATGTCCCTTTGAAAAGATGAGATGAGGAAATAGTTTAATATTTATATAAAATTATACACATGCTCACACACAAGCACAGCTATAAATGTTTGTAAATTAACCTCAGCATGGCTAGTCTCTATCATAAGTAAATAATTGTTTTAGAGAACAAAGTTAGTATTTCCATTTGATATAGGAAATTAAACATATAGAAATAAAGCAAATGATCATTTTGATAGTTGCATTTAGCATTGAACAGATATATTTACGAATAAAGGCACAATGAAATAAAATATATCAAGTGACACACGTAGCTCTTTTTTTAGAGTGTAAGTACCAAAATTACTTGAAATCATTTTATTGTGCCACTTTTGTCCTTTTAATGATTTAATAGGTGCATATAAGTGTATTTTCTATAGGTTTTAAAAGAAAATCTATGTCAAGAAAATATGAAGAGCTTGGATAAATGAGAAATTGGTACTTTTTCCCTACAACTCCTCAAATAGGGTTTAACTTAGAGTGTGTTGTACATAAAATGCCCATTTTATTGTTGCCCATATATTTAAATAAGTATAAAATGGCTTGCTGCAACCAGTTGTATTTCTATACACTAACAATTAAAAAAGAAAAAACAAATTTAAGAAAATAATTTTATTTATAAAAGCACCAAAGTTAATAAAACACAGGAAAAATAATAAAACAAACATAAAGTATGTACACTGAAAAATACAAAATATTATTGAAAAAAGTTTAAGGAGACCTTAAGAAATGGAAAGGCATCTCAAGTTCTTGATCAGAATACTTAATATTGTTAAAATGTCAATATCTAAATTGCTACACAGATTCAACAACATTCTTATAAAATTTTCCACTGAAATTTTTAAAAAAACCTAGAAGCTGATGCTGTCCTGGCTGGTGTTACTCAGTTGATTGGAGCTTCATCCTGTAAACCAAAATGTTGTGTGTTCAATTCCCAGTCAGGGCACTTGTCTAGGAGGTAGGTTCAGTCCTCAATAATGGAGGGTATGAGAAGGCAATTGATTGATGTTTCTTTCTCACATCAGTGTTTCTCTCTCTCTCTCTCTCTCTGTCTTCCGCTCTCTTAAAAATAAGCATATCCTTGGCTGAGCATAAAAATAAGTAAACAAACAAACCAAGAGCTGGTTCTAAAATTCATATGAAAATCTATAAGGATTCTGAATAGCCAAATCAATCCCAAAAATGAAGGACAAAGTTGGAGGACTCACACTTCAGAATTACAAATTAATCTACACCAATCCACACAGTATGGTATTGACATGAGGATGACATAAATCAGAAAAATAAAATTGAGAATCTAGAAATTAACCCTCAGATTTATGGGCAATTGATTTTTTTTGACCAGAGGGCCAAGACAATTCAATAGGAAAATAATAGTCTTTTCAACGAGTGATCCTGGGAAATCTTATACGCATGTGCAAAAGAATGAATTTGGAGCCATGCGTATACATGAACGCAAAATGGACATGGACATTAAAGTTAGAGCTGACAATATAAGCCTGCCAGCTAAAAAGTATACACTTATTAGACATAACACCAAAACACAAGTAACAAAAAAGAATTGGACTTTCCAAAATTAAAAAAAAATTGTTCTTCAAACGAACGTTTATCAGAAAATGAAAAGTTAGGTCAGAGATAGGGAATGATTGTAAATCACACGTCTAATGAGACTGATTAGGGACTTGTATCTAGAATATATAAAGAACACTTGGAATTCAACAATTAAGAGACAAATAATCCAATTTAAAAATGGAAAAAATTTTGAATATATGTTGTTCCAAAGAAGATATACAGGGTGGGGCAGAAGTAGGTTTACACTTATTCATCTGGCAAATAATGTGATAATTAATAAATAATAATACAAGAATAAACTATTTTGTGTACTGACAACTACAAACCTACTTTTACCCAACCCTGCATAACTCTCCAAAACATACATGTAAAAAATATCCAACATGTTCAGCCAACTAGGGAACGCAAATCAGAACCACAGTTTGATACCATGTTACCCCCATCAGGTAGACTATGACCTAAAACAAGTACATTATAACAACTGTTGCCCAGGGTGAGGATAAATTTGGATCCTTACATATTGTTTATGAGAATTTCAAATTTTGCAGCAGCTTTGAAAGTATCCATCACTTTTTCAAAATATTAAACATGGTGTTACCATGTGACCAATTAATTTTATACTTGGGTATATATCAAAGAGAAATGGAAACACATTATGAAAAAAAATGTGTGCACAAAGGCTCATAGCATCATTATTCATATTAACCAAAAAAGTAGAAAAAATTTAAATGTCCATCATTTAATGGGTATAAAAAATGTAGTGTGTATATATATATATATATATATGCTAATAAAAATAAATTAAATACATACATGTTACAACATGAATAAATCTAAGAAACATTTTTCTAAGTAAAAGGCGCTAGTCATGAAAGACAAAATGTTGGGTGATTTCATATGTATGAAATGTCCAAATATCTATAATGACAGAAACTAGATTTGTGGTTGTCAGGTTCTGAGAAAAAATGAGTTCGAATGTGGAGTGACTGCTGATGGAATTTTCATTTTTATGGTGGTGGAACTGTCCTAAAATTGATTGTGTTAATGGTTGCACAGTTATGTGAATATATAAAAAAAATCATTGAATTCTATAAATATTGTAAAATACAAAAATATTTAGTTGTGTAGTTTAAGTAATATTGTATATGCATTGCATGTAATTGTACAGAAAATGAATTGTATCTTAATATAGTTATTTAAAGTCGACTGAGATGTTTGGATCTTGAAAAATTAACTTTTTCATTCCAAGATTTTGATTTTTGAATTAAGGTCTATTGCAATTATAAAGTTATAAAATTTTGCAGTTTTAATGGTTATAAATAAAAGTCATAATTTAAAAAATTTAACTTACATTTTGATATAGTTCTGTCTTTGTTAAGCACTGAAAATACAATCTTTGGTTTATCACATTAAAATCAAACAACTTTTGCATGTATTTAGTTGAATAGAGGTTGTACAAAATTTTGTTTCTAAACTAGTAATTAAATACTATCCATGGAATTTGAGTTTCAATGAATATACAGAAGAGATATGTCAATATTTTATTATTCCAAAGTTTGCTAACCCAAAGAAGCCTTTGTAAAGGCCCATAAATTTATATACCACTAAAAAAGAAAAAAGAAAAACTAAACTATGCATACCCTTGATTGCTTCAAGCTGACTTTAGATATTAAAAAAAATTAATGTTCAAATCAATTTTCAGTAAGTAGCATTTTAGTCTTTAATTGACAGAAGAGCAAAATAAGCCCTGGAAGAGATATTGCACCCATACAAAAAAGTGAATATGGCCAAAGAACATACCTACAAGTGTTAGAACAAGGGTTTTGAAAACAGAATGCGTGAATCCAGACTCTGTCGTCTTTTCCTTCCCCCTCCTCCTTCTTGTCTCCTTTTTATCAGGTATTCACTGAGCATCTAGTCTGTGCTAGATACCACAATAGAGAAGGTAATCAACCCCTCTCCCCACAGTTCTTATAGACCAGAGAATGTCCCGTTCTAATGTAATGCGCAATGGACATGATGGGAGTGATTAGTCTAAAGGGAAGTGTTTGAAAGAGCCACAGAAGTAAAGTCTTTGAAAGATGAGGGAATAGGAAATTGTAAGTCAGTCATATTCACTTGTCATTGTCTCAGCAAACTCCTCTTCACATAAAAAGGGAATACCAACTTCTCTTCTCACGGATAGAATAGAGACAGTCCTATATTTTCCAAGATAATAACCGGACATAACATAAAATTGTATTCCTTCCAAATTCCTTTTTATCAACAAGCATTAGAAAAATATCATTAGTCTTTTTTGTCATGCAAAAGAGCATGTGTGAACACTTCTATGCAGATCAATAGAGCTTAATACTCTACAAGAAGTAATAAAGAAAGTGCTAGATCTTCCCCACTATTGTCTAGGATCTGTCAGCAGGCTGATTGTTGAGGTGTAACATTTGCAAAAGCACAGAGTGATGGGAGGTGGGGAGGTAGGGATATAGTAAAAAGAATAAAATATATCTAAAAGGCTCCTAAAATCCAGAAAATCAGTAAACAAACCAAAGCAAGACATATCTAGATTCTCTCAACACACAGGGTCCCTCCTCCTATCATCTTACTAAAGTCCAGTCACCAGAGTTTACTCTTCAAGCTAGAAATTTTACTGGGTTAATGATTTTAGTTTTCTATATTTTTAAAGTAGCATTTTAGAGGAAATTATACCCTTTAACAGATCCATAGA
Organism: Artibeus jamaicensis; assembly: GCF_021234435.1. Classification (NCBI taxonomy): domain Eukaryota; kingdom Metazoa; phylum Chordata; class Mammalia; order Chiroptera; family Phyllostomidae; genus Artibeus; species Artibeus jamaicensis. The sequence continues at coordinate 11,566,346 of NW_026521823.1, read as the reverse complement.
TGCCTGAGAAGTTCTTTAAACTAATATTTATTAGTTGATTCATTCAGTAAATATTTACTAAACTCCCATTTGCAGACAGGGCTAAGTATAGTGTCTCTGGAACACTCTCGATTGATTATTTATATGAAAGCAGTTTTTCCTAAAAAGGGCCAAGCCTTGGCTGGGTGGCCCAGTCGGAGCATTGTCCTGTACACCCTCAGGTTGCAGATTTGGTCCCCAGTCAGGGCACATACCTAGTTTTCAGGTTTGATGCCTCATCAGTGTGTTTAATGTAGGAAATGAGTGTTTCTCTTTCACATCAAATTCTCTCTCTTTCCTTCTCTCTCTAAAATCAATAAACATATCTGTGGGTGGAATTTTTTTGAAAGTGGCCAAAACATCAGAAACAAATGCAGTACTGTACATATAACACATGCAGTGACGGAAATGATTACAATAAGAATCTCTGAATGTGAGACTTCGACCCATTCAAGGTCAACAAAGTAAAACGAATTTCCTTGAGGAAGTGATGTTTGAACTGACATCAAAAATGTGAGTAGAAGTTTATCAAAAGAATGGAGAAAGAAGAAAAATTCCAGGTAGGAAGAATGGCTTATACAATTGCCCTTGGAGTGGAGAGATTGGGGATAGACAAAACAGCGGGTTAGTGCAGAATAGGAGAGGGGGATGCAATGACAGAGGTCTAATGACTGACTATTAAGGCTTTTAAAGGATGGTTGGAGGTTAAAGCATCTAACCTTCATAGTGAAAGTATGAAATACACACACAGGCACACCCCACCTTTGAAAAGTCTTTGTAGTGTTGGCCATTTGGAGGCTTGGTTTATATAAAATAACTGAGTGAAAGAATAAAAGGTCAGCAGAAGAATTACCCTTGAAGAACTCCAAACTTTGAAAGTAGCCTGAAGAAGAAGCAATTACTCATGTAGAAGTAAACTAAATTGATTATTGTATCATGAATGTCAGGAAAAGACAATGCTTCAAACGGGGGGGGAGGTACATGATATCTAATGCTGCTATAAACCTCGGAGCAGGACCGAGGTAGGGCCATTGGGTTTCGAAGCAGGAGGGTCATCAGTGCCTTTAACGGGATCAGGCTTGTTTTCACTGTGGACAGGGTCACAGACGGAGTAGGAAAAACATGTATGAATAAACTCTTAAATATTTAAGAGAATGAAAGCTTGCTAGCACAGGTCTAGGTTTGGAAGTACAGTCTATTCTCTTTACAATATGTTTCTTAAATGCACTTAACTCTTACACTATTGATTAAATATGGAACAATGTATGAACAATGCATAGTGTGTTGATTCCTCTGTAATTTTCCCAGAACTTTACTATATTTTAGTGATTAGGAGCAAATGTTTTCCACCAATAAAGAGAACACCTTACAAATACATAACAACCTTGAAAAAAGATGAAAATTCTGTGCAACTTCTTTTTTTGAGCACAAATTTGACTTCTTAGCTTTAAGATCAGGTACAATTTCCACCATATTAAGCTTTCTGCTCTATAACAGAGTGAATACATTCTTTTTCCTGTATGCATGTCTAAGATCACGTTGATAGATCAATTTTTAAATTTTATTTAAACTAGTCTTTGTAAATTATCAGATTATAAATTGGAGATATTCATAACTGGAATATCTTCCTTGGTTTAAAGAATGTAACACATGCATCATAGATTTTGACTAGATACATTTTAATATAACAGGAAGGACCTAAAACATTATCCCAAAATTGCCTGTACCTTTTAAATTGTAAATAATGTTGGATACTATTTTTAAAAAAAGAAGTGATTGCAATCACTAGCCATCTTTTTACTTTAATTTTTTGGGTAACATTGGTTAATAAAATTATATAGGTTTCAAGTATACTACTCTGTAATACACCGTCCTTCAACACCATTTATTCCCCTTCACCCATTTCTATCTCCCCTCATCCCTCTGGCAATTACCATACTGTTGTTTGTTTCTGTTTTTCTTTTTTTTTATCCTCACCCAAGGATATCTTTTCATTGCTTTTAGAGAGAGAGAAAGGGAGGGAGAGAAACATCAATGCAAGAGAGATGCCTTGCACATGCCTGGATGGGGGAATCATTCCCACCCAGACCAGAGATAGAACCTGCAACTTAGTTCTATGTGCCCTGACCAGTGAACCCTCAACCTTTTGGTTACAGGACAATACTCCAACTGAGTCACACCAGCCAGGGCTATACCACAGCTTTTTTTATCCCCTCATCTACTGATGAGCAGGGCTGCTTCCAAATCTTGGCTATTGTAAATAACGCTGAAGTGAATACAAGAGTGTATATATATTCTTTCAAATTAGTGTTTTGGGTTTCTTCAGATTTACTTGCAGAAGCGGGACTGACTTAGAGAAGCAGGGGTTCCTGGATCAAGTTAGCAAAGACCCACTAATCAGGTTGCTGGAAGCTAATGCCAGTGGAGATTTTAACTTTTCCCACTGTTTTATTAGCACAGTATTGTCTTGTTACCAAGTCCATATCTATTAAATCGTTAAACACTATATTTCCTATCAGCTCTGTTGTTTTCGGCATATAATTTTGCATAATTCTTTTAGAAGTGTACATATGATGTTATAATAATATCTGTATACAAATAATATGACTGCATAATAGCAAACAATTATTGATTATTGTGTACCCATCACTGCTCTAAATAGCTCATATGCAACACATTATTAGTCTTCATGGCAATCATAATAAATACTATCATGACTCCTATTTTCAGAAGAGAAAACTGAGGCACAGAAATGTTCTTACCTTTTTTATTGTTTTAAGTAATCTGATGTTTTTAAACTACTATAATTTTAATTTATATGTTTTTGTTCAAGCTGTCTTCTCTATCAGTAATGATCTCTGCCTTCCACGGCCTAGCACTTTCTTGTCTTTAAAGATTCAGCTTGAATATCTGGAATGAAGCCCCTTGCTTGCTTCCCAGGACTCATGAAGTAGTCACAAAGTATCAGTTGCAAAAACTGCTAAATAGCATTCGTTGTGTTTTGAAGAATTTAGGCATATCCAAACAAATAAAAATATAATTATGGACAGTAAATTTAATATCCACAAGACCTTTTATATTGCTTTATTATTTTCTTATACAAGCGTATTGCTTCTAAATGTGGCATTTATGTGAAAGTTTCAACCTTTCGATGTCCCTGAGCCAGCATTTACAGGAACTGTTCATCTTTTTTCAAGGGTGAAACTGGCCAAATGAGAGCTGAGGAAACAATCAGATGTTACAACATTGAAAAACCTAATAGAGGGCATAGGAACACTAAACAATACGGTGTATTGCTAAACTAAATACAATTTGGAAAATTGAAATAGTGAAATTAAAAACTACTGAGGCATAAAAAAGAAATTTCCACAGTCCATCAGTCACAAAGACACTGTAATATGACACATTGTCATTATGCTGTGACCAAAGTAAAAAAAAACAACCTGTTTGCAGAAAAATATGATTTTTTTCTATAGAAAATACTGTAAGCCTTCAATTAAAAGGTAAATTAAGGTAATATTTCTAAAATATTTTGATTCCTAATAAAAGAATAATCCTAAAATAGATTTGAAATACAGAATCTTTTTATTTTTAGAAATGTTTGCATCCTAAAATTCTTAAATAAATTTATTAAGGAGTTACTTCTATCCCATTATGAAAATGGTGTGTTCAGGGGAAATAGCATTAGTTCTGCCACCCAGGATCCTTGGTTTTGATTAGTCTACATCTTGACTCCCTGACTTTGGACACTAAGCTGTTGGTCTACATGGCCCCTTTTGTCAATAGAGGACACTTATTCTGACACTCCTCTGCAGTAGAGATTAAGTGAGAGTCACTTTGTAAGTGAAAAAATCATTCCACTGAAGTCAGGAGTCTGATGTTAGCAATCTCTGCTGACCTCAGCTTTCTTCGGCACATAATGTACACAAAATTTTACAGCTTCAGATTCAAGTATTCATATCCCGATTATGTTTTTATTTCAAAAGGAATCTTTTGATATCTGAACTCAGTCTCTCCTCTGGTGAGTTGTGTGGTGAAAAAAATGATGATTTTTTTCCTGTAAAAAACAAGCAAACACAATTCAAGTGAATTGTGGCAATTGTAACATTATTTATAAATTTTTTAAGGTAGTACGAATATTTTTTAAATGTCTAATTTGATCAACATTTCTATGAATTTTTTTTAAAGACTATGTAAAGTTTTCTAAATCTGGAAACTTGAAGACCTCTAAGTTTTTTTTTTAAAAGATTTTATTTATTTATCTTTAGAGGGGAAAGGAAGGAGAGAGGGAGAGAACTGGCCTGCAACCCAGGCATGTGCCCTGACTGGGAATCGAACCGTGGTTGCTTGGTTCCCAGGCCTGCGCTCAATCCACTGAGCTACACCAGCCAGGGTTCTATGAATTTTTAAATCTTATTTTTGGGGGAGGTTTAAAAGCCACCTGGTGGATTTTATTTTGCTGATAGAAATGCTGATTCATCTTTTGTTTTTTTTATATCTTTCTTTGTTGACCACATATAGTTAGCTTGGTTCAATATACTTTTGTCTGTTTGTGATAAAACACATTGTGTATTTTTATAAAAGAATAAAGTCCACCCATTGTTAATATAGCAAGAATGGTTTACATCACATCAGTACACACTGGTAGCCAAGCAGTGTGGACTAGACTGGAATGTGCATGAGTCAACAATAATGGCTTCACTGTACTTGTCAGTGGGGACGGCAGACTCTGTGGAGTAAGCATGTGTACTGTGTGGCTTTCATATTCAAAATGACTGAGTAGAACCACAATTCTGCACCAGATTTTGCATTTAGCTTGACTATTCCTCTGTGGGAACAATTCAGATGATTCAGAAGGCTGCAACTATGGGCAACTGATGATTGGCAGCTTCAAAAGGACACTGTGCTTGCTCGTGCGTCACATCTTGTGCAGAGATTTTTGGTGAAACATCAAATGACCCAGGTGACTCAGCCCCGCTACAGCCCACATTTGGCATGCTGCAACTTCTGGTTTCGCTCAAAACTAAAATCACCTTTGAAAGGGAAGAAATTTAAGTCCATCAATGAGATTCAGATTCAGGAAAATAGACGGGGCAGCTGAAAGCAATTGGGAGAATTGTGTGAGGTCCCAAGGTACCTAGTTTGAAGGGGACTGAGGCATCATTGTCCTATGTTACATCTTGTATCTTGTATCTTTTTCAGTAAAGATCTCCAGTTTTCATATTACATGGATGAATACCTTCTGGACAAAATATAAATATTATTTTTCCTAAAAGCATTTATGTACTTTCAGTATAAAAATCAACTTATTTCTGAGTTTATATTTAGGAATGTCTTAAAGATGTTCACACAACTGAGTTTTAGATTAAATTTTAAACTAGATGTCAGAAACAATCTTAGCATGTATCAAAATATATTTAGACCACACAGCATGGCATGATGGTAGGAACAAACAATATTATGTGATATAAATGCTGTAATAATGACAGTTAACATTAATGAAGATAACCTTTTATTTACTATGCATTTTAATGTTCACTTCCTTTTCTCCCTGTACTTACTCAATGTTGATTAAAGGCTACATATTAATGCATTAGAATATGGACCTATGTAAGAATGTTTATGTTCACGTTACATTTTTTCCTGTGGGCATTAAATATTAACTGATAAAAGCTGTCCTATTGAGATATCACAGACTTATTTTATTTAAAAAGTTTTCCTTTGAAATATTTAACTATTATAAAAATTAGAAGTAGATACCTTTTGTGAGTTCTTAATCTTGCTTCCTAATGTACCAAAATTATTTTAGTGTTTTAATTACATGAAATCCTAAATTTTAGGCATTGATGCTATTAGAATATAAGAAAATTATGGAAATGAGATGAATATATGACACCTTGTACACAATATACTGTACTCAGTGACAGAATGGCACAGCATATGGAAATCTAAGTATAAAACGGTATGAGTATAAATTTAAAATTAAATAAGTAGTTCTGGGCAAGCAACTGAACTTGAAAATCTGACTACAGATGTCATTCTAGAAACAAATCCAATTTAAAACTACAGGAATCAGTACTAGGTAGCTCCAACTTAATATCTTTGTGAATAGACATACAACAATATGCATATACATATAAACTATATGTATACTTTCAAACAAAAGCACACATAACGAAACAAATCACTGAGGATTTTTGTTGATGGTCACATTGCTTGCCTTGCTTCCCTGCATCATTACAATAACTTCAGCAATCCCTGTTAAGGGAAGAGTCGTATAGTTTGAATTTGTTCTGTTGTGTTACCCCCATCCACAGCAGCTAGTATTTTTCTTATGGAAATGTGAGAAAAATCTGCAAGTAATTGCCCACAACACCCCCACCCCCCACTGTTCAAAAAGTAAGTTTTTATTGAAATATATGAAGAAGTGGGTCTGGCAGGTGGTTATTCATGCAAAGATTTAACTTTTATTGGGAGGAAACACTAATTCTTCAGAGCAGGTGAAACAAACTTCCCACTAAAGAATGAGTAGGGTGTAATACTTGAGTGTCTATCGTAATGAATCTTAAATACCCTAAAGAAACATTTGTAACTAATTTGCTATACAAATCTGAGCCACAGAAAGTTACTGAATTTAGCCTTATTCAGGCAGAGCAATCAAGAATCATTATCTGTTTGGACTAAATTAAAAAGAGAGAGAGAGAGTAAAAGTAGGATAGTCACCAAAGAGCTTATTAACATGGGCTGTCTGATAAACAGAATTTTACTAAGATAGTTGCAACCAGTGTGGAACTGAGAGCTCCCAAAAGTAGACATGGATGAGGAAGAACTTAAAAAGACCCCGAATATCTCTTCAGTGCAAAAAGAAATAATTCAGATTGCATCTTCAGAAGCTAAGATTTTTCAAATGCACATGTAATTAATATCATATTAAATTAGACTTCACTTAGAGTAACAGCATCAATGCTGGCTATGCCATCATCAGTACTGAGATAACCCTCCTCAGCCCAGTTAGACTGTGAACTCCTCCTGCCCTTGCTTCTGTGCTCCAAGTCTGAGCTCTGACACCTGCTGCCTCATCTTCTTTGGTGTCTCCAGTTCTATAAGTCCTTGTTCTGGTTTGGGTCTCAGTACTCCCTGTTCTGAAGCTGCCTGCTGGAAGGCACTGCCTGCTGGAAGGCACTGCCTGCTGGAATCCATCCAGCTATATCCTGTACCACCCTGACTAAACACTGGGCTCTATTCATTGTGCCCTGTATGCTGGGTTCCTCTGATTTCTAGCAGTTGATGGTTCCAGTGTAGCTAGTGTGCTTACTATCCCCTTCCTGAATATTTATACACTGTCTTTGCATCAGAACTACCATACTTTACTGTTTTCATAATCCTTTATTGGATATTACTGAAATATAAGGAATAAAGCATCAGAGGGAAGCAGAACCAAAAATGATTCTAAGAGTCTATTTTTGGTCACTGGATGAACCAAATACTAGAATTTGGAGTTCAGAAGGAAAAGCTGGTTTTAGCAGCTTTATAAAAAGAGATTTATAATTTTAAAATAAAGTTTAAAATGTTAAAAATATTGTGACTTGATTTAGTGTAGATTTATTTATTCATTAAATTTATTAAATAAGGTTACCTTTTTAGTCCCACTTTTTTTCATTTCAATCATTCTGATTAAACGACTAGTTATTAAGCCAGAAGCCCACAGAACATTTTAAATTTGACTTTGGATGCTCACAGCTTTTCTACCCTCTACTACAGTAACGATATAGACTCTGAAAAGCTACTGTCCCGATGACATTTCTCTTATAAAATATTAAGTATAAAATAATTTTTAAATTATGATTTTTTCCAAGTAATATAGTTCCTGTTGATATGCAGTAAATAAGTGATCTACCAATCAGTGCTTCCTATTTATTTATGTAGGTCATTATTTTGGGAAAATCAAGGTTCGAGACAGTTGAATTCACTGGGACTTACTAGAATTCTGTCCTCATAATGCAGAAACCTTAACCGATCCATTTAAAAGCTTCCTATACAGCAGTAATTCAATGTCTAGTGAAGCAGATTTAAATGACTGGGGCAAACACTAATTCTGTATAACATATATAAAAACTTTCAAAAATATTAGAATGTCTTTTTATTATAATGGAATGTCTAAATTTAAAAAAAGCTATAACTATTTCAGTGAATCCTCACAGCTGACCACAATAAAGTATCTTAAAACCTGACATTTTCCTCTGACAAATCTTTGTTATTAAAGTTATTCAAAGCCTCAGTATAAAACAATGACTGGATTTATTCTGCTATATAATGTTTCAGTTCTGTTCCAACTTTGTGTATCCAGAAGACCATGTTTAAGCAGCCTCACATTCAGGTAACTCTATTTTCTTCTAAAGCACAATGCCTGACAGAACAGTAATTTTGGACACAATTTTCTTAGGCAGCATAAAATACACCAAAAATGATCATAATAGTTATATTGTGCACTCTATCAATTGCTATTTTTGCAACTTTCAGACAAGCTTTTGTGAAAGTTTTATTTTAAACTGAGATTTAAAATTGGTTCTAAATCCTCTATTTAACATATTTGTCTAAGATGCATCCAAGCTAAAGAACCCTCTGCATCTCCTCTTAATACAGATAATTGTTAAATAATTTAATGGGCAATTTTAAGCACAATCTCAGAACACTACCAGAAAAAGTAAGTTATAGACATGTAAACATAGACACATACAGAATGACTACTATATATTTTCAATAGCTGGTTAAAGTCTGGAGCAACAATAAAATGGCTTAGAAGACTTGTGCCTCATAGTAATAAAAATTTTAGAATATTATTAAATAGTTCTTAACCTCTTACAAAATGCTTTGGCTTTAGTTATAATTTTATGTCACCAATATTTAGCATTTATTCAATAGAAAATATATATTTAATTTTAAAATATTTTTCTATGCATGTGAGCTAATAATTGAGAGAGTGTGGTGTTGTAGTGGAAATGAACATGAACTGCTGTGATTTCTCAGATGGAGAGGAATACTTATTGAAAATTCTGAGGAAATTTTCACAGAGAAGCAAGATATTTGGAATGAATATAAAATACTTATTGGAGAGGCTATTGGATAGAAAGAGCTATTTCTTGTTTTTTTAAATAATCATATTCAGAATTAGATAGAGATCTTGAAACACAAGAAGAATTTTTCCTGTCAGAAGAAATGTGAAGGACAATAAATGTAAGAAAGTTCTTTAAGAACTAAATTCCACAGATGTAAGCTGTTTGTGAAGTCTTATGCTGAATTTTTATTACAAATGGCAAGTTTCACCTGTACACTAAAAATTATTAAATTTACCTTTCTTTGAAGGTAGTTCTTCCCATTAAAAATGTGTACAACAAATAAAAGCCATCACAAGGGATCAAAATAGTTCATCTAAAATAGCTTTTCTACTTCAGGAAGGATATTTATGGCTCTCTACTTCCAAAAACACTGCCTACCGATCAAACAGAGATGAGGTATCACCTAGCCCCAGTTACCTAATACATGTTAGTTTGAAAAATAATTGTTTTTAATGCGTGGTTGCCTCTCATGCACCCCCTACTGGGGACTTGGTCTGCAACCCAGGCATGTACTCTGACTGGGAATCAACCTGCGACTTGGTTCGCAGGCTGGCACTCAATTCACTGAGCCGCACCAGCCAGGGCAACAAAATGCAATTTTTTTCACTGCATCTTAAGTACATTCTTCTTAGCAAGATAAACATGATAAGCAAAATTTGGAAATTGCTTGACTACTGTGACAGGAAAAAAATTCACGCAAGCATGAGTTTGTCTTCGTGAGTTCAAGTGAATGACTGTTTTTGTAAAGCATCTTTGCATTCTCAAATCTGCCCTCTCTACATTTTTCTGCTCCCATTTTGTAAGTTTAGCTCCTACATTTTCTTGCTTTAAAAAAAATGCTTCTCACCCTTTTTCAACTTGTTTCTTCACAGTTAAATCTGGTATAACACAGAAAAAGACAGAGTAGGCAGGTATGGTGATGTTCCCTGCAAGGGTGGCTTCCACAGGGACACTGTCATTTTAACCAACAGTACATTCTTAGGAAAACTGATTTGCAAGACAGAGTCAGCTGAATTAGCAAACCTAAACTGACTTCATAACTAATAACGTATCTCATATTGGAATCCAAAATAAACTGCCATACTTTGCAGCTCTGAATTCATATTCTTACAATAACAAATGACAACCCATATAGTTTAATCATGGTAATATGGATACCTATATAGACTTAAATTTTAAAAATTACATTTATATTTAGAAGTGCCATAACTAAATTTAGAAGTCCATAAGTGATCATGTTGGATGGCTACCATATCACCACATCAATTAACTCAGTCCTGTTAGAATTAATGGGTTTGCAAAATGTTTTTAAAAAGATGGCATAATCAGGATTAGAACTCAGATATTCCCATCATCAAACAAATATTTTCTCACTACATCAGTGAATGCAGTTATGGCTGCTCAACCATTTTATGACAACAAATCATATATCTAATGTAGCAAAACATGATTCAAGCTATTATAAGTAATTATTTACTGTGGTTTGTAAATTATGAAGTGAAGTATAAAACTGTAAAATAATAAGTTACTGTTTTAAGTCACTAAATTTGTGGCAATTTTACAAAGCATCAGTAGAAAACCAAACCACTAGAATAATCAAATGCTTTTCTATTTAAGGAGAATTGTACATTATATTTGATTCACTTGTTTTGCATCTGTCTAATAATTATATTATGTTTATGGTTTCAGAGTAAATCCCACAAAATGAGATTGATATTTTGGCTTATCCACACTGAACATGTACTTCTTTGTTCTTCAAAAAACAAACAAATGAATGACAAAAAACAGAACTAATTTTATTCAGATATTTACCCCTCCCCCTGCAGCTATGTGACACGTGAGGACTCCCTGCCACCAACCCCAGGGTGGTTCTTATTGGTACAAAAGTCATTTCATTGAACTTTTAGTTACTGTACCAGCAATTATCAAACATAAAATAAATTGGTGATTTATTGTTACCCAACAGGTCTCAGGAAATGTTTTTCTGTAAAATGTCCATTCAGGTCCTTAAGAAATCCACAAAAATGGTTTTCCCTTTCCTCACCATTATTGGGTTTTTTTTTCATATGATGTCTAAAAATATTTACAGTCTAAGAGTAAATTGAAGGACAGTAATAAGTGACAATATAAAAATTACCTGATTTTAATAATTGTGCTAATGAAACAGCCAATCCTGTATGCTGCTTCAGTTTTGAACTTCTTATTTAGTGAATGAGTTTTGTTATTCTTTAAGTCATGTTGAATCCAGATATTAGTTATATCTAACTAATAATATATTAAACTTGGCTGTAAGAACACTTTGCATTATAGCCCTGGGCTTTCCACTTACTAAATATAATACTTTACTTGCAAAAATTAATGTTTTTAAGGCTTAGTTTATACGAAGAATTATTTTGACAACTAACTGATATAATATGTATTAGTATATTTCAATGTTATGAAGGTGTTCAGGACTGAAGATAGTAATGATAATAAACTCAATGAGTAGCATGAATCGATATATTTGATTTTATAGGCAGTTATAATGCTCAATAATATAACTCCATCCAGTATACCTAACTTTGTCTTTTGTTATTAGTTGAAAAAATCACTGTCAACGAATGTAGTCTAGTCATTGCCTATAGATAAGCAGTTATTAAAATTGTTTGAATTATGTTATTCTCCTTGTATAAAAAATCTTAATCACATTATTTCTGCTAGTCACAACAGACTTAATTAATTATAACACCATCAAGACACCCTTGGTTACTATGCCCCACCTAAAGTTATTACTCTTTCAACTGAACCAGTCTTATTAATAACATTTTAATCATTTGTTTTCTTATAATTGTGTATATGTGTTGCTAAATTACCAAATTCAATATCTATCTCAAGGCATTTGAATAAATTGCCATCTGTTAAACTGTTACTTTTTATTTTATGGCAAAACTTTAAAATACTGGATTTTTTAGTGTGTTTTGAATATTTACATTACAACATGCACTTTACATTCAAGTTTGCTTATTTGAATCTAAATCATTTGGAGAAACTGTCTCAAATATTTTACCTTTAAGATGTCCATCAAAACCCTACATGTTCTCCACTTTTTAAATCATTGTTTATGCTGTTACAGTTGTCCTAATTTCCCCCCTTCATCCACCTTCCCCCAGTCTGCCCCACACTTCCATAGTCAATTCCCACACCATTGTCCATGTCCAAGGGTCCTTCATACGTATATTCTTTGACTAATCCCTCCCCCCTCTTTCAAATAGTCCCCACCGCCTTCCTTTCTTCTTACTCCTGTCAGTCTATTCCATGATTCTATGCCTCTAATTTTATTTTGTTCATTAGTTTATGTTGTTCATTGGGTTCCTCTTTATAAGTGAGATCATGTGGTATTTGTCATTCACCACCTAGCTTATTTCAGTCAGTATAAGTCTCCAGTTCCATCCAGATTTTCCCAAAAGGTAGGAGCTCCTTCTTTTTTTCTGCTGTGTGGAATTCCGTTTTGTAATATACCATAGTTTTTTAATCCACTCATTTGCTCATGGGCACTTAGGTTGCTTCCAGCTCTTGGCTATTGTAAATTGTGCTGCTCTGAACATTAAGGTGCATAAGTTTTTTTGAATTGGTGTTTCAGGATTGTTAGGGTGTGAGTATAATTCTTAGGGTATAATCCCAGCAGTGGGGTTGCTGTGTCAAAAAGCATTTCCATTTTTCATTTTTTGAGAAAATCCCATACTGCTTTCCACAGTGGCTGTAGCAGTCTGCATTCCCACCAACAATGTACTAGGGTTTCCTTGTCCCCACATCTTTGCCAGCATCTGTTGTTTGTTGGTTTATTAATAATGGTCATTTTGGCAGGTGTGAAGTGGTATTTCATTGTGGTTTTAATTTGCATCTCTGATGGTTAGTGATGTTGAGCATTTTTTTCATGTCTGCGGGACCTCTGTGTGTCTTCCATGGAGAAGCGTCTAATGTGTATTTTGCCCATTTTTTAAATATGATTGCTTGTCTTCCTGATGTTGAATCATATGTGTTCTTTATATATTTTGGAGATTAAACCCTTGTCCAATGTATCATTGGTAGATGTGTGCTCCTTTGTAGTCAGTACTCTTTTAATTTTGATGATGGTTTCTTTAGTTGTATAGAAGCTTTTAAATTTGATGTAGTCCCATTTATTTATTTTTGCCCTTTATTTCCCTTGCCCAAAAGGGATATATTGGCAAAAATATTGCTATTTGAGATATCTGAAATTTTACTGCCTATACTTTCTGCTAGCATTTTTTACAGTATCGTGACTTATATTTAAGTTTTTTAATTTATTTTGAGTTTATTCTGGTATATGGGGTAAATCGGTGGCCTAGTTTCATTTTCTTTGCATGTACCAGTCTAGTCAAATGATCCAAAAATAATTAGGAATTGACTAGACTATAAATAACTGTAATTAAGAGCTAGGTTCAAAAAAGCAGTTTTCCCATTTTGCAAGGTTCCTCTCCAGAGCTGCACCAGCTGATTAGCTTGTGCAGCGGGTGTGTGTGTGTGTGTGTGTGTGTGTGTGTGTGTGTGTGTAGCAGTAGGGGGAGGGGGCGCCTCTCACAGACTTGGGACTGAGTAAACCAGTTTTCTTCCCCAATTCGCTCAACAAGGTGTCTTGTTCTGGTCTCCCGCTCTGTGTTGCACTAGTCTCTGATCTCTCTGCCCAGCTGGTCTCAGTGGGAGAGAAATGGCAGAACCAGTGTGTCTGGCATGGCTGAGAGAAGTTCGGAATGTTCCTAGAAAATAATTTTTCCTGGTATGCTAGATTTCTCTCTGTATCTGTATTTTCAGTCTGGTCTCCATGCTGGCAGAGCAGCTGTGTTCGCAGTCCTTGCCCAGCCACATTTCATCTCCATTTTAAAAAATTTCCATGCCATACCCACACTACAGCACTGTCGGGCTCTCTACACATACTACCTCCCCAAAAGCAAAGTGTGTCTCAAGATCATGGCCGGCTGCAGCCTGCAGGTGCCTCTGACAGATCCAGGTCCACCAACCTGCTTGTTTTAGGAGGTTGAGTCCGTAACTGGAACTCTTCAGGTTAGCACCACAGCTATGGACGTGCTTCTGTGTGCACGTAGCCTGTGTCTCCTAGATTCCATATGTCCTCAGAGGTCACTTCTGATTAGGGTTGGGGACCCCTGTATGGGACTGGGGTCCCCTTCTCCAAGAGTGGAGAGAGCTCCAACCCTGCAATTTCTGTCTGGTCCTTCTGCTGCTGCAGTGCCACGCACAGGGTATTTCTCCCCCTACTTCTGAAGTCTCCTCACCTGGTGGTACTAAGCATCTTTGTACTCTTTGGCGTCAAAACTTCAATGTCAGCTAACATTTCTTTGACTGTTCTGGCTAACTGTTGGAAGACTAGCCAAAATTCAGAGCTGAGAACAAGAGCAAGTACACTGAGCTTTTACTTATTCAGCCACTATCTTCTTGCAATTTTTCTAATCTTCTGAAACATTGCATGGACATTTTGTATATTTTTGTTTAGTCCCTACTAAAACAATTCTTTCTGCATTATACAAGCTAAGAAACCTATTTTTCCTTCAGTTTTGTTCTTTCCTACAAATGCAAGAAATGTCTATTAGATTGTATGGTTTTGAGCTGTTGATGATTATAATTTTGGTTATCCCCCAAGGATCCACATGCAGAATAATTTGTCAGTTTTGAGCAACTCAGTAAAGAAGGTGACATTTCTCAGATTGTCTCACAAAAATACATCTATTTAAATATTGTATGTTGGAGCATAAGAAGGCATCCCTTTTATTCATGTCCTGTCTGCCTTCTTCTGTTCTCTCTAATATGAGAGTACTGCTTTCCTAAGACTCAGAGTTACTTCCTTCAGCTTATTGGTGAAAGAATTAAAATCTGCTTTTACCTTGTTATGTTTTTTTATTTCCCTGCTACCCACTAAAGAAGTAACATGAAATGTGTTTTAACAGCTACTGAAATAAAAAACAAAACAAAATAGCAAAATATACATGCCTGCCATTTATAAATGAGAAGAAGACTATGTATGTGTTAAATGATGTTAATTTAAAAAAATTGTAAGTGAAATGAAAATACATGGAGATTAAAGAGATAGTTCAGTTGAGTTTATTTACTTCATGAAATGTGTTTTTGCCTTTATTTTCTTGAATTTATAGGGGTGACATTGGTTAATAAAATTATATAGGTTTTAGGTGTGTAATTCTATACATATCATCTGTATATTGTATTGTGTGTTCACAACCCAAAGTCAAGCCTTTTCCATCGCCATTTAACCTCTGCTTTACCTAGTCCTACCTCCCTGACCCCCATTTCTTCTGGAAATCACCATACTCTTGTCAATGAGGTTTTTTTTTTCCTTTTGCTTAGTTTCTTCAGCTTTTTCACCCAGCCCTCTAATCCCTCTTGCCTCTCACAGCTGTCAGTCTGTCCTCTGTATCCATGTCAGTTAATAGTTTGTTTGCTAATTTATTATGCTTGTTACATTTCATATGTAAGTGAAATGATATGATATGTGTCTTTTTCTCACTGGCTTATTTCATTTAGCATAATGTTTTCTAAGACCATCTATGTTGGCTCAAAGGGTAAAATTTTCTTCTTTTTTATGTCCAATTAGTATTCTCTAGTGCAAATGTCCCATAGTTGTTCTATCCACTCATCTACTGGTGGACACTTGGGCTCCTTCCATATCTTGGTGACCATAAGTAAGGCTGGAATGACCATAGGGGTGCTATGCTCTTTCAAATTAATATTTTAGTTTCTTCAGATGTATTTTTAAATGGATTATTCATTTTCTTAGTGTTGACTTCCATAAGTTCCTTATAAATTTTATTTATTATCTCCTTGTCAGCTGTATCATTGATGCATAGGTTTGTTCATGGTTTCCTTTACTGTGAAAAAATGTTTTTGATTGATATAGTCCCATTTAATTTTTTTCTTGTTTCCCTTGCCCAGGGAGACATATCAAAAAAATGCATAATACATGGCTTAGATTTTACTGCCTATGTTTTGCTCTATAATTTGTATAGTTTTGTTTCTAATGTTTATGTCTTTTAGTCATTTGGAGTTTATTCTTGTAAAAAGGTGATCCGCTTTCATTTTTTTTTGCATGTGTCTCTCTAATTTTCCCAACACTATTGACTGACTATATCATCATTACCGTTTTGCTGTTTTAATTATATGTCATGCAGTCGGCCTCTTTAGGTTCGTCTTATTTGGGACTCTCTGTGCTTCCTGGACTTTTGTGTCTCTTCCTTTCACCACAGTACGGAAGTTTTCAGCCATTAATTTTTCAAATAGGTTCTCTATCCCTTGCTTTTTCTTTTCTCTTTCTGGTACCCGTATGGTGTGGATGTTGTTATGCTTCATATTATCACAAATGTCCTTTAAACTATTCTCTTTTTTAATATTTTTTGCTGTTGTAATTTTATGTTTTCTGCTACTTTGTTTTCTATATTGTTGATCTGATCCTCTGCTTCATCCAACCTACTGTTTATTCATTCTAGTCTGTTCTTCATCTGTTATTTTATGGTTTCCTTTTTATTGTTTTTCTTTATGGTTTCTATGTCCTTTTTTATGCTTGTTATCTCTTTAAGTTCTCATAAATTCCTTGCAACTTTTTCAAGTCATTTATTTGAATTTTGCATCTGGTAAATTGCTTGTCTCCGCTTCCTTTAGCTCTTTTTCTGGAGACTTCTCCTGTGCTTTTATTTCTGCTATGTTTCTTTGTCTACCCATTTTGGATGGCTATTTGTGTGTGTTCACACTAGCAAAGATGTGGTAGTACATCTCCTATTACTCCTAATTCTGATAGGGTGGCAGTATGTAATAGGTGTCCCCTGAGATGCAGTGGCACAATCTCCTTGATCACCTAATCTCTGTGTTGTAGGAATGCACCTTGTTTGGATTTTATGGACCCTCTTGTTATAACTGAGTCTCGATTGCTATAGGTACATTAGTGAGCAGGGTCAACCTTTAGGCTTGCTCACTATGAAGATCGACAATGACCACAATGTACAGCTTGATGTGCAGGTGCTGACAACATGAAGTGAAATTCACCTCAGCCGGCTCTGGTGCCTGCCAAGGTTTCCCTTTGGCTATGCTGCTTGGGAAGCCAATTGGATTTTGCTTTGATGTTGTCTAGAGCTGGCCACTGTGTATGTTGGTTCTTTGGATGTACTTTAGCACAGCCAAATGTCGGATCCTGGCTGTGACTGGCCTAGGCAACCTGTTTGAAGCTGCATAGTCATTCACAGTATGTGGCTGCCTCTGCTAGGTATCACTGTGCACGGGAAGTGCCAAGCTGCACAACAGGGCTGGCTTTTACCAGCACCAGGAGCAGAGGCAATGATACAGGGTGCAGCCAAGGGGGGAGGGCAAAAAAAAAGATTTGGAATAGTGTCCAGAATTCAAAGTGTATAGGAATATTGGAGAAACAAATAAGATATCCTCACCACCACCCCCCAGGGGGAAGGGACAAATGGAACAGGGCCATTGAGAGCTGTTTTGCATAGCAACAGTTTTGCAGCTAATCTCTAGAATGGTCATTTAACATATCTATAACCTTTAACTGGTTTCATAGATATGTTAAATAGCTGTGACCAAGTTTGGAGCCAGGGAGAAGGGAGTAGCTGGGACTCAGGATGTAACTAGGGGCTATGCTCCTGAGTGAGAGCGCCTGTGTGGGAGCTTGGAAAAGATTGGCTCTTGGGACATGAGGGGTTAACTGCCCAGGTGAGGAGAGGGCCACGAGGTTTGGGGCAGAATGAGGACCCCTGCAGTCATGTGGGAGAGAGCCACTGGGTTTCAGCAGAGTGAGGACCCCCCGCCCCTTGGTGAGGTAAAAGGGAAAACCACGCAGCTTTGCCAGAATGGAGATACCTGTAGCCAGGTGAAGAAGACAGCCACATGCTTTTGGTGGAGTGCGGACTCCTGCAGCTTTGGTAGAAGAGGCCCACGCGGCTTTGGGGTGCCCCCTTTGGCCGCGGGGCCTGAAAAGCAACAGAGACTTTGACTGGAACTGGGTACAAAGGACTCTTGCCAGTGGACCATGAGAGGGTACCACAGTACTTTGGATTAACTCGAGATCCTGCACAGTGACACAGCTGACGGTGCCAGCGGCCTGCAACACAGACGTGTGCTCTTTTCCTGATTTATGGTACCCGGAGTTGGGACAGTGGGAGAAGGGAGAGCTGTGTGGGTGTAGGTGTACAACCTAAAGGACTTTGATATTTTAGTGGTGGCATTAGGCCTGAATAGCATTAAATAAACACTTTGTTTCCTTTTCACAAATCTCTGGCATTGAGAGATGTCTTTCCAATTGGCGGCGGACAGAAGAGCCCAGTAGATATTATTAGTATTTTGTTTTTGGGAGGGGCCCCTATTGTTTAGCAGTTTTGGGCATCCCTAGGTGGGCCGAATATTGTATTGCCCCCTCCCTCGGACCTCTTGTTCTGTAACAGCAAGTCAGCGAAAGCCTTAAGGCACCTTGAGATCTGCCTCTTCCTGCCAACCTCTGCCACTTGCCTGATAAGTTCAGTCAGTGAAAGAGCTTCTGGTGGTACCTGAGTTGCATGAAGTGGGTTCTCAGTGAGTCACCGGCACAGGTGGTGTTCACCAGATAGATACAGGTTTAACTTTAATTTTGGTTTGGGATCTGACATCACTCACCAAATGCCTCAGGGCGCACCAAGTCCTGCTACCTGATGAGTGATCACAGACCTTTGTGTTGGGGTGAAGTCTCTGCGGGTCATCAGGGTGAGGCCAGCAGAGTTTATCAGGCACAGAGACCAGGGATTGGCCATGTGAAGAGAGGAGTCTGATCTGGTAGACATACGTGCCAGAGAAAGAAAGCCTGTTTCCTAGAGCCACACAATTTAGTCTTAATAAGTTGAAGGAATGCCAAAACAGATTAGTTAGGTGGGGTATTGAGGATACTGATATCTCAAAAGGTAAATACATTTCAGTGGGACCAATTTCTCTATTATTATTTTGATATGTAAATAATAAGGTCACTATTTTATGGGGTTTTGTAATTCAGATGGATACTTTAGTGGTCTATTTTTGTCAATTTTTTACTTGCAAGGGAGAAAATATAATATGTTGTCATAAATATAATATAATTTTAACTCAAAAGTAATAAATTCATTACTGATAACTATCAAATTGAGGCAAGTTTAGAATTTTAAAAAGAAATATACTGATATTTGTTTTGTCACTGTTAATTTATTGCTATTTATTTCTTTTTCTTTTTTTTTTAAAATTTTTTTTATTTATTTGTCTTTAGAGGGAAAGGAAAAAGGGAGAGAAATATCAATGTAGGCTGGCCTGCAACCCAGGCATGTGCCCTGGCTGGGAATCAAACCACGATCCTCTGGTTCACAGGCCTAAGCTCAATCCACTGAGCTATACCAGCTAGGGCTACTTCTATTTTTTAATAGAGAAAAACACATAACAAATAACAAAAAAAGAACAAATTGATTAATGGGTAACTGAAGGAATGTGTCAAGTGTCTGTTGGGTCAGCCAGAGCTTCCTTGAGTGGAGATATTTGAGCTGAGATTTGAAGAACAAATAAGACAGTTGGAAAGAAAGGCATTTCAGCTTTATGAAAGTATACAACACTTAGAAAATTGTGAGCAAATCAGTGGGACTGCAGCATAAACTTTCTCAGTGAAATAGGTTGGAAGTAAATTATAAAGGAGTCCTGTATGCCATAGTATCAATAAGTTTGGAGCTCTAAATTTTGCTGATTTTTGTATTTTGTTTTTATTTTAAAATAAACATAGACTGCTAGGTTATGGAGACTCACAGAGCAATAACTCTGGCAGCCTTAAAAAATTAATAAATGGCAAGGAAGTGTTCTTTGTTACAGGGATAAGTAAAATACTCTATCAATACTCAGGGAAAGAAAGAAGTACACTAAAAAAGCAGTTTTTAAAACAGTTTAATATGATTAGGATATAAAACTATTCATACACCCACATACATACAATTGAAACAAAAGTCTCATGAAAAATTCTTAATCTTAGTTTATTTGAATGATCTGATACTTTATATATTTTGTTCCATTTTTATTGTTAACAGATAATGCAATTATAACACAATGAATTGATTTCACAGCCAATTAATAACCTAAGTTCACATGTTAAACAATACTGGCTAAATGACAATGAGGTTCAGAATTTAAATATGGGGGTAGGAAGAAAAGAATTCTAACTATATTGAGTACCCATTAGTTGCCAAGCTCATTTCAAAATTATCTTATTCAACCTTACAAAATCTCTAGGAGATAGTTGAAACTTCTATCCAATTATACAGATAAAGAACAAAGACAGAGAGAAATGAGAAAGTTTCTAGAAATTTTAAGATAAAATGTTAGAGCAGAAATTCAAGGTTTCTTCACTCTGTGTTTTATGATTAAATTGTACTGCTGCTAAAACCCAATTAAAGTTGGCATGAGAGGTAAGTGAGAAAGCATAGTAATAATCACATAAAGATGGATTATTTGAATATAACATTTATAAAATTAATATTTTGTGACTATATTAATGTTTTACTGGATATAGTTAAAGCCAATATTAAATTGGCAGTTATAAAGTCAAATAAACAATTTGTATAAAAATCTAAAAGTGTTAAATATAAATTTCTCCTTAATAAAGTTACTAGGAATAAAGCTAAGTATCCTTTTAGAATTCTAAATATAATATTTATGTAACAAAATCATACATACACATTCTACACACATATATACATTCTTAAAAATTACAAATATTTTATTGAAAAAGTAAAAGCATGAGATACCTAGGTAAATAATCTACACCCAAATATCTCATGGGTATATCACCAGTGCCTGGTAAGCTTTTCTCAAAGATTTTCAAATAAATTAGTCATAACTGATTTTAACCCTCGCCAATCAATTCTAAGAGGAAATGAAAATTGTTAATATATATATAATTTGTATCTGTGAGTAGACAAAAGAGTTAACATATATATCCTAAAAAAGAATTTCCAATACCATTTTTATATTGAAATTAATTTATTTATAGTCTTCTTCCGGTTCCCACCACAAAAAAAGAAAATGCAATTGCTTCAGTGGAGTACTTTTAAGACAATGACTTTAGTATAATAAACTGTAATAACATTTCCTTAGGTTAGTTGTTAGTTAATTAAGTTTCAACATCCGTAATTTAGACCGAGAACTCATTGTGAATCCTAATTAACTATATATCAACCAACCCTATAAAAACATGAAAGAATATAACTTATGGTAGATAATAATAGTAGTGCCTCACCATCTTATTTTATATTCAACTCATGCCAGATCATTTGAACATGTCTTATACTGGTAATGTAAAAATGCTAACATCTTTCAAGATCAACCTTAAATGTCATCTTCCATAATACATCTTTTGAGTAGTTCAGCCCTTTCTCTTTTCCTGCAAATTTCTACATGTTTTTAGTTATAAAATTAAAGTGAAACATGTGTTCTTTTTGTGTGCTCTGTCATACTCAACACATACGTGATCACCGAGTGACTACTCTTTGAATTTTTTTAAGTACTTATTTTTCTGATTAATCGTGCAACCCCACTTAATGTTTGTCCACTAGACACATTTTTTTCAGGCTGTTTGAACATTAATGTTCAGGATGTTCATATGCCTTTTCCAGTCAACTGAAAATGGACAGAATCTAGATAAAATAAATATAAATATAAAATATTTACGCCAATTATTTTATTCCAATCAGCCATACAGGGCACCCTTTTTCTATCGAGATATGAAGAAAGATAAAATAACATTCAGAACACTGTGTGATGCAAAGAGGGCAAGTGGTGTGTTCGAAAAGTATTTACTGTAAACTAATGCCGTCTCTGTCCTGTAATAAGAAAGCTCTCTCTAGGGACAGGTCCAGTGCATCAGCCAGAACTAACAATGCTTTTCCTTGTCCCAGGAACAGACCAACAACACACCTCCCTTATCTTACATGGTGCTTCTTTAGCAATTTTCCTTCAGGTTACAATCAGCCTTTGCTTTCCTGTCTTTGCGCTCAGGTAACATTTTATGTCCGAAGTTGTTTTTACATACAGGGTCTGACACAAATAATGCCCCTTTTTTGTTATAAATAAAAAATCATAAGCATGTAATTCTGTAACATAACAATATCACACTCAGGCACACCATATGACATTTTAGATGAAATGTTCAAATTAAAGCTATAAATTTTTACAGCCATATTATAACCCACGAACCACACCCAAGCAGGCCTTACTTTTGCTGGATTCTGCATATAATCTTATCCAATATGTTTCAATTTCATAATTTGATTTACTTGATTTGCATTTATCTATTATCTCTTCATTTTAGGGCGGAGTATCGGGTTTTGTGGAAATATCTTTAATATGCTTCTCTCTAATAAAAGTGATGATTATTTTTCTTCCCCCTACTTGGGCATGGCTCCTCTTAAACTTATCCTTGACTATAATGACATAGCTTGGTTTGAGGTATATATAGTCCTGAACATTCAGTATAACATAATTGCAAATGCATAGAAGAAATTTTCTTTAGAATCCAACATAAACATCTTGGATTTTTCTGTTCTTACTGATCATTTATCTATGCCTCTTCCTCCAAAAAAAATTAAAGTATGTTTATGTTAAACTCATCCGCATGAGAAAACCCTAAAAAAAGATTTAGGAGTAATTCCTGTAAAGGTTCAGATACAATTTTTGTAGACAGTTTGTGGCAGCCACAGTTGACTTGAATTCCAGTGAGCCTCTGGTCCTCAAATACACCGAACTGCTTCTGACAATTAAGGTCTCTGAGACTGCCCACATCAGCTACATGCAGACTCGGTTTTAAGTGGATTGTCTTTACTGAAAGTGTCCTTTCTGGCGCTGCTTTTATTAATCCCAATGGGTTTTAAAGAGAGAAGTCGCTTTCAATATGAGTTCGACACTTCCAGGTTACCAAAGAGGAAATCCCAAGATAATCAATTCCTGTGCTCAGGGCCTTCGTCTTGCTTACTGTGTTGCCTCAAGGAAGGTTCAGAAAATTATGTAATTGACTGTATAGCTCAAAGTTTTCCTCCTGAATAATTCTGTATTGGCTTAATGTTCTTATTCATTATACTTGCTTAAAATGGAATTAGATAAAATTATTTACACGTGTTATATTTGGTATGGGCATGAAGAATACTATTCTTTCAATTTCGCCTTAATAACTTCAAAATAGAGGATGTATAAAGTCTATTACCAAACATATCTTATGAAAATTTAGTCCAGCAAAACATAATATGGTGGATATCAGAAGCAGAGCCATATTAAAATGCATAGGTATTATTAATAGAACCATATTGGGCTTTCAAAAATAGCATCCAGTGAGGCCCTCTAGGATTAGTTTCAGGCCCATGGCTATTTAACATATTTATTAACAATCTGAATAGAATGCTGAGAAGCAGATGATTCAGAATTGAGAAGAAAAGCAAATACTATGCTTGAAGATTTATGATTCAATAAGATCTGGAGAGATTAATAAAATGGGCAAAGGGGTACTTAAGTCAGCTTTAGCACATGCATTAGTAAAAGGAGAAGCAAACATTTGAAATTGGAACTTTAAGCAGCTTCCTATTTTATGTTGGGTAGATTTAGCCAAACAGCCTTCAATATGCATATAATTAGATTATGTAATTATGCACATTGTTCTTTAAGATGCACGCATGTACCAGTGCCAAAAAGAAGCTCTAAGCATTCAGGTCTAAATCAATGTCAGAATAATGGCCAAGGAAGAACTATAGTCAAAAGGCATATTTTATCATCAAGTGATAAAAAATTCAACAGTTGGATATACAACTAGAGTCGTGAACTTAAATCATAAAGCAGGATTAAACCACAGCTGGGGCACGGTTATCTTGTTCTTTATAAAGTATAAACCGACAGTCTGGAAAACATATAGAGAACATCCAACGGAATTTATGAAATAAATCATATTGTGAAAAATTTATAAGCAAAATGGAAAAAATAATAGCACACATATTATGATAAATTTTAAAAAGAGTAATTATTAAGAAAGGTGTATAATCATTATACATAATTTGGTGAAATACTTATTTTAGTTAAAAAACATTATAGGTAGAATTATTGAAGTACATTAAAAACAGCAAAATCTTAGATTGTATATCATGAAAGAATTTATTTCCCTGGGCTTCAAAAAATGATTGTATGTAGTTCTTCTGGTAGATTATTTTCCAATTAATTTTCTTGTATGTTGCATATTGTTTTCTTAACTACTTCTTCGGTCATTTCAATAAACTCACTGTACAAGTTTCAATTTTGAAAGTACGTTTAAGAATCTCCTTTAATACAATGTACTTAGATTTTTTATGATTTGTCTAGCAGTGAATATTATTTTTTATCAGATGTTTGAGAAAAAGAGCAGGAAAAGGAAAGGCTAGGAAGAAAGAACAGTTTGTTATAAAGTCATAGAAATAGCCTGGAATATGTTCATAAATAAGATAACAAACTGAAAATGCAAATGCAACTTTCAGATGAAAATATGTTGTTATTTAAGAATATCTAATAGAAATAGTTATTAGCTAGATTGCTAGATATTATATAAGTATGCCTTGAGAATATTCAGGGTTAATATTAGGGAAAGATTAGGAAGTTAATGCCAGATATCAATTATTTTACCAAAATGAAGAGGTATATAACCATATTGAATATAAATTGGAATTGCTAGGCAATAGAAAAACTTGACAGTTATGAATCTATTAAGATATGATTATATAAAATAATCACATATTTTTTATGTTCTTTATTCACCATGTGAAAAAAATTAAAGGGACTAAAATATGGCGCTTTAAATATTTGGTGATTTTAAAGTAAACACTATTTTTAAAGGACTGCTATGACCAAAATACCCACTAACATTTAATTGTGTTGTTTAAGAAAAGTTCTAAAATTTATTAACACACTTTCATTGTGTTTTTTCCATTACCATTTGGTCCCCTTACATGCACCTATACCCAGCAAACACCACACTGATGCCAGTGTCCAGAGCCCCTTTTCCTTTTTGCTCTGTCCCTCTTCCCCCTAACTTCTCCCTACAAGTAACTGTCACCATGCTCTTCATCTATGAGTCTGTCCCCATTTTCTTTGTTAATTCAGTTCATTCATAAGAATATTAAAATTTAAAACAATGATCAGCACAAGTGCAATACATTGGTAGGCAGAAAATGAGAGATATAAAAATGGGAGGGAATTACAACAAACAAAATGGCTTGGGGATTACCGCGGAGGTTCTGTGTTGATGATTTGTTATAATCTCCATTCTAAGGTGGTTGGTGGTGCTGAGTGATGCTTCTATGGAAAGACTTGCCTAAACCTGAGGGTAGGGAAGGTGAATCTTAGTGGGATATCTGATTGACAAAGGAGAGGTGAAGACAAGTGTTTTCATTAAAAATGCCTTGATGGGTAAAACCTTAAATGAAATATGGTTACAGAGTTACATTGGATTTACCACCTGACCATGTGACTAGAGACACATAACATCCAGGATGATTTCTAATATCATATCCATTCTCCAAGAAATTATCTGATGGAATAATTAGTTTTTATGACTTAGCTCATATATGACTTACATATCTTGTCCAAAGTTTTCTAAATACTTTCAGACTATAATAATTATCTTTCCTTGAAATCTAATTCTTTGTGCATTTTTTGTCAGAATGTACTCTTTTCTCCTCATTACTAATTTTTCCTTCTTCTTCTGGTTACTAGTTAGCATTAATGCATCAATGTGTTACAGAACAGAGGTCCAAGGGGGGCACAGTATTGGGCCCACCCAGGGATGCCAAAAACTGTTACAGAACAACAGGGCCCCCCCAAGGATGGTATACTAATACCTACTGGGCTTGTCTGTCCGCCACCAGAGGAAAGATGTCTCTCAATGCCAGAGATTTGTGAAAAGGAAAGGAAAGGTTTATTTAAAGCTATACAGACTTAAAGTAGTGACCCAATGTTCCCATTAAAATATCAAAGTTCTTTAGGATACCCACCTATGCACAGAGTGCTCCTTTCTCCCCCCTGCCCTAACTCTGGGTACCGTATCTCAGGAAAAGAAGCACACGTCCATGTTTCAGGTTGCTGGCACTCTTGGCTCTGTCTCCAGCCAGGCAGGATCTCAAATTAATCCAAAGTCATGTGGCACTTGCTCACGGTGCACTGGCAAGAATTCTTTGTACCCATTTTTCCAGGCAAAGTCTCTCCTGCTTCCCAGGCCATGTGGCCAAATGGAGCACCCCAAAGCCACGTGGGCCTCTTCTACCAAAACTGCAGGGGTCTGCACTCTGCCAAAAGCGCATGGTTCTTATTCTCTTCTTACATGGCTGTGGGGGTCCCCACTCTGGCAAAGCCATGTGGTACTCCTCTTCATCTGGCCAAGAGGGGGTCCTCACTCTTCCCAAACCGAGTGGCCCTCCCTCAGTGGCTTCCCTGTCTTCATTTTAAATCCCTGTGCCAGTCCTCCTTTGCAGCCCCATTTCCAACTCCTCCTACAATCGGCTATACCTGCCACCATTCCTGTATATTCTAAGTTTACTGGGGTGCCATCGTGAATCTGGGCAGGCATGGCCCTGTGGCTTGGAGCCAATCATCTCCACGCTGTCGTGCAGGCACTGTAACTCAGGGGACCTGCCCCTAGTTATGTCTTGGGTGAAAGTCACTTCCATCCCCCTGGCTCAGAGCATGGCCACAGCTATTTAACATATCTATGCAGCCAGTTAAAGGTTATAGATATGTTAAATGATCATGCCAGAGGTTAGCTGCAAAGCCTTTGCTGTACAATGCAGCTCTCAATGGCCCTGCTCCATTTGTCCCTTTCACCAACTGACACCTATGGGGGGTGGTAAGGGGTGAGGACACCTTATATGTCTTTCTAATATTTCCTGGACACCTTGAGTTGTGGACCCATTCCAAATCTCTTTTTGTGGAGAGCCCCCTCTTGGCTGCACCCTGTTACAAATGCATAATTAGTTTAAAAAATACCCTTTAAATTTATTCTGTCTACAGATATCACCCACCTATTAAAAATCTCATTATGAAGTACAAAAGCCAAGCTTTCTCCATGGTATCGGGTAAAAAGTAAGATTATAATCCCCCAAATATTATTCACATAGAACAATATGTCCTCGTGTCATTAAAATCTAAGTCCTCCCCCACCCCAGGAGATTAATTTAATGTCATTTTCTTATCTCACATTACCCTTGGTTACTAGTCAACAAAACAGCACTTGGCTTTAATGTTGTTTTTATTGTTTAAATAAAGAACAGAAATTATTATGCACAATATCACACATTCTAAGTGAAAATTGCTTTTTAAAGAGATGTATATTTCATATACATGTTTTTAATTTTTAAGCTGACATTTTAAGAAAATTAATATCCTGTGTAATTATATTGCTATGGCAATGATACTGAATTTGTCATAATTCCAAATATACAATGTTTGAACTCTATTATTAAGAAAATGTTAAATAGTTTTGCATATTCAAGGTTGTACCATTATGCATTAATATAAAATGTTAGACTAAGTCCAGTACACGTGGTTTTCAGGCATATAGTAAGAAATGCAAATAAAATGAATACCACAAACAAAACAAAACCAGTAAGATTTGTTCTTTAGACACATAATCACTGTTTTATAATTTTTTATGAAAAACTGACATTTATCTTCAGCTAAGAGCATACAATTATTTGTAATTTTTTTCTTATTGGCAATTTTGGTGATTCATAAATATCTATATGTTTAAAACAACTTAAAGAAAATAGTACCTGGAATTTCTGATCCAGAGGCAAAATGCAGCTTATACAGCTTATAAAAATACTTTATACAGCTTAGCATTATTAATTTACATAAAATATAAATAGAAAAGTATAATTGAGCCAAATTATTACTCTATCTTTTACTACAAACATAATTAGCTAACTAGTTTAGCAAAAAAGAGTTAGAAAATAGCTAAGATATTCCTCACTACTAATCCTTTTTATTAAAAATTTCTGTTTACATATACTTGATAAAAAACTGGATGACTTTACTACATGAATTGGTATTTTGTACTACATTTTCCTCAAATACTGACTTTTTAGTTTATTTTTATAGTTTATTATAGAGTTAAAATATGTCATAGGCAAAGAAATGCCTTTATAATTTATAAAATAACACAAAGTTTTGACTGCAGGTATCAATTTATCATTGGGGTACTGCATCCAATGAAAGTTCTTTAAGATATATTTTGCAAAAACTGGATAAAATAATGAATATGGATAGAGAGAGGGAAAACAAGCCTTCTTTTCCTTCATAGTGAAAAAACTTTCAATAAAAATTTATTCATTCACTTCTCTTTCTGATTTTTGCAAAAGTTTAATATTTTTGAAGAACATTTAAAAATATTTGATATGCAAAAGTTGATTATCAAGACTTACTCCCCAAGGTCATGTGTCTTGCAGCTTTGCAAGATGCTGTTTTTGGCACAGAGGAACCAGGGCACTGGTACTAGAGGCTCATTAGCTTCCTCCACAAAGAGATGAATGCCCTTTCAGAAGAATTAAATAAAAAGTCAGATAAAACTAGGGCAGAAATTGCTGCCATGGATACAAAGCTGGACTCAGTACTTTAGTTGCATGTCTGAACAAGTTGTTGTAGAAAACTGCAGGAAAAGCAGGGGTGAGGAAAAAAAAGAAAGTTTTGTTGCCAAAAGAAAAGTATTCCAAGGACATAGCAGTGAGCATGACCCTGGTTTAATTTAGCTCTTTCCCAGTCAAAGTCACACCACTGGCATAAAGATACTAGTAATGAAGGCACTGGGGGGGGGGGGGTGGAGAGCGGGGGAGGAGAACGTCAGAAGTATTTTCAAGACAATCGATAGTAATTTTTACAATATTTAAATAAGGACAAAAATCAATACATGGTAAAAATATATTCAAGCTTCCATGTAGCTAGAAGAATGGGAATGACAAAACTGATAAAAATTAAATTCCAACTGTCAGATTTAAAAGATGAAGATAAAAGAGTAAAGGTTTTGCCAGCAAAAAGAGAGAGATAAATTCAAGTAATATATTGTCCTCCTTTAATACAAGCCCTTCTTAAACAAGAAAAGAAGACAACCTATGCTTAAGAAACAAAATGTAACTACTACAGAAATTATTAGATTAAGTAAAATAAGTTTATAATTTTATTATAAAACTTGATATGTAATAGAACACTTCAAGTGTAAAACATTACAACTGTTTCATTTTCTAAATTTAAAAAATGACTTAAATATAATGTAAAATGATAAGTTGAATGAAAATACTGAAATAAAAAATAATGGAAGTTGCATATTATTTACATTCTTTTATTTCACTTATTAAAGTACCTATTACATGAATTTGATGTGTCCATTATGAGGCCATCATTTATAACATCTAGACTGTCATGAAAAGTCCCTAAAAACACTAATTTATCAAGAAAGTCTGCTGGACAGAACTTTAGGAAATCACAGAATGAAAATAAGAATATAAGGTTGGTGAATATAGTAGAAAGAAGTAATTTTAAGCCATAAAATCTGCAGGGAATTCCAGAGAGAATCCCACATATTTTCAATAATGTTCCAAGTGTTTCTGGCAGACCTATGTCAAAAAGGGATAATCTGCTTGTGTTTTGATATGTATGTGTGTACCAGGCAGCCAAGCACAGAATGGCATTTTAGAGGGTATGTGTTAGCAAAGTCTTTGAGGTATGAACAGCATAGTGAGTTCAAGAACTACCTGTAGTATTTTATACCAGGAATATAAGTTGGGGCAGCTTTAATAATAACACTGAGGAGAATTTTAATTCGCCTACAACTGTAATCATCTCCCTCTTCTGAACCACACAAAATAGGTATAAAATCTAAGGAAACATACTTACTGTACAAGAACACAAATCCGTTATCACCAAATCTGTTCAATCTATTTGTAATTCTTAGCTATCTAAGTAAATAAAAGTTTTAGATCTGTGCTATTGAATATGACAGCTACGAAGCCCATTTTAATTTAGATTAAATTAAATTTTAATTTAATTACTATTAAATCGGTTATTTAATGGCTATTTTAATTGAGATAAAATTAAAGATTCAGTTTCTAATTTTTACTAGCCACAGGTTATGCTCTGTAGTTTAATAGCTGCAGATACTAGTGGCTATCATATTGAATATTTCAGATATGGAGAATTTCTATCATCTCAGAGAAATGAGATGATATTTATATTTAACTTTAAATTATACTAGAGAAAGAGAGAAATCAAATGAAAAGTAAAGCCAGAAATCTATTGATGAGTAAGACAATGGATGACCTTTCACAATACTCTCAGGCCATGAAACATTGTCCTCTGGACCATAAGAAGACACTAAAATATTAAAGTAAGGATGCTTAATAAAATGTTTGTGAATGAGAAAACCAAACATGAGGCTGTAATTTACTGAACTTCTATGTGCCTTACCCACTGTGCAACAATCAGGACCTAATTTCTGGCCACACCCCACCCTTACTGTTTGTGACTCGCGCATTTAAGACTTTAAGGCCCAGGATAGGGCCGCACTCCCTTACACCTAAGACATAAAATGTCTCCATTTGTTTTTAACTATTAGAAGGCAATTTATTATTTTCTGTTGAAAAGCTTATCTAACTGGCTGTTGGAGTTATCTTAACCTATACAAAGTGTGCCCTTTTGTCCTGTGTTAGGTTATTCTCCTTCTCCAGCATTCCTCCCCTTTCCTTGTATTTGTTATGTCCTTGCTTTTATCTGTTAGAATGTATCGCACATGATACCATGAATCATATTTTAACAACTTTGTTTGTACCATGGAAACAAAATAGAATATATGTTTTTAAACATGAATTACCTTTAGTGCTAATAAATGGTCATAAAGTAACTATTGCTTTCTTACCTTTTGCATATTAGAATTCTAAATCTTAAATAGTTTAAGTAATGTATACAGATTCAGGTAGTTAACAGGTTAAGCACTGGAATTTGAAACTACATAGATTATATTTAACTGTAGTTACATTGTGAAGACTGGATTAAATTGTTGGTAAAAATAGACTTTAAGAAGCTAATTAGATATTATTATAATAGGAAGAATATATAATGATAAGAATCTAAGACCATGGTATAGAAATAAAGGAAATGGAAGGATCATAGTAGGAGTTTTAAAAAAGACAATTTCAACTGAATTTGTTTCATCATTAGGACACAGAAATAATGAAGAGATTTAGGAGCCGACTATCAGAATTTTAATTTGAATGACTCAGGAAATATAGCTATATTTTACAAGTACAGTGATTATAAAGCTAACAAAATATTTAGAGAACAGATTGAAAAACTTAGTAACAAGAGAAGATGAGAGTGAATGAAAAAGAGAGGAGAATTGTGTATCTTCTTTATACTCATTTGCATATCCAGGTTCTAAGCAGAAACTATTAGAAAAATTAATATAACTTGGTTTCTTTCTATTATTTAAAGTATTAGAAAAAAGGTTGATGCATAGAAGACTAGATTGGACACGAATAAATATGTCTGACATTATATGGCCATTTTCATATTAGTATTCCCTGTGTAATTTAGAGGATATAATGATACCTAGGATCCTACTTATTGCTTAATGTTGAGAAATGAAAGAGAAAGAAAGTAAGGTTGTATCTCTGTTTCCGAGAAGACACATTTCTTTTTTTTTTTCTTTTCTTCTCTAATTCCCATCTCTTTTTTTATGGAAGAAGGAAGTTTTACTATGTAAAACCAACATTGCAAGCAAGGAAGAAAATAGTAAGCAAAAAAATATTATCTTTATAATGTCATGTTGTTTATCAGGCCAAAAGTTATTTACTAAAAACATTTTTGGCTACGTGATGTACACACTTATTATTATAATGTTAGTAACTGCCTTTCTCACCCCTTCCCCACCAGGTCTTCTCCATACTATTTTATTAGGTCTTTCAGAGTCATTTAAAATACTAATCTAAAAAAGTTTTAGTTTAGATAAATAACTGCTCAATTTAGTTTAACAATTGCTTTCTTGTGTTTATTATGTTGTATAACATGTTTATTTATTTATTTTTGAAAGAAGTAGCAGTGGTGCTTTGTTATATCTTTATCTATGCCCATATTTTATCTCTCTACCAAAAATAAGTGTAACATTTGGGAGAATAGGATTTTTTAGTTTTAAAATATATCAACCTATATAATCTGAAAGTCTACATTAAAGATGACACACAATTCTGAAAATTTACTTTTGGGAATTTACGTGCCACATTAAAAAAATGATCTAATATGTATTGAGTTTTTGTCACAGTTCTGATGTCAACATGCTTATGCCTTCTGATAAATCACTAATTTTCACAAAATTCTGTTTTTTTATGGTTTATTTATATATTTTATTTGTTTGTTTATTTGTATTATTGTTCAAGCACAATTGTCTCCATTTTCCTGCCATCAGTTTCCCCCACCCTACTCACTCCCACCTCCCACCCTCAATCCTCCGCCCTTTGACTTTGTCCATGGGTCCTTTTTACATGTCCCTTGATGACCCTTCCCCTTCTCTCCTCCCTTAATCTCATCTCTGGTTACTGTCAGTTTGTTCTTTATTTCAATGTCTCTGGTTCTATTTTGCTTCTTTGTTTGTTTTGTTGATTAGGTTCCACTTATAGGTAAAATCATATGGTATTTGTCTTTCACCATCTGGCTTATTTCACTTAGCATAATGCTCTCCAGTTCTGTTTGTGCTGTTGTGAAGGGTAGGAACTCCTTCTTTCTTTCTATGTAATTTTCTGTTGTGTAAATGTTAATGATTGATTTTTAAAGAACACCTTCAAATCTCCTGCAGGTCTAAAATAGCACCTATGTAGTAGAGGGGAATTTGTTTAAATGTTTATACTTTTAGTGTTGTATTTTTCTTACCTAAATGTATATTTAAGATTTCCAGTTAAAGATAATATAGTGTTCATTAATCTGAGCTTGGGCAAGTAAAGTGAAGTTTAGTTAATGATTTCTATTTTTATGTTTCTCTTCTCTGTCAATTATTAAATATATAAGAATGTCCCTTTTGCACCAAAATTGCATCCATAAGGCAATTGGAAAGTTATTTTCACCTACATACATTTTTCTACACCACATGTTTCCATCTATATTCAAGTATATACTTCTTATAGCAAGAAATGAATGACTTAAATACACAGTTCATAGACCTACTGCTATAAGCATGAAAGTTAAATTATAAAATGAAATGTAGAAGTTACTCAAGTGGAATTCATCCATCCCTCTTTTAGAATGATAATCAATAAAAAATGTAAAATGTCAGTTGTAATTTGACCTCTGTCATATCACAGAATAGGATTTTAGAGTCCTCCATGTCCTAGACTTCATGCTGTCCGTAGTACTTTGCAGACAGCCTATAGTCACATTTCTTAGTCCTAATAAGGCAAAATCAGAAAATTATGAAGCAAAAAAGTACAAATAATCACCATGAAAAATGAAATAGCAGACATGGCAAAAGAGATGAAATCAGG
This sequence comes from Artibeus jamaicensis, assembly GCF_021234435.1. Lineage (NCBI taxonomy): Eukaryota > Metazoa > Chordata > Mammalia > Chiroptera > Phyllostomidae > Artibeus > Artibeus jamaicensis. Next base: position 11,532,634 of record NW_026521823.1, on the reverse strand, counting down.
CCTGACTGGAGGAATTGATTATGTTTACTTGGAAAGAACAAAAGCTGTATGTGTATTAGTATATGTGTTTCTATATAATTTTTGAGGATCTGGTTGGAGGCATGACTACAACCCAAGAGAATATTATTTTAAATGGGAAGTGTGGCAAATACCTAACATTAACTCTGTAAAATAAGGTTATTCAAGAAAAGGAAAATGTAACCCCTTCACTTTGATGCATACTTAAAATTCTTCAAATGATATATAACAGAATTTAAGAATGAGTGAAACTGTCAGCTGATAGTATATATATTTACTTGTCAATATATTGATTATTTATTTAGTTATTTGTTTAGAATATGGATTCCCACAATATTTATTAATTATTATATAAAATGTGTTTGATTATGTGAACTGCTGTTGATCATAGATGTTGCTACTACAAAACAATAATTTTCCTGTAAGTAAATAGGCTAAAAATGACTAAATAATTTAATGAGTAATAAAGATTAATTCAATTGAACATATATGTATTGAATATTTGCATTATAGAACATACCCTCTCTTCCAGAAATGCTCAGAATTTCTTCTACTTTTTATTCAACTAAATATACCTTTTCTGTAATTTTTAAAATAATTTTTAAAAGTACATTTAAACTTAATTTTTCTTTCTAAGTAAAGAAAAACATATAAAACATTTAACCACTTACAATTACACAAATAATTTATGTTTATTGTAAAAGTATGAGAATAAAGTTTTACATTATTATCTCTAAAGTCACAGATAAGAATTACTAAAAGCTTATATATGCCTCCAAAATACAAATAAATAGATATAGTACCATATACACAAATACATTTAAAAGATTAGTATGAAGCTGTGGTCATGTAATACATACTATTTATAATTTGCTTTTTTGCTCATAATAGTTTGTAAAACTATTATGTATGGAATAGTTATTTTACTTGTGTGAAAGTTATTTTATTTGTCAGTTTGAGCTAAGGAACTTCCAGATTAAACATTATTTCTGGTGTATTTTCATGAGGATGTTTCCTGACAAGATTAGCATTTAAATAGGTGGGTTCAGTCAAGTAAATTGCCCTTTCCATTGTTAATGAAAGACATCAAATCTAATTAAGGCCTGAATAGAACAAAAAGGCCTAGGAAGAAAGAATACATCCCTTTGACATTTTGCCTGTTGGCTTGAGCTGAGTTGTCAATCTTTTTGGCCCTGGGACTGAGATTTGCATTAATGGTTTCTCTGGTTCTAGGTCTTTGGTTTTAGATTGAAATTACACCACTTGCTTTTCTATCTCTGCAGATTCCAGATGCTGATCACAGGACTACTGACACTCCATAGTCATGTGATCCACACCTCATTCTCTCTCTCTCTCTTTCTCTCTCTCTCTCTTTCTCTCTCTCCTCTTCTATTGGTTTTGCATCTCTAGAGAATCCTGATTGATCTGCCTTGCAATGTTAAAAAAATCTGCTTTCATAAAATCATTTTATAGATTTACCATCATATATATATATATATATGTTTGTTGCAGTTTTTTGCAAATAGCAAATACTCATAATACCTTATTTGTGTAGTATCAATTTTTAACAGTGAACTTTTTGGTACATATTTCTAAAGTATACTCCATGATTACAATCACATTATACTGCAGTATGATTCTTTCTCATTAGATTTTTTTTGTCTTTGTGTCAAAATCAGAATTATTCATGAGCTCACCATGAAACTTGGAAAAACAAATCACTTGGTTTCACTGCCTTAAACTTTGAATATCCAAACTGTGGGCTTCATATGCTCTTCTCCAACTATACCGGGTCCGTCCAGAAGGTATCCTACCATGTGATACAAAAAGTAGACACATTTATTGAAGAGGATACAAATTATAAGAAACATTATACATAGGACAATGATACCTCAGTCCGCTTCAAAGTAGGCACCTCACACAGTTCTCCCAGTCACCATCATATGCATTTCCTGAATCTCATCCATGCTCTGAAATCTCTTCCTTTTCAAAAATGATTCCAGTTTTGGGAAAAACCAGGAGTTGCAGGGCCCCACATCTGTGATCTAGGGGTTGAGTCACTTGGGTGATTTGATATTTCACCAAAAACCTCTGCATGAGACATGATGTATGAGTGGGCACATTGTCACAATGAAGCTGCCAATCACCAGTTGCTCATGCTGCAACCTTCTGAATCACCTAATAATTACCATGGATAAATGTTCAAACTGTGGATAAATGTTCAAACTTAACACAAGATTTGATGCAGCTTCATTGCTGTGCTATTTCAGTCATTTTGAATGTGCTGGCTACACAATACACATGCTCATTCAACAGCATCTACCACCCCCACTGACTAGTACAGTGAAGTTGTCATTGTTCATGAATGTACATTCCAGTCCATTCTCCTTGGCTGCCAGGTTACATCAATTTCATGCCTGTTTGTGTTATAGTAATAATATTGTTATAACTATTCTTATTATATTAATAATGGCTGGACCTTTTCCACACAAACCTTGTATTTTTTATTATTTTTTTGTTACATACAGCAGCCATACCTCACTGCTCATTTATGTGTTTGGACCCCTGCTCATTTCCAGGACCTCACCAGAGGCTGGTGATTCAGTGGTACCTAGATCATCAGTTTTTCATCTGACAGTCTTAGATCATAGATATGGAGACATTTAGCAAATGCTTCTGGGCAAATACATTAACTACTGTAGGAATGATCTCCTCTTCCCCTAGAGAACATTGAGGCTGGAAAAAAACTTAGAATGAGAAGAGCACCTTGTATATTTTTATTACTGTGGGTGCAAAGAAGGAGTTCTATGGAAAATAACCTGCAGAGTGAGTGATGTAATCAGAAATTCCTAAATAGATGGGTAATCCTGCTCCAGGCATATAACTTCTTAAGGAAAATGTTTTATGTGCCTTTTCCTTGTTCCCTGCCCCTTGTTCGTGCATCTGGGTTAACAGACATTTGAAATAGCAGAAGTAATACCCCTATAAGGGGACATTAACCTTAAAGATAGTGCACTCTCATTGTGTTAATTATCTTACATAATCCAATTCCTGTCATATTTTCTCCACTCATCATCGTGCCCCCTCTTTAATTTCAAATGCACACAAGAAACTGTTATCTCTAGAGCATTGGGGACCTTGCTCCCAGTGTATGTCAACAGTTTGGCTCAAATAAAATCATATAACAATTCTCTGCAGGTTTGAACATTTAAAAAAAACTTTTATTCATTGATTTTGAGAGAAAAAAGAGAGAGAATAGTTAGTTCTTCAACTTGTTTGCGAATTCAGTGGTTGATTCTTGCATGCGCCTTGATGGGAGATTGAACCCACAGCCTCGAAGTATCAAGATGATGCTCTAACAAACTGAGCTACCTGGCCAGGGTGGTTTGAACATTTCATTTTTCTTTTTAATTTTAATATTTATTTATTTATTTATATTGTTGTTCAAGTACAAGCCTGAACATTTCTAATATGAACTTTACAATGTTCAAACCAACATCAGGTAGAATACCAACAGAATATAGGCCATAACAGTAAAGAAAATTGAAGCAGGTCTGTATTATTATGAAATAAATAAAAATGGTTTTTTTCAAACACAAACACACAGAGAGCAAGTAAAATTTGCTTTACAAAAGCTATAAAAATAAAAATGAAAATGTGCAAATGCTAAGGCAGAAATTTTCATTCTTTCCACGGCATCGGCTGCCTGCTTGCTCAGCATTCCCTGGAAAGGGGCCTTAGGTGGGCTTAATGGAACAGCAGGACTGAGCTCAAAAGAAGCTAATAACTTGCATTATCAAAGTCAGTGTTACTGTGCAATTTTACTGTGTTCATATAAAATAGATGGCCACTGTCACAATGAATCTTAATTTTTTTCTGTAGCGTTTGTAATATGAATGAAACAGATGCCTGCATGAGTGAGAAAAGATCATAAGAACAAATGGCTTTAAACCCTATTTTAAATTTAAGTTTTAAAATTTTAGAAGTTAAAAGAAAATCCCATGATTTTAGTATATCCGTTTGCATTTGATTCCTCGGTAATTTTAAACTTCATTAAGATGCTCATTCAAATTTGCTTCTGAATAATTTCTGGTACATAAAAAATGTGAGTTATTTGAAGATATCTATATAATAAATGATTTTCTAAAATTACTGGCATGTGTTAGAAAGGTAAATATTTTTACTGTTAAAAACAAAATAGTTCTTTTCAAAGAGTAATCTCAAAAGCCAGAGTATATATACATATTTATAATTAAAATTTATAACTAAAATTTAAATAAGCAAAAATGAGGAAGATTCACATAAGACAGTTTATATTATCTTTCCCAGGTTTAGGAACTGTCTTTCAATTGTCTAGAATTACATAAACCTTCGAACTTTCTCAGATTTAAATTAGACTACACATTTATGGTACACTAAATACATGATATCATAATAAACTTAAATGATTAAGAGTAAGTTTATTTAGTCATCATATGATTATTTCAAAAAGTAAAACATTAACTGTGCTTTATTGCCCTAATTAATACAGTAAGCTAACAAAGAATTTGAACAATTGACCAGTGTTTAAGAAAATAACTATAAGTGAGTTGATTGGATATCAATTAATTACCAAAATTAGCATGTAAAGTAGTGTTTATTTTACTATAATGGTAGTTATCTGGGAGATTGTTAATTGAAATACTCTAAGCATTCTTTTCTAAGAGTGTAATTATATTGCTAGCCTTACTTTGGGGGTATTTATATGGTAACAAAATGGGAATCTTTATACAATAAAATTTGAGCACTTAGAAATAAAATAATATTCAACCCCTTTAACATATTAAAACTTACTTAGATATATAAATAGCACATTCCAAGAAATTGTATCCGTATTTACTGTTTTTAAGGTGGGGTACTTTTATTAGCTTAGCTTTTCTAATTTTTAGTAATACTTAAAAAATATTGAAGTTTAAAGGAGATATTTTGTCTCCTTGCTTTGATCCAAATCAGATAAGTAGCCTTTGGTTGCAGATTGGTTAAGATGTTAAGATTAATTATTCCAATTAATCTTAACATCTGTGTAATCACATAAATTGTACTCCTCGGTAATTACTAATCACTAATCACAGTGAGACTAGATGGTAGATATGGAGATAAAGATAATGGTTATACACAGTGAACATATGATATACTATTACTATCTAAAAATAGACAAAATAATTTGAAAGTTTTCATAGGTCTTAGGAAATGATCAATCTTGGCCCATTTTTTTTTGTGCCTGTTCAAAGGGAACTTTTGGACTTGTGAGGCATTGTGATTCACGGCTCTCTTCTCTTTTTTCAATCCTATTTTTCAATAAAGCTTCCTTCTCCTTCAGTCTTTTCCAGAATTCCATAATCATTTTTATCCAAGAAAAATCTTTAACTTTGTGTGGCAAGAATTTTTAAGTACCATGCTGAACAAGAAAGTAAGAGGGAAAAGGAACAATCAGTAATTTCCTTTTGATTTTGGTCAAATGTCTAAATTGTCACGTAGAAAATAATGTTTGTAAATATTTGTATTCGGATTTTAAATCAAGATTCATAAGTAAGAAATATTAAATACAGGCATTATTTGTTACTTTTGTTGCTATTTTTGGCAACTTAGCTTCCTATCTATCACAATAATAATAAAGTAATTGTGGTGGTCGTGGTGGTGATGATGATAAACATTTATTTGGGTGATAAAAGTGGTATTTAAAGTTCTTCACTCAGTTTCTGGAATATAGTAGAAACTCAGTATCTACTAGGACTAGTTATCACCCACTTTTATGATATTATAATAGTATTGGTTAAAACCTCAACAATTATTTTTGTGTAATTAATATGTGCTTATTATATCATCTTCCTGTTTTTCCATATAATAAGCATTTAGTTTTTCTATTATAGTTTATCATATAATTTTATGTCTTTAATATACCTTAATTTGTTACATTTCTTTCAGTGTCAAAATACTTATGAATGAGTTAAAACACATTTCAAAATGTTCTGATTAAATACCTTATCTAGATCAGAGATGACCTTTTATTGATAAGCAGTTAATTGACTTTTGTCTTTCTTTTTATCAAATCATCAACACAACTGTGTTTCTTCCAGTGTTCATTTAGAAGAAAAAAATTGTCAAACATATTCTTAAAGTACCTTAAACAATACTTTAAAAAAATCAATGCTTTGGTACAGACACAAAGCCCCAGAAAAACTCTGTAATTATCAGAAATATTGATTTTCTGAATATTTTCTTAATCCTTTCACAGGTCCTTTTATGTATTTGCAGGGAGACATGTTATATTCTTTCCCCTTCCTGTAACCTAGGAAACTATCAATTTGGTGTGCTGCAAAACCTGAAATTTGTGTATCATCAGACAATTATTACCTAGTAACTTTCAACAGAGTAATTGTTTATTTCTTACTGCTTATCCAGCAATTATACTGTTAGCAAGTCTTTTCCAAGCTGTTATTTTTCCCACTGCTTTATCTTGTAAAGAAAAATATTTTTCAAAAGGAAATGATTCATCCTCCCAATAAACTGAAATCTTCATGTTCATTGGAGTCCATTAGATGACAGAAGTGCACAATATTGGCTCAGTTCAGCTTTCAAATTGAAGGCACAAATGGTAAGTGTGCTTGTAAATATCAAGTGCATGGTGTGTTGAAGCAAATACATTGAGAGCACATACAAATCGTGTATAGTTCTTCAAATGTAAAGATGAAGTATTGACTGACCTTCAGTAGTATGCTCATTTCCAGTTCGACTTCAGTCTCGTATCATCTTTCTTATATCTAATAGTGAGTTTTTTCAGTCTACAAGCTGAGTTAAACATTCAGTACTTTGTTATAAAGATTATTTATTTTCTAGAGATATTTTATCCATTACTGTGGCCTAAGCTAAGGATATAGCCAGAGCATTGAGAAAAGGTATAATGAATATGAAAATGTGTGGCAAGCCTTGGTTGATGTATCCAGCCTGGGAACTTTAAGGGGATGTTTTAAGGATCTTGTGGTTAACAATAAATGCAAGTTTCTCTAAAGCCCTGACAGTCTAAAGATATTTGGGTTGATGAAACAAATTTACATTTCGTCACAGTAGTATTTTTTCTTATTCTGCTCTTATTCACCAAATTAGGAGACCTCCTTTTCCCTGTGGACTACTAACAGGAATTTTTTAGGAAATGCAATCTGTTGCTCTTAATGCACTACCCCATCCTGTAACAACAAGCTTGTAGTCAAATTACTTTTCTTGGGACATTATCTCCAGTAACTTCTCCTGTTCTGCTGCTGCATAATGTATCGCAATGGGGCCCTTAGACTTTTACTCTCTTTTAGTCAATTTATGGTTTCCCTTAGCTTTATTGAAGTATAATTTAAAAAGAAAATTGTGTATATTTAAATTTGATGTACTGAATTTTTTGGACTATAAGATACACCTAGGTTTTAGAGGGGGAAAATAGAAAAATTGAAACAAAATAGGTAACATATTTAATAACATAAATAACATAGGCCACCCCCCCCCACAGTGAGCCAGCTAAGCTACATTCGGACTATTAGATGCACCCCTATTTTCCTACCAAATTTGGGGGGCATCTTATAGTCTGAAAAATACAGTATATTGTATCATTATCACAATAAAGTTATCACCATTATAACTTCCTTTCTTCAGCTTTATTAAGATATAATTCACAAATAAAAATTTAAGTTATTTAAAATATATAGTGTGATGATTTGATATATGTATACTTTATGAAAGTATACATATATTAACTCCCATTATTGAGTTAATTAATGCATCCATTACCTCACATACATAATTTTTGTGTTTATGTGAGTGTTAAGGATGCTTAAGATCCATTCTCTTAGCAATTTTTAGGTATACAATATTGTATAATTAAGTACTGTATAGTCACCAAGCTGTGTATTAGATTTCATAAAGGTACTCATCTTATAACTGAAAATTTGTACCCTTTGACCCATATCTATTTACTCCACCCCCAGCCCCAGGCTACCATCACAGTATGATATCACACATATGTGGACATATGTATAATATAAATAACAAAACGTGAAAACAAAGACTAAAATAATGCTTGCCTTTAGATATTTTACATTGCAATATATTTGATGGTCTTCAAAGGGTAGGATCATATTTTTAATCTTATGAACTATTTTAGTCTCAGTGCCAACTATAATATTTGAACATTGTTTTAATAAAATTACATTAAATCAATGTGTAACTTCTGATTTTATCAATAGTGGAAAATAATATATGTCTTAACTCCACTTGTACTATATTTAGGCACATACATTTAAGCCATTCTATAAATTTTATATTAATTACAAATACCTAAGATTTTCACTTCTTAATTTTATTTTCCTAGTCTTTCATTCTAAGACCTTGGCATAAATATCATTGTCTCTTGTCTGATCTGAAACTTTCTTCTTTGAAGGCAAGAGGAAGGGACTATTTGTAAAAATAATGTGTGATGTAGGCTCTAAACCTTGCACATGTCTAGAGAGAGCCACTGTTTTGTCCACAGAGGTAAGGAGAGGGTTTGATGCAGCCTGCATTTATAGGTAAAACTGATTATGGTTAAAATTTCACTAAGATTCTTAGACTCTAGAATATCAAATGTCACGTGAGCTAAGAGGTCTACTGGGTTTTCGTTTTGAGCCTTTTGTCTTTATAATGTAATTATTTAGCGTGATGCTATTCCATAAAACAGTTATTCAAAAACAAAAACCAGTGACGTAGAAAATGGTGGGTTTTACTACTTGGGGTCCCAGGGGTCTCACTGCTTTTGTGTTGTTATGTCTTCTAAGATTTCTCAGGGGGCAGAACTACATAATTTTTTATTAAAATATTCATATAGTCATGTTGATATAACAATTCACATTTGAGGCTATTGTGTTTTCACTTCTTAGATTTTTAATCTCTTTAGTACTGAAAATCTTGATTTCTAATGACTTGAACATAATTACTTATTTACTTTATTCTATTACGTACTTTCAAGTAATACTGTCAATCGTACATTCATATAATACTTCCAAATAATAATTTAATATTTTCTCTAAATATAAGATTAATAATTCAGTTTAAGATTATTTTTGAGTTTTATCCTTGGGATATGTCCAAGAGGAAAGGTACAGTATTTATCTACAGGCATGCTTCATTAACATTGCCACCTTATTTAAAACATTATAACAATCCTTGCTTCCTAATCCCGTATTCTGCCATGTATAATGCACACTTTTTTTGCCCAAATTTTTGAGGGAAAAATAAGGATGCACATTATACATGGGTAGTACCTGAAATAACTTGTATCTGTTCTTGTGTTTTGTAATTATTTGTTACATAAAGTTTCTTATACTATAATTTGTTCAAAAATAAATGGTAAAATTCCTTTATGATAAAAAGTACCTAAATATAAATAAATAAGAAATTGAGTTAAAAAATAAAACAAAAGATTTTTTTCTGAAATATTGGGCTAAAAACATGGGAGCACATTAAACATGGCAAAATATGGTACCTTTCTTATGGACTATGCGCTTTTAACCATATTTCAATTCAATTACTTTGGTTAAGTACCTAAGAATTTTTTAATTGAGACCCCTGAAATACATATAAAGCAGAACACATAAATTTACATGAATTACATTGAAAATAAAATGATATACTACAGAGCTATATATTCTCTGAAAAGCACGAAGTCAACAAGATGATGTCTGAGATGTACAACCACACAGACAACTCAGAGTTATATCAAGAGTTATCATATGAACCATAATTGAAATCAAGAATACCTGTGTTAAATAAATGCAAATGTCTATAATAGTCCTTTGAAAAGGAGAACATTGCAAAACTCTTATATCTGTGCTAAATTTGCCAATTATCACAGTGCACGCCATCATAATAGTAAATAGGAAGTTCCATAGATAGTAAAGAACATCTACTTATTTGATAGGAAACCTCTTGAAATGACTAGTAAAATGGACCGAGTGAGAGTAATAGTAACATCTTTTTGTTTATTTGTTTATCCAAATTAAGATAATGACCTTGCTTGGGAAGCTAACGAGGCAGGTTGTGAGGAAAAGTTATGAATCAGCGCAAAAGTTGATATTAAAAGCAAGTCTTGCATGGTTCATCTGATTTAAGAGTTGCGTTATGCTCCATTATATCAAAATGGCAACATAGTTCGCACTGAGGCAATTGTACATACTGTCTCATTTATACAATCTTATTGATGAACGAGATTATACCAACAGATATTTTTAGATGAGATAGCTTTGTCTTGGAAGCACTTAGTGTGTTTATTGTGCAAGGGAAGAAACGCCTGGTGTCAGAGAATTCAAGGACAAATCTAACTGTTCAGGGTCAATGTTAAGATATAATTTAAAACTCATATTAGTACAATAATATGAAATCTCCAGGTAGTCAAATATAAGATCCAAGAAAAATTCCCAGTTATCTAGAAGTTGAATAACAAAGCCCAGGTGAGAAAAGAGGTTTTTCTAGTCTGTAGAAAATATTTTTCTCCTTCATAATGTATCGCACAGCAAAACATATCAGGGTGACAATGACGATTCTCTTTCTTTCTTTTTTTTGACAATTCTCTTAAACATATGGTTGATACTGTTTAGTATAGATACAAATTCCACAAGTTTTACTACTCTAAACATGTTATTGCCATCTGTGAACTATAGGGTTGTGATGCTTACTACTTGTGAACTCTATGCAGGTGTGTGTATTCCAACTGTGACATATGTGAAACTTCACTGGATGATTTGGGGAGAGTTTTGGCTTATACACAAAATTCTGAGTTCACTGCCAAAGCTCAGCAAAAATTTCCTCCACAGAATAGAATAAATTCTATATAGATGAAACTCTCCTTGAACACTGCTTTTATTTTGAAGACTTTAAAAATATTTTAAATATAAGGGTGAAAAAATCTCATTCTTGGAAGGAAACTGGGTTTTGAAGAAGTCGATGAGAAAATGTAGGTAAGTTCGAAAGCTCATCTCTAAGAAACTAACAACTACTGAATGTGTCCAGGTAAAACATGATAAAGCCAATAAGGAGCAGCCAGTCAAAATGCCAATAATTTTAAAAAACATATGAATCTTTTATTTTACAACTGTGATGCATTGGGTATGGCTGTGAGGCATGAAGCAGATGTCAATAATGACTTGTGTTTCTGGCTTAAGTGGTCAGACTGGTAATGAGTCAGTCTGCGAGTTGAAACTGAGGCAGTCACAGAGTAGGAACTGAAGTAAATAAGCTTTGGTGTGAATATGATTACATTTTAACTATTTTGAAACATAAATTTCTTCAGATTATCTATATATTATAATTGGCTATACAGTGTTAAAGCTCCAGAAGAATTCAGGTATAAAAATAAAGTAATACAACAAAACATTTTACTGTTTGACGTCTAGAGTGGTTTCCGATGTTTAGAACAAGAGCCTCAAAATATTTGTGTATGTCTAATGACTACATCCTTTTGATAATACTTTCATTCAAAGCACAAAATTTAGAAAAAAGTGGCTGGTACCATAACATTTTCTTGACCATAATTATACTTTTTTATAATTTAAAAACATTGAATGCCACTTTCTTTTTCATCGATAAGCTTGATTGACAGCCAGGTTGGGCCAGAACAGCCCAAATAGCTGACTTCAAGGGTTGGACGCCATATGAAGGAAAGGTACACATAGCCCTAAAGTCATTCACCCCCATGAAAATTTAATGACGTAGTCGGCGATGTCCTGTGACTACTTAATAACGACGGTCTCCTCAGGAAAGGGGCAGGGCATGCATTTGCCCAGCTTAACATGGATCAGTTCACTCCTGAAACTAGAAGGATATGAAGGTCAGGCCCAAATTAGAGAACACGGTGAACTGTGAAAAAGCATAGTTTTATATCCAAGAAGCAAATTTTTCTTTAAGTTTCACTTCTTACAAGCAGAAGCAAGTGACTCCCAGCCAGAGAAAGTAGCTGCAAGTCTGTGTCTTGGAGAGAATCCTGTGACAGCACTTTAAAGGCCCATGTGAAAAACATTATTCCAACGGCTTCTGTACCATTTGTGCTAAAGCCATAGATGGGAAACAGAACATTAAGCTGCAGTTTCACCCAGAGAAGTTCTGAACTGGTTGCTGGCAGTAAGAATGTAAATTCACCATCATACCACCTATAACCCAGGTGCTTGGAGTACTTTAAGACTCAGGTACACTATTATGAAGATGGCGATACTCAATTGGTGAGTCATAAAGATGTTCAGGATTCAATACTGTTTTGAATGAAGTCCAAACTACCGGGGAGTTTATTAAAATCATAGAGCATGCAGAAAATGAGTATCAGACAGCAATTAGTGAAAACTATCAAACAATGTCAGATACCATATTCAAGGCCTTGTGCCAGCAGCTTCCAGTTACTTGCATCAGAATCGACTGGAACAAGATACTCACTATACGATTGGCAAAGAAATGCAGAATGCTGAAAGGCTGAAAGTAGGATTCTTCAGTGCGTGGTAAGAATGTTTTCAAGATATGGTCATATGATAAATAAGTGATGTATAAATAAGAGTAATATTTTGCTAGAGCTTTCAAAGTTAACAGGTTTTATAGCCTATGTCTTGATGCTTTTGTGTTCTCCACCTTATAGTTTTCTGTTTTCACTATATCTACTTGTAAACCCTTTTTCAAAAATTCTGCCATACTTAATGATGGAGAGAGAGAAATCAATCCTGGAGTCATTTTACTGTTTGGAAAAATTCCCTATCCATGGAACCCTGTTACTCATATAGACAGGTAATATGCTCAATATTTTTCTACCCATCCTTCAAAACACACCTGGTACTTCCATGGGTTATACTGATCCACCAACAGTTGGCTGTGCTACCAACTGTAGCTGATTGGAAAACACATTCATCCCTCTCACTCCAATTACTTTGATCATCATTTATAACACATCATTTATATAGTTTTCAAAAGTTAAGATTGGGGCTTTTCACATCCTTCTGTTAGGCAAAGAAAGTTTTATGGAAATTTTATTTTAAAAAGCTTCTTAAGGGAAGTTGCTTTTAAATCCAAATACTTAAACCAAGTTCCTTGCACATGACTGCATTTGCTTTATTCCCTTCCTTCATTATCTCCTTCCCATCTAGTACCATTATAGTTGGAGACATCTGCATTATTAGCAGAGTTTTACCCATTATCAGCCTTTTTAAAAAAATATTCAAGAACTGCTGACCTATGTGGGATGTAGTAGAGCATTAGACTTAAAAATGTGGATGAAGAAATAATAGGTATTTTATGCTTTAATACATTGTGGCAAGATCGTACTATAAGCAAATGACTCCAACAACTATATAAATCTCAAACAACTATGTCAATCTCAAACAAAGTCTAACAATGAACCAAAGTGAATATGATAACTTCCTGGCAGTGTCTTTCTACTGTAACTTGCTATTTAAAGGAATACTAGTGATTTGTTTTAAATAGAGTGTAAAACTTGTTCTAAATTACTTTTTCTCAGTCCTGCCTGCCAAGAACTTAAATGTAACTGTGACGGAGCAACCATTCTCAGGTATATTTGTAGGTGTACAATCTCATGGACATGATATGACAACTGAAATGGTGGATTCATTTACACTGTTTACACTTCTATGGCCAGGCCTTATGGGATGGTGAATTGCTTTAAAAAACTGTTAGTATCTTCCTTCCTATCTCCACATGCATGTCAAAAAAGAAGTGTTTCTGCTTCATCTTTGTTTTTGATAAGAAATACAGTCAAGCAAGAGTTGGTTTCCAAGTAATCCACTGAGCTGTGTAAGCATTTTTGTCTATTTCAAGTAAAGTATATTTCTATTATTTGTACCATCCATCCATTTCACACTATCTCCTGTATCAGTTGGCCCAATAAAATATACTTATTTTGGTATAAACACAATAATTGATAGGAGATACGCAACTTTCAGGTAGCGACCATATCCAAAGAGATAATTCTATGGGATTGTAAACAAAAAATAAATGACAATATCCATGATATATTAGTTGATTCAAACTACACAAACAAAACCAGTCTACAGTTAAACACTCCAACACTTTATATTGGATCATTAATATATCTCGTGTAAGAACAACATCAGTAGGGAAGAGAGAAATGTACTTTTCCCAGCAATATCTGCTCTAAATGATATACCAAAGCTTCTAAATCCTTGAGAAAATTGAGTTTTCAATATACTTTAAAAGTATTTTGAATTATAAAATAATATTTCCACTTCATATAATAAAGCATTATGGTGGCAAATACATTATATTTATGCATATTTATCTGTGATATATACTGAATATATTATGCAAGCACATGTACATGTCTATGCATAATACCAACCAATAAAAATTAAAGCTGAACATAAAATGTACTTACACATTCTTATAAACTACATATTAGGAATTATATTTGATTTAGAATCTGTACTAGGACATACCCCATGTTTAAAAAAATTTAGAGGGATAATTAACTTTTAGTGGTTCAATAAAATTAAATTTCAAATTCTAAATAGATTTGTTTTCAAATTAACATACTCAATTAAAAATAAAGCAGTCCCTCTATTTTGTCTTAATAATTACAATAATCTAAGTTTAGAATACTAACCTTTAGTATTGAGAAAATAATTTAGACTAAAAATGACAAGCCCAAGACTTCCCACCAAGATGGAGGGGTAGGTAGATACACTTTATCTCCTCACACAACCAAAAGAAGGACAACAACAAATCTAAAATAAAAAAATAACCAGAATTGTCAGAAAATGGAACTGTATAAAAGTCCAACAACCAAGGAGCTAAACAAGAAACATTGATCCAGACTAGCATGAGGGGCAGAGGTAGGCAGCTAGCATGGAGAAAACTTGCAGCAAGGCAGCAGCTGAAGGATCAGGATGAACAAGGTGGTGGCTGGCGGACTAGGTGGTCCCATGTTTGTGAGCAGATAAACTGGGAGGAGAAACTAGGGAGCAAAACAGACCACTCAACCCAGGGTTCTAGTGCAGGGAAATAAAGCCTCAAAACTTCTGGCTTAAAAACCCTGTGGGAGTTGAGGCAGCAGGAGGAAGTCCCAGCTTCACAGGAGACTCCACTGGAGAGACCCACATAGTCCTAGGCTCAACATAAAACTACCCACCCAGGAATAAGCACCAGAAGGGCTCAATTTGCTGTGGGTAGTAGAAGAAGTGACTGAAAGCAGAGTGAGAGCTGAGAAAGTGGCCTTGTTTCCTCTCTGACCCCTCCCCCATACATAGTGTCACAACCCAACTACTTGGGTTGCTCTGCTCTGGTGAAAACCCAAGGCTTCATCCTTTACTACACTAAAGGATGCTGAGACAAAAATATGTGGCACAAATGAAAGAACAGATCAAAGCTCTGGAAGTAATCCAACTAACTAATGAAGAGATCGCCAACCTATCAGATGCAGAGTTTGAAACACTGGTAATCAGGATGCTCACAGAATTGGCTGAGTATGGTCACAAAATAGGGGAAAATGAAATAGAGGAGTCTATGAAAAATGAAATAAGGCAAAATATACAAGGAATGAACAGTGAAAGGAAAGAAACCAGGACTCAATCATTGGTTTGGAGCAAAAGACAGAAATAAACATTCAACCAGAACAGAATGAAGAAATGAGAATTCAAAAAAGTAAGGAGAGGCTTAGAAACCTCCAGGACAAATTTAAACGTTCCAACATCCAAATCAAAGTGGTGCCAGAGGGAGAAGAGAAGAGAAAGAGCAAGAATTTGAAAATATAATGAAGGAGAACTTTTCTACTCTGGCAAAGAAAATAGACTTCCAGGGAGTCAAGGAATCTCAGAGAGTCCCAGAAAAGTTGAACCCAAGTAAGCACACACTAAGGCACATCATAATTTAATTACCTAAGATTAAAGAGAGAATCTTAAAAGCAGCAAGAGCAAAGAAAACAATTACCTACAAAAGAGTTCCCATAAGACTAGCACCTGATTTCTCAAAAGAAACTTCACAGGCAAGA
Organism: Artibeus jamaicensis; assembly: GCF_021234435.1. Taxonomy (NCBI): domain Eukaryota; kingdom Metazoa; phylum Chordata; class Mammalia; order Chiroptera; family Phyllostomidae; genus Artibeus; species Artibeus jamaicensis. Next base: position 11,516,565 of record NW_026521823.1, on the reverse strand, counting down.
AGGGGCTGGAAAGAAATATTCAAAGTTATAAAAGGCAAGGACCTACATCCAAGATTACTCTATTCAGCAAAGCTATCATTTAGAATGGAAGTGCAAATAAAGTGCTTCCCAGATTGGGTCAAGTTAAAGGAGTTCATCATCACTAAGCCCTTAATACATGGAATGTTAAAGGGACTTCTCTAAAAAAAAGAAGAAGATAAAAAATATGAACAGTAAAATGACAGTAAACTCACAAATGAACTTAATAAAACAAAAACCAACTAAGTAAAAGATTAGAACAGGAGCAGATTAAGAGATCACATGGACTGTTATCAGTGGGGTGAGGTGGTGAGAATGTGGGGGAAAGTATAGCGAATAAGAAGCATAAAAGGTAGGTACAAAATAGACAGGGGCAGGTGAAGAGTCATAGGGGAAATGGAGAAGCCACAGAACGTAAATGTATGACCCGTGCACATGAACTAAGGTTGGATAATGATGGTGAGGGGGCCAGGGCAAAGGGAAATAAAGTAGAGGAAAAAAAGGGACAAGTACAATAGCATAATCAATGAAATATATTATTTAAAATGGTTAGCTCAGATGATACAAGTATAAATTTTCTGAGCAATATAAAAATCTTAAAAATTTCTGAACTCTCTTTTTTTCTGAGGAGTTAATTTATGTCCAAAAAAGGGTTTAATTTAATTATCCAAGGTCAAATACTTGCAATGTCAAAAATTGGGATAAAATTGAAGTCTTTTTTTCTGAGTCTATTAGTCTTCTAATGTCATTGTTTTAATGGAACTAGATTAAAGTAAACATATGTAGCATATCCAGCAATAAAATCATAAGTATGAAAGTTTCTTGCTCAAAATTAAAACTTTGTAATAAAGCTACTCGATTATTATAACTTTTGGTTAATTTTAAATAGTGTATATATAGTAGTTTATATGTGTAGTTTATGTACAGTTTATTTGATCAATTTTGTATACTTGATATGTTAAAGTTTCACTTAATTTGCATCTGAAAAATTAAAAATCTAAAAATTAAAAATTAAAAATCCAAACTATGTCCATATTTTAGACTCTTTCACAAGATTTGGTAAGTAGAAGTAATAGTAAAATAAAATTTATTTAAACAACAAATAAAATATTAGATTTTGTCAATGTTTCTTCAGTTTTGATTACAGATATTTTTAGTTTTATTAAATAATTATTCCTCATGACACTTTAAATTTTGGCAAATTAACATTTCTTTTCTATGAACAAATATAGTATGTTGTGGGCTATATTATTTCTGCTTTGTGTAATAAGAAGGGCAATGTGAGTATACATATTTGGAATATGTTATCAGTGGTTTGCTTTATATTTAAAGAATAATTCTGCACCTTTTTATTATTAACGTAGTCTCCAAGTAATGCATAATGGCAAAATACATTTGGCATCTAATTTATAGGTAATTTTTACAATAGAATCTTTAGCTAATCTTTTGGCAATTTCCATGTACAAAATATCTGTCAAGAATATTGAGCTAACACTGCTTATGTCTCCTAGATAAGTACATGATTATAATACCTGATTCATTGTTATATTTTAAAATTAAATTTAAAGACATTCATATAGATTAATAAAGAAATAAATAATATTTACAGATATTCTATAAAAATTCAAAATAAAAGTAAGCAATCTAAATCAAGAATAATATTTAGGAAAGTGAACTCTTTTTTTAAATTAAATATTTAATCACAAGCAAGTTCTGAAATTTCCCTTATGCTCATTCAAATGGAACTGGAATTTTTCATTACCAGTTTGAATGGTAGTACTGTCAGTCTGCCTTGAACTCCACTGTTTTTAGTTGATCCTGCTTGGCTTCTGAGCTTCTTGCACTGAGCAGGATACAAAATCACCAGATGATTTGAAGGTAAGAAATGCAATGTCATTCTCTTTTCTCTCCACCTGTCTTTTCTCGTGGGCCTTGGGATCTCAAATCCTGGCTGCCTTTGCAACCTGCAATTTCAATTTTTGCCTCTTTTGCTCTGTGATATTGCCAAAAGCTTCACTGGCTTGTTTTTTCTGCCACCTTCTGTTTAACTTCTTAGCTGCCCCTTGAGCCTCATCACATGCCAAAAATAGGCATCAATGCAGAGAAGGGAAGCTTCATAATGAACCCTTCCCTCTGGAATCTTGGCTCCTCTAGTTCCATCTGCCTTGGCAACACTAATGCCTTCCAACAGAATTTTCTTGTTTGGATATTTTATCCAACCTTTTTGCAGAACTTCCTTATGTGTTACAAACTCGTGAAAGTTACAATTTCTTGATTGTGTTTTTAAAGTCAATCCTTGAAAGTGTGCAAAACTTGGTCACAAGCCTGATCATCCAGCCCAGCCCATGAATGTGCCAGCCCACGCCAGCATTTTTAGGTATATTTTGAAGACAGAGTCAGTAGAATTGACTCAAGGAAGGGATCAAACTGTGTGAGAGGAGTTAAGGATAACACCAAAGTGTTTGAGCCTACCAAGTTCAACCCATGTAGCTGGTGCATTTACTGAAAGGGTTGAGGCTGCAGAAGGCACTCTTCTAGGGGAAAAACTGTGCAGGTGAGTATATGAGTCTTAATTTCATAAGAGAAATTAGATAAAGATGTGAGTTCAGGATTAAATGGATTCATTATAATAAAAGAGATACACAAACACAATTTCCTATTAATTGCAAAGTCTTTTGATCCCAGGTACATTTAACCAAAAATAGATTCTGGAATTATGAGACTGTTTTTCCTGATTGACGTCCTCTCTAAGGATGACTGTTTCTATTCCTACAACTCAAAAACCCCTGGGGCTAAGGTGGAGTCAAGTATTCTTTGTCTCTCATTGTGGTTTTAGTTTATTTTCTCCCATTAAAACACGCAACACACTTTTCAGAAGTGACTTATTTCACTTTGCTTCATAATCTTACAAAACAAAGGGCTGCTATCTATGTCCATCAGAATCTTATCACATTTCCCACATACATTGCTTATCAATTTTTCTCGATAAATATTTCACAACTTCTACTTCAATACTTCGCCATCTCATTTCTTATCCTGATTCTCAGCTTTTTCACTTTATTTCTCTGAGAAATAAAACATACAGAAGGGAATCAAACATATTCTCTCCACTAACCTAAGAATATATGCCTTACCTTTTGTTACTATATAAACTCGTGTCTAAGGCATTTCTGCCTAAATCCAGTATTTTCACGTACAAACTAAATTATATCTTTTCTTCACCTTTAAATCCACAGCTCCCACAATTATTTTATCATGTTCTGTATCATTACCTTGTTTCCTTCTTACTGCTTATATTTCATCTGCTAAAAGTATGTTTATGTTCCTTAGTTGTTAATAACACCTTCTCTTGACTACACTTCTCAACTCCAAGAAATATGGAAATTCTTCGTTATGTAGCAGCCCAACTCCTTAGTACATTTGGTGTTTCTATTATTTTATTTGTATATTTTCTTTACATTTTCTATAAGCAGGCATTGCTCCAGTGAAACTCTTCCTATAAAAGTCATCAATGGACATCATATTGCTTAATCCAATAGTTAAATCTCAATATTTGTGTGCTTGATCACTCTTTTCCTTGATGGACAATTTTTACTCAGCTTCACACACCATCTCCATTTGTTCCCCCCCCCCCAACTTCAGTGGCCACTTCTTCTCAGTCCTGCTGGCTGATTTTACTCATCACTTTGACCTACTCATGGATAGTGATCCATGGATCAATGCCAGGACTTTTATTATACTCTATTGAGCTAGATATTTTCCATGTGCCCACTGAAGTTCAATATTCATCCTTTTGTACAATGTCAGAAAGCTAACATCTATAAACTGGTGTGGGCCCATTGCCCTTGAGTTTCTAGTTGAGCTTGACTAATGGATAACACCAGCAAGAGAATTAAAAATAGTAAGGTCAGTTTACTTACTCTCTCAGCTTTCACTATCCTGGATTTCTTGGATTTGCTGTCTCCCTTTATGAAAGAGCAAAGCTGCTGATGGAAACTAATATTATATACACACTCTCCTGAAGTTCCATTAATCACTCTCTTTCCTTGCCACTTCTTTTTTCTAGATGTTAATAGATACCTTTCTATCTTGCTAGCTCCTCAATTACTCTGTTGTCTCTTGCTATTTATCTATAAGTGCACCCACCTTTGTATGTTTTTAATCAATTATTTCCTTCTATCCTTCTTCTGCTGATATGCTAGCTGACAAATAGTAGCTGCAGATATACACAAACACACACACACCAAATAGAATAAAAGGAAAAACCAAAAATTTAATGGAAAAATAATTTGTTTCTAGTGGAGCAGGAAGGATGGGAATTCAGCATGATATACAGAACACTAGATCCAGAATTGGGGATCTCATTAGAATGTCTTCAGAAGTCTCTGAGTTCTAGTATGTTTCAAGATTTTCTATTCTTCTGTGCAACTGTACTAGAAAACATCTGCTGTAATATCTATATTTTATAAATTTGTAAGCAGCTGGATCTTGATATTTCTATTTATGAATCAAAATTTCTGTAGACTCTTCTTGTCTCTGAAGAATTGAGGGAAATAAGAGCTGCTTTGTGCAGGTATTTGACATCTATATAAGGTTTCTAGACCCACCTCAGAACAAAAGATCTACACAGGTTGCAACTAAAGGAGTGGAAAAAGTATGCCAAGCAAATAGACATAAAAAAAACTGGGGTAGCAATACTTATATCAGACAAAATAGACTTCAAAACAAAAGCCATAAAAAGTGACAAAGAACGTCAGTACATAATACTTAAAGAGATGTCCCAACAGGAAGATATAACTTTTGTAAACATATATGCACCCAACATAGGAGCAGCTAAATATATAAAGACAATCTTGGAGGATTTTAAGAAAGATCCTGACAACAACATGTTATATCAAGTATGTGCTCATATCACAATGGATTTAAACTAGAAACCGACCTCAAGGAAAAGTCTCAAAAACATTAAAATACATGGAGACTGAATAACATCTTATTAAATAATAAATGGGCCAACAATGAGATCAAGGAAAAAATAAAAAAATATATCTAGATACAAATAAAACTGAACACACAACCCTAAAGCTATGAGACACAGCAAAGATAGTGCTGAGAAGGAATTGTATAGCAATAGAGAAATACCTAAAGAAAATAGAAAACCCTCAAATAAACAATATATCCCTACATCTATAAGAACTAGAGGGACAGCAACAAACAATGCCCAGAGCAAGTGGAAGGAAGGAAATAATCAAGGTCAAGGCACAATTTAATGACAAAGAGACCAAAAGAACCAGTCAAAAGATCAATAAATCCAGGAGCTGGTTCTTTGAAAAGATAAGCAAAATAGACAGACCTTTAACCAGACTCATCAAGAAAAATAGAGAGAGGACTCAAATAAATAAAATGAGAAATGAAAGAGGTTACAAGCAATACCACAGAAATTCAAAGGATTGTAAGAAATTACTATGACAATGGTATGCCAAGAAACTGGACAACCTGTGCTAAATGGACAAATTTCTAGAAGCATACAATCTGTCAAAACTGAATCAAGAAGAAGCAAAAAGCCTGAATAGACTGATACCAACTAGTGAAATTAAAGCAGTAATCAAAATCTCCCCTCATATATATATTAAAAAAAAGCCCTGGACCAGATGGCTTCACAGGTGAATTATACAAAATGTTTAAGGAGAAACTAACTCATATCCTTCCCAAACTATTCCAAAAAGTTGAAGAGGGAAGACTTCCGAACTCTTTTTTATGAGGTTGGTATCCTCCTAAGTCCAACACCAGGTAGAGACACAACAAAGAAAGAAAATTACAGGCCAATATCTCTGATGAAGAGAGATGCTAAAATCCTCAACAAAACGCTGGAATCTGGATTTAGAAACATATTAAAAAGATCATACATCATGACCAAGTGGGATTGATCCCAGGGATGCAAGGATGGTACAATTCAAAAAATCAACAAATGTAATACATCACATAAACAAAGTGAAGGACAAAACTCACCAGATCAAATCAATATATGCTAACAATGCATTAGATAAAATCCAGGACCCATTTATGATTAAAAAACACTCAGCAAAGTGGAAATAGAGGGAACATAACTCAACATAATAAAAGCCATGTACAAAAAATCTGCAGCCAACATTATACTTAACAGCAAAAACTAAAACTTTTCCCCTTAAGATCAAGAATAAGACAAGGGTGTCTGATTTCATCACTCTTAGAGTCTGAAACTTAAAGTAGTAACTAAAATATTGGGATACTAATTTTAAAAATAGTATATAATGAAAAATAACTTTTGGGTCAGGGATATGAATTTCCCCAACAATTTATAAAAGGTTGATTGAAAATGTTATACATAGGAAATATGGAATTTTTCTCAAGTTGTTTGATATTTATATATTTATCATAAGGAAAGACATTAATTTTATCATCTATAAGCATTTCACCAGCATCATTTTCTAAATAATTCATTTGAGGTTTTTTTTTTTCATTCTGTATGCTAAAGTAAAATTTAAAAATAAAATCAGAAACTCTGAGGACACAAGATACATAAGAGATATTTGTTTGTGAAAAATATATCTATAAAATTTTTACCATTAACATTATATTTTGAGGAGTAGGCATTAACTTTATAAGATTTAGCCCAACAATTGATTATAAATAACATGTGTTTAAAATATAACCAGTGTTTGATATGACTCACGTATAGATAGGCCTTTATAAAAATATTGTCTTCAATGTTCTGTCTAGTGAACACAATTTATCACATAGACAGCAGCAAATAGCATAGTGAACATTGAATTTAAGTTAAATATGAATTAACATCAGTAATTATATTAGAGAAGAAAATTGAATTAAAATACAATTAAAGTTTAAAAACCCTTCTGAATTCTTTTTTTAAAAGATTTTATTTATTTATCTTTGAGGGGAAGGGAAGGAGAGAGGGAGAGAAATGTCAATGTGTGGTTGCTTCTCATGTGCATCCCCTGCTGGGAACTGGCCTGCAACCCAGGCATGTGCCCTGACTGGGAATCAAACCATGATTCTTTGGTTTGCAGGTCCATGCACAACCTACTGAGCTACACCAGTCAGGGCCCCTTCTGAATTCTTAAATGGCACACGTCTACTGCATATAAGTATTTTACACATTTTATTCAAATATTTTATTTATTTATTTTTAGAAAGGGGGAGGGAGAAAGAGAGGGAGAGAAACATCAATATATGGTTGCCTCTCTGTGCCCCTTACTGGGGACCTGGCCTATATAACACAGGCCTGTGCCCTGACTAGAAATCATACCAGAGACTATTTGGTTAGCAGGCTGGCACTCAACCCACTGAGCTACACCAACCAGGGCTTGGAAACTTTTCTAGGAAAATAATTTACAGATAAATTCAGAATTTGGTTTGAAAAATTATATTTGGTTTGAAAAAAACAGAATGGTTAATGTTAAATCTTTTTATCTTTAGTTTTGGTTATTATTAATTTCAATAATGAATAATATTTATCTTTGGACAGACTGTAAAACTCTTAAGAAAGCATATATTAACATAAAGGATAAACCTGAATGTACCTATAAATAAGAAGGAGTAACATGGAATAGAGATATATTTCCATCCGAAACAACTAAATTATGAAATAAATTATATGAATGAATATTTTTCATTCACTGGACATCAAGCGTTTTGCAACATGATGCTTGAGAAAGGGGAACTTAAGAGGAGCCCTGTGATTTTTGACTTCTTACTAAGAGTTTTCAGCCTTTAGCACAGGAAAAGAGAATTCAGGTAGGGCCTGGCAGTATTTCTCCATTAAGAAGGTGGAAATGGGAGAGGGTGGAGGCCAAGATACAAGAAGGCAGAGGGCAGAGCAGCAAATAGAAAAGAGATACTTAAAGAATGAGAACTGCTGATAAAAGCAGTTGAACCCACTTCAATCTCCATCTTTGTCGTGATCAGGTCATAGATGCTGAGATATTACCCAAAGCAAAGAAAAAAGCTGTCCAAAAGGAGCAGAAACAAAAATACTTACAAATTATAAGAGTCTTCGAGTATAGTTTATGCTTATTTCAGCCTGAGTAGGAAAACTGAGAATTCATAAAGTAACAGATAAGTAACTCAGACATGCATTGACACAGTAACATGAATAAAAGCAGTTTTAAAGACAACTCTAGTTTCACTTGACAAAACTTAAATACACGTCTTGAAATACTAAATGTATCAGTAATTATTTAACCATGTTTCAAAACAAAGTTCCAGATGATTTATAGGAATAGGGGAAAACCCAGCACACAACATGATAAAATTCAAATGTATGGCAACAGCTCAAAAATTAACAGGCGCGCAACAGAGCAGAAGCATATCAGTTGTAAAGGATAAAAGTTAATTACTAGAAACAAAATCAGAAATTACATAAAAAATAAACTTAGTAGTTAAGAACATTAAAAAAAATTTTTTAGCTCTATTCCATCTGGCTAAAGAGGTAGAAGTAAATAATATTATGTATGTTAAATTAAGAAATTTTTAACAATCAAAATTTTCCAAATAAAATATAGAGTATCTAACAAACACACAAAAGTGAGAAAATTTAATGTTAAATTAGACATTGCAAAAAATATATCATTTTAATGCATAACGATGGTATACAAAATAAAACACACTGAGTAAAACAAAGTTAAAATTTAAAAAATGCATCTCTGAACTTATGGAAAATGTAGGGAAGTTTAGTGTATATCAGTCTGGTTTTCCAAAAGGGTAGAAAAAGAAAAAAAACTAATTTATATTAATTTAATTTAATTGTCTTTAAAACATTTAATAAAAACTAAAAATTCACACATTTAAGAAGCTCAATAAAATGCAATAAAACTTGAATAAAACTACAATAAATATATTATAATACAATTGTGAAAACTGGTAATAAAAAGAAAATTTTAAACAGTAGGGAAAAAACAGAACTAATATAAAAATGACAATGGAACTTCTCATAGAAAAAAAACACAACTCAGCAGACAGTGCAATAAAATCTTTATGTTTTAAAAGAAAAAATATTATGAACTGAATATTTTATACCCAGTCAAAGTCCTTCCGAAGCAAAGGTGAAATTAATATATTTCAAGAAATACAAATGCTAACATAGTTTATCATAAGCCTATCTACACTAAAAATGTTAAATTCTTACATATAAAGCGCAAATTAAGCCAAATAGAAATCTAGATATACAAAAGCAAGGAAGACCACCAGAAGTAGAATTCTGTGGATAAATACAAAATACCGTTCTTTAAAATTACTTTAAAAGAATTTGCTTACAACAATGAGAAGTAATTTATTATGGGACTAATAAAAAACCTGGTTTCATGGAATCTTTTTCACCATATTAAACTATTCACATATACATGTGAGCTCTAGCTAATTTCATTTCATATTTTTATTTCTCTGAGAAATTTTTCCATCCTAAATCTGATCATTTACAGCATGACCCTTTACCATTGGCCAAACTTGGAAGAGGAGCAAGAGGCGCCTCATCCATATTGAGCCAATGAGAATCTTTGTCGTCTGATTCTCTAATTGAGACTGTGAAATATTTGTATTCCCAATGCTTTATTTTTGGGGCTCTCTTATTCAACTGTGCACATAGACAATTGGAGAAAGCCGAGCTGAAGAGTAAGCGGATGGAGAATGTGCTCAGAGAGGAGCTTTAACAAGATGCCATTCAGCATTAGAAGGAGGACCTGAGTCACATCTGCCTTGGGATCCAAATGTCCAGATCCCAGTCTATTCTCAGGAATTGAGACTATATCTCAGTGAACTGTAATTTATTTCTGTATTTTAATAATATGTGTCACTTTTCATCCCATTGTCCTCTCTTTCATTGTTCATTTCTCTCTTCCTTCCTTTCTTCCTCTGTCCTTCCTTTTGCTCAATCTTTCTTTTTCCCCCTCTAAGATTTAATAGAATTTCTATGATTTAGAAATAAGACTACAAAAAGTCTTTTTTTAATTTCATGAGACTCATGCTTTTAGTTTCAAGAGTCAATTCTCTTTATATGAAAATTAATAATCAATTATATCTGTATATGTATATATGAAATATAAATGTATTTTTTCTCAGATGTCCAATATTGACATAAGAAATTCCATCACAGATTTAGAACACTTTATCAGATAATTACTAAATAAAACCTAGTAGAGTTGAACTCAGAAACAGAATGAAAAAATACCCATCTTTCTCATTGGGGTGCTATGGAAAAAAAGGCAGCAATTTGTTGTGAGGAAACAAAAGAGGATGTATACCCATTCGAGACCAGTGTGGTAAAGCTGGTCCTTAACATTCAAAGACCAGACTGTTGTCAATAGCACAACCCGCTGACAAACTGAAGAAGCTGAACAGGCCAATATCCGACACTTTTCATATACAGAACTGATTTAGCCTTTGCTTTTCTTAGCGGCTGTTGACACTACCATTTTTATTAGAAATTTGATGAAAACATATTGGATGTCCTTTCACACATGCTGATGTGTGACCTTTCTCCAAGCCATTTGCCTTTCTCCCAAAACAGAATTTGATAAGATATAAGCTACTGCCTATTTTAGCTTCTCTTTTATGGATCTGTCCCTGAGGCTGCATGACAGTTTTGCTGAAATCGAGCCAATGCATCTCAGATGATCACATGCAGGGTGGTCTGGCTACTGCTTTCACTTTCCAAATTTCCGCGACTGTATGAAATTATTTTGTGTTACGCTAGGAGCACCTTCTGCCCAACTGCCTGTAGCTTCCCTATTTTACCCCATCCTTCAACATCTGTTTGGGATTCTCTCCTACTGTCATTGCCGCCATTACTTTTAAGAATGATCCACACTATTCGAAGATTATTTCTTCTTACCCTGCATGCTAAGTTTTTCAGCTGAAGGCATGAGCCTTATCTTTTTTCATCTCTATAGTTCCTGCATCCTGTAGAAATATCTTTGGTACAGAAAGAGGCACAAAATTAATGCCTGGTGTATGCAAAATCAGTTCATGGGAGCATTGACTGTTTCTCTCAACTTCTCTATCCCTCAAAACTTCCTGGTGAGGAACAGAGATTAGTCAGGATTCTTTGAGAATTAAGAAGTTAATTCCTTCTAAGTACATTTCCTGGTCACCTGGCTAATGCCTGAACAAGTTGGTAAACTATAAAGATAAACTAGAATATGTTTTTAAAAAAACAACTAATTCATTGTGACAGTGGGATCAATTTAGCAAAGATTTTAAAAGTAAATCAGAGTAAATCAGACCTTGACACCAATCTGGTGGATATTGTATTAATGTACCCCATCAACATAGCATTGGTATCCTCAAGAAATTTGGAATCTTTCCACAAGAACTCCACTAATAGTTATGCTTTGTTTTCATAAAAGCCACTTCTATATCCTCCTTTCAGCCCCATGAAAAAATAATGCTTCCTAATTTTAAATTTATTACCATCTGCATACAGATTTTTGGCTATATTTACCTCTCATGTGAAAATTATTGTTCAATCATACTCTGAAAATGTCCTTGGTTTTCCTTTAGATATCACAACAAAAATTTGTTCTACATATAGTGTTTCTCACTTTTGTTCCCAGGGTTACTCACCACTCTCTTATAAAAAGAAAAAAAACACACTAGTTTGGGAATGCCTGATTATATATGGGCTATAGAGAACTAAGTCATGATGTTGCTGCCACTTATAGATGCAATTTTGCCTCTCATTTTCCCAATTTTCTTAGGGGCAGGCTCAAACAGTCTAGCTCCCTTATGGCTTACTCTGTTTGTTAGAATGTACTCTATTGAAGAATGAAAATAAAACTATCACAAAAGAATTTCCTCCTAATAAAGGACCATTCCGAGTGGTGTGGGAATGTAGCCCAGCTCCCACTTGGAAAAGCCACTGGGAAGCAAGGTTTGGCACACGGGAGCCATGCCCATGGATAGGTTCTCCCATGAGGAATCAGGCCTGCATTGTACCTAGACTGCTATCAGACTTGCTTTTGCTAAAATTCCCTCACCCTGGATTGAGGCAGCGAATGCTTACTGCATATCTCTAAAGTAACTTCCTAAAACCTGTGCTACACCTCCCAAGTATGGAGTGTAACCAGTTCAACCACTTTTCTTGGTCTGCAACATCCTTCCCTTTGAAGTAATTAGCAACATTTTTTCCTTTGCTATCTGTAAAAGGTAATCCCTTACAGCAAACCTGTGTATAGTAAATGAGGACCATCCTCAATGTAATGTACTCAGAAAAGCAATAAAAACCTGTCTAGGCAGGGGCTGGGGCCCTCTCTGTCACTTAGAGAGCAGCCATGCCATCCCTTTTTCTCCGCAGGACTTCTGGAGTCCATGTGAATTTGTTCATCATGGCCACAATACATGGATCCTGTTGGCCAGGATCCACATCACCTCCTGATCTTAAGTGATAGACATTTCCCAATGATTCCACTTGTCACTATACACCAAGGTTAAGTCAGGTGTCCATGCAGTGATGGTCTCCAACCAGGAAAGCATTAAAAACAGATTTACTCTAGCATCCAGGACTAGCATACAGTTACTAGAATAGTTAGTCTTCCATTGAATAACTGTGACCCTCAGGATGTTACCCAAGTCTCTCTTATTTTCCTGTAAAATAATAGAACTTATAATTATATTATAAAAGTTAAATAAAATAATGCATACTTTGAAAAATTCTTGTTATGTCAGAAACACTCACTAAAGGATGCCTACACGTTTAGTTCAAAAGGCAAAATATCTATTATCTAAAGTAAGAAATTCAGATGATTGACCCTAGATAGTACTTGAATAATTTTCCTGATGCAGAGCAATCGCATTTCTTGGTTGGTATTGATCTCACTGACTTTTCAGTGTGCTCAAGTGTTAGTCTTAGAAATTATTTACTTACTATTATTAGTAAGTAAAGACAGTCCACATATATGGGAAACATGAAAAGGAGAACAATGGAGTAGAAAAGTGAGTTGCAGTTCACTTGCTTCTGAAAACATGTTTGAATATGTGCAAAATGAGGCAGGTGCTGTGTTGCCACTAGAATAACAGGAAACATAGACAAGAACAGATATTTTATGTCTACCCTGAAAGAGTCTAATATGCATGCAAATACACAGTAGATTATTAAAGTGAAGTGTGACAATGTTATGATGTAGGGAAATCATATTAAATGTGCAAGAATATGAAAGAAATCATTTCCAAAATTTTGAACATAGTTCACACAAGGAATAGTATGAAAATTAATTCCTCAAGGAATTAATGTCTTTCTTGGTTCTGAAAATTGAGTTAGGACTGGACAAGAAGGAAGATGAGATGACATGTGAGGGAGATGAATTGGTACAAAAGATCTGTGGCTAGATGGAACGAGACAAGTTTTACAAACTCAGAGGGAGTCTGTACCTCTGGGGCTCAGAAGAAGAAGACTGCAGAGTGTAATGGGGTTGCAAAGGTAAGTGGAGGCCAAGGCCTTGCTTGGTTTTAGGTATTCTCACAAGCAATGGGAAGAATCAAAAAGTTTTTAGCAAGAAAATAGCATAATCATGTTGGCCTAAAAGTAGAGAATAAATTGGAAAAAAACTAAAAAAAATTACAAAGTGTTTACCTTGGAGACTGTATAAGTGAACTATGTGAAAAATGATAGTAGCTTATAAGAAAGAAAGAATGGTATAGAACTAAAATAGCTTTGACAACTATTTCCTCAGTTACCTATTGAATGTTACCTGTTGAATGGGTTCTAACTAGTGGCATTTAAGCAGAGGGCTTTGAGCTGCTTTTGAGAGTAGCTCACTAAAAAATACAACATACATACTTCCTGTTTTCACCCTTTTACCAGCTTGACACAGTAAAGTCATAAGCCAAGGCAAAGCCGCAGGACACCCAGAGATTTTATCTGAGAACTCCATATGAGAGGGAGCTGATGACCAACCAGGTACGGCCCATCTTGGAATGTTTTCTGAACTGAATGCTTTTTTCAGTAGGGTAGATCTATTATACACTATGTAGTTATTTATTACAGCAATCGAAGTACTCTCAGCAATGCAGACATTTAGTGAATAAAATGGAAAGGATTCTGCAGTCGCTCAGTTGGGTTTGGCAGACTTGGTGGTGTGTGCTGAGGGACATGTAACGGAAAGATTGTGGTGAGGGCTCTGGAGGGCTCGGACTACGTGGGTTCATAACTCATCTCAGCATCTTCCTAATTATGTGACCTTGAGCAATTTACCAATTCTGTCTTTGAGTTACTCAAAATCTTTAAATGCTCACTCAATTAATAACCCAGGTTATGAAGTGGTGAAAAAGAATAATAAAAGTATATAAATAATTGCTAAGAGTTTCGTCAAGTATATGAAAGTATATGATACATGATGTTATTATCACTTATGTTAATGCATCAGTGTTTTATTAATATAACATATTGATGTATTAGAGACTTATTAACATTATTAGAGAACAACATTATTAAGGGATGAGGTCACAGGATAGTATGGAATCTACAGTCTGATTTTCGTTCAGAGATGTCAAGTGGGCAATTGGATGCAGAGGTTTGTCACTCAAAGGAGGTAGAGAGTACAGGAGTCAGCTCAGGAGTCAGCTCAGGAGTGTTTAGTGAGCATGCGATCAAGACAAGTGAACAGATGAGTAGGTATGCAGATGAAGAACGTAGAGAAAATGGTCCAGGGGTGATCTTGAGGAATTAGGACATTTAATGGGAGAACTAAAGTGAGTTTTCAAGGAACCTAAGAAAATAGTCCAGAAAGATAGACAGAGATTTTGTGACCTATGCTAAGAAAATACTTTTGTTTAAAGAAAAAGGAAATCCTCAATGATAGTAAATTTTGCTCTCAAATGAAGTTAATTACTTGGTATTATCTCACATACTTGATTTGAACCTCAGTTTTTAGGTCCAAATATTTGTTTTCTGATTTTTCTCTTTCATCCAAGAATTATTCTGTTGTATTTTACTGATATTGATTTTTAAATAGATCCATAGTTTTAAGATGGTTAGTTCTTAATTTATTCTTTCTTTTTGACCTCTAGTACTATAGATTTGGTCTTAAACACTGAGTAATATTGTTTCTTAGGACTTAAGATTTTGGGGAGATATCACTGTGACCGATGTTTGCTTAATTTTGTTGCATTACAAGTATGAGCAATACTTGCACTCGTGTCGTTGGGGTGAATATAATGGATGGGGTACAAGCAGGTTTAGAGATGTATGTGAAACATAGAGTTTATTCCTGTATTATCATTTATTAATTACTATATTATTTTCTATACAAAGAACTGTAAACCTAGTTGTGCCCCACCCACTATGTGCATTAATTCTAGCTAATTATTACATTATTCAAATATTCAATAACTTTACTAATCTTTTGCCTGCCAAACCTATTATTTTTGAGAAACATGCTAAAATTTCAAATACATTTGAGGAACTATGTTCTTTTTCTTAATACATATTCTTAGTCATTGCATATTATCATGCCAATTTCTTTACTGGTATTTAAAATTCTCCTATTCTCTGGTGATTTTTATTCTGTTTTTCTCTCATATTAATTTGTAACCCAGGCAACATTCTGAAAGGGTTGGGGGATGAGGCAGTACAGAGCTCAGTTCTGAGAGCGCCTCTCACTTGCTTACGTTGATAAATGCTTCACACGCTTCTGCCTCCCTTAGCAGATTCTGCCCAGCAGTGAGCTCTGGGTACACCCAGCACAGCTTTTTCCGTTGGTTTTATTCTCCATAGTGATGGACTCAGGAGGCAGCGTCAAGGGCAGGCTCAGTGTTGTCCTTTTTGTTGCAGGATCCCCGCAGCGTTGTATTGGAGCGTCCCACTGGCTCCACCCTCTGGAGAGCTGACAGTTTTATTGTTTTTCCTCTCAGTGGTGACAGGGTGAGAAATGAGGAGTTTCGTGTAACGTGAGAGCCTCAAGCGTGCCCAACAGGAGCTCTTCCCCGCTCATTCCCAGAGTGTAACCCTGGGTCCTCCGTGGCTCTTGACTCCCATTTTCTGAGTAGGTCTGTGAAATTTTCATTTTCTTAGTCGTTTTTCAACAATGTTATGTGACTATCTCAACTCTGTCAGCTTCCCTCCTACAGAATCTCTAGGGTTACCTCTGAGACAGGGAGTCAGCAGCCCACATTAGTTCGTCGTCTTGTTAAGAACCAGATGTTGATTTTGATATCCTGCAGAAATTCAGTTCTTCAAACTGACAAAAACTGATATTTAAATCAGGCTATTGTAGTAATCCTTAAGCAGATTGCATTGCAGGTGTCTAAAAATCTTACGAATAACATTTTCTAATAAGCAGTATGCTGTATATCATCCAAAATGAGAAAGTAAGGATGTGTGCTTTAAAAAAAGTTCATATTAAATTTTTACCCAGATAAAATACACACAGATATGAGGCTTAGATTTGGGTGTTTGCAAAAGAATGGTTACTACTAGACTTCAGGGTACTGGGGCTGCACGGTTCCTGTATCTGATTCATCCACTCATTTTTTTTTTGTATTTCTTTTTTAAATTTTATTGATTATACCATTACAGTTGTTCTATTCCCCCCTTCATTCATCTCCACCCTGCACACTCCCTCCCCCACCAATCCCCCCTTTAGTTTATGACCACGTGTCTCAAGTTCTTTAGATTCTATGTCTCCCCTACTATTCTTGCCCTCTCCCCATCTATTTTCTACCTACCGTCTATGCTACTTATTTTCTGTACCTTCTCCCCCCTTCTCCTTCTCCCACTCCCCTGTTGCTAACCCTCCATGTGATCTTCATTTCTATGGTCACCACACACACACACACACACACACACACACAAAGAAAACAAGAATAATCAGTGAGAAATTTAAAGAAACTAATGTAACTGCAAAGATTATTCTCTGATAAGTTCAGCTTTAAAGACATGTACATAAGACAACAATTGTGATGTATCCCGGAGTCAAATTAAGTAACAGCATGTATTGTTAGGATAGATTCAGGAAAATCAGAACCTAGTATTACAGAAGAGTACAGTAAACATTGAAATCCTTTACTAGGCCCCTTTTATAAATAACTTTTAATGGAAGAAAAGAAAAAGAATAAGAACTAAGAATCTATAACCATTGCAAGACAAATGGTATCTTACTCAAAGATCATATAGGAAGAGGAAAAGCGTTCATTTAAAATTTACTTTAAGTTTATGTCAAAGACATTTTTTTCAAATTGTGAAGACTAGAATAAAGATCGACAAAGGGATTAAAATCCCCAATTGTTAGAGGAGATATTTACAACAAATGAAGTCATGTCTCTGGGTCCTGGTAAATCTCAATTAAAAGCATGAAAACAACAGCAGCAGCAGCCACAAAGAGGGACACTGTGGTTGAAAAAAATCTGCAGTCCTCACAGATCAAGAAGAGCTTTCACCACAGGGAAGGCTAGTCGATGGAGAAATTATGATTGCTCATAATTTGAGAGACGAGGAAAAATAACAGTAGTGTGGTGTTGGTGGGAGCAATAGGCCTTCCAAGATACATAGAGAGATGAAAGGTTTCCTTCTAAGTCAGTTTCTGAGTCAGTAAACATTTGCTGAATGTCAGTCACAGTTTCATTACTTTTTTTCAGGACTTCAAATAAAAGTATCACTATAAATAAAGTCAATGACATTTCTCCCACATGCCAATTTAAGAATAAAACTTTGGTCTCCCACATGCTAACTCAGGAATCAAACTATGAAACTTTGCCTCTGTTCTCAAATGTTTCACAATCACTGAAGCAAAAAAGATAAAAGCATTTATAATACAGGGAGACAGATATTAGTGACAGCTATATAGGATGTTGAGCACATGTTGGCTCCTAAATCAATGTTTCAACCCCAAGACTCCCTGAGAGCCGGATCCATATGGACTTTAGCTGAACATTTCTACTTGCTGGATCATAGATCTCCAAAACCCAAAGTTTTCCAAACTAAAGTTATCATCCTCCTCAAAAACAAGTGAGTTCTAAGCCTTTTATTCTTCCAAAATACTTCTATCCTCCTTGGATAGAAACAAGAATTAGTTTGAGATCTGTCTGTTCTGTTCCCTACAGAAAGCTGAGTGCCAACTCCCCACACACTTTTAATAACTATTCGCTGTTGTTCAAGGCACAGGTGACATTTCTTATTTATTTGTAAATATCTTAATATAAATTTATCAGACATCGTTTTGCATAATATAGTCATTTTATGTATGTATTTCACATATGTGAAGAAAATAAATTTATTCTTTTCTATATAATCAAATATATTGTTATAATGCATGTGACCTGAACTCAAACATAAATGTGAGAACATCTTCTCTATCTGTGCACACAACAGGAGACAAAACTCATATAAAAAAGTGAGTTCATAGCATGCTGTGTCATGATGCTATTAAAAAATTTTAATGACTCATTAGACTAATTAACTGCTTAAATATTTTGAAATAAAAATGTGCATAATAAAGCCTTACTGAAATGATCATTACCACCAGCTTTATATATTTGATTTCTCTGTAGGTATCACTTACAAAAAATTTATTTGCTTTAAAATGTGAAAAAAAAATTCTAAGTGACTTAAATAATTTTAACAAATGTGTCAAAGTGGTTGTGAAATTTTCAATTCCATCGAGAAAATCTTGTCATATGCTATAACATTGATGAAACTTGAGGACGTTATGCTAAGAGAAATGGCAGTCTCCAAAAGACAAATGCTGCATGATTTCACTTTATAAGTCCTCTGAAATCTTCATGTTTCAGTAGGTAGAAGGATGGTTTCCAGGGGCCAAGGAGAGGGCAAAGGGGTGTTGGTCAAGGGGTTTAGAGTTTATTTGGCAAGATGAAAAAGTTCTGTTGCACAACAAAGTGTATGTGCTTTATTGTTACACAGTTGAGATGATACATTTTGTAAGATATAACTTTTATCACAAATACAACAACAGAAAATCCACTTAGAATGTATAAAATACTAAAAATAGCTTTGGAAAAATTTTGGTAGACCACTAGTGTCTAGTTAGACTTATCGACCAGCAAGATTAGGAAGATATGTTCACAGCGTGATTTGAATGTGTGCTATGCTTCCAGAAAGTACTCAGCATGTCTTTACCATCATCAAATATGGGCTATTTTGGAATCCATGGTTATACTTATAGGTCTTACTCATTTTTAAAATGAGGAAACAATTGCCTAAATAATGGGCTCTTTTGCTTTGTGGAAACTACTTAGGTGCTTTGAAATCATGTGTTTAATATAACATGATGCTTAATATCAATATTGATTTGGAAATATGAGCTTAATATATTGTTTCAAATAGCATTATGTGGTTTTGTTCTTTGGCCACATGTCACCCAGTTAAAAATTTATTTCAGAAGATAACCTAAATTGTGGCTCCTCAAGTCTAAAAACCCTTTTTATCAAACATTACCATCTGCATATAACTGAATAAAGTATTATGAGTCTTGAGATAATATCTGTCATAATACAATTTTGCCTAAAATTCATTTTTCAGTAATGTTTTCTGCATTCTCAACATGGTTGTGCTATTGATTCAAATCAGCCTCAAGTGATGCCGATGCTGGATCGAAATCAAGTTCAGTGCAATCACAATGTTCAAGTTCAAAGATGTTCTTCACCCATGAAATATTTGTCCTTACTTGATACTCAGTTTCAAAGGTTTATTTGATGTACTGACTAGTTACCTTGGAAAGGAAGATATAAACAGAATTGCCAACATGTAGCATGGTCTACATTATCCAGCATTTTCTAAGGAACAATGCCTTTTCTGGTTTTATTAAAACTACTATATACAATTTTTGTAATCATGATAAAGTGGATAGTTTTCTTTTAGTAAGACATATACCATAAGATCTAACTCAGATGAAAGAAAAGGAGAGAGGAAAAGAGAGACAGAAGGACAGAGAAAAACAGAATTACATCAACAGGGAAAAGAAGAAATATAATATTGTTGGAACTGAATGTTCCTGGAAAATATCACATTTGGTGACTGGCATCTGTGATAATTATACTAGTCTCCTATTAGGAGTAATTAAAAATTTACTTTATCATTTTTTCACGTGCTTGATTTATTTGTAAGTAAAACAATAATATTTCTTTAAATTCTATGATTTATTTAATCCATTTAGTGTAACCACCGAATGGATTAATATCATGAAAAAATATATGTACCATGGAACTTTAAAAAAACATTATTTTATCAAGAATATAATATTTTATCAGGAGTTGATACAAAATATTTTTAGCAATTTAACATCTAAATTAAGTTGTTATCTCAATCCTCTTCTTTCTATATTTTTTCTAATAGTTCTCAGGAAATGTATCTACTCCCTACTGACTAATGTTCATCTCACTATATCAGTAATTATGCAGAAAACAAGCAAAACAAAACTTCTGTTCCCTACACAGCAAGAAGCTTGTATCTCATCACATCAGAAAAGAATGAAAAGCATCATTTAATTCCATCCCTGGAGACACAGGTTCCTATTTACTTTACATCTATGTAATTTAGAGTTCACTCAAGTGATTCTTTCCAGAGTAAAGACAGTCTCCTCCAAGACACCTGGCATTGATATACACCAATGAACATATAAATGGTGATGGCTAACAATTTTTACAAAACTATGCTCCTCTTTAAGGGAATAAAATGAAAAAGTTCAATCTGATTAAAAATTGAAATTTCAAATATTTCTGGCAAAGTAGTGTGTCAGTTCTACATGAACTGAAACAGTGAGGCATGTGATGAATTACAGACTCGGGGTAACATGTAAAATTGTTTACTTACAACTTAATATTTTTACACTAGATATTCTACAAGATAGTTACATAGACAAAAAAGGTTAATATAACAAATCTCCTAACCAATACTTTTTTTTTTTTAAATTTTGGTTACAAAGTGCTGTGCTAAGTGCATTTGCAAAAACAGCAACTACACTGCTCTTAGAAAGTCCAACATGAGGGCATCCGGCAACAAATAATAGAGTAAATATTAACTCACATCTGGGATAAGTGTTTAGGAGAAGTAAGCAGTGCAATAAGATTTTATAAAAAATAAGTCTTACTATGTGTTTGGACTTCAAGTGTTTCTGATTAAGCCCTTTGCATCTAATATTTGAAGTTGGAAGATAAATAAGTATTTAATGAATTAACCTATAAGTGAAACTTATTCAAGTAAGATTAAAAAATATAATTCTAGTTTTACTGATACATTTCTGGTTGGCACTTAGTACTTTCCAATTAACTTCCCCATTATCCATTTATCATGTATTAAAAAAATCAGTAATCCCTATCACTTCTTATCGTCCAGCAATATTATTAAACATTTTTTCAAAAAAGACATGACAAGAGAATTTAAACATTTTAAAGTCATACAAAATTATATTTCTTGTGTCAATACTTTATGCCCAATTATGTAGATCTATGACCTTTTTGTATAATTGCTGTAGACAGCATAAAGAAGAATTTGACAGGCTAGATGACCTTACAGTAACTTTCCAGTCCTGTGAGGTTATAAACTACTATCTTATCTAACCATCTTTGAACCAGACTGCAGTGGACTCAGATTAATTCAACCTGACAATCAATAATAATTTTGAAGCTCAGGATTGTGGCTTACTCATTATCAACCAAAGCCAGACTGTCTCTTAAAATTAAATTCAGTGGATTTGATCACCTTCATAAAAAATAAAAGGTTATGATTGCCTATTACCTTGTCCTTTAACTCAGCTGTATGTGTGATGGTTTATAAAATGCTTAAATCTCTATTTTTGTCATTATTTTGAATATACTTTAATTTTGTGTAAAATTTGAGGGAAATTATGTGAAGTAGGGAAAATTGTATGAAATTTAAACCTCTAAATGACATTTGACATTCCCTCCTTATAAACTCAACAATGTTAACTTCCATGACTATATCAAAATAGTAGTAGGTATTTCTTCTTATAAAAATTGCTACTCAAAATGTACATTGTATACTATTTGGAAAATATTTAGTTTTGACTTCTGTTATTTTGGAGTCCCTGGAGTTTAACTTAAAGAAACAAATGTGTTTTGGCTTGACTGGATATCCATCTGCAAGTATTACTAAGAGGTAAGCCAAAAAAAATGAGAGCAAATTTAAAAGGCTGAAAACATTACTGTGATATTAAGACTATAACTGATAATAATGTTTCAGATAAAAATATTAAGAATTAATTTTATACTGAGTAACCTATTCTTTTTGGCAGAATCATAATGACCTTATTCATTTAAATCATTCACAAATATGTAGCCAGACCATTTTTCCTACTCTTTGCAAATATACACTGTGGAGCATTAAATTATGTTTTTAAAGTAACAGCTGAGTCAAAATGTTTTGCTGTTATAATTTAATACCTTGGAGAATTTGTGTGGCCTATTACTTGATTATGAAAAACAGAATGATGTAACAAAATATGATTTTGAATTGAATATTATAAATAGTTCAGTATTATAAGCAAACAGTGGTCTATTCATTTTCAAAGCTTCATATTTATTGAAAGTATGATTTTTCTCACTTCTCCATATGCAACTCATCCTTAACTTGTAGTAGGGTTCTCATGTTTCCAAGGAATGAAGAGAGATGGATTTGCCTTATTAGCTGGGCCGTGCCCAAGCCCAGTCTGGCCATAAATTCTGAGATGTATAATATACTTTGCCCTGTTCCTCTTCCCAGCTCATATAGAATTACACTTTATTCTTGATGGATTTTTCCATTGCAAATCATAAGTCTTTTACTTTGGGATATAACTCATAACTCTAATGACTTTATAAGATAAAGATTTAGTAATGGAACAAAATAGGGTAAAATAAGTAATCTGAGATCTTTTGATAAAATGTGAAGACAAGTCTCAATGTATGGAGGTGAGTTTCTAACTAAAGTTGGAAATGAAAATACTGGAATAAACAAAATCAATCAAGAGTAATAGCTTAATGACCAAATATGTTAGCAGCAGGATGTAGGAAGGAAGTCTAAATAAAATAAATAAATTTAAAACTTTCTAGACACAAACCAAAGAGTAGCCAGCTCAAAGTTGTCAAGTATTGATGGGGTGAAAAGTTGGGACCAAAATTGGAGTGGGATATGGGGAAAGCCTCCAGAAAGAAAATTATTTAGAGGAAGTTTCTTCTACTTTGTGGGATAGACAAATAGTTGAAGAACAAAGTAAGTGCTGAAACTACTCTACATATCAGTCACTTTCTTAATGCTTTTCTGAGATCCCTTCCATGACATAAAAATAGACCCTATGAAGCAGCTGAATGCCTTGCTGAGTGTGGGATGTTTTGAATCAGTCTCTAAAAGGGTCTCTGTAGGGAGAAATCAATAAACAGAGGTCGGTGTCAAAAGTTCCAATCTCAATACAGAGTCCACTTTAATCTTTGCAGTCATGTCAGTAGAAGTCACCAGTGTAAAATATCTAAGAGACTTTAGTTTAAAGTTGTGCTTGTGGCAGTTTTGGAAGGAAATTTACAAAAGCTTCAAAGGGTGGCAAGACCAAGTATAACCAATGAACATATCTGCATTCCATTGTGCTACTTCCTGCACTTGACCCAGCCTCATATGCTGCCTGTGGGAATGTGTGGTGTGATGTGGAGCGGTGTGGTGATGAGAGAGTATGTGTGTGTTGTAAGGGCAAACACAATTTTAAAGAGGCCCAATTCTCGCTGTTGAGAATAAGGGAAGAAATCCTTCCACCTCTCCTTTCTTACAATATTTACCTTAGCAATATTCTTTCTTCGCCTCTTTGAAATGTGCATAAACCTTTTAAAGAGTTAAATGAGCCTTTTGCCAGCTTCATAACCTAGGGATATTGTAATGGGGTATAGGCTGAGAGACCCCCAGCGCACCCCACAAGCCTAGCTTGGTAGCTGGGAAAAGCAGCAGCCCAGGGATGGAGAGTTATTTTGCATGTCAGTAGCAGCAGGCTAGCTTCATAGCCTGCATACAACCAGGGAGATGGGCATGACCTGTGATATAGTTGGGAGGCAGCTCCTCCAGTTACAGCACCTGTGTGAGAGCTTGGAGGTTGTTTTCTCTGTGCCATGGGGCCACACCTGCCCGGCACTAACTATGGCAGCCAAGATATGCAGAGAATCTGGGAGTGCTAGCATGTGTAGCCCATTATAGGAGGAGTCGGAAACAAGGTTACAGAGGAGGTTCCAGGCTGGGGCCTAAACTAGAAGGTGGTCCATCATGTGGGATGTGAGACAATGCAAGACAATGGGAGGGAATGGGAGACCATGAGGGAAGGAGGGTGAAAGGACTCTTGCTGACAGGCTATGGGAGGTCCCATGTAGTTTTGGATTAGGAACTGGAGATCCCGGCGACACAGCTGATGGTGCTAGGAATCTTAGAAGACCTGCCCCACCCCCCGCCCCGAGCACTGATTACTTGGAGGAACTGGAAGAAGTGAGCTGTGGACTTATTTTTTTCCTCTGGGAGGCAGTACTTCTGACTGGTGTATTCTGAGACTGGCCTGGCTCAGCAAAGGAAGTGTTTGTGGGCATGTCTTCATTTCTAAAGAGAGCGAGATTTAATGGTAGAATTCCATCCTTGTTCTAAACCTGTATGACTTTTAATTAAGTAGTCCCATTTTTTCCCCAGACTCTGACATGGAGAGTCACAGTTCCTGATACTGCAGTGGGCAAAGAAGAAGCACAGAATAAAAAGCCCCCAGGGGAAGGAGGTTAATTCTGTAACAATATCTTTCCCAAGGACTTTTGAAATGTAATCATCAGTGGAGACAGTGCTTCTAAATTTCAGTAGCTGTGGGAGAGTAGGGCTCCAATTTTGGTGGGAACCTTGCTCTTAGTTGCAAAATACCAATTGTTATAAAGATATGCAGAGATTATTTTCCTTTGAATCAAGCTAATCAACTAACACAAATGGTCACTACAATTACAAGGTGAGTCTAGAATAAGTTGTGTATTAAAAGTGGTGTTGTTAAGTTCTCTTACTTGAGTTTTAAGTATTGTTTATCTTGAGACTGTGTGTGCCATGGGTGGTATCTGTTTAACTATGAAAAACTAGGAGATTTCTTTCCGTCTTTGAAGTCTCAGCATATTGACTATGCATGTGACATTGGACAGACCTAGGTAGGCCTAGGAGGAATCGAAAATCACCAGGGGGGAAAACTGTACAGTGGGAAAGTGTAGCCTGGGAAACTGGCTGCCGACCCTACCCAGGACAAACAGATGCCAAACAAGGTTGGAGTCTGGGGTTGGCCTATCTGGCATCACAGGATGAAGCTTGAACTCGAGCCTGACAAGATGTATCAAGAACAATGGTCAGTAGAAATGGCACCCAGCAACCGGCTCTAGCCAATAGACTCTGACACCCCAACCAGTTACCCTTCGTGGGTTTTCGTGCTTAAAAACCCTGACCTAAGAACAACCCAGTGAGTCCTAACCTCCCTAGGTTGGCTGCACTTCCCCTGTTATTCTCTGCTAATAAACCCTGCTTCTTAGCTTGCTGCATTTGTCTGGTTTCTTGAGCAACTCTGACCTAACAACATTATTATTGCATGCTTACTCAATAATAACACTGTGTTTCTTTCTGTTCTCCCTTTGTAGAGAGATTTTCTGGCATGGTAGGATATTTTGTTTTTAATTATATATCTCAAAATGTGTATATGAGATTGTAGTTGTGTTCTTTTATTTTATTAATTTTTTGTCTCCTCAAGCACTTTTTTACTTCCAATTATTTCAAGGAGTCACTTATCTCATGATTTTATTAGAAAGCATGAAGAGCAAAATAAGACTTCAAGTAATTACTTGCTGTTTCTATATAGCAAAACAATTTTAACTTAGAGGAAGATTCAATATAACAAAGAATGCATGAGCACAGAAAGATAAATCTTTCCTTTTCTGTCTAAATAAATCATATGGTCTATACTTAACCTTTCATTCCCTTACCAAGATAATGAAAGGAATATTTAAATTCAAATTAAAAATTGAGATGCCAAAACTATGAAAGTGTGCAGAAGCAGCATTTAAATACTAATAAAACTGTGTGTTTAGACTTAAGCTATTTCGAAGTGTTAGAATGTTTCTTAAAAGTGGCACCATGTCTGCCTATAGATTATTAGTTTATGTTGTCAATCTACTTGTACGTGTAAAGTTGGTTGGATGTCCTAAAGTGTACGTTAGAGCAGACACACTCTAATTCAGTTTCTGTGCATATGGATACTTAATGGGAAATGCTAAAGAAGATGAACAAAAGATATAGGGAATAAGAAGCATAAATGGTGGGTGCAGATCAGACAGGGGGAGGTTAAGAATAGCATGGGAAATGGAGAAGCCAAAGACCTTATAGGTATGACCCATGAACATGAACTAATGTGGGGGGGAGCTGGAGGGAGGTGGTGTATGGTGGAGGAGAATAAAGGGGTGAAAAAATAGAACAACTATAATAGCATAATCAATAAAATGTACTAATCAAAAAAAAAGATGAACTTAAAAAAGGTAAAGCCATTTATACAACCTAAACTACCTTATAGCTGGCTTTCGGTGTAATAAAAGACTAATCTGGGGAGACTGATTTTAAATATGCACACCTTGTTGTAGAGGTAGAATCAGGGAGAATTCTGCCTTCCCCAGACTCAGAGAAAGATGCAGGACAAATCATTTTAGCTTCTATAACATTCATGCAAAAATTAACAAAATAAATAAAATATATTATCTTTCAGTGTTGAAAGTGTGCCATGTTTAAAGACGGGATATTCAGGAAACAACAGCTGTCCCTAAAGAGTGTAAAGAATCCACAGATATGGTGTAAAGGTAAAAAAATATATAGGATCTACATGATTGACAAAAAACCATACATGTATAAATATGTGTTATGGAATCAGGAACACACAACTGTAAATTAGTCAACACAAAACAGGATACGTGTCTAGAAAAAAACATGTATTTATTTATATATTTGGTCTGTGCTGTCCATCACATAACTGTGCATAACCTGCTTGAGTTTAGAGTCTGGCAGAGTAAGAAGGATGGTTATGGTAACACATCATTTTCAAAAACTGAAACTTTAGAGTGAACACTTTGCAAAAATATTTTCAGAAAATGATTAAACACTAAAATTTAAACTATTTTGGAACACAAATTATTTGTTTTTAAGACATAAAAATTTTGAGTAAATTAAAAACATTTTGATATTAATTCAGTTATTTATTTCCTTTTGTTTTCTGAGATAGGATATATTTAATTAAAGTATTAGATCAATTTTTGTATTTTTCCTGTTCAATGTAAGGTTAATTTAAGAACATTTAAAAAATAGAGAAATATACACAGCAAAACTATTCATAAATGGTAACTTTTAAGATTACTGTACATATCCTCACAATACTTTTTAATGTTATAAAAATTCTTAAAATATAAATTATCTTGTACTGTTTTTCCTTTACCTATATTTTGAGAATTAACAAAACTCCTTTAATGACTCACATATCTGAATAAAATTATTTATATAGATTAAATAGTCTCTTTATTTTAATGAATTTTTGACCAGTTTACACTTTGGTAGGTAGGTAGGTTGAGAGATATAGGGTTTGTCTCATAATATAAAGATCAGAGCATGTGACAATTTCCTTATTCTTTTTCACCATAACCTGACTTTCCTAATCTTCGAGGAAGAAAACAGCCATAAAGACAGTGCAATATCACTTATCAGACTGAAAAAGGCTGGAAATGTGACTGTGAACTATAGATATCACACCATGCCTAGTTGGGAATGACAGGAGTGAGAGAATGAATGAAGAGACCATTATAAACTCTGGCTGTGATGCAGCACAATGAAGTCCTGTTGGGGTTACAGGTGAGAAAATCTTGAGAGATTTCAGCTGTGTGGGAACAATAAAAAATATTGTAGGACTTTAAATTACTTTTTCTTACTTCTTAAACTATGACATGGTTTACAGACGAAAATTGAAATTGAGTACCATGGTTTTATTTGCTTTGTGTATGCACCTCCTTATATGTGTGTTTATATAGACATTTCTTTTCTTATGAAAACTTACTAAATGTAAAAATTTTAGACATAGGTATGATTAAAATTATACCACACTGAAATGAAAATAATAATCTATTTAAAGAGAAAAATAGTGAATCAATAAGTTATTAAGATAGTTTAATGGTTGCTTATTTCTTTGTGTTTGTAGATATTTTTGTTATTATTGACTACTTCCAGTTATGATTATTAGGAAAAAAAGGGATTAAAGTCATGAACCCCTCATCTTTTGAGAGATTCAGCTCAGACAAATAAAGTCACTTGAAGAACTGCTTCATTGATTTTCCTCAACGTGAACAACATGGAGTTTTCATCTGCTCTCCTAAGATTCATCTGCCTTAGCATCAGAGACATCGAAGGAAATGAGGAGGAGCAGTGGCTGGTGGAGTCACAATAATCAAGTCATGAAGGATGAGAAGAGAAGTCTGCCTTCTGTCTGAATACAGATTTCACCAAATGATTCTGGGATGCTACAACCAAGAGAAAACTTTGGCTGAGGATCAAGAGCCCATCATCTCTCTGGACAACTTCAAGTTTGTCAATTCTGAGAGTTCATCTGAGCCTTTGAAAATAGTGAAAGCATGACAATGGATGGAAAAAAAAATCTCTATTTCTTTGTTTCACTAGGTGGCTGCCTCCAAAGTTGCTATTTACACAACTTGGTTCTTATGAAGGACACTCCATCAACAGCTGCCAATCGACTTCAGCAGGAGCCAGTGAGGGAGCATTAAAAGAAACTGACAGAACACCTGGTAGAAATTACAGTCAGAATAACAAACATGGGCTGTACTGTCTGTGTGTGTTTATTCAAAGTAAAATTGATTCAGTCTACCCTGGAGACAAAACCTACAATAATTAAATAAAGATATGGCTATAGGATGATAAATATTTGTTTTAGATTACTTAAAAAGAAAATACTTTGTTGAATTGTAATATCGTGCAGCCAAGAGGAGGGCCCCAAATAGGGATTTAGAATGGGGTCCAGAACTCCAGGTGTCCAGAAATATTAGAAAGATATGTGGAATGTCCTTCCCCCTTCCCCCCAATGGTGTGAGTTGAAGGAAGGGAGTCATAGAGCAGGAACATGCAGAGCTGTTTTTTACAGCAACAGTTTTGCAGGTAATGTCTGGCATGATCATTTAACATATATGTAACTTTTAACTGGTTGCATAGATATGGTAAATAGCTATGACCATGCCTTGAGCCAAGGGAATGGAAGTGACTTCCAACCAAGATGTAACTGGGGGCAGTCCCTCCTGGTTATAGTGCCTGCATGAGAGCTTGGAGAAGACTGACTCCACGACATGGGGTCACACGTTCCCAGACTCATGATGGCAGCCCAGTATACTTGGAATAATACAGGAATGCTGGCAGGTGTTATTGATTGTAGGAGGGGTCAGAAATGGGGGTACAGAGGAGGGTTGGCATGGGGATTTAAACCCAGACTCCGCAGCCATGGGAGAAAGCCACATGGCTTTGGGGTGCTCCCTTCTCCCATGTGGCTTAGGAAGCAGGAGAGACTTTGCCTGGAAGAAAAGGGGTGAAAGGACTCTTGCCAGTGGGCCATGAGAAGATGCCCCATGGTTCTGGATTAACTGGAGATCCTGGCTGGTTACACAGTTTATGGTGCTGGGAGCCTGAATCCCAGACTTCTTTTCCTGAGTTACGGTACCCAAATTAGGGCAGAGGGAAAAGGAAGGACTGTGTGCTTTTGTGGGTATTCTAAAGCACTATAATATTTTAATGAAGACATTAGGTCACTACTTTAAGTCTGTGTAACTTTAAATGAATATTTCCTCTCCTTTTCACAAATCTCTGGCATTGAGACATGTGTCTTTTCTCTGGTGGTGGACATAGTGAACCTAGTGGGGATTCCTTTTGGTAATAGTATATCATAACCCCCCTTGGCCCTTGTTCTGTAACAGAATCACACAAGCAGTTCAAATTAACATTTGTGCAGCAAATACTGTGGTCCACCAATAGATCAGATGATTCTAGTAGGAATGTCTCTGGGTAGTCTTCTGTTGCCGGAAGAAAGAGCTTACCGAGGGTGGCTGGGTGTGCAACCGTTGTGGGGCAAATCCGTCCTACCTGTTTGTGATGGCCAGTGTTATGTGTCAACTTGGCTAAGCTATGGTCATCAGTTAAATACTAATTTATTTGTTTTTGTAAAGGAATTTTTTTTAATGACTGGCTGAATTTATTATCATTTGAATGTAAGTGAGAAATAATTACATAATCTGGTTGGGTCTGATTCAGTTAGTTAAAAGGTGTTCAGAGCAGAGGTGAGGCTTCCTGATTAAAAAAAATTCTGCCTCTGGACAACAGCTTCTGCCTGTATTGACAGGACCAGCTTGCTTTTCCTGATGGCCTGGTCTGTGGATTTCGGGCAGCCCTTATAAATACTTAAGCTGAGTCCTTGCAATAAATATAT
This sequence comes from Artibeus jamaicensis, assembly GCF_021234435.1. Taxonomy (NCBI): domain Eukaryota; kingdom Metazoa; phylum Chordata; class Mammalia; order Chiroptera; family Phyllostomidae; genus Artibeus; species Artibeus jamaicensis. The sequence goes on along the minus strand of NW_026521823.1, from coordinate 11,486,062 downwards.
ATCTCTTTCTTCACTTTTTTCTTTTTAGTTAAACTCTGACAGATAAACTCCCTCACTTCCTTTCAAGTACATCGCTTCACAGCTCTCCTGCTACACCACTTGCACCTGAGTCCAGGGAACACAGTCTAAGCCAGCATGCTTTGCTCATTCAGTTTTCTTCAATCAGATCTATCCAATTCAATGAACTTGTTGCTTGGAGAAACAAATTCTGTCTGTAACTTCTATTGAGCAAGTTGATTTTGTTTATTTTATTTTATGAATTTTTACTGACACAGACTAACAAAACCATACAGTTTTCTGTGTGGGGGGGGGCTCAACCTGGAGAGACCCCCCATCTGCCAAGGATGAGAATAAGTCTACCAAGACATGATCTGCTTGGGGAGGGAAATTGGCCCATATCTCAAAGGAAAAGGGCCAGGAGGCTTTTCCTCAATGGGCTTTTATTTGGTTTAATTTGCATAGGAATACAGGTAAAGCTCGTCAATCACTGTCAGGCAGTAATGATTAAACAATAGATATTCAAAGAACAATGAGGGCTGATTTTGAATCAGGGTCACATAGCTAAAGAGCATTAAAACTTCGAGAAAACAAACTCATTCTATGCTTGGATCCTTATCATTTAAATTAAGGGTATTCTTAGCAAAGCAGATTTTGCTGGATTTTGTGAATTCTTTCTTAGGCCTGATCCTCCTGGGCAACCTGCCCTCTCCAGCACAGGTTGCACCCATCTCAGGCATTGTTTCAGGGTTATGTTGGGTAGGGGAAGTAAGGCAGCCAAGAGCTTAGGAGACTTCTTGCAGACAGAGTGAGGGCTCAGGCTATGTCAAAGCTGAGGGGCATGGGTCCATCACCCCCATTTCCTATAGGCCCCCAAGTCTTTCCCTGAAGTCCTCTTTGTGACCATGTGTGTCTGAGGTTTTCCCTCCTTTGAGGAACCTTATCCATCATTGGCTAATCAGTCATCTTCCCGGGGCCAACCAGGGTGAAGTGAAAGGGGGCAGAGGCAGTGCCCCTACCAGGAAGATAAATAAGCTCTGTCTCCTTAGTGGCTTATGGTTCCAAGGTCTTTTTACTCAGCCTTATAGCCATGGTGCCTTACAGCTTCTGAAACCAGGCAGGGTGGTTCCCAACAGGTTTCAAGAGTACAACTCAATAAAACAACACCTGCACATTGCATTGTGTGCTTACCGCTCAAAGTTAAGTGTCTTTCTGTCCCCATTAATTCCTCCTTTGCACACTTCCACCTCCCTCTGCCCCACTTTCCCGCTGGCTATCACCATACTGTTGTCTGTGTCTATATGTCATATATGCATGTTTTACTTTACTGAATCCTTTTAGTTTTCTTCACCTAGCTGCCCAACCTCCTTCCCCTCTGACAGCTCTCAGTGTGTTCTATGTACCTTCTGTTTCCATGTGGTTTGTTAAATTATTTAGTTATTTAGATTCCACATGTGATATCATATAGTATTTGTCTTTCTCTGGCTGGCTTATATTATTTAGCATAATACTTTCCAGGTCCATCCATGTTTTTGGAAAAGTTTATATTTTCTTCATTTTTACCACAAAGTAATATTCCATTGTGTAAATATACCATAGCTTTTTTTATCCACTCATCTACTGATGGGCACTTGGGCTGTTCCAGATCTCAGCTATTTGGTTTTAAAAATATAGAGTAAATTCTTAATTAACTATTTGTTTTAGTTAATATAACTATAGAATAAATTTTTAATTAACTATTTTCATGACTATATTTTTGTCATGAAAATTTCATACTTTCAATGTTTCCTAACCAAGTACTTATTTGATTTATCTTTCAAAATTAATCCCCAAATTATTTCTTCACCCTAACTCTGTCATTTGTGCCAGATATTTTCCTACAATTTATAGTAATATTGTGTGATCTGCTTCAGTAAAATCCTCAATGCTCTTACAACTACATCTATAACACAAGTTAACTATCTTTTAAAATTCTTTACAGTGACTATTTCAAAATGTTTAAGTATAGGGGTGTCCAACCATTTGGCATCTCTGGACCACACTGGAAGAAGAAGAATTGTCTTGAGCCACACTTTAAATACACAAACAAAAAAAATCACCTCATGATGTTTTAAGTAAATGTATGATTTTGTGTTGGGCCACATTTATAGCCATCCTAGGCCACATGCAGCCTGCAGGTTGCCAGATGGATACCCATTAAGTTATTCTCAACTTCACATTCCTCTCATCCTGAGAAGGTGGTCTCCTTCTCAACTATTTCTTAAGCAGAAATAGAAACCATCAAATGAGGACTTCCTAACACTTATACCAAGTACAGCTCTAGAAATCTTGTGATGATTTTTCCTCTGTCATGATGAAAACACACAAAATAACCCATTTCTTTCCAATTATCCAGATGATTCCTTTTCTTAGCTCTGGGATCCTTGATCCATCCATCACTGTGTCTGCCAATAGTATAAATTTCTGCAGCTTGAAAACAAATATTCTTCTCTGCATTTCACAGTCTTCTCTATGATACTCCTCAAACATTAGAAAATAATTTTCTACATTAGCAAGTCAGCTTTGGCTTAATACTTTCTGTAATCTACCCCAACCATAAGACTGAATGGCTTATTTTAAATATCACTAGTGACCCTAGTGTCAAGTAAAATAAACACTTTTTAGTCTTTAGATGCCATGCTTTATGCTCTTAAGCACACTTTTTATGAAATGTTTCATTTCATAAGTTTATCTTCATACTTATGGTTTGCCTTCTAAAATGTCTTCTCTGTAAAATATTCCTCTCACTCATTCATTCAAAAATTTTCCAGTGTTTTATTTTGCATTCTATTCTTGCCATATTCTATATACTTCCCAGGATACTTTCAATACTATTATTTCCAGTATAATCTGTTCATTGTTTTAAAAAATGTTCCATCTAAGATATCTCCTTAAATTTATTATCAATAAAACCCACTGCCTACTGAATGTATTCATAATGTACATAACCACTTTTTTTCCTAGAAAACATGCTTTTATACCATATCTCTTATCTCACTCAACGCAACATCCTATCTGTTAATTCAACTGGCTGAATACTGGGTTTGCTTTTTGACATGTCCAATTTTCTCACCTCACATGTACAATCAATCATAATAGTTGTAATAAGATAGATTATTTATGAGGCTAATGTGTCCTCACTAGAAATTTCTTTATGTTTAATAACTGGTCTCATCTTGGTCTGTGGCAGCCACTGGTGTTGGGCAAAAACTCTTCATCTTGCCTACTGCAGTATCTTCACATTTTCTGAGTTGAACTTTTTAATTTAAATGTCTGTATGGAATCTTCTCTCTCCATTGATCTACCCTAACTTTACTGTCCTAGGTTGTCCTCTGAGAGTGAAGAGAAACATAATAATGAAGGAAGAGACTTGTATTTAACCGATGCCCACTGTTCATCTAAGGACCCACAGGGTGAGATGTTGGCTAGTCTTGTCCACAGATATCCTGTCTTGGTAAAAGCTGAAGATGTGTGGTTGATTAATATAGTCACTTGTAGGGAACCAATTTGTTTTGGTCCAGCAAATGTGACTCAGCTCTGTATGGAAAACCTAAAGAGAGATGGTGGGCAAGAGCCAGATTCTCAAACTGAGTTTTCCTTTAGGAATCAGGCCTAGAAAATGCATACAAATTGTTATGGCTTACTCTTGCTAAAACTCTCTCACCCTGGTCTGAAACAGTAGATGTTTATTGTCTGTCTTCAAGGTAGTTTCCAAAGCCTGTGTTAATTTTCCCAAGGATGGAGCTAATCAGCCAGCTTACCACCTTTCCCCTCTGCATGTTATTTTCATATCCTTGATTGTACCTAAAATGTAGACCATAATATTCTATGTAGTAGATAATAAACCCTTTTTTATGTAAGGACTGAGAAAAACAATAAAAGTCTGTTTAGGCGAGGGTTGGAGCACTCTCCCCTTGAGCGAGTGGCTGTGCTGTCCCCCTTTCTCCACAGGACTGCTGTAGCCTGTGCATTTGTTCTTGTCTTCAGTCACAACAGGTGGACTCTGCTGGCTGGAGTCTGCCACAGTCACTGTTGTCATCTGCTCCTGAAATGCATGAATTCTGGCACAGTATCTATTTATACAAAGTAAAAGTTCCTCTACTTTTCACACCCTTCTTTGACCCAAAGATTGTACTTAGTTATTTTTTATCTCACAACCTCTGCATCTATCCTTTCATCCCTTACACCTCCCTTTCATCCTCTGATGACCAAAAAATTCTTGAGAGTGCTTTGCATATCTTGCTGCATTTTGATTGGGACTCTGTGGGGTTATGTTGGTTCCTCCCACAGCCATCCTTTATTTAGTGTGATGGACTTCAGCCAAAGGTGAATTTTTCCACCAGATGATATTTGACAATGTCAGGAGACATTTATGAATGTCATGAGTGGAATGAGGTGCTACTGCTATCTCGTTGGTAGAAGCAAAGGATACCCTTAAACAAACTGTAAAGCAGAAGACCTGACCCTAGAAGAAAGAATTATGTGATAAAAATATTAATAGTGACAAGGTTGATACGATCTGCTTTATAGTCATTCCATCATACAGGACTTGCCATTACAGCAAATGAGGAGTTTACCTGAGAGATTTTTAGACTTTCCAGACTATCCCAGGGTAAATGAGGAACCAGTCTCCATATTTTCAGCTTCTCTTAAACTTCTTCATTTTTCTGTCTGCTTTTATTTATCCATTCCTCTATTTTAGTGGAACTGCTATCATTGTTTCCCTCACTCTGCATTCTTTCTCAATATAGCCAGGATTCAGGTCTTTTGTCTAGCTATTGATTTCAAAAATTGGGTTTGGTCCTCAAAGGTGAGCAATTATTCCTTTGATGTAGGTATACTCCTGAATTCCCCGGCCCACCTACTCCCAAAGCAGTAGTTGCACTCTTCCTATTACAGTTCTTCAAATGCTCACAGGATGCTAGCATTTTGATAGCAAGAGCTTTGTCATATTTACCTTAGCAGCTCTAGTCTTTACCTGGCACAGTGGAAACACTCCACACTTGATGGATAAATGAAGAATGGATGAGTAGTAAAAAATGGCACATCTTTGTGTCTTAACTCTTTTGTGTTTTTCTGATTTCTATTATTTTTGCAAGTTCCCTTTCTTCAAAGTGCTTGCACCTAACATACTGAAGAAACAAATATGAAATATCATTTTCATAGTACATAGGATAATTGTAGGAGTCAAACTTGCCTTTCTTGACTCTCAGTCTTCTTTTCTTTCTTCCTTCTTCTTATCACCTCTTCCTCAAACCTCAAATATCTTTCTGTTTTTTATTCTTATATACTGCCATGATATCACTTGTCTATAAATTACCTGCTCAAATACCTACTCCTAGTACTCTCACTAATCCTCTCACCACTGACGTTCTTCTGTTATTTCCTTCTCTGCTTTCCTTTTCATCTGGATTGCTGCACCTTATCTCTGAGGCAGTAGGAATGGTTAAGAGAATTGGGCTACATCTAGACTACCTAGGCTCAAGTCTCAGTTCTGAATTAAGCAGCTTGTGAGGTAGGGCAAGTTATATAACCTTAGTTTTCCTTATCTATTAAGTATTTTGGGGGAAATTATTTAAAAAATTGAGTTAAAGATTAAAATTGTATTTAGGAAGTTAAATAAATGACTTAATACACATAAAATGTTTACAAGAAGATGGGTACATGGTAAACATAAATATGAATATAAAAATAAATTTTCAAACATGAATCTTAAATCTGAATATCTGTCTATGTTCTGCTTTGTCTCTCATTTATAAGGTCTGGCCAGAAAAAGTCAGGCTATTGGTAATAAAATGAGAATGGTTTGTGCAGGATCAATGTAATCTGACAGCCAAGGAGAGTGGGCAGGAATGTGCATGTGTGGACAATGGTGACTTCACTGTACTAGTGAATGAGAGTGATAGATGCCACTTTGTGGCCATCACATTCAAAATTACTGGGGAGAACAATAAATTTGCATCAAATTTTGCATTAAGCTTAAACATTATCCTGCAAAAACTACCTGGATGATTCAGAAGGCTGCAGCTATGGCAACTGGTGATTGGCATCTTCATCATGACAACACTCTCACTCATACATCACACCTCATGCAGAGTTTTTTGGCACAAAGTCATATCACCCAGGTTACTCTTCCCCCTCACAACTCAGATTTGGCACCCTATGACTTCTGGCTTTTCCAAAAATTAAAATCACCTTTGAAAGGGAAGAGATTTCAGAACTTTAATGAGATTTTGGAAAATATGATGTAGCAGCTGGTGGCAACTGGGAGAATTGTGTGAGGTCCCAAGTGTCCTACTCTAAAGGGAACTGAGGTGTCATTGTCTTATGTACAATGTTTTTTGTGTCTCGCATCTCGTCAACAAATGTGTATATATTTTCATGTAACATGGCTGGATACTTTCTAGACAGATCGTGTGCTTTTCTGTCTCTCACTCTAATTATTTCACTCCTGTGTTTAAATTTACCCTTCCTTCTCTGTCCCTCACTCTTAAATTCTTTGAGCTCTTACACTGTAATTTAATAGTGTAGGAAACAGTATGTGAATACACAACCTTAATTTTTCTATTACCAAATTAAGTAGAAGTCATTAGATTTTAATGGGTTTTCTGAATTCACTTCTTATTTCTACTTAGAGGTAAAGTATTTTATTTAGTTCTCTGATTTTTGCTTTTGGAACTAATGTTATGAACTCTTGGGTCTTAGGTATGTATCCCCTCTTTCATGGCCTAGGACATTCTATTTTTCATTTCTGTGATTCAATGCAGAAATTCAATGCAGAAGTTAGGGGTGCCAATCCCCCAGCAGAGTAAAAAATCCAAGTATATCTTTTGACTCCCCCCAAATCATTACTATGAATAGTCTACTGTTGGTCAGAAGCCTTAATGATAACATAAATAGTGCTTTAACACAAATTTTATATGTTATGTATATTACATACTATATTCTTACACTGAAGTAAGCTACAGAAAAGAAAATCTTAATAAAATCATGAGAAGAAGAAAAAGTAATGTATAGTATTTATTGAAACTGTAATTGCCTTGGGTTATCTGTATTTTTTCTTTTATTATACAGTAAACCTGTTTCTCTCCCATGTCATACATTTTCCTTTGCTACTTCCTTTCTAGAGTTTGTTTGTTTGTTTTTTTGTTGTTTCCTTAACAATCTGTAAAGTATTTACCAATTTTGTCATGTTAGAGTTGAAACTTTTTTCTATTCCATTTTAGTCATTATCTAAGTTACTGAGTTTTAAAAAAATAAGTCACATTCCTAGGTGGGCAGTGGCTTAGAAACCAACATTATTACCAAACATTGAACTTGGGGTGCATTGTTTATACTTTAAGAAATCCAGAACTAAATCTTTAGAGTTGATCCTCTTCTATATTTTAAATATAGCAGACACTCTGGGCTACTTCTCTTTCTAATGGAAGAAATAAATGTTACCCTAAAGAGTTATGTTAAAAGTATTATTCTTCCCATTATGAATATGAGTTCAATTCTAAGCAAAATTATTTTTATTATATTCTTACCTGTATGACTATTTGAGTAATATCTATTTTCTGATTATTGAACCTGTCCCACTATTTTGTTCTTGGAAAATTGTTATTCCCAAGCATATTTTTTTATCAGTGCTGCCGAATATTTGTCATTTACAAAAATAGATTCAGATTCCTCTTAGGTGGGTAGACCACAGGGTTCTCAACAATTCATATGGGTTATATTTCAGTAACTTATCAATCTAAATATTTAAAGATCTTATTTATTTATTTATTTATTTTTAGGGATAGGGAGGGAAAGAGGAAGAAAGGGAGAAACACAACAATGTGTGGTTCTATCTTCTGTACCCCACTACCAGGGACCTGGCCCACAACCCAGGCACGTGCCCCGACTGGGAATCAAACCAGGAACTCTTTGGTTCAGAGGCCAGTGCTCAGTACACTGAACGACTCCAGCCAGGGCCCAATCTACATTTTTTAATTGTTCAAAATTATTTTTTTTGTGTTTTCAACATTTCAGGAGCAAGGTAGCTCTCTTATAGTTAAGAGAGATAAATTAATCAGTACATCGATGTCCAGACTTGTGGAATTATAATGATCAGTACACATGATTAAAATAAAAAGTAACCAACTTTATTTCAGCAAATCCATTTCCATTTTTCAAACAAAATGTGAGGAACTCTGTCTTTGGAGGATTGGGACACTTGAATTGATCACCACTGAAGCCAAGGGATTTGGGCCTTCTGTCATCATCAAACAAATCCACCCTCTGCTGATATCTGCCTTAGGCTCTCTCTCCTGAGTGTAGATTATCAGCAATCCAAGATAATGAGCCCTATCCTATCTCAATACTGAGTTTCAACAGCAATTTAACTAAAATATTTTCTGAAGCTCTACCAAAGCTCCTATGAGCCAACTGAAACCCTTGTTCCTATTTTTAAATCTCCATTTTATTGGGAAAAAATGATGAAGTGACTGATTTAAAGTTACAAAAATAATAGGGTTCTTTTCATCATATTATTCAGTGTATATATATTTTTAAGTTTTTTATTTATTTATGTTTAGAGGGGAAGGGAAGGTGAGAAGGAGAGAAATATCAATGTATGGTTGCTTCTTGTGAGTCCCCTGCTGGGAACTGGCCTGCAACCCAGGCATGTTCCCTGACTGGGAATTGAACCCCAATCATGTGGTTTGCAGGCCTGTGCTCAATCCACTGAGCTACACCAGCCAGGGCCTATTCAGTGTATATTTTAACAATTGTTCTGTCAAATAATTGTTTCAAGCAAAAACTATTTTGAAAGAGGAGTCAAATCTTTTCAAACTAGAGATTTAATTGAAAACAAATTTTATGTGATAAAAGGAGTATTTTTCCTTAAGGAATAATTTTTAACAGTTTTTTTCTGTGTTTTAAAATTTACAATTATTGTGTATACTGAAAATATTTTACTTTTTGTCTAAATAGAAGAATGGTATATGTGAGAAATATTTAGAGAAAAAACAACTGTAGCAGAAGCTTAATATTTCCTGCAAACTATTTCTTGTTCTTTAAGATATTGCATTTTCATATCAAATGTTTACATGTTCTGTGCTATGTTTGGCTTCTCATTTTTTGCAATTTACTTTTAGATATTGACACTTGATGTATTTATCTGCATCTCATGATTCTTACTTTATATCATGAATTTTGAAATATATTTGTGAGTTCAAGAGAAAATGGCAAATCTTTGGAAAAAATCACCTAGTTTACTATATGTGTTTTTTAAAAATCTAAAAACTAACATAATACAATGTCTCCTAACTCCATATTGTTTTCACTTAACCACCTTGATGGTGACCTTTAACCCCCAGTTACTAAGTGATAGTAAGTGACATTTACTGTGTCAGCTGTGAGCATGCAATGCATAACCAATCTAGATGTTCCTTGAGTGCCTGTTAAGAGCTTTTCAAAGAGCAAGTTGATCAGTATAAAACAAACTGAAACAAAAGCCTCTGGCAAAAAGTGGTTGCTCTGATCACAGAAGAGAAGAATGTGAAGATGTCGGGAGTACAGTACTTTTCATATTCTGATATATTTTTATGAGATCTTTTCATTTTTAGTATAATTTGTCATATTTTATTATAGTTGATGATTTTCACTGACATGTAAGTAAATATATAAAATTGTAGATTTAATTGTAAAGAATTTTTTCATATTTAGGTTTCAATCAATTTCTTTTACCTCTTATGACATTGTGCAGAAAGCAAAAAAGAATTTAAAAGAAAAGAAAATCTTTAAAAGAGTGAGAAATGAGTACAAGTTATTTATGACAGTCCAGCAACTTTTCACAGTATATGAAGTAAGTATGAAAATGACAGGAATCTACGTTGAAGGATATTTGACATAGTCACATATTTTCAAAGTTTGCTTGCCATGTCTTTCTTGACAAATGTAATTGGAGTAATATTTGATGAATAGAAAAAGAAAATATAAATATAAAAGTATTTTGGCACCTGAAATTAGTACATTTTATTATCACATTAACATTAAAATAACACAGTCCAAAATGCCTACTAAAACAGAATAAAAACATTAAGCATTTCCCATTAAATTGTGTTTCATTTTCTTTGTGTTACTTTTCTTTTTGTTGCCCTTAAATCTATTTATACTTCCAGTCTTGCTATTCTTTATCCTTCTGCATGAATGCCACAAATGACATTTGAATGAATTTATATTCAGTATCATGCCAATCAATATTTCTTTCAAATATGTAATATCAAGTGTTTTTGACACTATGAATGGACAAATGACACTTGGAGAATTTTCTTTTTCTCCAACTGATTAGAGCTGTTATTGCTTTCTTCTTAATGTCAAAAACAGACTTTGACATTAAGTCAAGGCTGTATGTGGTTTCCATTTTCACCACATTAGGTTTCACAGAGACTTCTGAAATGTACTTCTTAAATTTTTTTCAGACATGTTAGCATATTTGGTGTTATTTTAAAACAACTTCTGTTTTGCATTTATTTCCATTATATAATACTTCAGATGATAAACCAATGGTATGAATAAATATTTATATCTATGTCTATATGTAACAAATAAAAAAATGCATTCCATGTGATGATAAACCGTATATGCATGTACAACTTGTTCGGTGGATAAACCACACCATCCACTGTAACAAAATTAACTCTCCTATCCCAGGCTGAATAACTTTGTGTGGCACATTTCCCCATAGAAGATTTCGTATAGGGTTTAGTTTCATTTTTTCATGCATATGTAGGTTGATTTGGCATATTCTCTCATGTCATAGAATATGAATGAACCACAAAAACACTAAAAAACGTCAGTCCGGGTGACGGACTAAAAAGATTGGTAAGAAGTCACCAAAACACAAATAGCATGTTTGCATTACAGTTTAGTAGCTTCTTCTTCTTCTTCCTTTTTAAATTTGACAAAGGGAAATACAAAACTACAATGGTTACTTATGCTGATATTTTTTGTGGCCATCCAAACACATTCCTGGCCCTTCTCTTGCTACTTCAAACTGTCAGACAGCCCATGGAATTTTCTTGTGGATGCTTCTTTGAAAGCCTCCCTGGGTGTTTGAGTGATGTGAACCCTGTGAGGTGAAAAAAGTTAAATTTCACCTTTTTACTGAAAGAAATTTCATATCTCACAGGGTTCAGAGGTAAATGTGTTTCCCAATAAATAAAAAATGAGAGATCACAACAAAGTGCATTACTTCAATTTAATTCAATTCAATAAAAATTAATTCATCTCATGGTATGTATAAACAACACTTTGGGTGCCCACTTCAGCTTTTAAGGAGAGTTTTCTTAATCAAAAAAATAAACAGCAAGAAAAGAACTTTTAATATATATACCAATAGGGAGACAGTATTAGTTATGGCTATTGAACTGAAGTAAAAAAAAAGAACAATAAGAACAATGTTCATTCTGAAGAGATATACAATTGTATAATTTCAAGTGAAATAATAATAAAACAAGTAGATGAGCATTAGGATAGAATATTTGATAACTTTTGTATAAACATTAAGCAAAAATTAAAATAAAGCAATTACAAATAACATTACATTTAGGTGTCAGTCATAACAAATATTCATATATAATATCTGATTATATTCATATACACTGAAAATATTAACATGAATCTAAAATGTAAACATTTGTCTTAACAATGAACACTTTTTAAAATTTATTTTTAGAGAGATAGAGAGAGAAACAACAATTTGTCATTTCACTCATTTTTGCTCTGACTCGGGGTTAAACGTGAAGCCTTGGCATATTGGGACAATGCTCTCATCAATTGAGCCACCCGGGCAGGGCCAACATTGAACACTTTAAAAGAAAACATCAATTAGCCTTTATAACATTGCTGTGTAAGTGTGTGAAAAACTGTATTAATGTTATTTTCATGTTCCTTAAGCTCAGTGTCATTAAATTTTTGAAGCCTTAAATGGAAGAATAAAACTTTTGATGTTTCAGATGGATTGTCCTTCCATACATTCAACATAGACATAGACATGCAAAAAAATACATATTTTATGTTGTTATTGCTATTTAGACTAACAGACAAAATCAGCTTACAACTTTATTTGGTATTACTTCTGAGAGACACTGTGGAATTAGATAGGGTACAAACTTTGGTGTCAGGTAGATATGTGTTAGATAACAAGTTTAGGCATTTTACCCAGTCTGAGATCTAAGTAAAGGTACATAGTATCTCTTTGCCTTTGTAAGGTTCCTCTTCTATAAGGCATGTAATGGTTTTCCTGGTATTTAATGGTTCAATAAGGACACCTCTCTCTTATCCTACTGACTATAACTGATTGAGCCAAAAATTTTAGATAGATAAAAAAGAAAATATATTAATTAGTATAATAAAATAACAATATTGATGACAGTGATTACCATTTATATATCACATATATTTCTGGCACACTTCTAATTGCTTTGCATAGATTAGTTAACACAACAAAACCCCAATCTTATCAATATTAATTTTCCAAATTTGCTTGAAGAACAAGGTTATAATCTGTGGCCAAATAGAGTTTAAAATACTCAACAGTTCCATTAGCTTCACATACTCTCTCCTCTACCCAGCCCTGCTAACAGACAGGCACGCTTCCTCCCCTTCTGAATTTGTCTTTAAATCACAGGCAGAAATGGACAACTATACACCTCTCCATCCGTGAGAGAATACTCACTCATAGTTGAGAAGAAAATTAGGCATTTACTTGTAAAATAGACTTTTTATACTCTGTATCCTCAAAGGTGAATAATACTTTCTCAGATGGAAATATATGATACACAGTGAGGGGATAGAAAAACCCAAATTACTTCTCCCAGATAATTCTCCTTTTCCTGGACATATGAGTAAAGGAACAGAAAGATTCCCTCTAAAATAAATACTCAATAAATTGAATTTATCAGTAATAGAGACAAATCCATAAACATTTCAGGACATTTAATGTGTAGTTATTTTTAAAGTCTAGGTAATATGTCCCCTAGGATATCAATATAAAAGTTGTTACTAAAATATCTGAAAATATCAAACATTTATATTGTCCTGGTTGAGTGGCTCAGTTGATTGGAGTGTTGGTCCATATACTAGAAGGTTGCAGGTCTGAGTCCCAATCAGGGCACATACCTAGGCTGAGGGTTCAATCCCTGGTTGGGGTGTGGATGGGAGCCAACTGATTGATGTTTCTATGTTTCTCTCTCTCTCCCTTCCATTCTCTCTAAAATCAATAAACATATCCTCAGGTAAGGATTATAAAAATGTATGTTTAAAGATCTTTTATGAAATGTTTCTCATAACTATGTATGAGACTTAAGTGAGATTTCATTGAAATTTTATTTCTCCTACAAGTATTTAAAACATCCACTAAAGAGAAAAATAAATTTAAAATATCATAAATATGAAAAATCTATTATTTTTGAGGTATCTACAAAAATCAAATAGAGTCAGAAATGGCTATGAACTTCATGTTCACACCTAGTTTATATTATCCTTATTAGAGTCCAGGCTTTACCTATATTTTATTTTAAGTGCTTAATTAGTCTGATATATCATTTTTAGTCTGATATATCAAAATGATATATAATTTTTAGGAGTTAAATATATTTCTATCACTACCCCAGTCAGAACTTTTTGATTATGTATTTAAACACCACTTATTTTCTATTTTGAAATAACTTAATCAGTAGGATAAGCAAGTATTTAGCTAATTTAAAACTGCAGGAATTTTTTAAATTATTTAATTGTTTTTAATGGAGCTAGTGACATTCATAGAACTATTAAATCATCAACATTGTTCTATAGCTCTAAAACTAGAACAAAATATTTATCTGCACATGAATTTGCACACCATTAATAATTGTTTTTTCTTCATATGAAATTGTTTTTAACTTTTCCTGGGTAAATTAATGTAACTTAAATTGAATATCATCCAAACAATTTCATAGTGCCTGATCTCACAATTTAAAAAATAATTTAAAATTTGCCCTGTCTGGTGTGGCTAAGTGGATTGAGCACCAGCCTGCAAACCAAAGGGTCACTGGTTCAATTCCCAGTCAAGACACATGCATGGATTGCAGGGCAGGTCCCCAGTAGGGGGTACTTAAGAGACAACCACACATTGATGTTTCTTTCCCTCTCTCCCTTTTCCCTCAGTCTAAAAATAAATAAATAAAATCTTAAAAAAATAAAATAAATTAAAAACAATAAAAAATTTAGTAATCATAGCAAAGGTGAATTCATTGATCAAGTATATACTTTTGAATATGCTTTTAGAATTTTGTTATAACATTTAGTCAAGTACATGATGACTTTAATGATAATACCATTATCTAATAACCTTCAGATAAACAGAAAAAGTAGCAAAATTTAGTATTCCCAAACTCTTTTATTGATTCATATTTAAAATAATATTACAGACACATCATTTTCTCAGAAAAATAAAATTTCTGAAAGAGAATATGCTTGAAGTATTTTTAATTTATACCACATTCCACTATTGCAAAAGATTGTTTCCAAGAAGATATCATCTGACCTAAAGTGTCCTCATATATTCACTGTGTCATATATTTTGTTCTATGAATGATATTTTACCCTCAATTTACAAAACATCTTCCTTGGTGTTACATGTCTTTATTTGTGTGGCTTAGCTCCAGAGACGAAAATTAATCAGCATACAGGTAGGTGGAGATGAACTTAACACTATGTTAAATTGTTAGTAAAGTTATTTAAATGGAAAAAATCCTATCCACATTATAATTAATAAAACTCACAACAAAAGTAGCTTTTAAATTATCCTAATGTGAATGTTGAAATCATGCACATGACCATGAAAACATTTCAATGAAAACTAAAATGCTGTTCACTAGAACTGGAGAAGATGTCATGTAGCAGTATTTTGATTCTCAATATTTCATTTAACTTACTGTTAAAAATATTTCCATTACAGAGTTTCAGTATTGATTGTTAGAAGTCTTTAATGTCTCGCCATTGAAAGTGTGGTCAGACAAGTAATGTTTACTTCGTTTTGGAGTTTGCTGGGAATGCAAAATTTCAAGCTCTACTCCAGACCTTTTGAATCAGAAATTATATTTTAGTAAGATTTGGAGGCATTTCAAATGTACATTAGAGCTATGGCAGAATTGCATTAAGGAATGTTGAAAATATTTTACATTACTTTCTCAATGAACTTTGCATATAAAACAAAATAAGCTATACTGGTTGTAGAGTAAAAGAATATATATACATGAATATATATGCATATTAATAGATGCAAGACAACTCTATGCACTACTATACAATTTATTCCAACTATCTATGTTTATGTATTTATGATGTTTGATGTGTGTCTCTGTTGACATAGTTATAGAAGAGATAACCCTGGCTGGTATGGCTCAGTGGATTGAGCACTGACGTGCAAAACAAACAGTTGCTGGTTCAATTCCCAAGCAGGGCTCATGCCTGAATTATCTATTTTACATAACCCAGATCCCCAGGAGGGTCAGATCCCCAGTAGGAGGCATGTGAGAGACAACCACACATTGATGTTTCCCTCCCTCTCATTGTCTTTCCATTCCCCTTTCTAAAACTAAATAAATAATTTTTTAAAAAAGAGAGTGATAGACATTGTCCTTTTATCAAAGAGTTTACCTATTAATAGAAAAATATAGTAAACTATCAAGATATTGAAAGGGTAACTAACTTGGTAATTTGACATTTAGGAAAAACTCTGAATGCAGAGCTCAAGAACTTGTTAATGCACTGTAAATGCCAGTTCTAAAACAATTGGATTAAATAGTACTTCTAAGTTTTTGTATCGAGCAACTGATGAGTGGCACCATTACAAAGATGAATAAATTTGGGAAAGAAATTGTTAAGGGAGATGAATAAAAATAATTAAATAAACTTGAAGTATGTAATGGGGTATATGAGTTTGGAGTTCAGTAAAAATCCAGATTTACAATTTCTAAATTAGCAGCATATGAGAAAATGAGATTATCTGGAAATGTTATATAGGAAGTAAAAATTGGATTTTGAACTAATTTCTAGCCCACTACCACTTAAAGTTTGGAAAAAAAGTGGTACATCCAAAAAGGAAAATTAAGAAATAAAAAAAAGTCAATGAAATTATAGGGGAACAAAGAGAATGTGGAAACAAAAGCCAAAAACAAAGTTATTTTTCAAGAGAGAGTAGATGCATCTCTTGAAAGAGAGAGTAAGCAATAACACATTAAGAAAATAAAAGTGGGCCTGGCTGGTGGGACTGGCTGGTGGCTCAGTGGATTGAGCACTGGCCTGCAAACCAAAGGGTCACCTGTTCAGTTCCCAGTCAGGGCACATGCCTGGGTTGTAGGCCAGGTCCCAGCTGGGGATGCATGAGAGGCAACCACACATTGATGTTTCTCTCCCACTCCCCTTCTCCTCTAAAGATAAATAAATACAATTTTTAGAAAAGAAAAGTGAGCATTAGCTTTGCCTCTCCTCTAGGTAGTGAAGCTCAACAAAAACAATTTTAGGTGTAGTGGAGATGGCTATGGATTATGATAAGTTTATAAGACAGGTGAGAAAATAAATGGAGAATGCATGAAAACTCTCTAAAGTTGTATTGTTAAAAGGAGCAGAGAAGTGGGTAAAAGTCAAAAAGCTATTTTGTGCTGAAATATTTATCACAGAAGAGAAAAAAGAGTATGATATGTACAGAAAACTGATCATCACTATAGAGTCATCCAGTGTAATCAACAAGAAGCTACTAAGATCTTTTTAACATATTTTATTTACTTATTTTTAGGGAGGGAGAAGGAGAGGTGGAGAAGAGAAACATCTGTGTGTTGCCTCTTGCACACCCCCACCCAGAAACCCAGCCTGCAACCCAGGTACGTACTCTGACTGAGAACCAAACTGGTTATCTTTTGGTTCACAGGGTGGTGCTCTATCCAATGAGCCACACCAGCCAGGATGCCACTAACTTATTTTAAGCAGGAAAGGACATGACCAGAATTTGGTTCAGAAATATCATTTCTGTTGTGCTGAATAAATTAGAGAAATGCAAGTGTGGAAAAACGAACTGGATTACCACACATAATAATATGCGTGGTAATCTAGGTAAGAGAAAATAGTGCCTTCAACTAGTGTTTTGGAAGTAGACATGAAAAAGAATGGAGAGATCATAGGACAATTTGGGAAATACAATTAAAATAATTTGTTGGTAGAAAATAGGAGGTACAGGAAGAAAAAGTAAGGGTGATGCTTAGATTTGTGACTTGACAGTTTAGGCTAATAGTTGCTAATGGCATTCACTGGGATTGGGAACATTTTAGTAACTGAGTATATTTTTTTCTGTTTCTTATTTGTCTAGAGGCATCCAGCAATATTATCCAGAAAGCAATTTGGTCGAGCTCCTGATAGTGTTCTGGCGTGGAGAGATAATTACAGGAAATAATAGTGTTAGTTCAGGAGTTGATGACATTTCCAAGAAAATAATATAGAATGAGAATAAAAGTTTAGGAGATAATCTTGAGAATTTATACATATTTAAAGAGAGAAAGAAAATGTTATATGCAAATACAAAAATGTTTACAATAAGCAAATATGTATATAATTATTACAACACCAAAATATACATGGAAGCTGAAGGCTAAAACTTCTGTAATTAATGTTAATTATAAAAGCTATATTTGTATTCTAATTTGACTAAAGAAATAGTTGTTTACTTATGATATTTTCATATTTTTTAATTTTTAACTGAAAAAATGCCTATTTCCCACTTAATGGAAATTATTCATGATGTTAATTCTTCCAATCCATGGATGCGATATATGTTTCCTTTTGTTTGTATTTTCCTCAGTTTCCTTCTTCAGTGTTGTGTAGTTTTTTAAGTACAGGTTTTACCTCCTTGGTTAAGCTTATTCTTGGGTGCTTTATTTTTCTTGTTGCTATAGTAAATGGGATTTTCCCCCTAGTTTCTCCTTCTGATATTTCACTGTCAGTACAGAAAAATGCCTGCAATTTTTAAATATTAACTTTGTATCCTGCTGTTTTGCCAAATTCACCTATTAGTTCGAGTAGTTATTTGGTGGAGACTGTAGGGTTTTCTATGTACACTATCATGTCATCTGCAAATAATGACAGTTTTACTTTCTCCTTTCCAATTTGTATGCCTTTTCTTTCTTTTTCTTGTTGATTGCTGTGGCAAGAACTTCCATTACTATGTTGAAGACAAGTGGTAAGAGCAGACATTCTTGCCTTGTTCCTGATCTTAGGGGGAAAGCTTTTAGTTTTTGCCCATTGAGTATGATGTTGGCTGTAGGTTTCTCATATATGGTCTTTCTTTTGTTGAAGTATGTTCTCTCTCCTCTCACTTTGCTCAACATTTTTATCATAAGTTAGTGCATTATCAAGTGCTTTTCAGCGTGTATTAAGATGATCATATGATTTTTGTCTTTCATTTTGTTTATGTTGTATATTACATTTTTGGTTTTTTTTAGTACTTTTTATTGCTGTTCCAATACAGTTGTCTCCTTTTTCCTCCCCCAACCACTCCCTCTCACCTCACAGATCCCCACCTTCCACTGTTGATCCTACCCCACATTGTCTTTGTCCATGCATCCTTTATACATGTTCCTTGATGACCCTTCCTTTTTTTCCCCTGTTATCCTTCCTCCCTCCCCAAATTGGTTACTGTCAGTTTGTCTTAGTTTCAATGTCTCTGGCTATATTTTGACTGTTTTTTTGTTGATTATATTCCACTTACATGTGAGATCATATGGTATTTGTCTTACTGCCTGGCTTATTTCACTTAGCATAATGCTCTCCACATCCATCCATACTGTCATGAAGGGTAGGAGCTCCTTCTTGCTTTCTGCTGTGTAGTGTTCCATTGATTTATGAATATTATACCATCCATGCATCCCTGTCTTTAAAGCATCCCTGGGATAAATCTCACTTGATCATAGTGCAAGATTTTTTCAGTGTATTGCTAGATCCTGTTTGCTAACATTTTGTTGAGGATTTTAGCATCTACGTTCATCAACAATATTTACCTGTAATTTTATTTCTTTGTTGCGTCTTTACCTGGTTTTGGAATTAAAATAATACTGGCCTCATAAAAAGAGTTTGGAAGTCTTCCCTCATTGTTAATTTTCTGGAATAGTTTGAGAAGAATAGAAGTTATCTCTTCCCTAAATGTTTGGTAAATTTGCCTGTGAAGCCATCTGGTCCAGGGTTAGTTAGTTTCGTATGCTGGGAGTTTTTGACTACTGCTTCAGCTTCACTAATTGTTATCAGTCTACTCAAGCTTCTGCTTCTTCTTGATTCAGTTTTGTAAGATTATATGTTTCTAGAAATTTGTCCATTTTGCCCATGTTGTCCAATTTCTTGGCATACCGTTGATCATGTAATTTCTTACGATCCTTTGTATTTCCAGATCATTGTTTATAACTTCTCTTCCTTCATATCTGATTTTATGTATTTGGGTCTTCTCTCTTTTTTCTTGATGAGTCTGGTTAAAGACTTGTCAATTTTATCTTTAAAAACAAACAGCTCCTAGATTTATTGGTCCTTTGAATTGTTCTTTTAGTCTCTATGTCATTTCATTCTGCTCTGATCTTAATTATTTCCTTCTTTATACTCTCTCTGGGTGTTGTTTTTTGTTGTTCCACTAGTTCTTGTAGATATAGAGTTAGGTCATTTATTTGAAAATTTTCTATTTTTTTAGATAAGCCTGTATTGCTATGAACTTCCTTTTTAGGACTGCGTTAGCTGTGTCCCATAGGTTTTGGACTGTTGTGTGTTAATTTTCATTTATTTCCAGAAGCTTTTTGATTTATTCCTTGATTTCATTTTAACCCATTCATTATTTAATAGCATGTTATTCAGTTTCCATGAATTTGACTGTTTTTGAGATTTTTCCCTGATGTTGGTTCCTAATTTCAAGCCATTGCAATCAGAGAAGATGCTTGGTATAATTTTAGTGTTCTTCACTTTGTTGAGGCTTATTTTGTGACCTATCAAGTAATCATGATAGGTCAAAATATCCTTGTTGTATATATCTCTACAAATGTTCCATGTTCATTTGAACAGAATGTATATTTTCCTTCTTTGGAATAAAAAGTTCTGTATATATCCATTAAGGCCAGTTGATCTAGAGTGTTGTTCAGTGTCACAGTATCCTTGTTGTTCTTTTCTTGGAGGATCTATCCATTGTTGACAATGGGGTATTAAAATTCCCTGCTATGAGTATGTTGCTGTCAATATTTTTCTTTAAGTCCTCCAAGATTTTCCTTATATATTTGGGTGCTACTATACTGGATGCATATATGTTTACGAAGATTATATCTTCTTGATGAATTGTTACTTTAAGTATTATATAGTTTCCTCCTTTGTCTCTTTTTATGGATTTGGTGTTGAAATCTATTTTGTCTGATATAAGTAATTTATCCCAGCTTTTATTTTTCATGTCTGTTTGCTTGGAATATTTTTCCCATCCCTTCACTTTCAATCTGTGTAGATCTTTTGTTCTGAGTTTTATCTCTTGTAGTCAGCATATATGAGAGTCATGTTTTCTTATCCATTCAGCTGCCCTATGTCTTCTGAATGAGCATTTAATCCATTTACATTTAAGGTTATTATTGATAGGTACTTATCTACTGCCATTTTTTCCCTTTATACTTGTGTTCCTCTCTTTCTTTTTCTTCATCTTTTTAAAGCAGTCCCTTTAGCATCTCTTGCAATGCTGGTTTAGTGAAGATGTGTTCTTTTGCCTTTTGGGGGGGGTTTGCCTTCCATTTCAAATGACAGCCTTGCTGGGTAGAGTAATCTTGGTTGCAGGCCTTTGCTCTTCATTACTTAGAATAGTTCTTGCCATTCCCTTCTGTTTTGTAGTGTTTCTTTTGAATAATGAGCTGATTGCCTTTTTGGGCTCCCTATGTTACTTCCTGTTTCTCCCTTGCTGCCTTCAATATTCTCTCTTTGTCTTTAAATTTTGTCATTTATATTATGATGTGTCTTGAAGTGAGCCTCTCTAGATTTATCTTGATTGGGTGCTTCTGTGCTACCTGAACTTGCGTAACTTTTTTTCTCATCAAGACAGGGAAGTTTTATGTCATTCCTTTTCCAAAAGATTTTCTATGCCTTCCCCCTTTTCTTCTCCTTCTGATATTTCTATGATACAGATAGTATTATGTTTCATGTTGCCCTGCAGCTCACATAAACCATCTTCATTATTTTTTAATCTTTTTTTTTATTTTGTTGCTCTGTCTGGGGATTTTTTCTACCTTGTCCTCCAGCTCATTGATTTGATCCTCTGTTTCATCTAGTCTGTTTTTTTAATCCCTTCTACTGTGTCCTTTAATTTATAAATTGCCTCCTGGCTCTTATTGATAGTTTCTATGTCCTTTTTCATGCTGATGTAGTTTACAGTTAGTTCCTTGTAGCTTCACTGCAGTTTTTCACAGTTCTCACTGAATTCATTGAGCTTACTTAGAACCATTATTTTGAACTCAATATCTGATAGTTTATTTGCTTCTATTTCTTTTAGCTCTCTTCCCAGCAATTCCTCCTTTAATTGGGGGAATGTTTCTTTGTACCCCCATTTTAGGTGTTCTTTTTTGTTTGTTTCTGCTTCTTAAATTGATGTGCTTTGACTCCTTGTATTCTTGGTGTGATCTTCTGTGGTAGGAAACCTGTAGGATTCAGTGGTGCAGTCTCTTTGATCTCCTGAACTTGATGTTCTTGGGATGCCCTTTATGCCATTTGTGTTGTCTCTCTGGTTGTAATTGGGTTTTGATTCTTGCTGGGTCATTCTTTGATGGGTCCTTCCCTCTGGATGGCTGGCTGAGAGTCATTCTGTGCACCACATCTTTTATGCTATTGTGCAGATGCTGCAAAAACAAAATTACACATTCCAGGAAACAAATCTACACTCGCAAAATAACCACTACCTACAATCACACGATCAAGAGCAAATGGACCTGTCTTAATAAAGGTTAAAGATATAAGACTATTATAAGAGAGGAGAAAGGAATGTGAAAGAATGATTTCAAGAGATTAGAGGGAGGAGCAAAAATAAGAGTAGGGAATCAGGGCAAAACAAAAAGTGAAAGTAAGTAAAATTTATATCGTAATTAAAAAAGGGATGAAGAAGGTGAAATGGAACAAGAGAAGGGAGTGTATAGTCACATTGTGGTAAAGTGGTTTCTTCAGTCTGTCCTTGGGTATAAGGATTCTCTCCCACTATTGTTCTGTTTTTTATTCTGGATGACTTTTCTACAGTTTAATTTTAATTCTCCAGATTGGTCCTGGGAAGAGGTTAGTGTAGCTTCCACTTACTTCTCTGCCATCTTGTATCCCTATAAATTCAGCATCATTTCTTTTACTAATCTTGCAGTTTTATGAAAAAGTTATCAACCACAACAAAGTACCAGTATTTCAATTTTAAAAATAAGGACACTGGACCACATACTAGTTAATTAATTTGAGAAAATGAAGAATTAAAGAGAGCGGTGACTCCACTTTAGGGAAGGTTAGCAAGGTAAACTGACAACACACCCGCTGCTGCAATTTGCACACTCCACTAACTTACCGGAGATAGTATAATCCCACACAGGTTATGATCAGTACACCTTAGACAAGCAACCTAGTTTCTCCTAGTCTTAGGAGTCAAAAATGTGACTCATCGTTATAAGCAGTTATCCAAAGTATTCAACAACTTGCTGCACAAAATTGCACTCCCTGTTCCCACTACCATATATTGAAAAACAAGAAAAATTAGTTGTCAGAGAAATTGAAGTTTGTCAGACAAATTGAAGTATGCGATGGATTTCTAATTCTATTAATTTAACTTAGTCTAACAAATGAGTATGGAGCCATAAGGCTTGGGCCTAAGAGAAATATACATCATGGTAGTGCATAATTAGTTATAGAAAAGTTTTTTGGTAAATATTGCCAGATCCATCCCTGAATAATCTCTTCTTCACAGGTAGACATTTTATTCTTCCTAAAAGATTAGGTCAGGTGTAGGTCAATGTTCATTTCTGAAATTCATATTATTTGTTTTATAGCTATAGCTTGTCAATTGGCATGCAAATTCTGGTACACACCAGATCTACTTAATTATAATATTTTCTGATGAGCCCAGGAATCTGCATTTTAATTAGTTACTCAGGTGAACTTTAATGACTTTAAAAATATCTTAAAATTAATCTTAATCTAAGAATAATCATAACTTGAGATCAGTTATACTTAAAGAGACTTTCAATTCACACATATAGAAAAAAGTTGTAGACATTTTCAATTATTCTTATCCTAATTTAACCTTAAGTCTGACTATTGTGTTATGCTCCAGTTAACAAATTTGACTTCCAAAATTGGCCCCAGTCTGGAGTATCGGCTTATTATTTGTTGTGTACATAAAATCTCTTAAGTGTGGTGTTTTTTCTATTTATAAACTATCCTTGAATAAAAATTAAATTTTGAAATCCAAAATCACTACCTAGTGACTATTCCTTCTTACCCAAACATGGGTAATTGCATACTATGAAGAGAATGTCCCTAGAATCCTTCCATCTGTATGATCCACTTTTTCAGAAATCACTAGGATTTGGCCTGTCACTAGTTTACACGTGTTCTCACATTATATACATGCTCTTCTCAGGTTTTCTGATAGGTAGACTGAATTGTATTTGTTCATAGAAGCTGTAGGTCAGCCCTCTCAGAACTTGTGCAAATGGGTCAATATAGGATACAATCTTACTCATCACGCCAGTAACTTCAATGCACAGAACTTTATTATGCTCTGAACATGTCTAAAGTTACAATTATTAAAAATCACTGCTATAACTAAACTAAAAAATTTTATTTCTACACTTGGGCCTTTGGAATCTAATTTAGGTAATTTTTAACGAAATGTGAAACAACTATGAAATATCTAAAAATGTCCTCTAAATTGTCATTTTTTTGCCTATTACACTTTAAGCCAAATGCTAGATATTTTAGTTAAATGATTAACATTTCCTAAAGCCTTCATGTTTAAATAGTAGGAAAGATGTGTATAAAATTTATAGATAGTCCCCAACTTACAATAATTTGACTTGTAATTTTTCCACTTTGTGTGAAAATGGTATGCATTTGGTTGGAATAAGCTGGGTTTAGCACTGATATTCAGTAAGTTTGACCTATCGAATACATTTTCAACTTATAATGGCTTTATCAAGAGGTTACCCAATTGTAAATCTGCAATTCCTGTGATATAGAATTGTGCTGCCTGATATGGTAGCCACTATTTACCTGTGTCTGTTTAATTTTTTAAGCTTTTTATTTTGAAATAAGTATAGATTCACATGCAATTGTAGGAGATAATACAGAATAATACCGTGTATTTTTTACATGTTTTCCCCAATGATAACATATAACAAAATTATATTTCAATAAAATATTCAGGGTATTGATACAATCAAAATGTAAAACATTTCCATCAGCCCATACATCTCATAAGTTGCTCTTTCAGTGTCACACATATTTTCCTTCTACTCCACCCCCTTTAAATCACTAGTAAATGTGAATCTATTCTCTTTCAAGAGTGATGAAATCGTGCATTATGCAGTGATTTCTGATTGGATATTTTTCCTAAGCATGATTCTCTGAATATCCTTTCAGGTTGCTGTATGTTTTAATAATTTATTTATGTATACTGCTGAAGAGAATTTCATGATATGGATATTACTGAAATTTTTTAAACAATTTTCCAGGTGAAGGATGTTTGGATAGTTTCCAGATTATGGCTATTACAAATAAAGCTACTATAAGATGACATAATACTGAATGTAGAGAACAGTAAAGATTTTATTTAAAAAAAACACTAGAACTTACAAACACATTCAGTAAAATAACAGGATACTAAATAAATATTTGGAAATTGCCTGTATTTTTGTAAACCAGTAATGAATTTTCAGAAAGGGAAAGGAAATAATTTCATTTACTATTACACCCAAATAAAATACCCAGAAATAAATTTAACCAAGGAGGTAAAATACCTGTACTAAGAAAATTATAAATACTAAAGAAAGAAATTGAAAAAGGTGTAAATAAATGGAAGCATGTAATGTACTCAAGAATAGGAAGAATTAACATCACTAAAATGTCCATACTACCCCCAAAATCTGTAGATTTAATGAAATTTTTATCAAAATACCAACAGTGTACTTCACTGACCTAGAACAAATAATACAAAAATTTAACAAAACCACAAAAAAAACATGAATAGCTATAGCAATCTTGAGAAGGAAGAACAAATTTGGAGGTATCATGCTACCTGATATCAAACTACAAAGCTATAGTAATCATTATATCATGACATTGGCATAGACATGGGCATATAGATCAATGGGACAGAATAGAGAGCCCAGAAATAAACCTATATTGTTATGGTCAATTAATATCTGAAAAGGAGGTAAGAACATACAATGGGATAAAGACAGCCAATTTAATAAATCATGCAACAAGAACTGTACAGATTCATGCAAAAAATAATCTAGACCATCTTCTTATACTACATACTAAAATAAATTCAAAATAAAGACATAAATGTAAGACTGAAACTATAAAAATTCTAGAAGAAATCATAGGCAGTAAAATGTCTGAGATTTCTCACAGAAATATTTTTTCTGATACATGTCTTTAGGCAGGGAATACCAAAAAAAGTAAAAATAAACAAGTGGGAGTACATCAAACTAAAAAGTTATAGTAAAGCAAAGAAACCATCAGCAAAACTAAAAGACAGCATGCTAAATAGGAGAACATATTCACCAATGATACAGCTGATAAAGGGTAAATATCCAAAATTTATAAAGAACTTATACAACTCAAAACCAAAAAAACCAAACAAATAAACAAGCAAACAAACCCTCCAAACAATCCAATTATTAAACGGACAAAGGACCCAAAGAGGTTATTCTCCAAAGAGAACATACAGGTGGCCAATAGACTTATGAAAAAATACTCAATATCACTATCATCAGAGAGATGTAAATTAAATATACCTCGTACCTGTCACAATGGTTATTATGAATAAGTCCACAAATGATAAGTGTTGGGGGAGATCCAAGGTGGCAGAGGAGTAAATGGAAGCTATCCTAACCTCCTCCCAGAACCAATCTGGAACTACAACTAAATTGTAGAGAAATCACCTGAATAACCAACTGAACACTAGCTGGAGAGAAGTCTTATAACCATGGACAGACAAAAGAAAACACTTCACCATAATGTGACTGGTAGGGTGTACAGAAGAGACATGAGAGGGCTGGCTTGGCTTCCCGGTGTGGCAGCTAAACTTCCTGAAGGATATTTCAGTAGCCATGGGGTTGCCTCTGGGAAGTCAGGGGTCTAAACTCCAAGAAGGTCTCTCTGGCCTGTAACTCCAGAGCCAGAAAAGAACCTAAATAACAACCAGCTGTGAAAAGCAGCGGAGTTTCTAACTGCCAGGGAGAAATGTCTGGAAATTCAGATAGCCTTTTAGAGGGCCAGTGCACAAAATTTTGTTTGCAGCCACTTAACCACTTACCCTGGGCTCTGGTAGAGGGGGGATGGAGTGGACCTGAGATGCTTGAGGAGTCTTGGGTAGAGGCTCTGGGGTGAGAGCTGAAGGACCAAGTACAAGGATCTGTGTGCTAAGTGATTCCTCATACCTCAGAACTCATTTTTCTCAGGAGAACACTCCTGTCTAAGTTGTATCAGCCTGAGGGGAAGCAATAGCCCTGCCTACAGAAATTACTCTGCCCTATCCTGTGGTACTTAAGCTGAACGGCTGATCACAGTTTGATTAGTTTAACTCTGATTAATTTAACAACTAAGTCAGAAAATAGAGAAGCAGGCAAAATGGAAAACAAAGAAACAGATCCCAAATGAAAGAACAAGAGAATCCTCAAGGGGAAGAAGTAGAAGAATTGGAGGCAAGCAGTGTGGTAGTTGCTGGGGCATGGGAAGGGAATATGAGGACTAAATGGTAATGGAAAAAAAAGAAATGGAAGGGAGCAATTTATTAGATAGACAATTTAGAGTAATGATTATAAAGGATACTCAACAGTGTGAAAACAGACATAGAAACCATAAAAAAAGGGCCAGTCAGGAATGAAGAAGGCAATATTTGAAATTACACACTGGAAGGAATAGACAAACAGTAGGTTAGATAAATCATACAATTGAATCAGTGATTTGGAAGACAAAGTAGAAAAAACAAAAGACAAGTGTTAAAGAGGGTGTGGAGAAAAGGGAACCTTAGTGCATTCTTGGTGGGAATGCAGATTGATGCAGCCACTATGAAGAACTGTATGGCAATTCCTCAAAACATACATAAATAAACAAACAAACAAACAAACAAACAAAACTGCCTTATGATTCAGCAATTCCACATCTGAATATTTATCCAAAGAAACCAAAAGACTAATTTAAAAGGATATATGCACCCCTGTGTTCATTGCAGTGTTATTTATAATAGCCAAGAGATGGAAGCAACCTAAGTGCCCATCAGCAGATGAGTGGATAAAAAGTAGTGGTACATATATACAATGGTATATACCTTGACCATAAAAGTAACAAGATCTTAGCTTTGTGACATGATGGATGGAACATGATAAATGGAACATGATGGATGAACATATAGGGTATTATGCTCAGTGAAATAAGTCATTTAGGAAATACAACACAAATACCATATGATTTCACTTATGTATGGACTCTAAAGAGCAATATAAATAAACAAAATTGAAACAGAGTCATAGATACAGAAAGCAATTGGTGGTTGCCAAAGTAGAGGAGGTTTAGGGGACTAGATTAAAGTTGTGAAGTGATTAAGAAGTTAAAATTGGTAGTTACAAAATAGTCACAGGTAGACTAAATACAGCATAGGGAATATAGTCAATAGTATTGTGACAACTATTTGTGGTGCCAGGCGGGTATTAGAGACAAGTTGTCAATTACCAATTTCAGAAAATGTAAGTACATTTTATACAATATATGGAAAAGGGAACTTTTCATAATTCCAAAAAATGCAAATGTCATGTATGGAATTGACATTTGACACAACATGTAATAGGAAAAACAGAAAACTGCAGTTGAAAATCAGCAACTGTACAGGTTTAACTGTAGTCTACACGTTTTTAAGATAACATATTTTACTAAAGAAAAATAAATACGAGCTCTTTAGATATTTATTATTAAAAATCTACAAAATTTTTGGATTCATTTAGGTTCAAATTTGTGTTATTGAATATAGTGGCTTTGGTAAAGTTTAAATACTCAAACAAATTAGATCTTCTATAAATTAAAAAATAAGTTTCCTAATTTTGAGGTAGAAATATTCACTTTCGTAGCTGTCCAATGGCATAAATTTTACATATTTCTATTTATGTAGAAGTATCAATTGATTCTCAGTTTAAAAATACATAATTAATTGTTCTATACCAGCATACTATTAATGTTGGCAATGATTATTATATAACTATGAATTAATTTATTTAAAGATGTATTAGATATCCCCAATTTAACACCGATGGTAATAGTAGAGTAGATTATAATAAAGCAACCAACAATGAGAATGACTCAAAGTAATGGGTACTATTTAAAAATTATGTCCTTTATTATATGTTTCACCATTCATATAATAGGGATAGGGCAGAGTAACTCTAGAAAACTCAATTATTTAGCAATTAAAGTGTGCATTTTTGTTCCTACAGTAACTTGTAAGAACACAATAATTCAAATGTATACATTAGAAAATTTTAGGTTTTCTTTTTCTCCACAACCTTTCCAACACTTGTTATTACCTGTCTTGTTGGTCATAGCCATTCTAACAGATGGTGGGAAAGTAAACTGCTACAACCACTATGGAAAACAGTACAGAGTTCCTCAAAAAATTTAAGAATAGAGTTATCATATGACTTAAAAATCCCTTCTCTCAAAGACTTGAAAAAACCTATTCATGAACATATATTCACCCTTTATGTTCACTGCAGTATTATTCGTGGTAACCAAGACATGGGAGCAAACAAAGTGTTCTTTAATAGCAGATTAGATAAAGAAAATGTGGTACTTGTATGCAATGACATATTATTCAGCCATAAGGTAAAATGCTGCCATTTGTGACAGCATGGATGGACTTTGAGAATATTATGCTAAGTGAAATAAGTTAGAAAAAGCTAAGAAACATATGATTTCTTCATATGTGGGATATGAAACAAAACAAACTTGTAGAAAACAAACTCATAGACACAAACAACCAGAAGGGGCTGTGGAAGAGTAAAGGGTAAATGGAGCCAAATGAATGGTGATGGAAAATAATTTGGGTGGCGGACACACAGTGCAAAGTGCAGATCATACATCATGGAGATATACACTTGGAGCTCATATGATCCTATTAAATGCCACTAGTATATTTGTTCAACCATAGAAAATTAACGGTTAATTTAGCAATGCTCTAAGGAAAGAGATGGGTCTCTATTGTACAGGAACTTCTTTGAAGTTGTACTGAACATATATTAATAGGAGGAATATTGACATTTTTTAAGTTGGCCAACAGTAAAATATATTTACTTATTTCAGGAATAAATGTTAAAAGAATTCAAGACAATAAATATTACAAAAATATACAGTTCCTACCACAATGCTGAGATTGTAAGTGCACTTTAGACTATAGATTCTATCCACCAAAGTTGGGTATAAGACATCATACTCTTTATTAAGGCATTACAAATCAAATATTATGACAAGAACCTTTCTTTTTACAGTAAAGTGTTATGAAACCAAGACATAAACTTATGAAAAAGATTTATTGAGTGTGCAATAGACAATTCAATTCAATCCAAGATGGTTTAATGGGTACTACTTGTTTGCTTTTTTATTTTCTTTACAGAAACAATTATTTCAAAAGGACCTTCAAACCTTAAGGTTTGAAGACATTTTGCTTTCTGACTGTATCGAATGAAGTTTCTTTGCATATAAATATGAAACAAAGATTATATAATAGAGTAGCTATGCTTCCTTACATATTATTCACATATCATTACACCACTGAGAAAACCAGCCTTATTCAAAAATAAAATTTTAAAATGTATCTGACAACAAATATATAAACTGTTGTTTTGCTGTATGTCACCTTTGCTTAAAGACATTGATTAAGCCAGTATTCTAATTTCATTGATTTGTTGCAACGCCTTTAGTTACAGGTATGAATGATGCATTTATCAAAGCCATTTCCTTTTTTCCTCTTTTCTAAAGCTTTTTTAAAGTATTCATTTAGGGACAAAGAGTAAAAATTATACTTATGTGTCATGCAGAATTTCTTTCCCTGATGATTAGGAACCTAAATTATTTTACAAAGCTTCTCCCTTGTTAGCCAATTTTAGGATATTACCTGCTGTGTTGTTTTAAAAATCTGTGGTTTTGTGGTATTTCATTTAAAGTGGCTTTTGAATCACTAGGCTTATGTTAGAAATAGTCATCAAAACTTGTCATATAAATAATTATAAGGTAAAAAATAGGTATATTTTTAGAGCAGAGAATATAATCATTTGAAGGAAAGAACACCTTTTAGTTTGACTTTATGAACTCATTACAACTATGAAATATCCAAGGTATCAGGATGTTGAGTCATAAAAATGTCTTATTTACTCCTTTGCCTAAGGCTTTTTCTAATTTTTTGTCAAGTAACTTAAAAATTGTAATTTAATACAAACTAATATTATTTACTCAAACCAATTATAATGGTATAGAGATTTAGAAGTTCCTCGTTAACAAGATTTTTAATATATTATTTCAGTATTTGAGATGACTTTGTTTTCCTATATATAGATATTACTCATTAAAATGATGACAATTTTCACACACACTATCAAAAATATATATGTTTGATTTATTTTTCATTGCAATTTTTTCATTACCATTTAGTCCCCTTACACACCCTTCCCACACTGTTGTCCATGTCTATGAGTTCTTTTTTCTTTTTATTCAGCCCCTCTACCCCTTATCATTCCCCCCAGCTCTCTTTAAAAAAATAAATGTAAAAATTATACTCTGAACTATTTCAACCAGGTCATCAAAAAGATATTTTTTAAAAAAGAATCTAGGTCTGACCTCTGGGGAATTTTGCTCATTCAGTCTAACTCCAGGTTTGTCACTACCATCTGTTTAACATCATCCTCCAATCAGTTTCAGATATAAATTTGCCCAATGTTCTTATTTTCTTAATTCTCTAGAATTTCCTGGTAGTAATCAAATCCATTTTTGAAATTTATGTAATTTTAAATGATTGCTACCTATAATTTCATCTTTGAATAAAAATTTTAGTCTTCTTCACAAAGTCTACCTGTTATTATACAGAAATGCTTGCCTTTGAATTTAGTTACAAATGAGTAAAATAAAATATTCTTATATTCTTCAAAAGCTGTTTGTTGCACATTTTATTTTCTAGTTTTCTTAACTCTTCCTTTAGTTCTTGAATTAAATATACAGTTATGATACATCTCACCTATAAATATCTTCAGTATTTTAAGGTGCACATTATAAAGTTATTTTTAAAGAAATATTGAAAATCTACATGTCTTGAAGATTTTATCTTTCCAAATTTTCATCATAAATACTGCTTGTTGTTAAAGTCTTAACTTTGAGTTTATTTCCACCCCCTTTATAAAGCTATATATCTGTTAGTTTTCCTGATGTTACCTCTTTATAGTTTGCTGTTTTTTAAAAATCTGGCATCCTTGTAGTCTAGTCTGTATTATGTACTTTACTTATTAATGATAAATAAAAAATATCATAAAATTAATCCAAAAAATTTTTAATACTTTGTTGTTAGCTTTTATGGTAAAAGATGATTCAAAATTTTAATTTTGATGAAGTTCACACTTGTGGATAATATGAAGTTAAGATTTCAATTGTAGAAATTTTTAAAACTTGAATTTGACATGAAAGCTCAGTGAAAATTAATTGTGTCCTTAATTGGGCATACAAAGGCATAATAACAGAATAATGAAAACAATTAAATTTGGAAGGCCTAAATATACAATATATTCCTTTTCTCTATTTTTCATAAAATTACTTTAACAATCAAAACTTTTCAGTTGGCTGTCATGTGAAATAATTTAATATATTTCTTAGCAAGAAAATTTCTTAATGTGTAATTTGGGGTATTACCCTTAAGTAACATGTATTGACTTATATGTATGGCTTATTCTGCTTCCTCTTAGAATTATCAGTGTATTTCTAACTATATCTGAATTTCTATAAACTGACATGAACTTGACTTACACAAATTTTCCAAAAAAAAAATGGATAAAAACTGTGCATGTTCAAAGTGATAGATGAAAAAAATCTTACAAAGAATAATTTTCACTGAGTCTGTGCTGTGCTCCAAAATTAACATCCGTATTTCTGGGATGGACACTTGTATTAAAAAACTTTTGAGACTATAATACATAAAATATTAAAATTACTTTGTGTCAATTGAATTTAAATGTTATTGATTAGATGCAATAATGCTACAAATTAGAAGCAGCAAATGTAATGTGTTTTTTTCTGAGAAATGCTCTCTAAGAAATAACCAAATACTTTTCTTCTGAGAAAATATATTTGAGAGATTACCAAGGAAGGAACTACAAATGTAATCATTGTAAAAGCAAGCAAACAAAATGTTAGACTTAAAAAGTATTTTTTTGAGAATTGTTACATGTCAAGTATCATTTTAAGTATTAAGTTGTCCTTATGTCTGTATAAAGTTGTATTCTTATTCCAATTATTCAGATGAGATAACTGAGTCATAAAGAAATTGAAGAACATAGCAGTAAACATCCTGTAAGTTGCATTTTTTTAAAATTACAGAACAATAATTGCAATCCAGGTAATGAGTATACTAGAAATTGTTCTCTTACTTTATTTAGTATTTTAGGCTTCCTTATATAAAGAACAGCATGGTAAATGTAGTGATCCTTAGTTATAGTATAATTGCAACAGAATGGCATTTAATTATATAATATTGTTTGCAATTCTATATTTCATTTTCATATGTTATATCATTTAGCAATTTCATTAAATAGGCAACAGCATTTTCTTTTTTCTCTCATCTAAGCAAACTGAAGTACATCAGCTTAAATCACTTGCCAGATGTCACACACTCAGGAGTAGATTGTGTGGAAATATTTGTTTAACTTGGTAGAGATATTGTCTGAGACTCAAGGTGTCAATTAAGCAAATTCCGTTTATCCTAAAATGATAGCTATAGTAGATATCTTTCATTTGGATTGTGTGTGATGAACAACTCTCTTCTGAAAAGAATACTAGGGGTCTTTTATCTGAGATATGCCCCTTCCTTGATTCCAGTTATATGGTGATAATTGAGAGATTCAACTCATATTTTTAATTTTTTTTACTCATTAGA
Source organism: Artibeus jamaicensis (assembly GCF_021234435.1). NCBI lineage: Eukaryota > Metazoa > Chordata > Mammalia > Chiroptera > Phyllostomidae > Artibeus > Artibeus jamaicensis. The sequence continues at coordinate 11,452,590 of NW_026521823.1, read as the reverse complement.
GAAATTAGTATAGTGGTTGGCATTAATTTCTAAATAAGTTAATTGATGTGGTGGTTTCTCCTTAACACAGTAGATTATTCCAGTGTGATGCATGTTATCCAAATGGAGATAATTAGATTTCCTTTATTTTCCCTTAAAATTGGAACTAGATAAGACAAATTTTCAGATGTGTAAATTGAGAAATATTGACTACCCAACCACCTTTTTATATACAGCAGATTCAGTCAACAACTATTACCTTATAAACTTATATATATTTTTTGGTAATAAGACATTTAATATACAACTTTTAAATATAAACTACAGTATTATTAACTATAGTCACCACAATGTATACTATACATCCTTGATGTATTTATTTTATAACTGGAAGTTTGGACCTTTTGACCAATTTGCCCATTTTGCTTAACTCTTTATCTTTTAGTTCTCTCTGTCCTCTCCCCCTTTCTCTTAAATTTCACGTATAAATGAGATCACATGGTATTTGTAAAAAAACTTAGGAACCTCCAGGACATCTTTAAACGCTCCAACATCTAAATTATAGGGGTACCAGAAGGGGAAGAGGAACAGCCACCAGTGGAAAACTTATTTGAACAAATAATAAAGGAGAATTTCTCCAATCTGGCAAAGGAAATAGACTTCCAGGAAATTCAGGAAGCTCAGAGAGTCCCAAAGAAGTTGGACCCAAGGAGGAACACACCAAGGCACATCATCATTACATTAGCCAAGACAAAAATGAAGGAGACAATCCTAGAAGCAGCAAGAGATAAGGGGACAGTCACCTACAAAGGAATTCCCATCAGACTGTCAGCGGATTTCTCAAAAGAGACCTTATAGGCAAGAAGGGGCTGGAAAGAGGTATTTCAAGTCATGAAATCCAAAGACCTACAAACCAAGATTGCTCTATCCAGCAAAACTTTCATTTAGAATGGAAGGACAGATAAAGTGCTTCTCAGATAAGATCAAATTCAAGGAGTTCATCATCACCAAGCCCTTATTATATGAAATGTTAAAGGAACTTATCTAAGAAAAAGAAGTTAAAAAAACATGAACAGTGAAAGGACAGCAAACTCACAGTTATTAACAATCACACCTAAAACAAAAGCAAACTAAAAGGACAGCTAGATCAGGAGTGGAAACATAGAAATGAAGAGCTCAAGGAGGGTTAGCAACAGGGGAGTGGGAGGAGGAGAAGGGGGGAGAAGGTACAGAAAATAAGTAGCATAGACAATAGATAGAAAATAGATGGGGGGCAAGAATAGTATGGGAAATATAGAATCTAAAGAACTTGGGACACATGGTCATAAATTAAAGGGGGGTTAGTGGGTATGGGGGAGGTAGGGTGGAGGGGAATGAAGGGGGGAATAGCACAACTGTAATGGCATAATCAATAAAAAAATAAATTATAAAAAAAAAAACAGAACACAACCTAAATCAACAACAACAAAAAATGTTTTTTTGAAGGGGACAAACCCATTTAAATCTGGGCATCCAGAGGAAAAATGGTGCAAATATTCAGAGGAGTTGTTGAATGCAAACTCCATGAGAGGTTACTAAAAAAACCAAATTATTTATGAAAAATTGTGTATTCGTACATGTTTAAACTTCCATCATTTTTAAATTACTCTTTATTTGATGCAGTGCATCTATCATGGTGTTTTTTTCACCACTCTAAACAGTTTTCGAGCTCATCACTTTTGATGCCTTTTAGCGTTTCTGCAATTTTTTGTTTCCCCTCTTTCACATCAGCAAAACATGTCCCTTTGAGAACTTTTTTTTCATCTGGGGAAACAAAAAAAGGGGAAACCTTTTTTTGGGGCAAGTTCAGATGAATAGGGAGAGTGGGGCATGGGGGGGTCATGCTGTTTTTGGTCAAAAACTGCTGAACGCTCAGCATGCTGTGGGCAGGTGCACTGGTAAATCACCCACCATGAAGTGGACAAACACACTGAAATAGTCTTCAGGAAAATCACTGAAACCAAATGCAGCCCCTCACAGCAATGTCAGCCAGTATGCGGATACAGATGGATTCCTAAAACACTCACCTAGCCTGCACTACAAAGGGTATACCCCCCCAAGAGATAATTCTGGCTTTTTTAGACCCCCTCATATATGGATGATTTTCAGGTTTGAGTTTCTTCTTCAATCAATGGCTAAAAAATTCTTTTCATGGCTCTTGCTGATGCAAAACGAGGCAGTATTGTTTTTAAAAAATAGAGGGGAACTGAAGATTACATGAATAATAAGGACAATGTCTCTGCGTTAGATACCATCCTGAGGAAGTCTTGCAGGCAAAGCAAGTTGTTCCTTTGTTGACTAATCAGATACATTTGTCTATATTTTGCAGAGCCTATGGTTTGTTTATGTCTTACCTCATTCCAGAAATAATTTGAGACAAAATGCTTATAGCTTAATGCTGCTCAGAAACTAGTCCCTAACTATCCTTGTTAGGATTTCTCAGCTCTGTAATAAATTCTTACATCATCTAAAATAGACCAATAACATGTGCTTCTCTTTCTATGTTCCTGTTGAAAATGGTAATACATGAAGGAAAAAATATTATTCAAATTAGTAATGAGGCAAACAGCTAAATGATGAGATTTAGAAGTAACAGGAAATGCCCACTCAAAATATACCTCTTAGCTGATCTAATGTTAAATATAAAATTTTAAAGCATGTTAAGAATTCACCCACTTGATTTATATTAATTCAGAGTTCAATTTTTTCTTGTGTATACAATGAACAAAGTAGAAACTTTTAGCATATTAAACTTCTTTCAACAGATATCAATAATATATTTTGCCCCAAAATAGGTTTCTAAGATATTGAGACAGTTGCAAATTTAAAGAACAGTTGTGGTAAGTGAAGAAACATGTGCATTATTGCAGTAGAAAACTATTTCTTTGGGGAAACTTTTCCTCCAGGATTCTCTAACACTGTTCTTTTCTTTATCCTCCTTTATTTCTACTCGTCCTTTTGCCAACTTCTTGGCTTCAACTATTACTTTTAATAATAATGGCTCCCAAATCTTCGTCCTCATTCCTCAACACTCTGTTGATCTGTAGCCCTTCATTCAAAACTGCTTCCTATCTAACTGCTAATAAGGTAACACATCTTTTTTGCTCTTTCTAAATATATCATTCTCTTCTCAAAACTACACTTGTGTCAAAATTCTAATTTCATGGGATGTAATAGCTGAAATATTGATTCTTTCATATTCCCTGCCATATGTGTGTGTGTGTATTGGGGTATATTTATCCAAACACTGCTATGAATGCCATCTCCTTACTTTCTCTTTCAAACCCTGCTATTTGGCTGAGATAGTCAGATGCACTGGCAGGATGTGCTACCATGAACGATGTGACCGAGATCTAGATCTCACTGTTGCCATCAATGGGAAAGGGACATGAGACCATAAGATTCTAAGTGACTAATACTGTGCCATACATTCAACAGCCAAAAAAATATTTGTTGACTTGAATAAAATGATGGATGAATGAATTAATTTCCCTCTATTTTATTATTTGTTTTGCATGGTGTAGTGATCCTTGGCTAGCTAACTTGTTGATGGCAAGAAACAACTGAAATGTAAATCATAAGGCAATGCCACTCCACATTCATCAAACTGACAACATCTTTAAGATAACAATAGCAGGGCAACAGGAACAGGTGTGCCTGGGGAGATACTGACTCTGACATACTGTTGGTTAGAGAGTAAATGTGTGTAATGACTTTGGAAAACAGTTTACAGTATCTAGTAAGTTTACAACACAGTGTTCTCCCCCGAGTGAAACTCTTGAATCATGTACGTTCATTTTATTAGTCAAGATTCTTTAGGGAAACAGCCACCAGATGATTTTTACATGGAATTGGATTATATAATCACAAATTTTGGCAAGTCTGAAATCCACAGGGTGAGCTAGCAGGATGAAAATTCAGTAACAGTTGGTGTTACAGTCTTGTCTCCAGAATCTACAGAAGAGGTCTGCAAGATAGAAATGGGCAGGTTTTCTGTAGTGCATGAGAGATAGAATAGCTTCTTCAAGAAATCTCAGTCTGTGGTCCTAAGACCCTCACCTGATGGGATAAGGCCCATTCACATTATGAAAAGTAATCTGCTTTACTTAAAGTCAACTGTAAATGAATACCTTCACAGCAACATCTAGACTAGTGTTCGATCAAACAAGTGGGCAACAGTTTGTCAAAACATCAGATATCCTGTATAATAAGCCTAATAGAAAGTTCTATGAATGAATATTAAATTATAACTTCAAATTTTATATAGAATATAAGGCTAAAGATGTTAAAAATTAAAGTAGTTTCCAGTATAACAATATATAAGCAGGATGTGTTTTATGCGTATGGGGAATTTGCTTGAAGGGAGTTTAACACATTTAATTTGTTCTAAAATTAAATGCCTTTTACTAACAATTTCATAAATGTTGTACAGTTATTTTAAATACAAGGTACCTTTCATCATTACCAGCTGAATTCTCCATACATGGCCTGAAAATCACTAAAAATAGTCCTGAAGATACAGATGACACCCTGCATGGGAACTGACACATGCTGATTACAGTGTGGTAATATTAATGTTCTGACCAAATTCACAAAGGCTAATTCTTTGGACCTACCAAACAATTCAAACTAAATGTCAATTATATTTTTCATCTAGATTTATCTTGCACATCTTATCTGTGAAATAAAGGGCTATTTCAAGTACAAGGTCAAAATAGCCTCAGTACTAATATTGATCTAAAATGTGTTGATATTTAATTAACAAAATGAATCTGGGGGGAATAAAACAGAGCCACTATTGAGAATATAAAGGAATATGCACATATGGACAAACTTATTTTAGATTAATTTTAATGAAAATAACACATAAATATTCATTCTCTGGACAATGGATTGTCAATCTAAAGGATTGACATGGATAATCCTTTTTATTTTGCCTTAACACAAGTTCACTAGTTAGAATTCTACTTTCACAGTTAAGAAAAAAACTAATAATATTGTGTATAGTTAATGCTTGTCCTTCCATTTTGTTTTTATATGCAAGTAGCTAACATAATGACTGGAAATTTAAAGATAATAATAGTTTAGATATTCTGAATAATTTATATCCCTTTGTGACACTCATGCCACATGAGAGTAAGCTTCTATATAAAAGAATTTGACTGCGTATCGGTGGAGACAGTATTTACAATTGTCATGACTCACTGTTTTCTAGTAAACGCAGAAGTGGCTCTGAAGTTAATCTTCCATATCAAAATAAAATGAGCAACCACCTGCTCTAATGGCGTCTCACTGCTCCACATGGGCTGACGATCCACAGGAGCAGCTGGAGGAGAAAATGTCTTATGATGCCAGGGGTTTGTTTACCTAATTCTACTTTGACTCATTTTACTTTAGTTTTCAAGTGGCATTTATGTGTTTTTGTGTTTACAAAAGTAAGGTGTTTTCATTGAGAACGTGAAGAGTATTTACCTCCATTTCAAATATTTAGAAACTTACTAAGTAGTTCATTTTCTAATATTTCAGTGCATATGTATTTAATATTTAAAAAATAAAATACTGTAATACATATACAATTTCTACTCACTATATTTTATTTTATGATACTACAATGCTTTTGAAATGCACTTTATCCCTGCAGTGATATCTCTACCCTTGTCAATACGGTAATTTATCTAACCAGTCTATCACTGTTCAAAACTTAGGTTGTTTCCTTTTCATGAGAACATACAGAGTATTTAATGATACCACTTTGATATTCATATTATTGAATATTTAGAAATATTACACTAGGATTTAACCCATAGGTTAATTTTTTGCATAAATATTTTTGAAAAATCTCAAAGCTTAAAATGCATATTGTCGATTTGCTTACTAGAAATTATAATCAATTTATACTTCTATTAATACGGGGTGAAACTACCCATTCAAGTATATCATTGTTAGGGTTGAATTAACTACTAATTACTACCTTTTCAAAGTTAGTAAGTGGAAAATCACATCACTTTATTGTTATTATTTGCCCATCTTTTGCTTTTCTGTGGTCACAATATCATCGAAATATTTTGTGTTTGTAATTTGTATGTCATTGCTTGGCAATTTACCTACTCTTCTTCTTTGCCATTTTTAAAGGCATGCATCATATTATTAAAATGAAACAAAATGCACTGAGAACATCTACCCTTCTCTATCAAATATGTTCTAATTGAAAGTTCTAAGGCTATAATGGTTACTAACAGTTTTCCATTAATTTTTAGTTTCCTTTTAATATTTTTATGTTTCACATATCCATTTTTCACTTTATCTTTTTTATTGCTATATATGGCTCTATTTTTTCTTTCAGCTTCTGCTTTATAAAAGTTATACATTCCTGTATATTGCCGATGTTAATAGTCTTCACAAATCCTTTATTGCAACTATTTGCAATATGTCATATTCCTATTTGCTTTTTCTTTGAGAGTCAAGATGAAATTTTCATTCCCTTTGTTCTTCATTATTTTTTCTATGCAAGCTGTATTTTCTTTTAAGTCATTCTTAAATGAAATGGTATTTATCCAGATTCTATATTTGCCAGTAGTGTTTTTTTAACATTTTATTTATTTATCTTTAGAGGGGAAGGGAAGGAGAGAGGGAGAGAAACATCAATGTATGGTTGCCTTTCGTGCGTCCCCTGCTGGGACCTGGCCTGCAGGGAACTGGCCTGCAACCCCAGGCATGTGCCCTGACTAGGAATCAAACTGTGATTGTCTGGTTCTCAGGCCCGTGCTCAATCCACTGAGCTACAGCAGCCAGGGATATATTTGCTAGTAGTTTTAATGAGTCACCACATGATAGTTGAACTTCCTTGGAAATATTATGTAGTTTAGGAGAAATGCAATGTCTGCAGTTTTCTTTCTTGATTCCCTATCTGGACTTCATCATTTATCAGCAGCACTTTGAAATAATGTAATCCATAAAAAGGGAGAATTCATGGTATAAACTATTATCATGAATCATCCCATCCTCACTTAATTTCTTATCCAATTCTGTCATATTTAGTTTTGTTGTTTTATTGGCTTTTTCTCAGATGTTATTTGTAGAAATTTAGTTAGCTGTGGCCAGATACTTTTAAAAAAAGTTATATACTGAATTTTCCTTTAGATAAAATATTATAGAAAACCGTAATGTAAAATACAACAGCAAAGCCAGGGAATGTTCTGCTTGTGTATGTGCATGAGTGTGTATGGGGGAAGGTGTGGACAGGGACCGAAGCACTTGGATTTGAAACTGGTCTCTTACGTTACGTCCCTTATTCAACCCTTATGTCCCTCTAAAATCCTCATGATTAGAAAATGAAAGTTTTCTAAAGAAACACTACCTGGTTAAAAACAGCATGAAATAGTAAACTTTAATCTTAGATAAATTTGTGTAAAAAGTATCTGATATTTATAAAAAGTTGAAATTCACCATGCTAGTCCTCTATTCTAATCATCCAAACCATAGAGTTTGTCTATGGCTCTTCTATCACCAACGTATAGGACTAGAAGAGAGAAGAAAATCCTCAATTAATCTAAACACTGTATTTAATCCTACTCACTGGAAACCTGAAAGGTAGCACAATGTAGAAGTTAAAACGTCTCCAGTGTCGGTGGATGTTTTGTCTTTTAATGTCAGCATAGCCCTGTATCAGCTCTCTGACATTTGACACAGTGTTAAACTCTGATCCTCAGTAGTCTGAAAAATCGAGGTGTGGCTATTCTGTGAGGATGGAACATAATATAGACATACAACATTTGATATATCATCTAGCCCAAAGCAGGTGAATGAATAATCAGGGTTATTACTACTTCTTGGTGTACAGCCATATTCTGAGAAACAATCTTATTTTTTGTCTGATTTTCAATTTGCAGGTATTTTTAAAATTCTCTATGGGTGTGACTCTTTTAGCAACATTATCAGTTCATTTTATAATTTAGTCGTTAATATTTTACTTTCATGATAGAATAAACACTGTATATAAGTAACCAGTTTACTTTATTTATTTAATCCTCACCAGAGGCCCCTCACCTTTTTTTGGTTGTTGCTTTTAGGGAGAGATGAAGGGAAAGAGGAATGGGAAGAAAGAACCATCAATTGCTTCCCTTCCTGTACATTCCAGGACTAGGGATGGAACCTGCAACCTAAGTATGTGTCTTGACAGGGGATGAGCCCACAACATTTCAGTTTATAGGACAACACTCCAAATAACTGAGCCACATGGTCCAGGGCTAACTATTTTGGTGAACCACATTTTTATACCCAAGTGCTGAATAAAGTTTGCATTGTATAATTCTCAGTTTTCTAAAAATATGTTAAAAAATAAGTTATTGGACACTTAGAGGTTATAAGAATTAAAATGCACTTTTGAAAAAACTGTGAATACTTATTTTATTATGTAATAATACAATGATGCAAACATTAATAAATGATGTATAAATATATATGTTACAATAAAGTAGTAAAATTATTTTTATTTTAACCAATACATTTTAAAGCTTCTCTGGTATAGGAATCGTATTTATGAGTATATATTAAAATTAATTATTTTATTATATCAATCAAGATATTGATCAAATATTATTTCTTCAATAACAATTCATTAAAACAGAAATAATTTTTATTTCTTTTTCTTGTCTGATTGCTGTGGCTAGGACTTCCATGTTAAATGGAAGAGGTGAAAGCAAACATTCTTGTCTTGTCCCTGAACTTAGAGGGAAAGCTTTTAGTTTTTGTACATTGAGTATGAGGTTGGCTGTGGGTTTCTTGCATATGAACTTTATTATATTGAAGTATTCTCCCTCTACTCCTACTTTGCTAAGTGTTTTTATTATAAATGGGTGCTATATCTTATCAGATGCTTTTTTGCATCTATTGATATGATCATGTGACTTTTGTCTTTTTTGTTTATATGATACATTATGTTTACTGATTTGTGAATATTGTACCATCCTTGCATCTCTGGGATGAATCCCACTTGATCATGGGGTATGATCCTTTTAAGGTATTGCTGAATGCGTTTTGCCAATATTTTGTTGAGGATCTTAGTGTCCATATGTTCATCAGTGCATCAGTGATATTGGGCTGTAGTTTTCTTTCTTTGTTGTGCCTTTATCTGATTTTAGGATTAGCATGATGCTGTTTCATAAAAAAGAGTCTGGGAGTCTTATCTTTTCTTGGATTTGTTGGAATAGGAAGAAGGAAGTCCTACCGTCCGAGACAACGTGCATGGATCTGGAAAGCATTATGCAACTTAAATAAGGCAGGTGGTGAAAGACAAATACTGTATGATGTCACCTATAAGTGGAACCTAATCAATAAATCAAACAAGCAAGAAAAATATAACTAGAGACATTGAAATTAAGAACCAACTGACAGTAACCAGAGGGGAGGTGGGAAGGGATAATGGGGAAAAGAGTGGGAAGTGTTGTCACGCAACATGTATAAAGGACCCATGAACAAAGCCAAAGGTGGGTAGAATCAAGGGTGGGAGTTGGGGATGGGTGGGGTGGCGGGGGAGAATGGTGGGAGGGAAATGTAGACAACTATACAGGAACAACAATTAAAACAAAAAGAAAAAATAATTTCTGTGACTATATTATCTTCTGAAAATATTTTTCACAGATTTTTGCTCTTAATAGTCATCTATAATTGAAATCATATAGTCATTGGCACAGAAAACACAGAACTTCAGGCTATATGTGGAGACCAAATTTGTTTGAACCTGCTGAAATAAGTTTCTAGACCTGCAGTGGACCCTCTCCTGCTGGGGCTGCCACGTCAGCAAAACCAAAATTTCATGTTCCTGAAAATACTATATACCCAGTCAGCTCATCCCCAAATGCCAAGCCAATTGTCGGCTCTAAAGTTACATCCTCTTTTGGTCTTTCAACACTCAAATAGCTTGATATATATAAGGCCAGATATGCAAACCAGGGTAATTCTGCTCTTCCTGGGGTTCCACTATTCAGGCTCAACAGCTCTGTTGGAGCAATTACACTCCTGTGCTAGGAGAAGTGTTCACAGAAAAGGTTACAGTGATACTAGGTCACCTACCAACATCAAGAAAATTTCCCTGCAATGAAATATACTGTAAAACACCACAAAATTGCCAACCCTGAGACACGCCCCTTTTAGATATTAATTTGTCTCCAAGAGAACCAAGGTTTAGCTAGTGAAATCTTCAATTTCAAAGAATTGAGTCTGTCACCTTCCAGCATGCCTTATTTTAAGTCTGGAATCTGTGGTCCTGGGAGATGTAGATAATTATAATGGCAAAACCTTAACTAAGACAGTGTAGAGTCACAACAGCCATTATGGGGTATGTTCCAGTTAGGGAGAGTTGCTTCTTTAAGAAGGACACTAGAAAGCGAGGGCGCTGAAATCAAATGCAATGGCACTCCTAGTTTAACTGGCATGCAGACAGCCCCAAAGACAGATGATTGTAACACCTGGGACTTCCCACTTGCACCCACCTCGGGTTCATCGTTGAAGCATTGTCACAGATATCAGCGTTTCATGTGCAATCAATTGAGACACTAGAAAAAAATGAACTGTTAACAAATAAATTAAATAGATGTAAAATAAAAGTCTATACATTAACCTTTCAATAATAATTTTGCCTTATATTACACCTACTTAAAAATAGTTTCCAAAATCATTTTGATAACTTCAAACCTTAAAGTTGTACTAAGGTCTATTGAATGAGGGATATTTGTTGACTCTCAAGATCATTTTCAAATAAGATAAAATACTGAAAAATTTTCTCAACATACATTTATCAACTTTTGGCTTCTTTTATGGAGAAACTAAAAATATTTGGGTTCATTAGTAAACATGTTTTGTGCCACATATACTATGAAAATATACTTCTAGAAATTATTAAGTGTATTTATACATTCTCTAATCTACAATGTTAGTGTAACTGTTCACAATTGGTTATTATTTAGGTTTCTCTAGAAATAAAGGGTTATAAGGGTTATGATTTTTGATCATTACATGTCATTAAAACTACTTAGAAATAATAAGGTTGAAAATAATGGTTGGATATGAAAGTCAAATGGCTGATTGTTGCAGAATGAAAAGGAAAAAAAAGATAAAACCTAAATAGATATTTAAAAAGTTCTAGAGGTAAGTAGAAAAGGAACCTTGGAAGAAGAATTTTATGTGTGGTCCAGCTTGGTCACACTCCTTGACAAGCATGTTCCACTGCTTGTGAGGCACTGTACTCCCCAGACTGTTTTCATTGAATGCATAACATCAGACCCATTAATTACTAAATTGTTTCAGCTTTGTCATTTGACATACTGTAGTTGTGATGTTTCAATAACTTAAACTTTTTATTAAAAGGTATTTCAAGTGTTTAAAGCCACTTCTAATATTTTGAAAAACCAGACATAAAAACTGGATGATTCAATTTCAGAAACAACCATAGAAGCCATTTCAATAAAATTTGAATCAGTCTGCATTGTTTTTAATAATAATAATCCTAGGTACACAATAAGCATGTGTACCTAGCTCTTTGTATACTGATATGCACCTGTAAGGTGTATCTGTGCACATTAGTTATGTTCTGGGCATATTTATTGAAATGTATGATACGGGAATGACACTTGACATCTGGAATGATAACATTTGTTTGATAAATGCTATGATATAAGCTACGATGTTAGAAATATGAATACATGTTAGAGAAAAAGAAGGTAGTAATTAATTGTGTCAAGGGATATCATAGTTTCTCAGAGTTAGGTTTTGACAGAAAAATTGCATTTGACCAGAGGTAGAGGTGGTGATAAGCATGAAGGGAGTATCAGGGAGAGTGAATCTGCCTGGCGGCAATGAAAGATTCATGTTTTGGAAATCATTTCATATTTGTGTGCCTGGAGTATAAGCTTAAATGAGAGGCAGAGGAAGGGAATAGTAAAAGATTAATCTAGGAAGGAAGACTGGAGTGTATTATGAAGAGTTTTAAATGCCTAATTAAGAACTGCCAATGCTGTTTTCCACAGCAAGGAGGTCTCTCAATTACAGTGATTCAATGACTGTGTTTGACAAAGGAAATTCTGACTGAGATACAAAGAACATATTTAAAAGCAAATAAAAGAAGTCACCAGTGCAGACAGTTGGACAGTGTTACTGCATCATTTCATGCAAAAATAAATAAATAAAAAGAGCTTTAAAATAAAAGCTCTACAATTACTACAGGAAAAGATGGGATACTGTGAAAGACATTTCATAAGCTCTATCAATGGGGTTTGTGGAAAAATATACTCAGGGTGTCTATATAGTTATTTCTTTTACTTCTATATATATACACTTTCACAAAGGTCAGAAGTATTAAAATGATACACTTCGATACATGATGAATTTTGTGGAACTTCAGACAATAACCAAAGGTGGAGAAGGCTATCTGAGCAGCTGTGAAGATGAAATTCTCCCCATTATTCCACCTGTGTGTTTCCCCTAGTTCCTCTGCATATACACATATACACATAGACAAATGGATACCTTTGTTGGCATACATATCTACATAGTGTGCTTCCAGTATGGATCTTATTAAATAATCCTAATGTACCCCATTGGGACAGTACTTTTTATCACTGATTCTTATGGAGTTGCAACACCTTTTATAAAGAATAATCACTGTATTATTAATTTTTCTTTTTGTATTAGTTATTTAAAAAATTTCCTGTGCTTCAATTTTCCACAAGCACATATAGCTATTCTGTCATTCTGTAGCAAATTGCTATTGTAGTTGGTGAGAGGAATAGAGTACTCTCAGTGATGCAGTGATGATAGAAATGCAAAGTTAAGTCTCAGAGTGTTTTTTTTTTTTAACATGGTAGCATTTGATCTGATTCTTACCGAATGGGGTACAATAAAAAAACAGAGAGAGCATGAGGATATTTCAGGTTGAGAATGGTGGCTATACTATATTGTTCATTGTATATGTGAAAGTTTGCAAAATTATAGCAGAATCATATGCATAATATTGTATTTTATCTTTGTTTCTTTACAAATGCAAATTGGGACATTAATACAAAAATGGTAGCTAAAACTGAAAATAATATAAACACTAATCCAAAGACTCATATACAGTCATAGCTGCTATTTAAGTTTTATTAAACTTGTATAAACCAAGTTATATTCAGCTTTTTAGAATAACATAATAAAACAAACTAAAAATGGCACAATCTATTTCCAGATTCCTTTTCTAATAATTTTCCTAATGATTCACATTCACTTACCAATATTTTGGATTTGGGTGCTTTTCTAATGTTCTTTTTTATAACTCTGATATGTCCCTGTTATTGTGTTAAATTATTATACAGGCTTGTGGAAATACTACTCATTCTCCACATCCTGGCCAACATTCCACATTCTAATCATAGCCTGCTGAAGTACCAACCAATAAGAAACAACCTTTTCTTATTCTATAATAACAGGATTATTTCACTTTCCAAAATCTACTGACTTCAATTTCTAAACCTCTCAGCACAGAGTCTTGGTCTGATTCTGAAAAACTGTTTTACACATTGGATATCCTTAATTTGTGTCTCCTTTTGTCATTCCCTTAGTATAATTAAGTCCACAGAGTGCAAGATGCAAACTGAAATCATCTGTGTATACATTTATGTACATATAAATACACATGAACACATTTGTATACCACATCATGTCTTAAATATAACATGTAAGAACAAATAATCAACACAGGATATGATTTATTTGATAAAACTAAAATTCTCATATAAAACATTTCATTGTAAAGGACAAATGCAAATTTAGAAGAATGTGTTTTCTTATTTTGATTTTATGATAACCCACCAATACTTTTAGTAACATGGGGAACTGAAGCATCATTATTAATATTATTGACAATTTGTTAAAATGGGCAATTTGTTAAGATGGGCAATTCTAATATCATCATTAAAATAATGTGGGGATTGTGTTTATTTTTTATCATTTTTTTTATGCTTTTCAGAATGAAGCTTCATAAACTGGAGCTTTTGTGGACATTTCACATTACATTTTATTAATTGCCCTGTATAAACTCTGTCAACCAATTATTTGCAGAATATATTTCACCCTCCAAAATCATTTTGTTATCTTGATATGGTACTAATAGTCTTCATTATATGCATGATAAATACTCCACATTATTTTCCAAATTTATCTGCACTGCTGTAAATATTTCTAAATATACAAATTTTCCTTGACTTGTCACAAGTACACGATATTTTTTAGTGATTGCCTCATTGTTCTGAATTATCTCTATGGAGAGTTGTTGCAAGCAGAAAGTAAGAAAAAACAAGTATATGTGTTAGAACAAATGTACCAGTTAATATAACCCACATTGAGGGAATTTTGATAGCAAAATATGTAAAAATGATTACATAGGACATTCTTAAAATGCCTGCTACCTCATTTTTTATAATAGTAGAAAGAAAAGAAAGGTGAATGAACAAAGATAAAAACTCTTCTGGCAATTCATATGATTGCTATGCTTCCTGAGAACTGAGTGAGTGGATATTACCAGTTTATAACTTTTTTCAAATTAAAAAGAATAACTCTGGATTGAGGCTAAAATAATAATATAAAAACTTTCCAGAAAAATAGATGTCAGGATTTTATAGCTGAAGGTGCAACATAAATCTTGGCGGACCCATTGTGAACCAAAACAGTTATTTCAAGACTGTATTATTTTTGCATGTCTTAAAACCAAACTGGACTAGAGCAAAGTACTTTGAAATGACTTTAGAATGAGAAAATGCTCTCATGTGAAACAAAGTCAACATTTGACTGTAATTGACATAGCAAGTATATTTTTAATTATTGCCTATTGTATCATCCAAGTGACATAGTAATCACTAATGAAAGTTGAAGGCCACAGGGAAAAAGAGCCAGTAAACTAAAGCACCTTCATTATGTGTTATTTATACCTACCACATAGTAAATGGTCAACAATTACTTGGTAAATTATGAAGTTAACTTTGTAGAATCTTAAAAGAGTTATATGCTTTAATTCTTTTTGAATATTGGTTATAATTAATATCCCCAGTGGATAACTTGATTCTCACATCACTACTCTGCTCCATTTCAATAAATGACATGATCATTTTCTCATCAGTGGTTATATAGAAAATGAAAATTACTCTTAATTATTTTATTTTCCTTCTCTCTCTCAGATTACTCTATCAGTTGTATCTAAAAATTTCCTCCAAAGCCTTCATCTCTATATATAGCCACTACTATCATCTTTGAAAAGCTCCATAGTTGTTCTTCCTGGACCACCTCGGTAATCTCCAAAACTAAGACAGAGCCTCAGAGCATCTCCAGAGCAAGACAAACAGAGTTAGCTAGGTTGATGGAATCTGAGATACGGCACCTGCCTGCAGGTTCTGTGGCTCTGTTGGGGGAGGGTTCAGAAAAGAGACAGTGGCCTTTGCCCATCTTTCTGTCTGGAAGAAAGCTCTCCTCCAGCTTTCATCTTGATGCCAGACGCTTCAGTTCCTCTCTGTATTCCACTGGTGCATTTTATGCTGCTACCCTAGTGCTGGAGCTCAGATGGAATGAATCTAAATCTATGTGTGGGATCTTTAAGTGGGACTGCTTGGGACTCCAGAAGTTTCTTCTACCAACTCAATCCCTGCTGGTTTTTGCAGGCAGAAGTTATGGGGACTTACCTTCCTGGCACTGGAACCCTGGGCTAGGGGGACCTGGTGTGGGGTTGGGACTCCTTGGTCCTGTTATATACTTCCCAAATTTTTATCAACCACATGTGGATGTGGAAGCAGCCTGTTCAAAATTTCTGCTTCTCCTACCTATCTGGATGGATGTGATTTCTTTAATTCCACAGTTGTCAGGCATCCATTCAGCTTGACTTCTGATGGTTCCAAGTGGCGGTTGTTCTATAATATAGTCATAATTTTGATATGGTTAAGCAAGAAGGCAAGCCAGGTTTACCTATGCTGCGATCTTGACCAGAAATACTGAATATTTTTAAAAGAACCAATTCCAACATTGTTTGGTCTGTTACCTCCACATTATTATATTTTATATATTATGTATTACAATTATGTATTCAACTATTTTCTTTATCTGATTCAGCATTGTCCCATTAAAATACATATTATTCATTTTTTAATCTATTATCTATTCATTTAGCAGAACTGTGAGAGCCAACTACATATCAGGCACTATACAATTTTATTTTCTAATGCTTAAACATTTTTATGCTAGTGACTTGTCATAATAAATATTGCCTTTCAGTAAATGTGTGAGTAAAATTTGTGCACATACTTTCCAAATACCCTACTTGCCTTTATTCCTCTTTAAACAATTTGTTCCCCAACAGTGCTCTGGATATTTTTACTAGATGTAACTTAAAAATCAACTTGAGATCCTCTTTAAAATTTAAATTACAGACTCCATCCCACACAATATCAGTTGATATGGTGTTAGTACAGTAAGTCAACCTTTTTCTGCCAACTTTTTTCATTAGAATGTGATATTTGACTATTGGAAAATTGTCTTTAATTATACAGTGATCAAGATAAAAAACATATTTCTTCATAATTTCAGAAAAGTCTCTATGCCAGTCTGCTGCTAAACAATTGGATTCTTTTGTTTTACTAATCTAGAATCCATATCTTTTTACAAGGATATGCTTTTATTGATTTTAGAGAGGGAGAGAATGGAAAGGGGAAGGGGGGAGGTAGAGACAGAGAGAAGCATCCATGTGAGAGAGAAACATGGATTGGTTGCCTCCTGTATGTACCTTGAGTGAGGATCAAACCTCCAACCCAGCTATGTACTCTGCTTGGAACTGAACCCGCCATCTTTTGGTACACCAGACCAAGCTCCAACCAACTGAACCACTGGACCAAGACTAGAATTTACATATTTTATTGGCAATTCTGTGGAATTTTCTAATTTACTTTTTAAGTGAATTATTTTTTCTTCTTTTTAACATTCATTTTATTATTGTTGTTCAAGTACAGTTTTCTGCCTTTTCCCCCACCCCACCCCACCACTCGAGCCCTCCCCTCCCCCTCCCTCATTTCCACTCCCCTTTGTTGTCTATATGTCCCTAATAATTGTTACTTCACCCTTTTCCCCCATCATCCCCTCCCCTCTCCCTTCTGGTCACTGTCAGCCTATTCTCAATTTCAATGTCTTTGGCTATACTTTGCTTGCTTGTTTGTTTTGTTGTTTAGGTTCTGGTTAATGGTGAGATCATATGGTATTTGTCTTTCAACACCTGGCTTATTTCACTCAGCATAGTGTTCTCCAGTTTCATCCATGCTGTTACAAAGTGTAGGAGCTCCTTCTTTCTTTCTGCTGCATAGAATTCCATTGTGTAAATGTACCATAGTTTTTGGATCCATTCATTTACTGATGGGCACCTAGGTTGCTTCCAGCACTTGGCTATTGTAAATTGTGCTGCTGTGAACATTGGTGTGCATAGATTCCTTTGGATTGGTGTTTCAGGGTTCTTAGGATATAATCCTAGCAGTGGAATTGCTGGGTCAAAAGGCAGTTTCATTTTTAGTTTTCTGAGGAAATTTCATACTTTTTTCCATAGTGGTTGTACTGGTCTGCAATCCCACCAACAGTACACTAGGGTTCCCTTTTCTCCACACCCTCTCCAACATTTGTTGTTTGTTGCTTTGTTCATAATGGCCATTCTGACCAGTGTGAAGTGGTATCTCACTGTGGTTTTAACTTGCATCTCTCTGATAATTAGTGATACTGAACATACTTTTGTATGTCTTTGGATCATCTGTATATCCTCCTTGGAGAAATGTCTGTTCAAGACCTTTGCCCACTTTTTAATTGGGTTGCTTGTCTTCTTAGAGTGTAGTCATATGAATTCTTTATACATTTGGGAAATCAAACCCTTGTCTGAGGTATCATTGACAAATATGATTTCCCATACAGTTGGTTCTCTCTTCATTTTAATACTGTTTCCTTTAGCTGTGCAGAAGCTTTTTTAAAATTTTTATCTGGCATCATTTAGAATGTTTTTTACTTTTAAGAAAATGGATATTAACAGTATTAACTGTATTATATATATACTGTATTATATATTTATATTCATTAACTGCATTATATATATACTGACAAAATTGTTGCACAAACTTATTATCAAACAATAGATTATGGAACTAAGCAGGTAAACCAAATTTACAATTTTTTTCATAGAAATCTGCTGACTATGATTAGTTCAGTTAGATTTTACTTTTGTTCTTTTCACTCTTTTGGTTTTGGAGAGATGCTTTAATTGGGATCAGAAGTCTTGAAAGAATTAGCAATTAGGGACTTCCTCTAAAATTATTCATAGATTAAAATTCTGAAAAAATATGTATTTTGTAGTACTTGCCTTCATTTTTTAAAAAACAAATTAGTCTATCTCTCTCTCTCTCTGTCTCTCTCTCAAAATGTGCTTCTATATTATATGCTATTAAATGATGCTGGACTAATTCTTAGATGGAATTCACTAGAGCAAAGAGACAGTAAGCCAGACAGGTTGGAAAATATCTGCTCATACATCATGCAGCTAGCCATTGAAACGAAAAATTCTCCTCATGGCAGACGAACAATCTGGAGGCTGTTCAATTTGTCATAATGGAAAAAGGTTTTTATAGCATACTGTATTGTTTTGTTCCAAACAAAAGCAAAAAATGGGTTAAGCATTTCACACAAGCCCAGAGTACCATATATGTTTTCAATATTTAAATAATTATATATTCATTTATTATAATTATTTTTCTCAATAATATTTTATATGGTGTATTTAATAAGATCATAATATGTATCAATGTTGCTAATTAACATTACTAGAAAAGGGAATAGTGGGAGAAGATATCAAGCATCATGTGGCAAATAGGGTGATATATTCGTTCTTTGTGACTTATCAAGTGCAAGCAAGTATTGCTGAAAATAATACACAGTTATGATATTGTGTAGTCCATCTCCCATCCTTATTCTATTCTGAAAGGAGAGTTGTTCTCCTGGGGCATCTGCTGAAAGCATGTGCAAAAGAAATGAGGTTAGTTTTATTAATTTACTTTCTTTACAACTGAATAGCCATAGCTTTATTCTTTCATTCCCCCGACACTGCTTTGTTCCTTTCTTTAGTAACAGTAAATGTGAAAAATCAGGATTTGTTTTATTCGGCTTCATTTCACTGGGAGCACTGTAGGGGCATGAGATTTGGAACTGTTCACCATGATGTATAGGGTATCTGGATTCACTTTACTGATGATGCGGTACCACTGAAACTGACTCACTTTGGGATGTCTGGCATTTTTAGAGCATTAAGTCTTGAACTCCTGGCTCCCTTTGAGTGGCACCAGCAATGGCTTAGAAAGAATTGCTGAGATCTGTAAGTGCTATTCCTTTTCCCAATGTTCTATTGTCAGGCCAAACAGAGCTTGTTGGCAAACATAGTTACAGCTAAGAAAAGTAGAGCATTTGGGATAAGCTTTCTATCATACATAAATGTATGTTTTCCTATGAAAACGCTAACTCACATGATAATACCAATCCCTGGGTGGAACTTTTCAACCTGGTACACAATTTCTTCAACATAGGTACTGAGAATAAGATGATTCAGAATTTGGTCAAGCTACGTATTAACATGTCACTTGTATAATATGAGAGACTAAAAATAAACAAGAAAATATGATACATATGTGTACATATATACATATATATATAAATTATTTAAAAGTGTGTTTGCAATTTTCTGAACATTTGGATAAATTTTAATGCTAGCTTTATACTATTGAAACAAAATTTTATTGAATATATGTTATGAGAGAATGTTAACTTTTTAAAAATATTTCTAGACCTTATTTTTCCCATTGTCATTTTTTGTGGTCCATGTGTACTCCTTATTTATGTTTTACCAAAGGTTTGTTGTGATTAATGTGAAACTCTCTTTCTCTCATCATTTTCTTGAATTATAATTTAGCTGAATGTAACATGCCCTTTTGAGGATTTATTATCTGTGACACTCAAAATATAACAGCCACTTCCTTTGGCTTTTCTATTTTCAGTTAAAGGGTATACTGAGATCAGTTTTTTATATGCAAATAATCTATCTTTAAATTATTGCTTTTTTAAAGATATTTTCTGCATATTTGATGCTTTATAGATTCACTGAAATATGCACAGGTGATACATTTTTATATGCCTTTCTAGTCATTCAGTGTGGTTTCCAAATATTTGCATTGAAAACAATCACAGAAAATATTAACTGACTATATTTTCAAATATTGCCATTTTTCTATTTTTTCTATTTTCTCCTCTTTGGACTTCTATTGACTTAAACACAGTGTAAGGCAAAAGTAAGTTTACAGTTGTGTATATGGAAAAATAATGCAATACATAATACAAAACAATACAAGAATCAACTTTATTTTGTGTACTTATAATTGTAAACCTACTTTTGCCCCACCCTCTCCATTAGATCTTCTCTTTCTGCCCTCCATGTCTGTTAAGCTTTCTCCTCTATATTTAAAAAACTAATCCATTTTATTACATTAAGACATTTCTTCAGATTATCATCGAGTTTACTAATTCTCTTTGTTTGTCTATTGATCTTATTTATCTAGGCAGTTTTGTGAATGAAAATGGTTATAATTTTTATTTCTAAAAATTCTGTTTTCTCCTCCATTAATTGCCATTGTTTGTTTCTTTTGATATAACTTATGTTTAGCCTATTGCTTATATATTTTTATTGTGAACTTGTAGTTGGCAAATTTTTCAAGTGGGAATTATTACAGAACTTTGCTTTATCTGCAGTTTATTGTTTTAAGTTAATCTGCATCACACAAAAGGCTTTTATATTGAAACTTTTTTCCAGAGAATGAGATTATCAATTTATTTGTTTTTAAGTATTTTGCTTTATAATTGGTCAGTGTCATAATATGGTTTAATGATTGAGCAACTTTTTTAATTACTATTTCTTATTATTTATACATTTATTTTGAAATATTTATTGAGCATCAATGATGTTCAATAGACTAAAGAACACATTTAGTATATATTATTAAGTATTTATTGAATTCCTAATATGAATAAGCCTGTCAACATTTTGGATCTGGGAGAATAGAAATGAACAATACAGTATGGTTTCAATTCTAATGAAGCTGGTGACTGAGACACTAAATGAATAATTGAATTTTTTGATTGTCATTGTTATCCTTAGTGTAAAATGGAAGTAAATACAAGAATGCCTTAGTAGAAAAACTTGATGTATGAGAGAAAGCAGTTTGATCTAGAAATATTTGCTTAATGAAAAGAAAATTAAGTTCAAATTCTGGCAGAAAACGAAGCATTCAAAACAGTAAAGCATTTCTTAAAACCCTTAGTTTAATACATTCTAAGAAAAGAAAAAGGGCCATTGTTGTTGGAATGCTAGGAATGAGTACCTACAGAATGAGTGAGGGAGAGTCTGTGGTTCAAGATGAGACACAGGAGGGAATATCTGTGTAATTGTGTTAGACTCCACTTTATCCTAAGATGCATGAGTCAAAATTGAAGTGCCTACATAAGGAACTAAGATAGTCACATATGAATTTAAAATATTCCTCTTGCTGTATGATGAAAAAGTACATGTACATATATATCATTACACTATATGAATGCATATATTTTTAAATGTAGTAAGCACAGAATTATATCTAACTAAGAGCTCTCTATGGACAGTGGATGAAATATGCAATTAATGTTTTCTGGCACTTCAAATGTCAAGAAAAAAATTTAAATATTCTTGTGAGAATTTGCAAAGAATTGTGCATTTCAGTGTGTGTGAGTGTGTGAATCTGTGTGTCCGAGAATGCATTCTGAGTGGGACAAGAACAAGTTAAGAAAGAGCTGAGTACACAAGTCAATGAATGTAACTTTAGCATGTTATGTTTCATGGATAACAAAGAATGGTTTAAAGTAAACTTGGACTGCAGTGTGCAAGAGTTAAATGAATCAGTTCCCATGATGGCACTGGTTGATAACTGGCTGGGTTGGAATATCATTCAAGTCTTATCTTTTCTCTACATTCCTGTTTAATACATGAAAATTAAATAAAACAAACTTTCATTGCATAAAAGTTCTCTTAATATTTATGTAACTAGGGCATATCATATACCCAAAGAACTACCTAGTCAACTGTATTGATAAGTAAATTGCATTAGCTATCTCTTAGTGTTGGGTTAAACAATATTATCATCTCTTCTTTTTTCCTGTTGTTTTAATGTCAACATTTATTATAACTACTATACTCTTTTTTGAGATATGGCAAATATTCAAATATTAAAAGTGATAAGAAAAGTCTTTTACAAGTATTTTCCACTTGTGTGTATTTAACACAGTTCTACTATACTATAGGAAAACTAAATTAAAAACATATTGAGATAAAATTATCCTTTGCAAATTTCTTAAAACTTGTTAATTCTAGCCTTTCGGAGCAATGAAAAAAATGAAAGATAGTAGAAGTGAGCCAAAATCAATGAGTTGTTATGTTTGAGCTAATTAATGTTCTTCTTGTAATGTACTTTAATATATGAAGTCAGTCCAGAAGGTATCCAGCCATGGAATATTAAATACAGAGACATTTATTGAAGAAGCTACAAGACAACAGGAAAGGTAGATAGGACAATGATACCTCATCCTCTTCAAAGTAGGCATTGTGGGACCTCACGTAGTTCTCCCAGTTGCCTATTATATCAGCTGCCCTGTCATATATTCCTGAATCTCATCAATGGTCTGAAATATCTTCCTTTTCAATGGTGATTTTAGTTTTGGGAAAAACAGAAGTTGCAGGTTGTTAAATTTGGGCTAGAGGGGAGCTGAATCACCTGGGTGAATTGACGTTTTGCCAAAAAACTGCATGAGATGTGATGCATGAGTAGGTGTATTGTCCTGATGAAGCTGCCAATTGCCAGTTGCCTGTAGTTGCTGCCTTCTGAATCATTTGAATGGTTTTCTTGGAGGACTGTTCAACATTAATGCAAAATTTGATGCAGATTTATTGTTCTACTTGCTCGCTCATTTTGAATGTGATGATCACACAGTACACATGCTCACTCAACAGTGACAACTGCCCCCACTGACTAGTACAGTGAAGTAGTCCTTGTTCACACATGTGCAGTCCAGCCCATTCTCTGTGGCTGCCGGGTTATGGCAATATCACACAAACCATTCCATGATATTAATAAGGGATGGACTTTTTCAAGACCTAATAAACATGATATGAATTATTTAAAAAATGACTTCTGATGATTGTCCTCTAATATAACTTATAATGATTCTTTTCTTATATCCCACTTGCATATGAGCACATAATAAGTTGATAAGCAAATTACTTTAGATGATTCTAACATGCACACTGAAAATCAAAATGTGAATGAAACAGGTTTTCTTTCTTCCATAGCAGGTGTAAGAATGTTCTTATTCTTAACCCTTTGTCATCTCAGTATGTGAATAAACATTCAAGATTTGAAGTTTGGCTGTCACCTGGGCCAATATAGAATTTCTTATCAAATTACCATTTCTACATCTACATATTTGTGTAAATATAAAATCAAGTACTAAGCAAGAGATACTATGAAAAGACAAACAGAATTTTTCAAATAATACTAATTAAATATTGTTAAAAATTGAACAGTTATAGTGTTAGAATTTGAAGTTGGTTTAGAAGTCATCAAATAAAATACTTCATAAAACAAGGTATACAGATTTAAATAATTCAAAGTACAGCATTCTTACAGAAATACAGTCTTCTTTTTCTTTTTTCTATTTTATAAGTTGTAATTTTCACCTGTTGAGACTGCTCATGTTTCTTAAATACAATATTTGAAGAGGCTTGTAAGTACAACAATGAAAACAATCATGGCTTCTAGAATTTATCTCCCTAACCTACATATATAAAAACTGCTATACATTGGATTATAAATACCAATTACCAGTAAATGAGTGATATATTAGATAAACTCTAAATTTTCCTCCTCCTCCTCTCCATTTTTGAAATGCAGCAATATCACAATTTTTTTGTTTAAAAACATTATATTGCTGATGAAAATATTGTTCCCTACTGAGACAGGCAAAGCATTTTAATTTTATTCCCACTTTTATATGTTTCTTTTTTAATCAAACAACTGGTTGTATTTTTCACTTATATAGGTTTCTTTGAATTTGTACTAAAATCTTTGTAGTCCTCTAATAGCTCTGTCTTATACTTACAATTTCCTGTATATTTAATCCTATTAAAAATTGCTCAGCTCATTTTCTTCATTGGACATACACCTTCTGCAGCTATGCTCTCTCCTACACTGTTGGAAATCTAAGATTTCCTCTCACTGTCATCATAGGAACCCCTTTCCACACCATGTCCCCATGCCCCATGCCACATATACATGTCGTATTGGTCTGTAGCCTCGAAAACAAGTCTCTGTTTATAATTTTCCTTTGTAATATCCTGGGAAAAGACACATGTCAGGTGAGGTTGTTGAGAAAGCTCACCTAAGAATACTTTTTCTCAAACCCTAATAGCTGATGGATAATTTATTTGGGTGTCAAATTATCAATTGACATTTATTTTACTTCATAACACTACGATGTTTCACCATTTAAGTCTGACTTCCAACATTGATGCTCAGAAACTTGCAACAATTTGTATTTCACATACTGTTTAAATCTGATCTAATTTTGGTTTGTTGCTTCTAATAATTTTCTTTTGGATCTTTTTTATTAACTGATCAAGCAATAATACTGTGTATTTAAATCATTCAGCCATCATAAATTTTATTTTGATATTTCTTTGAACAATCCCTTGTTACTCCTTTTCAGTCCTCTCCAAGTTCTACCTAGAACTTGTTTTATTTGGATATTGAGCTGCCTTGAGTGTTTCTCTAAGCCCCTTATACTTCTAGCTATTCCCTTTCTCTTTTTCTTTTTAATAACTTTCAGGAATGTTCTATACCATTAACTTCTGTATTTTTAGCTCTCTATCTCTGTTAATTTTATGCATCACATTTGTAATATTCAATTTTTTAAATATTTTGTTTTTTAATTTTTATCACATACATAACATTTTTTCTTATTCATGAATTTGATGGGGGGAATCAGCTTAGTTTTCCTGGTTTATTTAATGTCATTTTTTATTTCTTTTTCTACTTTCCAACTGTATTTATCATAGCACAGGATTGCAGGCATCTCATAATTGTATTAAAATGGAGTTTGTGCTTTTTGTTCTTTTAGATTTGTGTGGAAAGTGGTGTGTGTGTGTGTGTGTGTGTGTGTGAATCTGTGTCTGTGAATGAATTTTGAAGGAATATGTAGCTGTCTTAAAATTAGACAACTCAGGGGTAAATTTCCAGGGTTTTCCATCCTGCGGCCTGACACATGTGTCCCAGGATGGCAGTGAATGTGGCCCAACACAAAAACGATAACAATTACTTAAAACATTATGAGATTTTTTGTGTGTGATTAAGTGTTGCAATGCATTTAATGTGTGGCCCAAGACAATTCTTCTGCCAGGGTGGGCCAGAGATGCCAAAAGTTTGGACAACTCTGCTAGACCCAAGCCAATCACAGAGGTAGATATACATCTCCTATGGTGAAAGGGGTAAAAGACAGCAGAAGATGTCAGTTTTCTCTTAACCAGGTTCCTGTTTCAAAACCTAAGGCAAAATTCCCCACTGGAAGCTGTGCATGCATGAGTGTGGGGAGGGATGTGTGGCTTTTGTGTTTCCCCTCAGTATTCCACTCCCATACATATGTGTACTATGGAGAGGCAAGAGGTACAAACTTAAGAATGCTTCAGCATGTCAGTAAAACTAGAGGGAGGTGAGTGGCATGCTTTCTCCTATGTGGCAAAAAGATTTTAGATATTTGAATCTGTGAATAGTTTATTAAGAGTCTACTAAAGAAACAGAAGATATCTTTTCCTCAAAGAATATGAAATATATATATTATTTATTTATCTTTTACAGGGGAAGGGAAGGAGAGAAGGACAGAAACATCAATGTGTGGTTGCCTCTCGTGAGTCCCCTGCTGGGAACTGGCCTGCAGCCCAGGCATGTGCCCTGACTGGGAATTGTGTGGTTCGCAGGCCTGCGCTCAATCCACTGAGCTACACCAGCCAGGAGAACATGAAATATATTTAAGAACTTACAATGCAGAGGAGCATGCTATTTTTATGGTAACATGTTTTGGTATTTAGTATCTTCTATAAATAATAATATATTTCTATATCTAATAATAGAAATATTTATATTATCACCAGCTTACGCTTATATTATCATGCCAACTGTGGGAAGTCTTGATTCATAATTAGTCTTTAATATGTGTTTCAAAATAAATTTTATAAATTTCCTACATAATTTCTATAATTTTAATGCCATCCATTTTAATTTTGTCTGCTTATTTTTTTCAATTCCCCATTGCCTACATTTTTGGAGTCGATTTGTCTAAACTATTATTGAAAGCATTTATCACACATTCAACTTGTACTCAGATTATTTTAGTTCTTTTTCTTTATGAATATATCAATTGATTGCTGTGTTGTCTCAAAATATATGACATTAATTGAATCACAAATCATAGGAATCTCATCTTCTGAACATGATAAACTTGTAAAATGTGTACAAATATAAAATATTCAAAGTTGAACACATGTGAAAAATAAAATTTAGCTCCCATAGAGCCCAGGCATATGATAAAAATCCTTAATTAAAGTACATTAATTTAGTATTTAATCCTCTGTATTATATAATGTAAAGGTAATTATTAAATCATTATTATATAATGAGTTTAAATAAGAATATTAGTATTCTACTGTAAGTTCTTAACTTCATTTTTTTAAATATATTTTATTGATTATGCTATTACAGTTGTCCCATTCCCCCCATCATTCCCCTCCACCCTGCACACCCTCTCCCACCCACATTTCCCACTTTAGTTCATGTCCATGTGTCTTAAGTTCTTTAGCTTTTACATTTCCCATATTATTCTTGCCACCCACATCTATTTTCTACCTACCACCTATGCTACTCATTCTCTGTACCTTTTCCTTCTCTCTTCTCTTCCCACTCCCCTGTTGCTAACCCTCCATGTGATCTCCATTTCTGTGGCTCCACTCCTGATCTAGCTGTCCACTTTGCTTTTGTTTCAGCTGTGGTTGTTAATAATTGTGAGTTTGAAGTCATTTTACTATACATGTTTTTTTATCATCTTTTTCTTAGATAAGTCCCTTTAACATTTCATATAATAAGGGCTTAGTGGTAATGAACTCCTTGAATATGACCTTATCTGAGAAGCACTTTATCTGCCCTACCATTCTAAATGAAAGCTTTGCTAGAAAGAGCAATCTTGGATGTAGGTCCTTGTCTTTCATGACTTGGAATACTTCTTTTCAGCCCCTTCTTGCCTGTAAGGTCTCTTTTGAGAAATCAGCTGACAGTCTGATGGGAACTCCTTTGTAGGTGACTGTCCCCTTATCTCTTGCTGTTTCTAGAATTCTCTCCTTCATTTTAATCTTGGGTAATATAATTAATGATGTGCCTTGGTGTGTTCCTCTTTGGGTCAACCTTCTCTGGGACTCTCTGAGCCTCTTGGACTTCCTGGAAGTCTATTGCCTTTGCCATATTGGGAAAGTTCTCCTTTATTATTTGTTTTGATAAGTTTTCCACTTGTTTCTCTTCCTCTTCCACTTCTGGTACCTCTATAATTCGGATGTTGGAAGGTTTAAAGATGTCCTGGAGGTTCCTAAGCCTCTCCTCATTTTTTAAAAATTTTTGTTTCTTCATTCTTTTCTGTTTGATTGTTTCTTTCTTCCTTCTGGTCTGCTCCATTGATTTGAGTCCCAGTTTTCTTCCCATCACTATTGGTTCCCTGTGCATTTTCCTTCATTTCACTTAGTGTAGACTTCCTTTTTTCATCTAATTTGTGATCAGAATCAACCAGTTCTGTGAGCATCCTGATCACCAGTGCTTTGAACTGCACATCTGATAGGTTAGCTATCTCTTGTTCACTTGGTTGTATTATTTCTGGAGTTTTCATTTGTTCTTCTGTTTGGCCATTTTTTTGGGGGGGGGTCAGGTCACACCTGGTACATATGAGGGGCGGGGCCTTAGGTGTACATCAGGGCGGGGCAGCCCAGTTTCTGGGTTGTGATGCTGTATGTGGGGGTGGGGTCTGAGAGGGAACAATGGTGCTTACTCTACTCTCTGTCGGACCTCAGTCATTTGGCCACTTCCCCCAAGCAAACTGTGCCTTTCTCTGCTGATTCCTGGTTGGGTGGGCTTATGTATGTTCTAAGACCCTGTGGGTCTCTCCAATAAACTCTCCTGTGAGGCTGGGAGTCTCTCCCTGCATGTCAACCCCCACAGGTGTTTTCAGTTGGTGTTTTGAGGCTTTATTTCCCCACGCTGGGATACTGGGTTGTGAAGTCTGTCTCATTCCCTAGTTATCAGCACACAAATGTGTTATTGCTGCCAGATCAGTCAGCCACCTTGTGCGGAGTGCTTCACTTTACAATTGCCACCTTGCTGGGTCTGCCCATTGTCACCCCCTGCCCAGCGTCTTCCAGCTGCTGCCTGCACACCCGGGGATCCACCCATTGCTGTCCTGTGTGCCTGGGGTGTCACTGCTTCTTGTCCCAGGACCCCTCTCTGTTTGGCCGCCTGACTTCACCCTGCCTACCTGTCTGGATGAGTGTGTCCATTTTAGCTCCTTGGCTGTCCATATGACTTCCATGCAGTTCAATTTCCTGTCAGTTCTGGTTGTTACTTTGTTTCTAAATTGTTGTTTTCCTTATTTTGGTTGTGGGAGGAGGCACAGTGTGTCTACCTACCCCTCCAACTTGGTCGGAAGTCTCTTAACTTCAATTTTATTCATTAATATTATTTGAACTTACTTTCAGTGGACAAAGAATGTGTTCTTTAATTTGGAGAGAAATTCATTTGCTTATGTGGAATTAAAAGACTACATGAAGAATTTTGCAGATGTTATAACTAGTGTCTACACAAGTAAACTAAACTGACTCTCAGAAATAAAAATTATATCTAAATAAAAAAATTAAAACCCTAATTTCTAGTGCTTTCATGGTGTACATACCTCACCATAACTAAAAAACCTGAATATTTAATAATCCACTTTTAGTAACCAATAGAATCAATATACCACTGGCTTAATGTTGAGCACAGAAATTTAACACAATTGTTGATGGTGTCTTAAAAACACAACCAATATATTTTTTCTGGAAATGTATAAGGATCTACACATTTGTCTCTAATTAACAATATTAAGATTTTGGAGGAGGTAGGCTGAGGAGATATAATTAGTATTCCTCACTACATATAGTTGTTCTTTATTTATTAAAATAAACAAAGTTTTCAAAAATAGCTGACACTTTAAAAATTCTTAAAGTCTTACTTTTTTACCTTTCATATGTGTGCAGTGTCCACCAGTTTAAATAAGATGAATGCATAATTAAGGCTATCTTTTGTCCACTTTCTACATCCCTAATAATAATTAACTTTGTCTCAATTGTATTTTTACAATTATCAGAATTTCTTCCTATTTTTGCTTATTTTTACAAAAGGACATCAAAACAATGAAAGCTAAATATAATAAGTACATATATCTAGATACAAATTTAATAACTATAAATTAGGGTAAATATAAAGAAGTAATATAAATTCTAATACTTATTTTGAAATGTATAAATAAACTCAAATAATAAGTATATAATTATGTGTGAGATATTATCTGTCATGAGTGGCCAATATTGCTTTGCCTTTTTAAGTTTTATATGTTATACTTTTACTATGTATATTATTCTGTTATATCATTTTTAAAATACAGTGTTTGGGGAGAGAGTTATTCAGGTGGTTACATATATTTCTAGTGTACTCTTTATATATATAAATAAAGTTATTTTACATATCCATTATTTATGTAATGAACATATAGATGTGGTTGTTTCCAATATTTTGTTCTCATGAGCAAGTCTATAATTACTGTACCTAGACAATTTTTTAAAGGGAGTGACATTGAATTAGTGGAATAATTAGGATTTAGGGATTCACATCTTTTACTTTCTAAGCTTTTGCCACATTTTTCTCCAAATGACAAGTATTCATTTATACTCCACCACCAGTGTATAAGAATGTCTTCTGATCCACATCCTTGCTAATATTTAGAATTGTTAGACTTTATTTTCTTAATTTCATAGATGTAAAATGGATTCTTACTGTTTATTTTACTCCACCTTCCAAGATGTATATTCTATGATAGCCAGGGTTGCTTTTAACAATTATTTTCTTTTTTTTTCTTTCCAAGCACATGGCAAATCTAATTTTCCTGGTTTGTTTGTGGTTACTAGGTTTCTAGTACTGATAAGTAAGCAGTTACACAAAAATGAACATATGTCAATTCTGCTCTAGCTCATTTGTTTGAGAATGCAAGCAGCCTCATTTCTCTCTGGTACAGTAATCTTCAATGTTGATGGTGATTGTTCCATCAACTTAAGACTCTGTGTGACTGTTATCAGTGGACCTCTCTTAAAAAGGATATGATTTAAAAATAAGTGTTTGTTGTTTTAAGTCATTGAGATTTTGCAATTTTTTTGTTACCATAAGAAAATTCAGCTCTTTATTTGAGAATACAAAGATGTTAATCAAAATGTCTTCAATTTATAGTTTATAAAAATTTTTGTCTCTGTCTGGTGGAGCTCAGTGGATTTAGCACAGGCCTGTGAAGCAAAGGGTCGCTGGTTAAATTCCCAGTCATGGCACATACTTGGGTTGCAGGCCAGGTCCCCAGTAGAGGACATATGAAAGGCAACCACACATTGATATTTCTCTCCCTCTCTTTCTCCTTCCCTTCCCCTCTCTCTAAAAATAAATAAAAATATATATTTAAAATCTTTGATATACATTATTTAATGCCTCCTACTAATAACTCAGTAAATCAGATATTATTTCAATTTTACATTTATGAGTGTTAAGGTATAATGAGCAGAAGTCATTTCAAATTAAAAGTATTTTGCCACTACTCTTAAAAAACAAATCTTTGGCATTCACATTCTATTCTCTTTTGTTTTAAAATACTATGCTTTCTCCCCAAAATTCCCAGATATCTTAACATCAAAAAGCCTTGTAAAAGGCTTTTAAAATAGATATGATTTTCTTTTTTTCCTTTTTAAAATTTAGATAAAATAAGATGCCCTTTAACTATGAGTAACTTTTTAATTTCTCTAGTATAAGTGCAGTTTTTCAAGTTTCATTCTACCCATAATATTGTTAGATTTAGGAGTATCTAAAATGCTAATAAAAGAAGAATTCTCTTTGTGACAAGGGTATCAAGGAGGTTTTGTCGATATACTCAATTAGAGTATCTCCCTAAGTATGTCAATCAGTACAACAAATTCACACACTGCATTTTTATTATGAGAAATGCTGTAAAAGTTAAAGCAACAGCTATTTTTTTCTCTCAGACTTTGCCTGCGACACCAAGTTATAAAAATAATTATAAATTAGGTAAACTTGATGTGTTACTCAAGTTGCTGAGAGGATAAATATAGCGGACCATAATGTCATTTTCACAGTTACATTTCACACTATAACCATATACTGAGGAAAAAAACACCACTTCTAATTGCATAGCAGCCTCGAAGGGTTCCTGGTTTTGTTAATATTTTTCAAGATGTGTAATAACTGAAAGACTTAGTAATTAAGGATAAAATCATTTTTTAACATTATGAGAGTGTGAAAATAAAAATTATCAGTTGCTTGATAGTTGAGTTTTATAATTATGTTTAGTGAGAAAATTATATTGTACCAACCAATATTTATTTGTCTTCCATCCATGCATTAGCTCATTGAAAATAATAACAAAAAACATGTAAGGCCAACCTTTTTATTTCTGTTCTTCCCATGAGTGAATGGGTAACTGTTTGACCACTTGCAAATTTTCACCATTGAAACTGTTGTAATAGGAGTTTATTTTCTAACTTAACTCATGATTTATTTCCATCCTTCTGAACAATAAATGCTGTATCCTATCCCTTTGAGTCTGGAAAACTAGACTAACCTCATCCTCCTTTTGATCAGAAAAAGGAAATTCATTACATTTGATATAAATTATATTATTTTAGCAACAATTACTATGCATGTTTTAAAACTTACTGATTTGAGAGGTGGCGAGAGAAAGAGAGAGAAAGAAAGAGAGAGGGAGATTGCTCTGTCATTCCACTTATTTATGTATTAATTGGTTGTTTTGTATATGTGCCCTGACTGGGGATTACCCCCAACTTGGTGTACTGAGATGACTCTATAACCAATTTAGCTACCTGGCCAGGGCATCAATTATAATGCAGTACATACTAATGTTAGGGTACTTTAAGGTTCACAGAAAAATTGAGGGCAAAATAGAAATATTTTCCATGTAAGCACTGCTGCCACATTATCCACATCTCTCAGATTGATACATTTTTAACACTTGATGAAACTTGATTCATACATCATTATCCCCCAATGTCCATAGTTTCACTGTGGTTCACTCTTGGTGATGAACATTTTATGGATTTGAGCAAATGTAAAATGAATGACATTCATCAATTATTGTATATAGTAGCATACAGAGAAGTTTTACTCTCCTAAATATCTTCCATTTTCATCTATTCATTCCTGTACTGTTCAATCCTTGGCAATCACTGATATTTTTAGTCTCCACAGTTTGACTTTCTAGAATGTCTTGTATTTGGAGTTATACAGCATGTGGTCTTTCCTGGTTGGCTTCCTTCAATCATATGCATAAATTTTCCTCATGTTCTTTCATGGCTTGGTAAATCAATTTCTTTTATTTTTTGACTCATTCTTGGTTTTATCTTTATTTTTAATATATTTTACTGATTATGCTATTACAGTTATCCTAATTTTCCCCTCTTCCATCCCATACCCTGCATTCCCACAAGAAGTCCCCCCTCCTTTAGTTCATGTCTGTGGATCATGCACGTAATTTATTTGGTTTCTCATTTTCCTACAATGTTCTTAGCATCCCCCTGTCTATTCTCTACCTACTGATTTGCATTTCCTAATCCCTACACCTTCCCCCCCCCCCCCCCCGTTCTCCCCTTTCCCCTCCTAACTGATAAACCTTCAAATAATCTCCATATCTATGAGTCTGTTTTTGTCCTGCTTGCTTGCTTAGGTTTTTTTTTTTAGATTCAATTTTTGATAGTTGTGAATGCATTGCCATTTTAATGTTCATACTTTTGATCTTCTTTTCTTAAATAATTCTCTTTAATATTTCATACAATAGTCACTTGGTGATGATGAACTCCTTTAGTTTTTTCTGACCTTTATTTCTAAATGATAGCTTTGCTGGATAGAGTAATCTAGGTTGTAGGTCATTACTTTTCTTCACCTTGAATACTTCTTACCAGTCCCTTTTAGCCTGTAAGGTTTCTTTTGAGAAGTCAGCTGCTAGTCTTATGGGAACTCCTTGGTAGGTAACTCTCTGCTTTTCTCTTGCTGCTTGTCACGTTCCCTCTTTATCTTTAACCTTTGGCATTTCAATTATAATGTGTCCTGGTGTGGTCCTCTTCATGTCCATCTTGTTTGGGACTCTCTGTGCACCCTAGAATTATAGAACAATTTCCTTCACCAAATTAGGGAAGTTTTCTTTCACTATTTAAAACAAAACTTTTCAATTTCTCACTCTTCCTCTTGTTCTGATAACCCCATGATCTGAATGTTGGTACGTTGTAATTTGTCACACAGGCCCCTTAGTCTGTCCTCATAATTTTGGGATTCTTTCTTGTTGCTATTCTAGCTGGATATTTTTTTCTTCCTTATATTCCAAATTATTGACTTGATCCTCAGATCCAGACACTCCACTGTTGACCACCCACAAATTTTTATTTATTTCACTCAGTGTAAGCTGCATTTCTGTCTAGATCTCTTTTTATGCTCTTGAAGTAGTCAGTGAGTTCCTTGAGCATCCTAATAACTAGTGTTTTAAATAATGCATTTGATAGATTGCTTATCTCCATTTTGTTTAGCTCTTTTTCTGGAGTTTTGTACTGTTCTTTCATTTGGGCCATATTTTTTTGTCTCCTCATTTTTTGCAGCTCCCCCTGCCCCTGTGTTTGTTTCTACATATTAGGTATAACTGCTTTGACTCCCTGTCTTAGTAGCATGGCCTATTAGAGAAAAGTGCACTGATAAGTTGGAAGGGGCAGAGCCTGAGTTAATTGCCAGGGCTGGGCAACCAGTGTGTAAGAGGTTGATGGAGTCTCCAATATGGTGCTGCTGTTCTTTAGCACTGTGTGCAGAAGGGCTCAGAAAGGGGTCAATGCTACCGACTGGCCTCTGGAGTTTGCCTGAGAGGAAGCTATCCTCCAGTACTTGCACCGATGCCAGACACTTCAGTTTCTTTCCCATGTGCCATTGGTGCCCTTCCAGCTTCCCTGGTACTGAAGACTAGGGGAAGCTAGTCTATGTACTTTCTAAGTCTGTTGCAAGTCCTTTAATAAGAGACCCCTGAGAATTCTGCAGTTTCTTCCATCACCCTCACTGGTTTTTATAGCCAGCAGTTATAGGGACTTATATTTCTGGCACTGGAACCCTGGGTTGGGTGGTCTGGTGTGGGGATGGGATCCCTTGCTTCTGAGATATCCCTCCTGCTTTTTATCCATCACACATGGGTGTGGGACCTCCTGTTTTGCATCTCCAGGTCTCTGCCTCTCCTCCCCTTCTGGATGAATGTGACTTATTTAATTCTTTAGTTGTTATACTTCCATCCAGCTCAATTTTTTGATGATTCTGGTGATATTTGTTTTGTAGGCTAGTTGTAATTTTTGCTGTGGTTGTGTGAGGAGGTGAGCTGTGTTTACCTATGCCTCCATCTTGACTGAAAGAAGATACGTTTTTAAAAAGATTTTATTTATTTATTTTAGAGAGAGAGGAAGGGAAGGAGAAAGAGGGAGAGAAACACCAATGTATGGTCATCTCTTATATACCCCCTGCTGGGGAATGGCCCACAACCTGGGCATGTGCCCCAACCAGGCACCAAACCGATGACCCTTTGGTTCCCAGTCCATGTTCAATCCACTCAGCTACACCAGCCATGGCACAGATCAGTTATTTTTGGTGCTAAATAATAGTCCACTGCCTGTGTGTACCACAGTTTATGTATTCCTTCACCTACTGAAGGACATCTTGCTTGCTTCCAAGTTTTGGCAGTTATAAGTAGAATTGCTATAAACATTCATGTGTGGACTTTTGTGTGAATGTAAAATTTTATAACCTTCAGGTAAATACCAGGGAGTACAATTACTGGATCTTATGATAAGTGTATGTTTAGCTTACCATTCTGCATTCCTACCAGCAAGTAATGAGTTTCTGCTTCCCCAAATTCTTGCCAGCTTTTGGTGGTCAATGCCCCAGTTTTTGGCCATTTTAATAGTTGTAGAGTGGTATCACATTTTGTTTTAATTTGCATTGTCCTGATGACATGTGATGTATAACATTTTTTCACAAGTATATTTATCATCTGTATATATCTTTTCAAGGTGTCTATTAAGATCTTTAGCTCATTTTTATTAAGAATTTGTGTTTCCTATGGCTGTGTTTAGGAGTTATTTGCATATTTTGGATAACAGGTTTTTTTAATGAAATCTTTTTTGCAAATATCCTTTTTCCAGTTTGGAACTTATCCTTTCATTCTCTTGACATTATCTTTCACACAGGAAAAAATTAATTTTAGTGATTCAGTGTATTAATTATTTATTTTATGAATCTTGTCTTTGATATCGAAAGTAATCACCATACCCAAACTATTATATGTTTTCTGCTCTGAAATCTTCTAAAAATATTATAGTTTTGTTATTTTCTTTATATCCTTTGCTCTCGGGAACATATCAATAAAAACGTTGCTGCATGAAATATTTGAGATTTTCTTGCCAGTGTTCTCCTCTAGGATTTTAATGGTGCCACGACTTATATTTAAGTCTTTTATCCACCTTCAATTTATTTTGGTGTATGGCGTAAGTTGGTGCTCAAGTTTCATTTTTTTTGCACATAGCTGTCCAGTTCTCCCAACACCATTTGTTGAAGAGGCTATTATTAGTCTATTTTATGTTACTGCCCCCTTTGTCAAATATTAATTGGCCAAGAGCTAGAAGCAACCTAGGTGCCCATCAGTAAATGAATGGATCAAAAAATTATGGTACATATACACAATGGAATTCTATGCAGCAGAGAGAAAGAAGGAGCTCCTACCCTTTGCAACAGCATGGATGGAACTGGAAAGTATTATGCTGAGTGAAGTAAGCCAGGCGGTGAACAACAAATACCATATGATCTCACCTTTAACAGGAAGCTGAACAACAAAACAAATAAGCAAGCAAAATAAAAACAAAGACACTGAAATAGAGAACAGGGGGAAAGTGACCAGAGGGGAGAGGGGAGGGAATTTCAGGGGGAAAAGGGAAAGTATTTTCAGGAAGTAGTATAAAGGACACATGGACAACAACTAAGGGGGGTGGATATGGGAGGCAGGTGGGGAGCACTGAAAGGGTGGGCTGGGATGGGAGTAAAAGACAGAAAACTGTACTTGAACAATAATTGAATAAATTTAAAAAATATATAGTTTTGTGTTTTATATTTAGATCTGTTATCTATTTTTAGTCTATTTTTATGCGGAATCAGTCCTTTAACTTTGTTCTTTTTCTTCAATATTGTGTTGCTTATTCTGGGTTTTTTTTGCATGCTGCTTCTCTTCTAATTATTCTTTTTTTGAAGTTAGTGAGATAGCCTAAAATCAGTTTTTTGCCACATTATTCACAGGAATGTAGCAGATTATGTAAAGTAGCTGGAATTTTCTTATGATGCTCCATTTACATAAAATTCCAAAAATTTGAGGTGCAAAGGGGAAACAAACACTTGTGTTATTCTGTATAGCATATTGTGTGTTGCAAAACAAGCTCTATATTCAAGAAAAATATAAGGTCAAGAAGAATAATTTTAATATTGCAAAGTAATTTTGCATAACCAAATTTAGAAAACACATGGACATTCATCTGAATGAACAACTTTATTAGAAAATAGTTAATTGAAAAGAAGGCATAACACTTTTAACACATCCTGTAAAATGACTAGAACAGTTTTAATGCCACTGTGTGCCTATGCTCACTTCCTCTGAAATGTTAGTAATAATTATTATGTCAATACCTATATTTAATACCAGAATTGAATGTTATCTGTCCTGAAATATGCAAGATTTCAATTAATATTATTTGTAACACTTAGTTAGGATATTGAGAAAAACATTTGTGACAATGTGTAAGACATTACACTAGGAAACTCTGCTTACATCATCAACACACTGAATTGCCAGCTGGGCCTGCCCATGAAGTCACATTTGTCACTGTTGACTGAAGCATGTTTGATTGGGTGAGTTGATTATTAAGTTGACAAATCATTTTATTCAAAATGTTTGATAATTTTATATAGGCCTACAATTTATTCAGCTAGTTCTCAACTGTGCAAAATTAGCAAATCAGATCATAGATAAACTGTGTCAGTCTAAAGTGGAATAAAAATGTTAGTAACTGTATAGTACTGGCTTGGTACTTTTTACTGTAACATTTTTAGTTATAAAGAACTTTTATGACTAGGCAGTATTTACTTTTTCATTTACAAGTAAATCTTACAAACAATGGCCTTTTAAAATAATAAGTAGCCCTGGCTGGTGTAGCTCAGTGGATTGAGTGCAGGATTATGCTGAGGGACAAGGCAGGCGTTATAAGGGTTCTGGCTAAACTCTTGCTACAGGAATGAAGATATCTTGTGATATTCTTGTCTCTCTACCAGCTGGCACAGTTTGGTTGAGTCATCTCTCTGCCAAATTGCCAAAAAGAAGCTAGCAATGAAGTTCTAGAGCCATCCACATTTGTCTCTTAACAAGTAATAACCCAAGATCAGATACATGAGTTGGTAGTGTTGGAGGTAACTACTAAAATACTCTTGCTGTCATTATAGCAAAAAATACTGGTGATTTTTGCCCTGTTATGTTAATTTTATCACAGAGCAAAATATTACATGCAATGTGCGCCCATATCTATAGGGGTTTATTTAACAGAACTATAAACTAAAAAACCCAGACCTAAGCTAACAGTTTATTATTCTTGTATCATGTGTTAGCTATTGGATTATTTTCTATATTTACAACTGTGAACCTACTTTTGTCACACCATGTAAAATATTCAATCATAATCTGCAGTAATCTTCAAGCTGAGCAAACAAAATGTCAATTTCACAGAGTTGCCCTGTATTCTCCACAGTTATAGAACTATTTTTAAGTTTCAAATTAATTTTTCCTTACTTATTTTTCACTGCTACTTTGGAGATCCTGTATGTCCTGAATTAAATGTCAATTTTTCTGTGAAGAGCTCCCTGATTCCCCACACAACAGATTGAATTCCTTCTTTAACTCCATGGCATGACAGGGTAGAATATGGTACCTGAAGTTAGCTACACTGAAGTGTATTTAAATTAGGCTCTATTTTTGATATTTTGATTGAAAGGATCTGTTTCTTTCTTCTATTTTTCCCTGTTATTAATGTTTTGTTTATTCCCTTTTTGAGAGGCAAATAACATAGGGTTTTTTATGATTACTGTTCACTTAACACTACAATTTCACAACGTATGATAAAGATGTATTAAAATATAATCACAAATGTAGTAATAAAGTAAATATGTTCATAATATTTTGGGTAGTTGTTATTATTTCTATTGCATTTTTCTAGTATGATTACTCTTTCACTTCCCAAATGTTACACATCCTTGTATAGATATTATATTTCTTTCTCTTTAATATATTGGGGTGGGCAAAAAGTCTGTTGCTTTATTTTCCCTTAGGATGGCTCCAGTAGTGTTTAGTTGTTTTTAACTTCATTTGAAGTAATTTCATTAGTACTATTGGACAGCTGTCATATCAACGTCCATTTAAAATAATCAAAATTGGTGAATTTTTGTCCATCTGTTTTAATATTGAAGACTAAAAAATTGCAGTATTTTGACATATTATGCTTTCAAGAAAGGCAAAAATACAACAGAAATGCCAAAAAAAAGAGATTTGTTCAGTTTATGGAGAAAGTGCTGTGATTGATCAAATGAGTCAAAAGTAGTGTGCAAAGTTTCTTTATACTATTGATATTTTGGCCAAATAAATATTTTGCTGAGGGGTTGTCCTATGCATTGTATACAGGCATCACCCCTGGCCCACACACTAGAAGCCAACAGTGGGGGATAGCTGACAAATCCAAAATATTCAAATCAATCAAGTTATTGGTGAAAATAAAAAATGTGTCTTTCATTTTACAGAAAAAATCATAACAGCTTTATTGGCCAACCCAGTATGTTTTGGTAAAGTGATATAGGAATTTTTATTAATTTTTATGTAACATTTGAAACATTAGTGGCTTTAAAATGATAATTTGAAATTTTAATTTTTAATGATTTGAAGTCATTTGCCAATTACATATATGTTCAAATATATATTTAAATTTTAAGACCATATATTTGAATATCCCAAAATGAAAGAGATTATGACATTGTTTACTGTTACATATGGAATGTGAACTAGTTTATTATAATATGTAGTGTAGAGAGTAAAAAGAAAATAGTTAGCCCTTTGAGAACTTCAGTTCAATTACTTTTCAATTAACCAAATTAAAATTCAGAGTTTAAGTAGCTTCTCAGAATCATGCATATGTTTAGTGTATCTATTTACAGTATTTCCTATCCGAATGTGACAAATGAGACAAAAAGGTGAAATTATTATTTCATTTATTAAAATACATTTTTAATATATTGTGAAATTTGATAACTAAATATGTAATTGAAAATTTCTTAAACTATTTATCAAGATAAGTACAAGTTTATTTGGCTATCACTTCTTTCTTTTAAATTTTATTTAGTTATTTTTCAAGTACAGTTTTTTGTCTATTTCTCCTATCCCAGCCCCCCCGCCCCTTGCTCCCCACCTCCCTCCCATTTCCACCCCCCTTAGTTCTCGTCCCTGTGTCCTTCCTATTTGTTCCTCCAAATCCCTCCCCTTTTTCCCCTTAAATTCCCTTCCCTCTCCCCTCTGGTTACTATCCCCTTGTTCTCTATTTCAGTGTCTTTATTTTTATTCTGCTTGCTTGTTTGTTTTATTGTTTAGCTTCCTGTTAAAGGTGAGATCATATGGTATTTGTCTTTCAACACATGGCCTATTTCACTCAGCATAATGCTTTCCAGTTCCATCCATGTTGTTGCAAAGGGTAGTAGCTCCTTCTTTCTCTCTGCTGCATAGAATTCCATTGTGTATATGTACCACAATTTTTTGATCCATTCATTTACTGATGGGCACCTAGGTTGCTTCCGACTCTTGGCTATTGTAAATTGTGCTGCTGTGAACATTGTGGTGAATAGGTTCTTTGAAATTAATGTTTTAGGATTCTTAGGATATAATCCTAGCAGTGGAATTGCTGGGTCAAAAGGCAGGTCGATTTCTATTTTTCTGAGAAAATTCCATACTGTTTTCCATAATGGTTGTATAAGTCTGCAATCCCACCAACAGTGAACTAAGGACCCCTTTTCCCCACACCCTCTCCAACATTTGTTGTTTGTTGCTTTGTTTATGATAGTATTTGGCTATCATTTCAGTTAATCATTATAATAATAAATAATTGTATCACACTAAAATTATTAAAGCTAAATTAATTTATATATAAATATTTTGTTTATAAAATATAAAATAACAAATTTCAGATGTATATGCTGTAGTGTATAATTTTATTTTCATTACACAATTTTCCATGTAAAGCAATATCTTCCAATTTTTATTTTATGTGTGTGTGTTTATAATATATAATTTTCTCAGCGTAAAGTTTTATATAATCAATAGTCCTTTTTTTCCAATTTGCGAAGTGACTACACAGAAATGGTAACATTTTTAAAAGGGTTTTCCATATTGTATTAACTTAGAAAGTAAGTGTAAAGTCACTTTGATACACTGACATCACAGGAAGATATTATTTTTGAATGAGTTTAATTAAAATTGGTATCTATTTTATTAAATATAATAATGCCAGTTAATTAAAATAATGTCCCAAATGTGACTAATTTTTGTAGTCATATAATACATAGCTCTCATCAACATAAATGTCTGTTGTAGACAGAATCATTCACTCATAAATAATTTGTGATTATTTGCAAATGGTACAATATGGCAGGAGCTAATCTAGGTGCTAAAGAAGCATTCTTAAAAAAATGTACTACTGGCCCTGGCTGGTGTAGCTTAGTGGATTGAGCATGGGCTTGCGAACCAGAGTATCGTGGTTCAATTCCCAGTCAGGGCACATGCCTGGGTTGTAGGCCTGTTCCCAGCAGGGGACTCACGAGAGGCAACCATACATTGGTATTTCTCTCCTTCTCTCCTTCCCTTCCTCTCTAAAAATAAATAAGTAAAACCTT
The DNA here is from genome assembly GCF_021234435.1 of Artibeus jamaicensis. Lineage (NCBI taxonomy): Eukaryota > Metazoa > Chordata > Mammalia > Chiroptera > Phyllostomidae > Artibeus > Artibeus jamaicensis. Next base: position 11,411,020 of record NW_026521823.1, on the reverse strand, counting down.
TTTAAAAATTTTTAAAAAATGTACTACTAATTCTAGGTTTCAAGCACCTGGTACTTTTGTGGGAAAAGATCTCTCACAGTTTTGTGTGTGTGTGTATGTTTTAATAATGTAAATCAGAATCTAAATTTTAATACTGGTTGGAGTTAACCCATGTTTATGTGTATCACCAGTTAGTTCTGCAGGACACTGATAAATAAAATACATCATAAAGGTAAAGGTGCCAAAGTAAGTGGATATCCAGGATAAATTTATGTTTAATACAAAAGAGTTATAAAAAAAGATCCTTCCAATATTTTTAAGGGGATTCATGCCAACTATGTCAGAAATGGCAGAATAGTCCATTCTATAAAAAACAAAATGACTATTTATCATTTAGGTTAATGATAGTATTTATATCATTGTAGAGGACATTACCAAGACTCTCTATTTTTAGGCACAAGGCTTACCATTCACTTATCCAACAATTTTCAACGTTTTTGCATTTGATGAAACACATAAACTAATTACTAAAATGTTGCAGAACACCAGAAATTATAGTTTTACCGATTTGACCAAAAAAAGAAAAACAAAACCGAAATGGTACAATTTTCACAAATTCACATGGGATGACTATTGTTGTCATCTTTTAAAATTTGACAGTCAAAGCGAAAAGAGGTCAGTGCCCCTGACTAAATAGTCCAGTATTGAATGTTTTAAAATTTCTTGCAGAACAGTGTTTAAAAATTGCTGCTGTGATCTCTTGAAGTTAGGTATAGCAACTGACTACTTCTAAATGGCAAAAATTCATGTGATTTAACATGATGAATGTCACCTCTGGGCTGAAGTGTTTCACTGGTGGCCAATTGGTGGTCAGCTGAGGAGAAAGTGTGTCTCAAACAATGTGTCTAATGGCAGAGAAGGATTGTCTCAGCATGGCTAAGAGGGGCACATTCCTCCTGGGACTTGCATCAGGTGGATATCATGAATGAGACATAGGCCTTTGCTATATTAAAAAATGAACTCGGGTATTGTTAGCTAATCAATAGTAAATTGTTTAAGTTTAATAATAGACACCTAAATATATATTATGATTATTATATAAAATCAGCATTAAAACCTCATAATTTAAAATATCCTTCAAAATTTTGCATATATATGAAGTCAGTATTTTACCCAAACAGATGTATGATATGGGTTATTTAGAAAGAAGTTTATCTGAGGTAATATAGGTTAATAATGAGAACTTATGCAAGAAGAAAGCAAGATTAATAAATTCAATTCTTTCTTTGCTGAATAGAAGTAATGGAAAAAGAGGTTCTTGGGAACAGGCATACAAATTTATAAACAAATTTACTTAGCCTGTGCATAAGTGTGAAAATACCTACAGGAATTACTGCATAGATTTCTTGCTGATAACCAGTGATTTTTTGTAACAACCCATCTAAAAGCAGTACAAAACTGACTGCTAATAACATACATGATTCGTTATTATCTGTTTCTTTCATTCACATTAATAATTGCTTTCAGACAAGTAATTGATATTGCTGAAGCTTCACATGTATATAAATATCACTGGTACTCATAATTTGCTGGCCCCAAATTTCAAGAATTACCAGATTTTTTTCAACAGGGTATGAGCTAAACATGCTTAAAAAGTCTACTTATTTTATGCATTATTTCTGATCTGCCTTATACACAGTCAACAACACTAGGACTCTATTTGTAATATATTCCTATTTTTCTGAAGATTAAATACAGTATGTCTCCTTCCCCCCAGTTCTACTACTGCACAAAAATCTGAGTTGCTTTAGTGTTTGGTATAATAGCAAAAGTGAGGAAGAAACTCATGAAGCCAAATATAGATGAAGCATACAACACAGATGAAAAAGAAGGAGAAGAATCATCTCCTAGGAAGGAAATGCTCAAAATGTATTAGATTTAAACATTAAATATGTCATTTAAATCTCTTAAACATACTGATGAAATTTTACAAGGAACAATTCCATTATGTATTTCAACTTTTTTCATAAAGTAACAACTGTTGTAAATAGAGTGAAGTTTTAAAAATCATAGACAGGCTTTCATTATTTCTTTTCACAACTGTAAGACCTATTTACAAGAATAGAGATTATGCAATACATTTTACTTTTCTTTTTACCAGAACTTTATTGGACCACATCTATAGGAAATTTAATCTATTGGACAAGTAAGAGAATCAATTAGATAGTAAAATTTATTGAACTAAATGTGATGCACAAGTGTGTAAAATACAAATTAAGAATTATTTGATTTTGGGGTGATTAGTCTATAGGTGGCTCAGATAAAAATATAACGTTGAAAAAATTGCATTGACACAAAATGCTTTGCCATATGAAACTATGCTTTTATTTTATGTGATTGCATATTGCATATAAAGTACATTATAAAGAGTAGGCATTAGTCAAATATTTGTCCTACAGAAATTTACATTGAGTTTTTTACTGAAAAATTCTAATATCAAACATTGTAATTGTTATGGAAACAAGTTAATAAATGTATTGTAACACTACTTATAGTAACAAAAATGTAGATATGATGTATTATAATGTTCAGTGAAAATATATAATATCTCTCTAACCTATAGAAATATATAGAAATTTTAAAAGAATAATAGGAAGAAAAATATCTTAGATGAGAAAATAATATGATTTCTTTCATTTCTGTGTATATACATTCACATGTTACATTTACAGCTATACATATGAATTCATTTATACATTTCAATCAAAATCTGAAAGAATATACTTTAGACAAATATTGGTTTGAAAATATGGAAAAATTAATTAATTTATATATTTAAATTTATGTGAATCTTTAGATTTAATTATTGTAGTTATAATTTAAAATATTTATTTTTAGAAACTTACTTCATATTTATAGTCATTCACTAATTTATCTAACTAACAAACAGTGATCATATGTATATCATATACCAGTTGCTTTTTTAGAAAGCAGAATCTCAAAACAAATACTTGTCCTCGATGGGGTAAATTTTGTTTCCCAAAAGAAGACGTGTTTTGTGCGAACTCCCAGTCCTTCAGAATGTGACTCTGTCATGAAATACGGTTGTTTCAGACTTAACCAAAATAAGATGAGGTAATTACAGTGGGTTATAATCCAATATAACTGGAAAAGGAGGAAATTTAGACACAGACACACAGATAATGTGGAGGGAAACAAGAGGAACACAACACGTAAACCAATGGAACAGAATAGAGAGCCCAAAAATAAACCCAAGTCTCCATGGTCAATTAATATTCAATAAAGGGTCTGAAGCATAAAATGTAGGAAAAATAGCCTCTTCAATAAATGGTGTTGGGAGAGCTAGACAGGTACATGCAAAAAATGAAACTCAAGCATCAACTCACACAATACACAAAAATAAACTCAAGATGGATAAAACACTTAATTATAAGTCACAATGCCATAAAATTCCTAGAGGAAAACGTAGGGAGAAAAATCTCAGATATTTCACACAGCAACATTTTTACTGATATATTCCCTAGAGCAAGGGACATAAAGGAAAGAATACACAAATGAGACTTCATCAAAATAAAAATCTTCTTTATGGCTAAAGAAATGTCAGTAAAATTAAAAGGGAACCAACCATATGGGAAAATATATTTGCCAATGATACCTTAGACTATGGTTTGATCTCCAAATATACAAAGAACTCACATGATTCCACTCCAGAAATACAAACAACCCAATTAAAAAAATGAACAAAGGACCTAAACATACACTTTTCCCAAGAGGAAATACAGAGGGCCCAGAGACGTGAAAGGATGCTCATCATCAGAGAGATGCAAATTAAAACCACAGTGAGATACCACTTCACACCAGTCAGAATGGCCATCATAAACAAAGCAACAAACAACAAGTTCTGGTGAGGTTATGGAGAAAAGGGAACCCTAGTGCACAGTTGGTGGGAACGCAGATTGGTGCAGCCACTGTGGAAAACGGTATGGAATTTCCTCAGAAAACTAGAAATGGAACTGCCTTTTAACCTAGCAACTCCACAGCTGGATTGTTCCCTAAGAATCCTGAAACACCAATTCAGAAAACCCTGTGCACCTAAATGCTCATAGCAGCACAATTTACAATAGCCAAGTGCAAGAAGTAACCTAAGTGCCCATCACTAAATGAGTGGATCAAAAAGCTGTGGTACATTTATACAATCGAATTCTATGCAGCAGAAAGAAAGAAGGAGCCCCTACCATTTGCAGCAGCATGGATGGAACTGGAAAGCATTATGCTGAGTGAAATAAGCCAGGCGGTGAAAGACAAATACCATATTATCTCACCTTTAACAGGAACCTAAACAATAAAACAATCAAACAAGCAAAATGTAACCAAAGACACTGAAATAGAGAACAGGCTGACAGTGACCAGAGAGGAGGGGGGAGGGAATTTCAGGGGAAAGGGAGGAAGGGTTTAGAGGAACAAGTATAAAGGACACATGGACAAAAACTAGGTGGGGTGGAAATGGGAGGAGGGTGAAAATGGGAGGGAGGTGGGGAGCACTGGGGTGGGCCTGGGATAGGAGTAAAAGACAGAGAACTGTACTTGAACGCCAATTAAAATAAATTTTTTAAAAAGCAAGCAAAATATAACTGGAGACATTGAGTATAAGAACAAACTGACAGTAACCAGAGAGATTAATAGGGTTAAAAGGGGGAAAGGTTGTCAAGGAACATGTATAAAGGACCTTTGGACAAAACCAAAGGGGGATAGGATCAAGTGTGGGAGGCAGGGCTGGCTAGGGTAGGAAGGAGTGGTGGGGGAAAGTGGAGACAATTGTACTTGAACAACAATAAAAAAAGAGAGAGGGGAAAAAAAGAAACAAGAAGCATGCCATGTGAATATGGGAGATTGAATTGATGGATCTACAAACTACAAAACACAAGAGCACAGACACTCCACTAGAAGCTAGAAAAAGGAAGACTTAGAATTTTAAAAGGGAGCATGGTCTTGCTGACATTTTTATTTTAAGCTTCTGGGCTCCACAACTGTGAGACAATACATTTGTGTGTTTTTTAAGTGACTCAGCTTCTGATTTATTATGGCAATTCTAGAACACTAATATATTCAATGTCTGCATTCAGATCAAATAGGAAAATTAAGCTATAGAAATATTTGCTACGCATTTTTCTAAACCCAAGATATACATTGAAGTAACAATGTGTTACTGTTAGCTTTGAATGATTAAACAATAGTCTTGCATTTTTTCCTCAGAAAACACCTATGTATGGAATAAATATATGTTAAATTATGTATTAGTTGATTACCATGGTTAATTCTCCCTGAAGATCAGAATAGCCCACATGTAGAATTTTCTTACTCACAGCAGACTCTACTCTCAACATTTTATACAAATGCATTTAATCTCATCACCACAGTGTAAAGTTGGCATTATTATTATGCATAGTTTACAGATGAGAAAATTACTACACAGAGAATTTGAATAATTTATTTACAGTAACAGAATGTGTGCATGTGAGATCCGAGGTGTGATCCTTGGCCACTCAGAAATTATTTCTCCATCTCGCTTGGAGGTGAAAAACTTCACCAAAATCTCCCAAGAAGATCAGCACTGACCAGGCTGGAGAGAAGAATGAATAAGAATTGAAGAAAGTGCTCTGGTGGCACAGGGAGAGAAACAAGTGAAATCATAACACTAATATAGAAACACAAAATAAAAAATTATTATGTCGCATCTCAATTTCTGTATATATAAGCAATATTTTGCAATTCACCCACATCTTAAAAATAAACATTATATATAGTTTAGTAAAATTTGAAGAAATGGTATCAATCATTTGGTGAATGGATCTTCAGCAACACTCTCGATAAGAGCAAAAATGAATAAAATTGATATTATGAATGAATAGAAATCTGAAATCGATTATAAAAGGCCATTACATGCAAGATAGTTTAAATAAAAATAGCTTGAAACATTGCATGCAAATGAACACTTCAATAATTTAAAAGATTTTAGTGCATTACAAAATTGTCCCCATTTATGAGATAAACTCAAAGAGTATATTATTCTAGTGTTATTTGTTAACTCAATTTTTAGAGTAGGTTCTTGTTTATATAGCCATTGGATTACATTATAAATATTTAATTAAATTTGCTAACAATATAAATATAATTTGATAAAAATAAGTAAAAAGTTAATGTGGAGAATTCTTGAGAATGATGATTATGTTGAAAATAAATCTGGTTTTGAAGAAGTTCTTGTCTACCTTCATGACTTGATTAGCCAAAGAATGTACTTTATTTTAATTCTTCTAGCATCATTACATTGTGACACACTGTTGAGAGATCTCAACATGAAAAATTGCAGTTTTTACTATTCTACTTAAATATGATTAGCTATCTAACAATTTCTGCCTAAATAAAAACTTAATTGTTGACTTAAGTAGTTCCTTTTTTACTTACTAATCTGTCAATCAATTCTGTCCTAAGGAATTTATTTTGGACACATGGGCTGCAAATTATATTCTTACATGTAAACAACATAAATAGATAATTCAGCACTTTTTCCAACAAATTTGGATAATGTATAAAATGGATTTGCTGTTCTTTGCAGCTAACACACAATTACAAATGGGATTTAACTTATTAATTTATTAGCATAGTCCTTAATCATTATTGCTTACCTTTCAATCTCACTTTCTCCCTAATTTTTAAAGTAATTAGCCTTTTAATCCAGCCTTTCTTGAGTTTTCCACCTTTTTAACTTCACTGTTCCCTTTTTAATGCATATATATATATATATATATATATATATATATATGCAGAATCAGATTGTTTCTTATTGGAAGTGAGGTTCTTTTTCACTAATTAATTGATATAAGGCATTCCTGCATTGCCAATCTTGAAAGTGTTTCCAGTAATTTCTTTTCAACATAAATGAATTTCCCCTTACATTAGAGTAAGAGTCACGTGATTTTCTATACATTTACTCTACAGAAAACAGGAGTTATTAAATTAATCCATTTAAATGTTGTCACCTTGCTGAATAGCTACAAAAGCAATGCCAAATGAATTGGCATCTAGATACATCATGCATTCATTTCCATGAATAGAGAAACAGAGGAATAAAAATAAAAGTGATACCTTCATTAAATGGACAAAAGAAATAAATTATTATATGAAATGGAAACAAAAGCAGTATATTTGAGATGCAAGTGTCTGTAAAAATCTCATTTATCTATGACAAGTGAGCTGCATCTTAAAATTCTATTAAGGTAATTTATTCTCAGAGAGAGTAAAGGAAATGGTAACAGGCATCTGAAGAACAACTGATGTCTCTGCTTAAGAGCCATCGCTACACAGATGACGTGGCTACAGCTAATGGGAATGGTGACTGAGGCCTCTTACCCATTGGCAGTTAACACCCCTGGTGGAATCTTGGCCACATGAAGAAGACAAACATATTTTCCTTTTGAAAAAAAATAATTTGCAGCTATATTTAGATGTATTTAATGTTCAAGGGACTATACATATTCATGGTATGTACTTTCATTAATATTGACATATCTATGAAATCATCTCCACAGTCAAAGTAATAAACATACTCATTACTAGCAAATTTCTTCATGGAATTTTCTATCTATGCTGTGTTATCCTCCCATCATTCCATGGTAGTTCCTCAAATGCCCTCTGTCACTATAGATTAGTTTGCTTTTCTAAAACTGTATATAAAGTGAATTTAAGATGGAGACTGGTCTAGTCTTTCCCAAAATAATTATTTTGAGTTTAACCCATGTTGTTGCATTTATCAAGCCCATTCTTTTTTCTGTAATTTTTCTGAGCAGTAGTGCATTCTGTGGACATACCATAATTCATCCATTCACTTACTTAGTTTACAAGGTTTCCCATTTTTAATTTTACAAATAAAGTTACTAAGATCATCCTATACATGTCTTCTTGTGAGTACACACTTATGTTTCTATTGAGTATTATATATGAGTGGAATGGTGGTGTGGTAGGTCAGGTGTCTATAAAATGTTTAAAAAATTTGTAAAACCATTTTTCAAAGTGTTTGTATAGGTTCAACTTCCCTCCTAGTAGTGCTTAACTATAGTTTCACAAACACAACATGGGAACATTTACAACTTAGTCAACGTAATGGACTTGTGGCAGAATCTCATTATAGTTTCTGTTTGCATTACTTTTATGGCCAGTTATTTGGATGATCTTTTCATAGACTGATTTCCCATCAAAATATTTTTTATTTTCTATGAAATGTTTATTCAAATATTTTGCCCACCTTTATTAAGATGTTTATATTAATAATATTTGGGTTTTTACATATCCTAGATATATGTTCTTTGTCAGAAATATAGTTTCAAATATTATGCACTAGTATGTTGCTCACCATTTCATTTTTTAAAACAGCATTGCTTTTGAAGAACAAAACCTTTGATGTAGTCAAAATGTGGATCTGTGCTTATTATGTTGTATATAGTACTGTTTTTTGCCAAACGATCACTAAACTTTTCTCTTTTGCATTATTTTATTTCATCTATTTTGTAAAAAAATTAGTTATTTATTTCCAGAAAGAGAGGAAGGGAAGGAGAAAGAAAGAGAGGCGTGGTTGCCTCTCACACCACCCCTACTGGGGACCTGGCCTGCAGCCCAGACATGTGCTCTGACTGGAAATCAAACCAGTGACCCTTTGGTGCATAGAGCAGCACTCAAACCACTGAGCCACACCAGCCAGGGCTCTTTTGCATTATTTTAAATGTGTGTAACATTACTTCTTATATCAAAGTCTGTGAAAAATGTCAAGTTAATTTTTGTATATGCTGTAGAGTCAATGGTCAAATTTCATTTATTTTTCATATAGCTACTCCTGTGTTCCTATAGTATCAGTTGAAAGATAGAATTTCTCCTTTGGCTTGTATTGGAAAATAGCTTTAAAAAAACAATTGTACTGTATATGTGGGTATCTATGTCCCGTTTTATTTTTGAGTAGAGAGATGATAGATAGATAGAAAATCAGATTGACAAATTGCCAATGCCATTCTGTTCTAATTACTGTGTAGTTGTATGTCTTGATAACAGGTGTTGTGAACTACAATTTTCTTTATCTTTCCAAGTTTATTTTGGCTATTCCAGGTTTGGTCATATTTCCTCATGTGATTTATTGATTTCTACAATAAACATAATGAGATTTTGACTGTTATTGTTAAATATCTGTGGATCAATATGAGGAGAATCAACATCTCAACAATACTGACTTTTCCTATGGACACATGGTATATTTTTACATTTAATTATGTGTTAATTTTTATTTGTTTGTGTATAATAGTTTTTAGAGTCCGGGTTTAAAATTTTATCTTTAAGTGTTTTTTATGTTTGTTGTTATTAATTTTTAATTTGATTTCTTATTGTTGCTGGAGTTTAGAAACATTTGATTTTTTTTATATTGACCTCATATCTTGTCATACCGGTAACTTAGTTGATGAGTTATCATAATTATTTTTTCTTATTCATCAGGATTTTCTACATAGAAAATCATGCCATCTGGGATTAAAATTTTTTTTGTTGTTTGTTTCTAGTGAGTATGCATTTTCTTTCTTTCTTTCATAGTTTGTTGCATTGTCTAAAATATTCAGTACCATGTTTAATAGGAATGGCAGGCAAGAACACTATTGCTTTGTCCTCATCTTAGATGAAAAGCACTTTTACTCTAAAGTATGTTATTAGTTGTATATAGGTGTTCTTCAGTTTAAGATGTGGCTGTATCTTGATAAACCCATTGTAATTTGAAAATATTGTAAATTAAAGTGCCTTTAAGATACCTAACTTACTGAACATCATAGCTTCATTTAACCCACCTTAAATATCCAAAAACATTAGTAACACAGTACACCATAGATATCAGTTGTTTACCTTACTGACGGGGTCCCCAGCTGAGAACTGTGGCAGGCAGCTGCTGCCCCGCATGATGAGATTACTGCCCTGCATATCACTAGACTGGGAGATGGTCAGGGCATACTGACTTTGTACCACTGTATAGCCAGAAAATCGTGAGTTGAGCCATCATAAGGGAGGAACCATTTATATGTTCCATAAATGGCTTTGATCATTTTGAAAAAGTTTGCTGACATTTTTATTCGGTAAGTCTTGATTTTTCTTGAGATCTTCATATCGTTTTTCGTAACACTGCATAAATAAGCTTAATTACGTGAATTGATACTATGTTCAACTAACCTTGTGCTCCTGGTTACTGGCCATTTTGTTCATGGTATGTCATTATTTTTGTATATAGTATTAGACTCAAATTTTAATTTAAAAAATCCTCACCTGAGAACATTTTTATTGATTTTAGAGAGAGAGCAAGGGGAGGGATGGAGAAAGAAGAGGAGAGCAGTATCAATTGTTTGTCTCTGGCTCATGCCCCAGGTGGGGTGGAATCTGCAATCTTTTGCTGCGTAAGAGTATACTCCAACCAACTGAGCTACTCAATGAAGGCTGAAATTTTAATTAAGACTATTCTAATATTTATCTTTATGATGTATATAGTTATTGTATTCTTTTTTACAATGTATTTCTTTATAAATTTTTAATGGGATCACACCTTATAGAATGAGTTGAGCTGTGTTCCTGCCAGCTTACTTTTCTTCATCAGTTTTCCGGGAGAATGTGTATCTGTGGAAATATGTATAGAATTAAATATTAGAATTTACCCAGAAAGGCCTTTCGGCATTGGATATTTATTTACGGTAAGGTTTCTAAGTATAAATTTAATTTATTTAACATGTATAGGGCTATATATGTTATATAGTCTTTCTTATGTGGGTTTGATAATTTATGACTTTCAAATAGTGCATTTTAACATTTTTAATATTTTGGCTTAAACTTATTCATGACAATATCTTATTTTAATGCCTCTATCATGTGGAGTTATATTACTAATTTTATTCTTAATATTGGTGGTTTTGTTTTCTCTTTTTTGTATCCTGATAAGTCTGGTCACAAGTATAGTAAATTGATTGATTTTTCTCAAAGAGAGAGGTGCTTCATTAATTGTCTCTATTGTCTTTGTTTCCAATTGCTTTTTATAATTTAAAATGTTCTCCTCACTTTGCATTTCATTTCCTTTTTTTCTAGTTGTTTCTGTTGAAAGATGAATACACTAGTTTAAAAAAATAATATGTTTAGTCCATCTCTGCCCTCTTTGATGAAAATAGCTATAATGTCCTTCACTAATTCTACCATTGTGTTGTTTGTGCACTCATATCAATTAGTAGTATTTTTCCTGTAATTATGTTTTCTATTTTTGGGGGGAGTTCAAGCCTGCCAAGTTTTCACTGTGTAAAATACATTGTGATATTATGTCATTAATGGGTATTTTTACTCTTACAAATATCCTTGATTTTTTGTGGGGTGGGATGCAGTTAATTTACTTGAAAAATGTTTCAACTGTTGAACTACAAAGCTTAAAGCTTTGTAATATGGGGCCAAAGCCAATTTTATTCCAGAATTATTTTTCCCTATGTGCAACAATACATTTTTTGATTCTCTATATCATTCATTTTTTTCAGTCTGGCTTATGAAAATATTGCAGTTCTGTTTCCTGTTTTGCTTTATGAAAGTGATATTTTTTCCTGGCCTTGGAAAGTTTCTTCATTCACATGCTCTGATTAGAACTAAACTAAGATTTCAAAGAGCCCGTCTGAAAATCTTAAAAAATCTTTGAAGTTCTTCCCTCCGTTTCATCTTAAAAATGTGGCTGCCTCTATCTATGGTGATAGTTGGACTCTGGTCCTTCCCCTTGATCTGTCCCCTGGAAACTCTCTGCAAACAATAATCAGGGAATAAACAGACCTAAAGGCCTTGGTGTTTTCCCTCACTCGGCAATCAGTCTCTGAGGCTGCCTAATGTCCATTGTTCAAAAATAGTTGTTTTATACTTTTTGCCATTTTTTAAATTTTTTAGGAAGAGTGGTGAATCTAATCTGTTACTTTATATTGGATGAAAGAACTAGTGTGAGGGAATATAGGATTTTATAGAAAATAACAAAATGTATTACTTAATACTGAGTTCTCACATTAGACCAGCTAAAGTGATGAATAAAAAATTGATTTTGATATTTTCTGACTAGAGGTCAGTAGTGAGGTCAATTTTATACTTAATGGGAAATTCCCATTCTGAAGGATTGATTTTGACAATCAATTTCTGATTGAAGGTAATACATATTATTGCATGTTTTCCAGTTTGGTTAGAAATCACAGACCTTTTCTGTAAATGTGCTTGACATTCTACATTGCAAATAGCAGAGTTATAATACAAGAGCAGTTTTAAGTCATTTTAAATATTAATATGTGATTGAAATACTTTCAAGAGTCTCAGGGGAGCACTTTATAAAGTGTGCATTGTCTAGCCACTATGCTCTACACCTGAAGCTGAGACAGAATAATGTTGAATGCAAACTGTAATTGAAAAGTAAAATTCAAAACAAATAAAAAGATATTTATTGTATAACTCCTCTGTGTGGTATAGGGGAATGAGGATAGAAAATCATAGTATCTATTTCTTTGACCTTTATAAACTTATGTTTTAGTCTGTATAAATACTAAAAGCTGTATGCCATGTGGCATGGTGATTGCTGTAACTGAATGTGTGAATAAAATGTTTCTTGAATACAGATATCCTGAGAACTGTTATATACTACTTGATTTTATTTATACTTTCATGTCTTCTTTTAAAGCTCATTCAGCTAAAACATTTAGGTATATTTTGACAGTCATTACTTGGGAAGAATGTATAAAATATGAATTTAAAGTTTCTATTGCTTTGTCAAAGAAGATACTTCATGAAACATTTATAGTAAATGATGTCGGAAAACATTTCTCGCTGTCTGGGAGGGCTATAGAAAGCATTCTGCTTTCAAAGCAATTAGTTCACCCACACTGCCAGTGATGAGGCTCTTCGCCTGATTTTGTACAACTGTGTCCCCACCGGGCCAGTTCTTTCTTTCTTCAGTAAAATTCTTCTTATGCTATTTCATCTGCATGCTTAATTCTAAGACTATGCTTTTAAACACAAGAAATAAATGTAATGGGTAAAAATAAAAAAATTTAAAATATATTTTAATATCTCCAAAATAATAGTTTATCAGCTTTTCACCTTCTAAGATAATATGTATGACTATGAACAAATAATAATTATATATTGTGGGAGATGCTACCTGTGAGGGGTAAAGATTTAATAGAGAAATTTCAATAGTAAATAATACCTAGAGGGTTGCAGAACTTAAAATTAGGAAAATCTTTAATAAGTTGGTTCTTACTTTGGAAAAATAAATGAATCATTTGGAAAGAGACTGGGCAGGAATATGTGAATAGAGTTTTGTTGAATTATATATGAATAAATTAATTAAAATGTACACAAAGAATATACTAAACAATTGATAAAGGAAGAGGTATTCTAATTTTTAATTAGTAAGACAATTATGGCAAAAATGATTTAAAATTATTATAATATATTGAAGTCAAAATATATATTTAGCATATAAAATGCTTTTTATTCTTTTTCATTTAAAGAAAACTAAGTAACATTTTCTTTGTTAAAATATCAAATAATTTTACTTATAAATTAGCTAATTCTAAATAAATATAAATTATGTTAAAAGCACCTGGCTGGTATAGCTCAGGGGATTGAGCACAGGCCTGCAAAGCAAAAGATTGTGGTTCTATTCCCTGTCAGGGCACATGCCTGGGTTGCAGCTGAGTTCCCAGCAGGGGCCAGTTCCCAGCAGGGAATGCACCAGAAGCAACCATACATTGATATTCCTCTCTTTCTCTCCTTCCCTTCCCTTCTAAAGATAAATAAATAAAATTTTTAAAAATGTTAAAAGCATATACAGTGAAATACACTCTATAATGCTTTAGTTGTGTATTATCTTTAAAAGTAAAGCAAATCATAGCCATCACATTATATTATTTCTTTTTTATATATAAAATAATAACCAACATAACATAATAAGTATGTTCTAATGTGAAATTATGAAATGACCAAGCTGAGATATTATTCTTAAGATTCATTCACTTAACAGATATTTAGTGGGTAGTTTATACATAGACTATAATGCTGGATATGAACAGAAAATATGAACTATATAGAGTGTGGGGCAAAAGTTAAGTTTACCATTGTAAGTACATATAAAAGCTTTTTTCTAGTATTATTTAAAATTCTTGCATTATTTTCCATATGAATTATGATAAATTGATTCTTGGCCCCTCTGTATAGAATTGAAGGATGCTCAAGTTATTAGAGAAAATAGGAAGACAAGAGGCCTGACCTGGAGCTGGATAATACCTTAGACTATCATGAGAGATTAACTGTGAAGAACTTGTGTATTAAGAATTTTTGCTTTATTTTTGATCAATGAGAAAATATTGCTTTTCTTTTCATGATGAATAAAATAATTTTAGAGTTAAACATGACAACCTTGTATTAAGTGTATGGAACTGCTAGGAGAGGTTATTAAAGAAACAAGTAATTCAGGTGTTACTCCAATAATCTAGCTGAGAGATAATGACAGCTCAGACTCCATTGTAGCAATGAAGACATAGATAAGTGAAAAATTTGAAAAATAATTAGGAAGTAAAACTTATACAGTGTGGATATTAATGATAGAAATTAGAGAATTCAGCCTAGTTTAAAGCAATGTCAGGCAAGTATTTGAACTTGATGAATTCAGCAACAGAAAACCACACAGAATTCAAAAACTGAAGGGATATCCAAGTTTTTTCTCTGGCGCTATGTTGCATTTTAAATTTTGAGCTGTTTGGTGGAAGCATGAAATCATTGGTTCATTTAGCAGAAATGAATGTATGGTATTAGGAGAATACGTACTAGAAATATAAGGCCAAGTTTTCAGTCAAAGCCTGTGTGTCAGGATTAAAGCCATAATTTCCAGTAGAAACTAAAATAGTTTTATGCGGTGAATGAGTAAACAAATAATGTATGAGAGGAGATAAAGGACAGTAATCAGTATCATTATCAGGTGGTGGAGGGTGAGTAAACGTTCTGAGAAAACACTGATGTGAGCCATCAGAAAGTTACTGTTAGCCTCTGAGAAATAATTTTAGGGAAATGATAGCGATGAAACAGAAATAAAATACTAATAAAATAAAATGTGACATGACTATTACCATGCATAAATAAAACGAAGAGCAAAATTGGCTATTGTCTGGTAAAATTCATTAAATTGAGTAAAAAACCACTCTCTACTCAGGGTCAATAATCTAAATGTTCACATTAATATGAATGCTTCTATATTATGATTCTTGAATATGTTTCATCACATAGTTTCAGTGTTTTTCACTTATTTTATACTGTCAAATAATTGTATTTACTGTATTTACAATTGAACACAATGGTGGGATTTTCTTTTATTTTTTTATTGAGAAAAATATTATTTCAGAGCAATGTCAGTGACTTTTCTAAAGCTAAGTAGTATATCTGTAGCTGAACTATGGTGGAATCTAACATTTGTCTTAATCCTATCTTTATAATTTTTATTATTCAAACTCATCTAGGTTAATTTTATTTATAGTTGAACATTTATTAAGTTAGGTTAAAACATTTACTATTAAAATAGAAAGAAACATTGGCAGAATTATATGTCCAAAATTCCCTACCTAATATTATGATATTATAGCACTGTTGGACTCTTTTTTTTTTCAGTTGGAGGTGAGGTATAATCACTCTCATTCATTTTATGCTAGGTTTATATATTCATGTGCCTATCTGTTTGTGTGTGGGGGCAAATAGCCTTGGAAACTGTCCATGATCTACGCATGTCTTTGTAGAGTCTGGGTCAGTAAACAAAATAGAGTGCAGTCGCTATCAAGGAGATTGTTTCACTTCAAATACATTGTCTTACTTGTCAATTCTTTTTATACCACCAAGACATATCACTTTGTATGCACTATTTGTCTGATAAGTGTACTTTAAAGAGGTTCCAGTATAGCTTTGATGTAACTGGTATAAACGTTGGCTTTGATGGGAAACACTTTGTTCCTGTTAAACTTAGAAAGCGCAGATCTGAAGGTTAAAGAGTTAAGAAGAACACGGAGGCTGCCTTGTGTTTCCCCAGCCTCCACCTGTCATGCTTGCTGCTTTGAAATATTTATGTTCCTCATTGTTCTGTCAAGTAGAAGACATCCTTGTTAACATTTAGACATAATTTAGGACACATTTCACAAGCAATCTGTTAAATATTTATGCCTAGTGCTCATTACTTACAAAGCCCTTCACGTATGCATCTATGTTTCAATTATTAATGAAGCATTTGGACAGACCTTATTTTTCTTTTCTTTTCTTCTTAAGAATAACTTTTTCATGTACTTCCTTAATAACATCCTGAGTTATTTCTTCATTTAAAGTAACTGTCACTTTTTATTTTTACTGAGTTTGTTTTGTGCCTAAGTTTCTATAAAGGTATATTTAAGAAGATAATTTATATTAAATCTGTTACATGAACATATATAAATTCAGGTGCTCGTTTGTGGATTTCCTAAGCTTAAAGAATATTAGCTTATTTTTGAAGAAGATACGTTGTTCATTATTAAATATGGAAATTCTTTAGCCTTTTCAGCCATACTAAAGTACTAAAGTACTCAAGTACTAAAGCCATGAGTACATACAGGTATATGCCACCTTTTCAAGTTTGCTTTATACCATTTTACTCTTACAGAAGACCTCAATTAGTATCCTTTTTTACTAACCAAAAGAAATATAAAAAGAATTTACACTTACACAAGAAAAGACAAAAAAAGAAAATAGCATTTAGCATCTGTTTTGCAGCAATGCAGTTTAGAGGCTCTGTGAAGCCTAAGCAGCAAGAGTGGTCCCACCAAGATTCTTCCCCCTGGAACTATATTCAGCGTTTTAGCATCAAGCCACTGCCATAGCTTTGAACTATGTCTGTGAGCACCTCTGCTTCATTTCAAGTTATTCTGTTCATCTGTTAGCAAGATGTGTCCTGCAGTAAGTGCTTCTTTGCTTCTTCTTCATCATTTTGGCTCGTAAAAAGTTTCATAGGATCACTGTACTTTTGGAGAGCAGAGAAACCTGCATAATGAGAAACAATATTGTCTTCTTGTTTGGTTAATATAGTTGTAGAAAGCTCTTACACATAGTCACATATGTGGAATCATCTGAGCAGTTTTTATTACAGGACTTAGGAATCACTTCATTTTTAAAATGTATCATAACTGCAGAATTACTGCACATCTTTTGATTTTAAGGTCATTTATGTTGTTGATTTATTAAAATTTATTTTTATAGACACTCCTAAAGATGTCCCCATTTCCTCTGACCCTTTCGCCCTCCTCCACCCAGCCCCAGACATCCCCTTCCCTCTGGCCATCACTACACTGTTGTCTGGGTCTATGGGTTATGCGTAGATGTTTTTGGCTAATCCCTTCACCTTCTTTCATTCAGTCCCTCCTCCCTACTCTCCTCTCACAGCTGTCAGTCTATTCCATGTATCCATGACTCAGTTTCTATTTTCCTAGTCAGTTTATTTTGTTCATTACATTCCACATATAAGTCAGATCATGTGGTGTTTATCTTTCTCTAACTGGCTTATTTCACTTAGCATAACATTTTTCAGGTCCATCTATGCTAACACAAAAAATAAGAGTCCCTTCTTTTTCATAGCTACATAATATTCCTTTATACAAATGTATCACAGCTTTTTTTTTTTTATCCACCCATATACTGTTACTATTTGGCCCTTGGCCTCTTTCTAGATCTTGGCTATTGAAAATAATGCTGCAATGAACACAGAAGGACATGTATTCATTCAATATAATATTTTGGTATTCTTGGGATACATTCCAAGAAGTAAAATCACTGGGTCAAAATGCAATTCTAATTATAATTTTTTAAGGAAATTCCATGCTGTTTTCCACAGTGGCTGTACCAGTCTGCATTCCCACTACCAGTGCACAGGGGTTCCCTTTTTTCCACATCCTTGCCAGCAAGTTTGTTGATTTATTTTATTTTATTGAGGGAGTCATTGATTTCATTTTCTTATTATTTTGTGTGCATGTGTCTGATTGCAGATTATTGATGGCAGCTACTCTGCCAGATATAAGGTGATATCTCATTATATTTTCAATTTGCATTTCTCTGATAATTGTTGACTTTAACATATTTTATATGTCTGTTGCCCATCTTTACATTCCCATTGGAGAATTATCCATTTGTGTCCTTTGCCATTTTAATTGGATTGTTTGTCTTTGTGGTATTGAGTTGTATATGTCCTTTAACTATTTTGGAAATCAACTCCTTATATATAACATTGGCAAATACATTCTCCCATACCGTGGGTTCCTATTCATTCTGTTGACGTCTTTTGCTCTGCTAAAGCTTTTTAGCTTGATGTAGTTCCATTCATTTACTTGTTTCCTTTGTTTCCCTTGCCCAGGACATATGTTGGCAAAATATTGCCAAGTATTGCTATATGTTGGCAAAGAAATGTCTGAGATATTGCTTCCTGTGTTTTCTTCTAGGACTTTTATGGTTGTGTGACTTACATTTAAGTCTTGAATTCGTTTTGAGTTTATTCTTGTGTATGGTGTAAGTTGGTCGTCTAGTTTCCTTGTTTGCACGTACCTATCCAATTTTCTCAATACAATATGTTGTCAATTTTTTTAAACACACGAAGACCATAGAAATAATGAGCCATTTACAGCCTCTAACTTAAATGAGGATTTAGCAGTTAATTTGATTTCTGGTGCATCTATGAAAGTATTTAATCTCCTATCTCTGGTTACTTAAATAAATAAACCCCAGTTAAAGAAAGATGAAGACAATTTCCCTTGGCACTTCTCCCAACATATTTTCCAGTTCTTTTTTAAAAATATTTTATTTATTTATTTTTAGAGAAAGGAGAAGGGAAGGAGAAAGAGTGAGAGAGAAACATCAATGTGTGGTTGCCTCTCTGTGTCCCCCACTGGGGACCTGGCCTGCAACCCAGGCACATGCCCTGACTGGGAGTCGAACCAGCAACCCTTTGCTTCACGGTCCCGTGCTCAATCCACTGAGCTACACCAGTCAGGGCTTATTTTCCAGTTCTTGATTTTGGAATTTTTTTATAAGTAAAGATAACTTTCCTTAAGCAGATATATCAAGTTTATATTGTGTGATATTTCAATAGAATTTAACTATTATAACTATAATTATTAACTGTTTAGAGGAAACCATAACACCACATTGAGAAGATAAGAAAAGTGAGATGTGAGAATATTAAAAGGAAGTGGGATGAGTGGGGCAGGGAGGAGTAGCGGGGGGAAATGACAACTTTACTTGAACAATAAAAAAGTCTGTAAAAAATAAAAAAGCAAATGAAAAGAAGTAACAAAGTTTAATTATATAGACAATAACAAGCCCAAGTGAATAACAGTAGCAGAAGTCACTGTCCTACCTAAGGTAGGATGAGTACTGAACATTTGGATGTCAGGTTTAATTTTGAGAAATAGTTACAATATTATATAACATTTAAAAGCTCATGTAGAGTCAGCTCTGTCTGGGTAGCTCATTTGGTTAAAGAGTCATCCCTATATGCCAAGGTTGAAGTTCAGTCCCCAGTGAGGGCACTTAAAAGAATCAACCAATGAATGGTAAATAGAACAACAGAATGGTGTCTCTCTCTCTTTCCTTCTCTCTCTAAAAATCAATACATTAAAAAAGAAGAAAAGTCTATGTAGGATCGTTTTGATTGTATCACAAACCTGAGAGCCTTGAAAGTAGCCTCTAGTAAGATTTTAAAAATTATTTCATATAAAACCCAATAGCTATTTTACTTTTTACTGGCTAAAAAATTACAATCAAGATAACTGAATTTATTCTCACTTTAAACTTATCTTTTCCTTCTTGAAAATGCATGTTATACTAAATCTATGGAGAACATAGATATTAACAGTATGAAATAATAGATTAAAATGTAGTGTTAGTGTAGGGTAAATTCAGGCAGTCTGGCTGCCTCACTCAGGTGTCTGGGTAACTATGAGGAACAGTTTTCCACAACCTTAAATGGGCCTCTTAAGTACTGTTCTCATAGCCTTGAGATTGGGTCCGATGAACAGTTCTCATAACATGAAGTGGACTTGCATGTGCAGCATCACGCTACATTATATAATTTTTTGGCTTTTTGCTGGCTTTGTCTCTAGTACTAAAGCAGGTTGGGTTTCTCACTAGAGAGATGCACAGCTTACAGTGTGCGTGGCTGGCCCACCCAAGAATAAGGGCATGCCAAGCACCCCTGCAATTTTGTACATTTTTTTTATCTTCCCATGAAAAATGAAAAAAAATGTTTTGGTTCCCTCAGTCTTTCAACATATATTTTTGAAGTTCCATTAATAGAGGAAAATAGTCATAAATTACAGGTAGTGGTTACTGCTATGGATAAGGAACCAGCAGAATGAAGTTTTGAATGCTGTGGTACCAATAATGTTTTCTCTATAAAGAGAAATTTGAACACCAACATAAAGAAAATGAGGAAGCAAGCAGTGTAAATATTTTAGGGAACAGTTTTCCAGTCAGAGGCAGTCATACTTGCCAAAATCCTGAGGGACAATTTGATTGCATTCTAGGGATTCTAAGGAGGCTGCTACCGTGACTTTAGATAAATGAGTAAGAGGAAAATGTTAGACTGTAAAGAACATAGACGAGTGGTGGTGGAACGTACAGTAAGAAATGCAGTGGGGTTTTATTTAGGATAAAGGAATTGAGAGGAGACGTTCGGTAATTGGATTATCTAATAAAAACTGAGCTTGGAAAAGATACCCGGATTTAATACAGATATGCAAATGAAAAAAAAAGCAAAAAAATTTTTCTTGAAACATTTTCTTAAAATGCAATTTTTTAAAAAAGATTTTATTTATTTCTCTTTTAGAGGGAAAGGGAAGGAGAGAGGAAGAGAAACATCAATGTATGGCTGCCTTTTGTGCGTCCCCTGCTGGGAACTGGCCTGCAGGGAACTGGCCTGCAACCCAGGAATGTGCCCTGACCAGGAATCCAACTGTGATTGTCTGGTTCGAAGGCCTGTGCTCAATCCACTGAGCTACACCACCCAGGGCTTAAAATTCAATTTTTTAGAATAGAAAAGTAAAAGGAAGTGACTAGTAAAGAAAGGAGAAAAGTTAAAAGCAAATTATATCTTGGCAGGGAGTATTTCAATACAGAGGGAGAGAGTTTTTAAAAAGCGAGTTTTTTTTGTGAACTTGAAAAGTGGGAGTAAAATTCTGATTGTAATTGGTTGGGAAGATAATTAAAAAATAGAGAAACATAATTTATTTTCAGGCCCTTTTCTTCTGATAAACTTCAGTTAAAAAAAAGGACATTATTCGAAATAAGGTATTGGGTTGCAAGAGGAATTTCTTTTAATAGTAGGGGAATTCATACACATTTTTAATATAAAATAACCCTTAAGTGGAAGGAAGGAAATAAATAAAATCAGCAACTAACGATGTAGGAGAGAAAGGGGAGAATTGCTGGAGAAAATTCTGGAATTTTCTTGTGGAGAAGATGACCTGAGGCATTTGGGAAGCAATTACTTTATATATTGAACAGTTTTATCTCAGTAGAGTGAAGACAGATTCTTGGATGTATATACAAATATTAAGAGACCTTTTTTTGCAATGGAGGTGAATGTGTGGTTTCTCTTTGAATTTTTTTAATGAAAAAACAAAGTAACGTTTTAGCCAATATGGATAATCATCGGAAAAAGGGTGAGAGTGGAAAAGTAAAAATATGTAGTAGGATCACTGGGCAGAACTAAAAATACTCTTAAAGCTAGTGGTTATTAATTTAAATTAGAACCAGATGTGGGCAATGAGAGATTTTTTTTTTAATGGTAGGTCTAGGAATGTAGCCATCAAAATGAGGCAAGGGGAGTTCTGTGGAGAAATTAGAGAAAATTATATTATAAAGAAAGAATTCATTGATTATAGTTTCTGAGGAGGTAGAATAGTTGCCATCAGGACTTTAGTGGCCTCTGGCTAAAAACATAAAAGCTGGTGTTCAGAGAGTGTGCTGTTTGATATTTGGGCTGTGAGGTAAATGCAACTTCTAGGGTGTGGTCATAATGTTACCGAACAAGAGGAGGTCCGAGGGAGGGGCAATACAATATTTGGCCCACCTAGGGATGCCCAAAACTGCTATACAACAGGGGCCTCTCCCGAAAACAAAATACTAAAATCTACTGGGCCCTTCTGTCCGCCGCCAATTGGAAACACATCTCTCAGTGCCAGAGATTTGTGAAAAGGAAACAAAATGTTTATTTAATGCTATTCAGGCCTAATGCCTCCACTAAAATATCAAAGTCCTTTATGTATACACCTACACCCACACAGCGTTCCCTTCTCCCACTGTCCCAACTCCGGGTATCGTAAATCAGGAAAAGAGCACACGTCTGTGTTGCAGGCCGCTGGCACCGTCAGCTGTGTCACTGTGCAGGATCTCGAGTTAATCCAAAGTACTGTGGTACCCTCTCATGGTCCACTGGCAAGAGTCCTTTGTACCCAGTTCCAGTCAAAGTCTCTGTTGCTTTTTCAGGCCCCGCAGCCAAAGGGGGCACCCCAAAGCCGCGTGGGCCTCTTCTACCAAAGCTGCAGGAGTCCGCACTCCACCAAAAGCATGTGGCTGTCTTCTTCACCTGGCTGCAGGGATCTCCATTCTGGCAAAGCTGCGTGGTTTTTCCCTTTCACCTGGGAAAGAGGGGGTCCACACCCTGCCAAAACCACGTGGCTCCCTCTTTCACCTCACCAAGAGGGGGTCCTCACTCTACTGAAACCGCGTGGCTCTCTCTCATCTGGCCAAGCGGGGACCCTTCATGTCTCGGAGCCAGTCTTTTCCAAGCTCTCACCTAGGTGCTCTCACTCCGGAGCACAGCCCCTAGTTCCATCCTGAGTCCCCCTAGTTCCATCCTGAGTCCCTGCTAGTTCCTTCCTGAGTCCCTGCTACTCCCTTCTTCCGGGCTCCAAACTTGGCCACTGCTATTTAACATATCTATGAAACCAGTTAAAGGTTATAGATATGTTAAATAACCATCCCAGAGGTTAGCTGCAAAACTGTTGCTATGCAAAACAGCTCTCAATGGCCCTGGCTCCATTCATCCCTTCCCTCTGGGGGGGGGGTGAGGACATCTTATATGTCTCTCCAATATTTCTATACACTTTGAATTCTGGACACCTTTCTAAATCTTTTTTTGGGGGACCCCCCCTGGCTGCACCCTGTATCAATAAGGCTTTGTGGCCCAGTAGAAGGGTGGAACAACATTAAGAAAGAAAATATGCTATTAGTTTAATATTGAAGTCATCAACATTTGGAATGAGAAAGAGTACTCTGTTTACTAAGAGTCGTCAGAGATGTATAAACTAGTACCATGAACCTTAACAGAGCTACAGTTATGTTTATCTCTGGCTTCTTTCAAGATTTTTTTGTCTTAGATTTTCTGTACATTTATTAAGATGTGCCCAGGTACATATTTTTGTGGTATTTCCCTGTTTAGTGTTCTGTGAGCTACATGGATTTCTGGTTGGTGTTCCTCACCAATTTGGGGGCATTCTTAATCATTGTTCCTTTAAATATTTTTCTCATTCCTCGCTCTTTTCTTTTGCTAGTAGCATTCACATTTTGTGTAGTTTAGAATTTTTTATATTTGTCTTTTTTTCTTATATTTTTATTGTTGTTCAAGTACAGTTGTCTGCTTCCACCCCCCACATCCCCCCCACCAACCCAGCCATCCCCACCTCCCTAACTTGATTCCAGTCCCCCTTGGCTTTATCCATGTGTCCTTTATAGATGTCCCTGAAAACCCTTCAGCCTCCCCCGCATCATCCCCTCCCATCTCCCCTCTGGTTACTGTCCATTTGTTCTTAATTTCAGTGTCTCTGGTTATATTTTGCTTGTTTGTTTTGTTGATTAGGTTCCACTTAAATGTGAGATCGTATAGTATTTGTCTTTCACTGCCTGGCTTATTGTAATGTACAATTTTTGTTACCATCCTACACTTCTTGATGGATCTTTTTTTCTATTTATATTTCAGTTATGGAAATTTCTATTGGCATTTATTCATATTCACTGGTTATTTGCTCAGCTATATCCAGGCTATTGCTAAGTCTATAAAAAAGCAGCCTTCCTTTTCTGTTGCAATGTTTTTAATTTCTTTCTGACCCGCTCTTAAGAGTTTCCATCTCTCTGCTAAATTACTTATCTGTTCTTCAATGTTACCTACTTTTTTTCCATTAGAGTCTATAGCATTGAACTTATTGCTGTTTTAAATTCCCAGTCTGAATTCCAGTGTGTCTGCCGTATGAGTTTGGTACTGATATTCAATCTGCCTCTCAGACAATGTTTTTGTTTGTTTGTTTGTTCTTGTTTTTTTATGTTTTCGTATGCCTTGTAATTTTTTTGGCAAAAGTTGAATATGATGCTCTGAGTGAAATAACTGGGGTAAATAAGTGTTTAGTACCAAGTTTTACATTTTTCTGGCTAGGCATTAGATAGTATTTACTGTTTGCTATAGCTATTCATGTTAAAAGCTGAAATTTCCCTCCTGTTGTCTTCAGGTAGAGTCTTCTTTTTAACATTTGAGATGCACAATTTATCCCCTTGCGCCCCCTCATTATTATACAGGACTTGACTGAAGTGGTGATATGGTGTGTGTGAAAGGGTGGTGTTCTGTCATTCCATGTTAGGTATCCGTCTTTCAGTGAGATCATACCCTGTGCTCTGACTTAAATAACTGTTGCTCGATTTTCTTTTGTTGGTACCCCTTTAAGAGAATCAAGATGGCTAGAGGCAGCTGGAATTTGATGTTTGTCTTCCTCCGGGTCAGTTAAGCTCATCTGATACCACAGATGCTTAGGCTCACTGAAATATTCCTGAGGTCAGGTTGAGTTAAGAAGAGAATGCTCTGTGTGAATTTCAACATTTCTACTTTCCCTATCCCCGGCTAGAAGCCACAGGAAACTTGTTTTCTGATCTTCACAATGAGAACCTTGAAGTGCTCCTGGAGGTAAACTTCAGGAAAGTGTGAGGGCCCTTTTATGACCAGGCCTCCTGGAGATTTTATCATTTCTAAATTTGTTCACATTGATCCTTCAGAAATTCACACTGTTGTTTATTTCTAACTGGATACTGTTTCTAGGTGTTCTGCTCCTGCACCTCTACTCTCTAGTAGGCTGTATTCTCTGTATCTACCTGTCTTTCTCTTCTGTTTTAGGGGTGGTGATTTACACTATACCTCAGTTGTCTAATAGGTCCAAAACAGTAGCTTATTTTAAGTGTATTCGGTCTTTTTTTCCTCTTGAGTGTACTCCAAAGTGACAACTGCCTAATTCCTTACATGCTACAGTGGATCAGAAGTTCTATGCATAATATTAAGGAAAGATCTAAGATCAGGTATGGATCCCACAATTAAAATTAAGGAATACTTCAATTATATGCTCTACAAAGTGTGACAGAAAATTTTATATTGGCCCATATAATGCTTCCTTCTGATGCGTTATATAATAGTGAAAAACTATTAGAAAAAAATTAAGTAGTGTAGAACACGAAATATTTATTTAAGCTTTGAGTAGAGTGCAGGCATATTACAAATAACTCAGTGTAATTATCTATTTTTAATGTGGGTGTACCATTTTCTGTTAAACGCATAATTGAATTCTGCAATACAGTGCCTCAGCAAGCTTAACAGGTTTCCTTCACAGGTCACTAATCCTACCCAGTGGTTGCAGCTGCACTATAAATATCAGAGGAGGTCGCCATCCATCACGGGCACATTTATATCAAGGTGCTGCTGGGTCAGGATGTGGAATCCACATCAACATCTGTGGAGACAAATGCCCAGGACACATTTTTGGAATATTGTAAACAGCATTGCAAAGAATAAAAATAGGCTATAAAGGTGATAGACTCTTGAAAAATACTATAATAGGAAAAAACTGCAAACCTAGGAAAAACACATTATGTTTTAGCAAAGCACAAATATACTGTTTAGCTCAGCGGGAATTTTCAGTTACTGCCTCAGTCAGCCATAGCAATTAAGTGAACAGATATTTTTGTGGAGTCTGTAGGAATGGGCAGAGTGAGAGGAGGGCACAAATTAAGGAACGGAGATGTTGGGAGAAGAGATCATAAAAGGTAACCAAAACAATTCTATAGTTTTAGCAGAGCAGACAGTAGGAGGTTTTGCAGCTATCACGTTCACCACGTAGTTAGGATTTTTAGGGTTGAGACAAATGATTATTGTGCTATAATCAAGATATTTCTCATTCTGTATGCTATGGTAATAATTTGCACTGCCATGCCTCTGGAAATAACATAATTTGTACACATACTTCTGAAGGCTACCGCTCAATAAACAGTTTCTTTGATCTGCCTTTTTATCTATTGCATGTATACAGTACCTTAAATTTTTCCTACAGATGTGTGAACATCTTTAATTTACAAATAGATGTAGAAGATGCCATAACATTGTATGCTCTGGTCATTTTTCATCTTGTCATCCTCATTACCCATGAATACATTAGGTCTAATAGCTAGCAGTGGGCTCTAAAGCCTAAGCCATTGTGCAATTACAGAGCTAAGATAAGCCACCTTTTTAACCTGAAAATACAAGTATGCAATTAGAGATGAAACATATCCCACACTAGTTCAATTTCAAGCCCTGGCTAGAGCCATTGGAAGCAATGAAGGAAAAAGCCATGCTTATAAAACAATGTCATTTAGAAGGAAAAATGTTATACAAGCAGAGAGAATGATGTTAAGGAAATGGTGGAATTTAAAAGTGAGAACTTTCTTTCATCATATAAATATTTAATTGAGATTTCAGTTAAAAAATTAATGTAAGCATTTGTGTATAGAGCTTATATATAAATAAATATAAATAACTAAATAAAAGGAACATACTGTTTCTTTTCATTGGAAATGTAAATAATAGGAGTTAAAACTTTTCAGTCATTTCAGCAGACTCAAGGGGAGAAACTTAAAAGGTAAAGTTCTAAAGTAGATTTCAAGAAAGAAGAGGAATAAACTATTTCTATGGAATACAGCTCCAAAATTTAAGGTTGGATAAATATTAGAGGACAAAGGAAATTAGGTGCTTAAATTATTTTAGTATCTTAATGAGCAGAAAATAAGACAAAGTTTTAGTGTGGGCATTATGGATCTAGTCGAGGTAACTCAAGGGATGTAAGAGTTTTCTTTTTAAAACTAAACAAAATTTAACAAAAGTCCAATAGTCTCTTGCTTAGGTAATATTGTAAATCTATCTTTATTTTTAAAAGATTTTATTTATTTATTTATTTTTAGAGCGAGGGGAAAGGAGGGAGAAAGAGAGAAAGAGAAACATTAATGTGTGGTTTTCTCTCACACACCCTCTCCTGGGGCCCTGGAGAGGGCCTGCAACCCGATATGTGCCCTGACTGGGAATTGAACCAGCAGCTCTTTGGTTCACAGGCCTGCAGTCAATCCACTCAGCCACGCCAGCCAGGGTCCATTTTTAATATAATTCAAGAATAACAGAATATCACATTAAAATATAAATATATATTTTTCTATTTTAAAATCACTTTCCAAGAGTAAAATTCACTGATGGGATCATTGCTATAATTTTTACATTATATGTAGACATATAATTCTTATTATGATTTGGTTTAAAAATAAAAAGTACAGTCCACTCATTCATTCATTCATTCATTCATTGACCCATTCTACCATTTGTACACCAGTGATTTTTTTAAGCTAAACCTTATAGGAGTATAAAGTTATTTTTTTGCTAATGAATATTTCTATAGCATTAATTTCATTTTAGCTGTTCTGCACACTTTAGTAGACAGTAAAGACAATGATCACTAAATGGTTCCCACATAAAATGTTTCTTAAGAAATGTTTTTTTTAAAAATTAACTAACATGGAGAACAGAAACAGAGCCATAGATATAGAGAACATTTTGTCAGTTGCCAGATGGGAGGGGTGTTAGATGGAATGGGTGAGAAAGTTGGCTGGATTAAGAAGTACAAATTGGTTTTTACAGACTAGTCATGGGGATGTAAAGTGAATCTCCCTGGGGATACAGTGAATAACAGTCTGATAGCTATGTAAGTTGTCAGATGGGTGAGAGATTTATTGGAATAACCACTTAAGTTGTATAATGTCTAATCACTGGGATGTACAACGGAAACATATTAGTTCAACTTTAATTGAAAATAAAACAATAAATTACCATAAAATAAATAAACAGATAAATAAATAAATAGAATGGCATAAAAGTAACATCTACACTCATGTCCACAGTTCCCAGCAATTATTTAACAGGTATCTATAGTTAATTTAAGTATATATGCTAACAATAAAATGAGGGCATTCTTTAGGTCATTTTCAAAATTACTTAAATGGAGACAGCTTTTTCTAAATTTTTTAAAATTTAAATTTAAATTCATTCCTCAAATTTCAATTTAAGTTTAAATTTAAATTTAAATTCCAAAGAAAATGTTTAACCATTTCATAGAATATCATAGCAAATTTGCAAAGGATTTGATGTGCCATTATAGTGTTGAGAAAATATGCTAATAAATTACATGATTCGTTGTGTTCATTATGGACTTAGGTATACTTTTTTTCAGGTAATAAAATAGCTATTCTTTTCATTATACTCCTTACAAGCACTCCTTAACAATTATGCATCTCTTTGTCTCAATCTGTTGACTCTCTCCTTAGATAGATAGATACATGTAGATCAGATCTATTACTATAAATAGTTTTTATAGAATTTCTTTGTAACCTTGAAGTAAATGTAAAAAATAGTAATTATTACTCTGTATTTTATAGTTATATATCATATAATGATGTTTTAGTCAGTGATAGGTCTTATATATGACAGTGGTCCCGTAAGAGTTTAACGGAGTTGAAAATTTTCTATAGCCCAGTGATATTGAAACCATCATAATATTTCAGTGCAAAGGTTGCAAAAACCTACTGGGTGGTTGAAATGGCAAACAGTTTTAACCTGGGTGCAGACAAGGGTAACAGTGAGGGGCTCCTGGAGGGGGTGCCTGAGAAAATGACTAACGAGGAGTCGGAACTGACACAGGAATGCATAGATGAAAAAACAGAAATGCATGGATGTGTGGTATTTCACAGAGTGACTGACACTTTCTCAAAAAAGGGTCTTGAGCAAGTCATTCGGGAGTATTACAGCAGAAGACCTTGTTATAGAAATGGCGGCTCTATGTGTATTACTGACCTCTGAATACCCTCCAGCCAGATAAGACATGGAGGGGACAGACAGTGATATTGATGATCCTTGTGTTAACCCAGACTAATGTATATACTTGTGTCCTGCTTTTTTTAGAGAAAAGTTTGCAAAGTAAAAAAGGAAGACAAATATTTTTAAAATAGCTTATAAAATAAGGATATAAAAATGTTTTACTGGTTTAATAAAATTTTATTTTTCAGAATGTACAGCCAGGGGGACCTGTTGTTCATGCATCTTCACCAACAGCCGGGGCACCAACAGCTTCACCCCACCGTTGGTGTTTCTGGTGCAAATTACTTGAGCTATGTGCTTTGAAACTCGTTTAATAAGTCCTTTACTTAGGCGCTCCTGAGGGCTGCCCTGGCCAAGGAACCCCGGATCTTCAGTCACTCAGAGACAACAGCTGGGGTTATAAGCTTGTAGTTGGGAACATATGTTGCTTTGTCAAACGACACCAGGATATTGAGCTTGTCCCAAACTTTGCCTCTGGGTCACTTTTTTTTGGCCTTGCCCCCAGATTTGTTGACTGGGTCTTTGCCTTTTTTGGCTGACTTTCCAGCAGCTTTCTTCTACTTGTTGTCCTTGGGCAGCATGGTGAAACTTGAGGAGCGCTGGATCTCACTGCTACCTGAGACGATGTCAGATAAAAAGGAAGAAAAGATGTTTTTGTACCTGTGTACAATATGTTTGTGTTTTAAGTTGAGTGTTAGTATAAAAGAGTGCAGGAGTCAAAAAGTTAAAAAACATTAAAAGTTTATAAAGTAAAAGTTTCAGTAAGGTAGGGTTAATTTATTATTGAAAAAAGAACAATTTTGTATAAATGTACTGTAGCCCAATAGTAGAGTGTTTACAAAGTCTACAGTAGTATACAGTAATGCCTAGGCCTTCACATTTAATCACCAATCACTGACTCACTGGAGCAAATGCTGTCCTACAAGCTCCATTTATAGTAAGTACTCTATGTTGATGTATCAGTTTTTTCCCTTTATACCATGTATTTACAGTACCTTTTGTATATTTAGATATGTTTATGTAACACGTAGGTGTGTGTATGTAACACAGATACTTACTACCATGTTACACTTACCTCCGGTACCCAGTAAACTTAGGTGCTACAGAGTCTGTGGCTGGGGAGCAACAGGTTAGACCCTGTTGGCCCACATGTGCAGTAGGCTGTGTTCCCAGGTGTGTGCATGTGCACAATAATGAAATGGCCTAGTGACACATTTCTCAGAATGCATTCCTGTCATGAGGTGATGCATGACTCTGTAATTATTTTTATAATGGTGATGCAAGAACTTAGTCTTTGTGACAAAGTACTAACTTGCTTTCTGACTCTTGATTTACTTTGCTACTCCCATGACTTTACAGGTCCTTTCTAATTTCTGATGCACTCATGCAAGTGTCTAGTATGGACTGTGGTCCAGCTCCCAGATATTCAGTCTTCACTACTGCAGCTTCTCTGGCTCTCTCTTTCCTGGGCACCAGTGCTCAGTACATGTCCTAGTTGATTGCTCCCATTTTCTGTGTGTCATTAAAATGCAATTTCCACCCTCCTTTTATTTCTTGAATAACAGTTAAGACAGAATTCAAGTTCACCACTATGTATTATGTATTAAGCATGATTATGTATTAAGCATGTTTGCTAAAAATTAAAATACAGATCCATATTACCCAAACTAAAACTTTTATTTTCTTCCCCACCAGTCCTCTTTAAAGGCATACTTATTTGGCTTAAGTTATAAAGGACTCTGGAATCTTGTGAGTGACTTCCTGGGTATGGCTATTGAGGCTACCGAAATACCAGGTACAAATAAAATAAGATGCATTTTAGATATAAGGCGAGTACTCACTACATCAGCAAGTTGCCTGAGTTCCCCTTACTGCTCTCAGTCTGAAATCATTGTAAGCAGTTGGGCGCCTTCTACTTGTAAAGATTTGTTTAGTACAGACCTTTATAACTATTGTGTATTGTTTTTGTCCAGTCACTCAAGATAATTCTTTCCTTGGAGCTGAATTCAAAATAAAATTTAGCAAAAAAGTTTTACATAGTAATTTTTAAATGGTATCCATTTTTTTTATGGTTGTTGAAGTACAGTTGTCTCCATTTACATCCCACCACCCTACCCACTAGATTAAAATAATTGATTCCTTTGTTTCTTTTTATATTTTGGTTAAGCAAAATATTTATGAAATAAATTTATCGTTCTTTCATTATAAACCATTAACATTATAATGTTAATTGTGTTGTGCCTACAAAAACATCAGTCTGGAATTGCATTAATAACCACTGTCTTGTGAGGTGACTGGAATGAGCCATTCAAGGACCTTTATTTAAATAGTATTAGAACTATTATGCAGAGTAAATTTAGTTTTATGCCCAGGGACAAAGGGTTTTACTAGGATAGTTTAAAATAGATATGTTGTAGAATTGTGCACCTGAAACCTGTATATTATTATTAACCAATGCCACCCGAATTAATTCAATAAAAAATAAAAATAAAATATCCTTACTTTAAAACAAGGAAATGATCATTTTGAGTGAGGAATGCCTGCGTGTTTTTCTACATAAGTCAAAAGCGAAACAATCATGTTTCTTTTTTTCCTTATCAGAATACAGAGGGTGAATATTAAGATGATCATCTTGCTGTGCCTGAGTTATTAAAAAATAGTTATTAAAGGTAACGTGGTCTTCAGATTAAGCAGCCCTTCCTTAGTAAAGCAGAGCTCTTTCCTATTAAGCTTTATATACTTCCATTCATGGAAGAAACCAAACCAAATTGGACTCAAACACAGAAAAAAAAACTTTAAAAACATACCACTGTGGATTAAATAAAAACATACACACATGCTTACAATAGCATTGATTATCTTTTGTATAAAAAAATTCCACAGGCCAAGTTTGATAAACTATGATTATCTGTAACTTCACTGTTAAAAAAAACATTTAAAAACTGGATAGTAATATCTACAAAGGAGTTTTCTGAAAGTTATTTTTATTGATGCTTCTTTGTTTTCAGTAGTTGTTATTGAATTGAATGTGATTTAGCTGAAAAAGGGCTAAACCTGATTTTATAAAATTCGTATATTATTCCCAGCCTGCTGTCCCAAAATAGCCTAGTTCTAGATCTAATTTAGGAAGCATAAAATTGACTTCTGAAAGCATAGTTAATGATCTTGTGCCTCTGTGAATGTCCAATTTATACACTGTTCACTGAGTAAATGAGATATATATTTTTTCTCAAATGCTTGCAATCTGGAAGCTCAACAAATTCTCTGTTTGGACCATTTCATATGTTAGTTTTAATGCTAGTAAAATAGGGTATCTAGAGATAGATTTACATTCATAGTCATAGTTTTTACTTTCTAAGAAAATTAATATTTATTTTACTCAACTTTACGAGCTTAGATTCTGTATTTGAAATAAAAAGTGGTAAACTTTGTCTTGTCCAGATGTAAAAATAAAATAAATCATTACCTTCTATGACAGAAATAGTACCGATGTATATAGATTGAGTTTATTTTTAAATAATAATAGACAAACTTAGCATATACTTGTTTTGACCCTATGGGGCAATTAATTCTTTTCTTGTGTAATTAAGGAAATGGATACTAAATTAAACCAATTTAAATATTTTGTGCACTATTCTTAATATTGAACCTTATAATCAAAGGAGCTATTTTGACTAAAATATAACATGCATTATTTCCCAAAGCTTAAACAATTGACTAAGAAGTTAAATTAATACACAAGCAATAAACAAAATGTTTAACCATTATTTCATCATAAGGACACCATCCTATGTCTTATTATGATCATACATGTTAATTGGCCATCTTGTCATGATGCCTAAACCTTTACCACATTTCTATTTAATGCTAAGCAAACAGTAAATTTATTTCTATTTATTCTCTTGCTCACTGCTACCAATTTGGCTTTCTTATTCTCTGATTATTCCTCTTCCGAATTGTGCCACTGAAAGTTTATGCTACTTTCTAATTTAACACTTTAATTTTTCAGTTTTTCTATTTTTCTCCTATTACCCTACTTTGTACCTTCTTTTTCTTCCTTCTCTATTTCCTCATCCTCTCCCTCTGTCTCTGTCCCTATCTGTGGTCGTGTTTTGCATCCTTATTTATCAATACGTTGCCCATGCACAATACTTAGCCCTCTGATTTTTTTGTCTTGAAAAGCCCCATGGTTTGTCAAGGGTTATGAATCTGTTTCAAAACCAGACCAGCTCTGTTCTAATTCCTGTGCTACCACTTAGTGGTTCTGTGTTCTGGGCATTTCCCACCACCTCTCTGTGCCTCAGTTTCTTTATCTGAATAATGGCAAAATAACAGTGCTGCTGCAGATAGTTTGCATTATTAGATGTAAAGCACTTAGGAAAATACCTGGCACATAACAAGTGCTATATAGTTTTTCTGATTTTTTACTATGATGATGATGATGATAATGAAAATATGCTATTGTATCTATCATGTTATTATATTATTATTATTTCTATTTTTCTTCAGTTTAGCTTATGTTAATCTTCCATTTTTCCAGATCACAGGGGAATATTTGTTGTTTTTGCTTTGAACATGATGCTTTTTTGACTTGAAAAAGACAGCATTGCTCTATATGTTGCTCTTTTGAACTCAGGTTCTTTCTACAAGTTGTTCCCCAAAGCCTGGGCTTTGTTTCCTTTATATTTCTTTCCATAATTTACTTACCTTAATGTTTATAATTTCAGCTCTGCTCTCAGTTCAACAAAGAAAACTTACCTGACTCACCACAATGGATGAAGCTTTCCTATAGTATTTTTCTCTAGATGCCTATATTTTCCCTGAGAGCATTGATAATATCAGATTCTGTAACTGCATGAAAGCAAGAACAGTTTTTCTTTATTTTTGGCTCACGATATATCCCCAGAAGTCCTGCAGATTTACATGGAGTGCTGAATAAATATCAGCTGATTGAATGAATGAAGGAAGGAATGAATGTTCTAAGCAGAGAAAACAGTGTAACATTCAGAAAAGTATGTTTTTCGAGTAACTTTTATATTAACTCTAGGGATTTGCATAAGTAGCTTCTGCATAACACACTGTGTTTTAATTCTCTATTTACTTATCTTCTCCCCTTCATTATTGTGAAACTGTGGATAGGAACTTTGCCTTTTTTTATTGTACCTTCAGTGCTTAATATAGTGTTTAGACTAGTTAAAGTCAGACAAACAGCCATTTTTACTTGTTAACACCATTAATTGTAATGGAATTTGACACAAAAAATTAACCAGGCATTAGTGAATTAAAAAGGATTCAATAAAAATGAGGTTGGTCGGGTCAATAATAGCAGGAAGCATCTATAACCCCCCATGCCTGATGAGATAAAAGGAAGCCTTTGGTTGTAAAACCTGGACATCCTATGGAGCTGGGTCTCAGACTTCAGAGACCCCTTAGGGTAGCCCATTAGGTATCCCGAGAAGGTACAACAAGACTGGTTCTCATAGTTTGAGAAGGCTGAACACTGGAATCAACTGCTGTTACTTGAAACAGCTGTCATGGTCAAGGTGAGGACCATTGTTGGGTGACTATCAGGAATAGGAAACAAAAAATAAGCAAATTAATTCTTCCTCTTCCATCCTTCCTTTCTCACTCTGAAATCCCGTATTGACACAGTCTAACCGAGATCCAACTGATAAAATGGAAATGTGGTTTGCAGAGTCTCCTTACTAGCTACCTGGATTATAAAAGGGTGGATTTGAAGAGGAGAGCAAATAGGCAATCATCTACCATAACATCAACTAGTATATTTTGACAACCAACACAATGACTCTTTTTTTAATAAGAGGCAATTTTTCTTTTGTACAAACAGAACTCCTTTACCACTCTTTCTGAGATTAGAAAAAGTCCCCTTAGTCAGTCAGTAGGTCGACATCTGGGAGATGGTCACAACATCCATCTCTGGCTATGTTTTCTTCTCACATTCACTTACAGTGCCATCTCAGTCACTTTGTACCAACAGAAAAAAATCGTAAAATAACTACTAAGGATGATCTTTGTATTAAGTAATTAGGTAAAAACAAAAAGAGAAGGCAAAAATATAAAGATAAAAACATAAATGTAGATATAAACACAGATATAACAAAAGAAAGAAAATATGTATAGCTGGTAAATTTCTCATTCCTGTAACTGATCATGAATCCACACTCGATTTACTACTATTCATTCCACATTTCCCTTGTTTTCAGATAAGAGCCCAGTAGGTCTAATTGTTTATATGCTGGAATGAGAAAAATCTTCATTCCTGGAGAGACTGGATCCTTAATGGTTCTTCCTGTGTTGCTTTGTTGTAATGTTGTATTAACTTTTACTATTGGACATTAAAGAAGTAAGATGTACCCTGTAGATTACACACATAATCCTCCCAGACCCCCTGTTGAGTAATGGCAATGCTATTTCCCCTCGAAATCCTAATTGATCACCTTCTTTGCTCGTTCAAGATCATAAAACAACAATAACAACAAACAAACAAAACCTAATAGCTGAGTTGCAGATTTTAATTCTAATTTAGTGGAAATATATTGTGTCCTCTCTAAAACATTCCTCTTAGGAGCCATAATCTCCACACCAGCAGAGCTCAAACTTGTAGGAATTAAAAGGAGGAAAAATGGGGTGATAATGTTAAGGGTGATCATGAGAGAAATGATTCTCATTTTTAATACTTTATTCCCAAATATATTCTGTACCATATCTTGGTTGCTGATTTATTGGAGATACTACATTCTGTAGGACAGAATCCCATTTTGGGGAATATCGTCTCCCAACAAATTGGTTGAGTCTTCAAAGGCATGTCATAAGATCCATGAATTCTATGGGTATTTGCTATTTTACTTATATGGTAAAATCTGTACCTTTATCAGAAGCAGTTACGTACATAATACCATGATGGTGAACAAGACAATTGATAAGTTCATAGATGTTAGTTCTAGTAATGTTATGGACAGGAAATGCAATTCTGCATACACGGTATATTTCCCTTCCTTGACAAGACATAACTGCCCCCTGCATGATATAATTTATCCAATATAATCAATCTACTACAAGGAAATACTTCCTCATACACAACAATGTTTTTTCTTGGCTGTTAATAGGTTGGATACTTGATTTTTTTAAAATCTGATTTTACCTGGCCCATTATTTAAACAGAAGGTGGCTGAAGAGAGAAACTAATTTATATCACGATATATCCCATCTTGTCCCTGTGATGATTATTGAAAGCCTCTTCTGCAGAGGAAGGGCTTTGGGGAATACACTCATGGAAGACATCTTCACAATCTGTAACCATTCTTGAAATTGCATCCCAATATTTTT
The DNA here is from genome assembly GCF_021234435.1 of Artibeus jamaicensis. NCBI lineage: Eukaryota > Metazoa > Chordata > Mammalia > Chiroptera > Phyllostomidae > Artibeus > Artibeus jamaicensis. The sequence goes on along the minus strand of NW_026521823.1, from coordinate 11,374,341 downwards.
TCTTCTGACTTTCTTGCTATCAATCTTTAAATCCTGACTTTTTAAAAAAGTCTTTGATCATCCACCCAGGCTGTGAATAAGTTCTCGTGTCACTCTTTACTTTTAGCAATTTCTCAGCTCAGATCAAGTAAGAAACCAAATTTATTGCTTGAATTTCTACCCACTGGAATGATTTATCTTTCTCTATTGTCTTTAAGGGTCACTTCTGGATTGGGATGTATCTATCTACACAGTTACTGTTGGAACCAGTATAACATGCAGACCATCTATAAATCATGAACATGCTTTTTACTTCTCAGTCAACTGTCTATAAGATACTATTTATGAGACCATAAGTCTGGATTATGGGAAATAGACAGTATTACAGGGTTTGATATGATGTGGTATGAGCCACCAGCTCCTGCACCTTCTATGCCTCTTTCAAACTTTCCTGAACTTAATTTCTTATCTACTATTTTCATTTCATGATAGATAGCTTCTCTATAGAACAAGATTATGTTTTGGTTAGAAATATAGCAACCAATTTATAATGAGCATTTCAGTTCAAATAATTATTGATTTCCTATTATTAGGTCTACAGTGACAACTGGAGTTGGCTGGAAGCCCAAGACTATTTCTCAAAAGGACAGTTGTTATCAGAGAAAAATAAATTTGCTCTCAAAGCTTAGAAGTCTGTGCAGTTATTCTCTTACTGGGGAATTCCAGGGGCTTCAGACAACCTTTATAGTTTTCATAGAAGTTTTGAATTTCATTGGGTATGTTTTTAGTCTTTATCATAGCTCAATAACAGCTGGAAGCTATTTCTCAAAAGGATGATAATTATTTTCTAAACATTAAATGGCTTACTCCCAAACCGTAGAGATATATGCTGTTATTCCCACACTATCAGAGGTTCAATATATCATCTGTTGGCCAGGTCACTTTGAGTATGACTGGATATGCTGGGTCTAAAGTCCCAAGTGGAAGAGCAGCTTTCATGGCGATATGGACTTGATGCCAGGCCTTCTTTTATTCTCATCTCTGCCCCAGACTACAGTTTTATGAAATTCTTAGTAAATGGGTTCGCTGTGCTCACTGAAAATATCTCTTGGCAGAGAGCAGACAAGTTTGCGTAATCTTGAAACAATACTGCAAATTTGTACTTTTAGCCCTGCAAGGTAAAACTCAAACTGCCTTTAGTAATTCCTTTCAGTTGGTGTAGAGAAGAAATAAAATTAAATTCCAAGTGAAGGGGCTTATACCAGATACTAAGCTAAATTGATATTTTCCAGGAAGTCTGTAACATTTAGAACAGCAAGGAGAGACATCTAAATCTCTCCTGATTTAGATGCTAATACAACAGTTATTCTCCAAGATCAATGTACTTTGTACAGAAATCAGAGAACCTTTCTATGCTCATTTATTTAGCAGCCCAATGTTGCGATTTGTAGAAGTTGATTCGTTTTCATTTTTTTCTTTTCTTCATCCAGATGCCTAAAGAATATCTGTTTTTCTCCACTCCATTCTTGCATTCTGGCAGTTGGGATGGAGTTAGAGTAACTTTGATTAACCAATACATAATTAGCCCAGGATGATTTTGAAGAGATTGTGTCATTCAGCTTTTCTGAAACAGAAATAAGTATTTTCCCCAACAGACCTTTACAAATTTGTGTTTTACAAAAAACAGTTTAAAAGTCTTGGAATGCACAACTCAGGGAGAACTACTCTGGGTTCTGAAGGCGTTGCAGGGAGCCACCAATGGTTTTCTCCGTTACCGGGAATATTGAAGCAGTGGTTTGCTGCGCTAGTCCGGAAACTTCTACAAGCCTTACATTGGCCCCCACCCCCATCAGAATCGGCTGCACTGCATGATAGGTTTCCTTTCTGTGCTGACTTTCTGATTTCAGCAAGTGCCTCTCTTTGGAGAAATTTGTAACCAGAATTCTCTTAGCAAGCTTGTGTGCAAATTGTAGTTTTCAGATTTCTTTCCCCTTGGGCATCAAGGAAGTGCTTAAAAAGGCTGGGATCATGCTAAATATCGATAGACAATATCTGACTAATCATTAGTGTGTTAGAGTCTGTGAATCTGACTGAAATAGATGAATTATTGGAATCTTCAGAGTAAATTAAGATTTGCATTTTATCTTGGCATACTGTATCAGTCACTGTGGGATTAACTGCAATCCAGGAGGTATTCACCAGACTACTCATTGACTATAATGCAAAAGGGCAACAAAGAGCAGTTTAGGAAAACCTAATGTTCTGGAACCAAGAGAAATAGGAGAGTATCTTGTTGGACCTATTAGAAGTTTTTGTTTAACCGTAGTAAGACTCATTCCAGTGCTTGAAAAATCTTCTGTAGTTAAAATGGTTTCCTCTGAGTAAACATTAGCATTTTCTAAGAAAAAAGCAAAATTGGTGATCCAGAGAAGTGATAGCTGAAATATTTTGAAAGAAACTTAAAAAAAAACTTCTTTAAAAAAACTGGAACATTTACCATCAGTAACTGAAAATTATAAAGAGTCCTAGAAAATAGAAAGTTTTATTTGGATGTTATTGAAGACAGTTGAAAAATTACGGTTCAAAAAATATTCAGGAAAGAAAAGGATGCCTGGTTCTTCATATCTGTGCACCCAAAACTGAAGCTTGCTGAACAAAAAATACAATTTTCGGCCTGGCTGGTGTAGCTCAGTGGATTGAGCACGTAGGTTGAGGGTGAAGGGGGATTGATGTTTCTCTCCCTCCTTCCCTTCCCTCTGATTTAAAAAATACAATTTTCTTTAAAGAAAAGATGTTTGACAGTTCCTGCTAATTTAGGGAGTAAGTTTATTAGTGTAACAGAGCACACAAGATTTGAAACTTATGTTCGATGTACATATAAAAATAATAATTTATTTTTACAGTGTGAACAGATAACGATTCTCACCATATATCTAGGAAAACTAAGAATTATAAAAAAAGATCTGATTACATAGAAACAACATAATTCAGACTTCTAAAAGAACTTTAAAATAAGTCTAAACTGTACTTCACATAAATTTAAGAGAATATTATATCCATAAATATAAAACATTTTGAATATGAAGAATATTTCTTGAAAATGTAAAATTCTTAGAAACAACTGGTAATTTAGAATTTCAGAGTAAGTAATCTGGAATGCAAATATATAGAATCAAGAGCAAAGAATAAAAAATTAAAACAAAAGATGAAAAAGAAAATATAAATTAAAATAAAAAGCTATACAAAACCAATGAGAAGCAGATTGATGTGAGACACTTTAACGCCGGATGCTAAAAACAAAGGGCTACTAACTTCAAAGCACTAAGATATTAATTTTGAACCTCAGGCCCTCTACTCTGAAGCATTAATATTAGAGACATTCTCACCCACATATGGATTTGAAAGTTTAACACTTGTGGAAAACATTTACAAAGGACATACTGTGGCAAGAAGAACAAAATGATTCTAAGAAAGAAGAAAGCATGAAAAGTAAGAGGAAATGCTTAACAAATCAGTAATGATTATAGATTGTACAAATAATTACCTTTTAAAAGTCTGAATAAGCCTTGGCTGGTGTGACTTAGTGGACTGAGTGCCAGCCTGTGTACCAAAGGGTTGCTGGTTCGATTCCCAGTCAGGGCGCATGTCTAGTCTGTGGGCCAGTCCTCAGAATGGGACGTGTGAGAGACAAACCACACACTGATGTTTCTCTTTCTCTCTTTCTCTTACCCTTCCCTTCTCTCTAAAAATAAATAAATAAAATCTTTTTTTAAAAGTCTGAATAAAAACTCCAAATGATTTCACTTTTGAATGTTATTATTTTTATAGATAGTCAAGGTATATTTAAGGAAAATATCAATAGTAAGCATACTAATAATAAAAGACTTAAGATGTACAAAGAACTTTGCCAAAGTTTCCTAGTGTATATTCAGTTCTAATTCTGCACACTGGGTGTGTTTCTACTCAGATAACTTTATCCATGTAAAGCTGGCTTTGGATAATTATGAGAAAAGACATAGATTTATGTACCTTCCGTTTTGGGGAGCTTTGACTACTTATGGAGCATTTGCTGTATTCGACAGCTGGGAAACAAAGAAATCACTCTTTTACAGTTACTTCAAAGAGCAGTAGCTGGACTAATACAATCTTCTGCTATTTTATTAGCCTGAGATAAAGTTAGGTGATGGACAAAAGGAAAAGTGTGACGTAAGTTAATTTTCACAAATAGACACAAGCTTAGGGTATTTCATACTGTTAGTTTGAGTGGTAGATTCCTTAGAGATGTAACATGTATGACAACTCTGTATAATTCAGTTTTCAGATTGATCTCTTGTATTCAATAACATCATTGGCAGACTATTTACCTAGATCCTTGACTGTAATAATCATTCTTAACTGACTATGGCACATGTTAATACAAACGTAGACACTAAGAGTTGGTGGTTCTCAATTGTTCATTTTTTAATTTAATCTTTATTGTATTTATTCCATTACCCTTTAGTCCCCTTATGCCTCTACCTCTAGCAATCCCAACATTGTTGTCCATGATCATGAGTCCTTTTTCCTTTTAGCTCAATCCCTACACTCCCTCACTGCAGCTCCCACTTGCTGTCACTCTTTATCAGATTCAACTATAAGTGAAATCATGTGGTATTTGTCTTTCTCTGACTGGCTTATTTCACTTAGCATCATGTTCTCCAGGTCCATCCATATAGTCACAAAGGGTAAAATGTTCTTTTTTATAGCAGTCCATTGTATAAATGTTGTTTTATCTAATCTAGTGATCTACTAATCCACTAATCGACACATAGTTTGCTTCCTTAACTAGGCAATTGTAAGTAACACTGAAATGAACATAGGAATGCTTATGTTCTTCCAAATTAGTGTTTTTGGTTCCTTCAGTTATATTCCCAAAAGTGGGACCTCTGAATCAAAAGGCAGTTACATTTTTAATTTTTTGAGGTATTTCCATACTGCTTTCCACAGTGGCTGCACCAGTCTGCATTCCCACCAACAGTGCAAAAGGGATCCCATTTCTCCACATCTCCAAGCACTTGTCTGTTGATTTATTGATGATAGTCATTCTGACAGGTGTGAGATGATATCTTATTTGTGGATTTAATTTGCATTTCTCTGATGATAAGTGATACTGAGCATTTCTTCATATGTTTATTGGCCATCTGTATGTCTTCTTTGGAGAAGTGTCTATTCAGGTCCTTGGCCCATTTTTTAATTGGCTTGTTTTCATGGTGTTGAGTTTTTTTTTAATTCTTTATAAATTCTAGATATTAACCCTTTATCAAATGTATCCCTGAATATGTTGTCAAATTCTGTGGGTTGTCTTTTATTTTGTTGACAGTTTCCTTTGCTGTGCAAAACTTTTTAGCTTGATATAATCCCTTTATTTATTTGTTTGTTTGTTTGTTTGTTTTTCTTTTGTTTCCCTTTCCTGTGGAAGTATATCCATAAAATATTGCTATGAGCAATGCTTGTAATTTTGCTGCCTCTGATTTCTTTTATGATTTTTATGGTGGGTCTAAAATTTAAGTCTTTGATCCATTTTTAATTTATTCTTGTGTGTGGTGTTCTAGTTTCATTTTTCTGCATGTACCTGTCCAATTTTCCCAACACCATTTATCGAATAAACTGTCTTTAGCCCATTGTATGTGCTTGCTTTCTTTGTCAAATATTTATTGACTTAAGCTGTGGGTTTGTTTTGGGGCTTCTATTCTGTTCCATTGATCTATGTGTCTGTCTTCATACCAGTACCATGCTGTTTTGATTACTATGGACTTATAATATAATTTGATATTAGGTAGTGTGATTCCTCCAACCTTGTACTTCTTTCTCAGGATCACTGTTGCTATTCATGTCTTTTGTGGTTCCATACAAATTTTCAAAATATTCATTATACTTCTGTGAGAGATGTCATTAGAATCTTGAGAGGAATTGTATTGACTCTATAGATTACTTTGGGTAAAATGGATATTTTAATTATGTTAATTCTTCCTGTCTGTGAACACAGTATGTGTTTCCATTTATTTGTATCTCCTTCAATTTCTTCCTTCAGTGTCTTTTAGTTTTCTGAGTACAGAAAACTTAGTTTTCTTTTACCATTCTTGGTTAGGTTTATTCTCAGTACTTTATACATTTTGTAGCAATTGTGAATGAAATTGTTTTCTTTATTTCCTTTTTTTAATTCATTATTGGAATATTACAATGAAACTGATTTTGGATATTAATTTTGTATCCAGCTTACAAAGAGACATTGATTTCAAAGTCTATTTTGTTAGATATAAGTAATGCCACCCCAGCTTCTTTTCCTTTCCTTTTACATGAAATTTTTACCCCATCCTTTGACTTTTAGTCTGTGTGTATCTTTCGATCTGATATGGGTCTCTTAGAGGCAACATACATGTGGGCCTTGTTTTCTTATCCATTCATCCACCCTATGTCTTTTGGATGGAACATTTAAACCATTTACATGTAAGGTGATTATTGATAGATACATATTTAGTGCCATTTTATTGTTAGATTATTTTCCTCTGTTTTTTCTTTCTCTCTTTTTTTCTTCTTCTTCTTAAAACAAGCCCTTTAACATTTGTTGCAGTGCTCATTTTGTGTTAATGATCTCCTTTAGCTTTTTCTTGTCTGGGAAGCTCCTTAATTCTCCGTTGATCTTAAATGCTCTTAAATGATAGCTCTGCTGGTAAAATAGTCTTTTGTTGCTGCTGCTGCTGCTGTTGTTATTGTTGTTGTTGTAGGTCCTTGCTTTTCATCGCCTTAAATATTTCATGCCACTCCCTTCTGGCCTGAAATGTCTCTGCTGAGAAAACTGACAACAGTCTGATCAGTGCTCCCTTATGTGTAAATCTCTGCTTTTCTCTTGTGGCTTTTAGAATTCTTTCCTTTTTAAAGCTTGTCATTTTAATTAAAATATGTCTCCATGGGTGCCTCTTTGGATCCAACTTGTTTGGGATTTTCTGCTCTTCCTGGAATTGTATATTTTTTTTCCTTCACCAGATTAGGGAAATTTTTGGCCATTATGTCTTCAAATATGTTTTCAATCTCCTGCTCCCCCTCTTGTTCTTCTAGGATTCCCAGGATATGGATGTTGTTATGCTTCATATTATCTAATACTTTTCTTAAGCTCTCCTTTTTTAAATTTGCTTTTCTTTTGGCTGTTCTGATGTTTTGTTTTGTTTTGTTTTTTACCTTGTCTTCCAAATCACTAATTTGACCCTCTGCTTCATCTAACCTACTCTTTATTTCTCCCACTGTATTATTTATTTCAGATGTTGTATTTTATATTTCTGACTGGTCCTTTTATATTGTTTCCTTGTCTATTTTCATGCAGTTGAGTGTCCTTATAATCATTACTCTAAACTCTCTATCCGATCAATTGCTTGCCTCCATCTCATGTAGCTCTTCTGGAGCCTTCTCTTGTTCTTTCATTTGGGGTCTGTTTCTTTGTCTTCCCATTTTGGCTGCTTCTTTGTATTTTCTGCCTTAGTATTTAATCTAATCAGTGATATAGCCTTAAGCTATAATCAGCAGCCCTTCTAAGCACCATAAGGTGGAGATGACTAATTCCTATGCACTGGGCTATTGCATCCTTTCAGGCTGATGCCACTTGGAGGTCAGAGTTTTCTGAGATGTTCTCTGCAGTGTGGGGAATGACTCAGCACAGGGATCCTGGCAGCTGTTCCTTTAATTTTTCTATACAGAGTCACCAACCCCAGACTCTCCTTGTATCTGTAATTCACCTTGCTGTCCCTCTGCCAGAGCCCAGTGTAGGTGACTATAAATGAAATTTTGTGTGTTGGCCCTTTTAGAGGCTTTCTGTCTCTCTAGCCATCTCTCCCTGACAGACAAAACCCTGCTGCTTTTCACAGCTAGATGGTATATGGGTTCCTTTCTGTTCTGGTGCTGCAGGCTGGGTATCTCAGCTTGGGGTTTAGATGCCACACTTCTCAGGGAGACACTCCGGCTGCTGAAATATTCCTCTGGAACTTTGGATGCCATCCATGGGAGACTGTTCAAACCTCTGATGCCTCCTCTGCACGCTTTCCATTTCATTGGGGTGAGCTGGTTTCTTTCATCTGCCCATGGTTTTAAGGCCTCGATTTTTCATTTTTGTATTTGAGAAACCTGGTAGGAATTCATACGTTGAAGTAAAGGAAATTAAACACACTGAATAAATTAGGAAAGGTAAATGCTAAATACAATGTAGGAATAGAACATTGTATTTTTTGAAACATGAAAAAATCTGAATAGCTACTAATTTTGTTGAAAACTCTTTTTGTCATCATAACTATCTATCCCTTTAATTAGTGACTTGTTATTTAGGCAGAATATTTCTTATGAACCTCGCTCTCTTCGACACGGTAATAATCAGCCTTGCAATCACATATTGTACTGGGAATAGTACAATGAGGTCATCAGGACATGAGTTTTGGAATCACACACACTTGAGTTCAATTCTTGAGTTTATCACTTTCTAGCTAGGAAGCATGGAATTGAGTACTGAAGCTCTAAGGTGAGTTTTCTTACATTGAAAAGGAGAATAATAGTATAATAAAACAGGCAGATTTACAGAGATTGAAAAATAGTAGCATATGTGAAGCTTTTAGCATATTGCCTTTTCCATGAAAAGAGATTAAAAAAGGCAATAATTATATCATTAATATTATTATTATTGTGACCAAATTTATCATAAAAATCAGTTAAAATTATTTTCCCAAATTATTATCTCATTATTACATGTTTTCTGTGTTAGTCACCAGATGGCCAATTATCATGTAATTTATTGTACAGTAGAAAGTGATCAAAATTTAAATATATTGCATTAAAATATTAATTTACACATTATATAGATTAATTGGAAAATATCAAAAAGAAGAGAATCTTTAAATATCCCAACTTTATCATACTCCAAAGGCAAATGATTTTCAGGCACACTTGATTTTCATGTCTAGTAAATCTTGACCATATCACACAGAGGACAAGTAGAAAAGAAAGAAATACAAACAAAAGCTTAGTCTTTTAACATATGCATTTGTCTGATTTCTTTTTGTACCCAATGCCTGCTTGTATGTCAGTTTGGTAACCTAACTGGGTTTAAAAACCTGGTGCTTTTTAAATGGCTCTCTATGAAAACACCTCTATAAAATCTTTGTACATAGTATTTCATATCGCATTTGTACTTCTTTTATTTATTGTTTTTATGTTAAGAATAATAAGATTAATATAAAATAGTCTCTTGTAAATAATTACTATTTAAAATATATACAATGGGAAGACTAAACTTTGACATGCTCCTTTTGTTTCATGCCGATAAATCTCTTCATTGTGGAGCCTATTCAAACCAGACTGAGTCACGTAAACAATCTTATGCTTGTTGACTAAACACTGACTCAGTACTTACTAACTCCAACATCTGAGTTTCAGTGTTCCACTGACAAAATGCCTCTATGAGTTTTCATACCGTATTATTTAATATGACCTGCAGAGATGATGATACACCTATAATAATGACTTACTAGGCACATAAACCTCTACTTAGTTCACATTGGATTTAGTTATCAAAATTTCTCTAAAAAGAAATAAAAAGAAGAGTGTAACAGCTTTGCAGTGTGTCACATGATAAGGCAGCAAGATACGAAGCAGCTGAATGAATATAATCCAGTAAGAGTGTTTATCTACTGAGGTAAACTGAGATAGTGACTTGAATATCTATTAGCATTTGGCACGATAATCTTCATAGTGACATAATAATAAAAAACTTTATTAGTTTTAAGATTAAGAGAGAATACTAAAAAGATGCATATAACACTGAGGCTGCTTTAGAGAATGTTATATGGCATCAGCCTTGTTTGAGTTTCTGTCAATTACTTAGTTGAAATTGCAATGCAAGTGACCAAGGATAAATCACAAAGTGTATCTAAATTACTGAATAAATGACAAGATCTTGCAATCTTTAATCATAATTGTTTTAGTTCTATACAGTTGACATAATGTCTCTTTCTTTCTATACCACTAACCTAAATATTAATAATACTGCTAAAAGTACAGTCATAAGTTACATGTATATTCACTTGTAAGACCAGTACACAGTTATTGTACACTATGAAAGACACTTTCAGTTGAGGTGTGTATATTCACAGCAGAATTAACAAATATAGAGCTAGATTTCAAGAAAGCAAGAAAACTTTTACAAGAAATCAGCAAAGCTTACCAGCTATTTTGAATGTCATCACAAGTAGTAGGAAATCAATGAGTAACAGTGCCCTCATTTGATCTTTCTGTTTCATAATATCAATTTTTCAAAAACTCTGCTCATTTTATTATTTTTCTTTTACTTTCAAATCAATGTGTTTACATTGATTGTACTTTTACTTTACAAATCTCTTTTATTTCAACTCTTCAGTGAGTATCAAGCATAAATTATTTTTATGTGTCAATAAGGTTACTCATTGAATAAAAAGATAAAGACAAAAACACTAACTACAACAGTTAAAATACAAGACAAATAAGGTAGAATGAATGAAATAGTAAGGGCATGAATCAACCATAGAGATAATATAAAAATAAATATAGAGAGAAAAATGCAAAATTAAAATAAATACTTTAAATATTTTTCATGTTAAGCATTCATAATTTTCTTCATGTTTAACCATTTCACTTTTACATGTGCTCTATTTCCCTATAGGGGCTTACACATGTTGTGTCATAATTTATATTTTCTTTAACCATTTCTTCCTTTATTAGTTACAAAGCACTAAAAACATCTCCTTTTGGATCTTTGTAATGGAATTGTTCAAAGTAACAGAACTCCAACTGGAACTAAACAAAAGAGGAAGCACATTTGCGTGACTTGGCTGTGAGAACGACGTAACTGATGCTGGCCTCTGAAGGAATTAGAGCCAGGGCCAGAGCTCTCTTTCATTCTCTCTTCTCTACTCGTCTCTATACATATAGACTTCTTTCTGTCCTGTTGTACAGAGACTTGCTCCTCCTCAATGAGGGCATGGCCACTAGCAAGTTGACTCCAAGTTCCAGCACCCTACGGAAAATGGCTTCTTCCCCTATCTCCAGTTCTAAACATCCCTGGAAGAATTCTGCATGTACTAGCCAACTGGCCAAAAATTACACTGGCCACCGTTGTAGGCATTGTGGCTACCTATCTTTAGGCCAACCACATTGCCTAAGAGGTAAGGCCATATAAAATAAAATAATTTGTATTTGGACCACTCTTAGGGTTTGGTCGTGGGAAGAAGGTGAGAAGATGAGTAAGTAAGTACCCAAAAGGATAAGGAGGGCACAATAACCTAAATCTGATCTCTGATGAAATAAGTAACAGTAACATAGAATGGATCCCAAGTTATTGTCTTCATCTAGATAGTTTTATGCTTCATTAAAATCAATTTTTAGCAATAATAGCTTAAAAATACATGGAAACTTTTGACTTATCACTATCTGGGGGGGGTGACTATGGTTTATAGCAGCATATAGGTTTTTAACATAGAGTTTCCAGGAATCTTTATATATGTGATATGTCTCTGTATCCTGTCCTTTCTATTTTTTCTCATTTGTATAAAACCTTAATTCTTAATCCCTTGGGAAAAGAGGAGAGTACTGACAGTGAACTGCTTCTGCAAGCTCCCCTGACTAACAAGGCAGAGATTATCAATAAATAGGCACCTACCACAGGAGATCCATGGCTCTCATTCTTCAGATTCCACCAGAAGCCCTCTCGGAAACCGTCTTAGCTAGACCAAGATTAATGGTAAGCCTGCAGGTAGAGGCAGGTGGCAGCAGTACCTGCAGTATCGGGTCCTATGTTGACCCACTCCTGGGCCTTGTGCTGATAAAAAGCCAGCAGTGCAGAGCAGTAAGGACCACACCCAGTGCAGCCAAGCCTGCTCAGGAGATTAGGGAGACTGAATCACTGGGTCCCACAGTGCTCCTACCACAGAAAGCCACCCATGAAGACAAGCAAGTAAAGCAGGTCAATCCAATAAGTAGAAATAAACAAAAATAATCACCTAAAATGGGAAGACAAAGAAACAACCCCCAATTAAAAGGAAAGATGGAATCCCCAGAAAAAGAGCTAAATGAAATGGAGACAAGTAGTTTCTCAGACACAGAATTCAAAGTAATGGTTACAAGAATGCTCAAGGAACTTAGTGAGAACTACAAAAAACTTGATGGGAGCTAATCAGCATGAAAAAGGCATAGTAACTATGAAAAAGAACCAGATGAAAATAAAGAATATAACATCCGAAATGAAGACTACACCAGAAGGAATTAAATGCAGGCTTGACGAAACAGGATTGAATCAGCGAGTTGGAAGGCAAGGTAGAAAAAACACCCAGTCACAGCAACAAAACAAACAAACAAAAACAACTTAATAAGAAAGAAGATAGGTTAAGTAAGCTGCAGGACAACATGAAACATAAAAATATTCACATCACATGGGTACCAGAAAGAAAAGAAATGGATCAAGGAATTGAAAACCTGTTTGAAAAAATAGCAGAACATTTCCTTAAGATGGTGAGGGAAAAAGTCACACAAGTTCAAGGAGCACAGAGTCCCAACCAAGATAAACCAGAACAGGCCCACTCCAAGACAAATAATAATTAAAATGGCTAAAGACAAACAAGGAATCTTAATGGGAACAAAGGAGAAACAGATAGTGGTATACAAGGGAACTCTAGTAAGGCTATCAGCTGATTTCTCAACAGAAATACTATGAGCCAGAATAGACTAACAAGAAATATTCCAAGTAATAAATTTTTAAAAAGACCTGAAGCCAAGGCTCTCATTTAAAATGGAAACTGAAATAAAGAGCTACTCGGACAAAAAAATAAAAGGCTAAAAGTTTACATCTCCACCAAACCAGCATTGCAAAAGATGCTGAAGGGGCTGGTTTAAGAAGAACTAGAGAGAGAGGAAGGTGCAAAGGGAAAAATGACAATGATCAATTATCTATCAATAGTAAACCTAAATGTAAATAAATTATATTCTGCAATCAAAAGACATAGGGTACCTGCATGCCTAAGAAAATATGGCCTGTATGTGCTGTCTACAAGAGACCAACCTCAGAACAAAAGATCTGCACATGCTGAAAGTGAAAGGATAGGAAAATGTACATGAAAAAAAAAGCTGGGGTAGCAATACTCATACTGAACAAAATAGACTTCAAAACAAAGGCCATAAAAAGAGACGAAGGAGAACACTATATAATACTTAAAGGAATAACCCATCCAGAAGGCATAACCCTTGTACACATACATGCACCCAACAGAGGAGCACCAAACTATGTAAGGGAAATCTTGAAAGATGTTAAGAAAGAAATAAACAAATAGACAATACAGGCACTGTAGGGGCTCTAACATCCCACTGTCAGCATTGGATAGATCTTCCAAACAAAAAAGCAACAAGGATATTGTGACACTAAACAACACTCTAGATCAAATGGAGTTAATTGATATTTATAGAGCATTTCACTCCAAAGAAGCAAAATACACATTCTTCTCAAACACACATGAATATTTACAAAGAATGACAAGCCTTAACAATTTTAAGAAATCTGAAATCATATCAAGCATCTTCTCAGATCACAGTGGATGAAAGCAACCTCAAGGAAAAAACTCAAAAATATCCAATAGGTAGAGGCTGAATAACATCATTAAATAATAAATAGGTTAGTAATGAGGTCAAAGAAGAAATTAAAAACTATCTGGACATAAATGAAAATGAACACACAACAACCCCAAACCTATGGCACATGGTGAAGACAGTCCTGAGAGGGAAGTTCATGGCAATACAGACCTACCTAAAGAAGATAGAAAATTCTCAAGTAAACAACCTAACCCTACAATTAGAAGTACTAGAGGAACAACAACAAACACAGTCCAGATGAGCAGAAGGAAGGAAATAATCATGATGACGGTAGAATTATATGACATGGAGACTTAAAAAAAAAGAATTCAAAGATCAATGAATCCAGGAGCTAGTTCTTTGAAAAGATAAACAACACTGACAAAACTTTAATCAGACTCACCAAGAAAAAAAGAGAGAGAACCAAAATGAATAAAATCAGAAACAAGAGAGGAGATGTAACAACTTTATACCACAGAAACACAAAAGATTGTAAGAAATTACTATGAACAACTATATGCCAACAAATTGGACAACCTGGGTAAAATGGATAAATTTCTAGAAACATACAGTCTTCCAAAACTGAATCAAGAAGCAGCAGAAAACCTGAATAGACCAATAAAAACTAACATAATTGAAACAGTAATCCAAAAACTCCTGACACACAAAAGCCCTGGACAGGATGGCTTCTTAGCCAAATGTTACCAAATATTCAGAGAAGAGCTAACACTTATCCTCAAACAATTCCAAAAATTCAAGAAGAGGGAAAACTCCCAAAATCTTTCTAGGAGTCTAGTATTATCCTAATTTCAAGACCAGGTAAGGATAACAAAGAAAAAATTACAGGCCAATATTTCTATGAACATAGATGCTAATATCTTCAATAAAATATTAGCAAACCCGATCCAACAATACATTAAAAAGATCATACACCCTAATCAACTGAGCTTCACCCCAGAGATGCAAGGATAGTACAATATTCATAAATCAATAAATGTGGAACATCACACGAACAAAAGGAAAGATGAAAATCACATGATCATATCAATAGATGCTAAAAAGCATTTGATGATATCCATCACCCATTATAATAAAACACCCAACAAAGTGGGCTAGCAGGAGCATACTTCAACATAATAAAGGCAATATATGAGAATACCATTGTGAACATCATATTCGAGAGACAACAACTAAAAGCTTTTCCCTTAAGATCTGGGATAAGACAAGGTGTCTGCTTTCACCACCCTTATTCAACATAGTACTTGAAGTTCTAGCCATAGTGTTCAAACAAGAAAAGTAAATAAAAAGCATTCAAATTGCAAAGGAGGAAGTGAAACTGTCATTAGTTACAGATGACATGATAGGGAACACAGAAAACCCTATGGGCCCCACCAAGAAAACTACTTGACCTAATAAAAGAATTTGGCAAAGTAGTGGGATGCAAAGCCAATATTCAGAAATTGATGGCATTTTGTACACCAACAATGAACTATCAGAAAGAGAAACCAAGAAAAAAATCCCATTTACTATAACAGCAACAACAAAAAGTACTGTCCTGGCTGCTAAGAATCACTGGGTTGAGCACTGGCCTGAGAACAAAGGGTTGCCGGTTCAATTCCTAGTCAGGGCACATGCCTGGATTGCAAGCTGGGTCACCACTGAGGGGCGTGTGAAAGGCATACACACATTGATGCTTCTCTCCCCCTCTTTCTCCTTCTCTTCCCCTCTCTTAAAAAAATGTATGTAGTAATAAATTTAACCAAAGAGGTAAAAATAGCTACACTCAGAAAACTATAGAACACTAGAGAAAGAAATTGAGGAAGATACAAAGAAATGGAAGCATATACCATGTTCATGGATTGGAAAAATTAACATCATAAAATGCTGATACTACCCAGAACAATATATAAATTCAATGTTATTCCTATAAAATACCAATGGCATATTTTACAGACCTGGACCAAATACTCAAAAAAATTATGTGGAACAAAAAAGACCCTTTTTTGGAGACCCTTTTTTTGGGGGTCTCCAAAAAAGACCCCAAAGAGCCTAAGCAATCTTGAGAGATAAGGACAAAGTTGGAGGGACCACAATATCTGGTATCAAACTATACTACAAGGCCACTGTAATCAAAACAGTCTGGTACTGGCATAAGAACAGGCACATAGATCAATGGAACAGAATATAGAGCTCAGAAATAAACCTATGTCTATGCTCAATTTTTGAAAAAGTGGTCATGAATGTAGAATGTAGGAAAATAGTCTCTTCAATAAATGGTGTTGGGAGAACTAGATTGGTATATGCAAAAAAATAAAATTACAACACCAGCTTATACCATACACCACACTGAACTCAAAATGGATAAAAAACTTAAATACAAGTAATGATACCATAAAAATCCTGGTGAAAAACATAGGCAATAATGTTTTAGATATCTCATGTAGCAATATTTTCCCTGATCATCTCTTAGGATGAGGGAAATAAATGAAAAAATAAACAAATGGAAATATATCAAATTAAAAATCTTCTGCACAGCCAAAGAAACCATGATCAAAATGAAAAGAGAACTTACTACATGGGAGAACATTTTTGCCAATGATACATCAGACAAGGGTTTAATTTCCAAAATATAAAGAACTCATATGACTCAATACCAGGAAGACAAATAATCCAAGTAAAAAATGGGTGAAGGATCTGGATAGATACTTCTCCAAGGAGGATATACAGAGGGCCAGATACATATGATTAAAAAAAAGCTCAATATCACTAGCCATCAGAGATATGAAAATTAAAACCACAATGAAATATTGTCTTACACCTAGCAGAATAACTCATTAATAAATCAACAAGCAAGTGCTGGTACGGATGTGGAGAAAGGGGAACCTTAGTGAACTGTTGGTGGGAGTGCAGACTGGTGCAGCCAAGGTAGAAAGCAGTATGAAATCTCTTCCAAGAATTAAAAATGGAACTAGTTTTTGACCCAGAAATTCACTGCTGGGAATATACCCTAAGAATCCCAAGACACCAGTTCGAAAGAATGTGAGCACCCCTATGTTCATTACAATGCTATTCACAATAGCCAAAGGTTGGAAACAGCCTGGGCACCCATTGGTAGATGAATGAATTAAGAAACCATGGTACATTACTCAATGGAATACTATGCAGCCAAAAAAAGGAGAAAGACTACTTTCCTTTTGCAACAGAATGGATGGAACCGAAGATTATTGTGCAATTGAAATATGCCAGTTGGTGAAAGACAAATATCATATGATCACACTTATAAGAGGTATTTAGTGAACAAAATAAACTAATGAGCAAAAGAGTACCAGAGGCATGGATACATGGAATAGACTGGCAGCAATAAGAGTGGAGGGAGTTGGGGACTGTTTGAAAAAAGGTGAAGGGAATAGTCAAAGAACATATATGAAGGAGTGATGAGAATGACAACTGTGTGGAGATTGACTGTGGGATTCTGGGGTGGGCTGTGTGGAGGGGGGCCAAGAGTGAAAAGGAGGATAACTGTAAGAGTATAAACACTAGAACATATAAAAAAGTAATTCTCATTTAAGTGCTCCACAAGATGCTCAAGTATATTTTCTCAGCCACCTAGATTTATGACTGATTATTCTTATATTCACCATGTGTTTGAAATGCCTGTAATACTTCTGTTTCTAAAAGTATTTATCCACTTATGATTATGTACAGTTTCCAACTTCAGCAAAAAAAGCATAGGGAAAACATGATAATATTGGGCAATAGGAACATAGAATAATCACACAGTAAAGAACTGAAAGCCAGGAATACTACACCTGGTATTCAGCACATTGTTTCCTTCATAAATTCAGTATAAATCAAGATTGTATAGATTTCACGTGTGATACAACTAGCATAAGTTTCATTACATATTGGGGGAGGTGTGCTTTTTACATGACCTCTCTCCTGAAGGAAACAGGCATTTTCTGGCAATTTTTGTGAAGGTCAGCTCGATCCAGATGTTGTGAATTACACTTTCTCATCACTGGTGAAATGTGTAATGTAGGCGATAAAAAGGAAGAAAAGCCATGGAATTACAGCCAACTTTACCAAAATGTTACCAATCAAAGCCTGGTAGCAGGCTAACTTTATAGAGCTAGTCTCAATGAATTTTATAATCAATTAAATTTTGTTTTTTATAATCTCTATGAACTAGAAATTAATAAAGTGTCCAACCAAACATAGTGTATAAAGTATACCTTGAAGCCCTGGCTGGTGTAGGTCAGTGGATTGAGCATGGGCCTGCGAACCAAAAGATGGTTGTTCAATTCCCTGTCAGGGCACATGCCTGGGTTGCAGGCCAATTCCCAGCAGGGGCCAATTCCCAGCAGGGAATGCACCAGAAGCAACCATACATTGATATTTCTCTCTTTCCCTTCCCTTCCCTTCTAAAGATAAAAAAAATTAAAAAGTCTAAATTAAAGTAATAATTTAAAAAATCTGTAAAAAAAGTATACCTTGTTGCTTTTTTCCTATTAAAATATTTACTTTTCTTCAAAATTAGTTTTATGAGAGATACATTTTATTAGACTGGTCCACATTTTACTAAATATGAAGAAATATTAATTTCAGGGTAAAAAAACAATAACAGTGACTGTTTTAACTATCATCTATTAACTCCCTTTCTGTATTCATAGGGAAGCTTATATTCTTCATATACCTTATAAAATTCTGATGTCCAAGTGCTGGAGGGTTATTCCATTCTTGGTCTTTCTCGGTTGTTTTTGTGTTTCTCTGTTACGAGTAGTTGTTTGAATGTGGCAGGGTAGGGAGTTTATCTTTAAATCCCTCTAGCTAGATCCAGAGAAGCAGATTTCATGTATGTGGAACTTTGTGCCTTTTCTCTGATTTTTCTCCAAAATATTTTTATTTGTACATGAAATTCAATTGATAATACAATTTTACTGAAGGTTTAGAGTGATATATATATATATATATATATATATATATTTTTTTTTTTTACTTAACAATAATAAAACTCCCTGAGTATAGGATATTTGACATCCACATGCATAAGTCCTCTTTGTGCCCTGACACTTTGACCTTAGCACATGGACTACATGTCTGGATGGATCTCTGGTATCCTTCTCCACTCCTCTATTTTCCGAAGCCATCCCTCTGAGACTCTTTTGGGGAAACATAGCACTATTCTATCATTCAGGGCAATGGCATTCTTTATTCTGTATCAGGCTTAAGGCCCATGTTTACAAACCAAAAGATTCATTGATATGTTACTTAATAAGGTCTTCTATTCTGATTTATTTCTAGTACATTACTAAGCACTGGTAATTCACTATTTTGTTGTTTTGGTCTTTAGCAATATTTTTAGTGGAGCTGAATGGTATGAAAATTTAATTTCTACTGATAAAGTGTAATAATTACACTTACACCATTGAATCCTTTGTCCTGAAAAACTGTCATCCATAACCACTTTCAATAGTGATTTTAATAGTGTTTGCTTCTTACATCACTAAATGATAAGCATGAAAGAATTACACTTCCCAAAACTGCAGGGTGTTTACTATTTATTACTAATACAATAACTATTTATCATTAACAGATATTTCAAGGAATTTCTTATATAAAGTCACATATTTTGGCAAAAGTGAAAAGTATTCCAAATTAATATTAAATGCATAATATTCATTTTGATAATTTTAATTATCAAAGCTAATCTCTTTTTCTAAGAGAAATATGAATCTTAAAGGCAAAAATCTATTTTATTTTTCCTTTCAATTTATTTTTTTGTTTAGAAATAATTTTCCTGTAACACAGTGCATTTGAAAATAAGCATCCTATAACAGAGAGAAGGTCAAGACAGAATGGATTAAAACACTAATTGTTTTCAAATGAGAGTAATCTGTGTCTGAACTGATATACTGTGGAGGAATTCATTTTTATTAAAAATCTGTGAAATACCATTCCATAAAAATGGAAATGTTTTGCTGTATTCTAAACTGTACAAAACTCACTTCTTCATTTTATAAACTAGAGATTTATTCCAAGCATATTTGGAAAGTGGGGACATTCTTCATTGATTTCAATAGAAAAAGTAATTGAGCTCTTTTAAGTAGGGAAAGAATAATCTGGACTATGTCCCTGCATAATGTGTGAAAGGAATTAATGCGCAATGCTCTCCCCGTATCTGTGTGTCACTCGATGCAGAGATGCAGCCACAGCTAGTGCTGTAGCTGTCTACGGCTCCCTGGGGCTCTGTTTATGAGCTTCCCTGATCAGCCAGAAATGATGTTGTTTGGAGAAGAATAAGACTCAAAAATTTAAATAGTATTTCAGTTCATGAGAAATCATTTGAGAATATTGCGTTCTATTTTTCTACATGATAGAATAAAAATGAAATGGATTATGAAAAATAAAGCAGTAAAGATTATAACATATCTTCTAATATTTCTAATCCCTTCCAAATGAAAAATGAGATAAGGTACTTAACTCTTTTCTAAAACTTCATTCAATGATAAGAAATATACCATTTTATATTTTATTTTTGAAATAATTCTTACTTTTGCTTTATGTTGCAAGCCTCTATTAATCATATTAAAATTGATGTAACCAGTTTTTAATACTATTATATATAATATCAACAATGCTAATAACAATGGCTAACATTAACATAATAGTTACTACATGACAAGCTGTATTCTAGGGATATTTATATGTATTAATTTATGTAATCCTCACTGCAATTAAGGAGAAAATTATATAACCCCTTTTAACTAAAGATGATGCAGGCACCAAGAATTAAAATGATTTGCCCAGGTTCACATGGCTAGTCAGTCAGTCATACAATCAGGGCTGAACCCAGGTGGCTTAGTGTTCAGAGTCTGAGTAAGTAACTACTCTGCCTATTACTTCTATTTAATTATCTTTTAATGCACAATTTTAGATTTAACAGTGCTATGTATAATTGTTTACTAGCTATTAAAGGACTTGCAGAATATTTTATTGGTTATAAAATATGCCACAGATATTTAGAGTTTAGGTTATTTCAAAGTAAAATTTTGAAATTAAAACAGTTCTCAAAATAGTATTTTTTATTTAAAAATTAGATAAGTAAAATGAAAACTCAACCCACTCTTCTCCAAAATGACTGCTATTAATTCTTTCTGACTTTCACATTAAAATAAAAAAAAGTTTATGTTGAAAAGTAAACACAATTTTTAAGAGGGCATCCCCACTGCCCACAAGGGGGAATTACATCTGCAGAGAAGAATTCGCTTTCTGTGAGGCGTCATCGTATAAACACTGACTGTCCATCACAAAATTTCTGTCCTACTGTTACATATGTGGGCTCTTCACATTCGAGAACTGTAACAGTTTGACATTTATAAGCACTTTTTATTAGAAAATAGGAAAGGAGGTAGAACTATATTTATTTCCTTTTTTGAATATTTAATAGCATCTGTTTAATACTTTATGAAAATACATTATAAAGTTAGTATAATTATGTACATATTACTTAAATGCATCACCAAATTATGTATAAGTACATGGGTATTGTCTCAACTGCATAGAATTGATACACATCAGAAATAAACATCCACTGAAGAAATAAACTTTGTTTTAATGTAATCAATGTAAGATGATACATTGTGTGATTCATTATATTTAATGAACTTTAAAATATACATGTCTTAAGTGAAAAAAATTAACTCTAAATAGGAAAATAAAATGTTGGTGATAGTAAAATAAAACAGGTAGTTTATCTTTGAAAAGAAATACTAGCTTAGTGGTATTTGTCCTTTACCTGATCTCAGTGGTGTGGCAAAAGGCCTTGCAAGGCTAGTACAAATACATGAAAAGCATAGTTAAAATGCAGCTATTTGTTCAAGTCAAACTGTGTCCAGCTTTATTAAAGGTACTTTTTATAAATAATCATGGTATTCCAGGCAGACAATTTTTAACAGTATACAAAACCTTTGAAACCCCCTTCCTCAGTGGACAACCAAAATCAGAAAGCCAATATAACACCAGTGAAGTCTTCATCTGATACCCTGAACTGGGAGAGTTTAGAGTGAGGATTGACATTTCACATTAAGCATGTTTAACAACTCTTCACAAGCTGACCCCGACTTTCAGGAAATGAAATGAAAATGGCAGAATTATCAGTCTGTAGATCTACAACCTAAAAAGGAATTGCTGCCGTGGCTGATTTGGCTCAGTAGATTGAGTAATGGCCGGCAAATCAAAGGGTAGGTGGTTCGATTCCCAGCCTCGGGCACATGCCTGGGTTGAGGACCAGGTCCCCAGTGGGGGCATGCAAGAGGCAAACACACACTGGTGTTTCTCTCCCTCTCGTTCTTCCTCCCTTCCCTTCTCTAAAAATAAATAAATAAAATCTTTTTAAAAAATAGAAATGAAAAAAAAATAAAATAAAAAATAGAAATGAATTGCTGCTCAGAAGCTCAATGGCAATAATGGAAAGTCTAGAATGCCCGACATGCTGGTAACCACACATGGTCAGGTTCCAATAGGTCACTGCTTTTAACAGAGTCAAGTATATGCTCCAAGTGCAGAGGGAGAAAAGGACACGTAAAAATGAATTTTGTGATCGTTTTCCCACACCACAAGGTGTTTGTGCCAAAGTGGCTGATGTGTGTCCCGGGACCCCTCCTCCCAGGAACCAAGAGGAAGTATCTCATAACTAGAAGAGAAAGCTGTTCTTCCCCTGCCCCACATCAGGCCAGTTTGGAAGACATTCTATTAGTACTATATGTCTTTTCCCCGGAAAACAGTAATGAAGTGCTCTGTGTGCTATATAGTTGAAATAAGAAAGTCTCTTCTTCACCTGATCTTGTAAAATACTGCAAATTAGTGGTTTAACTGATCACTTGAATTTCATTTTTTGTCTCTTTCAATCCCATTCTTTGATAGAAGTGCTAAGGAGAAACAAAATGACTGGTGGATAAACAACAGAAATAAAAAGTCTGGCCCACGGTTAATCACTAATTAAATTGTGCCTCTCTCTACTGCCTTCCCCTGACTGTCAAGTAAATGTGACCTTAATTAGTTGCTGTCTGCTGACTAGAAATATCCTAAACATTTACTTTAGCAGCAATTCTACAGAGCTATTTATTGTATTTAGTAAAGGTACAAAGTTTTACATAGATTTTTAAAAATTAAAAGTCAGTGCTCACATTTTGTATTTTTTGCAATCTTCCGAGTTATCATGTGTTTGAAATATTTTATGTAAAGTCAAGTACTGTTATTAAGACAATTTTCAAATTAGTGATATAAGCATGCTAACCAAAGACTGAACCTTTCTAGATTTACATGGGGAATAAAAGACTGATAAAAATATCTTTATAATATATCACTCTGGCTGGTGTAGCTCAGTGGATTGAGCGCAGGCTGTGAACCAAAGGGTTGTGGTTCGATTCCCAGTCAGGGCACATGCCTGGGTTGCAGGCCAAGTCCCCAGTGGGGGCCATGTGAGAGGCAACCACACATTGATGTTTCTCTCTCTCTCTTTCTCCTTCCCTTCCCCTCTCTCTAAAAAAATTAACGAAAATAAATAAAATATTAAAAAATATATTTATAATATAACAAATTACATTTTTGCAAAATGATAAAAAGAAAAACAAATTTTAAAATAATTGCATGTGGATTATAAGCAGTTTCAAATTAGAGTGGATCTTGTTCAGAATGGTCAAATTTCTTGAACCTGTTTGAGCAACTAGTATACATGATCCATAAGTTCTGAATTCTCTCATTTTTAAAGCACAATAATTGTCTCATCACATTTAAAAAGCTGTGAACATGCCCCTGTCTCACCCTGCTTTTGCCCACTGACTCCATCCCTAGAATGCACCTAGGTATTGTTTTCCAAGGAATTCTCACGGTCACACATTTAAGAAGTCTTTGTAACTCCCCATTTCTTATATTTAGAAAAGGTATTTTCCGTTGAAAATTTTAAAAAGGGTTATGACATAATGGGGACTTGATGTATAAATTAATTCTCCCATTAGATTTCAAAATGAGTTTTCTAAGTTCAGACTAACTGAGAATAAGATATTTTGAATGTTTTAATTATTGTGTTGGTGAAGGGATTGTGCTCTCAATGCTGCTCAGCCTATGCTGTTGTCTTTCATTTGACAACATTTATTAAAGGGAAACAAACTTGTTTATTTCCATAAATCTTAAAATAACTTATTTGATTTTGAAGCAGTCATATAATTAAGAATTTGAACACTAGCATAATAAATAATTATCTTTCTTACTGAAAAGCAGATTTTTATTTTATTTTTAAAAATATACACCATCTTAAGTAAATTGTATATTAATATAAATATTTGATGAAGAGAAGAGGAGGTTGTTATATTTATGAAACAAAGCATTTAAATTATACAGCAACTAATAACAGAAACTGTAGAACAAGGTAGATATTTAATTTTTCTTTATTATAAATTTCATTCTATTTAAGTCAAACATAAATGTAATTTTCTAATTATCTACTCTAATGGAAAATTTGGGGGTAGAACCTTGGGCGGTGCTGCCCACCCTTCAAGACTCAGCCTGCACTCTTTAGCAACACTTGGGGTATGTCTCATGGTCCTGCATGCTCTAATACCAGTGGATATATTAATAGTGTTATTAAACATTTCAGTACCTGCTGTATGCCAAGATTTATGTATTTGTCATGTTTCATTATCCCCCTTCATCAAACCAAACCGATTTGTTGCGTAATAAACATGCTACCTAGTAAATATCCCCAACAAATTGCCAAGGCGGTTCTAGAAGCACTATCTCTAAAGTTAAGCTCTGATTCCTAGGTATTCACAATGGACTTCAGGAATTTTCAAATCGATCCTTCAGATTCCTTATTATTATTATTATTATTATTATTACTAATCCTCACACGAGGACATTTTTTCATTGCTTTTAGAAAGAAAGGGAGTGAGAGAGAAAAACATCAATATGATACAGAAAAACTTTCTCATACCCGCCCCAACTGGGGATTGAACCATCTGGGTATGTGCCCTGACCAGGTATTGAGCCCATGACATTTCCATCTGTGGGATGATGTTCCAATCAACTCAGCCACATCAGCCAGGGCCTCACTGTATTATTTGTTATAGTACATGGGTATTGAGTAACGCTTTGCTGTATTACTTTTTCTGCTTTGACAAAAACTTCTGAACTTAGGTGTGTACATTGCATTTCTTCATTCTGAGCTCATATCTCATTTGTTTCCCTTTAAAGCTACATGTGTGTGCCATACATTTCTTTGAGGATTTACAATACAAAGATAGGACGCAGATATTTTTTCTGCATGGTATGCCACCACTGACCTTATGAAAACCAAGTAAATGTGGTCATAATTGGCACTTTTGTGGGTTGTAACCCCATTTTCCTTACTATGGAAATAGCCAACTTTGTATGTTGTGATCAGATTGGTGTTAAAAATGTTGACTCTAAAATCCCAATTATATCTCAAATTCTGGGTGTCTCCTACAAACCTGAATTCATTTCAATTCTAGCTGGCACTGCAGTTGGAATGCTCCTTGGTCTCAAATTACTAATAGTTGGAAGCATGGTTTATCATTTCTTTGCAGCTCAGTGACTGGTATTAGGTGATTTCGGAGAAACTTTGTAGAACTAGCACTATTAAGAAGATTTTTTAAAGATTTTATTTATTTATCTTTAGAGGGGAAGGAAGGGAGAGAGGGAGAGAAATATCAATATATGGTTGCTTCTCATGTGTCCACTGGTGGGAACTGGCCTGTATCCCAGGCATATGCCCTGACTGGGAATTGAACCACGATTGTCTTGTTCACAGGCCTGTGCTCAATCCATTGAGCTACACCAGCCAGGGAAAGAGGATTATTTTTTTTTAATGAAGGAAAAGAAGATCCCTGGCTGGTGTAGCTCGGTGGATTGAGCACGGGCCTATGAAGCAAAGGGTCGCTGGTTCAATTCCCAGTCAGGGCACATGCTGGGTTGCAGGCCAAGTCCCCAGTAAGGGACACATGAGAGGCAACCACACATTGATGTTTCTCTCCAAGTCTTTCTCCTCCCTTCCCCTCTCTCTAAAAATAAATAAATAAAATATTTTTTAAAAAAGAAAAGAAGAAAATATCTCTCTTAATGGTCTTGTTTTTTGTGACAACTTTCCTCTCTTTCTACCTTGAATGAACCAAAAACACAAATGTGTTTTCCACCTGTGAAGTAAAACTTTGATATAACTTGAAATTGTTTAAATCCACTTAAATATCCTATTCTATGACTGCTTTTTATGTTTCAGTTTTTGTCTACTTAAGTGGCTTCTTTACTTTCAAAATTAGATATTCTTTTCAAAATTGTTTCAGACATTGGGCTTGGCTGTTAACTATCTTTTGTTCTTCCCTAACCCACTACCACATCAAGGGATGCATAGCGTCATGCCGCAGACTGTTGTAAATATCATGCTTGGACATTTAATTAAGTCAGTGACTTCTAGATCTCTCCTTAGTGAAGCAGATATTTTCCTTTGTAATTAATAAGCAAGCTGTGAGATTATAATTTGCGATTGTCTGACTCACTTGGTCACAAAAAAATGTAAAAAACAAATTCTCACGGTTTTAGCCTGAGTTTGGTATCCTTGCCAGAAACAGCCATTATTTGGGGGTAAAAAAAATGGACACTTTCTAATTCTACAATTTCTTTTACATATATAAGGAGCTATAGCTGGCATTTTTATAAAAGCAGAACTTCATTCTCTGTGTTCCTCTTTATCTCCTATTTTTAACTACCATTACTGGTTTATGGACTTTATTAGTTGTGTTAAAATATACTACCTTCATTTTCTCATTACTCTCTGGGATGCACAGAGATTTTTTGGTTTTAGATTATAGGATCCCCTTTATTCCAATTTATTTATAGTTTTGGCAATATTTTAATCCCCTTTAAGAAATTTCTTAATATGAACGGTGATGAAAAAAAAGCAAGGATAAAATCCTAATAGTGGGTGAGGAAAAAAATAGTTTCTAAATTTCTATTGTCTCCACATTTCCAAAAGATCCTTGGGGCCTAGACTAGAAAAATCCACAGAATAATGCTGGTGATTTAGGGTGGTCACAGTGCAGAGTCTCATAAATCAACATAAAACATGTTATTGTTATTCCCAGTGCCTAGGGAGCATGTTAAGAGAGGAAGTTCCTTTGTGCTTTTGATTATTGCCCTTACTCTTTACAGAGTGGTAAACTGAGTAGAGGTGTTGGCAGCAGTGAAAATGGAGAGAAATAGATTGGAGATATGTTTTAAAGTGGAATTGAAATTATTAGCTGGTAGATTGAATATAGGGGAAGAAGAAAAGAAGGAATCAGGAATGACATCTAGTTTCTTTTTTTTTTTTTTTCATAAACTTGCTGACATTGAAGAGACTACAAAAAGAAAAAGCTTGCTTCCAGCTTTTGGCTATTGTAAATTGTGCTGCTATGAACATTGTGGTGCATAGGTTCTTTTGGATTGGTGTTTTAGGATTCATAGGATATAGTCCCAGCTATGGAATTGCTGGGTCATAAGGGAGGTCCATTTTTAGTTTTCTTAGAAAATTCCATACTGTTTTCTATAATGGTTGTACCAGTCTGCAATCCCACCAACAGTGAACTAGGGACCCCTTTTCCCCACAACCTCTCCAACATTTGTTGTTTGTTGCTTTGTTTATGATAGCCATCCTGACTGGTGTAAAGTGGTATCTCATTGTGGTTTTAATTTGCATCTCTCTGATAGCTAATGATATTGAGCATCTCTTCATGTGACTCTGGATGTTCTGTATGTCCTCCTTGGAGAAGTGTGTGTTCAAGTCCTTTTCCCATTTTTTAATTGGGTTAGTTGTCTTCTTAGAGTGGAGGCATGTAAGTTCTTTGTATATTTTGGAGATTAAACCCTTGTCTGAGGTATCATTGGCAATTATGTTTTCCCATACAGTTGGTTGTCTTTTTATTTTAATACTATTTTCTTTAGCCATGCAGAAGCTTTTTATTTTGATGAGATCCCATTTATTTATTATTTCCTTTATGTCCCTTGCTCTAGGGGACATATCAGTAAAAAAGTTGCTGCATGAAATATCTGAGATTTTCTTGCCAATGTTCTCCTCTAGGATTTTAATGGTTCCCATCAGTAAATGAATGGATCAAAAATTATGGTACATATACACAATGGAATTCTATGCAGCAGAGGGAAAGAAGGAACTACCACCCTTTGCAACAACATGGATGGAACTGGAAAACATTATGTTGAGTGAAATAAGCCAGGCAGTGAAAGACAAATACCATATGATCTCACCTTTAATAGGAAGCTAAACAACAAAACAGACAAGCAAGCAAAATAAAAACAAAGACACTGAAATAGAGAACAGGGGGCAGTGACCAGAGAGGAGAGGGGAGGGAATTTCAGAGGAAATAAGGGAGGGATTTAGAGGAACGAGTATAAAGGACACATGGATAAAAATTAAGGGGTGTGGAAATGAGAGGGAGATGGGGGGCACAAGGGGGGTGGGCTGGGATGGGAGTAAAGGACAGAATACTGTAGTTGAAATGTAATTAAATTAAAAAATCATGGATGTTTGTTTAGTGCCTGAAATAAAGATGGATATATTAAAAAAAAAAGAAAAAGAAAAAGTTTGCAGGGCAATGGAAGGAAAGAAATTAAGACTCTAATGTATTCATTTTGGATCACTAGATGTCTGTAAAATATTCAAAGCAGAGCTGTAAGATTCTGACTATTTTTTCTGTAGAGATGTAAATGTGAGATTTATCAGAGTAGGTGTGTCATTCAAAGCCATGGGATTAAATGAGACAATTTAGAGAGAGGAGAGCATTGAAATACGTGGCTTGGGTGCTCTACCATTTAGAAATTAGTAGAAAAGGAGAAGTCAGAAAAGCAGTTGAACAAGGAAGACCCAGAAAAATAAAAGACGAACCTTCATTCTTGGGATCATTAAAGTAATTTTATAGATATTAAAAAAACTTTAGAACTTTATATTCATGAGAAACATCAAATATGATATTTTAAGGTTAAAATTAAATTTCCCACAGAAATATCTTATCTTTATATTTTAAGTATCATATAACATTCAAAAATTATTAATTAGATATTAAATTAGAAACAATTTTTATTTATCAATATTTTTTGACAATTTAAAATTGTATTCTAACTAACAAAATGATGTAGAAAGCAAAATAGAGACAGTGTCATAGACAGCAGGCTGACAGCTGTTGGGGAGTTTGGGGGGCTGGAGTGTGGAAGGACTGAGCAAAAAGGGAAAAGAAGAGAAAACACTTTGGGCGCTAACAGCAGTTTGGTGGTTGCTGGGGGAGGGATGGTGAAATAAGGTACAGGAGGGTATGGGGGGGATAAATGGTGATAGAAGGGAGTTAGACTTGGAGTGGTGAACACACAATACAGTGTATGGATGATATGTTGTGGAATTGTGTACCTAAAACCTCCACAATTTTTGTTAACCAGTTATCACCCCAATAAATTTTAAAAAGAAAAAGAAAACATAAAATTAAATATAATTTTGATGTACAAAACTGTACTATATCCATTAGTACAACTGTTAAAAACTTCCCACTCTTTTTAGCTATTATGAGCTAATTGATTTTTATGGAGAGAAGAAAACTGGTGAAGAGCAATTTTAGAAGCAATGGGAATCATCTGAGAATAGTAGGCTTTTGTTTTTAAGTTTTAACCACACCATCACAAATATCCTAAGAGGTGATTTTAAGGCTTAAAGTGAATTGCTCTGGGGTTGAAAGCTTATATGCCAAGTGAAATTTCACTAAAGTAAGAGTTTATAAGTGCTGACAAGTGCTTCACTATAGTGATGCTAAAAACATTACTATTTTAAGAACACTACAAAAGCTATTAGAGCTCTCACATCCTCCTTCAGTGTTCACTTACTAATAGAAAGCACAAATATGCAAGAAGAGAATGGGAAAACTATTATTTTTCAGGGGAAAAGACTACTGACATTTTTAAAGTTACTTTGGGACATTATGGGAACTCGTCGCACAGTAGAAGAGCTTCTCTATCCATGAGGGGCAAGAGCAGAACAGAAATACTTCGAGGACACAGAGCTTTCATAACTATTATACTGTTTTATTAAAAGTGATCAGCCGGCCGCTTAATATCCTTCCTTATATAGATATAGTCTGAACTTAAGGGCTCTCCTGATTTCCTGTCATGAGGCTAATTTAGTAATTGGAAGCACAAGCACATATAGGAAATGCTTTAAAAAGTAGATCACTGTCACATTAGTTTCTGTGATCTAGTCATATTTTCATCTCATTTATATTCATTTCAAAAGGGGAGTCCTAGCTCTTTTATTAGGAAGGCAAGTCTAATATCAGGGATACCATTCTCAGGTTGTGAATGATTTACTTCATTACCATTTATCCAAGTTCAAGATAAGCATTTTCTTCTTTATGGACCAGGTGGAACACAGTGTCTTCCTCTCTGAAACCAGTGGACGGATGCCTACCCTATTTCAGCTCATTTTTGTAACAGAGGAAAATATTTATTTTAGGTTTGTTATATACTTTTGTATTACTGTGCCTGTATTCTCACTGGTAACATCATGTGACTTTTGATAATATTCCAGTATTTACACTTGATTTCCTCTTAAATGTACCAAACAACATGAATAGAAGTAAACCACAAATGAACAAACACTTCAACCTGTTTATTTATGCTTAGGGCCTTAGTTTCTTTGGATCATAGATAATACTCTAAATCCTTAAATCCTTCGCACCAGTCTGAAGACGTTCCCCAGTAACATAAGAAATGTAGGTTTATTTCAGTAGAAACTAAAATAAGGAAATAATTCCCTGTCATAAAATTGCCTACCTTGGTGAGAATTTGAGACAAAATAATAGGCCAATATTGGATATATTTTTGAGCCAGGGACAGATGTTTGCTATTTTTCAAATTATCAGAGAGGAAGCCCAATACATTTTCACAACTCTTTTTCCACCAGCTCTTTCCTTTCAGAATATAGACATAGCCATTCCTTCCGGTCCCTCTCATGTCAAGAAGTAAACAAACAAACAAAAAGAATATATATGTGTATGTATGAATACGTATATGTATATGTCTATGTATTTCCATTGAATCCCTTACTCTGAGCTTCTAGTCATGTTTCTAAGTTTCTGGTCTTTCTTAATATTTTT
Source organism: Artibeus jamaicensis (assembly GCF_021234435.1). Lineage (NCBI taxonomy): Eukaryota > Metazoa > Chordata > Mammalia > Chiroptera > Phyllostomidae > Artibeus > Artibeus jamaicensis. The sequence continues at coordinate 11,343,496 of NW_026521823.1, read as the reverse complement.
ATTCCTAAATTAATTCCAAGTCAAAGAAGTTGAGTGCTTAGGAATTCTACCTATTTACTACCTAATTTATCCTACTGTCTTACATGGATTTGCAGTTTTTTTTCTCTCTAGATTATAAACTATGTACATGTGGGTCATTGCCAGGATGATTTCATTGATAGCCTCCAGCGCCTACAACATGGCCTGGTCACAGATGACACTTCATAAATGTGGGTCAACTTAGTGAACTGACCCATGTAAGCCCACATATATTTTATAGTTATATAAGCTTGATACGTGTTATTTTTTTTAAAGTTCATACATTTCATCCTCAAAACTCTTCAAAGTAAGTGTTAATCTTGTGAATCTTAGAAAACTGTTAGCCAAATAATTCAGGCAAGGTCATACATAAATAAGTAGAACTTAGATTTGAATTCAGTTTAGTCAGACTCTAATCCCTGTTTTCTGTTAAATGGCATACTGAAAAAAAAAGAAGAATATGGAAAAGAAAATAAAAAATAATGCTCTTGCTTCAAGTATCTTCACTGTTGATCTCAATTGTTTTCCGTGAATCTCCCACACCTATTTGATGCTGCTGAGTCTTTGGGTTCACATGGTTACTCTTTGTTTTCCTCACTCTAAGATAAATAGGTTATTTCCATATGCCTTGAGGGATACTGATTATTAGATTTGAATTTTTTATTAACTGGACACTGAATGAGCCAGAGTCACTTTCATTCCCCTCCATGCTCTCAGAAATGAATTTTGTTTATTCAATGATACAATTTGTAAACAAAATTTGCTTTCATTAACATAATGCTGCTACTCCTTAAATTATTGTTGGACTTTTAATATTACTAAAAGGCACGATGTTATACATAAAAGCTGTCAACATATAGTTGTCTCTTTTTTAACATTATTTTTAGGCAAACCGATTAGATTCTGAGAAGTAAAGAGAGAATATTATAAAACTGTAATATAATGAACCATGTAAATTAACAGAGAAATGGAGTTTTGCTTTGTCTAGACAACAGATACATTATAATGACCAAAAAAGGGTGGGTCAATGTGGTCCTAGTAGAGAAAACAGTGGCTTTGTATATTTAAGTAACATCTGGTCTATTCTCTATCAGTTTTAATGGAAAACCATTTAAAGAGTGGCTTATTTTTTACAAGAATTATTAGAGCCTATGAGTAAAGATTTTATGGTTACAGTTTCACACCTGGAATGTTTTAGAAAGCACATTAGCCACGCAAATGTTTTGGAGAACTGATGCTTTCATCAAAGCCAGTGTGTAGTAAGGGAAACTTCACTGACAATTGAAATGTAAGAGAAAGATACAATTTCATTCAGAAAGGACAGCATGTGCTAAGACACATAACATTGTAAACAGCACCTCCTGTAGGGACACCTCTGTAGTGTCCCTATGGACTAGTGTCCTACCAGACTGCTGGAGGGAGTGACCTGAAGAGAAAAGAATTCTGAACTTTAGAAAAACAAACACAGGTAGGAACATGAAGGGCCTATAAAATGTACAGAAGGGTCCATATTTTATAATGCAAACCATGGGTGCACAAGGTCAACACTCACAGGGATCAGGCAGCTGGCATAAATAGGAGAATCTGGAATGTAGAACAAGATGCCTGGAACAATGGTGACCCCCTGACACAATGAATAAGCAGAAGGACATTCAAATCCTAATTAAAATAACAGCAAAAATATTCCTGATAAGCAGACACATTTTTAACACTATTTTGTCTGTCATAAGCCAGTTAACTTATGTAAAACATATCAGGAAAAAATATTTAAATGTTTCAAATAGTATAGTGATAAAATGAGTGTTACAGATTCTTTAGAAAGTTAACTAAGGCAGTAAAATGGAGGCTCAGGGAATCAGATTGCAATACAAGAGAGAATGAGACAGTTAACCTATTTTTAAGCCAAGATGATTAAGTCCTGGTCTAAAAAAGTGGTAAGAAGACTGTTATGGAAAAAATATATTGGATGAGAAATAAGTAGTGAGAATACAAGGAAAATATCCATCAAATAAGGGGTGATATACATATATACATATATATATATATATATATATATATATATATATGGACATCTGTATGCATAATTATATGGTGCATTTGGGAGGAGGTGAGCATGTTGAGGAGAGGGATGAAATAAGTTGTTCAATAAAATATAACTGATATTTGTGTAATGTTATTAAGCAATGTTGCCCCAATAAATTTAATAGTAAAAACAAAATGCTGTTCAAAGTTCTGTATAACAACTCAGTGAGATATCTGAGACAATTTCAATAAAATCATATCAATAGATGCAGAAAAAGCTTTTGATAAGGTACAGCACCCATTTATGATAAAAACACTCAGCAAAGTGGGAATAGAGGGAGCATTTCTCAATATAATAAAGGCCATATATGAGAGACCTACAGCCAATATCATGCTCAATGGGCAAAAACTAAAAGCTTTTCCACTAATATCAGGAACAAGACAAGGATGTCCACTTTCACCACTTCTATTCAATATAGTATTGGAAGTTTTAGCCACAGTGATCAGACAAGAAAAGGAAATAAAAGGCATCTAAATAGGAAAGGAGGAAGCAAAACTGTCACTGTTTGCAGATGACATGATAGTGTACATGGAAAACTCTATAGACTCTACCCAAAAACTGCTCGAACTAATTAATGAATTTGGCAAAACAGCTGGTTACAAAGTCAATATCCAGCAAAGGCATTTTTGTATGCCAACAGTGAATCAGCAGAAGCAGAAATCAAGGAAAAAATCCCATTCGATATAACAAAAAGAAATATAAAATATCTGGGAATAAGCCTAACTAAGGAGGTAAAAATACCTGTATGCAGAAAACTACATAGCACTGAAGAAGGAAATCAAGGAAGACACAAACAAATGGAAACATATACCTTGTTCATGGATTCGAAGAATTAACATCATCAAAATGTCCATACTACCCAAAGCAATATACACATTCAATGCAATACCTATTAAAGTACCAATGGCATATTTCACAGACATAGAACAAATACTTCAAAAAATTATATGGAACCATAAATGACCCCGAATAGCAGCTGCTATTTTGATAAAGAAGAACAAAGTAGGAGGGATCACAATACCTGATATCAAACTGTATTACAAGGCCACTGTAATCAAAACAGCCTGGTAGCCTGGTACTGGCATAAAAACAGGCACATAGACCAATGGAACGGAACAGAGAGCCCAGAAATCAACCCAACTCTCTACAGTCAATTAATATTTGACAAAGGGGGCAGCAACATAAAATGGTGTAAGGATAGCCTCTTCAACAAATGGTGCTGGGAGAACTGGACAGCTATGAAAGTTGAGCTATGAAAAAAATGAAAGTTGAGCACCAACTTACACCATATACCAAAATATATTCAAGATGGGTAAAAGACTTAAATATAAGCCTGAAAACCATTAAAGTCCTAGAGGAGAACATCAGCAAGAAAATCTCAGATATTCCATGCAGCAACTTTTTTATTGATATGTCCCCTAGAGCAAGGAATATAAAGGAAAGAATAAACAAATGGGATCTCATCAAAATAAAAAGCTTCTGCGTGGCTAAAGAAAACAGTATTAAATTAGCAAGACAACCAACTGTATGGGAAAACATATTTGCCAATGATACCTCAGACAAAGGTTTAATCTCCAAAATATACAAAGAACTTACACGACTCCACTCTAAGAAGACACCCAACCCAATTAAAAAATGGGAAAAGGACTTGAACAGACACTTCTCCAAGGAGGACATACAGAATATCCAGAGACACATGAAGAGATGCTCAATATCGTTAGCTATCAGAGAGATGCAAATTAAAACCACAATGAGATACCACTTTACACCAGTCAGGATGGCTATCATAAACACAGCAACAAACAACAAATGATGGAGAGGTTGTGGGGAAAAGGGGTCCTTAGTTTACTGTTGGTGGGATTGCAGACTGGTACAACCATTATGGAAAACAGTATGGAATTTTCTCAGAAAAATAAAAATCCACCTGCCTTTTGACCCAGCAATTCCACTGCTAGGATTATATCCTAAGAATCCTAAAACATCAATATCAAAGAACCTATGCACCACAATGTTCATAGCAGCACAATTTACAATAGCCAAGAGTTGGAAGCAACCTAGGTGCCCATCAGTAAATGAATGGATGAAAAAATTGTGGTACATATACACAATGGAATTCTATGCAGCAGAGAGAAAGAAGGAGCTACTACCCTTTGCAACAACATGGATGGAACTGGAAATCATTATGCTGAGTGAAATAGGCCAGGCGTTGAAAGACAAATACCATATGATCTCACCTTTAACAGAAAGCTAAACAACAAAACAAACAAGCAAGCAGAAAAAAAACAAACAAAGACACTGAAATAGAGAACAAGGTGACAGCGACCAGAGGGGAGAGGGAAGGGAAGTTAAGGGGAAAAAGGGGGAGGGATTTGGAGGAACAAATAGGAAGGACACAGGGACGAGAACTAAGGGGGGTGGAAATGGGAGGGAGGTGGGGAGCAAGGGGCAGGGGAGGCTGGGATGGGAGAAATAGACAAAAAAACTGTACTTGAAAAATAACTAAATAAAATTTAAATAAATAAATAAAATATATAGTTTTAGAAATTTTTAGATGGAAATATAAAGTGGGTTTCAAAGAGAAAAAAGAGTATGGATAATTTATGAATTTTGGGTTATTGTATAGATTTCAGAATCATTAATTTATAAGCAATAATTTTAAAAAGACTGGATAATAAATAGTAAGCAAAGACTGATAATACAGTAAACCATAGAGCCCTTATGTATAACCTTATTAACAGATGTATTTATCATTATTGCTTTATGCTTGAAATTCTACTTTTTGAACAGTTTTTATTTATTTATTTTTAGAGAGAGGGGAATGAAGGGAGAGAGGGAGAAGAACATCAATGTATGGTTGCTTCTCTTCTCAAGCACCCCCACCTGGGGGACCTGGCCAGCAATCTAGGCATGTACCCTGACTGGGAATCAAACCAGTGACCCTTTGGTTCGAAGGCAGGCACTCAAATCAGTTGAGTCCCACCAGCTAGGGCTGAAATTTTGTTTGAAATTCTAGATTTTGGCAATTTGATTTTTCTTAAGTTAAAGGAGTGGATTCATTTTTTGTTTTGATATTTAGTTTCGTCAAACAATGGTCATTGGCATCAAGTCAATTCCAACAGGAATCTCCAATTTTGGGGTGTGATAAAGAAGGAAAATTCATCTGTTTCAAACAGCTCATTGATAATACAACATGGCTTGTGAAAACAGCACTGTGGTAGAGTAGCTTGATAGGGAGGTGGCCTGCCAGTCCACCATGGGTATCTCTGGAGCCAGGCCCCTCTTCATTTTGACAGCTCCACCTGCCACTGTCCTCTTTGCTCTGTCCTGCTTCAACCTAATCTGTGCTTTTATGCTCCACACTCACCTGTTCTGCTCCACTGAGATGTCTTTAGTGTCTCAGCTCTTGCTGCAAAAACAGTTTTCCATGTTATTTGGGAAAATGCATTCCTGGAGCTAAAGGAGAGCTGGCTTATATAGACAAAAGTCCCTACTCCTGGTCCCTGATGTGTCCGTCCTCATGCAAATAAGGATGCCAAATCCTCACAATATGATTGGTCTAATGGCACTGTATTGATTGGTCAGAATAGTGGGGTTCTGATTGGTCATCACTGCACAGCATTGAATGGTGAAAGACTCAGTGCTATTGATTGAAACAGGATCCCAGGAAACCTTTATAAGGGCTGACCAGATGGCAGAGACACAGATGCGGGCAGGCAGCTGAGCAGCATGGTCAGTCCAGTGCAGAGGTAACTCTGTGAAGTGCAGTTTGTATGAGAGGCTCCTGTGCAGAAATGACGGCTAGGCTCTGCCAGGTTTTTCTTAGCTACCAGGAGCCCTTCTTAGTAGGTCTGTTCCCCTCTGACCCCTCAATATCTACATTTTTTTATTCATTTCAAATTTTCAGTGTCCTTCACAATAAACTTTGTGTAATTTACTGATTGATTACTTATGCCTTAGCATACAATCAATTTTGTGAATGTATTTTCTGTTATCAGAGTATAGTGTTTGGTCTGTGTCCAAAAGAACTGCCTTTTGGTAATGCTGTTTATGTTTTTTTCAGTCCTTTTTTTTAACTAGTGCTGTCTCTGTGAGTGTCTTTTACTGTATTTATTCATTCAGTACTTGCATCTTTTCCTCTGTTGCTTTGTGGGGAAGTATTCAGAGTGTTTTACCTTCATTGTGCTATGGGGCTTTATGAATTGGTATCAAAATAATTTCTTTGAATTGTTTAGCTAAGCCTACTGGTATAATTATTTACTATTATGATAACTATGTATATTCTCAGTTCTGTCATGTCACACATTTTAATTTACTGTATTAAATGTTTTATTTATTGTATATTCATTTTTATTTTTCTTGATTCATGTTTCCTAATTTTTACTCCTTCTTTTCTGAAAAACGTTTTGTTATATAAGGAGTTTTGCATTTTATTCTAGTGATTAACATTTTATAGGCATTTTTATAGTGGCTGTAATTTACTTTTTTATTACTTGACCTTATAGTTTCTGTCAGTTTTAAATGGTGTCCTTTTTTACCCATTTATCATTTATAAAATTGGTCATAATTTTATTCTAATTTACCTTCTTTCCCCCATCCTAACTTGATTTTAAAAGTATTTTTCAGAACATAAAATGTTGACATCATTCTTCAACTCATTACACCACAAACAACTCTTGTTTTAATATTAGCTCCACAATTAAATATTTGAAATGTTTACAATGAGTTTTTATAAATGCATATAATTTACCAGGTATAATTTGACTGTATGAAGCTGATCTGAACCTGTTGTGAAGAACAGTCAACTCAAACTTTTGACAATTCTGGCAAAGTTTTGTATCCACACTGTCCCATAGGATAGACACTACCCACATATAAGGATTGAACATAAAATGTAACTAGGAATTAAGGAACTAAAATTTGGCAAATGGAATTGTAGTTAACTTATATTTTTATTTTAATAGCCACATGTAGCTAGTCTAACCTTATTTGGACTATGGGTCTCTAATAGATTATTCAGAGATGGCACTTGTTTATAATGTTTGCTAATTTCTAGCTTATTCAGAATTGATTTTCTATGGTCTAAACTTGAGGAACAATAAAATTTTTTGTTTACTATTTTTTTAGTATTTTTGAAAACGTTGATCAATTTCTTCATGATTTGCATGTTTTTCAGAAGCATGGTATCAGTTTACTTACTTTGCCTTTCTAAGTGGTAAAAGTCACCAAGTTTAAGTGAGCCATGTGATTATTTTTTAGTAATTTACAGTTATACAAAAAATAGCAGCAGTATAGTTTTAGAACATGTGCAGTCCAATAGGACTGTAGTTGGCATTGCATTGAATCTACAGATATATTCAAGGAAGATAGACATCTTAACAAAATTGAATCTTTATTCAGAGACAATGGTATTTTTCCTTCGCATTACACTTCAAAGATGGTGGAGAATCTGTTGAAAGTGATCCACATTCTGGAGGACCCGTAACAAGCAGAAAACCTGAGAATGTTGAATTTGTATGCTGCAATCAACAAATATTTGTGTGAGGTACCAAGGTGCTTATTTTGAAGGGTACCAAAGCATTATTGTCCCACCCACAATGTTTCTTGTATCTTCTTCAATAAATGTCCCTATTTTTCACAGCACATGGCCAGATACTTTCTAGACAGATCTCATATATAGGTGTGTACATACATGGTACACATATGCATATATGTGTATATGTGTCTCTCTGTGTATATATGTACATATGTGTGTATGTGTATATGGCTCTTTGGTATGTATATATATGTATATGATTTTTCATTTACTTGTACATTTTCTGGCAAATGTTGGGAAATAAAAAATTTACCATATTTGTTTCATAGGGTTAATGTAATAAGGTATTGCAAATTAAAAAAAAAAACAGACGTTTATTTTCTCAAAGTTCTGGAGGCTAAAAGTAAGAAATTAAGGTGTTAAAAAGGCCATACTTCTGAAACACCTGAGTACAAAGCTTCCTTCTTTCCCCCTTTCTAGCTTCTGGTGGTGGCCATAAATCCGTGGCATGCTTTGGCTTCCAGCTTCCCAACTTCCATCTCTGTCTCCATTTTCACATAGAGATTTTCACACAGTCTTCTTATGAGAGCAATAGTCATATTGGATTAAGAGTCTATCCTACTTCAAATAACCTTTCTTAACCAGTTACGTCTGCAACAACTCTATTTCCAAGTTTCACACTTTGACATACTATATGGATTAGGACTTCAACATATATTTTGGGGGTGACACATTTCAACCCATGATATACCCTTTTTTCTTCAAAAGAAGTTATTTCAGAATAATAAACAATATTTAAAATGTATTACCATAGATCTGTGTCTTCCTAAGTTCATGAGATTTTTAAAAAGCCCACAGAGTATTGTGATATGTTTTTTGTTGAGAATACCTCAGCATTTTCCTAAAACGCTTTCTCCCTGGATTCCTATTCATTATGTCACTACTGCACTAAGTGCTTGGATATAAGATAAACATGGTCATTAATCTAGGCCCAAATACTTATTTTAATGTAAGTTTAAGAACACAACAACAAAAAAAACAACCATCCAGATGAAACCTAATCATGCTCATAGGACTATTTTTCACTTTTGAATTGTTTTATTAGATATGTAAAATATGTTGTAATTTCCCAAATGTGGCCTTTATTTCATTTAAAATACTCTATATGTTTTTAAACATTTCCTTGCTATACAAAGCAATAAATACCATTAACTTATATAGCTTAACAGCTTTATATTTGCTTTATGATTTATTAGAATTTTTGATGAAGAACTAATATGAATATGTAACTAATTAATTATTATTTTACAATTTTGGAAATCAAATGTATGAATGAATTTATTTAAACATAGTTAGAATACCTGTTAGTTGATATAAATTATAGTGAAAATGTTCAATTATTATATACAATAAAATTGTGATCAAATTGTTATGATACTCTATATGAATAAAACTGTTGTAAATTCTGTATCAAGAAAAATAAATGAATACTATATATATGTGTATTTTAAATATAGTTCATGGTACTACACAGAGTTCAAGAAGAAATCAGTTATAAGATTGGAAATGATAATGGGGATTTTTGCAGATGTTGCACAAAAATAATGTTCTCCAAACTTTCAGATTAGGAGGTTCACAAAAGCTTAGGAAGCAAACAGCAGAATATTCTATGTGATGCAATTCAGATAAGGCCTTGCTTTTTTTTAAACATGAGGCAATGGTGTAGATTACAGATATCTTCTGTGTATCAATCTATACATAAATTAAGTAGTTTATAATATATAAGGTGTTCCAAGTCTAAAATTTTCTGTATTAAAGATTATTTGTTATTGACTTTTCAGAGCCATTCCTTTCTCTGCTCTGACACTTATTCTCCCCTATAAACTGTCAAACAATTAAACAGTGTAAATAGTTCTAGTTTTCCAGTTTTCTTCAAGAATTATCCTAACAGTCAAGGAATCATTTTCAAGTTAGATCTAAATATTATTTTTACTACATCTACAATGAGATGAGAAAATGTTTCCTCATTGTGTTACATTAAAAAAAGATAAAATAATCATATTACATAAAAATTTCTCCAAAAATAGACATTTAAGTTTGTGAACTAGAGTAGCAGCTTACAATAGTATAGGTATCATTCCTTTGTTGATAAGTAAAGCAAATAGTCAGCAAGCAGCAGTGTATATTCAGGGAAAAATATATTTGTAGTAATGAGGTTTTAGAAACTTTGATTTTAAGGGGGGGAATCTCCAGGATATATAAATAAAATTTTAATTCTGTGTACCAATTATACAAAGAAAATTGGCACAACATCATTATATTTCAGGCCACAGTACAATGTGAAAATGTAAATGTGTCCACAGATGGGAGCATAGGTGTAATTTGAGTAAATCTAAAATACAGCAGAATCTTATGTGTCTCAATTGTGGTTTAAGATGTAAAGGGACTGTTTAGAAGTTTAAATATTATATCAGAATTCCAAGTTTTATTTTGCTTAGTCTACATATTTTAGCATAAAATTATTAAAATTGTGACATCAAAAGATGTAGATTTATATTCCATTCTCCCATAAATGGCCATAGTTTAAAAGCACTTAGCATGCATCCACCCATGCTAATATTTCTTTAAAGAAAAAAGATATATTTATGACTAGCTCAAACACTCTACTGATACCTTTGTGACACAGTTGAATAAGACAAAATTTTATTTTCCACAAATAAGAAATTTATTAAAGGAGATGTAAGCATTTACACACATTACTAATTAGAGTATGTGTTTACATAAGGATGTATGGAGAGAGAGCAAAATTTCCCAGGATGGATATTAGGTGGATAGTTGGAGGATCAGAGAGTTTCACAGAAGAAAGGGCATACGAGTGTGGTTTAAATGAGTGCAAATTTAACAAGCCAAGGCAAATGGTGAGGCACTAAAAGAAAATAAAGTTTTGAGATAAAGCTTTTCTAATTATGTTTTTCATATACAATGAACTTCTTTAAAATTCAGTCTCATTAGCTGAAAAAGCCAGATAATACTTTTCTTTTACTTGTCTCTATCTTTCATTTCTATATCTACAAATCTGCTAATTCTCTCTTTTGCAATATCTAAAGTGCTGTTAGTCCCATTCGTTATTGTCTTGTATTTATTTTTATGTACACAAATCGGGGTTTTTTTATATGTTTTGCTTCTCTACTTACCATGTTCAATCTATCATCTAATTTTGAATGTACTGAATATAGTTGAAATCACTCTTTTTAGTAAAATTTTATTTTGGAGAACTCATGTACATAAAAATCGCATCGATAGTGCAGAGGGCTTCCTTACACCTATACTCACATCTTAATTTCTTCTATTATTAACAGCTTTCATCGTGTGGCATGGCACATTTGTCAAAATAATTGAGGCAATGTTATTAACTAAAATCCACAGTTTATATTTTCTTAATTTTTACCAAATGTTCTCTTTCCCCTTAGAGGATTACCATCACTACACCACATTACATTTAGTAATCATGTCTAGTTTGGCCCCTTTTAGCTGTGGTAGCTTCTCAGATACTCCTGGTTCTGTACAACCTTGCCAGTTTCAGGTGCACTGTTCAGAAATTTTGTAAAATTCCCTCAGTTACACTTTGCTATTTTTCTTCTGATTACATTGGAGTAACCTGTTTTTGGAAGAAGACCACAGAAGTTTAAATGTTATTTTCATCATGTCATATCAAGGGTGCATACTATCAAAATGACTTATCTCTGTGGTAGTTGACCTTACTGACATGACCAAGAAAAATCTTGTTAGGATTCTCAATTGGGGAGGGGCTTCACCCATAGCCAACTCCCCCATCCACCATGGATGAAAATAAATCTACCAAGACATGATCTGCTTGGAGAGGAAGGGTGGCTGATCTCTCAAAGAAGAAGGGTCAAGGACCTTTTCTTCAATGGGCTTTTATTAGGTTCATTTAGCACAGGAATACAGGTAAAGCTCATTAATCATTCTCAGGCAATAAGGATCAAACAATAGATAACAAAGAACTCTGATGGCCTATTTTGAGTCAGAGTCAGATAGCTAAAGAGCTATAAAACTTTGAGGACCCTTTGAGCTATAAAACTTCTTGCTTGGACCCTTATTTAATTGAGAGTATTCTGAACAAAGCAGGTTTCATAGGATTTTACATATTCTTTCTTAGGCCTGATTGCCTTAGGGAACCCACCCTTTCTAGCACAGGGCAGTACCCACCACCAGCATTGTTTCAGGCTCAGGTCAGGCAGTTAAGAGATTAGGAGACTGGGGATTCAGGCTATGTCATAGCAGAGGGGCAGGTGTCCATCACCGCCTTTTGCTGTAGCCCCTCAAGTCTTCCTTGGGGCCTCCACATGATCATGTCTGTCTTAGGTTGTTCCCCCCTTGGGGAGTCTTACCCGTCATTGGCTAACTGACCAGGCACTGGTGGCGATTTATGGATGAAGTAAAAGGTGCTGAGGTGGTGACCCTGCCAGGGAGATAATTATGCTTTGTCTCCTTAGTGGCTTATGGTCCAAAGGTTGCTCACTCAGCCTTAGCCACGGGGGTTTACAACTCCTCAAATCAGGCAGAGTGTCTCCCAACACTCAATTCTACAGTTTTCTTTTTAATTTCCCTTTTCTTCACTGTACATTTTGGTAGAGAAACACAATGTGCTGCATACATTTACAGAGCAGACAGTTATCTGAAATTATTTTGCATCAGAAATTTGTTCCTTCTCCCCCATGTATTTGTTCAACATTGATATCATTATGGTCTTATGAATATTTATGAATATGTGTTTAAACTCCTGGACAAGCTGAAATTATTCTATCTCTGACTACGGGAAGCTCTTTCAGTTGGTTCCTGTGTCCCCTTGACAGAACCCCATGGTTCTGGGATTTTTATTTGAACATTAATTTCTAACACTACAAAATGCTTCAGTTTCATCATGTGTATTTCCTACCACAGATCTAGAAACAGCCATTTATCCAAATGGTTCCTCCTAATGTAGAATTTTATTAGAAATTGTGATGTTAGAAATATGGGCATTAGGTGTGCTCATGCTAGCAAAATGTAGTTGCTTCTAAGCACTTTTGAATGATAGAACAAAGATATAAACATGTGCATACTACTCCATGTGTATACCAATTTTTATAGATGTCTCTTTATGTAACCATTTGTATCTATGTTGAGTTAAACATTAGTTCTGCCATGGTTGGAATGTGTCACACCAAAATTTGTATATTGAATTCCTAAGGGTCAGTGTGATGGTGTTAAGAACTGAGGCCATTGTGGGTTCTTAAATTACAAAAGTAGAACCTTCATAATCATAACTAGTGTCTTTATAAAAGTGGCCCTACTGAATGACACTTCCACCATATGAGAATGCAACAAGAAGTCAACTTGGAAGAGGGCTTTCATGCAACTATGCTGGTACCCTGACTTTGGACTTCATCCTCCAGAACTATGAAGAATTTTTGTTTCTATGTTATTCAGTGGGAAGTACTTTGCAAAACCAACACAGACGAATACAAATTTATATGATAGATCCAATCTTAATCCACCAGTACATGAAGCACTTTAGCTTTCTCTCCTTACTTATTTCTAAATTCCTACTCCAACATTGAGATATCTGACTCTGGCCAACATCAATTTTATAAAATAGAGTATGTTGGTTACTTATTGGCAGTTTCTTTTGCTTCTAGTATTGCTAATAGTGTCTCTATTTATTTCCAAAGTTTCTTAGGTCAACACTTTTGCCATCTCTCCTTCAGCCAGCTGGTTTATTCCATTTGTACCAAAAGGAAATTATTTTGTTCACATTCTGTTTTTCATCCTGGATCTCAGGTTTCTAGATATTTTTATTTGCATACAATAATGTTCACTCATACTGTAAAATTATATGGGTTTTGACAATTACATAGTGTCATGTAGCCACCATTATAATGCAAAATAGAATAATGTCACCACTGAAAAATGAGCTGTGCTTTACCCTGTCAACATCCCCTCCACCCCATGCACCTGGAAGACACTGATCTTTTTAGTGTCGCTGGTAAAAAGTTTTGCATTTTTTTAAATGTCATAGTTTTGCATTTTTTAAATGTCATTTAATTATAATTAGTGTAAAAATAATGTAAATTGAGCCACTTTAAAATGAACTCAGAGCTGACATCCCAGAGGAACTGTCTCATATATCTCACTTCTGAATCCTTTGGAATCTTTAAACTTACCAAAATAACCCTTGGACTGGACCTAAAGCTACACTATATTCCAATCAACTGTTTGCAAAGACAACAGGAAAGCAGACATTATACTACCAGAGTAAAAATTAAAGACATTCTTTAGAATTAGCATCACTATGTTAGCTATTCTGCACTTATAAAACCTTCTTCCTTAGTTTATTAGCACCCATAAAAAAATCCTTCCTTTTATTCATAGAATTAGTCCCCTTCCCTTTCTCATAGGTACTTTTTGTCTTTACCTCATAAGCTGAACACTATTTAGGTTTCTGCCTGAGCCAGTACTTTGCAAATACCTATTTTGTTGGATATCAAACAAACACCTGTTGCCTTTCTCTTTGGCCTTTTATTCTTAGACTAACATTATGTAATAATGTTAATGTTGCCTTTTCAGAATGGTCTCTTTCATTTAGCACTATGTTTGCTAATGAAAACTTTACTGTATTTCTAATACTTGTTCATCTACAGGTAAGTATTGTTTTGTTTTAATTTTTTCTCTCTATTTTAAAGACTTTGTATTTCTTTTTGGTTTGGCACTTGGTTATATTTCTAGGTATAGACATGTTGCTATTTATCATCCTTTATTTTCTGAGATTTCTGGATCTGTGGTTGGGTTTATGTCATTAATTCTGCAAAATCTTTGGTCATTATGACTTCCAACATTTCTTTCACTTCTTTTGTATTATGGAAGAAAGGGGCCACTCACTAAACCTGATGTGCTCAGGGGAGGCTTGTATAGCAGCCTTACAAACATATAAATCTAAATTAACCAGGAAGGATGGCCTGAAATAGAAACTTATTTACTAAAAGCAGTTCATGGTGGGTAGTCATATCCTATGCTGGTATTTTTTCCTCAACAAAAGTCAGTCTTTACCTTAACTGAGCCTGTCCGTTTTCTCTTTGCAGCTATGATAACTTACACTTGGAATGTCAATCTCCTTTTTTCTGCAGGGGGAGGTGACAAATCCTCTCATTGTTATTGTTATATTACTTGTTCATTGTTAACTATCCTATATCCACTTGTGTAAAAGTATATGTCTGCCATTTGACCTTTTATCATCCCAAAGGATTTCCTGCTAATTCTCTCCCTCCTCCCTAATCTGTCACCAGTGGATTTTATGTCAGCCCCTTATATGTTCCCCTTTGATTCTGATTTATAAAATAAGATGCTACAGTGCAATTGTGTGGAGCTTTTTCTGAACTCATTGAGATTTTGCTTCCTCGCAACTGTCATCAGTTTGTCTTAAATAAACTCAAACATTTTTCTTACATTGACAGTATTTTAAGTATATGTACTTCATACTTTTTGAAAGTGTTGCATAGTGTTTGGATATTCTTTTTTGTCTTATTTAATTTTTACATTCTTTTTCTCTTTACATTTTAGTTTAGGGAGTTTTTATTACCTTTCTTCAAGTTCTCTAATTCTTTACTTAGCCGTATGTAGTCTACTGTTTTACTATTTTTGAGTTTTAATATTTCTTTTATTCACATTTTTTATTGTTATTCAAGTACAGTTGTCTCAATTTCTGACCCCAGCCATCCCCACTTCCCACCATTGATCATATACCTCTCTTTGGTTTTGTCTATGTGTCCTTTATATGTGTTCCTGAAACATTTGATTTGTTCTTATTAAAGTTTTCATCTCTCCTTAAGTCACCCAACTATTTTTGCATGTTGTCTATTTTTCCCATTACAGCCTTTAAAGTATTAATCATAGCTCTTTTAGTCAGTGAAGTTTAAATCCCTTGTCTTCTAACATCTTTGTCAAATGTAAGTCAGCGTCTTATGCTTGCTTTGTTGTTTCAGATTTATTTACTTCTTTATTTTCCCTTTTCTGTTTTGCAGTTACATATTGAAAGCCAAGCATAATGTATTGGATGATAGAAACTGAGATAAATAATCCTTCAGTGGTAGGTTTT
Organism: Artibeus jamaicensis; assembly: GCF_021234435.1. Classification (NCBI taxonomy): domain Eukaryota; kingdom Metazoa; phylum Chordata; class Mammalia; order Chiroptera; family Phyllostomidae; genus Artibeus; species Artibeus jamaicensis. The sequence goes on along the minus strand of NW_026521823.1, from coordinate 11,327,707 downwards.
ATATTAATCTCACTAGAAGTTGTGTTGAGTTTAATGTTTGCTATATCTCTACGTGCCAGAAGATTCACATTTCCCTGGTGCCCTTGTTTTCATCCCTCCCGTTGATGCTGGGCTTTCCTAAGCACACCTCTGAGAGTTGCAGTTTTGCAGCTGTAATCTATTGTTATTAAAGTGGAGACCTGTTCCTATGCTGGTAAGGGATGTGTAAGGGGGAATCGTATTCTGTAAGGATGATTAAACCTCAGCTTTTGTGGTCCTGTGGCCCTGTCGTGTAACCAACGCCGATGCTTTTCAATATTTTTCTTCTACTAGAGGAGACATGAAAGCTCTAAGGGGCAGGAATCTGAAAAGTGCCCTTCCTCAGATTGAATTTTGGCAAAGTCTTTTCTTCTGCAGAGTAAGCCTTTCCAAAGAGAACACTCTCGGTCTATTTCATCACTGTTTATTCTCCCCTGCCCCTGCTGGAGCCACGAACTTACCTTTCCCAGGTCTTCACTCTATGACCTTGCAGTTTTTCCAGTGGTAAAATCCAAGAAAGTGTGACCCACCCCTGCCCCCTGCCCCTGGGCTTCTCATCTCTATGCTAATTTTCTCTAAGCTTCCAGTAATTCAGCAAAGTTATTATTTAATTGTTCCTGTCAATTTCTGGTTCCAATAGCTTCTGTTCCAGCTAAGGAGACCTTGGCTGTGATTCTCTGGATTCTCCTGTCTTTTTGGTTCTTGACATTATGATTTGCACTATGAGTTTAGGTCTCTGATGGGCTGATTTTCAGTTTATTCAGCAAGTATCTTATGAGGATGCTAGCAATGACTTCCAAACTTTTTGGAAGTCAGAACTGAAGCTAGAAGTCTAATAACTCTCTTAAAATCCTTTCCTACTAGTTCTATAATCTCTGTCGCTTCTAGTTGGTTTAATTTTTTTCTTTTTATTATGGACCATATTTTCCTTCTTCTATATAAGTCTGATGAGATTTTTGAAAATTAAAATATTTCTTTGTTAAAGAATTTAGTTTTGTGTAGGGCCAATTAGCTTCACTTCTGAGGAGCTTCTGATTACTCTGTATGATGCCTTGTGAACTATCAGATATTTCACTATGGATAATTAGAACATGAATAAGTTCTGGTACTGTGTGATCCTAACGAAGCAGAGTGGGGCTCGTACACAAGTTGCCTTGATGCACGACTCAACGACTAGTGTTGAGGGAAACATTTTTATTTACAAGATTCCCACCTCCAGGGGGCTGAGAGCACTCCTGCTTGGAGCCCTGTTCTCTGACAAGACCCAGCACCAGATTATAAGACAAGAACATGCCCCAAAGTTTCCCATACCCTTAATCTGTTCTCAAACGGTCCTTGCAAACAGGCCTCCATCCTCTCTGGAAGGTGCACGTGTGGGGTTGAGAGTCCCCATCCTCTCGGAGCAGCTCTCCCCTTCAGGATCTGGGGTGCCGTGTTCTCAGCCTCCATGCAGTGGTTCAGGGAAACATGTGCTGTGTTATACTGGGTCATGGTGGAGTCCAGGGTGGCACACGTCCCAAGAGAGTGGCTTCTCTGTACGTGCTCCAGAGAAGGAGAAGTCAGCATTCCCTGTTGACAGTTCCAGGCATCTCCCGCAAATCTGTGCTTGGTTAGGCAGCTTCCTGCAGTTCCAGTGCCATCAGCTTTGCCACGTGTTCCTCAGGAAGGTTTTCCAGCGGGTCTCCTGTTTCTTACTGTAGTTCCTTCATTAATACCTTCCTCATGTCACCTTCTTTACCACACCAGTCCACATGATGGAAGCCAGACTCCAGGCTGATAGGGCTTCCTCCTCAGAGAAGCAGAAGTAGCTCCTCTCCGACTACAGACAGCATGGCAGAATCTCTTCGGCTCTCTTTCTGCTCACCCTTATTTTAAATGCCAGCCCAGAGATTCCTCTTTGACATTATATCCAGCCCCTCCTATAAGGAGCTACTTTTGCCAGTTGCCCAGTATTTTTTACCTTCTTTTGGCTGCCTCATTTACACAGGGCAAGAGTACCCTGTGACACTGGAGCCTCTGCCTCCCTGCCTCTTGCGCAGGCGCTCTTAACTCCCCCACCCCAACTATGTCGTTGGTCCATGAACGCTCTTGCAGTCATGTACTCCTTTTGTCAGGGGTGGTAGAACAGCTGTCAACTTGCCTTTTGTAATGCAAAGTATCTTAAGCGCCATATCATGCACTTCCCCCCAGTCCAGGTTTCTGGGGAATATGCTTTGCTATTTGGAGACAGCCATCTCTGTACCCTGTTACATGATGTGCAGGGATTTTTTACTTCTACTCCTTCTGAATGGTTCTTTGCTGCATTTTGGGTCGTTGTCTCAGAGACATGCACTGGTCAGTACTCAGCTAAAGTTCCATGGGAGTTCTCTGCAAATCATGGGACTGCTCCTTCTATGAAGTCCTCCCTTTCCCAGTAGAGCATCAAAGTTCAACCTCCTGTAGCGTTTCAGCTCTCTGTTGATAACAGGAGATTATCAGGCTGCAGCGAGATTCCCCTTTTCTGAGCTGCAGTCTGGAGTCTCCCCAGGCAGTAAAACGTGTTAATTTTTAAGGTTTAGATTAGTTTCCCAGAGCTGCTGAAACAAATCGACACAAACACAAATGCTTTAAAACAGTACGCATTTGTCGTCTCACAGTTCTGGAGACTGCCAGTCTGAGATCAAGATCTAGGCAGAGATATGTTTCTCTTAGCTTCGTCCTAGACTCTGGTGATTGCCAGCAATACTTGGCATTCCTAGGCTTGTGGTAGCCTAACAACAACATCCGTGCTCTCCATCACATGGTGCTCTCTGCATTTGTTTCTGCCTCCTGAATTTTCCTTCTAAGGACACTAGCCATTGAGTTAAGGCCCACTGTGACCCAGTGTAATCTTGTTAAAATTTTATTATTCTGCAAAGACCCTAATTCCACATATGGTTATATTCAGAGATTTCAGGTGGAAATGGGTTTTGACAGAGCACTATTCACTCTAGTGCAGAGATCAATTTATTTGTTTTCTGTCTGTCAAGAATCATCTTCTGAATGCTGTTGTTTCATATGATTTACAGTATTTCACTTGTTTCATGTGGGAGACTAACTCAGTTCCTTTTCCTCTATTTTGGCAAGTAGCAGAAATCTTTCTCATCGTTTTAGTTTACCCAGTGCCTCTCTCATAATTTAATTGGGGTTCAGTGCACAATTTTCTTTTAAGAAAATATTCTACTACCTCAAACCTGGCTTAAATACAAAACAAAGTCTAAGTATATCACAAGTAGAAAAAAATCATGGTGGGAAAATGTAGACGTGCACTAATTGCATGTAAATTAAATTGGTAAACATTGATATTTCAATGTTATTGAGGGATAGAGTGCACAGTTCACTGCATTTTACTTGGAGAAGGCAAATGTGGCCCATAACATGGGTACAGTGGGTGAGAAACAGAATGTAAAGATTTCGGGAAAGTTTTTGCTATAGAAGCTTAAGGATCTGAGCCAATATGAGACAGTGTGTTAGGAAAAGATAAAGTCAAACCACTGCGCAGGTTGAATTGTCATAATTTGCCAGTGTACGAGGAAAAATGAAAGTGACAGGACTCTAGCAACACAGGAATCAGATAAGTGCTTATAAATGTTGTTATAATAAATTAATGATTATGGTTTCAGGGAATATTTGGGGGGTCTGCTCACAAATCCCAATGAAATAGTAAAATGAGGTAAATCATAGGTCGTGATGAACTTGTGACATAATTGTAAGTATATACTTCTATTCTCATACTTCTATGATGTCTTTTATTCATGTCTTCTTTTATTAGTGTATTTGGTGGTATAAGGTCCTAGGTGAACTCTAATGTCACTAAGACTTTGAAATACTATGGGGCAGAAATTATCATTTGAAAGAAGTTACATTCCCAGAATAGTGATTCAATGGTCATGTGAGATTTTAACATGAACAAAGAATTTCAGTATTCTACACAAGATCCTCTAATTATTTTGACTTATTAAAATAGCCAGTATAATTTTCCCTTTGTTATTACAGAAGATGTTTCCGTTCAGCACGTCATAATATCACAAAAAGGAACAATGGAAGCATTCTAAAACTTGATAACCAAGAGTTTTGTGCTACTATGGGTAATAGATAATACCAACGGATTTTGTTAATTTACCACTTTTTGCTTTTCAAAGGATTTTGAAAGTTATATTGGCAAATGTGTACCTCTTCTCTTTCTGGGCACTAGATGAATCACTTACGTGTGTAAATTTGCTTCTAAATCACATTTAAAAAATATTTATTTTAATTGTTGGTCAAGTACACACTTGACCAACAATTTTCTGTCTTTTATTCCCATCCCAGCTCACCCGCCCAGTGCTCCCCCCCCTCTCATTTCTACCCCCTTAGTTTTTGTCCATGTGTCCTTTATACTTGTTACTGTAAACCCTTCCCCCTTTTCCCCTGAAATTCCCTCCCCTCTCCCCTCTGGTCCCTGTCAACCTGTTCTCTATTTCAATGTCTTTTGGGTATATTTTGCTTGCTTGTTTGCTTTGTTGTTTAAATCACATTCTAATGTTCTTATTTTCCATTCTAGTTTTAAAGCGTTTATGTACATGATTGATGAGTAAAGAAAAATTTTGTCTAAAATTCTGCATGCACTGTAGCATTATTGAGTCTGTGTTGGTAGAAGATGGGTGTGATTTTAAGCTTTGATATTTATTTTCATAAAGACACTGATTTGGGAAAAATAGGAAGGAAAATAAATAAAATAATAAATTTTAGGTACACAAATATGCCAAGTAATTATCGGTCTCCCTTTCTGAAGAAACACATGATGGCGGATTTGATGAGGACAAATTAATCTTTATTTTCCTGAGTTTAATGATCACAACTAATGTAGGAATGCAGTCAATGGTTAGATGGTGTAACTAGTAACAGGGTTTTCATCTTCCGCAAGGAGTTAATACATTTTTTTCTTTCTGATTTTGATCTTGGATTACGCTGCCTTTCTTGGTGTTACAAATCAATATTGGATATAGCAGGTCAGACCTTAATGCTTCAGGCTGAGAAATGAAAAATAAAATCCCTGAGGATGGCAGGCAGAATTAAGAGTGTGCAATTTTCTTGTTCATATATTGGTTAGCGTATATTTTGGTGAATTAAAATGTGCCACAAACATCCCCATTATATAACCACCCATGTATTTCTTTATAGGATCTAGGGTTTAGAGTGTTCCAACTATCTAAACCATTAAAGTATTTCTCCTAGTTAACAAAAATGTAACTCAAGTTAGGCATTTATATTAACTATTTGTTTCAATTGAAAAGGAATGTACAGGGGCTGGAAATGGGAGGGAGGTGGGGAGTACTGGGGGGTGGGCTGGGATGGGAGTTAAGGACAGAAAACTGTACTTGAACAACAATTAAATTAACAATAAATAAATAAATAAATATACACATATCTTTGAAAATTAACAAATCTATAAAGAACATATTAAAAGTAGTTCAAAAGTCCTACAATTAAGCATTTAAGTATCTATTATGTCCTAAATCAACTCTATAGAGATGCATTTAACACAATAACATGTACACACTTTAAATGTACTGTTTGATGAGTTTTGACAACTGTGTATGCTCAGGTAACCACCATCACAAATTCATATACACAATGCTTCTATTCCACTAAAAAGTTCCATTGTGTTTTTTTTACAAACAACAGCCCTACTCAAACCTAAACTGATCTGCTCCCTGTCACTTTAGTTTTGCCAATTACAAAGGTTCATGTTAATACATTGTCACACTCACCTAAAAAACACTGTTCTCTTCATAGTAACAAGGTAATAATGTTATAAATATCATTATTACAATACTACAAATATTTATAAATGCTTCTCTAAATACATAATAGAGAAGCTATCCTATTCACCACCTGAATGTACATGCTTACAAAACAACAACAGTGATGCCAGCAATATGTTGTAGTTGCACATTCTTGCATGATAATCACATCTCACCAATGACAAGATCGAGTATTTTTGTACTAATTGGTCACTTGCATATCTTCCTTTGAAGTCAACCCAAAATGTTTGCCTTATTTTGAAACTGTGATAGTAGCCTTATTTGTGAATCGTATGAGATTTTTACATACACTGAATGTAAATTGTCAAGTATATTATTTATGTATATATGCGTGTACATGTATAACATTTTCTCTTGAGTATGTAGAATGAGAGGACACAATACTTTAATTTAATAAAGTCCCAACTTATCTTTTTTTAATGTTTGGTACTTTTTGTGTCATCTATAAGAAGTATATAAAAAAGTCATGATTTTTCCCCTAAATTTTCTTCCTTACTTTTTTTTTGTTTTGTTTTGTATGGTGGGCTATATTACTTTATTTGGCATAATGTTGTATATTGTATGAGATATGTCCTAGGTCATTTTTTAAATGAATATCCAGTTATTTTAGCACCAATTGTTTTAGAAACTCTCCCTTCTACATCATTCCATTCTACATAGTGCTTTGGTTAAAAATGATTGACCATAAATAATTATAGCTTTATTTCTGGATTCTTTAGTCTCTCTGTGTATCTATGAGCCAATTCTGTGTTCTCCAGAAAAATTAGCTTTGCACGATCTCTTGAACTTAAGCAATCACTTCTGTCTCTTTTTTGCTTCCTTTCAAAATTACTCTGCTTATTTAAGCTATTTTGAATTTCCATATATATTTTAGAATCAGACTATAAATTCATACCAAAAAAGGTATGATTTTGATTTAATTCAAATTGAATTTATAGGTCAAACAGATAATAATATGGCTAGCTGCTGAATTATTAAAAATTATGTGAGTTCTGTGAATTGTTCAGTTTGCATGTCTTTGTAGTATTTTTCTTTTCCGAAGTGATCTATGCCAATCTTCTCTGGCACTCTGCTGTACTAATCCCAGACTCCCTAGCCTACTCAAGTTCAATTGCTATCTGCACATATCAGTAAATTCTCAGTATTCTGACTGGGATCTCCGTGTATACTGTCAGAAAATTGCATCCAAGTAAAATGCATGCGTGATTGTGATAGTCACTATGCTTTTTTTCTTTTTCAGTAAAATTTATTGGGGTGACACTGGTTAATGGGATTAAACAGGTTTCACGTGTATATTTCTATGATACCAGATCTGTTTATTGTACTGCGTGCCCACCACCTAAAGTCCAATCATCTTCCATCACCAAATATTTGACTCCCTTTACCCTTTACTACCTCCCAACCCCTTCCCTCTGGTGACCATCATACTATTGTCTATGCTTATGAGTTTCTGTTTTATACCCCACATATGAGTGAAAGTATATGGTCTATAGCTTTTATGACTCACTCATTTAGCCTAGAATAATATTGTCATGGTCTGTACACGTTGCCACATATGGCAGTATTTCATCATTTCTTGTGGCTGATTGGCATGCCATACCACATATGTACCAGAGGGCATTTGGGTTGTTTCCATGTCTAGGCCACCATGGATAATGCCCCAGTGAGCACAGGAATGCATATATACTTACAAAAAATGTTTTTAATTTGGGGGTGTAGAGACACAGAAAAGGGATTGCTGGGTCATATGGTAATCTGCTCTTAATCCTATGCTCCCCGCCATTGCTTATTTTCCTGCATTGCCTCATCCAATATCTAAAAGTTGTTTCAAATCTTACCCAATATCATAATTAATTGTGGAGAGTAGGAATATATGCTAATCAGACATTCCATTATAGTCAGAAACAAAAGTTACATTATTTTGTTTTTACTATTAATTATGGTTATCTTATTCAGTTTATTATTTCTTTATAACAAACACACATTTTAAAGTATTAGCTTATTAAATATTAGGTTGGCCAAAAAGTTAATGCATTTTTTCAATAAAATAAAAGACACATTTTTCATTTTCACCAGTAACTTTATTGATTTGGAGATTTTAATATGTTGGCTATCCCACACATGGTATAACGTTGATTATTTTCAGTTAATGCCTTGATCTGATTGCTATAAACTTCAATTGGTCTACCCAACCATAGAGCATTATCCAGTAAGAAATCTCCAGAACAAAACTTTGCAAACCACTTTTGAAACATTCAGTCGGTCACAGCATCTTCTCCATACACTGCACAAGTGTTTTTGTTTTTTTGGATTTCAGTTGTTTTTACTGTTCTTGAAATAATAAATCAAATAAAATGAAAATATTGCATATTTTCTTCCATCTTCAATATTAAAATAGGTACACAAAATTCACCAATATTCTTAATTTTTAAATGCTATCAAAACACAATCTAACAAAATAATTTCTAATGAAGTTAAAGACAGTTAAAAGCTACTAGAGCCATCTTACAGAAAAAAACAAACACACTTTTTGGCCAACCCAATACTTAAAACAATCCTATTATATAGGTACTCTTACTACCACTTTCTAGATGAAACCAGGGAATTGGCTATGAGAAGCAGGGTAACTTATAGGTTAATTCTAATAATATTTTTAAAGCACTTAATGTATACCATAATAAACAATAAATGTTTTGTGTATCTATTTTTCTACTTTAATTGGCATCGAAATGAGTTAGTTATCCCACAAAAGGTGTGCTCAAGTCCTAACTACTAGAACTTGCAAATACATCTTACTCGAATAAAAGTTTTGCAGATATAATTATGTTAAAGACCTCCAGGTAAAATCATTCTGAATTTAGTGTGGGCCCTAAATCCAATGTCAGATGCCCTCGTAAGGTAAAACCTGAGGGATATTTCAAACCTAAAGCAACCCAGTGAAGGCCACGTGAAAATGGAGGCTGATTTGGAGCTGGGCAGAATTAAGACAAGGTGCCAATAATTTTTGGCAGCCACCGGATGTTAGGAGAAAGTTGTAAACTGTATGCTCCTTCAGTAACCCCCAAAAAGAACCAACCTTGCCTAAAATGTGATTTAATACTTCTGGCTACAAGAACTGTGAAATGATAAATTTCTTTTCTTTTAAGCCACTAGATTTGTGATAATGTGTTATAGTAGCCTTGGGGAAAAATATAGACATTATTCTTCTGCGTAGAATTATATCTGCTTTTTTACTCATTTGGATTTAATACATTAAAGGCTTCATAAGATTTCATTTTTCCCCACATTGTATAATAATGTAAACCATAAAGTTGATTAAAACTGCACTAAAAGCTAATATTATAGTTAATCTCCCCCTGCATAAATATTTTTATGGATTTTTATTTCTTTGGGAATCATTTATAATTATTTATTTACGCTTAATGATTTCAGACAAAAGGACAAAATACATTTTTGCTAAGATATCTGAGTATTCTAGATCAGTGTTAATTGATCATGTAGTTAAATTTCTATTGTCAATTTTGTGTCATGGAGCAATAAACTGCAAAGAAAGTCTATAGATTTTTAAAATATTTTAAATTCACATACAAGTACACATTTTAGAACCTTTATTTCTCTGTGTAAGTTTTCAAAAGGCTTCTAATTTATTATTCTATAATATGTATTTGCCATCTTGGAGTACATCACAGTGTTAGAACTCTTAACTACTTGTGAAATTTCAGAAAAATAAGAAGAGATGATATTCATTAGATTTCAATTTGTATTGATTGTAGGAGCAATGGGTTTAGATATTTTAAGTGATTGGGAAACATAAACACTACATATTAACAGTCAAAACTAAGTTTGGGTATATTACCAATATTTTCCATATATGAGTCAAATAGTGATCATGATTCTGAGGAAAAAGTCATTTTTTTGTACAATAGGGTGTCTTTATCTCATAATTATTGATTTGCAGAATGATTTGTGCTCCCTCATCTCTACTCATCACTATTGACTTAGAAGTCAATAAAACATCTAAAACATCAAATAAAATTTTTAAAAATACCTTCTGATATCATTGAATGCCTTATGGAATTCATCTATTAAAAGCACTACTTATTCTGTTGAATGTGATAAAGTGTCAAGGGCGTTTGTGAAAAAGGTGAGGAAGGAGTTTCCAATCTAAGTGTGGGGGAGGCTCAGCAGTGGGAGATGATTAATCTGATTGGGTGACACACAGCAGACTTCTTAAAATTTTCATTTTTGCAGCTCATATTTTAGGTTCCTTTCACTGACTTCTACCTCTGGCATTTCATAAAGTTCTGCCTTCACCCTTTTGCACTTCTCTCATCCACTCCAATGTATTCATGTATCTCTTCTTTACACAAGGCTCCAAAATTCATGTTCTTAAACTCTCCTAAGTGCTCTAGTTCTCAGTATCTAATAGCTAATAATTCTACCAGAATGTAATGCCAATCCTTCAAGTTCAATATATTGATATCTAATCTCATCGTGTCCTGATATCAAATAGATTTTCTTTGGGATTATTATGGTTTTATTAGTGATTACATGCTGAAAACCTTGAGATTCTGTCTGACAGCCTCCTCCCTCATTACGCTTCTCCATCTAAAAGTCATAGTTCTTTCAACAAATTTCTCACCTGCTCTCTATCTTTCTATGTCTCCTACTAATTTCAGAAGGCTTTTACTTATCAAGAAATACTGCGTTTGCATCCGAATTGGCCCTCTTGTCTTTATATTTCCCCCCTAATATAACCCCTTCAATACTATTTTTAACACCATTCATAACACTTTTTCAACATGTTACTCCCTACCTAAAATTTTTTGTGTCTAAATCTTTCTGTATATTAAAGTGTATATCATAGAAAAGTGATTTCAGTCATGGCAAAAATATTGCATTTGTGGTGATTAGTCTAGCAAGGGGATAAAAATATAAGGTAAAACATGAATTACATACAATGTCTTTAAAGATCCAACACAAATACTTTTCCTTATATATAACACAAAATTTGTCCAGAAAATATCCAGCCATATACTATGAAAATTTAAACATTTATTGGAAAAGGTACAAGAAATGTACATAGGACCATGATTCCTCATTTCCCTTCAAAGTAGGCACCACAGGACCTCACGCAGTCCTCCCAACATCTCTTCCACTGTTCAAAACACTCTGCAAAATGCTTTGTTGGAATCTCAATCAGCTGCCTTATTGTATTTTCCCAAATCTCATCAATGATCTGAAATATTTTCCCTTGCAAAGGTGATTTAAGTTTTCAGAAAAGCCAGAAGTTGCAGCTGAGTTCTAGAGGAGCTGAGTCACCTGGGTGATGTGATGTTTCACCAAACACTCTGCAAAAGATGTGATGTATGAGAAGGCCTGTTGTTCTGATGAAGCTGCCAATCATCAATTGCCCATAGCTGCAGCTACTTTTGTTGTATTGCATCTCTCAGCTGATGAGCAACACTGAGGTAGCGCTTTTTCTTGTTTGGCCTGGAGGGACATAGTCATGATGGACAACACCTTCCCAATCAAAAACACAGTTCACATGGTATTGATCTTTCTGGGACTTTGCCACACATTCTTCTGTGTAGAGAGCCAGGTGACTTCCACTTGGATGACTGAGCCTTCGTTTGTGGATTTTACTCATAGCTGTAGACCAGTTATGACCTTCTTGAGGAAATCTGGTTAATTGCCAGCAGTTTGAATCAAGTTATTAGCAACTTAGCATGATGTTCCTTCTGCTCTGGCAGCAAAAGCCATGGACTGAATGTTGCCATGGCACATTTCATGCCAAGGTCCTGTGACAAAGTCTTGGACACGCATTTTGGAATCTCTAGATCAGCTGCTACTTCTTTCATTGTCTTCTGCTGATCTTTGTGATTGCAGTCCATACACGTTCCACATTCTCAGGTGTCCTGCTTGTTGCATACCTTCTAGAACATGAATCACTTTCAACAGATTCTCAACCATCTTTGAAGCTTTTGTGTCACACTTTTATTTGCACTGCACTCATTGCATCATCCCTGAAAGTCTTCTGAATCATCCAAATGGTTTTCACAGAAGAATGTTTAAGCTTAATGCTGAATCTGATGCATATTCATTGCTCGTTCTACTTGCTCAATCATTTTGAATGTGATGATCACACAGTACAGATGCTCACTCTGTGGTGTCGATTGCTCCCACTGACTAGTATAGTGAAGTCATCATTGTTCACACTTATGCATTCCAGTCCATTCTCCTTGGCTGTCAGGTTACATCACTGTTGCACAAACTGTTCTCATTATATTAACAATGGCTGAAATTTTCCCGCATAGACCTCGTATGTACTAAGAATAATTGGAAAGGTTAAAACATATATTTGCAGATGTTTTAAAAACATGTTTTAAAAAGGTAAAACCTTCAAAATAATTATACTACTTAGTCTGCAAATGTCAGTTTGAATTTCTATGCTATATTGATATACATTTTTATGTAAACTAAAATACAGAATACAGAAAATATAAGTATTATATATTTCATTAAAAATTTAAGTATTGTGGGTCACAAAATCTTCTACTAAGTATTTGAGAAGTAATACAAGGGTTCTAGTGTAGAACAATAAGTTGTATCACAATTTAAAGAGGAAAGAAATAATCTTTTAGAATTTCATGGTGGGATTAAAATATTTCTAAAATAAGTGTACACAATGACTATATAAGTTACTTTTAAAAGATGATAAATAAACCCTGGCTGGTGTAGCTCAGTGGATTGAGTGCAGGCCTGCGAACCAGAATATCGTGATTCCATTCCCACTCAGGGCACATGCCTGGGTTGCAGGCCAGTTCCCAGCAGGGCATACATGAGAGGCAACCATACATTGATATTTATCTCCCTCTCTCCTTCCCTTCCCCTCTAAAGATAAACAAATAAAATTTTTTTTAAAAAGATGATAAATAGTAAATGGTGATATTTGATGGAATAAACAAATTCTAGTACCTGTTTTATATTATTTTGGACATATAGGTACATAATAACATATCGTAAAAGTTGGCTTTTACCTTATCAAAATGAAAATAAATTGTTATCCAAATCTTGAATAATGAAAAAATATGTCAATTTTTATCAATACATAATGAACAGTCTCCAAGGACAGAGAGTTTGTCTAAGCACTAAGGATTGCAATGGAGAAATATTGGCTATTTTATATGAATGGCACCAACCAGGAGAATGGGAAGCTAATGCTCAAAAGCTGAAACTCCCTGATGTGCACATTGGTTACAAATTATATGGGCAAAAAGCACAAGACTCCATGGTTAGGGGGTCATGCTGAGAACTGATTTGTTGGAGGTGAGATAAGAACGAAAAATCATTTTCTCAGGCCTTGAGGAGAGTTCTGAGGTTTTTTCCAGGGTCTTTCTGTTGGTCTCATGGGAAAGTAGTCACCTATGGCTTAGAAACTGAAATATCACTTTGGTCAGATGTTACCATTAGCCTAACCAGAGGTGCGGACCTTGTGAGCATAATTAGGTCCCAGCTGCCTTGGGTGTTGCTGTTCATCCATGGGGAAAATCTAGGTCTCTGATGGGGTGGGTGGTGGGGAAAGAGAATTTCTAGAGTGAGGATATAAAACTAAATTTAATCAGTCACAATGTCCCTCGGGTTCACTGTGACAATGCAAATTATTTCCACTACATGCATTTGTCATCAGCCCAATGAATGCCCTATATGTAGATGATACTCTGGGAATTATGATTAAAATCTTTAGATGACTATATAACATGTTCATTGTATCAATAACATGTCCATGTTATTGTACAATACAATAAATATCTTGCTTTGAACATATTTAGTTGCTAGTTATTTCTTCCATATTTGATCCTTGTAACATATCCTTACCTTATTTTATGTGCCTGTAAAATAAGAAGGTTGTCCCCTATATACTTATAAATTTTTTCTAACTCTGAAATTCTGATTTAATAACATATATACCTATATTTTCACACTGGAACTGAGTATTGTAATGAACTAAGCAGTTAATTGAAATAACAATATAAATTATATGATACATTTATTTTAAGTAGCCTTTGTACTACTGCTACAATAATCATTAAAGACAAACTGTCTTCTCAAAAAAAAAAGAAAAAATGCACACAGAATTATATATACACACTTGTCGTTTCTAGTTGAATTGAACTTTTAAGTATAGCATATCCTAAAGCAAAATTTTGCCTCTGAAATTCCATTCCCACTAGTTACAATGATATAGTCTCTAATAAAGGATCTGATTGTGGCAGAGTGTAGCAAAGCAATTAGTTCTGCCAATTAGATAAATGTTGTGGAAAGTGAATCTCCCACCACCCTGTGGTGGTTTAAAATCATTGCGTATCAGCATACTTCATTTAACTTGCCTTCCTAAATGATGCTTTCTTAATGAATGTGCATACCAAGTGATATTTATGATATCTAAAGAATGTATGTAACAAACCAAATACCCTGCCCATTCTTTTTTGGAAAAAATATGCTACTTATACAAATTTCAGGTTCAGAGAGAGCAGTAAAACACTTTTAGATTTGTCATTAATAATTTAATCAGGAAGCCACAGATGCCTTAACTTATACTTTATCTTTTTAGAGATCTCTCAAAAAGATTATCACATGAAGCACAATTCATTTCCACACTGAATTATTTAAGGCAGAATAATCTCTTTTGAAATTCTCTGGAATTTCACTGATATTATTGTTTCATTTCTAAATCAATATAAATTTCATTCTTTGTTTTTTAAAGAAAATATGAAAAATGTTGTACAGAATTATTGATTGATTTAGAAGAGGTTATGTAGTATCTTTTATGTTTTGTGTTTTTAATATGTGCACAATACTTGACGGCTGGCATCATGACAATAAACTATCACAGATGTAATTTGTATTTATAAATCATTATTAAATATTTGTCACAATTAAGTCATTGTGCTTATTGTTGTTATATAATATTCAGAAGCTGTTTTGTTTGTTTATTTGAGAGATTTCAAACTTAATGATATCAAGATTCAGATGGCAAGCTGAGTGAAATTAGAATTGTGATGTGAAGAGGCTGTAGGTTGTTTGAAGCCTTCATGTTTTGCCTGTAATAATTGCAATATTTTTAAGTTTACATTTTGTTACACATGAGGCCTGAGAGGTGATTCATTGTCTATGTTTTTGTCATTTCTCTTATCTTTTTCATATGCTTTTACTTTTCTCAGGACTCTGTTGCTACAGCCCTAATCACAGCTCTGAAGGAAGACATGGCATTACACACCAGAGAATTTATGCATACACATGTGCCTTTAAAATTATGCCTAAGACCTAAAGATATCATGGACAAATGCAGTAGATAAAAATATATTCTATGGTATATTTGAATGCAAAAAAATGGGGGGCCTCCCTCTGACTTTGGCAATAGATTTCTGTGTCAAGGCACATATATCTTTTAATTATTTATATATGTAATGGCAGAAATAGCTGAAATTAGAAACATTATTTTTTTAAATTGCAGACTATACATGTGTATTTTTTCTAATTTAATAATTGTTGTTATTTACTGGAACTAATAGAACCAACTATTAAATAGTTCTATCTCAGAAAGAAATGATGAGTTAAGAGCATACCAACATAATCCAGAAATTGTAAAAATCTTCTTCACTCTTTTTATTTTTAATTATTTTAATAACAAGAGAAACAATATAAACATATAAATATCATCTACACAATTTTGTGACTCATTACTGATGTCATAAGGTTCTTTGAAATGTACTTACTTCTCCCTTTTCTGAATGTCCTGAGGTCACTGAGTTCAAGCCTACTCCTAGGAATCTGAGAACACCAGGTTTATGTAAATCTGGAGTGTTTGGTCCAATTTCAGCCTAACAATGTTGCTGATATTGGGCGTAAAAGCATTGTGTTCAAATACAATCAAATGTAAAGTGGGCTTCTGAGGCCAAATAGTATTTCTCCTCTTTCCCCGGGATTATCAAAGAGGGGGAAAAACACTTTAAAATAACTAATGAATGGATTTAGAATGTATAATGCTAAGTGAGATAAGTCAGAAAAAGATAAAAACCTTAATGGTCTTACTTATAAGTGGGCTTTAAAAAATGAACAAACCAAACAAAACAAAAACAAACTCAGAGAAACAGAGGCCAAAGGGGTGATTACCAAAGGGAAGGTTGGGGAGATGGGTGAAAAAGTGAAGGGAAAGATAGTAAATCTAACATTGTGATAAGTTTGATAAATTTGCATGGTGACAAATGATTACTAGAATTAGTGGTTTGGTCCCACTGTAAGACATAAAAATGTCAAATCACTATACTATATACCTGAAACTAATGTAAATAAGCTAATATTGTATACCAACTGTACTTACATTAAAAATAAGTAAAATAATAAATAACAGTCTGCTCTACTCAAATTAAATTAAAGATATTTACAATCAGACTAAATTCACACCAAATTGTTTTTCTTGGAGCAAGACCAGGAAATAATATAAAACTTTTAAGGAAATTGTTCTTTTATTTTCTTTTGTTTCTCTGTCTTTTCCTTTTTATGCTTGTGCCTTTAAGTATTGTTAGATATGTTTTATTAAAAGCATTGCCTCCATAATACTATTGCATAGTAAATGTGTGATAAAGCTACAGAAAAAGGTAGTCAATGAAGACACATTCTTCCTATGTTGCTATTAACCATAGACATCATACTGTTCATCACATCTCTGGTTGTGTTCATCTTACATGGCTGTGATTTTGTATCACTATACTAAGTGAAAAAAGCCACACACACAAAGGAAGAAAAGCTGCATGATCTCACTTACATGTGGAATCTAAAAACCATGATACATAGAAGCAAAATAGAGTAGTAGTTCTCAGGGGTGGTGAGGGGGGCCACAAGGGAAGTTGTTGGTCAAAGGGTACTGAATACATTTCTTTTTATGTTTTTTCTTTCATTCTAGTTTATGTCTGGTATGTAGAAATACAGTTGATTTTTCTGTTAAATTTATAAACACCCACCTTCTAAGCTCATCCATTAGTTCTATAAAATCACTGATTTATCATTTGGATATTTCATACCTCCTGCAAATAACAATGTTTTCTATGTTTTAAACTTTATGGACTTATTTTTATTTCTTATCGAACAGGCCATGATTTTTCAAAGCAATGTTTACTAGAAATTGTTACCAGGGAGACCCAAGTTAGGGGAATCTTCCTCCTCAGTTCTTGTCTCTCTCATGAGAGATGAATTCAGGTGGGAGACAAAGTGTATACTGGAAATGGGGTAGGAAGTTTGTTTATAAAATACACTTGAGCATGAAGCTGCAAGCCAGCACCAGCTAGCCTGTGTGCACCACCTATTGGGGGTTTACGCTTGTAGCCAGCGTCTAGACCTCCTCTCCTCCTCCCTCCCTTCTCCAGACCTTGGGATTGATAGAATTTCAAAGGTTTCCTTTCCCAGATAGCGGAAAGGTTACACACAGATTTCAAACGCTCCTCTCCTCCTGTACTTACCATGGCCTTTCTTGCTATCTTCACAGCACCTGGCATTCTTATCTCAGAACTGCTGAATTAATGGGCGAGTCCTGTCTCCCTCCCCTCCCTGCCTTCATTTTCCAATTTTTAAAAATACATTATCAGTTATATAACAAAACGTGTATAACAAATGTTTAACTTTATAGCCACATGATTAAACAAATAAATAGATTTATAAATTTATTTATTTATTTATTTATTGTGTAAGTATTACTGTCTCATTTTCACCCCACCATGCCCCCTCCCCTACCCATTCCCACTTCCGACCCTCGTACGTACCCTCTTTGGCTTTGGCCATGTATCTTTTATACATGTGGCCACGGGTTAAGAGATTTCCCCTAGGATTATATTTTAAAATTAATGCATATTAAATGCTATGAAATAACTTTTCTATGCCTAATTAAATGGGCAATGCTTCTTTCATCAGTTAACATGGTGAGATGAATTTATAGATTTTCTCATATTCATCTAGCTCTTTTATTTCTGGAATAAAATAGGTATGTCTTGGGGCATTCTTTTCTTGTAATTTTGAGTTCTATTTGCTAATATTTTGTTTCAATTTTGTTTATGTATAAATGCATTTATGTTTTGCTATCATATAATACTTATTACTTTGGGACACAGTACACTATGCAAATTATCAATATCAGTACTTCTTCAATTTAGAAAATATACCTTAATTTTTAAACAATCATCCCATATTTTATTGATTTGATTAAAAATATACATCACTTTTTAATTTTTTTCTAATCACTTGAATGCTTCATTTTTTTCTGGGTTTTATTTTGCTTAAATACATCAAGTCTATTATCTCAATTCCCAACTTTATTTTCATTAGGTTATGTTCCATTTGCTTTGCCGATGATTTATATTTATAAATCATTGTTTATTTTCCTTTTCATGTCTGCTCTAAGCTCTGCCAGTTTATTTTTTATGATATTGTGAAAAAAGTCTTTGTCTCATCTTTTTATTTTAAATCTTCATTTGAGGATATGTTTTTTAAGAGAGAGAGAGAAAGTTGAAAGAGAAATATCAGTTAGTGACTTTTCATGTGTTCCCTGTCTAGAGATCAAACCTACACCCCAAGCATATGCCCTGACAGGGGGATAGAACCCACAACCTTTCTGTGTACAGGCTGATGCTTCAATAAGCTGAGCCACCCAGTCAGAGATGGTTTCATCTCTTAGAAAGTACAACTTAGTGTGCCCTGGTTTACACACGACTTAGCTCTACAAGATCTAATTTATAACCTAAGTATTGCCATTTCTTCAGGTATAAGATTCAGAGTATGAAGTATTTTCTAGTATGTCTGAAAAGAGGAGTTTCTTGTTTGCTCCTATTTTTTCTTTCTTTTTTTTAAAGTTTTATGAAGCTTCATGTGGGACTTATATAATCAGTGTATTTTTCTCCAGTATTTTATTATGACTGTGAAAATAAAATTAGGGACATGTTATGCTAATCTTACTTGGTTAGCATTTCTATGATCTGCTGTAATTAGAGATTAGTCAGTCAAGAAGATTTATTGACTCCACACTCTTCTATGAAGCACCATGCTAAGTGTATAGAAAGTTTTGCTGAGGATATTAAAATCTACTGGATGAAACCGGGAACATTTTTCTTGCTGTGTGCCCCTGGGAAAGTTAATTGACCTCTAAAAGATTGAATTTCTTCGTGTGTAATAAAATGATAATAACTTACTAGGCTTCTGTTAAGAACTTATGCTATAATAAGGCAAAAAAAAAAAAAAAAAACCCAGAACACTGACATTGCTGTATGAAAAGTTTATTGAGCTTTTACTCAATGTATGTGAAGTAAATGAGCAGATAAGAAGATACGTGAAATGTAGATGTTTTATTTAGCAACTTTTTAAAAGATACAAAATCATCTAAATCAAATTGCTGGCTAAGGGTGCTTGTGGTGCACACTACCACTTGTTTGCTTGGATCAAAACAACAGCTTATAGTTGTAGTCTGTGCCACTTTTTTGTATGCTCACTGACAATATCATTGATTCACACCCAACATTATTTTAGTCTACCATCTAGAAAGCTGATAATCCATAAGAGTAGAAACCTTATATCAATGTCAATCAAGTAAAATAAGATCAGATCAATGGTTTCCAATTAATTTTAGTAAAACATGATTATTCTTCCTAGAGCATTAAAAGATGTGACTGAAATGTGTGCGTATTAAGAACATAAGGATGAACTGTTGTTCCATTAGGAGATAGACCTGCCACTCTCCCAAAGTGTTTTTCCCAAAAATACCTTCGGATGTGAATTCATGGGTTAGAAGTTTAGCTACTAAAATTACCTGAATCTGTCAATTCTATTCTGTGTTACAAGACAGGTTCTAGGTTGTTTATATATTTTTTTAATTTAAACTTTTTCTTTATTTGTCAAAGACACTTTATTCTGGTATTTAATAAAATGTTCTCCCATCTTAATGTAACTTTTTTTTACTGTTGTTGAAGTGCAGTCTTCATTTTTACCACACATGTCCCCAACCCCACTTTTCCCCACCTCCCACCCTTGAACCTACACCCTTTGGCTTTGTCCATATGTCCTTTTTCCATGTTCCTTGATGACCCTTCCTCTATTATCCTTCTCCCCCCTCCTCTCTGGATACTATCAGTTTGTTCTTTACTTCAGTGTCTCTGGTTGTATTTTGCTTGCTTGTTTGTTTTGTTGATTAGGTTCCACTCATATGTGTGATCATACATTCTCTTTCACAGCCTGGCTTATTTCACTTAGCATAACGCTCTCCAGTCCCATCCATGCTGTCATGAATGGTAGAAGGTGGGAAAAGGAAATGGTAACACAATATATTTAGATAAAAAAGAATTTTGTAGAAATTCTGTAGTTTTTATTCTACACCTGGTGATATCTAAGATATTCACCTAGTTTAGTAGGAAAACAGTATCATTGAGGACCTGGACATTTGGCGTGAGTAAAGCTTTTGTGATACTCAATTGATTGCATTAAATAATCAAAAATACTTGAGAATGAAATGTTAAGCATCATTACTTTATTTTTCATTAAATTCAAATAGTTGGATTAAAAACACACCAGTCAGTGACTGGGAAATACTAGCATAGTAGGTCCTTATCAGCTGTTTAAAACATGATGAATTAATAATAAGTATTCATGATAATCAATATACAAGTCAAAGATAAGCTAAGAGAAAATTAGACCTCTTTGTTAAGGTTAAAAAACATGAACCCCTTCTAAGGGCTCTATTAAAGAAAAAAAGATGCATGGTGACTTTGTTATTCTAGTTACCATACTGCTCAACCCAGTGTTCCCAGATATTAGAACACCTCAGAGGAAAGGCCAAGTGCTCTGTGGAATTTTCCACTACCATTCAATTTAATATAAAAGTTACTACATAAATGTCGGCTCATAAATAAATCCTTGGATCCTACATTGACTTCTGAGCAGTTTTTATCAACACCAGTAGCAGGAAAGCACCCTTCACAGTGAGACTCCGGAGGACAGTTAGACGTCCAGCAGGGAAGGGATGCTGATTACAGCGTAACTCCGCCAGGTTGGCATATTTAGAAACTCAGAGTACACAAGTGATTGTTATGTGATAAGCTGAAAAGATATTGAACACAGATGATGGATTCATTACTTTAACATGTCCTAAAGCATTGCATAAGATAATTTAAAACACTAAGGGGATGGTTAAAACAATTGATATCAATAATAGCTTGAGCTCAGAGATAATAATCCATTCAGCATACTCAGGTAAAAGTAAAGCAATCATTTATTTCAGGATTATTTTACCTTTTTGTTATGTAAGCATACAGATGTTTTCACAATCTCTTTTAAATCAGACACTTCTCTTCACAAATGTGCAATGATTTTCTCAATAAAAGTCATATTATTAATTAGAGACTAGAATAATGAGGAGTGGTGTTCAATATTAATTGAGTGGCTTCTGTGAGAAGAAGCTGCTATTATGTCTTCTGGATTTATTATCTTACTTAATCCTTACAGTAGCCTTGAACAAAATGAGATTTCATCATATACAATTTCTAGAAAAAAAATTAAAAAGTAAGGGAAATTGCACAGAGACAGATTTGGCCACTGAAAGGACTCAGGACACTGCACTAATGCTACTGTCACTTACAAATGATAGATGATTCTTCCTGAACACTATATGTATACCATATAACCTATCCATATTTTTGAGAATTATATGTACACACACATATATAGAGGTATATGTAGGTAGTAGATATAGGTATATAGATAGATCCTGTAAGTACAGTTTACATGTAGGTACATATTTGAATACATAAATGTATACAGTATGAATTTATACACAATAGGTTTAAACAATTTTCTTCATTATTGCCTGCTGACTGATTTATTAATTCCTGCTGGCTGAATTATTTCCATAATTCTCCACTGACTAACCATCCCTAAATTATTGATTACATATTTTTCAAATATAATTACAATTGTACATATTTTTGTGTTATAACTATACAATTGAATAAAATTCAGCTTAACGAGACTTACTTAGGGAATTTCTGACATTATTATTATTTCATGTTTTTCTAGCCAATTAATGAACTAACATAATTTTCTAGGTGATGAAAACAGAGGTTTGCCACAGTGAAACTTAAAATCAAAAGTCAAGGCAAGAATTATAAGTAGAAACGAGGGGCTTCTCTAAAATCTAAGGTGATTAAAGTAGCTCTTCTATTATGTTTTTATGTGTCAGAGTCTCTTAGAGCATTTTTCTATGTGATCTTCTGACACAGTGAACTATTTCTTTAATGCTTAAAATGCTGCACCTTATGTTATATGGCAGCTGGTTTGCAATTCCTTTCTTGTACTTTAATGCTGTTGATGAATTCAACTAGTAAATGGAGGAGGAACAAAAGAATGAGCCTTCAAATTAATGTATTTCCTAATCATTCAATTATGTATTATTCTGAACCTCAACAATGGCATGTCAATGCCAGTGTGCATTAAGGGAGAATCTGGAGCTGTCATGGAGAATCCCAAATCCCTTAAATTTTCTCTGAGGCAAATGGTAGACAAGGATTTGTAAAAAAAAAAAAAAGTGGTAAAACATAATTGAAGTTATAGGTACAGATTTCAGCAGTCCAGTTTAGTATACTTTCATAGATTTTTCTTTTAACAATGTGAGTGTTCAATTACATAAGACTGTACTCAAGAAGCTGAAAATCCTTAGCAATGAACAAAACTACTAACTTAATAAATTTATCTAATATTTTTAATATTCAACCACCACAGAAAAATAAAAGAAATAGAAGTCTAATCTTAAAGCACTTGGTTGCTTTTATCATATTAAAAGATTTAGAATTGAGTGGCAATTATAAGAATATTTAGAAAAATTATATAAATTCTTAGGTTTAAAGCCTTATTATCTGAATAAAAGGGAATGTATAAAGTTATTACTTGGTTATATCAGTAACTTCATTACATACATTAGTTGACAGAATGTTAATGTTTTTATAAAAGTCTCTGTCTTTTATAGGGCGAATTCTCACGACCAGTACACAGTAACTACAGAGCACATTTATCTCAAATTAGATAAGTCAAATAACATTAAAAAATATCTTTAATGAAATCTAAAAGAAATATTTTTTAATTTTTATTTTAATTTTTCTACTTTTTAAGAATAAAGATAATAAAGATTTGTATATATTTCTGGAAAGATATTCATTTGTAAATTTTATTATTTTTATTTTTTACATTACAATTAAAATACAACATGCAGATTTGGGGGGATCTCTTCTAACACCCCTTGTTAAGAACAAACTAGTGTTTTAATAAATATATAGCTGAATATTTTAAGCAGTTATGTTCATGGCTGGACACTGTAATGTGAGAAACATATTATCCTAAAGTGATTATGTGAGCATATTGAAGTCCAAGCCAGGTCTGCCTTTTCTATCACTGTGGTGCTCTCCAACTTGCAGTGGCACATAGTGACAAATTGATACGTGGAAAATGAGTAAACAGTATATAAGTTATTGTCATGCATGGTTTAAAGTGTAGAGTACAATAATTTGGCATTGCTGATCTAAAAAATTGTGTTGATATGGATAGTAGATATTTCATAAATATTTACTTAATTCACAGGACTCTTTAGACTGAAATTATTCTTTAAGCATAAAAGAGGAATCTTTCCCAAGCTCAAGGCCTGATGAAAGCATCCCTTAAGAATATCCAGTTCCATCTGTTTGAGTTAGATGATTACCAATTTCTTATCTAATTTGGTTTCTACAGCAGAACTAACCACTGTGAGGAAGTGACTTGTGCAGGCAACCAGCAAATTATAAATACATAAAATAGCATTTCATTTTATAAAGCATTATCATGGGAGCAATTTTTGTGAATTTCTTACCTGGAATCCAATAACTGCTCTTCTCTGTATTCTCTAATATTTGCAGATACCTTGAGGGCCAGGTAAAGCTTACAGTTTTAACCCTTCTATAGTCTTGCCTAGCACAGTTATTGTGTTACAGGCATTTAAGGAAGATTTGAAAAATGAGCTAATAAATCAATACATGGTGAAAAAAGAAACAAAAACTAACAAGCCTGGAGATCATATCCTGCACATAGTACCAGACGTCTCACTCAGAAATCACAACATTACCTCTGTCTAAAACTCTTCCTTTACTGGTTTCATTTAACCCCAAAATACTGTCAAAGGATGAATCATTTCAATATCAGGACTAAATTAATCATAGTTTTAGATATTTTAAAATGGCATTTGTTTCTTTTACTAATCAACCGATATTTATTAAGCTATTGAGTGCATATACTATGTGGCAGAAATCATTCTCTGTGCTTCAGATGAGCAAGTACACTATTTAAACTTTTTCATAATTTAGGTTTAGAAATAACTATATGTGATTAGAACCTATAATCTACTTGCAAAATATAATTTTAAAGTGTTTCACCAACAACTTATGAAAAGCAAATTGCGGACTTCCGCCAAGATGGAGAAGTAGGTGGAGGGTCCACCTCGCCTCTGTGCACAACCAAATCTAAGAACAACTATTTTTAACAGCAGTCACAACCAAGCCACACGGAAAATCAACAATACGGAGTCCAAAGGACAACTAGATACTCGGCTGGAACGGTACAAGGAGCGAGACCAGAAGCGGAGCAGGTTAGCAAGAAAAAATTCCCGGGGCGGTGCGCGGTGCGCGCAGGCAACCTAGGGCTGATCGCCAGCGAGCTGGCTGCGGAGCGCATAGGGAAGAGGCGCGGTGGGTCAGTCGGTCGCGCGCATTTACGTGCGGAGAAACCAGTGAGAAGGGAAACCCGCGCGCGGTGCAGCAGGCTCGCAAAATTAGGATCAGATAAGCAAGCCCGAGGCGTTTGTGTGAGTGACTGGATGCTCTGGGCTAGCGGAGAGGAACGCCATCGCTCCCTCTCTGACCCCGCCCCCACACACAGCATCACAAACCAGCGACCTGGGTCGCCCCGTCCTGGTAAACAACTAAGGCTTCGCTCCGCTCACTTAACAGCACGAATAAACCAAAAATGGCTCTAGAACAACTCAGAGCCCCAGAACCGATAGACCTAAGTGATGAAGAAATAGCCAGTCTTTCAGATGCACAGTTCAAAACACTGGTTATAAAGATTCTTACAGAACTGGTGGATTTTAGTCACAAATTAGAGAAACATATGGAAGCTAAATTAATTGAAATGAATGCTGATACAAAAGATACCAATAGTAATGGAAAGAAAATTGGGACTCAAATCAAGGGAGAGGACCAGACAGAAGAAAAAAATGATAAAACAGAAAGGAATGAAGAAATAAGAATTCAGAAAAATGAGGAGAAGATTAGGAACCTCCAGGACATCTTTAAACGTTCCAACATCCGAATTATAGGGGTACCAGAAGGGGGAAAGGCACAACCACCAGTTGAAAAATTATTTGAACAAATAATAAAGGAGAATTTCCCCAAGATGGCAAAGGAAATAGACTTCCGAGAAATCCAGGAAGCTCAGAGAGTCCCAAAGAAGTTGGACCCAAGAAGGAACACACCAAGGCACATCATAATTACATTAGCCAAGATTAAAATGAAGGAGAGAATCCTAGAAGCAGCAAGAGCTAAGGGGACAGTCACCTACAAAGGAGTTCCCATCAGACTGTCAGCTGATTTCTCAAAAGAGACCTTACAGGCAAGAAGGGGCTGGACAGAGGTATTCCAAGTCATGAAAACCAAAGATCTACAACCAAGATTGCTCTACCCAGCAAAACTTTCATTTAGAATGGAAGGACAGATAAAGTGCTTCTGAGATAAGACCAAATTCAAGGAGTTCATCATCACCAAGCCCTTACTATATGAAATGTTAAAGGGACTTATCTAAGAAAAAAGAAGATAAAAAAGATGAACAGTGAAAGGACAGCAAACTCACAGTTATTAAGAACCACACCTAAAACAAAAGCAAACTAAGAGGATAGCTAGATCAGGAGCAGAACCATAGAAATGAAGATCACATGGAGGGTTAGCAACAGGGGAGTGGGAGGAGGGGAAGGGGGGAGAAGGTACAGAAAATAAGTAGTACAGACAGTAGATAGAAAATAGATAGGGGGGAGGGTAAGAATAGTAGGGGAAATACAGAATCTAAAGAATTTGAGACACATGTTCATGAACTAAAGGGGGAAATGGTGGGGGAGGGGTATGCAGGGTGGAGGGGAGGGGAGGGGGGAATAGAGCAAATGTAATGGCATAATCAATAAAAAAAATATGAAAAAAAAATAAACTTTTATGTTAAAGAGAAAAAAAAAAAAAGAAAAGAAAAGCAAATTGCTGTCTTAAAAAACTGTAAAATTTATGAGAAACATTTTGGTAAGATGCTTCTCCAATTCCTTGCATTAATCACAAATATACTAAATTTTTCACAAAAGTTTATATTGATGCCCTTCCCCAATAACCTATGCATTAAAATATTTAATCTGTTCATTCTTCTAGTGGATAAATGTGCAAAAATAATTTAATAACTTTACTTTTTTAAAATGCTTTTTAACCTATTATTTTCTTAGAGGAAAGAATACTAGATGCCCCTCTTGACCAACTTGTACTGTATATAAAATCTGAACATAATGACTTATGCCCAGTATATGTGAAGGAGTCTAAATACAATGGCACTACTAATATTCATGGACACCTGTTCTTAGAATTGGAAGCAAGTTTAGGACTATAAATCACAGAGCTCCTTTTTAGAGATATAGACTGTGGAAAAGACATTTGCCCCTGTTGTTGAGATGAGATAGTCTAGACGGTATTTGCTTAAGAATTCTCTGCACTGAGGAATGCACTGATGATTCGCTGCCTCCTGGAGAAGCACCCTGCTTTCATGATGACTGAAGGGCTTAGTTCATATCTCTATGCAAATAATAAAACTAGTCACAGGAGAACCCTTTGAAAGGAGGTTCTGTTTTCTGGTACCTCTTGGAAACAATATATTCAATCTGAAAGCTATATAAGAGGATAAAATATCTTATTATGGTTTCAAAACTATATTATTTGCTACTTTAAAGATAGAGGTATCAGGACACTATGGGATTGGGCAAAATACATTTGTTTTTATCGGCCCTCTCCAGAAATGATGACTGTATGTATACACAGAGTTCCTGCTGATGAAGCTGCAAACTCAGTCCGCAGTGACTCGGTTCACTGAGCCAATGTGGTGTCACCCCAGTACCTTGGAATTCTAATACTTCATTTTTCTTCCCATGAACCCATTACCTTCATGATCTTTTACTGTTACCTATGTTTATTATGACAATCAACATTTCTTTCCAATTTTATCTCCCCCAAATGCATTTTGCTACCAATTATTCAGGGCTATTCACCAGATAACATATAGCAATGAATCTTATTACCTGTCTTTTATCTGAACCCTACTCTGAGGTTAAAAAACTCTTTTCCTTATTATCTCTTTGGGTGAAGACTTACAGACTCTAATTAAGGAGATAGATCTTCTTTATAAAGTTTATCTTAGAAAAACAAAACAAAAAATCAATTTGTTCTATAGATGATTTATTTTCCTGATGTCTGGCACCTGGAGTGAATGATTTACCACAAACTTAATTCAGCAATTGCTCTCATAATTTGTCATCCAGGAGAGATGACATCACAAAACACATCTTTTATAAAGATAGGAACAAGTCTACTTGAAATCGGATTCCAGAGACCGATTGAGAGAATGTAATTAACACAGTTGAAATTTAGCGAGAATTTTTTATACAGGTCATTAAAGGCTAACTCTCTACACCATTTAAAAACAAAAATGAAACAAAACTACTGGTAAATTATATTACAACTTACATTTTATAAAAAGTGAATTTGAATGTAAAGCATCCTCATTAAAAATTGAATTTTCTTTCAAGCCTTCTATTAGCATTGCATTTGCAAATAGGTGGTTCTGATTTATAGAAAATAGCTTAATCCTACAGTTTTATAAAATATTACCAATTTACTATAAGACATAGTTTATTTTCAAATAAATTCTTTAGTTAAGCCTATCATTTAAATAACCAATTACATTCAGTATTACTTAAAAGTTTTCCTACTAACAATCTTTCCAAACAGTTTTGTATGAGAAATAAAGAATGCCTGCAATTAGAAAGTTGTCATTAAAAACGTTAATTTTCTCACTGCTAATAACTTTTAAAATTTAATCAGAAAGAAAAATAATTATACTTTAAAATGCCTTTAATTCAATTTAATTAAAACTAGGGGAATATTTCCTTTGTACATTCACAATAAAATTAAATTCTTTTAAATCTAGCATGTTAGTGTTAATGGTTATAATTACTTAAACAGTATGACAATGAAATTGTTTTCTCTTTCTTCTATTGCTTCCTCTTTAAAGGTTATATGTCATTAACCTAGATTTAGTTCTAACTGCTTAGGAGACCATGCATTCTTCTCGTGGAATGTGTGAGTGGGTTTGTGTCCCACTTATGCCTGCCTGAATTTACTCATTTATTATCACACCAGACTGCCATGCACGAATAACCTTTCTGGTTCCTGTTTTGAATAATTGAAACAATAACTTTTATTTTTATAGTGCTTTAAAGATCACAAGATGCTTTCACATGTGTAATGTTTTTATTGTCACGAGAGCTCTGGAAATTCTTATTGCTAAATCCTTTGTACAGATAAGGAAATAGAAACTAAGTGGTTATTTAATATCATACACCTCATAAGTTAAACATTTGCTTAAATCGATGAGTTGATCCAGGTCATCTGATTTTTCAATCTACTAATGTTTATTTTTCAAATATTCTAGAAATGAAAAAGTATAGATTTTGTTCTGTCTGCATTCTCTTTCTAAAAGTAAAATCTATTTAAATACGATGCTATATTGTTATGTCTGCTTTGTTCATCATCCTACAAATTCAAGAGTGTGCATTGGTAACACACTCAAAGAATCTTTCCAAATTTCCTAATGAAGTTGTGGGTGCAACTTCATTCCTGAGCTGCTCTCACAGCCAAGAACCAGGTGGGTTATGTGGGACACCTGTGGAAATTCAGCAGGTGTGAAGTATGAAGGAAAGTCGCTGTTGCTGTGATGATGATGATGAGGATGATGAGGATGATGATGATGATGATGATATTTCTTCCTAAAACTGCAGAATTTATTAAAAATTGTTTAAATTTATTTTTCTATTTTACACGTGATATGCTTATAAAAATGTTGTAATATGGATAGTAATATTGATCATACATGTGTGATATTTCTATTCAAATAGTAATTTCCAAAAAAAGTTTGTCTTTTTTATATTAATTGTCTATTTTGTGTCAGGTACTTTTCTGAGTGCCCATAAAAGTGCCAGAGCAAACCACAGTACCATCTCTGTTGCTGTGCTTCTTCTATTAAGAAAAATGACAAGGAAATAGATACTGGAAAACTCTGAGCTGTTTGTTTTAGTAATCTGAAGTTTTTTCTCAATTATCATGTAAAATTCAGCAATATTTCTCTTCCCTCCCTTACACTAATGAAACTTACAACTATATTGTTTTTTCTCATGGACGAAATGTTTAGTGACAGCAATTATTGATTTATATTTATTCATTTTGAATAGCAGGATCAAAGTCTTGGTGATACCTTTTATATAGAATGCAGCACACATTGTCATATTTATAGGATTTCTAATTGGAGTCATTATACTATTTTTTCTTTTTCTGTTTGTTTTGGTTATTTCATATATGTTTAATATTTTATTGATTCATAGATCCATTGACTGTGTAGAATGGATGATTAGTCTGTATACCATGCAGCAAGAAAAGAAATGATTTCAAATTACCGTGTAATGCCTTAGTCTTAATGCACAATCCGTAAAATACTCACAACTCTTCTTGGCTGCATAAAAGTTTTTCTTCTACTCTATTGAATTTGGCAATTTTTCATACCTGCAGGTTTATTTCTGGTAGGTGACAGGGGTTTTTTTTGTAACCATCTCAAAAATGACATGTTGTCATCTTTACATGTGATGCAGTTTTTTTAAGGTTCTATAAAGCACATGGTTATTGCTTTACAAGAAAAATGGAAACTTCAATCATTCCTCCAGTGATTAAAATTTACTTCTTTGAGGAAATTCCATACTGCTTTCCACAGTGGCTGCACCCTTCTGCATCCCCATCCAACAGTGCACTGGGGAGGCACATCCTCCACATCCTCACCAGCACTTGTTATTTGTTGATTTATTAATATAGCCAGTCTGACAGGTGTGAAATGATATCTCATTGTGGTTTAAACTTGCATCTCTCTGATAGCTACTGACATTGAGCATTTTTTCATATGTCTATGAGCCATCAATGTCATAAATCTGGAACCATTGCAGCATTATGGGTAGTGGTAAACACTTTGGGAGCATTATTAAGAGTAATAATCTCATGATTTAAAATCCTGGAAAGTAGATAATGCTTGGGGAAGCCTATGACCTGTCAGTTACTGAATTTCTATTTTAAGGAAGGGAACAGAGGAACCAGGAGACTAAGTGATATTTGAGCAGGTTAATGTAATTTTGTGACATACATTTGTGGTTATATATATTAAATAACAACAGGGGCTATTAATGACTTCAAAACATTTGAATTCCATGCATTACTATTGGAATGGTATTCTGGTGCTTTTCTTTGAAGAATACTTTCCAACTAATTCAATCTGAGTTTGAGTAACATTGTGTGTGCATCAGTGTAGTGAAAAATACATTATGAATGACTAAATTTTGTTCACAGAAAATACCACATTAACAATTTGTGCTTTGAAAATGATGGGAATATTCCCATATTTTGTTATTTTTTATCTCTGTGTTAGCACCAGCTTTACTTTAGATATTACTCTGGATTTAATGGATTGTGTTATATGATTTGAAACAAGATTGTTTTAATAGTTTCTTAAATGTTAGTCACACCTTATTCTTGGATATCAAAAATCTCAAGAGGGCTGCAAAACTATGAAGTTTGTTAAAGTATAGTAAGCTGATTGTGATTTTTAAATGTTTCAGAGTTTAATGTTTCTTAATATCATTTAAAACTATCAGCATTTTGATACATGTTTGAGATCTGAAAATATACAAGATGGCAGACAAAAATTATAAAATTTGATGACCATTATTATAAAAGGAAAATGTTCACCTTGCTTGGACAAATTTCAACTGAATAACGTGGTTCTCCATAACTGTCTCCAACCACCTCAAGCTAC
Organism: Artibeus jamaicensis; assembly: GCF_021234435.1. NCBI lineage: Eukaryota > Metazoa > Chordata > Mammalia > Chiroptera > Phyllostomidae > Artibeus > Artibeus jamaicensis. The sequence goes on along the minus strand of NW_026521823.1, from coordinate 11,296,604 downwards.
TAAAATAGCAACAGCACAAAATATCATGAACTGTGTGTAACCCATCAGTGAAAGCAGAAAAATTACTACAATATTTGCAGTAAAATTTTTGACCGGTTTGAAGTGATATTTCACTGTGGTTTTAATTTGCATCTCTCTGATAGCTAGCGATATTGAGCATCTTTTCATGTGTCTCTGGATCCTCTGTATGTCCTCCTTGGACAAGTGTCTGTTCAAGTCCTTTGCCCATTTTTTTAATTGGGCTTCTTGTCTTCTTAGAGTGGAGTCATGTAAGTTCTTTATATATTTTGGAGATTAAACCCTTGTCTGAGGTATCACTGGCAAGTATATTTTCCCATACTGTTGGTTCTCTTTTTATTTTAATACTGTTTTCTTTAGCCACGCAAAAGCTTTTTATTTTGATGAGATTCCATTTGTTTATTCTTTCCTTTATGTCCCTTACTTTAGGGGACATATCTGTAAAAATGTTGCTGCATGAAACATCTGAGATTTTCCTGCCAATGTTCTCCTATAGGACTTTAATGGTGTCATGGCTTATATTTAAGTCTTTTGACCACCTTGAACTTATTTTGGTGTATGGTGTAAGTTGGTCCTCGAGTTTCATTTTTGTGCGCATAACTCTCCAGTTCTCCAAACACCATTTGTTGAAAAGGCTATCTTTATTCCCTTTTATGTCGCTGCCCTCTTTGTTGAATATTAATTAACCATAGAGACTTAGGTTTATTTCTGGGCTCTCTGTTCTGTTCCACTGGTCTACATGCCTGTTTTTATGCCAGTACCAGGCTGTTTTGATTACAATGGCCTTGTAATACAGTTTGGTATCAGGTATTGTGATCCCTCCTACTTTGCTCTTCTTTCTCAAAAGAGCAGCTGCTATTCGGGCTCAGTGGAATCCACTACCCGTTCCCTAGCCACCATCTTTCCTCTCCTCTAGTTTGAGATTCTGACTATGCACATAAGACATTTCTAGTTTCTTTCGTTGTCCAGTATGGAATGACCATACATGAAAATGCCTGTAATTGAATTATATTTTCAGATTATGGTACTCTTTTTGGAGTAACTTGTTCTGGTATCGTTTGTGCATGTTTATATTTGCAGAGCATGCTAATCAGTGTTATCTACCTAGTGAATTTCAATACAGGGCCTTTTTTGTTTTGTTTTGTTTTGATTTGATTTAGTATTCATCTCATAGCAAAAGCTGGCGTGGCTTGATTCCAAAAATGATGAATTTATTGATTTATCATGTAAAAAGAAAACTGTTCAAACTTCCTATTTCTTAGGTAGGTGGGTTTTCCAAAAAGGACAGAAGTGTTCACCGTTTCTGCAATATTTCTTCATAGTTACAAAAGCTGTTTAATCTTCAAGTGGCTATTGCACTGACAGGTTGAAGCAGTGTGCGACCGTCTTGATCATTTTATTCTGAATTGTGGCACGTCTCTTGTTATCAAAGCTTGTGAATACAAGCAGCAGAAAGCACTTCAATGGGAAAAGCAAGTTTTTCCTTGGCAGGATACTAAGAATGTGACAGTTTTTGTTTTTTGGTATTTGCTGAGGTGGGGAAGGCACACTGCAAAGTGGCAGAGACACTAATTGTGATATACAGTGCTGAGATAACTTTCACTTTATTTTTTCTCTAAATAATTTTGCCAGTGTTGGATTAGCATGGTTCCTTGGAGTCACCACAAATTTATACATGAGAAAAATGCAAATTACACGGGATGTAAATCTCATATTTAACTTGCACTTAAAATATGTACACACATAACTAAGGTAAAAATGTTTCTTTTTATAGAATAATTGATTTGGGAATAGATAAAAATTAAAACTCATTTCAATAAACATATTTTAAGTTTATTAGATTGTACTATTCTTGAGTCACTATTTTATTTATTTTACACTTATTAATTCCAATTTCTATCATACACAATGTTTGTTTAAATTCGGAATTATCAAGTATGTCATATTCTGTTGCATTTCCTATCTAATTTGTGAAAGGTTTATATGATGATACTCTTGACATAGTGTGCAAATAAACCAAACTTGGAAAATAAGTGGTATATTTTTTAGCCATTCTTATTTTCACTTAATATTTTCTTGAGTCTGGAGAGAAGAAATGTAGAGTAACATGACCTTTCTTGCTGGCTCTGAGTCTGACGCATTTAGTGTAACATGCATTTTGTCTCCTCTGTCCTTGCCAGCCTCCATTCTCACTACTAACTTATTAAATTACCTAATAATCAATATGCTAAATACATACTATTCAGATACACTTAGAAATTTGTGTTTTGAGAACATTTTTTCTGTTATTTTCAACCAGGTGAACATTTTGATAAACAAGGGTTATTTATTTATTTTTTATTTTCAAGCCAGAGCAAAAGGGTCTCAACATAGAAGCATTGTACAATAACTCTTTGTGGCAAGATGAGTTAAAATGAATAAATATATTTAAAATACCTCTGAAAAATGTTATGAATCTATAAAGGTAATGGTGCATCAATTCTTTTTTTATTGGTCACATTTAAATTTTTAAAATTGTTGTTCAAGCATTGTTTTCTATCTTTTACTCCCATCCCAGCTCACCCATCCAGCCCTTCCCCTGTCCCTGCCATTTTCACCCCCCTGGTTTTTGTCCATGTGGCCTTTATACTTGTTCCTGTAAATCCTTTCCCTTTTTCCCCTGAAATTCCCTCCCCTCTCCCCTCTGGTCACCGTCCCCCTGTTCTCTGTTTCAGTGTCTTTGGTTATATTTTGCTTGTTTGACTGTTTTGTTGTTTAGGTTCCTGTTAAAGGTGAGATCATGTGGCATTTGTCTAAAGTAGAAAATAAAGCTTACTAAAATGTGTTAAATTCCTTAAGTACCATATAGTTATAGTAGTACCCATTTATTTGTATGATTGGTTGCTGGCAGTTGTATTTTAAATTATCTTTTTGATGAAATATGAAATCAGAAATATTTCCTTGCTCTTTAAATCACCCCTTTTAGAATTGTTTTTCATTGTGTTCATAGGGTTAAGTGCTTTTTCCGAATTTTTTAAACAACAACAATAAACTGTAGAAATATTCACCTTATACATATGCTAATGTAACTCTTACACATACTTGTAACCTGGTAAAATTCAAATAGAACAAACCCTTTTTCATTTTTACATGTATTTTCTAATTTTTTATTTTCTTAATTTTTATTGTTTCCTCATTGCTAATTAGCCCCCTTACCTGCCTTCCCCCACAATCACCACACTATTATCCATGACAATGGATCCATTTTATCATTCTTAAATCTCAGAAATCTCAAATTATTACATCTTTTAAAATTTTTATGTATTGATTTTTAGAGAGAGAGAGAGACATTGAGTTTTGTCATCCCACTTATTTATTCATTTGTTAGTTGACTCTTTTATTGTGACCTGACTGAGGAACCCCTGGCTGGAGATTTAACCCACAACCTTGTTTTACCAGAACGAGGCTCCAACAAACTGAGCACCCAGCCAGAGCAACAGGTGTCTTCCTGATGATCTTTTTGTGTGGCTACTTAAACCCTGCTTCTTGTTGTAGCTGCTCAGGACTTTACAATATGAAGAGAATTGCGTTCTTGTTGGGAACATCAAGCTACTAAAGTTTCCATTGTGGCAAGTATAAATTTTAATTATTTCCTTCCAAGTGAAGATGGTTAATAATAAGAATAAAAGCAAAAAAAAGAGAAAGGTTTATGAAACGCACAATACTGCATGTACTTATACAAATAGCAAAGGTAAATTAATAAGATGATTTCTCAGGAAAGAAGACAGGAAAAATACAGACATGAATGAATGAAATAAATAAATATGATAAATACAGCAAAAACAATGGCATGTTGTTTTCACTTTGAGCAGAAAACATGAACATGGACATCATGGGACAAATCAGAAAATAATTAGAAAACAAAAGGCTGAGACAGAGACAATAGGTAAATCAAAACACATTCAATAGCTTTTAGGAAATGTGTGTTCTAAATTGATTTCATATCTATGAAGAAGTAGTGTTTGTGTGTGTATGTACAGTTTTCCCTTGTTTTATTCCCATTCCAAATTTCTGTGATAAATTTTTAATAATATACATAGACAGAATTGAAGAAAATAAATTTTTTTAGAATGTGAATAAATAGTTTTGGTTCACTAGATCACTACTTTTCTATAAAAACTTCCAAATAATTAAATGGTATTACTGTGTATCTTCCATGTGGCTATTTTATATGAGCAGGGACATATTAGCCATTTCTAAGCATATATATAAACTATTCACACCAGATGTTTGGATATCTTATATCAAAAGAGTGAATTTTGCTAACAACTGAAATATGTATATCATCCTCAGAAATACATTCACTTTTTTATAAGTTTAATCAGGATGCTGTTTTCTTCCTTCCTTTCTTCTTTTTTTCCTTCTTTTCTTCCTTTTTTTCTGTTTTCTTTTTTCTTATCTTCCTAGGTGGCTTCTTTCAAATGTTCAAAAAACAATTGCCTTGAATATTCAAAAAGGCTCTGTTAGTCTTTTGTACTGATGTATAACTATGGATTCACTGTCCTGTTTTCACTCAGTTCTTCAACCATAGTTGAGAGAATGACATAATGGGAAAAAAACAGTTCATATATTGCATTTAGTTTGGATTTTATCAATACAAAAGAAAGTAGAAGACACACACATACATACATACACACATACATACATACACACATACATACATACATACATACATGGTGTGGCAAAAGTGGGCTTACAGTTGTGAGTAGGAAAACACAGCATTTATCCTTGTATCATTATTTATTAATGCTTGTGTTATTTTTCATACAAACAACTGTAAACCTATTTTGCCCCACCCTGTATACTTAAAAAAGCTCATAATGTCCTGCTTCTAATATTCTCCACTACTCTTGGGTGTTGCAAACCCTGTCCAGCAAAATCAGTCCACCTGTTGTGGTTTACGATGAGAATCAATACACAGGCAACAACAACCCTGTGTGGAAAAAGGGAACAGGCAGGACTACTCTCTCAAGGGGAGAGTGTCTATGGTGCCTCGGCCACTCCCTCAAGAGGGGAGCACCCTGACCCCTACCTAGACAAGCTTTTATTGTTTTCCTGGGGTCTTACATCATAGAAAGATTTATTACCTATCACAGAACGTTATTGTCTACATTCTAGGTACAATCAAGGAAATAAAAACAGCATGCAGAGGGGGATGGCAAGGAGCTCATTAGCTCTGTCTTTGGGAGAGCTCACACAGGCTTTGGAAGTTACCTTGAGGATAAACAATATACATTTGTTGCTTTAGACCAGGGTGAGGGAGTGTTAGCAAGAGCAAGCCATAACAGTCTGTAAGTATTTTCTAGGCCCGATTCTCAAGGGAAAACTCGGTTTGAAGGTCTGGCTCCTGCCCATCACTTTGCATCTGTAGGTTTTCCATACAGAGCTGAGTCACATTTGCCAGGCCAAGACAAACCGGTCCCCTACACTTGGGCTCAAAATGGTGTTTGTGTAGAAAGAAAGGAAGGATAAAAGAGGGCATAAAGATATAAGGATAAGTCAAATGCTTTAAATTTATATTATGTATGGGAAGACCAACAAACCAGAGGTGCAGTCAGTCATCACAAATATCTAATCTGTATTTGAAAAAATAAGTATTTCTGAATCCATATACTGAGAATAACCAAGTATTATGTTATAAATTTGCATTTTAGCCCCAAAATGCATATAGTATCATATCTAATTATGGCTTGATGGCATAGTTCTTCTGATTAATTCATTTGATTCATGGTAAATTCTTAATGAGTGCCATGAATTAGTTGAACTCCAAAAAAAGTTAATCACAGTTTTCTTAATGTACTGCTCATTTTTGGCAACGCAAAGTTTTAGATACTATTCATGGGTTTCAGTAACACTTTCAGTCAGTATTGTTACACTGAAGGACCATTATATTTCATATATAAATAGTAAGCAAAAGTCATTAAATTGGGGGATATTTTTGTATTTTCTAGTTAAGTTGCTGCCATGTTATATTATGATAAATTTATGTATTATGATGATTCCTTGGAACTGTGAGAAGATGAAGTATTTAATGCATTTTATACTTTTTGCATTTTGGAGATGTTAAAAGAACTTTACCAGCTCAAGAAGACATGACTCATAATTCAGCTGTAGGAATGTAATTTTGGTTTTAACAGTTATGTGAATTTGACTATAATTCTAAACCCAAGCAGAATGAAAGACTAGGTATGAGAGAGAAGGCATATACCAATATAGGTGGCAAGTCAGTATTTGTGTAAGAAAGAAATAACATTTTTCCCCCAAAGGTTTCCTCTAGGGAAAAACAAAATGTAACTAATACAATGCTTTTTTAAAAATGTTATACTTTTATTTATTTATTTTTAAAATATTTTATTTTATTTTTTTATTTATATTTAGAGAGAGAGGAAGGGAAGGAGAAAAACATCAATGTGTGGTTGCCTCTTGTGTGCCCCCAAGTGGAGACTTGGCCTGCAACCCAGGCGTGTGCCCTGACTGGGAATTGAACCAGAGACATTTTGGTTCGCAGCCTGTGCTCAATCCACTGAGTTATGCCAGCCAGGGCTAAATGTTATAGTTTTAATTTTACAAGTAACTTTAAAACCTAATCAACAAAACAATCAAGCAAGCAAAACATAACCAGACACATTGAAATAAAAAACAAATTGACAGTAACCGGAGGAGAGGGGGGAGGGAATAACAGGGGGAAAAGAGGCAGGGTGGTCAAGAAACATGTATGAAGGACACATGGACAAAGACAACAAGGGGGGTAAGGTCAAGGGTGGGAGGTAGAGATGGGTTGGGTTGGGTAGGGGGAGAATGGAGGCAGCTGTACTTGGTCAACAATGAAAAAACAGCAAAAAATAATATGAAATTAAATGTTAAAAAACATCTTTTTTTAGACATAATGAAATACAGAAGAGAATAACTTTTCATCCTAGTATATGTAGTAAACGTGGGTTAAAAATGAAAATAATGTGTCTGTTGATATTCAATTTTTTGGTGGGAAAGGGGCTATATAAGTAAAAAAGTAAACCAAGTACCAACATAATTAGTTAATACTAGCACATGCAAAAATAAAATATGAAGTTATAGTTCAGTACAATGAAATATTACACATTGAATGTTTTAAATGAAAAACAATTTTAAAATTTTTACAGTAGATTTTAATTGACAACAAGATTAATGCTACCGATATTATGTTTTCTTTTAACCTCTGTGAAGTAGGAACTCTTTCATGAGTTTAAAGAACTCATATGTATACACACACAGATACACACATACCACATAGCAGTGCACCCAAGAGACAGCATAAAAAGCTATTAAATCTCTTTTATGAAAGTGCTATTGCACTGTACTTTAGAGAGTTAAAATGTAGTAGAATAGCTATGTGTATTGATTTAACAGTTTCCTGAATAGACAAAACAGAAGACTATGTATTAGAAAAGCAAGAAATTCAATTGAATAAACATTTATTGAACACCAATTATATATAAAGTAGTGCAATAACTTCTTTCAGAAGGCATAAACCTGAGTAATCCTTCTGTGTAAGAAGCTCACAATTTAGTAGATATGGTAATGCAGTTTAAAATATTTATTCCAAGCTGCAAAGTAGATAAACAAAACAAAAATATTAATATGAAGAAAGAAGCCTAAAGTATTTCTATAGTAGGCTTTTATCCCCTTGTATCCTATTAGCTATGCTCAGGCTCAGAAAGGAAGTATGTATGTTTCTTGCTTGTGGTAGTTCTGACTCTACTCCATAAACATATATTTTCCTCGAATAGTATATTTCTTGATAATTAAAGGAAAGGTTGTGATCCATAAAATATGTGTCCATGTTTAAATGGTAAAATTTGACTTTATTTACTGGTATGTGGGAAATATCAAAAGTATTTCTTTAACTGTGCTTACCTACTTTTTAAAAAATATTTTTAAATAGTGCCCTGGGCAGATGGCTTGGTTGATTATAGTGTCACGATCGGGGACACCAAGGGGTTGTGGGTTCAATTCCTGGTAGGGCACACCCCTGGGTTTCAGGTTCCTTTCGCAGTTGCTGCATGTGTGGGAAGCATCTCTCCCGCCTCCAATGGGAGAGATGCCTCCATTGATGTTGCTCTATCCCATGATCTCTCCCTTCCTCTCCCTCTCTTCTTTGTTCTCTTTCTTTCTTCCTCCCTCTTTTTCTCTCTCCCTTTCTCTCAAAAAAGAAATAAATTTTAAAAAATTATTTAAAATAGTAACATAACCAGAATTAATCTTTTGTTAAAGACTTTATTTTCCTTTGTGCTTATACTTCTCTAAAAGTTTTATGAAATATTATTCTTTATAAATATGACCCTATACTACTTTCTCTACTTGCATTGGTCCTTCTCTTCAATTTAATGCCCCTTATTTGTCACCAAGTATCCAGCTTGAAAGTTACCTCCTCCATGATGCCTTTCCTCCTTTAAGCTGCTTGTTTCTGGCTTTGTACAGGGTCCATAATTTTAGTGTTTTAATGTCGCACACGATGATAATGTATCCTCCACTATCCACTATAGGACACATGGCTTGCATCTTTTTATCCTTGGCATTTGTTCTTGAACTAGTGTGTGATACATAAATGACATTTAGTAAATGCTTGTGGAATAAAAATAATGGTTATTATTAAGATAAAGATGCTAGCTAACAAAGGGAAGAGCAACAAGACTAAAGATCTCACCCTCCCCATTGGGTTGCTAGTGATGAAACTGCTGTAAACTTATTATCAGTCCTGCACAAGCCAGGGCTAAAGTATAGTGCATAAGTTCTCTCCTCAAAATTACCTCTTGCATTTAGGGATCAAATCTCAGTTTCAAAAATTAATTGGTTATAAGTCTTTTTAAAATTATTAATGCATAAATTAATTATGTGGATTGAGTGAAGGAGAACTGAAAGGCACCATCTGTAAGCACTTTGAATGTAGACACAGTATAATGGTAAATCACTAAATCACTTTTTTAGGGAAATTACTGGAAGAAGACTCTTCCATAATGAGAAGTTCAAATAAAGCATATTAAAGTTCCATTTGCTATGCTTTTTCTTATTCAGATGCATCTTCACAGATTTATAGGTCCATTTTTATAAATGTACCATTTTTAAAATTGCCACATGGAACAATTATCCATATTGGTGAACATAGAGATGGAGCTCATTTCTGAGTCTTTGCTCTGGTAAGTGTGCTTGGCAAGATAAAAATAGCAACAGATTTACAGTGTTTAAAATATATTATAAACCACAAACTATGTTAATATCATACTAAATATTATAGTATAAGCAATACTGTGTAATTCTAGCTACTGGGAAGCAAAAAAAAAAGGCAGGTGGGAAATACCCAAAATAAAATGTTACTTTTTGTTCTTAGAAGTGTTTTTTTTGTAAATGATATATTTAAAAATATTAGATAGTTATCTAGATTCTAATACATGGAGGTTATTGTTAGAGAGACCTACTTTATTAACATTTGCAACATGAGGAAAATCATAGACTAGCTGAATTATCTGACTCAAATGTTCAATAATGGTAAATATATTTGTTATATTACAAGGTGTTGTGGGTAAGGGTCCATGGTACTGTGATGCTCTCAAGGACATGGGGTTTTCCTCTTCTTTCTCTCCGGTTCGTTGGTGTACTCACTTTGTTTCAATGCCATATCTCTCATTAACATCACCTCTGTCACCTGAAGAGTAAGGAAATGTTTCTTAGGTTTCTGCCACCACAGCTGAATTCACATCTGTATGGCTAAAACTAATCACTGTATTAGTCACTGGTCACAAGAATGCAACTACTTGACTAAGGTGAATCAGGAATTGTTACTAATGTACATTACTTTGCTTCTGAAACCTGAATAGACACAAAGGTTGACGGGATACAAGTGAGTTTGTCTTAGCCAAACTGAAAAGTGGGATAGATATTGAAAGATGAAAATGTTTCTGGGGCAATTATTGTATTAGTAGAAACAAAACATGATCAATAGCAACCTAAGAAGCCCCCCCCGCCCTGTCTCCCCCCTCTCTCCCATTCCCCGCCCCCCCAGTCCTCATCCCTGTGTCTTTCATACTTGTTCCTCAAAATCCCTCCCCATTTTCCCCCTTAAATTCCCTTCCCTCTCACCTCTGGTCTCTGCCCACTTGTTCTCTATTTCAGTGTCTTTGTTTTTTTTCTGTTTGCTTGTTTGTTTTATTGTTTAGCTTCCTGTCAAAGGTGACAGGAATCATATCGTATTTGTCTTTCAATGCCTGGCCTATTTCACTCAGCATAATGCTTTCCAGTTCCATCCATGTTGTTGCAAAGGGTAGTAGCTCCTTCTTTCTCTCTGCTGCATAGAATTCCATTGTGTATATGTACCACAATTTTTTGATCCATTTGTTTACTGATGGACACCTAGGTTGCTTCCAACTTCTTTAAAGAGGACATACAGAATATCCAGAGACACATGAAGAGATGCTCAATATCGTTAGCTATCAGAGAGATACAAATTAAAACCACAATGAGATACCACTTTACACCAGTCAGGATGGCTATAATAAACAAAGAAACAAACAACAAATGTTGGAGAGGTTGTGGGGAAAAGGGGACCTTAGTTCACTGTTGGTGGGATTGCAGACTGGTACAACCATTATGGAAAACAGTATGGAATTTTCTCAGAAAAATAAAAATGGACCTGCCTTTTGATCCAGCAATTCCGCTGCTAGGATTATACCCCAAGAATCCTAAAACATCAATTTCAAAGAACCTATACACCACAATGTTCATAGCAGCACAATTTACAAAAGAAAGCTTTCTAATTTCCCAGGGACATTTCCAAAAGTTATAAAATCAAATAGCTTAAAAAATGTCGCACCTTGGCTTTTCTAGAAATATGAATCAACTTACGAAGTCTAAGAGTCTGAAAGTATGAAGTAGAAATAAAACAGTAATGATTTCTTGATTTCAGTACACTGTTCCTTGCTATTAGGGTGTGAAACTTGGAAGTAAACATTTCTACCATGCATATTAACAAAAACCGTAATATATTGTACTTCCTGGCTGCCTGCAGAACTCTGATTGAATTTCATTTCATGTACACACCATGCATAACGGGTCACCCTAAGTTTCTGGCTTGAGACTTTAAGATTTGAAATTTAATACGTAATAAACATCACGTGAATACATCTTTACTTTCATATGCCCAGTCTTTGATTGATTATAGCAGTAGCTACTGTGTTTTGTTTTTCTGAATTATTTCAAGGATTATTAGTGTACAATCTCTTGTCAGAAGCTAATTTCAGTTAAACCTTTTTACACAATACCATAGTATTATCCTTTTTTTCAATGTAAACAACTGAGATTTCTGCAATATTGAAATTTAATAACATGCTTCACTGAATATAATGTTTTCACTTATTTTCTGTTTTATTTAACCTTCATAAGGCACAGATCACCTAAAATTTAATATAGTTACATTGGAGTACCTAAAATAGAAAATATGCATATCACATGAAGAAAGTAAATATGTGTTTTAAAGTTTGCATGATATGTAATAATTTTGAAAAATGTTTTGTTCTTAGTGTATTTATTGTGTATATGGTAATAAGGCCTGAATATAATTTTGTTATCATATAAATTGTACTATCACTGAGTGTCTATTTTTTTATTTATACATGAAAATTTAATTTGAAAAAGCTTTAGAGCAGGTCTATGAATATTACATGTGTATATTAGAAGTAAAAATATGTAGTTACTGTATACATTATTGAAGACTATCTTAGTAAGAGGTTGTACACTGAATTATTCTTTCTCTTCAAATTCTCCTCATTTTCATGTTAATGTTTTTGGAAATGTCACTTCAGTACTTTTGTGGTTACAAACTTTTCAACAACTCTCCATAAATAATGCATCAGTGACAATATTGTTCTAGTAACTTATTTAGGCCATAATTAATTCACAGCTCTAGGCATATTTAAATAAGGGTATTTTTAAGTGTATAGTTTTTAGTGCTGCTTAAGTAAACCGAAAAACAAAATTCAAAACCAAAGTAGAATGCTTCTTCTTTTAAAATTGTTGACACGATTACGGGTGTCCCCCCTTCCCCCGCCCTTTGCCTCCCTCCACACGGCCCCTGACCCACTTTCCTCTGGCCATCACCTTTACTTTGGAAATTGCAAACTACAGAAAAACATGTGCCAAAAGACAAATTATCTGAAATAGCGTATCCTTGTAGAATTTTTCCTCTACCTTTTCTTTAATTCGCCCTGGGGTTTTAATTGCTGCCTATGGATTCTTTTCTATTCCCTAATTGCAACTTTTTATGCAGAAGAGTTAACAGGGTTATAATCTCATAATTAATGAAGATAATTTTAATTTTAATGAAGATAATCTGAAGATTCTTTATTATGATGATAATCTTGTTAAGATGATGGTGTTTCATTTGTTACTCCAGGTGAACAGTTTTGTGGAGACAGCTTGTGTTACTGAGTCACTAATGCAAAAGGCAGCCCTGGCTCATGTGGACTGAGCAGCAGCTTGTGAACCCTAGGGTCGCTGGTTTGATTCCCAGTTAGGGCACATACTTGGGTTGTTGGCCAGGTTGCTAGTTGCCAGAACACAAGAAGTAACCACACACTGATGTTTCTCTCCATCTCTTTTTCTCCTTCCCTTTCTCTGAAAATAAATAAAATATTTAATAAATGCAGAATATGCAAGCTAGCTACGTCTTATTGCTAATGTAAAACCAAAGTTACTTTTAACTTTCTGTAAATTTATTAAATGAACCCGATTTGACATATGCAATATGAGTCATTGAATAAAATATAAAGCTTCATTAAACAGGTATTTGATTTCATATTTGTTCAATTATTCTTTCTAAATCGGGCATCTGTATGTCATTCTTCATAGCAATAAACATACAGGAAAACTCATTAACTAATTTAGCAAACATGGTAACAATATTGGGAATTTACAATCATAACAATACCCCATATATTTAATGCACTACAAGTAACTTTTCATTTACATTATATCTTGAGGTATACTTATGAAATAATAATTTTTAACTGTACTGTAGTCTTTGATGATTTGTGAACATGGCTGGCCTTTCTTTGAGTGTTAATGGTCACAGGCAACAATGCAGTTTAGGGGAGCAATATTCATGTCTTTGCGAGTTATATGCAGTAGGTGCATTTACACTTACACAGTTTACTTATTTGTGTTCTAACATATATCTTTAGATTTAACATCTATTTGTTTAAAGGATTTTTCAAAGTAAATAATTGAGTAATTTTTCACCAAGTCTGCCTTTATATTTATGAAAGAATAAGTCATTGAAAGCAAAAGAGTTCATATGCAGCAGTAACTGTCTCTTTCCTGTTTAAGAATATTTTGAATGGATCAGCATGTAATATGAGACTGAATTAAATCATTTATTTACAGAAAAATACTTACTCTGAATGCAGTTAAGGTAGATTGGTGAGTGTTTTAGAGAATAGAAAAATTATTGAGTCCTTTTTATCAATCTGCATTATTATTTACATAGTCACTTATTGCTATACTTAGACAATGCAGTATTATTCAAGATCATGGAGAAATCTAGTAAATTACCACAACATTGGTCTGGTCTTATTACATAAGATGATTTGAAACTATTTACAGATTTTAACAGGCTGAGAAAAAAGGGTCAGTAGAAGTACCATATGATCTAGTAATCCAAATTCTGGGTGTACATACAAATGAAATGAAAACAGCACATTTGTCTCCCATGTATGTCTGCCTTCTGTGATTATTGTAGCGTTAGTCACTACAGCCCAGATATGGAAATAACCTATATGTTCAGCAACATATGAGTGGAAATATATAATGGAATATTATATAGCCATGAAAAGAAGTAATTTCTGCTGCTTGTGACAACATGATGGACTTCTGGGCGTTACATTGAAATAAGTCTGATATTATTTACATGTAAAATGTAAAACGCTTAACTCGTAGAAACAATGAGTAAAATGGTGGTCACCAGGGACTGGGGAATGGGGGGACTGTGGAGGTGCTTGTCACAGGTACAACCTTACAATTAGAAGATGAATAAGTCCTGGAGATCGTATGTGCAGCATTGTGATAATAGTCAACAATATTGTATTGTACACTCTAAAATTGCTAAGGGACTAGATCTTAAATGTTCTCACCACAAAAAAGAAATGATCATTATGTAACAGAATGGCAATGCTTGCTAATGATAAGGAGGTAATCATACTGCAACGTGCAAATGCATCCAGCCAACACCTTGTACATCCTGAACTTACGTAATGTTATATGTCACTTATATCTCTATAAAAATTCCATGAGATCCTGAAATAGCAGTTAATAAATTTTAAAGTTGTTCTAAATAATATGGAAAACTCTAATAAAGCATTCACACAAGAAAAAAAGAATAATTGCTTATCTTTCAGTGAGTAAATTTTATCTAGAAAAGTATAAAAGTTAATATTAGCTATAACCATTTATGTTATACATAAATGTGTTGAGACAAAATAAAAACATATACAGCTATGTAAGTAGAAGCACGAAACTATGGGGGAGAAAAATGAAACAAATCTATTTTTAAATCACACTTGATCACTTCCTAATTTCTTTGAGAATAAAACTGAATGAAATAAATCCTAACTTGCTTTTTAGCTTCCGTGCTCTCATGAACACAGAATTTGTTCTATATCACCCATAAAAGCAGCACACCCATGGAATAAACTTTAGCAGTACTCACTAAAGCAGAGTTTGCTTTCTGGGAATGCTGGTATGTTATAAAAATAAAGTGATAGAACTGGTTGAAAGCACAGTGTTCCCAACAATTAGCGCTGTATTTCTAAAGATATTCACAAAATGCGCATGTGCTGTACTTTATCCACCATTTGCAGATGCTACTGGAGGCAAACGACTCCTGACTTAATGTGCAAGTCATTGTCCTTAAACCTGTTTGGATAAATCAATGTAAAATAAAACAAAATAATAGGACAATGATTTTGAAATTAATATTTTCCATTTAAATAATTGTGATTATTTTTTCCTGAGAAAATAAAGCATTCATGTTTCTACATATTTATTTGCATTGTATATAAAAGCTATGGTTGACTTTTTAAAAATATGGATGATACATGTCTCTTAGTACAAAGTGTATCAGGTATTCACATCACAAAATTTTGAAATTAATGTGCTATTTTTCTCAACAAAGCTTAATACAGTTTAGTTGCAATATAAAGACTGTCCAATGATAACTATGATTATTAATAAACTAACTCATTTCTTTCCCCTCATATGGTTACAGGGAGTTTTTTTACTGTATGTCCATCTCTAATGTCCATGAGTTAGAGAAATTCTTACCTTAATGCTTGTGCATAATGTGCTTTTTTGCAGCTGAATATCCCCTTAATATTTAATAAATGTTGTTAGCTAGACAAGATAAAATAGAACATTGAAGACCTAAAAATTCAACCATTTTGGTCAACCTACTGAAAAATTTTGTAACTTGTGGTGCTTGGACTCTTGTGGTGAACAGAATGCATAATCTAAAAATTCATGCTCTCTTCTCTACACAGGGAAGAGTGATGGGTAAGCACCGATAACTACTTTATGCAAACAAATGATCCTAACCTAATATTTTGGTCATACTAATTATCTTTTTGTCATGTTTTTGGAGGGTTAGGAAAAAGGATATTTATGAGAAACTCCAGTATACTTCCTAGCTTTTAAGTGTTGCTCAATAATGAGTTTTGAATACTATTCCATTGTATACATAAACCACATTTTTTTGGTTTCACATAATTCTATTTCTGTCAGATATTGATAATAATTATGGGTCTCAAAACAAAACAAAACAAAACCCTATAGCCATATATATCTTCCAACAAATTAAAGAGAGTTTGAAATAAAGAGGAAATAGTTGTGAGAGTAGAATTTTAAAAGATATATATACATATATATACATTATATATATAATGTATTTCTAGTAAATATTGATAGAATATTTTCTGAAGAATTGCATGTACCTAGAAACTTTTGGAATACACTTTGGAAGAACTCCCTCCAAACATATTCTATGTCCAGATTAAAGTTCTGATTAAGTTGAATTGAAATTCTGATCCAACATCCACAAACTTGCTTTTTCCAAGGGTGTCTTCATCTCGGTCTGCAGTAACTCCATCTTCTAATTTGTTAGCAAAAGCAAGCAAGCAAGATGCTTGGTATTCTTTTTTCCTTCTTCTTTACACTGATGTGTGGATCCAAAAATCCCGTATGACCTATTTTTTAAATGACATCTGAATATGACCATTGCTCACCTTCTCCAGGGTAAAACCCTGGTTAGACACCATCATCTCAAGCTTGATTATCGAAGTAGCCTCTTAATTAATTGATGCAGTACACCCAATTATTTCAACAATCTGGATTATTGCAGGACCTTCTGTGTTATTGCAGTAGCTCCTAATTAATACTATAACCCCTGGTTATTGCAGTAGCATCCTGGTTGTTGGAGAAGCCCAGGATCATTTCAGCGGTCTTCTGATTATTGCAGTGGTCCCTTATTATTGCTGCCTTCCCTAATTGTTGCAGTAGCTCCTCATTACTGTGTAGTGCAGTAGCCCTCTGTTTATTGCAGAAGTCCCTCATTATTATAGTAGCCTTCTAACTGCTCTCCTTTTTCCATCATTGAGCCTCTTTAATCTCTCTTGAACATTGCCGTCAGCATGATCCTGTTAATCCTTAGGTCAAACCACATCATTTCTCTGCTAAAAATCCTCCAGTGTTTTCCATTTTACACACAATAAAAACCAAAGCATGTAGCATGCTCTGCAAATTCTTCCACTATAAGGGATTAAATTTGCATATTTTCATGCTCTGCTCTAGCCACACTGTCTTCCTTTTCACCTCAAGCATGATAAGAATTCTGCTGGCCTTGGTGCTTGCTCCTGTAACGGCTCCTATGGAAACACTCCCTCAACTTTTGCCCCCTGTTCTCAACGTCACATTCTGCATGAGGTTTCCCGGGTCAGTGTTTAAAAATGCAGCCCATTCTCAGCACTCCCTACTCCTTACTCTGTTTTTATTTTATTTAGTCTTAGTACATATTATCTTCTGTCACGCTAAAAGTTTTTTTTTTACTTATTTGTTTGTCTCTTGACTCAAATAATGCAAGCTACATAAGGATATGTGTGTTTTTTGTTAGTTTTGTTCAGTGTTAGATCCAATTTTTAGGTTCTAAAGTATAAAGCACATAAGTAGATATGAACACAATTCAGAGCAAAGTCATTATGTGTTTAATGAATGAATCTCAATGTATATGAGTAAAGGCTCAACTACCAAAAAAAGTGAAACAGATCAGCTTCACATCATCATGGCCAGGAAACTTAAAAGGCAATTGAACTTGAGACCAAGCCTGTTCTGGAGTGACTCTACTGAATCTGTATCACCCAAGCCAGAGCTGATCTCAGATTGCCCTGTGAATACAGTAGCTTTCTTAGCTTTCCCACCCTTGATATTTCAGCCCGAATGACTCAGACTCTGAGAATTGTACTGTGAGATGTGACAGGGTCCCTCTGCTTGTGTGAAAATACTTGTGAGCAGGGGAGGGTAATGCATCCTCAAACCTGGACAATATCTCTGGGTACATGGTGGGATTGCCCACAGGCAGATGTACGTTTTCAGTGTGGCAGTTTGCGGGTGGTCTGCTCTAAGAAACATCCAGGTTTGAGGATAGAGAAGTTAGGAACAATGAATTAGGGAAGATACTGTTTCTTGTGTTACTGAGACTGTAATGTGAGAAGCAGTTTTCATGTCTCCCTCCTATGCTGTAACTTCTTTGGGTTAATGCATTTCTTCAATGTGATAACACAGATCCGATGATACAAGACAAGGTACTGAAGGAATGTTCATAGCTATGAAAATGCAGGGATTCGCATCCTGCCCAGTGGGACCATCCAGAGGGACATGACAGCAAAGCAGGGAGTAGTAGCCCATGATCAAGTTAGTAACTGTAGTTAGGAGCATATTGTGGGGTGCATGACTCAGATGTGGACGGGAGAAAAATCTTTTTTTTTCTTCAAAATATATTTGGAAAAGTGAATATTGAAAATAATTTAAAAAATGACCATGGGTAAAAGCATAATCCTTTTTCATAGGACTTTGAGCCAAAGTGTATACTAGAATACGTTCCCATTTCAATTAGTGAGGGCATTACAATGTCACAGTTTTTTTTAGATCATCTTATTTTAACAGAATTATGAAAGTAGCACAAGACATTAGTGAATAGTAGAGATAACAAGGAGGTATGCACCATCTCTTTTTTTGGTTAAAAACAATATCACTAGATAAAATTGTGAATTAAAGGGATAAGATCATCTCAATTGTTCATCATGATAACTATTCATCTTCTCCCATTTATATATAAAATTAAAATTTTGAAAGAAAAAAATTTTTGCTATGGCCAGGGATCGGGGGTGGGGGGATTGAGAAAAATGGAAAAAGCACTCATGGACATGGACAGCAGTGTGGGGACTGGGGTGGCAAAAGGGGACTAAGTGGTGTGGAAAAAATACAATAAAAATTAAATAATAAAAATTATGTCACTTCATAATCTTATATACCCCTAGGCTAATGATTTTCCAGAAGACATCTAAATAAACAGGAAGCTATCACATCTATAGACATGTGCAAAGTGAGCAGGTTCCTCTTATGGGTTTTATTTTGGGACAATACAGATTTATGCTACCTGACATATTTCAATTTCCATACAAGTTTTGTGATTAGAATTTGTATCCTTTAATCAATGTTTATTGATTCAACATCATACAGAACCCTTGACTTCTGATGTTCAAAACAATCAAATATCACTACTTTAACATTTTGTAGGAAATCAAAGTCTGCATCATTACACAGGAAAACAAATTAATAGACTACTGTCTGGCAAGCATATCTACATTGATTTATATGACTATAGACATTTAGATTCTTATCTGTGCAGCACATTTTGATATATCTCAATAATCATAGAAGATAAAATATGGAACTTAATTTTTAAAGTGTTATTAGTTATATTTAAAAGACACATAGGTAGAGAAATACAAGATTTTTAATATACCTTTTGAAACTACATATATAATTAAATTGTATATCATGTTGCTTTTTAGTAAATTGGCACAAAGTTTTGAAATTATGTGTATAACCATTCAAGTTATTTCATGTATCATGCCATTTTAAAATTTGGGATATCTGAAGTCAAATCCCTTATCAATCTTGTAATCCTCAAGAAATAGACATAAAACATTGATTTAAGGCTTGATATTTGATCTCAACTATTTAAATAGAAAATTAGTATAGAGATCTCTCAAGGCCCTCTTTATAGTAAAGTTAAGGGGGAAATGGTGATTCAATTAAAATGGCTGTTAAAGAGTGTGAGTGTAAAAATGTTTTCTTTTAATTATCTGTATTAACTATGCTATTACTTGGGAGTAATTTCATTCCTTTTGTTTTTATGGGCATGAAAATCAAATTGACTATCAAAAAAGCTAATACATGAAGTGAGTCAAATGTTAAGATTAAAGGCTTTACTTGGAGATATTTGGATTTTTTAGGTAGCTTAATGCTATGTTTTTAATAGTATAAAGGGTAACACATTTGTGAAACTTCTATTAATGTTTAATATTTACAATATGTTTTGTTTTACTTACTCTGCAAGATAATTACTTTTTTCCAATTAATTAATTTATTTTTTAAATTATTTTTCAACTACAGTTTTCTTTCTTTTACTCCCTTCCCAGCCCACCCCCCGTGCCCCCAACTCCCTCCCCTTTCCACCCCCTTAGTTGTTGTCCATGTGTCCTTTATACTAGTTCCTATAAATCCTTCCCCTTTTTCCCCTGAAATTCCCTCCCCTCTCTTCTCTGGTTGCTATTCCCCTGTTCTCAATTTCAGTGTCTTTGTTTTTATTTTGCTTGCTTGTTTGTTTTGTTGTTTAGCTTCCTGTTAACTGTGAGATCATATGGTATTTGTCTTTCACTGTCTGGCTTATTTTGCTCAATATAATGCTTTCCAGTTCCATCCATGCTGTTGCAAAGGGTAGGAGCTCCTTCTTTCTTTCTGCTGCACAGAATCCCATTGTGTATATGTATCATAATTTTTTAATCCATTCATTTACTGATCGGCACCTAGGTTGCTTCCAGCTCTTGGCTATTGTAAATTGTGCTGCTATGAACATTGGGGTGCATAGGTTCTTTTGGAGATAATTACTCTTATTTCAATCTTTAAATTGGTATTTTAAGTAATTTAAAACATTTATAAAATTAACACAAATTTTGACTTTTATAAGATCATTATATGCTTTTTCCACCAAGTGCTTGCAACACCTGTAAAGGAAAAATACAGTAGTAACTTCTTAGTGTTTCTCTAATTTGCATGTTTTGTCAATTCTAGATTTTTTAAACCAGCGTAAAGGGATAATACTATTTTAGTGTTTGAGTAAAATTCAGGACGTCTGAGTTTGACTCTCTGTAACGGATTAAAAAATTCACACAAAAGAGTGTGATTGAACATGTTTACGCAAGTAAGTTAAAGAGAAATTGGTAACTCGTATAGAAATGTGAACACTGAATTTGACTTAGAAAATAAAGGATTTGAATAATAAATACTTAAATAACTACATTTTATTTTAGGAATGCATCTCCTACATTCCATGTTATTCTGTTTGCTTTGTATGTAATTACTCAAAGCTCATATTAATTTTCACTTAAGAAAAAGTTATGGTCATTTTCATTAATGGAGTGGGAAGTTCAAGTGCATTGTGATTTAGATATGTTTCCAAGCACAAATTGCAGATCTGGTCTTTAAAATCAGTTTTATTTGATTTCATAGCCTAAACCTTTACTTAAACATGGCTCTCTAGAATCAAGGATTCTATGCATAGAATTTCTAAAGTAAATAGTGTCATCTTACAGTTTTGTTTTCTTGTGTAATCTCTGCCACTTCTTTATTTCAACACTTATTTTCTTCAACCTATAACCTTTATATCCTTCTTATTTCTATTATTTCTTTAATCCTATCCAAATCATGGCTATTCTTAGATCATTAGATCTTGAAATTGGATGGGACTTGGGGGTCAGCTCTAACATCTTCATGTTACATATTAGGAAATTGAAATGCAGACCTTTAAAATTATTTGCCTTGGGCCCTACCTAGAAAATGGTAGAACCACAAATGAAAGCATATCTTCGGCCAGTTCTATTCTCCTGACAGTAAACCAGTAACCTTCTTTTCCTTTGTATAGTGTTTATTCTACAACAGTAGAAACATGACAATGTAAACGTGGTTTAAAAGAAGGCCTGAAAACTTGAAGGAACAATTTGTTGCTTTATTTCCTTTCAAGAAGGGACAAGCTAACAAACCTGAAATTATAAGCACAAGAGTGAACAATGGCTTTTTAAAATATTGGAGAAGTATAACATATGTTTGCTTTCTTAAAATAAATAAGAATAACAATTACACTACTATATCAGCTAGGGCCATGAGTAAAATAGCTGATTTGTAAGCTATTTAAAATGTTAGAAACTTAATGCAATAATAAGTCTTCACTATTTACTCGAGTCACAAGTGGGTGAGAGTTGGATTAACCCCACTGGACAGATCACCTCAGCAGCAACTGAAGGAAAGAACCACCCACATCACACTGCTCTGTTCTCTCCTAGGAACTTCTAAGAGGTGTTTTCCAGATGGGCATTCTTTCACTCTGTGTGCAGACAGAGATGCAGAGGATCCTGCAAATTGACTTATGACAAGGCTTGGATTCACACACATCATTTCTAACCACATTACATTTGGATAGAATCCGCTTACACGACTCTAATATAATTATAAGAAAGACTGACAAAGATAATCTCTCTGTGTGTCTAGGATTAGAAAAGTGAGCTGGCATACATCTTGTCTGTGCATGCCTCAGATTAAGTTCTACTGTAGCCTATCTCCAAATGGAATAATACTCTAATAATTAGGACTATGCTTTTAATCAAAAGAAGGCAAACAAAGTGGACAAAACTGTGCAATATGTAAAAAAATGAATTATATAAAGTCTATATGTATAACTTATCCAGACACATACTAGTTTTGGTACACACAAGTACATGTTTTTTTCAGTTACAAATGTCTAAGTAACTTTACCAAATAGGTCAAAACATGTCATTCAGATATCAAACTTTGCAATATCTGTGTTGCTTCAGTGTGCACTCTTGATATATTTTACTAAATATAGGCCTGATTAGAATTGAGGGTAAGAATAAGCATATACATTTATTACCTCTTCCTAAATGCATACTCAATCCTTATGTGTATCTAACGCTTATAAACCATGAATGTGGCTGCTGCGGCTGGTGTAGCTCAGTGAATGGAGCATTGGCTGCAAACCAAAGGGTCACCAGTTCAATTCCCTATCAGGGCACATGCTTGGGTTGCAGGCCAGGCTCTGAGTAGGGGGTTTGTGAGAGGCAATCGCACATTGATATTTCTCTCCCTCTCTTTCTCTCTCCTTTCATCTCTCTCTAAAAATAAATAAATAAAATCTTTAAAAATTTTCTAAGAAAACATAATTATGGCCAGGTTATCTTTTTTGCTTCCAGAAAAAAATTACCAAATGAAAGTAGATTATCTCCTATCTCTATGTACTCCCTTAATTAAAAGTCTTGACAAATGGCAGAATCAATGTAAAACTGTTCAATATTTTTGTACTTAATTTGTGTACTCTAATTGTTATAATACATCATGTTTTTACAGTTGTAAAATATCAAAATCTTGGATATTAATACAATATTACAAATTTATAATGTGTACTTGTGGGGGTGACTTTTCCCACATGCCCCCCTCCCCCCCAGTCCGCAACGGATGAAAGTAAACACTACCAAGATGTGATCTGCTTGGGGAGGAAAGGTGGCCAATCCCTCAGAGGGGAAGGGCCAGGAGACCCCTGCTCAGGGGACTTTTATTGGGTTCATTTGTACAAGAATACAGGTGAGGATCAAATCATTCAAAGAACTATGGCGCTTATTCTCAGTCAGGGACAGATCGCTAACAAGCCATAAAACTTTGAGGAACAAACTTCTTGCTTGGACCCTTATCATTTAAATGAGAGCATTCTAAACAAAGCAGGTTTCACAGTATTTTTACATATTCTTTCTTCTGCCTGATTGACCCCGGATACCTGCCCTTTCCAGCACAGGGCTGCAGCACCTTCCCCATCGTAGGTTTTTAGGCTGAAGTGGATTAGAACCAGGCAGTGCTTCTCCCAGATGGAAATGGGGACTCAGGCTATGTCAGAATAGCCAGGGAGACAAGGGTCTATCACTCCCTTTGTCATACCCCCCTGAGTCCCTCCATGGTGGCCTCTCAAGTGACCATGTCTGGCCTAGGTTACCACTCTCTGAGGGGTCGTACTTGCATGGATATCGACCATGCTTTGGGGACAGGGGAAGAAGTAGAAGCAGCGTTTGCTGCCAGAGACAAGCTTTGTCTCCTGTGGCCCGCATTCTGGAGGTCGCTCTCTTAGCCATGGAAGGCAGTTACAATTCCTGAAACCAGGCAGGGCAGTTTCCAACATGTACTTAGCTTATAATGCATTGTTTTGTGGGGTTTTTTTGTCTGGAAAATGATTCTTACTATTAGGATTAAACCTGTAAGACTCATATTTCATTATATGACCTTGACTTGGTAGTGGTTGAGTTGGTAATGGTATAGAGTTGACTTGAATAAACTCAGTTACTATTTACCTCCTGGAAATGTCAGGAGATACTTGGAATTAAATTCAGAGTGTGTTTTTTTTTGTGGTGTGTTTGGAACTTTAAACTTTTGTGTAAAAACTATAACATTTGAGCTATCCATATTCTATTCTGTGAGTTTTTACTCAGAATATATGTCAACATAAAGAAAAAGGAATGAAGCTAACATACAGAGAAAAGAACAAAGCACATAAAAATCTCTGGGTGATTTGTCCAATGACAAAGTTTAGCTCTTGTCAAAAAAAAAGGATTTGTAATATCCCCCTGGAAATTATTTACCTAAAATTTATTTTTTAAAGATGGTTGAACAGGCTTCTTTACTTAAAATTTTAAAAAAATCAGCTGTAACAAATTCTACTTCAAATGTCTCTCAAATTCAGGGAAGCTGTATACATAAATAATATACCCGTTTCAAGATAACAGGCATTTTATATTTTACTTTGACTAACAAAAATTTTAAAAATAGACCTTATAATTAGAACAACATAAATAGGGACAATATTAGCCTTTAACTTTTTATGCCAATGCCAGTTAAAACTCTAAAAAGTGGAATGCATTTTGAATTTTCAAGCAATGAAAGTTCAAACATTACTAGCATTGAGGTAACATGCTTTAAAAAATTACAATCTATTTTCTGAGTGATTTTGAAATGTTTACTTGTAACCCAACTCACAATTCTTTTAATACTATTTCTGTCGATGATGACTTTTTAACTAATATGTGACTGCAGATTAACAGCCTGTTTGCTTAAGAATTCTAGGAACTAACTTCTATAGAAACAGACTTTGACCTTCAGATATACTGGCTCTGGTGTATTTTCTGACCTTATATCAATTTCTGAACATACAGTGTTGGCTTTCATATAGTTTCCTCAATGGAGAATCACCAACCCATTCTTTTTGATCTTTTGTTCTTTTTTTCTCTCACCTTACAAAAATCCCTTGTCCAATTGTTGAGGGAGAATCTCAACGTTATTTGTCCAATATTTGTGAGGAAAATCTGCCATCTTCTCAAGCTTCCAGCTTTTGAAAACAGCATTTTTTCTTTCACCAGCCTTTGCAGTTGTTGATTGCTGGCTTTTGAGTGGCAGACAGCCAAACCCAAGTGCCATATGAGAATTGTTGATCCAGCCAGAAGGGCTCAGACTCAGACAGGTTTCACCCTCCTCTGTATAATATTACTGGGGAAAAACAATGACCTGTCTGAGTGTCAGCAGCTTATAGCAGACTTACCCTGCTGCAGAAACTGCAGAGACTTCCCAAGAGCTGCCAATAATTTCTTATATTAAGGACTCTCCTTGGTCTCCTTATCATGGCATCAGATCCCTATAATGCTTGGGTGGTAGAATGAAACATCATCATGGCAGTCAGTGAGCTCTGAGAGTTTTTAAGAGAGTTTGCCCAACTGTTTGGTGTGATATAGGATTCTAAGACTAGTATCTCAGTTTCTCATTCCAGAGGATTTGGTGTGACAGCTTGAACTGTGTTTTGGACTTTGTTTCTGTATTAAAATGGTCTTGGTTCCATAAGAGTGTCCCTTAAGGTATAGTCTAGCTGCATGATCAACTTACAGCTATAAGCCAATGACTAATTAAAATTGTTTTGCCAAGTTCTGGTTAATAGGAGGAGGTCTCTTATGTACAAGCTTTCATGTTATTACACAATAGGATTCTACTCAGAAAGGATCTAAATTAATGGTTCAAAGAAGGGGGGAAATTTCACTACCTTTCCAGACAGTAAAACTCAGGAAGAAAAGGAAAATTTAAAAAAATTAGTCTTTTGAATACCCCAAATTTTCCTCCTAGAGAGCCAGAAGTTGCTGAGGTCCTGGGAACAAAAGGGGAGTTAATCTCACTCCCAAACCCAGTGGGACTACATAAGCAGCCTGGGCAACTCCCCCGCCAAAATGGGAAGGGAAAATTTGGTACTTTCAGAATACTTAGGTGGCTGAAGTCAACCATGCCAGATATCTTCCCTATCTCTTCTCAAGCTTCCTTAAAAATATATCAAGGACAAATAAAAAATCATGTCTTCCCTACAATTATTAGTAATACTGTTTATGTGTGTGGTAAAAAATGAAAACTATCCCAAATATTTTCTTTTCTAGGATCACATGTTGTCCAAGAAAATTGATATTAAAGCTGATTTAAGTTTGGTTGATGGCTTTTAGAGTTATTAACATAAAATATATTTTTCTATTGACTGAATTTGTAAAAAAAAAGTTCATTTATATCTATTATGTCCCTTGAAAATGTGAATGTGTTTGCTGGTGAAAAAACCTGTTTCTAGATGTTATGAAATATATTCACAAATTTGTCAATCTAAATAATGCTAATTACTTACTTTTAGTAAGTAATTTAGTAAGTAAAAGGGGGCTAGCTAAAAGAGACTAGGAAAGTTGTAAAAGATTTGTAAAGAGGAAATCATAGAAAAGAAAAGGAGGTAAAAATAGAAAAAAAAGAGAAAAATGAAGAAGGCAAGAAGCTAAAAAGTTAAAGAACAGGAAAGAAAAAAAATGTTAAAATAATTTTAAAAATGATTAGCCGTGCATCATCATCAATACAGACAAATTTTAGATTTCATAACATTGGCTTGTTTTGGCTGTTGATTTATATTTAATATCATATAACATATATTACTGTGTATGTTATGCAATATATAATTCAAGGAACCCCTTCATTTATTTTTTCTTTTCCCTTAGAATATTGATACATGAAGAGATGTTCTTATTGCAGACTGGTGCGACCACTGTGGAAAACAGCATGGAATTCCCTCAGAAAACTAAAAGTAGATATGCCTTTGACCCAGCAATTTCACTGCTAGGATTATATCCTAAGGTCCTGAAACACCAATCCAAAAGAACCTATGCACCCCAATGTTCATTGCAGCACAATTTACAATAGCCAAGTGTTGGAATTTAATTTTGATCTGGAAGCAACCACTTCAAAAAAAGTGATACAAAGAGTTCTGAAAATAAAGAGCATCTAGATGAAAATTGATGTACATATTGCAGTAAGAACACTGAAAGAAGGATTGTCTTAAACTTAACAAAGATTATCTTAAATTTAATAAGAGAGGAGGCATGTAGGAACTCTGATGATGAATGAAGAGGCCCGATATTTCCCTTAATTTAAAAAAAAATGTTTATTTCCACATAGGAGCCCCAGGTATAATTGACAGTAGGGAACACGTTGATTGATTTCTTAATCAACACCAGAGCTACTTATTTGGGTCTAAAACCAAAAATGGGCAAAGAAATCAGGCAACCATCTCAGGAGCAGGGGTTACCTACCAGATAGATGGAATGAAAGGCCTTTTCACATCCTTCTTAGGGTTCAAATTTTAAGGGACTTATTCTTAACCTGAGAATGGTTTAGATTTATTCCAATGAGGCCCTAGAGTACCTCAAGGATGTGTTCCCTTTCCGTATACAAAGGAATTTTAAAGTAATTAAGTCTATTTGATATACTTAAAGTATGTGGTGTGGTAAGTTTTATCAGATAAATGATAACAACTATGTTCTAGTCATATACCTATGTTTTATCATTAAATTGAATATTCTAGAAGTCATATAAAAATCTCCAAGAGTCTATAAAGTTCTGATATACTTTTATTTGTGATTCTGATTTTTACAAAAAAACAAATGCTTTAAAGTATTATTATATAAAAGCAAATTCTTTCATCAATTAATTTATAATCAGATCTATAAACATGTCATTTTAAAGTTTTTTGTGTCATTTAGAGATAGTCATTATTTTATTCTGATGCATTTGCAAGTACATTAATCTTCAGAAAGATGTTTGGAAAGGACTGACTTATTCTAAAATATGGGTTTCTGAAAATATTTTCAGAACTGGATACTTGTACTGGATGTTTATGAAACTCTAAGAAGTAAATGAATTCATGAAAACACTGGCCAATAATCAGGATAAACACAAACTGATTATGGGACTGAGTGAACTGAGCATATTTATTATTCTTATGACTTTATTCAAAATATTGCTGATTTTTAAATACTCTTTCAGATATAAGGAAACTTTTTTCTTAGAGCAAGTTGGCAAATTATATGTTTATAAGAAATATTCAAACATTTATATTTTCCTCTTTACCTGATTCCTCCAGAATTTGGAGACCCTAAATTAGTAAATATTATTTTCATGGTAATATGTTTTCTTTAGTTCAATATAAATCTGTTTTGCTTATAACAGGACACAATTGGAAACTGGCTTTATTAAATAAAACTTTGACTACACTGTCATGTTTGAGAGATATACCTAGGCTGTAGGTGTCAGCAGAAAGCTTTAAGAAATTAGGTATAGGGGATAAGCAGCATAAGTAGTAGGTAGAAAATAGACCAGGGAATAGGATAGGATAGGATAGGATAGGATAGGATAGGATAGGATAGGATAGGATAGGATAGGATAGGATAGGATAGGATAGAAAATGTAGAAGCTGAAGAACTTGTATGTACAACCCATGGGCATAAATTAAGCAAGGGAGAATGTGGGTGAGAAGAGGCATGCAGGTTGAAGGGGAAATAAAGGAAGGAAAATGGGACAACTGTAATAGCATAATTAATAAAATATATTTTAAAAGATATTAAGATGGACTTTGGAAGCCTATAAAAATCCCTTGGAAAAACACCTGGTACCTTGCTTATTTACTTGGCTCATGGTAGTCTTTCCAGGTAAAGAGTGAAGCTTGCTTTCTTGAGACAAAGAAAAAAAACTTCAAGACAATTTTGGGGAACTTGAGAAATTTACCCACACTTAGGGGAACTATAGGCAAAGTCTTATGGCAGCTATGTGGCTTGGCTTTGTTGACACAAGATTCCAGTAAAAGCAGGTTGAAAAGGGCCTATATAATCAGCTAGTCTTGTTATGCATATGCGAATAATCAGGCAAAGTTAAAGAAGGACTTAATGCAGTAAATAGTCTTAATTTGGCTATCCTGCTATAAACGGAAGTGATTTTAGAGGAAAAAAATGAATTTCAACAACACACATTATACTCTAGTTCAGTTAATTGTCTTTAAAGTTTTATTTTTCACCTATAAACTCAACTGTATCCAAAATTTTCTTTCTAAAGACTGTGGCTCTAGCCCTGTGAACTACCATTGTACTTGTCTCCCATCCTTTGACTTGAAATGATTAAGAACTATTTTTTTCTGAGATTTGCAGCTGAATAGCATGACCTAAACTTGAAAAATCACAACTTGAAACTCTCAGTGACTGATGCTCTGTGAGCCACGCTGAAGTTACCTGTGCACCTCATGTCATCACCTGAGACACACAAATAGGCAACATGGAGGATATATCCTACAGTCACGGCGTTTTTTCATTCCAGCAGAAGAAACTGAGGCTTGCACCCTGGAATCATCTTGATTGACAGCCTTACAGACCCAGAATCTGGTTTACAATTGGTTCTGACCATTAACCTTTCTTATTTCTTCTGTTTCTGTAGACTTATCCGCTATTAAATACCTGCTTGCTTTCTTAACAATACAGACCTCACTCTGAGAACCAATTATGTATTGGTATCTGTATTATGACCTCCTAAAATGAGACTCAATAATTCAACTGAACTGACATCTCAGAAATAAATGAATGAATCAATGAAATGAAGCAATCGGCCAACTTAGTTTCTAGGATGTAAATTTTTATTACAATATTTAAAATTTCAAAGGTGGGGCTAAAAGCACCAGGATTCTTCCACCTTGAAGCTTCTCCTTCTTCTAAATTGTAAAACTGAAAGTTATATCTCACAAAAAGTACGGCAGATTCATGCTAAATTAATGCCCTGATGCTCTGTTACAGATTAGTCAGGGAAACCTCCATGGAAATGGAATAAAATAAATTGTCTGTGGGAAAGTATAACCAAACTCATCATTCTTTTAACATTTCTGTAAATGATAACTTGTTAGCTAATATGTGACTATGAATAAATAGCCTATTTGCTTAAGAATTTTAGAACTAACTTCAAAAGAAGAAGACTTTGACCTTCAGACAATTTGGCTCTGGAATATTTGCTGACTCTTTCACCCAGTTATCTGAATAGACTGTTGGCTTACGTGTTGTATCCTCAAATGAAAACTCAACCCCTTTCTTTTGATTCATTTGTTGTTTTCTTTTTCTCCTCTGCCTTACAAAACCCCTGTCCATAGCTAATTAAGAAGATTTTTGTGACAAGAGTCTGCCATCTTCTCAAGCTGCTGGTCATTTAATAAACCACCAGGCCTAGCCTCTTGATTATTGGTTTTTGAGCAGTAGGCAGACGAACCTGAGTTCGGCATCGTACTGGCCTGGATTCCTACTGAGACCTGAACTTTTATATGAGAAGAAATGTAGTACCCAGAAAGCTTTAATCTGTGGAAGAATTGGCCTATAGAATTCATTAGAGGAAACCTATTTTAGCTCATTCTGAATGAACCATAGCACTAATAAAGAAGTCTGGTCTCAAGGTGCAAGAGTATAATTTCCACTCTGTTATGAGCTGTAATTTGGTTGATGTATTAATATTTGTAACTACTAAGAAAAGAGACTATCACTTGTTATTAGCTTCACAAATATATGTAACAGTAACTAACTCTTCTCTCTCACTAAGAGCCATGGCTTGTAGAAAAGAAATGGAATATTGTTCCAAGTTTGAAATGCAAATGTTCCCCTAGCTAACAGGATTATAGCCAAAAGTCTTTCTGAGAACAAAATTACAGCAGCCTATTCATTTGTTGGCTAGATGGTGTTCTGTAAAATGGACCTCTAAAATATAGGTAGCATGCGCAATGCTATTAATTGTTAGATTGAAAATAAGCACAGTTGCCCTGGCTGGTGTGGCTCAGTGGATTGAGTGCTGTCCTTTGAGCCGAAAGGTTGGCAGTTTGATTCCCAGTTAGGGCACATGCCTGGGTTGAGGGCTGGGTCCCCAGCTCGGGGTGTGAGAGAGGCAACCAATCAATGCATCTCTCAAACATCATTCTCTCCCTCCCTTTCTCCTTCCTTTCCCCTCTCTCTAAAAATAAATAAATAAATAAAATCTTGGAAAAAAATAAAGAAACTAAACACAATTAATTCCGGAGATTATAAATTCCAGTGATGAAAAGCTTGTGTCATTTATGAATGATATAGTCTGTGGACTTTTATAAATATAAAATTATTATATAGAAATGAATAAAGGTAAAGGTAAGAAAACATGTTTTTCCAAATTGATAGTGCTTTATACACACATAAGCTTTCTTCCTTTTCATTTTGTTAAATAAAGCTATATTTCTGCTTACTTTCATTTCAACATATTGGTGGCTATCACTTATTATTTGTTCTTGGTGACAATAAAAAATCTGTAGGTCGAATAACTGTTCAGAGGGTTTAGATGAGTTATGGCAGATTATTTTAATAAAGCTGTATTCTTTGCCTTGTCCTCCTCCCTCTCCCTCCTCCTGTCTTTCCTATGTAAATAATTGCTACTTTGTCCCACTTCAAAACAATGAACTTGATATTTTGAAAAAAAAACTGTCAAGAAAATTATGAGAAACTACTGTTTCAAAGCTTTTATTTTCCCCTAAATTGAAGTCTCATTCATGAAACAAGCCAAATTTAAACATAACTCTGGCCAAGTTCAGAAAGGTGCCTTCATAAAATTATATTATAATCACACCTGTTTCATTCATTACTTTGTAAGTTATGGTAGTCAAGGTAAGCACGTGTCAATGAAACTACATTTAATTTTAGAGTTTATTCTCAGTGAATCCAGACATATCACAGGTCTCTGTTTCAGAAGTCATTGATAGAAAAAGCCCAGCAGATGCAGTATCATAGAAATGCACATTTGAAACATATATAGTACTATTAAACATTGTCACCCCAATACATTTAATAAAACATATATTTTAGAAAAGTAAAAGTGAGAAAGAGAGAGAGAGAAAGCCCAGTAAAGGTGGCACTAGAAGAATAAGATTAAACAGTATCTCCAGAAGGATTTACTTATCCAGGAAAGCAGAAATTATGTGGTACCACCTTGGAAACATCAAGCCCCAGAGAGAAGATGATGGTAAAACTCTAAAGAAGGAATGGTGTAAAAGTTCGGTATGCATGCACATATGTGCATCTTTCCACAGCTAACTAGCTCCTTCCTTGGCATAAGTAACTTAAAATTAGAAAGCTTATAGAATTCCGAGCCAACTTGAGATGTAGCATGTTTTTTCTCATGAAGCCTGCAAGGTGCACTTCTCTGGAAGAGATGAATTCATCCTTGTAGTTGTTATCCTGCTGTTTTTCAGGTCTGTGCAAAATGCATTTGGGATGTATCATGTAATAAAATTAGGTGAACCATATTTCATATTGATAATAGAATTAAATGTTTCAGTAACTATATACATTTCTGGAATCATATTGTTGATTTTTTAAAGAAAGAGGATGATTTCTTTCGAAAAAAAAACCACCTGTCTAGTTGTCCAGGGGCTTCTATCATTATCTTGTGTTAGTATTATGTCGTTCCCAGAAAATGAGTGAGCCGTGTGAGGCATCATCTGCCACCTTTGAGAAATAAAGAAACTGAACTGAGAACTTCTATGGTTTCTAACGCATTTAAGACGGATGTTTTTAAAATCTATCACAGTTATACATGTTCATCAGTAAGAGTGAAAAAAATCTACAAACTTGTTACCAGAATATGGAAGTTCCATTACCACTTCTATTTTGAGTTATTCCTGCATTTGCCTTTGTATCTGTAAATAATGTACTTACATTGCTTCCTTTGTTTTTTTTTTTCAATAAGCATAGACAATGCTCTTATCAATAGACAATTGACTCCAGGAAAGAATTGGATTTGTTGTTTTCACATTTTCTTACAACCCTTTAATATGCGGACATGTAGCAGGTATATTATGAATAATGTCTGAGAAACTTTTTTCAGAAGGAAATAGTCCTTTTTTGGTCCCATTTATTATTAAACTTATTCATCCCTAATTTATCATAAAACACTCACAAATAGATATGCATGGTATATTTAAATGCCTGCATTTTTTGTGTGTTTACATACATGTTTGTTTCTGTCTCACCATGTTCCTACAGGTATCTCCCAAGAACCTTTTCTAACCTTATCGGAGTGACTTGATTTGTCCCTATGCTTGCCACACATCTCTGTCGCATGTACCCACTACTGCCATCATTTCAGTCAGTCCATTGACATAACGGTTTTGTATAAACTCCTTTTTCCTGGATCCATGCCTCCTGTTTTTTGTTTTATTCCCTAATTTGGTTGCATACCAATTCTAATTTTATGGGAAAGGGTACATGGGTTAAAAATTTTGAGAGATAGACTATCTGAAATTGTCTTTATTTTACCCTTATAATTAAGTGCTAATTTAATTTTAACATTTATGGTAGGTATGATCTTTTTTGTTTGTTTGTTTTGATATATTGTTATTCTGTCTGGTAGCTTCCACAATCACTTATTTTGATTTTTTTACATGAAAAATCTCTTTCTCTCATTAAACCCTTATTCCTAAAAGCATTTAGAATGATCATTTAAATTTCCCAGTTTCTTGTCTTTTTATTTTCATCTATTATACTTCCAACATAGTCGACCCTTTCTAAACAAACACTAATATCCTGCCATGGCTGGTGTAGCTCAGTGGATTGAGTGCGGACCTGCGAACCAAAGGATCACACAGTTCAATTCTCAGTCAGGACACATGCCTGGGTTGTGGGCCAGTTCCCAGCAGGGGATGCACGAGAGGCAGCCATACATTGATATTTCTCTCCCTCTCTCCTTCCCTTCCCCTCTAAAGATAAATAAATAAAATCTTTAAAAAACTTATATCTTTCCAATTTATTTATTTTTTATAATATTTTATTTATTTATTTTTAGAGGGGAAGGGAAGGAGAGAGGGAGAGAAACATCAATGTATGGTTGCCTTTCGTGCGTCCCCTGCTGGGAACCGGCCTGCAACCCAGGCATGTGCCCTGACTGGGAATCAAACCACAATTTTCTTGTTTGCAGGCTCACACTCAATTCACTGAGCTACACCAGCGAGGGCCCAATTTATTTTTTTTAATTTTTATTATTTATTAATTGAATTCACATATACACACACACACATATACATGCATGCATATACACACACACACAGAGAACTCTTCTTATGTAATTCAGGGAACTCCCAGATTGATCCACCATTTTCCACTAATTTTCTCATCTTTTTCCCCTTATTTTTAACCTATTTGTATTTTTCTTGCCCTTTGGGAAGACCTCTTCACCTTGATCTTGAAACTTCCTACAGAGTTTTTCATTGCTAAATGCATGACTGTATTCTGTGTGATCTTATTTTGTTCAGAATCCTGGGGGTTTTTTGGTCTTTTTTAATGATTGTATTAGCTTTTCTCATATTTCTAAGTTTAATAGTAATATATATTTTGGAAACATTTCTTGTATGGCCTCTGTTTTAAAGCTGTTTTTACCCTGCTATTCATTTATTTTGTTTTTTTCTTTCCCTTTCATGTTAAGTAATTTTAAAAATTATTTTGAGATCCTTCTCTGATTATACATATTAATGATAGTGAGCCTAAAAGATGATTAGAAGTTTCAAGTATAGAGGGGCCAACCTTGGGCTTCACTCAAATGTGGGCTGGTTGTTTGGGTCTAGGAAACTCCCAGATGAATAAGAATTTATAAGTGTACATTTGATGAATTTTTACAAAGATCACATAGCCATGCAATGAATATTCAGAGCAAAAAGTAGAGTGTTAAGATCACCGAAGACAGCCCACAGCACCACCATGTCCACAACCAGTCACCATTTCTTCCTCCTCCACAAAGATTTCTGACACAAAAGTGTTTCTGTTTTAAATATATTTTATAGCATAATTATCATTATTACATGCATAGAAAAAATGAATTAGTCATGACATTATGTCACATTATGTACTGTCATATGTCAGGACGTTTAAAATAATATATTATGTATGAGGGACAATACTGGGAATTCTCTATACTATTCTGCTTGGAAATGTATTTATGGAAGTTCAGAGAAATTTTCTAAGCCTTCTATTTCAGAAATTTTTGAAAATTCTTGTAACTTATAGAATATATTTTTTATTCTATATGTATCTCAACTGTAAATGTTAAACATACTTTTTAAAAATGTATTTATTTTAATTGTTGTTCAAGGGCAGTTTTCTGTCTCTTACTGCCATCCCGGACCATCCCCCAGTGATCCCCACCTCCCTCCCCATTTCCACCCCCCTTATTTTTTGTCCATGTGTCCTTTATACTTGTTCTTGTAAACCCTTCTTCCCCTTCAGGGGAAATGTTAAACATACTTTTACTGCATTAAAATATTTGTGTTAGGACCAAACATTTATCATCTATTTTCTAGTTAATACATAATTGAAGAATTATTTTATCAATGTGAATCCTAAAATTGGAAAAAATTTACTTTTTGAAACATAAGAAAGTATTTATTTAGAATATGTTATATATATATGTGTGTGTATATATATAATTGTAATTTCCAAGAGATTTATATAATTTGAAAGAATGTTTTTCTTCATAAATATAAAGAAAGTTTTCAATTGGGAGATTATACACACACATGCACATTTGTGTGGATACATATATACACACATATATACACACATACACATATATATTTTTTCAAAGTTATGGTAATGTATATATAAATATATCCAAGAATTTTTTTTAAAATAGACATATTATGTTGTAACACATGAATTTTAGTTACAGTAATATAAATTGAAATCTTATAACGAGATTGATTTCTTACAAGTATTTTATCTTCTTTCAAAGCACTATAGCAAAAAAAAAGAACAAGAACAAAAAAACAAAACCTAAGTCTATGCTACTATTTTAAGCAATTTTTTCATGACATGACAGCACTGCTTACAGGTTGAGGTCATTTTCACACTTTTATTTGGAGCCTAATACAGGTCAGGCTCATAACCACTGGGGCACCAGGACGCAGCTCCTTTGATTGTGGAGCCTACATTGGACATGGTCCTTCAAAGTTATAGTTTGTTAAAAATTGTGACATTTATATGGATTGTATAGTAAACACAAACAGGCATGGTTATTCCGTTGTGACTATTTACTTATTCATGCAGAATCCTCTTCATGAACTCTACTTCACGGAATACATTCAACCTCTTACCCCCTATTTAGTAGCAACCAGAAGATGGTGTTATATTCTCTTTCCTTGATTGAATAGGATACTGACATGACACAAATTTAA
The DNA here is from genome assembly GCF_021234435.1 of Artibeus jamaicensis. Taxonomy (NCBI): domain Eukaryota; kingdom Metazoa; phylum Chordata; class Mammalia; order Chiroptera; family Phyllostomidae; genus Artibeus; species Artibeus jamaicensis. The sequence goes on along the minus strand of NW_026521823.1, from coordinate 11,260,534 downwards.
ATATGAATATAAATAATTTAGACCTAAGCATTAGGTATCTTTAAAATGAGCTCAGATTATCTGATAGATTATGATAACTCCTTCAAATGAGTGGTGAAGTGTGAATCTTCTCTACAGTAGAGAAAAGGGATACTGGTGGTAGTAGTAGTTGTGGCATTTGTACTTCAAAGAAAAGCTAATCATTTCTTTATTTTATTTATCAATCTGTTCTCTATATGTTCTCTTCTTTATACATCCTGTCACCTCTATTTAAAGTAGCAAATGAATATTCTACATTCTACTTCATCTTTGTTGTTTGTCGTCACTGCAGTCTAATATCTTGATATCTTTGTCTCAGGTGACAATGTAGTTTGAATTTCTACCAACGCACTTCATTAATTTACTTTAAAACAATTTTTTTAGTATAGAACACTGTAAAATCAACATTAACTGAACACTCAATGTCCTGTGTATATAAAGAGCCCTCCTAAAACTTTTTGTTGTTGTTTCAAGAAAACTCTAATCAATTATCAACAAATAATAACAGACTCCATACTTCCCTAAAGGCTTGTGCGTTTATTGGAGAAGGTTAAAGAGTTTCTGAAAAATACATTAGGGGTTAAACAGAACACTGCAGAAAATCAAACAGCCTAGAGGAAACTAGGAGGAGGAGGTCAGTTCATTTAACCTGGTGTGTAGACTCCAGAGTTCCGGGAGAAAAAAAATCCCTCCAGTTAAAACCTGTATACGCATTCATAAATTTGAACCTGCAATTCACATGTTGTAATTTTATCTCTTCACTTCCATTTCTTTGCAATTTCCAAGAGATTAATATAATTTGAACTGTTTTTTAATATATTTTTACCACTTGCTGCAGTCAAATTTTATCTTCAAATATAAAGAAAAATTACATTTGTGATAATATTCTAAATTATTATAATCTGAAAAATGCTGAATATATTAAGATGTAAGACACAGAAATGGAAAAAACACCTTATAATAATTATAATCATTCCTAAGTAATGATTTAGTTGTTTTCCAGTAGATAATAATTCAGTTGCTGTTTTCAATGTATAGGAAATTTCAAAGGAAACAATGTAAAGAATGTCTATTTTAAGATATATGAATGTGGCCCTGGCTGGCGTAGCTTAGTGGATTGAGCGTGGGCCTGCGAACCAGAGTATCACGGTTCGATTCCCAGTCAGGGCACATGCCTGGGTTGCAGGCCAGGTCCCAGCAGGGGACTCAAGAGAGGCAACCACACATTGATGTTTGTCTCCCACTCTTTCTCCTTCCCTTCCCCTCTCTCTAAAAATAAATAAATAAAATATTTATTTTAAAAAAAGATATGTGAATGTAACGTTCCTAGTCCAATAAAATAACATGCATTCATTTGAATCTTAATATAGCCAAAATATATTAATAACTGATGATATTTTAAGAATATATGTGTCCCTGGCTGGTGTAGTTCAGTGGATGGAGTGTGGGCCTGTGAACCAGGGTATCGTGGTTCCATTCCCAGTCAGGGCACATGCCTGGGTTGCAGGCCAGTTCCCCGCAGGGGATGCATGAGAGGCAATCACACACTGATGTTTCTCTCTATTTCTCCTTCCCTTCCCCTCTAAAGATAAAGAAATAGAGTCTTAAAAAAGATTTCATCATATTTAAAAAAAGAATGTACGTGCAGATTTCAAATAAACAACATTTTTTTCTGGATTAAAGCATTTTAAAAGCAGGGAGATGGAGGCTGCTTAGGAAATTGTGAAGACTGTCTGCCATCCTTTCAAATACTTCTTAGTAAAAATAATTTTCCTTCAATCTCACTTTCATTTCCTTCTCCTTTGATAAGAATACAGTTTTTAACCACTATCAAAATCTGGTTCAGCCCTGGCTGGTGTAGCTCAGTGGATTGAGCACGGGCCTGCGAACCAGAAAATTGCAGTTCGATTCCCAGTCAGGGCACATGCCTGGATTGCAGGCCAGTTCCCAGCAGGGGATGCACGAAAGGCAACCATACATTGATGTTTCTCTCCCTCTCTCCTTCCCTTCCCCTCTAAAGATAAATAAATAAAATCTTAAAAAAAAAACTGGTTCAGAAACAGCAATGAAAGTGAAGATTTCCCCAGTTTATGGGCAGTTAAAATTAGTCAGTAAATTCAGGTATTGTCAATCTAATCGACTACTGTTATTCCCATAAATTATGTATATTTGGCTCTCATTTTCTTTGCATTTATTAACTGGACTTTTAACATTCAGTAACTTTAAAATATAGTTCATATAGAAAAAGCAAAAACATAACAAAACAAAAAAAAAGGCACAGGATTTTTCTTGTAAAACCTAGACAAACTTGAAAGAAGAAAAAACACAAAATGTGATTTAGAAATATTTAAGAGAAATTGTTTAAAAAATACATTAGTAAGTTATACACAATTCAGTGATCCTGTATTATACAGTAAATTTTTAATAATTATATTCAGTCTTCCATTTGATAACCCAAAGCCTACTTTAGTTTCAATTTGCATGTTCATCTATATTTCATAACATGTTTTTCATTTGTAATGGAAAACACATCGGGTAGCCGTAATCTTCTGTAACCTCATGTACATTTATTTTAGTGGATTTCAACTTTTTTGACCCTAAAATAGTTTTTTGTTAGTTTGTAAAGAAAAAATACCTTCTTATTCTTCTGGATTTCACTTGTTTCTGTTGTCACTGTTACTAAATAAATGGATGAATTATCTTCAGGCACATAATGTTAAGAACATATTTTTTCTGTACCATCTATCATGGTCTCTTTCGTTACAATAGCTGTAAAGTGACTTGTTGCCTTTTCAACTACTTTTAGAAATCCTCAAAATTAGAAGTCAGTTTTTAAAAATAGGATGCACACCAAATGATTTCCCCACTAATAAACAGTAGAATTAGTTAAAGTTAGTTGATACAGATTAAGTAGATACTTATTATTGTAATCCGCCCTAAATCCTGTGTTATTTTCTTATCTGTTCATATAGTTCTTGACACAGTTCTTTAATTGGTCTGTTTTTTAAAATATTTTACTCATTTATCTTTAGAGTGAGAGGGAGAGAAAGTGAGAGGGAGAGAAATATCATTGTTTGAGAAAGAAACAGTTGCCTCTCACACGCCCCCAACCAGGGACCTGGTCGGCAACCCAGGCATGTGCCCTGACTGGGAATCTGACCTGCGACACTTTGGTTTGCAAGCAGGACTCAACCCACTGAACCATACCAGCCAGGGCCTGGAATGTTTTTTTAGTGGGCAGAATAATGGTCCTCCAGACATTCTAATCTCTGAAACCAGTAAATGTTACTTTACATTGTAAAGGCTTGTTAAAATGGCAGATTGGAATTAAGGTTGCAAGTGACTTTAAAATAAAGATACTGTCCTGAATTATATGAATAGCTAATTTAAGTATGGAAGAAGGAAGCAGACAAGTTAGGGTGATACGATGTTCAGAATAACACTTCACTTATATAGTTGGTTCGAAGATGAGTGAACATGTAAATAAACTAAGGAATATGTGTGAATTCTAAAACTGAAAAGGGCAAGAAAATGGATTCACCCCCATAGCCTCCAGAAGGGACTGAAGCCTTGCTGGCATTTTGCTTTTGTCCAGTGAGACCTGTTGTGGACTTCTGACCTTCAGAAATGGAAGACAGTGATTTGTGTTCTGTTAATCTACTAAATTTGTGGCAATTAGTTACAGCAGTAATATAAAACTAATATACTGTTTCTTATTAATAGAGGTAGAATTCTGCTGAACATAACAAGATGTTAGAAAGGTTACAAAGTGTTTAAATTAAAAAGATCCTGAAATTGTGATACTGAACTGTTATAGATTTCATGTTTTTCATCTTCCTTTATACCATGAATACCAAATGGTGCTGGTTGTAATTCTTAGCTGCAAACAGAAATGGACTTGGGGATATTTAGCAGAAATTTTTGAAAGGTATCAGGAGACTCATAAATAGGTAAGATGTGTTATTAGTCACAGAAAACATTCAAGAATTAATTACAGAAACTCATACATGAGTTACTGAGGTTTGGATGCTACCTACTGCTATAGCTTCACTGTCACGGACACTCTTCCACCCCTTCTCCGGGACACTCATCACTGCTTTTGCCACTGTGAGAAGTTTCTCACTTTCTCCTTTGTCTATGAGACATTAGTCAATACTCCAGGTCCTAGGTACAACTTGAGAACCAAACCTAATATATGTAACACAGTGTATGTTATAGGAGAAACTAACAAATTACTTTGACTTTGGCAGAAGTACAATCTCTATTTCCCTCCAAAACTCACAGGAGAGTTTCTCAAATTGAAGAGGAATATGTCAAATATCTCATAAATATTCTGTTATATAAAAATAGCCTTGTTGTTGTTATTATTATTATCCCATGGAGGTTGTGAGGAGGTTAAGGTTTAGATTAATAGCCCAAAGCTATTTAAGTAGTCAGAAACAAAGAAGTGATCTTCATTTTTGGCAAACATAATGACTAAACTTTGACATATATTTCATGTACTGGAGTAGGAAAATGACTATTTTAAAACTGTACTAATAATTAAAGGTGAATATTGGCTTCAGAATAACACATATGGATTGCTTCAACACAATGCATTTTTATATTTAAAAATATTTTTCATCTTACATATCAGATATACTACTTATTTTAGTGGATACATTATCATCTACAGTATTACTAAATGATCAAATCACTAAAAGTCCTTCATTTTGATAACTAATTGAAACTTTAGAAACCCCAAATTCTGATGATACTTAGGAAAAGCTTAAGTTTGCCAGTGGGAAGTAATATTTTATGTTTGCTTAAAGTTCAGTTCTCTGCCAAGACTGTGTTTTCTCTCCACATTATTCTTCACGATTTGCATACAAGGACAGAGGGGCATTGACCACATGGGGTCTGAAGTCAAGGGAATGGATGGGACCCACATGACTTCATGCACATCCTCAACGATTTTATTGTAGGTTCTTGCCCCTCCAAGGGGGCAAGACCTACTCCCCAGTTACGGTCGTCACTGCAACTTGCTCCTTCAGTCCAGTGCTGGTTGTATTTCATCTTTCCTCTGCTAATGCCAGTCTCCAGGAATTGTACTTTCCTTTCCTTGGTGTAGATGCCCCTTCAGTCATGGCTCCATTTTTGAGTTATCATTTGACTCAATTGCTCCTACATTTACTACTCAATGGAAATGCTGGGAAGCCTTCAATAAAAGAACCAAACTTAGTCAAGGTGAGATGGCTCAAAGTGTATTCTTTTTTTTTAAAGATTTTATTTATTTATCTTTAGAGGGGAAGGGAAGGAAAGAAGGAGAAAAATATCAATGTATGGTTGCCTCTTGAGCACTCCCTGCTGGGAACTGGCCTGTAACCCAGGCATGTGCCCTGACTGGGAATTGAACTGCAATCCTTTGGATCACAGCCTGAGCTCAATCCACTGAGCTACACCAGCCAGGGCCAAAGTGTATTCTACTAGAATTTGTTTTACCTTAGGAGTATGTTCTAAAAAGAATATTTCTATCAACTGTGTACTATAATGTCCATTATATTAATTAATTTTAGTATTACTAGTTTATTACATATATTTATAAATATAATAGAGATATTTAAATATCTATAGTATATGTACTTACATATTTTCACTCTATCATTTCTCTTTACTGAAGTTGGCTTACATATCCTTTTATCTTTATCTTTTAAACTTTTTAAAAAGACTTCATTATTTATTTACTTTTAGAAAGAGGGGAAGGGAAAGAGAAACAGAGGGAGAAAAATATCAATGTGTGGTTGTCTCTCACGTGCCCCCTACTGGGGACCTGGCCTGCAACTCAGGCCTATGCCCTGACTGGGAATTGAACTGATGACCTTTGGAGTCTCAGGCCAGTGAAAGTTTATATATCCTTTTAGACAGGGTTCATGCTTATTACTTTTTTTAATGGCTCACTAGGTTTTCTTTCCCTGTTTTGTTTTGTTTTTTATTACTTTGGCCAGCATGGGATTTATTTATATATTAGAAAAACAAATAAATGAAAAAAAATCACCTGACATAGACAATCCAAGGATAAAATGGCTACTCTTAATATATCTCCCCAATTAGGATGGTTTGTGATATTCTGACAGTATTTTCTTTTTCTTTCATGGCATTAGACTTCTAGAAAATATTATCTTTAATTTAGTTTCATTTCTACCATGTCAAGCAGAAAGAAATTTCTTAATGTGCATTTCAATTATAATATCTATTCTATTTTTGGCCTTTAGTGACCAAGTTCTCATTTTAATATATTTCTAGGAAGGTTATCTATTAGTTTTTGATTCATTATCTTCACTAGAAGTTCCTTTAAGTCTTTGTAAGGAACTCTTGATTACTATCTCTGTCAGGAAGATATATTGCTTTGCTATGCAATCCTGACTGGAAGTAGAAGATCTAAAAATCATGATTTTTTTATTCATTCAATACTGATAACATATTTTCCTAAGAACTTAGGCTTAACATTAGGTTTACTTAAAATAAAATATTAGATAGTTAAATAGTGAGTTATTTTATGCTTTGACTGTAGAAATGCCTTTTTTTACACTTCATAATCTGGAATGATTTTCAAAATTTACAAATTTGCTTAGAAATAGTAAACTATAATTTCTATTATCCCATACTGGATTTTTATTGCTGAGAACTATGTATTCTACAATTTCTTTTTTTATGTCTCTATCAAATTTGTTTTCTTAAACACATATAATACTTAGATTAGAGTCCATGTAAAAATTACTGAAGCTAAAACACATTAACAAAAGCACTTTTAGTTAATTAGTCTTTTGTAGCTCTTCAAACAAGTGCTTCTATAAAACCGCATCACATATAAATGCTGATTTTCCATCATATACGCTTCATACGCTTTGTTTTCCCATGGAGATTGATTGGTTTCTACTGCAGTACAAAATAAAAAACCAAATTTGTAATTTAAATAAATGTAGCTTTTCTTATATTACCTCTACTTGAAATAAGAGCCTTCACACTCATCCATAAAATCTTCCCCAGAGGTGAGATTTCATTTTTGTGCTTAGTAAGGGGCACTGGGTCATCAAAATAAGGACTGTGGAAATTAAAAAAAAACAACAACAACTAGGAATTCTCAATGAAAATAATTATAAGACTAACCTTTGACTTAATAACATTCAATTTCAGTAAAGTGAAATTTTCAGAAAGAGTTCACTCAGATGTACAGCTAATGAGATCAATCAACTAAGAAATTAAGCATCCAATCTTCAAAAAGTCTCCAAAGATGGTTACTTACCCAAAAGAGTTACTAAGAATGCTGTGTTGTATTATGAAACAGCAACAAAAAGAGTGTCACCTCCTTAGGAGCAGGGATTATGTTTTATTTTTATTTTGTTTCCTAGGTTGATGGTAGAGTAGATTTAGATTTTTATGGCAGGGAAAAGATCTTGAATAAGAATTTATCAAAAGGCGGATAGAGATGGACTCTCATGAGAAATATGGGTTTAATATCACTTTCAATAGATAGGAGTGTGCTTATTTATTCAATAGACACAAAATATTGTTTTTCTTTCAACTTAACGTGATTTTCCTTTTAGTTAGGTAATATTAAAAGATTTTTAGGTAAGACAAGACTTTTTTTAAGTATTAGGGTTACCATATACTCTGTCATCAATCTATATTTAACACACACATTTAGCTTGTATTTATTATTTGGCAGGCAGTTGTATAGGATGTTTACATACGTCATTTTATTTAATTGACAACAATGCAACAAAGAAGGTAATATTAATTTATTCTTCTTAGAAAAGGGAAACAGTAACTTGTTAGTTTTACAATTGTACAAATTAACCCAACTGTAAATTGTAAGCATTGAGTTCTGAGTCCATGTTTTATTAACATACTTGTCATTATATTCAGATACTTTTATTTTCTGTAATTCTTCATTTCACCATTCATATAGCCTGTTTTTTCTTCTTTACTCTGTAAACTTTATCTGGAGCTAATATTTTGAGACAGAAAGTTTAGCACAATGATAAAAACAAATAAAAAAAACCTGGTAATGGTTTCAAGAAATGAAGAAAGATATGACTGCGAGGCACTGTGAACATACAGAAATATCGCGGTACAATACTACAGACATGAAGGTCATAAGTGTGTTGTTTTTGTACAGAATGAAAAAGTATATATAGAGAAAATCCATGAGAAAGGGGATTGCTTAATAAAGAACACAATGAAGTAAAATGATAGAAGAAATTATCAAAAATTATTGTAGAACTGTTAGCCTAGAGGAGGCTGGGCAGAAAAACAAGGCAATAAGCAGAGTTCAAGTATCAGAAAATTATGAGAAGGATTTAAGTGAACTGAAAAAATAATGACACAAAGAAAAGGGAAGTTGAATAAACACAAATCAGATTGCTTTGAGCTCAAAAGAAAATCAGAGCTAAACTCTTGACTAAAGTGAAAAACTTTGAGTGGGTGTAAGGATAGTGGTAAAATATTTAAATTAGGCACCTGTGAGGCAACAACTATGCAGTCAAAGAAGAATAATTAGAATGACTAACAAACATCACCAGGTCATTTAAAGTCACTCTAAATTTATATTAATTTTTTCACTTTATGAGATATTGAGTCAACATGCCATATCTTCCTGAATGGCATGCATACGGAATTATCACAATGCTGAGACTTTTTAAAAAGTTGATTGTAATAATTACATGAATAAAAACCTTTTTTTTGTTGTTGTTTGCAATATAGTGTATCATTAAATATTGCAAACAATTTTGTCATTTACTTAGACTTGCCGGCTGTGAGCTTGCATAGATAAAAAGCTTTTTTTAAGTTGTAGAAAATTTAAAATTAACAGAGATCTAAGTACTCTTCAAACAAAACTATATATTTAGAGACATTACTAATGCTCTCAAACAATATTTTCAATTAAAATAGAAAATCTCTATGCAGCATAAGATTTCAAAGAGGAAAAAAACACAAAGCACCCTTTTAAAAATGTTAAAATTTTCTCCAGTTTTTTTGTCAAAGGACTGATTTGCCATCTCTATGTACTAACATAGATGAAAATAATTTTATTAGTTATAAAAATAAAGTTAATGAAGCACCAGTCTTCAAACTATTTTAAATAACATTTTAAAATAAAAGTCTATATGATATGACATTTAAAAATAAAAAGTATATTTTTCCTGAAATTTGATTATAGTGTTCCACAAAATTGTGTGCAGGGGAATGAATCATCAAAGTGGGTTTTCAATTATAATAATATGTAATGATAATAGGTGGAGTATATTAAGATTACAATATTGAGAAATGTCCATTTCTAAAGTAGAGAAAGTTTCCTGGTTAAAGACTGGAAATAGAAATCTCAGATGGGAGGGGATTAGGAAGATGGGTGAAAAGGGGAAAGGATGAAGATGTGCAAATTAACGATTATAAAAAACAGCCCCTGAATGTAAGAGGCAGCATGGAGAACATCATTAACAGTATTGCACAAAGCCTGCAGGGTATCACATGGGCACTGGACTCATTGAGGTGATCCCTTCATAAGTTACATAAATGTCTAAGGACTATTTTCCCCTTCAAACTAATGTAATATTGTATTTCAACTAAAATTGAGAAATAAAATGTCATTTAAAAAAATCTCAGGGATTTAAGGGGACAAATTGTCAAATGATTAAAAGCTTCAGTTTTCAAAAACATTTCTGGACTTTTACCAAAGTGTTATTTCTTTTTAATTCTATGAATATACACTTTAAATATTTATGAACAGAGTGCAGTTAGTTTTCAAATGTATCACTTTTTATATTGGATTTCCACAAGTATAGTTTATTTTGACTCAATTTGAAGCTCAGGCTTTTCAGATTTCTATTCGATTTTAATGATAGTTTTCATATACACTGAAGAATGTAATGAATATGTTCATATATGGAATATAAAAATAATACAATAAACATCTCTATACTATAGCTAAATCTGAGAATATTACTAATATCGTTGACAAACAACACAGATATCTGAATATTTTGTTTTCTTTTTTGTAGATTATTTTGCATGCATTATATATATATGTAAGTTTGAATTTGATGTAAATTGGATTTTACTGCAAATTTTACAGACTCAAATTATATTTTGAAACTTGTACATCTACAAATTGTTGACTCCTAACCACTCATGATTAGAATTTCAATGAATAAACATGTCAAAGCTTATATTATTTTGCTGAAAATAATTAGAAAAAATATAGTATACATAGAATTTTGCTGTTACCATCTAAATTTGCCTATTGCCTAAACTTTATTCTAAGTGTCATTATTTTGCATTAAAAAATAAAATTACACCTTTGGTGTTTTAAGAAATAAGGCTTTAAACTTATTAAAGGAGTATAAAGATATATTGATGTATTTTGAACTTTTTTACTGCTTGAATTTTTAATTGTAAACAAAAAGGGGAAAAATAAAAACTTAAGAACATATCTGAATCCATATATCACGGAATAGCTACCTATGTCAAGATGAAAGAAAAAAATTAAATAGTGCTAATTATCAACAAAATTAAACTTTAAAGTGAGTTATGTGTGAGTCAAATTGCACGACCTTGATGTTTTTGGTAAGATCAACTTCAGGAGTAGAAAACAAAAAAGCAAAGGAGAATTTTTACCCTTTAAATGCTAATAGAAACTAGTTTCTTTTTGTTTTGGTGATATAGAACTTTTCTTTTTCTTTTTCAAAAATTCCATTTAGTTATTTTTCAAGTACAGTTTTCTGTCTCTTTCTCCCATCCCAGCCCACCCTGCCCCATGCTCCCCACCTCCCTCCCATTTCCACCCCCCTTAGTTATTGTTCCTGTGTCCTTTATACTTGTTCCTCCAAATCCCGCCTCTTCTTTTCCCTTTAAATTCCCTCCTTGAACTTTTTCAATATTTTTTCAGATTATTCAGAAAAATAAGAGTAGAAGCTGGGGGAGAGAAAAATAAAAACATACAGAATTATACTGGAACACATTAATTAAATTTGTTATTAACCCTAATTATGTATCTCACTAATAAAATAGCAAATGTAAAAATAAATATTAAAATATTAATCATAATCAGGTTAAAAACATAATTTAAAATAATTTAAAGTTCTTGTATTGAACTATCAAAAATATTAGAAAACAAATTGTATAACTCAATGTTTTTCTGGTTATAACCTATCATGTATAGACAAAGAACATGGAAAAATTATCAATAGTCAGATTGCAATATTTAATGAGTGAAGTACAATGTGCCATTTACTGGACAATTTTCAATATGTGGGTCGATGTCTCAGCCGAAGAAGAATAAAAATTTTTAATGTCACACAACTAAATGTAGGCTTACTAATTCCAAATTCATACTGTTTCTTTTACAACCATACTAGAGATATTATTATGCTTTGAGATCAGTAGGAATTTACATCTGACACATGGTTTTGTCACTTATGGATTGATATGATATATCTGAATTTTTCATGTGGACTGTTGTAGATCTGTGCTCTTGTCCATGGACTTTGCTTGGATATGAGAATGTAGGGTTTGTGAAGGCTCTGGAATCAGAATTTACTTGCATATATGTGGATGACTCAAGGAATAAGACCTTTTTAAAAAAATTATTTTATTGTTGTTCAATCACAATTGTCTGCATTTCCCCTTTACTGCTCCCCCCCAGCCAAACCCACCTCTCTCCCTTGCTTCCACCCTCTTTCTTGTTCTTTTCCATGTGTCCTTTATAGTAGTTCCTAACACCACTTCTCTGCACTGTCCCTATCCCCTCCCCTCTGGCTATTGTTAGATTGTTTTTAATTTCAATGTCTCTGGTTATATTTTGTTTGTTTTTTTCTTTTCTTGATTGTGTTCCAGTTAAAGGTGAGATCATATGGTATTTGTCTTTCATCACCTGGCTTATTTCACTTAGCATAATGCTTTCCAGTTCCATCCATGTTGTTGCAGAGGGTAGGAGCTCCGTCTTTCTATTTGCTGCACAGAATTCCATTGTGTAAATGTACCATAGTTTTTTGATCCATTCATTTACTGATGGGCACCTAGGTTGCTTCCAACACTTGGCTATTGTAAATTGCAATGCTATGAACATTGGGGTGTATAGGTTCTTTTGGACTGGTGTTTCAGGGCTCTTAGGATATAATCACAGCAGTGCAATTGCTTGGTGAAAAGGCAGTTCCACTTATAGTTTTCTGAGGAAATTTCACACTGTTTTCCACAGTGGCTGCACCCATCTGCATTCCTACCAACAGTGCACTAGGGTTCTCTTTTCTCCACAATCTTGCCAGCACTTGCTGTTTGTTTATCTGGTTATGATGGCCATTGTGACTGGTGTGAAGTATATCTCATTGTGGTTTTACTTTGCATTTCTCTGATGACTAGTGATGCTGAGCATCTTTTCATGTGTCTCTGGATCCTCTGTATGTCCTCCTTGGTGAAGTGTCTGTTCAAGTCTTTTGCCCATTTTTAATTGGGCTTTTGTCTTCCTGGAGTGGAGTCGTGTGAATTCTTTACATACTTTGGAGATCAAATCCTTGTTCAAGAAGTTATTGGCAAATAAGTTGTTCCTTATAGTTGATTCTCTTTTCATTTTAATGCTGTTTTCTTTAGCCATGCAGAAGTTTTTTAATTTGATGATATCCCACTTGTTTATTCTTTCCTTTATGTCCCTTGCTTTAGGGGACAGACATATCAGTGAAGATGTTGCTGTGTGGAATGTCTGAGATTTTCCTGCCAATATTTTCCTCCAGGACTTTTATAGTATCACAACTTATATTTAAGTTTTTTGAGATAAGACCTTTAATTTAGTTTTATATTTTCCAAAATATTAGTGACTTCTCAAGAAATTTGTAATAATTACTATAGAAAATATTTTTTAAACAACTTCCACTTAAGCGAATAGGTTTTAAGTAATTTATTAGCACTTTTTATGTATTTGAAAGGACTTAGAAGAAATACTTCTTTCATTACTTTATTTGTATTACAAAAGAATGTGGCAATAAATTAGATTTCAATCTAATTTTATGCCAATTCAATTAAGTTCAGCTAACACTTTTTTAATATTTACTCTGCACCAGACATTCTAACAAGAACCAGAAATTTAAAGTTGCTCTGTATGGTGTAGCTCAATGGATTGAGTGCTGGCCTGTGAACCAAAGTGTTCCTGGTTTGATTCCCAGTCAGGGCACATGCCTGGGTTGCAGGCCAGGTCCCTAATAGGGGGCATGCAAAAGGTAACCACACATTGATGCTTCTCCCCCTCTCTTTCTCCCTCCCTTCCCCTCTGTCTAAATATAAATAAATAAAATTTAAAAAATAAAGTTGTATAAAAAGCTATCCCAATCCTTAGCTCTTTGACTCCTATAAAGTTAAGAAAAGGAGAAAAAGATATGTGTATAGCAACACACACATACACATAAAGAACAAATGCATACTTTATATTTCATATAATGAATAAATAAGTTATCACCTGTTACACTGTCTTAATTTACACACTTACCCTATTTTTAATTTCTAGCTTCTGGAAAACACTGCATTCAGCCCTCCAGTGCATAGAAACAAACATGCAAACTTTGCTTGCTCATTTTCCAAAGGGATTCATAATACAGTGGAAAGACATCAAAATATAAATCAATAGAAAACTTAGATGAATGAGAAAGCCAAAGAAAAGTAATTTTGTTCTCTTGGAGTTGTTCAGAATGATAAGGGGGATTTCCAATTACAGCAGTTACAGAGAAAATGGTTACTGAATTTATGACTAAAAAGAAATCAATTTTAATGTTTTTCTCATGAGGGATAAAAAGCACATATCCACTCAAGATGGACACTGTACGTCTTTGCTAAATGTGTGCAGATTGTGAGAGAGTGACTTGAAACTTTAAAAACAATTCAGACCTCAGCTGACTTTGTGGGTAAAAAGGGACCAATAAAAGTGGCCTGAAATAATTTTTCAGCCTCATGGAGAACAAACTAAATGTGTGGTAGTTATTTATAAAAACAAAAAAACTAAAACAACTACAGAATTAAAAACTTGCCTTGGCTGGTGTGGTTCAGTAGATAGAGGGCCAGCCTGTGAACCGAAGGGTCACTGGTTCAATTCCCAGTCAGGACACGTACCTGGGTTGTGGGCCAGGTCCCCAGTAGGTGGCGTGTAAGAGGCAATCACACATTGATGTTTCTTTCTCTCTCTTTCTCTCTTCCTTCCCCTCTCTATAAAAATAGACAAATAAAATATTTTAAAACACTCATGTTTTAAATAATCATAATTCAAAATCATGTACCACAGGTGACTTACCTTTACACACATAAAACACAAAATAATATCCAGAAGAGATGGAAGTGAGTGTATATTTGAGAAGTATCATAGATACTTCTTAGACTTAAGGCCTGCTAGAAAGTAAATTTTGTTTCCACTCTTCTTAACTGCTTTACTTTTGAGGTAGCAAAAGTAGATTGTTTTCAGGGAAGTAGTTTGGTAGGGTGGATTTTTAAAAAATCTATGCATTGCTATGCATTGACATTTGCTTCACCATATACACTTGCATGTCCTATGTGCAGAAGCCCGTTCAAAAAGATAGGATTGATAGAGGCATGTATCAATGCAGTGCATAGTGCTGTACCTTCCACAAGGTAATGTTCTCCAACAGTACAATGTGTAAAATAAGCTCATCTAACAGATTCAGTTGTATCTGTTCACTTGGACTTCATGCTCATCATTATAGAGATCAAAAGAATTTTCTAAATATAAGGTAGTATTAAATAAACTTTGAAAAGTTTTACTTTAAGACCTCTAATCCACTGACTTAAGGATAATTCAAGATCATCAAATCAAACTTATGAATCTTTCGGAGTGACCACCAAAGCAAACCCAAGTCCAGATCTCTTGGGATGAGCCAATAGTTGGGTGCTGGGTGAGATCTGAGCTTGGGTACTGTTGAGGAAAATCATTTTCATAACACCCCAGATGAGTGCCATTTCTTAGGTCTCATTCTACTGAACCCATACACAGTACATGTTACTTTTGATCTACTTCCTACTTCTTCAGTCTTCACTTGGTTCATCATACAGGACTTTTTCATGGTTCTCATTCTACTTCAATAGACAATCTTTCTTAGTCTGACTTGCTGAATTCATTAGTTTTTTTTTCACCTAATCCTTGATAGACTTAGATGAGTTTCTTGAAATCTTTTGTATGATAAACTACACCCTGTTACATGGTTTTATATTTCATTTATATGTCCACCATTCTATAATTTATATTGCTTGTCCTACTCCTGTCTTAAATATAGAAAGATGCAGGTAGGTTGCTTGGACTGTGTAGGTAGTTATGAATTTATATTTGACATTTCCAACTGTTCTGGAGAAAAATTCCTAGGTCTGCTTCTTTCTATTTGCAGGACTTTGTTTAAATTACTGCATGAATCTGAAACCTCATTATCTGATATTTTAACTGTCCTAATAATAGCAATGAAAAACGGAAGCTTGCCAGAGGAAGAAAAGTGCATTTTGTTTTACTTGAAGTTCAGTTATTTGCTAAGGTTTGTCTTCTCTCTCTCATTTTAACATCTGGTTATATAGTCACACAAACTCATGCAAATTCTAGAACTATGTTTTTGGTCTTCAGTATTCTGCAATCACCACAATCTTTTTTTTGAAGTTATTTTCTAAATAAATGCAATAAATATTACTGCAGTTTCATTGTAGATAAGTGGGATAAGTATATGTTATAGACTGAATGTTTAGGCCCTCTCAGACTTACAGTGTTAAAACCCAAATCTTCAATATAATAATATTCAGAGTTAAAGAATTCTGGAGTTTTCAAGGTCAAGAAGATGCATCATAACGAGATTAGTGCCCTTTTAAGAAGAGACACTGTAGAGATTACTTACTCTCCCCACAAACACATACCAAGGAAAGACTTTGTGAGAATACAAGTCAGGAAAATAGTCTTTACTGGGGACAGAATCTGCTGGCTCCTTGACCTGGGATCTCCCAGTATCCAGAGCTGTAAGAAAATAAATTTATTTTATTTAAGCAGTTCAGTGCATGGGATTTCTGTTATGGCAGCCTGAACAGATGAAGACAATTAATATGACTTTTTTTGTAAATAATTTTCTCAATGACCATTCTCAATAACTTTTTACTTCAACATTTTGGTCACTTGTAATTGGCCCTATCTTTTGAAATCTGTGGTGTAAATATCTCTGAGCTGGCAAGTTGTCTTGATTCTTTATTTCCTAGTTTCTGTCTCAGGTGTTGCATAACATATTAGGTATACATCAAGATGAGTTGACTGAAACTTGCTATATATTGTCTTGGTAAAACAGGAAAACTTGTCCATTTTTGTTATATTAAAGATTGTCACCTGGGTCCCCGGCGTCCAGTCTCGTCGCTATGGCAGCGACACAACTGATACCACAGAAATAGAAGAGATTGTAAGAAATTACTATGAAGAACTGTATGCCAAGAAATTTGAAAACCTAGGGGAAATGGACACATTTCTAGAAAAATACAATCTTCCAAAACTCAGTGAAAAAGAAGCAGAAAATCTAAATTCACCAATAACAGCGAAAGAAATTGAAGCAGTAATCAAAAAACTCCCAGCACACAAAAGCCCCGGACCAGATGGTTTCACAGGAGAATTCTACAAAGCATTTAAGGAAGAGCTAACCCCTATTCTCCACAGACTATTTCAAAAAATTCAGAAGAATGGAAAACTCCCAAATTCTTTTTATGAAGCCAGCATCATCTTAATTCCAAAACCAGATAGAGACACAACAAAGAAAGAAAACTTCAGGCCAATATCGCTGATGAACATAGATGCTAAAATCCTCAACAAAATATTGGCAAATAGCATCCAACAACATATCAAAAAGATCATACACCATGATCAAGCAGGATTCATCCCAGGAATGCAAGGATGGTTCAATATTCGCAAATCAGTAAATGTAATACATCATATAAACAAAAGCAAAGACAAAAATCACATGATCATATCAATAG
The DNA here is from genome assembly GCF_021234435.1 of Artibeus jamaicensis. Classification (NCBI taxonomy): domain Eukaryota; kingdom Metazoa; phylum Chordata; class Mammalia; order Chiroptera; family Phyllostomidae; genus Artibeus; species Artibeus jamaicensis. The sequence continues at coordinate 11,243,503 of NW_026521823.1, read as the reverse complement.
ATGCAGAAAAAGCTTTCGATAAGGTACAACACCCATTTATGATAAAAACACTCAGCAAAATGGGAATACAAGGAGCATTTCTCAAAATAATAAAGGCCATATATGAGAGACCTACAGCCAATATCATACTCAACGGGAAAAAACTAAAAGCTTTTCCACTAAGATCAGGAACAAGACAAGGTTGTCCACTTTCACCACTTCTATTCAATATAGTATTGGAAGTTTTAGCCACAGCGATCAGGCAAGAAAAGGAAATAAAAGGCATCCAAATAGGAAAGGAGGAAACAAAACTGTCACTGTTTGCAGATGACATGATAGTGTACATGGAAAATCCTATAGACTCTACCCAAAAACTCCTCAAACTAATTGATGAGTTTGGCAAAACAGCTGGTTATAAAGTCAATATCCAGAAATCAAAGGCATTTTTGTATACCAACAGTGAATCAGCAGAAGCAGAAATAAAGAGAAAAAATCCCATTTGATATAGCAAAAAGAAAAATAAAATATCTGGGAATAAACCTAACCAAGGAGGTAAAAAACCTGTATGCAGAAAACTACACAGCCCTGAAGAACGAAATCAAAGAAGACACAAACAAATGGAAACATATACCTTGTTCATGGATTGGAAGAATTAACATTATCAAAATGTCCATACTACCCAAAGCAATATACAGATTCAATGCAATACCTATTAAAGTACCAATGGCATATTTCACAGACATAGAACAAACACTTCGAAAATTTATATGGAACCATAAACGAGCTCGAATAGCAGCTGCTCTTTTGAGAAAGAAGAACAAAGTAGGGGGGATCACAATACCTGATATCAAACTGTATTACAAGGCCACTGTAATCAAAACAGCCTGGTACTGGCATCAAAACAGGCACATAGACCAATGGAACAGAACAGAGAGCCCAGAAATCAACCCAACTCTCTACAGTCAATTAATATTCGACAAAGGGGGCAGTAACATAAAATGGAGTAAAGATAGCCTCTTCAACAAATGGTGTTGGGAGAACTGGACAGCTACATGCAAAAAAAATGAAACTTGAGCACAGACTTACACCATACACCAAAATAAATTCAAGGTGGATAAAAGACTTAAATGTAAGTCATAACACCATTAAAGTCCTAGAGGAGAACATTGGCAAGAAAATCTCAGATATTTCACGCAGCAACTTCTTTACTGATATGTCCCCTAGAGCAAGGAATGTAAAGGAAAGAATAAACAAATGGGATCTCATCAAAATAAAAAGCTTATGCATGGCTAAAGAAAACAGTATTAAATTAGCAAGACAACCAACTATATGGGAAAACATATTTGCCAATGATACCTCAGACAAAGGTTTAATCTCTAAAATATACAAAGAACTTACACGACTCCACTCTAAGAAGACACCCAACCCAATTAGAAAATGGGAAAAGGACTTGAACAAACACTTCTCCAAGGAGGACATACAGAACATTCAGAGACACATGAAGAGATGCTCAATATCATTAGCTATCAGAGAGATGCAAATTAAAACCACAATGAGATACCACTTTACACCAGTCAGGATGGCTATCATAAACAAAGCAACAAACAACAAATGTTGGAGGGGTTGTGGGGGAAACGGGGTCCTTAGTTCACTGTTGGTGGGAGTGCAGACTGGTACAACCATTATGGAAAACAGTATGGATTTTTCTCAGAAAAATAAAAATCGACCTGCCTTTTGACCCAGCAATTCCACTGCTAGGATTATATCCTAAGAATCCTAAAACATCAATATCAAAGAACCTATGCACCACAATGTTCATAGCAGCACAATTTACAATAGCCAAGAGTTGGAAGCAACCTAGGTGCCCATCAGTAAATGAATGGATCCAAAAATTGTGGTACATATACACAATGGAATTCTATGCTGCAGAGAGAAGGAAGGAGCTACTACCCTTTGCAACAACATGGATGGAACTGGAAAGCATTATGCTGAGTGAAATAGGCCAGGTGCTGAAAGACAAATACCATATGATCTCACCTTTAACAGGAAGCTAAACAACAAAACAAACAAATAAGCAGAAAAAAAAAACCCAAAAAAACAAAGACACTGAAATAGAGAACAAGGGGATAGTGACCAGAGGGGAGAAGGAAGGGAAGTTAAGGGGAAAAAGGGGGAGGGATTTGGAGGAACAAATAGGAAGGACACAGGGACGAGAACTAAGGGGGGGGAGGAATTGGGAGGGAGGTGGGGAGCAAGGGGCAGGGGAGGCTGGGATGGGAAAAATAGACAAAAAACTGTACTTGAAAAAATAACTAAATAAAATTAAAAAAAAAATAATTAAAATAAGTAAAAGTGAGTTAATAAGGAAGAATTATTGTTATTAAAATAATGAACTTTTAAAAATAAAATTAACTGTAAAATTAAAAAAAAAAAAAAGATCAATGCCAATGGAATTCCATCCTAGCCCAACATGTTTCCTCTGAAAGAAATGTTTATCTGTTAATCTAAATATTCATTTATCTGTTTATCTAAATACTTATTATTCTTGAATTATTCATTTTTTCATCAACTTTTCCACCATAGAAAATTACTTTCAAATTACAAAAAGATTATAATGATGATTTGGATCATTAACAACCTCTCTGTGACTATTACATTTTTCCTATTAATTAACTAAAAAAAAAAAAAAAAAAAAAAAAGATTGTGACATTTGCCATCATTTTACAGGTATTTAACGTATTTCCCTGTGGCCAACTGGAAACAGAATTTCAAAATTGCATTGTTAAAATAGAGATCACTTGTGACTTTAACTCTCTTACATTTGGGATATATTTTAGCTGTCCAGTGTATTACATGTCACTCAATTGTCAAATCTAAAATGATCATTTTAAACTTTTATTAGTTTAAGTTCTAAGATATAGGTAAAATCTAAATTTAGGGGCTAGCAATTTCACTATCCTAGTTAAGTCCCACAGCCTTCTAAATATAATAACATTAGCCAGTGATCATATGTTGAATCTTAATTCCATTTTTATATTTATTTATAGATCTATCATGTTTCTGTCTTGAGCAAATTAACAAAGTTCTTGTTATTTTCAAAGGTCATAATATTTTTTAAATGTATCAAGAAAGTCAGGTTAAATTTTCTTAATTTTTTTCTTATCAATTAAAAAGAAACTCAAAGTTCCTTCTGAATATTTTTTGCAAAATATGCAAAAATATATTTGAATAGCTTGAGTATAAAAACTAATTTCTTTCTTTCTTCTTATATCCATGTTTTATTAAGAAACAGATGGTATATTTTTATATCCTGCAAAATTATGTGTGAAAAAAGTACTCCATATGGCTTAGTCTCCAGGGTCAAAGTTCCACTAGAAGTCCTGTTCACATAAAGAACAGCTTCCAAAAGTGGCTACAAATCACAATTGTTCAGCACTCCACAAATAAGTACCTATTCTTTTTATCGCTGTGATACAAGCATGATTCTGACATAAAATCTATTCTCAGCATCTAGTGGATAAAATGACGGGTAAACAAAAAATTTCAAAGCAATACAGAAAATGCTTTATGCATGTAACGTTCTAAGAGTGCAAGAGAGAGAATAATTATCTGTTAGGGAAAGCTAAAGAGGAATCCATGGAAGTGATATTTAAGACTTGTTCTGAAGCCTGAATATCTATCTGTTGCATAGGAAGTGGAGAGACTAACATACAGCTTTCTGGACAGAAGAAAGGGAGTTATGGGGATAGGAAAGTGAATAGGATTATAAAACAATTATGATTAATTTAAAGTACTTAGATTAGAGAACATATTGAGGGAAGTTAGGGCGCAGGTTGAAAGTTACAATAGAATTCAATTAAGACTAATTTAGGGTTAGAGGGTTAGAAATACTGTCTGTGACTGGATCATGAAGGGCCTTTATCCCATTCCAACTGGTTAAATCTTATTATTGAGATAAAGAGGGGCCATAGGAGTAAATTGTGTGTGTAAAACATTTTGATCCTAAAATCTATTAATCTCTCTCTCTCTCTCTCTCACACACACACACACAGACACAAACACACACATGCTTTATTTTCTCTCTCTCCCCTTCCTAAATGGAGATATTGAGATACTAACACCTCAGTATTCCCCAAGTAACATTAAATTGCAGTCTTCAAAAAAAGCTAACTACATTAATGTTTTGTCCATGAGCAAGTAAGCTTGCGGCCAAATATGATACATTTTGACAGAGTTGACTGGCTTGTAAATATCTGATGGGGAACGGAGAGGCTACGATGGTGAGATATTTGTAGAAATTTTTAGAACAATTTTGAGGAATGTTTAGTAAAAAGTTGTTATTTCAGGACTTACAGTTGTTTGCCCTTCACCCTTCTGAAGGAAGGTTGTTGGAACCACTCTACACTTTCCCATTTGGAGCAATGCTTCAAAGACCGGGTGCAAGCACATATGTTTCTGGTTTCCATGCAGAACTGTGAACCCATGCATGTGCACGAGAGGCATTTCCAGTGGTTACATTCAGTGGCATGATGATAAAAATGTTTTTATCCTGCACCTGGAGCTCAGGATTCTTTTCAGACTCTGAACTCAGGTGTAGGATGCAAAGGACTGCTCCACCAGGGGCAGAGTTATGGCTCCAGAATAAAACTGCAACAGTCATTTTGAGGGCTTCTGCCATGTTTGAAGTTTTTGTCTATAAATCCCAAGATGAGCTGGAAAAGAAAAGTGTTCAGGATATTGACTTAGGTAATCGATTCTGGTAATCATTTGGGTAACAGAGCTCTGTTTATGTTTTGGATAGCAGAAGTTCTATGGATAAAACTGGGGATTCCTTGTTCTCATCCTTGCATTCCCACTTTTAGTTTTAAAAATGACCATGGATAATAATGCCTCTCTAAATGGGGAAGAGTCAGAAGCAGATCTTTATATAATTGCTTATGATCTGGCATAAAGAGTCCCATTTATCTGAGAAATTGTTCAAAGGCAATTAAAGGGTAGTGAAAGAGGGAGTTAATATATACACATTAAGGGAAAATGTTAAGAGTCATCTATATTTTCAGTTTTGTAACCTCTCTCCCTTTTTTTCCAACAATTTTATGTGGTACATTTGTGTTGGACAACTTTACCACTGATTTCAAAATATTCATATCAACGCAATGTATTTACAAGTAAAGTAAAAAAAAATAATCTATACTCCATTTTATGTTATTGCCTTCTTTGTCGAATATTAGTTGACTGTAGAGAGTTGGGTTTATTTCTGGGCTCTCCCTTCTGTTCCATTGGTCTATGTGCCTGTTTTTATGCCAGTACCAGGCTGTTTTGATTACAGTGGCCTTGTAATACAGTTTGATATCAGGTCTTGTGATCCCTCCTACTTTGTTCTTCTTTCTCAAAATTGCAGCTGCTATTCGGGGTCATTTATGGTTCCATATAAATTTTTGAAGTGTTTGTTCTATGTCTGTGAAATATGCCATTGGTACTTTAATAGGTATTGCATTGAATTTGTAAATTGCTTTGGGTAGTATGAACATTTTGATGATGTTAATTTTTCCAATCCAAGAACAAGGTATATATTTCCATTTGTTTGTGTATTCCTTGATTTCTTCCTTCAGGGCTGTGTAGTTTTCTGCATACAGGCCTTTTACCTCCTTAGTTAGGTTTATTCCCAGATATTTTATTTTTGTTTTTGCTATATCAAATGGGATTTTTTCCTTGATTTCTGCTTCTACTGATTCATTGTTGGTATACAAATATGCCTTTGAGTTCTGGATATTGACTTTATAACCCACTGTTTTGCCAAATTCATTAATTAGTTTGAGCATTTTTTGGGTAGAGTCTATAGGACTTTCTATGTACACTATCTGTCATCTGCAAATGGAGTAAAGATAGCCTCTTCAACAAATGGTGTTGGGAGAACTGGACGGCTACGTACAAAAAAAATGAAACTTGAGCACAAACTTATACCATACACCAAAATAAACTCAAGGTGGATAACAGACTTAAATATAAGCCTTGAAACCATTAAAGTCCTAGAGGAGAACATTGGCAGGAAAATCTCAGATATTTTACGCAGCAACATTTTTACTGATATGTCCCCTAGAGCAAGGAGGATAAAGGAAAGAATAAACAAATGGGATCTCATCAAAATAAAAGGTTTCTGCATGGCTAAAAAAAACAGTATTAAATTAAAAAGACAACCAACTGTATGGGAAAACATATTTGCCAATGATACCTCAGACAAAGGTTTAATCTCCAAAATATACAAAGAACTTACACAATTCCACTCTAAGAAGACAACCAACCCAATTAAAAAATGGAAAAAGGACTTGAACAGACATTTCTCCAAGGAGGACATACAGAATATCCAGAGACATGTGAAGAAATGCTCAATATCATTAGCTATCAGAGAGATGCAAATTAAAACCACAATGAGATACCACTTTACACCGGTCAGAATGGCTATCACAAACAAAGCAACAAACAACAAATGTTGGAGAGGTTGTGGGGAAAAGGGGACCTTAGTTCACTGTTGGGATTGCAGACTGGTACAACCATTATGGAAAACAGTATGGAATTTTCTAAGAAAACTAAAAATTGACCTGCCTTTTGATCCAGTAATTCCACTACTAGGATTATATCCTAAGAACCCCAAAACATCAATTTCAAAGAACCTATGCACCACAATGTTCATAGCAGCACAATTTACAATAGCCAAGAGTTGGAAGCAAACTAGGTGCCCATCAGTAAATGAATGGATCAAAAAATTGTGATACATATACACAGTGGAATTCTATGCAGCAGAGGGAAAGAAGGAACTACTACCCTTTGCAACAACATGGATGGAACTGGAAAGCATTATGCTGAGTGAAATAGGCCAGTTGCTGAAAGACAAATACCATATGATCTCACCTTTAACAGGAAGCTAAACAACAAAACAGACAAGCAAGCAAAATAAAAAGAAAGACACTGAAATAGAGAACAAGGGGACAGCGAGCAGAGGGGAGAGGGGAGGGAATTAAGGGGAAAAATGGGAGGGATTTAGAGAAACAAGTATAAAGGACACATGGACAAAAACTAAGGGGGGTGGAAATGGGAGGGAGGTGGGGTGCATGGGAAATGCACAGGAAACCAATAGGATGGAAAGGAAATTGGGACTCAAATCAAAGGAGTGGACCAGAAAGAGGGAAAAAAATGACCAAATAGAAAAGGATGAAGAAACAAGAATTCAAAAAAATGAGAGGCTTAAGAACCTTCAGGACATCTTTAAACATTCCAACATCTGAATTATAGGGGTACCTGAAGGGAAGGAGGAACAGCCACAAGTGGAAAACTTATCTGAAAAAATAATAAAGGACAACTTCCCCAATATGGCAAAGGAAATAGACTTCCAGGAAATCCAGGAAGCTCAGAGAATCCCAAAGAAGTTGGACCTAAGAAGGAACACATCAAGGCACATCATTATTACATTAGCCAAGATTAAAATGAAGGAGAGAACTCTAGAAGCAGCAAGAGATAAGGGGACAGTAACCTACAAAGGAGTTCCCATCAGACTGTCAGCGGATTTCTCTAAAGAGACCTTACAGGCAAGAAGGGGGTGGAAAGAAGTATTCCAAGTCATGAAATCCAAAGACCTACATCCAAGATTGCTCTATCCAGCAAAGCTTTCATTTAGAATGGAAGGGCAGATAAAGTGCTTCTCAGATAAGGTCAAGTTCAAGGAGTTCATCATCACCAAGCCCTTATTATATGAAATGTTAAAGGGACTTACCTACAAAAAATAAGATAAGAAAGATGAACAGTGAAAGGACAGCAAACTCACAGTTATTAAGAACCACACCTAAAACAAAAGCAAACTAAGAGGATAGCTAGATCAGGAGCAGAACCATAGAAATGAAGATCACATGGAGGGTTAGCAACAGGGGAGTGGGAGAAGGAGAAGTGGGGAGAAGGTACAGAAAATAAGTAGCAGAGATGGTGGGTAGAAAATAGATAGGGGGAGGGCAAGAATAGTAGGGGAAATACAGAATCTAAAGAACTTGAGACACCTGGTCATAAAATAAAGGGGAGGAATGGTGAGGGAGGGGGTGTGCAGGGTGGAGGGGAATGAAGGGAGGGAATAGAACAACTGTAATGGCATAATCAATAAAATATATTTTAAAAATTTAAAAAAATAAAAAATTAAACACTGAAAATAACAAATGCTAGTGAGGATGTAGAGCAATGGAAACTCTCTTATTCATTGCTCATAGAAGAGCAAAATTGCATTGTCCCCTTGGAAGACAGTTCAGAAGCTTCTTACAAAACTAAAACTGACCTGACTATATGATCTTGCAATTCAACTTCTTATTATTTACTCAAATTAGCTGAAGTGTTATAACCATACATAAACTTTTACATAAATGCAGCAGCTACATTCATAATTTCTGAAAGTTAAAAGCAACTAAAATGTTCTTCAGTAAGTGAACAGATAAATTGTTTGTGGAATATCTAGTCATTGATATATTATTTGGCAATAAAATAATTAAAAATACATGGAAGCTTATTAGAAAATAGCTCTTTCTAAGTGAGTTAAGTCAATCTGAAATTAATTTCAATTATGGAAAAGGCAAAACTGTAGAGAAAATAAATGATCAGTGGCTTTCAGACTTAGGACGTGGGAGACGGGGTGCATAGTGTAGAACAGGGTACTTTTAACACTGTGAAACTTTCCATCTTACACTTCTAGTGACTTATACGTGTATTATTTTTGTCATAACCAGTAGAATGTACCATAAAAATAATTAACCCAAATGGAAACAATACACAGTAACTGACAATATTTGAAGTTTTTCTCATATTCAATAAAAGAATGAAAATCCCTTAAGGATAGGTGCATTATGATTTTACTTATCAATATAAAAATAGGCCTGAATGTTTTTAGATTTCAAAAAGTCAAAGTGATGAAGAAATGTGCATATAATCACCATTTGTCATTTTTTTTGCTTCAGCTACAAATAATCCCTTCTCTCTTTTTTTTACTTTTTTAAAAATTTAATTATTGTTCAAGTACAGTTTTCTGTCTTTTACTCCCATCCCAGCAAGAAAGAGGAAGGATTCACAGGAGCAAGTATAAAGGACACATGGACAAAAACGAATAGGGGTGGAAATGGGAGGGAGGTGGGGAGCACAGAAATAGTCCCTTCTTCAGTACCATCAGTCCCACACTGGAGAAGGCGATAACTTGGCTCCTGCATCAGAAGTTTATAGTGGTGAAGCTCAACCAATTAGATTCTCAGATATAGAATTTGGCATCTATATATTTTAATGCAAAAGAAAGAAAAGTTTAACATTTCTTATGCTGGCAGTAGAACACTGTTCAGTGGTAACAGAGAGTTCAGCGAATTTCTGACCAGATGTTCCAGCTGCCAAGTTCTCTGAGTCTCGCTTCTGCACATTGCCCTAACCTAGGTCCTCCAACCTGCAATCAATACAGTGATCGCCCTTGAACACATGCACTATATGAAACTTTTGCTTAAAATACAGTCCATTCCTGATTCTTACATCCAAGAACAATTAATGCCATAATTACCATTATCATTGTTGTTATTAATAACTATTATCCAGCTTATATTTAAGGAGAGTCAAGAAGTTCAACATAGTAGGAAAAGCAACAATCCTGTGCTGCTTTATCTAATAAGCTTGCCAGCCACTCAGAAATATAAATATTTTTAAATAGTAGTCCATTATCCCCAACTTAAAATCATTTCAACTACCAAAAACACATGCATGTGTACTTTCTTTTATGATGTTAATAAGTATCATCAGTCAACATATTAATACTTCAGAAAAGAAAATCAAAAGTTTTCCATCAAGAACGTTTCAGAGTCAGCTAAATGGTCTCTGTGGGCGACACTACTCATTAACCTTTTCATAATACGTACACCCCGGAAGCCCTACCATTTCACCAGCGACACACCTTCATTACGGAGCTGTTGATGTCTCTGCACACAGAGCTCCTCTGTGTCTTTGGTGACAATTAAAATGCTCTCATCATGAGGGCAAAAGGCTGAGAACAGACAGACATGTTTATCAAGCTAAAATGCGAATCTCTACAGATTAATGCACTATTAAATTGAACTAATTGGAGTTATAAAAATAACCAGTTGATGCCATGTTGACATAAAGAATTCACTGAAAGCCCCACAACTGTGAGGCTTCAATCTGTTTTCCTCTATAACAGCAAGTATACACCATTTGTGTGTCTATTGATAAATATACATTATAATGGTAAGCATTTAAAAAGTCTCAAAATATGATTTCTACTTTTGTTAAGCAAATGCTCCATATCATTATATGAAAATTTCTACATTTTTAGGAAGTTTCAGAAAGGAATGTAACATAATTCCACAGTACAATGGCAAAGATTAGAATGAGAAAGTTATTATGATAAGAAAGCAAAGTGTTTGTATATGCTGTAAAATTGTAATACAAATTGCTGACATTTGAGATTACACAAGGAATGGTTCTAAGTTTTTGTGTATATAAATGAACTTTAATAGTTACCCTTCCATGTTTGTTTTTCAGATAATTATATAGGGCTTTGATTGGAGAGTGACCATGAAGTTTTTTTATTGAATTTATTGGGATGACATTGGCTAATAAAATTAATACAGTTCTGTAATGCATCATCTGTATATTGTATTATGTGTTCACTAACCCAAGTCAAATCTCTTTCCATCACCATTTATCCTACTTTTACCCTCTTCTACCCCCCACCCCCTTTCCTTCTGGCAATCACCATACTGTGGTCTCTGTCTTGAATTTTTTTTCTTTGCTTAAACCCATCATCTTTCTCACCCCACCCCCAAAACCCTTTTCCTCTGAGAGCTGACAGTCTGTTCTCTGTGTCTATGGGTTTGTTTCTTTTTGTTTGTTTGTTTGTTTTATTCATTAGATTCCACATATAAGTTAAATCATATGGTACTTGTCTTTCTCCGACTGGCTTATTTCACTTAGTGTAATACTTTCCAGGCTCATCCATGCTGTTGGATGTAGAGAGATGGGACCCCTCGTGTACTGTTGATGGGAATAACATTGGTGCAGATATGTTGAAAGCAGTATGAATGTACCTCAGGAAAATTAAAAAATGGAACTTATCAGTCAGCAATTGCGCTTCTGGGAATATATCCAAAAATCCAAAACACCAATTCAACAGAAAATATGCACCCCTATGTCCACTACAGCATTATTTAAAATAGCCAAGATTTGGAAGCAGCCACCGGTGCCCATCAGTAGAGGAGCGTATAAAAAATTGTGGTATATTTACACATTTGTTATTTATAGCCATAAAAAAGAGGAAAATATAATTTTTCTGAAATAATTAAGATGGTGCTATGAACATTGGGGTGCATGAGTTCTTTTGAACTGGTGTTTCAGGATTCTTAGGGCACATTCCCAACAGTGAAATTGCTGGGTCAAAAAGCAGTTTCATTTTTAGTTTTTTGAGGACATTTCATACTGTTTTCCACAGTGGCTGCACCAGTCTGCATTCTCACCAACAGTGAACTAGGGTTCCCTTTTCTCCACAACCTCACCAGCACTTGCTATTTGTTTTTTCATTATAGGCATTCTGACTGATGTGTCCCTTAGAGCAAGAGACATAAAAGAAGGAATAAGCAAATGGGACTTCATCAAATTAAAAAGCTTCTGCATGGCAAAAGTAAATATCAGCAAAATGAAAAGGAAACCGACCTTATGGGAAAATATATTTGCCAATGATACCTCAGACAAGTGTTTGATCTCCAAATATACAAAGAACTCATATGATTCCACACCAGGAAAATAAAAAAATCCAATTAAAAAAATAGGAAAAGGCCCCTAACAGATACTTCTCCAAGGAGGACATACGGAGGACCCAGAGACATAGGAAAAGATGCTCAGCATCACTAGCTATAAGAGAGATGCAAAATCAAGGATTTTGTCCTGTAATTTAAACTGTCCTGTAATTTTCAGAATCAATCGCGTGAATATGTATACACATATATATTATTCATTCAGAAAATTATTAACAAATTTTAATGGAGTTCCCTTTGTGTACATACTCCTGATCTAAGGCTTGAGGATATGAGAACCTAAACAGAAAAGAGTGTATGAAGAAATGTAAAATGTTAAAAATTTTTGTTCTATGTCAAGGAAATTATCCAGAAACAATACTTGGAGCTATTTCTATATTTAGTATATGACAAAAAAATGTCCTGGGTCAAACTATTTTAATGTAATCTGTACATAATTAATTACTTGCTATCAAATAGATGTTCACAACATACATTTTTATATCATATAGCATCCTAAATTTCAGTTTTCTAAAAAATTATATTCAATAACCTCATTCAAGGTAATATTACTCTTTGCCTTACATGGAAACACAATGAGTTAAACAAGGCTTTCAACTTGTGTGTGAACTAGAGACTTGGAGAGTGCTAGTGTGCGTTAAGGATTGGTGTTTTATTTTATTCAGCCCTAATGATTTTCATTATATCCTTAGTTGATAGAATCCATTTCCAAAACCAATAATCTCTTGAAATCCACTGAGCCACAAATTATTCATTAGAGAAAAATTTCAAAGATCATTACCTTTACCATAGATTTTTGCTTTTCATCTCCTGCCTACTCACTTGCAATGCTCTGCACAAGGGGAGGGGAGATTATGTAGTTACAGACAATGGTTTCAATATAATCCGGACCAATGACTTGTTTACCATTAGAATCACTGCATTTTATTAAAAGTTAATATTTCGTTGTCTTTAATCTTATTTCATATTTAAAGATCCAATACATTATCCTTAAAATAAAAATGGGCTCTCAATTACACTTTTGTGATAGTTTCTGAGGTATTCGTATAACTTCATTATAATTATGGGAGAGGGGCAAATGTATGAATATTTGAACTTCCTTTAGTGGAGAACAGTAATAGTAAGATAGTATTTAATATAACTTTGGACACTTCAAATATAAGGACATGGTTTTACAAGTATAAAGTTTCTGTATTTGTAGTAAAATAAATGTCTCATTTGTTAAGAAATCATGTCTATTAATGTGACTCATTAAGAGAAAAACAAAAATTCTCATTTCACATGAACTTAATCACTTTGAATTAAATGGATATTACCTTCAAAAATCTCTCTCTCGCCTTGGCTGGTTTAGCCCAGTGGATTGAACATGGGCCTGCAAACTAAAGGGTTGTCGGTTCGATTCCCAGTCAGGGCACATGACTGGGTTGGGGACCTGGCCCCCAGTGTGGGGTGTGAGAGAGGCAACCACACATTGATGTTTACCTCCCTCTCTTTCTCCTTCCCTTCCTGTAGCTTTATAAAATAAACAAATAAAATCTTTAAAAAATTTCTCTCTCTTTATATACACACACACACATATATGTATATATATGAATATACATATATATTCAAATGATCAAAATGAATGTAGAAATGATTGGAAGTTCAATAAAATCTGAGTAGTTTTGTCAAATAATAAATATTGAAATATTGTTATTTTAAAAATATTATGCCACTTAATGATGTCTTTGTTTTTTATGAATTTAGCTGAAGAGCCCTGGCTCCTGTAGCTCAGTGGTTTGAGTGCAGGCCTTCAAACCAAAGGGTCACCAGTTCAAGTCCTAGTCAGGGCACACGCCTGGGTTGCGGGCCAGGTTCCCCAGTAAGGGGCACTCAGAAGGCAACCACACATTGATGTTTCTGTCCCTCTCTTCCTCCTTCCCTTCCTCTTTCTCTAAAAATAATTAAATAAAATCTTTTTTAAAAAAGAACTTAGCTATAGGGATATTTTCCAAAGTGTATTTTAGATAATCTTGGTTTGAATATTGATGGTATTATTTAAGAGCCTTGTGACCTTGGGTAAATTATTTAGCTTCTCTCTTTCTCCATTTTCTTATTTATAGGAAAGAAAATGTGACCTTTTTTCATGAAGCTCTGAGAATAATGGTACCTGGTACATAGATATTGTAATGGATTTTTGCTTTTTTACTTTTTGACTGACCAGTCCTACATTTTATGCTTTGGGCATTTTATATGTAATGATTGTTTGCTGACCACAGACACTTCTCTAGCACTGTGATTGACAGTGCTATTGGTCTGCTTCTTGTCTTTACGTCACACAGAACACAAGCATGTGGCCCAGGCGCCAGCAATTGGAGGCATCACAGCACTGTGGGCTCAGGAGCTGCTGACAGATAAAGGTCAGAAACAGAGAGTACTGTTTTTCAAGAGATGGTAGAGAGAGCTGGAGCAAAAGAGCAGATCCATTACCAAAAAGAGTTTGGGATTTTATGATGGGAATATCTGGCGCTAGACAGTATATACAGTATGTTCGTAGTGGTCATTAAAATAAGGTTTTGGGCCCTTTTCTTACTGTTTAGCATCTGGCCTAGTTCCCAGCTTTTCTAATGATTCTGTGAAGTGCTCAATATCCTCTTAATAAACTCCCTTTCTGCTGGACCCAGTAAGACCTACTTGAAATGCTTACAAATAAGAACACCTGATGTGGAAAGTGGTCCCTGAATGTTAAGTACCCTTTTCTTATAAAGTGGAGCAAATAGTTCCTGGGATTTATTCAGTGGACACACAAAGTCTTTTGTTTATAAAGGAGCAGACTGACCATATGGCTCTAACTTATATCTAGCCAGATTCTTGTGATTCTGTGATATCATATGCCTGATGGATTTTGAATGTTGATACTTGCATAGAAGAGCGTGGATATGTGTGTATGTGTATATATACATATATATTTAGATTCTAATCATCCCTGGAAGTGCAAGATTTATTGCATCTAATCTATATGAAAGATAAATAAAGAGGACAATACATCTTCATACAAACACAAAAGGAAGCAGAAAGACAAAAGAAAACTTATTTCTGAGCTTTGAGAAATAAATGTGACATACAAAAGTTCAGTAGTGCATGTTCATGATATCTGTACTTTGCAGCTATAATTTCACTTGAAATAGTTACATTCAAAACATTCAAGAAATGATTATTTTAATTATTTTATGTCATGCTTACATTAGACAAAACAGACTGTTTTCATGCCATTTTCCTACATAGTCCTTGTGCTAATTAATCCAGCCATACAAAGCCATAAAATGAACACTAAAAAGACATAAAAAATAATTGACGTCCGGAAGGCAACTTTCTTGGCTTTTTCTATTGATCCATTAAAGTACTTGCCATTACTTGTATTCATTAAAGTAAGAAAAACAATCTATTTTGTCATAAAAACAAACAAACAAACTTTTATCCTCTTATTGGTTCTATGGTGACATTTTTAAAAATCAGGCTGACCTATCCTTCAGGCTTTTCAGAAAATAAAATAAGCAGATCCATGTGCAGTGAAGTTAAGTGGTCCTGGAACAATGGCGTGGAGTGGCCTATGGACTATGGATTCAGAGTGTACAAAATGTTCAGAGATTGAGTGGATATGAGTTATATGTGAGTGCCGAACTGCTAGAGGTCACAACTAATTATAGCAGTTGTAAAAATGTTAAAAGATGTTTTATGTATTTTTGACTAATAGAACTTTTATTTTAGTGATAATATTTGTCAAGTGTCATGGTACAGAATATTTGTAAAAATATACATGAAATAAAATGACTCACATAGGCTTAATATATTATTATCCTTATTATAAATAACTAAAAAAAAAGAAAGCACTAATATAGAGGTTGACAAATATTCAAAGAACTTAAATGAAGAAATACAAATTGCTAATACACAAAATATGTTTAAATGCCCTGGCTGGTGTAGCTCAATGGATTGAGCACAGGCCGGTGAACCAAAGGACTGCCATTTGAGTCCCAGTCAGAGCACATGCCTGGGTTGTAGGCCAGGTCCCAGCAGGGGACTCATGAGAGGCAAGCATACTTTGATATTTCTCTCCTTCTCTCCTTCCCTTCCCCTCCAAAGATAAATTTAAATAAATAAATATCTAAAATATGTTAAAATGTATAAGCAATAAAATATATATGCAGTCCTGGCTGTTGTTACTCAGTGGATTGAGTGCCGACCTGCAAATCAAAGGGTCACTGGTTTGATTCCCAGTCAGGGCACATACCTGGGTTGCTGGACCAGGTCCCCAGTGGGGGACACATGAGAGGCAACCACACATCAATGTTTCCCTCCCTTCCCCTCTCTAATAATAAATAAATAAAATCTTTTTAAAAAGACATATGCATATTTAAATTGTAACATATTGTTTTTTCCACCTATGTAAAATTGGCAAACTTTAGGGAAAAATCAAATAAATATTTAGTGCTGGAAAGCTTCAGTGAAATAATGAGTCTCACACACTGCTAGGTAAGACATAAAACTTTTGGCTAGAAAGCAAGCGCCAGAAGCCCTTAGTAATATATTTGCTTTGACAAAGTGATCCTACTTTCAGAATATATCCTAGATAAATAATTTTAAAAATGGCCTCATATTGGGGCTGCTGTCTTTTTTAAGCAAAAAATTATTAGAGTAGGAAAATTATAGCAATTTAGTTTTAAATAAATAAGGCAGACTATAAAAACCTCATACAGTCAGGTCACATTTTTCATATATATTCATATATATATATATACACACACACATTCATTTCCACTTGTTAAGCTATGCAAATAGTTGTTATACTGTATTCTTTACAGAATAATGACAAGAAAATAAAAGTATGCCTATGTTAAGGACAGAGGCAGCCACCACAACCATCATCGGCCTAACTACACAGTGCGTGTTAGCAATCAGGGAACTTTTTAAAACATAGGTTCCAATCTCAGTAGGTCGACTTTGCAGATGTGGAATTTGCAGATACAGAGGGCTGACTGTATTATCAAATCAACTGTGGGAAGATTAAACATTTAACCAAAGTATGGTTGCTTATTCTGTCTATCCCCCTATTTTCTCCTATCACCTACCTTGGCCTTTCTCAGGCTGAAGTTGACCTGTGTTGTATCATCAGCAGGACACCACTGAATTTCAGGCAGGTTCACACAATGGGGAACCTCATTAAGGGAGATTGTAGAAAGTAAGGGGATGAGGTAACAGTACTTATTTCTCTGGGTACCTTTTTTATGATATTGTTTTGGGCTTCTCACTTCAGTCCTTGACCAAATTATCATTAATGTCAAGACTATGAATGCTATACTGTGGTCTTTCCTTCTGACTTCTGTGACATACTTCTGATAGGTTATGATGTCTGGCTCCTGGGCCTAAGGACGGTGAGAGTTTGCTACTCTGAACCCCGAGTGGTTTCTACTCTAAATCCCTGTGGTTTCCCTAAAACCACACCTTTATAAATATAAAAGTTATAATTAAACTCTCTCACATTATTCAATTTTGAATGTGCCACTCTTTTCCTGTTATCTTGATAGGGTATGCATCTACATTTACAAATAGCTTATAATTATTCATCATTTTTAATTACTTTCTCTTCTTTTTCTATATTTGGTTTGAATCTTACATAAGCATGTCTTCCTTTATCATCTTAAATTATTTGTGTAGGCCTTCAATTTTTCTCATGCAATTTTATACACATTTAAATAATATATAATAACATAACTTTTTCTTGTATCACATCTTTTTATCTACTTAGAGCCATGCCATTTTTGATACTCATACATTGAGGGCAGGGCCTTACTAAATTACGTTTCTGTAGTGATAACTAGCACTGTGCCTTCTAGATACTGCTTAATTTGAACAACATTGATCTTCAAGGACATGGGCTCCCTCCCCTTCAGTGTGTTCTGTACAGTTGCTATGGTTGCCACTGTTTCTGTGAGTTCTGTGTATATTGCATCTCTGGGGCTATATAAGTTCTGTTTAGAAAACTCTCTCGTCTCTGTCCCAGAAATGGAAGAGTTTTTATGGCTTTCTCTGTCTTGTGAAACAGAAAAAGAGTCCAATTTATAAAATTTAGAAAAAAAAATTTCCCAACAGTGAAAAATCTCTGAAATAAGAAGTAACGAGAAATGGTTGCTTAAACATTTCAAGCTCTCCTTATGTGAGAGATAAAGATGCATGTTCTTTGATGCATGAGGTCCCTTCAGGCAACCACAAATATAATGTATACTTTTATTTTTTGTTTTAGAGTTCAATTATGCACCATAAAAATTACATAGTGCATTAATAAGCCTCTAATTATAACCCTAAACTATTGTTTAATTTGATTAGTATATTCAATATCTTATTGTTTGGGAAATCTTTGACCCAGTTAATCAGCACATATGTATTGCACATCTAAAAATGTTAAGCATATATTTACTCAACAGAAACATTTATTCCGCCTTACAGGGAGATTTCCAAAGCCCTGAATATATTCTTTCAATATGCAAACACGTATTTATAGAGGCACCAAAAGACAAAGAAAAGAGTTCTTTCATCTTCTTATCCCTAATAATTTCAGTATATTATTATTGTTCATGAATCTATTTTATTTATGTTATCTATGCTCCCCGTGATACAATGTATTATGGGCCAGTTTCTGTTGTAATTTTGTTTGTATCAGGAATTCTTGTTACAGTTTCTGTTCCTACCTACCACTTAGTTCATTATCTTCTTTCTTCATGCTCTGGCAGTTCTAATCTGCACCTGGGACAAAATGTGCTGCCAATATCCCTCCTCAAGCCAGAGAGGGTGATGCCTAAAGATACAGTTCTTAAATGAACACAGGCAAGAATAGAAATCCTAGACATTGCTTGAAATTTTAGTCTTTAAAGGGTCTTATGTGTAAGAGAACCCTTAAAAAGTAAATACTTTTGGTATCCTCCTCTTGCTTATCTGAAAGTAAAAAATATATATTTTTTTCTTTAAATTGTATTTTTATATTGTTTGCTTTATTTTGGGGAAGGAAGGTCAGAAGTCAGTCTAAATCTTTGTCTTTTATGCCACATTATCAACATACACCATGAAAAGCCCTTAAAATTATTTATTTAGTTATTTGTCAATGAATAGAATGAGAGGAAACTAGATATTTTATTTTAAAAATAGACACTTGAACTGGAAAATTGAAAGCAAATAAATGCTAGTAAGGTGCAGGGACTGCTATGCACATCTTGCTCTGGGCTGTCAGCATGGTCAGCTGCAAACTGGAGGGAGGGGCTCCCAATGACCCATTATCCAAGCACTGAGAGTAGCTTGGTGCGGAAACTTTATCATGTTGGTGGTTGCCTGTCTGCCCCGGATAAGTGTGGTTGGGCCATCTCCAGCTCGGGCCCTAGCATCTTCTAGCAGCTTTTACTTGAGAAGGAACCCAAGAGCCAAGGGGGCTGCCTGTTGAGTCGTGGGGTAGGTCCCCAGGTGCCTGTGAGGGTCTGCATGCAGCCTCTGAGTATCCCTGTGTCCAAGGGAGCTTGACATTAAAGAGAAAATTAAAAATACATAATCACATGGCATATTAAAGATAGGCCATGGCAGGTAGACAAAAGGACTGGGGAAGAAATTTTTTTTAGGGTTAGTACCTCTAATAGCACTTTTTATTCCTTCTTTTGGAGAGAAAGTCTCACATTGAAATTATGCAGTATGGTTGGCTATTACTGGTTTTATTTCCACTGACTTCAGAGGAAAGGATATATGAGTTTTGTTCATTTTCTTTTTTATATTCTCACTGTTTTGTTTGCTTGTTTTTTTCTATTGCTTAATGTTTGATATATTTCAGTTCTGTTACCAAATGTATGTCACATAGCAGAGAATCAGAAACTACGAACATGTTAAATCGTTCCCGTAAGTATACTTACAGAGGGGATTCTCCATCACCCTTAAAAACTAAGGTGGCCAAAATGCCGAAGTTCTCAGTGCTGAGAGAAGAAATGTAAGTGATTACCAGGAGGAAATAAATTGCACATGTCAAGAAAGTCTAGTCAAGTATTCCCAGTGGGTGTCTAAAGAAATCACAAATAAGCTCCAAAAAAAGCTGCTTGTTTTTATTATCTATCAGGCTAAAAGTGTGTCTGCTTCCTTTGCAGTTACCAAGACCGGAAGTATCAAAACCTAATTACTCTGATGCGAGGAGAAGACGGCCTTTTCGTGTCTCACCTCTGGTACTTTACCACTTCCGTTCACGTCTGGAGTCACCAGGAACAGCCTGTTTAATGGAAAAACGGAAATGGAAGAACTAGACAGGTTAAGACAGAAGTGACTGGCCCAGTTAGCTTCCTTCTGGACACTTTGCATTGGGCTGGAGCTGGGTAAGGCCAGACTGGAGGCTAGTCAGTATTGCCATGTATATTGACTACATGGCAACATTATTGTGACTGATGAGGAGAGGACCTTTTATCACTGAGAGGGATTGAAAGCATTATTAGATTTGACCTAGATTTTATTGTTGTGGGAAGTGTTTGAAAACTGACTAAGGCAATCATAATAAAGGTAAAATAGTATGCTATGATCCTTATTTTAACCCATTATGACATGCTTATATGGACTTATCAATGAGCTATGGTACATCAAACGCAAAAGCTTTACTGAAGCAATGTAAATTTGGGTAAATAATGCATAATACTTGAATTTCAGCAGTTTACTTCTAATCCTCATAAGATGTAAGTGACCCTAAGTGACATATGCACAGTAATTAATATGTGTGAATTCCTCAAAATAAGCATAATTTTATAACATGCTAAACAATAATTGGTATTTTTAAGGTTCTGAAACATTTGATATCAATATTGATTTATAACTTTTATTTTATGTGTATAAAACAATTCATGTTACATTTATCCAGAGTGATTCAAAAATCCATTTAGCTGCGTCTGAGCTATCTCCCCCATGAGAACTTGCTCTAAGGAGATACAAAGAGGACAGCATTATTTTCCTGTGCTCAGGATCTTTGGCCCCACTTAAAATTTTTTCAAAAATGTACCTTGCTATGAGCCCCACTGCTGACACTGCAATCTCTACATGCTTCTCAGAGTCCGTAAATACATCTCTGAATAGGATTTTAGAAATAATTATTCCCCCTGAATAAATATACCCTGGAGCTGTTTAATTGCCTAAATATTTTGGGCAAAGAATTTTGCAGGAAAAGTGTATACTCACAACCATATATGCCGACCTGCAAGGGATTTGTTTACTTCTCCACCCTGGCTTCAACTTTTCAGAAAAGAGACAATTATGTTTTAAAAGAACCATTCTTTGCTCTATAGACTATGGATAGAGTAAGGTTGAATTTATAGTGCTTCTCGATTTAAAAGTAAATAAATAAGTATGATGGTTTTATGTATTTCTTGAAATAAAAGAAAACAGAATATTTACTAAAATAAAATGTCAGGGAAATATTGGAAGTGTAACAAATGTAGAAAGAAAAATTATGTTTAATAGAGAAGAAGGTTTTTGACCAAGATTATTTCCTCTTAATTAAGGCAGAAAAACATTGTAAAAAAATAAGTAAATAAATAAATAAAATAAATAAAAATATATATAAACAAACAAATGTGAATCTTGATTTTAAATAAGAAAATTTTGATAATGCCACCTTTGTTTGACTATGTGGAATATGAGAATAGAAATTTAGTTTGACACCAAAAGATTATAACCTTTTTTCAGGTGCAGAGTTTCTACTTTATCATATGGGATAATCAGGTAAGTCGTTTTTTTTTTCTCCCCAACAAGTAGCAAAGCATTATTTTACAAAAATGATTACAGAGGTAATGAAGTAGAGAACAATTTAATTAGCTGAATATCAAAAAATTCTGGATGAAAAACTACTGCAAAATGACAATATTCAGGTTAAGGAGGGGTGAGTTTGAGAAAGTTGATTGGTGGCGTTGACAGGATCCAGAAACCGAAGAGACATATTGATTGTAAGAAAGCCATGAGGAAATCACAGTCATGAACAAGGTTCTCAACCATTGCTGGCAACCAGGATAATACTGAGTTCATAAAAAAAGAAATCCTGGTATTCTCTCATTATCTGACCTCCTCAAAACTCTGGTTTAATTTCCATGCCCCATTCTTAGCAGGTGATACCCCTGCTATGTCAGATTTCAGTTCATTGCGAAGACTAGCTCAGCTTCCCACCATGTCTTGATAGTCTCCTTAGCCTCACTTATGACCTAAGAAGAGGCCCTCTCTGATTCTCCAATCTAGCTCTTGTCCCTCTACCTACATTCCTGTATCATTTCTCTACTTCTCTTTCAATTTAATTATATACTGCTAGATTGTTAGCATCTCTCTAGATACACCAATTTACTATTAAAACTTGTTCAAATCTCCATTTTCTGTAGCTTTGGGAGTAATCACATTTAGTTTTTGCCTTAGCTCACTATTTTACCTTGCAACAATTTGTCTGAGTATTTGTTGTCTTAGTAATTTGAGAAAATTATTTTTTGTGTTTTTGAAAATCTAGTTTTTAACTCTGGAATCCCCACATTACAAAGTCAAAAAAACACATTTTTGTCTGAAATATTAATCTATTTATGGATAATACCGTATATCCCTTCCAACTGAAAAAACTATTGGCCTTAAGGACAACAGATATTTTTCTTGGAAGTTTGTAGGAAATATCAGTCTGATTGAACTCTGTTCCTTACACTCTTCATTCCTTACATTTTGGTATTTATTAGTCCAAGCCTATCTTTTTTATTTTTTATGTTTTGGTAGGTTTCAAAGAGTTGTCTATGAGCCAGTGCTGGGCTGGATTTGCGTGCTCAGCATGTAGTACTGTGAATAAAGCACTAACTACTTTTGTGGAGAAGCTAGTTAGCTCCACAGCAATGAGGCCTTTTGAGGAAGATGCCCTACTATATACTGATGACAGAATTCAGGGTCTTTTCTCCCATTCAGGAAGGAAAAGCTGTCTTAACCACTTTAGTTGCTCACCTGCACCTACAAAGGTTATTTGCTTTTGGCTGTCTAATCAGACACCCCCTCTAGAATTGGGAACCTAAAGTTAGGAGAGAAAAAATAAATATGAGTTGCTTTCAGCAATTATGTTGGAGATATGTGGACCGATTGTACAGAATGCCAAGCCTACTGAGACTTACTGATTTTTGTCCACTTTTTAAGCCCAAAATTCTTTGAAGAATCCCATCAGTTATGTAAGGATAAATATCATTACAAAAATTCCTCTTTTCAATTAAAACATTCAGGGACCATTTCTTTGCTTGCTAAGATAATTACCAAAATAAACAATGGACAGTGTATGTGTAAATATAGACATGTGGATTCCCTTC
This sequence comes from Artibeus jamaicensis, assembly GCF_021234435.1. Lineage (NCBI taxonomy): Eukaryota > Metazoa > Chordata > Mammalia > Chiroptera > Phyllostomidae > Artibeus > Artibeus jamaicensis. The sequence continues at coordinate 11,220,336 of NW_026521823.1, read as the reverse complement.
AAAATTAGATGATCTGGCAATTCCCTTGTGTTGAAGACCAGCTGTCTTTCTAAGCCGTCACTACTACTCTTACATTTGAAGCTTTACTAGTTTACAAGGTAGGCATTTGACTTTGAGGACTGCAGTTTACACCTCTCTCCAAGATATCTCATTCACTCTTACTGTTTTGGACACTGTGTGCGTTAAAACATCAAAATCTAATATATTGCACAGAGAATATTACTCTGAGCTTCAGATCTATTTTTACAACTGCCTTTTATTATTTTTTGAAAACTTTGTTATGAAAAATTTTAAAAATACAAAATGGTTGAAAGAAATTTATGATGAATATAATTCTATCATTAACAATTTACAATACTTGTCTTGATAGGTTTTTAAATTGAATTTATTGGGGTGACATTGGTTAATAAAATTGTATAGGTTCCAGTTATACAATTCTATAATATCATCTGTATATTGTATTTTGGGTTCACCACCCCAAGTCAAGTCTCCTTCTCCCACTGTATATCCCCCTTATGCCATCTTGTCCATCCTCCCACTTGCCCTTTCTCTCTGGTAATGACCATACTGTTGCCTGTATCAGGAGCTTTTCTTTGTGTGTATGTGTGTGGTGGGCTTGTTTGTTTGTTTGTTTTGCTTAATCTGTCACTTTCAGTGACCTAATATTAAAAGTAGTACAGAGGTTATCACGCATGAAAAAAATCCCTGCTGTTTTTTCTATTTTTATTTATTGTTTAAGTGTACACAAATACCAAGTTAGAAATCTGGGGTGTATCACAAACTTTGTCAAATCTGTGGTTAATTACTCATGACAATCATCCAATTGCATGTACTAAGTGTCTCTTGTATTTATTGATGCTCTTTCCTTATCCCATCAGACTGGTTCAGGCCAGAATCATTTCTCATGTGCATTATTGCATTTTAACTTCTCACATGATATATTTAACTCAAAGCTTCATTTCCAGAAATATCCTTTCTGCATTGTAATTAGAGCATAATTTTGAAAATAAGGAAAATCTAAGTAATACCCCATTAAGTAACTTTTCTTTTTAAATGTTGTATCTATAAATCTTAACACTGTTCAAAGACCTTATGTCAGTGGTCCCATCTTATCATAACATTTATGTTCTACATACCCAAGTGTAATGTGTAGATACAGTTAGATATTGTGTAGGGCACCCAACCAAATACATGTAAACTTTAGCTTTAAACCACTGAAGAAGTTAATTTAGACTGATTGTGGCATCCAGTTTTTTTTTGGGGGGGGCAAAGGAAGAATATGGTTTAAAAATGCAGGTACTCAAAGAGTGTATATTACTTTACTCTGCCTTATCAATTTTTGAATATCCAGCTACTTAACAGTTTTAGGTAGCTTCTCCCCAAATCTGAGATCACTAGGGCTGGTCTATGTAAGATGACTTTTTAGGTGGTACATAGACCGGTACTTGAGTAGCCCACTTTTATCTGCAGTGCCGCTGAGCTTTGTAGGGGCTGGAGAGACCAGATATGAGACCAGAAAGATAATGAGGGATTAGATTATGCAAGATGTCTTAGGTTATGTTAACACTTTGGAGTTTATCTTGAGTGAAATGGGAAACCATTGCAGTTTATTCTAGAAAATCGACATGCTTTATATTATTGTAAATTTGAAAAATCATTATGGTAGGTGTTGCTAACAAACTATGCGAATATGGTAGATCTAAGGGTAGTGAGACAGCTACTGGTGTTAGCATAGTCAGCTAATTATTAACAGAAGGGAACAAAACTAGCTAAGCCAAAGCCTGATTAACCCTGAAGTTACAGTTCATCAAGCTTAAGCCTACAAATTACAGCTTCAGACAGCCCAGGGGATAGCTGAATCCCTGCCAAGGGAATTAACATCCCTCTGCTCCCTCTCTTCCATGAAGGGAGGAAAAATAAACAGCTTTCTAATTTCACCAAGTTGCCGGATGTGGCTGGAAGGAAAAGGGGGACAATTGTTCCACCCACCCAGACTCTGATGGGGAGAGATAAACAATGAGGGGAAGGGGAAATTCCTCTGCTGGGTGTGTGCCCAGTATAAGCTAAGATGACACAAAGGGAGGTAAGCACAGGCACACTAGAAAACAGATGAGGTGGGAAAATTTTGAAGTAGCTCAGGAGGAGTCAAAATGGGGCTATAAAGGGGCGGAGCCTAGCTTGGGAAAATCTGAGGAAAAGATTGGTTTGGATAAGGGACCCAAGTCTCCACCACTCATTCCTAAATTCCAGAAAAGGGGTTGGTTAGGGAGAGGGCCCAGCACAAGCCCGTGAAGAACTGGGAAAGAAATCCAGAAGTTTGAAAGAAACCCTGCATTTTCCCAAGTTTGAGGCAATAAAATCAAAGGTTAACAAAGGCCCATTTGAGTAGCATGGGTTAGTTTTCCCAGGTTCACGTGTTCTCTTCCGTAGAAACCACAGTTGAAGTGTCAGTCCAAGCATAGACTTGGTTGCAGACGCACAGATGGGGAAATGAAACACAGAGAAATTCTGTCTCTCTGGGCCCTGGCCCTTCTGGGCCTGGTGAGAAGTTCAGGCTTGCATCCCCAGAGGCTGCAGCTCTTCACAGTGGGATGGAGCTGGGCCACCTGGACATAGCTCAGACACGGGGCACCTGGAGGCAATCCTTAGTTCTTGCTCCAATCAGTCTCACCACTGTAACTCATCCTCCTATGCATGGGTCCCCAAAATGCTTTTCTCAGGATTCCTTGAAGGAACCCTACTTTCACTGGCAACACTTGGATAACCGAAGTGCAAATGATGGTGACCAAGACTGGAAGAGAAGCAATGAATGGAATGAGAAGGATGTGGATTCTGAAAACATGCATTTTCCTTTAGGATAATATATTTATTTTTCAAAATTTTGCTTTCCATGTGTTTATGCATAAAAATAAAGATATTTTCTTTAACCAAAGTTTAATAATCAAAATTATGAAATTAGTTTTGATTCTCTATTATTTTTATATCTGCACATATTTTTGGGGTAGAACCACCAAGATTTCTTACCAAATTAAAGTTATTTATAAATCAAAGAGAAGAGTTAAGAGTGACTCTAATTTTTTGCTCTAAACAGATGTGAAGATAGAGTTGATGTTGGTGAGAATGGGAAAATGGTGGGTAAAGCACGCTTTGGGAAAAAATCCAAAATTCATTGTTAAACATGAAAAATTTGAGAAGTCTCTTACCACCCAAGGGGAGGTCAAGTAGGCAGTTGGATATATAAGCCTAGAGTTCTAGAGATCCATCTGGAAAATTGGCGTTGGAAGGGAATGTTCTATCTTCTGCCTACAAAGTAAAGTTCAGTAATGGCGAAGTAAGGTGTAGAGTTATTTAATGTTTGAGATATAGATAATTGATTCGTTTCATGAACTATAAAATGTTTTCTCAATTAAATAGCCACAGAATAAATTTTGAGGGGTAGGTTTGTGGGTAAAGAAGAATATTCACCATTTGAAATACTTTATAAAGGAACAAGAATAAAAGTCACAAATGTGGAAACTCCTCCTTCAGAGATGCACCAGGGAAAAGTGCAGGGTCCGAGGGGACAGTCAGAAGTGAAGTACCTGCCTGGTCAAAGCGCTGCACCGAGGAATATAATTTGGGTAGGAAATAAAGAACAGAGCAGAGGAAAATAGAGACATGGGGAAAAGATGGTGATAAAAAGGTTAAGGAATGGAAAGGAGACATTAATATATGTGAATAAAAAAGAATGAAGCAGATATTTGGAAGGATATCCATGGAATATATTCAAAGAAATGTGGAGTTCTATATTTCAGTAAAAAAAAAACAGTTGGGGTGCATGGGGGAGGGGTGGGCTGGGATGGGAGAAATAAACAAAAAAACTGTACTTGAAAAATAACTAAATAAAATTTTTAAAAAAACAGTTGCAAATGATAACAATGTCTAGATTGTATATAGAATTCAGTTTGTGAAATGGGGATGGACTTTGGTGAACTGGAGGGTACCCTTTACAGGAAAGAGATTTAAGACCTGGCAGGGGCAACATTCAAAAAAGAGAAGGCGGCAGTATCAGTACTGCAGGACTAATTTACTGTTTTGTTTTTGCCCCCTGGCAGAAACGGGGCTAAAATCACACATCTACTTTCTTGTTCTTATTTTTCCCCTTTGCTATGTCTTTCAGAATGTTTTCTCTCTCATCTAAACATATCTTCCCTTCCTATACTATTGAAAAACTTTGTTTCTATTTATTTGCTTCATTTACAACTGAAGTTTACTTGTATCCTTTATATCCACTCTGAATGAATAAATAGAATCAAGTTTCAGGGTACTGTTGTCTCATCTAGCAAGAATAATCTCTTTCAGTAAGTTTATATGAGTGCCTGTCTCTTATCTATAAAAATTTACATACATTATATATACGTGATAAGCTGTGCTTCCCTGATAAGTCAACAACTCTTTAAAATTACCAAAGCTTATCAAGGTATCTTCAGTCACTGAATCACCTAATTCCTAAGAGAGAAAGAAACCACCCAAAACAACAAGATTCTATTATCCTACCAGCCTTACAGGTCATTGAAAGGATTTCTAATTTGGATATTTTATTTGGAAATACTTTTTCTTTATCGCGTTTTCTCCTCACTGACAGTCTTAGATCAGTATCTTCAGCTGGTGTGAGTAAAAATGCTATTACTTGCTAGCACATCATTAGGGTCTGGAAAGAGTATAACAAGTAATACCTTTTCTCTGCAAAATTATTCTAGCATTATTTCTGTTGAAATATCTAAAACTTGAAAAAAAATCAGTCCTCCATGTGACACCAGAGAACAGATATTTTATAATTATCAAGGTCACTAATACATTTACAGTCAGGGTTATCATATGATTTTTGGTCTGCTTATAGGGTGGACCAACAAAAAAATTCCCAATTAAATGTGAGGCAAATCAGGGTATATGTGGAAATATGACATGGCTCATTTGTGAATATATCTGGTAAAAATGGAGCAATTTGGGCATTTACTAACATTAGTGTGCCAATAGCCCATTATTGTTAAATTACTGAATTCAGATATTCGGAGTAGAGATATTCAAGGTCATGTGGGTCATAAGATACTTTTTTTTTATGTCCTTGCAAGTCTCCTTATAAAAAGTTTTATTTTTGACCAGAATGTTTGCAGGTAATGGGAATATACATGAACAAAGTATATATTATACTTTATTTCCTTTGTAGGTCTTAATAGGTAGAATTCAGAAAAAGATAACAGGCAGAACACCAGAGTCACAATAATTAAATTTATTATAATTTTTTAATTGTATTTATTTTAGAGTAAAGGGAAGGGAAGGAGAGAGGGAGAGAATATCAATGTATGGTTGCCTCTTGTGCATCCCCTGCTGGGAACTGGCCTGCAACCCAGCCATGTGCTCTGACTGGGAATTGAACCAGTGACCTCTTGGTTGATAGGCCTGCGCTCAATCCACTCAGCTAAAGCAGCCAGGGCTACAATAATTAAATTAAAACTATTAAATCATTTACTAACATTCACTTGCATTGCCTTAAAGTATTAGATCATAGAAATTTTGTTAGATGTCTAAAGAATATAAACTTTTATGTTACTGTATTCCAATTGCTTTCAGACCAATTGTCTCATTCTATCCTCAGAATAACTGTGAGCTAGTATTCACATGCTTCCATTTTCTCTCTAACCACTGGATTTGGTGCATATGGTTAATCCCCCATTCTTATCACCTAATTCAATAATGAAACAGTTGATTTCATGGGTACTTAAAAAATACCTCAATAACCTCACTGTTTTGAAGCGTAAATTCTAGCTGAGGTAACTCTGGTGCTCCTTGGGAAACCCAGGTTATCATGCATTTCTGAAACATAAATAGCTTCTGGTGTAAAAGATATGCAATTCAGATAAAAGGGTATCCAGCCTTGCTAGAAGAGCTTCCAACTGAGTTAAACAATCTTGCATTACTTTAACATAACATTTGTTATATTCTGCTCTAGCTGCTTATTTACTTTTTCCATTATAACAAATGGTGTTGATTTCTTAAAGGGAGGAATTATCCCTTAAATCTTTACTGTGCCTGGTAAAATGGATGGCACCTTTTCCACACCCAACACATTTTTGTGTATGCATCACTCCTCTTCATCCCACGTTCACCAAGGAATTTTACCACCATGAGGATTTCAATTGACTCGTAGATCTTGAGATTTCTTCTTAAAAGTGATTAAAACCTGGAAAGAAGAGAGTTGGATGGAATTAGCACACCAGAGTGCACTGGGGAACACCTGTAAAGCTCCATTAATTCTTCCATCTTCTCTTTCCTTCCAAACCCCACAGTTATCCTACTTGAGGACAGGTGCCTTCATTAACAAAGAGGACACCACATTTGCAAGTCTTTGTTGTCTGGTGGAGTGTTCTTGGATTGTGCTTATTATTCAAGTGATTGTTGTTTCCTGACTCTCACATGCCAAATGTGCCAATATCCTCTGTTGTGCAAACTCTTCTTTGGTTCTAATGATTTATATCCATGTTTACTGTGAATATTTTATGTTTTGTATGTGGATCAGATTCTGTACCTGGTGCATATATCCAATTCTTTCTGGTTCAGAATATCACACTCCATTTAGACCAACTTAAGAATATTTATCTTCAACTTTTACAATGATAAACTATAGACATATTTCACCCTTCTATTTCTTCAGCGTTTCCATGTGCATTCCTGATGACTTCTAAGTCGTAGTTCAGAGCATAAAAGGTCTGTGAATAACTTTTTTTTAATTTAAAAACCCTTGATATATTTTAAATCTGGGTTATATTTAGAGAAATTATAGTTTAGCCACAAATACTGCTAACTTTGGATATTTTTATATTATAAAATAAAGCAGCAAAAATACAAAATATTTTATTAAAAAGAATAAAAGAATGATGAATAAGATAAGTAGATCAGTGGTTAAACTGTGCTTAGGATGAGAAAAGCTAAATAGGTGAAGTGCAGAGGATTGCTGAACATGGTAAAAATATGCAGTTTACTATAGTATTGTGGACACATGCTGTTATGCACATAGACCTTTACTGCACAGTGAGTGTGCCTTATTCTATGCAAATTTAAAACTTTATTTTGGAAACTGAGAGATGCCAGTATGGCCACAGTGTATGACAAAACGATCTAGCTGTATTAAAAATAAATGAAACTGCCTTGCTCTGTGGAATAAGAAAAAGTTGCAACCTAAGTAATATTGGAAATGAGCGAAGTCTGTAAAAATAAAGTGAAATAGAACTGTGCACAATATCTCTAATGGATAGCTGTTCCCCATGGGAATTTGCCTAACAACTTTGAAACCATTATACATGTACACTGAAATTGAACAGTTAAGTAAATGGGTAGCAGATGGTAGCAGCTAGGTTTCTCATTGTTGAAGTGGGGTGTTACACATAAGCAAGGAGAGGAGTCTACAATGAACCATATGGTAATGAATTAGAGTAGGAGGCATTAACATGAACCTGTGTTCAGCTTAGTAGAGATACAGATGGTTACATATAGAATTTTTGTGTGTATATGTATATATATAATATATATTTAAAACAGATTTTATGTGCAATGAGGGGACAACCAATAACAATGAAGACTAATATTCTTGTTTCCATGGAGTTTATTTTTTGTAAAAGTTCTGTTGGAGGTACAATAACAAGACAAATAATTTGGTTAGATTATATTTTCAATGATAATAAGTGTGACAAGTTAAGAATAAATTAAAAATTAAGAATACAAATAGGTTTCGATTTAAAATAATTTGAAACTAACTTGTCATTTTTGCAATGACTTAAAGGAGGTGGGGTATACAGGAGATTAAACCTTCCCAACCCCAGGTTCACAGATGTGTCAGGATGACTGATTTTAGTTCCTCTGGGTATCAGATAAATGGAAGCAACAGAAAAATGTCAGGGTATGTGAAGAAGGCTACATGGTGAATCTGAATAAGGGTGCTATTAGTTTATGTATGTGATATTTGACACATTTTGACCAGTTTTATATATTGAAGCTTGACTTATACGATATAGTGGCCACTAATGATTGTTTGTTGATTATAAGTAAATATGTGAATCAATTAAATATACTCTAAAGAATGAAGAAGGGTTTGATTCCCAGTAGGGCACATGCTTGGGTTGCAGGCCAGTTCCCAGCAGGGGACACATGAGAGGCAACCATACATTGATAGTTCTCTCCCTCTCTCCTTCCCTTCCCCTCTAAAGATAAATAAAGAAAAATCTTTAAAAAAATTTTTTTAAAAATCCAGGATTGGAGGGCTTTGGCAAGATGAAGGAGTAGGTAAACAGGACTAACAGCACCAAAATTAATCTAAAATACAAAACAACCATTACTCAGTACAACCAGAAATCAAGTTAAATAAAAGTTCTGCAATTATAAAATTAAAAAAGAAACCACATTGAGAGTTACAGAGAGGGCAGAGATGTAGAACAGGCTAGTCTTACACCCATGCGTGGTGAACAAAAATTAGGAGACATATCTTAGGAGCGAGAGGTGCCAGCCTAGGGCTCCAGTGCCAGGAAGAGAAGTCTCTATAACTTCTGGGTGTATAAAAGAGTGAAAATTGAGGCTATGGAAGACAGGAACTTCTGGAGTTCCAGGCAGTTCTTAAAGGTCCCACACATAGACTTATATGTTCTTACTCCCTCGGAGCTCCAGCACTGGGGCAAAAAGCTTGAAAGGCACCAGGGACATAAAGGGAGAAACTGAAGTATGCAGCACAGCTTTCTTCCAGACAAAATGCTGGCAGAGGGCATTGTTTCTTTCCGGAGCCCTCCCACCACAAAGCTGGCAGGCAGGTGACATATCTGAGACTTCACCAACCTGATTCACACTGTTTGCCCCACCCTGGAGATTCCCCGAGGCTCTGCCTTACTCAGTTTTCAGGCATACTCAAGTTGTGTCCAGTGGCTTTTCCATACAAATGGCTTTTCTTGGCTTATGTTTCATATTTTCCTAAATTATGTCAAAGAGCTCTGGCTGGTGTGGCTCAGTGGGATGAGTGCTAGACTGTGAACCAAAGGGTCACTGGCTTGATTCCCAGTCCGGGTACAAGGCTGGTTTGCAGGCCAGGTCCCCACTAAGGAGCACATGAGAGGCAACTACACATTGATATTTCTCTCCTTCTTTCCCTCCCTTCCTCTCTCTCTAAAAATAAATAAATAAGTAAATGATTATTTCAAACAAATAGCATCTGGCCTCAATGAGCCTTGAACCTCTTGCTTAGTGGCCCCAGGCCTGGCACTAGCAGTGACTGGTTTTGGTTCACAGATTGGCCTCTCTTGGGCACATCTAAGCCAAGGTACAAGTAGTAGCCATCTGCAGATTTCTTTCTAACTTATTCCAGGTGGCCCCAGACAGAACACAAATGGTGGCTGGCTTGGCCTATACCTCCTAGGAGGCTGCAGAGCTTGTACCCAGTGGAAAGCTACAGAGCAAGTTAGAGCCCCACCACACAAACACCTCCACAAATGACATACACGGCGGGGGGGTGTGGATTCACTGGGCATCAGAGCCCTGCTGCAGTAAGTCTTGCTCTGTGGAGTAGGATTCTGCAGAGCCAATCGTCCATGGTTGTTGAAGGTTGGTGGTCAGTGGTCATAGCCAGTCCTTGGGGCTCATTGATCTGGGTAAATCCCTCTCATTGATTTTCTAACAGTAAACAAAACTCACTGACAAGAGGAGTGTTACAGAGCCCACATTGTGAGCATACTTTAAGTGTTCCACTTGGGTGATAAGGGAGGTTCTGCCACTGGACCCTATAGGACACCTACTACATTAGGACACTCTACCAATCCAGGGAATCATAGCAACCCTATATAATATGTAGAAATAAACACAAGGAGGCTCTCAAAAATGAGAAGACAAAGGAACATGGTCTAAAAGAAAGAACAGAACAAAACTTCAGGGGAAAAAGAAACAAAAAAACTAAACTAAATGGAGAGAAGCAATGTATTACATGCAGTGTTCAAAACACTGGTTATAAGGATGCTCAATGAACTTAGGGTAAGAGTAGAAGAACTCAGAGAGCATGTCAGCAGCATAAAAAAAGAACATGGAAGCCATAAAAAAGAATCAGAAATGAAGGACACACTAACTGAAATACAGAACAATTTACAGTGAATTAATAGTAGAATGGAAGAGGCTGAGATTCAAATCAGCAATTTGAAACATAAGGAAGCAAAAAAAATTGGAACAGCAAGAAGAAAAAAGAATCCCCCAAAATGAGGATAATGTAATCTAATACAATTTCAAGCATACCAACATTTTTATCAAAGGGGTGTTAGAAGGAAAAGTGAGAGAGCAAGAAATTAGAAACCTATTTGAAAAAACAGTGAGAGAAACCTTCCTTAACTTGATGGAGGAAATACACATACCAGTCCAGGAGCACAGAGAGTTCCATGCAAGATGAACTTAAAGAGGCTCACACCAAGACACATTAGAGTTAAAATGTGTTAAATATGAAGAGAATTTTTAAAGCAGCAAAATAAAAGCAGTTAGTTACCTAAATGCAAGGGAGCCCTTATAAGACTGTTAGCTAAATTCTCAAAAAAAACTTTGCAGGTTAGAAGGTATTGGCAAGAAATTTTCTAAGTGATGAGAAACAAGGACCTACAACCAATATTATGCTACCCAGCAAAGGTATCATTTAGAATCGAAGGACAGATAAAGAGTTTCCCAGACAACAAAAGGCTAAAGGAGTACATGACCACCAGACCAATGTTATATGAAATGTTAAAGGATCTTCTTAAAGGAGAAAATTTAAAAATGAACAATAAAATGGCAATAAATATATATCTCAATAATTTAACTCAAAATAGAAACAAAATTTTAAAAAGCAGAAGAGAAATAGAATCAGTAGATATACAGGAACATTTTCATGGTTGCCAGATGAAAGGGTGTTTAGAGTATGGGCAGAAAAGGTGAATGGATTAAGAGGTACAAATTGGTTTTACTGAATAGTTGGGGGGATGTGAAGTGCAGCATAGAATGTATATGCATGACCGATGGACATGAACATCAGTGTGGGGATTACCTGAGGGAGTGGAGGGGTCTTGGTGGAGGGGGGTGAAGGGGAAAAACTGGATAAACTGGGACAACTATAATAGCATAAATAAAATATTAAAAAATTAAGATTGAGTATCTCACAAAAACTTATTTTGTTACTTCTAATGTTTACTAAGAATAATATCATAGTAGACATAAAATGTTTACCCAAAAATGTTAGTTTTGAAAAATATACCACACAGGTTAACATTTATCAGCATCAATAAACTTATTTTTAAGAAAATGTATATGATCCAATGTTCACTGTTTTTCTTTATCTTTACTAATATTTAAAAATATTTGTATAATACTTAACATGGAAAATTGATTCACCACATCCAATTTTATTGACTAGGTAACATTTGAGGGGGGATCATTGGAATTTCTCTTCCTGAACAATATATGTTTATTTGATAAATAATTTATCACTTAATTGCCGGTGTTACCATTACTTATTTAAATTCTAATTTCATTTAAATGAAAATATACTTTTTATATTATATATCATATTGGATTAAAATATTATTATCACCATTGACAAGATCCCATTCAGGGCAGCATTCACTATCTTAATAAAGATGCTACCACATAAAAGAGCAATGTGATAAATATTTTTAAAAGTTAAAATTCTAGTGATATAGGAAAGCTAGACAAGAGAAGCTATGATTTCTAGTTTAAATACTTTAAGTGGGTCTTATACAGGTTTGGAATCTGATTTTATCATAAAGACATAGTTTATTAGTTGAGATTTTATAGTATATAACAGAAATTTATAATTTAAGTAGACACCAGAGATGTAAACAAACACTAGGTAATTTAAAAATTGAAATCAGTTTGGAATGACCAGAGATATGAGCTCCAGGCTTAACTTCTACAAATAAACTCTGAATTACCAGAAGTCACCCTCTGATATAAGGAAACACTTATTTTCTGAGAAAATTTTGCTTCACTCCCACACCATCAGAATACAGTTCATGTTTCTCTTTTAAGTGCCTGCCACAGGATATCTAGAGCATATACTCATCTGCAACAGACACTCCAGGCAGATCTGGATTCAGGCCAAAGGAAAAATCTCTTTCCATTCCATCTGGGAACAGCTGGAGAATATTTCATTGCTCAATATCTCTCTTTATGCAGAATATTAATGGCCCTCAAAGAAATGGACAATAGTAACATGCTCAGAAGTGTTCTCTATGTGGTCTCCAAAGCCTGAAAGAGGGGTGTCCAAACTTTTGGTGTCTCTGGGCCACATTGGAAGAAGAGTCATCTTGGGCCACATATTAAATACACTAATACTAACAAACACTGATGAGCAAAAAAAACCAAAAGGAGTTTAAATAAATTTATAGTTTTGTGTTGGGCTACATTCATAGCCATCCTGGGCTACTTGCAGCCAGCAGGCTGTGGGTTGGACACCCCCGGGGCCAAAGAGACTCATCTTGTGCTACTGTTTCATTAGCTCAGGTTTCGAGGCGAAGCAATTTCACATTCACTTTGAAGAAGCTATATAATAATATGTCCCTAACCTTGCAAAAGAGATATTTCTGTAGCATGGGGAGGCCTTCAAATTTCATTAGTGATGTGGGTCAATGTAATGAAGATCTTTGCATTTTAATTATGAGTCAGAAAGGGGAGCACTGATAAAGCCAAGAGCAATCGTATTATATATAATTTTTAATGAAGGTACTCTGCTATTCTTGTCATGGGAATGCAAACTGCCTCTGTTTTTCCCAGGTTATATTCACACTGATAAACCATTTCTAAAATCATTGGTTATCCAATAGATACCAGGTTTTTATGGATTTGTGCCATTAAAAGCCTGTATCTGAAGCATCTGCTGCATTTGGAATTGCTGCCTAATTTGATTTATAATAATGCATGATAATCTTTCAAGATAAATCTATCTTCAGAAAAAAAATAAAAAAACAGCTCTTCCTTTGGCTTCTTTTACATGGTAATTTTCTAATATATATCACTCTTCCTGTAGGTCATTAGGTTATTGTTTTGATAGTGAAGTGTACTTCCAAAATTTCCAGTTGGCACTTTTAATCAAAATCCTTTCAGGCTAAATTTTATTTAGAGATTCAGCATAGAAGGATGAGGAAATCCTCAACAATGCAAGGTACAATGTACAAAAAATTAGTATTAAAGAGCCACAGAAAATTGGTCTACTTGTTCCACATCTTTATAATAAAATTCTTAGTGTATGGAGCAGAAAAAAGTGGAAAGAAATAAACTAACAAAAATGACAGAAAAGTTTTTCCTAATCAGATGATACTACTCAGTCTTCTACTTGAAAAAGCCAATAAACTGCCATGCTAGTTATAAGCAAAGTAACCAGAGATGTGTATATTTGCTATGGTACCAGAATACTAAACTTAAAAGAAGATTGTAAAATCATCATCAGAAAAAAAACGTGGTTTGGTTACAAAAGAGCAAATATCAGGTGGCCATTAGATGAATATGTGTATTATTGTAAAATAAAAGGTAATTAAGCCTCTTTAATTTCCAAAAGAAAATAATATCAACCCCAAATTTTACATTTGATTAAAATATAAATCTGGTGTGAAAGATTTTGGTTTAAGAGAGAGAAAATATGAAGAATTTTTAGATAATCTGTTATTCATACATTATTCTGATTTAAAAAAATTACAAATTGGAGCTTTCTTGCAACCACTATGGCTAAAGATATCACATATCTCAGAAAAAACTGTTTTGTATACAGAAATAATATTTAAAAATATCTACCATGTTGGTGTTTGTTTTAATTTTTTCTTATTTCTTTCTGATTGTTCTTTTTTTCTGTTTTCCTTGTCATTGATTTTTATAATAGTAGTTCTAGGTATTATACCATGGATCTTTAACATCTCACAGTTGTCCTTCACACAGTACAATATCATTTCCTATATTATGTAAGAAGCTTGCTATAGTAAACTTTCTCAAACTCCTACCCTTTTTTTCTATAATTATGGTCATACACTTTACTTATAAAATTGCAAATTTCACATTGAAATGTTATTATTATCCTCTATTAACTCTCCTCTAAGTAATTATTGATATTGAAAGAATACAGCATGTTTACTCATTCCATTGTTTTTCATTCCCTCTAAAGATCTTACTTTCTTTAAATAAATATATATTTTTTCTATGAATTTTTCCTTAATTGGTGGAAGCACTATCAAAATTCATAGTCAGATCCACCTATAACAACTAAATTGTGTTTCTTCCAAAATGTATGTCCTTTGTGTCTTGTGCCCAGACTCACCTTTCTTGGCTCCAGTGGCAGATTTAACCAGGCCGGGAAGGTCATTTATTCTTATTCTTGTTGGCTATTTCTAACTATTTTGTTTCTCAGCCAAGTCCGATTCCATTTTGTAATGAATGTCATTTTTTTCTTTTTATTGGCAATATTGGGAATCTGATTCTGATTTTATTATTTGACCAAATGGTCTTTTTCAAGTGACAGACAACACTGGTTATACCTTTGTATTTATCCCTTGTGTTATCTTGTGTTGAGGATTCTGTTAACTCTTGATGCTCAGAAACCATTCTTTTTGCCAATATACTGTAATAATATGACTTTGAAAGATAGAAGGCTGACCTCTAATGCATGGATGACAAAGTGCTCATATTACATATTAAATTAAAAATTATGCCTGGCTGGTGTAGCTCAGTGGATTGAGTGCAGGCCTGCAAACCAGAGGATCGGGGATCAATTCCCAGTCAGGGCACATGCCTGGGTTCCAAGCCAGTTCCCTGAAGGCCAGTTCCCAGCAGGGGACGCGCTAGAGGCAACCATACATTGATGTTTCTCTCCCTCTCTCCTTCCCCTCTAAAGATAAATAAATAAATAAATATTTAAAAAAAAATTATGTATCATCTGATTATTGGATAAAAAATCTTTATGTTATTTACACATTTTTTTAATTTGAAAAATTCACAGAATATGCAAAAGAAAAGGCTTAACTTTAGATAAAGTACTCAAATAGACATCACTTCTGGCTTTAAGGAACATCTCAAGGAGAATATTCACCTCTTCTGCCCGACCATTCCTACAGAATGTGAAGCAGCTGAATGCTGAATTTAGTTTAAAATACAGCAAATTATTTTTTGTGTGTTTACATTTGACCAGTGTCTGAAGTTGAAAATAATAAGGCTACTGTTTCTCTATGTTTCTTTGTGGTGAGTGTGTGCAACTATTTTTTTTTAAGTTTTTTTCCTCTTCAAGAAAGAAGATAATTAGTTTTTACAAGAGCTTGCTTTCAATTGTAGCCCTTTTGTGCTATGACTGGTTTCTTTTTAAAGCTTTTGGAGATTAATTGGTCATATAAATCTTTTGTTTGTGTGCACTATAGAGTTATCTAATTGGAACAGATCTATTATAAAAGAGGTGAAATGTATGCAGAGTTTTAGTGATTGACACTGTTTTTACATGATTTAGAGAGCAGAGAGCTCTGACAAAAAAAAAGAAGAAGAAGAAAACTTTGCCTGGTTTGGATAAAACGTGTATGAGTTGAATTACTGTCAGAATCAAATGCACATGAAATGAGAAGGAGTATGGTAGGCTTGTGAAGGGCGCTTTCCCTGCCTGAGATTTCAGAAGGTTTCTAACTGCATGGTTGTTCTTCATTTCTTTTGAAACACACACACACACATACACACATATGAAATCCACATAGAGATGAATGTCTAGGCAAGATGTTTATAATAATGGTCTATTTGAAAAAATGATATTCTTTATTTTCATCCACAATCTCCAGGCTAATGCTTTAGCCAAAAAAAAAAAGACAAAACAACAACAAAGGAGATGAAAATAAAACACCAAAAAAACCCACAAATGAAATAGGGAGATATATCTTCTGACCCTAAGTCTCATGTCTTGAATTCCCTGGCATTTTAACTAATACTAGGCCATATGAAAAATCTGTGGTCATACTTTTTTTCCATAGACTATGGTAATATCCCTCATAAACATAGTTTCAGTAATGCAGCCAGAAATCAATGAAGTCCTGAGACTGAGAGGAGAGTACAATGTGGCCCAGGTACAACTTTACAGCAGTAACTCCCTGGGTGTCTTCTGGAAGGTTATTGTTGAAATATCTCTTAAAAAGTGGAGTATAGAAGAGGAATGATTGGGCTCTAAAGACCAGCAGGTAGTATTGTAATATGAACCAAAGGCTGCCATAGAATTAACCTATGCAGGGAATAATTTAGTTATTGATAAATCCAACTCATTCAATTTGTAGTATATTCCATGGTCTAGAATTTTTAAATGATAAACTCACTGTGAAATTCTGTATGTCCTTTGACCTCAATCTTTTACAAAAATTGGAAGCTATATCCAGAGACTTGATCAGATATAGATTGGATAAATTTGACAATACCATTGTGGTGTTTCATTCTTTTGTCTGGCAATATATACTAGATGTCTTTATTTTTTTAAGATTTAGCAGTTACTGATGTTCAAACTTAAGTCCTTAAATTCATTAACCATAGAATTTGAAAAGTTTGATAATGTTCTTTCTGTTAGATTGAGATGCTAGGATTTTCATAGTTGCTGAATTAGTAATTAAGAACCTTAATTTTTTTGTCTTAAGTCTCCAAAAATCATACTTTAAATTGGTACAAATAAATACATGTAACAAATTTTCACAAATCTGAACATCAATTCAATGCAGAATCTGAATACCTTTTATTTTTGTAGAGTATATGATTATACAGTCATGCGTTGGTGCTCATTGGCTGTAGAACTCCTTGAACACTGTGCTCATCACATTTTGATGATAAAACAATGTGTTTCAGCACTTGGTTCTTGCTTGAGATTCATCATACTTGCTAGGACTTGTTTGAGTCACTAAACTGCCCTGCAAGAGAAAATATTTCACCACTTGTCACTGGCTTGGTTTTGGCAGTTGTCACGACTTCTGGAACAAATTAACAACACGTACTGAGGTACCACTGTACTTGACATTAACTGAGAGAAAAAGTGGACTACATAATTATGTCTTATTCTAGGCTTCTTATTTAACAGCACATTTTCAAATAATTTTAGCAACTGTCTCATAACTCAGTGATATTTATGAGTTTTGCTTGGTATAAATAAACTCCTTGGTTGAGGTAGGAGTGGATAACAGCTTTAACAGATACATCTTTGATACTAAATCTGTTCACTGGATTTAGAAGATATGCACTTTTTCCAAAATATAAATGTAATCCAAACTTGCAATTCATTCAGATGCCATAGAAGTGAGTCAAGTATTAATTCACTTTAATCAGTGTGGTGGTGGAGGATAGAATAATAGCCATGATGAGCACATTATTTGTTTTAAAAAAATATTGTTCAGGAAGTTTTGGTCAAGATGTCAGTGTAGGTAAATGTGGTACTCCAATCTTCCTATGACTACATCAAACTTACAGCTGAATTACAGGAAAGCTGAATCATGTCTAAAAACACATGATTAAGAACCACCTGAAATCTAGCTAAACAGGATTCCTACAACTAAGATTATAAAAAAGACTGATGAAGTCTGGTAAAAGGAGGAAGACACAAAAAGTGCTGGTCCCACACCCATGTGCGGCAGATAAAAATCAGGAGGGATATCTTGGCTGTAGAGATCACTCAAAGAAGTGGGAAGGTCCCATCCCCACACTAGAACCTCAAGTCCAGGGTTCCAGTTCCAGGAAGAGAAGGCCCTACAAATTCCGACTGTAAAAACCAGCAGGGACTGTGGCTGAGAGACACAGGGCTTCTGGTTCTCTGGCTGCTGGTTTCCTTGGCCTTCCTAATAAGGGCCTACACACATGTTCTCTGACTTACTTGCTCTGAGCTCCAGCACTGGAACAGCAGAGCAAAAAGAACCAGGAACATATGGGGAGGAAATGAATCATTTATTCCACAGCATCAGGGCCAGAGTTGGAGAGGCAGCTTTCTCCCAGACAGAAATGCCGGCAGAGGCCATTGGTCTTTTTCTGGCCCTCGCCACACTGTGCGGGCAGGCAAGTACCGTATCTGAGTCTCCATCTACCTTTCTATCAGCTCCGTCCTGGTGGTTCCCTCAAACCCTGCCCCACACAATTACCAGGCTTACTTAAACCATTTCAATTGGCTTTTCCACATAAATGGTCTTTCTGTGCTCATGCTTCACACTTTCCTAAGATCTTTCAGACAAGCAGCATTTGACCTCGGCATGCCTAATACCCCTTGCTAAGTGGCTCTGGACACAGTACTAGCAAAAGCCATCCTTGGTTCACAGCTTGGCCTACCTCTCCTGGCCACTTTCAAAACCAGCACAAGTAGCAGCCATCTGCAGATCATATACTAGCTCATGGTAGGTAATCTCAGGCAGCTAATCTTGATCTACATGTCTCAGGAAGCCTGAGAGTCAGTGCACCCATTGGCCAGTTTCAGACCACATCAAAGCATCACCTAACCACCTCATAAACAACACAAATAAAGGGTGGATCCAGTGGGCACCTGAGCCCCGCAGAAGTTACGTCCCGCTCTGTGGGTTATCCCTTGAAGCAGTGATCCTCCAGGGGGGCCACAGCCAATTCTGCAACATATGGATCTGAGGGTAAATACCCACACTGGTGTGCCAACAGCAGTTAAGGGTCACCTACAATATAGTTCACATGACCCACATGGGGGGCACACATAGAGTGTTGAGTCAAGTGATTGGAAGGTTGTGCTACTGAATCCTACAGAACACCTGCTACATAAGACTCTTCTACCAAGATTGGAAGATGTAGAGCTCTACCTAATACCTAGAAACAGACAAGAGAGGCAGTCAACAAAAGAAACAAGCAAGCAGGAAAAAAAAGACACTGAAATAGAGAACAAGGGGACAGCGACCAGAGGGGAGAAGGAAAAGAAGTTAAGGGGAAAAAGAGGGAGGGACTTGGAGGAATAAATAGGAAGGACACAGGGATGAGAACTAAGGGGGGTGTAAATGGGAGGGAGGTGGGGAGCAAGGGGTGGGTGGGGCTGGGATGGGAGAAATAGACAAAAAACTGTACTTGAAAAATAACTAAATAATTTTTTAAAGAAAAATAAATAAATTAATTAAGGAAGGAGTAAGAGAGTAAAAAAATATGAATACAAAGAAGCATGTTGCAAATGAGAGAACAAACAAAACTCCACAAAAATAACTATATGCAATGGAGATGAACAATCTACCAGGTGCAGACTTCAAATTATTGCTTATAAAATGCTCAATAAACTTAGGGAAATACTAAGTGAACTTAGTGAGAATTTTAAAAAACAGATAGGAAACATAAAAAATGGGTATAGAACACATAAAAAGAACCAGTCAGAAATGAAGACTACACCAACTGAAATGAAGAACACATTGCAGGGAGTTCACAACAGAGTAAAAGAAGCAGAGGATCAATGGAGTAAGAGAAGCAGAGAATTGGAAGTGAAGAAAGCAGAAAATATCTAATTGGAAAAAAATATATAAGTGCAGCATTATCCTAATTCCAAAGCCAGATAAAGTCACTACAAAAAAAAGAAAATTATAGGCCAATGTACCCGATGAAAATAAATGCTAAAATCCTCAACAAAATATTAGCGATTCAAATATAGCAATACATCAAAAAGATCATGCAGGATTTACTCTGGGAATACAAGTTAGGTATAACATTTGCAAATCAATAAATACAATTTGCCACATCAAATGAAGAATAAAAACCATGTGATTATATCAATAGATGCAGAAAAAGCATTTGATAAAATCCAGAACATGTTTTTTTATAAAAATTCTCAGCAAAGTGGGAATAGAGAATAAATACTTATACATGATAAAGGCCATATATGAGAAATCCACTTTCAGCATCTTACTCAATGAGTGAAAACTACAAGCGTTCCCCTTAAGATACAGAAGAAGACAATGGCCACTTTCATCTCTCTTGTTCAACATAGTACTGGAAGTCCTAGTCACGAAAATCAGACAAGAAGAAGTAAAGGCATCCAGACTGTAAAGAAAGAAGTCAAACTATCTTTATTTGCAGATAACATGATATTTACCTAAAGAACCCCAAATTTTCTGCAAGAAACTATTAGAACAGGTAGAATTCATCAAAGTAGCAGAATACAAAATTAATATCCAGAAATCAAATGTACTTTTATATGCCAATAACAAATGAACAGAGGGAAATTAAGAAAAAAATCCCATTTACAACAGCTTCAAAAATAATAAAATACTTTGGAATAAACCTTACCAAAGATTAAAAAGATCTGTACTTAGAAAATTATAAGACACTGAAAAAAGAAATTGAAGAAGATATAAATAAGTGGAAGCACATACCATGTTCATGGATAGAAAGAATTATCATCATTAAAATGTTCATACTGCCCAAAGCAATCTGCAGGCTCAATGCAATTCCTATCCAGATTCCAATGACATATTTCACAGAACTAGCTCAATATTTCAAAATTTTATATAGAACCATAAAAGGCCTCACATGGTAACAGTGATCCTGAGAAAGAAGAACAAAGTTGGCAGTATCACACTACCTACTATCAACCTACACTAGAAGGCCACAGTAATCACAACAGCATGGTACTGGGAATATAATAACACATACAATGGAACAGAATAGAAATCCCAGAAATAAACCTACCTATTTATAGTCAATTAAATTTGACAGGGGAAACAAGCACAAACAATGGGTTATGCAATAAATGGTGCTGGGGAAGTTGGGCAGACAGGTATGTGCAGAAAAATGAAATTAGACTATGCTCTTAGACACGCACAAGAATAAATTCAAAATGCATTAAAGACTTAAATGTAGGACCTGATACCGTGGAAACCATAGAAGAAAACATAGGAAGCAGAATCTCGGACATTGCTCATGGTAATATTTTATCAGATATGTCTCCCCAGGCACGGGAAACAAAAGATAGTATAAATAAATAGGACTACATCAAACTAAGAAGCTTTTGAACATCAAAGAAAAATATCAACAAAATAAAAAGACAACCCATGGATTGTGAGAAAATATTCACCAATACATATGGTAAGGGGTTAATATCCAAAATTTATAAAGAACTTACAAACTCAACACAAACAATCCAATTAAAAATGGGCAAAGGACCTGAGTAGATATTTCTCTAAAGAGGACATACAGATTTCCAATAGACATATGAAAAAAATGGTCAACATCATTAATCATCAGAGAGATGTATTTAAACCACAATGAAAAATCATCTCACACCTGTCAGAATAGCTGTCATCATTAAATCAACAAACAAGTGCTGGCCAGAATGTGGAGAAAGGGCTACCCTTTTGCACTGTTGGTGAGAGTGCAGATTGGTGCAGCCGCTGTGGAAAGCAGTATGGAGATATCTCAAAAACATAAAAAATTAATATGCCTTTTAAAATTAATCAGCAATCCCACTTCTGGGAATATATATGAAGGAACCCAAACAACTAATTTGAAAAGACATAAGCACCCCAATGTTCATTGCAGCATTACTTATAACTGCCAAAATCTGGAAGCACCCTAAGTGTCATCAGTAGATGAGGGGATAAAGCAGACGCAGGACATTTACACAACAGAATACTACTCACCATAAAAAAAGAAGAAAAATTTTACCTTTTGTAATAGTATAGATGAACCTGGAGAAGATTATGCTAAGTGAAGTAAGCCAGTTGGAAAAAGACAAATACCATATGATTTCACTCATGTCAAATCTAATGAACAAACTGAACTGACAAGCAAAATAGAGATGGACTCATTGCTAGCAGGAAGACAGCTAAGGTGGAAGCGTGAGAGTGGAAGGATTCAGAAAAAAGAGAAAAAGACTGATGGACATGGGCAACAGGTAGTGATTGTAGGTGGAGGAGTATGTAAGGGGGAATAAATGGTAATGGAAAAATAAAATAAAAGTTTTTTTTAAAAGGAAATTTGAATTTTTCCATGCACTTGTAATGAAATGGTATTCTGCAAATATGAAAGGCTAAGAGGCTTAATTCCTACTGAGATAAAAATGTAAGATAAAACAAAAGCAAAATGAAGGTGCATTAAGACACAATAAACTTGGAAAGATCGGGAAAACTGTTACCTTATAACCAGAAAGAGTGTCATCTTGAGCATGTGAGAATATGTTTGTAACTTTGGTTCTGCTGAAAAATGAGAGGTAGCAATATGTGGTTAATGCGAATTTCAGTGTAATAACTGCAGAGTCATTGCCTAGTGCTTCATAACATTAAAAAATAGTGGAAGATGCAATGGGAATAGAATAGGAATCTTGATATGGAGTTAGTGGCAAACATGTATTAAAAACAAATTGTCAAAATGTAAATGAATGTAGCAAACATAAAATAACAGTAGGAGAATAATGTAGTATCTTTCAAGGAATCTAAATGTTGTGTATATAGATCAGAAAATAAAAGACTAAATGGAAGGAGGAGCAGGAGAATGGTGACAAATTGTAGTCAGCCCAGCACAACCATTCCAGCCAATACTTGATAGTGATCTTTGGATGTCAGAAATGGTATCCTAAGCACTATGGTTCCCATGTCCCCTATTTTAAATATAGTATGTTAAAAAATGAGATTCAGTGACTCAGCAATCTCCCTGTACATAATATATTCACCGTGACTTGTTTCAAAATAGATTGGCTACAACTCACTGGTAATTTATTGAAAGGATTTAAAACACTTTGTGTGGTTTTAAGAAGTGTCCATTTTGCTCTGAAGAGGAAAAAAATTGTTTCACCCTGTCTATGATCAAATTGGTTGTCAACTTGCCCATGCAATTTTTAAGTTAACAAACGAATCCAAGTGTTATACAGTCAGTCACTCAGAACAACTTCCTCTCTAGGAAGAATACTCTATAACGGAAGGTTGGTAGAGACTATGAAGTTACTGCCTTCCTCTACACATAAAACCTTTAGTGCAGTGGCACTTTACTTCCCAAAAGAAACCCACCTTTTCAAATAAACAAGAGCTACAATGGTTTTATGGATCATGCTATTAAAAATATCTTCCAATCAACATAATTTTTAAGGTCTAGTGAACACATTTTAAATCGTTTAAATACCTGGTCTAGACATAGTTCCTTATTAAACAACTTCTACCTATGTAACCCAAATTCCTGTGATTTTGCTTTCTTATTATGTATTGAGCTGGATAGACTTTTCTTATAAATTCTACTAAATTACTAAAAATCAAAGGATAAAACCATTTGGAATATGGTTTTAATTCATATGAAACTGAATATAGGATTTAATGGTTTGTGTCAAATCAATGTCTCAAAAAGAATAGAAGATAGCAATAGCTAATGTGTATTTGCTTTGCTGCCACTAAAGTAGTTTTATTTTTTCAACAGCTTTATTGAGGTATAATTCACACACCACAAAATTCACACATTTAAAGTGTGCTAGGTAGTGGTTTTAAAATATTTAACTACCATTAAGTCAATTTTAAGAGAGTTCCATCACCATATAAAGAATATTCATTTCAGCTAGCTATCATTTCTTAATTCTTCCATCACATGCCACATATTCTAAGAAACTACTAATTTACTATTTTTGTTTATAGACTTGCATATACTAGATATTTTATACAAATAAAATCATATAACAAGTGTTTTTATTTTTGTGACTAGTTTCTGCCACTTACTATAATGCTTTCCAGGTTCAACCATGTTGTAACATGCTCCTCATTTCATTCTTTTTTTATGAGCAAATAATATTACATTGTGTGGATAAAACACCTGGTTTATTCTTCCACAACCATTTATTGACTGACACTGGAATTGTTATTATAAATGAGACTGACATAAAAATTCACATACAGCCATTTGTGGGCAAAGTTTTTATTTCTCTTGGGTATATAGCTAGGAGTGGAGTTTATGGGTCAGATGGGAACTCAATATTCAACTGTTTCAGGAACTGCCAGACTTTTAACCAAAATGGCTAAAATTTTATGTTCCAACCATTTTGCATTCCCACCATTTCATGATTGTATCCTACTACTTTGCTGAACGTTTTAATCCATTTCCAGGGTTTCTGTAGCCCTACAACCACACCATTACTTGTTTTCATCCGGCTCTTTGTTATTTGCCATTTAAGTGGATACTTGCTAATTCACTATGTTTTTTTTTCTTGCATTGCTGGGTGGTAAGTGACTGAGCACCTTTCCGTCAGCTTCACCACTGTGCGTGTATCTGCTTCAGAGAAACATCTATCAGAGTCTTTGGCCATTCTTTAATTGCATTGTTAGTCTTTGTAGCAATAAATTGTGAATGTTCTTTGTATATTATAGTACAAAATCTTTACGAAATATGTGATTTCAATATATATTCTCCCATTTGGAATATTTAACTTCCTTAATTATTAATTTGAAGCACAATTTTTTAAAAAAATTATCTGTTTTTTTCTTTTGTTGCTTATACTTTTGATGTTATATCTAAGAATCGATTGGAAAAGCTGAGGTCATGTATATTTACCCCTATGTTTTTTCCTGATGTTTACAATTTTATCTCTCACATTGAAGTCTGTAATCCATTTATGTTATTTTTATATATGACATGAGATAAGAATCCAACTTATTTTTCTCATGGAGCTATTTACCTGTTTAAACATTATTTAATTAAAAAAGAACAAAACAAACATAAAAAATATTCTTTCCTTAGGCAATAATCTTGGCACCCTTGTAAGAAATCACTTGACTATAGATTTGTGGGGTGTTTTTCGACTGTCAATTTTATTCAATTGATCTATATACCTTATAGACAGTACCACACTGCCTTGATTATTTTTGTTTTGTAGTAAGTTTTGAAATCTAGAAGCTGGGTCCTCTTAATTTGCTCTTTTTTTTCAAAATTGTTCTGAAAATTCTGGGCTGCTTAAAATTTCATATGAAATTAGAATTAAATTTTAAGTTTCTGTAAAGAACTCGGCTGGCTACACCAATCTTCATTCCAACAGACTGTGGAAAGCAGTATGGAAATATCTCAAAAATTAAAAATGGATCTGCTTTTTGACCCTCCTATCCCAGTTCTGGAAATGTATCTGAAGGAGCACAAAACATTAATTCAAAAGAACATAAGCACCCTGATGTTCATTGCAGCGTTATTTACAATTGCCAATATAAAGAAGCAGCCTAAGTGTCCATCAGTTAGATGAGTGGATGAAACAACTATGGGACATTTACACCATGGAATACTACTTGTCCATGAAAAGAAGAAAATTTCATACCTTATAACTATGGAAGAACCTAGAGAACATTATGTTAAGTTAAATAAGCCAGTCAGAGAAAGACAAATACCATATTTCAGTCATATGTGGAAACTAATGAACAAACTGAACTAACACACAAAATAGAGACAGACTCATAAATAGAGAGTAGAATGATAGCTATGGAGGGAACATTGTGGGTGGAGGCACTGAGCAAAAAGGAAAAGGAAAAAGGACCCAGGGACATAGACAACAGTGTGATGATTATTGGAAAGAAGGGGGTACGAAGGAAATAAATGGTAATGGGAAATGCAATAAAAATTTTAAATTAATTTGAAAAAAGAAGTCAGCTGGAGTGCTGACAGAGTTTGAATCTGTGGATCAGTTTACTAAGTATAGTTGCCTTAACAACATTAACTTTTCTGAAAAGTGATCATAGATGTTCTCCAACAATTTAGAGCTGTAATTTCTTTCAACCCTGTTTTGTAGTGTTCAGACAAGTAAGTTTTGCACTTATAGTTCTAAGTATTTTATTTATATGCTATTTTTAATGGAATTGCTCTTTAATTTAATTTTAATTAATTAATTGCAATATTTGGTGATATAATTTTTTAAAATTGTATTTACTATCTTGCTGCACTTATTAGTTCTACTAATTGTTTAGATTGCTTGGAAATTTTTACATACAAGATCATGCCATCTGCAAGTAAAAACAGCTTTGCTTTTTCTTTTCCAATTTACAAGTGTATATATATTTTACCTGGATTTATTTCCCCAACTAAGATGATGTGAGCAGGCACCCTTCTCTTGTCCCTACTGTTAGGAAGAAAGCATTTTCTTTTACATCATTAATATATTAGTCACTGATCTTTTGTAGATGTCCTTTATGGAGATGAGGACATTTTCTTTTATTTCAAATATCAGTGATATTTGTTGAGTGTTTTTATTTGAAGTAGTATTAAATTTTGCCATATGCTTTTTCTTCACCTATTGAGATTATGTGGTTTGTTTTTGTTCTATTTATAAGGTAAATTCAATTATTTCTTGTACATTGACCAAACTTGTATTCCTGGAATAAATTTTATCATGTACAATCATTTGTATATTGCTGGATTGCATTTGCTAGTATTTTATTCAGTATGTTTGCATCCATATTCATAAGTTATTTGTATGAGATAACTTTATTAGGTTTTGGTATCAGGGTGATACTGGCCCCATACGATGACTTGGGGAATGTTCCCTACTATTATAGTTTGTTGACAGGTTTGTAAATAAATTATATTATTTTTAAATGTTTGGTAGAATTCAGTAATGATAATTGTGGGCCTGGGCTTTCTTATGTGTGTTGTTTTTCATTCAATCACTTAATAATTGTTATAGGTTTATTAAAATTGTCTATTTATATTTCAGTGAATTTCAGTGGTTCGTATCTTTTAGAAATGTATCTATTTCATCTAAGTTACCTAATTTTGAAGTAAAATTATTCACACTACTGCTTTATATTTTTTGTTTATTTTTGCAAAGTCAGTAGCAATGGCCTTTACTTTTTATTTTCAGTAATTTGTTTTCTCTCTTTGTTTCTTGAATAATCTAGTTAGTTTGTCAATTTTGTTGATTTTTTCAAATAACAGCTTTTTTTATATTTTGCAAAAGTATTATTTTTTAAGTATTTCGTCGTTTGTGCTATTACAGTTGTCCCCATTTTTCACCCCGTCCCCGCCTCCACTCAGACTGCCCCTGGGCCCCACAGTCAATCCCTACATTGTTGGCCATCTCTACTGCTTTTCTAATATCTAGTCCATTTATCTCCACATTTCACAGGTAAAGCCTCAGCAACAGTCCAGTGTTGCTAGTATGACAACCGCTGACATTCTACATCTCTTGGGGAGATGGTTGTTCAGGTGTTAGCTGGAGGAGAGATCCTTATTTTTTGGCTGTGCAAATACATCGTGCTTTTCTCTTAGTGAGGGGGAAAGAGTGTGGAGGTCTCAGTTCATTTACCACTGACTCTTGCTCTTCTCATCAAATTGCTGTACATTTTGTGAATAGATATTAATTTGCTGCATCTACTTAGGACAATTCCCAGAACTTTTAATTTATGTAAATAAGTAAATGTACCGGTTCAGCTGATGAGTGTGTCAACGGTGCCTGTCACACTGTAATGCAGGAAGTCTCTGTAGACAAGCAGTTCTCATCACTTGTTCACTCCTATTCACAATGCTATGTGGTACATTACTCTTCTGCATTTTTACACATGGAGAAAGTAAGTGCAAGAAGTTAAAAGAACTCTCCTTACCGCAGGATTGTCATCTGCCTAATTTGAGGAGCAAGTTTTACACCCAGTGTGACTGTTAATTTTATGAGTCAACTTGACTGGACTACCAAGTGCCCAATATTTAGTTAATCCTTATTTCTGGGTGTACCTGTTTTACCACCCTTCCCCCATAGATAAGGATTTGAATCTGTAGAGTGAGTAAAGAAGATCATCCTCCCCAGTGTGAGTGGGTAGCATCCAACCTTTTGAAAGCCTGAATAGAACAAAAGAGTGAGGAAGGGAAAATTCTCTCTCCATATCTGACTCCTGTAACTGAAATGTTGGTCTTCCCCTGCCCTTTGCTGAGGGTTGCACCACTGATTATATTTCTAGTTTTTGTGACTTTGGACTCAGACTGAAACTACAGCACCAGCTTCCCTGTGCATCCAGCTTATAGCTGTTACATTGTGGTACCTCTCAGATTCACAGTCATGTGAACCAATTTCTTATAATAAATCTATGCATTTCTTATATTATCTACTTGTTCTGTTTCTCCAGAGAACCCTAATACACCCAGGAATAGTGGCTTCAGAATACTAACAACAATACCACTCAACCCCATGCTTGAAGTTTAAAAAATGTTTTCCCTTCCATTTCTATGTTTGAAAATAGTCAGGGTAAAATGCCATTGCTGCACAGTGCAAAAGTCTGAGTTTTGTAATCAAATGTATCTGGAAACAACTCCTAGATGTGTCAGTATCATATGTAATCAGGTAATCAACTACAAGTATGTAATTGCAAAATAAGAAATAATATTTATCTCTCATCAGATTCTACTGAGACATGAGCTCGTATGTCATTCTTAATGTGGTTTTGTTATATCCAAATTTCAGTGTTTGTTGACATAATTCCATACTAAATACTAAATACTAAATACTAAATACTAAATACTAAACAGACCCTCTTGGCAAAATGTGCCGAAGGTTCATGATTTAAAGGGCAAATAGGATTTTGTCATACACTGACATCCACAAGGGTACTTTATTGTCAGTTTATAGAAACTAGGGAAAACATGAATTACCTTTATTTCTGCTGCTGATAGGCTCCCAACAGCTTTCCTCCATGGATGCATATTTTGGAGCCAATAGATGTGACCTCTGATTTCAATATATAATCTACAAATTATTGTACCTGTCGTGTTTCAAATGGAGGTGGATAATAATAGCCCAGTTTTAGATATCAATTTTGTAATGTAGGACCTACCCTTAAAAGATAAGGAGGCAAATGAATTAAACAGTTGACAACATAAAGTGATGTGATCCTAAGAAAAGCTGTTCTCATTGTAGAGTCACCACATCTATCACTTTATTATCTATCTTTGTTTTCTACACTGAATGCATCCACTATCTAGAATTCATTGTCTTGTAAGTTAAGAGTGTGGCTGCATATAAATGTTAGTATTCCTGATAAATATGGAAAAGAGGCAATAATCTTGTATTTATGATAATATGGCTAATCTTTGAATTCAAGCATGATTACTCAGACATAATTTCCCTATCAATACAGAGAGTGAAAGTTTGGTGTTCTTTATCTAAAAACTGTCAGTTTTCTACATTGTTAAATACTAATCTATTTATATACTCTCAAAGCATTCATCATTTATTATCAAGAGATTTTTTTACTACAACTGAATTAAATTGAGGGGAAATGAAGCATAACTTTTCTTTTGTGATTCAATTACATCAATTAACTTTTGCCGTGAATTGTGGTTGAGGAAGTATGTATTTCAAGAAAAAAAACTATTCAAATGCTACTTTATTTCTAAAATTATAATTTTTCTAAACCTATCAGATTGTATTTGTATGTGTGATATTAATGTAAAGACAAAGTATTTGCTTTAATGTATGAATAAAGCAGAATTTAAATTAAGGGATTTGGAGCTCTCTAGAGGATGGGATGGATACTAGATGAAAAAGTGATTAAATATTTTTAGAACTATAGCCACTTAGATATACTATTTTATTTCCTGGTAAAAAGAGTTTAGTGTCTGGAATCATAGCCCTAGTTCTTTTCTGATTACATTTACCGAATAAGTTTCTTTCACTGATTAGATTGCTTAGCTACATGTAGGTCAAACTTTCACTAGCAGAACTTGTAAGCACACAACTATTATTCTAATGCAATTAGTCTGTAGGGCATTATGTTATGTTTCAAAGTATTGAGTTACTTGAAATTGTCAGATGTAGTTAAGGTTGCAAAATAGTAATTAATGTTAGATACTGAAATTCCCATAGCAACATGATTCAAACAAACAGATTTCATATTTACATATGCTCTCAGTATCATCATAGTTGTTTAGGCATAATATCTTGGTTTTGACAGAGTTTGGTAAGTTTCATATATGTTTTTAGAGATTTTTTTCATTATTTGTATTTTACTTTGATCTATAAACAAATAACTTCTTCCATAAATATTAGTCTTTAACTTGAAATTGTTCTTTCATCAGAGTATCATTAAGATAATTCCAAGGGTGAGATTTGGTATTGCAGCTGTCACTACACTTGACTACTGGCTCTCTTTTGGCATTCATTTTAGTAAAAAAAAATGTAAAAGATAATTAAACTTTTTTACATGTTTAATTGGTTGCTTTAGTATCTTTTTAAAAACATTTTATTTATTTATCTTTTAGAGAGGAATGGAAGGAGAGAGGGAGAGAAATATCAATGTATGGCTGCCTCTCATGTGTCCCTTGCTGGGAACTGGCCTGCAACCCAGGCATGTGCCCTGACTGGGAATTGAACCGCGGTTGTTTGTTTTGCAGGCCCGTGCTCAATTCACTGAGCTACACCAGCCAGGGTGAGGGTTAAACTTTTTTTACAACAGAGAAAATTGATGATGGATTTCTTAAAAATTTGTTAGAATACTTTTTTCAAAGTGTTTTCACTGCATTTTTATGCATCAGGAATGCAGTAGAAAAATAGAAAAGCACACAGAAGATTCTCAATGACATTAGTCAAAAAATAATTGTAAATTAAAACACAATAATTTGTCAATCCATGTCTACTAAAATGGAAAAATAAAACAATCATTAAGAGGGAAATCGACCCCTCACAATATCAAGTGTTAGCCAGGATGGAGAACCTGGAGTCCTTATGGAGATGGTAGCAGAGCAAAATGATACGGGCGTTTTGGAAAATAGTTTGGCAGTTGCTTATAAGCTCACACAAGCATTTACTTAATGTTAGAAGAATCCCACTTCTCTATATTTGGATATTTATCCAATGAAATAAAAACATGTTTATAGAAAACACAGCAATGAAAGTTCACAATAGAATTATTTGTAAACATTTAAAACTGTCAACAATCCAAACATCATTTAACTGATGAGCCAACAAGCAAGATTTAATGCTTACATGTTAGACTATAGCCAAACCAAATGTATATACAAGCGTTGGCAAAAGTAGGCTTTTGGTTGTGTGTATGCAAAACAGTTTATTCTTATATTATTATTTATTCTTATTTTTTTCACATGAACAACTGTACACCTACTTCTGCCAATCCCTGTATTTAAAAAAGAATAAACATATTAAGGCACTCAAAACTACAAGTGAATCACACATATATTATGCTATTTGAAAATACATAGACTCTAGAGCCTACATATAATATAACTCCATTGACATCACAGTGTGGAGAATGAAAACCCATATAAACAGATGTCATCAGTGTTGCCAGAGGTTGGGGTTTCGGGAGAATTTTGGAGTGACTGAACCGTTTTACATCTTGATGGTGGTCGTGGCCACATAACTGTGAGTGCATTTCCAAACTTGTTGAAGTGCACACTAAAGATGATGACTGTTGTATGTAAATTATGTCTAAAAATGACATAATGTTTAAGAAAGAACTCTGATGTGTTACTTCCATGGTTGCTACACTTATGTAATTGAAGATTAAACGACATTCAAAAGAAATGGGTCAGTCCTAGCAATATAATACTCAGTTAAAGAAGTGAATGCTTAAGAGAATGTATAGCATGATAGCCATTTCTAAAAATCAACTAAAAGCAACCAGTATTTTTAATTTAGGAATTTCTGTAGTTGTCACTCATGTATATGTGATGGTGCACATTTCCTGGGTGTTTATGTGAGTGAGTGTGTAAAGTACAAGAAGACCCACAGAAGATCCAGAGTAGTGTTTTCTGTGCTGTGGTCATGGGGTGATAGCATGTGTAGGCCACATTTTTAGTTTCAGTGTTGCGAGTGTGAGTGTTTCAGTAAGATAGACAGTATTTCTGTTACTCATCTTTTTTCTATGATTAAAGTATTAAATAGAAAATTCAAAAAGGTTAAAATAATAACTTCTATTGAAAGAACTTAGTAGGTGCTTTAAAGATATTTTCTTAAAAAATGGGATGGAATATTGCTCAGCCATAAAAAAGGAAGAAATTTTACCCTTTGCAGCAACAACGTGGATGGACCTGGAAAGCACTATGCTAAGTGAAATAACCCAGTCAGGAAAGACAGATACTGTAAGATTATACTCATAGGTGAAATCTAGTGAATAAACTGAACTAACAAGGAGAAAGGCCATAGACTCATAAATGGAGATCAGGATGGCAGCTGTGGAGTGGTGGGAGGCTAGTGGGTGGAGGCATTGAGAAAAAAGAAGAAAAGACTCATGGACATGGAGGATAGTGTGGTGATTGCTAGAGGGTAGGGGGTATAAGAGGACTAAATGGTAATGGGAAAAATACAACAGAGATGAATAATGGAATAGGAGAAAAGTTCTGCATTTAAAATTAGACATTATCATTTAGTATTGTGGTTGCTGACAAAATATTTAGTTGACTTCAATAAACAAAACTATTTTTAGTTAAAAAACAGGTATGAAAAAATACCACCTTATAAACTTCTTAAGAAAAAAGAAATGATTTAATGCTAGAGTGACTGATGTCTCTAATTACTTAACAAATACAGTAATTCATTATCTCTAGTAGTCTATTTAAGAAATTAAATTCAACTTTGGCAGAACAATAGAAATGATTATAATAAATAAATTCATTCTATTTAAATTAATTTTCTGATTTTTCATTTTTTGTTATTGTAATATAGTAACAAATCATGTTTAACCAAAATATTTGAGATCATATCCTTATAAGATAGGAATATCTGTAGTACAAGGTCTTCACCATTGAACTGATGCTGGGTAATAAAAAATTGAGAAAACTGGGTAGACGCCTTCAAAGAAAGTCTTTATGCAGTGTAGAAAGTAAATGTGCTCAATTCCTTGCATTACTAGTGCAGAACAACCTGTCAAGTAAAATGACACCTTTCCCGTTTCTAAGAGTGTCTCAGGGCATCTACAATCTCTGATCAACAGTAAACTTAAGAGCATTTCAATTTTAACAAAACAAAAGATGGAAGCCTCTCCTCTTCAATAATAGCACTGGTGGAGTAAAGCATTTGACAAGAAATTGTCAGAGACTTGAATGAATACCCTGGTTTTGTTTCCAGAGACCACTCTCATGGAATCTACAAAATGTTGTCTCACTGATGCATCTGAGGAGATAATGCGCATGCAGTAAAACACACATATTACACAGATTTGCAAACTTTTCTCTCCTTTAGGATGGTTCAGGCATATAATCTAATATTTAAACCCCTCCAGTGAGGTATGATAGCAGAATGTATGTGCAGTCTGCGAGTTTGTACGTGTATGTGATGGTGCTGGTTGTGGTAAGGTCAAGCTAATATTAGAGGGAGTAGTAGATGGTGATAGCACCAAATTTTTGGAATCTGTAATTAAAGTAAGAAAAATTAACTGTCTTTTTTTTCTAAGGAGATAATAACTTTGCATGCCTGGCACTATGAGATTGGGACTGGGCCTTTATCTTGATATCTCATGCAGTACAGAGGTGCAAGGACCATGACCTGGTGGTGGACAGGAGAAAATGATAACACAGATTTTATACTTATGGCATAGTTGCTGCATGAATAGAGAAATTATTTGGAAAATTTCAAGATTATGGCTACAAATGGTCGGTTATTGTCATGCAAAAGCAGGTTGCTGGTCATACAGGCCCAGTGCCTGAAATTGCTGTTGACAAACCACATGCTCAGTTTTCCTGATATGGTGACTCCTTCCACCTGTGGCCAAAGATCCTTAGGAAATGTTCTGATTAGTGAGTTACTGAATGACGATTAATAAGAAAAGGCTGTTGAACTCTCAAACAGGGGAAAGACGCATAATAAGAAATTCATAATGTATGTGCGTGGTAAGACCTGTCTGTGTACCAACAGGCTCAAAAGCTGAATCACATGCAGTTTTTATTCTTTTAAACTTTTGTATTAGGGTTTGTGGTACAATGAGCTATGCTGAAACTATTGCCACTTGCCAATTAAATTGACCCTACATTTAAAAAAATATTTTATTGACTATGCCATTACAGTTGTCCTATTCCCCCCTATATTTTTTAATGTAGAATCAAAACATGCTTCATCATATTAATGAGAAAGTATTTCTGCATGTTACCAAGTGTTTTGAAATACTTGTTAAGGACACATCGATGAGTTGATTGGTAGGAAGGACATTCGCATCCTTACCATAATGGAAACAAAAGTAAAGCCAATAGAAACATGAAAGATAAAACTAATGCCTTTGTGTTTATTTTCTCTCAACTTCTGTCCCTTACTACCACTTCAAACAGAAAAGGCATGGTCCAGTATAGATCCATTTTATTTAGAAGTTCTCTCTTTGTTTTGTTCTTTCATTTGAAAAGAGGAAAATGCAGTCACATGTATCTGTGACCATAAGTTGGATTCGAATTTGAACTATTTGTTGATAATTCCATAAGAAATTAAGGTGATACTAATTTTATAGAATCCAAATCATTTTCCCTATACACCTGCAAGCTTGAACCAGGCTTTGTAATTTGTGTTCATTCATTGCTTTTGGTTCTTTTCAAAAAATCAAATTTCTTTATTCCTCATAGGTTGGATTTGCTTCCCTGTTGTTTTAAATTTTTGAAATGGGTTTATATAATATATGCAACATTTATTCATCTATGTTTCAAAACTATGTATTGAATTATAAATAATGAGGAGAGAACAAAAGATTATAGCACATGCAATTTTCATACATTGACTGCATTGTGAAACTAGCAGACAGGATCAAAAATCATAACCCCTCAAAACCCCTCTCATATTCTCAATTTCTACTGTCTTCCAAAGTGTCACATCTATGGGATTCTACACTATTTCTTCCCAACAGTGTGTATTATTTTATGTCTTATGTCTTTCACTCAATAAATGCTTATGCAATCTATTCATACTGCATATAGTCCAGCTCATTCATTGTTATTGTTGACAAGTGTTATATTATGTGGCTATGTTTCAATTCAAATTGCATTTAAATATTGTTGGGCATCTGGGTAGTTTCAAGTTTTGAGTCAATTAAAATACTGTTCTTGTGAACATTCTAGTCTATGTCCTATGGTAAATATATGTTATATTTCCATTAAGCTTGTATTTAGGAGTATATATGTTAAGTCAAAAGATATTTAGGTGCTTAGCATTTAAAGATACCACCAAAACCATTCCAAAGTGGTTGTACCAATTTACTTTGCACCAGCAATACATACATTGTTTTCATTCCCATCAACACTTGTTACTGACCATTTCTTTAACTTTTGCCATTCCAGTAGCTATATGGTAGACATAGTTTAGTTTTGAATTGCATTATATGCAACACATTTTCTTATAAGGCCAACTTTAGTTTTAGCTCACATACATTGGCATATAAGAAGTTCATAGGAACTATGTACTAAATATTTTGAAATTTTCTTATCTATTTAAAGCAGCATTTGTTTTTTGTGTTGTTAGTTATCATATATGAGGATTTTATGACATCTTTTCATTAATTGTTTACTTTATTGCATTATGGTAAAAGAATATGATTTCAAGATGTTTCTTTTGAACATAAGATTTTCTATTCTCTAGTGTGTGGTTTATTTTTACTAAACCATGTGTATTCTCTATTTTCAATGCATAAAATTATATAAATACATCTATTAGTCGAAATTATTTATGCAAGCCTAGATAATTCTATGTTGTCCTTAATAATTCCCAGCAAAGAATAGCAATTACAGAGGCTGAACCTTACAGAATCAGGGGGCATTAGCAATGAAAGGGACCACACTGAAAAATATAACCATTTATTTTTTTTCCTGAAATTCACTTCTATCTCTTCAACATTATGGGAAGTACTGAGTCTGGTATTAATGTGCATTCCAGAACTCAAAATATTTTCTGTAATAGGTCTGGTCTCCATTCCAGTTTGATGCAATTTCCTACAGCCTTGCTCTTTTGAGTTCAAAATCCCACTCCAGAAAGATGCAGTAATTTGAATCTCAAGATATTATAAGCAAATAATAAATTTATTTGTCACATATATTGCCTCAGCTCGGAGGAGTCTTCATAATCCCATTGCTTTTGAATTTACTCAATATAGCCCCCAAGTAAATATAGTTTAATGTCACATCTAGAAAATAAGTTCCATCAATATTAAATTTAGTTATTGTTATTTAATGCTTATGAAGTAGTTACAAATGTATTGTAAACCTTGCAGTTGTGTCTTTCGTTTATTATTCATGTTCCCCTTACTAAGCACACACCTGTATCCCTTTCTCTTTCCTTTCTGATATGTAAAGATATTTAAAGATAACCATTCTCTTTGTTTTTATTTTGGGAATTAAGACATAATACTTATGTGAAAGATCTTAGTTAAGTAACAGAAATCTGAGACTCCCCCCAGTTTTCAGTGAATTATCTTTTGATATTGTATGGAATCGATTGCAAGTTAGGGCCGTTCTTCACTGAGCTTCCTGTATCACATCTAACACAAATGCTTTCAGAGAGTAGTATATACAGACACACACACTCAAATAGCTGGGAGGACGACAAGCTGGAATTTAGGAAAACAGCTCCTGTGGTAGGAATCTGATTACACAGGGGTTGTGAGTGACACATCTCGTGCCTGACCTTGGTACTACTTTAGAAACTGTTATTCAGAGAATAGTAAATAAATGAGACTTCAGAAGTCATTGCTGTCTCACAAAGCGAAAACAACAAAACCAATAACACGGTGGTAATAAACTCATCCAAATACTCCTATATTTCATAATTTGGGTTTTGCTTAAATACTTACTACAAAGCCTACTATTTATTGAATATGAATTTGGAACCTATTTAGTGAACTGATAAAATATTGGAAACTATAACCAGAGAAATGTGCACATAATTCAGAACTAAATACTTCACTCTCATTATGGAATGTACAATATGATAATAGATACCAGGAACTTAACAATTTAGTTTTGAAAAATAGAATTTTATAGAGATATGTTCTAATTTGTGTTTTTATTCATTTAAAAACATGCTGTTTCATTAGATTTCCCCCATTCATTATGAAATAAAACATAAAAGACACACTGGGTATAACAACACTGGGCAGGAAAGTAGCACATGGACCACAACGGCAGACAGGGCAAAAGAGGTAATATTACAGAAACACTCATCTGCTATATATGTCATTAAAATTATGTATCAAAAAATGCACATATGCCATTTACTAAAAATATAAAAACATACCCACTATACAAAACGCATGGTATCAGATATCAGGTATCTGATATCATTCAAGACATTTCATTTATTTTTTAAAACAAGATGAACTTAAAAACCACTTTATCCTAAGCATTTTAGCCATAGAATTTTTCTTGTTTTCTCTATGGCAGAATAGCAAAAATCCAAATAATAATATACAAAATGGTACATTCTGACACGTCTTTTATTGAATTTATTATTTTATTTATTAGATTGTTTCTCTGTCTAACCAAACTTTCCATTGTTTTAGCCTCTGGGAAATATCTTCACACTAAAAAAACCACGTACAGTTTAGAGTGATTGACAGCTTCCAATGAAGAGGGACCGAAACTGTACCAGAAGGGAACATATATGCCAAGGATGATGCACAAATGTATCCCAGACATAGAATTCTTTTATATATGTCTTGCCAGAAATGTACTTTGCCTTGGTGCATAATTTACTTAAATTTGGGAAAATGTTGCATACACTGAAAAGAGTAAGTAGTGAGCCAGAACGGAAATGCACTGACTGAAAAAATCGCAGTTGGTGCTATGAAGATGTGTTGCCCTGAAAGTGAATAAAACAACAGACAAGTCTTTCAATATTTCTTAGAAGATAGCATGATCAATAATGGAAGGTTTTGGGTTTTTTGCCACTAAGGAATAATGGAAGGAATTAAATAATAGCAGACTGGAAGATGAATAGAAATAATATATTTTTCTGAGGTTATCATGAAGGAGGTGGCAGATAAAATGTTAGAACTGAAAACAAGTCTTCCTCAGAACCGCAGGAATATTTTCTTTGAAATAAATATGTGCAGGTTAAGACAAATACTGATGGACGCAGTGAGAGCTACTGGATCATAAAGTGCATTAACACATAGCAAACATATTAGCATGAACTGTTATGAATGCCAAGTAGTTGTGAGTTAATAAAGGAAAAGCACAAATCCTTAACTTGTGTGATTATTTACAATATATTTCACAATGTCCCGTGGTAATTACATGGTAGAACTGAACAGAGGATGCACAGAGCACTGAAAACTTTGTCACTTCTTTTTGTCATGTAGAGCTCACTGCTCTCTCTCCTTTTTTAAGGTTGGTATTATAACATTTATTAAAAGAAGGACGTGGGTTAATAGAAACAGCAAAGAGTCAAAGAATTAGAATGTAAATTATGTAAAGCCCCAACTAAAACCCAGAAGTATCTAATGTATTCATTCATTAGCTAACCTAAAAGCCCACAAAGACGAGACACTAATATAATCTTAATGTTACTAAAAATGCCTGTATCAGTGCTTTACTTTTTTTAATATAAACTTATTGTCCTTTAATGTGAACCCTCCATAATTTATAACTCAATCAATTCCAGTAGGTTGTGAAGCTTGGGGAAGCCTTCTCAGGGGTGTGGGCTATGCAGTTACCGGGGTGTTCACTTGCAAGGGTCCCAATGTGGTTTAATGCTCTACTGGGGTTGACTTGGAATTTTAATAATTTTTGAACCAGATGTCCACCTCTTTATTTTCACTAAGCATTACAAATTATGTAGCTAGTCTGCATGCCTCCCTTTAAGGTTGAAAATTTACTTCATTCTTTTCTCCTGCCTCTCCACAGAGGCACATTTCAGAAAAAAGTCTTTGCCCGTGGAAGTCTCTTTAGGATCGATTGCTATCACTCTCTCATTTCCTCTGTGTGGAAGATTTCTGAGGGATGTCCTAAATTGCCTAGAGATGTGACATCATATGATTATTATTGTTGCCTAGGGATTCCTCCTTATTGTTTTTCTCAAGCATTTTATTGCTATAGATTAAGTTAGGGAACTCAGGGCAGCATAGGTCTGTGAAGAAGAGATGGACATAATGCTTTTAGAATTATTAGGGGCATTCACTGGGAAATACCTAGGAGGCATTTGGTGAAACGGTCTGGAGTTTAGAAGACTAGTTTGGGATCAAGACATCAGCCTTTATGTTGTTCATAAAGGCTGTGGGTGTCAGCTCTAAGGGTGCGTGTGCAAAGTTGGAAGTTTAAGGTCAGAAACCTGGAAAATGCTGACTTACGGAGTTGCAGTGCTGTCTCTACTGGACAAATACAGCATGCAGAGAGATCAAAAGGAAGAAAAGACTGGAGGGGAAATATAGCAACCAAATTTAGGATATTTGAACTCCTTTCTATGTATTTTACACTATTGTCACATTGGACTATTCTCCACTTTTTGAAAGACATCCGGTTTCCCATAAATGCCCCATTTTTCTCTTCAAAGTCCTTCAAACTTTCACATTAAAGATCTTGCTCAAATACTACTCTTCCTGCAATCTAGTCTCTGATTTTTGACAGGGTTTTGCTCTGCTGATATCCTTATAACTTTGTATGTCTCTTTTTTTAAATTTATTTAATTGTTGTTCAAGTACAGTTTTCTTTCTTTTACTCCCATCCCAGCCCACCGCACAGTGCTCCCCACCTCCCTCCCATTTCCACCCCCCTTAGTTGTTGTCCATGTGTCCTTTATACTTGTTCCTGTAAATCCTTCCCCATTTTTCCCCCTGAAATTCCTTCCCCTCTCCCCTCTCCCCTCTGGTCACTGTCCCCCTGTTCTCTATTTCAGTGTCTTTATTTTCATTTTGCTTGCTCATTTGTTTCATTGTTTAGCTTCCCGTTAACGGTGAGATCATATGGTATTTGTCTTTCTTATCTTCTTGTTTGTCTTATCATAGTTTTCTGTGCTTTTCCAATTTTTATTGCATCATAGACAGATTTTATGGATAATTCTTTCTTAAATACCCCTGTATCCCAATTGGAAAGTAATGCAGTTCACTGTGCATGTCCATGAATATACGCTGAATAAAAAATAAATTGTTAGAGTTGAGCTGTGACTAGCCACCTGAGCAGAGCAGCTGGTGGCCCTATTCCAGAGCCTGTGTGTGCCTCCAGGCAGCCACTCCAAGGACTTCAGTGGCCAGTCTCATGCAGGATGCCACCATGGGAACAGACACATTGTCGTCCTTGACCCTTGTAGAATGCTAGTGCTGGGTGGAGCTGGAACCCTTTCTCCCACCCTTAGGCCCAGCTTCCAGACCCCAAGCCCAGAGTTAGTCTTTCTGCCACAAATTCCTTGGCACCCTGGAGACCACTTCATATTATTCCAGGATCTCCAGGGTGAAGCTTTCTGTGAACGGGATTGTCACTTGGTTGGACCATGGAGTAAAATGCAGTACAGAACAATATTTCGATAGAGCAGATTGTTAGACAGATTCGACAGCAGGTCCAGGGCATTAGTGGTACAAGTCAGTGCTAATCACTGGCCTGTTAATCACACTGACTGGCCAAGCTATTGTTGTACAAACTGTCCCTCATGGACAAAGCCAAATGATCAGGCAAGCATCTGTATCTGGGACACAGAATTTGTAGCAGATATAGTTAGATCTGTAGAGATAGTTTCAGGTCTGGTTGGAAAAAGGAAGATAGACTTTGCAGGAGCAGGGCCAACAGAATCAGACTCAGCAGATCCAGCAGCCACAGACAATTGTCACTGCCTGTCATAAACAGACACACAAACAGAAAATCTCTGTCCAGGGGAAGCAAATGGCATAGACTAATGAAAGACTGCCTATCTTCTATCATTCAGCTAATACAGAGAGCATCACTCTAGCAAGGCATGACCACCTTCCCAGCAGCCAGTTTGGCAGGGGCACAGACTATTCAGACAGGAGCCAACAGCCACACGACAGGCAGTGGAAAAGGGCCTGTCATTGTAACTCTACCTGTGAGTGTGATCAGCCAGGAGGGATGGTCATGACAGAGGCTGGAGCTGGACCCTGCCTACTGTCCCAACCATCCCTCTAACTGGGACAAAGATGTTCAAAAAAGAGTCACTTTATGTGAATGCCAAACAGTACCATTGTCTTCAGAAAAGGAGCAAACTTGGAACAAACTGGAGGCAGATAGGAAATTCCAAAAGAAAGAGGAAATACCTGCCTGAGCCATGCCATAGCATAGAAGTGTAGTGAACACGGCAATTTCTCTCCTAAGGAATAGTTTCCCAAAGCAGGAGCCATGCCAGATTAAAAAAAAAAAAAAACAATGACGAGGTCATCCAAGTGTTCTCACTCCAGACCATGACATGGACATGATCAAGGATCTACTCCTTGCCACTGTTTCCCACTGTCCCAGGAAATTAACGTACTCTTTTGAAGGGATACTCACAATCACATTCTGCCCTTTTGTGTATGGCAGAGAACACTAGTTTTTCATGAGAGGTTCAGTGCTATAATTGTAGCAATGTCTGGCAAGTTGAAATTGCAAGCCTTTTTCTCACCCTTTCAGTCCAGACCTATTTCCAACTGTGTATAACATTGACATTTCATAGATTAGGATGAATCAAGGGTACCCATGCCAACCCAGCAGTACCACGCAAGCACCCGTGATGCCAGACATTTAACTCAGCAAGGGAGAGCAAACTTCTCAATCTAAACTGCAATCAAGGACGCCATAGCCCACTCCTTCCCACAGGAATTTGATTAAACACTATTATCCATCTCTCTGTTTGGATAGCTCATCCTAACTAATTGATTGGACATTTTATATTCAGAGATGGTTTCCAGGAAAAGAAATTCAAACTTGGACTTGGAAACAATAAAAGCTCTGAGATTTAAACACATACATATATGTTGCTTACCTTAAAACAATGTTTTTTAAAAAGATTTTATTTATTTTATTTTTAGAAAGGGAAGGAAGGAAAAAGAGAGGGAGAGAAACATAAATGTGTGGTTGCCTCTTGCACTCCCCCTACTGGGGACCTGGCCTGCAACCCAGGCATGTGTCCTGACTCGGAATTGAATCAGCAACCCTTTGGTTCACAGTCTGGTGCTCAGTCCACTGACCCACACTAGCCAGGACTTAAACAATGATTCGTAAACAGTGCTTTGAGAAACAGCACTCCAGAATCTATTAAAAATTTTTAACTTGTGGCAGAGAGGAGTCCTGTAGTCATTCTGGTAAATATGTTGAAAACTAAAGAAATTTATTTACTGCGGGGCTTATCAGATCCTCAAGTATTAAGTTTTGTGAATATCTAAAAGGAAGATGGAGTGTGCAGTACTTTCCAGAATTATTTGACCATAAAATAAATTTATTTATCTTAAGCAGCTAATGAAACCAACTTTTCTGTGAGATCTACTTTGGAGAATATCAAGTTAAGATTTAGGGTTTTTTTTCTTATGGAATAAAATCTATAAACCTAGCTTGTTCATGTAAACAGAATATAAATGACATTTTTGTTATTAGGGAATTGTTTTGATAAAAAATAAATGTTTTGTTTAATATGATTTCTCTTTATTGGTAGTGTTTTCAGCATATTTATAGTTTATACTCTCAATTTTGTGGCTACTGGTTATTGCTGTTTCATATTTGTATCTCTAAAATCAGAACTTAAATATTCTGAAAATTCTCACTTATTCTCTTTTTTCCTCTGTCTTCCTAACTCTTTCTCTATACATTTTATAATCTCATTATGAGTTTTTATATTTTTGTTCAATTTTCTTCCATTTTATCATGACATCCTTTCTTTACTTCTACATATATTAACCACCCCCCCAAAAAAAACACAAATACACCAAGACCACTCTTACTGTGGATATCTGTAATGTTTGAACATCATTCCAGTGTGTATCTAAATAAATCCTACCATCACTTGCAAACTTCACTCTGTTTTCTCCCTAACTTCATTTGTAAGAGAGGCCTTTCCAGGGCTGCTCTATGCAAAATAACACCATTTGGCCGCTTGCTTGTCCCCATTTCTTTGGTCTGTCTGGAGGGAAGGCAAACTTATGAAAGTATTCCTAAATATATTTACCTAGTCACATTCATGAAAGTGTGAATTTTTAAATAAAGAATGAGTCTTTAAGTATGACTTAAAGAAGGAAATTGTAAATACTAATAAAAACAAAACAAAACAAAATTTTGATGTAGTCAAACTTGTCTATTTTGTTTGCTTTTTCTTTAATGTCTCTTTCTCCCTTCCCCTCACCAGCCACCCCCTCCCTCTGATAATCACCAGGTGATTGTGTCTGTGAGGATTTGTTTTTTCTTTTGCTTTTCTTTTTGGTCGATCCCTTTATGTTTTTCATCCAGACACACACCCCCATGCCTTCTGACAGCTGTCAGTCTGTTCTCTGTATCTATGAGTCGGTTTGTAGTTTGTTTCTTAGTTTGTTTTGTTCATTAGATTCCACATATGAGTGAGATCATATGGTACTTGTCTCTGCTTTTGTTGTCTGTGCTTTTGGTGCTACGTATATATAAGAAATAATTGCGAAAACCAAAGTTAGAAAGCTTCTCCCCTATGATTTTTTTCTAGGAGTTTTAAAGTTTCAGGTGTTATATTTAGTCTTTCATCTATTTTATACATTTATATAGTTTTGTGTGTGGTATAAAAATGTTCCAGTTTTATTCTTTTGCATTGCATATCAAATTTTTTCAATAATTAGTTGAAGAAGTGTCTTTCTTCATTGAGTGCTTTTGGCACCCTTGTCAGAATTGACTATATACACATGGTTTATACCGTTGTTCATGTCCAGGAGTCCAACACGTGGATTCATTTCTGAATCCTCTTTTCTGTTCCACTGTTTAATATGTATGTCTTTATGAGAGGACCGTTCTGTTGTTATTACTGTAGGTTTTTAACATATTTAAAAATCAGTAAATGTGATACCTTCAGTCTTACTCTTCTTAATCTTCTTTGTCAAGATTGTTTTTTGTTTGTATGTTTTAAGTAAATTCCAGGGCTATTTTTTTTTAATTTTGTAAAGAAAAGACATTGAATTAAAGAAATATTTGCAAACCATGTACCTGAAAAGGGCTTAAAAGATAAAATGAACTCCTATAATTTAACAGAAAATCCTATTACAAATAGACAAAGAACTTGAATATTGATTTCTGTTAAAAAGAATATATGTACCCTTATGTTCATTGCAATGTTATTTATAATAGCCAAGATTTGGAAACAGACCAAGTGTCT
This sequence comes from Artibeus jamaicensis, assembly GCF_021234435.1. NCBI lineage: Eukaryota > Metazoa > Chordata > Mammalia > Chiroptera > Phyllostomidae > Artibeus > Artibeus jamaicensis. The sequence continues at coordinate 11,176,160 of NW_026521823.1, read as the reverse complement.
ATCAGTAGATAAAACTTTTTTGATACATTTACACAATGGAATACTATTTGTCCATATAAATAATTACCCTTTCTGACAGCATGGATGGATGGAGAGAACATTATTATAACTGAAATAAGCCAGTCAGAGAAAGACAGATACCATATTATTTCACTCATATGTGGAATCTAGTGAACAAACAACTAACGAGCCAAATAAAGACAGATTCATAGAGAGCAGGCCAACTGCTCAGGGTGGAGAGGCTAGGGGAGTGGAGGAATTGAGTGAAATTTAAAAAGAAAGAGAAAGAAACTCATGGACAAAAACAACAGTGTGATAGTTGTGGGGAGAGATGGGATTGGGCAGAAGAAGAAGAGGGTATAATGGGTATAAATGGTGATGAAAAAATAAAATAAATCATTTAATGAGAATAAATAAAGCACTATATTCTGCTGGAGGGGAAAAAGAGATACAATGGCCAACAGGTATATGAGAAATTGTTTATTAATACTAATATTCAGGACAATGAAAATGAAATGAGATATTATCTCACATCAGTTAAGGTGGTATCATCAAAACAATAGCAGGTAAGTATTATCCAAGTTGTAGAGGAAAGATAAAGCTTGTGCATCATTGGTGTGAATGTAAATTGGTTTAACCACTATGGAAAACAGCATGGAGGTTTCTCAAAACTTAAAAATGTAACTACAATATGATTCAGTAATCCCACTTTCAGGTATATGTACAAAGGAAATAAAATCAATATTTTGAAGAGATATCTGAACTCCCATGTTTATTGCAGCATTATTTACAATAGTCAAGATAACAGCTCTTCTATAATACCTAAGATTTTCTATAATTCCTGAAATTTCCCATAATACCTACTTTACCTACTTTGACTAAACCAGAGGTTCTTCACAGCATTATTGACATTTTTTCTAAAAATGTCTTTGTTGTATAAGGTTGTCCTGTGCATCACAGCATGTACCTAGAGACCAGCATAAGTGACTTGTACCCACTACATGTGAAGCACCTCCCCTAGCTGTGACAATCAGCCAGATACTGCCAGTGTCACTTAATGAGGGGACAGGTCCTAAACCATTCCCAGATGAGAGCCATTTCATTAGAAAATAAAAGCCATTTTGTAGTCTTCTTTATTATACCCATTATTCAAATTGCTTACCATTTATCCAACAATTACTTTTGTTTTCATTTTTCACTAAAATATTTAAGATGTTTGTTATATCCTGTTAGATATTTCAATTGCATCCCTAATAATCATTGTTATCCTATCTTCTGAACTTTGCAGTGAATCAGTATCAGTTATACTAAAGTGTTATTTCTTAAGCACAGTATTGATAAAGATGTGAATCAATTAAAAATCTTTCAGCAGTTCCCCATCATTAAGAGAACAAACTGCTAACTATGGTCTTTGCCCTGGAATGTATATGTCACATAATTAGCACCTCTACCCTCTGTTAATTACAGTATCTTGGAAAGGTCGTAAAGCAATGTACAAAATGTGAAAACAATAAACACAATGTTTTCCAAAGTCAAAATAACAATTAAAAGGCAAATAACAAAAATGGAGTGTTTAGTAGTATATAATGCCATAAAAAGATCAAGAAAAATAAGTTTGAAAATTAAACATTTGGTTTATTAATAATGTAATTTCATGGTACAGATGACAGTGGAAGTAAGATTTATATTGAAAAATAGAAGTTGAGGAATGAAGAGATGAGAAGCTGCTAAAGGAGTAAGTCTTTTCAAAGAATTTGATTATAAGAAAGAACAAGAACATTTTATGCAGTTTGATTGCAATGATTGTTGGTGATGCTTTATGTTTATTCTAATATTGGAAATACTTGAATAAGCTTTGTGTTAAGAGTGGCTAATAGAACAGCCACATGGGTCAGATGATGACCCCACGCATCGAGAATACAATTGCAGGTGGCTAATCAGTTCACGACTGGAGAAGCCCGTTTGTTCCCTTTTGAAGATGTTGACGTGGTACCTCTGTGATATAGAAGCTGGAGAAGCCCAGGAAGTGTTTGGGAGCTGACTGTGTGGATGTTCAACGCAGAGGAAAGCTCAGGGAGCCACTAGCATAAACACAGATATTAAAGCTGTCTTTAGCCCTCGTTTCCTATGGAAGAGATAGCTTCCCTCCAACCTACAAAAAACTCCTCCAGGTGGGATTTTAATTTCCTCTCCTCTAGCTGTGATAAAGCTTTTGTTTAAATGGAGTTCATATCACATTATTGTTAGCTGTTTTTGTTTGTGTTTTCTGGCCTGGATTGTGAAAAAATTTTATTGTGGAGAAAATAACATTGAGTTATTACCTGAGGAGTTCTTTGTATTTTTTCCTGACTATTTAAGCAGCCAGGACACCTTACTTTTTTTAAAATCGATTCTCAGAGAGAGAGAGAGAAGGAACGGGAGAGGGAGCAACATCGATTTGTCTTTTTACTTATCTATGAACTCATTCGTTGTTTCTTGTATGTGCTCTGACCAAGGATTGAACCCACAATCTTGGTGTATCCAGACAACACGCTAATTGACTTGGCTACCCAGCTAAGGCAGCCAGAGCACCTTTTGATGCATATTTTAATCAAAAGCTTGGGCAACATAGTATACAAAAACCAATTAAGATCTGAATAGACATGAAATGAATGAAATTCAAATGAAACAATACTGATAAAGACAATGTTTATAGATACTTTGTAGTCCAGCATCGGCTTTGAATATCAACAGTCAAAAATTCTGAGGGACTCAGAGCGTGGCTTTTGTATGTGCTAGAATTTGTGGGGGCTTTAGGATGGTCACCACAGCAAGTGAAATGATGAAACTGAGTAATATTAGCATGCTGATGTCACCTAGCAAGGATTGTCACAGCACTGGAAAGGGGAAGTAGATGTGGTAGAAACTTTAAGATAGACTTGAGGATTTCATAGCATAAGATGCTTCTTCCCACATCTTTTCTGCAATCATTGGAGCAGTCAGCTTCACAAAGTGTCTGATTCTTCAAGGCAGACATGCTCTGGATAGATATTGTAGCAGAGTCCTAGAAACAAGGAGTGAAATGGTTTTACCACCTGAGTTTCTCTCAGCAGCTAGAGAATGCCTAACATCACTTCAATGTACCACAGACAGAAGTAATTAAATGTAAGCAACAGGGTTATCTTAGATTTTCAAAATAAAATATTTAGTAACTATCAGAATTATGTGTGTAAATTAAGGAGAGAGCTAGGCCAGATTTAGAAACATAATGTTTATATAATCATTGCATTTATATGCATTTATTAAATGCCCAATATATTTCAAACCCTACATTAGGTTATGGATTACAGAGGTGAGTAGACCCAGGGAATACCACCGATCTCACAGGGAATGAAGAAGGAAAGGCCCTCAAGACGTTCTTATGCCTTCAATCTCTGAGTTACGAGAAAAGGATCAGGCTATTCTATTAATGCATAACAAATAGACTTAACATGAATGTGTGACTTAGAAACACCTGCCTGGCAAATAGTGACACTCTTGACCTAGGTCCTTAAGAGTGAGTTAGAGTTAACTGGCAAATAAAAAGGGTAACTTGAGAAGAAAATAAATGGGCAAAAAGAAGTACATTTTAAAGACATAAAATAAATAAGGTAATATGAGGATCTATGTGGTGCCACATGAGGCAAATATTAGCAAAATAAACCGCAGTTTCATTTTTCAAATGCTTATTAATTGAGGCTGTGTGTCAGCAGCTGCGCTCACAGTAATGAACAGGTTCTTCTATAAAGTTCCTCACTTGAAAACACATAAGTAGACCTTTTAGAATAATGTCCTCAGATGTATGGAAACTACAAGTATATATAAGTCCTAGCCTGTGACTTTTGGGAAGTCTTCCTAAACCAGGACGTATGTAAGCTAGTTGTTATAATTAGGGGAGAATTAAAAGCCCAGGGCCAGGTGAAATAATAATCACAGACCTTATAGCAAATACATGCAAAAGCACTGAAATAGAAGTATGAAAATATATATAGTTCATAGTTCTGGAATGTGGATTTTGAGGTATAATGTAAGGCACAGGTGACAAACACAAGGCCCTTGTTTTATCCGGCCCTTCACCTTGTTTTATCCGGCCCTCCACCTTGTTTTATCCGGCCCTCCACCCTGTTTCTACCCTGTGGCAGCGCTGAGCTCCTTGCCCCTAGTTAAGCAGTAGTCACATTTCTACAATCTTACAAATTACATTGGCCTTTTGAAGGCAACTGCGAGGCTGAAGTGGTCCCCCAGGAAAATGAGTCTGACATCCCGCGTGTAAGAAAATAGGATGCGTGTGAGCCACATGAAAAACTTGGAATGCCTGTTGTTCCATGGAATTTATACTTTTGGCTGAGATTCTAATAGATTCTGAAAAAGCTTTTTATGTTTTTTATTGTTCTTCAATTTAGTTGTTCCCCTCTTTCCCCCATTGCTGTCCCCTGCCCTTTCTACCCCCATCTCTTGCAGTCAATCCTCCCTCCATTGTTCTGGCCCTTGGGTCCTTTATGTGTGTTCCTTGACTTGACCCTTCTCTTTCTTTCCCCTGTTATTTTCTTGCCTTCCTTCCTCCCCACTGGTCACTTTCAGCTGGCTCTTTATTTCCACATCTCTGGTTCTGTTTTGCTCATTTATTTGTTTTGTTGATTAAGTTCTAGTTATAGGTGAGATGATATGGCAGAAAAAATTTCAAGAAGTCAAGTCAGAATCATGCTGTAAAGAGCACATTATAAATATGGTCCGGGGTTTGTGGGAAAAATGAATTAAAAAGAAGAACAATTAAAAGTCATTACAAAATTTCAGGAGATAAATTATGGGCATTTGAGATAAAACAATAGCATTCCATATGTGCAGTGACAGTTAACATAATTAATTATGTACCTAGGGTTCATTTCCCTTTTGCACTATCTTCACAGTACAAAAGGGAAAAAGTTTTAAATATAGTAAATAAATTATTTAATTTAAAAATTAAATAATCCAAGCTTATAGATACAAAGAACAGAATGATAGTTGCCAGAGGCAGATGATGGTGGTGGAAGAAATGGGTGACTTTTTTTCCAGTTTAAATGCTGGGGTGAGGGGGGAAAGTAGGTAAAGGGAGGATAAATTGTGATAGAAGAAATCCGACTTGAGATGGTGAACACAAAATACAGTGTACAGATGATGTGTTGAATTGTGCACCCGAAACTTGCATAATTTTATTAACTGGTATCACCCCAATAAATTCAGTAAAAAGGAAAAGAATAAATCAAATGTAATAAAAACATCAGACACAATCACCAAATCGCAGTTACTGCAAAAGCCATGACTGAATCATGACTTGTCAGAAGTCCACTTACAATCTAAGCCACCTTCTGCTGAGTGTTGGTTTCTATCAGCAGAAACCACCCTCAATGATAAAAACAAATGTGTCTGGAGTCATGCAGATGATTCACAATCACACTTAGACCATTATTTATATCTCTGTTTAGAAGATCTTGTCTCTCTGTGCCCTCTGCACGTTTTTAAGAATTATTGCATTTTACAAAATCTGCGAAATTGAATAAGGCAAGTTTAGGCAGAAAGTGAAGCATTAACTTTCAATGTCCTTGCTTCAGCCTATTTTATTAGACCCTTAAAGTTGTTTTTATATTGTTTTGGTACTTAATTTTTCATAGCATGTGAAAACGTATTCGTCTGCCAGCGCCTGGAGAGAAGCGCAGAGAAGGCTGACAGATGACTCTGTCACCGCTCTAAATGTCACCAGCCTGGTCGTCTTCTCCAGAGCAAACAAAGGTACAGGTATAAGTGGGGGGAAGTTGGATGCAACATAAATAATTTTATAGTGATTTCATGATATCTAGTTACCTAAATAATGTTCTCTACACAGTCCATATTAATACATAAACTAATATGAATGCTAAATGTTAGCTTTTATTTCCCTAATATTGCACAATAAGTATATTAACAATGAATAAATTGTATAACATGCTAACATAGAGTGTAACTATGGTGAGTGACTCATAATTTTAATTAGAGAGGTTCACAAAAAGAGCTACAACTTCTTAACTAAGAATTTTATTGCTTTAAAATATGCAGCAGGTGTACTTAGCATGGCAAGCAAGAACCAACACTTCTCTAACTCCTAACAATCTAATGTCCACCCTATATCATATTTTTCCTGGTTTCTTTATTTGTTCATGATGCTGCCATGCTGTATACAATTGCTATTTATTTAAAACACACACATTCATCTCCCTTTGTCATTTGTCTGTGCATCCCTCTCTGAAAGGGGGTCCTTCCCACCTTTTTTAACTGGTGAACTGCTTCTCATTTGCCAACCTTAGCTAAGATTTAATGAAGTCCTGGTTGAGTCTTGTAGGTGTCAGAATTAATAGGCTTCTTTCTCTAACATTTAATTAGAAGGTAACAGTCTATGAGAAAAAAATCTGATAAACAGCATTCCCATAGCATTTTGTATATATCATCATTAAATGCTCAGGGAGAGCAGTGGGCTTACACATAATATAAACAAAACGTAAGGCTCAGGTCTCCTCACCTACATAGATCCCTTTGAAGTGCCTGCATGTGACTTTTTATTTGAATACTGTAATTTTTTAAAAAAGCATTCTCCAAATTGCATGTTTTGAACATGAGTGTGTACTCATTCCTCACTTTCCGCTCATACTGATCTGCTATTCTAGCCTGAGATTTTTGAGGATAGACTCTTACTTTATGCATATTTATTTCTCTAGTTTTCATCACCCTTTTTTATATACAGCAGACCAAAGATGTGTTGAAGAGATCATCACTGACTTCATGATGAGAACTGGTATAAAGCTGGAAAGAAGAGAGACAGAGGGAATTCCAAGAAGAAGAAAGAAGGAGGAGAAGGAAAAGAAGGAGAAAGAGAAGGAAGAGGAAGAGAAAGAGAAGATGGGGAAGAGGAGGAGGAAGGGCGTGAAGAGGGGGAAAGGGAAGGGTAAGTAGAGAAAAAGGGAAGAGGAGGAAGAGGAAGAGGAGAAAAGCAAATCTATTTACTTACCTGATACACCTACATGATGGAACCAGAAAATGCTCATGTTAGCCCATACAGGTAGACAACAAATTTGCCAAATAAGATTAAGCTTATAAAAAAAACTCAGCTTCAAGTCTGAGATAAATAGGGATTGACTTGGAGGGGTATTTTTTTTTTAGCTGTGTGTTTGTGTTTATAGGCAAAATTGCTTTCAAATATGGCTAGAGTATGGGAAAGCCCTCTATAGAAATTTGGATTATCTGAAAGTAGACCTAGTGGAAATACCAAAAGTGATTTTTCTGACTGTAATGTTATTCTATCAACATCCATAATATGCTTTGGGGAACATAATTATAAACTGGACCTTAGTTTCTAAAGTTCCCCTGCACTTGTATTTGTAGTGGAAGAAAAATTTCTTATTATTTGCTTGTGTAGACATTTGAGGGTCAAGTTCAATTGAACTAGAAACAAACTTTAAAATGTAGCTATAGAGGAATTCATATTTTAACATTATTTTATAAGATACTATAAATTATTAGTAATTACAGTAATTATTAGTAGTTTGGGCTTTATACTCCAGAAACATTTACTCAAATTCCTGTGATGCAAAAATAAAGTGAATTTTGTGATCAGGACTTAAAGTAATCATGCATTGCTTTTCATTTCTCATATGCTCTACTCTGCTATTTTGTCTCTGTACATTACCTTAGCATATCCTTTATAGGTGTTCTCCCCTTTCTCTCAAACATATTAGTTAAAGTAATAAATAAAATTAGAATGACTAATATTTATATTCTTTCATGATTCTTGGGATGTTCTTAAGCATTTGTTTTTAAGTTAATAGTTATTACATAGTGATATCTTCATTTTGTGCTAATTTCTGCTTATTCTTAAAAACATGTTATTTATTTATTTTTAGGGAGAATGAAAGGGAGGTAGAAAGAAAGGGTGAGAAATGTCCCTTTCACCCTTTCTTATGAAAGGCTGCCTCTCTTATGCTCCGAATCTGCAACCCAGTCATGTGTCCTTACTGGAATCTCACTGGTGACTTTTGTTTTGTGATATGATGCTGTACTGACTGAGCCACACTGGTCAGGGCTAATTTCTGCTTATTAATGTCATTGTTTTTTCTTATAAAATGGGATAAGCATCAAACTATTATTTTTATTTATATATTTTTAAATGTATGTTGTATATTATATGTAACATTATATATTAAAATATATATCTTGGCTGTTTTCTTAATAATGACTTACATTATAGATTTTAAATTATTTTCTGAGGTCTTAGATAATTAAGTGTCAATAGGAACGTAAGGAAACAGGTACATTTTGTGTTACTACTCTTTCTGGTAAAGTATTAATAATATGCTTCACCAGTCTTAATTACTTAAATGACCTACTTAATTTAACAGATTCAACTTTTTTCACTTGTAATTTTGTCTGAATAATTGGATAGCTAGGCAATGCATGTACCTAAACAAATGAGGTATTTTACTAAAATTTCATTATTCACATTTCATTAGATAAAAAGTTAGATGTTTAAAATTAACTTCAATCATATCATAGAGTCAGGTTCAACATTAAACCATACTTTTTTCCTTCGAGACTTAAATTGTTCACATTATAAAATACAATCAATTTCACATCAGTAATGAGATACTTCCTTTGCATTGGGAAGTATCACTTCAAATTCTTTGAGTTTATAAGAAATCAAAATGCACTTTATAAGAAGAACTAGGAATTTAAGTATTGAGAAGTAATGAGAATTTAAGTATTCTTCTCAGTATCACTTTTCATTTGCATGCAAACTTAAATATCACCAACTTTATTTGGATTGTTGTAAGTGGTTCATGTCTATTGACCAAGAAGACATTAATGGTTCCTTCAATTTGACTAAAACTTAGATAGTATTCTTCCTGACCAGAAGTCCCTAGCTTCCCTTTCTTAAGAGCATATATTTTGGTAAACTTTTAATTTCTTTGTCTGCCCTGTTGAAATGTAAATTTTTATAAAACCCTCTGGGCAGTTTTACAGCCCAAGAATGTCTTTCCCAAGGACTTGGAAGCTGTATCCCTTTGGAATGTGACCATCAAAGAAAATAGCCCCTTACATCCCAGATTATGGTCAATGGTGGGTGCTTGACTCCAGGTGGGTGCATACCTTGCTTTACTGAGGCAAGTTTCTAAAAGGGGGAAAGTAGAGCACTTCCCTTCTGCATTAAATGGGAATTAAGTCATGGACTGGTGTAGTCAAGTCGAGTTAGCCCCACTCTATGAAAAGTTAACTATCCCAAATAAAAGTTTATATCACCTCTTACTCGGACATTATCTTCTGCACTAGAATACAGAATCATAGCAATCAAGTGCCATTTCTCAAGTTATTGTATTACTGTTAGTATTATTTTACTGTCCATTAGGGTGTCCGTCATACTTAATAAGGCATGGCTAAATACTTTACCAAAAATTCTCAGATAAAGCAAACTCTGAATAAATAAAAGGCAAAACAAAGGGAGTTGTGGTCAGAATATTATACTCATGAATTTGTGGAGAGGAACAGTGGAAAAGAAAGGTTATTGTGATTTTATGGGCAGTGTATGAACCAGTGCAATGTAGGTTTATATAATTGTTACTGTAAATGTAACCAGAAAAGACCCTAGGGGTCGGGCTGCCTGTCACTACTAAACCCAATAAGCAGTGACAGCGATTGAATCTTTTATGGGTGTTTTATTCGGATGGCCAGCGATCTGAGAAGATGGTAGATTCATACCCTGACAGACCACCTTGCCTTCTCTTTCCAGGCCAGACTTTTTATACCAGGGACTAAACAAGGTGTAGTGAGGGTTTTGATATTTAGGGAGGATCAGGTGATAGAAGCTGCAACATTCCTCCCCTGGGCAGTTAGCTGTTCCCAGGGGTGAGTGGTCGTCTTTCTCTCCCGGAAACACTAAGGCCCAGACGCCTCCACCGGTCCCCAGGCAGTACTCTTTAGCAGTGTCCCAGGAGGCCAGCTGTTTCCCAGGAGCCAGAATGGGCCTTATCTGTAGTTTCTGAAACAAAAGCTTTAACATACACATTACTTGCTAGACTTACAACATTTTACCTTAAGGTAAAATTTTCCAAGTCTTGAGTCCCCTATCATAAATACATATTTACAATATGGTGATTTGAGATGGGTTATTATAAATAAAGAAAATAAAAATTTACTTTTGGTTAAAATACAATACCACTTAAAGTAATTTACATAACTCATATAAAAATGTATCTGCCTCCCCCTCCTTTCTCCTTCTCTTCCCCTCTCACATTTCCATAATTTTCCAAATGATTTTTATTAGCACTGGAACCTCCCAAGTATTATATTGACCAACTCCATTATGCTCTACCAGTCTTTATTTCTACTTACATGATATGTAAATGGTTAAAGCAATTGTCATCATTCAAAATTATGATTTATAAAGGTGCAGATTAGGGAAACCATTGACACTGAAAGTAACAATCATACATGCAAACCATAAAAGCCATGAGTTAATATTTCTGAAGTATGAGTTCAGATAAACTCATATAGGCTTGAGTGTGTGGAGAAGCTGTGACTTAGAGTCCAGCTTTCTGTGTCATGTAAAAACCCTTACAGGTCAAATAATAAACAACTAAAACTGCAAGTTTGAAAGTAAAGCAGAGAACAGAAATGTGCCCCTTATATCTTTCAAATACAGCTCTAAAAAATAGATATCGTCTTGGGAAGAGATTCACCAGGAGAAAGAAGGAAGAAAGGGGATGGGAGAGAATAAAAGTTTGGTGACTCATGGTATACTAGATGCTGGTAATTAATGGAACTTAATTTTAAATAACAATTTTAATTATAGTCAAGTTATAAGGTTGGTATGATTCAATTTAATTGCTTAATTAATTTTAAAATTTATTTTGCTCTATATTTTGAAAAATCGAGAACTCTTGCTTAGTTATATTTCATTTGATCACTAAATTTCTACTTTTCTTGAGAGCATAGAGTACTCAGCTACCTTAAAGGGCTCATTACATCCCTACTTTTTACTTATGCCAACCACAGAGAAGCCTTAAGGTGATTTTGAGTTTATTCACACAAATCATTCCGGTAGCAAAAAAATCTCTTTGTGAATCTCTTTAGTGAGAGAGAATCACCCTGCAACTGTAAAAAACACTGCATATATTTTGTTAATCTTTCCCTTGGCTTTCTTTTATTGCTTCTGATGAGGTGAATAAGCAGTATTTCATCCTCAAATTACTCATGCATCCTACAGTACTAAGTTTTGAAATTAACACAGAGAGAACTGCATATACTCCAAATCTCTTATTGTAAAAATTGTATTATTGTGATGGACCATAAATACTAGATTTTATTCCGTTAATTATTTAATATTTCTTTAGATGAACAACACATTGCAAATACTGAGTAACTCTAGGAACAACTTTTCTTAAACAAGGAAAAAAGGACTTGTTACATGGTTTTCGGTTTAAAGGCATGCCATACCTCAGGCCTGATTAAAACAGATTTTGAACATGATGAAAAACATGAACGGAGAATGTAGTCTGTTCTGAAAGAACAAAATATTTCAATGAACAAAATGACATTTCACAGGCATGCCTCGAGATGATTAAAGCTTTTAGAGTCAATTTGCTTTATAAAAATTTAAGTGTTCGATAAAATAATCCCCTTACTGAATTTATGCAGAAAAGTGTTTTCACCTAAGTTCTCAGTTATACTATGGTAGGGAACAATTTCTGAAATGAAAACATGACCCAGACCACTGATGCTGAATTACCACACATATTTGCCATAACCCACACATGCTGCCAATAATCTCTATGAGAAAATTTCCTGACCACTTCCAAAATACCTGAGTGATTTCCCTGCAAGAGCTGCCTCTTAAATGACTAAAATTCAGTAAAGATCCTTTAATATTACCAAAATATTGTCAGATCTAATATAGTCTGATTATGTGGTATACATTTAAAGCTAGAACATGTAACTCAATAATGCTGTTGATATTAAGTTGATCAGATTCTATTAAAAATAGTATATTCAGTTCTAGGAAACATTTTAAAACACAGTTCAAAATTAACCTTCTCAAATTTGCTTTTTTCCAACGTAGAATCAATAATGGTGAGCAATGCTGAAACTGTCACATGAGAACAAACATTCTACTCTATCTTGCAAAATTTTAATCACATACCATTTGCAAATGACATGAGAAACACTAGTATGAATATGAAAGCTTTATTCCTCTAAAAACGTTTTGAATAAAATAGAATGGATAAACTTGTTCACAAATATAAGTGCACAAGTAGATTTACTGCAGAAGAAAAAGTAACCTTCGAGTAATCAGTCACTTCCTTCACATTCTAAGGCACTTTACAAAAGTCTGTGTAGAAAGGAGACAAAAAGCATACAATGGAGAAAGCAAAGCTTCTTCAATAAATGGTGCTGGGAAAATTGGAAAGTACATGCCAAAGAATGAATCGACACTTTGTATATATGTATGTCCATATATACAAAAATTAACTCAGAATGGATCAACTAAATACAAGACATGAAACACACTGCATAGAATAAAACATAGGTATTAAACTTATACACCTTACTCTTAAAGTGGATTTCATGAATTTGACTCTGAAGGCAGGGAAAGTTAAAAGCAAATGTAAGTGAATGGGGTTGTATCAACTAAAAAGCTCTGCACAGAAAAAAAATAAATAAATAAACAAAGCAAAAACCAACAAAACAAGTGGGATAACGTATTTGTAAAAAACAGATCCTTTGTTTGCTTGTTTTGTTGTTTAGCTTACTGTTAAAGGTGAGATCATATGGTATTTGTCTTTCAACACCTGGCTTATTTCACTCAGCATAATGCAAAGACACTGAAATAGAGAACAAGGGGACAGAGACCAGAGGGGAGAGGGGAGGGAACTTAAGGGTAAAAAATGGGAGGGATTTAGAGGAACAAGTATAAAGGACACAGGGACAATAACTAAGGGGGGTGGAAATGGGAGGGAAGTGGGGAGCACGGGGCAAGGTGGGCTGGGATGGGAGAAATAAACAGAAAACTGTGCTTGAAAAATAACTAAATAAAAAAAGCTCCAACAAGGGGTTGATATTTAAAACATATAAAGAACTCATACAACTCAATGATTAAAAAGCAAAAATTTAGTTTAAAAATGAGAGAAAACCTGAACAGACATGTTTCCCAAGAAGACAAACAAATGGTCAACAGATATGTAAAAAAGATGCTCAAATTTGCTATTAGGGAAATGCAACTCAAAACTACACTAAGATACCACCTCACACCTGTTATGAATAGTTATTATTAACAAGACAAGTAATAACAAATGTTGGAGAGGTTATAGAGAAAAAGGAACCCTCCTTCACTGCTGGTGGGAACAGAAGCTGGTGCAGTCACTGTGGACACAGTATGAAGGCTCTTCAGAAAAACTAAGAATAGACTTACCACATGACCCAGCAACCCTTCTTTGGGGTATCTACACCAAAAATTTGAAACACTTATTCACAAAGATACATGCACATCTACCATATTTTTCAGAGTATAAAATGCACCTTTTTCTTCAATTTGGGAGGAAAAGGGGTGTGTGTCTTATAGTCTGAATGTAGCTTACCTGGCTCACTGGGGGGACAGGGTGGGTGGCAACCTGTGTTATTATATATTTTACCACATTTTTTTTGCTTCAATTTTTTTCTATTTTCCTCATCTAAAACCTAGGTGCATCTTATAGTCCGGTGCATCTTATAGCCTAAAAATATGGTATATTCATTGCAGTGTTATTCAAGATGGCCAAGACATGCATGGAGAAAAACAAAGTGTCCTTCGATACATCTATCAAACTGGATAACGAAGGTATGGTACATACATTCAGTGTATTACTGCTGAACCACAAGAAAGGGTGAAATATTTCCATTTGTGTCAACAAGGCTGGATCTTGAATAGATCATGCTGAGCAAAGTAAGTCAAACAGAAAACAATCAAGAGCCATATGATTTCACTCATATGTGGAATATACACCTGAAAGCAACAAATGAACAAATAAGAAAAATAAACAAACAGAAACTTACAGACACAGACAACACTATGGTGTCTGTCAGAGGGAAGGGGGTGGGAGTAACAAAGGGTAAAGGGGTCAAAGATATGTGGACCAGAGAAGATTTGACTTTGAGTGGTAAGCACACAATGCAATATACAGATGATGTATCATAGAATTGTACAGTTGAAACCTATATCATTTTATTAACTGGTGTCACCCCATTACATTTAATTTTTGAAATGGAAAAAGAAAAGGATGGGGAGCAGAGTTTTAACTTCCTTGTGTAGTTAACCATTGGATTTGATAAGCCTAAACTGGAGTCAAAGAGCAGTATATGGGCTTCTCCATTGCCAGGGAATGAAAGCATGATAGGGCACTGTAATGTTCTCAAAAGGTTAATCTTAGTTACAGTAATAGCAATCCAAACATATCAGTGGCTAAATGATACTCAAGTCATTTCTCATCATTACTGAAATTTTTGAGGTTGGTAGGCTTACCTGGGAGTCCATGCCTCATGTGATAATTCATCATCACTATCAGAAGGAACATCATGAATCACTTTCTTGAATGAAATGTGTATCAAAGTTTGAAATTATTTCTCAAATTTTTTAATAATTAAAAGGGGTTGTAATATTAAAGTAAATTACTAGTGATTCCATATTCCAGAGCATTTTAAAGTATTAAGGAGCATCACTTACAGAATAAAAAAATGTATGGTAGCAACAGCATAGCTACCTATCAATACATTGATTAATTCACTTCTATTTAATTGAAAAAGAAAATATATTATGGTCAATGAATGTAAACATTCATTTAAAGTGACTCAGAAATCCTCTTCTAATATGATTTTTTATTAAAAAAGTATAATATTTAATTTTTCTAACTCACACTTAATATATCAGTTGAAAACAATTCTCTCATTCCAAATATATACAAGTTCAGATTTTGCACTTAACACTCAATTGCTTACCTGGATTTTTCACAACCACCTGGAACACAACATACGTCTTTGAAAAACATGGTTTGAATCAAGTGAGTCCACTTATACTGAATATTTTTCAATAAATACAGGCAGCCCTCCATATCGTGGGTACTCAACTGCAGATTCAACAAACCAGGATGGAAAACAGTATTTTCACATTCCCAACAGATATTTCTGAACTACAGATTGCCAACTGCAGATTGAAAATATTGTTTTTCATTGATGGCTGGTTGAATCTGCGGATGTGAATAACCAAAGCTAAGATTTGGAGGTCAATTTTTTGTCTGAAACATAATATATTGTTTTATTTTAGATTTAAATCAATTTAAATTCAAATTTACTTTATTTCACATAACTATCAAGTGAAAACTTTGTTTATACAATTGATATACATTGATGTGCATGTTCTTTCATTTTCCTTTTACTTCCAGTCAGCCAGAAAGTTGGAAGTGACATTTAAAGTGAGCATTATCCACTAAGCCCTTTGGGCTCACATGGGGCACCTTGGGATCAGCTGTAAACCTTAGTGCCTTTTCTGGCCGTCTCATCACCCATGGGCTGTAACTTATAGCCCATTATGAAGATTGCTTCGGCCCTTGCTGATCTTGTACTTATTTATGTTGTCCATGCTTAGCTTAATTTTGTTAGCAAAATTTTGCAAGCAAAGATTTCTAACTGGGGCCCAAATATATATGCTTTGTGAAAGGAATACAAACCAGCTATAAATAAATGATGACAATATTAAGAGATTGCCCTACATAAGAAAATTAAAAGTCTGAAACTGCTTGCCTGAATAAAACATTTGAAAGTTGAGAGCCCATTAAGTAATCAATGTATTCATTCTTCACACTTCACCACTGTGAGAGTCAGAACAATTGATTTAGCCTTGGAAAAAATGTTCATAGGTATCCAGAAAATTCCCTTCAATTCATTCTGCCTCCCACTTTGAAAATGAAAATTACTAAAATCTCCTGGGGATGAGGAGGCTATACTGAAATAAAATTTTTATAAACAATGGCTAAGGAGAAAGGAAGAATAGATGACCAACACTATGAAGGGGTCAAATGGCAGTGCGGTTGTTTGGTTTGTTATTTTACTTTTTGAACCCAAGATGCCAGTGTGCCAATGTCATTACAGATGGGACAGCGATGCTTTTGAATGTTTTGTCCTGGGTTCACTTGATTTCATTAGTATGTCATGCAGACCAATCGGGTAATCATTTAACTAATGAAATACAAGAGATTCTTAAAACAAACACATTAGTATAACAGCACAGCATGTCAGGAAACACTCAAAGAAAAGGTTTCAGAATATTTTTGCCTTTTGTAAATGACAAAGAAAATAGACCGTTTTAGGCTACATATTTTTTTAATTAGACACTTACATGACTCCTACATGCCCCTCGTCTTAAGAATTGTTCTAAGGGAGAGCTATGACCAGTGACCCAATACAGAGAATTATCTTCAAACTGGGAGAGTAGGACAAACATAGATAAAGGAATTGAAGCAGAAAGTGAGTAGTTAATGAAAGTACTTATCTGAGCTAAAATATTTCAAATTGTGTGCCTCAATTTATCAAATGCCAGTGTATTAAATGCATTGACAAGTGCAAATGCAATCCTCAAGCTTCTACCCATGTCCTTTAGTGAATGATAATGTATGACAGATGTGTGAAGGACAAAGAAATTAGTTTATCTGTAATTTATAAAACACTCAGAAATTTTAATAAAATAACTTACTATTACCATTATTTCCTTATTAGAAGTACTTTTATTGCTGAAAGATATAAATGCTACAACTTTATCATTCTTAAAATAAGTATATTTATAATGATCAAAAATGACCACAATGTCCTCATTTTTTTCTTTGCACATAAGAAAATATTACTATTTGGCACATGGGAGGAAGCAGCGTGCATGGATTTCTAAACATGTTTGAGATGCTACTTCGTATAGCATCTCAAGGAGTCCATAGTCGATGGAACACACATGTAAAAACACTTCTCTTAACAATGTTTCATTGAAATTTGTGGAAGAAAAGGTAAATATATTATAATATGTTATAATATATATATTATATATATATTATATATATATTAATCATGTGGGATCCATAGTCCATAGAACACACACGAAAAAAAACACTTCTCTTGACAATATTTCATTGAAATTTGTGGTCAATTGTTGTCCTAGACATTGAACACATGATTTTATTCTTGAGAATAACACCTGGAAGAAAAAATGTATATAATATATTTTTATATATTATGATATATACTATATAATATAAATATTACATATAAATTTTATATGTATAAATTTTAAAACAGGACAATTATATGTATGTCATACTCTTTGATATTGTGTCGCAATTTTTGAATTTATTATTTTACCTTTTCATTCTGTTTTCTCTATATTTGTTTTAAATGTTCTGTTTACATAGCTTTACACTATGCAGAAGGTTAGATGGGGCTAAAGTTTTGCAGTTCTCTTCTTCCACCTGGAAGACTAGAGTGGGCTGGAGTTGAATATTTTCCTTCCCCTAGGCTTGGTTAGGCTCTAAGAACCCTGCAGTGCATTGGGCTTAAAGAAATAGTTTCCCTTGAGGTCAGGATTCAGGAAGGATGACAGTTTCTATGGGCACAGGCCAAAATTACTACTTGCCTACTCCCCCACTTTAAGCACAAGCTTTGTTATTCTATTAAAGTTGCTGTGAGTAATAAACTGTTTTTTGTCTCTGATCCAGGAGTTTTATGTCTTCTACCAATATCAAAATATGTATTTTTAAGTTTTACAGTATTACTTTTGTTCTTCTTGCATCTTATCTTTCAGGGAAAAATTCTGAGCACAGGTAAGGTATGGTTGGAAATAAGGTGAATTTGTAGCTATTGGAATGATATTAACTTATTTGTGTTGGTAGAGAGAGACATCAGTCACAGTAGACATTACTCATACTTTATTTTTTAAACTTTTTGCTGATGCTAACATCCACTGCCAGACATCTCTGATCATGTTCTGTTTGTCTTAATCCTTAACCTTTCTGGGGAGTCTATAGGAGACAGCATGGCATACCCCCAGCTCCATAACTTCCCTTAGAAATCACTTGTGAAAAACCTTAGGATGCCTTCCCAACCCCTATTTTCATAGACATCGTCCAGTCATTCCATTAAACAGATTAATAATGCTATTCTGTTTATAGTGTGGACTAACAAGTGAGGTTGGATTAATTGTTCCCAGGTAATTGTTCTGAAAACAAGCACTAGATTCATTTATACAAACCCATTCATTCATCAGACTATGATCTGTTTCAAAGGAGGTTACCCTTTGGATCACTGGTTGAGTTTTCAGTGGGCTAATAAACTTGTTATTTATAATTACACTTCATGCAGTGGTCTCTACCATGCAAATCACTAGATTAGAAAAGATGGTGTAAGCTATGTCCCTGACTTTAGCTTAAGTGATCAATAATACAACCTGGAAATCATTGATTCAACCTTGTTGCACTATAGTTATTAAGGATGACAGAAAAGCTTCTTGGGTGTAAAGACACAGTGTGTTATTATAAACACATCCTGCTATACAGATCCTCCTCCACTTTTGATGAGGTTGCATCCTGATAAAACCTTTAAAAATTGAAAACTATCTTAAGTTAAATGGCATTTAATACACCTAAACTACCAAACATCATAGCCTAGTCTAGCCTATCTTGAACATGCTCAGCACACTTACATTGCCTACAGTTGGACAAAGTCATCTAACACAATGAATGTAATGTGCAGTATCAGTTGTTTAACCTTAAGATCATGTGACTGACTGGGAGCTGTGGCCACTGCCCAGCATCATAAGATAGTGTCTTACAGCACAGTGTTAGCATGGGAAAAAGGACAAATTTCAGAATTCAAAGTATGGTTTCTACTAAATGCACATTGCTTTTGCACAATCATAAAGTTGAAAAATAATAGGTCAGTTACCATTTGTATTTAGATTAATGCCTCGTTAGGCAGAGAGGTCAATATAGAAACTTACGGAAAAGTCCATTTGGATTTCTGTGGTAGGCCCTGATGGTTTCTTGAACTGGTAGCACTGGTTGGGTGTGGAGTCTTCATGGACATTCCTGAGCCTTATTCTTCTCCTTGGGAGTCCATTGATAAAATTTTAATTAATCCTAAATTAAGCAAGTCGAATGAATTTGGAAATAGTAAATCCCCATCAGGTTAATCAGAGACTCAAAAAAATGGCATACTCAGAAAAATTCACCAGAAACCAGGGAAAAATTTGAGGTGGATATCGTTAGGGGGCAATTCATTATGTCTTTCATGAGTCTGTATGACTTATGAGATGAGTCACTGACTGTCTTTGTTCCAAGGTATCTTCTCAAGATAGCTTGTATCACAAACAACCTTGGGAGATGGAGATCATGAGCATCATTTACTAGAGCAAAAAAATAATTTTAATTGCAGCCTTGCAAATAGAAACAATTCCTTCCTCTGCAAGAAATGGTAGGCATTCTGACCACACATTATGAAGTTGGGATCACTAGGTTCAAGGATTCTCTTCTATAATGCAATCGTCTCCTTGTTAAAGTTTCTGCTATCTCTCTTCATATAGCCCTGTGGAGATTGTTACTCGTAGAACTTATACACATGCTGGTACTATGGCTACTGACTTTGCTGTGAATAACAAACTTTGTTTATGAGTCACAAATCTTAACTGTTCTACTAGAATTCAGGAATCGATTGCATGCTTATTTGTAAACTTAGAAAGTCTTATAAAAATTCAGACCCCTCTTATTTTTGACCACCATATACAGTATATTAAATTGAAATTCATAACAGCTAAACAAAAATACTTAACACATTATATAAGGAAATATCAAAGTGTATTTTCATGAAAATAAAAATGTCCTAAACAGGACACATGCACACACAAAATTAACTATTAAAATAACAAAATTGGTAATTGCAATTCAATTCAAGCTAAAGACTTAATTTCATCAGCAAAATGTAGTGTGGGCCTAGGAGAAATTTTATTATTATTATTGCCAGAGGTAAGTGAGAGAAGGTCAAAGTCAGTCTTTCCAATTATGTCATGGAAATTGAAAGAGAACTGAACTAATATTATCTTCAGGAGGAGCAAATATAATATTTTTAGGGTTAAACCAATGCCAAATTAGACCCCAAATATTCCACAAATTGATTTCAATCAATTATGGAATCAAAGTTACATTATTTTGGAGTTACTTTAGTATAACTTAAAGTCCTCTGGTCCCTGTTCCTCTAAATATTTCATTTGTATTTTTGAAGAACAAAAGTTATTTGCTTACGTAAGTATGTCGATATTACCAAAATAAGGACATTAACATTTACTGAAAAACTATTATCTATTCTGCAGTTTTTAAAATATCTCCCAGTAGTTTCAATAATATCCTCATGGCAAATTGAAAACTAAAACAAACCCTGTAAATCTTCTATAGCTTGTTGCATCAAGTCTTCACGTCTCTCTTTATTTTCCTCAAGCTCAAGTCTTTCACTGTCTTTACTGACAGTGCTTTTTGAATATTCTGGCCATTATTTTGTAAAGTGTCTACAATATGAGCCCATCAGGTAAGTTTTTAAAGGTGGGTAGAAAGAGAGGGAGAGAAACATTATGGGGGAGACACGGACTTGAATGGCTGCTTCTCCCACGTGCCCCTCTCTGCCTGGGACCAAACCTACAACCCAGGCATGTGCCCTGACTGAGAATTAAACCTATGATAACCTTCTGGTTTGTGGGATGTCACCCAATCAACAGAGCTATACTAGCCAGAGCCCATGAGGCATTTCTTTATAATTATATTAAAGTAATGCATATTTTGGCAACATGACAGAAGTGCTACTTTATTCTTTCCAGTGTAGTAAATTAGAGGCTCTTGATAATTGTTTGTCTCAATATTGGACATTAACTTTGACTACATGGTTATTGCAGTTTATGCCAAATCTCCAGCATTAATTTTCCCCTCTACATCACTATAGAGTGTGTTTGAGGTGATACTTTGTGAATATGTGTAAGTGATTACTCATCAAACATTTACTCCCCTCACTTTATATATATCCATTGATGACTCTTGTCAGGTTTTTCTAGTCATCTTTTAACTCAATCATTTTTTACATTTATCAATTCACATTAATTATAAATGTTCTTTTAAATATTTATGCTAATATTTTGAAAAGCTATTTTATATTTATATAGTGGCTTTATATTATTATCTTTGATTCAAATAAAATAGGTTTATGGAGCTAATTAATATATTAATTCAACTATATATAATTCTGATTATAAAATTAAATCAGTTAAACAACAAACAACTTGTGATTAAATAAAATATACGGCATAAAATTTAAGCAGTTAATACCAGTGATCTTAACTAATTTCTTTTAATATTTTTTAGTCCTCACCTGAGGATATGTTTACTGACTCTAAGGAGAGGAAAGAAGAAAGGAAGAGAGAAAGACATCAGTGTGAGAAAGAAACATCAATTGGTTGCCTCCCATATAGACCCGGACCTGGGACTGAGCCTGCAAACTCTTGGTCTAAGGGTTGATGTCACTGTGGGCCAACAAACTGAGCCACAGGCCAGAGCATCACTAGTTCTTTTATTTCAATGAGATGCAATATGCTTTACACAAAGATTTTTATTTGAACACCAAACTGCTGTGCTTTCTTTAGAGAACTATCTTCTATAATTCTCTATAGAGAACTTTCTTCCATAGAGAATTACCCTGTAGTATTCATATTTAAAAAGAATAAATATTCACATTTTCTCTGTTAAATAATTTAGAGGTGTGCCATTGTAATGTACTATTACATGACAACATGAAAGATGCTAAGGAATCATATGTATTCAAACACATGTTCACTGTTAATTATTTTATAGCTCTAACCACTCATGTTTGTAGAAAATCATATACATAAAAGAATTATATGGATTAAAGTTTGACTGTAATCAATAATGTTTCATGAAAAATCATCTTGTGCCCTGGCTGCTGTGGCTCAGTGGATTGAGCACCATTCTGTGAAACCAAAGGGTTGCCAGTTTGATTCCCAGTCAGGGCAAGTGCCTGGGTTGTGGGCCAGGTCCCCAGTAGGGGGGGCACTAAAGGTAGCCACACATTGATGTTTCTCTCCTCCTTTCTAAAAATAAATAAATAAAATATTTTTAAAAGTCAACTTGTGACAATATTTGGAAAATTAAACTGCTCTGAGACAAGAAAATGAAACCTTATTGGAAAAAACACCTTAAGAATGTTAACAATTTGTTCATAAATTAATATGCACCAAATTATTCTCAGTTCTTTCAAATTATTCATTTTTTATATAAACAAGGTTAACATAGTGTGACAATTTGGATTTTTATTATTTTCTTTTAAGCCTTACCTGAGGAGACAGATTATAGATAGATAGGTATACTTTAGAGGGGGGGGGGGAGACAGAGAGACATCAATGTTAGAGAGAAAAAACGTTAATCGGCTGCCTCCTGTACACACCCAAGCTAGAGATGAAACTGCAGCCGAGGTGTGTACCCTGACCGGGAATTGAACCTCTAACATTCTGCCGTGTGGGATGATGCTCCAACCAACTGAGCCACCTGACTAGGGCTACATTTTTCTCTTTTTAATGTAGAATCTCGGTTGAATTCAAAATGTTTAATTCTTACCTTCTAAAACCTATGCTGCCTTGTAATTTTAAAGTGAATTTGTATTTTTCCCTTACAATTGAAAAAAGTAAATAAAACTTTCCAATAGAAAACTAAAGTGTCCATTCTGGGAAAAAATTCACTTTTAGTGTGTTATAAAACATCTCTCTAGTTTTCTTTCGAAGGTATGTTAATCAATTTAACATTCAACACAAAATAAATTTCTCCTTATCTGAGAACACAATGCTTTATTTTCTATTACCATCAATCTTTATTTTAGAAATACCTTGCATACTTATATAGAGTTGTTACATTCCTTCAGAGATTTGCTCTTAAAATATTAGATGATCTTTAAATTTTATATTTAAATTAAATATAAAAATGTTTTAAGTATTAACATTAATAAAATTACTTTATTAAATTACTTTACTAAATTATTTTATGTATTTTGATATGTTACAATATACTTGTACAATGAAGTAAAATGAAGATAACTATATTTAATTCAAGAGTTATTTAATATATGATCAAATTTGCTTGCAGGAACTAAACACACTTCGAGGTTTATAATATAATTTCTATGTGGCTTTTTTATTGTATAAATATATATTATGACAATAAAAATAAGTCCTATATATCTGTAGCAGCTAAAACCAACAACACGATCAATTAATGTGCTCTTTCATTCAACTTTGATCAGTAATAATGTTCTATTCTATACGTTTAATTTATATTTATATGTGAATTCACACAAAGCATGACACTATTACTTATACTTTCAGATATAAAATAACAATATGATTTATTGTCAGTCTATGTGCTTAATACAAAAAGAAAATAATTATAATAAATAATTAGAATCAATGAGAGGTAAAAACAAAACTCTTATGAATGAAGATTGCATTCATTTTCACTCTTCAGTTTAAATGGAGGCAATCAACATCGTAGATACTAGACTGAAAAAGAAGGGAATGATTTGCAACTCCCAACTTACTCATCTATAAAATGGGAGAGTGAGCATAATTTTAAAGGTATCCAGTGTCTTCAGCATATACAGGGCGTGGCAAAGCTAGGTTTACAGTTGTGTGTGTACACAAAACAAATTATTTTTGTATTAATTATTATATTATTTTTCATCTGAACTGTAAACTTACTTTTGCCCCACCTTGTATTTAATAAAACTTATTAAATTTATTGTCACTATTATGAACATCTCTGGAACCCTTCACACTGAATCAGTCTTGCAAAAGTCCATCTCTGCCAATACAATGCAATACTTAAAACAGATGATGTGGGAACTGCCCTGAAAGAAAGTAGAGAGAGAGAGCTGTGGATTAGAACTCGGAATAAATTCCAGACCTGTCTCTGCTACTAAACTTAGTTGCCATTTAAGCAAGTTATGTAACTTCTGCCTCTCTTCCTTCATCTGTAAAGTACTATATAGAAATATTAGCTAGGAAAATGACATCAAGCTGCAAGAGGCCCACATGGCTTTGGGGTGCCCCCTTTGGCCACGGGGCCTGAAAAAGCAAGAGAGACTTTGACTGGAACTGGGTACAAAGGACTCTTGCCAGTGGACCATGAGAGGGTACCACACTACTTTGGATTAACTCGAGATCCTGCACAGTGACACAGCTGATGGCACCAGCGACCTGAAAAAGGGACGTGTGCTCTTTTCCTTATTTACAGTACCCGGAGTTGGGACAGTGAGAGAAGGGAGCGCTGTGTGGGTGTAGGTGTATACCCTAAAGGACTTTGATATTTTAGTGGTGGCATTAGGCCTGAATAGCATTAAATAAACATTTTGTTTCCAAAACATAAAGCTGCAAATTTAATTCCCTGAGTCTATCTTTACCTGAAGGGGAGACTCAAGCTCATTAAGTGTATTTTGGTGTCTACCCTTGAAATAAGGCAGAGATCAAAGTGAGGCCTTCCTAGGCAGTATTTATCAAAGCAGAACTCTGCTTTCTACAAAGGAATAGTTCTCAATAAGGTATGCTCTCAGCCAGAAAAATAACAGCCCCATTTGTCTTTAAGTTCTTCATGGTCACTATATTGTAACACTTCACCCTCTGAGAAATAAGTACCTGCTTCCTGTCAGTCTCATTAATACTCCCTTCAGTCAACCCCTGGCTGAAGCCTCACTAGTAGACCCTGACAATAAGGATAGAGATAGCCGTTAGACCAGGGTGAGATTTTTAACCACCTGGTTTCACAGCAAAGGTGATGGTGTTACTGAATAAGAGGTCTGGGGGGGCAATATTTGGCCCACCTAGAGATGACAAAAACTGGTATAGAACAGGGTCCCCTCCCAAGGAAAGAATACTGATATCTACTGGGCTCTTCTGTCCGCCGCCAATTGGAAAGATATCTCTCAATGCCAGAGATTTGTGAAAAGGAAACAAAATGTTTATTTAATGCTATTCAGGCCTAATGCCTCCACTAAAATACCAAAGTCCTTGAGGGTATACACCTACATCCACACAGCACTCCCTTCTCCCACTGTCTCAACTCCGGGTACCGTAAATCAGGAAAAGAGAACATGTCTGTGTTTCAGGTCACTGGTATCCTGAGCTGTATCGGGCAGGATCTCTAGTTAATCCAAAGTACTGTGATACCCTCTCATGGTCCTCTGGCAAGAGTTCTTTGTACCCAGTTCCAGTCAAAGTCTCTCTTGCTTTCCAGGCAACACGGCCAAATGGGCACCCCAAAGCCACGTGGGCCACTTCTACCAAAGCTGCAGGGGTTCACACTCTACCAAATGCATGTGGCTTTCTTCTTCACCAGGCTGCAGGGATCTCCATTCTGGCAAAGCTGCGTGGTTTTCCCTTTCACCTGGGAAAGAGGGGGTCCGCACTCTGCTGAAACCGTGTGGCTCTCTCTTTCTCTGGCTTCAGGGGTCTCCATTAGGGCAAAGCCGAGTGGTACTCTTTCACTCTGCCCCAAACCGCGTGGCCCTTTCCTCACCTGGGCAGTTATCGCCTCATGTCCTGGAGCCAGTCTTTTCCAAGCTCTCACACAGGCCTTCTCTCTCTGGGATGCAGCCCCTAGTTACATCTTGGGTAGAAGCTGTTACCGAACAAGAGGTCCGAGGGAGGGGCAATACAATAATTGGCCCACCTAGGGATGCCCAAAACTGCTATACAACAGGGGCCCCTCCCAAAAACAAAATACTGATATCTACTGGGCTCTTCTGTCCGCCGCCAATTGGAAAGACATCTCTCAATGCCAGAGATTTGTGAAAAGGAAACAAAATGTTTATTTAATGCTATTCAGGCCTAATGCCACCACTAAAATATCAAAGTCCTTTAGGGGTATACACCTACACCCACACAGCGCTCCCTTCTCTCACTGTCCCAACTCCGGGTACCGTAAATAAGGAAAAGAGCACATGTCTGTGTTGCAGGCCACTGGCACCATCAGCTGTGTCACTGTGCAGGATCTCGAGTTAATCCAAAGTACTGTGGTACCCTCTCATGGTCCACTGGCAAGAGTCCTTTGTACCCAGTTCCAGTCAAAGTCTCTCTTGCTTTTTCAGGCCCCGTGACCAAAGGGGGCACCCCAAAGCCGCGTGGGCCTCTTCTACCAAAGCTGCAGGAATCCGCACTCCACCAAAAGCATGTGGCTTTCTTCTTCACCTGGCTGCAAGGATCTCCATTCTGGCAAAGCTGCGTGGTTCTTCCCTTTCACCTGGGAAAGAGGGGGTCTGCACCCTGCCAAAACCACGTGGCTCCCTCTTTCACCCCAAGAGGGGGTCCTCACTCTGCTGAAACCGCGTGGCTCTCTCCCCATCTGGCCAAGCGGGGACCCTTCATGTCTCGGAGCCAGTCTTTTCCAAGCTCCCACCCAGGCCTTCTCACTCAGGAGCGCAGCCCTTAGTTCCATCCTGAGTCCAAGCCCTTCTCACTCAGGAGTGCAGACCTTAGTTACATCCTCCTGAGTCCCAGTCCACTCCCTTCCCCCTGGCTCCAAACTTGGCCACAGCTATTTAACATATCTATGAAATCAGTTAAAGGTTATAGATATGTTAAATAATCATTCCAGAGGTTAGCTGCAAAACTGTTGCTATGCAAAACAGCTCTCAATGGCTCTGCTCTATTGGTCCCTTCCCCCTGGGGGTGGTGAGGACATCCTATATGTCTCTCCAATATTCCTATAGACTTCGAATTCTGGACACCATTCCAAATCTTTCTTTGCTCCCCCCCCTTTGGCTGCACCCTGTGTCAATGGCAAGCCTGTAGTCGAGGTGCTAATATCAAATTCCTGTTTTGAGGAAGAGTGTGTGCTAGATGAGTAAGATTCTTCACATTATTAAATGAAGTCTAATTTGTGAAATAAAGTCACTAAATTATGTAGAATTTGCTTTTTATAATTTTGTGCATGTTTTAAACTTATTGGACTTGCTTTGAATTTTAAAAAATGACTTTCTTTTTTGAATGCCATCTACCACATTGATTTTTTCAAAAATGCTGTTACTTTATAGTCAAAATTTATAGCAAATATACAGGTAGTAAATAAATCAAACAATATTGAGGAAAACATATTACAGGTGAATTCATGTTTTCAATTCAACCAATAGTGAATCACTTTCCTGTACTTTAAAAATGAATAATTAATGAAGTAGAATGGAAATTAAAGTACATAACAATTTCATGCCTCTAGGAAGAAATAGCAGAAACTCTACACAGGAGTTATTTTTTTAACTGAAAATCTTTATCAGGAAAATTGGCACATAAAATTATATAGGTACAAGGGAAGCCATCATTTTGATTCGATCACTTGCATTTAGTCAATGTTCATGAAGATTTGTTAAAAAATTGAAAGCTAGATTTTATATAAAAGGTACATTTTCTTGATTGCAACACAGAAGGTTGGGTCCAGGAGTCTCAACTGCTCATTAGGATAAACCAAAACTCAACAAGGAGGACTGGATGGAGCAGACATCGCCTTTATACTCACGGTACTAGGAGCATTGACAGCTGCAGGTCGGCAAAGCAGTATTGCACTCACACCCTGTGTCCAAGACTTGTTTTAAGGGTCTCAGACAAAGGGGGCACAAGTCCTATGCATGACTCTAAACTACAGTACCTCAGTGTAAAGAAAAGTTTGGTACAACCATTATGGAAAACAGTATGGATTTTTCTCAGAAAAATAAAAATCGACCTGCCTTTTGACCCAGCAATTCCACTGCTAGGATTATATCCTAAGAATCCTAAAACATCAATATCAAAGAACCTATGCACCACAATGTTCATAGCAGCACAATTTACAATAGCCAAGAGTTGGAAGCAACCTAGGTGCCCATCAGTAAATGAATGGATCAAAAAATTGTGGTACATATACACAATGGAATTCTATGCTGCAGAGAGAAAGAAGGAGCTACTACCCTTCGCAACAACATGGATGGAACTGGAAAGCATTATGCTGAGTGAAATAGGCCAGGTGCTGAAAGACAAATACCATATGATCTCACCTTTAACAGGAAGCTAAACAACAAAACAAACAAGTAAGCAGAAAAAAAAAACCCCAAAAAACAAAGACACTGAAACAGAGAACAAGGGGATAGTGACCAGAGGGGAGAAGGAAGGGAAGTTAAGGGGAAAAAGGGGGAGGGATTTGGAGGAACAAATAGGAAGGACACAGGGACGAGAACTAAGGGGGGGGAGGAAATAGGAGGGGGGTGGGGAGCAAGGGGCAGGGGAGGCTGGGATGGGAAAAATAGACAAAAAACTGTACTTGAAAAATAACTAAATAAAAAAAAAAAAGAAACAGTCACAAGACAGGAAGCCACTTCCAAAAATGATAAAGAGGGAGTTATAATCCATTCCCAAAATGAT
The DNA here is from genome assembly GCF_021234435.1 of Artibeus jamaicensis. NCBI lineage: Eukaryota > Metazoa > Chordata > Mammalia > Chiroptera > Phyllostomidae > Artibeus > Artibeus jamaicensis. The sequence continues at coordinate 11,147,599 of NW_026521823.1, read as the reverse complement.
ACACATTGCTCGTGGCCAGCTGCCCCCTGACTAGCCCTCAGTCATGGGAGGGGAGGGGTCATGTATTGACCCCTCACTGAGAGACCTCAATAATAACACCTTCTGTTTATATCCCATAAGAAGACCAGACTGTAGTTTATTCATTAAGATTTATTAACCACCTTAAGTTTTAGAATGAAATATGAACAATTAATTAAGAAAAGTGGTATTCTTTCCAACCATCCCTTAAAATACAAATATGTAGAAGAGAGCAGCATCTTCTACTGCACCAGTGGAAAAATATTTCAAATTTGTTTTTATACTTTAGAATTAATATGTTTTATTTCTATACTGTGAGGTATTTCACTAGCCATCATAAACATGTTTGGTAGCTGTCTCTGCTTTATAGCCTGGAATAGAACTTCTGTTTTCCAGATGACCTATTATTTAGCTGATTCATGGCTGTGCTTTATAATTTAAAGGTCAACTCTACCCATTAAACATATTAATATGAAGCAATATTCTCTTGATGAAAATGGCTTCTGTTTTAACCTCATTACTGTTGCAACAGAAATGCTGAAGAAAGAAGAAAATTTTGAAGGGGAACAGAATTTGTCACCTCCAAACATGACACTTTGTCAAGACATTTATTTAGAGCTCAAAGCAATTAAAACCGAGTAAATTCAGGAAAAGCTTTTTACTTCCTCTCAACTACCTAAATTTACATCAGAAAGAGGCTTGTAGCAGAAAAGAGCTATTACCGGCTGTAAAGTTTTATCTAAGAGATTTATCTGCATAACAGCATGAACTTTGTTTTCCAAACATCCTGCCTGCCTTCCTGCAAGTGAGTTTTCTTCTCTTTGTATCTTCAGACCTCTGTACCTTCTTTTACCTCAATATTTCAAAACAGTCCATTGAGTCTTCATATTTTCATGAGGCTCCAATATGTTCCTGATACAGGGTGCAGCCAGGGGGGCCCCCAAAAAAAAGGGATTTGGAAGGGTGTCCAGAATTCAAAGTGCATAGAAATATTGGAGAGACATATAAGATGTCCTCACCCCCCCCAGGGGGAAGGGATGAATGGAGCCAGGCCATTGAGAGCTATTTTGCATAGCAACAGTTTTGGAGCTAACCTCTGGAGGAATGGTTATTTAACATATCTATAACCTTTAACTGGTTTCATAGATATGTTAAATAGCTGTGGCCAAGTTTGGAGCCGGGAAGAAGGGAGCAGCTTGGGGACTCCTGAGTAAGATGGAACTAGCAGGGACTGAGGATGGAACTAGGGGACTCAAGATGGGAACTAAGGGCTGCTCTCCTGAGTGAGTAGACTGGGACTCAGGAGAATGTAACTAGGGTCAGCGCTCCTGAGAAGGGAGAAGGTAGTGAGCAGGGGACTGAAGATGGAAACTAGCAGAGACTCAGGATGTAACTAAGGGCTGCTCTCCGGACTGAGGATGGAACTAGGGGGACTCAGGAGGATGTAATCAAGGTCTGCACTCCTGAGTGAGAAGGGCTTGAGGACTCAGGATGTAACGAGGGGCTGCGCTCCTGAGTGAGAAGGCCTGGGAGAGAGCAACGCGGTTTCAGCAGAGTGAGGACCCCCTGTTGGTGAGGTGAAAGAGGGAGCCATGTGGTTTTGGCAGGGTGCGGACCCCCTCTTTCCCAGGTGAAAGGGAAAAACCACACAGCTTTGCCAGAATGGAGATCCCTGCAGCCAGGTGAAGAAGAAAGCCACATGCTTCTGGCGGAGTGCGGACTCCTGCAGCTTTGGTAGAAGAGGCCCACGCGGCTTTGGGGTGCCCTCTTTGGCTGCGGGGCCTGAAAAGCAACAGAGACTTTGACTGGAACTGGGTACAAAGGACTCTTGCCAGTGGACCATGAGAGGGTACCACAGTACTTTGGATTAACTCGAGATCCTGCACAATGACACAGCTGACGGTGCCAGCAGCCTGCAATACAGATGTGTGCTCTTTTCCTGATTTACGGTACCCGGAGTTGGGACAGTGGGAGAAGGGAGCGCTGTGTGGGTGTAGGTGTATACCCTAAAGGACTTTGATATTTTAGTGGTGGCATTAGGCCTGAGCAGCATTAAATAAACATTTTGTTTCCTTTTCACAAATCTCTGGCATTAAGAGATGTCTTTCCAATTGGTGGCGGACAGAAGGGCCCAGTAGATATCAGTATTTTGTTTTCGGGAGGGGCCCCTGTTGTATAGCAGTTTTGGGCATCCCTAAGTGGGCCGAATATTGTATTGCCCCTCCCTCGGACCTCTTGTTGTTCGGTAACATTCCCTTATATACCACATTTGGTTTTCTCCTGTTAGTCTGTTTTGTACTAATTTAATTATTAAACCACTCAAAGAGTCTAGAAGAAAAGCAGGGAACTTTTTCCTATCCCCACTTTTTTAGTCTTCACCTGAGAATATGTTGATTGATTTTAGAGAAAGAGAATAAGGGGAAGAGAGAGAGAGAGAGAGAAACATGGTTGGAGGGTGATGCATCAAGCAACCAATCCACGCAGCCAGGATGTCCTTGTCATTTTAATATTTTAAAATTGCAGTAACCACCTTTAAACCTGAGTCACAATTATTTTTAAAAAGGGGGGGAGAGAGAGACACTCTTCTTAGAAAATTACTAAGAGAAATCATTTTCCCGTGTTACTCTGACACTGTTGGACTCCCCACTTTTCTGTTTTAGAGAAACATTCCCAGATCATGGGGGTCACTTGTTGCTTGGGCAAGAGGCTTTATTGTCCTTTGTTGTCTATTTACCACCTTTTCTTTAGGGGGTAAATTGACTAGGATCTCAAAATTTTTACAGAAGTTAAGATTCTCATTAGAGGGCAGTTGCTTTTGGTTTTCAGCCATTTTTCCTTCCATATTAAATACATTCTCTCTCTCCTGTTAAAGGTCTTTAGTATCTTTATTTCTTTCACCTTAGTCAAGCTGCTTCCTTGACTTTTTCTTCCTTACGCCCTGCTACCAATCCTACACAGTCTTTGGAAGAGTTAAATAATGAAGGAAAACAAAACTGTTAGCAAGCCTTTGTCTAGATCTTCCTCAGATTCTGGTTGTCTTAAGTCAGCAATTTTGGTTTTGGGAACAGAGGCAGAGGCATGTGTAACACAGGAGCTTCCAACTGGGAACTGCTCATGTGTTTGTGATATTCAGAAAAAAAACACCCAGAAGACTAGCAGATGTGGGCATGCTGTTTATTACCCACATCACAGGGGAATGGGCTGATGGCAAAGGGTCAGTGCAAGAGAGACCACATCTCCTTGTGACTTGTTAAATTTAAGGGGTTCCAGACAAAAAAAAAGCATGTCTCCTATGTGTAACTCTAAACTACATTACTTTGGTGTATAGGAAAGATCAAGAACCTGTCATAGGACAAGAAGCCACTCCCAAAAGGTGAAAAGGAGGGAGTTACCATCCATTCCCTAAATGATACACATTCCTTCTGGCCAGCGGCCGTCTGACCAGCCCTCAGTCATGGGAAGGGGAAGGGTGGTGTCCATTGACCCCACAGTATGATTAAAATTTCTCCTACTGTTTAGCCATACATATGCCCTAAGATCTGGTAATGTCCTTGAGCAAATTAAAGGCTACTTTATCCTCCAAATAAACGCAACCCACCCTTGTGATGTAAGATTTCTTGAGCAAAGAATTTAGTGGATTTGTCATAGGCAGTTACACAGGCTCGAACAGGGTTGAGATGACGGGCTGAGTATGGAACGCCACCAGAGTGTAAAGCCTATGGCAGCTACCAAGGGGGAAACTGGAGAAACAAGAACCTCACCCTGAGGATGAACTTTTTCTTTCCCAGCATATTACTCATTGCTCCGGCCCGCGGAGCAATCAACTGGGGCTCGACCACCTACCTAGAACAAATGGGTTGGGGGGACAAGAGGCTCGAAGAATGGCAGCAAGACAAAAGATTCTGATCAAGCTGCAAACTTTATTTTTCCGAACTGGGTATATATGGGGGGGGGGGAGGAGATTAGGTTGCTTGCTATTGGCTAGCTTGAGACAAAGAAGGGCCCGCTTATTGATTACTTGGGTGCAACTGGTACTCGTGGACACCTCATGTACCTGTAGCTGATTGGCTCATGGAGCGCACAGGTTCCTGTAATCAATGCAATGTTTTTAGCTAGAAGCCAGGTGTAAGGTTCCCAACAACTCATCATGTGGTTTAGACTCTCTGACCTTGCACATCATTGGTCACGACATTTGGACCCTGCCCTGACCTTTTCTTCCCAGGCATGTCACCAGCTATGTGGTAAACTGTTGGGAACCTTTCCCCAGGTCTCGTACTTCCCCGAAATGAGCACTTGGCCTTTAGCTAAAAACATTGCGGTTGGCCTCAAGGCACAGTCCGTTGATTACCGGAACCTGTAATCAACAAGGACTTTCCAAGTAACCTCTGGCTAGCCCCCGTGTGCATGCGCTCCACAAGCCAATAGGCTACAGGCACATGAGGTGTCCACAAGTACAAGTTACACCCAAGTAACCAATAAGCGGGCCCTCCTTTGTCTTAAGCTAGCCAATAGCAAGCAACCTAATCTCCTTCCTCTCCCTCCATATATATATATATATCCAGTTCGGAAAAATAAAGTTTGTAGCTTGATCAGAATTTATTGTCTTGCTGCCATTCTTCGCGCCTCTTGTCCCCCCAGCCCATTTGTTCCAGGAAGGTGGTTGAGCTCCAGTTGACTGCTCTGCGGGCCAGAGCAGTAGACAGCCTTGGAGAAGGAAGAAGGGGAGGAGGGACAGAGAATAGTTTCCTGTGGCTGCCATACAAACCTTTGTATGAATACTCCCTTAAGCACTAATCCCACTGCACAATGAGGTTCTGACCTAAATCAAATAATCTTAGAAGCAAAGCCTTGGGTATGTTTAGCATGCAGACAGAGTCTTGGCCACCCTAGACTTAACATTCATGTCTCAGTTGTGTTGCAGTTCCAGCCACCCCTCTGGTCCACCCAAAAAACAGCAAAGCCTGGTAGGGTGGCATTATGACTGACTTCAGGACCAGCTGTGATGACTAATGACTCCCTGCTGCAGTGCTGACCAGTCAGTGGAGTCCGTGGGCTCTTCCCCCAGGGCAGCTGCGTCTCTCCATAGCATGTCCTTGCCTTTCTTATACAGGGTGGAGCCAGGGGGCCCCCCAAAAAAGATTTGGAATGGTGTCCAGAATTCAAAGTGTATAGAAATATTGGAGAGACATATAAGATATCCTCACACCTCCCCCCAGGGGGAAGAAACAAATGGAGCCTGGCCATTGAGAGCTGTTTTGCATAGCAACAGTTTGGCAGCTAACCTCTGGAATGATTATTCAATATATCCATAACCTTTAACTGGCTTCATAGATATGTTAAATAGCTGTGGCCAAGTTTGGAGCCAGGGAGAAGGAAGTGGCTTCTACCCAAGATGTAACTACGGGCTGTGCTCCTGAGTGGGAAGGGTTTGTGTGAGAGCTTGGAAAAGATGGGCTCCAGGACATGAGGGGATAACTGCCCAGGTGAAAGGGAAAACCACGCAGCTTTGCCAGAATAGAGATCCCTGCAGCCAGGTAAAGAAGAAAGCCACATGCTTTTGGTGGAGTGCAGACCCCTGCAGCTTTGGTAGAAGAGGCCCACATGGCTTTGGGGTGCCCCCTTTGGTCGAGTGGCCTGGAAAGCAGGAGAGACTTTGACTGGAACTGGGTACAAAGAACTCTTGCCAGTGGACCATGAGAAGGTACCACAGTACTTTGGATTAACTAGAGATCCTGCCTGACACAGCTGACGATTCCAGCGGCCTGAAAAACCGACGTGTTCTCTTTTCCTGATTTACGGTACCCGGAGTTGGGACAGTGAGAGAAGGGAGCGCTGTGTGGATGTAGGAATATACCCTAAAGGACTTTGATATTTTGGTGGAGGTGTTAGGCCTGAATAGCATTAAATAAACATTTTGTTTCCTTTTCACAAATCTGGCATTGAGAGATGTCTTTCCAATTGGCGGCGGACAGAAGAGCCCAGTAGATATTAGTATTTTGTCCTTGGGAGGGGCCCCTATTGTATAGCAAATTTTGGCATCCCTAGGTGGGCCAAATATTGTATTGCCCCTCCCTCGGGCCTCTTGTTGGTAACATTTCCACTTTCCATCTCCCAAGTATATTACCTTTGCTTGCTTTTTTTTTCCCCCTAAGCCCCAAGTGCCCTTCGTTTTGCTCTGTAACTTACTTCTTAACCTCAGGCAGCGGAGCTGGTTCACTTCTCCCACAGTTCTTCCACTTTTGTGAGTTTCTAAATATTTTTTGCTTGTATTTGAGTCTTGACTGTAACTACTTTCTTAGCTGGAACTGTAGCAGTGAGGTTGATGTGTTACAGAAAACAACTCAGCCTATGTCGGGTGTACGGAGTGGAAGTTTATTTTCACATGTGCGGACCCAGAGGAGTCAGTCTCCAAAATCCGGGCCCCAATCAGTGGGGAGTAATGGTTTATATAGGGTGAAGGGGACAGTCTGTCACTCGGACCCTTACTTCTGGTGCAAAAGTAGGAAGCATCTTACAGAAGCAAGAAAGTGGAACTGCTGATAGGAGTTAATAGGAATTTCTTTGTTCTGACTTCTCAGTTACTTAGTTGCTTGCTCTCCCTGATCCTGTTGACTCACCAGCTAGCTCCTCTCCTGGGCAGGCCACTACAGATGAACCAAGGTCCAATAGCTGGACCTTAGGGTCCAGCTATTCTCATGTCATTTGCTGCAACAGATTCACCTGGTGTCTTCGTGCTTTGTGTTTAAGTATTTCTTTAGGTACTAATAAATATATGGAGACTATTTTTAGTCTAAAGGGAATTTAGCTTTTAATAAAAATTAAAAACATATAATGGGGATAGTCAGAACTTCTTTTGTCACTTTAGAAAAATGTTAGTGCTGTGCTTCCTCACAACTCAAATATATGCAAAATTTACATTTCGTTTTTTCTCTTAAATGTGTGACTATTCAATACAATTTAATAGTAATTCATAGTGCACCACAGCAATGAACTTCTAATAAAATTTTCACCTTTTACACACTGAAACTTGCAATGGTTCCATTTCTCAATGACATCTTAGACTAGAGTATAGGGGTATTTCTCACACCATATTGTTCTTTCATATTATTACCAAACAAGAGGTCCCAGGGGGAGACAACATTTGGCCCGCCTAAGGACGCCAAAAATTGCTACAGAACAACAGGGGCCCCTCCCAAAGACGAATCTACTGGGCTCTCTGTCAGCCGCCAATTGGAAAGACATCTCCCAATGCCAGAGATTTGTGAAAAGGAAACAAAATGTTTATTTAATGCTATTCAGGCTTAACACCTCCATTAAAATATCAAAGTCCTTTAGCATATACACCTACACCCACACAGCTCTCCCTTCTCCCACTGTCCCAAGCCCAGGTACCGTAAATTAGGAAAAGAGCACATGTCTGTTTTTCCAGGCCACTGGTATTGTCAACTGTGTTGACCATCAGGCAGAATCTCTAGTTAATCCAGTCATTTGGCACCCTCTCACGGTCCACTGGCAAGACTTCTTTGTACCAAGTTCCAGTCAAAGCCTCTCCTGCTTTCCAGGCCCCGCAGCCAAAGGGGGCACCTAAAGCCATGTGGGCCTCTTCTACCAAAGCTGCAGGGGTCTGCACTCCACCAAAAGCATGTGGCTTTCTTCTTCACCTGGCTGCAGGGATCTCCATTCTGGCAAAGGTGTGTGGTTTTCCCTTTCACCTCACCAAGAGGGGGTCCTCACTCTGCCCCAAACCGAGTGGCTCTCCCCTCACCTGGCCAAGAGGGGACCCTTACTTTGCTGAAACTGTATGGCTCTCTCTCAATGGCTGCTGCGTCTGGGTTTAAAGCCCTGCGCCAGTCTTCCTCTGTACCCCTGTTTCCGACTCCTCCCACAATCAGTTACACCTGCCGGTATTTCTGTATTATTACAAGTTTACTGGGCTGCCATCTCTAGTCTGGGCAGGTATGGCCCTACATCCTAAAGCCAATCTTCTCCAAGCTCCCACACGTGCACTGTAACTTGAGGGTCCTGCCCACAGTTACATCTTGGGGGGGAAGCGACTTCATCCCCCTAGCTCCAAGCCTGGCCACAGCCATTTAACATATCCAAGTGACCCTCCAAAGGCTATAGATATGGTAAATGACCATGCCATGGATTAGCTGCAAGGCTGTGGCTGTACAAAACAGCCCTGCATATTCCTGCTCTATGTGTCCCTTCCCCCCAACTCACACCTGTGGGGGGGGCGGTGAGGACATCTTATATGTCTCTCCAATATTCCTATACACTTTGATTTCTGGACACCACTCCAAACCTTTTTTTGGGGGGCCCCCTTTGGCTGCACCCTGTATCAATATCACAGTAACATGGATGACATAGTATACCAAGCTTTCATGTATCAGTACTCTATCAGAAAAAGCCAGTACATAATTTATAGTTCAAAAAAATGTCATGCCGGAGTCCATACTACTTAGATGAGTTATATATTCATAACATTTTGCATGACTTTAGTTTCTCTTACATTTTGGATTTGGTGAGTTACTTGACTTGAAGAAATATGTAATTCTTCATAGTCTTAAATATTTTGTTTTAGGAGTTCAAATTTAATTCTGTTTTAAACTGTTTTGTTAAAAATATATTTAGATTACTTTATACTTTTTATTGTCATACCTTAATCTGAAAAGACATTCATGAACAAGAAACAAATAAAGGAAACTAAACATGTAAACTATATAGTGTACTTACACTTACTTGAAGTCAGCACTATTTTTTAAAGAGCAAAGCAAAGCAGTAAATAGACAAAGAAGTTATATTAAAAGGCTTCAAAAATAGGGTAGTGGCCCGCTTCTGAAAAAAATTATGACCCAATTTTCTTTTTTTTTAAAGATTTTATTTATTTTATTTTTAGAGAGGGGGAAAGGGAAGAAAAAGAAAGCGAAACATCAGCATGTGCTTGCCTCTTGAGCGCCCCTTACTGGGGACCTGGCCTGCAACCCAGGCATATGCCCTGACTGGGAATTGAACCATCAAACCTTTCATTCTCAGGACAAAGCTAAATTCACTGAGCCACACCGGCCAGGGCATTACCCAGTTTTCTATAGTTCTCTAATAGCAATATTCTATAAACTGAGAAAACTGAATACTTTAAAAGTTTTTAAATCTTACTTTCCCTTGAAAGTGAGATTTAATAATTTCCCTTGAAATTATTAAAAGACCAAACTAAGATTTAGAATTACAATTAAATGTGATAATATTTTTAGTGATTTTTCAGATTCCTTTTTCATTTTTTTAATAAAATGAGTCTGTTGTATTAAAAACATATAAAGTAAAAATGTAGTCCTGTGTTCTGGTATATTTATGCAGCATGTAAGTTTTGCATGCCAATGAATTTATTCTGTCTTATGAATATATATTCTTGAATAGCTTCAAATATGTCCAAGTTATAGACACAATCATACACATCTATAGCTAGCATAAATCTAAACTAACATTTTCAATCATAAATCACTATATTGCAAAATGTCTCATGTGAAAATAGAAATGCAAGATAATATTTAAGTGCAGTTATTTGAAATATATAGAATCTAAAACATGATTGCCAGACTACATTAATTTCTTAGCATATTGTTTACAATTATATGTGGGAGAAATTTAATTGCTCTTAAATTAAAAGTAATGATGAATTAAACTTGAATAAAATAATTTTGGAAGAAATAGACTTTAATGACTTTTTAAATCACTATAGTTATTGTTGTTTTGCCCAGACAATATTTGTATTTATATTATCATCATAATTTCTCTTTACAACTGTCTTCTTTTAGCAGATTTCCATCCAATAATTTAGAGTATTTCAGTCAATAATCTCACATCAAAAAGATGAAACGACCATGTCATTTTTAATCACTGTCATAGTATTAAAAGTGAAGTTCATAAAGCTAAAGCCAAATTAAAATATAAAGAATAATTTAGATAACTTAAAAAATACAAGAACAAACTGCCACACCTATATTGCACAAATATATTTTCCAAATGGTTGAAGTTAGAAATCAATTTATATATCAGTGATATGAGTTTTATGACCAAATTAATCAAATTATCATTAATCAAATTGGAAACATGTTGACTTTCAAATAATTTTTATAGGATTTCACAAGCTGCCTTTTTATAAGGACACATGAGAAGAAACACTTTATTTTTAAATTTAAAATAACTTATATAAAATATTGTTATACAAAATTTAAGTATATTAATTTAGATTAATATAATTTTCAAAAATTAAAAGTTTAAAAAAATATTTAATGCAGATAATTGCTAACACTAAAATATTTCTATGGGGAATAAAATACATGATAAACTTTTGTACTAGAGCAATTATGTTACCAAGCAGAGGTCCAAGGGGGGGCAGTATTTGGCCCACCGAGGGATGCCAAAAACTGCTACAGAAAACAGGGGCCCTCCCAAGGAAGGTATACTAGTACCTATTGGGCTTGTTTGTCTGTTGCCAATTGGAAAGACATCTCTCAATGCCAGAGATTTGTGAAAAGGAAAGGAAAGGTTTATTTAAAGCTATACACGCCTTCAAGACCGTCCCCATTAAAATATCAAAGTCCTTTAAGTATACACCTACACGTCACACAGCTGCTCCCTTCTCCCACTGCCCAAGTCAGGGGACCGTAAATTAGGAAGAGAAGCACATGTGTTTTCCAGGCCGCTGGTACTGTCAACTGTGTCGACGTCCAGGCAGAATCTCCAGTTAATCCAAAGTCATGTGGCATCTTCGCATGGTCCACTGGCAAAGAGTTCTTTCACTCTTATTCCAGGCAAAGTCTCTCCTGCTTCCCAGGCCACGCGGCCAAAGGGAGCACCCCAAAGCCAAGTGGATCTCTTCTACCAAAGCTGCAGGGGTCTGCACTCTGACCAAAAGTGCGTGTCTTTCTTCACCTGGCTGCAGGGATCTCCATTCTGGAAAACCTGCGTGTCTCTCTCTTTCGCTTTGCCAAGAGGGAATCCTTACTCCACTGAAACGGCTTGGCTCTCCCCCAATGGCTACCGCATCTGCATTTAAATCCCTGTGGCAGTCCTCCTTTGCAGCCCCATTTCCAACTCAGCCTACAATTGGTTATACCTGCCAGGACTCCCGTATCTTCCCAGCTTTACTGAGCTGCCATTGTGAGTCTGGGTTGGTGTATCCCAGGGGCATGGAGCCAATCAATTCGAAGCTTTCATGCAGGCGCTGTAACTCAGGGGACCTGCCCCCCAGTTACATCCTGGGTAGAAGTCACTTCCTTCTCTCTAGCTCAAAGCATGGCCACAGCTATTTAACCTATCTATGAAACCTGTTAAAGGTTATAGATATGTTAAATGACCGTTCCAGAGGTTAGCTGCGAAATTGTTGCTGTGCAAAACAGCTCTCAATGGCCCTGCTCCATTTGTCTCTTCCCGCTGAGGGGGGGGGGCGAGGACATCATAATATTTCCTGGACACCCTGAGCTCTGGACCCCATCCCAAATCCTTTTTGGGCTCCCCTCTTGGCTGTGCCCTGTCACAATTAGACCATATCATGCAGTGTGCTAAATTAGATTTACTCTGCTTTCTGTGCTATTTTTGCCTAAACTTAAGAAATGCATGTGTAAAGTAAATGTAGAAACTCTACATGGAGGTACTAGGTAACACTAGTCTAATAATACCTACTTTTCAAAAATGTATTACCAACAGCTGCTTAATACAAATAAAAAATCCTCTCTTTGTATTGTTCCTCCCATTGTTAAATAAAAATTCCATTCTAATTGAATCATGATATATTTTCCTGTCTTTTAATTCATTTCACAATCACATTTCTAAAGTTACTTCTCTTCTAAGAATAAATAAAGCATTGTACCATTATCCTTATGTACTAAACAACAAAATGACAAAATAGTACTTTAAAAAATAACCATGTTTCCTGAAGAAAATGGAAAATATGAAGTCAGAGATACTATTCATTTAATCATAGGGTTTTGGCATATACCAACACTAGTGATAGAGTGCTGGAACTTTGCTCAAAAATTGAGCACGCTAATATTGAAGTGTGGGATGAGAAAACATCTAGAAAATTCCATAGTCGTGTATGTGATGGTAGAAACTTACACAAAAAAGAATTTAGGACACTGCAGTAGGGTTCTAATTCAGTCTTTGGACAACATTTTTTTAAAATATCTGTAGGGTGAAAACACATGACATTGGGAAAGAACCACTTTCAGAGAAAGGACCATCACTAGAAAGTTGCGAGGTGAACAATTCCCAGAGCTCATCCAGTATGAGAACTCAGTTGAGTTTCCCCTACTTAAAATCATCACTGAGTACATGTGGCATTCACTGCATGCCCCATAAGCAATTGCATTATTAGGGATGTTAAATTAGTCCTGGAATAAAGGCTACCACCAAAGGAACAAACCAATGCATAGGTATATAACTGCCTTTTGGAAAATAGTAGCCACTTTTTAAGTAAAGAACATAAAATTCAGCTCTTCTATATGTAAATTACAGTACTCATAATCTAATAAAATATTATAAGACATTTGAAGTAGACAAATAGGACCCCAAGTTAGAAGACATATCAGTCATTTGAAAGTGGCCCACAAATGGCAAGGAAGATAGAATTTTCAGAAAAGAACAGTCTAAGAATGCACAACATACTCAGGGGTTGAACTTAATATGGAGAGAAAAATAATAATATAAAAAGACAGAAATAGAACTTATGCAAATATAAAATAAAATATTTGAAAAATTATTTTGAAGGGCTATAAAATGAGATAGAAACCACAAGAAAAAGAAAATCAGTGAATTTGAAGGTGTAGCAAAAAGATATTTTCAAAAGAATATGTGTGAAACACAATAGGTCGCACATGATACCATATCACATGATCTAACATATAAACACATACATGTACACAGTTCCAGAGAAAGAAGTGTGGTGACAGAAAAACTTTTTTGAATAAATAACTGCTGAACATTTTTCAAAATGTTGAAAACTGCCAATTTTGAGATTCAGAAACTAAAAACCTTTAGATATCGTAAATATAAAGAAAACCATACCAAGGCAAATTACAGTCAAATTGGTGGAGACTGGAGACCTGTGTTTAGGAGAAAATCTTGGAAACAGTAAATGATAAAAAGACAAATTAGAGAAAGGGGAGAAGATAAAAATAACAACATACTTCTTGTCAGAAGCAGTTAAGGTAGTAGACCATGTAGCAACATCTTTAAAGAACAGAAGAAAAAACTATTTAATTAGACACTATCTATATTTATAATACATTCAAAATACAGGAATAATAAAGACATTGTCAGACAAACATTGTTAGCATATGATCTTAACTACACAAAATATAATAGAAAGTTTTTCATGGAATCTGAGAAAATTGGATCCATGAGAGAGTCAAAAATGGTTAAGTATATTAATATATTCAAATGCTCAAATGTGGTAAATGTTCACCACTACCTACATTTTTTCATGTTACCTTCACTTCTCAATATGCAACAAACTGGAACCCACCCTTATATTTTCATATTTTGGATGACACTTCCTAATAACCAAATCCAAAACAATTGTCAGAGTTTATTTACCTATTACAGAAAGTGGAATGTAGTTTGGGAAGATGCAAAATAAAACAAGGTTACTCTAGGCAGAGGAGAGAGGATATGGAAAGCCACAAGGGCTTGAAATAGAAAAGAAAAATAATTATGAGACTAAGAGTAAGTAAAATGAATGAGTGTTGAATATTTGGCAGATATTGAAGGCGCTCATGTGATTTATAAGGGTGTTTCAACTTAAATTTTATTATACATATGGACAGAGGTATAGAAAGAGATATAGAAATCACTTCATGGTCTTTAATAAATGGAGTATTAAATGCTTGTGTTTAAGAAACATTGCACAAATTTATATAAATAAATTATCTTTATGATAATAAAAATTATTGGTATGGTGGAACAGACTTGTATGTCCTTGTTTTTACTTTTTTAAAAATTGAATTTATTGGGCCACATTGGTTAATAAAATTATATAGGCTTAAGTGCACTGTTTTAGAACACGTCATCTGTATAATGTGTTGTGTGTTCACTGCTCCAAGTCATGTCTCTTTTCATCACCATCCATCCCCTTTTTGTCCTCTCCTGCCCCCACTACATCTGATTTCCCTCTGTTAATGACCATATCGTTCTCTATGAGGTTTATTTGTTTGTTTGTTGTTTAAGAAAAAACTTTTTCTTTGTATGACTTGGCTTCCTTGACTTTGCCACCAATGCATTGCAAAAGGAGGATAATATGTTAGTCTAATTTTTCTGATCCAATTCTCATTCCGTTGGCTGATTTATAAAAGATACAGAAATAAATTTAGAGCCCTGGCTGCTGTGGCTCTGTGGATTGAGCATCAGTCTGAGAACCAAAGAGTAGCTGGTGTGATTTCCTGTCAGGGCACTTGCCTGGGTTGTGGGCCAGGTCCCCAGTGGGGGACATGAGAGAGGCAACCACACATTGATGTTCTCTCCCTCTCTTCACCTCTCTCTAAAAATAAATAATTAAAAAAAGAAATAGATTTAGAGTCCAAGTAAACTTAAAATTCTAGTGATTGACATGGAAGGAAACCTCAACAGCAACAACATAAATACCTTATGAGGAAATCTCTTCTGTGAGATTTGAATATTGGGTTTTTTAATCACATTTATAGTGACAAGTATTATAGAGTGAAATGTGATGGTGGTATTGCTGGCTCTTTGTTATACACAAAAAGGTCTTTGTTGACTTCTACTATCTACAATTTGCTTACCCTACTACCATACGAGACCAGTGAGGCTTCTCAAACTATAAGCCATTCCTGCCCCTCTCCTACGAGTGAGGACTTTGGGAGCAGAGAAATCACAATAGCGTGAAAAAGTCCCACATGTAAAAAGTGAAATAATGATAGGAGGCTTAATTCACACAAATCATGAAAGTTGGGGTTAGGGCCAGGAAATGAGTTTCCTCCTCTTCCAAATTGTCTTAACAGATTTTTGTTCTTGTTACTAAAATTATCATTCATATATGACATATATCTCCTCTCCAACTGGTATCTGAAGTGGAGGTGGTAGGTGGGTGGGACATTTTATGAGATTAGCTCTTAATCTGTGGGATATGACATTATATGCAGGTAAATGGTGTCAGAATTGAGTTGAATTGTAGGACATCCAGTGGATGTTAGACAATTGTTTGGGGAAAAACTACTAAAAACTGTATTGTGTACTAGAATATATACACCCTTTCTTCTGAGTTCATGCAAATTGCATACAAATATTGCTTGGTATTTTCTGTATGAAAGTATTCCTTCAATTTATTTGTTTAGTTTGCCTTGCTTTTTCTTCCAACCAGATTATAAATTCTACTAGGGTGAGGGCTATCACTCACTATTTGTTTAAGTATGTATATGTAGCACATTGATCAGTGCCAGAAGTGTAAAACTCATCTTGAAATTAGTGAAGAGTCATTAAAATAGATTTAAGCAAAAGAAATGATATGCTCATATTTGCATTATGCGTTGTTCATGGACCTATTGGAAAGATGGATAGAAGGGAACACAGCTGTAAGAGCACGGATGACTTGGCTGCTTGATCTGCTGCATCATTAATTTCCTCCTCCACGCTACATCATTCCCCTAAGTAGTAAAATACTTTATCAAACCCACACAAACTTCAATGACCCCATGTGCCTTCCAGAAGCATATCAGTCTTCATATCAATACTTTTCTTTAGAACAACAAAAACTTTTCAAACATTAAAGTTATACCCTTTTGTATTTTGCGAAAACGACTATAAAAGGGACTGCTTTAAAATGGACTCAGAGCTGCCTATCCAGAGGAACTGCACCGAGCAGGACTTACTCCTCAAACCTTTAAATGCTGAAGCTGATCACGATAACCTTTGGACTGGGCCTAAGCAGCCTTGTATTCCAAAAGACTGTTTGTTATGACTATCATACTGAAAATTAAAGAACTTCTTCAGAATAAGCATCACTATGTTAGCTTATCTACATCTCCAGAAATCCCTTTCTTAGCCTATTAACACACAGGAATTCCTTCCTTCTGTTCATGTGATCATTCCCTTTCCCTTTCTCCTACACCCTTGGACTCCGCCTGTTAAGGAGAACACTATTTGGGCTTCTGTCTACATCAGCGCTTCTTCAAAAGTTACTCTTTTGACCTCAGACACTTGTGGTGTCTCATTTTGGCCTTTTATTTTTAAATTAACAATTTCTATTCCCCTTCTTACCACTACACATCTCATTCTCTCAAAATTTTTGAGAAATATATTTATCAAAGTAAAACAAATACATGAAAATTTATACAAATTGTAATCTACAGAGATGAATTTTTTATAAGAGGAAGTCAACATTATCAGGATTTGGAAATTTCTCAGAACATTAAGAACTTCCCTATGCACTTTCCCAGACATGAGACATCAAGGTTGAACAATAATAATGTTTCTGCTACCATAATTTTGCTGTTTTTAAATATTTTTATAATCGTTTTTTATTTCTATATAAAAATGTATAGTATGAATGAGCCAACACAGTTTTACTTCTACTATGCCTCTATACATTGTTGTTTTACATTTTTTTAGTATAAAAAACCTGGCTACAAATAATTCTGTGCATGTTGTGTGGTTCATATACATAAGCACTTCTGTTAGGAGTAGAATACCACATAGGATATGCACATGTCAAGATACATCAAATACTAGACAAAAATTTTACACAGCATTTGTACTAATGACAAGCCCATGAAAAAGATGTGATGCCTTCAGTTGCTCCAAATCATCAACATTACATATGTAATTATTGAGATGCTTGTATAGGATATTTCATTGTGTTTTAACTTGCATTTCACTTGATATTCTAAGATGGTGACCAGATGGCATTAATTTTTAGATGAATTTGGTGAAGATAGATGTGCCTTTTAATACATGAGTAAAACGTGGCCATAATATATTATACATTATACATTTTCTTTTTCACTGGACCCCTTTAACTAATATTTTGTTAGGTTCACATTCCATTGATAAAACTTTTGTTGGGCCAATGTGATTTTAGATAATTTCCTTAAACACTTTGAAACTTCACTGCAAATTTTACACTTGTTAACCATTGCCATTTAAGGTTTTTATTCATCTGAAACTGTTTTGGTTTTTTTTTTTTTGGTAATGATATGAGTTTTTTTTTCTTCATTTCCCATAAGGATAATCAGTCTATCAGTGCAATTAGAAAAATATGTGCCTTCCTACAGTGGTGTGAATCCCAACACTACCATATACTAAATGTATACCAAGTTACATTTGAGTAAGGTTATCTGATTCCATGCACACACACAGATACACACACTTCAATATGATTTGGATTTTGAAAAAATTCCTTTAATCTACAAAGCAATATGGCAAAAATGGACATATTTATGAAATTGATCTTTAATTAGATTTTTTCTATCATGACATCTCTTTTAAAAGATTTTTTTATTAATATTTAGAGAGAGGGGAAGGGAGGGAGAAAGAGAGGGAAATCAAGGTGTAGTTGCCTCTCACATACCCCCTACTGGAGACCTGGCCTGCAACCAGGCTTGTGCACCAACTGGGAATTGAACCAGTGACCTTTTGGTTCTCAGGTCGGCACTCAATCTACTGAGCCACACCAGCCAGGGCTGTCATGAAGTCTTTAACATATTTTGTTAGATTACTTGTAAGTTTTGTAGTTATTGTAAACAAGACTTTCAAAATTCAGTTACTGTGTTTGCCTCAGTGTAATAAAGTTGCCCTCTTATAGTTTATTAAAAAAATGGATATAAAATTGCTAACCTCATTAATTCTGTTTGTGGATTCTGTTGTTTTTTAAGTAAAACATCATATAGTTATTGGACATCAACTGTATATTTCTGTTTTTAATCTTATTCCCATTTTTACTTCCTCAGTGATTTATTGAGTAGAATTATAATAACCAGTACTGTTTTCTTTATTCTAGATTTCAAAATGAATTGACATTTTCTCCTGTCAGATATTGATGTAGGGTTTTCTAAGCTATCCTTGTCAAGTTAAGGGAATATGCTCCTATATTATTAAAAGGATTTAACATGAAATAATAGCGAATTTTACCAAATGTTTTTTTTTCTTTTTCTACTTATATGACATTAAACAATTTATTATTCCATTTAAACTCTTAATAGATGAGTTAACATCGCTTGATTTTTTATATTAAATTCTATTTGTTATTTTAGTTAATGCGTTTCCTGGCTTTATTGTTTTTTTTAAGAGGACATAATACTGTTTCCAATTTTAGATACTATACCAATTCGATTTTACTCCAAATAAAATGAGAAATGGTAGTGTGATGGCCATATAATTTGGTTGATAATACCATCTGCAGTGCCTGCTGGAATTAGGGTTGGATGTACCAAGCCAACAAAAACCGAACCAAAATAAACCAAACCAAATGAAAAATAAACAAACAAAAACCTAAGCAATCTGGAGTACAAGTGAAGGCCCATTACATCCAAAAGAGAGCTGTTCTAACAGATAGTCCTCTCCCTTTTCTTCACCGAAGCTTTCTTAGAGCATGCTACCCCTGAATTCTTATCCAAACCTCCTTTTCGCTGTGCACAGGTGTTCCACCTGCATCTCGGTCTGAGCGCTTTCCCTACTTATTCCTATCCCCCCTCTTTCTCACCAAGCATTCCTTTTCATCGATTCATCACACATATCATAGTCTTTTAACAAAAGCAGCTTGGAGACCACAAACTAATATTGGTGCCATTATTTCATTACAAGTAACAGATTAGAGATACTATTTTCAAATAACATTTGGAGAGAAATTTTTCAAATCTCACTGCAAAGTCATGGATCGGGAGCTTGATGAGAAAATGTGGTTTTACCAGGACTTCGTCTGATGGTACCAAACAGACTCATGAGTTTATGAGTAAAAACAAAGTGATAACCTAATGACAAATACATGTAACACTCTACATCTCTCTGCTTCTCTGTGTGTGTGTATAAAATGTTCATCTATTCAATGGAAAAGTTTTGTGTTAGGTTTGCTGGGTTCTGTTGTATGTCCTTTTACGGTGACATATTCTAATTCAATATTTATCAGACCATTGCCCTTCTTCAGATCAAGACTCTATGACACAGATAGTGAATAACTTACATAAGGTCATGGGGCTATTTAATGGGAAAAGAGGGATGTGACCTGGGTTGTCTGACCCCAGAACTCACCCTAACAAAGCATTATAATACCTCCATATAGTGAAATAACATTTTTAAAAAATTAACGGAATATTCCATACTATTTTATTTTGATCCTTTGCCACTTTCATTCCAGAAAAATATTCAAAAGAAACTCAAAGCTTTACACCACCAGATAAAAATCAAGCTTATTAATATTAATTATACCTCATATTGAAATGCAGTCTATATAACTATTTACAAATAAAAAGTATTTCATAAATGTTTAAATGCAAATTCTTGCTAGCTTTTTTATATCATTGTCATTTCATCTAAAACCAGATTTAGTAAACTTCAAGTCATAGCATGATAGGGAAAATATCTTCAAATGTGCTCCATTGTATCAGACCAGGCTCTCTATTCACACTTCTAGACATTGGTGTTAATGATGAGACAGAACAGTAAGTGCACACACACCAGAAGAGTTACCTTAGCATTCTGGCTCAATAGATGGGTGACATTTGAGGACTTTGTCTTTATTCCTTCACTATATTCTAAATTTTCATTAACTTTGTAATTGTAAATAATGAGACAAGAGTGAAGTTAAACTCTGCACATGTAAAAGCAAATATTTTTATATAGTTTATTGAAAATATTTTCCAAATGGCAGTATTCTTATCCTAAATTTTTAAATGTGTTTATTCTATTTTTCTACAGGAGAGTTTATATTTGTTCCCAGTTGGCCTCAATCTTCCTTTTTAGGCTCAACGTTGTACCATTCTTTCAACCCAGTGGAATAAGGAACCTATAGTGTATCTGTGAATCCTTCCATGAAGCCTTGTTCCCCAGAATTACTTCTCCTCTCTATCCTTCCTATCTGGACCAGGCTGTACAAATTTCTGTCCCTTCAGCACTAACAAAAGGTACATAGAGACACTGCAAAAAGTTATCTTTAATTAAATAGAATTTTCAGGAATTATCACTTTAACTGTCATCAGTGATAACATTGTACCATCTTTTTTTGAGTTTTCAGTAAAATTGGATGTTTTGTAATTCTACCACAAACATCTATGAACTATGAAATTCCAAGGATGAGCCTGAATGCCAAGGGGGATGTTAATATTTCATGTCCACAGAAGCTTCTGGGCTTCAGCTTACATGTGTGAATTTTCTGTGAAGGGTTTCTAAAAATTAAATATGTATACCAATCACCTGGGAACCTTGACTATAAATTCCAATTCATCAATTGTGGGGTACTTCCCAATAGGCATTTCTGGCGAGCTTTCCTGATGCAGCAATATTACCGAGTACTGCAACAGCCCATATATTAAATTCAATATTTTATTTCCAAAAATGTTAATATATTATAAGTGCACAATTTACGAACAGGTAACTTGTTTTAAATTTTTTAGGAAAGGCTGAGAAGTGTTTTAAATTGAAGTACTGTAGACTTTGGAATGAAATGGCAGGGCTTATCAGCCTTTAAATATTTTTTGCTCACCTCACTAATGAGATTAACTAGCTTTTCACCCTAAATGCTAGTTTCTTTTCATTTAGTTGGTCCTTTTCTATACCTCTCTACTTTTCTCTTCTTAAGTTGTACTTTTTTATTGATGGCATTACCTGTACAGGAACTTACCCACTTCTAGAGTACTAACAAAAACACTTTCCTAACAAAAGATACTCTATTCTGACATAAGGGAACTTCTGGCACCAGTTATCAATAAAGTAACTGTTACCTCATTACAAATTATAGGTAACATAAAACTAGAGGTGTCGAAGGTCAATATATTCGTTTTTAGTAGTAATAGCACTTACTTTTTCATTCTTGGTTTATTTCGATTAATGATAATTTCTAGTTAACATTTATTAACATTTATTTGGTACACATTCTTATATGTCTAATGGTCTCTTTAAATCCATTGTTGGCTTGTTTTATTATTGTTCCATGTGTAAGTATTTACATATACAGCCTTTTAGATTTTCATTAAACCTCTGTAATGTATTTATAAAAATGTCAATATATTACAAAGTCCATTTAAGACTGCTGAAGAGATGATAAAAAAAGAAACCACTATAAAATTAAATAAAATCATTCAAATCACTTGAAAGGAATAAGATTTTTTTTCAAAATGTACTTTCAAGCTGGCAAACATCTAAATAAAACATATTTTTATTTACATTGAAATATTATTGCTTAATATTCCTGGAAAAATAAAAAGGCATATCTTATTATGAATAATAATAAACTATTATTTTTAAAAGCTACTCTTCCTCATTAGATTTATACAAGATGAGAGTTTCTACATTAGAATTAGCACTGTTATGAGTGTGCAGAAAGTTTCTCCACAGTCAACTCGTTGCTAAAGTAATAAAAGTAAACTATTGATTTTCTATGAAAAATCACCTAATATATAAAGAAAGACAAATTCTCCTTCATGCTACTATTCCCTGTGTTCATTGTTTTTGTCCCTTTTCTCATTGAAAAGTAGCATCCTCTCTCACTCACTCTCGTTTTCTCTCACTCTCTGCTTTCTGCTAAGAATAGACAGATTTTCCATCATACCCTTCAGCTTTCTGACAGTCTGATCAGGTTCTGTTCAATCCAGTTTTATTGCACATTCGATTTTCCATGTAAAGGAAATGCATAGACAAACTTTACAAGCAGAGTAACATTTATCTTTTAAACTCTTCACTTCTTGAAAAATTATTCAATTATGCTAAAAATACCTTTCTACGGAAAGAAAAATAAGTTGAAATCAGAAGCCAATTCTCAGAAGGAAAAATTGTTCAGACAGGAATGACTTGATGTTTTTTACTAGAAATGAATTTCCTGCTATAAGAAAACTAGAAAAGGGAAACTATTACTGCTATACACAGCACAAAGAAATTTGAAAATAATGTTCCAAAACCATGTAGCAAATATTTTTTACTTACTCTTAGAGTGTTTCTAGATTAAGTAAATCTAAAGATATAAGATGATATAATATATCCATTTGCTGACAGAGTAAGTATTTTCATATATGCCCTTTTTTTTAGAGATATTTTCATGGCCTAATAGCTTTAGCTTAATTAAAACTATCAACACAAATAAAAAAGTTATGCAAAGAAATATACCTTAATCTTCAGGAATAGGCCATGTATGATAAAGAATATTCTAAATGTGAAGCATATTATTAGGAAATACAATAGGAAACTTCATCTTCAACAATACAAAAGCATTCAATACAATAGAAATACAATAGAATACTTCACCAAGTATTTTATGCATTTAAAAGATATTAAATGCACCATAAGGAAGTGAATTAATTAAAAACAATTGTATGTTACATGAAGGAACTTGGGGGAGAAAGGGCATATTAATTTGACAGAAGGACTCTGAGATATCACTTCTGGAAAAGCAGAGAGAATATTAGCAAACATAATTTTATGACAATTGTTGCTGTCTGGAAAGAATATATGTTGCTGGTCACATACATGAATGTGTGTGTTTGTTAAGGCTTTTCAAGCAGTGAGTTTATATTGGAATAGTTCAAGTATGCAAAATAAGATAGTGAACATATGCATTACTTCATTATTATTTATTAGAAATATTTAAAATTTGTGCATAATTTCACTCTATAATTTAATCGATGTTGTGATTTATCCAAGTGAACTTTTTTGTACATATTCATTTTTCCACCTTAAAATAAAATCATAAATATGTTATATGTAGGTATAATCTCATTATCATGTTAATAATATAGATAATTTTACACATTAGTTTTTAATTAACACCATGTCAAGTATATTTTTCCACTTCACTACATTTTGTTTTCCCTAACCTCTGAAACACTCACCTTCTTTCTTCCTCATTAGTATATTTTCCTTGCTCATACTCTTGTGTGTTATGAAAATAATTAGTAAAATCTAAATGTGTATCTTACTTTAATAAACCATAGATATTTGCATATAGTATGCTTTTTAAATCACTAGTATATTATGAAAATACAACTATCTGAAGTAAAAATTGAATAATTCAAACCTTTTTACAGTGACTTAGTATTTGATAGTAAAGATATTCTATAATTATTTCATTCTTTCTCATGCACAGTGAAGAGGGACACCCAAAAAGGGATTTGGAATGGGGTTCAGAACTCAAAGTGCCTAAGAAATATTAATATGTCCTCACCCCTTCCCCCCCACAGTAAGAGTTGGGTTAAGGGACAAATGGAGCAGGGCCACTGAGAGCTGCTTTGTACAGCAACAGCTTTGCAGCTAACCTCTGGCATGGTCATTTAACATATTTATAACATTTATCTGGTTTCATAGATACGTTAAATAGCTGTGGCCATGCTTTGAGCTAGGGGGATAAAAAGGGACTCTCCCCAGCCCCCAAGACCTAACTGGGAGGCAGATCTCCCAGCTTAGAGCACCTGTGCGACAGCTTGGAGATGATTGGCTCCATAACATGGGGCCACTCCTGCCCAGGCTCTGATGGCAGCCCAGGAAACTTGGAATAATAGGGGAGTGCTGGCAAGTGTAGCTGATTATAGGAGGAGTCAGAAATGGGGCTGCAAAGGAGGGTTGACATGGGAAAAAAAACCTAGACACGAAAGCCATTGGGAGGTAGAGCCACGTGGCTTTGCCAGAGTGGGGACCCCCGCAGCCATGTGAAGGAGAGAAAGCTACGCACTTCTGGCAGAGTACAGACCCCCTCGCAGGTTTGGTGAAGAAAGGAGAGAGCCACCTGGCTTTGCCAGAGTGGTGACCTTACCCTCTCCACAGTTTTGTGGAAGATCCACATGGTTGTGGCCAGAGTGCAGACCCTGCAGCTTTGGTAGAAGACGACCAAGCAGCTTTGAGGTGCCCCCTTTGGTTTCGTGGCCTGGGAAGCAGGTGAGACTTTGCCTGGAAGAAGGGTGAGAGAACTCTGCCAACAGGCCATGAGAGGGTGCCACGTGGCTTTGGATTAATTAGAGATCCTGCCCGGATGGCTAGACAGCTGCTGGTGTCAGAGGCCTGAAACCCAGACGTGTGCTTCTTTTCCTCAGTTATAGTACCCTGAATTAGGGCAGGGGCAGAAAGGAGTGCTGTGGGCATCTGTGGGTATCCAAAAGGACTTTGATGTTTTAATGGGGACATTGGGTCACTACTTTAAGTCTCTATACCTTTAAATAAACCTTTCCTTTCCTTTTTACAGATCTCTGGCATTGAGAGACGTTTTTCCTCTGGCGGTGGACATAATGAAACTTGGCCCCTGTAGTTACCTAACAGTTTTTGGCATCCCTGGGTGGGCCAAATATGCCCCCCCCTTGGACCTCTGTTCTGTAACATTTCTACTATTGATGGCATTTAGATAAATTTGAGGTTTATTTTTTACCCACAAAAGTTCTGTTTCTTTTCTTGTAGCATGCCTAGACATATAATTGTGTTTGCACGGTGTATGTTTGTGTGTGTATTTGCTTCCCAGAGATGAAAGAGTTGTATCAAAATATATACATTTATTTGTTATTTTTCAAATGTTAAGAAATACGTTCCAACATGATTGTTGATACATTTTTTGGCAGTCGGTAAGAGTGGAATTTTAACATTTATGCTAACAATTAAAATTTTCACCTATTGAATTATGTTACTTTGAGAGTTAAGTAATTATAGCTAACGCTTTAATTTGTGTTTCCTGAACAATAGCAAAATTAAATGAGAATTAATATAATCTGGACATTTTAATTTTCACTTCTGTGTGTATTTATTAATAATTGTGCCTGTGTTTCAAAAAAGTTATCATTTGTAATCAAAGTTAGGAGATTTTTGTATTTCTTAGATACTATCCATTATATTACCATTTAACTTGCATATTTTTAGTATATTGTTTTTCTCATTTTTAGTGTACTTTTCAATAAAATCCTATTTTTTTCATTGTCAGATGTCATTTGCTTGTAAATTCTGTCTTTTATAACTTCCTTTATATGTTCTTATATATTTCCTAAACAAATTCCAAGAATTTTACTATTTTAATAAATATTTCAATATCTATTTCATCTGGATTTTTTGTTTATAATTTGCTGTTTTTGTCCACATTTTTTAGTTAGATAACCTAATGTGCAGCACCATTATACACATATTCTATTATACCATAAGGTCCAAAACAAAAAAATAATTGTTTCTTTACAATTTAAATTTCTGTTCTCCCATCTCAATATCACACTCCTTTATTTACAATATTTTCTGAAGTTTTCATCCAGTATAAAGTCTGGTCAAGTAGAGGGAGGGAGAGTCGATAGAGGCACATGAAGAGAATCTGGGGTTGGTGGCTCTGGGGAGAAAGCTGAAGGATCAACCACCGGGATCCCTGTGCTGAGTCATCCCACATACCGCAGAAGCCATATTTTTCAGACGGAGCATTCCTCTCCAAGTAGCATCAGTCTGAGGGGAAGCAATGGCCTCGCTTGAAGAAATCCATCTCACCCCACACTGTGGAGTTTAAGCCAGGCTACTGAGTACAGCTGGGGGCTATATTGGTGATTAAGCCTAACAGCAACGGTGGGTCTCTGGGAGCTCTGAGACTAGCTGGCCCTGCCCCAGTCCCCATACTGGTAAAAGCTAGCCCTGGTGTGCAGCCCGGTTCTTTGCACACACACACACACACACACACACACACACACAGGACCAGCAGAGGGCAACACAAGCTACGGATCCTTGAGAGGTCCAAACAAGTTGCCCAGGGCCAACCCAGGCAGGATGTGCCATAGGCCTGCACCAGGGTCTTGGCAGATCTACCTGACACACAGAAACAAATACAAAGAAGCCGCCAAAATGGGAAGACAAAGAAACAGGCCCTAAATGAAGAACAAGAGAATTCCTCAGAAGAAAAACTAAATGAAATGAAAGCAATCAAGTTATCAGATACAGAGTTGAGAGTAATGGTTTTCAGGATACTCAGCACCACGAAAAAAGACATAGAAACTGTAAAAAGAACCATCATAAATGAAGAATCCAATATCTGAAATAGATAATACACTGGAAGGAATAAGTAGTAAGTTAAATGAAGTAGAGGATTGAATTGGAAGTGAAGGATTTGGAAGAAAAGGTAGAAAAAAATACCCAAGCAGGGCAGCATAGATAAATAAATTAATTAATTAGTTAGTTAATTAATTAAAAAATGAGAAACCTTTGGAATAACATAAAGCACAACCACATCCACATCATGGAATACCAGAAGGAGAGAGTGAGCAAGGTAACCAGAACCTATCTGAAGAGATAATGACTGAAAACTTCCCTAATCTGGTGAAAGAAATAGACTGTGGTTTTCATGTATTTTGAATGTAGAAAGAAGATTGTCCCTTCCCTTTTATGTTCATATGCCCTTATTATCTCCCAACATCTTTAATTAGGTGTAACCACGTCACTTAAAGCAAATTACTCTGATGGAATGGGCTTGTATCTGCCTGGAAAACAAAAGTACTAGAGCTGGTACAAGATTCAGCATCTTCTCTTTCTCTGCTTGAGAGGACTCTAAGGTCTTATGTTGTAATGTTGGTGTCATTACATGAAATAGTTTATTAACTCAGTTAATAAACTGAGTTATTCATTGATTCATTATGAATCAGTGAATAAGATAAGGTGAGCTCCTTTACTAACAGTTTATTGTTGCATTGGACTGTATTGTGAACAGTAAAACAGTCTTTGGGTTTAATTGGTTTTAATTTTTATTCAACTTCATTTAAATTGTGCAGAAAGTACAGAGATTTCCCATATACTCATTGCCTGAATGCATACAAAATCCTCTTCATTATCAGTGTCCCCAATAAAGAGGTGCATTTATCACAAATGAAGAATGACGTGGACACGTTGTCACCTAAAGGCCACAGTTTACATTAGGTTCACTCTCAATGCTGTACATTCTGTGGGGTTGAACAAATTTTAATGGTATGTACCTAACATCATAACATCATATAGAACAGTTTCACTGCCTTAAAAAATTCTCTGTGGCCAACATAACGCATCTGTATCTACTCCCAATCCTGGCAACCACTGATGATTTCACTGTCTCCACCACTTTATATTCCAGAATGCCATATAATTGGAATCGTGCAAAATGTAGTCTCTAGGTCAGCACTCTCATTTAATAATAAGCATTAAGTGTTGTCCTCGGCCTTCATGGCTTCAGAGTTCATTTCTTTTTGTGTTAAATAGTATTTCATTGTCTGAATGCACCACAGTTTATTCCTCCATTTGCCTACTGAAAAACATCCTTTCAAGTTCTGGCATTTATGATTAAACCTGCTATAAACATGCATGCACAGGCTTTTGTGTAGATAAAATGTTTTAACTCTTTTGAATAAATGTGGAGGAACATGATTCTTGATACACGTGGGGAGAGTATGTTTAAATTTTTAAGGAACTGTTAAAGTGTCTTCAGAGTCACTGCACCATTTTACTTTGCCACCATCAATGAATGAGAGTAATCCTGGCACACATCTTTGCCGGCATTTGGTGTTGCCAGTTCCACATTTGGACCATTCTAATAAGTGTGTGATGGTATCTCATTGCTGTTTCTATGTGCATTTTCAAGATGGCATGTAATGTGAACATCATTTCACATGTTCATTTGCCATCTGTCTATCTTCTTTGGTGAAATATAAGTTAAGGTTTTTTAGTTCATGTTTTAAGTAGGTTGTTTTCTTATTGGTGTCTTTCAAGAGTTCCCTGGATATTTTGGATAACGATTATTTATCAGAAGTATTTTTGCAAGTATTTTCTCCTAGTCTTTGGTGACTTGTCTTCTCATTCCCTTGACATTAAACAAAACCTTTTACTTTTAATGAACTTCAGCTCATCAATTATTTTACCTTGGATCATGCCTTTGGAGTTATATCTAAAAAGTTAATGCCATACCCAAAGTCTTCTAAGTTTTATATGATGCTGTTTTCTAGGAGCTTATAGTTTTACATTTTACAAATATTTTTGTATCTATTGTGAGTTAATATTTTTGTGAAGGTTGTAAAGTTAGTATTTAGGGGTTTTTTTTGGCATGTGGATATCCAATTTTTCCAACCATTTGTTTAGGACTTGCCTCTCAAAGCACAATTATTTGCCAAGAGGTTTATGCAGATTTTCAAATGTCTGTTCCTTTTGTGCAGTGAAATTGTGAGACAATTTTTGCAGAATTTATGGTGCTGGAAAAGTGAAAGCATGTAGAAGAAATGTTCTTTAGAAGCAATGCAGCTGTAGTAAGGTCTGGGTCCTACCTTTTCTCATTGGAGAGTACGTGCAGGAGAGAACAGCAAAGCAGGGGCACAGGATTTGGAAGTGGAGCCTGATGAGACTGGCATTGTACAGAAGGCAGCAAATTGCACGGGGAAGGCAGGGGCCATGTGGAGAGGAAAATTAAGACTAAATGTTGTTTCATGTTAATTCTCCTCCATGTCCCTTTCCCTGTTACTGTCCCTTCTCTTTACCCCTTCTCTCTCCTCATCTCTCTCTCTCTCTTGTCTCAGCTCTAAAGGTCAACTCACTACTACGGAGACTCCCTAGACTCAGCATATAATGATCTGCATGCATAAGTTTTCTTTTTACAGAAATGTAGTAAAAATGCTTAGCTATTACATCAAGTAAAAAGACTGGTGGATTGTGCAGTAGACCAGATGCAGGCTTCTGATGGCTTTCCCGTCCCATGCAGTAACACAAGCATTCTCTTCCCCTCAAAACAAAAATGCAGCAGCAGATATGCTGTGCATCTTCTTCAGGAATCCTATTAGAGAAAGACTCAGTAACCTAAGGTTTTCATTGGGGCTGATCACATGGGCATTCTCTGCTCGAGACCCACCAAAATTCCAGAGTCCCTGAAAGAAGATAGGTGTTCAGCATGAATCCATTGCTCATACAATCTTGGGACAAGGAGTATGCATACATTATCAATTCCTTTCACTGTTAACTGGTAACATCATAGTAGCTAGATTTTCAGATGCCAGCTCAGGGCAAGCTTGCCAGCAAACTTGTCCAATAATAGCTGTCTCAAGCATACTATGTTAACTTTTCTATGTATGCCTACCATAATGATTCACATTTTCTAAAACGTTACTAAATTTGTGAAATGTATGCGTGCTTTCATTTCTTGTGGAAATTACTTAAAAACTAAAGTTTGGCAAAACACACATGTGCTCATACTTCTTGTGGGAATGAATAAAAACATAAAATTTTGGTGTGTGGCTTTATTCCATTTTATTTATGGGACGACAAATCAGGGATGCAACAATATTATTAGGGAAGTGCCATCAAAAATATCATTCAAAATATGCAGTACATCCCAACTGACATTCTGCACCCAGAAAAGTTTCAGTCAACTCCTGGGTTACCTTTTTTGAGGTCATCGTGAACAATGGAATGTTTATAGCACTCACAAATGTTCATACCTGTATGCCGAATTCACCCGAAAGGCAACTTCAGCCAAACTTCATGGGCACTGTCTCTGGAGCTGCCCAGAAGAGCCAGGACCACCGTGAATACCGCACATGCTGCCTGAATCTCAAGGGAGGGCCAAGGGCTCTGAGATTCACTCTCTCCACTTCATGAGGAAGTATGTTTAGACGGACAACCAAAGCATGCTGCATTATGAGAATTTACAATGTATGTACAAGGATAATCGCAGGAACTGAATGGACTGAGATAAAAACTCAGTACTGCTTTCTTTATTCTGATTAATGACTCTACTCAGTAACAGCCACTGGGTGGTTGGCTATGAAATCAACACTGGCATCTCTTTTTGTCTTTTTTTTTGATGTGTGTGCTGGTTTAATTGTTAAACTCTTATAATAATATTTAATTTTACTTCATGAAAATACTTTTGAAAATGAGGCATGCTTAGTTTCTTCTCATTAAGTCTCTGTGGCTGCTCAGTAAATACATGGAAAGCACTCAAATTGTTTTATCACTGATTCTTTACTGCTATGATAAGTATTATAATATTTACACATTTATATTTAAATGGTATTAATCTCTTTAAAAATATAAATATTTTCTCTCTTGAGTCTGAAAAACATTTTTGTCCTATCCAGAAAGGAGGAATATATATGAAAGGGGACCCCCAAAATTAAGTTTATTTATTACAAGTTCTGTATTTATTCTTACTTCAGTCACCTTCAAAGTACTCTCCATTTGATGCAATACATCTATTAAGACTTTTTTCTCACTGCTCAAGACAGTTTTTGAATTCATCAATTTTGATGTTCTTAGTGTTTCTGCCCTTTTTTGTTTCACTTTTTCCATATCTACAAAATGTTTCCCTTTGAGGACTTTTTCATCACAACAAAAAAAAGAGTCACTTGGGATTAGGTAGGGTGAATAAGGAGGGTGGGGCATGGGGTTTATGCTGGATTTTGGTCAAAAACTGTGGAACACTCAGAGAGGTGCACACAGGTGCACTCGTGAATCACCCAACATGAAATGGACAAACACACCAAAAGAATCTTAAAAAAAAATCAGTGAAGCAGAAATCCAACCTCCCACAATAACGCTAGCTGGCACACCGATACAGATGGGTTTCTAGAACACTCACCTAGCAGGGAAAGCTTGTACTATAAGGGCCCCCCTCCAGAAGATAACTCTGCTTTGGTGGGGGTTCTGCCCACATATTTATAAAACAGAGAGGGAGGCACAGTAAGGAGCAGGAAAAGGGAATAACAGCACACAGGTAACACTCACACAGCCCTTTATTAGGCACTCGGCACTGTTGCATACACTTTGCATGCATTGATTCCTTGAACCCTTGTACAACCCTACAAAGTAGGTACTACTAATAAACTATAGATGGAAAAAGCTGGATTTAAAAAACTAGAGACAAGGTAAATCTTGGATATAAACAAGGCATTCTGAATATTCTGGCTCCAGAGTCTGCCATTCTTTACCATTGACTAATATTCTTCTGTATTTTTATTAAGTGTATTGATTAATAATATGTGAAATATGCATTAAATATGTCTTTCAAGAAAATTTAAATATATGCACATATATATCACACACAGTATTGAAATTTTACTACTTGTATATTTTTTATGATTTTATGTGCTTATAAGGGAGTTAATTTCAGAAAATCAATTAATATATGTCTAGGTTGTAGTTCAGGTAAAATCAATAGTTAACTCAAAATGTTCTCAAATGCTAGAAACTCTTACCTAATATGAGGTTCCAATAAACAAAATAAGTTGGTGAATTGTATTTAAGGCAAGCTTTTGACATATTGTAAAACTGATGCTTCAGATGCAGAAAATTTATGAATAGTAAACCAATTTTTCTAAGACCAGAATTAAAAATTATATATGTTTCCCTGGCTGGTGTAGCTCAGTGGATTGAGCGTAGGCCTGTGAACCAAAGGATTGGGGTTCAATTCCCAGTCAGAGCACAGGCCTGGGTTGCAGGCCAGTTCCCAGAAGGGGGCGCACAAGAGGCAATCATACACTGATATTTTTCTCCCTGTCTCCTTCCCTGCTCCTCTAAAGATAAATAAATAAAATCATATATATATATATATATATATATATATATATATATATATGTTATTGTACTTAGTCATTGTTTTTAAGTCAGAAGGACTAACATTATACAAGTATTTACTAGATAATTTGAAGAAATGTACTGTAAGCCAATTATCTTCCAAAAGAAAGAGAAAATTTCATCTATACATATGGAGATTAGAAAGACTAAAAAATTAAGGAGTTTCAGAGAACTATTTTTAAAACAGTTTAGATTGTTGGGTCAGGCTGCTACAGAACATAAATAAAGTTCTTCTGTATTGAAGAAACTTAATCTCCAGTCACCTGTTTGCGTGCAATTTTTTTGTTCATTCTGTATTTAATCCTAGAAAAAAGAGAAAGAAAGAAGAAAACAAAAGATTGTGATGACTACTGACAGTTTATAGAGAAGCGCTGATTGAAGAATATATAGTAATGCAAGTAGAATTCTATTTCTTTAGAAATAAAAACTGAGGAAGTTGGTAACAAGCCCAGGAAATAGAGAATACTTAAGCAACTAACATGTGTTTCTTGTGGGACTTTTGTTGTGAATGGAACATATTTGAGAAATCAGACACTCAGCTGTGTTACTAAACCCTGGTATATGAACTTTCCAGGAAAAAAGCTTTTTGGAGTCTCTTTGCATTCTCTCACCACCACTGTTCTCTTTGCTTATCATAAGCAAAATTGGTTGTATATCACAATGTACTCATTAAGTGAAACCTACCACCTCCTTAAAACATTAAGGTTACCATTAATCAGTAAAATGGTATGAGACAAATCACCATACAATAAACCCATTCTTCTCTTCATAATTAGAAAGCAGGCTTAGTTGTGTCTCAAGGTGACTTTTAGCTGTGAAAATAAAATGGCTTCTGGGAAGAATAAGACCAAGAAGTGAGGGTGAAACAAATATAATGAGGTATTCTTGAACATGAGCTGAAAAGCCTCTCAGAAACATGTGGCAGCCATGAAAACAGACCTCTCACGTGAGGGGATTATAATTGATCAGTGATTCCTGCTACTCAAACTCTGAAATCCATTTCTACATTCACTGCAAAGCTCAGCTTCTGAAAGTCTGTTCCCAGCACAGATGCTAAAGCATGTCTGCTCCTGGGCAGCATGCGGCTCCTCCTACGGCGCTGGACTTAACTGCACTGTATTTTGACCAGCTTCCACCAAACTTCCTAACTAACTTCCTGTTCCTCCTCACCAGGGGCAGGTCTGTGTCATAGTCTTAATGAATCTATAGGCCTTCCTGAAATGTCTTCATAATTTCCCTTTCCAGCGTTTCCTTATATGATTTTATGGAAGATCTGATCTTTCCATGGTTTCTGCTTCCTGAAGGACCAGTACTAAATGCAAAACGCCATCTCACATTCATTATATAGGTAGAAACCTCACAAAGGAGAAGAAGAATAATAAGGAACCGTATGGCCTATGAAGGATCAGCGTATGCTTCTCACTGAGGGTTGAAGAAGGTTTTTCACACATCTGAGTGGCTCCTGGTGTTGAGAGTAAAGAAAAAAGAACAGAGGGAAACAGGATAAAATTGTTAACTACTTATTCAGATAAAATTTAAACCCAGCATTCCCTTGTTTAACACACAATATAAACAAACTTGCACAACATCTGTGCAATTGCTTGAGAACATAGAACTTACTTCACATCATTTGTTTTGTGTGGTCAGTCAACTTTTTACATAAATGTGCAGATAATAAATATTTATTGTTTGCAGGTCACACACAATTCTCTGTGGCGTCTTCACCTTCTTTTCATATCCTCCTTCTCTTTTTAAAACCCTTTTGAAAATGTAAAAAGAAGAAGAACAACAAGAACATTTTAGTTTGCAGGCAGCACAAACAGGCCGGAAAACAGTCAGTAGTTTACTGACTGCTATCATAGTTGGAAAAAAAGGGAATATTCTGTCATCAAAGCATTTTATCAAGTTTGAAAAGAAAATTACTCAAATGGTGATTTAGACAAAAGCTCCTCTCAAATTACTGAGAAATCCTGTAAACCTATGTTTTGTGCTATGCTCATTTTTTACCTCCACTGGGCATAAACTCTGTGTAACCAAATATATGAGACAACTTAAACAAGTAAATACTCAGACAAATAACATAATAAGTATGTACACGTGTGTATATCTATAATTTCATGCATATATACACTCATAAACATAAACACATTCACACTCAAATAAATATTTTATAATAAATACATAATTTCTGATAGGTTGGGCAAAGCATGTCCTTTTCCCTTATTTTGACTCTGAATAGGATCATTTTTATTTTTTTTATTTTTAAATATATTTTATTGATTATGCCATTACAGTTTTCCTATTTCCCCCCTTCATTTCCTTCCACCCTACACACACCTCCCCCACAAGTCCCCTCCCTTTTGTTTATGTCCATGTATCACAAGTTCTTTAGATTCTATATTTTCCATACTATTCTTGCCTTCCCCCTGTCTATTTTCTACCTACCGTCTATGCTACTTATTTTCTGTACCTTCTCCCCCCCTTCTCCTCCTCCCACTCCCCTGTTGCTAACCCTCCATGTGATCTTCATTTCTATGGTTCCACTCTTGATCTGGCTGTCCTCTTAGTTTTCTTTTGTTTTAGGTGTGCAAATAGGATCAATTTTAAAGTTGAAGTCTGGAATACAACCCCTGAAGGCAGAATATACGCGCAGAGAACCTTCCCTTTGTGACTGGGGTGAATGTTAACCTGGAAGACGTTACAGGAGTACTATGAAACAAGAAAGGGAGAAGGAGACAATGAGAGAAGATGCACTTCCGGCAGATTGTAATCTTCCCTTTAATTCCCGAAATAACTAGCAAATCTCACAATTGCATTTATAACTAAAATTAAAAACACCTAAATTAAAATTTTATGAAAAATTAATTCAGTTCATGACTAAAATTAGGGGAATTGTAAATTGCTTAATTACATGAGAAAAATATTTTTGTCAAATGAGTCATGGATAGTGAGATCTAGATGGGACTCTGTAAATTCCAATGTCAATTTTAATTGAATTTTAGCAATTTATGCATTCTACAAATCAAAAATAGACATTTAATTAGCTTATGTTATATGAGATGTGAAAGAAAAAATTTAGATCATGTTAACAAACTACTTGTTCCTATTTGTTTTTAATGTATTCTCCTGTTTTTAACCATGTAAAGTTTCATCTCAACATAACTAAGGCTATATTTGTGTCATGCCAAAGCATTTGATTACAGCAGAGTGAAAAATCAATTGATAACAGTAACAAAGTTTTAAGATTTTAGTGGTATAAATAGTTTTACTCTAATATCTAAAATCTGAAAAGTTAAAAGAAATATTTATCTGTATATTCACTGATACAAATAAGGACATTTATAATGCTATGGTAACAACTCTACTTGCAAATGATATTTTTGAATGTTATTATATCTCTAGTTCAATTTATCAATTGATTGACATGGCAAAAAGATGAATAATTCATAAAAGGTTGAATAATGCACCAGCAAATAGGGTACAGAATATATTATATTTAACAGTTATAATTTAATTCTGCTTATCTTCATATATTTGTTAAATTATATCAATTAATAATGAGAAAAATATGGTGTCAGTATTAACTTGTAAGTAAAAACAATGAAAGAAGGTAAAATTTTCATATCCCAGATAGAATTTCACCAGTATAAAATATAACACACAAATATTTCAAGATGTAATTGAAGGCTGCTGAAAAGAATATATGATTGGATAAATGATAAATAGCTAAATTGAGATTTCCTGAATAACCTCAGCAGTTTAGGTACAATCTCCATGCAAGAGTTATTAGTGCCATTGTACTTAAGAAGAAAACAAAAATTAAGAAAAGTATTTGATCTTAATAGTAATAACAGTTAATAAAACCTAATTTAGTGAACAATATTGTATCTAAAATCCTGAAATTAAAATCTACTTTAAAAATGATTAATTTTATTTATAAAATAAAACCATCTCAACATTAAAAAAATCATGTATTTTCCTATATACCAAAAAAGGGAAAGAAAACAAAGGAAAAGCATGTCAGAGTAATTTAGCGAATAGGAACAAAAAAATAAAAAGAGTAAATATGAGTTGCATGAGAAAAACAAGTAATAGAGTGTTATTTTATTATTATAAAAATACATGTAGACAGAGATCATCACATAAATATGTATTGTTACTACGTACAAAGAGGAAGTGTGAGATAGTAGAAATTTTAATTTTATTATTTCATAATTTTTAAGTTAAAACAGTAGATGTTTAAATTTTCATTTTTTAATTTTTTATGGTAAAAATACTTACCATGAGATTTACCTACTAATCATTTTTTTAAATTTTCACAAGTATGTAAAAATTGAACAACCAATTGAACCATGAAGAAATTAAGAGGGAAGTATCTTGAGAGAAACAAGAATGAAAATAAAGCATGCCAAAAGTTATGAAATACAGCAGATGTAGTTTTAATAGGGATGTTAATAGTGATAAATGCCTACATTAAAAAAAATAAAACTACAAAATAAATACCCTAGAATTACACCATAAGAAACTGAAAAAAGAATAACTGAATCCCCAAGTTAGTGTGAAGGGGAAAACAATAAGGAACACAACAGAAATAAGTGAGCTAGAGGTGAGAAAAACAATAGAGAAGATCAATGAAATGAAGAGCTGTTTTTTAAAAATAAGTAAAATTGAAAAAAATGTAGCTAGACTTACTAAAAATAAAAGGGGGAAGAGTCATGACATAGAACAAAATAAAAGATAATTGACTACAATGAACAGTATGTGCCAACAAATTAGATAACCCCCCAAAAATGAATAGCTCTTAGAAACATACAATGTAACAAGACTGAATAATAAACAAAACCAAAATCTGAACAGACCTGTAATTACTACATGCACCAAGTCTGTAATCAAATACTTTCCCATCAGTATTAATAAAAGTCCAAGAGCAGATGGCTTCACTGGTGAACTCTACCAAATATTTAAAGAAGAAATAACACCAATCCTTCTTAAATTACTCCAAATTTAAGTGAAGAAAACTCTTCCCAATTTATTTTATGAGGTCAGCATTACCCCAATACCAAAGCTAGAAAAAAGTACCACAAGAAAAAAATTGTAAGCCAGTATCCTTGATGAATATAGATGCAAAAATCCTCAATAAAATATTGGAAACTTGCATTCAATGGCACATTAAAAATACCAAATACTCTTTGATGTATTTTTTGTGCCAATACCATGCTGTTTTGATTATTGTCACTTCACTGTATATTTTGAAGTCAATGAGCAAAATATCTCTGGCTTTGTTCTCCTTTCTCAAAATTGTTTTGGCTATTTGGGGTCCTTTATGGTTTCTTTACAAATTTGATTTTTTGGTTCATTTTTTAAATGTCATTGAGAGTTTGATGTAGATTGTATTGTATTAGTATATTGCTATAGGTACTATGAATATTTTAACTATGTTGACTCTTCCAACTTATGAACATGGAATATCTTTCCATTTCTTTGTGTCTTCTTCAAATTTGTTTTCTAATAAAGTCTTGCAGTTCTCAGTGTATAGGTCCTTCACACCTTTGTTAAGTTCACGCCAAGGTAATTTTTTGTTGTTGCAATTGCAAAATATTTTTTTCTGAAATTCAAAGGATTTTTTTACAATGATTTTGTATCTTGCAACTTTATTGTATTTGTTTATTGTTTCTAATAAGTTTTTGGTTGAGTCTGTAGGGTTTTCCATATAAAGAATTATGTAGTCTGAAAATATGTTACTAAACTACAGCAGCTAAAACAGTAATGCACTATTATAAATATAGACATATAGATCAATAGAATAAAACAGACACCCCAGAAATAAACCAACACACACACACACACACACACACACACACACACACATATATACA
Source organism: Artibeus jamaicensis (assembly GCF_021234435.1). Taxonomy (NCBI): domain Eukaryota; kingdom Metazoa; phylum Chordata; class Mammalia; order Chiroptera; family Phyllostomidae; genus Artibeus; species Artibeus jamaicensis. Next base: position 11,109,968 of record NW_026521823.1, on the reverse strand, counting down.
TATGTCAATTAATCTTTGACAAACATGCCAAGAAAGAACACTGGGAAGGAAGAGTCTGTTCCACAGATGGTATTGGGAAACTGAATATCCATAAGCAAAATAATCAAATAGACTTTTATCATACACCACACACAAAAATGAACTCAAACAGATTAAAGACTTATATATAACATCCGAATCTGTACTTCGAGGAAGAAATATAGAGTAAAAGCTTTATCACATTGGTCTGAGCAAATGATTTTGTGAATAAGACACCAGCAGAAAAGGTAACAAAAGTAAAAATAGATAAGTAGGCCCTCGCTGGTATAGCTCAGTGGATTGAGCACCGGCCTGTGAAGCAAAGGGACTCCTGGTCGACTCCCAGTTAGGGCACATGCCTGGGTTGCAGGCCAGGTCCCCAGTAGGGGACATAAGAGAGGCAACAACACATTGATGTTTCTCTCCCTCTCTTTTTCCTTCCCATCCCCTCTCTCTAAATAAATAAATAAATAAAATATTAAAAAAATAGATAAGTAGGACTACCAAGCTATAAAGATCTTGCAGAGTGAAAGAAACAACCAACAGAGTGAAAATATTGGAAGAAAGTGGAAGAAAATATTTGCAAACTATATATCTGATAAAGAACTATTTTCTAAAATATATGTTACACCTACAACTTAATAACAAAACAACTAACCAAACAACAAAAAATAATCACAAATTTAAAAAATTATCTAAGACTTGAATCGACCTCTAAAAAGACATATAAATGGCCAATTGATATATGGAAAGATAGTCAATGTAAGTGATCGTGAGGGAAATACAAATCAAAATGACAATGAAATATTGCATCACACCTATTAGGATTACTATTGTCAAAAGAGCAAAAGACAAGTGTTGACAAGGATATGGAGAAATTTGGAACCTTGTACATGGTTGTTGGGAATGTAAAATGGTACAGTTGCTATGAAAAAGAATACGGAGGTACCCCCCAAATTAAAAGTGTAACCAACATCCATATAACACTCTCACTTCTGTATATTTATCAAAAGAACTGAAATCAGAATCTTGAAGAAGAGATATTAGACTCCCATGTTATTGCACCACTAATCAAGATGTGAAAATAACCTATTCATCAACAAATGAATGGATAAAGAAAATGCAGTATATGAGGTCAGTCCAGAAATTAATCAGCCATGTAATATGAAGAAGGAGACATGTATTGAAGAATCTACAAGAAACACTGTACAGAGAACAATGATGCTTCAGTACCCTTCAGAGTAGGCAGCTTGGGACCTCACACAATTCTCCCAGTGTCTCTTCCACTCTTCAAATCACTCTGCAAATTCCTTTGCTAGAATTGCCATCACCTACCTTGTCATATTTTCCTGAATCTCATCATGGTCTAAAATATCTTTTCCTCGAAAGGTGATTTTAGTTTTTGGAAAAGCCAGAAGTCACAGGGCACCAGTTCTGCGCTATATGGGGGCTGAGTCACCTGGATGACTTGATGTTTTACCAAAAACTTCCACACGAGATGTGATATGTTGTTGTGATGAAGCTGCCAATCACCAGTTGCCCACAACTGAGGCCATTTTTGTCATAATGCTTCTGTCAGTAGATGAAGCACACTGAGATAGTACTCCTTACTAATTGTTTGGCCTGAAGGTACATACTCAAGATGGACAACACCTTCCAGATCAAAAAACACAGTTAACACATTCTTGATCTGGCTGCCACTTTGGTGAACATTTTTCAGGCCTGGGGAACCAGGTGACTTTCATTGGAATGACTTGGCCTTCATTTCCAGATCATGCACATAGTTGTAGAGCCACAATTAATCTACAGTTAATCGCTAACCTTCTTGAGGAAGTCTGATTCCTTGCTTGTGGCTTGAATCAAGTGATTAGCAAATGCAGCACGATGTTCCTTCTGCTCTGGTAGCAGAAGCCATGGGACAGATTTTGCTATAACACATTTCGTTTCAAGATCCTGTGTCAAAATCTCAAACACAGGAGCTTTTGGAATCCCCAGATCAACTTCCAGTTCTCGCACTGTTAGTCACCAGTCTTTGAAGATGGCAGCCATACATGTTCAACATTCTTAGTTGTTCCCTTTGTTGCAGGACTTCCAGAATGTGAATCAGTTTCAATAGATTCTTGACCATCTTTGAAGCATTTGTGCCGCACTTTTATTTGTGCTGCACTGATTTCATCATCCCCCAAAGCCTTCCAAATCATCCAAGTCATTTCTGTGGTAGAGAAAGTTCAAGCTTAGCATGAAATTCGATTCAGATTTCTTGCGCTACTCCCTCAGTCATTTTGAATGCAGTGATCACACAGGACACATGCTCACTCAACAGTGTCTACTACCCCCACTGACTAGTAGAGTGAAGGTGTTACTGTTCACACATGCACATTCCACTCCACTTTCCTTGGCTGCCAGGTTACATCAATGTTGCATAACCATTCCCATTATATTACAATGACTGGACTTTTTTCCAGACAGACCTCATGTGTACACAACAAAGTATTATTTAGCCTTACAAAAAAAAACCAACAATATGCAACAAAATAAAACTTGAGGACACTGTGCTGAGTAAAAAGCTAGGCAGTGAATAACAAATATTTTATAATTTCACTTGGTGGCTCAGTTGTCACCAGGGATGAAACAAAGGAAGAAATGGAGAATTGCTGATCAAAAAGCATAGTTTCATTCAAGCAAGACACATTTTATAGATTTGTTGAACAGCATTGTGCCTATAGTTAACAGTACTTGTATACTTAAAAATATTTTAAGAAAATTGATCGCATATTAAGTATTCATATCACATTTTTAACTGAAATATTAAAATCTCTTTCAAAATGGAAATAAATGTAATTAACACTTCCATATCATGTCTCATGAATAGTAGTGTTTGTGTCCTCATCCTTACCACTCTTTAAAATGTCTTTAACAGAAAGCAAAAGTAAAAATATCAAATAAAAATAATCACCATAAGAACAAGAGAAAAAATAATCAGAAATCTAATTTTTGGTTGATATTTAGCCACTTAAGGGAAAAGACAAACTGTTGATCCCTTCAAACTCCTTGAAGCACAAAATATTTTTAAAAGAAAAATTGACTTCTTTGCACCATCACACAACCCTACCTCAATCCTCAAGTTCTACTAATTATCAGTTTTATTACTGATGATAAATAAATAAATTTCTTTCTGCTGTTTCATGCAGCCAGGCTTGTTATCCCACCTAAAAACAGAAGTGATAATATGCTTCTTACAGAGTTCTGTTGAAGACGGAAATAGAATATTTGGTTCACAAAATATAAGTTTTAAATTTTATTTCCCTTGAATAATCTTTCATTTTGAATACTTCAACAACTTTAGCAAGGCTTACTCTTTTATTTTATTGTTCAACACCATAGAAATTTCCAAGTTATATTTCACAGGGATTAAAACAAGTATCAATATTCAGTGACAATTTTTTCTAAATAAATTTACATTTATATTTATAGTTATGAATGAATGACTATAACATTATAGTTATGAATAACATCAACATTAAATATACTTTAAATTATAAAGGTATTGTTTTATGAAAAATATCAAACTAGTTACAATCTGAAACTGAATTGAGGATAAAATATTTATTTTTGCATAGCTAAATTAATAAAGTGATCTCTTAAGATGTCAGAATTTACAATTATTCATTGCTTGTGATTTATAAAGCATTTATAATTCATATATAGCCAGATGATGCAAATAAGTAAACAGAAAAAAAAAGAGATCAGTCGTGTTTGCATAAAGTACATATTTCTCTTCATCAATGTCAAGTTCTACTTTCTTTTCCACTGAACTGATAATTACATCATTATTTGCCTTTAAGTTTGAAAGATAATCTATTTGGCTGATGCATCTGGTAATGTGTGCCACAGAAATAGATGAGGTTGGGTTTTTAGATTTATCTACAAAACCACAAGAGATTACTGACTAACTTTTGTTCACTGAGAAGACTTGCTATTTGGCAGTACGTTGTCATTCACAAGCAAGGATATGGACGATTAATGCAGGCTTAATTGTTCCTAATATAACTAAAGTAAGAAGGCTTTTTTTTTTACTTTTTAAGGGTTATCTGTTTTCTTTATTAATTAACTTTTACATTGAGGTCTATAATAATTTGAGAATTTATATTTTTGTGATGCTGTGCTCAGCTCATGATGCTGTGTGGTAGGAATAAAGTTTATACTTTTCTACATCATTATCTAATTGATTAAGCATGACATGGGAGATGATATTTTCTTCATAAATAACTTTATATATATTTATATATTTAACATGAAATTTTAAAAGTTCATTTATTGTGTCTCAAAAATTATTTTTTCTGCCTTCTTCTGTCTATATTTATCCAGGCAATTTATACCTATTTTGGTTTTCTTTTTTTTTTAAATTTTATTTAGTTATTTTTCAAGTACAGTTTTTTTGTCTATTTCTCCCATCCCAGCCTCCCCCACCCCTTGCTCCCCACCTCCCTCCCATTTCCACCCCCCTTAGTTCTCCTCCCTGTGTCCTTCCTATTTGTTCCTCCAAATCCCTCCCCCTTTTTCCCCTTAACTTCCTTTCCCTCTTCCCTCTGGTCACTGTCCCCTTGTTCTCTATTTAAGGAGCTACTACCCTTTGCAACAACATGAATGGAACTGGAAAGCATTATGCTGAGTGAAATAGGCCAGGTGTTGAAAGACAAATACCATATGATCTCACCTTTAACAGGAAGCTAAACAACAAAACAAACAAGCACGCAGAAAAAAAAAAGACACTGAAATAGAAGGTTTTTTTATTTGCATAAGTTTGTCAAAAAGATATACTAAAAAGACCTCTTCATCTGTTTAGAAAGTACTAATTTCACAATTTTATTGACATGAAGAAAATGTGGATATAGCAGGTACTTCAACTGTATTACTGTATCCTTCTGTATTACTTATATATACCCTAGCATAATTTAAAGCTACAGTTGAATATATATATTAAAATTATTGTATACTTATATATTAGAATTATTCTGTATATATTAAATGCATATATTAAAATTTTGTATACTTTTAAAAATATTTTACTTATTTAATTTTTTAGAGAGGGGGAGGGAGGGAGAAAGAGAGGGAGAAGAACATCAATATGTAGTTGCCTCTTGCACACCCTCTAATGGGGAGCTGGCCCACAACCCAGCCATGTGTCCTAGACTGGGAATGGAACAGATGCCCCTTTGATTCTCAGGCTGGCACTCAACCACCAAGCCATAAGAACCATAGCAAGTTAATGTATGTTTAAGTGGTAAGATATTGAGTTACTTTTCATTTACACTTGATAATTAAGTAAAAATGATTAAAACATTATTCTCATATTACTCATAATTTGGGTAGTTGAAATTAATCAATAGCACCTTAAATATTAAAAATAAATAGTTAAATCACTAAGCTACAGCTAAAGTTGTATATATTCTTGTTATATTTTTGCACTCCCTGTTATAATAACCACAGAAAGGATATGGACTGGTGAGTGTGAAAATGGCATCTTATTTTTATTGATTTTTTACTGACATTCATTTTCACCATACTTTGGATTATCACACTTTATAGTTCTTGTCAGTGTAAAATACACTAGCTATGAAACTGATTAAATAGGCTCAATAGCACCAGAAGAATTCATTTGAATATGATTTCTGCAAACAGAAAGTAAATTTATTCCACCCTAGTCACAAATATTGGATATTTCTGAAACAGTAAAATAGAACAATTTGGAACAGTCAGTTGCAAGTGAAATCTTCCATGCCTTTTCATAAGGAACCCATATTGTTCGTCCCATCCAGACTAATATAAAGTTCATGTAATTTATCAACAGCTGTTTTCATTTGCACAAGTCTAGAAAATTGGAATTAAGATGCCATCTTAGCTACTTCTTAACAATTAAACAATAATTTGAAGGGAATATGTACTAAAATGTAAATTAATTAGTAGTTTAATCGATCTCTTTTGTAAAACTAGTACAAATAATCAATATGTACTAGTCAGTTTATTTAGTTTTAAACACAAGCTATGGGACTTACTCATAATGATATAGAAAAGTTAATTTATCAATAAATATGTAAAAGTCTGCTCTGATTTGAAAATAATTAGATCCATAAAAGGCTGTTATGTCTATTTTTAGTGACCATATTTAAAGTGGATTTGGGTAAACTAGAAAAGAAACAGGGAGGATATAAATATGCTAAAATAAATAGGGACTTCTGCTTCTGTAATTATTAATTCAGTTCCTACCTGACTGACTATTCTACACAAGAAAAAATGTAATATATGCATACATAACAAAAAAGCAACTCCTGGAAAGCACTAGTATGAAAGAAACAGATAGCTTCTCATAACGAATTTGGACTTACAGCAGAGGAATTGTATGAACTGAGTTTCTATTTTTGTGCCCGGGTTTATTAGTGACAGGGTGCCTGGTAGAAATGAACACAGACTTCCTGGCTAGAAGATCCAGAATGGTGAAGCCAGGGAAATTCTGTCTAACAAAGAGACTGGTAAAATACTGGAAGGGAAAAAGACAGACAGGAAATATCAAATTCTAATTATGGACAACCCTGATTAATCTCTGAAATATTTATGTATGGAAAGGCCCAAAGCAACTCACACAAAATCAGAGTTCTGACTGAGACCAAGGATGTTAGCTAAGAGATAGTGTTTACAGTTGAACCACAACCAAGATTGCTATCTACTAAAACAAACAATATTTATTTGACAAAAACAACAGAATCCAGAATTTCACAACTTATAATTTATGTCTAGAATACAGTCTAAAATGCCCTAATACAAACCATGAAGAAAACAAAACATATTCTTCAGTAAAAAGAATTCATTAGTCCTCCCTTACTCATGGGGGATACATTCTAAAACACTCATTGGGTAGCTGAAATAAGGATACTGCCAACCTCTGTATATGAGGTCTGTCCCCCAAAAGTCCAATTGTTAATACAACAAAAATGCTTTTGCATGGCACTGATGTAACTGTGCAGGGAAGGAGAGAGGACTGGAATGTGCACGTGTGAACAATGACGACTTCACTGTACTAGTCAGTGGTGGAAGTAGGCACCAGTGAGTGAGCATGTGTACCATGCAGCAGTTGCATTCAAAATGACTGAGCAAGTGGAGCAACAAATCTGCATCGAATGTTGCATTAAGCTTCAATATTCCTCCATGGAAACTATCCAGGTAATTCAGAAGGCCACAGCTATGGGCAACTGGTGATTGGCAGCTTTATCATGACAATGTGCCCACTCATATATCATATCTCATGCAGAGTTTTTTGATGAAACATCAAATCCCCCAAGTGACTTAGCCCCACTACAGCCCAGATTTGGTGCCCTGCAACATTTGGCTTTACCCAAAACTAAATGTATCTGTCTAACTAAATGTAACTATTTGTATCTGTCTCTATTTTTTATAATACATGCCTAGATACCTTTTGGACAGAACTCATGTACTATCTTATTTCTTATACATTTATATTTTTAATATAAAAATTAATATTTACAGGTATAATGATTTCATGCATTGATAATGAATCAGCAGCAAAATGATTGCTTTATGGTAGCCTAGTATAACCAATATTATTGCTTCACTGTAGCATAGGCTACACACTAATGAAAGGTTATAACATTTTTTGAAGTATATTTTATTGATTATGCTATTAGAGTTGTCCATTCTTCCCCTTTATTTCTCTCTACCCTGAAACCCAGTCCCACTAGCATTCCCCCCCTTACTTCGTGTCCATGGGTCATGCATATAAGTTCTTTGGCTTCCCCATTTCCTATGCTATTCTTAACCTGCCCTTTGTATTTTGTACCTACCATTTATGCTTCTTCCCTGTACCTTTTCCTTCATTCACCCACCTCCCCCACCCTGCTGATAACCCTCCATGTGATCTCCATTTCTGTGATTCTGTTCCTGTTCTAGTTGTTTGCTTAGATGGTTTTTGTTTTGTTTTAGGTTCAATTGTTCATAGTTGTGAGTTTGTTGTAATTTTACTGTTCATGTTTTTAATGATCTTCTTTTTCTTAGATAAGTCTCTTTAATGTTTCATATAATAAGGGCTTGGTGATGGTGAACGCCTTTAACTTGACCTTATCTGGGAAGCACTTTATCTGCCCTTTCATTATAGATGATAACTTTGCTGGATAGAGTAACCTTGGATGTAAATCCTTGCCTTTCATGGCTTTGAATACTTTTTTTCAACCCTTTCTTGCCAGCAAGGTTTGTTTTTTTTTTTTTGAAAAATCAAATGATAGTTTTATGGGAACTCCTTGGCAGGTAACTTGTCTCCTTTTCTCTTGCTGCTAAGTTTCTCTCCTTATCTTTAATCTTGAGTAATGTAATTATGATGTGCCTTGGTGTCTGCTTCCTTGGGTCCAACTTCTTTGGGACTCTCTGAGCTTCCTGGACTTCCTAGAAGTCTATTTCATTTGCCATATTAAGGAAGTTCTTTTTATTATGTTTTCAAATAAGTTTTCAATTTCTTGCTCTTCCTCTTCTTCTTCTGGCACCCCTAAGATTCAGATGTTGGAACATTTAAAGCTGTCACTGAAGTTCCTAAGTGGTGGAGATAGGCGGTTGGGGCTGAGAAGATGGCATGGCAAGGCAGCAGCTGGAGGACCAAGTGGTCCCACATTTGTGTGCAGATAAACAGGGAGAAACAACTGAAAAGTGAGACAGACCGTGTAACCTAGTGTTTCAGTGCAGGAAAATAAAACCTCAAAACCTCTGGCTGTAAAATCTGTGTGTTTGCAGTGGGCTATGAAACTGCCAGACTCACAGAAGAGTTTGTTGGGGAGATCCACAAGGTCCCAGAATGTACACAAACCCATCCACCTGATAATCATTACCAGAAAGGCCCAATTTGCTTGTGGGTAGCAGGGGAAGTGAGTGAAACACAGCTGAGAGCCAAGCAATTGGCATTGTTCTATCTTTGACGCCTCCCAGGTCCCTCCCTCATCTGCAGTGCCACAATGCAGTAAAGTGGGTTGCCCTGCCCTGGCAAATACCTAAGGCTTTGCAGCTTACAAAGTAACAGATGCACCAAGACAAAGAAATATGGCCCAAATGAGTAAACAGATAAAAACTCCAAAAAAAAAGCTAAGTGATGAAGAGATAGGAAACTTATCAGATGCAGAGTTCAAAATAGGATGTAATCAGGATGTTCACAGAAATGGTTTGGTATAGTTGCAAAATATAGGGAAAACGTGAAGGTGTTGCAGAATGAAATAAAGAAAAATGTACAAGGAACTAAGAGTGAAGGGAAGGAAACCGGGTCTCAAATCAATGATTTGGAGCAGAAGGAAGAAACAAACATTCAACTTGAACAGAATGAAGAAACAAGAGTTTAAAAAAACTATAGATTTATATACATACAAATTTAATTTATAAATTAGGCATGTAAGAGATTAATAGCAATGGCTAATAAAATAGGAAAATCATAAAATATACTGCAATAGAAGTTATATGAATGTAGCCTCTTTCTCGAAATATCTTATTGTAAGATACTCACCTTCTCACTTAAAAGAAGCACTTTACTTCTCTTCTTTGGCATATCTGCATTTCCAGCATCGCCAGCCTTGTGCTTTGAGTGCACTCTTAATTAGAATAAGGGTTACTTAAACACAAACACTCTGATACCTCAGGATGACCACTAAGCGACTAACACTAGTAGAGCCTATGTAGCCTGGAGACACTGGGGAAGGAGATGATTCATGTCTTGAATATTGGAGCAGGATAATGTAAGGTTTCATCATGCAATTCAGAATGTTACAGAATTTAAAACAAAAATTGTTTATTTCTGGAAGTTTCTACTTAATAGTTGCCACCCCTTGGTTGACAGCGAGTAACTGAAACTATGGAAAATGAAACAACAGTTAAGTTTATATCAACTAAGATTGACCTGGTGTTAATCCACATGTTAGAGTTATTAGAAGTGGATTTTATGTTATTTTATTAAAGATTTTTATTTTTTTAATTTATTTTTAGGCAGGGGGAAGGGAGGGAAAAAGAGAGGAAGAGAAACATCAATGTGTTGTTGCCTCTCACACGCTCCCTACTGGGGACCTGACCTGCAACACAGGCATGTGGCCTGACTAGAAATCCAACCAGTGACCCTTCGATTCACAGGCAGGTACTCAATCCACTGAGCCACACCCGGAAGATCTAGAAAAAGACTTTAAAACAGCTACCGAAACTACTTTAAAAAGTAAAATGATACACTCTGAATGGAAAAAAAATAGTAGAAGAATAGAAGTGATTTTTGAAAGAGTCAAATGAGTAATTGTAACACTAAAACTTACATGAAATAAAATTAATAATTGGGTTGACCAGTGAAAATCATATAGAGCAATATGCAGACAAAAATGAAATGCAAGTGAACATAACCTCAGAAAGTGTTAGATAATAGTTAATGGTAGAGCAACTGCCCATTTAGAGGAGAAAGAGAAGAAGAGGAGGAGAAAAAAGAAAGAAGATAAAAGAAAGAAAGAGAAATGAGAAAGAAGAAAGAAGGAAGAAAAAACAATTTGAATAAATAATGGCCACAAAGTAATACAAAATTGATAAAAGTCAAATATTGACAACTATGAGATATTCAAATGATGACAACTAAAAAAAGAAAACAAAAACAAAACAAAAATGCCCTGGCTGGTATAGTTCAATGGATTGAGTGCAGGCCTGCGAACTAAGGGATCACAGTTCAATTCCCAGTCAGGGTGATATGTGGGGCAGCCAAGAGGGATCCCCCCAAAAAATTTGGAATGGTGTCCAGAACTCAAAGTGTATAGGAATATTGGAGAGACATATGAGATGTCCTCACCCCTTCTCCCCCACAGGTGTGAGTTGGGGGAAGGGACAGATGGAGCAGGAACATGCAGGGCTGTTTTGTACAGCCACAGCCTTGCAGCTAATCCATGGCATGGTCATTTACCATATCTATAGCCTTTGGTGGGTCACTTGGATCTGTTAAATGGCTGTGGCCAGGCTTGGAGCCAGGGGGATGAAGTCAATTCCCCCCAAGATGCAACTGGGGGGCAGGTTCCCCGAGTTAGAGCACCTGTGTGGGAGCTTGGAGAAGATTGGCTCCAGGACATGGGGCCATACCTGCCCGGACTAACTATGGCAGCCCAGTAAACTTGCCATAGCATAGAAATACTGGCAGGTATAACTGATTGGTGAAGGAGTCAGAAATAGGGGTACAGAGGAAGACTGGCACAGGGATTTAAACCCAGACACAGCAGCCATTGAAGGAATTGCCATGTGGTTTTAGCAGAGTGAGGACCCCTGCAGCTCTGGTAGAAGAGGCCCACCGGCTTTGGGGTGTTCCCTTTGGCTGCGTGGCTTGGGAAGCAGGAGAGACTTTGCCTGGAAAAATGGGTACAAAGAACTCTTGCCAGTGGACCGTGAGAAGGTGCCACATGACTTTGGATTAATTGATGATCCTGCCTGGATGGTGACACAGCTGAAGCTACCAGTGGCCTGGAAAAAAGGATGTGTGGTCTTTTCCTGAGTTATGGTACCCTGAATTAGTTCAGGGGGAGAAGGGAGCACTGTATGTGTAGATGAATATCCTAAAGGACTTTGATATTTTAATGAAGATGTTAGGTCTGAATAGCATTAAATAAACATTTCCTTTCCTTTTCACAAATCTCTAGCATTGAGAGATGTCTTTCCAATTGGCAACGGTGGATCAGGCCCAGTAGGTGGTCCGGACAGTAGTAGTATATCATCCTCTGGCGTCTGGGCTCTGGTGTATCTGTTCTGTAACAGTTTTTGGTGTCCCTGGGTGGGCCAAATATTGCACCCCCCCTGGATCTCTGTTCTGTAACAAGGGCACATGCCTGGGTTACAGGCCATTTTCCAGTGGGGGAGACACAAGGGCAGCCATACGTTGATATTTCTCTCCCTCTCTCCTTCCCTTTTCATCTAAAGATAAATGAATAATATATTATTTTTTAAATGAAACAAGCAACATTCATATCAGCACTTCTGAAAGCCTAAGAACAAAGCTTGAAAGACAAAAATGAGACATTACACAGAGTGGGGCAACAATGTGGTCAATGGCTAACTTCTCACCAGAAATTTGAAAGGCCAAAGTACAATAAACATTTTTAAAGAGAATCAATCCTGAATTCAACACCACATAAAAATATTTTTCAAAAACTAAGACATCTTAAGATTAAAAAACAATTAAGAGAATTTTTTCACTGGAAATTTTTCACTTCCACTATAAGAAATGTTTTTAAAAAGGTAGCATGTAGTCTCAATGGAGGTGACTCTAGACAGAACTTTATAACTACAGAAAGGAACTTGTGCATGATAAATGGTTACTCGGAATTTATGCAAAAAAACTCAACACTATATTATTTTAAAAATTGTTCTGTGATCTCTATACTGCATATACTATTGAAGGCAAAATTTATAATATTGTATTATAGGTATTATTATACACAGTTATATAGAATTATGTATACTTATGCACGGAAAAATATTTTCACCTATATTATACAGAATTAGAGTGATTATAACTTACCTAATTGCAAAATTTCCACCTTTTATATAAAGTAGTACTGTAGCACACACCTCCATTCTCTTCATGTTGTTTCTCTTAAAATTGTGTTTGTAAAAGATGAATTGTTAACTAATGTGTACCCATAGATAGATAGCATATTTGCGTAAGAGTTCCAGGGACTAACTTCAAAGAAGCTGAGTTTAGCAACTGGAGATTTCAGCTCCAGACTTTCCGACTTTCCACCATGTAGACCACATCTCCTCATGATCACTTTTGAGATAATTATCGAAATAGACTGAGCTGACTTCCACACAGAGAACTTTCATTTCCCCACCCCTGACATCTTTGTTCTGCTTCTTTTCTTCTCCTTCCTAATAAAAACTCCTGCCTGCACTGAGGTGTTAAGTTGGTCTTTAGAACAGGAGTTCACCATCTTCTTGGGCTGCCAGGCACTTGAATAACCCATCTTCCCTTACATCAGCACCTGTCTCTCAAGTATTGGCTTTAAGTGTTAGCTTTTTAACTGCAGGAAGCTGAGCCTGAATTTGGTATCAGTACAATAGGGACAGTACATAGATTGTACCACTTAAGGCTCTAAAGTGTGATCCCAGAAAAGACACACACGCTTCATAGAGATAAATGTAAGGAAACTTACCTAAACTGATAAAGAGAAAATCAAATAAAGTTCTAAAAACTTATTTAATATAAGAACTATCCTCATTATCTTTCCAAATTTTCTATGAATCTAAAGTGACCTAAACGTAAGAATTAAAAAAAAAAGTTTTAATATCTAGAAAATTAGGAACAGCTACTTTGGAAAACCATGATGATATATTTCAAAGTTAAACATACTCTTAATGTATTACTCATCAGTCCCACTCCTAGATATTTTACCATAGAGAAAGCAAACATATATTCAAAGAATACTGCATTAGAAATATTGTTCATAACACTTAAAATTAGTAAGCAACCTAAATGTCCACCAACTAGTGAATGAGTAAGGATATTTTCATATCAGCATATGATAAAATACAGCAAAGTAAGTGAAGAAATAAAATATTAACACAAACAATATTATGGATGAATTTCCAACTATTTTGCTAAGTGAAAAATATCGAACCAAACTAGAAAAATCAGAATCATAGTGTTAGTAAGCAGACCTGTGATTCTTCTGGGCCAAGATATAATGGAATAGGTTGACTATACAGGACCACTGAGGTACATTCTACGGAGATGAAAATGTTCTATAACTTGATTTTGGTTGTCACTATACAACAGTATACAATTACCAAAGACATCAAAATATGTCTTTAAAATGTGTGGATTTTATCATATGTTCAACACTTTTTATTTAAAGCTGGAAAAAATAGACAAGGGGAAATGAGAGAAATACCTGCTCTTTTACTAAGGACAAATGCTAAGGATAATTGCAGGTTCTGCAGAATTTTAGCCTGTATATATTTCAAAAGGTTTTTATGGAATGCTCTTCAGTAAGAAATTATTGGTTTGGCCTAAACATCAGCTTAGTTTTTAATGTAAAATAAAAGTCACATTTTAAAATTTTTTCACCAATAACTTTATTGATTTGGATATTTTCAGTATATTGGCTCTCTCCCACATGGAAAAACATTGATTGTTTTCAATTAATGTCTTGATTTGATCACTATCAGCCTCAACCACAGTTGGTCTGCCCAACTGTGCAGCATCATCCAGTGAGAAATCTCCAGCATGAAACCTCACAAACCATTTTTGACATATTTGATCAGTCACCACACAACTCTTCGTGTGTGTGTAGGTGTGTTTTAGTTGTGTTTTTACCTTTCTTAAAATAATAATGCATAATATGCCAAAAATGTCACCTATTTTCTTCCATCTTTAATATTAAAACAGCTATTCAAAATTCACCAATTTGGGTAAGTTTTTTTTTTTAATGCACACTGATAGGACAGCTGTCACAGTACAATCTAACAAAATTGTTTTGGAAGAAGTTAAAGGCAACTAAGCACTACTAGAGCCATCAAATAAACTTTTTGGCCAACCCAATATTTAATTTATTTATAAAGGAAACAACATTTAGAACAAAACCCAAAGAGGCAGATATACAAAGTCTAAGTATTTCTGTCACTGGAGTTATTCTGCAACATCTGTATCATTTGACCACACCCATTTACTTGAGAAGGATTATGTGATGGATGAGACAAGATAATATCATTGTACTAAGGCTTTAAAACCATCCTCTAGTGGGATGCATATTTTTAAAATAAGACTTATTATAGCATCTCTCACTTACAACTTATGTGAAAAGGGTATTGCTGTGTCAGAAGGAGGCTTTGTGATTCCCTAAACACCAATGCCCACAGGTCATTTCCTGAGGACTCAAAAAAGGTTATCTCAAGGGGGTGCATCACAGGTGAGGGACACCCAAATAAAGCAAACTCCAGGTTATTTAGGGCTGCTGAATATCTGCCCATCTCTGCTCTGGAAAGAGAAAGAGAGAGAGAAAAACTTTATCTCTTTTGCCTTATCTTTATTTTGCTTTGTTTATTTCCTTATCTTTGTGATGCTTATCAATGTAAGGAAATCTTTTTTTAAAGGGAAATGAGGGAAATGAAGTTCTTTATCTTTACGTCCTAATGTCTTTGAGGAAGATGATGCCTGTACTCTGGAATGTGTCCTTATGCTTTCTGGTTTTATTTTTTTTAAGATTATTTATTTATTTATTTATTTATTTATTTTTAGAGAGAGGAAGGGAGGGGAAAAGAGAGGGAGAGAAACATCAGTGTGCGGTTGCCTCTCACGTGTCCCCTACTGAGGACCTGGTCAGAAACCCAGGCATGCGCCTTGACCTGAAATCAAACCAGCGACCCTTTGATTTGCAGGCTGTAACTCAATTCATTGAACCACACCAGCCAGGGCACAAATGTTCTTAACTTGGCCATCAACGGCTTTACTCAGAGGATCTGAAATACATATATGTGATATTCAATGAGAATTGTTTTCCAACATGCATAGTATTTTATAGTTCTATTTTATAAATAGAATTATGATGTTTATATTGCATTAAACAACTACCTTTGATAAGCATGGAATTGTAAATCAGAGATAGAATTTGAAATTTTTATCTAACCTCAGTTTCAAATGTATGTTCAAATTTTATTATGATTATACTTCAAGACAAAATCCTCATTTATAGAACTCATGGTAACAGGTTTTAAACCGTACTTGCAATCCTATTTTTGAGTAGCATAAAAATCACAGAATAGTTTTGTTGTAAAGTTAAAATACATACTATTATATAAACACTCCTCAAAATCCTTGTAATAAATAGGAAGGTCACATACATGCTGATCAAAACTTAGAACAGAACCTAAAGTTTTCCTGTGGATGAGAGCACTCACAAAACAGCAATTCTTGAATTGATTGTGGCACAGCATACATATTCTGTAAAAGAGGATTTGTTAATTAGTTGGAAGTAGCAACAAATGAAGGTCTACATTTGAAAATAAAAGAGTTTCTGTCTTATCTGTAATAGAGACACTTATGTTGAATCTCTGCTATGACTTTCCTAAGGGGAGACAGCTAGCCACCTGATTAATAGTTGATTACATTGGATACCTTCCCACATGTATAGGTAACAATTTGTCCTTATTGAATAGGCATTTATTCTGGATACGGGTTTATTTTCCTGTTTGTTATACTTTTGCAATGACAATGAGAATCACTGTAATTCTCACTGTTTTTGGGGTGGTAGCAAAATTTCTAAGTTGTTTCTAATCATTATCTTTCTTTTATATCTAACTTATTAAAAAGCTCAGCTTATACATCAGGTACAGAGAATTTTGTAAAACAACTTAAGAAATTTGCTCTTCTACCCTGACTTTAGAAGCCAGTGATTCTTGTCTCTAAGTTGGTGTTCTAAATTCTTCCATTTAATCTTTATCTTTCCAGTAGTGAGCTGACCCTGACAAGAATATACCAATTATCTCAGCTGAATAGTAGAGAAAGACTATTGTTTCCTTTCTTTGTGATGGTACACCTGTGTCAATGAAATGGCAAATTACAGCAGCTTTATTTGCTGCAAGAATACACTGCAAATTCTGTGCTAATGTGCTGCCATCATGATTTCAGAAATTCAATATCTTTAGGATATAAGCTGAATTTGAAAACCACTGAGTTGTTCTTTATTTTTCTTTTATGCCAATGTGCCAATTTATTTTTGGTTATCTATTGCTGCATAACAAAACTCCTGAAAACTTAGTTGTTTAGGACAAGTATTTTATTCTTCCTCTTGTTTCTCTGGGTTGGCTGGGCAATACCTAGATGGTTATTCTGTTAGCTTCATTTGGGGTCTCCCAATAATGTTGTCACTTTGTGATGGGGACTGAAACATCCAAATTGCTTTTCTCTTCCCAAGTATGGGGCCCTGTTGCTTTTTACTGTGGCCTCTCTCTTTCTAGCAGGACCTGGGGATCTTAAAGGGATAGCTCAGAGGCAGGAAAAGGAAGCTGCTGCTCCTCATTCTGAAAACAAAACCCCAGAATGTCATTTAATGGCATTTATGGTTAAAGCCAGGAAAAATGGAGAAGCAACTTTCACAGGAGAGAGTTCATCTTCCTCCCTTCCTTCCTTCCTTCCTTCCTTCCTTCCTTCCTTCCTTCCTTCCTTCCTTCCTTCCTTCCTTCCTTCCTTCCTTCCTTTCTCTCTCTCTCTCTTTCTTTCTTTCCAAAGAGGCTATAGTTTTGGAGACAATGTACAAAATTTGCCTTGTTAGTTTTATATTCAAATAGTATGAGAAAAAATCCAAACACACATAAATTTAGAGGCTTTGATTAGTAGTTTAGTTCTAATATTAATTGAATGATAAAGTGTACCTGGAGTTACTATCCATTTCCCAGAAGAGGAGATTTTTGGAAATGTGAACATATAATCCTCTAAATGTTTCTGACAGAGGAAGGAATAACTGTCTCTGCAGAAGCAGAACTTTGAGAACATTAAGATTTCTTTTATAATCCCATGGAAATTTGTGACAAAAGTAATAATTGTTCCATTAAGACCCAATATGTTCTCTCCTTGGACTTATGGGTTCATGGACCACTTGGCTGGGCAATAGCATTTTCATTTGCCAATTTAATTATTAATTACTTGTGTGTCTAAATTTGCTTTATGAGCAGAAGTGGTAGATTTAATATACACTAACTTGCTTAAGAGTCAATTGATTACCTTTTATGCCCTCTTTTTCTTTTGTGTTATCTTGAAAGCTGATTTGTCTGCAATCTTTGCTAGATTTTTCTTTTGAAAATAAGATTAATGCCAAATGGCAGTTAGAACAACAAGGAAGAAGCAAGGATCCTTGATCATTCGGTCACAGAGGAATTCCAACAGCACTTTTAAATAACAGAGAAATGTTGATTTTTCTAAACCACTGTATTTTAGTGAATTTGTCAGGGGTCTTATTCCTTTCCATAACTAATACAAAATTGTACCAGACATTTGGGAAACTATGTAATATTTGGGTCAACCTCACTTCAAACTGACATGAAATGCAAAGAACAAAAATGGAAAACTTTGAAAGACTTGTATAAATAAAAGAGAGGAATAAATAGGAATGCACTTTATAACTTCTTAAATGATATTTTATATTATGAAGTATTATTTATTTTTTAATCTCATTGTGAAAAATCCATGCATTTGATGCATTTTATTTAGAACTAAGCAAATAATAGAAAGGAATAGAATACACTAGTGCATAGGTATTTGTGTACATCAGACCCTAAAATGATGACCAAATACAGGTAATTAAAAATGATGTGAAGGCAAATAACTGAAAGTGAAAAGAGAAGACACCAGAAGTCATTCAACAGAGATGATTTTTCAGAGGGATATCTACAAGTAGCTCATCAACTTTATTCTTAAATAATGAGAAAAGAACCAGGCTACCATATTGTATCACGATCAGGCAAATATCACTGTGTGGACTAAAAAGAATAATGCAATTCCTCCCACCTTCTAAGTTCTTCTAGCTGAGCTAATAGTCAAATTAACAGAGGCAGATTAACAGGAGAAAATAAAAGTTTAATACATGTTCACGGGGAATTCGCATATGCAGGAAAATCCCAAAGATAGTGGGGTAATACTGGATATCTATGGCATTTGTACCAAGGAGAAAAGATATGGGAAGACATCTTAATTTCCAAAGTGACAGCAGGCAATTCACAAGTTGTTGAAGAAGAGCAGAGCAGACATGGTGGCCAAATTCTTGCTAGGCAACTCAGGAACAATGGGATTCTAGGCTAAAAGGCTCCTTCTAGAAGCCCCTCCATTTACCATACTTAATCCAAATTTGGTTCTAAGGTGAACATACTTCAAACTTAATTCAAACTAGTTAAAACAACAGCTTTCCTTAAGAACACTTCCCTGTTTGAATGTCTTGGGCAGAAAAGAAGAGAGGATATAAATTTTCCTCTGGGTCTCCCATTTTTTAAAAAACAGTTTAAAATCAATATCCCCAAAAGCAAAACTTTGGGTCCCTGACATTTCTCTAAAAGGCAAAAGTCATACAATAATTTTATATAATTTTTTCAGAATAATGTTCTTTATTTAACCCCCTCTATGTAACTAAATATATACATGTGCATTTTTAAATAGTAACTCAAAGATATTTACCTCTATATTTATCAATCTGTCACATACATAAACATGTACAAATGTACATTTTCTCAGAAGTTAAAAAAATTAAGATTTTACTTATTTATTTTCAGAGAGAGGGGACTGGAGTGGGGAAAGAGAGAGCAAGAAATATCAATGTGTGGTTGCCTCTCAGGTGCCCCTTTCCAGGGACCTGGCCCACAACCCAGGTATTTACTCTGACTGGGAATAGAACCGGTGACCCTTTGCTTCACAGTCTGGCACGCAATCAACTGAGCCACATCAGCCATGACAAAAAAATATGTATATGTATTTTTATTTTTATTTTTTTAAAGATTTTATTTATTTATCTATAGAGGGCAAGGGGGGGAAGAAGAGAGGGAGAGAAACATCAATGTATGGTTGCCTTTCGTGCGTCCCCTGCTGGGAACTGGCCTGCTGGGAACTGGCCTGCAACCCAAGCATGTGCCCTGACTGGGAATCCAACCGCGATCATGTGGTTCGCAGGCCCGTGCTCAATCCACTGAGCTACACCAGCCAGGGCTTGTATATGTATTTTTATACAAAGTTTGATTTCTCATTTTTATTGTTTTTGTTAGTGATGCTTAGAAGATTTATTATCTTATATCTGAGTGCTTTTATTGTCAGTTTTAATTTTTCTTTTTAATTTGAGAATTCATGTATTTCAGAAATTACTTTTTCATTAGTGTCTCCCAATTACTCCCTCTGTTTTCTTTTTGTAGTGTCTTCTTAGAACTATGCTAAATTTTATACATCTAAATTTCAACTCTTTTAATCCCATTCCATATATATTAATGTTGTTTTTGTGATATTTTAGTTTTCTCTTAATTGACTCAATTCATTTTTCACTTAGTCCATCATTATTTCAATAAATGTAACTTTTATCTCCAATAGTTATTGGCTTAGATTTCTGTGTTTTTTTAAACTTTTGTTTCATGACTTTAATCCACACTCTTATTGACTCATAGATGACAGAATTATTTATTTTATAATCTTTTCATAGTTCCCTGCTAACTATAGAAAATCCCATGTAAGTTTTTTTCCTTTCCTGAGTGGTTTATTTTCTTCTTATCTAGTTGATTTTCTTCAAACATTTTGTAATACTTGATTTCACAAGCTTCTACAACTCTCACATTGGTCTGAATTTCCTTACTAAGCTCTGTGTAATTTTTAGGGAATAAGTTCCCTATTATGTGGATGTGACATGATGTTGAGCCATCCTTCCAAGCTGTGAACAAGCAACTCCTTCCAGACTGTGGTCCTGGTGGTGGGCAGACTGTTCTAGATGACACTGTGCAGGCCCAGTCTTTCAGCTACAAACACAGGCAGCAAAGTGGTAGTCTTTGGATCTGTGCCTTACACCCAGCTCCGTTCTTTGACTTCCCTGACTGCAGTGGCTAGGAAACACTGTGCATGGCAGAGTGCTTCATTTTTAAGTACGATTTCCATTTTTTATATTTTCTTATCTTTAGCTACTCCCCATGATCATGTGATCACATGTACATGTGCATTTGTATGTGGATTTTCTATGGTTGGCAATACAAAGAAGAATTTTCAACATATTAACAATATTCTGTTTTGGCCCTGGCTGGTGTAGCTCAGTGGATTGAGTGTGGGCTGCGAACCAAAGGGTCGTTGGTTCAATTCCCAGTCAGGGCACATGCCTAGGTTGCAGGCTAGGTCCCCAGTGGGAGATGTGTGAGGGGCAATCACACATTGATGTTCCTCTCTCTCTAAAAATAAATAACTAAAATCATTTTATAATAAAAACCCCCACAATATTCTGTTTTGTATAGGACATTTCTACATGTTCTTGTCATGTAAACACTTTTATACTTCATGAGAACGATTAAAATATATTTTGTAATGTCCTTGTGGAAACTTTGGTTATCTAGAACATGCATTTGTACCAATGGGAATCTAGTATTTCTCATCTATAACCTCAGGTATTATTTTCAAAGTGTAAGAATTTTCAGTGTTTCAGTGGGGGATGTTATAGATACAAGTCTTATGTTTAGAAAAATAGTACTGTCTTTCTTTGGCTGCATCTGTAGATTCCTTCCTCTGTCCCAGTAATAATTGAATCCTGTGTGTACTGCTCTTGACTACAGTGTAATTATTTATCAGCCAGAGTTATGATATATAATATGAAGGTATAAATAAAACATCCTGAATTGTTCTGCACCAAGTATATTTTACTCACGTTGTATTCCAATAATGGTTTCAAGTTCTCAATTTCAAGCTGTAAGAAGTTATTAATAAAGTCTATAGCGCCTGGACTAATTTCCCCCTCATTATAAATTGTTACAGCATTGATATGTGTCTACCTCTAATGACTAGTCACTGGCTTGGAGCAGCATCTTAGGCAAAATGTTCCCAGTAATGTGCAAGACTGATTTCTTTTGCTTGCACCATCTTCTTAATGGAGAAAACCTGAAAATGTGATTTTGAGCGAAAAATCAAAATTTTATGTTGTAACAATACTACTTAAATCTTATTTATTGCTGAAAAAGCCCTGAGGTTATGCTGTATTTGTACAGGCTATTTATATCACTCTGTTCCTCTTAGCAATGTAGCTAAATGATTGATCACAGCTATGTCAGCATTCATCTCCATGAGGTTTTCTAACAGAGTATGGAAAGACATGGAAGCCGGGGGAATCTTTATGACAGCAGCCAGTGTACATATGTTTGGTAGCATCAGTGATCAAGACCTTCATGATACAAGTCTACAATACCTCTCTTCATAAGCGAAAGCAAACCAAAATGCATTATATTTCTTTTGGACAAAATATAGGTATGTATGTGCACACACAGACACATATATACACACTATATACCTCAGGTATTCTTGGGATAGTTCTCATTTCTCTTCAAGGGGGTAATTGAATGTGTAAAATTATTCAACTGAGCTCTGAATATTCTCCAAGTGTACCCTTGGACACAATCATTTTTATTTCTTATAGTAGTTTACTAAGTAGTAGTCCAGTAAGTAGAAGTCAATTTAGTATTTTTTTTTAGATTTTATTTATTTATCTTTAGAGGGGAAGGGAAGGAGAGAGGGAGAGAAATATCAATGTATGGTTGCCTCTCGTGTGTCCCCTGCTGGGAACTGGCCTGCAACCCAGGCATGCGCCCTGACTAGGAATCAAACTGCCGTTTGGTTCACAGGCCCACACTCAATCTACTGAACTACACCAGCCAGGGCTCAATTCAATATTTTAATTATCATCTCTACTCAGAAAACTTCCAAATTATTACAATAAATTTGGCCTTCAACATAAGCACTCATTATTCACTTATTTATATGCCCCCAGTTTTCTCTGTGGTAGTATCTTTCTCTGTTTTCAAAGCTCATTAGAGCGACCTTTGGTTTTGACCTTTGAAATGTACAGTAACCTATATATCTAGTCAGAGAGTTACGGACAGTTATGTTATTTAAGAAACCCTTAGATAGCTATTTATTTTTTATAATTCTTGCTTCATAAACATTTTGTCTGGATTCTATCTCCCCCAAATTTTCAGATAATTTTTAGAAATTTAACCTGTCCTACTTTTCTACTTTCAGAAAATATACATGCAAAGTGGTATTTTCTTATGTAATTGTTTGCTGTTATCTAGAACTATATTATTTAATTTTCTATATTTTGTATTTTCTGTATCTTATGCCTAATTGACACCTACATATTAAGATTTGAGTGGGCAAAGACTTTTTCTTCATAAATATGCATGTAACTTTACCTTTGATAACTTCATGGCAAAAAAAATTCTGGCATAACTTCTTACTTTCACATCAGATTGCTTCTCTCATAGACATTGTCTTGTAGCTCTACATTTATTGTTCATCTACATCATTTATTTATCCTAGAATTATTGTAAAAGCTTTCACATATATCTGTTTTTGCCCTTACTTGAAACTCTATTTCTTTTTTTCTAATTATCTTCAATAAGAATGAATAATCACTTGCAGATTTTAATGTTGAAGCCAATAAAAATAGATGGAGAAATCAATGACTATAAATATATTCTTAGGATAGAGAAATATTATCTTGGGTAAGGATCACTGGATTATTTTGGTAAAATGACTTCATTCTACAACTTACAATTGGAACAGGTGAATTATTAAAATAATAATTCCTGCCCTCAGTGAATCAATTACCAAAAGAAAGAAAGAATAAATCTCTCCTTACCCTCAGAGGCTTTATATACATGTAGTTAGTCATGTTCTGATTTTATGCCCTCTGTGTCCCAGGATGCAAAGTTAATTTCGTGTTCTATGAAGTGTGGTAGGAACAGAGAGTGAGATAGTTTAAAGCATATTATCTCAACGGCTGGACGAATTGACGTAGAAGTAGGTGAGAATCTGCTTATGGTCAGGAATGCCGGTAGGGGCGAAATAGCTCAAGTATATGTTGTAACTTTGGGGGGACGATGAATTTTTCTGAAAATTCATTGTATACCTGAGAGAATATTACAAGACTGATGGTGGATCAAAATAAATTTGATCGAGACTTTTCATGGATTTCTAGAAAATTGTTTATCAATCTTTGTAACTCTCACGATATAGAGTTGGACAAATCCCAGTAAAATTCTTACTCTTGTAAGAATTTTATATTCTTATATACACTTGTGTTTCAGTTCTCCTTTCTCACACACTAATTAGTTAATGCTCAATAAGAAAAAAATAATAATGTAAAGTGTTAGCTTCTTAAATGCATATAGAAATGGAGAATTACACATTGCAAATTCCTTACCCTAAGGAAGATATAAACTTAATGCTTTAAGATATAATAGATATTGCTAAATTTTAATTGTCTTCAGGAATGGAAGTGCAGCCTACATTTCCCTCTACTACTTTAACACATGCAGTATTAAGCAATGAATATAGTTATAAATACTTGTTGGTTACTAAGCATTTTTAAATTCTCCCCTGCCCCCCAGTGTTGTCTCATATTACCAGTCTGTGTCAGCCATGATATGTGTAAGGCCTGAAATTTTCACTACTGGTGTCATTTTGTTACAGAACAGATACACCAGGGCCTAGACTCCAGAGGATGATACACTAATACCATCCACCTACTGGGCCCGATTGTCCTTCGCCAATTGGAAAGACGTCTCTCAATGACAGAGATTTCTGAAAAGGAAAGGAAATGTTTATCTAATGCTATACAGATCTAATGTAGTAACCTAACATCTTCATTAAAATATCAAAGTCCTTTAGGATATTCCCCTACACACACACACACACACACACACACACACACAGAACTCCCTTCTCCCCTGCCCTAATTCAGGCAGGGTACTGTAACTCAGGAAAAGAGCACATGTCCATTTTTCCAGTCTGCTGGTGCCTTCAGCTATGTCACCATCCAGGCAGGATCTCCAATTAATCCAAAGTCACATGGCACCTTCTCATGGTCCACTGGCAAGAGTTCTTTGTACCCATATTTCTAGCCAAAGTCTCTCCTGCTTCCCAGACCACGTGGCCAAAGGGAGCACCCCAAAGCTGTGTGGGCCTCTTCTACCAAAGCTGCAGGGGTCTGCACTCTACCAAAAGAGCATGGCTTTCTTCTTCACCTGGCTGCAGGGGTCCCCACTCTGGCAAAGCCACGTGGTTCTCTCCTCCATCTGGGCAAGAGGGAGTCCTCACACTGCCCAAAACCACGTAGATCTCCCTTCAGTGCTTGCTGCATCTGGGTTTAAATTCTCGCGCCAATTTTCCTCTGTACTCCTATTTCTGATTCCTCCCCCGATCAGTTATACCTCCCAGTATTTCCACACAATTGCAAGTTTACTGGGCTGCCATAATGCGTCTGGGCAGGCATGGCTCCATGTCCTGGAGCCAATCTTCTCCAAGCTCCCACGCAGGCACTGTAACTCAGGGGACCTGCCCCCCCCTCCCCGTTACATCTTCGGGAGAAGTGACTTTATCTCCCGGGCTCCAAGCCTGGCCACAGCCATTTAACATATCCAAGTGATCTGCCAAAGGCTATAGATATGCTAAATGACCATGCCATGGATTAGCTGCAAGGCTGTGGCTGTACAAAACAGCCCTGCATGTTCCTGCTCCATATGTCCCTTCCCCCAACTCACACCTGTGGAGGAAATGGTGAGGATATCTTTTATGTCTCTCCAATAATTCCTATACATGTTGAGTTCTGGACACTATTCCAAATTCCTTTTGGGGGCCCCCCTCTTGGCTGCACCCTGTATCATTTTTTTCTGATACTATAATTATAAGAAGGACCGTATCAAAAAAATCTCTTTACTCAGGTAGTATATCAGCCCATTAGGATATACTCATGGGTAAAAATGACCAGTCATGACCCCTGGGGTATTTGTACTGTAATGCACTTGGAATTTACAATTACATTTGCACTGATATATTTTCAGCCCAAAATAATGCCCTCAGATTTAGACAAAAGTCCTGGAAATTATCATGATGGTTCTGAAAGAGATCTCTACCATCCAGAGAATAGAACTTTTTCAAAACTAAGAAAGCATCCTACTTTAAATCCTGGGATTTGAGCAATAATTGACTATATAACCCAGATATTTACATTTTAAAATGAATATATTCTGGGGAAAACTTTTTCTTCACTAACACATTCTTTTCACTGTTAAAAAATAAGTTAAAATATTGATGAAATTAAAAAGTGTGCATTAATTCTGATTTTTTAAATACTAACCTAATTAAAGCCATTCCTCATGTACTCCATAATTTATCAAACAGCAGTTGTGTTCGGAAAATAGAATAAAGTTACCAACAGTGGCTCCATATTGATAAACTCCTGAAAACCTTTCTTGCTTTCATTCATTAATATCAACAATAAATTTCAACCATTTGTCAGACACTCTGATACGTAAATGTTTTAAGTATCTATTATTTTATAACTATTGATTATGAAATTGTCAGTGAATTCTGGAGCATGTACTTACCTCCTGCAATTAAAACTGAATATAAACCCTGACTGGCATGGCTCAGTTGGTTGGGCATCATCCCTATAAAGCGAAAGGTCACTGTTGGGGTTGGATTCCCGGTCAGGGTACAAGCCTGGGCTGCAGGTTTGATCCCCAGTTACAGTACACCTAAGAAGCAAATAATTGATGTTTCTCTCATGCATTGATGTCTTTCTTCCTCTCTTTCTCTCCCTTATCCTCTCTCTTAAAATAAATAAAATATTTTAAAAAATGAATAGCACTTCATTTTCTCTTTTTAAAGAATGTATTTAAACATTCCATTGCTATATTAAATGTACAAAATTTTAATTGGAAGTTTGAGATTAAAAAACAAAACAAAACAAATTACAATGTCTGAGAAAAAAGATATCTCCCTAAGGTGAAATCTTGGGAAAACAAAACAGCAATTTATATACTTCACAGTTTAGTTGTTCAACAACTATTTTCCCATTTGTTTATTTATGTAATTAGTATATAAAGAAATATGTGTATACATTCTTAAATATGTATATAAATTTGCAGAATAATTTAGAACTATCTAAAATTATTGTTAACACAGCAGCCATTATTTTTCCCCATTTCTCATCTGTGTCTTAAATTACTCTAATATGTAAATATTGAAATACATTATTTAAAAAGAGAAAGAAAAGTGGTCAATACAAATTTTTAATAAGGAAGGCAAGTGAACATTTGAGAATTTTTGACAATTCCACAATCCATAACTAAATTAATACTAGATATTTACGGCATGTATGTATCAGAATGTTAGGCAAATGGCTCAAATTTACAGTTTATCTTGAAGAACCAAAGTAGGAAATAAAGGACAAAAGAAAAGGTAAGAAACAAAAAGAGTGGGTCATTTATGGCCTTACAAAACATGAAAAGGCTATGAATTCAAGAGAATGAAAATTGAGCAGTATTTTAAGTTGGTATCTACTGGGGTTTATTTGCATGGGGGTAGCTCAGAACATGGCACCTTCCACCACCCATGATAGAAGGCTGCCCAGAGAGTCTCTTACCAGAAGGAATGTGTATTGTTTCAGAAATGAATTGTTATTCCTACTTTATCCCCTTTTGGGAGGGGCTTCCTGTCCTGGGACTGCTTCTTTCTTTCTGTGATTAGACCCTGAAGTAGTCAGGTATAGGACACGTGCCGCCCTTGGGACCCCCTAAAACAAGTCTCGCACTAAGGAAGGCACGGTCGTGCTTGCCAACAGGCTACCGTCAGGTCCCTGTGCTGTGAGTAATCAAGGCTATGTCTGCTCCATCCAGTCCCCCTCATGGATTTTTTGGCTAATCTGAGCGAACAGTGGAGGTCCTGGGTCTTGACCTCTTGCATTACAATCTGTATAACCACCTCCTGGTACCGGTCTTAGAAACATCCAGATTGTGCTCAGTTCTAAGTCTGCCTCAGTCGATCCCTCGTGTGCAATCATTTTTCATGTCTTGTTGAATCCTCAGTACAACTACCTTAAATATATCCCAGCTCAGTATTTTTTTTTAATTTTCTTTAGGCAAATCTTTCTTCTCTAATTCAGTATTTAATCCACCTCTAGATATGGATTTTTAACTGATAAACTAATACCGCAATTTTGTTTTTTCTTTTATAGAAAATGAACATTTGACTGGCTTTGTAAAAAATGGGTTATATAAATTATGTTTTTTTTCTGTACATCTTCTTTAGAAATTTAAAATAACCACTCAACTGTTTTGGGGGTTTTGGACCCATGCTGATTAAGACTGGGCTTTTTCATGTTATAATAATTTGAAATATACTTTTATTCCAAATTAAAGCAGAATAATCAAATACATTGAATATAAGATAATATATTTGATTATCAGATAATAAAGAATATTTTAGTTACTTCTTGATTACGTTGTTTCTTGTATAGAGAATACAACTAGGTTTTGCCAATCATGCCTCTCCTAAGCCTATACAACAAATGATAAAATATTGCACATAAATTTTTGAGATTCCAAATTGTATTATTTTGACTTGCTGTCAGGGATGGGCTATTTTTTACTTTGATCAAAGGAAGGCTACCACAGACAACCTTTTATCTTTATGCCATTTAGTTTTTGATCCTTTCACTTCATAAAAAGTAAATTTATTACCATACATAACCTGTGGCAGGCTCAGCTGGCATCTGTATCCACTTGAGAAGATTTGTTTTTCCGACCATCAGGTCAAGGGTGCCTATTCATGGATTGTGGACAGTACATTGAAGTATTTTTTAATAAGTGTATTGGGGTGACACTGGTTAATAAAATTATATAGGCTTCAGATACACAATTCCAAAATACATTCTCTGTGTGTTGCATTGGGTGTTCACCACCACAAGCTGAGTCTCCTGTCATCACCATTTATCCCTCTTTTGACATTTAAAGTTATTATAGTTAAAATGAAAGTAATATTTAGTTGAAAACTTTCAAGAAAAGGAAGAGTGTTTATGTAGTTTAAGCCATTGGATTTCTTATTTACCATACGCATTTTTTAGTTAATAATTGACATTATGTTTATTCCATAAAATTCTCTTCGCTTTTTTGT
Organism: Artibeus jamaicensis; assembly: GCF_021234435.1. Lineage (NCBI taxonomy): Eukaryota > Metazoa > Chordata > Mammalia > Chiroptera > Phyllostomidae > Artibeus > Artibeus jamaicensis. Next base: position 11,081,227 of record NW_026521823.1, on the reverse strand, counting down.
ATCATTCCTGTTGTTGCTGATGGAAGTGGGTACTTTTGCAGTGTTGTGAGAAATTTCAAAGGACACACATGTGGAAGAGTTTAAGTGTAGTGATAAGATTTTACTCAGATGAAGGGAAATAATACAGGTTTGGGGATGTTGATGGCCAGCAGCTTCTAGCAGCAGCTGCTGCAAAACTCCGGGTAATCTTTCGCACATTTTCTTGGTTCTCAGTAATGAGTAAGGTGCTGTTCAAACCATCTGGTGCATATCTTGATTCTCCAGGCCTGAGTTGAGCTCTCCCCTTAACCAATCCTGTTCTTGGACTTCTCTGGCTCTGTGCCCCTTATCCAATTTGATAGATTTCCTTTATTATTCCAGGCTAGATTAAGCCTCTTCAGGTCACAATTATGGCTACTCCTATAAGTGCCTATAAGCACCTCCCCCCGTGCCACCGACCGAGCAAAGTCTCCAACGAGCCAACACACACCGCCCCCCAAACAAAACCAAAAAACTAAAGCCCGTCCTTCGCCGAAATAGAAACCCTTGCAGGATTTGGAAAGAAAACAAAATGTTTATTTAATGTTTATTTAATGCTATTCAGGCCTAATGTCACCACTAAAATATCAAAGTCCTTTAGGGTATATACCTACACCCACACAGCGCTCCCTTCTCCCCACTGTCCCAACTCCAGGTACCGTAAATTAGGAAAAGAGCACACGTCTGTATTGCAGGCTGCTGGCACCGTCAGCTGTGTCACTGTGCAGGATCTCGAGTTAATCCAAAGTACTGTGGTACCCTCTCATGGTCCACTGGCAAGAGTCCTTTGTACCCAGTTCCAGTCAAAGTCTCTGTTGCTTTTCAGGCCGCGCGGCCAAAGGGGGCACCCCAAAGCTGCGTGGGCCTCTTCTACCAAAGCTGCAGGAGTTCGCACTCCGCCAGAAGCATGTGGCTTTCTTCTTCACCTGGCTGCAGGGATCTCCATTCTGGCAAAGCTGCGTGGTTTTTCCCTTTCACCTGGGAAAGAGGGGGTCCACACCCTGCCAAAACCACGTGGCTCCCTCTTTCACCTCACCAAGAGGGGTCCTCACTCCGCTGAAACCTTTTTTGTTTTTTTTTTTGTTTTTATTGGGGTTCTTTGGGGTGTGTTTTTTTTTGACTTCAATTGCTCATGTCCAAAAGTTGTGTTACATCAACTGGCTTCTACTGTGCATGTACCTAGTGGAGGAATTTCCCCTCCTCCTCCGTCCAATAACTCAGGACTTGTCTATTAGCACCCCCAGGGAGGCTTTCCTGCATACTTGGACAATCTAGTCACCTAGAGTGTGTGTGAATGAGTCTGTAAACATTACAGCTTCTTAGTAAGCTTAATGGAATGTCGTCTTAATATCTGATTAAGTTCCAAGTTTTTAAGCCTAACATTTGATTCAACTCCCTAGTTTATTAAGCTCAATATCTGATTCCCTTTGCTTCTCATCTTCATTAACTTTGCTTCTGAACTTTATTAGTAACCTACACCAACACTATGATAAAAAAGAAACATTTTAATTTTTTTCTTTTTCTGTAGTTTGCTATTTATTATTTTTTTTAATTTTTATTTATTGTATTTTCCATTACCATTTAGTTACCTCACATATTCACTTAGCACATGTTTCATTGTTATAAATAAAACTGGAATAAATGACCAACTACACATATGTATGAAACGAACAGTACAAAACCAACATGCATGCTGTATTGTCTCCATTAATGTGTAAATGCAGAAACCTAATACTTTATTCTCTAATGTGATATGTAAGTTGGAGTTGTAAACTGGAGACTTATGTATAAGCAATCAAAGGTATATTTTCACATTAAAGAATTCATGGGATAATCATTGTGGATAAGTAAAGGAGAAAATAAAAATCAAAGAAAACAGTTTCATTTGGTTACAGAAGAATGAATTGATATAAACGGGGTTCAGACACAAAATATGGCTTCAGCACATTTCACCAGTACACTATGCTTCTAACCACCTGCTTTTACACATTTAAGTTTAGTACATCTGGACACTTTCTGGTCATAAATATATAGTAAGTTGTATGGTTTACAGGCTGAAAATTTAGGGAACAACTTATCATAGAAGGATTGGGCAGAGGATAGATGTGTATGTGCATGTATGTAAAGTTCTTTCTTGTCCCTTAGCATCTAATCACTCAGGTCATTATAAATATAAACTTGAAGGCACATTAACAGTCCTATTTAGTTCTCCCATTTAAGCCTCTGAAATTTAGGTGCTGTGCATTCACCATGACAATCACACACTCTTTGATGACTTAAAACTCTGCACTCTTTTTACTAACTTTACAAATGTAAAACTATGCCAATACAAGAAAAATATTTTTGTGCTTGATTAATGTATAACTTAGAGTTGAATTGCAAAAAAAAAAAAGACTTAAGAAAGGCCACTTTCTTAGGAAAAAATGAAGAAAATAGGTTAATTGTTATTTGATTTGCTATTTAGCATAATCAGTATAAGAATCAATGTGTTAAATGTTCCTTAACAGTGATGTGTAAAATGTCCATTGATCCCTATTTTTCAAATAAAAACTCAGCTTTAATGATATTAGGTCATTAATCCAATTTCAGACTTAGCTGACAGTTCAGCTGGGATGAGAACGGTATTTTCTTCCTTTCTCTAAACTCCCTTCTCTTACTATTATCTAAGCCTGTCTCCTAGAACATAAAATTGCCCAGAATTAATTATTGATGCATATGACATCAATACTAAATACTTGGTATGTCATTTTCAATGACCTTGTCAAGATTTTATACTGTACCAATTGAAGCAGTTGACAGCTAATACTCTACAAAGATTACTTTTGTGTATTTCTGCCATTGGTGTTTTCACATACTGTTATAAACTCTTCCTTTTTCAATAAAAATCAGGTAAAATTTTAGATTATTATGAACAAAAAAAGAAATTCTTTAATGAACCAGATTAACTTAAGGTGGGCATATGGCAGGAATGGCAAGTTCAATGACCAAAGGGAATGACACAGTAGGCCATTTCGTAAATTCCTAACTGCCTAACCATGGTGGATTATTATGTCCCAGATTTATAGCTTCCCTGGCAAAGATCAGTCTTTACCTTAACTGATCCCTGTCTATTGTTCTTATGCATCTCGGATGACATACCTTTGAAATGTCACAGTAACTTTCTTTTCTAGACCACTTGAAGGCACAACTGCAGGCACCAGAGTATGAGACCGCAGAATCCCTTGTTGATATGTTGTCACCTCAGTTGTTGTTACAGCACCATTTCTGTGTGCTGTAAATGTTAATTATTAAGTAACCTGTAACCACCGATGTAACTTAAGTATGTGTTTCTCCATCTTCCTTTTTTATCCAGTCCTAGAGATTTTCCCAATTTGCTTTCTTCCACTTCTTTAATCTACTGCAATGGTTTCCATGTGCCTTCTCTACATTCTATCCTTTGACTCTATCTGCATAGAAAGAACTGCAAAACTAAAATTTTCTGTAGCATCTTCCCAATCTGTTGAGATTTTGCTTTTGCAACTGTCCTCAAAATTTTGGCTAAAATAAACTCTTATAAAGCTTTTCTATAGGTTAGAGATTCTTTCATAAGCATTATTTATCTTAAAGAAAAATATTAGTGACAGATTTAGAAAAATTAATCCAGATATGAATCAGTTCATATAAACAACTTATTGAGTTTACATCTATGTCAATCATGGCTCACCAAAAATAAATTAACTGCTAACTTGTAAAGCCACATGAAAATAAATGTTTGTGTAACACTTTCACATCTTAAATTAAGTACATTTAAATTTTAACACAGTGGGTTAGTACAAACTCCACATATTAAAACTAATAAGATCAAATTATATTCTTACTAATGTTACATATCACTGCATGTGAAATTTAAATAATCAATCTATTGTAATGGTTTAGAAACAATCATTATTTATATGGATGATCATTGATAAACTAATCAAAACAATCTTTGATTTTTGAAGAATATTAGACAATTTAGAATATCTTCTTTTACTCAAAAATATGAAAGGTGTGTACATCGACACAATATTTAGCTACCTTTTGACACCTCTGCACCAGAGCTCTATAGAAGTAAATGAATACATTAGTATAAACATGCGCTTATTTACTTTTGTCTGTGAAGGAGACCATCAGTGGTGGTGTAAGTAAGTATAAGCTCTTTGAACTTTTTTTTTAACCTACTACAGATACATGCTCAACTGTGCTTGAAGTCGTGGGGTTGGGAGTCAGTCTCCCTAAAAAGGGCCATCCTGACTTGCATATTGTTTTTAGCTAAAAACAAAGCTGAACAAACTCAGAAGGTACTTTTTCCCTTCTCGCTTCTCTTCTTAAAGAGATTTAGACCGAAAAATCTGCTTTAGCAAAGAAACCTTAGCATACTTACCTTTGTGTTTTTTCTTTTTAAAATTATTTTATTGTTGTTCAATTACAAGTGTCTGTATTTTGCCCCATCTCTGCCCCCACCAAAGAGTGTACTTACCTTTGAATATTCATTTTAGCACATATGAGTTCACTAGACTTCCCTCTGTACCACTGTTTCTGAATTGCCCAGCAGGAATTTGTTTGCCGCTTTCTCAGAGGCCTGTGAACTGCCTATTTCCTTCCCCTTGGGAGTCCCAAACCCCATCCCCCATTTCCTCATGATTCTCCTTTCTACAAAATTATATATATATATATATGTATATATATATATATATATACACATATATATATATGCATGTGTGTGTATCATTACGTCTATTATATACACACACACATATATATAGATACTTCATTTTGCCTCACTCTGTTTTTATGTGTATGTGAATTTCCTGTGTGCATGTATTAAATTTGATTTTCTCTTATTAATCTGTCTCATTTGAAAAAATAAAGATTTTATTTATTCATTGTTAGAGAGGGGGAAGAGTGGGAGAAGGAAAGGAAGGGAAACATAGACACGTGAGAGAATCATCAATCCATCATTTGACTCTTGTACCTGCCTCTCCCGGGGACAGGCATCAACCCAGGCAAGTGCCCTGACTGCAATCAGACCTTGGCTTTGTGAAGGACACCCAATCAACTGGCCCAAAATGGTCAGGGCTGTCTTAGATTACTTATTACCCAAACTAGAAGAACTTAGAAGGTGGGAGGAAAATTACATTTTAACCACCGCCACAGGTTGGCATTACTTATTCTAAAAACAAACAAAAAAAGAAATTCTGTGAAGCACCTAATGTTTTCTGAGTAAATTCTTGTAATATTGTTATTGAATCCAGTGAATCAAATGACTATACCGAAGGTATTTTCAAAACTTGAGTCTCTGCTTTGCTTATTCAATTCTGTTTTAATTACCTTAATTTTCATTCTCTATTAGATTGAAATATTTTTCCATTTACTAAATATGAAATACAGCTTCATATCCTAATAGCCTAAAAGTAAATCAAAAGAGAATACTTAAAAAGACTAATTAAGTGTTATGCTTTTATATTCTGTTGGAACTATTTTTTGATCAGAGAAGGTTTCAGTTGTTTGTCTTTACATTTTATCAGTTCTTTAGCAAATGCAACCTGTTATCACCCAAGTTAAAAAGTAACATCCAACAAAAACCATAAACTCTGATCTCGCCAATTGAGCATGCTGCCTTTTACCTTTGTCATAAATACAAAGATAAAATGGAACCTCAGCTGGATGCCCCCTTTAGCAATTACATCCCCTATGATCTTCACACTAGGATAAGGGCCACATGTGAAAAGACATATGCACTCTGATCAAGATTCTCAGTATGACATCGTCTTTGCAGTATTTCTTCCTGACATTTCTTACAAAGACATTTTTTGGTGTCTTGCTAATTTAAAAGGTGTCATTTCATATGCATGGTTAACTATTAAAAATTTGAAGCTTTTGTTCTATTCTGTCCTTATCATTAACTGAAAGAAAAATAATGGTATCTGGCTAAGATGATAATTGCACCATTTACATACTTTGGAAATTCAGGAAAAAGAGAGTAAATTCTATTGTAAATTAAAATGCAGTACATTAAAATATAAATCAGAAGAATGCTATTCATTAAGGTAGCTATAAATAAATGCTTTGATTTCATACCATTTATATTATGCCTATATTTATTATATAAATGAAAGTATTAATATTACTCTTTATATAATATAATTCAGCTCAACAAGAAAGAACTCTATGACTTTATTAGGTTTCATATGGCAAATCTTTATGTAATTTTCAAACAGAAAAAGAAAATTATATTTGAAAAGTTTATATTTCTACTCATTGTTTTATTTCTAAATAATTATTTTAATTATATATATATAGTATTATTATCTAAGATATCATGTCTATATCCTTCAATAATTTGTCTATAAAATAAACTTAAAACTAACAAAGTTTTTCCTATATTTAGCTTAACCTAACTTGTAAAGAATTGTGAAAATATTTATTCACATTCAGGACTCCTTGTCCTATTCACTGATTTTGTTTTTAATTTTCTATAATTAATCTAGCATATATAAAAAGATCATTGTTCTTAATATAGAATACATAGAGTCATGCAAAAGAAGTATCTCATAATGCAATTCTGAAAGAAAACAATATAAATAACCATGAAATAAACACTAGTTTCAGGGTCCCGCATTCTTTGTAACCAAATTCTTTACTGACAGAGTCTAGTTCTTGTAAGTTTTTGACTTACATCATCCAGATTACTACTCTCAACTCAGACTGTTTGATAACCTTCTCCCTACTAATTAACTCTGCAGTCCCATCAATATGTAGTCCTAAAATTAGCAAGAGGGGTCACTTTAATTTCTATCATAATATAATGATATCTGCCATTTTAAACCACTACTGAAAGGTAATTTGAACCATTAATATTTTGCAATCTAGTTTTGTTAGCCTAAATATTTCATTAAAGATTATTGACTTTATAGTCAATAACAAAATAAATAAAATGCTACACTGAAAAGCCCATATAAAAGTGCTAGAAGAATGCTGCTTTCTAAAATGCATTCTTAGGATGAACAAAAATACCTCTTCAAATTCTAGCTCTAGAAATGCAAACAACCATAGACAATTTGCTTTTTCCTCTAAGAAAACACCTATTATTAATTTCTTAAGCACAGCTAAAGACCAAAGTGTTCTAATTGCTGACCGAGAGTAAAAAATTTACCTCCAAATATTGGTGGGGTATTATATTGAGACACTAGAAGATCTATTATTCTTTATCATATAAAAATGTTTTATCTAATATGCTTGCTTTGTAAACATTTTTGGAAAATTTGGGATTCGAGAATTCTAAAGATATGTGTAGGATGGTCATGTGATGATGGAAAATATATTAATATTTAAAAATAGAACACTGCTACATTAGTTTTCCTCTGTACCAAACCATCTCAATGACTTAAAAATAGTATTTCCTCAGAACTGTGTTTATCAGCAGTACAAACAGGTAGGTAGGATCATTCAGCATGGCCTTACCTCCAACTCTGATGGTTGGTGCTGTCTGCAGCTGGAATGTCTTACTTTTGATTCATGTAGCTTTTCAAACTCACAATGTATCATCATTTTTTGGCACATTTTATTGGCCAGCTCTGTAAGACATAGGCCAGTACAGTTTTTAGAAGTAGGTAAGCAGCCCAGTCATGCTGAAAATGACTGTAGACACAGAGAGAGGTGATTCATTCACATGTCGGACCATTGCTATGAGAGTCTATTTTACCTGCCAAAGTATTATTTAACCTCAGATTATGAATGATAACATTTGACCTAACTGCATTTTTGATATGTATTCAAAGATAATGTTCTTTCTTGTTTTTATTACCTAATACTGAAAAACATCATTTGGTATAACTAGCACTAAAATCACGTGATAGTTTTAAAACAATCTATTCAGTTCACTCACACTGTTTTAGTAATATGTTTTTATTAAAATGCAAGCATATAACTAAAAATTTCTTATTGACAACTAAAAATTCACAAGAATAAGTCTGTAGATGTCCATGAGATACACATAGAACTTTCTTTATCACTGCGAAGAAGATTCCCTGAGAAAGTGTCTACATGACCCAGTGCTGAGACCGAGAGACATGTGACGAGGAGAACAAAGAGCTTTCAAGAAGGAGAATTCGATGTGAATCAGAGAACGTTTGGAATATATATAGTTTATTATGTTTTGTATTATTCCTCAATCATATTTTTGAGATGCTTAGATCTAAAAGAAAACAAAGTATTACTAAAAATCACTGCTCTTCCTGAAATTACTTTCTCTATAGTTTTAAACTTAAGAAATTCATATGTCACAAATAACATCAAGGAAAGTTTGTTCAGGGTAGGGATTTTCTAATGGTACCCACATCATAATGTTTAAAAATTATTTCTATAAGTATATGTACTTTAATAGAACTATAAAAATAGAGGATTTTGTAGCCCTAAATTTCATAACTATTTCTTTTAATCCATCAGAACACATTACTGCCTACTGATCTTATTCTTTCTCCAGTTGAGGTTTGTTGATTACTTCATGCTGTTAAGAATATTTGATACAATTCCATGATCAGCAAGACCGCAGGAGAAAATAAAAAAGGTCATATCAATGGAAAGGCTGGTGGTCTCCCACTGCCTTTTGCTGTTCATACATTGTATTTCTTGGATTTCAAAATAAAACATTTCACTTTTGTTGTAATGTCTTATGTTTATATAGATCTTAATAGAAGAACAGTAGGGATTATATTTTTAATGTATCACCAGGTTTGATAACACTGATATAGACTAGGTAATGACTACAAATTACAATTCTGAAATAGTGAGTAAAGTGCACTGGTAAACTATTGCATGTTATTATAGGCTGATTTTTGTTACATTTATAAGCAGAGAAACAAGAGCTCTTTCTGAATTATTTCTACAGTTGGTCTGCAGACAGCATATACTTTAGCATGCCCCATAGAAAAGCAAACTTCCTTTCTTACAAAATGATTAGCATTTACTAAGACATATGTTAAATGGAATGTGCTTTATAACAATTTTAAAGCTTTATGTAAGAACAAATGTATCTTATTAAAAACTGGTAAACAGTAGTGCCATTTTAAATTATAAATAGAATAATAACTGATAAATGGAAAATATAAATTATAATAAGTGTGATATCATGAGACTAAATATAATTTCCCTATGCGAAAAAATGTCTCTATGAGCCTATTTGCATGAGAGAGAGTGAGGAACTTTCTTGAAAACAGTAAGCTGATAAAGGGAAAGAGATGGCAATGTATTTTTTCTATGAGTAATGTCTTCAGCTTGAGAAAAGTTATTTAACAGGACATGATACATGTCACTCAGAATAAATGTCCCCTTTCCATTTCACACACAAGCACACACATTCTCCTCCTCAGACTCCCCAGGGGATGGGTAAAGTATACTGTTAAAAAGAACAGTCTAAAAACATTTTCAAATACGAAAGCTGTGAGAATATTTCAATAACAAAGCAATAGTGTTTCTTTACAAAAATAATAGAATGTGTCACAAAAGTGGAAATAGGACTTCTCTCTCGTTGGGCAGGAGAAAGACAGGGCAGGAAGTGATGTTGCCATGTTCTTTTTGTGGATATTAGGAGAAGGCAGAAACTGCACTGTGAGTATTGTCAACTGCAAAAACAGTTACTGGGCAACACCCAGCCAAGAGCCTGACACCTGTTAAGTTTAATTAAATATTTATGTGGTGAATGGAACACGAAATTGACACAGTTGCATAGCAAAACTTAAGAAAGGTAGTTGGCTAGAACTGATAAATGAGCTCAGTAAGGTAGCAGGATACAAAATAAACATCCAGAAACTGGATGTGTTTTTTAAAATATTTTGTTTATTTTATTTTTTGAGAGAGGGGAAGGGAAGGAGAGAAGGAGAGAAACATCAATGTATGGTTGCCTCTCATGTGTCCCCCACTGGGACCTGGCCTGCAACCCAGGCATGTGCCCTGACTGGGAATCGAACCAGTGACCCTTTGCTTCACAGGCCTGTGCTCAATCTACTGAGCTACACCAGCCAGGGCTGTTTGCATTTTTATTCATGAAAAATAAACTATGAGAAAGAAAAACTAAGAAAAATATCTCATTTACAATTTCATCAAAAATACCTAGGAATAAATTTAACTAAGGAGGTGAAAGACTTGTACGTGGAAAATAATAAGATGCTGAAGAAAGAAATTGAAGAAGATACAAATGGAAGAATATACTGTTCTCATGGATAGAAAAAATTAGGAGGATTAAAATGTTCATAGCACCCAAAGCAAACTACAGATTTAATGCAATTCCTATCAAGATACCAATGTTATATTTTGCAGAACTAGAACAAGTAATCCAAAATATTGATACAGAGCCAGCAATCTTAAGAAAGAAGAAAACATTTGGAGGGATCACTCTACCTGATACCAGACTATACTGCAGGGCCATAATAATCAAAACAGCATGGTACTGGCATAAAAACAGACATGTAGATTAAAGGAACAGAATAGAGAGCCCAGAAATAAACCCGTACCTGTATATGGTAAATTAATATTTGACAAAGGAGGCAAGAACATACAATGGAGTAAAGTCATTCTACTCTACCTTCATATACTGTATACAAGAATAAACTTAAAATGGATTAAAGACTTAAATGTAATACCTTAAATGGAAAAATGAAAACCATGACCACTGTAGAAGAAAACATATACAATAAAATCTTGGACATTTCTCTTAGCAATATTTTTTCTGATACATCTCTTCAATCAAAAGAAACAAAAACAAATAAAACTACATCAAATTAAAATATTTTTGCACATCAAAGGAAACCATCAACAACAAAAAAAGCAAACTACTAAATGGGGAATCTTATCAAATGATACAACTGATAAGAAGATAATATCCAACATGTATAATGAACTCATACAACTCAACATTAAAAAATGAACAATCTAATTGAAAAGTGGGCAGATAATCTGAATAGACACTTCTCCAAAGAGGTTATACAGATAGTCAATAGACATATGAAACAATACTCAGTGTCACTAATCATGAAAGGAATGCAAATTAAAACTACAACTTGCTACTACCTTATACTTGTCAGAATGGTTATCTTCAGTAAATCAACAAGCAAGTGTTGGTAAGGATGTGGAGAAAGGAATCCTCATCCACTGTTGATAGAAATGCAATTTGGTGCAACCACTATGGAAAACAGTATGGAGGTCCCCAGAAAACTGAAGATAAAACTGCCTATCACCCAGCAATTTCACTTCCAGGTATAGCTGAGGAAACCAAAACCACTAATTCAAAAGAAGATATGCACCCCTATGTTTATTGCAGCAATATTTACAATAGCCGAGATATAGAAGAATTCAAGTGCCTATCAAAAGAGGATTGGATAAAACAGTGGTGGTACATATATACAGTGAAATATTACTCATCCATAAAGATAATGAATCTTACCATTCGTGACAGCATGGATGGACATAGAGGGTGGTATGCTAAGTAAAATAAGTCAGTCAGAAAATTTACTTACATGTGAAATCTTAAGAACAATATAAGTAAACAACTAAAACAGAAATAAACTCATAGATACAGAGAATAGAATGATAGTTACCAGAGGAGAGGGAGTTGGAAGACTGGGAAGAGAAGGTGAAGGGATTAAGAAGTACACATTGGTAGTTACAAAATAGTCATGGGGAGATAAATCATAGCATAGAAAATATAGTTAATAATATTGTAATAATTATGTATCATGACGATGGATATTGGAAATATGGGAGGTGCTTTTTACAGTATATGACTGTTTAACCTCCATGCCGCTATGCTGGGTCCCTGAAACTAATACGAAAATAATGCTGAATGTAAACTATAATTGAAATTTTTAAAAATATTTTATTATTTATTTATCTTTAGATGGAAAGGGTAGGAGAGAGGGAGAGAAACATCAATGTATGGTTGCCTTTTGTGCGTCCCCTGCTGGGAACTGGCCTGCAGGGAACCGGCCTGCAACCCAGGCATGTGCCCTGACTGGGAATCGAACCACGATCGTGTGATTCGCAGGCCCGCGCTCAATCCACTGAGCAATACCAGCCAGGGCTATAATTGAAATTTTTAAAAAAGAAGCAGGTCGCAGTTTATTCAGTTGCACTAATGCTTTTGAGTGTTGACAGCATGCAGGTGGTGGAATAGTAACGTTCTTGTTTAGTGATTAATGATAATTTTATCAGCTCCAGGAGGCAATGCCGGTAACCTTAGAGGGGATACATCTCAAAAGCATTATAATAAGCACTTTCCTTGATGACCATTTTTTTCAGGTAGCAAAGATGATGTTTCATCAACAGCAGAGGCCTTGTCAACAAAGGTAATTGACAGAAAGAAGATAGAATCGTTAAATCTAAAGTGGTGTTAGAGAGAAACCTTGTTAAACATAATAAATGTATTATATGGGCTCAAAAACTCATTGAAAGGGATATGAGGGAAGATATATTGCCATTCAAATAATGGTGATAGAGGCTGGAGTCAGCAATATTTTGCTCCTGTAGCTGACATCTCACACAAATTCAGTTTAATTTGTTTCATTTGGAAATTGAATGATTATGTACCTCGGCCTGCCTATTGGAAGATGAATTCTGTGGCTCTGAACTCCCTGTAGCTTAGTACCATATTTTAATCCAATTATCTGTATCAGACAGCCATATATTTAGAGGAATTTCTCAGAATTATGTAGGAAGATTATAAAACATACTATGTCCAGATCCCATCCTCTGCAATTTTGCAGTGGGGCCAAAACATGTACTTTTATAAAACTCCCCAAGTGATTCAAATATGCAGCCAGGTTTGAGAACCAGTTACCTGAGAGATAGTTTCTCTGTCCTAAGGACAAAATGAACACATTCTAGACTCCAGAAATTGAGCTCACTGCCCCGTGGTAATGAATCATAAATACTCAAACAATCATAATAGAATTCTTTTTGACATAAACTAATCAATAATGTTATGTACTGGAGTCCCCTATTCCATGAGTTGCCTTAGGCCATGGGTAGACTATTTCCTATAGAAGTTCAACAGGCTCAGGGCTGTACTTTTTATTTAGGGAACTAAACCTAAAAATATTAAAAATAATCCTGGCTGGTAGAGCTCAGTGGATTGAGAGCAGGCCTACAAACTGAAGTGTTGCCAGTTTGATTCCCAGTCGAGGCACATGCCTGGATTGTGGACCAGGTTCCCACTGTGGGGTGTGTGATAGGCAACCACATTTTGTTTCTCTCCCTCTCTTTCCCCTTCCCCTCCCCTATCTCTAAAAATAAATAAATAAATAATTTAAAATATATTAATAATAAAAGATAACAGAGTAGGAAAGAAACAGACCACACACTGTGTTAAGGTCTAAGCTGAACAGCTATTTTTAGTAGACATTATAAATTAGTATCGAAAATCTGAGAGTTAAGGTTTGCACTCACACTTGTTCAAGTCTCTGCTATTTTAACAACATCAGGATATTTTTTTTCAGTTTCTCTCCTACACCTAAGTGATTATATTACACGCAGTATTTAATTAGGCACAATTCTGGTGCTTATTTGCCTATTGCTTCTTTAACTACCAAAACACTTGGAGAAGGTAGATGATGTGGTGAAGTTGAGGACATTGGCATACAGCACTTATATTCTATTCATTTTCATCTATGTGTAAAAATTTTAACTCCTGGTATATTAATGGAGATGTATAAAGAGGAGGGATATTATTGGTGTGAAAAAGGATGTGAGTGAATGGGGAGAAGTCAAGTATGAAGGGACGTCAGCATGTAGAAAAGCCAGAGGACAAAGAAAATGGGGATGAACAAGGTGGAAAATTAATAAGGAGGAAAGTAGGAGGCAAGATGAGAGCCAAAGAGTCAGCTCCTCTTCTCCTTTTCTTCTATGCAAGGCAGACATTGGTCCCCAGTTTAGGCAAACCCACTTTAGAGTGTGGTATTACTCAGCAAAGGCATGATTTTCAGATCGTGCTCATCCTAGACGTGATTGGTTCTATATCGCTTTTTAAAGCATAACCAAATTTCCTGAGGGGCTATTAAATCATTGTTCCTATGAGCATTTCATATCTTCTAAGAATCATCTTTTTTTCAAATCCAGTGACTATGCTGCATTCTTGAATTCATATCAGATTAATTACATTGTTTATTTTATTGTTTGTTCAGACAGTGTCATAATAACTTTTCATGTCTAGATTAATTTTTATACACATCAACAAACATGCTCTGAATAGCACAGCATTTGAGATCATGATTATGTGAGCATGGCTGCATCTCGCCTTAACCAGTGTCTGTGATCATTCACCGAAGGATTCTGCATGTACTCATTATCCACAAGACAGTCCTTTTCTTTACTTGTACACAGCTTGGGTGTTAGAACTCCTGCAAGTTGCAATTTAGATGTAAAAGGAGTTTATTTCAGGAATGTTCATCTTTCATTACAAAGGGGTACATACCCTAGGTGAAGTGCATGCACAACATCCACAGTTTTAATGAGAGTTCTGTGTATACATCAATAGGAAATGGGAAAACCTTTGGTCGCAGACACTGTCTCCAGCAGTGAGCAAGGCATATTAACTTTCTGATCTGGCAGTTATCAAAATCAGCATGAGCTCTCCTTTCTCTCAGGTAGGCACTGCTGGATTGGGAACCTGATTTGCGCTCCTGGGGGAACATAATATGGAAGAAAGTTATTGAAGACAGATCATAAAATATTTATGAGGAGCTCATGTTTATATTTTGCTTTACATGTGCCTGTGATACAAATAGTGTAGATAAATATACTTCCTCCATTTTACTCCCATAATCTGAAGGAAGAGAGAAACAAAAACTGGGGGAAAACCGGACAAACCATGTTTCTCAATGGTATTTAAGTGTAAGCCAGCACACAGAATAAGACAGTCATTAAGTCTATATATTATTAAATTTGGCCACTGTAACTTTTCATTAATTTTTTACAGAGAGCTATTTATTTGACATTTTGTGCATACGAATTGTTCTATAATAATTGGCAAAAATGTGATACAAAACAAATGCATGATTTGTCTTCAGAAACAAATGTAGAATACATTAAAATATATATTTTCTAACTCAGGTAAGACATATTGGCTTGCCAAAACGTATTTTGCAGATATTCAGTACTATTTAGAGTCAGAGAGAGAAGAAACTGAGGTACTCTTGTTTGGACAAGGAGTTTTTCCATTGTGAGGTAAACAAATTTAGATATTAAAAATGAGAAGGGAAACTATTATAGATCTGGAAACATTTAAGCAAAAGTTTATAATGAGCAGGGAAAAAGGACTATGAGCCCTTTCTTGACAGAGTTTGTTCTAGGCTCGGAGAGACATGATTGGTCCAACACCTGGGACCAATTGTGCATGACCACAGATTTCACTCTGAGGTGTGTGAGTTTGTTTCAGAGGAGAATCACTATGGCTTTGGAAGCTGGACATAAAATATAAATTAACTTATTCTAAGTAATTTAATTTTTCTAAATAATAAATGGAAAATATACTGCAATATACATGTAATGAAATATAAAGAGAAGTTAACTTATGATTAGTGATAGCAAATATATGGAGGCAACTGCTGGTAAGACAATATGCAGAAAGACATTATCCAAAATTTATCTTAAATATGGAAGACACTTTAACTAAGTTACTTGGAATAGAAACCAAATGAAAATGGGACATATTTTAAAGGAAAAAATAGTTATTGACTGGGTTGTATTGAGAGTTTCATAAGTTTCCATGTATGAGATTTCACATGGGTCATTGTGGAGGAGGAAGAAGAAAGTCAAGTTTGTTCATGAATTTCATTTACTATGACAAACACCACAATAACCTCTCTACTAAACATTGCTGCTTTGACCAGCAAGATTTTCTAAAACCTAGTGATGTAAGCATTGTCAGCTGATCCCATCTTAAGTAAACTTCAATTTTTAATAATTGGCCCTAAGACTAATAAAAGTCCCTCTTGAGTCACCCACATCTGATGCAGATTTAACAGTGAAGACCTGCACCTGCTCCTGGTGGAGCAACAAGAGTGGGAGATTCTATAAGAGCTCTGATGTCTGCTCAGAAAGTGAGTCATTGCAGTATGAAGCCTGATTTTCCACATGAAGTAAGTTCATGCCCCGCTTTTCCATAAAGCAAAACAACTTTCAACAGTACAGAAGTCATTTGAATCTAGCCTAATATGCATTACATATGATGCTGAAATACCCACTCCACAGACTAAAACCCTGACATTGAGAAAAATGAGCAATAAATGTCATGTTCTTCCAAATCTTCTAAATGATGGTTTGTCTGGTTTCTAATATTCTGGTATTTAGAAGAGTAATTAAAATACTTGCATGGATAACTAATATATAGGGCAACACATAACGCATTGTTAAATCTGGACACTTTTGAAAAGGAGTGCTATTAATAATTACACCAATATACCAGGTGCAAACTGACATATGGTCACTCTAATAATAGAAGAAAATAAGCACATATGGTTATTCTTTTTTTTAAGATTTTATTTATTTATCTTTTAGAGGGGAAGGGAAGGAGAGAGGGAGAAAAATATCAATGTATAGTTGCCTTTTGTGTGTCCCCTGCTGGGAACTGGCCTGCAACCTAGGCATGTGCCCTGACTGGGAATCGAACCACGAATGTCTGGTTCGCAGGCCCGCGCTCAATCCACTGAGCCACACCAGCCAGGAGATGGTTATTCTAATAATAGGATATTGGGATGATTTTCTCCTATATCTATTTGCTCTGGATATAATATAAATTATCATCTAAATAAGTAAATCAAAGGCAATGTTTGGGAGTAGTAATAGAAATATTATTTTTTCTGGGAAAAGAATAAACAGAATTTGGAAACCAACAGTATAACAGGGATAAGAATTAAACACTTATGAAAGACAACTGAATCAGTTAATACTTTCACTGCACATAATAGAAAACCTGTATACAGTGGCTTAAAGAGACATGGGATTTTTTTCTCAAATAAGTCTGGAGGTAGGTGGCTGCCAGCACTGGTCCAGTCTCTAGAGGTTCAAGTATATTTGGTCTGATGTTTTTGACATTCTTATGGCTTTCCCTCATGGTCACTGACTATTTCCTGTCTTCAAGTTATTGTATCTATCTTACAGGAAGAAAGGAGAAAGTGAAATGTAATTCTTTTTTAAAATTCTCATTATATGCATTATATGCCTCATGAATAGATCTCTGTTACAGTCGATTAGAAGGGGCTGTGAAAAAGGGATTTGGGAACTGGGGTAGTTCCCAAACGACACTGTATCAATCACTATGATGTTATGGTTTCACATCCATAAATTTCAGGAGTGGTAATGCTATTAGTGGAAATAGGAAAGAGAAACCTTATTTGTCTTTAGAAAATAACAATAATATGTTTGTTTTCATTTTTATTTTTAATATGATTATCTTGCATAAAAGAGAGAGAGAATTACACATGGAAAGCTGAATATATGTAACTGGGCAGCTCTGGGAGGGTGACTCTACTAGAAATGCAAAGCTGAGACTCATAAGAATTTAGCCCTGGTAAAGTAATGTCACAGAAGGCCAAAAATGCAGTGATAAGAGGAAAGAAATAGTTTTCAGTGTTTAATAAATACTTTCACTTAGTGGTTTAGACAATCACAAAACAGGTACCTTGAAAAAAAGTGTGGGATTTTTTTGCTTTGTTTTGTTTTGTTTTAGTTTGTAGTCAAGAATGCTCTATGGTCAAATTTGGTTGAAACTTTTTGAGGATATTACTTCATATAATGCAAAGAACCCAAAATATGCATGTACAATGATGAATGTAATGATTCTTATTTACTAAACATATTTTGAATATTACCGTGCAAGTATAAATAAAAGACAATTACCGCAACAAGTGCAGACACCTTACAAGCATCATAATTGGGTGGAGGAAGATGTTTGTTAGAAAATCAATGTTATTTTCCTTTCCAATAGTACAACTGGGAAGGCTCTCATCTCTGTACATTTTCCTAGGAAATTCACGTTAAGGCTATATCCATACATGTTGCCTCATGCTTACCTTGACAATTAAAATATGTTATTTTTTACTGTTCAACTTTCAACACTTCTTAAGTTATGTGCATATGATATTGATTGTTTTTCTTCTATTTACCATGTAGG
This sequence comes from Artibeus jamaicensis, assembly GCF_021234435.1. NCBI lineage: Eukaryota > Metazoa > Chordata > Mammalia > Chiroptera > Phyllostomidae > Artibeus > Artibeus jamaicensis. Next base: position 11,063,028 of record NW_026521823.1, on the reverse strand, counting down.
TTACACCTAATACTAAATATAATCGCCTATATGCCAGGGATAAGCAAACAATGGTTATAAACTAAATCTTGCTTGAAGCCTTTAAAAAAAAGGTTTACTGCAATACAGTCATACCCACTCCTTTATATATTGCCTGTGGCTACTCTTCTGCAATGTGGCAGAAATGAGTAGTTATGACTATTTTATATGGCTCACAAGGCCAAAATACTTACTATCCAAAAGAGTTTGTCAACCTCATTTTAAAGAGATTAGGGTGAAATATAAATGCCATCGCTTTTCAAATGTATTTTTCTTCATTGAGAAATAGATAAAATAATTTTATAATGAGTTTGGAACTAATGAAAACAAAATTTATTGAGTATTTTATTTAGTCTTCAGAATACTATATAAGATAGGCAGGCTTTATTCTCTCATTGTTTCAGGGAGAAGACTAAAGATTTATAAAACAAACAAATCTTGTTAACTAATATATAAAAAACTAAGTAGTAGAACTGATATTCAAGTCAAAGATATTTTATATTATTTGTTTTGTTTTGATTTGTTTGTATGCAGGTAAGACCATTAAACTATTATTATTCACTTCATTAATTTTTCCAAATAAAATAGCCTGGTGTATGTAGAATTGCAATTCTTCTGATATTTCTAAAATCACTGGTTTAACTAGAAACACCTTACTGAGTGAGATTAAATTCACACAATGGCATATTTGTATATTTTTCTTATGAATCTTGTCTGATTTCTTAAACTAAAACAAATATTTTATTTAATTGGCATTATTTATTTAAGTATTGCAGCAGATTTTGTTCTTTCTGAACCTAGTGTTCTATTTTTATGTGTGTGTTTTCTTCCCCAGGAGTTCTGAACCAGTACACTGGATTAAATTATTGTCTTAATGTTGATAAACCAATCCTCATATCCCTATTTTCAGCTGTGAAATCTTTTCTTAATTAGAAGCAGATATACTCGAATATTTAGGGCTATGTCTTCCAAAAGTCCTTCAGATAACTCAAATCTATTATATTCAGCATGTGACACATTATGTCTCATGACCCTCCAAATATTTAGGTCCATGTGCTATATCAAAACAATGTAAATGGAATTGAATGCAATTCTGTTCAGTGTGTAAACATTACCCACACAGTTATGCCCTTGGACAGTGACCCTGAGGTAAGAAGATGCTTTCTGCTACTTGTATTTGCAAGCCTAGAATTTAAATTGTCCAGCCATTTTTATGTATTTTGAGCTTACACTAATATAATAAAAATAGAATATCAATACATAGTAATGATAAATGATTAAAGATAATTTCTACTTCCGATTTTTATAGGCATGTTAGTATTAGCTCAATGTATGAAAGGTCTTTAGAAGCCTGAAACCAATATAATAGTGCACATCAACTGTAACTTAAATTTTTAAAGCAACAGCAGATATGCTTAAACCCAAGAGTTCATAAGAAAAAAAGAAATCTTATTCATTAATAAAAAAGGGAAAAAGAAAAGTCATTAAATGGAATAAAAATAAGAAATTTTGAACAGGAACTACTAAAGCTAAACCTAAAACTTTGGACAAATTACACATAATATGATATCTTGTTTTTTAAGAAAATTTAAACTGTGAGAAACAAATTGTTCTTATATTGTGCTATAAATATTAATTGATTGATTCTTAGAATTATATTTGACACAGAATGCAAGTTGACATTTTAAAATTTGTTATATAAAATATTTTTTAAATTCTACATTTGTAATGTATATAATGTGATAATTTAATATACATATACATCTTTAAATGATCACCACAATAGAGTAATACATCCAATCCTTACATAGCACCTTTGTGTGTATGTGCTTGTAACACTTAAGATCCACTCTTCAGCAAATTTCAGGTACTCTATATGATACAATATCTTCACCTACAGTTAGCATGCTGTACACTAGATTCCATGGACTTAAGGGGCTTAAAAATGAAAGTTTGGTACAATTTGACTTTTTGAAAGATATAAAAAAGTTTATGAAGATACAAATCACTAAACTTAATTTGACTTATTTTCATAGCAGAATTATTAGAAGCTAATTTTTAATGTCAGGAAAAGTATAAACAAACAAATAATAAATGAAAATGGTAACTATTAACACAACCATATCAAAATAAAACCAAATAAAAACTCTAGAAGTAAAAAAAATAAACAAAATTTTAAATATATAATGAATAAGTTTAACAGCAGAAGATATATGGTCAAAGAAAGGATTAGTGAGTTAGAGGATTCCCCAATTTACGTGTGTCAATGTAAGAAATGTTTAAACTTGTGGAGAATTTTTATGAGTTTATTTGAGCCAAGCTGGCAATTGCCGTAAATCTCAACAGACTGAGAAAATGCTCCAGAGAATGGTATTTTTGCACTTTATTTTATACATTCTGATGAAAAGAGGAGACATGATGGGGGGTTACATAAAATCCATTGGTAATAGATTGAAGTGGCAGAAGAAGGCAAAGAGGGGAAATCTCTGGAATTGGGCACCATAAAACTTTCCCAGAATTTATGAAAAATATTGAGACTCAAATTCAAGAAATTCTATGAACCACTTCAAAGATAAATACACATCATACTGAAATGGCTAAAACCAAAGAGAAAGGTTCTTAAAAAGCAACCAAAGGGCATTACCTTGAAGTATGCAATAGTGAAATGTACTGCCAACTTCTCAAAAGGAAATAAAAGCTAATCAATCAAACAAACAAGAAGATAGAATACAGCGTCATGATTTCTTCAGATAGCATTTTTAAAATGAACACAACCCAGAATTCTATCCTTAATGGGGGGAAAATGCCTTCAATAATGAAGTTGAAATAAATGTACTTGTAAGCAAATAAAAACTGATAGAAATTGCCACCCCCAGCTTCACATGTTGAAGCCTAATACCTAGTTCCCTAGAATGTGACTGAATTCAAAGACAGGATTTTAAAGAGATAATTAAGTTTCAATAAGTTCTTTGTATATTTTGGAGATTAAACCTTTGTCTGAGGTATCATTGGCAAATATGTTTTCCCATACAGTTGGCTGTCTTTTTAATTTAATACTGTTTTCTTTAGCCATGCAGAAGCTTTTTATTTTGATAAGATCCCATTTGTTTATTCTTTCCTTTATATTCCTTGCTCTAGGGCACATATCCGTAAAAATGTTGCTGCGTGGAATATCTGAGATTTTCTTGCCAATGTTCTCCTCTAGGACTTTAATGGTGTCATGGCTTATATTTAAGTCTTTTATCCACCTTGAATTTATTTTGGTGTATGGTGTAAGTTGGTGCTCAAGTTTCATTTTTTTGCACGTAGCTGTCCAGTTCTCCCAACACCATTTGTTGAAGAGGCTATTTTTACTCCATTTTATGTTACTGCCCCCTTTGTTGAATATTAATTGACTGTAGAGAGTTGGATTGATTTCTGGGCTCTCTGTTCTGTTCCATTGGTCTATGTGCCTGTTTTTATGCCAGTACCAGGCTATTTTGATTACAGTGGCCTTGTAATACAGTTTGATATCAGGTATTGTGATCCCCCCTACTTTGTTCTTCTTTCTCAAAATAGCAGCTGCTATTCGGGGTCATTTATGGTTCCATATAAATTTTTGAAGTGTTTGTTCTATGTCTGTGAAATATGCCATTGGTACTTTAATAGGTATTGCATTGAATCTGTAAATTGCTTTCGGTAGTATGAACATTTTGAGGATGTTAATTTTTCCAATCCAAGAACAAGGTATATATTTCCATTTGTTTGTGTATTCCTTGATTTCTTCCTTCAGGGCTGTGTAGTTTTCTGCATACAGGCCTTTTACCTCCTTAGTTAGGTTTATTCCCAGATATTTTATTTTTCTTTTTGCTATATCAAATGGGATTTTTCCCTTGATTTCTGCTTTTGCTGATTCATTGTTGGTATACAAATATGCCTTTGATTTCTGGATATTGACTTTATAACCCACTGTTTTGCCAAATTCATTAATTAGTTTGAGCAGTTTTTGGGTAGAGTCTATAGGACTTTCTATGTACACTATCTGTCATCTGCAAATGGAGTAAAGATAGTCTCTTCAACAAATGGTGTTGGGAGAACTGGACGGCTATGTACAAAAAAATGAAACTTGAGCACAAACTTATACCATACACCAAAATAAACTCAAGGTGGATAACAGACTTAAATATAAGCCTTGAAACCATTAAAGTCCTAGAGGAGAACATTGGCAGGAAAATCTCAGATATTTTACACAGCAACATTTTTACTGATATGTCCCCTAGAGCAAGGAGGATAAAGGAAAGAATAAACAAATGGGATCTCATCAAAATAAAAGGTTTCTGCATGGCTAAAGAAAACAGTATTAAATTAAAAAGACAGCCAACTGTATGGGAAAACATATTTGCCAATGATACCTCAGACAAAGGTTTAATCTCCAAAATATACAAAGAACTTACACGACTCCATTCTAAGAAGACAACCAACCCATTTAAAAAATGGGAAAAGGACTTGAACAGACACTTCTCCAAGGAGGACATACAGAATATCCAGAGACACATGAAGAGATGCTCAATATCATTAGCTATCAGAGAGATGCAAATTAAAACCACAATGAGATACCACTTTACACCAGTCAGGATGGCTATAATAGACAAAGCAACAAACAACAAATGTTGGAGAGGGTGTGGGGAAAAGGGGACCTTAGTTCACTGTTGGTGGGATTGTAGACTGGTACAACCATTATGGAAAACAGTATGGAATTTTCTCAGAAAAATAAAAATGGACCTGCCTTTTGACCCAGCAATTCCACTGCTAGGATTATACCCCAAGAATCCTAAAACATCAATTTCAAAGAACCTATGCAGCACAATGTTCATAGCAGCACAATTTACAATAGCCAAGAGTTGGAAGCAACCTAGGTGCCCATCAGTAAATGAATGGATCCAAAAATTGTGGTACATATACACCATGGAATTTTATGCAGCAGAGAGAAAGAAGGAGCTACTACCTTTTGCAACAACATGGATGGAACTGGAAAGCATTATGCTGAGTGAAATAGGCCAGGCATTGAAGGACAAATACCATATGATCTCACCTTTGACAGGAAGCTAAAGAATAAAACAAACAAGCAAACAGAATAAAAACAAAGACGCTGAAATAGAGAACAAGTGAGCAGCGACCAGAGGGGAGAGGGAAGGGAACTTAAGGGGAAAAAGGGGGAGGGATTTTGAGGAACAAGTATGAATGACACAGAGATGAGGACTGGGGGGGAGGAATGGGAGGGAGGGGGGAGACCGGGCGGGGGGGGGGAGAAAAAAAAATGTACTTGAAAAGTAACCAAATAAAATTGAAAAAAAAATGTTTCAATAAGGTCATAAGTCTTGGGCCCTGTTTCAGTATGACTGGTGTCCACATAAGAAGAGGGAGACAGCACAGACTTGCACATACAGAGGGAAGGCAAAGTGAGGGCATGGAGAAAAGGTGAACATAGAAAAGACAAGCATTTTCTGCATCTATTGATATGATCATGTGATTTTTGTCTTTGCTTTTGTTTATATGATGTATTACATTTACTGATTTGCGAATATTGAACCATCCTTGCATTCCTGGGATGAATCCTACTTGATCATGGTGTATGATCTTTTTGATATGTTGTTGGATGCGATTTGCCAATATTTTGTTGAGGATTTTAGCATCTATGTTCATCAGCGATATTGGCCTGAAGTTTTCTTTCTTTGTTGTGTCTCTATCTGGTTTTGGAATTAAGATGATGCTGGCTTCATAAAAAGAATTTGGGAGTTTTCCATTCTTCTGAATTTTTTGAAATAGTCTGTGGAGAATAGGGGTTAGCTCTTCCTTAAATGCTTTGTAGAATTCTCCTGTGAAACCATCTGGTCCGGGGCTTTTGTGTGATGGGAGTTTTTTGATTACTGCTTCAATTTCTTTTGCTGTTATTGGTGAATTTAGATTTTCTGATTCTTTTTCAATGAGTTTTGGAAGATTGTATTTTTCTAGAAATGTGTCCATTTCCCCTAGGTTTTCAAATTTCTTGGCATACAGTTCTTCATAGTAATTTCTTACAATTTCTTCTATTTCTGTGGTATCAGTTGTAATCTCTCCTTTTTCATTTCTGATTGTGTTTATTTGTGTCCTCTCTCTTCTTTTCTTGATGAGCCTACTTAAAGGCTTGTCTATTTTATTTATCTTCTCAAAGAACCAACTCCTGGATTCATTGATCCTTAAAATTGTGCTTTTAGTTTCTATGTCATTTAATTCTGCTCTAATCTTGGTTATTTCCTTCCTTCTGCTTGCTCTGGGCTGTCTTTGTTGTTGTTCCTCAAGTTCTTGCAGGCGTAGGGTTAGGTTGTTTGTTTGGAATGTTTCTATATTCTTTAGGTAGGCCTGTATTGCTATAAACTTCCCTCTCAGGACTGCCTTCGCTGTGTCCCATAAGTTTTGGGTTGTTGTGCGATCATTTTCATTTGTTTCCAGAAATGTTTTGATTTCTTCCCTAATTTCATTCTTGACCCATTCATTGTTTAATAGCATACCATTGCAGAAAAAGCTTTCAATAAGGTACAACACCCATTTATGATAAAAACACTCAGCAAAGTGGGAATACAAGGAGCATTTCTCAAAATAATAAAGGCCATATATGAGAGACCTACAGCCAATATCATACTCAACGGGAAAAAACTAAAAGCTTTTCCACTAAGATCAGGAACAAGAAAAGGTTGTCCACTTTCACCACTTCTATTCAATATAGTATTGGAAGTTTTAGCCACAGCGATCAGGCAAGAAAAGGAAATAAAAGGCATCCAAATAGGAAAGGAGGAAACAAAACTGTCACTGTTTGCAGATGACATGATAGTGTACATGGAAAATCCTATAGACTCTACCCAAAAACTCCTCAAACTAATTGATGAGTTTGGCAAAACAGCTGGTTATAAAGTCAATATCCAGAAATCAAAGGCATTTTTGTATACCAACAGTGAATCAGCAGAAGCAGAAATAAAGAGAAAAATCCCATTTGATATAGCAAAAAGAAAAATAAAATATCTGGGAATAAACCTAACCAAGGAGGTAAAAAACCTGTATGTAGAAAACTACACAGCCCTGAAGAACGAAATCAAGGAAGACACAAACAAATGGAAACATATACCTTGTTCATGGATCGGAAGAATTAACATTATCAAAATGTCCATACTACCCAAAGCAATATACAGATTCAATGCAATACCTATTAAAGTACCAATGGCATATTTCACAGACATAGAACAAACACTTCGAAAATTTATATGGAACCATAAACAAGCTCGAATAGCAGCTGCTCTTTTGAGAAAGAAGAACAAAGTAGGGGGGATCACAATACCTGATATCAAACTGTATTACAAGGCCACTGTAATCAAAACAGTATGGTACTGGCATAAAAACAGGCACATAGACCAATGGAACAGAACAGAGAGCCCAGAAATCAACCCAACTCTCTACAGTCAATTAATATTCGACAAAGGGGGCAGTAACATAAAATGGAGTAAAGATAGCCTCTTCAACAAATGGTGTTGGGAGAACTGGACAGCTACTTGCAAAAAAATGAAACTTGAGCATAGACTTACACCATACACCAAAATAAATTCAAGGTGGATAAAAGACTTAAATGTAAGTCATAACACCATTAAAGTCCTAGAGGAGAACATTGGCAAGAAAATCTCAGATATTTCACGCAGCAACTTCTTTACTGATATGTCCCCTAGAGCAAGGAATGTAAAGGAAAGAATAAACAAATGGGATCTCATCAAAATAAAAAGCTTCTGCATGGCTAAAGAAAACAGTATTAAATTAGCAAGACAACCAACTGTATGGGAAAACATATTTGCCAATGATACCTCAGACAAAGGTTTAATCTCTAAAATATACAAAGAACTTACACGACTCCACTCTAAGAAGACACCCAACCCAATTAGAAAATGGGAAAAGGACTTGAACAAACACTTCTCCAAGGAGGACATACAGAACATTCAGAGACACATGAAGAGATGCTCAATATCATTAGCTATCAGAGAGATGCAAATTAAAACCACAATGAGATACCACTTTATACCAGTCAGGATGGCTATCATAAACAAAGCAACAAACAACAAATGTTGGAGGGGTTGTGGGGAAACGGGGTCCTTAGTTCACTGTTGGTGGGAGTGCAGACTGGTACAACCATTATGGGAAACAGTATGGATTTTTCTCAGAAAAATAAAAATGGACCTGCCTTTTGACCCAGCAATTCCACTGCTAGGATTATATCCTAAGAATCCTAAAACATCAATATCAAAGAACCTATGCACCACAATGTTCATAGCAGCACAATTTACAATAGCCAAGAGTTGGAAGCAACCTAGGTGCCCATCAGTAAATGAATGGATCCAAAAATTGTGGTACATATACACAATGGAATTCTATGCAGCAGAGAGAAAGAAGGAGCTACTACCCTTTGCAACAACATGGATGGAACTGGAAAGCATTATGCTGAGTGAAATAGGCCAGGTGCTGAAAGACAAATACCATATGATCTCACCTTTAACAGGAAGCTAAACAACAAAACAAACAAGTAAGCAGAAAAAAAAAAAACCCCAAAAAACAAAGACACTGAAATAGAGAACAAGGGGATAGTGACCAGAGGGGAGAAGGAAGGGAAGTTAAGGGGAAAAAGGGGGAGGGATTTGGAGGAACAAATAGGGAGGACACAGGGACGAGAACTAAGGGGGGTGGAAATGGGAGGGAGGTGGGGAACAAGGGGCGGGGGAGGCTGGGATGGGAGAAATAGACAAAACACTGTATTTGAAAAATAACTAAATAAAATTAAAAAAAATAATAATAAAAAAAAAAAAAAAGAAAAGACAAGCAGAGAGGCCTCAGGATATATCATACCCGTCAACACCTGGGTCTCAGACTTCTATTCTCCAGAATGGTAAGAAATAAATGTTTGTTGTTTAAGCCACCTGGCTAGTGTTTCGTAATAGCATCCTCTGCAGAACACTGTAATCCCAAACCCACACTAATTTTCAGGTACAAAATAATGTTCTCAGATGTAATAAGTAAAAAAAGAATACAAATATAAATACATTCACAAAACTAAAAATGGATCTGCCTTTTGACCCAGCAATTCCACTGCTAGGATTATATCCTAAGAACCCTGAAACACCGATCCAAAAGAATCTATGCACCCCAGTATTCAGAGCAACACAATTTACAATAGCCAAGTGTTGGAAGCAACCTAGGTGCCCATCAGTAAATGAATGAATCAAAAAATTGTGGTACATTTACACAATGGAATTTTATGCAGCAGAGAGAAAAAAGGAGCTCCTAACCTTTGCAAAAGCATGGATGGAACCGAAAAGCATTATGCTAAGCAAAGTAAGCCAGGAGGTGAAAGACAAATACCACATGATCTCAGCTTTAACAGGAACCTAATCAGCAAAATAAACAAACAAACAAAATATAACCAAAGACACTGACATAAAGAACAGGCTGACGGGGACCAACAGGGAGAAGGGAAAGAAGGGAGGAAATTTCAGGGGAAAAGGAGAAGGGTTTGCAGGAACAAGTAGAAAGGACACATTGACAAAAACAAGGCAAGGGGGTGAAAATGGGAGGGAGGGAGGAGGGCTGGTGGGTGGAGTGGAATGGGAGTAAAAGGCAGAAAACTACTTGAACTCCAATTAAAATTTAAAAAAAAAAATCACAAATCTAAATGACTATCAAGTGAACGAAACAATAACAATAAATTATTGTTAACAATAATTTATTACAATTTAAAGAATATGTAGTATTTTTTAAAGTTTTATTTATTTATTTTTAGGGAGAGCGGAAGGGTGAAGGAAAGAGAGGGAGAGAAACATCAATGTGTGGTTGCCTCTCGTGTGCCACCCACTGAGGACCTGGCCCACAACCCAGGCATGTGCCCTGATTTGGAATTTAACCAGTGACCCTTTGTTTTGCAGGCCAGTGCTTAATCAACTGAACCACACCAGCCAGAGCAAAAATATGTAGTATTAACACACATGAAAAAATGGAAAATATTTTTAAGAAGGAATTAAGCAAAGTTAATATGTTCAAAGTACCTTGCTTTATATAGGAAAATGGAGAGAAATACAGCATTATTTTTTTAACTCAGATATGATTGACAGATAACATTATATTAGTTTCAGCTATACAATGTAATGACTCGATATTTGTATATGTTACAAAATAATCACCATAATTAGTATAATTAAAACCTAACACCATGCATATTTACAATTTTTTTCTTATGATGAGAACTTTTAAGAACTATTCCTTTTCTCTGACTGGCTTATTTCACTTAGCATAATGTTCTCTAGGTCCATACATACTGTCACAAAGGGTAAAGCTTTCTTCTTTTTTATGACTGATCAGACAGGATTTTATTCATATGTGTAATCTAATGAACAAACTGAGCAAACAAGAAAAATAGAGACAGACTCATAGAGAGCAAAATGACAGCTAAGGGGGGTAGAGGTGGAAGGATTGAGGGTTTGAGCATAAAAGAAAAAGGTGTGGTGATTGCAGGGGGAGTGGGGTAGAAAAGGACTAAATTGTAATGGAAAAATGCAATAAAAATTATTTTTAAGAGAACCATTCTCTTAGAAACTATTAAATATGTAATATAGTAATATAATCACTATGCTGTATATCTCCATAACTTCTTTCTTAAATAACTGGATATTTGTACCTTCTGATTTCTTTCACTCATTTTGCCCACTTGCAGCCCACCTTTGGCAACCATGAATCATTCTTCATATCTTACTAAATAAATTTTATTTATCCAAGGGATAAAATAAACATGAATTTTAAGCAAGAGAGTGATATATCTGTTTCAATAGAAAACCAACTTCAATGTAAGTGATTATTTGGTTTCCTGTTTCCTGGAAACAAGGAAAATTGTGGCTGAAATGATGGCAAATTCAATTTTGGATGATGTAAATCCAGTTAACAATGAGAGAATAGAATTAGGAGACATAGATGATTTACACTTAGAAAGGAATATGATAGCATGGGGTGAAATGTTAGTGGACGGGAGAGGGATTGTCAAATCTGCTCCTGGTCTTCCAGTTTGGGCAACTGGGAGAATTTTGACTGCATTTTGTAATCAATGATATAGAGCAGACCTTTTCCATATAATCATTCATGAAAGATTTATTTAGGATATTCAGTGACTACTTAGGATGTTAGCTATGTACAACCAAACTATGAGTCCAATGAAACTGACACTTAACAAGGAAGACTAACTTTAACAACATGTTTTAACAATGCTGTGGTTTTATAACTTGTTCCTGTCTTCTGCTGTCAAAAAATCTGCTGTTTGAGAAATTAGCTTTATTTAACAGAAAATATATTGGTAAAATAAATCAAACCAATATTATATCCAACTTTATTCTTATCAAAAGTCTCTGGTGTTTTGGACTGAGCTAAGTGTTCCTTATAGTGAGTTTTTCAAGTATCCCTGCCGAGTTTCCAGAAGCTTAAGAAGTTACTCTTTGTCCTACAAACTTTTATTGGATATTATATATCCCCCAAAGTACAGAAATCTAAAGTATGTTTAATAAACTACCAACTGTGTCATGGGAAGGGGTGAGAGAATGGGGCAGTAGCCATACAGAAGAGGAGGACTTAATAATGTCTTGTGTACTTAAGTGGGAGAGAGTTATACTTGTTTGTAGACAACCGTCTGTCTGTGCAAGGTGGGGGTCTAATAAAAAATTCAGTAGTTTCTTTTCAGTTTAAAATATCTCTTCCTACCCTAATAACATGAATACATTTTCCCATTGTCTTCTCAAAGGCCTACTGTTTTAGTTTTTATGCTTTATTCTATTAGCTACTTGTCACTGATGTTTTTATTTTTGTATTATATGGACTCAAGTTTATTTTATGCTTCTTCTCCCTTTTTTATCTTTCATTTTTATTTTTATATTTTTACTTTAAGTATAGACACTGTACCATATGTGGGAGGGCTTTTCTTTCACACTGAACTAGATTGCTCACTTTGTCAAAAGTAGGTGTCTATATAGGTCTTGGCAGTTTGAATTACTCAGTCTATTTGTCTACCTTTTCTGTACGTCATAATACCTAATTACTCTAGGTAGCTAGCTGAGAATTTTCACCCAACTTGCACTTCTTTCAAGTTGTATTGGTTATTCTTGGTGCTTTAAATTTCTACATAACTTTTTAAATTACCAATTTAATTTTGACGAAAAGTTACATTGTGATTTGCATAAATTATAAAGTTAATTTGGGAGAGTTAAAAAGCAAAAATTTCCAATCAAGATAATACATGGTAAAACCACTCATTTAAAGACTTCTTATGCTCAATAATTATTAGTGTAATGATGCATAACTTTTTTAACCTCAGATATAATTTTTATATTCTGTACACTTTAAATTTAATTTGTCTTTTTAAAAATTATATTTATTTATTTTTAGACAGAGGGAAAGGGTGAGAGGAAGAGGAGAGAAACATGAATGTGTGGATGCCTCTCATGCGCCCCCTACTGGGGACCTGGCCCACAACCCAGGCATGTGCCCTGACTGGGAATTGAATCAGTGACTCCTTGGTTCTCAGGGTGGTGCTCAGTCCAGTGACCCACACTAGCCAGGGAAAATTTTCATTTGTCTTTTAATAAGTTTATACTAATATATGCATTTATATACACAGACTTTGTATCCAGCTGCCTTACTAGCTTTGCTTTTTTATCACTTATCTGTAGATACTTTTGGGTTCTTTTTGTGTCTAAAAATTTGTTCTCTGATTAACAGTTTTATTTCTACTTGTTCATACTTTATTAAATAGATGAATAGATAGGTAGATAGATGATAGATAGATAGATAGATAGATAGATAGATAGATAGATAGATAGATAGATAATAGGTAGATATGTAACTGAACAATGTCCAGCTGGACAAAATGTCCTGGTGCAACAAAAACCAAACTCATGAGACAGGTGGTGATGAAAAAGAAATTGGTTTATGTGCTGGTCGCCTGCAAAGATGAGGAACTCAGGTCTCAAAACCCATGTTAATATGTCAGTGCAGGCAGAGGTTTTTGTAAGGTGGGAGAAAAAAAGCAGAACAGAAAAATGAAGGGGTGGGGGTTGAAAAGTTCTCTACGCACAGACCAGCACAGTCCATTCTGATAAGGACCTTGAAACTTATCAGGAGATGGTCTGGTGTAAGTCACTCTGGTTTTTGTCATCCTTGTTTTACAGCTGAAGTTGAGCAAATCTCCCAGAGCTAGGGTGACTAAAGGTCAAAGTCTATATCTTTTGGAGTTAGTTCCTAGGATTTTTTTTTTTTTGGTATTAAGGTATATGAGTTGGTGTTAAGTTATATAGTATATTTTAGATATTGACCCTTTATTGGATGTATCATTGGAAAATATCTTTTTTCATTAAGAAGTTGTCTTTTTGTTTCATTGATGGTTTCTTTTGATGGTTAAAACCTTGATAGTTTCATGTAGACCCATTTGTTTATTATTTTTTTGTTTTCATTGCCCAAGGAGATATATCAGAAAAAAATTACTAAGAATAATGTCAAAGAGTTTAATGCCTATGTTTTCCTCCAGAAGTTTTATGGTTTTAGGTCTTACAATTAAGTGTTTAATCCATTTTGTGTTTATTCTTCTATATGGAATAACAAAATAGTCTAGTTTTGGGTGTTTTTTGTTTGTTTGTTTGTTTTGCATGCATCTGTTCAGATTTCCCAAAACCATCTATTGGAGAGACTGTCCTAGACCCATTTTATGTTCTTCTCTCATTTTGCATAGATTAATTGCACCATGTAGGCATGGATTTATTTCAGGGCCCTCTATTTTGTTCAATTCATCTAAATATTTATATTTATATCAGTGTCATGCTGTTTTAATAGCTTTGTAGTATAGTTTGATACCACATAGTGTGACACCTCCAACTTCGTTAATCTTTCTCAGTATTGTAACTATTCAAGTTTTAATTCTTTGCTGTCATTCTTCTCCTTCTGGTGCCCTTAAATATTTTCCCAGAAGTCCTTTAAGCTGTCCTTATTATTATTTTTGTTTGTTTTTCTTTTTGCTGTTATGATTGTTTTTTACTATCTAATTTTTGTTTCATATAATTTGCTATTGACTCTTTTTAGTGTATTTTTTATTTCAGATTTTGTATCCATAATTTCTGACTGTTTTTTTATAGTTTCTATGTCTTCTTGTTTTCTATTTCTTTGTTGATGTTCTTAGTTTATTTATTCTTCCTTTAAGTTTATTGAGCATCTTTATAAACCATGTTTTAAACTCTGTTTGATAGATTGCTTTCCTGCATTTTATTTAGGTTTTTTCTGGAGTTTTGTCCTGTTCTTTCATTTGAGACATGTTTCATTGTCTCCTCATTTTGACGGCCTCCCTGTATTTGTTTTTATGTGTTAGGTATATCTGCTACATCTTCCAGTCTTGCCAGGGTGGCCTCATGTAGTAGATGTCCTGTGAGTCCCAATGACGGAGTCTCCTTGGCCATGTGAGCTGAGTGCTCCTGCAGTATCTCTTGTTTTGGTTGCAAGTGTCCTCCTGTTGTTATCCTTGGTTGCTGTTGGCAGCTCAGGGGTGTAGCTGAGCCTCAGTCTGTCTGCCTATGAGGATGACACCACAATAGCAGCTGAGCTGCCATGCAGGTGGCTGACCCCAGAGAATAGATTTGCCTCACTGGGGCTCTGGTGTTTGCTCAGACTGTCCTTCATATATGTCAATTGTGGAGCTAATCAAGTGGTGCTCTGGTGCGATCTGAAGCTGGCCACTGGGTGTTATGTTTTGTGGGACCTCTTGGAAGGGGTTCCAGAGCAAGCCAAGATCAGCAATCCCCTGTGCCTAGCCCGGGTCCATAAAGAGCTATAAAGTGATCCATGGTTGGTAGCTGCCTGTGCTGGGCTGGAAGGCACCTGGGATAGGCATCCCTTCAGGCTGAGTTTGGCTGCCACAAATAGCAGACCCGGACTCCTCAGCATGAAGCATGCTGAGGCCAGCTGCTTCCTGCCTATGGCCTACTAACCTTTGAGAGTTTTTAGGAAAGTCCACAGTGCTGGCAGAGGCTGGCTTCCCTGAGGAACAGCTGCTCATAGGGGTTCAGCATTGGGCAGAGTGTCAGAGAGACACCAGGGTGGGGCAAGCAGTGTTGTCTGCTTAATGCAGTTTCAAAGCCCAACTGCCCCTTCGAGCTGTGCAGTGGGACGTCTCAACACAGAACAACAGGGGTTGTCTGCCCTTTAGTCACCTCCAGCCCTTGCCCTGAGAGGGATGACTGTCATTTAATAATCTTCATGGTTTCTTTTCATAAGGAGACGTTTTTCTTTTTAATTATATCCAGGTATTCCAAAATTGGTAGCCCTACTGATTTTTGTACTATTTAATAAATCTGTGCCCACCCCAAGGAAGTGAACATATTTCTCTGTTTTCTTCTAGAAGGTTTAGTAGCTCCCAGAGTTATCTTTGTGATATATTCCAGATTATTTTAATGGTACGAGGTAATGTTCAAACTTTATTTTTTACCTACTGTGAATATCAAATTTCTTCAGTGCCACTTAAAAAAGTATACGTGATGCTTTCTTTTCCTTTTTCATAAACCATAAAAGTGAAACCAGAGGGCAAGTGAGTCAGGGGCTCGTGCTGCCTGTAACTGTGCAGCCAAAAAGTGAGACAGGGATTGGATTCAAATTGGACTTTTATTACTATCAGAGGGCAGCAATCTGAGAAAGTGGTGGGTAAAAACCCTAATATCCACCTTCCCTTGAGCCTTCAAGAGCAGGTTTATTTAGGGGGAACATGGGGATTTGGGGGGATTCCTAGGGTGAGTACAGACTTGCTGTTTCTCTTGGGAGTAAGCCGGGAGGGGAATCTGAAAGGGCAGCGGAGCAGCTTCTTCCCAAGCTCGCTTCCTCTGTTCCAGGGCTGTCCATTTGCCTTAGAATTCCTCTCTTCCCCAGACAACTGTGGGTTATGGCCGGTAGAGCCATGTATTCTCTGGTTAGGGAGGAGCGCTATAAACCACTGCTCTCAGGTGTCCCTGGTTAGGGGAGATAAGGTCTCAGGATTCACCAGGGGGCTATAAACTGCTCAGATTGTTTGGCTTTGTTTAATTTGGTTGTCTTGGTTTCCCCATTTCACTTGTCCAGGACTTTTCCTAGCTTCTTACTAATCTGTCTCATAAGTATATGGGTGAATCTGTTTCTGGACTTTTGTTTTTCAGAGGTTTGCAATTGCCTGTATATTCTATATTTGTATAATGCAACACTGTCTTAATTATTGTCGCTTTATAAAAAAGTCTTGACATATGGTGGCGTACGAACTCCAACTTTGTTCTTCAAAATAGACTTGATTGTTCCAGTTCCTTAGAATTGCCTTGAAATCTCAAAAATAAATAAATAAATAAAATATAAGCAAGCAAGAAAAAAATTAAAAAAAAAACTTTCCATGACATATGAAATATCAGAGGATGAACACAAAATATTTACATTTATAAAGTTGATATTTAAATTCTCTTATTTAAAAAAGAAAAGTAAATTATTTCATTGATAAAGAAAATCAATAAACCAAATAAATATTCAAGTGGACTTAGGCAAAGGAGTATGACACATTATAGCAGGAACAAATAAACTTTCCTAAAAAATTAACTTAGGAGAAAGTAACCCATAGAGATTAATTCAAAACTTCAAGAAGAAACAAGTAAATATTGAGAAAATCAAATCATAAAATGTATTAAACATAAACTTTAGATGAGACAATACATTAATGCAGAGAGTACTTACAATACACAGGGAATTTCATGTTAATGCCATACGTACACATGGGATATCTGAACAGAAGTCAGGCTCTGCTTCCCACTGCTGAGCACAGGCACAAGACACAATTTGGTAGGGGAGGAAAAGTTTTTTGTTGTTTTTTTTAATGAAACTGTTGCACAATTCGGAGCAACGGGAAAACTCCCTGACTCCAGACCAACCTGACACAGACATAACCCAGCTGCCCCCAGAAACAGAAACAGTATCCGGATCTTTGGCCCCATCCTTACACATCTGTAGCCTGAGGCTGCTAAGCAGACAGATCTCTGGCTTCAGATTCCCTCCTTGGAGTCTGTCCATATGGGTTCACTGTCACCGTCACACTGCAACCTCCCACTCTAGGGACCTGGGCCACTGCCAGCAACTGCGACCAGTCAAGCAGGGTGGGGTACAGGGGCTCTGGCGCCCAAGGCTACCTCAGGCCCTGGGCAGCAGCGCTTTGGCCCACACATCAGTGTGTGAATCCCAGAGGAAGAGAAAGAGTGCATCTCTGTCCTCCCTCTATTTAAATCGGGTGCAAGCTTCTGTGCGCTCCAATAGGATCCAACTTCCCCAGCCAACCCTGTCTGTTTCCAGGCTAGACTGGCAGGTCAGCACTCCCCCTGCTGCCATATTAACTTTTGGGTTCCCGTACCTCTGTGACCACTGGTTTCACCTTTAATCAGAAACTGAAATAGTATTGGGCGTCTCTCCACTAGTCCATCACACTCTAGCCTGGCACAGACTCCCTGCTAGGTTTCCTCCTGCCGAGTCTCCACCAGAGCTAAGTAATCTCTGCTCACGCAGGTGCTGTGCTAGCTGGTTGCTGAAGCAATGCGACACCGCCACACTGGCTTGTTTATGCAGGGAATGCAACCTGTGCATGTGGCAGCCTCGGGCCCTCTCCCCTCTCTCCAGCGATCTGGCCAGATCTGGCCCAATTTCCCTGTATCGATTATGTTTGAAAATAATTTTTCTATTTGCATGGCTAAGGTTGCAGAAACTATATATATATATAAGAATACTAGTAATAGGGTAAAAACAAAGAAGGAAGGCAGAAAAAATATTTACTTATTTTTTAAGGAAATTTTGAGGATTGTCGTACATGTATTACCAAGATACAAGAACCATTACTTCACTTTATACTCTCAGAATGAAATTTGAGTGTAAATTACACTCTCTTAATCATTTGTTTTCCCTTTCCTTTAAAAATAAATTAATTAATAGCGTATTTCTATCCATAGAATAACTATGAATTTCCAATTGTAGAAAAACAAGATTAAAATTTAGAAAGAAAACAAAAATGTTAACCAAACATTAGAGAAACACCTGGGTTTTAAAGAAAAATATAATAATGTAAAATTGAAAGCATAATTTAAATAAATGTTTATTTAAAATATAAGTTAGGTATTAAAATGAAGGCTCTTAAAATTTATTCGAAGCATTAGAGCTAACCAAATATACACAGAAATATTTATTGTACAAGCAGCAAGGAGCATACATATTCATTAACAGAAAGTGTTGAGACATCACTCTGTACTTCAATTATGCTCATTCAATCTCATTTTGCTTCTAATTATTCTTCATTTAACCACTTGTGTCTCAAAGGTTTTCTGACATAAAGAAAAAAATGCAGCTTGGAGCAAAATCTGAATGCTTGAATGCCCTCAAATTCATACACCTGGTTACATTTCCACAATTCATAGAAGCACTTTTGTGAATTACCACTGCATCAGTAAAATGAGGTGAAAAACTCACATTGCTTTTTACCTTAGGCCTTCCTGTTGAAGAAAACATTAAGAGCTTAGGAATGAGACTCTTTAATTCCTCATTTATCATATTTGTCAATTTCTTAAAGTAATTACCACTTCCCACATAAACATGACATACCCACCTCCCTGGGTATTCTAGATGTAGTACTAGACTTCATCTGTGAAAGCACATTTTTATTAAAGTATAGATCACAGTAACTCATAGTGTTGTTTTCTTTGCTTACTTAAATATTAATAATACAAGTCTTAATTGTCCAAATAACATTCTCTCTTGTAGAAGAGTTCAGTTTGCAATTCACTTTTTCCTGAAACTAATTACATTTAGATAAAATTATGCTTCATGACTTTATGAGAAAAATGGGTGTGTTAAATATATAAGCTTAAGAGACCCTTAACAATTTATAAGTGAAAACAGATACAAATAAAGATTTTATTTTTATTTTTAAAATAAAATCTGGACCCAACTCTGTCCTGCTTTTCACTTTTTCAAAATGTTTTCTTAATTTTTCTGATCCTTTCTTTCCCCTCTCTCCTATGCTACCCCAAGACCATGAATTTTTATTTAATTATAAAACTGAGTTAGGGAAACATGTCTTTTTTTCCTATTGATACCTATGACATGATAAGGACATTTTTTAAGGAGGTTGGCTAAATTTTCTTATTTTCTAGAAGACTATGGTTCCTAAAAGTTGAACCATTAGTTCTATGTGAAAAGTTAGTAAATTGAATAGTTTTGCTCAGTGACTATATTAATAATAGTGGAGAAAATTATAAAAATCGTTGTTTAGCACTGGCTGGCATAGCTCAGTGGATTCAGCGCGGGCCTGTAAACCAAAGGATTGCAGTTTGATTCCCAGTCAGGGCACATGCCTGGGTTGCAGGCCAGTTCCCAGGAGGGGATGCATGAGAGGCAACTATACATTCATATTTCTCTCCCTCTCTCCTTCCTTTCCCCTCTAAAGATAAATAAATGAAATCATTAAAAAATAGTTGTTTAACTTATAGGAAATATTACTTTAATCATTTGACTCTAGTTATATTTAGGTGACAGAAAAACAGAATTTTATGACATAACACACTAAAGCTATTTTTAATGAAGATTTAAAGAAAATTTTCAAAATTGCATTATGACACAAAATTATGTGGGAGAAGTACTGAGATTTTAATATATATATATAAATGTGTTTTCATATATCATTGTGTCTAGACTTATTGAATAAGTATTTTAAAAATATTTTCTAAAGGCAAAAAATCAATAACTAAAATAAGATGTATTTTGGACTGGAAATATAATGAGTTTGTTCTGGGAGCACTTATGTGAAAGGGAGCATATTTTGTGAAAATATGGATGCTGTAAACATTATGGTGAATGCTTTGCAAATCTCATGGATTTTCAAATGTTCTGTGGAATAAATGAGGACAGTAAAAGGTCTTGCTTTGAAAGGAGTGGTTGATGCAAGCTGTTTAGCAATTTTGCTAAGTTTATAATTTCTGAACTTTTATTTGAAATAAACTGTTTGCTAGTATCTGGCTCCTTAATGTGAAGGCATATCATAAGAACTGAGTGAAGTAGATAGAAAATACCTTTTAAGTAAACAAGTTATTATGTTTCCTGAAGTAAAGAGAAAATAAATCACAGCAACTAAAATGAAACTTGAATATTTACAAGTAAATAGATAATTAATAGCTAAACTCATTATTCTGTATCTACATTCAATAATTCTGTCTCTTTATATATATTATCTTATGATATATAATTTGCCATTGCAAACAATAAATGGTTACAATCTGAGATGAAGTGTTTATGGAATTACAACTATAAGAGACTGGAGTTTACATTCTTAGTTGACATTGGAAGGGATACAATACTTGGCTCGCTGGATACCAAGGAAGAAAAGTATCCTTTCAATGTTAAGCTTTCTTTTTAATTGTGCTCCTCCAACCTGCTCTAAGAATTCAGACAAATGTCGCAGCATCATCAATGCATTTTTCATTAACCTAACTGTGCTCTTATCTCTCTGTTCCTCTACCATCTGGCATATTTTTTCAAGGTGACTCATTACTGTATAAATCTATTCAAGCAACTCTTGAGCATGACACAAACTTTTTCTAAGTAAATAGGCATTCACAAACAAAGTACATTTTCTAAAATAAGTAATTCTCTAGAGGCCATCACATATTTCCTCGGGATTTTTGGTATTTGATGATCTTAGCCTACATTTTAAATTAATTGAACACAGTTATGACACACAGGCAATTGCTCCAGGCATGAAAAGAGTTTCACAGAGAGTTAATTAGATCAATCCAGATAAACTTGAAAAATGTCAGATAAATGAATACAAGGTCAAAGAAGAATATTCTTCCAAAGATAAGCAAACTTTTTAGTGTTGAAAATGGATTTACGACTAAAGAAACTGGAAGTAGGTTTTGATGTTTGCAGAAACATGTTATAATAACGGCTGAGGGAGGCAGTCTAGAAACTGACCAATTTGGATAGAATATGGAATAATTTTATGTGATGTGTATTAATATTCTTACCTTACACAGACAGTTCTATAAACCGGGAATGAATCCAGAAATTTGGAAGGTAAATGGCAATTTTAGGATTCAATTAAAAAAACAAAACCAAAATAAGAAAAATAAATAAAATAAGTAAATACAATGTACTTGATAATAAAGAAATGAACTTTGAAACAGGAAACACATACTTTAGAATTGGTCTATCTACTCTATCATTTAGTTTAAATCTATATATATTACACCATTAATGTATTTTTATCCCATAAATATTCTTGATAAATTTATTTTTAACTTAATGTCAATGTGAATTAACTGATGACATAATACAGTTACAAGGATATATTTTAAGAGCCTTTAATATATCAGGTATTATTTCAAACTATTTTGCAACATTAGTATGTTTAATTATCACAATTCATTGAGAAAACTACTATTGTTTTTTTCTATTTTATCAATGAGGAAAGTTTTATAAATCAGAACCAATCTAAGTGAGAGATTTAAATATATTTTTCAACCTCATACCAGTTATTAACTGGATACTAGTTATATCTTAGACTGGAGTTGAAATTAAATCTCTGCTTTATGTTTAAAAATGTATGTAAGGAATATTATACTGTTTGTAATCTATTTGCCTCTCTATTCATTTCACTTCTTACAAAATTAAAATTACCAATATCCAGACATTGCGAGTCATTCAAACCATCCTCAAAATTAAAAGAAAGGAAAGATTTAATACTTCTCAGTGCTATAATGACTATACATGGAATGTTTTATGACTGATATTCAAGCCTAAAAGCATCAATCATTTGAAAAGTGCCATACAGAGGAGACAAATAGTGTGTTTTAAAAATAAATGTGGAATGAGAAGAATGACTGCCTATTGGGGACTCAGGACAAGATGAAAGGTCAAATGACTGGCACAGGCTCTGCCGCTAACAGTCTCTGCAGCTTCTTGTACAAAAGTATCTGCTGTTTTAGGTCTCATTCATCTCTACTCCCATTCAACAAGCATTTAATAAAGACTTACGATGTGCCAGATGCAGAAACAGAGCTGGGGATAAAGAGAATAGAGCAGAGCCATCAAATGTTCAGATGGCATTTATAGGCAGCGGACTACATGAGATAACTTGGGAAGTGAGTGCAGAAATAGCAGAGAAAATGTCTGAAGTCTGACTTCTTAGACACTTCAGAGATTTGAGGTCCATAAAATGAGGAGGCATAAGCCAAGGAAAATGAGAAGCAGCCATTAGTGTCATAAAAGCAAAGCCAAGGAAGAATGTTATTCTAGTCCAGAGAATTAAGTGATTCTGGAAGGAATAGAGTGATAACAGTGGGCAAGATGATTCTGCTAAGTAAACCTCGATATGAACTGACTGATAATTGACCATCCATGCTACTATAGTGAGAGACTGACACCTTGTCCCGTGCTCTCAACAGGGTCTCCTCATTTCCTCCGAGTTATGCTTCCTTTTTGATGTTACAAAGCAGGAGGCAAAAACAAATATCTATGGGTAATTCAAATTAGTTAGAGGTAAAAAAAATCTACCAAAAATATAATAATGTATGTAGTAGGCACATAGTGGTATAAGCGTGATAGTTATTTAGTTTATATTTTAAAATAAGAAAATGAAAAACATGCAATTTGAATAAATTAGCAGAACTACACAATTATTTTTTAATCTTTATTTTTGGTGTAAAATCATATCAAGTTCTCTTTTTCATTGTATTTTTTCCATTATCATTTAATCGCCTTACACCCCCTCCCCACCACAATCACCACACTGTTGTTTATGTCCATGAGTCTTTTTCCTGTTTACTCAATCCTTCCACCCCCTAGCTGTCACCTTGCTCTCCATGTATCAGTCTCTATTCTGCTTGTTAGTTCAGTTGGTTCATTAGGTTCCACATATGGGTGAAATCACATGGCATTTGTCTTTCTCTGACTGGCTTATTTCACTTGGCACAATGTTCTTCAGGTCAGTCTATACTGTTGCAAAGGGTAAAATGGTCCTCTCTTTTTATGGC
Organism: Artibeus jamaicensis; assembly: GCF_021234435.1. Lineage (NCBI taxonomy): Eukaryota > Metazoa > Chordata > Mammalia > Chiroptera > Phyllostomidae > Artibeus > Artibeus jamaicensis. The sequence continues at coordinate 11,039,878 of NW_026521823.1, read as the reverse complement.
TGAGTGTAAATATGCCATAGATGTTTTATCCACTCATCTACTGATGGACACTTAGGCTGCTTCCATATCTTGGAGACTGTAAATAATGCTGGAATTAACATACAGATGCTTATGTTCTTTAGAATTAGTGTTTTCAATATAGTGTTTCCATATCTATCACAGCAGAATACTGACACCTATTTTTCTAACTTCAAATGACAGTGTTGAATCTTAATTTTTTGGAGGTGGTGATATGAAGTATAGTACATTGGGAACTCTATTAAACTTACTAAGTTTATTATAAATAGGGAACCATATTAGACTATTTTTGAATCAGCTGTTATGGTTTTAAATGGTAAAATGTAATCGCTATATTGTAATTTATTTTACTTGTAATTTTATTTTATTTGTATTTAAAGAAAATGTGTTAAAGTTTTAAGTAATAGTATCTATAGCTGTTGGCTATATTAATTTTGCGATAATTTCCAGTGGTTAATTTATAATGATATCATTAAGAATAATTCAACCCTCACCAGTTTTTGAAAATAGGTAAGATTTATGTGGACATTTGTTTGTATTGGTTATTGCTATATTCATAGAATTTAGAATAGTACCTGAAATATAGTAGCCATTCAGTAAATATTTTACCATATTAAAATTCTATCTCATATCTGTAACAGAAAATCTCCAAAATGACCTTACTTAAAAAATTTAAGTACACACTTTATAGCTGTTTGAATGAACAAGTAATGTTATAAAAAACAACAAACAGTAACTCATTTTGATATCAAACATTAATTTGACTGAGGAAAATGTTGTGAAATCCATGTTCACTTGTTTTCTGTTTGTTTCTAGAAATAGAGAATGCTGTGCATTGACCCTTGGAAAAAATATGCTTTAAAAGATTAAATCAAAACTTACCAGGTTAAGAAGATGACAGTCCAACTTTATATCCTAGAGGAAGGCATCCTTGTCACCTGCACCGGAATCAAAAACCTAGGAACACATTGGAGCATAGGAAGAAATTCTCCCCTTTCTCATCTCTGTTCCCACCTATTCTGGCTAGAAGAGGTGAGAAATATCATCCTTTGTAACCATCTGGATGTTTGCCTGAGTTTATTTTTAGTTATGTTTTATAAGGAATAATACTTCATTGACTTTTCCTTGCATTGGATTTTTCCACTTTTGTCTGATTTTATTGTTTGTAATGATGTTTGTTTTGTGGGATCCTTTGTTTTTGTTTTGTTTGTTTGCTTTTTGGTGCTTTCCCTGCTACAGTTCCTTTTCTTTCTTCATAGAGTGTGTTTGTGTGTGTGTGCGCGCATGTTTAGGGAGTATTCTGTAGACCACGTTCCAGTTTTAGAGGTCCGATTCTCATGAGACTTGTGTTGGATCAGTGAGAATATCCAGAGTTGACCCCAGTCTAATTCAGTGTGAGAAATTTGCATGGCATAAATTAAAACTCATTAAGTAAATCAGAAGAGAACAAAGTTAACACAGCTTTTAATAGTCCCACAAGGTGTTACAGTTCATCTGACAAGATTATAAGGCTATTTCATTAATATGAATCAGTATGCTCTGTCTTGACGTTCTTCAAAGTAAGGCTGTTTACTTTAGCTCCTAGGAATCAGTCACATTACCACTAGTGATAATTGCCATCATTAAAACAATACCTCAGTAGAATGCTAATTCATGTGCTCTGGTAGTTCTTTCATAGGAAGTGTTACTTAATGAGTGCTGTTACACTTACTTTAACACAGGCATCTAATCATATTGAGCTACTGGATAGCTTCCCATTGAGAAGTGCCTCACCAAATACTACACTGTTTCAGAAATAGTAGCTTTGATGCACCTATCAATGTAGTCATAACAATTTCAACTTCATTAGTTACTTGTGTTTTCATCAAGAGCAAACAAGTGCACCATTATCATGAGTTGGGCAAAGAGGCATTATCCATCATTTTTTTATTATTATAGTAACACTCTTTGATCAGGTACAAGTTGTGTTAAATATATCCTCTCACTGAAAGACTTTAAGGTTCTTGGATAATTTGTTTTAAATATTGATGCAGCTATGTGGAAATGATAGAGACAAAATATAATGAGTATACGGTTTTAAATATCTTGAATATTTGCACAAAAGATCCCCTCAGATCAGTAGTCCTCTCTCTTGGCTGTCCTTTAGCATTGCTTTGGAGCTTTTAAAAACCCTGGTGTCCTGGAAGCAACCCAGTCCAATTAAGTCACTACCTCCAGGGATGAGACCCAGGCATCTGTAATTTATAAGGCCTCCCAGGTGACTGCAGTGTACAGACAGGATGACAATCATTTAGGATGATATGAATACATGACAAGGCTTCGGACTAACCTGGAAGACATTTCAGGAAAAAAATGAATATGTGAGTTCAATCAAAACATGTATTTTACTACTGAGATATTCATGAAAATATTTTAAGAAAATATACTATTGTTGAAATTATTATCCCAACTAGCTACCAATTTTGAAGAAATTTAACCAGTATTTTCACACTGTGTACATTTCCATTAAAATTTAATGCCACCTAAGGTTATTTCTCTTTTTTCCTTTATTTTTATCGTTGACACAATTACAGATGTCCTTGTATTCCCACTCTTTGCCTGCCTCACCCATTCCCTACCTCGCTTCCCTCTGGTCATCGCCACACTGCTGTTCATGTCCATGTTCATTCCTATGCATTCTTTCGCTAGTCCCCCCACCTCTTTTGCCCAGCCCCCCACCTCACCCCGGTCACCGTCAGTCTGATGTGTTCATGCCTGTGTTTCTATTTCGTTGATCATTTTAGTTTGCTCATTAGATTCCACATACAAGTGAGATAATATGATATTTGCCTTTAGGGAGTATTCTGTGGGGAGTAAGTCTGACTGGCTTATTTCACTTAGCATGATAATCTCTAAGTTCATAAAGTTTATTAGAATAAAATTGTATTTGTCTTTTTTCTTAACAGGTAGGACACCTAGGAGAGTTCACATTACTTTTCAAATGGGAGATGACTAGTTTTTTTTTTTATCATAAGCATCAGTTTAGAGGTTTATTGATGTAGCTCTCTATGAAGGTAAGCTAAGTTTTTAAGGATATATAAATGTATATTAAAAGAAGATAAAGAAAAAAGAAAAAAAAGAAGATGCTAATATTTCTTCTACATGTATATTGTCCTAATATATATTTTATGTAATATGTTTTAAGACAAATATCATTATTACTATTTCCATGAGGTAATTGAGGCTCTTGTCCAATATTTCATACTTATACAATTCTGAATAGTACTTGAGCTAAGATTTTCCTGTTTTCAAAACTTGGAATCATTTCTCTGTTAAGTTATGTTGATTGAAAACCTTTGAGATAACTTAGCTATTTACCAATGTTCATTTGTGTCTTCAGAAATTATTTGAAAGACTAAGATTTAAAAAAGGACATGTTCATTTAAATGTCCCCACAACCTAATATAAATCTTACAAAAATTCTCATTGCATGCATTTCATTTTATTTCAGGTTTTTAGAAACGTATGCCCCTGTTTCTAAGTCAGAAAATATTCTACTTTTTGTTAAAATCCACAACCTCCCTGTACACTAAATGTATCATCCATGTTTATGCAAATGGCATGTACCTAAAATATTCTATGAGAGTGGGTCTTAGGTGTTCTCTCCACATACACACACAGTAAAAAGTAACTATGTGGTGTGATGGATGTCTCAACTAACTTCCTTGTGGTAATCATTCATATATATGCATATATATATATGTGCACATACATATACATATTATCATCTTGTTATGCAAATTATTTATTAGCTACTTAAGTTTATGTCCAATATTAAAATTTTTATAAATAAGCACACAAATGAAATAGTACTTTTATGATGCCACAATGCAGCATGAAATCATAAACAAATTTATTACTCACATAATGAGACTGTTGGTTTAGTGGTTGGGATGGGGGATCGATTGGGTTGAGGATTCTTGTGAGAAAACCTGAGTTTGAATGGGTGGCTAGATCTTCTCTGCCCTCACAAAGGCAAGGAGCACACAAGCTTTCTCTGCTTGCTCAGATGGAGTGCAAAACAGAAAGGGAGTGCAAAACAGCTGAAAGCTGTCAGCGATAAAATACCCAAACCAGAGCAATATAAAAGAATTTGTCTTACGCATAGTATTCTATGACTGCAATGCAGTTAAGCAAAAGTAATTAAAGAGAACCCAGAAAATGTGTTTGTGTATTAAAAACATATTTCTGAATATATCTTTGTAAAAATACACATGAGAAGGAGGAGGAAATTATACTATTGAATAGCATTTCTTATAAAGCTATACAAATTAAACTATAAAATTTAAGATGGCATATTGGTGCAGAGGTAAACAAATTGACAAGTAGAATAGGACAGAAAGAAAAATAGACCATGTGAAGACACAGTGGGAATGCAGCTATTTGCAAGCTAAGAGAGTTCTCACCAGAAAGTAACCATGGCTGCACCATGATATTGGACTGCTGGCTTCCAAAACTGTAAGAAATGAAATCCTGTTATTTAAGCCACCCAGTGTGTGGTATTTTGTTATGGTAGTGCTAGTAGACTAGTGCTTGTAATAGCATGTTGTTTTTTAATCACTAGCATGACAAATAACAATTTGTTATTTGTTGGGATTTGTGGGTTGGTAGCCTGGTGCTTCTTCTCTTTTTCTTACCTGGATTGCCACAGGCATCTGTCATGGTCACCTGCCATCTGCACTGAAGGTGAGGTTGCCTGAACCTGCAGCAGTAGTTCTCCACCCTACTCCAGCTGCAAAGTCCCAGCACACTAGTCCTGGGTGATTGTCAACAGTCTGTGAGGCAAATCCCAGCTTCACATGCAATGCCCAAAGCGGGTCTTCTCTCATCTCATATCTCTGCATTTCTCTTGGGTAGAGGAGTGTTTTCATAACCCCACTGGGCATTCACTAGCCTCTGAGCAGTGTCTGCACTTTCTCTAGGCTTCTCCCTTCCTGCCCAGCCATCCTCTTCATCTACTTACTTTCTCGACCGTTGTTTACCACACAACCTGTGCGCCATGACTCCCCTAAGGCTTCATTTTTTGGAAACTCTGTAATGGCTGTTTCATTGTTTAAAAAATTGCCTTCTTTGAAAAATGAATTTCTTGACTTTCAGGATTGTTTCTCTGCTGTAAGTTTCTGGATCATATTTTGAGATGCAATAGCAATCCTTATTCTTCCCATTGTGTAATCCCTCACCAAAATGTGAATGCCCTGATTAAATGAGTGTTGCTAAATCTGTCAGGTTAGGTTACATTATGCTGCTCTAGAAAACATTCTAAAAATCATAGAATCTTATAAAACAGAAGTTTATTTCCCTTTCCTTCTTCATTTCCATTATGGGTGAGTGGTTACTCTGCTCATGTAATTTAGTAGACTAATTATAGAAGCTTTGGTCTTGAATAATTTTATATATTAGAAGAGAGGAATAGAGACATCTGTTCATGTAGTCTTTCTATATTTCACTGGCAATGATGGTCATTCTGAGATGTACCAAGAGAAATTGTAAAGCCTTCCCATGTAGAAGTGTGATGCAGGATGCAAAAATGGAATTTTCTGAATATTCACATATATGGAAGACTAAGCTAAACTTCTGCTGCTGCATTGGTTACTACTCATATCTATGACTAGGTTTGTGAAATATTTGCCCAGAATCAAGCAACACATTTTACATCTATTTTCTCAATGAATTCTCACCATAATTTCATGAGTAAAATTTCCTAGACTGTAGAAATCTTACTGACTGCTATATGAAACCAGGCCTGTGATTTCTGATTCTGTGCTTTTTTGACAAAATACCCTCCCACTCATATTTATGAAATATGAACAGCTATAGGTTGCCTCATAAGTATAATACATTACATTTGCATAGTATGTGCATTTTAATCATGGACCTTCTAGTTTTTAACTAATAAAACATATTTATTCATACATCCATTGGTAAATTATGTACTGAGCATCAAAGCACTCCTCTGAGTCAGGATATTGCACAAAATAAACATATCGCCTACCTTCTTCATGAGGCATACTGTCTATCGCAAAACACAGACACGTCACTGGGTGATAAGTAATTTCCAGATAGAGTATAAGGAGTTACAGATGTGTAAGTCATATTTTAATTTGCGAATTTAAGGAAGGCCACACTGAGAACCCATTCCTAAAGGGATCTGAAAGTTGAGTGGGCAGATTGTTCCCCCAGATCACCTCCTAGCTGAAATGCATCACGTTCTTTACCATTGCCATGTGACCAGATATTTGTTTCCCCTGTAACTCTAAAGTCGCCCAGTACACTATAGTGCATTAAGAAATTATCAAACTTTTCTCTGTACTGACAACTAAAGTTCAACTGTAGTTGTTTAGCACATTCGTAAGTACTTTTTTGACTAAGCAATTTATCAAAAAGCATTGAGCTAAGCATGTCTGAAAGATGGTGAGCTCTGCAGAAAGAGTGGTAATATCCTTTGGCGCTCGAAGTGTGATGACTTTCCTCCCACCTCTCACAACTTCTGTCCTTCCTGTCTAATTCTGCATGAACAGGGGCAGTTCGAAGGAGCCAGCAGCCAATGAACTAGTGCACTTTGTGGCCTGTGGTAAATGGCTCTTCATCTAGTCAGTTCCTTTTGAACTTGGCTCGCACAGATGTCCGTGATTCATCACAGCGGTCATTCTCAATACGACACAAACTTTTCCATCATCATAGTCAATACAGGTTTGCAAACTTTATTTTCCTTTGCAGTAAAAAAAGTAGACATAAAAAATGATGTAAATTATTGTCCCCATGTGATCTACACATTCGAGTACCTCTTTAGCAAATTTTAACACAGCTTATAGCAGTTATCACTTCACATAAGCAAATGTACTTACAACTTTTCCCTTTTCTAAACTGAATTTCTTGAAATTTTGTAATGGATAGTTTATTACAATTTATTTTAACACAATTATTATTTTTATAGTTGACCTTACTAAGTGTGTAGGAGGCATTTTGCCTCACAGAGTTTTAGGATTACAGTAATGATTGAAGACAGATCTTAATTTTAACACAGTTTTCCTCACAAGTAATGAACAGTTTATGGCAGAAAAAAATCTTTAGAAAACTGACTTAAAATACTAAGGGCAAAAAAATTGTAAGGGCAAAAACTGTCTACAAATATATCTATGTTGTCTTAGGGAAAGGCTCCATTTCCCTATTTCATAAAAATAAGGGATAAACAAAACATTTAAAAGTTCACAAAAATTATTATATCAAAAGGGCTTTCTACTTTCTAATTGTCCAAATAGTGCCGGAACAATTAACCTAGGAATACAATACACAAATTAAAGAATTGGAAGGGATGTGTGCATGGGTGCTGAGTTAAACTAAATGGACCTGCTTCTGATGACATTACCTTTTGGCAAAATGATCACTGGCTGCAAGAGAGTACTCACGGAACAAAACCAGGAGTGAGAGACATAAGTCTAAGAGGGAGCCAGGAGAAAATGCTCTCATTTCAATCCACTGATCGTTCTATCGTGAGAAGAAAAGAGAGTCTAATATTCTATTATTTTGACAACTCACAACAAGGGAATTGCTTTTCTGTACAACTCAGAATTTACTTTTTGGGATTTAATAGAAGTTCTCCTTGGTCTCTGGTTTTTTACTATTATCTAAACTAAACTGCAGCTACTATTAAATTATTTTAAACACACTCTTCCTGGTGGTATAAAACATTATTAAAAATCTGCATTTCCATTACAATTTCATGGTACTTTTCTATTTTTGAAATATGTTATTCACATCCTCACATTCCACATTTAACTGAACATAAGATTCCCCTTTTATTTTTTTTTTACATTGTCAACACTAGTTAAAAATATATACTGAGAGCCAGCAAAAAGGTTTCTTTTTGGTATCTGTAGTGACATACAACCAATTTGCTATTCAAGAAAATGAGTCTTTAAAAATTCAGTCATACATCAGTAATCGACTTTAAGGAAAATATTATTCTAAGAATTCACGGAATGAATTGCATCAGAAAATAATTAAATTTTCATTACACATTGTCTTTTGACTCCTTATTCAATGTTCCATTGAGTTTTTCTTTTTCTTTTTAAATCAAACCACGTAGAGCCAAAATATCCAAGAATATAGCTATGAATTGAAATGGGGGTCTGTAATGAATCATACTTTTTAGAAAAATGAAGTTTAATTTGCATCTTGTAACCATATTTCACTGTTCATTTAATGTGCCTTTTCTGATGCCATTTGAAACTTTCATTTGCTGTAGTAAACTTAAGTTGTTATATTTAGAAAAAAATTGTTAAATATCTTATAAGCAACTGACAGAACCCTATCAAGTATAGTTGATTTAATTAACTATTTTGCTAATTATAAAGCAAAGGTATGAGTCCCCCTGAAGTGTATTTATATTGTGTTTTATTTATTTAAATTATAAAGAACATATGAGTAGGTGATGTCATTTTAAAATCCCAAATGACTTTTATCCATGCCCCATTTTTCCCAATAATGCCAAAATTATGAAGCTGTTCTAAAAAGTTTAACAACTCTCCCATATCTGGTATCTTAAGCAGAAAAAAAGCACTCAAAAATAAAATAATTTGTAGTAAAATAGATATATGCAGTATCATGAGGATTACTATTTAATGTTAGATTTTTTAGCTGCCATTTATATGTTAATTTTAATTAATCTGATCATTCTTTATAATTCCTCATTACCCTATTTATAAATACTCCCATTCAATACTATTTAACATGTCAACTGATTATTCATTTTAATATTTTTTGTTGATGTTTAATTGATGGACAATTCTCTATATACATTTGAAGTGTACAATTGGATGAATTTTGATATATTCATCAACCCTCAAAATGAACATTACAGTTAAATTAATGAATATATCTACTAACACCAAGAATATCCTCCTTTGTAATCCATACAGACCACTCTCATCTCTAATCCCACAACTACTAATTTCCTTTCTGTCATTATAGATTAGTTTGCATTAAGAATTTTATATAAGAAGAATCTTACATCATGTAGTCATTTTTTCTCTATTATTTTTGCTCAGCTTTTTTTTTCTATACAAATTTGCTCACATTTTTCTGTGCATCAATAGTTTATTCCTTTATTTTGCTGAGTAGTATTCCATTTTATGGATATACTACAATTTGCTTAGCTATTTATTATTAATGTTTTGGCTTCATGTCTACTTTTTCATTCTGAAATGTAAAGCTCTTTTGAATTACGATGCAGTCGACATACCATATTCTATCCCTTTCAGGCATATAACGTAATGAGAGTTCACATTTATAAACCTTACAGAGTGCTCACCACAGAAAGTCAACCATCCATCTGTCACCATGCAGTTATTGTGATATTATTGGTGTTCCCTGTGACATTATTTACCTCACATGATTTATTGTTAAGTTTGTATCAGTTTCTCTGTATCTATGAATCTTAGTGTGTTCATTTCTTTTTTAAAATTTTATTGATTATGCTATTACGGTTGTCCCATTTTCCCCCTTCATTCCCCTCCACCTTGTACACCCCTTCCCCCTTCATCCCCCCCTTTAGTTTATGACCACGTGTCTCAAGTTCTTTAGATTCTATATTTCCCATACTATCCTTGCCCTCCCCCTATCTATTTTCTACCTATCATCTATGCTACTGTTTACTGCCTATCCATGATTAGTAAGTCATACCTGAACTCCTGTGCAAAAAAAACAATAAAAGGCTGTCCAAGCAAGGGTCAACGAGCTCTCTCTCTCTCCTTGAGAGTTGCCAGGTCACTCCAAGCCACTGTCCCCGTGCCAGGGTGGCCTTGGAGGCTCTCCCCCCTTGAGGGAGTAGCTGTGCCAGCCCTTTTCCTCCACAGGACTTGGTAGTCCGTGTGAATTTGTCTCATGTCTCATCCATGATGCCGCGGGCACTGCCGGTCAGTGCACGTGTCATAAGCCTGCTGAAGTAGAATTGCTGGGTCCTTCTCTGTTTGTTGTTATACAGCCTTTGTTTTAAAATCTATTCTGCCTGCTTTAAGTACTGCTATTCCACCTTCTCTCATTTTTCATTTCCATTCCCGTGAAATATCTTTTCCATCCCTTTACTTTCAATCTCTGTGTGTCTCTCAATCTGGAGTCTCATGTAGGCAGTGTATGTAGTAGTCTTTTTAATCCATTCAGTCACCTTATGTTTTTTCAATGAAGCACTTACTCTATTTCCAGTTGCGAGGCCTGGCCGCAACTGTTGTAGGCTCACTGGTTGCAGCACAAGCGTTTGATGTGGCCGGCTGCAAGGCCCAGCCCTGCTGTTGCAGACCCTCTGCTGTGTGCTGCTGCCAAATGAGGCCACCCACTGGCTGTGGCAGGGCAGGAGGTACTTTGGAGGTGTGCTACCTTCGGTGGGTCTCAGGGAAATGCCAGGGTGAGGTGAACAGTCTTAGCAAGGTTCATGGAGAGTGTCCTGCATGGTGCATAGCAGTGCCAAGTCAGGTAGGTTAGAGAAAGCAGGAAAATGAAGCCCACCAACACCTCTGACTTGGAAAAGTGTCACCAGATCCCTGTCCCTCCAGCACAAACTCTAAAATTAGTCAGTGTGTCACCTTCATGTATGACCTTGTTGCTTTTTAAACTGCTGCATCTGTGTCAGGACTCCAAAAGAGCACAACCTGGGTTTCCTACTGGCCTTTGGCTCTCCCAGATGGCAGCCTCACTGTTTTTCAAAGCCAGATGTTTTGAGGGTTCTACTTTCTCGTTCAAGTCAACCAGGTTAGGGATTGGACCCTTCCCTCTTTGGGGGTGACTTCTGCCACTTTGATATCCCTCCCACTGGTGAGTCACGGCATGAGGGGTGGGGAGTAGACTAGGTCCTGACCAGACGTAGTCTCTACATCTCCTACCATTTCAACGTGCCTTTCATTGAATACCTGTAGTTGCAGGAAGTCTGTCCTGTAAGTCTTTGGGTGGCTCTCAGAGGTAGCTGTTCCATATGTAGTTGCAGCATTGGTGTCAGTGAGAGGAGGTGAGCTCAGGATCTTCCAGCTTTTCTATCTGGAACTCAAGGGCAGAAGCCTTGCTCTTCAATGCCAATTTAGCTCATCAAAAAGTGGTTCCTTACAGTTGGTGCACTACCCCACAAGAAATGGATCTAAGGGTCTATTTCTTTGTCAATAGATATTTGGGTCATTTCCAATTTGAGCCTATTACAAATAAAGCTATAAAATTACATATATATTTTAAATTTAATCTTTATTGTACCTTTTTACATTAATTTTTAGTTCCCTTCCACCCCACTCCCCCCAGCAATCATTATACTCTTGTCCATGAGTTTGTTTGTTTTTTTCCATGTGCACATAAATAGTGAGAAATAGAATGACTAGGGTTTGTAGAAGCTTCAGTCAGGAAGAATTAGTAAAAGTTGTATTATAAAAAGTAGAAGGACAAACATTTTATTATTTAAAAACCTGTCATTTAAAAATATATTTTATTTATTTATTTTTACAGAGAAGAGAAGGAAAAAAGAGAGGGAGAGAAACATCAATGTGTGGTTGCCTCTCATGTGCCCTGGACTGGGGACCTGGCCAGCAACCCAGGCATGTGCCCTGACTGGGAATTGAACCGTGACCCCATGGTTCTCTGGCCTGTGTTCAACCCACTGAGCTACACCAGCCAGGGCTAAAAAATATTTTTAATGAATTAAAATGTCTTCCAGGTTACAAGTATGAACCAAATAATTGTTCATAATCTCATCTAGTTGTTTACAAATAGAACAGTAAAATGCTATATTCATTTGTCCTTTAAAGAATTTAATTGTGTCATTGGGCTTCAGTTTCCCAAATTAAAAAGTAAAGAGTATCTGAGGTTCCTGTACTTATGTAATTAAATAAATATTTCTAAGTATTTTTTATTATTCTCAACCATGTGATACACATAGTATTTTAATATGCTGAAATTGCATATTTTAAAAATAGTTACACACTTTTAAGGGGTTCATTCTTTAATTATTTTTAACTATGTACACAGATATATTTTATAAACACAAAAATATGAAAGTGTTAACTCATATTCTTTCATATTTTGGTCTTCATAAATATAATTCGAGTAATACTTCAAAGGTAGTACTTGTTTTCAAAGGTAATTGATTACTAATTACCCTATTCATTTTCCACTTATGATACTTAATATAACAACACTTTTGTATAGCTTAAATTTATTAGTTTAAATTCTTAAGTAAATTTTATTGATTATGATGTTACATTTGCCCCAATTTTTTCCATTTGCCCCCTTCCTCCTGGTACCACCCTTTCCTCCAGCATTCCTCCCCTTAGTTCATGTCAGTGGGTCATTCATGTAAGTTCTTTGGCTTCTCCCTTGCTTACACTATTCTTAACTCACCTTATTCTCTAAGGTGAGTCAGTGTTAGCCAGGCTGATGGAGTCTCAGATATTGCACCAGCCTGCTGGCTCTATAGGAGGGTCCTGAAAAGAGAAGATGGCCTCTGCCAGCCTGCATGCCAGACACTTGAGTTCCTCCCCTTATGCTACTGATGCCTTTCGAGCTGCTACCCTGGCACTGGAACTCAGAGGGAAAGAGTCTGAGTAGGTGAGTCTGTATGTAGGTTCTTTAAGAGGAACTGCTTGGGGCTCCAGAAGTTTCTTGGACCGACTCAATCCCCACTGGTTTTGCAAGCCAGAAATTGTGGGGAATTCTCTTCCTGTCAGTGGATCCCTGGTTTGGGGCTGGTGTGGGCTGGGCCTTTTTGTTCCTGAAATAGCCCTCCCAAATTTTTATCCACTTACACATGTGTAAAAGACCAGCACATTCTGTGTCTGCATCTTTCCTACCAGTACCATGAATGTGGTTCCTTTAATTCCATAGTTGTCAGACTTCCCTTCAGTTTGATTCTTACTATTTTGAGTGATGTCATTCTACATTTGATGTGATGGTGAGAAGAGGTGAGCTATGTCTGCCTACACCACTGTCTTCTAAGCTAATCAATAATTTATAATGATCTCTGTACCTTAAAAGATTCCTCTAGTTGGTAATTTTTGTACTACCCAAATCTTCACTTATTAGGGAGGTAAATATACCTAAAAGCTTTAATTTAACATTCTAAGATATTACTCTCTATACTAATATACCAAATCTAACCACTTAATAAATTTACCATACTAATCTTTTAATGCAGTCTCTGGGGACCACTATCGGCTCTTACCTGGACCTTCATAATAGTCTCCATGCTGTTCTCTTCATTTCTATTAAAAATAGAGGGGCCAGAAAGATGCTTTGAAAACATAAATCACTTTGTGCTACTCTTCAGCTTAAAACACTTTTAGAGCTCTCTAAAATATATATATGTTTTTTTTTTAATTCAGAAACTCCACACAGTATTCTACATATTTCAAATGAGTGATTTGTCTGTCCTGGTCATGCCTGTTATGCCCTTAGGTGAGCAAGAGTTATGATTGTCCTGTTGTATTTCAATAATACAAAACAACTTGTCACATAGTAGGCATACATTATGTATTTGTCTAGCAAATCAATAGAAGTGTGCCATTTTCTGTCCTCAAAGTAATTGCATTCATGCACTCTTCTTACTAATTTAAGCTGCAAAAAGTTTTATTCAAAGTAAAAGATAGCTATTGGCTATAGAGAAGGAAGAAAATAAGTTTCCATTTTAATGAAGATAAAATTTACCCAGGAGTATCTCTTGGGAAAGCAAATATGCAGGTGGTACCTATGCCTAAGGGCTAGAGAACAAGTGGTGTAGAGTGATGTTTGCAAATATACTTTGTGTTAATAATGTACTGAAGGCAATTTTTTTCGGTAAACACTGCATACTAAATTAGCTGAAGATGAACTTTATCCAAAAATCTAAGTGGAAGTCTAAAATAAAGACCAACAAGAGTGAAGAAGGGGAGAAATAAAAGCTTCAGGGAATTTGTTCTCATTTTAATAGGAATGTTGCTAAAATTGGATTTCTAAGTGTGAATGTATAAGCAAGCAGGGGCTCTCTGAGCATTTTTGTTGTTGTTGTTCTTGTTAATAGTGCAGATTTGTCTGCCACTCTTGGATGCAATCCCAGAAGAAGGATTCCTTTTGAGTGTGGTTTCTCTGTTCCCTGAGGCATTAAAAAGGGATGCCTCTTTTTATTTATATCAAGAGGTGAGAAATTATGTTGAAATCTTTCCGAGAATTTTTTGGACTTCTCCTTTCCATTATATAGTCTTTACTAATTTCTCCTGACTTAAAACACTTGTCAAGACAGATGCACAAAAGCTTTGTGATTTTTTTGAGTTTTAAATAGTGACAGCTAAACTAAGAACATGTGGAGTTACTATGTCCTAGAGATAAAATTCAGTGAAATAAAATTTTTCCTTTTAATTAAGTAATAAAAGGTTGAGAAGATGATGCCTTACCATCTAAAAGAAGTGTTGTTTCATTAAATATTAAGCCTGTTGTAGTAAACTGATGTCAAATAAACACAAAAGCTTGCTCTTCATCTATTTTTTTGTGTATGTAATTGTGAAGTGTTCAATTCAGCAGAATTTTATATACTCTGCTTTATGCGAAGATATAATTAATGTACTCTGAGTATATCTAATGCATTTGATTTACTTTGAGTATATCTAACACATTTAACTTTAATAGTTTTATCTTTAAACATTTCTAAAACATGTTAATATTTTGTGATTATTTTTAGGTATGAATGGAGTAGATTTCACACCAACACACACTTTTTGTTATATGAGGTATATTATATGTATATAATCATTCTGAAGTGTTTACTATATTTAATATATAAAAACAGTGTGTGAAAATAATTAAAGTAGTATCAGCTATTCTATGTTCATCAATAGAATGGTTATGCTCAATATTCCATAATTAAACCAGAAATTGGTAAACTATTTTTGGAGAGCCATTGCTGAAGTAATATAAAGTTAAGATCGACTTTGAATTTTTTAAATTGTCTAAATATGTATATATTCTCCAAAATATATCACCTTTCCATACACAGTTGTCATGATTTTTGTATTTACTCAAAGTTATTTTTTACTTCTTGTAAAGACCTCTATGTTATAAAAATTATGTATGCATACATTTGTAAACTCTTAGGGGCAGACATTTATATTTACTAATAATAATTTCATTTACAGTTACTGAGTGGCTTTCCTATGCTAGAGTGTGATGATTGGTCCATATGAAATATTTATTTGTTCAATAAAATATATAATGAAGAAGCCATTTTTACCTTTCATATTTTATACAGGCGAAAAGGGAGAGGGATAACGTGACTTGCTCAAAGCTGCATGCCCAATAAGAGGAGAATTTGGAATAAAAATCAAGTCATTCCAATTCTGCATGCTATAATTCTAAAAAAACACATCGCATTCATACAGGCATTGTGTGTTCAGTCTTTACAGATAAAGATGATGATCATGATCATGATGATACTGTCGTGTTTCTAGGCCACTTTAATTGTGAACACATGCTTGGCAGATGTAGTTTGCCCCACCTGCCTGTCCTGAAGGGAAGAATAGAGAGAAACTTGTGTGAGTCTTATTCAAGCTGTGTCTGCCCATTCTGCTTAACCAACTGTGAGGATTCATCCTCACCTCACTGCCTCACCTTGTGAAACTATTCTCAGCATTTTGTGACTCTTTTACAGCATATTATACAAATTTCCCTTGCATAAAGGACAAAAAGTTATCCAAAGCACTTATTAGATGACTCTAGCACATTATTTTATTTTAAGTGATAATCATTACAATTAGAAAATACTATTTTGAAAAAAACAACAAAAATATGAAAACACTAGAGGAAAATTTGTAAATTATTCAGCTTAGGAAAAATGAAATCGATTAGGGGCAATGCATCTGGAAGATCATAAATTTATGAAGTAGGGAATAGAGTACATGGAAAACATTAGAATTTTTGTGTTTTGTACAAATGTGTTTCAGTCTATGTTCTTCTATTTACAATATCAATCTTTAATAAGTTATATAATAAAAATATGTTTAAAATCAATTAATGTTAAAATAATTACTCTTTATTTTTAATAGTTTTATAATAGCATGCCTTCACTTTTTTGTTGTTGTTTTACCTGATAGGACTTACAGTAATTTTTAAATTAGTAGCTTAAATTTTTTTAAGAACTGTATGAAAAATTACCAAGCAATACCTCTTTAAATATTAGCTCTATGAATATAATTATTTTCTCCCTCCTCTCCTTTGTTTCTCCAAATGTCAGATTCTGTCTTTTCTGACTCTCAAATCTTTTCTTCATTCTGGATGTCTCTTTCTTCCAATTTTCCATTTAATAATTAACACCTCAGTTTTGTCAAATGTGATTTTAAACATATCTATTGACTTTGTAGTTTCATTTGTTGGGTTCTAAAATTTTATACATTTAATTTATAGATTAAATTTTAAACATTTAATATTTAACTATTCTGCCAAAATTTCTCTCCCTAAAATTTTTTCCTATTCAATTTATTAGGACCTATACTTCATTAGCCAATGTATCAGCAATGTCTCACACTAGTACTTAAGAAAACTACATTGTTGCAAAAATAATCATCATCTTACATTTCACAACTTATGCACTGATTTCATGTATTATTGTTTCATATTTTAGCCTATTTACAATAATTGCATTTTCCCTCTGTGATATTGAGACCAATATATTTGACAATATACTTAAAAAAGACCAGTGTGTTTGAAATAATGGTGAGGAACATACATTCACTGATGTATTATCTGTAGTCAAATGAAAGAAAAAGTAAAAAAAAAAATTTCCAGTTTTCCAAACTTGTTCTTATTGTAATATTTATTCAAAAAATATAAAAATGTGTTCTGGTCATTCAGTTAACTATAACTCTGTAATAAACAACCATGAATCTTCGTGACTTAAAGAAAAATATTTATTATTTCTCACTCCTCTGCAGATCAGGTAGGCTTGTGAACATCCATCGAATGGACAAAGTTGATGTTATCTGACCTCACTCTGTGGCTATTGTGAGCCAGTATTTTGGTTGTGGGCTTACTGCTCCAAGATGCTCGGTTGGACAGTTCATCTCTGAACCACCTGTACTCTCATCCTCTAACAAGCTAGTTCAGGTTTGTTCTCATGGTAGTTTCAACAGAGCATGAAAGAGCGTGTTTTGTTCATTAGTTTATTTTATTCATTAGATTACTCTGATAAGTGAGATCATATGGTATTTGTCTTTCACCAACTGGCTTCTTTCACTTAGCATAATAGTCTCCAGTTCCATCCATGCTGTCACAAAAGATAGGAATCCCTTCTTTATTTCTGTGGCATACTGTTCCATTATGTAAATTTACCACAGTTTTTAACCACTCATCTACTGATGGGCACTTAGGCTATTTACAACTCTTGTCTATTGTAAAGAAAAGCATGTTATGAGTATGGGATACATAAGTGCTTTTGAGTTAGTGTGTTGGGATTTTTGGGGTATATTCCCAGCAGAATTGCTGGGTCAAACGGTAGTTCTGTTTTTAATTTTTGAGGAAAATCCATACTGTTTTCCAAAGTGGCTGCACCAATCTGCATTCCCACCAACAGGGCACCAGGGTTCCATTTTCTCCACATCCTCACCAGCAATTGCTGTTTTGATTTGGTTATGATAGCCTTTCTGACCGGTGTGAGGTGATATCTCATTGTGGTTTTAATTTGCATCTCTCTGATGATTAGTGATGTCAAACATCTTTCCATATGTCTATTGTCCATCTATGTCCTCCTTGGAGAAGTGTCTAGTAAGGTCCTTTGCCCATTTTTAATTTGATTGTTTGTCTTCTGGTGTTGAGTCATATGAGTTATTTATGAATTGTTGAGATTAAACCCTTGTCCAATGTATCATTGGCACATATGTTCTCCTACACAGTTAGTTCCCTTTTCATTTTGATGATGGTTTCTTTAGTCATGCAGAAGCTTTTTAATTTGATGTAGTCTCATTTATTTATTTATTTTTCTTTATTTCCCTTACCCTAGGTCCAGGAGATATATCGGTAAAAATATTACTATATGTGGTATCTAAAATTTTACTGCCTATGTTTTCCATTAGGACTTTTATGGTACCATAACTTACATTTAAGTATTTTATCCATGTTGCATTTATTGTAGTGTACTGTATAAGTTCATAGTCTAGTTTCACTTTTTGCATGCATCAGTCCAGTTCTCCCACACACCATTTATTGAAGAGACTATTTTTTTACTCCATTGTATGCTCATGCCCACTTTGTCAAATATTAATTGACCATAGACACTTGGGTTTATTTCTGGGTTCTCTATTTTGTCCCATTTGTCTGTGCGACTGTTTTTATACCAGTACCAGGCTGTTTTGATAACAGTGGCCTTATAGTATAGGTTGATACCAAATATTGTGATCCCACCAACTTTGTTCTTCTTTTTCAGGATTGCTGAGGTTATTTGGGGTTTTGTTTGGATCCATATAAATTTTTGAAGCATTTGTTCTAGATCAGTGAAATATGCTATTGGTATTTTAATAGGGATTGCATCAAATTTACACATTGCTTTGGAGAGTATGGACATTTTAATGATGTTAATCTTCCAATCCATGAACACTGCATATGCTTCCACTGATTTGTATCTTCTTCAAATTCTTTCTTCAGTGTTCTGTATTTTTCTGAGTATAGGTCTTTTACCTCCTTAGTTAGATTTATACCTAGGAACATTATTTTTGTTGTTTTTGCCTGGTAAATGGGATATTTTTCTTAGTTTTATTTCTTATAGTTCATTGTTGCTGTACAAAAATGACACCAATTTCTGAATATTGACTTTGTGTCCTCCTACTTTGTTGAATTCACTTATTAGGTCAAGTATTTTTTTTGTGTGTGTGTGGAGCCTATAGGGTTTTCTATGTACATTATCATTTTGTGTGTAAGTGATGACAGTTCTTCTTTCTTGTTTCCAGTGTAGATGCCTTTTATTTCTTCTTCTTGTCTGATCACTATGGATAGAACTTCCAGTACTATGTTTAAGAAGAGTGGTGAAAGTGGATACCTTTGTCTTGTTTCTGGTCTTAAAGAAAACACTTTTAGTTTTTTCCGATTGAGATTCTCCATAATTGCAATAGCCAAAGACTCAGACTTATAAATAATTATTGGTAGAGTTTAATCTGATCATTTTTCTTCAAATATAGTAACCACATTTAATATTCAAACTTATGATGTACATAGTTTGAATTTACACATACAGATGTGATATTCAATTAAAGACCTTCAAGCTATAAGAATATTTGTAAAAATATGATATTTATTTATTTGTAGAGAGAGGGGAAAGGAGGAAGAAAAAGAGGGAGAGAAACATCAATGTGTAGTTGCCTCTCACACAACCCCTGGGGACCTGGCCCACAACCCAGACATGTGTCCTGCCTGGGAATTAAATCCATGACCCTTTGGTTCACAGGTTGACACTCAACCCACAGAGCTACACCAGCCAGGAGAAGAATATATATTTTTTGCAGGGTATAACTTTAGGAAAGCATTAGTGATATGGGAATAAAAAAGAAAGTAAACAGATTTCTTTGTTAATTCAAAGATTTTAATTATAACTTCCTAGTACATAACGGATTTTAGATACCACATTAGTGAATTAATTTTGACATAATACATTTTATAGCCCAGTGACCTCAATTATAAAAAATGAATGATTGCAAACACTTCTAATCCAAGAGGCTGGTATTATGTCTTAATTTCTGAACAGAATCCAATATTTAGTTAATAACTCTAAATCAAGGTCATCTTAATTATAAACTCTCACATTATTCATCCTTATTTCTTTATATCATAAAATATATATTTTCCTTCTTTAAAAATGCTTTTTTAGCATATTAAAGCAAAATAAAAATGTATTTTTTTAAATTTTCTAATGAGGAAAAGAATATTCTTTCTCTACCAACATCCATCAGTAAATGCTGAACACTTTTATGTGGCAATTTTAGTAACAGACAAATAATTTATGTCCAAATAGTATATTTTAATCCCTTAAAATTAACACATGGTTAAGAGAATTATATTATCTGCTTAACAGTGTGTTCTTAATACCTGGCAAAATGTAGATACCTTACAAATATTTGTTTAACAAAGAATTGTATAAAGCATAATGGAAAGTAAATATTAAACAAGTTTTAATTTGTTAGTCCATAGTTACTTAATTATCAAAAGCCTTCTTTAATTATTGACAGAACAAGTATACAGGAGGTAGAATTATTCCAAGGACAAATTCCAAAGCAGAAGCTTATCTTTCTATTTTAGTTTGGTTTCTCTATACCCAGAAGTAAGAGCTATTACTTTTGCTTATACTCATGTTTAAAAACAAGCCATTTGTCTGTGGCCTAATTTAAATAGAACAGGAAATTTGAGATCTTCCCTATGCCAGAGAGGGGAAGAAAAACTGATATTTGGTTTAGCTGAAGAAACATTTACCATGCCATGTTTTAAGAACTATAGTTATCATACACTTAACTCTTTTGGGAATGCATTCTTACTTGAGAAAAACAGCTTTATAAGTAAAGATTTTTGGTCCCAGTGGTAACTAAAATCATGCACAATGTCACATAATTTATTCAAAGTGAAAATTTTTTGAAGCTTCACAACTTCAAAACACAGAGCCTGAAGCTGAGTAAGAAGATAAGAAAATTATTTTTTCCCCATGCAGATTACATATTGATTTATGAAGGTATTAATTTGCCATTTGGCTGTTAAATTGACTATTAATAACCTTGACATTCAAAAGATAAATGTCTTTTTTTCTTACAATTAAAATAAACTTATGACATTTTAAAAAATCAGTTGTATAAGTTATAGTTATGGCAGGGACAGCATTTCTCAAGATGTTCTTAGGAAAATGTAATTGCAATAAAATTTAGACAGCATTTTAAGAATATTTTCTTTCTAGAAATAGCCCATCCAAACTTTAATCCAAATGACTTAATATTATTCCAACCCGTGACCTATTGCAAATATTCTGATTTAATTAAGTGATAAGAGAATTGCTTAACTTTGCCTGTGAAAAATCTACAATTCTGAAGTAAATAATTTATCGTTAGTACTTATTAATAGAAAATTCTTTTCTTTTGTGACATTATAAAATTACACATTTGAGTTAAAATTTTAAAACCTATAATCAGGTGAACCTGATTTTTGCAATGTGAAGCATTTCATATACATTTATAGAAATCTGTCTATAGTATAATAGCCAACTGACATGCGTGAGGAATATATAAAAGCCAGTCATCAAATTAACTGTTGCTTCTTTGCAATAGAGCAAAAACACCACAATTCAGGTGAGGGCATGGTGGAATGGGGAGAGACTGCCTCTACATACTATCTCTTTCTGCTATATTTTGAAAGCTTTATCTATAAAATTCTTTCTACTTTACTGTAGACTGCCCAGGCTCCTCTTAAGAAAAAAAAAATAGGCCATTGGCCTATTCAGAACTGATTTCTGATAAATATGAACCAAAATTTTATAAACTGTTAATTAGTCAAATGTTTCAAGAGAAATTAACAAAACTGTATTTTCAGTGTTATTTGTTGCTGAAACCAACTGAAAAAAACATTTTTAATGTTTTAATAAATAGACAACGAAATAAGAAATAAATAAAATAATGATGGACAAGATGAGGAAAAAGTTACTGTGGAAATTGTAGCTACCAGTTGGCAATATGATTTTTTTCCTTTTTTCCTATGGGCTAATAAAATAATCTTTTCAAATTTTAGATAGACCTTAGAAATTAAATATATTATTTGCTATATTAATTCTAAGTCTATTGACACTTATATTTTAATATTCACTTCACTATTGCTAAGCATTTAAAAACATGCCATGCACCTAGGATTAAAATTTTGCTCACTATTCTTTTGTGTAGAATGTTACTATATCTTACCTAGAGATCATATAACACATTTTTACTTTTTTTCAATGTATATTCTCCTAATCTAACCAATCTGGGATTTTTTATATCAGAGGATCAACTAATAAACCACTCTATGAAATTTCGTGAAGTTTGTAGATGTTACCAAAAATGGTGAATCAATCAATGGAATTATTAGTATTATATAGATTTATAAAAGATAGTAAAGCCACTAAGGTTACAAAGATCAATGTACAGACATACTTGAGATGTCAAAATTTTGTTTATACTGGGAAAAAAACCTGTTCAGGGCAATATTTTCATAGAAAATACAGTTGTTCAGATAAAATTTCTAGAATACTCATATATCTTTTAGTTAAGGTATAGACAATGTAATTTGTATTTTATATATTATTGTTCATATTTTAATTTAAATGTTTATTTTTTATTATATATTTTCCTCCATTTTAAAATATACTAGAAAATATACATGAAGTTTTTATTTCTATTTTGAAGCATTATATGTTTTAAGGCTTAAAAAATCATTAAAAACATACTTTTATAGAATTTCTAAATTTAGGCTTTTACAATTCTAGAATTGCCTTCTTCATTAGGATAACCTTAAATTGAGATATTTGTAGAAAATTTCAAGATATAAAGAGCATTAGAACAGTGAAACATCATTCATTGCATATCCAAATTTCTAGTATTAACTTTTCAGTATAGTAGATGTATTAATAAAATTTTGGAGTTCTTGTATGTCTCCCAAAATAATTTAATTTGCAGAGCAATAAAATATGGGAATTTAAAGATTTAAAAAAACTGTCTAGAGCCTCTTCAATGTCTTATGTGTATAGTATATTATTTGTAACTTTAAATAAGTTCATTTGTGAATATTATTATACCCACATATAAATAACTATACAAGTCATATTTAATATTATCATTATTATTTAATATTATCATCTCATGTAGTTCTTACAACATCCAAGTGTGAGGATTGGTGTAACTTTTCTTATGGTTTAATTGATTGATACTGTGACAGGATAGGAAGAAGCTAGTAAATTCCTGGGCAAGTAGAATAAGGAAACCAAGACAAGAAAATTAAACAAGACCAAACAATTTGAGTAACTTAGAGCCAGCTGGTGAATTGCAAGACCTTATCAACCCTGATTAAGGACACTTGAGAGCAAATAGTTTATACCTCTCCTCCCTAACCAGAGAATGCATAGTTTAAATCATCTTGGTCTGGATCTGGAGAACAGAGACCCAATTAATGCCACTTGTGCCAGCTAAACCTAAGGACAGATTAAGTCAGGGAAACAAATAACAAAAAACCCATTAAAGATAAACAGACCCAAGATAAAAGTAATGCAGTAAAGCAGACAAAGAATAACCCCAAAACCTCCACTAAGACTCTCACCCTCAAATGAAGGGAAAAAAGCCCTCAAGACAAAGGCTCAGTGCACACTCCTTCTAGAGCATGCTTATGTGACTTCCAGGGCATGAACTTTTTACTTACTCCTAAACTGTAGGGGTCCTCAGGAGGCTTGGAGCCAGGAGAGCAGGGAACAGTGGCAGCTTAACCCAGGCTTATCCCCTGACCTGTCTCCAAGGTCCGCTTGTCCCCTGACTTCGCAGTGAGCTAACAGCAGCCCCACCTTGGTTCACTTCTTTCCTACAATGGTTCTAGGGAGCCAAAGCCTAGCACCTCCAAGGCTCTGTCCTGTTGCTTTCTTTTTTTTTTTTTTTTTTTTAAAGATTTTATTTATTTATTTTTGGAGGGGGAAGGACAGGAGAGAGGGAGAGAAACATCAATGTATGGTTGCCTTTTGTGCATCCCTGTGGGAATGGTCTGGGGATTGAACCGATCCTTGTAGGCCCACGCTCTCCACTGGCTGCCAGAGGGCTCCTGTGCTTCTGTTGCTTCTTCTACCCTAAGCTCTTCCTTTGTTTCACCGTCCCCAGCATTAATAAATGTAGTCTTAGAATCACCTGAACTCATGCTGTGAAATCTTTCCTACACTAAGTCAAGATCCTGACACCAAAGGCTGGCCTGAGCAGACCTGCCCTTGGGTCCCCGGGACTCCACAGTCCCTGTCTAGTAAAACATCATTTCTCGTCATGGCAAAGACAAGAACACAAAGTAACGAAGAAATTAATTTAACTGTCTTGATATCACACAGCTAGTGTGTAGCCATATATTACTTAAGACTCTGCTACAAATAATATCATTTGTTTGTGAAAAGCATTATTTACTTGAATCTTTAAATAACCAGAACAGCTTTAAAAAGCAATTATTTCAATTTATTGCTCTCTTTTATCATTTCTCCTTCATCCCTTCCTTTGCTTTTGTGATAATTTACCTATTACATGAGTATGTCTAGGTTTCATTTTAACATTACTGAGTTGCCCCAATAATGGCATGTAATACTTGGGAGTGGTTAGAATAAAGGGTCAATAGACATGTATTCTCTGGTTTCTTCTCACATTCCTTGTGTACAAATGTCTAAGAATAATCTTTGATGTTTGTCAATAATTAGCTCCTTCTGAGCTAGAAAGAAATGATATCATCTAATGTATTTTTGGATGTATTTGTTTTGTTCCATAAACTCAATGCCAACAAGAAACCAAAGACAAGTCCATTCATATATCCTTATTCATGACAAAGATGTTTTTAAATATTATGCTTTTCATCATTTTTAGACTACTCACATTAATATATGTAGGTATACTTTAAAGTTATCTTCATAAGTAATTATTAATATAACTTAGGGACAAAAAATCTAAGTATGTCACCTTGGTTTCTGCTGAAAAGTCAGTCCAGCTTTGAAAGGTAACAGTGGCATTCTAGTCAGGGTAGCTGCACTTCTGCTTTTTCCACAGTTAGCCGTAATCAGTATTTCTGAGCAGCTGCTGTGATTTCAGACTGTCTGATAAAGGTTTCACTATTTTGAGACTTCGGTCTGATCAAGTCAAGATATCAGGTTTTGTCAAACTGCTGAGATATTTAGAAACTCAGCAATTGGATTCACTAAATAATCCTCTACAATAGCAACAAGACTCCTAGGACACTTTCCTTTTTCAATAGGTTTAGGTGAATCACCTGATTGAGCTTGACCTCTTGTCTTCCTGTACCAGCTAAGACAGATTCCTAATTTAAAAATACCTGGGGAGTAAAATCGGTAGCATCTGGAAGGGAAGGCTTTGTAGCATCTGGAGTGATGAGAGCTTTTGATCCCCATTTCCCTGTAGGTCCCTGACTTTGCAATTACATTTGAAGGACTTCTCTGTTGAATAATAGTTCCAAGTTATAGTGATATAATTACAGGGAAAAAAACTTACAATACATGGATATTTCACGTTTCTGTTATTATTCTATGATAAAATAAATGTTATTTTTGGTTTAAAAAGTTTTATTCAATGTATTTAGGGTACCTTGGCTCTATTAGGCATTTCACAAAAAAATCCTTATCTGATATTTTTTAAAATTTTATAACATCTTCAAAGTGAAAAAAAACCTTTTATGTAACATATGCAACTAAAATACTTTCTGGTGGCACCACCAAATATGAAGGTTAGTCATTCTTTCAATTCTTGCAATCAATTGCATTCACTTTACAAATAAAGACAAAAATTCTATACATTATTATCATTTTTTTACTGCAAAGTAGTGAAGGACCACATTAAAAGAGGGAAAGCTGATGGAAAGTGCATAGTATGCCCAAAGACAGTTTTGCAGAGAAGGGGACAAATGAACAAAGACCTGAAAGGGATAAAGTAGCCAATGATGCATTTGACTAGAAAGAAGCCATTAAAATAAAAGGAAGAACAAATTCAAAGGACTTGAAGCAGCAGAGTACCTGACATATTTGAGAAACCTGAAGACTCATGCTACCAAGCAGAGTGAGCAGGCGAAAGAGCTGGACAATGCGGCAGGGAGGAAACAAAAGCACTGATATGCTAGATTCTTGCAAGGACTTTGGCTTTTTCTGTGAAAAAATAAAAAAGTTAACAGAGAAGGAACATGATCACACATACTCTTAAGTAAGAACAGTCTGGCAGTTTTGTTGAAAACAGCATGAAGGTACATGATGGGGAAATAGCTGGGAGACAATTTAGGAAGCAATCACAGCTCCTCAAATCAAGCAAAATATATTGGGGACTCAGGCCAAAGTAGCGTAGCAAGTCGAGGTATTAGGGTGGACAAATGTTCATGTAATGTGGCATGAGCTATGACTACATTTCATGACCAGTTGAATTTGGGAATATATTCAGTAAACAGACACAAAGCAATAAAGGATCCCAAGGATTGAGGTCTGACAAACAGGAACAAAGAAGCTCCCATTTACAGAAATAATGTTGGGTTATTCTTAAAGTAGCTTGTCTGTGGTAATGAAAATGACACTTATTTTCTTTCACAAGCATGCAGCAGTCTCTGACATTTTAGCTATACTTTGGGGAGTAGGACATTTTCTCCCAAAGACTTTTCTTAAAATGTAAATAGTTCTTGTCTAAGCGATTGATGAAATGAGAGAAAAACAGCACCCATTTGACAAATTAGTAGGGAATAATTTCTCAGATTAATGAACTATTATACACCCAGAGTCTAAGGATTGGAACGAAACAAAAATGCACAAAGGAGATGCTAAAGTAAAGGGTATAGAATTGATATTAATAAAGCTTTATAAAGTATTAAGGGGTAGTAGTTTTGGAGGCTGGGATGAAGGTATGGAAGGCCGGTGGGATCATGGATGAACTGTGTAAAATACATTTTACCTACTGCAATAATTTGTCTTAACTAACATGCTCTCAATCTTTGCTAGTTAATGGCTGACAGTAAAATGACCAACAGAATAGAAGCATATTATATGTCATTGTCAAAGTGGATGACTTACATTTCATACTAAATTATATTTTCATAGGATGTTGTTAAATATTTAAATGGCATAGAATAGTTGGACACAACAGATTTAAAAGCATATCTTGTTATTATAAAAAGCCTCAACACTTAAGATGATTTAGTTTAATACCTGCATGAGGTAAAGTAGAAAATATACAACTTAGTGGAAAAGTCAGTCATCCTTTCAATGTTTATAGACTTATTTGTACTGTACTGGTTATCCTTTAAAAATCTGAACCCTTCAAAACAAAATACAACTGGCTGTCGCATTTGCATCATTCCTTTCTGCATACAGTGTTTACCATGACTCCTTTCATATTATATTTTTACAGGATACATTTTTGATAAAATACTTGGGTGATTAATAGATTCTGTACTTAAAAATTTCAATTTGGTTCTTATATTTATAATTTTATTTTTCTATAATTACTGTTGATTAGACTATAAATAGTAGTTCTATTGGAATTGAGGAAATCCCCCTTTTTGATGGGTTTTACAATCAGCAGAAAATACTGAATGCTACACATGTGTTTAAGTGTAAACTCAAGCATGAATAATTCTAATAAAGGACTAGTATTTCCTATCTTGGAAAAATTTATAAGATAAATTCTTCAAGTTGTCTTTTGCAATTTTTCCTAAAGGATTGCTTCAAAGAAACATTATGCTCAAGGTGAACTTTTTCATTCCAATTTATTTAGTCTTTTATCCAATAAAAATTAAGGTCAGTGTTTGTTTTTGAATTGCTAATAATAGAAGGCACTATTATATGTACAAGGCAAATCTTTTTTTAAGGAAATCATTTATTCAAAGATGCCCACAGTATGACTGGCACATGTTAGGAGATTCTGACCTCATATATCTCACAGATCCAAGAAATGGAGAAAATAGTATTCTCATCCAAGCTATCCACACTACAGACTCACACAATGAGTGAGTACTCTATTTTATGTGAGAAAACTTCACCTCAGTATACAAATTAGGTTATGTGATCTGACACAGTAGTGTTCAGTAACAATTTTTAATAATTGAATAATCAGATCTCATTGTTGCCTTATGATCTTGAAGAAGTAATTAAACGCCTTTCATTTTTTATTTCTTCAAATAATAAAAGGAGAAATTAAGGGACATCCAAGTAATAGAACAGACTGAGGTGATAATTAAAGGGTTGTTTTCCCCAACTCATTTCTCTAATTTCATATTAAAATGCAGGAAAAATAATTTGAAAAAGAATGGTTAGATACACATTTACATCAAAGACTACATAGCATGTGCTAGTTTCAACCGTTCTGAATTGACTGTATGTTTATCTCCAAGGTTTCTGAGAGTATAATAAGGCATTCAGACGAATGTTACAGGATATAGTGAGTAAAAAAATAATGTTTGGAGAACAGACCATACCACGCTCTGTCAGCATTATAGGAACAGTAACTGGATTTTTAATTGAGTCTGGTTTCAGTGAAGACTGAAGAGTTTTTACAGATTGGTCTGGTCATGTATCTGGGAAGTGTTTATATAACCAGTTTACATAAGAGAGCCCATCATGCACAGACTGGGACTTCCTGATGCAAGCTAACAGGGGGTTCACAATCTGCAGATCTTGTGGAACCCAACAGCGAGGAGAGGAATCAACCTGTGCCTGAGATCTCAGGACACCTTTCAGGGCCTCCCCTTCTCCTGCTTCCAGTGTTCAAAATACTTTGCCTGTGTAGTAAAGCTACTCCATGGGTATGAACGTGGATGAATTGAGTACAATGGAATAACTGAGTATGAGTCACTTCAGAGTAAACAATGCATCCTTAATGCAAAAATCAAGGTAGATAAATTCTAGGAGCAAGATATAAAAATGGAATCCAACTCAGAAGAATAGCTGAAGCTAACATTTCTCTGTGATCATAAGAATTGGTTATAAGATTTAAAGGCCTGTGGTGAGGAGTCTGAATACTTCTTATATGAGAATATGAGGTCTAGGAAATAGGTGCCTTTTAGCAGAAAAGCCCCAGGGCTGAGGTATTTCATAACACCTGCAGTCATGAAGCATTGCCTCTTCTAGGAAATTAGAGCTAGGAGAATTTATGACACTTCCCTGGAGAAGTGACAAGAAGGATTGAAGTATGTGCCATCTATGGATAGAAAAAGGGTCATTTGCCAGACAGTGAAACTGTCGTCCTCTGTATTAACATAAGCTTAAGGCGGGATTCTTTTTATAGTCTCAGGAGATGACTGGCAAAATCCGGGGGTTATTTATTTCCTTGTTCATCCCAAGAGAGACAGAAAAGGTTATCCAGAGACCTGCAGACCCTGATCTGGGTCACATCCCCACTCTGGGAGCAATTACTGTGACTGTGGAATAAGATTGCACAGATTTGGGTTAGCTTCCTGCAAAGCACATGGGATGCACGAAGGGAAAGATTTATAGACCAAGTGATAATCAGAGGGAAAACTACCATAACTACTTCACCAGGAAGTTTAACAACTAAGCTTTAGAATAGGTATGATGAAGAACATGCTTTCAGGGGCCTCAAAAGTTGTTTTGTTTGACTCTTTATTATAAGAGAAGTACTTTTAAAAATGTTTGATTCAGGAACATAATAAATAATATATGCATTTTACATTGTAGCCCCATACATACATATCTGTGAACCTATGTCTGTGTATTATTAATGTAAATATGTATAACAAGTCATCATGAAAAACACTTATTTAAATGTATGAAATTTACTGTATTCCATTCATTTTTATAATTCTGGTCCTAACCAAGTAAGTTGATTTAATAATATGCTGATGAATCTTCACCTGCAGTTAAAAAGTCTGCATTATAACAACATAATATAAATAAATATAAATATATATAAATATCAAGTGCTCCCCATCTTGAGATTAGTTCCAAATTTTAATTTCTATGAGAGATAATGTAATTGGCCCAAAGTCAGATAGTATGATTATAACTTTGGAAATCCACCCCAGACGACGTTGGCTATTCACAGAAGCCCAGCAGCTACTCTAAAAATATTCTGCTATAATTTCATGCTTCCAAAAGGAATAATTATTTAGTAATCAGTAAAACACTCTCATTGTGTCTCAACATTCCCCCACTTGACACTGAGCATTATCACTAGTTAATATTTATTTTGGCAAGTATTATTTCGTTTCTTAAACATGCTAACCAAAATTGAAGTTTAGGATTTAGTTTTTTTGTGTGTGTGTTAGTGTGTGCTTATCTGTCTCTCATTGAGTTGTTTGGGCAGGAATCAGTCTTTTTTGATCACCAAGTTTTGCCATAGAACGTAATATGTGGTATTTTAATCCTCTAATGATAACCTGTTGAAACTGGCATTTTATCTCTGTCTTACAGATCAGGAGACAGAGGTACAGATAGTTTAAGGAGCATACCTTAAACTAATCATCACAAAGCTGATTAGTTGAAGTTAAGACTGAAATCCAATTCCAAAATTGTACTGTTATTTTACTATACTACTTAAGGATGGAAAAGTATTACTCAAACTGATGTAAAAGCTGGGCAAATTCATTTAGAGGTGAATTAATAGGGTTTCCATCTTGAAGGACTAAACAATCTAGAATGCAAAATCTGGCAAATGCAATGAAAGAGACAATGGAGATTATCAAGTTTGAAATTTAAACATCTTGTGCCTTGTTAATATTAGGGGACTATTTTTATTGGTCTTTGAACCCAAAAGTCTTCTGTGTCTACTTTTAATCTGCTGAGTGTAACTTAGAAGCAAAGGGGAAAATAGTGTTGTTGTCTCCTTGTTTATAATAATAAGCTTTTAAATATTAGTGCAGAGAAAACAGGAGACAAAGCCCGCTGGGTAAAAATAGTGAATAAGAATTAGGGTCCCTTCTTGTACAATATGCAGGTAGAGAACATAACCAGTTCACTCAAATCTTGTTCATGTTTTGTTCCTAGACATTCTAAAGCCTGTTTCCATGACTGTGATCCAAATCTTCTCATCAAAAGAAATATTTTAATTTGAGATGAAAATATGATCTTATTCCAACAAACTGATATATCTTTAAGTTGTTTCAAGCTCACACACTCTTATTAAAATGCCCTTGACAAAAGGTGCCGAGTGTTGAAACAATCCTATGCTTGATGAGTGATTTAAGAATGTTGGTTTAGAGTTATTGGCTTCCTATTTTTAGAACTTCCCTTCTCATGTATCTTTATTGATTCAAAGTGTCATTAAATTTCTGGAGCTGTAAGGAAATTGTCTGCTCACAACTCAGGGATTTTCTACTGTGAACAAAATCTTGGATACTTCAGTTTTTCATTTTATGGAACTGAGGGAAATTGCTCAAGTGAAGTCTAAAGTGCTGAGTTAGGAAATAGCCTTGAGGCTTTACTAAGTAGACACTGCATTATAGTTGACAGTCCTTTTTTGGAGTTTCTAGGTAAATACTAGTTTTTAAGTCCAGCTAACTAGATTTTAACTATAAAGAGGGAAGGAATGGTTTTGTCTGTGAACACTAACCAAACTCAAAGTAAAACATACATTTCTGTAAAAATAAACTGAAATAAAAATTGCTGGACAATATAATCTAGAAAAAACACTACCATGTTATATAACATTTTTGTCTTTTAATTACATGACCCCAGGTGAGACAGAATTTCTATGACAGTCAGTGTAGCATGGACCCCAGCTGGCAAACTGTACACTTACCGCATTGCAGCAGACGAGGGCCCACCAGTGCAGATTAGCTGGGTGTAACCTTGGTTTTGCCAAGGAAAGGAGTGGTTATAGTGAACTGGCATGGCAGGGTTATTACTTGCAATGAAATAGTTTTAAAAAAGTGCTCAAGAAATGAAGTTTGTGACAGCAGACAGGGGAGGAAAGACTGAAGGGGTAAAATATAATCATGGGTTGACATGCAGAAATTAATGTATTTTCTTAAGGATCTTTAACATTTAACCATCATTTTGCTAATCGAGGAAAACCAGAAAGTTTAGAAGTAAGGATTTATGTTGAGGTAATACAAGTAAGATATCCCAAATTTTGAAACTCATTACTTTGTTCAAGGAATGCTCCTTTCTGACTCATATGAAAATGGACTTGCACACATGCCACTGAATTCTGGTGTCACATCGAATATCAAGTCTTAAGATCTCAAACCCTGAATTACAGTTTTAGGGAAGCTGACATCCTATTAGAGGGATGAGTACATAGCAAGTGCATTATAAACCAAATACGTTTAGAAATAGGAAAAAAACTATAGAAAGTAAACCACGCAGATTGTCTAACCCTATGCTGTACACCTGAAACTATAATATAAAATAATATTGACTGTAAACTATAATTGGACAATAAATTTAAAAAGAAACTAAACTGTTTCTGAACACTCAACTATTTTTACTCTGAGGAAAGGACACTGATATTGTGCACAGGATGGAGTGAAAATTAAGTCCCCCTGTCCTAGAGAGATGCGTGTTTGCGGCCTCCCGCCCCTGGTCCTGCGGTGGGCGGGGCAGCGTGCTTGGGCCAGTGGGAGCTGCAGAGCTGAATTTTCAAGTCCTGCTCCTTCCAGTCTCAGCCCCCTGGATGCCCTCACAATTGGGCCACTTCAGAAGAGAAACAGTTCCTAAAGGACGGCCACAATTTACAGTAAGTAGAATGAATAGTTAGCTACAACAGCAACTGCTAAAGCACACAGAGCTTCTTCACTGCAGAAAGTTAAGACAGCCTCTGACTAGTGCTGGCGATTTAGCAAATGATTTTTCTCTGCGCCTCGGAGGAAACCCACGCCTCACTGCTACATCAGTCAGACTCCTGTATGTAGCAGCAGATTAGAACTGAAAGAACTACAAGGCTCAGACTCTTTTTAAAGAAATCTCTAGGGGAAACGCGAAGACAATTGGAGAAACAAAACCCAAAGACAACAGAGGAAATTTTAGCCTCCGAAACCTATAGCCACGGCAAAGGTAAACACAGTCTAACTCCTAGCCAAACAAACATAAAACCTCACACTAAAGGCTTATTTACCTTCGTTCTTTTACCCAGTACTTCACGTTTGACTTTCTACAAAATAATTACAATGCAGCCAGAAGGCAAAAAACACAGTCTGAAGAGGCAAAGTGAGCACTCAAATGAGATGCAGGTTTGGCAGAGATTTTGAAATTATGTGTCAGGGAATTAAACTGCAAAAATGAAAGGTAAAGAGAAAATCCTAAAAGAAACCAGAGGAAAAACACCTACAGTTCTATCAGTTTTCTCTTTCATGGGTTGTTGGGTGGTGGTAACTTCAATATTCACTCCTTTATAACTCATCAATATACACATTTTGTGTGTTTTTCTGTATGTATGTTATTATTTTTCTAAAACGAATTCTAGGTGTGCTTTACTGTAGAATCCTATGCTCATAGCACTATTTGTTTTTTAAATACAATTATAACTCTGAAATCCACATGAATACAATTAAAATGTAATTATTTAGAAAATCATGCTAATATCATAATTATACCTTTATTCTTAGATTGAGAAAATTCCTTAGTATGCTTTAAACCATGTTCTGATCAATAATCAATTGTACTTAAAAAATTCTGATGGGTGGTTATTTCATCTGAGTTTGGATATTTTTCATTGACAGGATTATCATCATTGTTCTTCCTACTGATCTTTTATGTTATTTACCAAGACTACAAATGTGATTGATTTCCAGTCCCTTCTATAAAAAAGAGTTTACAACATGTGGGAAAATAACTGAACAAAATAAAATAACTTTATTGTATAAGTAACATGAATAAAGCATAGTCAATAAATATAAATCACAGAAGATAAAGTTGAATAATCTTGATGAGTTTTGGGATATAGGGAATTAATAAGAATGTCTGCATGGGGACATTAAAATACAGTTTGTAAAGTAATGTAAATTTTTTTAAATGCAAAGTCAAGGGAAAGACAGGAAAGTCTAAAAAAAGAAATGGAGTCTCTAGAAAAGTAGTTCTTTGTTGCTGACAGGTAATTTACATGGGAAAATAATATAATATAAAATCAGAAAGTTCCAATGTAGAAATTTTAATGTCAAGGTAAATAAATAGTTCCATGTTAAGGCACCTCTAATTATTAGAATATTCTATAAGCCCGGAAAATGCCTTTTTACTATTTGTTACCTAATCTCCCAGGGTATTACTTCCAATACAATTTTAAGGAGATTATGGTACTGGACATCCTTGTCTTCATCATGGTCTTAGTGGAGCAGGTGTATGCTACCTCTGAGGTTCTGTAGAAACTGAGATTGAGGAAATTTCGTTCTCTTCCTAATGTGTTGAGTGATTTTTAACATAAAAGAAGTTGGACTTTGTCAAATGATGTTTTCCTGTGTCTGTTAAGATGGCCATGTGTTTTTCTCCTTTATATTATTACTATGGTGTGTTACATTCATTAATTTTCTGATATAATCCAGCTTTGCATTCATAGGATAGGTCCCAATTAGTCATGATATATATTTTTTTCAGTATTGCTGGATTATATTTGCTAGTGTCTTGTTGAATAGTTTTTTGTCATTATTCAAGAGAGAGCACACAGTAGAATATATACATTAGCCCCTAACATTCAATTTAATCCAAAATTATAACTCTGTGGTCCCATGAACATCTACTGACTTCTGATTTACTTTGATCCCAAGTTGTTATTTTCATATATGGAGAGAGATATTGTTTGTAAATGTTTCAACCAAATTACAGAAAAACAACTTCATTGTATTCATTGCCCGTGTAAATGTGATTTTTAGAATGGCCATCATTAATAAATCAACAATCAGCAAGTGCTGGCGAGGTTGTGGAGAAAAGGGAACCCTAGTTTACTGTTGGTGGGAATGCAGACTGGTGCAGCCACTCGGGAAACATATGGAATTCCTTCAAAAACCTAAAGATGGAACTGTCTTTTGACCCAGCAATCCCTCTGGCTAGGACTATAAGAAATCTGAATCACCAATTTAAAAGAACCTGAATAACCCAGTGTTCATAGCAGCATTATTTACAATAACTAAGTGCTGGAAACAGCCTAAATGCCCATCGGTAAAGGAGTGGATCAAAAAATAGTGGTGCATTTACACAATAGAATACTACCAGAAGAAAGAAGAAAGTCCTAACTTTTTCAACAACATGGTGGTACTGCAGAATGCTATGCTAAATGAATTAGCCAGGCAATGATAGACAAATAACATATGACCTCACCTATAAGTGGAACCTAATCAAAAAATCAAATACATTAGCAAAATAGAACCAGAAACATGGAGATAAAGAACAAACTGACAGTGACCAGGAAGAAGGGGGGAGGGAGATAAAGGGGGAAAGAAGGGACAAGCAAAAGGGCATGGATAGAGGACTCCTGGGCACCAACAGTGGGGTGGAATTGACTGTGGGAGTGGGCAGATGGGTTGGGATGAATGAGCAAGGGGGAAAAAGGTGGGACAACTATAACTGAACAATAATAAATTTTAAAAAGTTGATTTAAAAAATTGTAGTTTATTACTTTTTATATGTGGGATTTGATACTTATAAATAGTACACTGTACTTCTTAAATTAACTTCCACTAATTTTGATTAATCAAATTTTAATTATATAAAATGGTTAATTATATAATACATTAATATTTAATGGCAATATGTCTTATTATAAAATGTTTATATTTTGCTTTATTTTAATAAAATTTGACAGTGATTTATTGTGAAATATGATGGCAATTATAAAATAAAAATAATCAAAGAATGTAAACAAAGTAATCAAATTACTAAAAATTGATTGAGTTTAATAAATTGGTAAAAAGATATTAAAGATACAAGGTAGAAATGTTTGACTATGGCTTATTATTACTTTTTAATTAGACATCATATTTTGAGGGAATCTAACAAAACATACTTTACTTATTTATTTCTATCGATATAAATATGAATAACTTTTTGGAAAATATGTTGGCAGTGTAGCCTTAAAACCTTAAATGATGTGCACTGTTTAGACTAAATGTCTGCATCCTCTCAAAATTTATGCTTTAAAACCTAACACCAAGGTGATGGTATTAGAAGGTGGTGGATTTAGGAGGTAATAAAGTAAGGGGAGTGTAACTCTCATAACATGATTGGTGCCCTTATAAAACAGCCTGCAGAGAGCTCCCTTGTGAGGTTGCAGGAAGATGGTTGTCCATGACCCAGGCCAAGAGACTGCACCAGACAGTGAACCTGCCAGTGCTTTGCTCTTGGACTCCCAGCCTCCATAACTGTGAGAAACACATTTCTATTGTTGGTAAGCTATTGAGTAGATTGTATTTTGTCGTAGTCCACCCAAATGGACTAAGAGAACTATTTTGCCCAATAATTCAAGTTTAGAAATAACTTATACAATATGATATGGAAAATAACAATTTAAATAAAGGTAGTATCTGCAATTAGAAATAAGTAGAAAAATCCCAAATGTCCAACAATAGGAATATAGGATAGTAGTATACTTACTTTGGATTAGGTGTAGGTTTGCATCCTTTAAAACTGGAGTTAGTAAAAACTCAGATTGAAAGATGATGTGGTAACATGGAAAATGCATGTGTAGATTGCAACTCTACAGAGCTGTTTCTCCTTACAAGCAGGGAGAAACTGACAGGAATGGTCACTCCCTCAGCTGCAGTAATTCTGTTTGTTCAGTAATTTGATGAGTGGTTCTGTTTGTATGTTTGTTTGATTGCTTCCATGATTAAATCATATAATGATATTTTTACACTAAAAATGATTATCTTTCACACTTGAAAATTCCTTAGAAAAAGTTAAGTTTAGGAAGTATTACTTTTTCAATATTTATTGCTAGTTTTCTATCACTTGAACTATTCCATGAATCATATTTTAAAGACATGTAATGGAGTAATTCTTTCTGTTTCTTAAAGTTGTGACTTTATCATGTCACAACTCTGGATTAATGATTTGCTTTTAAAATGGCTTT
Organism: Artibeus jamaicensis; assembly: GCF_021234435.1. Classification (NCBI taxonomy): domain Eukaryota; kingdom Metazoa; phylum Chordata; class Mammalia; order Chiroptera; family Phyllostomidae; genus Artibeus; species Artibeus jamaicensis. The sequence continues at coordinate 11,003,108 of NW_026521823.1, read as the reverse complement.
ATTGGTTTATGCCTTTGCTCAATCTGTCCTTGGCTCCATAAATGCACTAGAAAGGGGCCCAGGGATCGTTCTTGGGCTGATATATGGCACTCAGCTTCAACAATATGCAAACCCAGCAAGTTAAACTACTGAAGAAAAATTAATAGATGTGGGAGTTTAATTATTTTCTGTTTTTCACATTACCATTGCCAGTTTAAAATAGAATTATGATAAAATGGCATGTCACTTACTTTTGGGAGAATATTTCATTGAAGGACTAATGGAAAAAAGATATCCTCATTTTTCAGAGTTTTATTAATTTTCTATCAGTTTCACACTAGATATAATACATATTTGCAATGTCTAGTGAAAGTGCCCAATATTATTTTTATTTGTATTTCTATTGAACTATTTCCTAATAACAGTTGCACATAACATCTTATTACACTGATGAACATTATTAATAATGTTCCAATTAGTGACAGTATGTGTTTTTATTTCAATTTTACTGTTAGCATGAAATCATATTTGTTTTATTGCTTGGTCAAAGAAATACATCAAATTTCACCAATGAAATTTGATTTACAGCTATGTTGGAAACATGCAGCTAAATATATAAATTTAGAACAAAACAAATATGTGAAGACATACACAGACTTGAAATTTCATAGAGAATATAAATGCTCTCTGAGGTCGTTGTTTCCATCAAATTTTACATATGATTTATATATTTTTGTACCCTTGCATGCATTTATTCTATCAAATATATGAGGGTGACCCCCTAAAAATGCTATTATCTTCTGGAGGCTGAACCCCTGGTAGTACAGGCTTCACCTGCTAGGTAAGTGGTCTAGGAACTGAGCTGTATCAGTGTACTGGCTGGTGTTGTTGTGAGAGGCGGCATTCAGTTTTAGTGAAGTTTTTTGAGGATTCTTCTAACATGTTTGCCCATTTCATGATGGGTGATTAACAAGCACACCTGCCCATACCATGCTGAGCGTTCAGCAGTTTTTGACCAAAACCAGCATGACCCCCATGCCCCACCCTCTCTATTCACCCAATCTTATCCCAAGCAATGTTTTTTATTTCCTAGGTGAAAAAGTTCTCAAAGGGAAACATTTTACCGGAGTAGAAGAGATGAAGCAAAAAACTTCAGAAGCAACAAAAGGCATCAAGATTGATGAGTTCCAAACTATTTTGAGCAGTGAAGAAAAAAAACATCTTAATAGGTGTATTGCACAAATGGAGAAGACATTGAAAATACCCAAAGTTTAAACAAATAAGAATAAACACATAATTTGTATAAATAAATTCGGGGTCTTTTGGGGGGTGGTTCCCCTTCCATATTGTGTCACTTGTGTTTCAACATCTGTATACTTCCATGTGATTGCATCTTTCACACAGAAAATTGTTTATAATTGAAAATATGTAATATGTAATATAGAATTTATTATTTTCTTTAAACCCTTATGAATCTCACAAACACTAAAGATATGCAATCTTAATTTGACATATATATATATATATACTAGAGAAGAGATACGAGCTGGTATATGCCCATATCCCTACTCTTGGATAACATCCTGAAGAAGCAGGCACACTGCTTCATAAGTTGTGCACATGGAAGGTATTTGTAGCACTCGTTCATGGAGATGGAGAGTAAGGAGCAATATAAGTTTCTACCATGTAGTGCCTTGCAGTTCTTTGAATCAGTAAACTTGATGTACACCCAACACCACTGATATCATTTAAAACAGTGCTGAGTGAAGAAAAATATACTCATAGAGATATGTAGATCTATACAATTTATTGTCATTTAAAGTAGATCAGCCCACAGGGAAGGATGGCTATTAGGGAACTGAAAAATTAGTAGAAAATGGGGACAGAAAGATATGATATAGAAAATAAAAAGTCTTGCCTATTAACTAAATCATCTTTGTAAAAGGCCTTTGAGTTAATAAGTTAACATATTAACTCAAAAAAATTTAACAGAGAAAAACAACAAATTAAAGTATCTTTAATCAATTATGTAACTACTCTTATTTTAAGTTATTCTTTGTCGATGGAGAAATGTCCTTACTTAATACAAGATTTCTAAAGAAAACATGCTTTGACTGAGATCAAATATGTAGCACTTTTGGACTGCAATCCTCCGTATTTTGGGGGGAGCGTGGCCTAAAACTAATGGCCAGATTTGACTTCAGGGACTCCTTTTGGCTGGCTCCCCGTCCTCTGTCACCACCGACACTGCCACTAGTTCAACAATGGTGCTGCGTCAGTCTGGGGGAAAAACTAAGATGGAGAATTTCATGTACATTTTTCTTTCAAGATTGTAAAACCTGCAGCATTGTATTTTCTTAAAACTGTGTCCTAAGAGACAATGTTGTAGCAGCCTTGATAACAAATGCAGGAATTGGGTTCACTGAATAAAAAGTCATGCGGGGATCAAATCATCTTTGTGTACATGCAGCAGTAATACCAGGTGGTATCCACTGGAAAACAAAGACCTCTTTAAGAGTATAACTGAAAGACAAGACAATTGCTTTTATAGATTTGCCATGACCGAAGAGGAGAAAACTGAACAGAGCGAAACAATATAAAAGAATAATGGTTTGTTAAACTTTATCTATAAAAAATAACACAGTATTATTCCTTGAGATATAGCTAACATCAATTTAATCAGAATAATATGTACAAACTTTTAGGAATAGGTTATCAGTATCTCTAGTAGTTATAATGTTCCCTTGATGTTTCCAGAAGAAGTAAGTGAATTTGAGGTTGTTTTTCCCCCAAGACATACCATTCTGAATCTAAACTATACTAGTGTATCATAATTTTTGTATTAATTTACAAAGTAGCATATCTTAACCTTGTTTGTGTGTATACAACTTATTTTTGCTATAGCGTCCTCATCCTAGTTGGGAGAAAAAAATGATAGTGTTTGCATTCCAGGACTAGGTTAAATCTCAGGTGACACTTTAGGAGAATTTTTTTTTTAGCAACTGCTTGAGGAAGAAGATATGCAGCCGAGATGTAATCACAGTAGAGACTCTTAATTCATTTTATTCAGGTAGATAAGGTTATTAAAATTTTCACAATGTTTCAACGTGTGCCAAATATGCCCATAAAATTCGGACGCTAGATTTAAGAGACTTAGCGTGCATGGCCTAGCTGGGACCTCTCCGTCACCTGGGAAGATGATATTTAGTTTCTTCCCAGCAGGGAAAATAACAACAGCAATAACAGAAAGCCCATGCTGCTAATCTCTAGGCACAGTTTATCCAGGATTACAGTTTACCAGTCAGGAAATTGTTCAAACACCTGGGAGGGCTACATAATCTTCCTCAGTGCGTGCCCCAGGAAAGAATTGCCTGAGACCCTTGGCTCCTCTTCAGCAACTGGAAGCCTTTGGAAACTTTATTAGTTTCCAAAATATTTATAAATATGTTTAGTTTAGAAAGCAATAACTACATAATGCCCATTTCTAAGTGGGAGCATGAAATATGTTTATTAATTATTTTCCCACATTAGTTCTCCCATAATGCATAAAAACAAATATTAAGCAATACTGAACTGAGATAAAGACAAAAGTGTGAAAATAAATAACAAATCCATTATACCCTAAATTCTACTGTTACTTTTATAAAAAATATTACAACACAATGTAAAATTAATATATCTGTTGCTAGAATTAAAGAAAAAAAATTTGTAAGCCAACTTCAAAAATGAGGTCTGTGTTTTATTTTTTTCCTACAGTTCTATCCTCAAGTTAGTTTCTCTATATTTGTAAAGACTACAGCAGGACAGATATTAAAAGAAACACTTTTAAACAGTCAAAAGAAAGTATAATCAGATATCTGAAAAAAAAATTCGCATATAAGCACTTAACTAGGAGCATATTTCCCCCCTGAATCCAGCTTTTCTTTCTATGTTCCATATCTCTTTGAATTATACCACTAGCCAAGAAAATCCTAGGATTTTAAAAATCAAATATACCTCCTAATGTCAACATATCTTCTTCATCCTGACCTCCTACGATGTAAATCGCTTTATTTTTATCTGCTTAAACCACTGCAGCCATCTCATAACTGGTCTGCAATTTTGTCTGTTTCCAATTCAGGTCCCACATTGCTCCTAAGCTTCCTTATTTTATTTTTCTAAAGCAAATATTAGATAAATCTTCCTCTCTATTACAAATTAATAAATCATAAAATTTTGCCTTCAGCCCAAAGTCTAAATTAGTTACTGTTGTATGTTTATGTTTCTAGAAAGCTCTGTTCATACTGGTTTAAATAATATGGGAAATATTAACTCACATACTTGAAAAGTAGGGTGGACTTCGGGGTTTACTCATTCCCATGACTAAATAATGTTAACAGTCATAATTTTTAAACCTCTGCCTTATCTGCCTATAAAGTGATAAATTTATTTTAATGCAGTTTTTATTCATGAACTTGAGACAGTATCAAATAGATGTTAGACTGTATCAACCTTCTCCATACTGGAGACAAAGGAAGTGGTCTTTTTTTTTTCATTTAAGATTTTATTTATTTATTTTTAGAGTGAGGGGAAGGGAGGGAGAGAGGGAGACAAACATCAATGTGTGGCTGCCTCTCCCGTGCCTTCTACTGGGGACCTGGCCCATAACCCAGGCCTGTGACCTAACTAGGAATTGAACTGGTTACCCTTTGGTTTGCAGGCTGGCACTCCATCCACTGAGCCATATCATCCTTGGTAGGAAGTGTGTTTTTTAATCATAAAAAATTTGGGCATATACCCAACATTGAAGTGATCTCTTTGGCCAGGGGAAATGGTGAGGAAATAACTATAATATTTTCCATATACTGCTAACAGAAATGTCCTGCTTCTTTTTCATTTATTTATTCATGCATTCAGAATGTAACATGGTGTGGCAGATTGTGTTTTCCAAACATGCCTGACACAATATGTGCCATTCCACATGTTCTTCTTACACAGTCCTCCCTGGGAAATCAGGCAGTGCTTTTGATTCACCTAACTTAGGGGATAAAGCAGCAGTGAGGGTGAGTGACGTGTGAGGCCAGTTCTTACCGAAGCCATAGATACCAAGCTGCCTTGTTCTCTGGAGATGGCAACACCCAGGAACAATCCATCACAATATGAAGAAAGCCACTCCACGTGGACAGGCCTTGTATTTGTGTGCGTGTCTTCTTCAAATATTTTTTTACTGAAAACCCTAAGCAACATTCACATATGTGAGGGAGAAGCCTGTGCATTTCCAGCCCCAGCCACCATCTAGATAGGAACTGAGAGACTCCCAACAATATTGCCTGCCTGGAACCAGGTCTCCAGAAGTGTGGGATATAATGAAATTATAATTTAAATCCAGTAAGTATTGAGTGATTCATAGCAAACAATAGACAAACAGAACACATTGATACTAACACAGATTTTAGGAGCCAATTCAAATAGCACTCCTTCTGAAAAATCTAATAATTTATGTTCCTGTTGTTTTTATCCTGTTAGTGTATTTTTTATATTCCTAGAGCATCTGAAGAAATTTAAAAAAAAAACTGTTCCTGACTTAAAACTATTGTTTATATACCTGTCTCTTTCACAGAGTGTACTCAAGGGAATGGATTATATCATATGCACCTTTTTTTTTTTTTTTACTATGGAGAGTGTAACAGTTTCCTCTATAAAAATCTCTTTAATTAATCAAAAAACCAATTGATCAATTAATCAACATTCAACTCAAAATTAATATAAACTTTGAACGGATCTTTATACTTTTTGATTACACATTTCTCTATGAATGCCATGATAATGTGATTCCAATCTCTTTCCAATAAGAACAGTCTATACATCTTTTAAATATATGGTACATTTATCATTTATGTTATAAAGTTTATATTAAATTGTATAACTTTTTATGGAATTGAAATGATTTCTAACTGGCATAATACTTCTTCAAATGAAATGAATAGATTAATTATCATTGCCTTTTTTTCTACTTAGTTGCTTTGTTTAAAAACAAACAAATGATGATTAGAGTTCTGGCCAAGATGGAGGCATAGGCAAAAAATGCTTCAATTCCTTGCACAGCCAAAAGAAGTATGACAACCAATTGTAAAACCAAGAACAACCAAAACTGCCAAAAAATATTTACATGGAGGTCCAACAACCTAGGAGTTAATGAAGCACTTATCTGGATGGTGCACTGAGGCAAAGGAATATGGCCCAAATGAAAGAACAGATAAAAACTCTAGAAAAACAGCTGAGTGATTAGAAGATAGACAACCTGTCTGATACAGAGTTCAAAATCAGGGTGCTCAAAGAATTGATTGAGGTTGGTCACAAAATGAAGGAAGAAATGAAGGCTACACAAGTGAATTAAAGCAGAATATACAGAGAACCTATAGTGAAGGGAAGGAAACCTGGACTCAAATAAACAATTTGAAGCAGAAGGAAGACATAAGAATCCACTAGAACAGAATGAAGAAACAAGAATTCAAAACAAAGAAAAATGAAGAGAGGCTTAGGAACCACAGGGACAATTTTAAACTTTCCGACATTCACATCATGGGAGTGCTGGAGAGAGAAGAGGAAGAATAAAATATTGAAAACTTATTTGAACAAATATTGGAGCAGAGCTTCCTCAATCTGGCAAAGGAAATGAACTTTCAGGAAGTCTAGAAAGCCCAGAGAGTCCCAAAGAAGTTGGACCTAAGGAGGAGTACACCAAGACACATAATAATTAAGTTATCCAAGATTAAAGTTAAGGAGAGAATCTTAAAAGTAGCTAGAGATAAGGAGATAGTTTCCTACAAAGGAGTTCCCATCAGACTATCAGCAGATTTCTCAAAAGAAACCTTACAGGAAAGAAGGGGCTGGAAAGAAGTATTCCAAATTATGCAAGGACCCGCATCCAAGTTAACTCTATCCAGCAAAGCTATCATTTAGAATGGAAGGGTAGATAAAGTGCTTCCCAGATAAAGTCAAGTTAAAGGAGTTCTCCAACAGAAAACTGTACTTGAACAATAATTAAATAAATAAATGCTTAAAAAAGAAAAAAAAGGAGTTCTCCATCACTAAGCTCTTATTACATGAAATGTTAAAGTGACTTATCTAAGAAATAGAAGATAAAAAACTATGAACAATAAAATGACAACACACTCACAACTATCAACAACTTAACCTAAAAGACATAAAAAAAAACTAAGCAAACAACCAAAAGAGGAACAGAGTCACAGAAATGGAGATCACATGGAGGGTTATCAGGGGGTCAAGGGAGGGGAGAATGAGGGGGAAAGGTACAGGGAATAAGAATCAGAATAAGTAGGCACAAAATAAACAGGAGGAGGTTAAGAATAGTATAGAAAATGGAGAAGCCAAAGAACTTACATGTATGACCCATATACATGAACTGTGGAGAGGGAGCAATGCTGGAGGGTGAGAGGGATAGAGCAGGGAGGAGCTATAATAGCATAATCAATGAAATATAATAAATAAAAACACAAACAAATGACACCAGAGAAAACTTAGCTTTGCATAAAGATTTGCACATTATCCTTCTCCCCATATTTGAGATTTCTTCTGACATTAGAATTTTATTTGAACTACAGTAGAAAATTTTTCCTCGAGATTGTATAGATTCAAGCCACAGTAGGTAAGTCCCCCTTTCTGATAAATAATATATTTTCATTGTTCAAAATCTTCAATTATTTATTTTTTGAGATGCAATGATTACTATCACAGTTTCCTACCTGATACATTTTCCCCATGATTTCACTGTTCACAATATAAGCATCAACATTTTCTATAACACAGTATGATCCTTTGTATTTAGTGGTCTAAGCCAAAAAAAGTGTTTAAATGTATACTTTCACTTCTTCCTATAGTATTTATCTTTGTATAAAATTAGAAAGATGGGGAAACATAATTTAAGACATTTTTGCCAAAATGTCTTTCAACAAACTTTGATTTTACCGGATACCAGAGAGAGATTTTTCCTGATGTTATGGTTTATACAGAGAAACATCAATGACAGCCCCTGCCTCCACAAAGAAAATGACAGTAGACAGCAAAATTGTTTCCAAAGCAATAAGCATCAAAAGATGTTTAGGATAGAGTATTAAAATAATAAAGCAGGCTGGGAAACTACTTCATGCTAAGAAAATCAGAGGATATTGGTCAGGTCATAATATTTTAGCTGGGCTTTAAAATATTATGATTTGCACATCTGAATATGGCTGATGGATATTGGAGTCTGAAATTATACAAGCAGATCATAAAATAAGGAAGCATTGCTGTGCTGGGCATCTTGGGGTATTGCCAATAGGTGTATGAAAAGATAGTAATAAAAGTTGGAGACAACTACAGTACGTTACTTTGGTCTTCATCTCCTTGGAATCATTTCCATTGTTATTTTATTACACCCCTAACAGCTGTGTAATTTCTTTTTTATTTTATTTAGGTATAGTTGGTGTTCAATATCATATTAGCTATATTAGTTTACACAATAGAGTGACTTGCCATTTTTATACCTTACGATGTGTCTTTTTTGACAAAAAAAAGTCTAGAGAAGCTTTTTCACCATCAGTAGGTTTGAGCTAAAAACAAATAATATTTTGTTGTACAAGTACAACAATATAGATTTGCCATGCAAATACATTGAAATAGATTTCATCTATTAAATTGATCTGCTGGTTTGACATAGCTAACTGTCATTTTTACATTATTTTTTCTATGTTCAGTTTTCTGATGTTGGATCTTTTAAAATGCTAATTCCACTGCATGGAGTGCAGTTAAAATAAATCTTAACCATTTCTGTGCAAGAATTGATATGAACTTTGACTAAAATAAAATCTGTTTATGCTTTTCAAGTATTTGTGTTGGTGCCAGTATTTTAAATACTAGCTAGCATGTATTTTAAATATTCATGAGTCATCTATGGTAGTGAAGAGAATTATTTTCTAAACTATGTCAAGAAAATTATATTTAGCAGTAAATTATCTAAATACTTTTGTGAAGCTCTACATGGCATGGGTTTTGATGTCATATTAATGATATGCTATAACAAATTGAGAGACTTAAGGAACTATTGATTTAAAAAAAAACCTTATGGCATAAAAAGCCATAGTAAAAAATATAGCTTAGGGTGGAAAGGAATGATATGAACCTGCTGACTAAGTATTTCATTAAGGCATGTTTTTTGTTTTCCTCTGATGAATTAAATCCTGGGCAGCTGTTCACATACGGCTCTGTTCTGGCAGTGCTGACAAGGGAAACATGAATTCCACCCTTTGTGGTTAGAGCCTTTTGGAAAAAGCAAAAGGAATCACTGGGCCCCTTTTTGGGTCCAATAGCCTTCTGAGGGTGACAATCAACAGGTGTGCCACAGTCCGAGTCCTTTAGACATCCCTGAGTCAGTCCGTTTGCAGGGAGGGCAAGACACTGGAAAAAGTAATGATGATGGCATCTTGTCCAAATGGTCATAGGCCTGGAAGGGATGTGTTATTCTACTCAGGCCAGAATGATAATCTGGGGGCTGCATTGTCTCTTTAGAAGTTTGGAAGCTAGAATCCTTTTAGGACTGAATGATTGATCACTCAGGAGTCCATGGTAAGAAAGACTGGAAATCATCTAGACAAGTGAAGGGGGGCAGTGACCATGGCCTAACAGGGAACTGAAATGCAAAAGGACCCTGGGAGAGAAGTACTCCTGGCTATGAGAAGCTGATACTACAGTTTCACCCACTGCAAATCCAGCTGCTACTCTGGCCAGCTGGTTGTATAGGAATAAAAAGAGACATTGTCGTGATTCTAACTGCAAAATACAAATCTCCTATGGGAGATCCACAGTGGGATGTGATTACTTCATGAAATGAGATCCATGCCCAGTGTTACAGATCTGCTGCTATGGGAATGTCTAGTCATGGATGCTTTGTCCCGGTGAATGCCCCTGTGTGTTTTCCATTTCTCTACTGCAGTCTAATCCTTGTCGTGCCTTGTCAAATTTTACAGTTTATCTGAGTTCTTATTAAAATCAGTGACAGCACTGAAAGGACTTTCTGGACAGGACAAGTTGTTTAGATAAGTAAATAAATAATAGATAGATAGATATACACATGATAGATGGGCCAGTAATAGATGGATGGATAGATATATAATTGATAAGTAAAAATGGATAGATGTGTCCTATCTAATACATGAGATATATTATACATGAGATAGAGACACAGATATGACTATCATATCCCATATCTCTGCTTTCACTTTTGATGGTAACAATAACTAAATTCACTTATAAATGTATGTCATTCTATTCTATTTACGCATGTGATGTTTTCTGCATCTGGAAACACACCCTTAACTTTTTCCACAAGACTCTAGCTGAGAAAAAGTGGAATTGTTCCCTTCATGGTTACCACTATCTTTCATTTTTAAAGTTTCTGTTTGATGTGATGTGTTTACTCATTCTAAATTACTATTAATTTCAGTGCTGACTTTTTTATTTTGAATTCTACCTTTTTATGTTCCTATAAAGTGGTCCTCAATTACAAAACCTTTGGAACTCAAAACCTATCTGTTGTTGTGTTAGATGATGTGAGTATAGAAGTTAAGGAGTTGAGGGGTATGATGGTTCATTTTATGTGTCACCTTGACTGAAACCAGATATTTGCTTGTACATCTTTGTGATTGTGTCTCTGGTGGTGTTTCTGGCCGAGATTAACTTTTGAACTGATCAACTGACTAAAAGCAATCTGCCCTCCCCAGTGTGAGAAGGCCTCATCCAATATGTGCAGACTGAATAGAAGAGGAGGCTAAAGGAGAATTTTCTCTCTCTGCCTGTCTTCTATCTGGGACATGGGTCTGGCCTTCAGGCTAGAAATGTAACTTTGGTTCTCCTGAGTCACCAACTGCAGATCTTGGGGTAACTGTGCCTGCCTCGCTCTCTTTCTCTTTCTTGATAGATGATAGATAGATAGATAGATAGATAGATAGATAGATAGATAGATACATAGATAGATACATAGATAAATAGATACATAGGCAGATGTAGATGTAAATCTATCTGGTTTTCTAGAGAATTCAGAGTAATAGAAAAGGTAAGTCTATGCTTCACAATGAAAAACTGTCTCGGCCATTTCGTCTATCAAGAATACGTGCTCTGGGCAGACCTCAGATGCACAGTTCTCCAGCTCAAAGAGTAAATTTGATTTACACTAACAGTTTTTTAAATCATAAATGTCATATTTATGGGCAACTATTATGTGTCTTTCCAAAATTAATGCACTGAAACCCTAATTCACATAACCTCAAAATGTGAGTGTATTTGAAGATAGTCTCTAAAAAGGTAACTAAGTTAAAATGAGTTAAGACGGCCCCTCACCTATTCTGACTAGTGCTCCCATAAAAAAAGGATTTTGTCCACAGACAGAAGTATGACCATGTGAAGACCATTGGCATGCATGCTAAGGAGAGAGGCCTCAGAAAAAACCAGTTCTGCTAGCATCTTTACCTCATAATTCTAGCCACCAACTGTGAAAAAATAAATTTCTGTTGTTTAAGATGCCAGTCCATGGTTCATGGTTATGGCAGCCCCAGCAAACTAATACAGCAATTCAGTTAATCATAAATAAAATTTAGCAACCAAGTATGGTTTTGACCCTGTTTTTCTCTTTATGACATAAAGCTTCATGCACTATGACATATGTAAAAAATTAATTAAAATATTTATTTTAGTAAAATAAAAGTAAAGGAATATGCATTAATGACTTGACCTTTTATATATTTTTTTATTTAGCTTTTAAATGTATCCATGTTTTCCCACTTCTCACATATTGGTCATTGGCATATAAAAATGTTTTGTAAATTTTTGTGGCTTCATATACAAAATTGTACATGAAATAATCCTTATTTTAAATAACTTTGAATGAATTAACAATTCACTTTCTTGAAATAGGAGAGATTTTTTCCTATTATTTTATTTTTAATTTTAGAAGTGTCATGAGACATATCTCCAAAATATTCATCAGATAAATCTAATACATTTCAATGGGACTTAAAATAATGTTTCACAAAGTGGGCAATAAAATTTCAGAAAAGAAATATGCTTTTGAAAGAAATATAAATACATAGCATTCCCTAAATGGTCCTTATAAGCAAGTTAGTGCTGACAAGAAGTAAAATGTTCAATTATTCACCTAGCCTTATGGTCTCTATGACTGCTGGATAAAGTCACCTTATAGATATATTGTACATAATGCAGTATATATAAGAAAAGAAAAAAATGTTTTACAAAAAAGCTTACGAGTGCTTTATAATAAAGCATTTTATAACATGGGTATAGCAACTTATCTGATAAATTATACAATAATCAAACTATGACTGTACTTTATGTCATTTTAGTTCTGTGTTCTTCAACATTAAAATGTTCTATCATGTTTGTTTATTTAAAAATTGTTATTTTTTATTTTATGGGTTATTTAGTGCTTATTAATTTATCAAAATTATTGCCTGAAGCTTTTTTGTGGTTTGTTCTTTGATACTTTGATCTTTGTATTGTTGACCTTTCCTTTTTTTAAGCACTCGGAGGAGACTTTCATTGTAAAATGAAGTTTAATCATCCACCAACCCCAGAGGTGAATGGAAATGTGTTTACTGCTGTTCACAGTTCTTCTAAATAACCTGGGAGGAATACAATGTACCACGTATTGGTTGCTTCACACAAGTTGTGGTACACAAATGAAGTCATTTAAGTAGCATCGCTTAGCCCAGACCTTTGAATAAAATAAAGAGATTGGATTAATGATTATGTAATAAATAATGCATTATGGTATTATTATATTACATATCTAGCACATTACATAATTGCATATACATATAGAGGTGGGGAAACATAGGTGTCACTTTATGAGTGCATGAAACATAGAGTTTATTCTTGTTTTATTTATTAATTATTGTATTATTTATTTGCATTAGGACTAGACAGTAGTGTGCTCTTGCCCACCCCTGTACATACATAGTGTTCATGTACACCTGTTTTGTGTTACTTAAGAATAGTAATTAGAATAAAAAACACACAGGGATATAGTATTGAGCTGTGCTTCAAATTTGATTGGTTTGAAAATAACTATTTCAACTCTAATTTCAATAGAAATGTTCTCATAAAAATAGTGCATTTTACAATTAAATCATAAACTGTTTTTCTAAAAATACCATAGCTTGTATTGTTTTATATGTCTGTATATATGCACTGTTTTTATATAGTATAGACATGCATGTAAAATATAACATGTATTTGTGGGTTAGTGTGCATATGCACATGGATGTATATTTGTATGTGGTATGCGTATGTATACATATACTCATATTTACTGATCTTTACACTACAAGGCAAGCTATTCTAGAGGTCATGGAACAGAAAGAATAATAGACCAATAAATTGAATTTGAATTATATGATTTACTGAAACTTTTTAAAGCAGAGCAAGAAGCAAAAGAAAATAGATGTATAAGTTAACAAGTCTATGATAGGGTGCAAGCCGGATGGAAGACTCACATTTTCTGAACTGTATATTGTGCAATATCTGAGTGTCTTGTTTCTCTCTCTGCTGCATCAGCCTTCTCCATTAATAGTGTGATTTGAGGATCCAAGTTCATGTTACGTGACAGGCCTTTGCAGCTGAAGCTATACAAGGTCATGCACACATAACACCCCTTTTTTATTGCAAAATCACAAGCATGTAACTCTGTAACATAACTGTATCACACTCAAGCACACCATATGACATTTTAGTGAAATGTTCAAATTGTCATTTCATGGGAGACATTGACATACCCTACCAACCACATTCAACTAAGCTTTCCTTCTGCTGGCCCCTGTATAAAGACAGGCAGTGCTTGCTCAGTAGGAATAACGCAGAGGCAAGTGTGTCTAGCCACACTGTAATCCGCACCCAGCCTGCTGAGCAGCTATGACATTACTACTGTGCTTTGGGCAGAAGACATGTGGACCAGAGGGGATGCCACTATTGGGTGGTTAATTTAGTGATGTCATAATGTCAGAATGGAAGTGCTATGAAATGCCCCACAGAGTATTTAAGATGTATTTGTGACTGTCATCCCTTTCTACATATGATTAATATTAATTAATTACTTTGTTTACACCTCAGTTCAACTCATGTTTGTTCTATTGATTTCATCTCTAATTTAACTTAGAGGTTACTTTTTATATCTGTACTTAACATATCTTATAATATTCACCTGTGTCTTATATGCTATTTTCTTCTTACTAGCTATATTTAGTTTTCTCTTTTCTCTTAATTTGCTCCTCTTGTTCTTTTCTCTTTTTCTATGTAGGAGAACTGACTATTTTTTAAATTTTTAACAAGCACGCATTACTATATCACCCAGAATTGACAAGGAAATATAGAGAGGCACTTAAAGACATTTTTTTTTTTGCTTTCTCTCTCTTAACCCCTTGCCGTACTCATGAAAGTTGGTGAAACACCTTTTCAATTGTCTTGTATGATAAGCATAAAATATTTAGAGTTAGGCATTTATTATTTGAACTATAGTTTAGTCTAAAATGAATATTTACAGGATGTGAATATTTATACAATATTTTAAGTGATTTTTTTGAACATTTCAGTGATAACAAACTAAATTTTGGATAGTTTTTCTATTTGCAGTTATTCATAGGTGTTTGATTCTCTGAATTTCAAAAGTTGTAAAAGATAATTGAAAGTTTTATCTAATGAAAAATTATGATGCTAATAACGAATCTTTACAAATAAAGGATGTGAATAGTGGAGGCATTTAAAAAATGTATTGGCACACCCTAAGTATTTTCATCAACACATTTAAATTAGTGTTTTAACTATCCATATAATCTAAAAATTAGAGACATGTTTGTACATCTTTTATTTCAAGTAAAATTTAATTACAGTAACTTTTTAGTCATATACTTTAGATAATAATACAGATCTAATCATTTTAATACATTTATTACAAGAAGCTCAACTTCTCTGCATTTTTCATGGACAATATAGACCAGACCCAATAAGGGCAGTAATAGCTCTAAACTTTGCAAAAATATTCTCTGTCACATACCATACTGGTTGTGTTATTTCTATTAACACATTTAATCCACATACTGATCTGCAAAGCATGCTTTATTTTACCAGTAGTTCGCTGTGACTCAGAAAGTTAAATATTTGGTCACAAAGCCAGTAAGTGACTAATGTTGTAAAAAAGATGGGGAAAGAGCAGCATAGTTTGCTGATTTTAAAGTCTCTGTACTCAACTCAGCGTACTTTTCTCAGAATGCCTCTCATAAAAGAGTTTGGGTCTTTCTACCCCCCATGTAATGTTTGTGTCACTAGTGCTCCTCAGCCATGACAGAAATCTCATTTGGTCATTCTTATCATGCTGCTGTGGACTTCTTTTACATGTTGTTATAAAACTTTCCAAAGATATACAGAAGCAGAAGAATAATATGCTGGCTCTCCATGTCTCAACATCTAGTTCAGTGGTCATCAACTCATGCATACACCAGCTTCTATCGTCCTTCCCACCCACCCCAACCATTTCAGCCATAATTCGTAGGGATAATGTATGGAAAAGGGAAGAAATCTTCAATAAACACATATATATTCTCACAACTGGGAAAGTAATAATATTTACTAATTTTATTGAATAAATGATCAGGGTTCAGATACACATAGTTGCCCTGTTTTTCAAATTATTATTGTATTTGTATTTGTATTTTTCTTGTCCTTTTTCTTCTTCTAAGTCAAAATGCAAATACTGTTACTTGTTTTTGTTTAATACGTCTCACTGTATCAGTTATTAGTGCGGTATTCCACAGTGAAATTCAGTGACTATATTTTTTAATGAGTTCAGCAAACCTCACACACTCCTTCTAAGTTTCGCTGAAGGTTAGCTCACCAAGGCTGGGCTCTGCTGGCCCTGCTCTGGCCCACGTTCTCTCACCATTTCCCAGTAACCCGTGGCCCACACTAGGAGAGTCTTACTTCAATAGCTGATGTGCAAGAATGTACATTCAATCTCCTTGTGTTTCTTTAAAGCCTCTAATTTCATCAGATCCGCTAGCTTTTCATTCCACGGGTGAAATCACCTGGTCAGATTCAGAAGCAAGGAGAGGAGAATTCAGCTTCATCACAGTACAGGAGATACTGTAAGGTCACAAGATAAGCTGAAAGAGGAGGTGTAAGGAACTCAGGCCATCATTGAAATCTGCCCCGTACCCCCAACCCCGATTTCTTTGTCTTTTTAATCTTTAGCAGTGGTTTTCAAACGTTTTGATCTCAGGACTCCTTAATACTCTAAATAGTATTGAAAACTTCAAGGAACTTTTGTTTATGAGACTTATATCTATAAGTGGTTAACATATTAGAAATTAAAGTAGAAAACATTTTAAACATTTATTTATAAATGTGTACAGTTTACAAAATCTGTCCAGATACTACACATGTTAATAAAAATAATACTTTTTAAATAAAGCATGACTACACTAAAATAAAGCAAATAGTTAAAAATGACATTTTTCACAATTTCACAACAATTAAAACCTGCCTTGATAGAAGACAACCAATATTTCATATCTGCTTTTGCATCTGCTGCTATATATCTATTGCTATATATTTTTGGTTAAAGAAAATTCTTGCTTAATACCAATATTTGTTATTTGTAAGAGGAGTATTTGGTCTGCCTTTTCAGGTAATTGTGGGTATTCTTCTTTGACATGCAAAATGAAGTAGTACTTTCTTTTTCTTAATTTTATTTAGTTATTTTTCAAGTACAGTTTTCTGTCTATTTCTCCCATCCCAGCCCACCCCACCCCATGCTCCACCCCACCTCCCTCCCATTTCTACCCCCCTTAGTTATTGTCCCTGTGTCCTTCATACTTGTTCCTCCAAATCTCTCCCCTTTTTTCCCCTTAAATTTCCTTCCCTCTCCCCTCTGGTTACTGTCCCCTTGTTCTCTATTTCAGTGTCTTTGTTTTTATTCTGCTTGCTTGTTTGTTTTGTTGTTTAGCTTCCTGTTAAAGGTGAGATCATATGGTATTTGTCTTTCAACACCTGGCCTATTTCACTAAGCATAATGCTCTCCAGTTCCATCCATGTTGTTGCAAAGGGTAGTAGCTCTTTCTTCCTCTCTGCTGCATAGAATTCCACTGTGTATATGTACCAAAAACTTTTGATCAATTCATTTACTGATGGGCACCTAGTTTGCTTCTAACTCTTGGCTATTATAAATTGTGCTGCTATGAACATTATGGTGCATAGGTTCTTTGATATTGATGTTTTAGGATTCTTAGGATATAATCCTAGCAGTGGAATTGCTGGGTCAAAAGGCAGGTCCATTTTTATTTTTCTGAGAAAATTCCATACTGTTTTCCACAATGGTTGTACCAGTCTGCAATCCCACCAACAGTAAAATAAGGTCCCCTTTTCCCCACAACCTCTCCAACATTTGTTGTTTGTTGCTTTGTTTATGATAGCCATCCTGACTGGTGTCAAGTGGTGGTATCTCATTGTGGTTTTAATTTGCATCTCTCTGATAGCTAACGATATTGAGCATCTCTTCATGTGTCTCTGGATCTTCTGCATGTCCTCCTTGGAGAAGTGTCTGTTCAAGTCCTTTTCCCATTTTTTAATTGGGTTGGTTGTCTTCTTAGAGTGGAGATGTGTAAGTTCTTTGTATATTTTGGAGATTAAATGTCCATATTACCCAAAGCAATTTACAGATTCAATGCAATACCTATTAAAGTACCAATGGCATATTTCACAGACATCGAGCAAATACTTCAAAAATTTATGTGGAACCATAAACAACCCCGAATAGCAGCTGCAATTTTAAGAAAGAAGAACAAAGTAGGAGGGATAACAATACCTGATATCAAACTGTATTACAAGGCCACTCTAATCAAAACAGCCTGGTACTGGCATAAAAACAGGCACATAGACCAATGGAATAGAACAGAGAGCCCAGAAATCAACCCAACTCTCTACAGTCAATTAATATTTGACAAAGGGGGCAGTAACATAAAACGGAGTAAAGATAGCCTCTTCAGCAAATGGTGTTGGGAGAACTGGACAGCTACGTGCAAAAAAATGAAACTTGAGCACCGACTTACACCATACACCAAAATAAATTCAAGTGGATAAAAGACTTAAATATAAGCTGGGACACCATTAAAGTCCTAGAGGAGAACATTGGCAGGAAAATCTCAGATATTTCATACAGCAACATTTTTACAGATATGTCCCCTAGAGCAAGGAATATAAAGGAAAGGATAAACAAATGGGATCTCATCAAAATAAAAAGCTTTTGTGTGGCTAAAGAAAACAGTATTAAATTAAAAAGACAACCAACTGTATGGGAAAACATAATTGCCAATGATACCTCAGACAAGGGTTTAATCTTCAAAATATACAAAGTAGTACTTTCTTAAAGGTCAGTTGCAGTTGAAATCTTAAACTATATCAATGTGCTTTTGTAGTCACAGGCAAATCTGTTGATCTATCTTGCGTCTTGAATGGATTTGAAACATTCTTGCATTGTAAAATTATGAAGTATTGGTTTATTGAGTTCAGCACATTTTTAAAATTTGGGTACCTTTTTAAGTACTAACAAAAGTTGCACTAGTGAATATCCTTGTCAGTCTCAAGAAAGTCTTTAAATACTGTGGGGCCGTCATAGTGATAGATGCACATTTTACCAAATGATTACCACCACGATGTTAACTAACACCACCATCATATTACACAATATTAATTTTTTGTGATGGAATCACTTAAGATCTACCCTCTTAGCAACTTTCAAGTATATCATATAGTATTGTTCACTACAGTCACCATGCTGTACATTAGATCCTCAGAACTTGTTCATCTTTTAATTGGAAATTGGCACCCTTTGAGCAACATCTCTTGTTGCTCAAAGGGTGCCAATTTTCCTTACCCTGTGGTTCCTGGGGACAACCATTGTACTCCCTGTTAGTATTTCTTTTTAGATTTCATAAGTAAGTGATTTCATACAGTGTGTGTCTTTCTCTGTCTGATATATTTAATTTAGCAAGATGCCCTCGAAGTCTGACTGCTCTGCTCATGACAGAATGTCATTTGCTCCCATGACTGAATAATATCTGTGTATATGTGTGTACATCACATCTTTCTCCATGTGTGTGCAGACAGAAGGGTAGGTTGTTTCCATACGTGGGCTATCATGAGTAATGATGCAATGAACTTAGGAGTGCAAATACTTTGTCGAGATCTTGCTTTTTCTGCATATATGACTATAGTGTGCAACATCAGTTCAATTTTTTTCTGTTGTTATTGTTGTTTTGTTTATAAGCTCAAATTTCATATTTAGTAACAAATACTGTCAGTTATATTCTGTGAAATACTAGACTCATTTTGTTACTTTTTGAGAACTATCTACCAACTGTCTGAGTTTATACAGTATTTGACTTTCAATTGTTCTTTCAAATAGAAATGTAATCTATTTAAAAAATCAGCTATTTCAGCTCACAACTCGCACAAAGATACGTGCTTTGCCTTAAAACTAACATTGCAATTGAGTTTCTAATAGAAATATTTTATGTTATCTTTCTAATTTGCCACCTTGACTTTCAAAACTCAAGAATCAGTGTCAATGAATATAATAATTATTATTGGCTCATTGAAGACCTTCATAGTGAAATGGGACTTTATTTTAATGTGAGTGTGTAGACAATAACAACCAAAATGACACCAGCATAACTTGGTGCCATTTCCTCAATTTGTGGTCAAGCAATACAAGCTTTACCCCCCATTCTTCTATGAACATCAATGCAAAATGTCAAAACAGAAAAAAATCTTATTAATATCCTATAAATAGGTTTGGTATCTGTATCCTTGGTATGTGTCATGAGTTTTATTGAATCATTGTTGTTTTTTGTCTCACACGTTATGTTTATTTTGTCTTTATTTTGTTTTAAATTTATAGTTTCAGCCAGGGCTTTAATCAATGTAGGTTATTTTTATTTTTTTATTTTTTAGAGATTGTATTCATTTATTTATTTTTAGAAAGGGGGAGAGAGAGAGAAAGAGGGAGAGAAACAGTAATATGTGGTTGCCTCTCACACACCCCCTACTGGGGACCTCGCTTGCAACCCAGACATGTGCCCTGACTGGGAATCAAACCAGTGATCCTTTAATTTGCAGGCCAGCATTCAATCCACTGAGACACACCAACCAGGCCCAATACTGGTTATTTTTAAATAAAAATACTTCATAAGAGGAATTGTCTATTTTTGCATGTAATAGTACCAACTATTGGTAATTATTTCCTAGGCTTATTATTCTATTAGGAATGCCAGATTGTAATTTTTTAATTCTATTATTTTTATATATATATACCAGTTGGATTGATTCTATAAGGGAACATTTTTATCTTCATCTATTTAGTCACCTTGAGAAAGGTTATTCATAGTCAAGACAGAATAAATGCTCAAATAGGTAGAAATAAAGGAAATCTCAACAATATACAACTAAAATCTTCACTGACCCACTTCAAAGGCTTTCAGTAAACCCGTTCATTTTTTTCCATTGCTTTTAGTAAGAGAGGGAGAGAGAGAGAAACATTTGTGTGACAGAGAAGCATCGATTGGTTGCCTCTGGCATGCGCCCAGACTGGAGATCATATACACCTATACATGAGATTCAAAATCGCATCCTGGGCATGTGCCCTGACTGGGAATCGAACCTGCAACCTTTTAGCTATGGGAAGATACTCCAATTAACTGAACCACATAGGCCAGTGCTGAGTAGACTCTATGAACATTGTTTGTTTGTTTTACCCCAATGTTGGACATTTAGTCTTCACATTTTAAAATACAAAATACCTTCTAAGGGACTACAAATTACAAATTGATATTATAAGATATCAATAAGAAATACAATAGAGTGCTAGAGAAGCTGTGTCAGAGGACATGACCGCTGATCTGAGGCTGTGTGCCAAAGAAAGAGGAGGCCTCCTGTGATTCAGATGCAGTGCGTTTGCCTCTGTCAAGCTTACATCCTTGGAAACAGAACTTCTGGTCTGGGGGGAAGAGAAACTAGAACTAGGAACTACTGCTGAAAGCCATCTTGGCCCCAGATCTGGAAGAGAACTCACAGAGCAGTGCATCAGTCTCAAGCTCCAAAACGGAGATTGGAGCTGGGCTATCAAGAGCCGTAGAAAAACGCCCCTCTCCTCACCCCAGCAGGAGCTGGGAAAACGCCTTTCTGATAGCAAAGCACCACAGTTTTTCTGATCAGAAGAAATGGCCTAGACTTCTGGCCAAGATGGAGGCGTAGGTGGAAACACTGTACCTCCTCACACAACCAAGTTTAAAGACAACAAAGTTTTAGTAACAAAAATGCAGCCAAAACACAGAAAATTGAACTGTATGGGAGTCCAACAACAACAAAGCATTCAGCCAGACGAGTGAGAGGGGTGGAGTCAGTGGCGGAGCGGGGTCAGGCAGGAAGATCTGCCGGACAAACCCAGGAGCACAATTGGCGGGTGGCAGATCCCAGACACGGGGTGGCAACAGGAGGGACCCAGTGAGGGTGCAGGGTGGCTGCTGACTGCGGTCACACATTTGAGTGCAGATAAACCAAGGGAAAGAGTGAGCAGTGAGACAGACCAAGCAGGCTAGGGCCCCAGCGAAGGGAATAGAGCCTGGAAGCACCAATTGGAAAGACTTTTGGGGTCAAGGTGCCGGGAGAGATTGCTGGAGAGACCTACAAGGTCCTGGAGGGTACACAAGCCCACACACCTAGGAACCAGCACCAGAAGGGCCAAATTTGCTTGTGGGAAGCAGCAGAGGAGACAGACATCTGAGAGAGAGAGGAACAAATGCCATTGCCCCTCTCTGACCCCGCCCCCACATATGGTGTTACAACCCAGCAACTGAGTTGCCCAGCCCTGGTGAACACCTAGGGCTCTGCCCCTCATATGTAAAAGGCACGAACAGAGCAAAACATCATGGCTCAAGAAGAACTCAAAGCCCCAGAGCCAATAACTCTAAGCAACTAAGAACTTTCAGTAACATTTTCAGAAAGCCAAACTTTCAGATGCACAGTTCAAAACACTGGTGATCAGGATGCTCACAGAACTGGTTGATTTTAGTCACAAATTAGAGGAACATAAGAAGGCTAAACTAATTGAAATGAAGGGAAATGCACATGAAACCAATAGTAATGGGAAGGAAACTGGGACTCAAATCAAGGGAGTGTACCAGAAGGAAGAAAAAAATGAGCAAAGAGGAAATGATGAAGAAACAAGAATTCAAAAAAAATGAGGAGAGGCTTAGGGACGTCCGGGACATCTTTAAACATTCCAACATCCAAATTATAGGTGTACCAGAAGGGGAAGAGGAACAGCCACAAGTGGAAAACTTATTTGAACAAATAATGAAGAATTTCCCCAATCTGGCAAAGGAAATAGACTTCCAGGAAATCCAGGAAGCTCAGAGAGTCCCAAAGAAGTTGGACCCAAGGAGGAACACACCAAGGCACATCATCATTACATTAGCCAAGAGTCAAATGAAGGAGAGAATTCTAGAAGCAGCAAGAGATAAGGGAACAGTCACCTACAAAGGAGTTCCCATCAGACTGTCAGTGGATTCCTCAAAAGAGACCTTATAGGCAAGAAGGGACTGGAAAGAAGTATTCCAAGCCATGAAATCCAAAGGCCTACAACCAAGATTGCTCTATCCAGCAAAGCTTTCATTTAGAATGGAAGGGCAGATAAAGTGCTTCTCAGATAAGGTCAAGTTCAAGGAGTTCATCATCACCAAGCCCTTATTATATGAAATGATAAAGGGACTTATCTAAGAAAAAAGATTTAAAAAATATGAAGAGTGAAAGGACAGCAAACTCACAGTTATTAACAACCACACCTAAAACAAAACTAAACTAAGAGGACAGCTAGATCAGGAGCAGAACCATAGAAATGAAGATCACATGGAGGGTTAGCAACAAGGGAGTGGGAGGAAGAGAATAGGGGAGAAGGTACAGAAAATAAGTAGCATAGACGGTAGGTAGAAAATAGACAGGGGGAGGGCAAGAATAGTATGGAAAATATAGAATCTAAAGAACTTGTGATACATGGACATAAACAAAAGGGAGGGGACTTGTGGGGGAGGTGTGTGTAGGGTGGAAGGAAACGAAGGGGGGAAATAGGAAAACTGTAATGGCATAATCAATGAAATATATTTTAAAAAATACAATAATATGCCCTTCCACATCTAACTGATTTCAATATTAGATTCCCACAAGGTGGCATAGTGCTTGTGAATGATTTTCTATTTTCCAGTGTTGAAGCCTTCAGACTTCCATTCTCAAAAATAATTAATTCTTTTACTGGTCAGGGTCTCAATATTGCTGGTCTAAAGTTCATGTGCCCCAATGCTTTAAAAGGCAAAAAAAAATAAATAAAAATGTCAGTGTTAAGAGTAAGGAAACACTATTGATCCAGAAGGTGCCCATGGAAAAAAATGGGAGCCCTAGTTATTTCTCTTACCAAAGTACAGAGTCCCGGCTTCTTTTCAGGGGTTGTCCTGTAAAACTCAAGCCCAGGCAGAATTTCTCTAGTGGTTTGAATTGTCTATGTACAAGACCAAGCAGAAGCTACTAGCCTGAAGGCCATGGGAATGAAGCAGGCTTGAACAGATGGAGTCAAAGGAAGATCTAGCATTTCACTCTTACCACAACAGCAAAACCCACAAAATTAGAATAGTATGCATAGTTCAAAGAATGGAATCAGACTAAGGTTAAAAGTGACTGAGATCTGTTTATTGTGCTGCCATTTTAATTTTTGATATCCAGGGATATTTTAGCTATTTGGGGGGTACATTTGTTATTTTTTAGTATTCTCTTTCTGCTAGCTCATCTTATTTTAAACATTATTTCTGGTCTTATAAAAGAAACACATTTTGCATCTCAGACCATTTTTTTAATTTAACATTTTATTTTATAAAACTAGTCCAGATAACTTGATTATTAAAAATACCCCAAAATAATGTATTTAATTCTGTGAATCATATTTCCCAATTGCTATTATTTATATTATGTTTGTTGACTTTAATCAAATAGACAAACAGATATTTCTCCAGCAAAATGAGATGATCAGAGAACAAAATATTGACATTCGGGACCCTCGGACTGATGGGGAACTATGCGCAAGTCAAGAGAACACAGGAGGAAAGCAGGCTCTTCTCTGGGCTTGGGTGGGGCTGTTGTAAACAAGAAAGTTACTGGAGCCCTGGCTGGTGTAGCTCAGTGGATTGAGCGCGGGGCTGGGAACCAGAGGATCACAGTTCCATCCAGGTCAGAGCACAAGCCTGGGCTGCAGGCCAGTTCTCAACAGGGGACCGTCGAGAGGCAACCATACATTGATGTTTCTCTCCCTCTCTCCTTCCCTTCCCCTCTAAAGATAAATAAATAAAATATATATTTTAAAAGTTATTGGAGGAAACAGAGTTGGAAGTATAGTGACTTTTCCATAGCTGGGTTATGTCCTCCCCCGTTGGCTGAGTTGTTACCGAGCAAGAAGGAATCTTTCTTCCTCCTACTGAGGTTCCATACTAAACAGTTTCAGGCAAAGTATGGCCCTTCCTGGTCAGTAGTGTGCGTTAAGTGACACGTGCATATGGATTTTCTCTTCTTCCCTCTCAAACCCATTTTCAGCGAGCTTTTATTCATTAATTCACAAGTTACTTACCTTTAAATATTTTAAGTAGAGTTTTAAGGCTTTTGTAGAAAATGGCATATTTTAAACGGAAAATACTGGCAGAACAAATACTTTTGAGGGGAATTGAGAAAAACAAACCTTTTTATTGTACTTAGTTTGTCTGAGATAAATAACTTCAGTTATTTAGTGAGTGAATGGTAGTATTCGAGCAAGCATTGCCAGTGCAGACATGTAGGATACTCCTTCTGTAAGTATAGACAATGGTACCAGCAATCAGGGTGCTAATGACAGTTTAGCCAAGGGTGATAATCCCTATTTCATCAACTACATTTAAACAACTGGGTTTCGCATTTCCTCCTAAGCACTTTGCACATGTCACAGCACAAATTAGTGAAGTCTAAATTTCAGCTTCAGGCTCCATGTGTCATTTAATAGCACACATTTGCTAACTGTAGCCAAAAAGCAGACTTCCATCAGGGACTCTGAAACTCCTCATTTACATAAGAATGGGAAGTTAATTGTGTTACAGATATTCTGGTCTCCCCAAGGAGTTCATTAAGCATGCTGAACATGCCGAGATTATAACTTAACTGTCACTTCTGAGAAATTGGGAAAATTCAACTTCAGATACAACACCCTCGGCAATAACAAGCATAATTTAATGTATACATTGCTTTGAATCAGAGATGGATTTCTACTGAAATTTCTACCCCTAATTTCTGCATTCATTGTGAAAATTGTATATAATATCTTAAATGAACTAGAGACATTTTCACCCACCCTACTCCTGTCCTTAAAAATTTGGGTACATTATTATCCACAGGTTTCAGTTACTTAAAACATTTTGTGTCATTATGGGGTCAACTGAAATGCCTCATTTGCATTAATGAAAGTTGTGGAGTAAATATGAAGCAAAAATGGAAGAAATGCAGATGTTAAAAAAGAAACTAAATTTACTATTAATTTTTAACAAAATAATATATAGATGTATATACGTATGCATTTATACAAACACACACTACACACATACACACAGAGTAAAAGATGGATACACATATATAATGGGAGACCCAAGAAAACCTGGAATTTACTTATGAAAAGTTGCATTCTTATTTTACATATTTAAACTTCAATCACCTTCAAAGTACTCTACATTTGATGTAATACACCTATTAAGATGTTTTTCCACTACTCTGAACAGTTTTGGGGTGTGTTCCTTTTGCTGTCTATTAGTGTGCTTGCCTTTTTGTTATTGTTGCTGTTATTTTGCCTCCTCCACATAGACAAAATGTTTCCCTTTGAGAAATTTTTTTTCATCTGAGGAAACACACACAAAAAAGGTCACTTGGAACAAGATCAGGTGAATAGGAAGGGTAGGGCATGGGGGTCATGCAGTTTTTGGTCAAAAAACTGCAAACACTCAGTGGTGTGGGCACATGTGCTGGTAAATCGCTGAGAGTGAAATGGGCAAACTTATTGTAAGAGTCTTCAAAAGATATTTACTGAAGCCAAATGCAGCCTCTCACAACACGGCCAGCTGGTACAGTGGTACAGATGGGTTCCTAGAACACTCACCTAGAGGGAGAAGCCTGTACTACAAATTCCCCACCCTCCAGAAGATCATTTGTTTTCCTTTGGTGGCGTAGTCCTCCCCATATTTGAATAATAGAAATAGTTTGGAGGGATACTTAATTTTATAACCACTGTTCAAATAAGCATAAAGATGTGACAAGCTGGGAATGTTTTTACTACAACAAAATGTCCGTACTAGGACATTGAGAATTTAGTTGGATGACCCAGTTCTATAGTAGAGGGGTGCAAAAATATAATTTTTATCCCGTCTTCTAAATTTTTCTAGCTGGGCTGATAATCAAATTAACAAAAAACAAATTAACAAGGGAAAATGCTCGCAGTCTATTTCACAAATGCATATTTGCCAGTGTCATCATAGAGACCCAAGGGCAGATTGGGCTCATTCTGGATGGAGTGAAGGAGAAAGGGGGTTTTGGTTTGGGCCTTAAAAGAGCAGGGAGGCGATTCACATACTGATGGATGAGCAACTATTTTGTACATAAATGTGTCCTGGTAGTCTTTAACAACAGGGCTCAGAAAGAACTTTGAACAGTAATGCCTTGAGAGGTTCCTTCCTGTTCACCACTCACTAGTTCGCATTAAATTACAGGTAGCTGTGGTTATACCTCCTTTCCTGAAGGTCTTCCGTCTAAATTCCTTCAGGCAGTAAGAGGGGAGGTCAGAAATTTTTTCTGAGTCTCTTTTTTCCTTAATAACCACCTTTAAAAAATCAATATACCAAAAGGTATATTTGTGTGAGGGGAAACTCTGCTTCCTTCAATAGCAAAAATGTCCTTCCTTCTATAAGATGCTTTATCAACTTAGGAATACAACCTTTAAAACTTTAGAAAAAGAAGATTTCTCTTCCTGAAATGATGTTTTAGTGTGTTGATGCGAGAAATGTCTAAACCTGTAAAGCATTTTTATGAGTGGTTTTTTTTTGAGCCAAACTGATGACATTGCCGGGAAGTAAGATACCAATTGCTTTGCAGAATCACACACACAAACGCAAACACAAATATTTTTAAAAGATTTCCTTACTTTCTGTGTGTTGGGTCTTTTTTAACTCTCCTGATGCAGCTGACCTGTCTTTCTGTTTAATCTGTCCACACAGGCAAGCACTGGTGAGGGATATTCAATGTCAGAACAGCCTAGTATTTGCTACTTTTACATGTGTTTGTGACAAAACTATTCATGTTATTTTGAGTCCATGCATTTGTTGGCTTTTTACATATCATTCACAAATGTCACAATGTCATTCCTTAATAAAAATATACTATGTTACATCACCTTGTTTTGTCTTTTTTTAGCATTTATCACTTTCACAAAAGTTCATGTTTTTTTGATAACTTATTTCAACCCTCACAAAAAGTAAATCTCATGAGAGTGGGGGCTGTATCTTTCTTACTCAACACTGCACCTCTAGTGTTGGCAATTATGCCTGACACACTCAGAGTGGCTGGTATTTTTATTTATTGAGCCTCTGGCAATGGGTGATGGTGATAGCAGTGATTAAAATAAACTTGTCCATATTTGTGTTTCATGCTGGGTTGTTTTAGTTTTAATATATCGGAGTCCCATAATATCCCACAACAGGTCCTCGGAATGCACATTTTCCTGGGAGCTGAGGAGCAGTGAGAAGATCTGAGACAGCAGGAGGCAGCCTGGGTGTGAACTACGAGATGGTGGAGTGATCCACATCTAATCTGAAGGTTTTGTGTCAGAACAAAAGAGGAGGGCATATAGATGTGCTGAAGTGAAGAAGATAAAACAGAAATACAAAGCAAAACTCTGAAATCTCATAAGCTTTCATAAACTAGATTTATCTGGTAACCTGCCTACCCAATAGCAGCATCTTTTAAGTGTTTCGCAGGTAGAATGATTATATGGCAAAAAGTAAAACTGAGGTGTTGTGAAGTATTCTACTCGGATAAATATAGTGAAACCTGTTTGATAAGTACTTTCTTGGAAATTCAGCATAACCACTAGATTTTGCCAAACTTCCTTCTTGTCCTCCTTCTCATTGCCCGAAATTGCTCCTCCAATAACTAGACTAGAAAAAATGCAAACACCTGTCTGTTAAATATTTATAGATATAAAACTGTAAAGCAAAATGCATTCCCACATAAAAGATGCTCATGAAAACAAAACAAGGAAAAAATAGAATGATTTGTATCACTAAAAACATTTGTCTGATTTTCTTTAGCTTGACACTGACTTCTTGGGGATTCCAATTCATAGAATTGGGCTTATTGTCACGGGTGATTCTATATTATTTTGATGATTATTGTGACTACTACCATGTGCAATGAATTTGGCAGTCCCAACATAGTGTTCATTCCCATTGTATTTACACGGTGCGACACACCGGCATCAAGTGCAGTAGAACAATTGAGACTGGATAGAAAAGTTCCTATAGATTTGTGTTCCCTGGGCTTGCCCAGTTTACTGCCAAGAGAAAACTGAAGTGGTTGTGGACTTGCCTGGTAAGTCACAGAAAAGAATGTAAAACAGGCTGATGATTTGTTTTCCTTAATATTTTCTTGCAAGAAAACTGAATAAGCTGGCGTATATTCTGTTAGTATAAAAATGTATTATACAGTTTAAAAATATTCAAAGTACTTTAAAATAAATTTATCAGTTTATTTTGTAATATATATTGTGTTTTGTTTTGTATACATAAGAGAATATTCTTAATGTCACTTGAATTTCTTTAAAATATTATCTAAAATTAGAAAACATTCAAGTTTAGCCCTGGCTGGCATAGCTCAGTGGATTGAGCGCGGGCTTGAAAACCAAAGGATCGTAGTTCGATTCCCAGTCAGGGCACATGCCTGGGTTGCAGGCCAGTTCCCAGCAGGGGACTCACAAGAGGCAACCACACATTGATATTTTTCTTCCTTTCTCCTTCCCTTCCCCTCTAAAGATAAATAAATAAAATATTTTAAAAATTTAAAAAAGAGAAAACATTCAAGTTTAGATGGTGCATTTTTACTAAATTTCTATTTTTAAGGCTTTTAAATTACACATGCCAAATTATAGTGATTATAATTATCTATATAATCAAATAAATAATATTGAAAGTTATCTCCAAGTAACCTGTTTATCGCACTACCAACAGTGAAACAGTTTTATATTAGTTATTTGATTATTTATTTTGTCTCTGTCTTGCCAAACGACTATGTTTCCCCATGTAACTCACTTTTTTCTTTTTTTTAACATAACGGAGATAAATGATCAGGTATTGTGTTTAAAGGAAAGACTAAATGGCAAGGCAGTTAACAAGATGAGGTAAAAAGCCTACAGTTGGGCTTAAATAATTGGTTTGGTGAAACACAATGCTTCATTTCCAGGATTGCCTTCTAATTGCTCATTTGCGTATTCTACGAAGTAAAATAAGTATATTTGCCCAAAGTAGTTCCAATTAAATTGTTTAAGAAAAAGTCCTGCTTTAAAGCATATAAATGTATGTGTATAAAAGCATGTAGATGGTGGATTGGAATGAGAATATTCAGTGTCTTTCAAATGGGTGAATCACCTGGATCATGTTGAGCACATTTGTAGTCCTTGCTCCAATTTTCTCCACAAGAATCTTCACTTAGCATCAATTAGGAATGTTGCTTTAATATTTTATCTATTTATTTTTAGAGAGAGGGGATGGGAGGCAGAAAGAGAAGGAGAGAAACATCAATGTGTAGTTGCCTCTCACCTGGCCCTTACTGGGGACCTGGCCTACCTACAACCCAGGCATGTGTGCTGACTGGGAACCAAACCTGTGAGCCTTTGGTTCACAGGATGGCACTCAATTTACTGAGCTACACCAGCCAGGGCTGTTTATTATTGTAAATACTGAAGTGAGGATATGTTTATAGATTTTAGAAAGAGAAGAAGGGAGATAGAGATCAGTTAGCAATATCTAACTCTGTTGCTCTTAAGAATATCTGCAAGACCATAATTTAATTCCATAATACTTATATTTTTAAGTTCTTTTACAACAGCTATTGGAGAAATCTCCACCATATAAAATCAAAATTAAACTCACCATTTTTTAAATAAGTCTTAATTTTGCCCCCCCAAAATGTTCTTACATGAATATCAACTTCTATACAATCTTTAAACCAATGTTTATTAAACATGCCTGTATCTCAGGCATTATATACATACACACAGAAACTCTAACATGCTTCCTACTCTGCAGAGGCTGTCATTTAACAAGCCTTGCTTCTCAATCACATTAACAAATTTTAAGAAATTGAATAGGAGTGAGCTGACAATATGATCTTTTTTCTGGTTCTCATCCTGTAGTCAACTAATGTGATGCTGAATAATTATTCAAATTATTTGGGTCCCATTTTTTGTATCTGTAAAATAAATCTGCTGTAATCTCAAAGGATGCTAAAATTAATGAGAGTATTTAAATGAATGTGAAATGAAACTAGGTAGTGCCTGGGGATGAGTGGTAGTTTACTTAAATGATGGATTTCGATTGTGCTAAATGTCTCAGAAAGCAATCTGGGTTACCAAAGTTTTGATGGCTCTTTCAAGTTTTGCCTTGTTAATGCTGAATGACTTTTTAAAGAACACATTTTATATATTTAACTCAAAACTGCTAGTTGAATTCTGGAGTTGACACTATTATATACTTTGAACAGTCAACTAATAAGCATGCTATATTACTTCCACATAACCAAAAAATGGATCTGGAGAGTATTACTAACCTAGTAGACTTCTGATCATGTGTACTCTTTTTGGAAGCAATAAGGTATTAAAACATTGTAGTTGATTCTGTCATCCCTGGATTCTGACATGAGGGAGAAATGCATTTTATCTTTTTAAAGGGGAAAAAAGATATGCTGGCCAACCTAATCAGGATACCAACACTGAAGCTGTGTTCAACCACAGTTTTCTATGTAGCCACTCAATTCCATTCTCACCCTACCTGTTATGTCTCTGTTACTGTGGAATTACTGTACTCAGTATATTTAACAGCAAGGTTTCCACTTACCAGTTACTAGGATGTCACAGTTACACTTACAAAAACCAAGTCAGATTCCTAACACAAGCTTTACTCATTGTCTGTCTTCCTTCTCTTTAATTCCCTAAATGGTACCGTATCACATCTTCTTTCATCCTATTACTGCTGTTTGCATTTATTTTTTGTCTTTGACAATTTCACCTTTTTCACTGTTATCTTTATGCTTATTATTATCTTATTATTACCAGTATTATTATAGCCTTTCTATCCCTGTAGCAGTATGTGTCAACCAAAGCAAGACTGATCTGCTGCTCACAGGAATCATGAAGATTTAGAAGACAGTTATAAACTTTACACCTATATTCTTTCTGTTAGAATTTATCAGTTGAACGATTCCAGAGCTAATATTAGGAAATGAAACTGTAGAATGCGTATCCATAAAACTTGATCATTTTTTGCTCTGAAAATGATACTAAAAATAAACACTTTGTTATTGCCTTTAGGCAACAGAAAATAGAGTTGGAGTGATAACTAATCTGTGGGGATTATTAGGTATTATTGAATTATTATATAAATATCATTGTATTCATTCCATTTCCCAGTTACTTAGCTCTCTCTATATAAATACACATTAACTCTTTAAAAAGGTTCATGTTAAATCATAGCATATTTAATATTAAACATGTCTTCATAAATTGATACTTGAAAACTGAGATAAGTAATTCAATATCTAAGTGTATTTAACGTGAATATTTTCCTACTTATTTATTTCTCATAATGTCAGTTTTCCAATTAAGTAAGTTTTGAATTTGCCATCTGCTCACATTTTAATATGGCTGTTAGAGAATTAAAAACACATCCTAATCTGCAGCCTTCTAAAAACCATATTTTTATTATGTGGCACTAGAAACAAAATCAGTAAGTGCAGAAAATATGAATCTAGTGGTTCTAGATGGATCAAAATAATATTTAAATAATCTAGGATTTTTCCTCTAAAATTACAGATAATTTCAAACACTCACTTCTGAATTATACATTTTGTTTCATCCAAGTGCCTTGAATCACCTAAGTTTTATTCATCACTCTTGCAAATTTCACCAGTAGCATGCTTACAGATAAATAAAGAACATGAAGTTGAAGTTGGATTTTGCCTAATGAAACACACTATCTTGCTGTTACAAATAGACAGTTGAGACATTGTTTCAATAGTGCAATAATCCTAAAGGATGTACATGGGATGTACATGTAGATGCCAAGGGAGTTAAGGAGAGATTGTGCCATGTGTCTGTAAGATTTGGTTAGGAAAGGTTAGAACACATGCTCATCTAACATATCACAGATTCAGAGGTTTCCTAATTCAAAATATATGCAATTTAAGAACAAACCATTGAACACTGGTGGAGAGTAATGATGAAGGGTAAGTGGGTGTCTCAGGCCACTCTCTGAGACTTTCACTACAAGAGGCAGACACATTCTTGGGAAAAAGGAAAATTGTGGATTAGTTTATACTTGCTGAATGCTTAATAAAATTATAGTGTTAGTGTTGGAAATAAAGACTTTTGGTCATCTCTGCATTTTAATTATCAAAATCTCACTTCTTGAAAAAAAATTTTTCTTGTATAATTCTACCATGAAACTGGAAATATTAGTAACTTTTATAGACTCCTCAAGGTAAAAGAACATCATACTTCTAGTCTTCTCTCCAGAAGGGTATCATGTGTTCAAATTACCAAGATTGTTTTAAAAATAAAATGCATATTGTAATATACACAGTCTACATTAATTTTGCAAAAATGTATAAGATAAAAGCCATATATGTATATGTGTGTATAGAACATGCATACATATTTTCCCACTAACTATACCTACTTAATAATTACTTTAAAAATAAATGCAGGGGGATTTAAAGGCTGTTTAAAAGTTTGCCCAATAATCTCATACTATATCAGTAAACTGCTATCATGCTTTAGAAACTAGCAATTTTTAAAGACTAATTATTAGCACACATATTTTTTAAGTCCCAACACAAAATTTCAAAGCTTTATTGGTAATTTTCGCCCTGTATCATTTAAATAAGTCCCAACATAAAATTTCAAAGCTTTATTGGTAATTTTCACCCTGTATCATATGGAATAGAAGCTATAGTGTTAAAAAATAGAATTTAGAGTTAGTATAGTAGAAGTATAGGTTGACAATTTAGTTACTATGTAATCTTGAACAATTTTCTTATCAGATCTGAATGTACCTGTTTCATAATCTGAAAAAATATTGGTGATGATGATATGTTCCTGAAAAATAGAGAGAAAAGCAAAACAAAGCAGTGAGTTACCTAATGAATGCACTACGTATAGAAAGGTGTGACAATAAATAAACCTTCACTTAGAGGACGCTAGTATTATTGTCAATGTGCATCATAATGAGATAATTTTGTAGCTTACATACTTAAAGAGCATTCTAAAACAACATTATTAATACTATTAAAATTTTTGGGAAAATATATATATCCTCTTCTCTCTATGTTCTATAGAAAGAAGTTGACTTCAATGGGAAGAACAGCTGTAGTTTCCACCCAATGCCAAATCTCTCTCATGTCTCTGTATAAGACAAGAAGTGAGGCACGTACATGAACAGGGATTCCTGAGTTCTCAGTCTTTAGAGAAGCCTCCCCTGGGTGCATGGGCTCCCCTCTGTCCAGAGGCAAGTGATCCGTCACTGGGCAACATCTATAGTTTTTCCTCTCTGCCTGCATTTATACGAGCAATTTCAATTTAGTGTTGGAAGCATTAGGAAGCAGACTATCATCAATCTGAGCTATGTTAATCAGGTTTATCAGCAATGAAAGTTTATTTAATCTTCATGTCTCCAGACGTATCTCTTACTTCTCAATTTGTTCTCACTTTGACCTGATGACCCAGAAGGTTAGTTATTTGTTACTCTTATAAAAGCTCCAGTACATTTTTTAAACATCTATTTCTGTAACCATATAGCATATTATTCTCCAAAAAAACTTTTTGACCACTTTTACCAAATTATTTTAAAAAATATATAAATTTCTACCAATTTTAAATGTTTGATAATCCTAATATTGACAGGAGATTGGATATGGTAAAATAGAGTAAGATCTATTATATTTTTGCCTGGTAGTCAATATTTTATTAAGGAACAAATCAAAAATACATATTTTGATTTGTATGATGCTAAGAAATGATTGATATGGAAGAACATTACAAGACATATATTCTAATCTTTAGCATTTCTTGTTATTGAAAATGAAGCCTGGAATACTAAAGATAAATGAGAAAATTGTCAGAATCAACATGGTACTAATTGAATCATCAAAAATGATGTAATCATCACAAAATACATTTTCCAACAAGTCAGAATAAATGAGTTTAGTATTATAAAGAAAATGCTGGTGTACTTGCAAATAAAGAATTAATTATAGCCTTCTAGATCATTATTTATAATTTAAAATCAATAAATTTACATAAAATTATTTAGTAAATAAATTCATTTACATTTTTAACAAAAGAAAAATAATTAGAACTATCCTTATATTTCTACTGCATATAATAATACCAATTACTCAATAATCTTACCAGACAATAACAAATATGTATCAATATAAAAATATGATTTAGGCGCCAGAATATGGTGGGTTTTTTTTCTCCCTTACTAACAGAAACCCATTTTTGTTGGAGGAGCCATTTGCCTACTTAAAGAGCTCTCTCTGCTTCTGGTGTATATTGCAAATAGAGTGGCTCGTTGGTTAAATGGTAGTCAAAGCGATCTAAGTAGAAGTAGTTACATGGCACATATAGAGGAGTCCCCTTAAACATTCTTTTGTACTTGGCTCATTGTTCCTGCTTCCTGAGCTGTGAGTCTGTCTACAGCCTTAGCGGTTACCTTGCAAACATGAAGGTGAAGGTTGCAGAGAGCTGGAAGGAGCCTGGATCTCTGATGACTCCTTGGAGTCATTGGGGCAGCTTTGGATATTTCCCGCAAGACTTCCTCATGATCTGAAAGGAAAGGAAATACAAAATCTATGCTTTTTTTCTTCAATAGACTACTGAAATCAATTCTTAATACAGAGGGATTCTATACCACCTGTAACAAGTTTAGATTGCTGAAAGATTGTGATGCATAAATTATCTCAGCAAGTATATAGGTTGCATATGTTGTATAACAAATTATCACAAATCAGTGACTTAAAAAAACACCCATTTATTATCAAAGAGTGTCTATTGGTTGAGAGTCTTAACTCAACTTAAATGAGTACTCCTCTTCCCAGCTCACATAGTTATTGGCAGATCTCAGTTTTTTGACATTGCAGGAGTGAAATAAAATGGCTCAACAGCTAGAGGCAACATGTTTTGCCAATTTATAGTCTCCATGAGCATTTCACATTTTAGCAGTTTGTTCTCCAAAGCCAATTTAAATGTGCAGAGAGAAATAACCCAATTACTAAATCATTAGAATGATACCCTATTCCCATCACCTTTGTCACATTTCTTTGATTAGAGGTGAGTCACAGGTCTCAACCCTACTTAAGGGGAGAGTATTTATAGGGAATAACACTGGGGTTTAGAAAATATGGGTCCCATATTAGAAATCTGCCTTTATAAAGTACAAAAACTTATTCTTTTTTTAAAGATTTTATTTATTTATTCTAGATGGTTTTTTGTAGAATCCCTTTTAAGACTTTGTACTCACTCTTAAATGCAGATCTCAAAATGAGCTATGACTGTATCATTTACTAACCTCTTCAAATCTAAAAACCATGGTTGAAACTAACTTTCCAGAGATAAAAGTTACTTTGCAAGAAGAAAAACTCTCATCTAACACAAGCTGTTTTAATCAAAGTTTCTAAATTTTAAGGACTTCTAGAATTCAACATTTCTTTAGTCACAGACCCACATCATAGAGGTTTACAGTGAAAGATTTGCCCTGGCGGGTGTGGCTCAATGGATTGAGTGTCACCCTGCACACCAAAGGGTTTATTTCCTTTCAGGGCACAAGCCTGTGGGACTGTTCCCTAGTAGAGGTTCGTAAGAGCTAACCACACATTAATGTATACCTCCTCTCTTTCTCCCTCCCTTCCCCTCTGTCTATAAATAAATAAATAAATAAATAACGTCTTTAAAAAGAAAAATTTCTGGAAAATAAATCTCTCCAAATTTAACATTAACAGGTTTATATCTTCCTCTTTCTTCTGTTTATTGCATTGCTATTTAAGGAATATATATATATATACACACACACACATATATATACTCAATTGCATATATATGTGTGTATGTGTGTATAAATAAATGAAATCAGTGGTAGTGGATAACAATATACATGACGAATAAAAAAATACTGCCATATTTTTTCTTTTTCCCCTGTCTGTGAAATTGAAAACTCTTTTATTTGCCTACCTTGATATTTATGACATTTTGTTATGATGAACAGTTTCTACATTCAATTTTACTACTGACCTAAGCTGAGGTGTTGAGTTCCCCAGGAAAAAGGTTTCATTCAATAAATGCTTGTACTTTAGTGCTTAACCAGGCTAAGACATTAATTCTACTCTC
The DNA here is from genome assembly GCF_021234435.1 of Artibeus jamaicensis. NCBI lineage: Eukaryota > Metazoa > Chordata > Mammalia > Chiroptera > Phyllostomidae > Artibeus > Artibeus jamaicensis. The sequence continues at coordinate 10,966,276 of NW_026521823.1, read as the reverse complement.
ATTATTTCAATTGAATTAAGAAAATTATGTTTTCATGTTAAATGTGTTTGTGCTTTAAAGTTGTTGTAATTTGCTTACCAAAGTTTAAATAAAATGTCACTGTATGCAAAAAGATATATACAATATGTTTATTATATATACACATATATATTAAAGTAATACATTAATATCTGTTTTTAGAGACAAGAATCCAGTTAAAGGAATGGACTAAAATCCATGTTAGATCTATGAAGACAATTAACAACAATATTAAATAAAATAAATAAACACACACACACAAAGACAGATTCATTACTATGACATGGTATTTGTGTGCTTGTTTACCTAAACACTGGAGAAATTAAGGTTTTAGGGTTAGAAAATACTGAGAGGAATTCACTTCTTTAGTTTAAGAATAAAGATCCTTTCACTCCCCATGAAAATCATCTAATAGTATTCTATACATTCAAAAAGCAGCAAAAAACACAGCATCACTGATACAGAATCTTTGCACCTTAATGCTCTACTAAAATAAGAGTTAATATAGTTTACCTCTTCTGTTGTAATCTCAGAATTTCACTTTGTTTGCATGTTAGAACTGGCAATGCAATCCTACCATTAACTAGACTGGTTACATTAGTGTAAAAACACCTCGGAGCCAATAATATACGCTGCTTTCCAAATACAAAGCTAAGTGAAAGTACATTGTATACATAAGCTATGCTCTCTCTTTGTCTCCCCCCCCCACAAACACACACAGATACACAAATATATCAGGATATTTAAAATTATTTACTTTTACATAAAATGCATAAAATCTATTTCCTTACAAGCTTAATTTCTCAAAATGAAAACAAAATAAATGCATACATTAGGAGAATGTCCATGTACTTTGTATTATGCAGATATAAGTTGTATTATCATGCAGAAAAATTATATAGTTTAATTGTATGGTATGTAAATTATATCACAATAAATCTGTTTTTGTTTTAACAATCATAAGGGAATTAAAAGACATACCACACACTGGAGAAAATCTTTGCAAAATTCATATGTGATAAAGAACTGGTATCCAAAATATACAAAAAAAATTTTTAACTTAAATAAAGAAAATAACTCAATTTTTAAATGGGTAAATGATTTAAAGAGACACCTCACCAAAAAAGATGTACAAATGGTATGCAAGTATATAAAAAGATAACTCAATATCACCTGTCAAGGAGAAGTTGAAAATTAAAACAGTGAGATATCACCACATACCTATAAATTCCAAAACACTGATCCAGAATATGAAAGACACCAATACTGGAGAGGATGTACAGCAACAGAAACTGTCATTCCTTGTCGCTGGAAGTGCAAAATGCACAGCCTCTGTGGAAAGTAGTTTGGCAGTTTTTACAAAACTAATTATACCCTTACCATATGATACAGCAACTGTGGTCCTTATTACTTACTCAAATAAGTTGAAAACCATTTCCACATAAAACCAGCACGCAAATGTTTACCACAGTTTAACTCATAATGATGTCCTTCAATAGGTAATTGGACAAAGAAACACAAGGAATGTTATTTAGTGACCACAAAAAGAGCTATGGAACCATGGAAAAGAATGGGAATCAAAACTTCGTATTGCTAAGTAAAAATAAACCTTTGTGAAAAGCCAACATAATTTCAATTATATGATATTCTGGACAAAGGGTACAGTGGCCAGGGATCCATGGGGGGGGGGTGAAGGGAGGGAGGCATGAATAAACGAGGCACAGGAAATTTTTAGGAATGCAAAACTTTCCATGTACATTCTCATGATGGATACATGTAACTATGCATTTATCAAAACCCATAGAATATACAAAACACAGAATAAACCCTAATGTGAAGCATAAAATTCAGCTGATAATAACATATCAATATTGGCTCATCAACTGTAACCAATGCACCACACAAGATGTAAATGACAGGGGGAAATGTGTGTATGTTTGCAGGGTAGATGAGATGCTATATAGCTTATTTTCTGTTCCTTTTTCCTGAAAACTTAAAACTGCTTTAATAATAAAGGTCATAAATTAAAAATTAATGAATTATAGAAATTTTAAAAAGCCCAGAAATAACACAGTGATGCGATGGCTCAATTGTAGATATGGTGAACTTGAAGACAGATCAATAGAATTTATCCAGTCTGAACAATAAGGAGAAAATATAGCAAAAAATATCTCTAACAGGGTTGCTCAGTTGGCTGGAGTTTGGCCTATACATAAGAAACGTGTGGACTCTTCTGTAGTCAGGGCACAGACCTAGCTTGCGGGTTCAATTCCCAGTAAGAGCGTGCATGGGAATTAATCAATCGATGTTTCTCTCTCACATAGATGTTTCTATCTCCCTTCTTCTCTCTCTAAAATCAATAAACATATCCTCACTTTAGTATTTACAATAATAAACAGCCCTGGCTGATGTAGCTCAGTGGATTGAGTGACGGCCTGCAAAACAAAGGGTCGCCGGTTGGATTCCCAGTCAGGGCACATGCCTGGGTTGTGGGCCAGGTCCCCAGTAGGGGGCATGTGAGAGAAAACTACACATTGATGTTTCTCTCCCTCTCTTTCTCCCTCCTTAACCCTCTTTAAAAATAAATAAATAAAATATTTTTAAAAATTAAAATAAAAAATAAATGAAAAAACAATGGAGGTTCAGGGACTTTGGGGAAAACAGCAAAATCTCCAATATTTTCATCTTAACATTCCCAGAAGGAAAACATAAAAAAATGAGATTAAAGTACTACTGCCAGAAATAATGGCTGAAAATTCTCCAAACTTGGCAAAAGACACAAATTTACAGATTCTGGAAGCAGAACACACTGTAAATAGGATAATCCCAAATAAATTTATGCCACAGGCACATCATAATTACCCTTTTGAAAACTAAAGAGAGAGAAAAAAAACTTTGAAAACAGCCAGAGATGAATGATGTTTTCCTGTAGAGAAACATAACCTTGAATGCCTGAGAATTCCCTGAAACCATGCAGACCAAAAGAAACCAGAACACAATTTTCCAATTACTGAAGGAAAAAAATTAGCAACCCTAATTCTGTATCTGGTGAGACTATGTCCTCAGGAATGTAGGTGACGTGAGGACACTTTCAGATGAAAGAAAAGTGAGAGAATATTTTGCTAGAAGACCTATGCTAAAGACTGGCTAAACAAAATGGTTGAACAGAAAAGGCGCAGTAAAATAAAGAATTCTGGAGTATCAGGAAGGAAGGGCAGTGTAAAATGCAGGAATATGAGTGCATACAATAAACTACCCTGCTCACAAATTTTGTGTTATGCTTGATGGTTGAAACTAAACTTATGACAGGATCTTATACTCTAGATAATATTTTATTGGAGAATGTAAAGGGACACAAATGAATTTTTTTCACAATTCCTCTGAAGTTGTAAATTATATAACCTGTAGACTGTAATGTCACAAACATATATTTTAATACAATATAACCACAACATAACCAATACAAATATAACACCCCAAAATACTGTAGATGAAATAACATGGAATATTAAAAATATTCAAGTAATATACACAGAAGAGTGAAAAAGAGAAAATATGAAGAATAGCAACAATAAAATAGCAGAATAAAGCACTAATACATCAATAATTACTTATTCACCAATAAGATTAAATTAAAAAACAAATACTGGATTTAAAAATTGACCCATATTATATACAGCATACCAGAAAAATCCCTCCTCTCAAGAACTACTAGAAAAAAGTTCAAAAAGGACATAGAGGATCTCAAAAAGACAGTCAATAAAGAGTATATAATCAATATATATTGACTAGCCCACCTAACAACAGCAAAATACATAATTTTATTTTAAGCACCAATGGGATATTCACCAAGATAGGTCATATTCTCAATTGTAAAAAAGCCTCAATAATCTAAAAAGAATTGACATTCTACAAAGTGCATTCTCTGAGAATAATAGAACAAAGCTAGAAATCAATAACAGAAAGGCAATAGAAACATGCACGTCCTAAATTATTCATTGATTAAAAGCAATATTTCCTAGTAGTCCTACTTCATTATGTGTTTATTAGTGTGTGTATAAGTGTACTGAAAATTTAAAAAAACAAACGAGTTATACATATGAAAGTATTTAAGATAATGCTTGCAAGAGTAAATATATACTTTGTTGTTAGTCATGATTATCATGATTGATAAAATTATTAACTTACTGTTTATCCTCTCCCTATTAATATAGCTAAGGTTCCTGTTCAAGTAAAGTGCTTATTCACATGTGGATCTAATTTTAATAATATAAGTAATCTATATTAAATTTTATATTACATTTGTTATATTAAGACAACCCAGTTGTATTCTCTGTCTTTCTTTCTTTCACACACACACACACACACACACACACATTAACTACCAGTGTACTAGTCCTGCAGCAGCATGAAAGCCGTTATAAAGAACTTGAGATGATTTTTACAGGGAATGTAGAGGAAGGTCAGGGAGGTGGTGTCCATGGAGACAGGTGTGTCTGTGTGTGCATGCATGTGTGTGCATGCAAAGGTAGTGCATTTCTGCTGAGATGTGATTGAATGTAATTTGAAGTTTTGAGCTTATAAATTACTAATGTTTATATACAATTGTTTTTTTTTTGCTTGGTCCCAATGAGATGGGACTTCATACCCTTTTAATCTTATTACATTTGGCTTATAAAAGCTGTGGAGAGAAAAAAGAATCTGGAAATCTTAACCCAAAGTATAAAAGATTGAAAGGGTTTTTTTATTTTTCTAGGCCAAAGTAAAAAGATGAGTCAAATCCAGACCCATTTATGTTTCATTGAGGACTAGTAATTAATCATAGACTTTAAGTTAGTCTCAGAACTTTACAATCTTCATTTTATCTGGGGGCATTTAATATAATTAACACACACAGAGTCTTCCTAGAAAACTGTCAAAAGAATGCTTACATTCTTTCTTATTAACGTAGAAACTTTAAGGATATTTTAAGGGTTTTTTGTTTGTTTTTCAAGAAACATAAAATCTTGTCTCAATAGTTGAAGTGGAGAACACCTAATGGGTCAACATTTGTAACCAAAATAAGCAAGCAAGCATTCCAATCAAATGTGCTGTTTCCAGGAAAGATAAGAATGTATAAATAATTGCTTATGAATAACAAAAATCATGGAATTTGCTATGAAAAGTAGACAATGTAACAGAATATTTAAAATTGGACATATCTAAATTATACTGATTGATTTAAGCCAATTTAATGTTTGTGACCAGGTAGAAATAGCATAAAAGACTTTTGGTCTGAATAGCAGATATGAAAGTATGAGCACCTTGGCTAGGTAAAATAATGATTAATCATGGCATTATATTAAACCTAGTGGCACTGAGGAAAGTAGAATGGTAAATTCAGTGTTCTGAAAGATAAGAGTCTTTTAGGTTTATATTTGGTTCAAATGTCTCTTGAGTTCTTCAATTACTAAAATTTAGCCTATTAGAGAGTGTCCATTTAAAGTCTGTCTCAGAAAAAAAAAAATAAGGGAGACCCAGCTTCTGTTTTCTTTAATGAATCCAAAAGAAAAAAAAAAGCACAAACTAGGATTTAAAAATAAATGGTAAATAGAGGCAATTACAGCTTTACATAAAAAGCATTCTAAGAAAATTGGCTGGTTAATAAGATAGATGTCTATGCCAATAATCTTAGTATGGAGGTATTGCAGAGTTGTTATGTAATATGTAATTGGGATAAGATAAAAGATATTCACCAAATCATTCTGCCAGCAGCTGGGTACCACATGGTAAGGACTGTGTTAATGTTACAGATTTAGAGGCATACAAGGTAGACATTGCTTCTTCTTTCAGGGAATTTACACTGTAGTGGCAGAGATCAGTAACATTCAAATGTATAAACAGGATTGCATGATAAATATAACTAGTTTGGGGGGGTATTTTGAGAGTGTAGATAAAAGACCAATGTGAAGAAGTATAAATGAGATAGGACCACATATTATTTTAATCTTATTAAATTTGGCTGTTACGGACCAAATCTTTGCTCCTTCCCTCTAAAAATAAAAATTACACATTTTTAAAGCTTGATCCACTTCAAGCTCTAAATTGACTGTGATGATATGTGGATGTTGGGCCTTTGGGAAGTAATTGGGTTTAGAAGAGATTTTGAAGGCCACCTCATACGATGAGATACACCCTATAAGAAGAAGGCACAGCAGAGTCATCTTTCTCTCTGCCACATGATAGAGTGAGAAGGTGGTCTGTCTGCAAGTCAGGAAAGGACTTGTACTATGTTGGCATCTTGATCTCAAACTTCCAGCCTCCAGAACTGTGAGAAATCAATGTGTTTTTACATCTCCCTGTCTATGGCAACTCTCATGGTACCTGAAACTGATTAAGACAGGTATAGGAACATGACAGGTGTTGGGAGGAGGAAGAAGCTAGAAATTTAACTTGAAAAATAAAGCATATACAAAGAATCTGCTTGGCATTTTAATTTAAATTAAGACATGAATGATGAGAAATCAGAGAGCTCTGTAAAAACCCAAGGGAAGATTTTTTGGGGGAGGAAGAAACAGCTGGTGGAAAGATCACAAAATAGTAATAAAAATGTCAAGGAGCCTACCAGTTTAGAGCATAGTGAGTGAGTGGTAGAATTTGATGTTAGAGGGTGGGTTGGAGCCAAATTCTGCAAGATCTTTTCAAACTTAATAGACCTTAGACATTTTCTAAGTGCGATAAGACTCCATTGAAGGTTTTTCAGCAGAGTTTGGTTTACCTGTAAAACACATGCTGGCTGTGAAGTTCAGGTTGGCGGGAATAGAATAAAAAAAGGCCAGTAATGCAGCTGTTGCAAGAAAACAATTTGAGAAGTAGTAAACTGTGTATTAGCATTATGGCATGAAAGATAAAGTTCAAAATATCTTTGAGTAGAATTAACAGGATTCCCTGGTGGACCAGATTTCAGAGTTCTATATGAACAACCAGGTGGTTCATAGTATCCTTTAGTAAGATGAGAAGCTGGGGGAGAAACAAACCTGGAAGGGAATCAACACAGCTCTTGTGTGGACATGTGACTTTGAAATGCAAACTTTGATAAAGTCTGTCTCACTGAGCAAACTTTAAAAAGGTTTCTCTGAGCCTTCTTTCAACTAGGCTTCTTCCTTGGACCTTGTCCTCAGCCTGCCTAGCCTAGTTTTAATAAGCTCAGGACCAGAATCCTGCTGAGGGAGTATAGAGAGAATCCTGCTGTACCCTTAATATCTAATCTGTCTTATCATTTATTCAAGTTATGCATTCCAATCATTGATATCTGATCACCTTGGATACCTGTAGCTAGCAACCCTGTTAAGTTAGCAAGAATCTCTGAACCCATGACATTTCCTCTTAGTAATTTTCAATCTACTGACAGTCCAGCTCTGCCATTTTGTTATAAATCCCGATTTGTCCTTGTTGAGTTTGGATTTAAGCTCAGTTTTAGAATAAAATCTCTTCCCCTAGTTGAGAAAGTACAGAATAAAAATCTCTTTTCAGCCCTTCACTGGTGTTTGTATCTAGTTCTTTTTAACAGTTACATTACTAGGTTATCTCTGATCATAAAACATGATTGAAGATCTCTGACAGAAAGATATTTTGTCTACAACAGAGAGCCAGTTTGTATACGTTTTCCAATTATTTTCTCCCTGAGTGAAATACCTACCGAGCAAAATGCAATCAGTGGAACTGGAGGTACCATCCACCATTGATTGCGGTGGGCATACCACAATCAATGGTGGAGGTATGCCCACCACCATTACCAGTTGCTAATGAGTTTGTAGACCTATGTACCAAGGGCAGAGGTGCTTCTGAAGAAAACCAACCAGAGCGGCTCAGGGCAGTGGTTCAGTGCAGATACTACTATCAGTAGAAACATGTGCATTTTATGTAAATGGGGTCATTTTAATTCCAGGAATGACATTATTTTGTACTTTCACCTCATATATATCCTTAGCACATGAACTCCCAATAATGTTTAAAATTTACTTTCATTTAAAACTTAACCTGGATGAAAACAGGTTTGTAAAAGAATATTCTCCAAGGTGCAGAAAAAATTACCATAAACAGTATAATACTTAATGCTGTTTTTGCAGGTGCCATAAAAATTGGATTTCTTAAGTTATATTGGCTTACTAAACATAGATTAATATACACAGAACTATAGATACACTCAAAAGTTAAAAGCTTCAAAGTAGGAGCATTTGCTTTTTAATAATACTGTTTCCTTCTGTTTAATTTTAAAAAAATAAACTTCGGCCAAGATGGAGGTGTAGGTAGAAACACTGTACCTCCTCACACAACTAAGTTTAAAGACAACAAAGTTTCAGTAACAAAAATGCAGCCAAAACACAGAAAATTGAACTATATGGAAGTCTGACAACAACAAACCTTTCATCCAGACTGGTAAGAGGGGCAGAGCCAGAAGCAGAGTGGGGCCCACAGGAAAGATCCACCAACTGACCCAGGTGTGCAAGCAGCCATGGGCAGATCCCAGGTGTGGGGTGGCAATGGGGGGACCCAGTGAGGGTACAAGGCAGCAGGCTGACTGCGGTCACATATTCGCACGCAGATAAACCAGTGAAGGAGCAAGTAGTGAGACTGACCTCGCAGGCCCCAGCAGTGGGAAGCAGCACAGGGGACAGCCATTGCCCCTCTCTGACCCCACCCCCACATACAGCATCACAAGCCAGCAACCTGGGTGGCCCTATCCTGGTGAACATCTAAGGCTTTGCCCCTCATATGTAACAGGCGTGAACAGACCAAATTGAGCTCTCAAGAAGAGCTCAAAGCCCTAGAGCTGATAACTCTAAGCAACCAAGAAATAGCCAACCTATCAGATGCACAGTTCAAAACACTGGTGATCAGGATGCTCACAGAACTGGTTGATTTTAGTCACAAATTAGAGGAACAAATGAAGGCTAAACTAATTGCAATGAAGGGAAATGCACAGGAAACCAATAGTAATGGAAAGGAAACTGGGACTCAAATCAAAGGAATAGAGCAGAAGGAAGAAAAAAATGATCAAACAGAAAAGGATGAAGAAACAAGAATTCAAAAAAATGAGGAGAGGCTTAGGAACCTCCAGAACATCTTTAAACACTCTAACATATGAATTATAGGGGTACCAGAAGGGGAAGAGGAACAGCCATGAGTGGAAAACTTATTTGAACAAATAATAAAGGACAACTTCCCAAATATGGCAAAGGAAATAGACTTGCGGGAAATCCAGGAAGCTCAGAGAGTCCTAAAGAAGTTGGACCCAAGAAGGAACACACCAAGGCACATCATCATTACATTAACCAAGAGTCAAATGAAGGAGAGAATCCTAAATGCAGCAAGAGATAAGGGGACAGTCACCTACAAAGGAGTTCCCATCAGACTGTCAGCTGATTTCTCAAAAGAGACCTTATAGGCAAGAAACGGCTGGAAAGAGGTATTCCAAGTCATGAAAGACAAGGACCTACATCTAAGATTGCTCTATCCAGCAAAGCTTTTGTTTAGAATGGAGGGGCAGATAAAGTGCTTCTCAGATAAGGTCAAGTTCAAGGAGTTCATCATCACCAAGCCCTTATTATATGAAATGTTAAAGGGACTTATCTAAGAAAATGAAGATAAAAAAGATGAACAGTGAAAGGACAGCAAACTCACAGTTATTAAGAACCACACCTAAAACAAAAGCAAACTAAGAGGACAGCTAGATCAGGAGCAGAACCATAGAAATGAAGATCACATGGAGGGTTAGCAACAGGAGAGTGGGAGGAGGAAAAGGGGGGAGAAGGTACAGAAAATGAGTAGCATAGATGGTAAGTAGAGAATAGACAGGTAGAAAATAGGTAGATAGATAGAATAGTAGGGGAAATATAGAATCTAAAGAACTGGAGACACGTGGTCATAAACTAAAGAGGGGAGGGGAGGAGGGTGTGCAGGGTGGGAATGAACGGGGGAAATAGAACAACTGTAATGGCATAATCAATAAATATATATTTAAAAAAACAAACAAAAAAGCAAATCTCCTAACCATTTCATCACTGGCAACATGAGGCAGCAGGATAAAAAATCCTACCGTTGTTTCCATCAGTGAGTATAACATCAATGGCAGTGGGATAACACGGGGCATCCGGTTTCACCGGGCAGAATCTGCTACCTAGGACTGCTGTCCAAAGCTGCCTGCCTCTACATTGGGTTGATACTAACCTGTACTGGGAACTGGCATGTTTGTCTTCAGCCTGACATATATCCCCTACATATAATTATATGTGGGAAGAAAACCTAATGATATTTCTTTCCCAATATATCTGATAGTAGCAGAATAGAAGACATTTTCCTATACTGTGATGAGTAGTCACAGTAGAAATCTTCCATACAGAAGTTGCTTACATGAAACTTATGTCACTTTCAAAAATAGTCATAATAGAAAATAGTAATACTGAATAAATGAATACTGACTGAATGAATTGTTTACCGCACCAAATTTTTTAAAAATAATTTAAGTAACAAATGACAAAATTTTCCACTTGTAGTTTTTGTCAATTTTTCCCAAAGAGAATTTTCAGGTACAAATAATTTATTTGTACTTTTTAAGATCATAAATCCCCTAAAAGATTCATATATTAATAATATATAACAAATTGCCCTGTCTGGTGTGGCTCAGTAAATTGAGAGCCCACCTGTGAAGTGAAAGGCTTCCACTTCAATTCCCAGTCCAGGTCAGGTCCCCAGTTAGGGGTGTATAAGAGGCAACCAACTGATGTTTCTCTCCCTTTCTCCTTCACTTCCCCTCTCTCAAAAAGTGAATAAATAAAATATTTTTTTAAATTAACTTACATTAAACCATAGTTTGCTTGTTTTTACTTATATGGAACAGTAAATGATTTTCATTCACCTAGAAATATTTCATTCCCTCTATAACAATGAGCTCAAATGTCATCAAACTACCGAAGTTGCATCTGGATTTCCCTTTCAAAGTGATGTGAGCCTATTTTTCTTTCCTCCTACTCTAGTCAACAAATATAGGTTCTTATTCATTTATATATATTTATTTAGTGTGGACACTTGTTTTGAGAGAGGAGATAAAATGACAAGTTGAGAGAGAAATAGGTTCTCTCTGTAATGGGGCTCACATGCAGGGGTGGGGACTAGTGAGAGTTTAAGTGAATAAACAAGATAATGGTAAATTGTGAGAAAGGCCACCAAATAAGTTACTAGGATAATATGTGAAAAAATATGTGAATAGGTAAGATACCATTAAAGTTAATTTAAATAATGTAATTAGAAAAGACCCTGATGAGGATATGTCCCAAGACCAAAGGACAGGCAAGTGGAAGGAATGACAGGAGCCAGTCAGAGGGCATTCCTGGAACTGGAAACAGCAAGAGCAAAAATCTTGATGTAGAAAGGACCTTACCCTATTCAAGGAGCAGAGGAGACACCTATATGATAGATAACCTTGAAAAAATTTAGAGAGAGGGATAATACCTTTGTTGTATTTTCTGATTCCTATCTTCTAGCAAAGAAGATAGGAATCTTCTTTGTTCGGTTTATAAAAGAAAAAGCAATCGAGACATATGTTTATAATTCTCTGATAGGTTTTAAAAGGATTATTATGCTATGAGATGACATTAACATAATGAAACACTAATACTATTATAGCATACTGTATAATTTTCCTAAAGAGTGTGATAGAGGCAATTAAAGTAACTACATGGCAAAGAAAACTGTTGTGATTTTCAATAGTCAAGGAAGGATTCACTTTTTTAAATATGCAAATAGATCAGATTATCATAACAAATTAATCCTTCATTTTATAAAGAACATGCAAATTTGAACTTCTGTTGATAAATTTTAAATTATATCATATTTTAAATGGTGATTAAGTATGAGTATATGTGTATGTTTCCTTTGTGTTGAGAAAAAAGAAAGGGAATTATTGCTTAATGCTAAGATCCTAGATCTAAAAATAATGGTATATGTTAAAGATTAACAAATTAGCATGCATCCTGGCTGGTGTAGCTCAGTGGATTGAGCATGGGCCTGCAAACCAAAGGATCATGGTTTAATTCCCAGTCAGGGCACATGCCTGGGTTGCAGGCCAGTTCCCAGCAGGAGGCACACAAGAGGCAACTATACATTGATATTTCTCTCCCTCTCTCCTTTCTTTCCCCTCTAAAGATAAATAAATAAAATCCTTTAAATAATTAGCATGCTTGGGCTGCTGTAGTTCAGTGGATTGAGTGCCCTCCTGCAAACTGAAGGGTTGCCTATTCTATTCCCATTCAGGACACACGCCTGGATTGGGGGCCATGCCCCCAGTGGGGGGCACATGGGATGCAGCCACACAATGATGTTTCTCTTCCTCTCTTTCTCCCTCCCATCCCTTCTCTCTAAAAATAAATAAATAAGTAATCTTTTTAAAATAAGCAAATAAAAACTTAAGAGTGATCAGAAAGGTTTTGACTATCAAGATTGGTTTTACACATTTCTTTTCATTAAGAATTTCTCAACTTGTTCCATGTTCCTTCATTCATGACACAGTTAAAAATTATAATCAGATAATACTTCATGGAAAACAAATAAGCAAATATAAATTGTTTTCAACACCAACAACAATTTTAGAAAAAAATTGACATGATCAGTTAAAACATTGTTATTTTCTGTACAAGAAAAATGATAGAACTTTTGATTTAAAAAAATCAAAGACTGTATTATATCAGTAAGGTACTGAGACCATTAGTCAAATAAAAATGAAGGAGAGAATGAACTTCACAGTTAGTCAAATAGCAAAATGTGCTGAAACACTTTTAATTGTTTAAAAAATCTTCAAAATTACTAGTACTGATAAATGAGTTCAATAAAGTAGAAGGGTATAAATAATATAGAAATCTGTGGCATTTTTAAAAATATTTTTTATTGATTATGCTATTACAGTTATCCTATTTTTCCCTTCATTCCCCTCCACCCTGTATACCCTCTCCCACCCACATCCCCCGTTTTAGTTCATGTCCATGTGTCATAAGTTCTTTAGCTTTTGCATTTCCCATACAATACTTGCCTCCCCCTGTCTATTTTCTACCTACCATCTATGCTACCCATTCTCTATACATTTTCCCCCCCTACTCCTCTCACTCCCCTGTTGATAACCCTCCATGAGATCTCCATTTCTGTGCTTCTGTTTCTGTTATATTTTGTTTGCTTAGCTTGGTTTTTTTTGTTTTTGTTTTAGGTCTGGTTGTTAAAAATTGTGAGTTTGCTGTCATTTTACTGTCATTTGTGTCTTTTATCTTCTTTTTCTTAGCTAAGTCCCTTTAACATTTTTTATAATAGGGGCCTGGTGATGATGAACTCCTTTAACTTGACCTTATCTGAGAATCACTTTATCTGCCCTTCCATTCTAAATGAAAGCTTTGCTGGATAGAGCAATCTTGGATGTAGGTACTTGTCTTTCATGACTTGGAATACTTCTCTCCAGCCCCTTCTTGCCTGCAAGGTCTCTTTTGAGAAATCAGCTGACAGTCTGATGGAAACTCCTTTGTAGGTGACTGTCCCCTTATCTCTTGCTGCTTCTAGGATTCGCTCCTTCATTTTAATTTAGGCTAATATAATGATGATGCGCCTTAGGGTGTTCCTCCTTGGGTCCAACTTCTTTAGGACTCTCTGAGCTTCCTGGACCTCCTGGAAGTCTATTTCCTTTGCCATATTTGGGAATTTGTTCTTTATTATTTGTTCGAATAAGTTTTCCACTCGTACTTATGCCTCTTCCCCTTCTGGTACCCCTATAATTTGGATGTTGGAACATTTAAAGATGTCCTGGAGGTTCCTAAACCTCTCATAATTTTTTTTTGAATTCTTGTTTCTTCATCCTTTTCTTTTTGATCATTTTTTTCTTCCTTCTGGTCTATTCCTTTGATTTGAGTCCCAGTTTTCTTTCCATTACTATTGGTTTCATTTCACTTAGTGTAGCTTTCAAATTCAACCAGTTCTGTGAGCATCCTGATCACCAGTGCTTTGAACTGTGTATCTGATAAGTTGGCTATCTCTTCATTGCTTAGTTGTATTTGCTCTGGAGCTTTGATCTGTTCTGCTTGGGCCATGTTTTTGTCTTGCCATGCCTGTTATGTATGAGGGGCAAAGCCTCAGGTGTTCATCAGGAATGGGCAACCCAATCACTGGGTTGTGACTCAGTATATAGGGGTGGGGTTAGAGAGAGAACAATGGAGCTTGCCCCACTCTCTGTTGAACCTCAGTCCCTTCTGCCTCTTCCCCCAAGCAAACTGGGCCCTTCTGGTGCTGGTTCCTGGGTGGGTGGGCTTATGTACATTCTAGGACCCTGTGGGTCTCTCTAATGATCTCTCCTGTGAGGCTGGGAGTCCCTCCCTGTGCCTCAACCCCCACAGGTATTTTCAATCAGTGTTTTGAGGCTTTATTTCCCCTCACCGGGATCCTGGGTTGCGTTGTCTGTCTGGCCCCAGTTTCCCCTGTTTATCTACACACAAATGTGGGACTGCCCAGTAAGCCATCCACCTTGCACACTATGCCCCACTTCACAATCTCAGCTTCACTGAGTCTGCCAGTTGCCACCCTGCGCCCAGGGTCTGCCCGCTGTCGTCTTGCACATCTGGGGTTGTCAGCTGCTACCTTGTGGGCCCAGTGGAAGTCTGTGGCATTTTTAAACACACTTAAATTTTCTTTTAAGTAACATAATTCAAATGATGCTTGGGTACGAAATTGATAAACATCTTCCTTTGATGCTATGTTCCTTCCTTTATACAGACATTCATTTTAGATCATCCAGTTTTAATCTAATATTGCCTCATACCCTGTAAACTGCAAAGTCCCAGAAAAATTATTCCTTTGAAGAGCTGAAGTTTTCATTTAACTTGTTGAGATTCCCAATATACTTACTTTGTAAATATATTTAGTAAAATAAGTAAGACACTAGGAAAAGAAAGGAGAAGTAATTAACTTATTAATACTTTAACATACTCACCATGAACAATCTAGGCAATGAAATTTTCTTTTTTATTATTTTTCAATTACAGTCTTTTTCAATATTTTTGTATTGCTTCTAGGTGTACAATATAGTGAACATGCAATTGTATATTTTACAAAGTGTTCTCCTGATATTCTAGTACGTACATGGCATTATACATAGTTATCAAAATATTACTGACTATAATCCCTATGCTGTATTTTAAATCTCTGTGACTATTCTGTAATTTATATCAGATTAATTCATGAGTATAGATTAACATTTATATTTATACTTATATAATCACTTTTAAGAAATATAGATCAGATCTAATTTTTTAAATTTGAAATAACTTGTAAGGTTTATGATTTATATGTCATACTCATGCTCTAGAGGTGAGTAGGGATATTTTGATAATTAGTTACATAGAGTAAGATTACTTATGCTGAAAGACCTAATTCTCTATCTTCATGATAATATTTGTAATATGTAAATCTACCTCATCCAGGTCATATTTTTACCTCTTATTTCACTCATTATAGTCTATCTTTTATATGGCTATCATGCACATCTCATATTCCCTAAAATATTAAATATCTTCAAGCAAATGACATTTGTTTTTTTTTCTGGATTTTCTCTGTAGTTCTTAGTAGCAGAACTACAGTAATTTGGTAGGGATTTAATAAAGACTGTGTGAACTGAATGTGATATGTTTTAAAGATTTTTTTGAACACCTACCTTTAGTTTTTGATTCCAGATGAAGATTAAAATCAATAATGATCATTACCTAGAAACGGGGCAAGACAATAGCTATTTACCGTGAGCCAAAACTCATGGACATTATGGCCTGGAAAAAGTCCAGCCATGGTTGTTTTTGTTTGTTCATTTTTTTGTAATGTAAAATGTAAAACTTTTATTGGCCACATGAATCCAAATAATAAAATTAAGTTTGAAAGAAATAGGCCAATATGATACTTAATATTTTGAAACTAACAAAACCGACACATTTTATTTTATTTACTTACTTATCTTTAACATTTTTATTGTTCAAGCACAGTTTTCTGCATTTTCCCCCACCCCTGTCTCCACCCCAGCCCTCCCCACCTCCCTCCTGTTTCTACTCTCCCTTGTTATTATCCATGTGTCCTTTATAAATTGTTCCTGCAAACCCTTCACAGTCATTGTTAATATAACAAGAACAGTTTGTGCAATATCGATGTAACTGGGCAGCCAAGGAGAGCGGATTGGAATATACATGTGTGGACAATGACAAATTCACCGTACTAGTTGGTGGGGGTAATAGATGCCATGGATTGAGCAAGTATGTTATGTGGTCATCACATTCAAAATGACTGGGCAATCAGAGCAACAAATCTGCATCAAATTTTGCATTAAGCTTGAACATTCCTCCATGGAAATTATTTGGATCATTGAGAAAGCCTCAACTATGGGCAACTGGTAATTGGCAGCTGCATCAAAACAATGTATCAGCTCATGCATCGCTTAGCATGCAAAGTTTTTTTAAAAAAATATCAGATCACCCAGATGACTCAGACCCCCTACAGCCCAGATTTGGCACCCTGAGATTTCTGGCCTTTCACAAAACTAAAATCACCTTTGAAAAGGAAGAGATTTCAGGCCATTGATGAGATTCAGGAAAGTGTGACATGCCAGATGATGGTGATTGGGAGAACTATGTGAGGTTCCAACGTGCCTATTTTGAAGGGGACTGAGGAGTTATTGCCCCATGTACAATGTTTCTTGTATCTTATATCTTCTTCAACAAATGTCTCTGTTTTTCATATCACATGGCTGGATACTATCTGGACAGTCAGTATTTTATATTCATTAAATTTAAAATAGTAATTTAAGACCTAACTTAAAATAACTACTTTATGTAAACATGAAAATTTACCTTATATTAAAGGATATGAACTAGATCACATTGTTAAATAGCACATTAAACCATATTTGATATTTAAATATTGAAAATACATTTATTCTTAATTTATGCAAAATTATTTATTGATTTGGACAAAAACTATTGTAGGTATTGGGGACAATGCTTTGAAGAAAATAGACAATTTTCTTAGCCACATAGTGTTTATAGTTTACTTGGAAGGAGTGGTGAGAGAACAGGATAATAAATGAATAAATAAGTATATGTACTATTAGCTAAATAGTATCGATTGCTAAAATTTTAAAAATAAGATAAGGAGGATTATCTGTGCTAGGAATGGAGATATTTTCATTTTATATAGTGTTTGTAATTAGAGTATATAAGGTAGTCAGGGAAGAACTCATTGCTATAATATGATTCGAGCAAAAATCTGAAAGTAGTGAGGAAGTGAGCCATGTGGCTAAATGGGGGCACAGTAATGGGTGCAAAGTTCCCATGGAAGGTGAATGATAGAAATGTCTGAGAAACAAGGACATGTAGTCTGAGCAAAGAGGAGGTGAGTGAGTGGGACACTGATGGATAGTGAGATTGGCAGGGTATTTCAAAACAAAAGACAATACTTCTTGTAGATTCCAAAGAATCTACAGTTTTATGACAATAAATTTATTCTTTAAGTCGTTTTGTGGTATTTTTATATGCAAAGAATCAGGATAAGTGATTAATATAAAGAATAGTATTTAATTTTTCTAATCATCCTATATATATCAGCCTTGTAAAGGTCATGTAATTTGACAAAGTCATGAAGCATGAAATTTCCTGAATTGTCATTATTTTTATAGCAAATGTTTTATTTCATTGATTTTTTAAAGTGATTGATTGTTTATTATTTTAAATTTATGTATTTTAATATTTGTATTCAGATGAAATAACCTGAGTCAGAACAATATTCACCATGCAACTAACAGCAGCCTCGCTTTCACTGGAGTGGCTAAACCACACCACAAAACAATATCCTAACGTCTGATTCCTCAGGCTGTACCTGTTTGTCATGGTGTGCGGTAAGCATCTAACAACACGCTTGCTCTCTTGACCCGTTCTAATTTCATGTCCTGTACAAGTGTTTGCCTGCCATGTAAATCCAGCTTTAAGTTGAATATCCAAAGTCACAGAAAAAAGTAATAAATTAATTATCTGAACTCATGGTTAAAAAGTAGTGATCTTTCCAATCTAGAGGAATATACATTAGCTAGGTGATCAAACAGAATATTAGTTTGATTCTGAATTCATATTTTACCCAAATATAATTTTGATCAAACCACTTTCAGAACTGTTTTCCATCCAGTGCATTTCCATCACTCCAAAATATAATGTGAATAGAAAATGAGAATTGTGTTAGTGCTTCATCAAAATTAGATCATAGGAGATATTTGCCTATCAATGGATTTTATTCAGTTTGGATAGATTGTTGATGAACCACAATGTTCTTTTGATTTAAATCCTAGTCATCGAAAGCTCTTTCAAAAGTTTACACAGAAGTACTGACTTGCAATTTCTAATACCAGTGATAAATGACCGAAATCAAAAATACTGAATTTGCATATTCATAATACAATTTGAGTACAAATGTCTTTGACCACTAGGGAACTCTTGATATAATTATGTTAATTCTCAATATGCTTCTCTATGTTCCTTCTGTAGAAATGATTGCTTACAAGAAAGTTAATATTTTACATTTAAAATGAAGTATGAAAATAAATAGCAGTTTATTCCATAGAAGATATATTATATCGGAAAATATATTCACATAAGCAAATATCAAAGTAATTGACAGATTCTAGTTGAACTAGTACCAAGTGATTTATTTATATTTAAATTGCTTTCAGAGTCACAATATTGTAACATTTCAGTGAAAAATGTATCGGCTGTGGCCATGAGGTAAACTGCAGTTCACATGGCCACCTGAGCAATTGATGCCATGGTTTCTTGATCAAATTTAACTGCGGCAATATGTGTAGATAAAGGAACAGATAAAATAAGTGAATCAATACGCCCCTGTCCACTGCCACCTCAGAATAAAGCACTGACAATTATTAAGGAAGCTGTAGTTCACCCAGGAATAATTAATAACTAACAATGTCAGCATATACAGAAACCGGAAAATAAATAATACAAAATGACCTTTTGTTCACCTTACAAACATAAAATAAATTTTGAACATAAATGTCTCCATCAGATTATAGGGAAGTAATATGCACATCTCAGTGTGTTTACATATTTTTGTTCTCTTCTTTTTGAATAAGTGAGGTAAATTCCTGTCATGGAGATATTGGAGTAACTTTCCTCACTTTATCCAAACAGGAACATCAAATATGGCTAACTGTAAAGCATGTAAAATATTTAATGTATTCAAAACTCTATGTGACACAGTAAGGAGTTACTCTAACTTCCTTTTGTTAGATATGGTGGTTAAAGATAGAAAGGCATTAGAGAAATAATGAGCAGAACAAATATATATGAGCCGCATGAGTTAAAGATACTATGAGGTAATAGTGTATTTCTTGTAACGATGAGTACAATGTTAAATTTAGAAGACCGACTTTATTGTGTAGATTGATTCAAATAAAAATAGTAAGTGTATTTATGAATATGGGCTACTTCGCTAAAAGTTCTTCCTGAAGAAAAATAAAAGAAATGTTGAACAGGAGCCCAGGGTCCCGAAGCTCTCCTTTATAAAGGTTTCTGAGAACTTGCACAGGGCCATGGGTGAGTGCCTCCCTGATAGCCTTAAGAATAAGGAGTCATAGCTGAAGTGAAGGGCATTTTTCTTCAGCGAGATCTGACTAGAATGAATAACAATAAACTCATTAATCAAAACAGTGTCAAAGTCTGAAATATTCCAAATATTTAGAAAGAAAAAATATTTTTTGCATAAAAGACCACATTCTAAAGAAGATGGTGGTAAAAAGGGGTGAAGAGAATTTAAAAAAAAAATCACAAAGAAGACACGCTGAACAACTTTGCATACTGCTGCATCTCACCTTTCCAGGGAAAGAGGACATTCAATCAGTCCTGGCCAGGCCATCCTTTGTAATTATAAGCCTTTACTAACAAATCTAAAATTATGTAGGATTGGGTACATTTTAATACTTAACTTTCTGTTTATGATGTACTAAACGTATCTCCCAAAGTTTCCAAAATAAAAACAAATCCAAAGCAGCCCTTTATTATCACATTATTTCAAATTGATCTAATGAGTTACGGCTTGCTGTCTCTGCTTTATGATACTGTGTGTAGCACCTTTCGTTACTAAAATAATTAGGTTGAGGGTAGGGTTTGTAACCCCTGACTCCTAATTTGTGTCTCTCTAGATGTTCTTCTACCAAGACTGGAGGATCTATAGACAGTTAGTTTCCACAGTAGGTGAAGTCTAAACTTGAGTTATTAACTTAAATACAGCCTTTCTGTCCTTCAAGGAGTCTGCTTTCTTTCTTCTACTAATTCCTATAATATTGTCCAATATTTCTGATGGACTTCCTGTACTTCTCTAACTGTGCTCTCAAACCCTTGCCAACATGGAAAGTCTAGGGGTGATTGACTGATCATTTTTCTTGCTGAGCCAGGATCACTGTCCTAAACTCTGTATTCTATTCCCTCAGTCAGAGATAATTAATCAGTTTTCCTTGTTTTCAATTCATTTTCTCTCCAGCAGTAACTTTCCATGGAGGATAATAGTATGTCTAAGACCAGATGTCCTAAGTTATGTGGAAGATGGTTAATGCCTGGAAAATTGACTCAAAACCCATTACTAATGTATACCTGCTTCCTCAATAACCTATATTTTATCTGCCAAATAAAATTTTATATTTTACAGTGCATTTTCACTCCAAAACAATATGTAATTACAGAATGGTTTCATCATATTCAAGTAAAGGAAAATAATCATCTCCCTAGGTTTTCGCAATAGCTCATCCTAAATCACAAAATGAGGGGAGAATGTATACTTTGCCAGGATTATGAATTTTAATGAAGTATGACTTTCAAAACTTTTTAAATTTAGTGAAATATCGAAACTGAAATACTTAACAGAGCATGAACTAAGTAATGATATTTTGTAGAGATGTCTCTGCCACTTTATATCGAAGACATTTTCTGTTT
The DNA here is from genome assembly GCF_021234435.1 of Artibeus jamaicensis. Taxonomy (NCBI): domain Eukaryota; kingdom Metazoa; phylum Chordata; class Mammalia; order Chiroptera; family Phyllostomidae; genus Artibeus; species Artibeus jamaicensis. The sequence goes on along the minus strand of NW_026521823.1, from coordinate 10,945,223 downwards.
CCGCTAAATCAATGTCTTCAATAAGATTAATAAAATAGAAAAGGTTTTAACGCTGATAATGTAAATTCATGAAAAGTATATAATGTGAATTATAGCTTGCAATGTATAAAGGAGTTGTGGTGAATGATGAAAACATTTTTCCCTGCAAAATCCAAGTAAAAATCATGAATTGAAGACTGACTCACTCCCAGGGGTGTCCGACCTGTAGCCCACCAGCCACATGCAGCCCAGGATGACTACGAATGTGGCCCAACACAAAAGTATAAATTTACATAAAACATCATGAGATCTTTTGTGATTAAGTGCTGCAATGTGTATAACATGTGGCCCTAGACAACTCTTCTGCTTCCAGTGGCCCAAAGACACCCAAAATTTGGACACCTAGGGTTGTCAGATTGATTGTTTCCATGTATGAGCAGCAACTGATCATTCTTTGGAATTTTCTCAGAAAAATAAAAATCGACCTGCCTTTTGATCCAGCGATTCCACTGCTAGGATTATATCCTAAGAATCCTAAAACATCAATATCAAAGAACCTGTGCACCACAATGTTCATAGCAGCACAATTTACAATAGCCAAGAGTTGGAAGCAACCTAGGTGCCCATCAGTAAATGAATGAATCAAAAAAGTGTGGTACATATACACCATGGAATTCTATGCAGCAGAGAGAAAGAAGGAGCTCCTACCCTTTGCAACAACATGGATGGAACTGGAAAGCATTATGCTGAGTGAAATAAGCCAGGGGTTGAAAGACAAATACCATATGATCTCACCTTTAACAGGAAGCTAAACAACAAAACAAACAAGCATGCAAAATGAAAACAAATACACTGAAATAGAGAACAGGGGTACAGGGACCAGAGGTGAGAGGGGAGGGAATTTAAGGGGATAAACGGGAGGAATTTAGAGGAACTAGTATAAAGGACACAGGGACAATAACTAAGGATGGTGGAAATGGGAGGGAGGTGGGGTGCTTGGGGGAGGGGTGGGCTGGGATGGGAGAAATAAACAGAAAACTGTACTTGAAAAATAACTAAATAAAAATTAAAAAAGAAATAAAGCACCATGACTACTTTATTTAATTCATGTAGTTTTTGATAAAGAGTATATAGACAATGTACTGAATGACCAAGTGTTTCATATTACTGAAGAGCAGATTGTCTTTGTGAACAATTTTACTGTGTAGCTTTTGTGTTGCTCTACTGCACTGATTTAGTTAGAGCATGACAATTTATATTCTAGCTATATACACTTGAGAAAGTAGAATATGGTCACATTTAAAAGAATAACATTTATTTTTTAATGCCATGTCTATCTGAATACATTTCAAGTAGTGTACATATGAAACTGTTTAGTTCAATTTATTTACTATACACTTCAATGTCTTTTCCTGATGGCCTGAAATTGACTACACCTCAGTTGAATACTATTGATAAGGAGACCAGATTCATTTCTAGCATGTTCTATTTTTTCAACAAATAACCTAAAAAGTCATCATTCCTTACATCATGTTCTACCTTAACTGAGCAAATTTCAAATTGTGAAGCAATGTTAGCTATCCTTTAAATTGACAGCAGATTTCCGTGGATTTAATTTTCTGAAGCCATGTAGTTTAAAAAACAAAACTAAGAGAAGGTAACTTTAACCCTTAAATAATATATAAAATATGATGAGCAAAGAGAATTGCAATATTGCATCAACATATTTGATATTGGCTATGATAAATTTTAGATTTAGTTTAAATATCATCTACTCATAATTATTATAACAAATGTCAGGATGGGTAGCTATCTAAAGTCTATAAAGTTTATTTATGCAGTTTTTCTTTAACCCAGTACAAGAAATAAATATGGTAATACATACCCACACATGTGCACACACACACATATCTACTAGATTATCCATTCTACCATATTTGGAGAGAATTATATGTTTGCTATTTATAAAAGAAAATAATATTGATTTCTTGTGAAATTAAACTGTCTATTATTTACCACACATTTTAAGTATAGTTTATTTTATTTTAAAGGTTTTATTTATTTATTTTTAGAGAGAGGGGAAGGGAGGGAGAAAGAGAGGAAGAGAAACATCAGTGTGTGGCTGCCTCTCACATGCCCCCAACTGGAGACCTGGCCTACAACCCAGGCATGTGCCCTGACTGGGAATTGAACTGGTGACCCTTTGGTTCTCAGTCCAGTGTTCACTCTACTGAACCACACCAGCCAGGGCTTTAAGTATATTTTATTGATTATGTCCCAACTTTTTTTCTTTGTCTCCCCTCCACCCTGCATCCCCCCATCCTCCAGCATCCACTCCCCATTAGTTTATGTCCTTGGGTCATACCTATAAATTCTTTGGCTTCTCCATTTTCTATACTATCCTTAACTTCTCCCTTTCTACTTTATACCTACCAATTATGTTTTTTATTTCCTCTACCTTGTCCCTCCCCAAAACTGGTAACCCTCCATCTGATCTCCATTTCTGCGATTCTGTTTCTGTTCTACTTGTTTGCCTAGTTTTCATTTTTTTTAATTGAGTGGTTGATAGTTGTGAGTTTGTTATCATTTTATTGTTCATATTTTTATCATCTTTTTCTTAGACAAGTCCCTTTAACATTCCATATAATAAGGGCTTGGTGATGATGAAGTCCTTTAACTTGACCTTATCTGGGAAGCACTTTTATCTGGCCTTCCATTTAAAATTAGAGCTTTGCTGGGTAGAGCAATCTTGAATGTAGGCCTTTGCTTTTCATGACTTGGAATACTTCTTTTCAGGTTCTTCTTGCCTGCAAGGTTTCTTTTGAGAAATCAGCTGATGGTTCCTTCATCGGTAACTGTCTCCTCTTCTCATGCTACTTTTATGATTCTCTTATCTTTAATCTTGGGTAATGTAGTTATGGTGTGCCTTGGTGTCTGCTTTCTTGGGTCCAACTTCTTTGGGACTCTCTGGGCTTCCTGGACTTCCTGGAAGATTATTTCCTTCACCAGATTGAGGAAGTTCCCCTTCACTGTGTTTTCAAATAAGTTTTCCATTTCTTGTTCTTCCTCTTCTACTTCTGGCACCCCCATAATTCAGATGATGGAAAGTTTAAAGTTATCTCAGAGGTTCCTAAGCCTCTCCTCATTTTTCTGAAATCTCATTTCTTCCTTCTGTTCTGGTTGACTGTTTATTTCTTCCTTCTGCTCCAAATTGTTGATTTGAGTCCTGGTTTCCTTCCCTTCATTGTTGGTTCCTTGTATATTTTGCCTTATTTCACTTTGCATAGCCTTCACTTTTTCCTCTATTTTGTGACCATACTCAACCATTTCTGTGAGCATCCTGACTACCATCGTTTTGAACTCTGCATCAGATAAGTTGTCTATCTCCTTATCATTTAGCTCTTTTTTTGAGTTTTGATCTGTTCTTTCATTGGGGCCATATTTCTTTCTCTGAACATACCTGTTATGGTGTAAGGGGATGGAGCATTAGGTATTCACCAGTGTGGGGCAACCCCCTTTGCTGCATTGTGGCACTGTATGTTGGGGAGGGGTCTGAGAGGGAACAATGAGCATTGCTCACTCTACTCTAGCTTCACTTTCCAGCAAATTCTCCTGTGAGACTAGGAGTTTCTTCTGCCTACCCAACACCCACAGTATTCACAGGTAGAGGTTTTGAGTCTTTAGTTTACTGGTCAGCCAACATTGCCTGGCTCGTGCAGTCTGCCAACTTGCTGTGGGTCATCTCCACCACAGCTGCCCATTTCTGTCCCTCCTACCTATCTGGATGAATATTTCTTTACCTCCTTGATTATCAGAGTTCCATACAGTATGATTTTCTGGAAATTCTGGTTGTTTATTGTTTTTAATTTGGTTATTATCTTTTTTTTGGTTGCATGAGGAAGAGGAGCATTTCTATCTACACCTCCATCTTGGCTAGAACCTGTTATTTAACATAAATTAATTTAATATTTTTAAGTTTCATTTAGCAGATATTGAATTATTTATTAATTGAAGTATTATAGTAACTCTATGTTGAGCAATTCTATTGGCATGATGTTTTCCAAGCACATTGTTAATTTTTGTCACATTTTGGTAATTCTCATGATATTTGAAACTTCATTATTATTGTGGTTATTATGATGATCTGTGGTCAGTGATCTTTGATATTATCATTGTAGTTGGTTTAAGATGTCATGAACCACCATGTGTATAAGACAATGAACTTGGTAAATGTGTGTGTTCTGACTGTTCCATTGACTGGTTGTTTCCTTGTCTCTGTTCTTCTCCTTGAACTTCCTTATTCCCTGAGATACAGCAATATTGAAAGTACATCAGTTGGTAAGTCTACAGTGGCCTATAAGTGCTCAAGTAAAAGGAGGACTCACACATCTCTCACTTTAAATAAAAAGCTAGAAATTATTAAGCTTAGTGAGAAAGGCATGCCCACAGACAAGATAGGCTGAAAGTCAGGCCTTTTGCACCAAACAGCCAAGTTGTGGATTTAAAAAAAAAAGTTCTTGAAGGAAATTTAAAGTGCTACTCCAGTGAACACAAATGCACAAATGATGGAAAAGTTAAACAGCCTTATTGGGAGTGTGAAGAACATTTTAGTGGTCTGGATGGAAGCTCTAACCAAATCATTCTTTTAAGCCAAAGCCTACTCCAAAGCAGGCCCTACCTCTGTTTAATTCTATACAGGCTAAGAGAGGTAGGGAAACTACAGGGCAGAAAGTATGAAGCTAACAAAGTTCAGTTCATGAGTTTTAAGGAAAACAGTTGTTCTCATAATATAGTAAAAGTGCAAAGTGAAGCTCCAAGTGCTGATGTAGAAGCTGTAGCAAATTATCCATAAGCTCTGAGATAATTCATGATGGTGACTACACTAAACAGAAGAGTCAATCAATTCGGCAAATTTCCTTATTGCCTTATTTAAGAAACTGCCACAGACACCCCAACCTTCAGAAACCACCAGCCTAACAAGTGAGCAACCCAACAATGTTCATATGGAGACATGACATTCCATCAGTAAAAAATTATGAATTGCTGAAACTGACTCGATGGTTAGCAATTTCTTAGCAGTAAAAAAAATTTTAATTGAGGCATACACATTGTCCTTTTGAACATAATACTATTGCACACTCATTAGACTACAGTATAGTTTGAACATAATGTATAAAATCGGAGGCCAAAAATTCCTCATGTGACTCATTTTATTGTAATATTCACTTTATTGTGTTGGGCTGCAACCAAACCAGCAATGTCTCTGAGCTATTCCCATAAATATTTCAGTAATTTTAAACTTCTTCATTAAAGAATATGTAATAAATAACATTTTAAATTCGTGAATGTTCCTTTCTCATCTTCTACTTCCATTCTATTTTTCTAAGGTTTTATCAGGATCTGAAAAGTGGAATAGTAAGCAAGCATATGCATTGTAGAAAAAAAATTCTAAGATGTTTCCAATTAGAGATCCTTTCCAAATATTCATGTATTATACCACCACTGTCTCTCTCCTTTGAATTTTGTGCTTATTCTATCATCTCAAAAACATCTTAATATCACAGATAAAAAACTAAAGTGACTTTCAATATTACAATATTTTATTTATTGCCAATTTTATTATATTCTAAGAACTGCTGTTTTTTGACTTGTTAATTCTTAACAGTGGTACTATAAATTTTACCAAAAATTGAAATTTTAAATTTCACTGACTCTGTATATGTGTGTACACAATAATCTCTCTTTATGATGTAGAAGCTGCAGCAAGTTATCCAGATCTTTCTAAGATAAGAAATGAAGGTAGTTTCAATAAATATCAGAAGAGTCGATAGATGTAGCAAACTTTATTATTGGCTTAATAACATAAATGTCATATTCAAATTCAGCTGGTCATATGGTATTTAAGAGACTCACTGGTTCTCATGGAGAATGTAATAAAATATGAGTTTACTTTGAACAGTACACATCACATTTTTCTTGCAATAGTATCAGTTGTCCACATATAAATCTCTGTATTTAGATATTATTTTAAGTCATTTAAAGATAAATAAGAAGAGTTTTCATTTCTGACAAAAGGTCACCTGGTATCTTGATAAAATCTCTAAATATCACCTTCACAAACTTTTAGCCTATGAAAACTAATATCGTACTTTACCCAGATGAGGAAATTACCTCTTCAGTCAAGCTTTTGCTCAGTCTTTCCCTTAGCATGGTGTATATTTTTATACAGTTTGTGAAACAGCACACTGAAGCCAGCATTTACCCTAAGTAGTGGTGTCATAGGATACAGCATCTCTCTGTCCTCCAATTACAAAACCAGGATGATAAAGGTCATACTGTGTTCTAAATATTATGCTCTTTGCAGGCTTCTTGTATTTCCCATAATTGGGAAGGTTTTGGTTTATTCGATCCAATGACTAAATAATGTCAAAAAGAAACAAAGTTTTTGTAGCTATATTATGGATGTATGTAAGGATGTGGGTATAGGTGTATATACAGTTATACATAGCAGTAAGTGCTGGGTGTTTCAGTTAATCACATGCATTGTTACCTATACAAGTTCCATCTACTTTTTTTTTCCATTTTCACCCAATTTTGTACCTCTATACTCCCTATTTTCCCAGGTTATAAGCAGTCATTCTTTATTTGTTTCCCTTTTGTCTCACCTCGATTTTTTAGAGAGGGGGAAAGGGAGGGAGAAAGAGAGGGAGGGAGAAACATTGATGTGAGAGAGAGATATGACTGGTTGCTTTTCTTGGGCAGCCTGACTAGGGATTAAACAACATAGGCATGTGCTCTGACAAGGAATCAAACATGGGACCTTTCCATTTGTGGGATCACATTCAACCAACTGAGCCACACCAGTGAGGCCTCCATACATTTTAAATGAAGGTAAACTATATTGTTAACTCAATGACTTTTTAAAAACTTAGTCAATAAGTTTAATACTGTCTTTATCTGAAAATTCCTCACAAAAAATTCTGGTTTGGTTTACCAGCTCTCTGCGGCTGATTCCTGAGCTCTGAGGAAACTCATGTTTTTCTGAGCTACCTGATCTTTCTTCTGAGCTAGAGACAATTTGGAACAGTTCTATTTATTTTAATTATTTATTTTTAAAAGGTCAACATAAAACTATTTTGTTAGAATGGACGACTGTGTCGATAGCTTTTTTCCTCTCATTTTTATTGTACTATTTTCTCATTATCATTCAGAAGTAGTTCTGGCAAGCCCTGCATCTGATTAGCAGGTGAAGGCACCAGTGGGCCATCAAGCTTTCCACACAGTAATGGCTTGCTGCTGGCCTGTAGGCTTCTCAGTACGTTTGGCATGGACAAGGTCTCTAACAGCCAAGGGGAGGTGACTGGACTCAGTGACTTTTTATTTCACTCCTCTGCTTTTTGCAATCATAGCTTCATTGTAAGGTCACTTTGTGTTGTCATAATCTCTAGGGACATATTTTTGCATTTGTGCTAATACTTTTTTAACTAATAAACCATATAAAATTAAAGCTTGTGAGTTTTATTTTGACCAGGCCAACTTAAATCAAACCCCTAAAGTGAAACAACACAGCTGTATATGGGTAGAATTATACTGCTTAGCTTAGGCCAAGTGAGTGTTTGAAAAATGAGTTACTTCTACTTAAACTGTAAGTTCATTTTAATGAGAAGAAATGATTACTCTCTATAAGAAGTTTGAATGGGAAAATAGAAGGGAATAATTGAAATTTGAAATCAACAAATAATTTTTGTCATTTGATGCTATTAGAAGAATGCTCTGCAGATGAGTTGCAGTCTGTTATTTGTACTAAATTGTGATAAATATGTAAAGAAATTGGGATAGTTTCTTTGTAAATTTATAGAGCAATTTGACACTCTGGAACATGCAAGCCTGTGATGAGGGGGTGTTTTTAACTGGAGACAGCAGGATGATCTCAAGTGCTTTTGAACTTAACTGATGAACCATAGGTGGTAAGTATATACTAGCCAGGCACAATTGAAGCATGGAAAAACATGATATTTTAGAATTATTTATAAAATATCATCACTTTTTACTGAAAAAATCATGTAAATTTACATGAAGTGGTACTTCAGTACTTGTTGACTCCTAAACTCTTCAATATGGTAGTTGCTGCATTTTGATGAGGAAAAAAGTGTTTTAGCTCTCAGTGCTAGTTCGCCACTGCCACTGACTGCACCTGCTGGAACTTTGAGTCATGACACCACCCCACAACAGTGTGTGCTTCATCAGTTGTTGCTTGCTTGACCATGGTCAGAAAAAATTAATGACAAGGACCGAGGTATAACTGTACAGCAGTGAAATAAACTGATGACACTTATTACTGATTAAGAATTAAAGAAACACAGTGAGAGCAGAGTAGATAGAAGCTGAGGCCACTTGCTCCTGCCCCCAAACTGGATTTTCAGAAGAACTTCCAATGTCTAACCTGAACAATCAACTGAATCTTTGGTGATATGAAGGTGCAAAGAGCCAGAATACAAAAGATGCTTCGCAGAGTCCAGCAAGTGGGGTTTATTGGTGGAAGCAAAAAGAATACTCCATGTCTGTCTCCTGTGACAGCTGAGAGACCAGACATAAACTGAAGAAGTTCTGGAGCTCTGTCCCACCTTGGAGTCAGGAGCCCTACTTCCATGTAGGTATCTTCAACCCACCTCAGCTGAGATGGGAAGAAGAGGTTATGTTTTCTCCATTGGAGGAATTTTGGGGGGATCCACCGAAACTTCAAGACCCAGGCTGCAAACTCAGAGCAAGCAGCACTTCCATTGTTGAAGTGCCAACCCAGAGAGTTCAAGACAGGGGCTCAGACTGCAAAAGGGACCAGGTTGCTACACCCAGGTCTTTCAGAGGCACGTACATGTTGCAGCCAGCAATGACTTTGAGAAACATTTCATTCCTTGCAGAAGTTTTATGCAGAGTCCCAGACAGTGACTCAGTTGGGTAGTGTGGATGCTGCGCAGAAACTAATAAGAGAAACTGTAACATGGATGAGCAAGGCCCCTTGTGCAGCTGCTCCACAAGCTGAGAGACTGGATTGAAATCACAGCAGCTGAGTGTCTGCCCTTTAGAACTGTGGGGCCATAATTACACCCAGCAATCCCCAATCCAAAGTAATACAGAAAGAAAGAGGAGACTGTGGAGTCTCCAGTGATGAGAAGCAGTGCGATTCCACCACACTCGCGAAAATCAGTTTGTAAATTCAGCATGAATGTCTTCTATGCTTTGGAGGCTAGACTGAGGAGTTTACTATATAAACTCAGGCTAAAGGAGAAACCACACTGCAGGAATAAGACTCTGTGAGGGTGGCAGACAGCAGTGACATGAAGGGAAACTCTGATTCCTGAAGAGACACAAGATGGAGACCAAAACAGAGAATTTACTAAGAGGCCTGGAAAAGAGAACCAGTCCCTCTCCTCGAGTGTATGGGTGGCACCCAATTATTAATCAGCATTCTGCTGCTGCTGCAGAGGACAGACTAACAGAGTTTAATTTTTTGTGGGTGGAGGCATGGAATGGCATGTTCTGAACTTGTTGCAGCCACACCAAACTAATGCTGGATCTTGTGGTCCTGTCCCACTGAGGCCAGCTAGGTAGCGAGATAAGAAATTTGGGCAATGAGGGATATTTGGGCACTGCTTGGCTCAGGTTGCAAACAGACCCAGTGCTGCATAGAGCAAAGAGATCTGGACTGTTTCCTGCAAGGACTGTTAACTGGGAGTTAGATGGGCAAGAATTGGACTTCTGGGATACTTTGCAGTGAGGCAAACCCACTCTCAGCCCATACCACCTTCAGAAGGAAAAGGAGTGCCTGTCCCCTTTTACAGAGTTGCAGACACCACACTCAATAGGAAAACTCTACAGAACAGTTCTGCCAGATCTTAGAGCCCCCTTGCTGGGTGCATTTCCATGGGGGGAAGAAACTTAGAATAGGGACTTTCAGACTGTGAGATTCCTGGAGAATATTGCCTAGGAATGGGACAGAGAACTTACCCTTCCACTGAGGGTATGGAATGAGACTGAGAGTTAATACTCTCAGTATTAACATACCTCACCTATGGTATGGTCTGCTCCAGGCCTGTTGAGAGGTTCTTTTGATCTATTTCTTGTCGTACAGAGCTGCTGAGCTCACCCTTGCAAAGGGAAAATTGAATGTACCCATCCTGAGCCAGCAGCAAGTCCCCATTGGAAAGCAAGTTCTGTAGTCTTTGGAAAAGACTAAAGGGGTTGGTTTTAAGTGGGGGCTACTCTCCCCTCATTGAGTGCCTTATAGACAGCACAACCAACAAAGTGGCAAACCTGCTAGCCGTATCTTAACAGGTCTGGTTTCACTACACAACCTCCCATCAAAAGGCTCAGGAGGAAGACCAGGTAATTTTAGGGAGGGGTAGAGTGGTTGAAAAGGGGAGGCTACCTCAGGGGGGTCTTGGCTCTTTTACAGAGTTACCACCAGTTCCAAGCAGGAAAGAACTGACTCTTACACAGGTTGGCACCTAAAATGCACAAACAGTTTTTGTAAACACTAAAACAGGAGGTGAGCACCCCGGGAGCTACAAAGAGATAGACTGGGGCCAGATACACACAATGTCTGAAAGTGACCTGTGTCTGAACACCATTCAGATGGACACAGAACCAACAAAGTCAGTGGTGGGCTTCTTTGCACACCAAGCTCAAACCCACTAGCCACACAATCAGTACACCTAAAAGGGCATTACTGCAGGCTCCTGACCCTGCTGGGAACAACATGGCATCAAGGGGCAGCAACTGCACACCATCTCACACATGGAAGTCATGGGTTACTGGTACACTTGCTCATCCTAAAGAGATAGCTCTACCCACAAAAGAGCCACCAACATTTAATGTACAACAACTAGGGGGACACAGAACCTACAAGAAACCCTTTTGGACCATGAAGTTCAGATGTTCTGAAGGACTGTGCAACAAACCCCCCAATAAGACACCTTCAACTTATGACCATAAAAGCAGGTTTGGAAGCTATAACACACCTACAAAACACAAAGCACAAAAGGGGCAATGAAGAAAATGACCCAAGCAAAAGAAAAACAGAAACCTCCACAAAATGAATTAAAAGATATAGATGAAATGAGAGCACACAATTACCATCTTTAAAGCTTAAAATAAAAGTTATGAAGCCCTGGCTGGCATAGCTCAGTGGATTGAGCGTGGGTTGCAAACCAAAAAGTCGCCAGTTTGAGTCCCAGTTAGGGCACATGCCTGGGTTGAGGACCAGGTCCCCAGTATGAGGCATGAGAGAGGCAACTGAGGCAACCATACATTGATATTTCTCTCCTCTTCCTCTCTTTCTAAAAATGAATAAATAAAATCTTTAAAAAAATAAAATAATAGTTATGAGGATGTTAAAAGACTACAGAAGAACAATGGACAATATCAATAAGAACTTAAATATAAAGATAATAAGGATATAACAACAATAAATGAAAACTGGTCAGAAATGAAGATTATAATATCTGAAATTAAGAATTCTCTTGAAAAATTCAAGAGTAGGTTATATGAAGCAGAGGATCAAATCAGCAAATTAGACGACAAGATGACAGTGTCCACCCACAGAGAAAATGAAAAAAAAGAGATAGACTTAAGAGAAGAAAAAAATGTTTAAGGGACTTTTTTGATAACATCAAGCATAAAAACATCTGCATCATAGGAGTACCAGAAGGAGATAAGTGTAAGAGAGGGACAGTGAACTTATTGGAAGAAATAATGGTAGAAAACTTCCTTAACCTAATGAAGGAAAAGGGCACACAAGTTCAGGAAGGACAGTCTCAAGCATGATGAGTCCCAAGAGATCCACACTTAGACACAACATAATTAAAATGGCAAAGCTTGAAGACAATGAGATCATTTTAAAGACAACAAAAGAGAGACACTGAGTTACATACAAGAGAGGCCACAGTAGAATATCTGCTGATTTCTTAACAGAACTACTACAAGCCAGAAGAGATTCACAGGAAATAATGAAAGCTAAGAATATGCAGCCTAGAGTGTTCAACACAGCAAAACTATCATTTAAATTTGAAGGCCAAATAAAGAGCTGCCCAGAAAAAGTGATATTAAAGGAGTTTATTATCACCAAATCTGTATTGCAAGAAATGTGAAAGGACCTTCTGTAAGAGTAGAAATAGAGAAAAGAAGGTAGGTACAATATAAAAATTATAATAAATTAATACCTATTTACAATAAACTTAAGTGTAAATGAATTAAATGTTCCAATAAAAAGATATAAAGTAGCTGAATTGATAAGAAAATATGACCCATATATATGTTGTCTAGCAGGGATGCACCTAAGAGCAAAAGATTTCCATAAGCTGAGAATAAAGGGACAGAGAAAAATATACTATGCAAATGGAAATGAAGGAAATTGTTGTGATAGCAATACTTATTTGGACTTAAAAATGAAGGGTATAAAAAGACCCAAGGTCACTACTTAATACTAAAGAAATAGATTTAATACAAGACATATTCTTATAACCATATATGCCATATATGCACCCGATATAGTATAACCTAAACATATTAAAAAATCTTGGTGGAATGGAGGCATAGGTGGATATACTGTGCCTTCTCACACAACCAAGTTTAGAGACAACTAAATATTAGCAACAGAAAACACAGCCAGAACACAGAAAATTGAACTTTTTGGAAGTCTGTTAACAACAAATTCTTCAGCCTGACCTGTAAGAGGGGCGAAACCAGCAGCTGGTGACGCAGGGTTGCACAGGAAAACTCGGTCAGACGGACTCAGGCCCGCGGAATCCAGGCGCAGGGTTGGACCTAGTGAGTGACCGCGGGGAAACAGTGAGGGAGCAGGGCTGCGGGTTGACTGTGGTCGCACATTTGTGCGTGGATAGACAAGCGAGGGAGTGGGCGATTGGACCGGAACCCAGTGGGTCCCCGCAGTGAGCGGCAGGGAGGGCACCGCCATTTCCCCGCTCTGACCATGCCCCCACATACAGCATCACAACCCAGTGACCTGGGAGTCCAAGGCTCCACTCCTCACACTTAAAGGGCGCGAACAGACCAAAAATGGCTCAAGAAGATCTCAAAGCCCCAGAGCCTATAAATCTAAGTGATGAAGAAATAGCAAAACTCTCAGACACACAGTTTAAAACATTGGTGATGAGGATCCTCACAGAACTGGTTGATTATAGCCACAAATTAGACAAATATATGAAGGTAAAACTAATTGAAATGAATGGAATTGCACAGGAAACCAATAGCAACGAAAAGGAAACTGGGACTCAAATCAATGGAGTGGACCAGAAGAAAGCAAATAATGGCCAAACAGAAAAGAGCCAAGAAGCAAGAATTCAAAGAAATGAGGAGAGTCTTAGGAACCTCCAGGACATCTTTAAATGCTCCAACATCCGAATTATAGGGGTACCAGAAGGGGGAAAGGAACAGCCACCAGTGAAAAACTTATTTGAATAAATAATAAAGGAGAATTTCCCCAATCTGGCAAAGGAAATAGACTTCCAGGAAATCCAGGAAGCTCAGACAGTCCCAAAGAAGTTGGACCCAAGAAGGAACACACCAAGGCACATCATCATTACATTAGCCAAAATTAAAATGAAGGAGAGAATCCTAGAAGCAGCAAGAGCTAAGGGGACAGTCACCTACAAAGGAGTCCCCATCAGACTGTCAGCGGATTTCTCAAAAGAGACCTTACAGGCAAGAAGGGGCTGGAAAGAGGTATTCCAAGTCATGAAATCCAAAGACCTACAACCAAGATTGCTCTATCCAGCAAAACTTTCATTTAGAATGGAAGAACAGATAAGGTGCTTCTCAGATAAGATCAAATTCAAGGAGTTCATCATCACCAAGCCCTTATTATATGAAATGTTAAAGGGACTTACCTAAGAAAAAGAAGTTAAAGAAACATGAACAGTGAAAGGACAACAAACTCACAGTTATTAACAACCGCACCTAAAACAAAAGCAAACTAAAAGGACAGCTAGATCAGGAGTGGAAACATAGAAATGAAGATCTCAGGGAGGGTTAGCAACAGGGTAGTAGGAGGAGGAGAAGGAGGGAGAAGGTACAGAAAATAAGTAGCATAGATGGTAGATAGAAAATAGATGGGGGGGGACAAGAATAGCATGGGAAATATAGAATCTAAAGAACTTGAGACACATGGTCATAAACTAAAGGGGGGGTAATGGTGGGGACGGGGGGTAGGGTGGAGGGGGAATAGAACAACTGTAACAGCGTAATCAATAAAAAATTAAATAAAATGAAAGTAAAACTAAAATAAATAAATTAATAAAATTAAATTTTAAAAAATCTTGGTGGACTTTAAGGAAGATCTCAACAATACTGTCATAATAGGGGATTTCAACACCCCACTGTTAACAATGGACAGATCTTCTGTCCATTGTTGTTTTGTCCAATTGTTCTAGACAAAAAAAATTATCAAGGATATAGTGATATTAAACAACACACTAGATCAAATGAATTTAATTGATATTTATGGAACATTTTACCAAAAAGACACAGAATACATTCTTCTCAAAAGCACATGAATTATTCTCAAAGACAGGGACCATATGTTAGGTCATAAAACAAGTCTCAACAAATGCAAGAAAATTTAAATCATATCAAGCATTTTCTCAATGACAATGACATGAAATTAGAAACCCACCTCAATTAAAAAAAACTCAAAACACTCAAACAATTGAAGGTGGAATAGTGTGCTATTAAATAATAAATGGCTAACTAAGGAGATCAAGGAGGAGATCAAAGATGTCTGTAAGAAAATGTAAATAAACACACAACAACCCATAATCTATGGGACACAGCGAAAACAGTCCTAACAAGGAAGCTCAGAGTATCACAAGCCTACCTCAAGAAGCAAGAAAAACTCAAATAAACAGTCTAACCTTACATCTAATATAACTTTAAAAAACCACAACAAAAAATCCCAAGGAAGTAGAAGGAAAGAAATAATCAAGATCAGAATGAAAATCATACATAGAGCCTAAAAAACAACAACATAGGAGATCAATGAAATGAGGAGCTACTTCTTTACAAACATAAGCAAGATTCACAAACCTTTAACAAGACTCATCAAAAAAAGTAGAGGACCCAAATAAATAAAATCAGAAATAAAAGAGGCAAAATAGTGATTGATGTCACAGAAATACAAGGGATTTGCAGAAATTACTATGAACAATTATACTGGGCAAAATGAATAAATTTCTAGAAACATGCAGTCTCCCAAAACTGAAGTAGGGGATCTGAATAGATCTGAATTAATAAGATGAAAGAAGTAATCAAAAAATTTCCAGTGCACAAAACACCTGGACAAGAGGGCTTCACATGAGAGTTTTACCAGTCATTCAAAGAACTTATACCAATCCTTCTCAAACTATTAAAAAAAAAATCAAGAAAAGGGCAGAATCCCAAGATCTTTCTATGAGGCCAGTATTATCCTAGTTCCAAAACAAGCTAAAGAATAATGTCCCTGATAAACATAGATGCTAAAATACTAGCAAACCAGATCCAGCAATACATCAAAAAGATGACACACCATGATCAAGTGGCCTTTATCTAAGGAGAGCAAGGTTGGTACAATATTTGCAAATTAATAAATGTGATACATTACACAAACAAAATGAAAGACAAAATCACATAACCATATCAATAGATGTAGAAAAAGCATTCGATAAAACCAGCACCCATTTATGATAAAAATTTCCAGAACGTAAAGTCTTTGGAAAAGGTCTGTGCTGACTTGATCAGAAGCACAATGGAAAAGAATCTCCAAGTGAAAGGACCAGTTTGGATGCTTCCCAAGACTCTGAGAACCACTACAAGAAAAACTCCTTGTGGGGAGGGTTCTGAGACTTTGGATAGATTTCACACAAGGATCCACAAGTGACCCATTGACTTGCACAGCCCTTCTGAGATTGTTGAGCAGATTCTTCCATCAGTGTGAAGCCAGAAGTCAAGGTTGAAGTCACCATTGCAGATGCTTAAATCAACTTTAATTAAATTGACTACCAGTTGTAAAAAAAAAATTGGAAGGGTAGAAGGAAAGCTCTCATTATTTGCAGATGGTATAATAATGGGCATGAAAAACACTAAAGATTCTATCAAAAATTATTAAACCTAATAAATGAATTTGACAAAGTTGCAGGATATAAAAGTATTACCCAGAAACCTACATCACTTTTATACACCAAAAATGAGCTATCAGAAAGAGAAATCAAAACATAAGTTACCTCTGAATAAATTTAACCAAGGAAGAAAAAGACCTGTTCTTGGAAAATGACATGCCACTAAAGAAAGAAATTGAGGAAGACACAAATAAATGGAAGCATAGACCATGTTTATGGATTAGAAGAATTAACATCATTAAAATATCAATTTCCCCAAAGCAATCTATATATTCAAAACAATTCTTATTAAATATAAATGGCATATTTCTCAGAACTATTCCAAAAATATTCCAAAAATTTGTAGGGAACCAAATAAGACCCTGAATAGCCTCAGCAATCTTGCCAAAGAAGAGCAAAGCTGGAGGTATCACAACCCCTGTTATCAAATTATACTATAAGGCCCTGTGATAGAAACAGCCTGGCATAGAATAGGCATAATTCAATGGAACAGAACAGAAAGCCCAGGAATAAGTCCACACCTATAAGTTAATTGATATTTGATAAAGTTGACAATAGCATACATAGGAGCAAAGACAGTTTCTTCAATATATGGTGTTGGGAAAGCTGGACTGGTACATGCAAAAAAAATGAAACAAGACCACCAACTTACACCATACTCAAAAATAAACTCAAAATGGATTAAAAAGTTAAATGTAAGTCATAAGACCATAAAAATCCTAGAAGAAAATATAGGCAGTAAAATCTCAGACATCCCATGTAGCATTAGTTTTGCTTCTATATCTCCTAAGGCACTGGAAACAAAGGAAATAATTAATAAATGGGACTATTAAACACTGCAAAACTAAAGAAACCATCAATCAGATGAATAGGGAACCCACTGCATGGCAGAACACTTTTGCCAATGACACATCTGAGAAGTGTTTAATTCCCCAAATACACAAATAACTAATACAACTGTACATCAGGAAGACAATAAAACCAAATGAGAAAAAGGCAAAGACCTGAATAGACACTTCTTCGAAGACTATACAGAGGTCCCACAGACATCAAAAAATGCTCAACATCACTAATTATCAGAGAAATGAAAATTAAAACCCCAATGAGAATCACCTCACATCTTTCAGAATACCTACCATCAACAAACAACAAGTATTTTCGAGGGTGTGGAGAGAAGGGAGACCTGTTACGTTAATGTTAGGAATGCAGACTAGTGCAACCATTGTGGGAAGCAGTATGGAGTTACATCAAAAGATTAAAAATGACATTGCCTTATGACCCAATGATTCCACTTCTGGAAATTTATCTAAAGAAACCCAATGTATTAATCTGAATGAATATAAGCACCCTTATGTTCATTACAGCATTATTTACAAAAGTTAAGATTTGCGAACAGCTGAAATGCCCATCAGTCAATGAGTGGATTAAAAAGCTATGGTACATTTGCGCATGGAATACTACACAGAAGTAAGAACAAAGACACTCCTACATTTTAGAACAACATGGATGGACCTAGAGAATATTATGCTAAATAAAATAAACCAGTCAGTGAAAGACAAATACCATGTAATTTCACTTACATGTGGAATATAGTGAACACAATAAACTAATGAACAGAATAGTAACAAAATCTTAGATACATGAAACATACTGACAGCTGTTGGAAAGGAGGAGGGAGGCATGAGATGAAAGATGGTGAAATGATTAACCAAAGAACATTTATGTACAACCCACGGACAGTGACAAAAATATGGGGATTCACTTAGGGAGGGGAGAAAATGAGGCGAGGTGGTGGTGGAGAAATGCAGAAAAAGCATAAACAATTATAACAGCAAATACAATAAAAATATATTAAACAAGAATTAAAGAAATACTTGAAATTATATTTCCTGCTTCATTGTATATAAAATTAAAAATGAATATCTTTTCTCTACTTGCATTGCTTTAAAATTTTACTACCAGTCCCAACTGATGGTTTTCTACTGTGAGAGTTATTAGAAGTTCTAGAAAGAATTTCAATATGCATTTTCCCTTTAAGTAGCATTGTCATTACTCCATCCTAAAATAATTAATGAGGAGACAAACAAGCTCATTTATTGTGTCAAAACTTTAATTTTAACATACACAAGTGTTTGATTAATATAAGCATATAGGCATTCAACATGCAATCCTAACCTCAATTCTCACAACAAAATGTTCTGTATATAATAATGATTTTCTGAATTATTCATCTATTGGCATCTTTGGATAATTTATGTATATAATTTTTAAATTATTTTTCCACTTTGTAACATTTATCTAATTTATTTATTTAGATATTATGTTTTATTATAGCTGATATTTAGAAAATTGAAAACTTAAATTTTATATATTGTTTATGGATTTTTTCTAGTTATTTATTTTAACTTTATCGTAAAAAAACATTAGACTGGAAAAGCAAACAAAATAAAGCTAAAACAAAAATAGTGTTTTCTCACAGGTAGTTTGGGAAGCACTGTTCCACTGGATTAAACTAAATCAATGGTTTTCAAACCATGTAGTGCCAAGTGCCCCATGAACTTCAATAACTGATTTTAGTCCCTAAGAATTCTCATAACATTCTATGCCAGATTATAAAATACTTACTTTTAAAATTAAATCTACATATTGACGTTTTAACAAATCACATTGTGCAATCAGAATTCGAATCCTTTGCTTTGAAAACAACACTTAAGAGCCTCCAAATAACTTTTGAAAGACTTACTCAGCTTTGTAGGTGATATTTTCATGCATGTAGGTAAGAGTGGGCTTTATATTTTGTAGAAGATTTTGGTCACATTTTAATGCTCTTTTTATGGCAGTATGTCTATAGTGGTGTTCCTCAAAGCTCTCCTTAAAAATCTTTGAAGTGAATACATTTGTGCAACTGCGTTTTGAAAAAGCCATGACATTGTTAAAACAAATGAGTGTTTTTATCAGTTTTACTCAGTGGAACAAGAGAGGTAAGGACTCTGAAATACAATTTGCAAAACTCTAAATATAATTAATGCTCTCTCACTGTTTGATCTACTTTCAGCTTCATAAGAAGGTTCCATAATAGTAATTATTTTCAATGGGATTTAAAAATTTGTCCAGAGCTTAATTTCTTAATTAAAAATAGAGCAAATTAAATAAAGCAGTTCAAAGTAGGAAAGTGAAAGGGTCTAAAAGATTAAGAACAACCTATATAAACATACCGATGGAGAAGACTAGAATAGCTTCAGTAGGTAATGACCAAGAGGTTACCATGACTGGTGTATAGCCCACATGGCCTCCAGGGAAATCCAGAACTGATGAGATTACAGTCCAGGAATGAAATGTAGCATTCATGCAGTTGCATTTGTTTTTTTTTTCCTTTTGTTTTGCTTGCCTGAGGACATATATCGGAAAAAAATTGTTATCAGCAACATGCCTATGATTTCTTCTAGTATTATTATGGTTTTGCATCTGACATGTAAGTCTTTAACCCATTTTGAATTTATTCTTGTATGTGGTGTAAGAAGGTGGCTTCATTTCATTTTCTGCACATCCAAATTTCACAACACCATTTATTGACTAAACTATTTTTAGCCCATTGTATGTGCTTGCTTTTTCTGTCAAATATTTCATACATCAGACTTAAAAGATTTTGCTCACTAAAGGATTATTATCAGTGAATGAAAACAAAATGAAAAGACAACCCACTAAATGGGAGAACATATTCACTGATACATCTAATACGGGGTTAATATCCAAAATTTATAAAGAGCTAACAATGCCATGAAAAAAATCCAACTTAAAAGTGGGCAAATAACCTGAATAGACACCTTTCCAAAGAGGATATACAGATGGTCAATCAACATATGAAAAGATGTTCATCATCACTCATGATCAAAAAATGCAAATTAAAACCATAAAAAGATACCGCATTACACCAGTCAGAATGATGATCATCAATAAGTCAACAAGCAACATATGTTGGAAAGGATGTGGAAAAATGGCAACCCTTTGTCCTGTTGGTGAGAATACTGACTGGCACAGCCACTGTGGAAAGCAATATAAAGATACTTCAAAAAATTAAAAATGGATTAGCCTTGGACCCAGTGATCCCACTTCTGGGAATATATCTGAAAGGGACCCAAAATTCTAATGAAAAAAAAAACATAAGCACCCCTGTGTTCAATGAAGCATTATGTACAACCACAAAGATCTAGAAGCAGCACAAATGTTCAACTGTAGATGAGTGCATAAAACAACTATGGAACATTTATACTATGGAATACTAGTTGGCCATAAAAAAGAAGAGTTTACCCTTTGCTACAGCACTGATGGACCAGGAAAACATTATGGTACATGAAATAAGCCAGTCAGAGAAAAACAGATATCATATGATTTCACTCATATGTGGGTTCTAATGAACAAACTGAGCTAATCAGCAAAATAGACTCATAAATACAAAGCAGGCTGACAGCTCTGTTTGGTGTCGGGGGAAGGCTTGTGCAAAAAAAGAAAAAAGAACTCATGGACATGGACAGCACTGTGGTAAATGCAGGGGCTAGGTAGAGACATAATGGGAAAAATACAGTAAGCAATAAATAGCTTAAAAAAAGACATTAAAAAATTCATACTCACCCACTGAAATAAATTTGGGCAAGATTTAAAAAAATAGCACTCATTTGTCCTTGGTCCTTTTTCTATACATATTTGAAGAAATACTACTGCTTTATACCTTTTCTTTCCTATTTTATGTAAATATCAAAAGAGAAATTTGAAACATGCTTATTAAATTGGAAATAAATACATATAATACAGTTATATTTTATTAACATATATTTTGATATCTTGCAATGGACTTTTAGATGCATTGTAATTATATATATATATATATATATATATATATATATATATATATTTGCCTCTTAGCTTTTTCTCTAAATAATTTTAAACTAAATGTGTCTTGATTATCACAAGGAAAATAAACTTTAAAGTTTTAAGTTCACCATTGATGAGTTTATTTCTAATGAGTAAAGGACTTTATAAAGTATGTTATTTTTCTTAAGATATCTAATTTCACAATGTGATAGATGGTATTTACATTTAAAAACTACTAAAAAATAATATATTGATGTGCTAAAACAATATCTCAAATATTGGATATCACAGATACTGATACATGGAAAGATTTTTTTTAATGCCAAACAAAATTGTTTAACTAAAATCTTCCTAACATGCTTACAGCTCTTTTTACATTTTACTTTTCATGATTCTGTTTTAATCTTCTGGTTTTCATTTATTTTCCCATTTCTTCCCAAATGAATTCACCAATATACACCACTTTGCCAAAACAAAGTAAAAACAACAGAACATGTCTCATATGCAAATGTTCACCAACTATTGTCAAATGGTTCCAACATTTTTGCAGTGTTGTAGTTGAAAAAAGAAACTGGGAAACTCTAAGGAATATAGAGAAAAGTTTCTTATCCAGAATAAAGTTTGTCTTACTTAAAATATATGCTTTTTTGGTTATTACATTATATATAAAAATTATGTAATATAAAAAATACATATTTATGAAAAGCCTTCATTTATGTCTGTTACTATCATTGATGATTGAACTTGAAATAAAATCTATGGGTATGTTAAGAATTATGGCATTATTTTATAGTTTTATGGAGGACACTTCATGTCTAATGATTTTTATGTATAAAATCTGGGTAGATCAATTACATAGTGCCAGCAGACAAGACTATAGAATGACTATACATTGATCCTAAAATTAGAGAGAGAGAAGGAGAGATTGTCCTAGTTTTCACTCTACTCTTGATATGAAGCTTTTAAACCTTGAACAACTCAGTCTGTGTGGACCTGTTTATATATCTGTAAACTGACAGGGTCGAATTAGATGAAGTTTCCTTTAGGCTTTGAATTCTATAATGCTATGAAGTGTATATTGAAGATTAATAGAGTAAGAAAGGACTCAATGAAATCCCCACTCTTCTGAAGTTAGTTGAGTATGTTTTACATGGGTACCAGGGATTATATTCAATCAAAGCATATTTTAGCATTCATGCAGAGGACACTTCAGCTCTAAGCAGTACTCATATCAAACAGGCTGGAGGTAAAAATTGAAACTAAAAGTTTTCAGCTTCAGCTTCACCTGTGGTAAACTTTCTAGAGAAGGGACTATGCTAGAATAAATAATGGATCAAAAAATTGTGGTACATATACACAATGGAATTCTATGCAGCAGAGAGAAAGAAGGAGCTACTACCCTTTGCAACAACATGGATGGAACTGGAAAGCATTATGCTGAGTGAAATAGGCCAGGTGTTGAAAGACAAATACCATATGATCTTGCCTTTAACAGGAAGCTAAACAACAAAACAAACAAGCAAGCAGAATAAAAACAAAGACACTGAAATAGAGAACAAGGGGACAGTGACCAGAGGGG
Organism: Artibeus jamaicensis; assembly: GCF_021234435.1. NCBI lineage: Eukaryota > Metazoa > Chordata > Mammalia > Chiroptera > Phyllostomidae > Artibeus > Artibeus jamaicensis. The sequence goes on along the minus strand of NW_026521823.1, from coordinate 10,922,630 downwards.
AAAGGGAAGGGAATTTAAGGGGGAAAAGGGGAGGGATTTGGAGGAACAAATAGGAAGGACACAGGGACGAGAACTAAGGGGGGTGGAAATGGGAGGGAGGTGGGGAGCAAGGGGGAGGCTGGGATGGGAGAAATAGATAAAAAACTGTACTTGAAAAATAACTAAATAAAATTTTAAAAAATTAAAAAAACTAAAATAAATAAATAAATAATCCTGTAAAAATAATAATTTATAGTTAGATCTGCAAATTATTTGAGAAATTAAAACATTATTCTGTGGATATTATTTTATTTTTAAAGAGAGGAAATATAACTCCCTTTTTAAAATCACTTAGAAATCCCTCTGTGAAAATGTGTTTTCCTGATTCTCTTCTCTTATATTTTGATAAGTCATGATATTTTATATTTCCTATACTATTTTTAGCAATGTGAGTTGGAGACGGAAGATGTGACAATGAAGATATAGCTGCTATTTCAGTTTTTTAAGATTTTATTTATTTATTTTTAGAGACAGGGTAAGGAGGGAGAAAGAGAGGGAGAGAAATAGCGATATGCAAGAGAAACATGGATGAGTTGTCTCTCCCACACTGGGAACTGGGGGCCTGGCCGGCAGCCCTGGTGTGTGTGCTCTGACAGAGAATCGAACCCACAGCCTTTTGATTTGCAGGATGACACCCAATCCACTGAGCCAGACCAGTCAGGGCATACAGCTGCTATTTGACTTAAGTTTCATTTGTTTTTTGCTTGTTTGTTTGTTTTTGAATTGTATTTTTGTGCTAATAGAGCACCATAGAAGTAAAATACTTAAGCACCCATCAGCTTAGGAAGAAAATCTAACTTTTACCATGTTATTTAGTTCACAGTGGGACCTCAGTAAATATTTTTAAAACAATTACCTATGACATTTTTTTTAAAAAAGGCCTCATATTTCTCTAATTTTGTTTGTATTTCTATCATGTTTTTCTTAATTAGCATATTTAGTATTCACTATGAAAGGAGTTAAGGTAAAACTAATTTTGCTCTTCTCAAACTAGACAAAGTTTGTTTTTGAAAAAGTTAAAATTCATCAATCATGATTTTGAGTATGCTAATTGATAAATTATGTAATCTTAAAGGAATTTAAAATATATTTACATAGTGAGTGATTTTGATCTACAACTTAATGCTACCTAAGAGAGATGCAGTATCTCATACTAAAATTCAGTTACTCATTCAGTCATTTATTTATTCAATAAACAAGTATCTCTCAAGTGCTTATTAACTATAAAGACCAATCAATTCTTCACATTTACCTCTATTCTTGCTTTAAATGTAATGTGACTATTATGTAGTTCCAATGATAGTTAAAAACTATTAACCCTGAAAAATCCATCTTTACATGTAGATGAGAATCAAAGCTTAAAACCTACCTCTTATTTATGTTTAACATTTCCAAAATATGTAGCTATTTATTTTATTATCAATTTAATGGTACTATTACTATTATTATTGATAGCTATTATTAATTCTATAATAACTAAGACTGACAGCATAAGATTTGACCATCATCACAGAAGCAATAGTAACAGTGACAGGTCCGTTACCAGTTGAGCTTCAAGGTCTAACTTACATTCTGATGTTTCTTTAAAGATCATTTATATGTTACAGATGCACACAAAATCTTGTGAAACATTGAAGAAGCCTATCTATGGGGCTGTATAAATGCAGTAGCATTTTTGATCTAACAAGGACAAATTAGGTTTTTTTATGGGGAAATTCATTACTGAATGAGTGACAAGAGAAAAAAAGAGAATCAGGAAATCACAGGACAGGTAGAAAAATACTCTGTAATGTTGTTTAGGTGGAATATTCAAAAACACCAGGAAATACTGAAAGACATATTGGGAAAGGGGACTGCATATGGAGTATGAGTGTGGAGCACCTTAAATAGGTTAAGGACTTTTTTCATAAATGTTTAGGGAAATCACTAACACCACTTGAGACTGCAAGAGAATAGTAAGTTCAGAGCAGTGCTTCTTATAATCCATTAGGTAGTGGATTGAGTATACGTTTGAATTGGAGAGGAAAAAGACTAGAGGTGTTGAAAAGTTATGGTCATATGACAAAAGCACTTGGACTGTGTGATGGTAACAGAGTCAGAAGAGCATGAAGCAGGTGCATGTGATTAATTAGTTAGAAGACAAAATGACTCTGGGTCTTCATGCTTTGGAAAGTAGAAAATGATGTAACACGGTGTAGAAAAAATTTAGGAGAATGACATGTTTTGTTTGGCACATATTGAATTTAAGATGTTAGTGGACCATCGAAAAGGTGCAATTGAAAGAGATGCCATTAGGGAAGACTTCAGAGAGTATGTACACATGACACATGGACATGAACAATAGTGTGGGGATGCAGGACAGAGGGGGGGCAAAGGGGACAAAATTGGGACAACTGTAATGGCACAAAAATAAAAAAAATTTAATTAAAAAAACAAGAAAATATAAAGAGAAAGTGGGCTAAAGTGATGTGATTCCATTAAGGTGTGAGCTCCCAAAGGGTATGGCCTCTGAATTCCAATAACAATCACGGAGGTTTAAAGTGGTATGTGCCTAATGTGTCTTTTACAGAATACATTCTACATGGATCACAACTGACAAACAAACACTACAACTGCTTTTCTTTGTTTGTATATGTTATGCACACTTCTAACTTAGCATCCATAACCTTATTACCATCATATATTTAAATAACTTTCTCTTCCTAATAAGCTATACACAATTTGAAGGTGGAGGACATTTCTGAGTCCTCTAGTTATTTTTTCCTTGCACATAACTTAATAATTGACCCAGAAATTATTCTTAATGAACAACTCTTGCTGAATGAATAAATGACTAAATGAATGAATGAATGAATGAATGAATGAATGAATGTTACATCAGAAAAACATCCTGAGGTCTTATTGTAAATTTGACCTGGGCATTGTACCACATTTTTAATTAGTATTGTTATACATTGTCACAATATGACATACCTAAGCACTCCATTTTATGCCTAAATAGATGAAACTAATGAGTTCTAAATTTTGTTCTTACTCTGCTTTATCAGAAGTAAGATTATTAAAATTAAAAATAACCACTGATTTTATGACCATTCTTAATTATTGGAATGTAATTCTTTTTTTGCCGTTAGCTTTTAAAGTTATGAAACCAAGCAAGATTGCTCAGTTGTCCTTCCTCATTATGCATATTTTCTTCCATGAGTTATTATTTGTTGTTCACACATTTAACTGTATAACAGACAGTGCCAGCCCTAAAAACATTCATTTTTCTATTTTACCAACTTTTTTTAACTTTACCTGCCTAAAGAATAAACTAAAAACACATTTAAAGTGTTAGTTGATGTTTATCTACTAAACCTTAGTTTCACTGAGAAGAGAATTTTTTTTTCTCTTTGTCTTATCAGAAACTTCTTGAGTGCTTCACAGATGCAGCAACAATAGAAAAATTTCTAGTCACACATTAGCGGATGTCTTCTCCAGATGGCAATGACTCCATTAACAGCAGGAAAGCCAACTTAAGCTCCCAGCTTGCATCCAATCCAATACAAAGATACTCTAAGAGAATATCTAAGTTGGGTCATCAATTAAATTCACTCTGAGGGGCCATTAAGATATAATATATTGTCAGTTCAGCTAAATTACAATCCTAAACAAAATCGGCTTCATTTGTCTTCTGTCTTTAGCTCCCCCTGTTGGCAACACCATGCTGTTTACCCACAGCAGATGGAATAATACCCAAGAGCAGTGGTGAATAGCATCTGCAAGGTCAAACTATCTTCATATTTCTATCCAGAAGCTCGTGGGTTCCAAGTTTCTATACCAGCTCTCACAATTGAAATGCATTAGTCACAAATAAATTCAGGCAAAATATTGCCTCATTTAGAAGCTAGGTGAATTCTCTATCAGCAACTCCATTTTTCAGATCAGCCCTCCATATAAATCTTCATGAAAAGTGTGCAGTTCATCTTTCAGGTGTTAGTGGCTAACTGTGGCTTAAAATAATGCATGGCGAACATTTTATTCAGGAGCTACTGCAGTTGATTAATTCTCAAAAAAAAACTTTGTGAAAAGTTAGTAGGAATGAATTTAAATGTTCTCAAATGAAACTCCCTGTTTTTACAGGCAAATACAAAACTTAAAATCAGGGTTCACTAACATATGAGGTAATGCTTGAATTGTTAGAGCTTTATGAAATACAAGATATTAATGTTTATTCTGCACATCCTTGGGGTTCTGCTACATACCTAACTGTTTAAAGAAAATGCACTGGCAAACACCAGAGCTCATAATCTGAGCATTACACACAGTTCATCGTGCAAGGATAATTAAAAGAGAATCTCACTCTTAACTCACATCTGTCAAAGAACATTAAAAAAACATCTAATTCATAATGACAGCAGTATTTCTGAATAGCTGCATTTCTTTTTCTCAATTTTCTCCTAAATCACACCCTAAAGAGCCCCTTGTTTACCAACTGCTCTCAGAAAATCTCTCCATTCTTAAACATATTTTTCAAACATTTCTGGAAATTTTATCTTCGAAAAAAAGGTAGTTTCCCATTCCTCTTATCCGGTTAAAAAAGTTGCTGATATGTATTCACTCTGAATGCACTTTCTTCTGTCAAGTCTGGTGGTGTGGATGGGCTTGCAGTTACAACATTCTCTTTTGGGATAAATAAACATTTTATTTTATTTTTTATCATCATTATTTTTAATACCAGAAACAACCTTTTTGGAACTTTCTGAGCTTCCTGGACTTCCTGGAAGTCTATTTCCTTTGCCAGAGTGGGGAAGTTCTCCTTTATTATTTGTTCAAATAAGTTTTCCACTTATACATGGAGAGTTAGCAACAGGGGAGTGGGAGGAGGAGGAGGGGGGAGAAGGCACAGAGAATAAGTAGCATAGATGGTAGGTAAAAAATAGGGGGAGGGCAAGAATAGTATGGAAAATGTAGAAGCTGAAGAACATTTGACACATGGACATGAACTAAAGGGGGGAAATGTGGGTGGGAGGGGTTATGCATGGTGGAGGGGAATGAGGGGGGAATGAGACAACTGTAATAGCATAATCAATGAAATATATTTATAAAAAACCCAGAAATGTAATTATTTATTATCATTACCATTATGTACTATACAAAACAGTATGTGTTATAATTTTACAAAACTAGCAGCACAGTAGGTTTGTCTACACCAGCATCACCACAAATATGTCAGAAATAGACATTTTATGAGGTTGAATTTAATATTTCATTTCACTATATGATTCCATATGCTTCTGAATATCTTTCTTACTAAGGACAGCCATGTTTAAGTTCAATACCTTTGTCATGATGTTTAAAAACTGGGGTAAAAACATATATGAAATTATAGTGTCTGTTTCGATTTTGAAACTTCTGTTTACCTGAATATTTATGTTTCATAACAATTTGTTTTTTATGAGTAGAACTGTTTATTTTTTAACCAAACAAAATGCTTTTAACAGCTTGAGATATCATTTACATACAGTACACCTATTTACAGTGTATTTTCAAATGGTTTTAACTATATTTAATGTTGTACAACTATGACAATTTCAGAACATTTTTATCACTCTCAAAATACACCTTTAACTCTTTATCAGTTATTCCTGATTTGCCCCCTCCACCACTAGTCAGCAACCAGTAATCTGCCTTCTATCTGTATAAATTTTCTTACTCCAATCATGTCAGTTAAATAAAATCATGAAATATATGGTCTTTTGTGTCTGACTTCTTTTTGTAGCACACTGTTTTCAAGAGTCATCTATGGTATAGAACACATTATTTCATTGTCTAATGTTATTCATGGTATAAATATACAATATTTTGTTAATCTATAAATATCTTAGAGAAAACATAGAACACAATCCTAGTGATCATGTAAACATCATCTCAGCTACAACCCCAAAGGTACAAGAAATGAAAGAGAAGGTTTGCTTGCTGGTACTTAATAAAAATTAAAATATTTTGGGCTTCACTGGATAGCATAAAAAAATTAAAAGATAATCACAAAATGTAAAAAAAATATTTGCAAACCACATATCAGATAAAGAGTTGTATACAGAATGTACTAACTCAACAACAATATGCAACCCAGTTTTAAAGATGCATGATTTGAAGGAACATTTCTCTAAAGAAGAAATATCAATGAGTAAGCAATGGCAATATACCCAACATCATTTTCAACAGGGAAATGCAAATTAAAACAAGGAGATATCACTTCACCAACACTAAAAAGGGTATAATACTAAGTAATAAATAATAAGTGTGTTTATCAAGCTGTGGAGAAATTGTAATATGGTGTAGCCAATTTGGATAACAGTTTGGCAGTTCCTCAAAATGTTAAACACAGAGTTACCATGACCCAGAAATTTCCCTCCTAGGAAAATACTCTAGATAGCTGAAACGTGATGTCATGCAAAAACATGCATGCAAAGTGTTCCAATGAGCTTTACTTCTAACAGCCAAATAGTAGAAACAACTCAAACTGCTTTTAAGAGTAAAATTAATAATAAAGTTATAATGTAACTTTACAAGTTTTTAAAAACACTGCAGTGTTATGATTGAAAGATGACATTTTTCCAAAGCATATATATTCATTATTTTATTGTAAAACTAGTAAAATCGTATACCCTTAATGTTATTAAACTATTTAAACCCAAAGCTCGCCTTTTTATTCACTGGAGTTAGTTGAAATTCAGGTGGTTTCTCATCACTTCTGAAAATAAATTAAAATATTTATTTTACGTGATTTTAAAGTACCTCATCAGTATCTACCCCCTCTCCAGCTCTGTCGGCTCCCCAGCCTGAACCTTGCCCAGGTCAAAATAATGCATTCATTTCATCCATATTTTTGAGAACCTGTATTGTATCAGACACTAATTTAGATGGCAATGATACAGTAGCTAATATTTTTTAAAAATACTGTGTCTTCACAGAATTTATATTCTTCTAATCTAAAATAATCCTTGGACAGCACTTTCTCCAGAAAGTAAAACATGACCTCCCCCCATTGCCACACCATCATTTCCGCCATGTCTGACTACATCATCGCTTCAGAGTGTGATTCTCTTTAAGTGAGATCACAGTATCTTGTACTTAAAAAAACATATATCACACTATAAATAATGTATATGATTAGTCGTGAAAAAATGCAATGCTTGAACTGAGAGTTGATGGATGAAGATGAATTTATAGAGTGCACCTCTATGATGTGGGGTTCTCTCAATGCAGCAGCTTCCTAATGTTCAAGTGGTGCATGGATTTTCATAGAGCATACATACTTAAAAAACATTTATTGACTTGGCTTATTGAATTTATGTCATTATTTACATCAATAGCTCTGTGAGTCATAAGTCCCTTTTTTGCATACACATGTCTCCTATGCTATCAAGTAAGTGGTTTGATGTTCTGATTTTGAAATGTTAAAAAGCTCTTCACTAAATAGTACACATAATTCACCCACTTTTCCAGGTGAATTTTGGGAAAAGGCTGCTAATATATTACTATCATCCCTTGCCTTAGCCTGGAGGGACATTAAAAATATTTTTTAAATCTAAAGAAGTTTTAATTGCTGACAAAATGGATATTTAAAGAGCTGAGGAAAATCTATACACTTAGAAATTTTATATGTGCATGCAATGGATTTTAACTCATCACAAATGTGTATGCACTTAATGACCCAGAGTCTTTCCACTTCATAAAATAGAATAAGTAATGTGCATTTTCATACTCATTATTTCAGGTGTCTCAGGTATCATTTAGTAAATTAATATTTAAGTGAAGTAAATTTGATATACTATTTCAAAATAAGTTTGATGAAGTAAACATCTATTTGCTTGCTACACACAATACTTGTCATGTTCTTGATGAAGCAAATACTACTGAAATCTGGTTTTGTTTTATTTTAATTTAAAAGGACAAATACTTTATTTCTTGACTCATCATAAATTGGACTGAATCAAGTTCCAGGAAATAGGGAGATAATAATCATTTATCACAAAGCTTTACTTTATAATAATGGATAGGGAAGATTTGTTAGGCTAAATAATAGAATTCCACCTCAAATTTAAAAAAAATAGGGTATGGGAGAGGATTTATTGACCCACCTAACACAGATTAGACATGGATAAATCCAGATTCCAACTATTTTATTATTATGTATCCCATCTTTTTGTTATTCTGTTTTGAATATGTTGACTTTAATCTTAGATGGGCTTTTTACACCTGGCGCCTATGCACAGTTACACACTTGCTACCTCCTTTAGTATATCTTTTTTACTTAACAAAGTAAATGATAGAGTGCATGCTTTCCCTGGTAGTGTCAGCAAGGTACCTTCATGCAGAACAGAAACAGCACTGGAGGAAGGTATGAAAGTTACCCACCTGAACTACATAGGCTGAAAGTGAAGGAAATGCAAGTTGTCTACTAGAAAATGAATGCAGGATGAAAATATCAGCAATTTATCTCAGCCCATGTACTATTACCATCCTAAACTGATCTATAGATGCACAAAAGAGAAATCATCCACATGTTAGATAAAAATCTATTTTTATGATTCCTTATTGAGTGTCCACATTGACTGAACTTAGTCTGATGAATGTAAGCTTTGTACTTGAAATTCTTTCTTTCCTTCTCATCATTTGAATTACATATGTCAAACATCCTAGTTAGGAATTCTACATGAGGAATTAAATTAAAGAATAAATATTACCTTATATAAAGTTTCTAAACTAGGTAAGATACAGACCATTAAAAGATTAATTAAAATACCTGGCCTTTTGGTGTGAGAGAGAAGTAAAAGTCCTACCAGTTTTATCCCTCATTTTTATGAAGCTCTTTTTCCACAAAATTTATAGAGAAAGTTTTCATTTCACTGGAATCAAATCAACAGAATGTCCCAAAAGAAGTAAAACCTCTCTATTTAGGTAATGGAATACACTTCAATATTGATATTAAGATTCTAAGAGTAAAATATATCTGCTATGTATTCCAAGATGAAAAGGATGAGAGATCACTGAAATATGTCCAAAATATCCAGTAAGTCAACTTCAATTTAATTGTGAGATGTTAAAAACAATTCTACCCAGTTCCTTGAAAACAGTAACTATGAGAAAAACACACAAGTTTTCTGTCGTAAATTTGGGATGTGCTGGTGCCTGCATCACACCCCTGTGGCTTCCTTCTGATTTTGCTACACCTCCCACTCAGTGTACACTGACTTATACAGTGAGTCTGTTTTTTTCTGTCTTGAGGCTTTTCTACAAAGTTACACAAAAGCTTGTTCAGTGTACATGGCCTCAACCATGGGTAAGAAAATAGTTAAATGTTTCTGAGTGAACACTTAAATGAGAAATGAGTGATGGTTGATAAATATGTCTACTGCATGTAATTCAGTACAATAGACTGAATTCTGGAATATCTCAATAGAAGATTACAACACCAATGATTAGGGATCTAGAACAAAGCTATGCCTTTCACAACAGAGAAAAGCATTATACTTATATGAGGTATGAGATGATGGGAGGCACAGTATATTTCCATAGGACATCAAGTGATTATAGTATGAGAGCCGTCAAAAATGAGCTGCATAGGTATTTTCTGATCCACCAAATCAAAACTTTCAGAATATCATTGCAGCAATTCTTTGTACCATGCAAGTGATGCATTTGGGATGTAAGCCCAAATTCAAGGGGGAAAAACATGTAAATTATCCCAATGACTAAGAACCTTTTGTAACTTATCTCTGTCATACTTAATGCCTGTCCCTCAGATCAATCTTTTGGACCCATGGCTACAGTGCACTAGTCAAGTAAACCAGGTTGGAATAAGCTAACATTTCTATTCCTAGAACTAATGTTGAGGCATTAACATTTATTATTTCCTCTTCTTCGATCCATTCTAGATTAAGATGGTTGATGATAAGGAAAATGGAGATGGAGATGGTAAAAGAAAAGAAAATGAGTCTCAGTTACAGTTTCCAGAACAACTGCATAAGTGAAAACTAATTTATTTCTCTTGCACTTTGGCATTGTCTACAGTTAGAAATTACAGCAAACCAAAAGCTGAAAAAATTGGTGACAGAGGAGATTTAATGTGGGTCATGAGACCATCTGCACAAAGCAAGAGATGAACACCAGCAGATGCTTAGTTATGCCCTTTCCATCTTTTTAGACCACCTCCGATTTCATCTGCAGAGGTGGAGACAAGCCTGGTGCATACAGGCAAGTGATATCTCAAATAATTACAGAACAGATCTCAGGATTCCTGCCCCAGAGCTCTACTTTGAAGCCCAAAATGCTATTCATTTTGAGCAGACCCAATTCAGAAACTTGAGGGTTAAGTTTCTGAACTCCAGCAATGATCTTCAAAAAATAAAGGAGTGAAGCAAAGGCATATATGATGTATGGAAAAAGTCCAGCCATGGCTAATATAATAAAAATAGTTGACAAAACATTGATGTTTTGGGACATCAATTGGGAGCTAAGGAGAGTGGACTGGGATGCACATATATGAACAGTGTGACTTCAGTTTACTAGTCAGTGGGGGTGGTAGATGCTGTTGCGTGAGCATGTGTGCTGTATGGCCAATGCATTCAAAATGACTAAGTGAGTGGAACAACAAATGTGAATCAAATGTTGCATTAAGCTTGAACATTCCTCTTTGGAAACTATTAGGATGATTCAGAAGGCCTTAGCTTTGGGCAACTGGTGACTGACGGCTTCATCAGGACAATGTCCGCGCTCATGAATCACATCTTGTGCAGAGTTTTTGGGAAAACATCAAATCACCCAGATGACTGTTCCTCTACAGCCCAGATTTGGGGCCCCAAAACTTCTGGCTTTTCCCAAAACTAAAATCACCTTTTTCAGACCATGGATAAGATTTGGGGAAATACGCTAGGGCAGGTGACAGCAATTGGGAGAACTGTATGAAGTCCAAAGGTGCCTAAGTTGAAGGGGATAGAGGCATCATTGTCTTATGTACAATGTTTCTTGTATCTTATTTAATAAATGTCTCTATTTTTTATATTATACACTGGATACCTTTTGGACAGACCTCATACACTCCAGCCTTTTGTCCTTTGGGGAAAAAGTTTAAGGAAGGAACTTTGCACATATCTCAGAGACCCCATGGCAATGACCTTTGCAGCACAGCATTTACTAACCTTTTCTCCATTCAGCTATCACACTCTACCTGTTCCATTACCTTACTTTTTCATTTTGTTTTACTTCGCAAAGCAAACTCATGCATGCGAGACTTTGTCTTCAGGTATACATTCAGGGAAACCCAAAGAGTAACAGTTACATTAACGGCTAGCATGAATTATCCTCTGATTCATCATCTCAAATAGCATTTTGTTCTCGGTTGGAGGTCTCTGAAAAGTTAATAAGAATAGCTGCCTTAAATACATGACTCTGTTTATCTTTCGTATTTTATAAACAGAATGACTCACTGAAGAGATGATGCTTAATAATTTGGAAGAAGTGGAGAAAGCAAAAATGTCTTTGTAAAACTAATGGAAGTGATATTCAGGACCCTGATATTCCAATAGTCTTGTGAGGGAAGGAGCTGGGTGCTGCCGCGGAGTGTGCACAAAGGTGCGCCATGACTTCAGAACAGGTGAGTGTCTGGCATAGCTCAGCATAGTGTTTGCACTCGACAGTTTTTCCTTGTCAGTAAATAAGCAGGGAATTGCTTGACATCAAAGGAGCACTGAGAGTTTGAACAAACTGAATTTTGGCAGTGACCTTATTTGATGGATTAAAACTGCTTGTACTAATTAAGTACCACTTACCACATATTTTAGAAAGGAAAGCGGGAGTGATTTTAATAATTAATAATATGGATTTTTTCATATTATGTGTGGGTCTCTTAATCAGGATTTTATTAACTTAAATAAATTAAATCTGTGTATGTGGATTAAGAATCACTGCGCTTACCTCATACTTAATCTATTCAAATTTCAAAGAGTCTTAGAAAATTGTAGTTATTTATGTGTGTCAAGCATTTTTATAAATCAGCATCATCAAAGGAAAATCTCTTTCATTCCCTCTAAGAAGGAAAAGAACAAAAATGGTTTCAATATTGATTAGGAAATACTTGTTTTATATATCTGTATATCCAAAAGGTTTATATTGGATTTGTCAATTCTAAGATTCATGCTTTTTCATATTAAAATATCTGTAAAGTTATGTCTAACAATTGATGGCTGACCATACTTAATTGTCAGTGGTATCTTTTCTCTTTCCTAGAGGTGCATGAAATATTAGTTTGTCTTACAGTTGTGGTGCCTTAGATAAGATAAAATAGAAATTAGACATCATGAATTTCTTTACTGTGTACTATATTCCAGAGTTTGATATCAGTCATTGAAAACACACTCTGGAGAGTCAACTGCTTCTACACACTGTGCGCAGGACATATTCACGTGCATTGAATCACTGCCTGACACATTCTACAACTTGCCACAAGTCAAAATGATCTTTTTCACAGGAAATATTTCACTGATTTCCAGAACTGGATGACTATGCTAGTTTCCTAAATTAGCTCAGTTGCATAGGGTATAATTCAGTCAGAAGGAAGGGAATGCTTTTTACTGGCAAGGAAGAAATGGGCAGTGAGCAAGAGGAGCTTGTGGAAGGACACCGTGTAGAATTAGTCAAAATAGTTTCCCGTCAGAGAAAATGTTTTAATATGGTGATATTAAGTTTCCTTGCATTGCTCAAAGTCACTTATTTGTTATGTAATGTATTTCCATATTTGGAATAAATAAATACAGTTAGTATTATATTGTGATCCTACAACATTTTTAATTTCATCATATAATTATAAAGATTGGGAGGTTTTTAAAGATAACTATCAGAAAATAGAGCAAGTGGGTGCACCTATCTCTTCTTATTCTATTGAAGCATATTTGGCTACAGATAGATATATATATGCAATAATTTCACAGATTTCATTATTCTTTTATTAGGTTTCTATATCTCTTCCTATTTATTATGAAAATAGTTAATATCTGAAATTGATGATACTGTACTGTGAAAGCTTTCCCTAGAAAGCAAGTAATTATACTTTTGTATGTGAATATATCAGACTCAAGTTATTCTAAGCTCTGCTATAAAGCAGAGAGAGGGAAAACGGTCATGGCTACAATGTAGCAGAAAAAACGAGGATGTGCAGTTTTCATAATGAGGAGGAAAAAAACGCATGGCTGGATAGGAACACTGATCAGCTTAGGTTTAACTTAAGTGAGCAGTTATGGCAAACATAAGTATAGGTGAGAAGTTTGGGAAATTGACAAGAAGGTATAAGGAAATATAATAATAAATAGAAACAATAACCTGTATTTCAATGACAGCAATATAAAGGGAACAAAGTGTCCACGTGCCAAATGGGAAAAAATACAAACTGTTAGGAGAAAAAGGCTAGATAAAATCATAGACAAATAGAAAAAAACAGAAGCAGATTATATAATTAAGAAGCTGGACTGACAAATGAAGGACAAAAAGCAGAAGATGAACACACAAAAAACGTGGAGTCCTTATTGCTGAAAGAAAGCGAAGAAAGTAAAAGCAAGATAAGGGCATGAGAAAAGAGATGAAAGAAATCAATTCCACAAGAAATGTGACTCTTGTCACTTACAGGTGGGAGAAATGGTTCATTTCAGACGGCAGGAAATGAAAGCTTCATAGGTCAAAGCTGAATGACCCTACCAACAGTTTAAATGAGAAAGTGACCATTTTGATAATAAAAAGGAAAACAGAATAAAAGTTTTGATTTATGCTTAAGCCAAGGTCATTTTAATGCTTCTGCATAGCAATATATCTTCAGCAAAAAAATTATCTGTGTGTTAAAAATAAAATTTCAGAGAACACATGAAAAACGCAGAAGATAACTTTGCTGTACCCTATAGCACTGTTTTGAGATCTTAGGAAGTTTGTTGTGAGATGTAAACTACTTTCCTTGATCTTTCTGAGTCTATTGTCTGAATATTGGCACATTATCCACTGTACTGACTAAGGCTATCTGACTTACCAAACAAGGAAGAGAAAACTTACCAAACAGAGAAGGGAAAACTTACCAAACAGAGAAGGGAAAACCAAAAGTGCATTCATTCATTCATTCATTCATTCATTCACCTGTACAAACTCCTAGTTTATTTCTGTCACAATGCTAGACTCTAGAAATTTAGAAATAAATTATACACATTTCTTGTCCTTTAAAACTGTAAAGTAAAGCCTTGTCCAGTGTGGCTCAGTTGACTGAGTGTTGTCCTGTGACCAAAAGGTTGCAAGTTCCATTCCTTATCAGGACACTTACTTAGGTTGTGAGTTTAATCCCCTGGCTGGGCATGTACAGGGGCAACCATTTGATGTTTCTCTCTTCCCCTTCCTCCCTGGAGTGAGGGGAAAAAGCCTGCAAAGTAAAAAACAGTGGGAGAGAGATATAAGAAGTCAAGAGCATTAGAGAGAATGAGTAGTGCTGTCTGATATGTGCACAGAGTAGTATGTTGAGAGGAAAGGGCTGGGCAGGATGAAATTTCCAGACAAGAGTAGGAGGAGGCAAATCCGAGCAGGACGAGCAGGGCAAGGAAGAAAGGGCAAGCCTGATTCTGTTTACATTGCAGTGAAGATTAGGATGACAACTATTAATGAGCTTAGAGAATTCTTGCTCTTTTGTTCCTTTCTGCTTTATATTTACTGTGGTTTTCAGATAATTGGTTTCAAAAATTTTTTAAAAAGCCTTCTAAAATTGATGGTTCTTTTTACTAAAAGACAAGAAAAAGGAACAAATTAGGAAGAAAATATTTAAGGTGGACAAATGCCACGTATTCTTTTCATCCATGTGGTTCTAAAACAGCTCTGTATCCCTCAGATATACAAAACACACACACTCACATTTACCTTCTGAAATTTTTGTAAAGTTTTTTGGACTCTGGGGATAGAAATGTGCCCGGGTTACTTCCAGAATCAAGGATTATTATAAAAATACACATAAAAGTCAGACTCCTGAAAACATTTTCTCATGCCAAAACATCATACCTCTTAGAAAATAGAGTTGAGCACAATCCAAAAGCAATTTTAGTTAACAGGGTCAAAGTCCCAGAAACTCTGCCCTGCGTCTTCTTTCTGGTATGTTCTTTCCTCTACCTTACAGTTATCTCTTATCTGATATTTTTTCTGACTCACTACATCTATTTCTTAGATTCCATCTGGCTTTGTGTGTCTACTACTATGACATCCCTCTGTGACTCTATGGCAGGGACCAAGTAGGCTTAACGTTCCTCTCAGCTCAAATGAACTTTAGACCGGACTATTCCTGACCCTAGACCCTTGACCTGCTTTATTTTAGAGTATGTTCCTTGGAAAACCTGTAATTGCATGTTCTTCCTCTGCCCATCCTCCAAGCCTTTTGCAAGTTTTACAACGCAGTAATGTCTCTCTCCAGGACCTGAGAGCCCTCTCCTTCACACATAATCCTCACGAACGATAGAGTCCTATCTCTCAGTCTGTGTGGGAGGGCAGAGTTCACTAGGCGTCAATTAGCAAATGCAGATGGCCTCATTACTTGGAATGATGTTCACTTAATGTCCTCCAGTAATTTTCCATTAGATCACTTCAACATTTAAAAATTCTGCTGCCTTTTGTTTCTTTGGCATTGAGTTTGATCTCTTTCCCCTTTTGCAATAGTCCTGAATAAAGCTCTCCTCATCCACTCAATCATCTCAGTGCAACTTCTCTTTGACAGTAGGCATAATTATCTCCTAAAAGATGTCCAAATCCTCAATGCTGAAACTCGTGAATATGTTATGTTACATCTCAAAAGGGACTTTGTGGATATAACTAAAGATATAGTCCTTAAAATAAGGGCATTATCCTGGATTTTTCTGTTTGGATTAATCTAATCACAAATTCAGAGTAAAGATCTTCTTTCTCCAGGTAGGATGGAGAGATGTAGAAAGAGAGATGGTTTAAGCATAAGAATGACTCGGTACCTCTTTGTTATATTTGAATTGTAGGGACCCATGAGCAAGAGGAACAAGAGAAAGGCCTCTGGAAGTTGAAGGTGAACTCCAAGAAGCAACCAACAAGAAAATGGGGACTTTAGTTTTACAACTGCAAAGAATTAAATTCTGCAAACAATCAGTAACAATGAAACCAAGATCTTTCCCAGGGCCACTAGATAAGAACTTCTGTCAGCTCACACTTTGGTTTTGATCTTGTAAGACTCCAAGCAAAGGAACCAGCCAAATTTGTCAAGACTTCTGAACTACTGAACTGTGAACTAATAAATTTGTATTATAATCTGACAAGTTTGTAATGATTCTTTACAATAGCAATAAGAAATGAATAAAACCTCATAATCACACTCCCCAAAGGAGGGCAGTGAATTGGTGTGATTGTATATATTCAATATGTGGTGCCTTTAATTAGCAAAATGTTCCAGGGAATCCATGCAAAACATCATTATCTGGCCTATAGATAGCTGCCTTTGCACAGGCATTAATCCTTGCTCTATTAAGTTGTGGCTTTGAAAGGAAAGCTTCCAAAGTCATAAAAAATAACCTGAGACATTTTGTCTAGGAAAAGGTCATCACCTTTACAATCACTAATGATTTCATATTCTGCTTAATAGAAAAGTGCTGAGTACATTGCAATCCTTATGGTCATTTGAAATATGTCCACACATTTTTTGAAACCCTCTTCAAAAGGAAGTACCCTCATTCATTTAAGTGTGAGATAGACTTGGTAGCTTACTTCCAACCAGTGCATAAGTGAAAAAATAATAATAAAGTAAAAGTAACTGTGTACAAATTCGGAGACTAGGTCATAAAAGGCATGATGGCTTCCAATTCGTCCTTTCTTTTGAATGACATGCACTGGAGGAAGTAAGATGCCACTTGTGAGTTTAGTCATATACAGCAAAAGTCCCATTTCACAAAGATCTCAGAACTCCTTCCAAGACCCTTACATGTGAACCTTGAAATGAGAGCCCTCGGCCCATGGGAACTTACAGATGGCAGCAGCCTCATCTGACCGCTTGATTGCCACTGCATGAACGTCCCTGGAACAGTGGACGAGACAGGTATGGAGTCACTCATCTAAGCTATTTATGAAATCCTGACCAAAAGAAACTAAGAGATAGCATAATTTTGTTGTTTTGAGGGCTGTATTTGGGGCTGCAATATATAAATACTATATCCTACATTAGTTGACATATCCTTTGCATATCCTATGTAATCACAATTTCTATTCTAGCTTACATTTCATTCTAAATAAATATTTTCAAGTCATTATTAATATCCCATAATTTTCTTTCTCATGTGTATGTGAAGTGTAATATATTAGATCAAATTACTCATTTCTGTACCAAAGTGTATGTGATTTCCCATTGGCCCTGCCATAATATATGCAATAAAACCTGAACAAACTATTTTTTTTTAAATGGTGATTCAAAGATTTTAGCATTTGTAATGTGATTTGTCTTTCTTAAGTTGTTGACTGTTTTCCCAACTATGATATATGGTTTTTAACTTCCATGCAAAAATGCTCATTTTCATTGATACAAGTAGTTTATGGAGAGAAAGTATGTAGACTTAAAGAACTGGATCACACACTTCTTTAAATTTATGTAGCCTAATGTAATTGAACAAATTATTTAATCATATCATCTTGCTAATTAGTGCCTAATATCTAGGTTATATTATTTTAGTTGAGGTTTTTTAAGGAATTCTAAAAAGACCTTTATGGATTTGTCAGCAAACACAAATGATAGGCACGCAAGACTGAAAGTCCCTCTGCTGCATACAGGGTGGAGACTGGGTTAAAGTGTGGTCAGTAATAAAAGAATCATGCCATATGACCTCACTGTTTAAAAATCTCCTATAAACCTTGAGTTTTATGTATAAGTCAATCATGGAAGCTACTACACTCCTATTCCCTTAGCAAAAATAGGCCCGTACTAAATTACCTTTTTCGGAGAAACTGTAAAGGGCCACATTCCACCACATCTTCTTTGGCCAAAACCGAGTGGACCAGGGGAGATTGGTTGACTCAGGGGCCACAATCCATAAGCTGACTAGCAACCTGTGATGTGATCTGTCATAAAAAGAATTATTTCTTCAAAGAGAGGCAATGATGAATACAAGGACATCCTCTCCTTTGGCAATTTTAACTGAAATTTATTAAAGAACCAAATAATTTATAGTCAGGACAATTAAAATAAGTAGAAATGTAAGATGTGAAAAAGAACAGGCAATGATTGACAGTAACTGGGACTTATTTGTGAGTAACCAGAAAACTACAAATAAACAAAAGCCATAGGTCAAGAGTCTATGAAGCTTATCAGTGACAGATGTAGTAAAAGAATAAGAAAAAGGGAAATGCTAACAATGATATAATTTTTAATTAATGTCAAACAAATGATACACTGCAAAGTAACATTAAGTATTTCCATCCCAAAAGGTCTATCAGTGTCTCTATCAGCTAAGCATTATTGCTATTACTGTTCTTTACATGAGAGTTCATGGTCTTTAAGATCACACATTTTTAAAAGACATCTGCATTACTTAAGGTAAATTGGATGTGTCTCTTTTAGTAACAACCAATATAATGCAACTAATACAATGTTGCTTTTTTATTAAGTCATTTGCATTGTTTCTCTATAACCACAAATAGTGTGTGGATTTTCATGTGTATAAGTGTAGACATGGCAGTGCTCTGCCATAGTTACTGCCCCTGTCGTTATTTAGGTCCTTAAGATGGAAAAGGGTGTATAATTTCAAAGAACATAATTTTCCTACTTAGGAAAGGTGTATTGATTGATCTCTAGAAGGGCTTTCAAATTTCATGATTTACTCTAACTAGTAGTCATCCAAGCAGATGTATGTGTCTGTATATCTGGGTGTGTACAGTATTGAAAAACATGGGACATTTATTTTGTGGCAGAACATTGATATTCATGAATATTGCTGAAGAGGCACTATTCCTGCAATAAGTTAAATTTCCAAATACTAGATTTAAATTTTCTATAATTTTATTTATGTGATTTTGGGCAATAATTTTATCTCAGAATCTAAAAGACTAGTTTGTAAGATAGGGTAATATGATTATTCAGCTTCACATATGAAGATTTTATGAAAAGCAAATATGAAAATACTTCAAAAATGATAAATATACGGCATCGGCATTGATGTCATTCCACAAATGACCGTGAGCAAGCAAACCATAGAGGGGGTTTTTCACCTGACATATTATGTTGACACACTCAGAAATAGGCAAGATGTTTCTACTGTGTACAATAAATTCTATGACACCTTTATCCCCAAATATAGCTGCTTACTATATCATAGGACAAGAGTAGCTGCTATTCATTTTATTTTTTATATTTGTATCATATAACAGCAGTCATTCATCTAATAAGCAAAAGCTAGTAGTACATAATTTTTTCTCTATAATTGATAAAAAATTCTAAATGGAAAAAAATAATATAGAATAGTCTTTTTATTTTAGTCAGGGTTTCTGGTGATCTTCATGTTGCCAGACCCAGTAATCAGTTCCCTGTCTACACCTTACTGATTTATCAGGAATATTTAATCACTTATTTCTGTCTTGCTGAAATTAGGCCTCTACATGGCTTTGGAGACATGTTTTCTATGCATGCCTTCTTTCTCAAAGACCATTTAATTTTTCTTGTCTTTTTTGGTTTTCCTCATTCTTCAATGTTTCCCAGCCTTAAAATTATTTTTTGATAACTTCTTATATTTCCATGGTTTTACTATATATACACACACACACACACAATTGGGCATCACCAGTGCTAAATTCTGCCCTGACTACTCCTGTCTGAAGTATACAATTGTCTGTGTAAGATGCTCACTAGTTGTATAATAGAAATCTCAAACTTAACATGTTCAGAATTTATCTCCTTTCTTCCTGCCTTGTAGCTGCTCTTACTATAATTTTCCCTACTTGTTGTTGGCGAAGTCAGCTTTAAGTAGGAAAAGTAGCTTTAAGTCAAGTAGCTTTAAGTAGGAAAAAAACCCTCAGCGAATCCTGGATTTCTCCCTTTCTCTCAGAGCCTACATTCACTCTACCCACATGTCTTATTGGTTGTAACTTCAATGCATGTGACAAATCTGACTACTTATCACTACTACCACTGCTGTTATCTTAATTCAAGCCACCCTCATTTCTTGCCTGAATAATTATAATAACCTCCTAATAATGTCCAGCTTCTTCCTTTGCCCTTTGCACTCTTACTCTTAACCTTGTAGCCAGAGGACTCCTGACATAAAACAAGTCAGAAGTCACACTCCTTCATTCTGATGTTCCAGATGCTTAGCATATCACTGAGTAAACTAAACTCCTCTAGCATATTATGTCTAACTTTCTGAGATTGAGTTTTATTATATTTTATCATAGGTGAAATTTGTTACTTATTACCTAAGGTAGTCATGAGAGTTAAGACTTTTTGCTCATAAAACATAGAGTAAAAAATAATATTAAATGATTAAGCCATTATTATTAATCTCCTGATTTTTTCTGACTCCCTATTTGATCAGGGATATAATATATGTCTCAAGAACATCTCATATTTCAATATGTTCCTTTTTCTTGTACTCTTTCTGCTTCTCAAAGTGTAAAACTCTGTGAATCAAGCTTATTTTTTATATCAGGATGCAGAGAAATGGATTATTTCATTTTATTTTTTAAAGATTGTATTTATTTAATTTTAGAGAGAGGGGAAAGAGGGGAGAAAGAGAGGGAGAGAAACAGCAATATGTGATTGCCTCTCACACATCCCCAACTGGGGACTGGCCCACTACCCAGGCATGTGCCCTGACTGGGAATTGAACCGGTGACCCTTTGGTTCACAGGCCAGTTCTTAATCCACTGAGCCACCAGCTAGGGCTGGATTTTTAAATTTATTCCATGAAATATAAAAATTAATATGCTATAATTATATATTCTGTCAGATCATGAAATTACATTTTAATAAGATAAATATAAAAAGCCCATTTATATAGTATATATTATAGAAATTCAAAAGAGAGATGCTAACAAGATGGGGGAGATCTGGTATACCTAACATCTCACAATGCACATGGGTCTCTATGTTACCTAGTGCATGTAAAGTCACTTGGAGTTGGAATGTATTTCTGCTTTTTTTAACATGTTAATAAAACAGAACACATTACCATTTTATTTGAGTAATATAATTTAGAAATGTTTTAAGAGGCATATTTACAAAAACAGACAAAAGAATAATTCCTGCTTTTCCTTTAAGCCATAATCACTGTAGTCAAACACATACCTGAGTTCAAAATTTTATCAGGCCAATTTTGCTGTGGTTTCACCTCAGGTACTTGTATGAACTTAAGCAGTGATGCCCATATTAGTTATTATTTCTTATCATTTGGATGCATCAGAATCATGCCTAACAAAGAAGAAGCAAGTTTTCCTGTCATTGTAGCCTGTCATTCATTACCTCATTTGTACATACTGAGATTGGTCAGGCCAGGTACTAGAGTGAGGGAGTGAGACCTTTAATTAATTTTCCAGGTACAGAAACCAATTGAAAACAAGTAACATATGCCTTATAGTAACAAGGGAGGAGTGAACACAGTGGAACGTTAAGCAAATAAACAAAAAGATTAAGAATGAAGTAAAATTAATAAAGATAAGTAAAATTAATTAAGTAAAATTAGTAAGGGACATCAGAAAATACAGAGTGTTTAAAAATAATAAGAACAATAATAATAAGTCTATGCAATGCATAAGAGGCAGATATTAGGATAGGGTCTTTTCCTGTCATAAAAAAATAGTAATACTAATTTTAATTATTGCTCACAGAGTGTAAGTAAAGAAGACACTAATAATGGGCTGCAGTGTTAGAATAAGCATAGAGACAAAGTCAACATTACAGTGTTGCTTCTTGGTATGTCAGTGGGTACCTGTCATCTCCAACTCTAGGAGAACAATTTAACTTAACAGATATTGTAAGCAGGCCGTCCTATGTCTTGTTGGTCCCCCAAGATTCAAATGTTATTCTTCATGGAGATGGATGTCTTTGTTAGCTTTTTATACTGCATTAATACACTAGACCCACAATACCATTTGATTTCATCATTTGAGAAGAGATTTTTGGTAAAATCACCATAAAGTTTATTCATGTATAACTTTTTTATTATAGCTAAATTTAACCATTGAACATAGTTTAGAAAAGGAATTTTTAATAGATTTGATTTAGTATCTGAGAGTGTTTAGATATAAAGAGTAGGTTATAATTAGTCATTATAGTGACTTCTCATTAACATAATTTAACAATTAAAGAAGAAATACATTGTGGGTATAAGTATTTTTTAAGATCATCATATCATGAAGTCAAATTACTTTCCATATTTTCTTGAGCTCATTATCTTTATGTATAGATAATATCATCTCATGTGTAAAATTCAATTTTAGAACTTCTTAAAATACCCAACACACATATACATATGAAATTTATGTTCATATTTTTAACTTTGATAAGCATTCCCTTTGTGAGAAAAGCTAAAGAAGAGAAAAAAAAGCCTAGGATTTGAACAAAGAAACAGCGACATAGAAGGCAAAGCACACTTACCGAACACCCACTATATTGGGGAGGATATATTTCTTATAGATGCCCCAGCTAGTCAATGAGTTATGACATTCTTATCTATTAAATAAATGGATAAAATGAGGTTTAGAAGTTAGGAGATGGATGTAAACTCACAATGGCATTAGGTTGGTATTTGAACTCAGACTATTATAACTCCTAAATTAAATTAACCTGTGCAATTAAAACAAATTATAGGACTTCTGGGTGGCATCATTGTACCTTCTAAAATAGTTTGTATCAAATGATTTTGTTAATTACATATTCTTTCTGATAACTGCACAACCTGAAAAATGTAAGCTGTTATGCACTCAGAAAATCCATTTGGAGAAAATACATATGTAAAAGCAAACATACTGCATTATTAAGCAAATGCTATCTTTTCTATTAGAGATAAATAAACACATAAGCAGTTTTAGCTGTGTAGGTAAGAACAACTTGAAAAGCAGAGTATTAAACTGGAATTTAAGTGAGCAAATAGCATATATTTTATTGAATAATGCATGGAACTATAACCCAGAGAATTTGGTCATTATCAATGGAGAGCTTCTGAAGTAAAAGGAAAAAAGAAAAAGGAATCCATTCTACACACAAAATAAAAATAGTTGGCTGCATTCAAACTAAATCACCATATGAAAAAATTGGGCCAGACTGCCCAGTGTCCTTGATGGCTGACAGGTTAATTGTGTATTTGTATATGTGTGTGTGCCTGAGAGAGAGACAGAGAGAGAGAGAGACAGAGAAAGAGAGATTAGTAAAAAAAAAGGAATATTTCATCATCACTGGTCCCAATTTGTCATTAGAGAGAAGTCATTAAACCACCATAGAGGAATCTCAATGTCATCTAAATCTACAGAGCTGCTATTTCATGTCTATGTCAAGGGCACCAAATCTGCATTTCTAGACAAGGCCTCCCTTTTCAGCAACCACCAAACTTCTATTTTCAAATCACTATTAATGTCAATTATCCTCGGATGTTTTATATGTGTTAAATTTGAACTAGAAATTGAAATAAAGTAATTGATTTATATATTAAAATAAAAACAATTTCCTCTCTAAATAAAAATTGACTTACCCCTCATTTCTTACTTTAAAGGAATTATAGAAAAATAATGCACATAAAATATAGAAAGATTTAAATATCAATCATTGTACTGTTTAGGTTATTTAAATTTTCATGTGATCTTAACCTCAAAATATTATTTTTATTTAGCTTTATTAAGTTAAATATGACTTTCTCTTTTTGATATTCAAAAGTCTCTATTTTAGTTGCCATAAGAATAGAACAATAATTGAATAAAAAAAGATAAAAGAAAAAACAGGCTAAATATTATCTATCTAAAAGTCACCTAAACATTAATAAATCACACCAGCTTGATAAAAAAATTCTAGACACATATTTTTTCATCTTCACTGAGTGGGAGAAAAAATAGGTTGAGATAAGCCTAATCTCCAGAAACAGGTTAAAAAAGTCAATATTGCAACTTGATAAACAGCAGATAGAGTTTTGAAAGGTATGGAATCTTCTTTCCTGGAGGTCATTAGGAATAAAATTTTCATTTTCAAGGAGGAATCAGTTTTGTTTTATATGGAAGACAAGAAACACTAAGTGAACTCAAGGTGACTCCCAGTTTTATTTTTGTGTTCTAAAGAATAATGCATTTAGTTTTGAAATTATATTTAGAATCAAAATATAAGGAAGTCACAGAGTCTGATCCACCTGGTAATAGAAAGAAATATTTCAATAATTCTTGTGAAGCAGCAGGAGAAAGCAAGTTGTTGCTTATGTGAGTGAGCAGAGAAAATAGTGACTGAGCCTGATTAGGCCCCTGCCCCAAATGGATGTGGCACCACTATGAAGAAATTCCATCTAATCTTTAAAATGAGTGTGAACTGAAGGAATGTAAGGAGAAACTAGTCAAGCACAATTAATCAAAACCCATCAGAAAGTATTATACTGGTTATTGTACTTAGTTCAGTATAAAATCCAATTAAATGGCACTAGTGTGTTACCCTCCAAGACTCCAGTTTCATTTTGGAATCAGCACATTGTTTCAGTACAAATGAACCTCTGATCTCCCATTCCGATAAAAATGGCCAAGACATCAGGGAAACTATGGGAAAAATAATATACAGAATAATTTGTATTCTTTGTCAGAAATAAAAGTACATGTGTAGTGTCCTCTTGTGCACAAACGGGAATAAATCACTGGAATACTGTAAAGATTTTAATGAGATTTCATATCTGTATGTCCTACATTATAGATGATATAAAAAGTTCTTGAAGTAGTGGTAATGTTAATGAGTTTATCACAACATTGCATTGCTGTTTTAAGGATATCCAACACATCTCCCCATAAGGACTCCTTCACAGTCTCACAAGAGAGAACAGGGAATCATTTGTGAAAACATTCTATTGGCAAGTACAAATTCTGATGTGAACTTTGTTAATGGGGTTTCATCTTATGATGAATATGAAATGTGGGAGGTCAGCAACACCACCTTAGTTGAAGGAGAGCATAAGGGCACGCTATTGGTCTATGTTCAAAATTCATGAACAGAAGACATTCTGTTTCAATCATGATAAACTGTCAGCAGCAAACTCACAGAAGGATATTTTCCAGTTTGTTCTTTCAGAATTAAACTGACACACACATCATTTCGGATTTGAAACTTAAAAAACATACAATGTCTTTATATCAGAGAGTAATGAAGTTTAATTTACTATGTTGCAGTTCAGGTTTGTTAAGCCAGATATGTGTGTATGTGTATAAATATTTCTTTCCCAGCTAAAGCACAACATGACTATGGTCTTAAAGCCAGCACACACTTCACGGCAGGTGCAAGAAGGGACAGAAACTGAAACCATGGAATTTTAGCATCACAGTACACTCAGGGCAAGCTGATTGAACATTGTTTTTCCTGGGATTGTAGCAGGTTTTCGTATTAGCAAATAATTATTTAGGAATGTCAGGAAAGCTGAGCAAAAGTCTCTATGATAAATCAACCTTTATGCTCCAAGAGAGGCACACACGACTTTCAAAAATGACTAACAGATATTTAATAAAACATTGTACCTTATTTAGACTACCCTTTGACCCAGCCCTCAAGCACTTATATAAGGCAAGAGACCTGCACCAAGAGTTTTAAAAAGTGTGTAGTGAGACATTGAGAGTCATATATTTTTATTTAAACCAACAACAAAACAGCAATATAAAACTCCTAGTTGTAACTGTAATGAAGGTCTTCAAGGACCTACTTTACAAAGGTCATTCACAGCCACAAGGGGGTCAGCAGTATCATCAATTTTTCATTGCCCATCAGCATTAAATTTGCCATTCTTAGTTTGAATTATAGTACAAGATATCAACCTCATGAAATGGAGCTGAAAACGAGAAGACTAGAGTATGCCAAATCTTGAAACACCACTTAAATACTTAAAGAATGATTTGGCCGACATGAGAAAGACCTTGAGTTCTCAGAATGTAAGCAACATGAGATAAATCCTGCTTGCATTCTACTTATGAATATCTCTGTGGATCAAGATTAATAGTAGCTGAGAAACATATATTACATACAAGGACACCAAAGCCATTATCTTCATTGATGTGGGGCCAGAATTTTGTTGTTTTAGCTCACTACTTAATTTCTTTTAGGTTATTTTTCAGTGCCCAGTGCAGAACCTCTAATATAAACATGGACACTAATCTGAAAGAATATATGAACCCCTATCGTTATGGTAGAATTATTTACAATAGCCAAGACTTTGAAGCAGCCCAAGTGTCCATCAGCGGATGAGAGGATAAGAAAGCTGTGGTACATTTACACAATGGGATCCTATGGCCAAAAAAAAATAAGAAATTTTATCTGTTGCAACACTATGGAGAGCACTATGCTAAATAAAATAAGCCAGTGAGAGGAAGTCAAGTACGATAATATTTGACTCCTATGTGGACTCTAATGAACAAACTGAACTGATAAGCAAAATAGACACAGATTCACAGATATAGAGTGGGCTGACAGCTGGCCAGTGGTGGGGGTGAGGGCTGGGTGCAGGTGATGGAGGGAAGGAGCAAGAAAAAATGAGGCCCTGTTCGGTGTGGCTCAGTGGATTGAGTGCCTGCCTGCAAAGCAAAGAGTCGCTGGTTTGATTTCCATTCAGGACACATGGCTGGAATGTAGCCCAGATCCCCAATAGGGTGCTTGTGAGAAGCAACCACACACCGATGTTTCTATTTTCTCTTCCTCCCTCCCTTTCCTTCTCTCTAAAAATAAATAAAATCTTAAGAAAAAAGGAAAAAACTCATAATCATGTTCATGGTGAACAGTGTGATGATTGCAAAGGGGAGGTAGGAGTATAGGAGCATAAATGGTGATGGAGACTTAACTTGAGGTGGTGAACATGTAATATAGTGTACAGACAATGTGTTGTACAATTGTATAATTATATTAACCAGTGTCATACCAACAGATTCAGTAAAATGGGAAGACATAAACACACATATTAAAGACACCAATCAGCCTACAGGAGATTATGTCAATGCCTTGCCCATAGCCCCCTATCCTACTTCAAGAAACCACTTTTTGCAGCTGTTTCTGTATATTCTTTCTAGAACAATAGATGTCTGTCCTTCCCAGAAGCCAGACAGGCACAATGTGCCTGTGAAATCCCACCCCTTTCTCTCCACTCAAGTTCTCTCTCCACCTTTGACCCTCCCAATCTCTTGCCTCCCAGTTTATATAAGTAGCTACAAACTAAAGCCCTCAGACCTCTTACTCCTCAAGTGTTTTAGAGCATTTCTTAGAATTTTTCTGTGGGATTAATATCATTTTCTTCTTCTGGACTCCCTACAAGTAGCATTTCCCACCTCCTCCCCAAGCATGTTACACAGCTCCAAGACAAATCAAATGCACTTACATTTTGTGTCTAACCAAATCATGTTACACTGTGGCTATTTTCTTACATTACAGTTTTGTGAAATAGAATGCAACACAGTTTTGTGAAATAGAATGCAATACAGTTTTGTGAAATAAGAATGCTAAATAGGCATGCTTATTGAAGGAAAAGTAAATTATAATGATGAAATGTAAAATACAGGGCCCATTTCCTTCAAGACTGCTTGCCATATTTTTTCTAACTAACAAATCCAGCCAAAAGAAAAAAAAGGTAATGCAGATGGAATTTTGGTTGTTTGGTGATGCTTTCTTTGCTACATCAACAAAAATGTTTAAAATAATTTTGAAATATTTTCCTTTGTTAAAAAATTTTACAATATTATTATTATTATCCAAATGCTAGAAGAATATGTAAGTATTATGAAATTTTAATATTTAAGAAAAACATCTTTTGGTTTGTAGTGGAGATGGGTTTCCCATAGTGGTTTTCATCTCTTTACATACAGATACAGAGAAACAAGCACAGATGAAATTAAATGATTACAGAGCTACGATGCATAAAACACAGCATGATAGAATAATTAAGCTTTTCATACAGGTCCACTGTGCTGTTAACAAATTAATAAATGAAATATCTTAGTTATTTATCAATGGAAAATGGAGTTAGTAAAATAAATAAAGATAAATAAATAAGAAATTAAAATGTAGATCTCTTATTTCCATAAGAAATGTATTACTTAGATAGTAACTAAGCTAGATTTTTTCATTGTTTCTATTTTTCAATAACTTTTGAACTACCACCTCAATATGTAATTGGATATTTATGTCACCATTTAGAAGTAAAATAATCTGTGTACTTCACAGTAACCTTCTAGTGAAAGAGAAAATGTTTTATTTAGAAAATAAATTTAAGAAATGCCAGCTAATACACATCTCTATAGAATTCAGTAGTCTTAATTTTTACCACACACCATTCGTACATTGTTACCACATAAAATCTAAATGACCATACCTCAGGTGTATTTGACTTCCTTGAATCTTTACCCCACAGTGGAAATCCAGACTTATAATGGTTATATAATGGCTATAATCAGAACTTGTGTAATAGAAAATTTTGGAATAACTCAAGCGAGAAATACTTCTTTGAAATAGAAAAATCAGAGAAAATTACTGCAAAGATGTGTGTCTATTGTGTGTGTATTCCTATTCAAGACAATAGTAATGATCTCACTTTCTTTTAAAACTTTAAGGTAAAATAGTAATTTTCTCTTAAAAGCAATTCAACGTTAATATTTTTCTTCATTAGTAAAGTGAAATAATTTAGCATGCTTTCTATCACTTTAAATCTATGTTTGATAACTGCTTTATATTTAATTGAGAAGCTGTGTGGAGACAAAGGAACAAGAAAAAGAAAAGCTATGACATTCACATATTTGTTTCTTTTTAGACGTATGGAATACACAGAATGCCTGCACTAATTACAGAGCATGTACTGGGTAGTCTGCTCCTACTATTTCTGTGTAGGAACTACTCAGCATATTTAGGGTTGGGAAAAATGTAAATGCCATTATTTTCAAAATTCATTAAATGTCCTGTACCTAGGATATCATAATAAAATGTATTTTAGTACTTTCTTTGTCTTAATTTTGATACTTAATTTACCATACCAGTGCTTCGGGTATTAAAAGGAAGACTGAGGTAACAGGTGAAAATAGTAACCATAAAACTCTATTTTTAATATTTTACTAAGTAATAGAGTGTTTGTAATATATGGGATCAAATCATTTTAAGAAAGAAGAAGTTTTAATACTGTTACTAAATATTAAAATTATTTCCAAATAAATTATTAAACTATAAAAACATTCTGTATATGAAGTAACTGTCATATATATTGCATTTTCATATTTATAGTATTTTCATTTATATATTAACTGAGTACAATATAAAATATAATGGCTTTTCCAGGTAGTAGTTTAGTTTCTTGGACAAGCAGTTTACTAGTTTTTATAAACTACTTGTTATTCACTAAACAAATTGATTCAATATCATGGTCTAGGCATGATGTTAAGTCCAGCATATGCAATGGTAACATTTCCCCAGTTTTATTGAAATATACAAATAGAAATTGTATATATATATTAAGATGTACATGTGATGATTGACATATGTATATATTAGAAAATAATTACCACAATCTGGCTAATTAATACATTCCTTACCTCATATCGTTACCTTTTTTCTTTTAATAGTGACATTTTAAAATAGGCAAAATTACTGCTTTCATGCAGCCTACAGGTTTGGATATAAGAATAAATATTTTCTCCATCTTTTTTTACTTTTTTTTTACTTTTTAGGCATTTTTTTATTATGCTATTACAGTTGCCCCATTTTTTCCTCCCTTTAATTCCCCTTCATCCTACTTCACTCCCCACCAGCATTCCCCCACCTTAGTTTGTGTTCATGAGTCACACACATAAGTTCTTTGGCTTCTCCATTTCCTATATTTTTCTTAACCTTCCCCTCTCTATTTTGTACTTACCGATTATGCTTCTTATTCCCTGTGTCTTTTCCCCCATTCTCCCCGTCTGTCTCTCAGATGATAACCTTTCATATGATCTCCATTTTGGTGATTCTGTTCCTGTTCTAGTTGTTTGCTTAGTTTGTTTTTGTTTTTATTTTTAGGTTCAGTTGTTGATAGTTGTGAGTTTGCTGTCAATTTACTATTCATAGTTTTGATCATCTTCTCTTTCTTTGATAAGTCCCTTTAACATTTCATATAATAGTAGCTTGGTGATGATGAACCCCTTTAACCTGACCTTATCTGGAAAGCACTTTATTTGTCCTTCCACTGTAAATGATAGCTTTGCTGGATAGAGTAATCTTGGATGTGGGTCCTTGTCTTTTATGACTTTGAATAGTTCTTTCCAGCCCCTTCTTTCCTGCAAGGTTTCTTTTGAGAAATCAGCTGCTAGTCTTATGGGGACTCCTTTGTAGGTAACTATCTCCTTTTCTCTTACTACTTTTAAGATTCTCTTTATCTTTAATCTTGGCTAATGTAGTTATGGTGTGCCTTGGTGTGCTTCCCTGGGTCCAACTTCTTTGGGACTCTCTGGGCTTCCTGGACTTCCTGAAAGTCAGTTTCCTTTGCCAGACTGGGGGAGTTCTCCTTCATTATTTTTTCAAAAAAGTTTTAAACTTTTTGCTGTTCCTCTTCTCCTTCTGGCACCCCTATAATTCAAATATCGGAATGTTCAAAATTGTCCCAGAGGTTCATAGGCCTCTCTTCAGTTTTTTTTTTTGAATTCTTGTTTCTGTGTTCTTTTCTAGTTGAATGTTTAGTTCTTCATTCTGCTCCAAATCATTGTTCTGAGTCCTGGTTTCCTTCCCTTCACTGTGGGTTCCTTGTATATTTTGCCTTAGTTCACTCTGCATAGCCTTTTTTCCCTCTATTTTGCAACCATACTCAACTATTTCTGTGAGTATCCAGATTGCCAGTGTTTTTTTTTTTAATTTATTTACTTTTATAGAAAGGGGAAAGGAGAGAGGAAGAGAGGGAGAGAAAAATCCATGTGTGGTTGCCTCTTATGCGCCCCCCACTGGGGACCTGGCCTGCAACCCAGGCATGTGCCCTGACTGGGATTCAAACCAGCGACCCTTTGGTTCGCAGCCTGCGCCTAATTATCAGTGTTTTGAACTCTGCATGGAGTAGGTTAGCTACCTCTTCTTCATCACTTAGTTCTATTTTTGGAGCTTTGATCTGTTCTTTCATTTGGGCCATAATGTTTTTTTATCTCAGCACACCTGTTATATTCTAACAGGGAGAGCCTTAGGTATTTGCCAGGGTGGGGCAACCCATGTTGCTGCACTGTGGTGCTGTATGTGGGGGAGGGGTCAGAGAGGGAACCCTGTCACTTGTTAGGCTCTCGGAGGCCTTCAGCCACTTCCCCTACTTTCCACAAGCAAATCGGACCTTTTTGGTGCTGATTCCCAGGTGTGTGAGCTTGTGTATGTTCTAGGATTCTGCAACCCTCTCCAATGAACTCTCCTGTGAGGCTGGAAGTTTTTCCCATCGCTCCAATTCTTACAGTTTTTTACAGCCAGAGGTTTTGAGGCTTTATTTACCCGGGCTGGAACCCTGGGTTGTGTGGTCTATCTCACTCCCCAGTTGTTCCTCCCAGTTTCTCCACACACAAATGTGAGACCACCTGGTCCTCCACCTGCCTCCCATTCCTCCAGCCACTGCCTTGCCTCAAATTCTCTCCAGTTCTGGTTGTTTTTTGTTTTTAAATTTGTTGTTGTCCTTACTTTGGTTGTGCGAGGAGGCAACATATATCTACCTACACCTCCATGTTGGCTGCTCAGACTTTTTTCCCTTAATGTTCAGTAATTACATTTGAGCCTCTTTGTTCTTTGCACAAATCTATGGTCACCTTACCTTCATGTCTAACTGCTAACGGAAATGTACATTCTAAGTACCAACACAGAAAAATTATCATTTTAATTATCAGTAAGATTTATAAAAAGACAGCTAGTTAAGTCAGTGCAAAACAATGTTTCATATAGTGGACCTGGTAATTAAGAGATAACTGAATTATCAGTTGAATTATTTTAATAAATCATCTCTTTTCATTTTTTAATTAGTGTAATTAAATGTTAAAATGTCAGGATTGAATTGTAAGCAAAGTATCACAGATCTGTCTCTTTTAGATGCCTCATTCATTTTAATTGCACTGCTATCCAATTTGAAACATGATATATCTGCAGACCAGGGAAGTTTGGGATGAGACAAATTCTCAGTAGAAAAAATCAAGACAGCAGAGTAGATCTAGTAAGAAACAATCTCATTTTAGAGATTGAGGCCAGTCAGTCTGGTGACACTTTCTAAACTGAGGAATGCAGCCCATTTGAATTACTACCAGAACTGGCATAAAATATCACACATATTCAAAGCAAAAGCTAAAGGTTCAGGCCCCAAGACAAAGAAAAACAGTATATAATTCTAACATCTAAGTAATTTAGCAAGTTACAGAATAAATATAAATTTCAAAAATTTCCACTGGTTCCACTGAAAAAAATAAACAATAAATTTATTCATAAAATTAGCTTTGTTTGCTAGTTGACTTTTGGTAAATAACAACATCCCTGAAAACCATTGTCCCCATCTATGATAGTGAGAAAGTACCTCATGTACTTATTTTTTTTAAGGATTAGAGTCAGGATATGCACACCAATGTACATGATATGCCATACACAACTGTGACAAAAAATACATAAACATACACACACACAAAGAGTGAGACCAATAAATAAAAATGAACATATTTATTTAGAATTCGAGTATCTAGGTAAAGCTTATATCATTATATCAATTCAGTTATCTAATTTTGGGACTTCAGAAATTATTAAGATTCCTTTTTTTCAGGAATTTTGACAGCTTTCCTAAGAGTGATTACTCAGTTAAGATCTGAAAGTAGAGTCATATTGTAGAATGCTCGATAAAAACAGGGAATTTGTGTTAGGCAGAAGTTGTACAATGCTCCTGTGGCAAAAAGAGCATGTTGAGAGGAACCAATGAATAAGAGGGCCATTGTTGGGGCAGAGGAACCAGGCGATACTGGTGAGTGATCAGGCAGCAGATGCAGGTAAATAAGGAATAGACCATAAGAGCTAATCTAACCTGGGAGTGATGGGAAGTTTCTGAATTGTCTTTATTTGGATTACAAAATGACCAAACTTGTCTTTAAAAAGTTTTTGTTGGCTGTAATATTTAACATTGATTGATAGTGTAGAAAGAATTAGTGATGGTATACTGTAGTAGTTGAAGAGGCAAAGAACCAGACTGTGACCAAAATCAGAAGTCAACATGTGTCTCCCAGAGTCAGCTAGATTATGGTGCAGAACAGATAATGCCAAAAATTTTGGAACTTAAAATAAAGGTTAAATTTTTTGTAGCTTAGAACTGAGGTTAAAGTTCCCTTCATGTTGCGTATCTACTGGAGGTCAGCTGCAGCTGTGCTCTGACATCTCAACTTCGGGTCCCGGCTGATGGAGCTGCCTTTATCTGGAGCTGTGCTGATAGTCCTGGCAAGAGAAAACCGGCAGAAGGCATGTTGGCTTTTAAAGCTTCTGGTCCAAGGTGACACATGCCATTTTTCTCTCATATTTTATTTAGCAGGTCACAAAGTCAAATCTGACATTAATAGAATAGAGAAATACTATCAAGGAGAGGCACTGAAGGAAAGTAAATTGGAATATGCTAATAGTGATACAGTCTACCACATAGTAAGGCCCTTAGGCTTTATCATGGAGACTATCAGGAGCCAGTGAAACATCTCAAAGGGAAATGCATTTGAAGTAGTGCATACATACAAAGGTGTTAGATATGAGATAAGAGGTATACAGAAATCAGTATCTATTACTTGACAAAACACAACAACTATATGTGTGTGTACATATATTTATAAATAATCTTCAAACTACATCTCCTTTCTATAAATAAACTAGTAACACTGGTAGCTATGTTTGCAAATTTTGTCTTGCTGGCTCCACCAGGCCCATTCTATTGTTTTATTTTTTAATAGATTTGTTGCGGTGACACTGGTTAATAGGGTCATATAGGTTTCAAGCATGCATTACTATGACACGTGATTTGCATACTACATTGGGTGTCCACCACTCAAGATCAAATCATCTTCCAACACCTTATATTTGGTCCCCTTTATTCTGCTGGTGCCCTTCTCTCTGAAAACAACCATACTGTTTTCTGTTTCTCTGTGTTTCACTTTTATATCCTACATATGATTGAAGTCTTATGGTACTTAGCTTTTTCTGATGAACTTATTTTGCTTAGCATATTCTGAAGATTCATTCATATTATTGAAAATGGCAGTATTTCATCTTTTCTTATAGCTAAGTAGTATTCCATAGCATTTTAGTATGTGTAGTGGGTATCCAGCCATGTAATATAAAAAATAGAAATATTTTATTTAAGATTCAAGAAATATTGTACATAGGACAATGGTGCCTCATTGTCCTTTAAAGTAGGCACCTTGGGATCTCACACAGCTCTTCCAATTGCCATCGACTGCTCCAACATATTTTCCTGAATCTAACCAATGGTCTAAAATCTCTTCCCTTTCAAAGGTGATTTTAGTTTTTGGAAAAGCCAAAAGTCACAGGTGCCAAATCTGGGCTGTAGGGAGGCTGAGTTACTTGGGCCATTTGATATTTTCCCAAAACACTGCATAAGATATAATACATGTGTTGGTGCACTGTCATGGTGAAGATGCCAATCATTATTCACCCATAGTTGTGACCTTCTGAGTCATCCAGTAGTTTCCATGGAAGGTGTTCAAGCTTAATGTAAAATTTGATGCAGATTTGTTACTCTATTTGTTCAGTCAATTTGAATGTGATCATCACACAGTACACATACTGTCTCAATAGCATCTACTGCCCCCACTGACTAATACAGTGAAGTCACCGTTGTTCACACCTGTGCATTCCAGTCCTCTCTCCCTCACTGTCAGGTTATGTTAATCTCATGCAAACCATTCTCGTTATAGTAACAATGACTGAACCTTTTCAGTACAGATCTTGTTGTATATGTACCATGTCTTCTTTATCCAGTCCTCTATCAAAGAACACTTTTTTTTGTCTCCATGCCTTTGCCACCCTGAATAATACTGCAATAAACATAGG
Organism: Artibeus jamaicensis; assembly: GCF_021234435.1. Lineage (NCBI taxonomy): Eukaryota > Metazoa > Chordata > Mammalia > Chiroptera > Phyllostomidae > Artibeus > Artibeus jamaicensis. The sequence continues at coordinate 10,887,334 of NW_026521823.1, read as the reverse complement.
AGTTCATATATCTTTACTACCACATGTTTTCAAGTTTTTCAGGTAGATACCCAAGAGAGAGATTGTTGAGTCATTTGGTAATTCTATTTTTAGTTTTTTAGGAATGGCCATCTGTTTCCCATAGTGCTTCTACCAGCTAACATTCCCACCAGCAGTAAATAAGGGTTCCTTTTTCTCCACAACCTAACACTCATTATGACCCGTCTTGTTGATAGTAGCCATTTTAACAGGTGTGAGGTGGTATCTCATTGTAGTTTTGATTTCCATTTCTCTAATAGCTAGTGAAGTTGAATATCTTTTTGTATATCTGATGGTTATTTGTATGTCTCTTTGGGAGAAGAGTCTGTTAGATCCCTCTGCCCATTTCTTAATTGTATTGACTGGTGGTGAGTTGTATGAGTTCTTTATATATTTTTAATATTAATTCCTTGTCTGACCTGTTGTTTGCAAATAACATTTCCCATCTGGTTGGATACGTTTTTGCTTCATGGTAAGTTTCTTTTGCCTGCCTTGCAGAAGCTTTTTTTGTTTGATACTGTCCCATTCATTCATTTTTGCCTTTACTTCTCTTGTCTTTCAGGTTAAATTCATAAAATGTTCTCTTCCACCAAGGTCCATAAGTTTAATATTTTATGTTTTATTATATTTACTCTATCGTTTCATCTTATATTTAGGTATTTTATCTATTTTGAATTAAATGTTGTGCAAAGGGACAAATAGTAGTCTTGTTTTTTCTGTTCTGTTTTTTGCTTATGGCTTTCTAATTCTTCCATCATCATTTATTGAAGAGGTTTTCTTTTCTCCATTTTGTGTTTTGGCTGCTTTACCAAAAGTTATTTACCCATATACTTGTGGTTGTATTTCTGGGCTCTCAATTTCATTCTATTGGACTGTGTGCCTCTTCTTCTCCCTTACCATGCTGTTCTCATTATTATAGCTCTGTATTACTAGTTTACACACTAGTTTACAGTTAGTGTGCTACTTCCAGCTTCATTCTTTCTTCTCAAAATTTCTTTGGCTCTTCAGGTTTGTTTGATATTCCATACAAATCAGGTGATTTTTTGGTTCTGTTCTTTAAACAATTATAGGATTTTGATGGGAATTGCATTAAATCTGTAAATAGCTTTGGGTAATATGGTCATTTTAACTACGTTGTTCTTTTAATCCGTAAACATTGACTATCTTTCCATTTCATTGTGTCTTTTTAATTCTCTTTTAATACTGCTGTGCAGTTTTCAGTGTATAGGTCCTTTACAATATTTGTTAAGTTTTGTCCTAAGTATTTGCCTTTTAAAAATTTTTTCTTTAAAAAATCTAATTTAAATACATTTTTTAAAATTTTCATAAGTTTCATTGTTAGTATATAGGAAAGCAGTAAATTTTAAATGTTGATTTTTATATCTTGCAAATTTACTGTATTTGTTTATGTTTCTAATAGTTTTTTGGTAGAGTCTTTAGAGTTTTCTATATACAAAATCATGTCATCTGCAAAAGTGACACCTTTACTTCTTCCTTCTCAGTTTGGATACCTTTTATTTATTTATCTTACCTGATTGCTCTGGCTAAGACACTTTTTAAATTTTATTTTTAAAATATCCTTAATTTACATATATACATATGTATAAATCAAGGTTCTTGAGTATAAAGCTTTATAGTTTATAACTTTATTCAGATTGTATCCACTATTTACTAGTGATATAATCAGTAGTCCCCAAATAAATTATCCCTATGTCTCAGCACCTAAGCAATTTTTAAACTTTTATTTTAAACATCAGTAAGGAATCATTATGAACATAATGACTGGATCTAAGACTGCAATGTGTGCACACAATGACAACAAACATTAGCCATTAACTGTGAAAATTTCAGAGTAACTGTCTTGTCTGCTACATACCCTAATTCTGTTTTTAACAGGGTTGATTTACTAAGCTATTTATTTCATTTTAAACTCTATTGTATTACCCGTGTTAGCAATGGATATGGTTGCAATTAATTAATTCAAAACAAAAACCATTTTTTACAATGCCATTTATTTCTTTCTAGAGAGAGGAAAGGAGAGAGAAAGAAAGAGAAGCATCAGTCTGTGGTTGCCTGGCCCACACACTCCGTGAGGGACCTGGGCCACACCCCAGTCCTGTGCCCTGACTGGGAAGCACACTGGTGACCCTTTGGTTAGGAGGCCAGCACTCAATCCACTGAGCCACACCAGCAAAGGCAAGACAAGACTTTGGATATCAAAACAATTAGCACTGAAATTGTTGAAAAGGAAAAGGATTTACAATGTTCTTGCCAAAACAAAAAGAAGCCTATCAACAAAAAGTCATGAATTAGTTTAGCAAACTGTCATCATTCAATTAAAAAAACAAATTTTAAAATTCTAAATTATTTGTAGATCATTCCAACTATAAGATAATAACAGAAATGGAAGCTGTAGCACTTTAAACACCTATAAAATATTTTAAATTACAATTATAAATGTCCTTTACATGTATATAAATTTTTGTTTGAGGTTTGCTTTTTTAGTAAACTTTTGTTTGGAGGGGTTGTTTGTTTTTTTTAGCTGATATAGGAGTGATTATCTATCCATCAATCTATCTTTAATCTACCATTTATCTAATATCTATCTTTGTAATTTAAATTGTCAAAAAAGAGAGCTTAACTTTCCACAGAGTGCTGAATGTTAGTGAAACACGCTAACACCAAGTCAGGGCATTGGGCAAGAGTTTGAGGTCTGGGTAGATAGGCTCGAACTGGGGCTTGAACTGTGGTCAACTAAAGCAGTGGATAGCATGACTCAAGTTAAGATAAAGATCAGGTTTTGATTTAGGTTCCTGGTGCATCATATTGTACTAAGTAATTCGATCTCCCCGAAAAGGTATATCTGTCGCCACAGCTCCTGAGAGATAATGTCTAAACCCTTTGGATTTCTGGAATGATGGGATTATCTGTTTTTCCAAGCTGGGACCCCCTGACCACGCCTGGCAGTTCATGCTAAAAAAAATATCTCCTCAAGTCAAGTTATACTAGTGAGATAACACGGAATGAAGCCGGCAACACCACACAGACCAACCTCTTGAGTTGAGGGTTGGGTCTTGTGCCACATGAGACCTCCTGGGGAAAGTAGGAAGACTAGGGATTGAGTTCAAACACACGGGCAAAGAATCAACCATACCTAATTGATTACGCTTTAATAAAAATATTCTAGCTGAAGGCTCAGTGAGCTTCTGGAATTGGCAATGTGCATACTGTAATAAATAATGTAAGTGGAGACTCTTCAAAATGGAGTTGAAGTTGCCATCCCAGAGGAACTTGCTAGCAACATCTCACTCCTCAAAGCTCTGGAATGTTAAAAATAAGCAAACTAACTTTTGGACCGGGTCCAATGCTGTATTGCCCTCCCTACAACTGTTTGCAGTGCTAATAAGAAAGCAAACATTGTATCTATGGTAAGATAAAGGTATGCTTTATCATTGCATCACTATGTTAGCTTATCTGACATATAGAAATTCCTTCCTTAGCTTGTTAACACCCAGAGAAATTTATTCCTTCTATTCATATAATTATTCCCAAGCCATTTCTCATAAATACTCCCTGGCTTTACCTCCTAATTGAATATAATTTGGTTTTCTGCTTGAATCAGTGCTTTCAGAATAGCTATTCTTTTGGTTCTCAGTAGATGTTTGTTGCCTCTCAGTTTGGCCATTTATTTTTAGGTTAAGAGGACCTACCTATTATTATGTATAATGCACACTTTCTGGCCCAAACTTTAGAGGGAAAAATAAGAATGTGCATTATGCAAGAATAGTACTAATTCCAAATTGAAATAAGTGTTTTTAATTTTTTATTTATGCTTATGCATCAAAAATATAAGTCTAGAAAGCAATAACAATATGCATAAGCAAAATAATACCCTGGAATACAATAATACAAACAATAAATCGCTAAATATAAATGAAAAATTGAATTAAAAATTAAAAGGAAAGATTTTTTTCCTGAAAGTTTGGCCCATATATAACATGGGTGCACATTGTATATGGGAGCACATTATACACAGCAAAATAAAGTATAGACCACATACTTACGGTTGTAAGTGTAAAACATCTCTGGGGACAATGGAAGCTCCCAGTTTTCACCTTCTGGGTCTCATCCTTCGGTTCTAATTTGTATCTTTTTTTAAATTTACTATAATAAACTTTAATCATTTGGTATAGTGCTTTCCTGAGTTCTGTGAGCCTTTCTAGTGAATCACTGAATTTCCAGTAAATTACCGGAGCATAGTCATGAAAGCCCCGAATTTGTAGGTAGCTAGTCTGAAATGAGGTAGCTTTCAGGAATAGTCCTCTCAGACTGCAATTTGGTTAAAATGTGTTGTATTGTAATTATCAAGAGTGCGCTAGCACTGGGTGAAACAGGATTGAAGCTCGGAAAAATAGGGGTCTGGTTACCAAAACTAGGTTTCAAGTAATAAAGATCCAATGCAAGTTTAGTTTTCTTGAAAACTAGAAAGGCAAATTACAGAAGAGTCTACCGAAAAGTGAGAAAACATAAATTTTATCCCTATGCCGTCCTTTATATAATGTAATGAATCAAAATTACTATCACAAACACTTTGTCAATACTAAATATAAATTAAGTTAGCCTTACCACAATAAGTGGAAAATTATATATTAAATCAGATATTTTTAAATATATGCATTTAAAGCTTATATTTTAATTATATGAATTTTAAGTATATGAATATACTTAAATAAAGTATATGCCTATACTTAAGTATATATTTCACTTTAGTATACATTTGTATTAGTGATATGCCATTAATTTATATGCATTAAGTATACACATTTTAAAGATATTAGTACATTTTATTTTTTTATTTTTTATTTTTATATTTATTTATTTATTTATCTTTAGAGGAGAAGGAGAGAGGGAGAGAAACATCAATGTATGGTTGCCTCTAATGCATCCCCTGCTGGGAGCTGGCCTGCAGGGAACTGGCCAGCAACCCAGGCATGTGGCCTGACTGGGAAATGAACTGCGATCCTCTGGTTCGCAGGCCAGTGCTCAATCCACTGAGCTATACCAGCCAGGGCAGATATTAGTACATTTTAATTAGATGAACTTGAAATCCACACTTAAAATATTAACTAGTGATATAATAATTAAAATATTAATTTACATATTTTCAAGATGGTAATTTAATGAAGAAAATACAATTCTTTTTTTCAATATATATTTATTTACTTACATTTCTTCTTTTCTAAATTATTTTTTATTGTTCACATACAGTTATCTTCATTTTCCCTCCACCACTTTCTCTCCCCCCACCACCCCACCTCCCATCTTCAGTTCTTCCTCTAGGCTATGTCCATGGGTCTTTTATATGTGTTCCCTGACAACCCTTCTCCTTTGTTTCCTCATTATCCCCCTCCCACTTTTGTTCTGGTTACTGTTAGTTTGTTCTTTATTTCCATGTCTCTGGTTCTATTTTGCTTGCTTGTTTGTTTTATTGATTAGTTTCCACTCATAGATGAGATCATATGGTGTTTGTGTTTCACCTCCTGGCTTATTTCACTCAGCATAATGCTCTCCAGGTCCATCCATGCTGTTGCAAAGGGTAGGAGCTCCTTCTTTCTCTCTGCTGGGTAGTGTCCCATTGTGTAAACGTACCACGGTTTTTTGATCCACTCATTTACTTGTTTTATTGCATACACACATACACACAGGTGACCATTTTAACATAATGTTTACAATATTAACATTTTCTATTTTTCTATGAAGGTCTCAATGTAAGAAGTATTTTCTCTGTGTTCTCTTCAAATCTTCATGAAAGATCTCTTTCACTGAGAATGACACATGAATGTGGAAGAATAATTTAAAATGATACTTAATATCAAATTCGGGAATATCTAAATCACATTAACAACAGTTGTTCTTTAAATAGGAACATACAAATAAGTTGGCAAAGTTTTTGCAAGGGAACTGAAAACCAACTGGAGTACAAGGTGGTCTCTAGATTATACTTTGAGCATGTTTCTGAAGAGCCAAAATCAAAAGTAGCACTTCTATTAATATTTAAGATGAGAAACAATCAGGTGTGTCTTGATGAATGCCATGATTGAGCAGCTCACCATCAAGATACATTTAGTTTACTGGAGTAGAGGCTTTGCACTAAAATAACTGACTGTGTAAATAAAGGCAATAGGTTTAGTTGAAGGATGCCAACTGTGTGTCAGGTAATGCAGTTCAGGCATTAGAATGTTCTACTTCATCAGAGCAGACAACTTCATCCCTGAATGTGAAACAAAATTAACTGTGTTTTGGTTCTTAACCCTGATTTAGAATCCATGCATTTTTTATCTTTTTGATCAAATGATTTTTAAATAGCTTGGGAATTTCTCAACAGACATATCTATATGAAAATGCACTAAGCATATTAAAAATAAAAATACACTCCCTAAAAATATCATCTGATACTGTTTAGACAGAGTAAAGAAAAAAAGTATAAAACTGTTTAAGCTTCATTTCCATGAGTATTTTATATTCATCAGATTCAGGTATGTAAACAATAAAAGAACGAATGAAGCACTAGTGACTGAATACCTATTGCTATCTCCCTTATTATTTTTCTTCTCAGGCTTTAATAAGCTGTAATTACAGTTGCTCCTATTTCATCTCAAACATGCTTTACTTTATATAACAAAGGATAGTGACAATGAGCTATATCTCTCTCCATAAACACCAAACTTACTACAGATATTGAAATGAAAAGCTACAATGCTACAGAAGAGCCTGGAGATATTAACATCTGTGTGAATCAAACAGCCATTTCACAATCCAGTGGACCTTAAATACAGCAGACATTAAAATCTGTTCAGTACATGGGGTGGATTTTTAAATATGCTCAATTACTGCTTGTCTCCCAGCTGCTTTCTGAACATGGCTTGTATAATACAAGGGAGTCTACTTTGACATCAATGGCATATCAAAATCATAGTTACTACTAGACTAAATGACCATGTAAAACCATGAGTACAAATCTGAATTGTACCATGCTCAAAGGCTCTTCTGGAGTTAAAGAGATCTAAATGAACTTATTAAGAAGAAGAGAAATATGAGAATGATTTCTGTGAATTTTGGTTGTTATTTGTTGTGTGTCAATTTGAGAATGTATATTCTGTAAATCCAACTGTTTCAACAAATGTTTTAGTGAGGTACTTAAAAAATCAACAACGGTTTTGAGTAGAAACTGTTCAATTGTAAGTGGAATATAAGCACTTTGAAAGATCATATTTATTTATCTTCAACAAACTATTTTAAAAATATCACCTTAATGAAATAAATAAATAAATAAATATATCACCTTAATGTTTATTTAAATTTAGTGAAAATCTTCAGGAAATTTGTGATTATTTTTTAACTGTGTAGATTACTACATTAGAAATATTTTGAGGTTCCAGGCATATATATGAGAAATACCTTATACTTTATTTTCAATTATTGGGATACAATGATCATAATTTTTAAAAAAACATAATAAAATAAAGTGTATGAGGTCTTTCCAGAAAAACTACAATTGTTAGTATAATGAGAACGGTTTGTGAGACATTGATGTAAGTTGGCAGCCAAGGAGAGTGAGCTAGAATACACACAGGAATGAACAATGATGGCTTTACTGTACTAGTCAGTGGGGGCGGTAGATGCACTTGAGTGAGCATGTGTACTGCTTGGCCATTGCCTTCGTAATGACTGAATGAGTAGAGCAATGAGTCTGCATTAAATTTTGTGTTAAGCTTGAACATTTATCATGGAAACTATTTGGATGATTGACAAGGCTGCAGGGATGGTCAGCTGGTGATTGGCAGCTTCATCATGACAATGCACAAGCTCATGCATCTTGTCTCATGCACAGTTTTTTGGTGAAACTCCAAATCATTTAGGTGATTCAACCCCTCTATAGCCCAGATTTGGCACCCTGCAACTTCTGCCTTTTCCCTAAAATACGATCACCTTTGAAAGGAAATAGACTGTCAGTGAGATTCAGGAAAATACTAAGGGGCAGCTGATGGCAACTGGGAGAACTGTGTGAGGTCCCAAGGTGCCTACTTTGAAGGGGACTGAGGCATCATTGTCCTATGTACAATGTTTCTTGTATCATCTTCAATAAAGTCTATTTTTTATGATATATGGCTGGATACCTTCTGGACAGCCCTCATATATGCCACACATATTACAAAATATGTTCACATGATATCATGGATTTACAGCCCACTATTGATTTGGAAGAGTGCAGCAACTAGATTTTCCGACACAATTGATGGAGAAACATTTCCTACTCCTAATCTTTCTTCATCAGAATTGTTTTTGGTGCTGAGTATTTGTGAAATGCCACCGCTCCCATTAAAATGTCAATTTCATGACTTAAGAGTATGTAATTGTAGTAAGTTAGCATTAATTGTCTTTATGTTAGTTGCCTTTCCAATTTCAATAGACTATTTCATCAGTCACATTTTAAAAATCTAGATGACATCTATTTTGAAGTTTATATAAATTATCATAAATAATGTCTTATATATTAGGCTGTAAGTATCCAGGGTAAGTAATAAATATTTTAAACAATCACTCAAACTACTAAATTCTACATTTACTCCAGTAATTGAGAAACTCTTCAGGTGCTTGAAGGATGCTATATTGCAAATGAATTTTTAGCTTTTTAAGCTTATTAGATCATGTGAGTAAGTAAGGACTTTGGATGATGCATTTTAGAAGCTATACCTTCTTCAGAATTATGTTGTAAGTTATTTTTATTATGCCCAAAACATTTCTATAATGTCATTTCTTGGCCTTTAACAGATTTGTATTTTTATTTTTTTCTATAGTAAAGAGTATGGATTGGTACATAAAATAAGTTGAAGTTAATTACTAGAGCTAAATTTGAAGAAGCTTGCATCAGTGACTCAGGTTTTGAAGGGTATTATGCTAATCATAATTTCTGGAGCTTAAACATCTTTGTTTTCTTTAAAATGTAGAAAATTTGTAGTGAAAAGGTATAACAAATTCCAAACTTCTTCCTGACTGAAATTCCTGAAATTCCTGACTTCTTATTAAGTCAAACATAATTTTTCATTTGAGGCAATGTGCTGCCTCTTGTCAAAGGTTAAGTCTCCAAAATCTGTCAAGAACACAGTTTCTCTCCAAAGAGAATTCCACATGTTATAGTCATTTTGTCTGTTATTGATGCATCTCATCAAAAGTGGTTGTAAAATTATATTCTTGTTCTTTTATGTTATAGAAAGTGAGACACTAAGAGCTGTATAGTAAATGACAAAATTCTTACAATGGACTAAGTAAGCAAAAAATAAACTTATCATGTATGTATTTAATTCTAAACAAGATGTTCATTATCAGTTTGTACTTTAAAATACAGCTTTAGCCCTGGCTGGTATAGCTCAGTGGATTGAGCACGGGCCTGTGAAGCAAAGGCTTGCCAGTTTGATTCCCAGTCAGGGTACATGCCTGGGTTGCAGGCCAGGTCCCCAGTAGGGGACAGGTGAGAGGCAACCACACATTGATGTTTCTCTCCCACTCTTTCTCCTTCCCTTCCCCTCTCTCTAAAAAGAAATATATAAAATATTAAAAAATAAAATGAAATACAGATTTAATCATTCATTCAGCAAGAGATTTTTATATATCTCATATATTAGTTATACTTCTAGGTTTTGGAGATTGATTTTAAAAATTACCTTCATGGAACTTACTTGCCATGTAACAAAGCAGAAAAACTCATAAACAAACAATCACACAAACAAATAAATAATAGGTAAGAGAGTTGAGACAACTTTTTTAAAAATAAGGTAAACAGGGAATACCTTGCTTAAAATGTGCCATTGAAGAAAACATTTGAAGGAATGATAAGAGTGAGCCATGTGGAAAACTAGGAAAATAGTACTAAAGAGACAGAATTGGAAATGCCAAGTTCCTGAGAGGAAAATGTGCTTGGTTTGCATTACTTGGGGCGTTTTATATGATGATTCTCTTAATAATATTTAAAGATTAAATATTTACCAAAAGAAACAAAAAAGAACTGGGAAACATTGAAGTTAAAAATAATCAAGAGAGAAAAATAGTTTCAAAATAATTTTATGTTGATTTTTTCAAAATAATCTTCTGTCAGTCGCAAAATTAACTATCGATATTTAACTGCATTCTCACAAGTGGTATAGCACATATAAAAATGAAATCTAATTAACATGCATAGTGTATAGTTACATTAGTAACTAACCTTGCATGAATGTTGTGTGATGAGAGAAAAATCCCCCAAACAATTCGTATTTAGTTATGGTGTGCAAGTGTGTGTGCATGTGTGTGTGTGATGTGAGACACAGACAGGACTGGCATGTTCTATAGTGTTTGCTGAATATCCAAAAGGTAAATATTCACTTAAGCAACAATAGATGCAAAGTTATATCATTGAATATGAAAGGATAACATCTATCTTATAGATACTTATCTTTTGTCATTTTCTTTCATTTGCATGGCAGGAGTGTAACAGGGTGCAGCCAAGAGGGAGGCCCCAATGGGGATTAGCTTGGAAATAATTGGCTCCACAACGCAGGACCACACCGCCCCAGAAGGATGGCAGCTCTGGCCAATTATGGGAGGAGCTGGAAATGGGGCTGCAGAGGCAGACTGGTGCTGGGATTTAAACCCAGGCGCAGCAACCATTTGGAGTGTTTTCCGAACCGAGCACGTCGTGGGCGAGAGTCAGGACCAGGTGGCTTTGAAGCACTTTCTCTTTGACGTAGCTGATGGTGCCAGAAGCCTAAACCACAGACTTCTACTTTTTTCCTAAAATATGGTACCCCAGACTGGACAGAGGTAGAAGGAAGGACTATGTGTATTTGTGGGTATTCTAAAGAACTTTAGTCTGTATAAATTTTAAATAAATAATAATTCCTTTCCTTTTCACTGTTGTCTGGCATTGAGAGATGTCTTTCCTCCATTGGTGGGCAAAGTGAACCTAGTATGGGGGGAGAAATCCCTGGAGGAAAAGGGGGATCTTCTATATCGTTCAGCCCCACCTCTGGTCTGTTCCGTAACAGATATACAGTATTAATTTAATCAGCTCCTCAGGTCACAGCACAATTACTTTGTAGATAACCTAAGGCATAACTTGTTTCAATACTGCTTTAGTTTTATCTTTGTCTACTCACTATAAAAATCATTCACATATCAGCATGTATTATGAAAACAATACTTGCATAGATGTATTATTTTATGAATATGTATTCCTTAAATGCTTTTATCATATATATATATATTTACTTTTATCTAATAATTTTAAAGTCCTATTTAAGTTCCTGTATATAGAACACTTTTAGTGACTTTTTGGAGGGCCTAGTATTCCACAACTTGCCAGCATTACCACATTATAGTCGTTGAGTCCTACACAGACAGAATCTAGTTCATCTCTCAATTCCTGCTACTATGATCAATACACAGATAGCTACACCTGTACATGTCCAGTATAGGATGTTCTCTTGGATATTTACTAGAAAAATGGCACCTGAATGAGCCTATGAATCCACAACCTTTTATATTTTCATAATTGGATTTAGAGACACAAACTATAAAAACATACATACAAAATTAGGCATAAAGTATATATATATTTCCTTCTTTGTTCTTATAATATTATTGATTTAAATATATTTTCCCTTTTATTTACCAAGCTTATCAGTATCATTTGATGTTTCATTATGTCATTTATAATTGTGCATCTGAATTTTTTCTTTTTCCTTTAACATTCTTACTTTCCTCCCTTTCGTCTAAGAAACTGTATATTTGTTATGAAAAATTATATTCCTTGGAGGATTTTTTGTATGAGAAATAATTATTTCCACATAAACTTTTTTTAAATCTTTTCTTTTTCTTGTTTTATATTTTTGCAAAATAACTATGTAGATTATTTGGTATTGTATAAATTTAGCAAATTCATTTTATGTGCCCAAGAATAGTGTAGATACACTTTACTTTTTCTGTATCTATTTTTTTCTGAGACTATCCATCAGTCTTCAAGCAGTATTTGGAGATCTGGGCATTGTTGCCGGATCTTCTATAATATCCATCTCTTCAAGTTCAAGTAGAGGGCTCAGCTGGGACAATGAAAGTCATAATTCATAGGATTTGTTTCAGCTGTTTATTTGTGTAATTTGAATAAAAGCCTTCTACCATTCCCTAGCTAGGCTTTACTCCACGTAATCAACTCTAATTTATACAAGGAGACATTTGAACTATTTTTCCAATACAAGGTCAGTCACGAAGCTTTTACTCAAAATGACAAAAACCTCTCAAGGCATTTATTTCTGCAGGTTAACTCATCTTTCTCCTAAAGTTGTTGTTATTCTCCCCCTTGCCACAGGAAGAAAGACTTATGAATTTGGGCTGTCACATTAGTGGAACGTTTCCGAGTGGAAACTGCATGGCTCGGCAACTCCCCACCCCTTTCCTGCAATGTTTCCTGCTTTCTTTTCTTTTCTGCCCTTTACTTATTTTAAATATCACACCCCAGGAGACCCTAATTCTAATCTTCTTTTCTCAGGTAGAATAATCTTGTGTTACCATGAAGCATATCATATGCTTCAGTTGCTTACCCCCCTTCGATGGCTTCTCATTCCTTTTACAGTTAAATCTGAACTTGCCATGATATACAAACCACTATATATTTAACCCAATTTCTTTTCACTATTTTGTCCACATAATACATCAATTACACTAGGTTTTTCTTTCCTTAAATAATATAAAAATAAAAGTTATACTCATGTATCTGTGTGTATACATTTTGTACCTCTGTTCACTAAGGATCCTTACAAAAAAATGACATCCTGCCATTAATGAGGACACCTAGCACCTGGACGTTGGTTTCTAAACACCACTTCCCAGTAAAAGAAACAAGTTTCTTGGATGAACTGTTCATTCTAGAACTGTTGCCAATTGTGCAAGATGAGTCTGGTATATCTTGTGGTGCCAGAAAGTAAGGAAATGCTTTAAAAATGATTGGGGCACATTAAAAGATATAGAAGTCACTAGGATGAATTTCTCAATGGCCAAATTAGAGTTATTTTGAACCATTTTGCTTATGGACTATAATGCAGAGACTAGAATATCCACAACCACACATTGGTACAAATCAGTGATTTTCTTTCTTTTTTTTTTTTTTTAGGGCATTTTTTTTTTAATTTGGTTTCCCCCCATCCTCTCTTGTGTATTCATCTTGTTTCTCAATCCCTCCCCTTTTTCCCCGTTCGTGAGTTGGTTGGGGAGGGAGAGAAGAAGGAGATACTTTTGGGGGGGGGTGGAGGAACCTTATTCATGTCATGGTGCACGTAAACTAATTACTAAAATTCCACACAACACTCAAAATATACACATCTTTTTGCCAATCTGAGAAAAAATTGGTATAATTTTGATTCATTCACACTGGACAGCTATTGTTATGTTAGCTGTTGTCATTTTTTACTTGAAAATCTAAGAAGAGGTCAAATAAAAGGCTAAATAAAAGGCACTGTATGTTTTAAAAATTCTCGCTGCATGATGCATGAAAGTTGCTTGTGTAAATAATAAAGCAAATGAGTTAATGATGAAGAAAGGAGATTCTTCCCAATAGCAGGTTTTAAATTGATAAATGCAGAAAGATTGTTGGACACAGAAATTCACAATTTGACACACACCATGATCACTATTTTTGTAGGTGAGAATAATTAAGAGATGTTATATTTGGTGATCAAAAGTATAAGAATTCCAGGACATTTTCTAGTCTCAAAATATCCCTCCACAAATAGTGATTAATCATAAATAAATATAAATATATATATAGTTTAGAAAATTGGCAGGTACCACCTCAACAAAATGCCGTAAGTTAATATTACCAGTGAGAAGACATGTCAATATTGCTGGTATAATACCCTAGGATGAACAAAGAATTTCTTCTGTTATATTCCTCCAAAATTATACAAACTCAATCTAATCTGAAGAAACATCAAATAGATTCACATCAAGCCTGTGAAAGACAACTAAAATGAAGAACTATCCCGGATTGAAAGATATTAAGGAGACTTGATAAGTAAGAGCAATGCACACTTCTGGATTTGATCCTAGACCAGAAAAAGAACAGTACAATGGAATAAGAAAAAGTTGAGTAAGATTTAGGAATTAGTCAATAATATTGTATCAGTGTTAATTTTCTGGTTTGAAACATCAGGGGAGGTTTCCTGCAATATAACTTTTGTAACTGCTTAAAATTATCTGGTAACTTCCCATTTCACTCAAAGCAAATTCCAAAATTTTTAACACCGCCTTCAAGATGCTACAGGATCAACACCTACCCATCTCTAATCAGTATTTTTTCATACTCACCTCACTGACTGTTTCAACTAAAATAGCTTCTTGTTCCTCCTTCAGTATTCGAAGCATGTCTTGCGTAAAGGGATTTGAATTTGCTGTTTCTCTGTCTGAAGTCACTTCCCCAAGTTCCTAAATGGGTCACTTCTTTTGCCCTTCCTTCAAGTTTCTACCCTTTATGAGATAAAATAACACCTGCATGACCACGACCCACTTAACCAACTTTGTTATGCTTCATAGTACATAACATACCTTAATACTTGTTATCTTGATTACTTTTTATTAATGTTAGCTTCTTTATTAATGTTTCAAAAGCAAATTGATCTGGGGTGCAGACTCCACTTTCATTAAATAAGCTTGTTGTTTGAAAGAGCGTGCCAGCCTGTGATAACACGCCTAATCCCTGCTTTATCTAGATGCAATACATAATTATTTGTAGCAAATGAACATTGTCCTTTTGTGTCTCTTCTGAGTTAGCAAACTAGTGTTCCCCCAAGAGTACCACTTAATGGAGAGCACTCTGAGGATCATGAAAAGGACTGAAACACAGTATGAGGTTGGGTTTTTTTTCAAAAATAGACAAGTGGAAGTCCACTTTACCAGTAGTGCTTTTTATAGCTTGTGTTATAAGAACAAAAATAAAGGTAGGTATGTTAAATTGCTAAGAATTCAGAATTTTCATTATCCTATATGTAGAATTACCTGAAATCCTAATAAATAAAAATAAACTGTTTTTTTTAATAAAGATGAGCTGTATTCTAGGCTTAGTAGTTGACAGGGGAGATAAAATGAAGCAGTTTCCAATATAGCAGTCAAGACTGAACATGCACTAATTAAAACTATAGCTCTAAGCAAAAAAGTTTGAAACTGGAATGCTGGTCATGTCTCTTTTTTATCGTGTTTAAAAATAAACTTTTGACTTTTAAGCATTAAAACAAGTCTCAAACATTAAAATTGCTAAGCTAGAAGCTGAATGGAAACATTTACAGCACCTCATAAAGGCATGCGTTTCTACCTGACCTTCACATGTTGTCAAAGAAGAGCACACACTGAGGCATAAATGTTCACCTTGACACAGCAGAGCAAGGACTCACAGAGAAGTGGATACAAGGATTTCTGCCGCAAAACAGGAACCACACGGAACCTGAAAAGGAGAGGTGTCATCCTTGCCTTGACACTCAGCACAGGCTTTGTCATCCCTATGAAGTAATTAAGTCTGTGTGGCCGAGAAAATTCCTTGCTTTTCTCAAGTTTGTTGTTGCTGTTTGTTTTTGTTTTAACTGTAGTTTTATCTTCTCCAAGCTCCACTCCTATATATTTGGAATTTTGGAATGGCAGACACTTATTTATTTTAGCTCACAAATTTCTGCCTTGAGGGAAATGACATCCAAGTCTTACAGAGAAGACTCCTCATGACCCAGATTGAAACTGGATGTTGTTATTTCCTGTTGTTATTGCATAAACCTAAAAAGTTATTATAATGCAAATGGATAAATATACCCAGCTATTGAAATAATTTTATATAGAAATCTAGAAATCAATTTTTCTACTAAAGAAAACATTGATCAAATAATTACAGAAAATTAGATTGTGAACTTTTATAACAAAGGCAATAACTCTGAATGACAAATAGAAATTTCATCAATAAATGCTTTCAAAGAACTAAACATTTCTGAGTGCCAATATTGATAACATCAAATTGAATGAGGCATGACTAATGGAATAAAAACTAAAGCAGAAAGCACATAAAGCATTATTCATGCATTAAAATCAGAGTGATAAGTGAAACAGAGAAGCAGATATATAGAGAATTATGAAAAGTAGTGTCCTTATTTATAATACAACAGATTTATTTTGTGATCTCTAACACAACAATAATGTCTTTTCTTAAAATGTCTATGTTTACATATTATATATATGGAAGCATCTGTGCTTGTAAGCTCTGAATTTATATTTTAGAAAGTTTATGTCACCAAGTTGTTCCTTCAGCTTCATAGAGCCTATTGTGAAGGTAAATGTTACGTGACATAAAGGTCTCTGTGAACAAAAAAGTAGTAACTGGATATTTTCTTATGTTTACCATGGCGAAGTTCACTACTAGTGTTAATTATTCATTTTTTAATAAAAATGCTAGAATATTTTTTGTTTTAAAAAGTATATGGACAAGTCCATGAAGGTAAGGTAATACCTTTTTTTGACATACATATATTTCCAAATCCATTTCATACCTTGAATGAAACATGACTGATTAGACCAGTGTTCTCATTGCTCCTATATATAATTTTTACCTTTTACACCTATGTATTGATTGCAGTTATCTTCCGATTCTTTGACCACTTTATCATCAATGGCAACAGACAACCCAAAATATCAATTCATGTTTCCCATGAAGCTCTCTCTGAATCACCCCACTTAGTTTGAACCATCCCTTAGTGTTCTGTTCCATGGATACTCCTTGATACTAAATTTCTAAGTCACTCCAAAATAAATTTCAATTTTCATGAGCGCAACCTGATAGTTTATATGTACAAATATACATTTATACACACATGTGCATGTCGTATAAGGTCTCTTTATTATCTGATCAGATGTGTAGTATGCAGATACTTGCCTGGCAGGAGGCAGGAGCCAAAAATATGTTATTAATTTGCATTACTCACAAATCTATGTTTTACCTGGAAGTTTATTAATATCCAGTTCTCAAAGTATGCTATTTATTAAAAATCCTAAGATTTTCCACACATTTTCTTCTTATTATTCTTCATTTTAGATACTTTTAATAATTCATTTTATGCATAAATTCCACAAAAATAATTTTAGAGTTTCATTGCAGTAAATATGTAGGTATTCTACAGCATTTATCAATTTTAAAAGACAATAAGTAAATTAAAACCTTCAGATAATCTATACCCTTGAAAAGAAATTTAGTGTTATAGTTTTAAAATAAAAATGTTTGCTTTATGCAAACTGAAGGAGGTAATACTTAACAAGTTTCTTTTAGTTGGTGTTAATATGCTGAATATAAAGCACCGATTTTAATCCTGGAATGGATTTTTTCCATGGGGATGTGTGTTTCCCATGAGGAGGAAAAGAGCTTATATCAGAGTCTTTCCAGGAGGTTAATTGTCATCATACAATAATTTTAATTCAAATGTAGTAGAAATAAACTGATTTTTGGAATTAGATAAATAAATTTGCCAAAGAATTACAAATTCCTGAATTTGCCCTTTAATTGCTTGGCACCTTATGTGGGATAAGCCACGTAACCTTTGATCTTCTAAATCTTCATCAAAATAATGAGCATCTTTTTCTTTTCCATACATGGCTGCTCTGTGCAGCAAAGTGTGAGTTTTCGGCACTTGGAAAATAATCTGCTAATGTTAATTTCTTCTCTATAACCTGAACCACAATGTACTTTCTTTCACAAGTAAGTGTTGAACATCTACTATGTGTTCAGTTCTCTGATAGTCTTTAGGGAGCTACATCTTAGCAAGACCTCATCTACAACATTAAGAAAAGCATATCAACCTGAGAACTATTTCTAATTTCTATTCTCTCTGCTGCCCAAGGATAATGACCAATTTTGCTCAGTTTTTAGGCAGCAAATTATGCATACTTAGGTTATAGAACTTGATATACTATTTGGAAAATGTTTATTAACATATCTACACATCTCACTATTATAAATGTTCTAAAAAGTAGGGAACTTGACTTATATATGCATTCCTGGAAACTTGTGTTGGTAGATAGTTTATTAATATCCAGTTCTGATAGCATTAATATCAAAGAATCAAATGTTCCCTATATGAAGGAACAAATCAATACTTACATACTTTGAATTATATAGTTTCCAATGTAACATTGACTTTATGCAAGCTCTCAAATATGTCAATTTTCATTACTTTTATTATTTAAAAAATTGTTACTCCTCTGTTATACTCTGAAGAGATTTAACCTAAAGTCATTAAAATTTTCCAAATATGCAAAACTGTTTCTCTTCAAATATAATCACATGTTAAGATTGTATCATCCACATAATGACAATGTAAAGAAAATATGCATTTCTTGTGACTATTGCCCAATAAAGAATGAAAAAGTAAATACAAAAGAGAAAAACTATGTTGGATATTATGCATAGCAAAGGGCAATGAGCCTTTCAAAGCTATCTATACCTTAGTCCCAAAAACCTGTGAATATGTATGTTACCTTAAAGGGCAAAAAATAAAACCTTTGTAGATAGGAGGAAGGTTAGGGTCTATGAGGTGGGGAGAAAATCTTGAATTATCCAGGTAGATCAAGTCTAATCACCCACTAAATCATTGAAATGGAAATTCTTTCCCAGCTGTAATCAGAAAGAGCTGTGAGGACCAACATAGGCACAGAGAGACATTACCTTGCTGAAGGAGAGGGGTCACAAGTCAAGGAATGAAGAAAGCCTTTAGAAGCTGGAAAAAGCAAGAAGATGTCCCCAAAATGTAGCTTCACCCAATACCTTGATTGTAGCTCAGTGACACTTTCATGGGTTTCTGACCTATGTAATTAGAGTACTAAAAATATTGTCTTGTTTTAAACCACTAAATGTACAAAAATGTGTTATGGAAACAGTAAAAACTAATATAGTATATAAAATTCAATTTTCAGTTAACTGATTTTCTACAAATGTGCAAATAAAATTTTAGTCTCAATAAAATTAAAATGTCAATGTGAAATGCAATTTGGGGCTTATGTATTACTTATTAAGACTCTAATATTGAATTCATGGATGCCATTGATTACTAGATTTAATAAATAATTATTGAGACAATTTTCATATGTTCTGGAATAAGTACTTAACTGGGGTAGTTCTGTATATGCCATGTGTCCTGGGCTGTATGTAGTGCCGCTTCATCCAAAGCAATTCTAAGCTTATTGATGAAGAGCGCTATAAAAGACTTAATTTTATTACAACAACATTACTGGAAGCAGTTTGAATTACAATAAAATATAAGTATATTATATTTGGAAGATCATTTAAAATACATAATTTAATGCAGATTAAATAAATTTTCAATTAAGGCTTATGCTCTTTTTTATTTTTTAAAGACTTTATTTATTTATTTTTAGAGAGGAAGGGAAGGAGAGAAGGAGAAAAATATCAATGTATGGTTGCCTCTCATGACACCCCTGCAGGGAACTGGCCTGCAACCCAGGCATGTGCCCTGACTGGGAATCAAGCCACGATCATGTGGTTCTCAGGCCCACGCTCAATCCACTGAGCTACACCAGCCAGGGCAGCTTATGCTCTTTTTCATTCAAAGTTACAGTAAGACCAAAATATATTGATACCATAAATCATATAAAAATTATTTCACCAACTTTTAAAAAGTTTTTGCATTAACAAGAAATTTCATTTCTGTTTATAATGTAAAGGATATGAAGGTGTCTTCTGAAAATTTGATATTTGTTGTTCTGCCTTCCTTATTGTCTAGGAGTTAAGCATGATTCAGGAGGGACAAGAGGTTCTGAATGTTAAATTCAAAATTGATTTTACCCCCAGTGAGAAGGGAAAAAGAGATACACAATATAAGACATACGGCATTACTAGACCTGCTTCTGTCCTCATCTTCATCTTCTCTACATCCCCAACACGAATTCACTGATAGTCCTAACCAAACTATCAGTTTTAACACAGTGTCTGAGTCAATATTATTAAGTATGTATTTATTCTTAAGTAAATGTGCTATTGGATAACTAAAGTGTTAGCCAAGTTATTTAGTAAACATTATAATCAGTTCATGTGTACAATAAGAAAATTAATTTTTAACTCAAAGAGAAATTAAATTAAAAGAAAGCTTATTTATAAATAACACTGTTTGGTACATAATTTACAGATAACAACTTCACTCATTCATTTATGTATTTCTTTCTTTATTTGGTAAACAATTAATGTTTTTAATTAAAAGATGAATATCTGGGGATACATGGTGGAATCTGGCACTGCTAACTCAGAGCTCAACATCTAGTTCAAGAGAGGTCATAAGAAAACAAAAGAAGGAAAGAAGAAAGTAAAAAATATATATATCACCCTGGCTGGGTGGCTCAGTTGAGGGATCATCTTCCAATAGATCAAAGACAGTGCAGATTCCAACTTTTTTCAGGGCTCATACCTAGCTTGTCAGTTTGACCCCAGGTCAGGGCACATACTGGAGACAGCCCATGTTTCCCTCTCACACTGATGTTTCTCTCTCTGTCTTCTTCACTCACTAAAATCAACAAAAATGTAACCTTGGGTTAGGAATATATATATATATACATATACATATACACACAGACATATATATATATATATATAAATCCTTGGGTTAGGAGTGTGTGTGTGTGCATGTGTGTGTACACGCCCCCTTGTCTGGGTGGCTCATTTGGTTGGAGCATCATCCTGTGCACCAAAATGTTGCCGTTCCATCTCTATCAGAGCACATGTGGAGGTTATGGGTTTTATTCCCAGTCAGAGTGCCTACAGGAGGCAACCAATTGATGTTTCTCTTACCTCTCTCTCTTGCTATTCCTCTTTCTCTCAAAACCACAAATATGGCCCTGGCTGGTGTAGCTCAGTGGATTGAGCGCGGGCCTGTGAACCAGACAATTGCGGTTCGATTCCCAGTCACGGCACATGCCAGGGTTGCAGGCAGGTTCCCTGCAGGCCAGTTCCCAGCAGGGGACGCACGAAAGGCAACCATACATTGATGTTTCTCTCCCTCTCTCCTTCCCTTCCCCTCTAAAGATAAATAAATAAAATCTTTTTAAAAACCCATAAATATCCTTATGAGAGGATTTATATATTATATGCATATATAACATATAGGGATATATAGTATGTAGGGATATACATATATATATCATTTTATATATATCCTTATATATAAAATATATAAGGATATTATATAATCAACATGACCAGCACCAACAACAAAACAACAACAAAAAATCAACCTTAGTATTATTGCATAGTGTTTCTATTCTCATCTGCATTCAGGGTCAGAGACTGAAAATACTTATTAATGGACATAAATATCAATCCTTTACAAAAAGGTTTAAGACTTGGGAAATCACATAAAACAGAAGCTCAAGTCATCTAACACAATATTACAATATGCAAAAGTTTAAGATTGACATTACATTTTTAATTAAAATACTGGAGGTTAATTTTGCTAAATATACTACACAATCATAGCATCTAATAGTTGAACTGTACATATATCACTAAGGGTTAAAAGTTAGAACATCGCTGGCACACTCTGGTGATTCTTAAATTAGTTGAAATAGTATTAGTCAGTTGTGGACATTACTCTTTAAGTGAATATGATAAAATAGGATACTTGATATGGAATATAGACAGTATGTTAGGTTATCTTAAAAATTATTTCACAGATAAATGATTGAAATAATTTTCATTAGAGTCTAAGAGGGTCCAAATAACTCTCTTCATCTTTTTTTGGAAACTATCATTTCAGTGATGGAACCCACTTAATCTACATTTCATCAGTAATGAAAGTAAGAAGAGGCAATGAAATCAATAGACGACTCATCTCCTTTTTTTCCTAATCTAACTGTTAAAGCTACATTATAAATGAATAGGAGGCTGCCAAAATAGCTCCATCCTGAGAGGGCCCACAGAGGGGCTGGGTATATTTTTTAGGGTAAAGACATTATAAAAAATAATAATCTATTCTTTAAAAATGAACTAAATAATAGCCTTCCAGCTATGATAAGATTCTCAGTTTTCTTGATTTTCTAGGTTTACTTCCTATATATAAGTATTGCTTTGCCTAAGTTTGCAACAAATGTTCTATACAAACACTTATTTCAACATAACAAGTCAGTGAGTTGTATCAGAAAATTATCATACATTTCAGAGAATTACTATTATAATTTTGCTCAGCAGAATCACTGGTATACCTACCTGTTTCTTATGCCTTAAACAAATTTAAAAAAATATGTTCTGAAAACTACATTTCTGCTTAAATTTTCTACTTGAAAGAAGGCTAAGAGATAATTAAGAAAATATTAAAGATAAAACCTCAACTGAATCAGAGACACATATGGAGGTTAAAGATTCTCTGATTTGACATTTTAGTCAGTCAGGAAAATGTTTTCATTTTCAGTTTGTGACATTTTAATCATTATTTCACTATGATAAAAGCTCATCAATTGTAAGGGATATTTCTGCAAAGTTCCTTTAGAAGTATGTTAATAATATTAATGATCCTTTTCATAACAAGATGAGCTGCTCTATTTTGACAAAAAAATATGTATATCCATTAAATGAATCCTTCTTTCTTCTCCTTCCCACTCCACGCCATCACCAAAAGACAAAATCTGGAGTTTAATCAGTGTGATCTTCCAGAATAAAAAAACTGTATGAGAATAGTGACAGCCTTTGTGACTTTTGTAATATTATTATTTTTTAAATATTTTATTTATTTATTTTTAGAGAGAGGGGAAGGGAAGGAGAAAGAGTGGGAGAGAAATATCGATGTGTGGTTGTCTCTCATACATCCCCTGCTGGGAACTGACCTCCAACCCAGGCACGTGCCCTGACTGGGAATCGAACTGCGATACTCTGGTTCGCAGGCCCACACTCAATCCGCTGAGCTATGCCAGCCAGGGCTGTAATATTATTTTTATTGCTAAACATCAACAACAATTTGTTATTTCATCCTTTTTAACTATAATGCTAGTCATATTTAAGGTAACTCAATTTATTGAATTTTGTATTAGAAAAAAATTGGATGAATGCACACATTTAATAAGTAAATATTACTAAAAAGGTATTAAGATGTTTTATGTACTCAATCATATCATCTGAAATATGATTGCTATTGTATGTCTTCCTTCCCAATTCTCTTGTAGGTCCTTTTTCTTGACCTACAGCATTAGTTAGGCTCTTCAAGATAATTTAAAAAGAAGTGAATATTGTCACATTTTCCTTTCTTCAAATCTAGAGGAAAACTGTCATCATTTCTCATTAAGGATGGTGTTTCTGGATTTCTTTATAAATACCCTTTATTAAATTAAGAGTCTCCTTGTATTCAGAGTTTGTAAGACATTTGATCAGAATTGACTTTTATCATAAACTTTTTCTCCATCTGTTGAGATGGACTGCATGATTGTTCTCATTTGTTTGTGAAATACACTGATTGTTTTCTTAATTGTAAACCAATTTTGCCTTCTAATAATAAACACAACTTAATCACAAAAATAAAAAAGTATGAATTAATATTAAATACTAATGAATGTTCCCCTAGCAAGTAAAAACTTTCTTTTACTGATATTTTGTGGATCATGCCTCCATACTTCTATTGTATGACATACATCTGTTTATGACATACTTCTATTTATGTCATTTTTAAATTAGTATGTTTATTAATTTTGGAGAAAGAGGAAGGGAGAGAGATAGAGAGCTAGAGAGAGAGAAATATTGATGTGAGAGACACATTGATTGGTTGATCCCATATGTGCCTGACCAAGAATAGAAACTTCAGCCTAGGTATCTGCCCTGACAAGCACTTGAACCCCCAACCTTTTGGTATAGGGGGTGACAACCAACTGAGCCACACCAGCAAGGGCTATGTTTTTTTAAGTATATTTTATTGATTATACTATTACAGCTGTCCCATATTTTCTCCCATTTATCCCCCTCTGCCCTGCACGCCTCCTCCCTCCAGCACCCCCCTTTCATTCATGTCCATGGGTTGTACATAGAAGTTCTTTGGGTTTTCCATTTCCTATACTATTCCTAACCCACCTGCCATCTATTTTGTACCTAACAACTATGCTTCTTATTCCTTGTACCTTTCCCCTCCTTTTAAAAAAAGTTTTAACTATGAAATTTTAGACCTTATTTATTGACATTCTGTTATGGTAAATGAGAATCACCACTGTTTCGAGTCTCCATTTACTTATCCCTGGATTCAGTGAGTAATTCCAATTCGATTTTATTTGAATCTTTAGCATGCCTTTGTATTAGTATTACTATATATACTCTGAACAATATGTATACTGAGCAAATGCTGTCTTTCTTACTCCAACAATGTCTCCGCTCCTTTCACATTTGTTTTGTTTTGGTAGTTGATTTCTTATTTTTTCCTTGTTAGAGAATTTTCTGAAATATTGGTGATATTTGTTGCCACTTAATTTATTTTGTATTTAAAAGTAAAATTAAAAGTTTGACTAAAGGTACTTTCAGGATGTGGTGATGAGCGTGAAGGAGCTTATTTGTCAAGAGACTACTAAGTACTGCCAGGTACAATAGAGTTCCTTCCATTGTGATTCCACCTGTCTTTCTGGAGGCCAAAATCTCTTGGCTCCTGTCATTCAGTGTAACAAAAGATAGTACTGATTAGCCTTAGTGTTTGTCACATAGATTTTTTTTTTTGTCACATAGATTTTTACATGTCATCTAAACTGTCAGTAGGCCTTTTCTGTACAAGTTTTAGCCCCTTTTTTAGCTATAGGAGGCTAATTGATTCACTTTAGTCACTTGGATGGCTATCTGTAATGTCATTTACATTACCACATCTATCTTCCCTCATGCAAAATTTTTTGTATTTATTAATGTAAAGAATGTGTACATTATTTTTATTTATATACTTTATGCCACCTATCACAGAAAAATAAATGACATGTATAAATATATACAACTAGTTAATGACCAGAATTTATAATTTCTAAAATCTTTTTAAAGGGAATTTGCAGTATTTTTGATAAAACATTTTGCTTTAAAAAATGTATTGAAAATATTGTTTTGTTTAATTAATGGTGATTATCCAATGAGCTATATGCAATAGCATATGGTAATTTATGTGTTTACTATTGAATCATATAATATATAAAGGTCATCAGTACAGTGTAATCACATCGCAAATAATAAATAACTGATTAAACTACTAAACTGGATTTCAATATGGACACACTTGTTTTTAGAAGAGGAAATATATTTAATTAATTCTATTACATTTTAACTTAGTTTAAAAATACAGAATGAAAAATACATAATTCATTTACCAAAAATATACAGAAGAAAACCCTTGACAACATTAGTGTAACCAGTGGATGAATAGGCCATCAATTGTGAACAAAATGGAACTATTTTACTATATTGCCTTATACATTTACTGAAATTGAATAGGTAACAAATAATTCCAAATATTAATTTGTGATAGCATTGGCATATTTAAATATAGTATATGAAATCATAGAAAATGATGATTTCTACTAGTGAGTAGCAGTTATATTCTGAAGGAAAAAATTTGTATATTGACTAATGTTTACAAGGTTCTAAACCATTGACTTTATGGGAAATCTAGACTGAGTACCTTGTTTCAGAGCTTCTTGTTCAATGCCTACCATGTAGTTGACCCTTCTGTAGGTCTATCATTCTGATTCTTTGAGCTATATGAAAGCTAAAAAGGAAATTGGAGATTTGATTGCATGACAAAGTACTGTATAGCAGAAAGTTGTCAAGCAGTAGATGGAGACAATAAAAAACAGACTGAGATTAAAAGCTCTAAACATTCTTCTGGGTAAAATATTACCTGGCTGTAAAACAACTAAACCAAAATGGAAAATAAAAACAAACAAAGACTCATGTTTTTAAAACACCATTACCTTAAAAAACATTATCTTCCCATTTTTTATTTCATTTTGAGGACAACCTGGATGAATCTGTGACTCTAAAACCTAACTTGCTCTGAGTGAAAGACAAATATAAATTCTGATGACTGACCCATATTCAATTGGAGATTTGGTTCAGCTCGACAAATATTCACCAAATGCCAAATGCAAGGCATTAGACTAGTCATTTTGGGAAAGTACACTGGTGAATAATAACACATATAATAATAAATAAGATATTTCCTTCATTTGAGGAGATGACATACATACATGTATATGGCAATATGGTATGCCATATATGTTGTAAAAGAAACAAAGGGTTTTGAGAATATGGAATGTCGTATGCAAGGTACATCAATACAAAGGAAACACATTCATAGGTATATTATTTCCGTGGATGAGCACTACAAAAAAGTTAGAACATTGACTATAAAGGAACCAAAGATTTCATGCTGAAGCTGCTATTTTGGCATATTGATTTTTTATTTTAATTATTTTATTATAGTTATCTGTATTTTTCTCCCTGCCCCAGCCAAACCTACCTCCCTCCCTTGCTTCCACACCCCCCCCCCCCCGGTTTTCTCCATGCGTCCTTTATAGTGATACTGAAAACCCTTCTCCCCACTGTCCCCTCCCCCTCCCCTCTGACTATTGTTAATCTTAATCATTCTTAATCGTTCTTAATCTCAATGACTCTGGTTATATTTTGTTTGCTTTTCTCTTTTGTTGATTATGTGCCAGTTAAAGGTGAGATCATATGGTATCTGTCTTTCACCACCTGGGTTATTTCACTTAGCATAATGCTCTCCACTTCCATCCATGCTGTTGCAAAGGGTATAAGCTCCTTCTTTCTTTTGGCTGCATACAATTTCATTGCAAAAAGGTACCATCATTTTTTGATCCACTCATTTTCTGATGGGCACTTAGGTTGCTTCCAGCACTTGGCTATTGTAACTTGTGCTGCTATGAACATTGGGGTGCATGAAAATATGGAACACTTCACAAATTTGCATGTCATCCTTGTGCAGGGGCCATGCTAATTTTCTCTCTATTGTTCCAATTTTAGTATATGTGCTGCTGAAGAGAGCACTGGTGTACTGATTTTAAGCTATTGACTAAAAAAATATAAAACTCAGAAAGAATCTTTAACCTTGTCTCTTTCCTGTGCAAGAGATTCAGACAGATACATTTGCTTCAGGAAGGAGATTCAGAAATGTTCCCTTAGCCTCCTTTAAATTAAGTATAGTAAATAAAGGGCTTCCTGCAGGAGCCTGTTAGCTAGATACCTCATGTTCCATTGTTCCTGAGCTGCTTTCAAGTTTCCCGTAAATTGCCCATTCTCACTTCTGAAACGGAAGACGCCATTCTCTCCATTCTCTCCATTCTCTAAAATGTCTTGTGAAGCCAATGTTGCCTCACTGACTTTGGAATTTCCATGCCTATATAAATTCCCCACAAGTATTTACTAAAATTTTTACTTTCTCCTGCTAATCCATCTCTGTTAGTTTGATGATTAACTCAGCAAGAAGAATTTTAAAGGTCAGAGAAAAAGTATGAATGTATATATTTAGATCCCACAACTATGACATTACCAGAAGAGATTTCCTAACTTACAATATTATAATTATAGTAAAAATTAGACAAAGCACCACCGGAAATGTCTAAGTGCACAGTATTAGTTGCATTGTGTCAGGCTCTAATATTCAAGTTTTCCTGTTTTAACACTGCCACTCTGGTTTTAGGAAATCATGGTTTGCCATGGGGACTTATACAAGTCATCATGGGAAAACTGGAGGACACTACCACCTACTTTAAAGGGTATAAAAACACTTAAGAATGATATAGAGGGTAATTCACAACCTCAGCAACACACAGGAGTTAGGAAAAGAACATAAGGAAAAGTACCAGATGGAACTTGTTCAAAAGCCAGAAACAAGCCAAAAAAAAAATAAAATTTCCTATGAAATGTGCTGTAATGCTGGCTGATTAAAAAAATAAAGGTTTGTAAAAGAGCATGAATATTTTCACAAAAAGGTAGGATTTTAAGAGGTAGAAATTAAATGATGAAATTTTTCTTCAGAAAGAAATGTCTGCATTTGTCTAATATTATAATACATTTCAAGGAATATTATTACAAACAGAAATATTTAGCAACGCTGTGAATAAAAAAAATTCCAAATTTACTGATACTGAGTTTTGAGTAGTAACTATAATAGTTACTGAAAGGATAAAGCCAATGTCATTTGCTGTTATGGCAGTATTTGCCAAGCAGGCCTGTGATCTTATTAAACATGCTACCATTTTACTCTTCTAAGCTTTTGTTTTCAGGAATGGAAATCACTGGAAAGCAAGAACAGAACGAGACTAACAACCTCCCCATCCCCAGTTGCAGGCAAAAGATGACACCGGAACAAACTACAGTTTATGCAAACCTGTCTAAACCTCCTGAAACCTCCCAAGTTGCACCACCTCTAACAGGCTAGGGGCCACACAATAGCAATGTCCCCACCGTTTTATAATCCAATTATGATCCAATAAACCTTCAAAGTCCCCATCCCACAGCACTGTTTATCTCTCCACGCCTTGCCCCTGTCCATTCCTGACCAGTGGATAAACGTTCTTCACTGCATTTTCTTCTCTTAGTGAATTCTTTTGCAGCCCTTGTCAACCACCCTAACAGATATTTTCCTAAAACACTCAGACTGATAGCATATAATTGTGATTATAAACAACTGAAAAGTATATTAGTTTATACTTAAGGACTTATTAATATCTATAAATCTTATATTTTTATATGTTCCCAAAATAAGGATTTGAACTTTGAAGGAAATCAATAAAAACATAAAATAAATATCTCTATTTTATAATCATTCCTCAGATTGAGACAACAAAGAATTATGTATTCCCTTCTACAAAGTTCTTCTTGAGATTCCCCCAAATGGAACAATGGTGTTTCTTTTATTTGTTCCTCCCAAAGAACTGGGCTGACTCAGGTTATTATTTTCTCTTTCTCTTTCTTTCTCTCTCTCTTTTCTTTTCTTATTCTCTTTCTTTCCTTTCTTTTTCTTTCTCTTTCTTTTTTTCTTTCTTTTCTTTCTCTTCCTTCCTTCCTTTTCCTTTCCTTTCCTTCCTTATCTTCTTCCTTCCTTGCTTGCTTCCCTTCCTCCTTCCTTTTATTTTTATGTTCTTACACTTTCTCCTGCTTTTTCTTCCTTTCCCCACCTGCACCCAGCCCTACCCTCTCCCCGTTTGCAGCCAGTCCTCACGTTGTTGTCCATGTCTTTGAGTTGAGCATAAATGTTCTTTGGTTAATCCCTTCACCATCTTTCATCCTGTCCCTCCCCTCCTTTCTGACAGCTGTCAGTCTGTTTTATGTATCTAAGCTTCTGTTACTATTTTCTTCATTAGTTTATTTTGTTCATTAGATTCCATGTATAAGAGAGAACACGTGATATTTTTCTTTCCCTGAGTGGCTTAATTCTCCTAGCCTAGTAGGATTTTCTTTCGTCTTAATACCACCCAGCTGTTTTATCTTATAGCAATGTTAATTCACCTTTCTTATTTTATAAATATCATTCACATTTTTTCTTTGAATTTTCAAGAAAAAAATAGTTCTCTGATTTTGAGGCAAGATAGTAAGAAGTTAGAAAAATTCTTTGGCAAGTAGAATGAGAGAAACTAAGACGAGATATTTAAACAAAGCCCACCAATTAACAGCCTGCCAATAAATCCCAAGACTTTATTTTCCCTAATCAAGGAAACTTAGAAGGAGATGGTTTATACCTCTGCTTCCAATCCAGAAAGTGAGTAGATTAAATCAACCTAGTCAAGGAGAGAGATAACACAGGCTGAGTTAGTGCCTTTAGTGCCATTAGTGCCTTAGTGCTGGCCAAACTCCAGAACACACAAATTTTTTCAAGGAAATAATTAACAAAAACTGTTGAAAGATCTTAAGGGTCCAGAGTTTCTGAAGAGTAAGTGTTAGAGTAGGCAGTTAGACATTAACAAAAGATGAGGGTGCAAATGGAATCAGATATCTGATTACGTCTGATAAAGTTGTAAAAGCAGCTTTACAACCACCCTGGGGAGAAACTCACACCATTCCGCCAAACAGCTAAACATCCCGGTGGGCAGGAAGGATGGCTTTTTGGTCACTGTGAGGAGTTTCTGTGACTACCAGGGGTGGCAGTATTGGGGAACAGCAAGGGAATTCATTTTACTAAGTACATGCGCAGTAGCAGCCAAACTAGCAAACATAAAAAGAAGAGGGGAACTAGCCTAGGAAAATTTGGATGGGGGAGGACATAAACACACACTTGGGAAAATCAGGAAAGAGTTTGTACAGTTTAAATGAAAACTTGCTCTTCAAACCCAAGGAATTATATGGAAGCTTAGCGAGGACCTCCTCGGGGCATCCGCAACCTTCTAGCCTCTCACTGTGCCTATCCTAGAGTCTACCATCACCTTCTGCTCTAATAAATCTTGCCGCTGTTGCTTGAAATTCCTCCTATGTGAATGTCCCTGCGGTTCTGTTCCTGTGACAATACTGAAGAACCTATTTTATCTGGTGGTAATCTTAGGGACTTTGCTTGATCACCATACCACGTTGGCTGCTTTATTACAACAATTATAAGTAAGGTCATTTCATGCCTAAATGTGATGATGTTTTCAATTATATAAATTGCAGTTAAACTGACTGATTTTGTTCTTAAATTTTCCACCTATTTCCAGGGCATACCTGACAAAGTCATAGTGAGATTACCATGCTGCATAATGCTGTTCTTTTCTAAAAAATGTAGAATTCTCTCTAAAAGTGAGCATATAAACTCAAATCCCTGTTGCTCCACTCAGAATAAAAAGTCTGAAAATTACTGCTTTTAGATATTCCTGATATAATACTCTTCATTCCTCTAAGTGACCATTAAAAGACAAGTAAGAACAAAACTTTTGACTTTGCCTTTTCTCATTGAGAGGTGGGGTCAATACCACCTCTTCTTGAGTCCAGGTGAACTTGCGATTTCTTAAAGCACAGAGTGCTGTGGACATGGCACTCTCTAATTTCAGAAACAAAGGGGCTTTCACTTGTTTCACCGGAAAACTTGATGGATCCCTAAGCTGTCCTACAGGAAGTTTGACTATTGAAAAGGTACCATGTAGGCCGTCCTACAGAGGACTCCAAGTTAGCTCATGGCTGACAGCCAGAATCACTTCTGGCCATGGGAATGAACCACCTTGGAGATTTAGCACAGTTGAGACATCAGATGAGTGCAGCCTCCAAGAAGATTTTATTAAAACTTCATGAAAGACTAAGCAGGAACTAACAAATGAGGTCTTTCCAAGTTCCTGAACTGCAACATTGTCATCAGAATAAAATAATTATTTTAAGCTGCTAAGTTTTAAAGTATTTGTTATCCATAATTGGTTACTGTAATGCTCTGCCATCCTTCATCAGGTAGTATTATGGATTCATAATTTACTACTGAAAATTCAATCTATAGAAATAGAGACAGTTAAACCAAAACATTAAAAACCTAGTATTTATAAAAATAAGTAGCACCTATGAGTATACAGGAGTAAAAGATGCGTCAATTATTTGCATTTAAATATAATGTAACTGCACAAAGAACATTAATGTAAATATTACTTTTATCACCATATCATTAAATCATCCCATTGTCTTCCACTAAAGTGACAATTTATATATTATAAGCTTGTCCTATTATGGATGTAGGGTTAGAATTAAGCTTTATAAATTGTAGACAAACCAAGCTATAAATAATAACATATCAATAAAGAGTATAGTTTAAGTTTTTCACAATACACAATGATGCACTAAATGATAGTACTGGAGATGTATTTTTTCCAGTTTCAAAGCTTCTAATAAAATGCCTAAAATTAAAATGATTCAAACAACTAAATGTGAAGACTGCCTCTCCAATGTTGGAAACTACTGTGGCAGATGCTGATTCAGGATTTTTGGTGAAAGTATACACACCAGTTTCATTTTGTTTTCCTAATAAACCAGAACCTTTACAAAGATCATAACATATGATCAAGTCCCAGTAGATACACAAAATGAGTGATTATATTACTTACTTATTTAATTCTACTACATGCAAACAATAGCAGGTTGTCAAGTTCTCTGTGGTTTCCACTTATTTCCTCTATGAACAGCTCCTGGTTCTAGTAATTACAAATGAATAAAGTTATTCTAAATAGACTACTCTCATTAAGATGCACAACTGCTTTGTTGAGATTTAGGTACATTTACAGAATGGAAATTTAGCTAATCTACGTTAGCAGTCTTTTATTCAGGAGAAAAACCTGCAGAACTAAGGAAAATGGGCAGGAACATTTATTTAGCTTAGCATATATATATTCAAGATATATAAATATATCTTGCTATATGTCTTATTACATATATATGTAATAAGATATATATAGAGAGAGTATAGATTCAAGATATATATATATCATGAATTTTTATTTTTAAATGTGATACATTGCTTGAATTGCAACTTAAATATCAAATGCACAAAAATGCAGTAGCTAAAAGAGATCTCTCAACATGTTCAGGAAAGTGTATAATAATAAATGTTTTTATAAATACTTTATTATATGAAATAAAGTGTGCTATTTCTTCTCCACAATGGGTTCATGTTAAATGCACTCACATTTGGTAATCGAATAATTTGTTCCAAAATACAAAGTGGGCAATTCTGTGAACACTAATTAGACTATTAAAGTGTTCTTTCTCTGTAATCATATAAAAATATTTTACTTGTTAGCTTCTTGCCAGAGTGTAATTTTATGATAATCAGGATTTTTTAGGTTATATTTTAATCAAAGGTCACTGACAACCGAATTGCTCAACTGGGTGTGCCCTCTGCGCTGCAGGACCAAACGTGACCTTAAGACTTACTGACAAGACTTAAGGCTGTTAATCTGTCTAAAGACTTAAGACATGTACTAAAATATAATCCATCCCACAGAGTTTACTGTTTTTTCATGAAGTTTTAAAAAATGTGGACTCTTTACCTTGAAAACATATAACTTCATAATAATGAAAACAAATTAAAGAATGATAAACTTTAAACTTTATAGTCTGTACTGTTTTAGTGCCATCAAATATACATTTGTATTTTAAAATATTTTAAGAACTATTAGCTGAGCAACAGAGTAGATGCTCATCTTATGCAGATATATTTCACCTATCTCATTTATTAAGAGAGTGACTGAGGTTCTGGTTACTGCAAAATAAATGTTTATTCTGAGACTAATCCACTAGTTCAGGCTTTATTGGGAAGGTGCATCAACATGGGAAACCACTCTGAGGACCCTGGCTGTTCTCCCTGCTGGGGCTGAAGGACCTATGTGAGGTTTGTGTTCTCTGTTTTTTCTGCACATCAAAAGCTTAGGCACAATTATGAATCTGGGATATGGGACAGTCAGTCTCAGGTTTTAACTGAGTAAATGAAAACTTATTAAGCAGAGTAGTTTTCCAGAAATCTTGACAAACCAAAGAGATTTTAAAAAATTAATAATATCACAACTTGATGGATCATTTGTGTGAAAAGGTTAATTAGCTTCTATGAAGGAGCAGCAAAATAGCATCTAAGTGCTTTAGAATATATAAATGTGTGAGTATATTAGCAATAACCAGGAGTAATTCCAATCAAGATTATAAAACCCAGATAGCTGTACCAATTACACCTTCAGGTTTTTTTGTAAAATTATGTATTCTTTTAAATGGTCTAAAAAACTGCTCACAGAAATGGCATGAAAAAGGTAACAGTGGCAGGCAAACACAGATTCTGCTCTCATTTAGCTTTGAATGCTAAGATGCCTCTTGCTTTTCTGACACAGGGGAGTAGATCACGTTATTTGTTGTCACTGACACACTAAGTCACTTGCCATAGCAACACGAAAATGGTTCCAGAAACCCAGCAGCTAAGAAAATAACAAGCTCACTCAAAAAACAAGTGTCTAAATTATACATTTCTACCCAAACATGGACAAATAAACACTATTCAATAAACTTAACTATTTACCATTTTCATCAGAAAACATCCGAGAGTTTTAAAAATTGTTTTGTGAAAAGTTCCTTTTCCTCCTGTTATTGTCCCTAGGCTGCGGTTATGTTCCACATAGGTGATTATTTCTTGTACCTTCCCTTTCATGGTTATTCTTTCAGAGATATTCTTTGCCTGGGCAGGCATATAGTATTAAAAATTGCAATAATAAAGAAATTAAAGCATATTAGCTAAAACCATCAAGAATAACCAAAGCTAGTCCTTATTTGTACTTTACGTCTACCATGGATTTTATCTAATTTTTGCAAATGGAAAGGTTTCATTGATTCTGTTCCTCAAGATTTGCATTATAGAAGTCCCTTCTTCTTCAAAACCAGTATTGTTTTACCTACAACTTTCACTAATAGATTGATCACATTTAAGACTTAAATGGCATCTGAAATAATTGGCTAATGATATTTCACCAAGGCAATTATTCCACCTTGTCTTCCTACTTTCTCCATTCTCTTCCTCTTGGTTTTTCTCTCTAATATTCTTAGCCTTTTATTTCCACACTTTATTTTATCCTCCTTTATTCTTATTTCTATGTATTTTCCTCCTTTTCTGCCTCCCAATCTGTCCTGATGAAATGTTGCATTTAAGGGCATGGATTCCTAGTCAATTCCACTATGTTTCTGCCTAAGGTTCTCTCAGGTCCCAGGCCTTTCCACCTCAATTTCTGAATCTGGAAGAAGACTCTAAGCTCTCATGTTACACCTGTATTATAAGAGCCAATTCCTGTCTGAATTCTTCTCTGTTTCAGTGGCCCACAAGAAAGACGAGACTGAGAGAGAGTGAGGTAGTAAACAAGAGGCAACAAATTCCCTCAAATATTGAGATTCTACGCCTCCCTTCAGTGACTTTCAGAGCAATTATTGAGTAAATTGGTTTTCTAATTATTTCACATCTGTCTAAATTTTTATCTCCCTCATTTCTCAAATAACTAAATATGATCTATAATTTTTATTGGGAAAAATGAGTGCTTAATACGAACAATTTATATTAGAACTCTGGCTCTCTTTTTATTTTTTATTTTATTTTATTTTTGTTAACATAATTAGAAATATTTTTCTCTATTTTAAAAATATATTTTATTAATTATGCCATTACAGTTGTTCTATTCCCTCCCTCCATTCCCCTCCACCCTGCACACCCCTCCCCCACCATTCCCCTTCTTTAGTTTATGACCATGTCTCTCAAGTTCTTTAGATTCTATATTTCCCCTACTATTCTTGCCCTCCCCCTAATCTATTTTCTACCTACCATCTATGCTACTTATTTTCTGTACCTTCTCCCCCTCTTCTCCTCCTCCCACTCCCCTGTTGCTAACCCTCCATGTGATCTTCATTTCTATGTTTCCACTCCTGATCTAGCTGTCCTCTTAGTTTCCTTTTGGTTTAGTTGTGGTTGTTAATAACTGTGAGTTTGCTGTCCTTTCACTGTTCATCTTTTTTATCTTCTTTTTCTTAGGTAAGTCCCTTTAACATTTTATATAATAAGGGCTTGGTGATGATGAACTCCTTGAATTTGATCTTATCTGAGAAGCACTTTATCTGTCCTTCCATTCTAAATGAAAGCTTTGCTGGATAGAGCAATCTTGGATGTAGGTCTTTGGATTTCATGACTTGGAATACTTCTTTCCAGCCCCTTCTTGCCTGTAAAGTCTCTTTTGAGAAATCAGCTGACAGTCTGATGGGAACTCCTTTGTAGGTGACTGTCCCCTTATCTCTTGCTGCTTCTAGGATTTTCTCCTTCATTTTAATCTTGGTTAATATAATTATGATGTGCCTTGGTGTGTTCCTTCTTGGGTCCAACTTCTTTGGGATTCTCTGAGTTTCCTGGATTTCCTGGAAGTCTATTTTCTTTGCCAGATTGGGGAAGTTCTTCTTTATTATTTGTTCAAATAAGTTTTCCACTTGTGGCTGTTCCTCTTCCCCTTCTGGTACCCCTATAATTCAGAAGTTGGAACGTTTAAAGATGTCCTGAAGGTTCCTAAGCCTCTCCTTATTTTTTTTTTGAATTCTTGCTTCTTCATCCTTTTCTGTTTGGTCATTTTTTTTCTTCCTTCTGGTCCACTCCTTTGATTTAAGTCCCAGTTTCCTTTCCATTACTATTGGTTTCCTGTGTATTTCCTTTCATTTTGATTAGTTTAGCCTTTATATGTTCCTCTAATTTGTGAGTAAAATCAACCAGTTCTGTGAGCATCCTGATCACCAGTGTTTTGAACTGTGCATCTGAAAGTTTGGCTATTTCTTCATCACTTAGATTTATCGGCTTTGGGGCTCTGAGTTGTTCTTGCTCCATGTTTTGAAATGTTTGTGCCTGTTTTATATGAGGAGCTGAGCCTTAGTTGTTCACCAGGGTGGGGCCACCCAGGTTGCTGGTTTGTGACGCTGTATGTGGGGGTGGGGTCAGAGGACAGTGGCGGTTCCCTCTGCAGCTTCCTGCCACTGGGGCCTGCAAGGTCTGTCTCACTGATCGCTTCTTCATTGGCTTATCTGCGCACGAATGTATGACTGCAATCAGTGGGTCCACCCGCTTCTCCACACCTGGGATCCGCCCACGGTTGCTGGCGTACCTGAGTCGCCCGCCCAGGTGGGTCTGGTGGATCTTTCCTGCCGGACCTCGCTCTGTTGCTGGCTCTGCCCCTCTTACTGGTTTGGCTGAATGGTTCGTTGTTGTCAGACTTCTGTATAGTTCAATTTTCTGTGGTTTGGCTGCGTTTTTGTTGCTAAAACTTTGTTGTTTTTAAACTTAGTTGTGGGAGAAGGTTCAGTGCTTCCACCTATGCCTCCATCTTGTAGAAAGTCCTCCTGGCCCTCTTTTTTATGAACTGGGTAACAATTGGCAAGGCAATTTATTTTACTTAGTTTCATTTTAAATGCCTTTCAAATAAAAAAATAGCAATTAACCTAATGATATTGTTATGAATATGCAATGTGATTAGGGAATCAAGTGTCTAGCACATAATGAGTGGACAATATATGTTAGATTATTTCTCTTCTCCCGTTCTTGTATATTTTTAATACTCACCTCCCCTACTAAGTTTTTCCCAGCTTTTTGCCTAGATAATTAAATTTTCCACACTCCCTTGTAATACATAATTTATCACAGAATATTACATGCTCTACATTATCACTATTTTTCCCTAAACAATTTAAAAAACAGAAAATATTTTTGGGTGATTGTATTGTATACAACTCATACAGATTCAATGTCTTTGAGGTCAAAACAATAGTTTCAATCTTCAAAAAAGTAGACAGTAACATAAACTCTATTGATATGGAACAATATTTACTGAAGATAACCATTTTTAAGGTGGCCATATGTTGCAAAGAATATAAGCAATATAAACACTTAAGGTGGGGGAAAATGAAGACAACTGTACTTGAACAACAAGAAAGAAAAATGTAGAAAAAACCCTTAAGCAACAGAATTTGAGATTGACACTGTTTAGTATAGTGTTTGTTTTCATTTTCACTTTTTACCAGAATACATTGACCTATAAAATTCCTTTTGTAAGACTATTTAACTCTTACAAAAGAGATAGTATAAAATACTTTAATGAAATAGATACTTCTCTAAAGAGAACATACAGATGGCCAATAAACATATGGAAAAGATATTCAGTGTAACTAATCATCAGATAAATGCAGATTAAAACTACAATGAGATACCACCTCACACCTGTCAGAATGGGTCTCATCAAACAAACAGGTGCTGGGGAGGATGTGGAGAAAAGGGAACTCTTTTGCACTGATGGTGGGAATGCAGACTGATGTAGCCATTGTGCAAAGAAGTACGAGATACCTCAAAAAAATTAAAAATGTGTCTGCCTTGTGACCCAGCAATTCCACTTCTTGGAGTTTATCTGGAGAAATCTAGAACACTAATTTGAAAGAACATAAGCACCCCTATGTTCATTGCAGCATTATTTACAATCACCAAGATATGGAAGCAGCCCAAGTGTCCATCAGTAGCTGAGTGGATAAAATGACTGTGGGACATTTACACAATGGAATACTACTCAGACATTGAAAAAGAGGAGATTTTTACCCTTTGTGACAGCATTATGCTAAGTGAACATTATGCTAAGTGAAAGAAGCCAGTAGGAGAGAGACAAATGCCATATGATTTCACTCATATGTGGAATCTAATGAACGAATTGGACTTACAAGCAAAATAGAGACAGTCTCTGCATAGAGAACAGGCTGATAACCCTGGGTGGGGGTCAGGGGGTGGAGCGATTGAGCAAAAAGGAAAAAGGACTCATGGACATGGACATAAATGGGGTGATTGCAGGGGGAAGGGAGGTATAAAGGGAGTAAATGATAGCGTAAAACATACAATTAAAATGTTGAACAAAAAAACAAAGTTTCTTTAATGATTAACATTCTAAAATTTGACGTGGCTATTCAGTGAAAAATCTCTGCTTCTGGAGTCTTTTTCCGACTTTTATTTTTTTTCATAGATGACATTAAAAATAATTTAAAATAATAATGACAAAATAAGGCAACAACAATTGCAGTAACAAAATAATAAGAAAGCCTCCATTTTTTCCACATAATAAACAAATAAGAGCATTTCTTTTCTAAAAAAAAGAATAACAGAGTTTACATTTTGTAGCCCTTTTAGGTTCACAGCAATACAAAACAGAAGGTACAGAGATTTCCCACCCTGCCCCCACACATGCATAGCCTCTCCCATTCAAAATCCCCCTCCAGAGTGGAACATGTTACAACTAACAAACCTGCATTTATATATCACAGTCATCCAAACTCCATAGTTTACTTTAGGATTTGCTCTTGGTAATGTGCATGTTATATGTTTTGGCGAATGTATGAAGACGTGTATTCATCATTGCTATATTATACATTTTTGTTGCCAGAGAAACTGTGTCCTGGCAGAGTCATGAGAATAGAACTTCAAGGGACAGATATGTGGAAGACTTTAAGTATAAGGCAAGATGTATTGGGGTGAAAGGAAATAACGAACCCTTGGGGAGGTGGGGGGGGCAGGTTCTCATAACAACTTCACTGAGGTCTTTGTTAATCCTCCATATTTTTCCTGGTTTTGGACACAAGCAGACTGCCTTTCAAACTGTCCAAATGGTTTCCTAGGTTTGTCCAGCACTGTGCTGGTGCCTCCCCCTATCCAATCCCTTTCCTGGGTTTCGTGCCCTTATACTATCTTTTTCTTTCCCAGATTTCTCCAGGCTAACTCCTCCCCTTTATGGTTGCCCATGCCTCTAAATTCTTTATTATTGGACTTCTTCTTTGCACATGCTTAGCTGAAGGACCTTCCCTGTGCTTTCTTGGCTTCTACTGCACATGTGCCCAGGAAAGAAATTTTTCCCTTGAAGTTTCCCTTACTCTGGTGGGCTAACAGGTCTGTTGTTCCCCCAGGGAGACTGGAAATAAATCTTTCCTGCCTGCTCAGGGATTAAATCCTTTTGGCAGAGGGTGTGGCTTTCCCCTGGGGTGTCTGTGAAGCTGCTGCTTCCCAACTAATTAGGCTTGATGTCTTATTCCATTTGAATCCTTCTATGTTACTAACTGAGTACACTGCCTAAAAAATCTTCTGAGCGCTACTTATTTATCTCTCCCTTCCCCTCTAACTCCTGAGAACCACTGAAAGCATCTTTTTACTGTTTCCATACTTTTGTTTATTCTCAAACACATATTTGGAACTATACGAGGATAGTACATAGCCTTTTAAGATTGGCTTCTATCATACAGTAATATGCATTTAAGGTTCCTTTATATCTTTTCATGACTTGATGTCTCATATTTTTTAACACTGAATAATGGTCCATTCTCTGATGTACCACTATTTATTTATCCATTCACCTACTGAAGGACATCTTGGTTTTTTCCATGTTTTGACAATTAAGAATAAAGCTACTATAAACATCCATATGCAGAATTGTGCATATATTTAAAGGACAATGAGCACAGTTATTGGATCATATGGTAAGAGTATGTTTAATTTTAAAAGAAATTGCCAAACTGTCTTTCAAGGTGGCTACATCATTTTGCATTTGCACCATTAATGAAAGAAGAGGTCTTGGTGCTCCCCATCCTTCCCCGCATTGGGCGTGGCCAGTATTCTAGATTTGGGCAAACTCTAGAGTTATAGAGCTATTTTGTTATTGTTTTCACTTGTATTTTTCCCAGTGACAAAAGATGTGGAGCATATTTTTATGTGTGGATGTGTTTCTTCTTTGCTGAGATGTCTATTAGGATTTTGGTTCATGTTTAAATCAAGTTGTTTAAATATTGTTGAGTTTTTAAGACTTTTAAAATATATTTTATATGAGTCCTTCATCAGGTACATCTTTTGTAAACTTTTTTTTCCGTCTATGATTGTGTAACTTTTTATTTTGGTTTCTTATATTTTCAAGATGTTATCTGATGTTGAAAATCAGTGATAAGAATATCCTTTTCTTGTTCTTGATCTTAGTTGGAAAGCTTCTCCCTATTAAGTATAATACTACCTTTGGCTGTTTCATAGATTTGCTTTATCAAATTGAGGAATTTCCCCTTTATTTCTGGTTTACTGAAAATTTTTATCACAAATGGTTGTTAGATTTTGTCAAATTCTTTTTATGCCACTATTGATGAGACCATGTGATTTTGATTGTCCCATTTTTAAGATATACCATGTTTAGAAATAATGAACATCTCAGGGAAAACATGATGCCATAAAGGAAACATGCAATACAAGTTTGCAGTGTAGACTCCAATCAGAATGCTGGCACTCAAATTCGGAATCAGTACTTACTCTGTGCACAGCACTTGCCAAGTCACTTGATCTCTCTATACTTCAATTTCCTGTCTGCAAAATGGAGACAACAGAGTGACAGTCTCATAGGGTTACAGCGTGACTAAAGTATTTAAGATATGTGAAGTGCTTAAACAAGTGTTTAGCATTGATGCACACTATAGAAATGTGTTTTTTCCTCCAGATGATAATGTAAACACCAAAGAGGCTGGATTATTCAACCTATTTATTCATTACTCTACCTATTATGCCTGGAACAATGTCAGTTGCTGGTTGAATTTGAATATCACAGGTAACATTAACCACTAAATTATAAAGATACACAAGGACTGTAAAACAGAACTCTAAACTCACAATGATATTTTTATTCCATAAATAAGATCCATGTTATAAAAAATGGATTCATTAGCAAGCAAGGCAGTTGCTGGCACACATGGGCACCTTTGTGCAAATTAGACAAAAGAGAGACCATTCCTTCAGAACCGCAATTTCAACCAACGTGCCACAAGAATTTTTAAAACATGCAATACTATTATTCAGGGGCACTGACCTCTTTTCCTTTACATTGTCAAAAAATTCAGCAGCCAACACAAATTTAGCAATTTGGTGTGAATGAATCAAAATTATAATTAGTTTTTTTGGGGGGGGGTGTTAGCTTGGTGTGGCACAGAATTTTAGAAACTGCTTTCTGCATTCCATTCCATGAGTTGAAAAAAAGTTGAAAATTGCTGCTTTAGGTCAAAGTAACCCTGAACCACAGAAGATGGCTTAGTGAGAATATAATCTCTATTATGTAAGAATAATCTTCATACATAGCACGATGGTCCCAAACATTTTTGACACCAGGGACAGGTTTCATGGCAGACAATTTTCTCACAGACCAGTGTGGAGGGGA
The DNA here is from genome assembly GCF_021234435.1 of Artibeus jamaicensis. Classification (NCBI taxonomy): domain Eukaryota; kingdom Metazoa; phylum Chordata; class Mammalia; order Chiroptera; family Phyllostomidae; genus Artibeus; species Artibeus jamaicensis. The sequence continues at coordinate 10,845,535 of NW_026521823.1, read as the reverse complement.
TGGTTTGGGGGTGATATAAGCACATTACATTCACACTTACCTCCCATTGCGCCGCCCAGTTCCTAACAGGCCAGGACTGGTGCCAATCTGAGGCCTGGAGGTTGGGGACCCCTACTATAGCAGACCCTTCTCAATGGATGAATAACACTGCATATGGCAGGACCTTACTAAATCAAGAAAAGATAGAGAGAATACGGTTGATGATAAAATCAGTGTCTAAGTTAGAATTAGGAAAAGAGAGTCCCAAAGAAGTTGGACCCAAGGACCCAAGGAAGCACACATCAAGACACATCATAATTACATTACCCAAGATTTAAAGATAAGGAGACACTATTAAAAGCAGCAAGAGAAAAGGAGACAGTTTCATGCAAAGGAGTTCCCATTAGACTAACAGCTGATTTCTCAAAAGAAACCTTACAAGAAAGAAGGTGCTGGAAAGAAGTATTCCAAGTCATGAAAAGCAAGGACCCACATTCAAGATTACTCTATCCAGCAAAGCTATCATTTAGAATGGAAGGGCAGATAAAGAGCTCCCCAGATAAAGTCAAGTTAAAGGAATTCATCATCACCATGACCCTATTATATGAAATGTTAAAGGGACTTATCTAAGAAAAAGAAGATGATCAAAACTATGAATAGTAAAATGACAACAAACTCACAACTATCAACAACTGAACCTAAAAACAAAAACAAACTAAGCAAACAACTAGAACAGGAACAGAATCACATAAATGGAAATCACATGGAGTGTTATCAATAAGGATGGGGAGGGGAGAGAATGAGGGAAAAGGTACAGGGAATAAGAAGCACAATTGATAAGTACAAAACAGACAGGGGGAGGTTAAGAATAGTATAAGAAATGGAGAAGCTAAATAACTTATATGTACAGCCCACGGACACGAACTAAGGAGGTGGAATATGTAGGTGGGAGGGGGGTGGAAATGCAGGGGGAGAAAGGAGGAAAATTGGGACAACTGTAATAGCATAATCAATAAAATATATTAAAAAGGTATATACAGATGAAACATTTATTAAAGACAATTTCATTAAAGTTAAGAGCCAAATACATTTTAAAAAGTTATTATGAGATGTTTGACCATGTCACATGTGATAAATGAGGGAATAGAAGATATTTGCTTATAAAGCTTTACATTGGCTAAAATAATTCTGTCTATGATACCTTTTTGGCCTAAGGGTCCAGGGCATTAACAATTTAGCTGTTACATCTCTATTTTAATGCTGTGAAACATTATGCTTATAAATATTATGTATTTATATGGTTAAGAAATCATTCTAGGTTAACACTCTTTATGTCCTAATGTAGTATGAATAAAGAATTAAAACAAACAAAGCATAACTATATAATTTGCCACATCTTATTGAAATATTTATTAGTCATTTCATTTATTATAACTAGAAGCACTGTGTTAGTTGTGGGGCTACAGAAATACACACAACAAAGTGTATTCTCCTAAGAAATTCACAGTTTTGAGGGAACATTGATAGTAAAGTATATATTCACTCATTTATTTATTTATTTATTTTTAGATTTTATTTATTTATCTTTAGAGGAAAAGGGAAGGAGAGAGGGAGAGAAACATCAGTGTATATTTAATAGATTCTTTAATTTGTGGGTTTACATCTGAATCAGAGTGGAGAATGCATGCGAGTGGAGAGAGTCAAAGTTAATAAATTCTAATTCCTTGCACTATTCAGGAATAAGCTAAAGATATTAATCAACATTTTATAAAGATAAACAAAACTAGAAACTTTTCTATAACACATGGCAAACAATTAAACACAATGTTAGATCAATAATAAAATATAAACTTTCCAACATGTCAGAAAGAAACATTTTTTGAATATTGTATTTATTTATTTTTATAGAGAGGGGAAGGGAAGGAGAAAGAGAGGAGGAGAAACATCAATGTGTAGTTGCCTCTCATGTGTCCCCTACTGGGGACGTGGCCTGCAACCCAGGCATGTGCCCTGACTGGGAATCGAACTGGTGACCATTTGCTTCATAGGCCTGTGCTCAATCCAATGAGCTACACCAGCCAGGGTGAGGAAAATTTTTATGAGTGTAAAAAATAACCAAAGAAAAGATAATGGTCTTATCATTTGTTTTCAAAATGCAAGAAAAAGTGAAAGAAATGTACTCACACAAATACACAAAAAGGAGAGGAAAATCAGTTTACATTAACATGATAGAACTAGAAAATAATTTAAACTGTCAATAGCAATATCATTACAAGTCAAATTTGTATAATACCACTCAAAGAATTAGAAGGAAGCCCTGGCTGGTATGGCTAGTTGGATTGAGTGCTGGCCTGCAAACCAAAGTGTTGCTAGTTCAATTCCCAGTCAGGATACATGCCTGGGTTGCAGGCCAGGTCTCCATTTGGGAATGTGCAAGAAGCAACCACACATTGATGTTTCTCTCTCTCTCTCTTTCTCCTTCTCTTCCCCTTTGTCTAAAAATAAATTTTAAAAATCTTTAAATAAAGAATTAAAGGGAATTTTACAGTACTAAATGCTATGGAAAACTAAGGCTGAAATCAAGAAGTAACATAACTCAACTTGAGAATTTATAAAAAAATGGTCAAACTAGCCCTGGCTGGTGTAGCTCAGTGGATTGAGCAAGGGCCTGCGAACCACACGATCATGGTATGATTCCCAGTCAGGGCACATGCCTGGGTTGCAGGCCAGTTCCCAGCAGAGGACTCATGAGAGGCAACCATACACTGACATTTCTCTCTTTATCTCCTTCCCTTCCCCTCTAAAGATAAATAAATAAAATATTTTTAAAAATTGTCAAACTAAATTTTTAGAAAGTATAAAAAAGAAATTAAGAATAGAAATTAAAGAAATAGAAAACACGAAGTCATAGGAGGAGTAAAGAATACCAAAATGTGTTTTTCTGAAAAGCTTAAAATATTAAACAAATATTAGCAGAACTGATGAAATAATAATTAGGATTAAAACAAACACAATTAACTAGAGATATAGACATCTAATCAAAGATGAAATAGAAATGACAATGATAAAAAAACTTATGTTTAAAACTTTATACTGTTAATTTAAAAATAAATGTGCGATACATAAATTACTAAGAATATAAATTTTCAAGTTCTTGTTTTTTTGTTTTTTTAATGATCAGGTAGCAGTTTATTATAACAACTAGACTTCCATAGATCGAGGGAATTAAGTGGAAAAGAGAATTAAAGCCTTAAAATCATCTAACACATTAATGTAATCTGTACTCATGATAATCTCCAAAGGAAACATCAGTAACTTTCCTGGATTACACCACTCAACTGATGTATATGTAAATACTATTCAAACATTCATGGAACAATAAACCCAATCATAAGTAAATTAAAAAACATATATGAGGAAAAAACAAATGCAATTTAATGTCAGTGATTAAGTATCGAAGAATAACACAGAAGATAAATTATACTCCAGTGCTACTGAAAAATACATTGCAGTTCTAATAAAAGCATTGTAACAAAGAATACAGAAATATATTAAAAGTAATTATCAAATATATTAGAAGACAAATCCCTCAATGAGGGAAAATAGTTGCAAAAACATAACTAATAAAAGACTATTTTTCAAAATATACAAAGAACTCTTAAAACTCAACAAGAAAAAAACATTTTTTTAAATATGGGGAAAATACCTCAACAGACATCTCCTCAAAAATATAAAAATGGCAAATACATGTATGAAAAGATATTTAAAATAATATGTTAATAAAATTGCAAATTAAAACAGAGAGCTACCAGGAAACAGCTATTGGAATGGCCAAAATTCAGAACACTAACAACACCAGAAGCTAGAGAGAATGTGGTTCAAGAGGAATTTTTATTCATTCTTTTTGGGAACTTAAAATAATATAGACACTGTTGAAAACAGTTTGGCAGTTTCTTACAAAACTAAATATTCTCTCATTCTACAATCCAGTAGTTTTGCTCCTTTGTATTACCCAAAGTACATGAAAACTTAGAACCATAGAAACACTTGCACAGGGATGTTTATAGCTGTTTTATTCAAAACTGTCAAAACTTGGAAACAACCAAGATATTTTCAGTACGTGAATGGATAAATAATGTGGTATTTTTAACTGTAGAATATTTTTCATCATTAAAAACAAATGATCTGGCCCTGGCCAGTGTGGCTCGGAGAATCAGAGTGTCATCCCATAACCAAAAGGTTGTGGGTTCTTTGCTCAGTCAGGGCACACACCTAGGTTGCAGGTTGATCCCAGGTCAGATGCATATGACCCCCCCATCCAGAAGCCTACTAGGTCCCAGGTTCAGGGGTGTACAGGAAGCAACCAACTGATGCTTCTCTTTAGCATTGATGTTTCTCCCTCCCCACCACCCCTCTCTAAAAGCAATGAAAAAAAATCCTTGGGTGAGAATTTAAAAAAGAAAAAAATGAGCTATCAATTCATTTGATACACTTATAGTGGAATTTACAGAACAATATAAATGAACAAAGAAAACAGAAATGGGCTGATAAATAACAAAAAAGAGAGTGGTGGTTGCCAGAGAGGATGGTGGTTATGAGACTCGGTGAGAAAGATGAAGAGAATGACAGGTAAAGATAGGTAGTTACAAAATACTCACGGGGATGTACAGTAATACAACACAGGAAGTATAGTCATAATACTGTAATTACAATGTGTGGTGCCAGTTGGGTACTGGAAATATCAGGGAGACCACTTTGTAAAGCATATGATTATCTAACCACTATGCTGTACACCTGAAACTAATACGGTACAATGTTTAATGTATCTATGATTTTTAAAAGTTTTTTAAAGTAAAAAAGATGGGAAAAATGTAAGAAATGAGCTATCAGACCACAAAAAGGCATAGAGAAATCTTAAATTTCTCACTTAGCAATTTCACTTAAATTGCTAAGTGAAAGAAGCCAATTTGAAAAGGTCATGTACTGTATGAATCCAACTATCTGACATTCTGGAGACAATAAAAAATTAGCATTTTCCAGCGATTGGGAGTGGGTATAGAGAGGCAGTGATGAATATGAGAAGTTTAGAGGATTTTTAGAGCAGCAAAAACACTATGTATAATAGAAAAGTGATGGATACACGTCATTATATATTTGTGAAAACTCCTTTAGTGTACAGTATAAATAATGAACCCTAAGGTAAAGTCTGAAATTTAGGTGATTATGATGAGTCAATGCAGGTGCATTTTTGTAACAAATGTACCACTCTGGTGAGAAATGTTAATAATAGGAGGAGTGTGATGTGTGTATTTGTGGGCCCAAGAGTTATATGGGAACTCTGTACTTTCTCCTGAAATGTGTTATGAGTCCAATGAGACATAACACTACATGTACTACATTCTAGATGATACCTTGGAGCAGAAAATGACATTGAGTAAAAACTAAAGACACCTGAATAAAATATGTATTTTAGTCATAATGTATTGATATTGATTCAGTCATTGTAACAAGTGTACCACCATACTATTGAGAGGAGAATTTAAGTCATTTGAGCCTCACAACAATCTTAATATGTAGATACTGTCGTTTATAATCATCAACATACACAAAGGCTGAGAAATAAAGGTTAAATTATTGGCTCAAGTATACAACGGCTAATTGGATGGAACAGTCAAGACTTAAATAAAATCGTCTGGGTTAAAAACAAATGTGTTTACACCGGTCAGGATGGCTACAATAAACAAAGCAACTAACAACGAATGTTGGAGAGGTTGTGGGGAAAAGGGGTCCTTAGTTCACTGTTGGTGGGATTGCAGACTGGTACAACCATTATGGAAAACAGTATGGAATTTTCTCAGAAAAATTAAAATTGACCTGCCTTTTGACCCAGCAATTCCACTACTAGGATTATATCCTAAGAATCCTAAAACATCAATTTCAAAAAACCTATGCACCACAATGTTCATAGCAGCACAATTTACAATAGCCAAGAGTTGGAAGCAACCTAGGTGCCCATCAGAAAATGAATGGATCAAAAAATTTTGGTACATATACACAATGGAATTCTATGCAGCACAGAGAAAGAAAGAGCTACTACCCTTTGCAACAACATGTATGGAACTGGAAAGCATTATGCTGAGTGAAATAGGCCAGAAGTTGAAAGACAAATACCATATGATCTCACCTTTAACAGGAAGTTAAACAATAAAACAAACAAGCAAGCAAAATAAAAATAAAGACACTGAAATAGAGGACACGGGGACAGTGACCAGAGGGGAGAGGGAAGGGAATTTAAGGGGGAAAAAGGGAGCACAGGGCAAGGGGGCTGGGATGGGAAAAATAGACAAAAAAACTGTATTTGAAAAATAACTAAATAAAATTATTTAAAAAACAAACAAACAAAGGTGTGTGTACATATACACATATACATGTATGCATGTGTGCATATATACTAAAATATGTTTTATTGAGAATATTAAAAATATTGTAAAAAGTAACAAAATGACAGATAGTATTTTATCATTTAACCCCTTCCCCTTCTCCTCCAAAACAGTGTTCAAACTAAAGAACAAATTAGTAAGAAAAATTAAACACAACAAAAAATTTGGAAGAATATACAAGAATGCACATCACAGAAAATATAAATGTTTGATCTACATATGCATATACTCTAAAATTAATATCTCCTATAAGAAAGTTTATTTTTGCAATATAAGCATTTTAAAAGAATCTATGTTATTGTGATTTTTCCATTACACTAATTTTGTCAATACATATTAATATTACATTGTACCTGTTTCTTAGCATTTTCTCCATGATTCCATCAATGAATTTATCAATAATAATTATTATTTAGTTGCCTCTCTTTTATTATGAATATTATGCAGTCAATAATCCTCTTTTAACCCAAAAATCTGCATGTAATAATGTATAAAATGTTTTTGCAAATAGGTAAATGTCTATTCACGTTTTCAGTGTTGTCAGAACACTCGTCATAAAATATTTATCAATACAATTTTTTTCTTTGTTTTCCTGTTATCATCCTAATGTCGTCCATCAGCTTATGCCTTCATTTTACCAAACTTACATGATCTCAGTAGTATACTTATTTTGAATTAGTTCAAAACATTTGAAGTGCTTTCACATAGGTATATCATTTAATTTGATATAAAAAAAACAATGTAATTGTTATTGCAATTTAATAAAAAGACACGAGCAGATTAATTGGTTGTCCAAGTTTATGTAGATTGCAAATGGTAAAGCCCGAATTTCAATCCAGAACTTCAAATCCATTGCTCTTCTGGTTACAAATAGCTGCATCTTTATGTTGTACTTTCTAATACTAAAGTTGTAAGGTGTTGGGTAATTTAAAGTTTTTCAGTATTTAAGGTGATATAAATATTATCTATTACAATCTAACTTTTCACCAATGAGTACATTAGAAAAATGCTGAAGAATTTTATCAACTTAATGAGAAAAAGGGTACTTCAAAATATTTATGCTATAAAATCAAGAGTGTATGACTTTACTTTGAAATATTTAAGTTCATTAGACATCCAAGGAAATTCTACATACATACAATATGCTATGTGTGACAGCGTAAGATCCTGCAGAGAATTGTTATTTCAAATGTAGAAGAGGTCAATCACAGTGAAGAATATGAAGAAACCTGAAACAGAGCTGCCGTTTGGGAGGGTCTTGATTTTAGCAGATGAGCAGTGTGCCAAGAGATTGCTCTCCAATTTTGAAAGCCTTTGTAGTTTTTAGAATTTTTAGACATACATGTGTGAAATAGTAAATATTAAAATTAGTATTTTATTGTTTCAAATAAATATTTCAATGTGTGCTATTTTTGCATTCAATTTAAAATATTAAATTTTATTTCATGTAATTTACTCATTCCAAGTCCTTGCACACACCAGAGGAAAAAATGGTACCTAGTGCTGTGACTGTATCATTTCCTTTAATACTGTCTTTCCATAAATATGTAAAATACTGCCCACTGGCTTTCACTGATTCAAATTCAATTCAGCTACTTGAGTAAATCTATAGTTACTTGCACAAAAAGAAAAAATCCTAAAAAAATATACATAATAGTAAGATAATGTTCTCTGAACTAATGAAATTTGCAATGTTTTCTCTCTCAATTCAAAAATCAGTTCTGGCTCCAGGAAATAAAACTTGGATTGACTGTTGGCAAAATCTTCAAGTAATTAAAAGAGACATTCTCTTTTCTACAGATACGAAAATGCCTTTTTGTGATAAGATGATTATGGGCAATTTTAAAGGTCCTTTTCCATCTGCTGCTTCACAATTCAATTTCCTCAATGTGCTCAAAGTGGAGGTTTAATATTTATATTTAACAAATGATTTAATCTCTATGTGTTCTTCAGTGCAGAACTTAGATGAGAAAAAAACCTTTTAATATAACTTTTATTCAATTAGTCAATTCAGCAAAAACCAAAGAATTCTTTTTTGTGGTATTATTACATCTTTCTTAGCTTGGTTGTATGTAACACTTAAATTTATGCATTACTATGGTGGAAGGTTTTTTTGGCTGTTACTATTTTTGAATTCATGTTATTTTTATTCATGAATATGATTTTTCAGAGTGAGTGATGAGGAGGAATCAGCTCCAAACCCATTAGCACTCTGATCTCTAGAAACATGTTTCACAGTAATTTTGTGGCTATTCTTTTGGGTATTTGGTATGATATTATTGAAGAGATTAGGAGGAAGAGTAACACCAAGTTCCGATGAGTTGAAGAGATTAGAAAGGCAAAGAGGGAAATTGGGGTCATGTTTGTTTATGTGGTTATGTGTTTCTTTTATCATATTAAAATATATGTGAAAGATAGCGATGGGGGAGTGTTGGGGGAAATGGAGATAACTGTACTTGAACAACAATAAAAAAGAAAGAGAATAAATTATGCGAAAGAAATAAAATGTTTAATTATATATCAGAATTAGAAAATGCAGAGTGAATGGGGTGGCCAGGATAGTTTACACTGTAGGTCTGAGTGGAGACACTTTTATATTTAATGTGATTTGGTTTTAAAATCTGACTTTCAACAGATGAAAAATATATAAGTAATTCTAAACTCTTTTGTTTGTATGGTAAAACCTATCAACATTAAAAGCAGGAGATAAATTTGAGATTGAAATATTTGGGTTATCTTGATAGTTTACTAAAATTTTAAGAATCTGAGATTAAAAAATGGTTAACATCATCAAAGCCTTTGAAGAGAATTGTATCAAATTTAATGAAATAAATTTTAACAGAATCTCTAGCTATTGACTTTCAACTATTGACTATAAACTTACATTTATTTTTAAGCAAATATATATGTACATAATAAATGCGTTTATTTTATTTTTAAATATTTTATTTATTTATTTTTAGACAGAGGAGAAAGGAGAGAGAAAGAGGAAAAGAAATATCACTGTGTGGTTGACTCTTGTGCGCCTCCCACTGGGGGCTTGTCTTGCAACCCAGGTATTTGCCCTGACTGGGAATTGAACTGGTGACCCTTTAATTCACAGGCCAGCACTCAGTCCACTGAGCCACGCAAGCCAGGGTTAAATTTGTGTGTTTAAAGAGTTACTTTAATAGAGGTTTTTATTTTCTTTGTTAGCAAAGGAATCACAAATTTAGTTTCTGTGAACTATATAATTAATCCAGTATTTTCCAATATGACAACAGCATACTTGTCTAATTTATTTTTTTCCATACTGGTGAGCTATGCCACTGGAAAGCAAAATATTGAAATCAGAACTGTCTCTTCCTAGCATATGCCTGTCAGTAATGATAGCTGAAATGAGTTGAATAAAAGTACTGCCAAAGAAAAATTGAACTGGAAATTAATAGGCCAGGGAGCAGTTTTTCAAAACTGCTAAAACTATTGTAATACAGGAGAAAAATGGAACTCTGCTGAAATCTAAGTTGGGATTTTTTTTAGCTTTACTAAGGTATAATTGACATAAATTGTATATATTTAACATGTACAAAGTGATGATTTGATGTATGTATACATTGTGAAATGATTACTTCAATCAAGTAATTAACATATGTATCAATTCTCATAGTTACCTTTTTTCCTCTTTTTTTGGCGAGGGCAGTTATGCTCTACTCTTAGCACGTTTCAAGAGTATGATGCAGTGCTATTGACTATAGTCACTTGCTGTATATGGGATCTCCAGAACTTACTAATCTTATAACCCAAAGTGTGTGCCCTATGGCAAGCAGGTCCCCATTTCCCCAAACCCTCCACACATGACAACCACTCTTCTATTGTTTACTTCTATGAATTTGACTTTTTAAGGTACCATATATTGATAAAAGTGAGATCATGAACTATTAGTCTTTCTGTGTTTGGCTTATTTCACTTAGCATAATGTACCTCAGGTTTCTCTATGTTGTCACAAACAAGAGGATTTCCTTTTTATGGCTGAGTAATATTCTATTATACAGGAGAGGTTTTAAGAGATGTTACGAGCTAATGGAAAGTATTACATTAGGCCATGTGTGTTTGCTAACTGTCACTGAATTAAGGCTCCTACTCCCACCAACAGCCTGGAGATAGAGGCTTTATACATGTCAATGATTATGCAGGGTCTGGCACAAACAATGACCCTTTTTTGTTACAACATCTTTTATTACAAAATCGTAAGCATGTAACTCTCTAACATAACAATATCACACTCAAGCACATCATATGACATTTTAGGTGAAATGTTCAAGTTAAAACTATAAATTATTATACCCATATTATTACCTTACCAATCACAGTCAAGCAGGCACTGCTGTTACAGGGTATAGCCAGGGCCCCCTCAAAGAGTGGTTTTTTAACATGGTCCAGAATTCAGGGTGTCCAAGAAATATAAAAATATGGGATATCCTCACCCCTACAAGTATGGACTGTGGGATGGAACACCTCAAGCAGGGCCATTGAGAGTTATTTGGTATGTCAACAGTTGGCCAGCTTCATGCCTGATATGCAAAAATGGTTATTTCACATTATATGAAATGGTTGTCTCACATAATAGCCGGCTAGCTTCGTAGATAGATTTAGCTGTGGCCGGCTTTGAGCTAGGGAGATGGGAGTGACTTTGACCCAGGGCTTAACTAGGAGGCAACTCCCCCTGGTTACAGCACTTGTGTGAGAGCTTGGTGATGGTTCACTCCGTGTCCCAAGGCCATGCCTGCCCACACTTATATGCAACCCAGAAAGGCTGGAAAAAAAATACAGGAGTGCTGGCAGGTGTAGCCAGTTGTGGGAGCAGTCGGAAATGGGCATGCAGAAGGAGATTGGAGCCAGGATTTAAACCCAGGTACAGAAGTCATGCGGGTTGGAACCGTGCCGTTTTGGGGTTCCCTTTACCATGTGACCTAGGAAGCAGGAGAAGCAATGCAGGACTAGGGACAGGGACAATGTGACACCTTTCAGGGAAGGAAAAGGGTGAAAGGACTCTCCTTGCTGAACCATGAGGAGGTGCTGTGTGGGTTTGGATTAAGAATTGCAGATCGTGGCAGAGACATAGCTAATAGCTCTGGGAAGCTGGCCAGCCGAGTACAGATTACTGGGAAGAACCAGCAGCTAGCCAAGCCATGGAATTATGTTTTCTCCTGAGCTACAATACGCTTGACTGGCCTGACTGGGCAAAGGTGGGGAGGAAGGGCTGTTTGTGTTTGTGGGTGTTTTAAGGGATGTTGAGTTTTTAATGGGGCATTCTGCCATTACTCTAAACCTGTATAACTTTGTAATAAATAGTTCCTTTCCTTTTCGCCAAACTCTGGCACTGAGAGCCATAATTCCAATTCCCTGGAGGCAGGCAGAGACTCCACAGTGACAGAAGGACCTTGAACCCTGGATCCATTCTGTAACATTACTTCTTCTGGACCCTGTATTTCAAAAGAGTATCTCCTAGTTCCTAGGAAAGATATTCCCAGGTAATAAAGCTGGCAAGAGCCTGGGAGAGAATTTGTAATTCAAAGGGACAAAGAAATAATTTGCACTGCAAGTTTTCAAAAAGTAAACGCTCCTGATAAAGGAGGGGTCAGGTCAGGAGCCTGGCTAGATTCAGGCAAAAGCTTGTGTCAAGTTCAGTCAAGCTTAGAAAATGTTAAGGCCAGTTTAGTCAGTACTAAAGGTTAAGAAGTATGACAAGTTATTCTTTGGTAAGGTATACTAACTTAATAATCAAGAATAAAATGACAAATTCCAAATATATGAGGTATAGAATAGGAACAGAAAAAAAGAAAAGAGTATGAAAAACTGTTAGGATAAATTTCAAAAATCACAATTTCTAGTGTATATTTATGCAATCTGAATCAACATATAGATTTTGATGGGGCAAGCCTAATTAGAGTCTTTAATAAGGTAGAAAAATATTCATATAAATGGTCTTAAAAGTAAACTCTATCTTTTACAATTAAGCCTTACAAATGGGAAATTAGTTAATAACAGATATATTTTGGCATTAACATATCCAGAATTTGAAGTCGTGATTCCTTACTGAAAGAAGATATGGGGAAAAATTGTTACTCTAGAGTCAACTAATGACATAAATATATAAATTCTAATTTAGAATTTGAGAGCTAGTCATGCACACATGTGAATACACAATTATCAAGCCTCAAAGTATGTGTTGCATTGAATTTCAAATGGGAATTTCTGGGCCCAAAATGTATTATCTAGTTAATCGGGCAATGAACAAATAGGGTTGCCAAGTTATATTAGGCAATTTAACAGTACTCAAAGGGCAATTTAAAATTTCCCTGCTTAAACTAAATTATAAATTATAACTAAAAAGTGATAGCCTATGCCTCATAAGATCTCTTTATCATATCATTCACTTTCACAAATCAAAGACAATTTTGAATCAAGTTGACTTAAAGAGATAATTTGCAGAAGTATGTATGTTTATAATGGCATATTTTTGTCCATACATATCTATAAAATTGATTCAGGGGGCATGGTTACCAGTTTTCATAAAAGAAAAAACAAACTTTAAACAAGTTTAGGGACTGACACTTGAAGTATTCAATAAGAGTTGCATTTTATTGAGGGAAGTTTCATGTTAAATCCTGAGTTATTCAAGATTATGTTAGACTGTCCTTGCTGCACAAGAAAGACTGAGCAAATACCTGGTAATGCTCAGTGTGTATGTTTGGGGAGGGCGTGTCAGGAAAACAGAAATTAGAAGAGGGAAGAAAGACAGCAAAAAAGGATCAAATGTCTAGTGTTGCAACAACACAGATGATACCTACTCATGCAAACTTTCACTAGGGAAGACTTCAGAAATCAGAGAGCCTCAAGTCATCTATCTTGGGTAAAGGACAAAGACCAGTCAATCTGTTGCCTCCTTTCTGCATCCTATCTTTCAGCTTTGTGGCATTGAAAAAAGCCCATTCAAAGACTCAAATCTTCCTTTCTGGAGATGGCAAGCCACTTTACCTATTGTTCTCATCTCCAACCTGTATGCTTGGAGTTGTTCAAAATATATTCAAGTGATGAAAAAAATAAGGACCCTGACGAGCATTAGAAATCTCTGCCACAATCATTTCTGCTTCATTGTTTGCCTCTCTCAAATCTTTTCCTTATAGGAGCCACAGCAATCTTTTTAATGTGTATGATATTCCGCCACTTTTCTAAATAAATCAAGCTCTTTCAATGGTTTCCCACTCAGTAAAATTCTTCCTTCTCTCTCTCTCTCCACACACACACACACACCTTTCTCTGCCCCCTCTTTCTCTCCCATGTAAATAAGGGACATGATAATACATTAGTTGCAGTGGGATAGTAAAAAACTGGAGATCATACCAAACGATCATACTGAAGATATTCAAAATGAAATTATTAGAAACAGTGAACACATCGAACAAGGCACACCTTGCATTTAACTTTGACTTCCAGGCTGCCTTTCTGTGGTGTTTACCACCCTCCTGCTGCTTACCTGCCTGTAATATGTCTCACTCCAGGTGCTATTTTATGTCTGGGGAGGGAGGGGGCATGGTTTTTGTTCTCTGCCTGGTATTTCTGCTTGCTGATTGTTTCTCCCCTTTGAGGACTCAGCTGGAATTTTCTTTCCACAAAGACATTTCTGCCAAGCAGTTAAGGTAATACGAAGCCCTGTCATAATTCTCGATCACTGAATTGTGTTATTTAACTCCAGAGCACTTACTATGATTATAAACATTTTAAAAGTCGTTCCTAGGCTCCTGCTATTTAATGTATTTTTTACTTTCATAACATTCCAGTCAGATTGAATTTTAAATACACATTTAATATATACCTATATGAAATATTAAAGAATAAATTCGACCTTTTTATGAGATTTGATTCATTGAGTTTATATCTGTACACCTAAAATAAATTGTACTAATACTAGAAACTTTAGGAGAAAATTCTAAGCATAAATCAGCTAGAGAAAAAAATTTGTTGATTTTCATGTTTTCACCACTCATAGCACCAAGAGATCTTTGATTATTCTAATTTTAAATGAAAAGAAATAATATATCACATATCTAACAGGATAACAGTATGGTGATTGTAGCGGAAGCGGGAGGGAAAAGAGGGAATATGAGGATAAATAGTGATGGTTAAATAAAAGATAAAAAATAAGTGTATAATAAAAATAATAAATAAAATTATGTAAAATAATTTAAGGTTTTTAAATAATGTTATCTGAGTTTTACGGGTTTTTTAAACTTAAGTCACAAGATGACGTCAAGGGGTATATGATATAAATTTTTTCTCACAGCCCTTATAGTTCAAAACATAAGTTTTCTTGGGAACCTAGTTGAAGCACCAATGGCTCTTTTTACTCTTGAAGCTAAAATGCAACATATGAAAAATTTCCTTATGTAGGAGAGTATACTGTAATTTGGTAAAAAATACCTGCTTTTGGAAAATACAGCTAAAATCAATATTTTAAAACAATAAGTAATTTTAAGTGGTCATTTGTTTATTTAAATGTCAATAAATTTTATAGCCATGAATTATTATTCCAAGAACAATTACCATATCAATTTTTAAATTACCTTGTTTAAAAAAAACTCAAGCCTTTTTTTAAGACCAACTTTCCCTTTTCTCACTGAGCTTCTGGACACCAGAGTCTCTAGATTTCTCTCCCACAGCTTGTATGTGGACATGTGTTGACAGAGCCCTCATAGAGTTAGCCTGCCATTTGGGAGTGAAATTCAAAATCATTTTCTTCTTACTGAGTGTTTTGGAATGCAAATCCTTATACTCCCACCTGTTTTATAGTACTAAGTCCTGACCATTTTTTTCTATAATATGAACACACATACTTGGCGACTCACCCTTGATATCTCCATATTCTACCCCAATGTATGTATAGAGGATTCTCTCTGACAATTTGTTAAGAGTTGAGTGTGACTTTGAATTAAATACACTACCCCTTTTTTCATTACCCTGACATTTACATCATGGAGACTAACATTTAAGTGTGAATTGTATTCTACCCACAGATTCAGGCTCAAAATTATTATCCACATCTGTGCCCATGTGTTTCTGTGCATAGTGATGTTAGTAAGTGCTATCTAGTCTGCCTTTGGTATTAACTATATGATAAAAAAATTAAAAACTTGGTTCTCTGAGATTCTTTTATGCCTCAAGATAGATTTTTGAGGATTTATATAATTTTAGGTTGTCCTACACAATTATGAAACTTGCAAAAGCTTTGCATCTGTGAAAGTTTTAAAATAGGTCTAATGTTTCCAAACTATTATATTTTTAATATTTAAAAAAATATGACTTTAAGGGTCACTGGTTTGATTCCAGTCAGGGCACATGCCTGGGTTGTAGGACAGGTCCTCAGTAGGGGGCACATGAAAGGCAACCACACACTGATGTTTCTCTCCCTCTCTTTCTCCCTCCCTTTCCATCTCTCTAAAAGTAAATAAATAAAATCTTTTGAAAAAAATGTGACTTTATTTTGGCTAGAAATACCCACTTAATTTTTTTTCTTAAAATTTGAAAATTGTTGTCAAATAGACAATTTATATATTTATTATACTTATGGTGTATATATGTATTTACTCTTAATGATTAAATAATTATATGCTATATATTGTATACATAAATTATTATACAAACATTATACAATTTGAAGAAATATTAAGTACAGACAACTTACAGAGTATCTATAATCAGTAAAATCATCACTTTGTCTTATAAAATTTATCTTATTTCATTACTTAGTTCAAGAAGTAATATTTCTATGTTTTCAAAATTATAGAAATGGTATTTTAAACGAAGCTCATTATATAATTAGTAAAATTATAATGACATCGCCATACATAAATGAGTAAATGAGTGTTATTCTTCATATGTATCTACCTTTCTAAAAAATATATGGATTACTCTGCAAGGAACATGTTGACCTAGACTGCCTTGAATTTGTCATTTGTGCAAATCCAAACTCATATCCAGATTCAATTAGAAAAAACAACTGTGAAATCTTCCCTAATCTTTCAGACTCCTCTGTGATTTACTATACTAAAACTTTTAAATGATCACACAATTAATTTATTTGGTACTGCAGCAGTTTTTCATTGATGTAGGCTTTGTTTTCTGTTAGACCATTTATTTGTATGTATACTAATAAAATTCAGCACTTAAAGCATATGTTGGACAATATGTGATAAATGAACTACACTTTCTGTAAGAGATCTATGTCAAACCATATTTAACTCCTTAAAATGAATGAACAATAATTCCTTCTGTATAGTGTCTATTTCACTAATGTTTATATTAACAAAATTTAATTTAGAGCAATCAACATATTCAAGTATGTGAACTATATAGTAAAACTCACAATTTATCATTTGATTATGGTTATTGTCATGGTAGTTATCATTGAAATTCTCTGTCTATCCCTTCAGTTACCTTCCTTGAATAAAAATGAGAGATAAAATAATTTCTACAAAAATCTTATGAGCACTAATGAATTCCCATTTGGAATATGATTAAGATAATTTCCAAGAGTTTTTGGAAATAAAGATCTTAATATTGCTATTAGGACGTTAAACTATGTTTCTCTCAGTCCCATCTCTTTAAAATGTTTTTATCATTTGGAAATAAATTCCGGGCAGACACTATTTTTCTTCAGGATGGTGAAGATATTAAACCCTGTCTTCTGCGTGTGTTATAATGATGACTGACACTACCACAGTCTTCTTATTCCAGTTCTGCAGACTGTAAATTGCATCTGGTCCAGGATCTCAATTACTTCCTTCTACACTTTCTTTTAGATTTATGAGTAGTTTCCGAATCTATCCTACATGTCTCATACCAAATTTCTGTATTTATTATAAATTCTTCTTCTGTCTTATGGTTTTTGTAAATGCCTGGGCACCATCTTCCAACTCACAGTTCTCTTTTCAATTGTATGTAGGTAGAGAGGAATTTACTTTAGCATGGTGTTTTATTTTCTAGGGCTCTATTTTCATTCCAAGCTTGCTCATTTTTTATTTGAAAACCTATCTCTCCTTTTTTTAATGCCTATTTACCTTTGTTTTATAGTATTTTGGAAATTTTGGAAGAAGACATTCTATTACAAATAACTGATATAAGTGTTTGATTATCAAACAACACGAAAAAGAATCATAGAAATCTTAAATAGTATCCAACTTCATTTACAATTTAAAAGATACAGCAATTATCGGATAATACTTTAGCTCCTTCCTTCCTGTTATATTAAAATGCATCTAGTCAAGATTTATGATACGTGTGTTATACACTTTAAACAAAAGAAGGTGCTCTAATTATGAATATCTCCAATTTACAATCTGATAATTTCATAGGTGGTACTGATGATTTAAGCTGTTTCATCAAGCTATACATTCCAGATTTGTAAACTATTAACAACCTAGAGAGAAGTGTATCCTGAAAAACCAGGTGGTAAAATCCTGCCCTTCATATAATAATGAGATTAAGCAGAGTTTTGTTTTTTCCTTTCCTCGGGCAGACAGGAGGAGGAGGAGAAGGGACATTTTCATTGCAAATTACATGCAGCTTTTTAAACATATTCTTGTAAAGATTCATCAGACTTTTGATGAAATCAGTTTCTCTAAATATCACATTAGTGTTTACTTTGATAAAGGGCATTTCTAGGTACCTTTACCTAAGCAAGAATCAGAATCTCTATTTGTATTCCTAGAGACCACCCATATTTAATATTTTATGTTAGCTTTATGTCAAATCTCTTAACTATTCTTCAGCGAAGCTCTGCATTTATTTATTATTTGTAAATATTATTTATAATAAATATATATTTTAAGTAGAGCAATACATCAATACAAAAATACATGGGCTTAACAATTTATTAATCACTTATTTTATTTTTATTTGTACAATTAAACAAAATTACTTAGAATTTAGATATGACTTCCCATAGTGGATATTGCTAAAAATACCAGCACTTGGAAAATATAATTGAGTTATTTACCCAATTATATGAACCACTTTAAATATATTTATTTACATAAAATGAAAGAAATCTGGAAAATAATTTTGAAAATTAAAAAATGATTCTTTGATTTTTCCAATATATTTTCTAATTTTAGTATTTAGCATTTAGTGTTACATTTTAATTAAATTCTAGATCAACAAAAACAATTTCATCCTATGTGAAATAAGGACACCCTAAATTTATCATGGTTGAATATTCATTCACAGGAAATAATATATTTGGGTAAATGTGATGTGCTAGAGATTATGGCAAAAACATACAAATTGAGGCTCTTGGATAATGGACTTTGTTGTTGTTGTTTTTAAAAGTAACTTTTAATCAACTCTATTCAACTTACTTTGAATTATTTTGAATAGGCATCCTTATGAACATATAATTATTATCACTTAAAATTGTTATTTGGTATTAGTTCTTATTTATTGAAGCTTACTATATGTTAGGTGCTAAGTTAATAGCTTTATAACATTCTCCACATTTATTTTTATAGCACTCAAGCAAATTAGGTTTATTTATTACCCATCTTCCAAATTAGAAAATTGAAGATTTGAGTAAGTCATAAAGTGGCACAAGATTTCAAACCTAAACCCCTATCCATTGGTTATATTATCTGTTTAAACCATATTTAATCATCTTATTCCATATCTTTTGAAACCTTCAAGGAGCTCTAGAATAATTCTAAAATGTAAGAGATTCCATCTAATAATTCTTGGTATATAATTCTTACAGATATAAGAATTATATCTGTAAGAATGGGCGCTTAATTTGTCATAGAGAACAATGTTAAAGCAGGTCAAATAGAGAAAGAACTGTGTTAAAATATTTCCTTTGTGCTTATGAGAGAAAAACATCAAAAATACATTAATGCATATAATTTTAATTATTTTTCAATATAGATGTAGAAGATAATATAAGTAGAAATCTCAAGATTATCTATGTTATTTCACAAGGCTAAAGAACAATAGCTGGTAATAATATATATTTGTTCTTGAAATTTCAAATAGTGTTGAATTAAATTTCAGACACACCATTGATAACACAGTAAGATGTAACTCTTTTTTTAAAGATTTTATTTATTTATCTTTAGAGGGGAAGAGAAGGAGAGAGGGAGAGAAATATCAATGTATGGTTGCCTCTCATGCGTCCCCTGCTGGGACCTGGCATGCAACCCAGGCATGCGCCCTGACTGGGAATCAAACCACGATCCTTTGGTTCACAGGCCTGGGCTCAATCCACTTAGCTACACCAACCAGGGCAGATGTAGCTCTTAAAATATGTTTACAGATCCAAGTCAAATTATATCAACTAAAAATGACTTAAAAACCTAGAAATATATTAAAAGCATCATTTGTTAGCATGCTTACTTGACGTATAAAAGTCAAGGTGTCCTTTACTTGTCTAAACTTATTTTTATCTTCTCACCTTGTTTATAGCCTTAGTAAAATGCTGATAAATACATACATTGTGTTTTAGTTAATATATAAGAATTAACCTTTATTGTGTAATCCATATTCTGTTATGTAATTACGACCACAGTCTGTTCACATAGTGGATAGTAAATCATTTTCCATATAAAAATCTATAGCTTATAATGCACTATTGAACACTTAGAAGTTTTTATGGAATATGTACAATGCTATCATCAAAGCAAACACCTCATCTGCCCTATTCTCACATGCACAGTCTAGTCAGAAAACTATTTTCTAAATGTGCCTAATAAATATGTGTTGTATTAATAAATCTTGCATTCAAAAGCAGTTTTAAACAACATACTTTATCAATGTATGCTACCTTTGAAAATAAACATGATGAAAAAGAGAAAGGAGAAATTTTATGAAAAACAATCATATATCAGTGAAGAGATTTTCACAATCATTGAATAATGACTATACCAAATGAAAAGCAAAGTATAACTATTCTTTAATTAACTTTCCTCCATTAACTCAGGTCTTTCTGGTGATGGTGTTCTGTGGCTGGTTCTTCATAAAAGCTAACTCTATTTGTGTGTATCACATGCTCATGTGTGAGTCAGCTCCGACTCATACAATCCTGTGAACGAGAGATGTCCACAGTGTCCTGTCCTCAAATACTCTGCTACTGTAGTCTCATGTCTGTGCTTCCCTTTGTGGAGTCAACGCATCGCATTTCTTCCTTCTTTCCTGCTGCCTTCTGTATTTCCCAGAATTACTGTCATTTCCAAAGAACCCTTCCCCATGATGTGCCCCAGAGAGAACAGCTTCAGTTTTGTCATTTTGCCTTCAGTGATGCTTCATGCTTGATTTGCTCTAGAACCTACTTATTATATCTTTTTGGCAGTCCAGGGTCTCTGCCCAGTTCCCCCAAACACTGAAATGTACAGTGTTTTTTCTTTTTTTTTCTATCAGCCTTCTTCACTGTCCATACATAGTAATTAGGAACACAAGAGTGAGGATAACCTTAGCCTTGGTCTCTAAGGACACATCTTTGCTCTTGGTGATCTGTTGTAGACCACTCTGCCTGATTCTAGGAATTGTATCTTGATCCCTTGTGACTAAGGGCAAGGGACGACCTTTGGAATGCCCGCTGCAGGAGACAAAGCTTGTCTCTGGTAGCAAACTCTGCCTCAGTTTCCTCTCCCTGCCCCCAAAGCTTGGTCAAAGTCAGTGACAGGTAAGACCCCTCACAGCAGGGGGTAATCTACGCCAGAATTGATCACTTGGGAGGCCTTCATGGAAGGGCTGGGGGGGAACTGCAACAAAGAGGGATCAATGGACTCTCACCCTCCAGCTTTGACATAGCCCGAGTCCCCATGTACTCTGGGAGAAGTGCTTCCCAGCTCTAATCCTCTTAAGCCTGTTGGAGAGGGGTTCCGCTCCTTGCCTTGCTAGAGCGTGTCCTGGGGAAAAATCTGGCATCACAAAAACTTCCTGATAAACCTGTAAAATCTGCTCTACTAAGAGTGCTTTCATTCATTTGTTAAGGGTTCAAGCAGGAAACCCTAAAAATCTGTTCCTCACAGACTGATTCATACTAAGCTCCTAGATTTCTTTGAAATGTTATCTACTGTTTGATCCTTGCCACCCTGTATTCCTGTGTATTACAACCCAATAAAAGCCCCTAGAGGAGGAAGCTCAATGCTTTTTTTCCCCTGAGAAACTGGCCACTTCTCTCTCCTCCCCAAGCAGATCACATCATGTCTCAATAATGTTTACTCTCATCCATGGCACACGGGGGACTTGCGAGCAAAGTCACCCCCACAACAGAGTCAAAGGCTTTACTATATTCTGTAAAACATAGACTAACCTTTTTCTGAAATTCTTTGAAATTCTCCAGTATACGATCAATATTCCAGTATACGATTAATATTCTTTTGGGATCCAGCTTGAATATCAGGCATTTCTTGTTCCATAAAATGTAGAAGCTTTTGTTGCATCACTTTGAACATCACTTCACTTGTGTGGGAAATTGGAGAAATGAGTCTATGGTTATTGCACTTCTGGTGGCTCCTTTCTTGAAGACTTGGGTGTGTGTTGAACGTTGCCAGTCTGTAGACCATTGCTTTGTTTTCATGTGTTGACATACTGTAATGAGGAATGAATACACTATAATTGTATGAATCTACCCACATTAATCTTAGTAAATATTAAACCCAGCTTGTTAATCTAACCTGATGTGTGTAAACCGTTTTTTCTCTAAGTATATTTTAGTAGAATCAACAGATTCATTTACTGTGTACACATAAGAAATGGCCAGATCTTGGAGTCCTTCCATCTCAAGGATGCTGACCATAAAGATCCATATTGGGACCAGGAAGGACAATGCCTGCATGTCCACAACCCCTCCCCCAATCTCTTTGTTCTGTTTTCTCTCTGCTTCCTCCTCATAAAACCCTCTCCTGCCCTAAAATTTAAGTTGTAACCACAATTTAGTATCTCCTAGCTACTAATCAAAGCTGTGCATTCTGTGACACATCAAAGTATATAATCCACCCTGTGCTTGTGCCTCTGGCCAAGTTCTCACTGCAGTTGTGAAAAATGATGACTCTGATAATAAACCACAGGTGTCTGGGGAAGGGAGGAATACTAGTATCAGAAGTAAAACCACAGAGCCCTAATGAAGCAAATTTGAAATATAACATCAGAACAAAGGGAGTAAACCTGAGCAGGAGCTACGAGCTTCTCCTTCAGCCCGTTTGTCTTACTCCCTCATCCCTCTCTTAAGAGAAACTGCATATCTGTACTCCCTCTGGGAAGTTTCTCCCTTCTGAATTCCCACCAATTTCCTTTAAGAACCACAGGTTCAAACAAAGGTGGGAAGATGGGTTTTTGACAACAGGAGTCCCCACCATCTTCTTAAAATGCCACTTAAATAAACCATTTTTCTTCTCACCAGCACCTGTCTCATGAATTTGGCTTTCATTTGGGCAGGGAGTTGAACATGGTTTTGGCTTCAGTTTGGTTTCAATATTCTTGTTGAATAGAATTTTCACAGGTTTAGTCTCTGTGGCTTGGAATAATTGTATGAGCATCCCATCTATGCCTGATGATTTCTTTTTTCCAATAACTTCGTAGCAGATTTTACTTCAGTTTCTAGAATTATAGGTTCCTCCCCATAGGATACTTTTTCTAAGGTATCTGCCATATAGATTGGCTCTTCCCTATAGATTCTGAGTATACACTTTCCACATTCCCTTTATTTTTTCTTGTTTAGATATTTTGTGTTCTTGTGGGTCATTCAGAATTTCTAATCTAGGTTTGAGTTCTCCTTTTATTTCTTGAATCTGATGGTAGAGATCTCTTGTTTTTCCTTTTAAGTTGTTCTTTTCTATCTCCTTACATTGACTATTTTGTAGTACTTTATTTCTACATGATAGTCATTGGAAAATGCATTCTGCGTTCTAATCCTGTCTCGTCACCTTTACCTGTGGTCTCTTGCCTATAAACTTTGTCTATAATGCAATAATTTTTTAAATTTCTATTTACAGATATAGAAACTAATTTCAGTTTCATAAGTAACTCATTAGCTCACATCACTGCTATGTGGTAAAATATCATTTTAATATGGGTCATCTGTTTCCAAATCCCCAAATGTATAAACACTAATATTTACTACCTGCCATTTTATTTGGAAGACTTCCTAAAAAGCAATGAGTGACACAGGTATTGTAGAAGAAATGTTGTGCTTCCAAGAGATTCAAAGCTGCTGACTCCTTAGTAACTTTGTTGAAAAAAAAAAAAACACCATTATACATCAGTCAGTGTACTAATGCAGCCAAAAGTTTTTAAATGGTGTTGTATCAGTCAGTCATACAATGCAGCTGGTTTCATTCCAATTAAAGTGGATAAGATTTAGTAGGGTTGTGAATTTTTGTCTAACTAATACTATTCAAAATCTTCCAAATTATTAAGATAACAGTTGGTGTATTTGATAAATATAATTTTAGAAGGAATGCTAGTCCATATTTACTGGTTAGAGTGTGTGTGTTCATATAATTTAAGAACATTTATCCTGAAGGCAAAATACCATTGCTTTATGCAGTGTACATATTCTAAGATTTTTATAAAGTGGACATTACAAGTTATTCTAATGTGTTACATGATAGTTAAAAAGAGATTAAGACCATCTTTACTCTCTTTCTTGGCATTGACTTTAGTAAATTAAGCAGTAAAGGTTTTATATAAGAATAATTAGTAAGTGCTGCAGACAGACTCCCCCATGAGATGCCTGTCATCTTGATTCATTATTTATATACTTAAAAAGTAGGACAATGGAGTCCAATTCTCATCTCTAGATGCTCCTTTTTACTGAACAAATAACATACTCAGAGCAACTGATATATAACAAAATCCAGGCATAGATTTAGTAATCTCTAATTATATGCTAAGAGATTTTAGAGGTCAAAATTGTTTATTTTCTAGGTAAAATTATGATATTCACTTATCAATACACACGTTTTGACATATTATTAGAGAAACAATGTAAGAATATAAAGGTTGAGTAGTGATCTTTTGGAATTAAAAATTAAACAGCTAGAAAATGAGGAAACATTGAATTTGATAATTATCTACTTTTGCAAGAGCTAATATCTTATTTGGAGCCATTGTATTTTTCTTTTTATTGTTAGCATACATAATATTATGTCTTCTGTGAATGCAGAAAAAAGATTATTGAAATGGTGAGATTCTGGAGTGTTCATACAAATATAGACTTTCCCTAGAACTCTCGCTGGAAATAACATGAATGTGTGGACTCTGGATAAGATATATATTAACTGAGTGTGTATAAGAGGTATGATAGAGGGTCCTAAGAGCTAATTGAGGTAACACGAAACTCAGCTTATGTTCTAATCAAATTATATTCTAATTCTTTTGTGTTTAAAGTATGATTGAAATTTATACTTGTGTATGTCTACTTATTTGCTATGTTTCTCTGGATATATAATCCTATTTTTATATACTAGGGATAAAAAGTTCAAAAAAAGTTTTAAAACATCTGTATACATGAATCTAGAAGAGAATATTGTGGTAGTGTGAGGTATATACAAGGGGAGGAAAGCCCCTATGAGAAAATCTATGTTGAAATGAACTATGGGGCTTTTACTACCTTATTACTTAGAGAAGAATTCAAGGTAATACATACTCTCTCTAAGGCCCTGGATCTACTCCTACACAAAGCAGGCTCCAAGGAAGCCTCTGATTGACCCCTTTTCATTTCCATATCCACTAAAGGCACAAAAGGAATAGGACTTAAGCTAAAGTATGTGATGTTTGGATAAATCTATAGAAGAGATCTGAAAATATTGTATCATTTACTGAAGAATGAAATCTAGTTCTGTCCTGTACAACTTTGAATTTATAAATACCATATTATAAATTAAAAAATTATAACAGAGGAAATTAGAAAATAATTCTTTATGATAATTTATAAAATATTTTTAATGAGTTCTCCCATTTTTTGTTTTGTCCCTGATAGACGTCAAAGCTTGAAACTATCACATGGTTTCTCCCTTCAGCTTTTCTATATTTTCATTCTAATTAAATATATTTAAAATAATATTCAGATTAGATTTTTTTAATGGGACATGACATGAAATATACACGGTTTTGCAATGAGTTACTATTGGTATTGCTTCGACAGTGGTAAGATGTATGATGTGGATGCAAATTAAATACTAATATATCAAAACATTTTTATTTCTATCTCTCTTGCTATTCCAATTCCCTTATCTTTGACATTCTTTTCAATGAGTACTCAGAGAAGAACTGATTCTGATGCCTAACAAGTAAAATATTGATTCACGTTGTTTATTTATTAAAATTTAAAAGCAAATTTTCAGAAGCATGTTTGTTGATTGGTATGAGCCTCCAAAGAATTTGCAAGAAAAAATCATTAAAGACACATTCACCTATCACCTACTTTGTGGTCAACATTATGCTATAGAATATGGTTTAGAACTTAAAAACACAAATTCTAGATGAAGATTAGAAAACCAAAAGCTATAGCACACTATGATTAATATTGTGTTATACCTTTGTAAAGTAATAATTATAAATGTTATTATTGTTCTGAAACATCCCATACTTCACAGAGACTCTATAAGGCAAATATACGTTTAGGCTTTATTATTTTAATTTAATCTTGATTAGCAATTTACTTGCTTATAATTTACTTACTAGCATATATATGTTTTGCTGATATAAAAAAGTTACTATGAGGAGAAACTCCTCATCTTAATCATACTTTCATTACTATTGCAAACTCTGCTGAAACAGTTGTTTCAAGACTTCACCTTCCACACTTGTGTGGCTCATGAGGAAAATCATATAATGGAATTACTATATGTTTGTGACATCAGGAGGTAATTGACATTAAATCTGCTGCTTCTCTCCCTCGGGATTTTCCCAGAGATAACAACACTGAAACAAAGCAAACTCTTATCACACAAAGATGAAGAGTTTTGCATTTTTTACAGAAAGCTTCTATGAAAATATACTTAGTTTTATGTAGGGGACTGATACAATCCATGCCTAAAGTATTATCATTAATATAAAATAATAAATTTCCAAAATGCCATGATAACATCTGTTCTTTTTATTTCATCTTTATTATATTGCTTTCCCTTACCATTTAGTCCCCTTTCACACATCTCCCCCACACACACAATCCTGCACTGTCGTCCACGTCCATGAACCCTTTTTTCTTTGGGATCAATCCATTCATCCCTCAAATTCCCACCCCAGCTGTCATCCTGCTCATCATCTACAAGTCTGTTCCCATTACATCTGTTTTTTAAAATGATGTTTCAAAATAGAAATTGTGTTATCGTTTCTTTAAATATTGCTAGCTATGGTATCAGTGCACAAAAATAAGTGTAACTCAGCCCACAAAGCCATTTAAAGTCATCTTAAAATTCAGGGAGATGTTTTTAAAAAATGCCTACTCAAATCATAACAATTATTGAAACATTTAGCATGCACTATTCTCAAAAGTCATCTTTGGTACAAATGAACACATTTTTAGTTGATTGTGTGCTAAAAAGGAGTTTATGTATTCATACATATTATTTGTGGCTTAGCTTTAAAGTCCTTTTTTCAGCAGAAGTTTTCAACCTGTATTAACATTTCCTATAATATGTCATCTTACCACTTCATTCTTTGTCAGCAGTCACCATAACTTTTAATTATAGCATCATTAGCTTAATATCTGTCTCCCATCAGAGTGTCTGCTTCGTGAAAATAGGACCCATGTCTGCCTTGGGTCATAAAAAGTATTTTCGGAACATATAAATAAAGAATTAATTCTGATGTATCCAAATGATTTCTAAACATTAAAAGGACATCCCTACTCAAAAAATTGCACAGGTTTTTGTAGCTAATGATTAATAGATGGCATATTAAAATCCTCCCTCTGTCAATATGTTTTGACAATTATAATATTTTAATGCAAATCATTTTAAAGTAATCAAAAGTTGGCCTGGAAAAAATGGTATCCATTTTTCTTATTCCCAATGTGTCATACTAGGTTCCAGGGTGAAAGATTCTAAAGGTCAAGAGCATCATCTTGGGAAAAATGGTGCTTTAAACCAGAATATGCCTTCCTCAGGACTCACAATTTCTCTATTTTATTGATTATAGGAAAAAGTGGAAATATGTTTCAGTTGACTCTCAAAATATCATTTTACAAAATAAAGTTTATTGATACATAATTTATACACAATAACATCTACTATTTAAGTGATAATTCTATCAATTTTGATAAGTTATGCATTTCCAGATATAGTAGTGTATTCATCACAACAATTAAGACACAGAGATCATCACACCAATGTCTTCCTTTTATGCCCTTTCTCAGCCAGTTACTCCCATTGCAGAGCTGAGCACCAGCTGCTGAGCTATATGGTGAGAGTATGTTTAACTCCATGAGAACCTGTCAAACTGAGAGCAAGGGATAACTAGAAATAAAAAGGACATGTTTTTATAAGTAGAGTTAATAAATACAAAATCACACATAAAATCAGTTAAAGGCTGGCCTTATCATCTATAATCTTTGGGGAAATTTAAACAAATAAAAATAACACTAAAATTAAATGTCATTAGAGTAGCAGGCTCCCTATGACTCTCATTGAGGACACGTCTATCTGTGTCTTTAATGGACCTGTTCTTTCCATCCTTAGGAAGTCACAGACTGTGTCACTGTGGAGTGATGGGCGAAAGGCCATGGTAAAATCTTCACCCATACAACTTGTGTGTGGTTACTTAGCTTAAAATGATAAGAATACTCAGAACTTCCCATTTATCATTAACAACTACAGATTGCCTGTCTTCACCAACCAACAAATCAATCCATATATAAACTAAAATTAAGCACTCTTGTTCTAGAAAACAGCAGGAAAATTTTGAGCCTTTTAATATCATCTAAAGAGAACTTATGAGGTACACTTGATGCTCATGTATTCAAGCAAAAGGAATTGATCTTTGCATCTTTTCCAACAAAAATGCCATCCATTTCAAAGAACAGGAATTTCCTAATTATAGCTATTAAAGATAGTAAATGAAAGTTCTTTAGAAAATCTTCATGAGTAGACAATCCTCAGATGTCTACTGACCTAGGATTGGAAAAGGCAGCCGACCCTCCTAGATACCAAAACCCCTTAATTGTCACATTTTCAGTTGATTGCTTTTGTCTTATTTTTCATCTTATTTTTTATATTTTACACTTTTGATATTGCCTGTTATGTACCATTTACTGATAATGATAATATCCTTGGGTCTGAGCTTTACTAACAACTTCCTTTATTCTAAATCTATAATTTATCTTTTCTAAGTTATTGTTAGTCCAGCCAATTTAAGGAATTGTGGCATATATCATCACACTCAAACTCTTGAAAAAAATCAAATAATATAATTATTTTTATGAAAATGAATTTTGCTAAAAGATCTTTTACCAACAAATACCTTTAAGAAATCTTTCTCTGATACTTGTTAATAAACACTCCTGAAATTATCACTATACAGATCCACTAGATCTGCCCAAACCATAAATTTTATCTGGAAACCAGGAAAGATACTGGTGTTTGTTCTGTCTGTCATTTCACTACCAAATCCAATAAGCAGAAACAGCGATTGAATCTTTTATGAGTGCTCTATTCAGATGGCCAGCGATCTGAGAAGATGGTGGGTTCACACCCTAACCGAGCAGTTTACATTTTCCTTCTAAGCCAGAGATTTTTACAACAGAACAAAGTGCAGTGGGGGGGATTGAAATTCAGGGAAAGTTAGATTTTAAAAATGGGCAGCTAGCTGTTCCCAAGGGCAGGTGGTCACCTGTCTCTCCCTGGAACACAATGGCCGGATGCCTCCACTTGTTCCCCAGGTGGTCATCTCTAGCAGTGCCCCGGGAGGTCGGCTGTGTCTCCCACCAGCCAGGGTGGGCCTTATCTGTCGTTTCTGAAACAAAAGCTTTAACATATGCATTAATTAGTAGGAGTAATATGCATTAATATGCATAAATTAATTAGATTATAACTATTCACCTTAAACTAAAATTTTCTAACTCTTGAGCGCCCTATCAATCTCAGCTGTGATAGAAATTATCATCCATATTGTTTTTTAAATAGTAAAATTACAAATCAATATGACTTTTAAGCTGAAAATGATTGCTTTTTGACATTTTAGGAGCCTATAGGTGTTAAAATATTTATGTAATCAAATTAAGAATGATTTTTATTTCTTTAATGGAAAAAGTACTTGCTTTTGAAGCATAGCACTGGAATCTGAGTCTTAGATAAACACAGATTCATTTTCAATTTAAATAAGTTGATTTCTATTCTTGCTCTCAGTAGCTAATAAAGAAGATAAATGTTCACAGTTGTAACTGCAAATTTTTGTTTGTTTGTTTTTCAGTGAATGGCAGCATTTTCTTCCTTCATAGAAACCCCTAGTTTACCTCGGGAAAAATCAACAAATCTGTGCACAATGTTTAGCGTACAATTAGTCTGTACCTCACAAACTTATCCATCTTCTCCCAGAGGAATAGTCTCTAACCAAGCAGGAGGTTCAGGGAAAGGGTTTTTTCATCTACTCACTCACT
This sequence comes from Artibeus jamaicensis, assembly GCF_021234435.1. Taxonomy (NCBI): domain Eukaryota; kingdom Metazoa; phylum Chordata; class Mammalia; order Chiroptera; family Phyllostomidae; genus Artibeus; species Artibeus jamaicensis. The sequence goes on along the minus strand of NW_026521823.1, from coordinate 10,815,493 downwards.
TGCGTTAAAAGAGAGAAAATACTGCTACATCTTGTTTTTCATTCCTTCCAGGCAATTCTCAGTACAGTTTGAGAATGTCTGATTCTTGTTTGCATCTCCAGTTCTGGCATCGGTAGTAGCATATCAAGAGTTGAGTCTACAAAGTAAATTTTTCAAAGACCTTTTCTTTTCAAATTCAAGAATCTTGTCACTTGAAATAAAAACATGTCTCTGGGGTGTCACAGAGACTTTTATACAAATAGCTCAAGTGATACAAAAATATCTGCTAATTAGGCTACTTCCTCTAGCTAGTCTTCATCTTCAAAACACTTTGGAAAATATGGCCTCTCCTTTTTTCTTAAAACACTCTTACAATTCATCTTTCAACTCAAACACCTTAATAACATCTTGAGGCCTCCTCCTCTGATGAGCCACTGCTGCCCACATTCTGCAGGACACTTAGGTCTTTTCAGGTTTCACACAGTTTTTTTACACATTCTTTAGTGAAAATTTTAAAAATAAAGTCAACCATTTTTTAATATTATCTAGAACTATTCTTTCCAACTACAAGAGTTTTAGAAACCAATGTCTCACTGGGGAAGAAGCAGTGTCTTATAATAAAGTCTACTTTCTTTCCCTTAAAGGGGCAACACTTCATGAAATCACATAGTTTGTAGATACTGAGGGGAACAGAGTTTGCTACCCAAAAATATTTTTATGAAATATTTATTATTTTAAACCAGTTATTTTTAAGATACAAAAGACTCAAGAAGAGCCCTTTATCCATTCTGCCCTCTTACCTCAATAAAGAAATTAAACAGAAAAGACTGTTTCACAAGGGTGGTACCTTAGTATGATATGAGCTAAGTGGTAGACGGGGAGGAACCTGGCCAACTCTGATTGTAAGATCATCTGTGTCACATTGTGTCTGACTCTGGTGTCTGGAAGAATTTGTTCACCAAGGGTTTGCTCCTTCTCACCTACTTGTGAGTTGCCTATCTTCCTTTTGAAATCCAAAACCACTACCCCACTTTCTCCTTAGCTCAAAATGGCAGATAAACCTCAAAACTGCTGCCTTTGTCCTTGAGCCCCCTGTGATGGAATGTATGTGCATGCATAAAAGTTTGGTTATTTTCTCCTGTTAATCTGTATTATGTCAATTTGATTATTAGACTAGCCAGAACTATGATGGAAAATGCACCTTTCCCCGCCTCCAAAAATACAAACACAGTAATTCTAGACAGACTTTTTGTTTCCAGACAGGAAGACAAACCATTAAATATATATTGGTATTTGCTTGTTTTGGGAAGTTACTGATTGCAGACTATGTTGTATTGAATTTCTCTACTATTTACAAATCTGACAAACACTACAGCATGACCTTTATTGGTGAAATCTGTTGATTTATCAACCTGATTGAGGAGACGTTGTTTTCATTTTATTACATGAAACCTCTTCCACCTCAGGGTGCATGTCATCGATACACTGATGTATAAGACTGTGAGTGGAACCTTTTCAATTCCTCATTTTGCATCTTGTGGAAGCATTCATTGCTATTATTTTACATGCTAGCACTAGGAGATCCTCACTAGCTTTTCTTTTTTTCACTTGAGATTTTTTCTTTTCAGCCCATTAAATTCTATCCTTAAAAGATTTTTGTTTTCTTTAAGCCTTTCGCTAAATGTCCTTTTGTTTAAAGAAAAGCTTTTCTTTTACTTTTTGAAAGCCTAATGACTGAATAATGAAATAAAACCTTTTAAGATGTTGCAAAACCTTGTAAAATGTTGTGATATTTAGCTATGCACCTGCTTAATTGCTGGAGCCGTGGCTACTCTGTTATTTTTACAATGAGAAATAAAGTCTGAAAGCCTGCATTAAAATTTTGATACTTATTATAAACAAATAATCTGAAAACAAACAAAACACTGTACAAACATAGAAGAAAATTTAGAGAAATAAATGAATAATAAAGACAAATGTGAATGCCTCTTAATAATATAAAATGATGTTCAAGCTTTATTTTCTGATGAAAAGCCAGTCATCCTTCATATTGTTGCTCTTTGCAGTTATGTCTTTTATTTTGTGGTTGCATTCTAATTTTTGTTTTAGTAACTCAACTATCAATTAGTGACTTATGGTTATTTTATTTTGTTCCCAATTGCAGTTTGCTGAACGTCCCTGATCTAGAAAGCTTTTTAATTTTTAAAGTCAACTTTGGGGAGTTTTCAGGCATTTTGTAAAATCATTTTTCTATCTCAGTAATTACTATTATCTATCCTGACTCCAATTATATTTATGCTACAGATTTCTGATATTGTTTCATAGGTCCCTAAAGCTCTATTTTTTTTCAATTTGCTACTCTTTTAAACTGTTTGCCATGTATAACACAATAAAATAGAGCATCTTTCATTTCCCCCATCCTTCCTGTAGCAACTAATATTTTTAAATTGAATTTATTGAAATGACATTGGTTAACACCATTATAAAGATTTAAGGTTTACAATTCTATAATAAAGTTTCTTTTTTAATATATTATATTGATTATGCTATTATAGTTATTCCATTATTTCTCTCCTTTATTCCCTTCTGCCCTGTACACCCCTCCCACCAGCATTCCCCCACCTTACTTCATGTCCATGTGTCCGACAAGGACATAGAAGATCATTGGTTTCTCCATTTCCTATACTATTCTTAACATCCCCTGTCTATTTTGTACCTACCATTCATGCTTCTCATTCCCTCTACCTTTCCCCCCATTCTCCCTGCTCCCCATCACCGCTGATAATCCTGCATGTGTTTCCCTTTCTGTGATTCTGTTCCTGTTCCAGTTGTTTGCTTAGTGTGTTTTTGTTTTAGGTTCAATTGTTGATAGTTGTGAGTTTGTTGTCATTTTACTGTTCATAGTTTTGATCATCTTCTTTTTCTTAGGTAAGTCCCGTTAGCATTTTATATAATAAGGGCATGGTGAACTTCTTCAACTTGACCTTGTCTGGGAAGCACTTTATCTGCCCTCACATTCTAAACAATAGCTTTGTGAGATAGAGTAATCTTGGATGTAGGTCCTTGCGTTTCATGACTTGGAATACTTTTTTCCAGCCCCTTCTTGCCTGCAAGGTTTCTTTTGAGAAATCAGCTGTTAGTCTTAGGGGAACTCCTTTTCTCTTGTTGCTTTTTAGATTCTCTTCTTTTCCTTAATCTTGGCTAATGTAATTATGATGTGCCTTAGTGTGTTCCTCCTTGGGTCTAACTTCTTTGGGACTCTCTTAAGTTTCTTGGACTTCCTGGAAGTCTATTTCCTTTGCCAGATTGGGGAAGTTCTCCTTCATTATATTTTCTGATAGGTTTTTTATTTCTTGCTCTTCCTCTTCTCCTTCTGGCACCCCTATGTGGTTCCTAAGCCTCTCTTCATTTTTTTGAAATCTTGTTTCTTCATTTTGTTCTGGTTGAATGTTTATTTCTTCCTTCTGCTCCAAACCATTGATTTAAGTTCCCTTCACTGTTGGTTCTATGTATATTTTTATTTATTTAACTTTGTATAGACTTCACTTCTCCATCTGTTTTGATACCTTAATCATTTCTGTGAGCATCATGATTACCAGTGTTTTGAACTCAATCTGCTAAGTTGACTATCTCTTTGTCACTTACTTCTCTGTAGTTTTAATCTATTCATTTGGGCCATATTTCTTTCTCTTGATGTACCTATTATGCTGCACCTGGTAAGGGGTGGAGTTTAGGTATTTGCCAGGGTGGGGCAACCTACATAGCTGTGTCGTGGTATTGTCTGCAGAGGAGGGATCCAATAGTAATGCTGCTTACTTGGCTCTAGGCCAACTACAGGTCTACATAACATGAATACAGTGGTTTATCTTTATAATTTATCATTCTTTCCCCAAAGCTTTATCTACCAGGTACAAATGCCACAAAAGTCTTATAATTAGTCTATAATTTTCCTGTATTTGTTTGTGTGTTAGGCCTTGTTTTGACACCACCTTTATATTTGCCAGCTTCAATAAATTAATTGATTAGCTTTCCATTTGATATATATTCTGAATCCATTTTTAAGGCATGGAAATTTTGTCTCATTTAAAATGCAAGAGAAAATATTGAAGAAACCATTCGGACTGGGATAATTATGAAAATAATATTTTATCTTTTAAGAAATTCATGGTCTTAAAGTTTTTCTTTTACTTAATATTTGCAACTTACATTTTGAAAATTTATCTATTTATTTCTATTACAGGATATAATTTATCTTTTATTTACAAATAAACACTTAAAAGTCATATATCTTGTCCTTACTATCTATTTTTGTTTCCATTAATACAAACTAACTGTGAAATAAGCCAAAATAGATTAATCATATTCAAATATAATAATTTTATATTTTGAAAATAGATTACCCAGTGAACACCACATGTATATTTGAGTGTACATTTAAGTACCACATGTACTTAGAAGCCAGCCCCATTTTGCCAAGAATGAGACAACAAATAATGCTGAATATATTATTAAATACAAATAATTATTACCCTAGCTGGAATAGCTCAGTGGATTGAGTGCCGGTCTGTGAACCAAGGATCGTGGTTCAATTCCCAGTCTGGGGACATGCCTGGGTTGCAGGCCAGGTCCCAGCAGCGGACACATGAGAGGCAAACATACATTGATGTTTCTCTCCCTCTTTCCTTCCCTTCCCCTCTAAAGATAAATAAATAAAATCTTTAAAAAATAATAATAGTAATTATGACCTCTTCATGACAGAACTTTTGAATCCTGACATTACCTAAAGGCACTGGGAAAAAGTATTTTTATGCACTTCAAAGCATGAATGATATAACACATTTTACATCCTTCAATACCTGGACATAAAAATAGAACTGAAATATCTACTTCAATCTTTGTTGCTTTAATGCATTTCTGACCATCAGTGCTCTTTTGCTTATTTAATTTCCTACACAATAATTTAATTGCTTGCCATGTCATATGATGTTTAATAAAGCAAAGCAATGAAGCAAAAAAATAGCAAGACCTCTTAGAAAGGTTAAAAGGAAACCTGTACCAGGACAAGAGTGAATAACACCTTATGCTAATTACCTGTGAAGAGTTGAGGCTTATGAATAGTGAAATCTCTCACTAACTGTATTAATAGGTATGTTTATATTTCACATGGTCAGAAAAATGAACATCATTTAGTAGTCATATTATTGTTTCATGTGAACTTCTCCTATTTATTATATTTTATTCAAAAGATTTTTCTCAGAAATGGAACTGTATGAATGCAACTTGATGTTATAGAATTATAATATAAAGAATGCATAATATTAAAAATTATCACAAGTTAACAATTTTTATTCATTGTTTCAGGAAATTTCTTGAAAACTTGTAGGCATATTTAGATATATATATTAAAAGAAAAATTATTTTTGCTTATTGTCCACCCTCCCAACAGTCTTATTGTTCAAGGTTAACGTCTTTTGTCAGTTTTTAAATTTTTTTCCGTCAAATGTTCATGCATCTACTCTCATGTTTAATGTATTTACATTTAGAAATAAATGGTACAGTTACCACAGAAGTAATAAAAAGTCACAAAAGATGTCATTGAAAGTGTCTGTACCAATAATCTGTGAAAAGGGTGGGCATTTTAAAGCGTGTTGAAATACAATTCAAGTATTCATAGAAGGAGAACAAATTGATTTTGGAAAGTGGGTACACATGAGAAAGCACTTGGACTTGAACTTTTAAGTGGCATATAAATGAAAGACAGTGCATGTGAGGCTAACTGTGGAAATTTGTACTGTGAAATAAAGAAAGATAATTCTGAACCTGTAATTGGGAGTGTAATATGTGTTAAATATCAGAAATAGTTTGTGTTTTATTCTGTAATCAATGATTTAAGTGTTTGAGTTACTAAGAAGTAAAACTAGAATAAAAAGTATATTTTAATAGAACATATTTGGCCATTAGTGATGAATGTTTGACATCATTAGTTCACAGTCACTGAAAGACTGTGTACTTACACCTTCTGCTAGGAAGCAAAGGGAGAGACTGATGTGATACCACTACAATGTTTCAGTATCTTGCTAAGTGAGGATATTGTTATCTGTCTTTACTATATAAATATATCATTAAGTAAATCCATTGCCCAGAAATATTGGTAAGTTCTTCAATATGTAAATGACTTTACTCAACACAGCTTTCATAGTATTTGCCTATAAAATGATATAAATTATATCATTATATCATTATATACGTATATATGTATATACTTATATAAGTATATAATGATATCAGTTATATAATTATATAATTATATAAATGATATCATTATATACTTTACTATGATATAAATTAATTACAGAACTTCACAATGTTAACCCATTTGGATGGGCTAAAAAAAGCATTAAAGACTAACTTTAAATTTTTAAAAAATGTATTGCCTTCAGTTATTATTGTCAAATTGTATGTCAACTTGACAAAGCTATTACCAGAGTCTGAATATATGTATACCCTACCAACCCAAGTTTCTATATTCAAATTTAATGTCCAATGTGAGATTATTTGGAGGCAGGACCTTTGGAAGGTGATTTGGTAGAACCCTAATGAATGGGATAACAATACTTATAAAAGAGGTCTCAAATAGATCCTGTACCCCTTCTACTATGTGAGGACATACCAAAAGACATCCTTCTCTGAACCAGGAAACAGCCTTTCATCAGAGACCTGTCTGTCAGCTCCTTGGTATTAGACTTCCCATTCTCCAGAACTCTGAGAAATACATTTTTGTTGTTTATGAGCCACCCAGTCCATGGCATGCATCACAGCAGATGCAATGGACTAAGATAACTATGGTGCCCAGCTCTTTAGTCAAACACTCTTCTAGATGCTTCTCCAAAGGAAATTTGTAGATATAATTAATATCTATAGTCAGTTGTCTTTAAATAAAGGAGAGTACCCTGGGCACAGCGTGTGAACCTCATTCAATTAGTTGAACGCCATAAGAGAAAAGACCGAGGTATCCCAGAAAAAGTAGAATTTTGCTCACCTACGTAACATAGAAATCCCACTTGTGTCCATCTTGCCAGCCCACCCTATGAGGTTCGGGCTTCCAAGCACCCACACTCCCACAGTCATCTGAGCCAATTTATTAAAATTAATCTCTTCATCATATACACATATGCATGCACACGCATGCACACACATACACACCACCCATATATTTTTGGTTAGGTTTCTCTGGTGAATACTGATATGCCAGTGTTCATTTAAATTATCTTAATAAAAATACTACTTAAACTATAAAATAATAATAATTTCTTTGGTTAACAAAAATTTGCATTAATCCTCTATGTTGATTTAAATTATCCAGATTAATATGCTACTTTAATATGTATAAACAAAAACCTCAAGATAAATTCTGTGATAATATCATAGAAAGCTAATTTTATAAATAATCAAGTAAAATGTAATTTATTTAAAAATAAATATTTATTATAACATTTTATTTTTATTCAAATAATGGCAATGTTAGAATGTATATATACATTTATAATATTTTATATATCTAGGTAATGTCTCTTAATGAATAGTATTTGATTTGTGTAATCATATATTTTTACATGTAAAAATTAATTTAATCATAGAGTAGTATATGACAATGATATTCCTATTCTGTCCCCTGATTCAAATCAAAAGTCCTCATATCTCACTAGCTTCCTTTCAATTATAATAGTTTCTTTATCTTTCATAGCTTTCATGACTTTGATGATTTGGAGGAGTACTATCAATCAGATACTTTCTAAAATGTTTTTTCAATCACATTTGTCTGATGTTACTCTGTCATTGCACTGTATTTCACATTCATCTGCTATTTTTTCCTGCTGCAGACTAATATCAGCTATTTTTTCAAGAAGCATGATTTATTTTATTGAAGAGGGATACTTAAAAACCACGATCTGGGTTTTGGGTGTGCTGATTGCTATTAGAGCACCATATCATCTAGACTGTCTTGGTGGACAGAACTAGTAAATACACTACTACATAGTCTCTGTCAGCATTTTGTTTTTGGCCTCTCCTTATACTGTACAGAGATCACTAAAATGTAAGCAGAAATTTGTGTTTGTATTGTTCAATTAACATGAGTGTCAGTAGGAAATTCTCAAGAAAATGAATATTAATTATATAAAATGTTGTTTTATGAATATGGATAGAAGCCTAATCTGTGAAAGTATTGTTTTCTATAATGCAGTGTTGTGATTTGAGAGATTATGTACTCTAGAAAATTATGTAGTGCAATGAATATTTCAGTCTTTACCTACTATGGTGCCCTAATTTCTCTCAGGAAAACAATTTTATCCCATTTTTGTCTCCAATGCCTATTTTGTGCCTAAAGAAATTCCTGGGGTATAGCAGTTGCTCTTCATTTTGTTTTTAATAAAAAGATGCCTGAGCAAGCAGTTTTAGTGCCTGTTTTATATTCTCAGATTATAGAAACCTGAGCTCTGAAGTGGAAGTTTAGGGAGAGAAAAGGAAGAGACTGATACGATCTCCCTGCTGACGTAGTGACTTTGGTAAGAAACTGAAGCATCAAGCCCATTACTTACCCATATAATATAAAAATGCTATTACATTTCTTTTAGTTTTACTAAATTAACATAGTCAAAATACATGTTTTAGTTTTTAATGCTTCTCAGGTGACATTTAATATCCCGTATTAGCATTTCGTTAAATAAATTTTGTTTTAATAATCTGAAAGAGAAAATGCATGTTAGTAACCTCACTTGAAAAACCTTCACAGTTTTCAAGGAATAAATTAATACAGAGGAGTCTATTACCCCAATCTGACAAAATAATATTCTAAATACCACCTAAACGTGTCAGAAATAAATTGCCTTTAAGGATTATCCCCACAATAAACTTTCAACATACCTTTAAGGGAAAACAGTGCTTTAGGTATTCCTGGGTATTTTCTAGAATGTCACAAGACACATATTAAGTGCTTCTAATTAATAACTTTTGTTCAGTGGACAACAGTGGATAACTGAATGACATTATAAAAATGTTAATCATTGTCTATCAAATTTAGGAAGTAAAACTGGAGACAAAAATTGTTTGTTCCTGTCTTTCCCCATGTCTCATCAAATCATGTCTGATTATAGCTGGATTCCCTAGTATTTAACTATTATTGAATGCAGTAATGAAAGAAGCCATGGAGATACTTAATTATCCACACAGTAGGTGTCCAATGGAGAAGCTTCTTTTTAACCTTTTTCTCTGTGATAAGATAATTACTGTCTGGTGCAATTGCTACTAATATAAATATTCACTGATTGCAAGCTGTGGCCTAAAGGCTGTTACTGAAAAAGATTCTCTGTGACCCTGTGGGGGTGCCATTGCTCATTTCTAAACAAATAAGGCCTCATCAACTAAAGAACCATTAGTGGTTCCATATCCAGAAATTTAAATAAAATTAGAACATAATTTCTGGTGAAGCATTATGAATCCATTTGACTGAATCAAATATTCAGTAATGTTTTTTTTAATTTAAAATAGACCCAAATCATCATCCATGAGAATATGAATCTGAGTTAGGATGATTACCCTATTATATTTTCATAAATTATTTTGAAAATGTAATGTAGAGTCTTCTTTCCAGTCAGTATTTTACTATCTACATTGTGTAAGAGACTGGTTCCTTACTTGGGATAATGGAATCAATTAGAATTTTAAAAATATAATGCACACAAGAAAATATTGGTGATAAATACCAACAGATGGGATGTGTATGTTTCAACACAGTGATGAAAAATATTAGTTTTTGACCCTTAGAGTTTCCATGGTTCTTTTCAACCAACAAAGATAAAAGCTTGTTCAATTTGGATTTTCTGCAGTATATACCATATCCTCCTTGAATTCCTTGAACATTGCTAGTTCATATGTCTTCACTTATATTCCTTTGAAAATTATAATATGTGATTAAAACTCCCTATAAGAGCCCAGATGGTGGGAAAAATATTTTAAAATAAGAATATTTTTGCACAGGGCGGGGTGGTCTGGGATGGGAGTAAAAGATAGAATACCGTCTGGAAATTTTGTTGGGAAACAGAAATTTTACAAATTTTAGTGGGAAAAATAATTAAAATTGAAAAATAATTAAATTTAAAAAATGATATTTTTGTTCTCTGATACTTTGGTGCAGAATACATGTTCCAAAATAAACGTCATTGTTTTCCATATTCATAAGCAAAGCAGGCGCTGAATCAAATGCCAGTATAGTTCCTTTGTAGTAGGCAATGGAAACTCAATAAGGTATCATTATATAGAAATATTAAAATTTTCTCATTTCACAAATGTTTCTAATGTGACTTTTTGCAATTATTTAAAATTTAGCAAATTCAGCATTTCCACATGGCTCTTCTTGTTCAACTTAAAATTTGGACCTATTCAGAAGGCACCACTGGCCCTGCCAATCTCTTGAGTTGTGGTTCTCTTCTCACAACTCAGTTAGACAGAGATTTGATCCCTGTTTTCCACTGCTTCTTTTGAAAAATTATCTTCTTATTTTCCCATTAAATCAATCCAGCAAATAAACCAGCAACTCTCTTTTGGGGATGGAACTTCTTATGCTCTTATATATAGTTTTTATTTTTCAATATAAAACATTACATCTACTGATCTCAGTTTTTATTTGCTGATGTTCCAAAAAGTATTTAAAATGTAGAGCTCGATTCAGTTTTCCTCTGCATCCATTCTTTCCATTATCACAAATAATTTCAACATCATGGACTCTGAGTTGCTTGACTTATTATTTGTGATTATTTTCTCTCTTACTGCATTTCAACCATTCCTCTTTCTAGAGAAACTATACAATCTATCATTCTTAGTAGTCATTATTTTTCCATTGCAAATCCAATAATTTCAATATTTTATTCTTTGAGTACTTTCACCCCTTTTAGATTTCAACTGCTCTGTTATGGCCCCAACTAAAGTTCATTAGACTTTTTGTCATTGACAGGACTAGTTAACACCAGTGGTGGAACTAGTGCTAACTCTTCTTCATGTCCTATGCATACCAGTTTTCAGTCAGGACTTTAAACAGCACCTTCGACTCTATTTTCTTTTCTACAATTCATTAGCCGATCTGATGCAAACCCAACCCTAGGATGACGCAGCAATTGCTATGTCTGTGCTGATACCCAGGTGTTACTCATTCTGGGAGAAAGTCATACAACGGGACCTATGTTTCATATAAACTCAAAACAGCTAGAGCTCTGCACTAAAACATAGTCTATAGTTTTCCAGCCATTAAAACACATCTCCAAAAATATATATTTTAAAGTATCATCTTTTTTTCTTTAAACCTTTCATTCTTCTCTTGTGCTTGCTATCTCATCCATTTCTTATATTCTTCTTCTTGGATGACTCTACTCCATAAATAGCAGAGGAAATAAAAGCTCACAGATGACCACAAATACAAAATCAAATAATGTGTTACCATTTTCTTTTTCCTCTGAGAAGATTTTTGTACAGTTTTTGGTCATGTTATTAGGTAACAGAGTATGTTTGTTCTCTTCAAATTGTACAAGTAACACACATATTTGGTTACATCACAAAAGTAAAATATAATATGTTACTTGTAGCAATTTTCTAGTTTCAGATTTATCTTTTCAAGGTCACTTCTGGTCAATTTGAGTTTTCAACTCAGTAAGTTCAAGATTATTTTTGTCCTTTACTTTCCTTCCTCTTCTTTCTTTCTGTGGATAATTTAAGTTCCTGGATAGGGAGAGAGGATTATATTATCCTAGAATGGGGATAAAATAAACCGACAATATTTAGGTGTTCTTAGCTCATCTTGGGCAGTTGTTATTTGTCAGCCACCAAAGGTGAAGTTGTTGCCCAACTAAAATTTCTGATCACAATGGCCATGTACTGTCCACTTTCTTGCCTTAACTCATGGGCATGCTTGCTCTCCACCAATTATCTCAGCGTTTTTATTTCCTTTTTCTTTTTAGGCAAAATCAGTAAATAATATAATAAGCTAATACTCTTTCTCACCCTTGATACTAAATAGCAGTCCTCCTGCTCAGTGACTTCCAAATTCTTCTGGAGTTCCTTTGATATCTCCCCTGGCCCCCACCCCATGCATCCGCATGCACACAGGAGCGCACACACAGCCAGCTGCATTGGCAGCCATTGGAAGTGATGAGATACAGGGGCTTTTTCTCAGGCATCTACTGCTCTACAAGTTCTATTTATATCTCTAATCTGTGATTCCTTGTGTTTTCTTGATCTGCACCTTTAAATTCTAAAACTAGTTAAAGCAAAAATACATCTTGATGTTTTTATTTAGTACTTTAGGTATTTTCAGATGGATAATTAAACATATACTTACCTCTTGAATTAAATATATTATGGTGTGTTAATTGGAATATGTTAATTCTCAATTGTTAAAAAAATATGTATCCCCTTGGTCTAAAATTTTCAGTTCAGTGTCTTCATCTGCCTGTAGATTAAATATTCAGCTATATCAGTATAACTGTTACATACTATTCCATTCCAACATGGCACTTGTTATAATTATCTGATTTTGAAGAAGCACATTCTATTTCTGGTTCATCCAATTATATGTGTAGACTTCCAGCTGTGTAGATTATTGATATAATGTTAGGTAAGAATTATAGGGCACTATGTACTATGTGTGTGTGCTTAATTATGAATTATTTTTCTTATGTTTTAAATTCTAACTTTACAGTTTTATCAATAGGAACCAAAATGTTAATTTAAGTAAAAATAAAACATTTTTTCTAAAAAATAAATTTTAAAAATTAACTTGGCTGCTTTAAGTAAAATCTGGTTGGATTTTAAATTTTTCTGTTCTATTGCATATTTTTTATGTTGAAATGATTATATGAATCTTAAATAGGAAACTGGATAAAAAATATTTTTTTATTCTTTAGGCACAATTAATACACTTATTTTGTCTTCAGAATTTTATGTCTGTTAACTTAATAACTTTTTCCAGAATAAAAAAATGTTAACAGTTGATAGAGTATATATGTGGTAGACAAATCGTGTCTTCCAAACTCCATCTGCTAAAGCCCTACCCCTAAATGTGCCTACTTTTGCAGATAGGGCCTTTGCGGGGGTAATTAAGGTTCAGTAACATCATACAGAGGGGCCCTAATCCAAAGAAGAGATGCCATGAGTGCCCATTCATGGAAGGAAGGTATGGGGAGTACACAGCCCGAATGAGAAGCTTAATGAGAAACCAACTTCATGGACACCTTGATCTTGAATATACAATGTCCTGAACTGTGAGAAAATAAATTTCCCTGGTTTAAGTAACTTAATACATACTATGCTGTTATAGCATTCCTGATCATAGTAATGTATTATCTTTGCATAAAAATATTCTACAAAGAGTTTACACTAAAATGTAAGATACATTTAATCTCTAAATTCTGAAAATTTAGTCTCGTTCTAATTTAGCTCTAGCCATATTTTGGATATCCAATGATAACCAAAATAATAAAAATATTATTGAATAAAAGAATAAATAATGTTTTCATTATCTAATTTAAGCTATATCTGTACCAGTGAAAGGAAGTTAATAAATTTCTACCTAATTCAGCTTAAGTGAATAAAGATATTTTAATTAATTAATCAATTAAAGGTATTTGAAATTTGTTAGAAAACAACTGCCATGTCTCTAAATACTGTAAAAAAACAAAAAAGAAAGAAAGAAACCAAACGAAACCAAAATAAAATTAGAAGAAAAGCTCTGTCCCTGAACCACCACAGAGTATGTGTGAGCATAATCACTTTCTTAGGGGCCCCTGTAACTTCCCTGCCGAGTTGCTCCACAGCTCAGAATTGTTGCTTAACGGAGATCTGGAATTTGGACTGAATTGTCCTATTCAATGTGCTTAGTTAGGTAAAGTTCCCCTTTTCCATGAGGGAAATGTGTCGTAATATCAGTAAAACAAGGATGTCATCTCAGGTCCTAGTCCTTGTTTCTAACTCATAATATTCTCCTTTTTGCTTAAAATTTTTTCTCATTACCTTGATTTTGACTATACATACAGGTCAGGTTTATGACAATATTGAACAACTTCAGTTTCTCCTTTAATTTGGCCTCTTCACCTGTTGAGCCTAATATGCAAATTTTATACCTGCTATCCTTCATGAATGAACTAGAATTAATTTGGACACATCACCAGAAATACATTTCTATTAAAATCTAGATAGACATACTGACGATAGCCATTCTGACAGGTGCGAGGCAATATCTCATTGTGGTTTTAATTTACACTTCTCTGATGATTAGTGACATTGAGCATCTTTTCATATGTCTATTGGCCAACTCTATGTCCTCTTTGTAGAAGTGTCTATTCAGGTTCTTTGCCCATTTTTAATTGGATTTTTTGGGTTTATTATTGTTGAATTTTCTAAGTTCTTTACAATTTTTTTATATTAGCCCCTTATCAAATGAATCTGAATATGTTCTCCCATTCTGTGGGTTGTCTTTTTATTTTTTGATGGTTTCCTTCACTGTGCAAAACTTTTTAGTTTGATGTAGTCCCATTTTCTTATTTTTTCTTTTGTTTCCTTAGCCTGGGGAGATATAGTAGTAAAAACATTGACACCAGCAATTTTTGAGATGTTGCCTATGTTTTCTTCCATAACTTTTATGATTTGGGGTATAGTATTTAAGTTCTTGATACACTTTTAATATACTCTTGTGTATAGTATAAGAAGGTGGTCTAGTTTCATTTTTTTGCACATATCTGTCCAATTATTCCAACACCATATATTGAATATAAATATCTTTAGCCCATTGTATGCACTTGCCTCCTTTGTTGAATACTAATCGACTATAAAGGTGGAATTTTATTTCTGGGCTCTCTATCATGCTTCATTAATCTATGTGTCTGTTTTTATGATAGTACCATGCTGTTTTGATTACTATCACCTTATAGTATACTTTGATATTAGGTAGCATGATTCATCCAACTTAGTCCTTCTTTCTCGGGCTCACTGTTGCTACATGAGGCCTTTTGTAGTTCCATATAATTTTTTTGAAATATTTATTTTAGTTCTGTAATGTATGTCATTGGAATCTTAATTGAAATTTCACTGAACCTATAGATTGCTGTGGATAGCATGGCCATTTTAATGATGTTAATTCTTCCTATCCATGAACATGGTATGTGCTTCCAATTACTTGTTTCTTTAATTTCTTAAGTGTTTTTCCCAAGTATAGGTTTTTTACATCCTTGGTTAGATTTATTCCTATGTATTTTATTGTTTTTAAAGCAATTGTGAATGGATTGTTTTCTTAATTTCCATTTATGATAGTTCTTTATTGGCATATAAAAATGCAATTAATTTCAGGATATTAATTTTGTATTCTGCTACTTAATTGAATTCATTTGTTAGTTCTAGTAGTTTCTTGGTGGAGTCTTTGGAGTTCTCTATATACAATATTATGTCACTGGCAAATAAAAAGTTTTACTTCTTCCTTTCCAATTTGGTTGCTTTTTTTCCTTCTTCTTGTCTGATTGCTATGAAGTTGACATCAATAAGCTGACAAAAGAAAAATGCTGGTAAGGATGTAGGCAGAGCGGATCCACTTTTCACTGTTAGTGGGAATGCAGGTTGATGCAGCCACTGTGGAAAGCAGTATGGAGATACCTTAAAAAGTTAAAAATTGATCTATCTTTTGATCCAGCAATCCTACTTTTGGGAATGTATCTGAAGGAACCCAAAACGCTAATCCGAAAGAATATAAACACCCCTATGTTCATTGCACCATTATTTACAATGGCCAAGATATGGAAGCAGCCCAAGTGTCCATCAGTAGGTCCAGTCTGGTGTAATTGGGAATGGCTATATAAATAGGTGCAATGAATTGTCACTGAGAACATGTGATTTGAGGTGTAATTGAGATTCCTGAAAATATCTCCTAGAGCTTTTCTCTATATTCCTTTGATGGAGCCATTCCAGCCAGGGCTGAGCTACACCAGCCAGGGCTAAATTTTAACTTTTACTTATTTGTATTGGCGTGTAAATAATACAATTTTTGTATTGACATTATAGCTAGTTTTTTTATTTACTTATTAATTTAATCTCTATAAAATGCATTTGGATCTAAATAAAGATCTCTCTGACTCCAACATCTCTGCTCTTTCAAATATCTAATAGGACTTTTTTTTAATAAACCTTTGTTACACCATTACTTCAGAGCGTAGACAGGTATATAGTAATTGATAGAGTAAACTAATAGGGAAAAGGTTTAAATGTAGCAAGTGAAGGTTGAACTATCAACCTCCCCAGTTAGTCATTTTATTAGAGAACATTTTAAAGTGGCACTTTGATAAATCAAAGGAATGGCTCTGTCAAATGAATATAGAGAAAAGCTCTAGGAGATATTTCCAGGAATCTCAATTACACCTCAAATCACATGTTCTCAGTGAAAATTTATTGCACCTGTTTGTATAGCCATCCGCAATTACACCAGACTGGACCTATGTAATCATCCTAATAACCATAGCGACTTATTTCAAATAGTGTAATGCACAAAAAATGTGTACACTCTTACTATTTAACTTTTAGATTAATGTTAACATCTCCAATTTGTCAAACTTTATGTTGAAATGATGAATAGAGTATCACATTGTATTATAAAACAGAAAGAGGCAATGAACAATACCAATTACATATTTCAGAACAACTAAAATTTAAATGCTTTCAAATTAGCCTGTTCATTTTCGAAATGTGCTCTCTTAACCATCATTGATCCTGTTACCAGAACCAAGTTAACACAATGTCAGTAGTCATTAAATGTCTCCCTAGCAATTCAACTATTTCATTTATAGCTTGGAAAACATTTAGCTCCCTAATGTTTTGTTTTAGTAGTATTAATACGTACAGATTATAACATTAATTTTATATTTTGTTAACAGATTGTTTCAAGTTATAACATCAAAAAGGATGGCAATTCTAATTATTTGAATAGAAGATGAGCATTCTAAAATTTTAAGATAATTTAATTTCTTGGTGCCGTCCTATTTCAGCTTTCATACTGTAAAAATGTGTGTGTGCATCTGTGTGCATGTGTGCAGTCTATCAGTACAATCTCTTGCAGTTTTGTGCTTTTTGTTGCTGATTTTATGGTTTTAAATGATCCCTAGGCCAGTACTAAAGTACTCGGTCTGTAAGCGTTATTATAATGTGATATGACTTAGAAAAACACACGTGTGTTAGAGATGCTTCCTTCAGGTTAGGGTTATAGTGCCTTGGCCATGAGTTCAATGTTAATGAATAAACAATATATTTGAAGTAAGGTGAACTGCAATACACATAAAACAAGGTTTTGCATTGATCAGTTGATGAAAATGTGACCAGAAACTAGCAGAAACTTAACGCTATATTCCTCTTCTTCTAGGTGCAGTGGTTTATTATTCATTAATATATTGTTTTCAGAAATTTTATAGAAAACAGTTAATGATAATGAAATAAAAATAATCTGCAGGTAATTGAAAACATATGTATAGATAGAAAGTCAATAAGAAGAGAATTTACTAAACATCGTTAATGGTTCATGGGTATCACAAACCCACAGCATCATCAAAGAAAATAACATAAAGCACATTTCAGAAAGTTCAACAGGTAACTTATTAAAAAGGTGCCATATAATTTAACATAATTCACCATATAATTCATCATAAAGGTGCCATGAACAAATTCAAAATAGAAATAAAATAAAAAATATTATTTACAGTAGAAATACAAACATATTGACATTACAAAGTATAAAAACTTACCTTAAACCCTTTTTAGATGTAAAATATTATCCAAAGAGCACTTTTAGATATAGATGATATACATATAGCTATAGATATATAGATATAGATACAGATATAGATATAGATATAGATATATAGATATAGATACAGATATAGATATAGCTATAGATATATAGATATAGATACAGATATAGATATAGATATAGATATAGATAGACATAATCTTAATTATTATGAACTACACATCTGTAGAACTTTGCCAGCCCTCAGAAAACTTTGGGAGCACCTTCCAATCACCAGATAATCTCTGCTCTCCCTAAAAATAAACTTCATCTCAGTTTTCATGGTAACCAAATGTGGCTTCTGTTTCTACCTTATCTATTTTCTCATAGTCTTTGAAATGTTAAATAAATATGATGACTCCTTTTCTTCCACTGTAAATTAAGAATTCCATCTCACTCTTTATTTGGTGCTTTAATTTATTTATTTATTTATTTACTTTTAGAGAGAGGGGAATGGAGGTAGAAAGGGAGAGAAAGGGCAATGCCTGGTTGCCTCTCATGCGCCCCCTACTGGGGACCTGGCCTGCAACCTAGGCACCTGCCCTGACTGAGAATTGAAACAGTGACCCCTTGGTTCTCAAGCCAGAACTCAATCTACTGAGCCATACCAGCCAGGATATATTTTGTTGATTTTACATGTATTCTAACATCCATTCTTAATTTAGTAAAGATAAATTTATTCATCACTTTCGCACCATATAAATTACAAGAATCATAGAACATTTGAACATTATTATTTGCCTTCCAAATTATGTGGTGCTTCTATGACATGATTTATTTACATTGCATTGGTGTCTGTGTGTATTTAATAGCACATGCCATTAAAATTTAATAAAATGAGTGTAACATCTGAATTCAACCACATATTTACCTTTTGTAACTTTTCATTCTTCTTGCCATTCTACGTGGGATATTTTTCTGCTTCAAGAAATTCTATTACTCCTTTTGTGAGGAGCTGGTTATAAAAATTTCCAAGTATTTTTGTTTTTCTAAAACTACCTTTTACTTTAATACTAGGTTATTTCTCCCAAATTGGAATTCAGAGTTGTTTGTTTTTACATAATGTGGAAAATATTCTATTATCTCTGGTTTTCATTGTTGCTGACAAGAAGACCGCCTGGTAGTTAACCAAGGGAAATTTACTATTTCTAAGGCCGTTTTCTTTGTTTTTCTGCAATTTCCTCTGTTATACCTATTTGTGGATTCTTTTTGATCTATCATGTTTGAGATTTATTGAATTTCTTACCTTTGTGGATTAATGTATTTTAATATTTATTAAATTGTCAGACATTATTTTTTTAGTTATTTCTTTTCTTATTTTCTTTCTCTCTAAAGACTCAGTCCTTGTAAGTTCACAATATATTTTCTGTGTTTTTTATCATCATTTCTCAGTTTTCTGTTTTTTGTTACCTGTGCTTCATTTTAATTAGTGTTCTAAATCAGCAGCTTTTAACTTTAATTCTAGAAGTTTTGTTTATTTTGAAAATCTGTGTCATGGTTCATACTTTCCAGTTCTATACTAAAATCCTTTATGTTTGTGTTTATAGTCTGGATCATCATAGTCTCACTGGTTTTGCAGTCTCACTCTGAGTCACCCCCTCTGCTAATGGGAGTGTTAATGCTGGTTTTATCTGTGTTTGTGTGGGTGTGTGTGCCTGCATGTACTGGATCTCTTCAGGAACCTAGCTATCTTGGATTGGGTTCTAAACATTGAGTATCTCACTTATAAGAATGGCTTGTGGCTTCTATTATTTCTTTATAAGTATATTTTTATTTGTTTTTGCCAGATACCAAGGACATGCTCATCCTTGTTTCTCGTTTTTCAAATTGCAGGACTTGATGTTTCCTGCTTCATCCGATCAACCTCAAGCTGGTTAAGGGAAAGTGTGTTTCCGATTTGCTGCTATCCCCCAAATTCTAATATAAAGCACATAGTATTTTACGAGACCATCCATCTTTGCAGACATCTGAAATTCAAACATTGACAAATTCATTCACAATTTAAATTTACAACCACCACACCACCATAATTTGTGGTGGATAAAATGTTAAATGTTAAAGTAAACTCAGTGTTGTTTCCAAGGTTTTGGCTTGAGCAACTGGCAATATGTTGTCACCATGAACAGAAATGGAGGTTAGAGATGGTTGAGGGACTTGGATGATAAAAGTAAGAACTGTAAATGTTAACACTCAGATATCAAAAAGATATACAAGTGGATATGTTGAACAAGCAGTGGTATAAAATGTCTGGCGTTCAGGGGAAAAGCTAAAGATACAGACAAAAACTTGGAACTTAGTATTAAAATGTTTATTTAAAGCTGTGGGACTAAATGCAAGCGAATGAAGACCCAGAAAAGTACAAGGATGCAGTGTTAAGTCATTCCACCGGAAGGATGTAGGGTGAAAATAAATGACAAAGTGGTCCCCAGTGAGGTAAGAGGAAAGTGTGTATGTAATCTTAGAAATTACATAAACAGCCCTGGCTGGCCTAGTTCAGTGGATTGAGCATGGGTCTGCAAACCAAAGGGTCTGGGTTCAACTCCCTGTCAGGGCACATGTCTGGGTTGTAGGCCAGGTCCCCAATAGGGGTTATGCAAGAGGCAACCACACATTGATGTTTCTCCCCTTGTCTTTCTTCTTTCTTTTCCCTCTCTCTAAAAATAAATAAATAAATAAATAAATAAATAAATAAATAAATAAAATACATAAACAAGTGTCCCAAAAAGGAGTCATTATGATAATTGAAAATACCACAAATAAGTCAAATAGGAAAGATATTAAGAATTGACAAAACATATAGATAAATTTTGTTAAAACCTTAACAAAGGCAATGTCGGTAGAACTGCGAGATTAAATTTTGATTATGGTGACTTCCAAAAAGAACCGGGGCGGCGGGCGGGGAGAATGAGAGCAGCGGGTGCACTCCTATCACTGGAAGCATATGCTATAAAGAGAAACCAAGAATAAATACACAACCCAATATGATAAAGAGAGGGCTTATTTTATTTTATTTAGAAAAACTAACATGGAAGAAATAACCTCAGGTATTGAAAGTGAAAATTAATGCTGTCCAAAAGAAAAGAATAAATGGCTTTAATCATGTCCTTGAGAAAGCAAAATAAGATAGGATAGGCTTTACAAGTGTAGAGTTAGTCCAAGGCTACAAACAGGTCAATTCCTATGTCAAAAAGAAATGCACACTGTTCAGGGTCAGCTGCTGGATAGACTAGTCTATAGACATACTATAGACTAGTATGTCTACAATGCTGTATCCTGAGGTTCTCTGGAAGTTCTTTTATGGCTGTGATACTTTCTGTTGTGAAATAGGAAGTGGTTTGTTATCTGAGTGCATTGTTAAGGAGGTGGCATTCTTAGTTTGAGAAAAGGCTAGAAAGCACAAAGTAAAGTTTTAAAAGTGCTGGAGAATTAATGCATTCACAAAATATAGTATGATTGCTTGGCAACACTGAGGACTCACCTGAAATTAATAATTATGGAATAAAAGTGAAGACAGGATGATTGAGCATTAATTCTGTCAGTGATAAGTTGAGATGGACTTAAACCATTTCAAAATAAATATGAATAAACCAAAGGTTGATCACATATAAACAAAGGCAGTATTTATAATGACCTATGATGGAATTTAAGTAGAAACAAGAACCTTCAAAGTGAGGACCATAGGATAAGTTTACTGATTACAAACCCAGTGAGGCCTGAGATTTGTAGTAGTTGGACCATTATTAGGAGGAGAAAATTAGAAGAGGAGATGGCTGTAAGAGCAGCATTCTTGAAACATTGTGGGAGCTTGACATCATTAATAAAAAATATAGAGTATGTCAAATGAAAAACCGATACAGATCTAGTAAGGAGAAACTTTTTTGCAAGAATGATTGCAAAGGAGTAGGGAGGGACTGTAGAGTAGGGAAAAGGGCCTATCACAATAGAGAGAAACTATGGCAAGGTTTGCAGGCATTTCAGGATTAAACAAGAAGCGATTTTCTAGGGCTGTCCAACCTGCAGCCCACAGGTCATACAGTGCCCAAGAGGGCTACGAATGCAGCCCTATACAAAACCACACATTTACTTTAAACATTATGAGCAATATTTGTGTTTTTTGTGTGTGTTTATGTATTTATTGTGAGGCCCAAGATGATTCTTCTTCTCCCAGTGATGCACAGAGGTACCAAACGTTTGGACAGCCCAGTTAAGGAAGTGAACAAGGGGAGAAATAACCGGATCAGGAAGGGAGATGAAAGAGAGGCGTGGTTGGGTTAGCGATCAGAGATCTATTCCCTGAGGGCAACTTCTTTTGAGGGTTAGGGGATAACAAACTATTTGCTGTCTCAGGCTGAGGGTGGGTCAAGTTCAGGGTTCTCAAGGAAGGAGGGAATCTTAACCTAAATTTGGTTAAAAGCATTTTGTTTTTACTGATCTACGGGGGTAAAACCATTCAGGTAATCATTTATGAAGCAAAGAATAGGAATTCAGAGGATCCATGTCTGGCCTCCTCACAGGTAAATAAGAGAAGCATCCATAAGTCTTAAGTAAGTCATATGGGAAGTGAGGTTCTTTGAAGAAAGCCTTTTTCCAGTAGAGGGGAGAGGGGATGAATTCCCTTGACCTTCATTAGGGTAGCACAAGATCCAGGTAAATTTACATTGGTATGTATAACAATATATAAATCACTATAATAGAGAATAAAATCATTAAAAGAAATTCAAGAGACTGAAGTAAGAAAGGAATAGCGTTGGCAAATTAAAGTTTTCAAGGAGTAAAGGGAAGTGACTAAAGTGTTGATTGATGACTGCTTAATATGAAACTAACCAAATTGATAAAAACAATCCTAATTAGAGAGGAGGTACACAAAAATACATAAACTCCTCAAATTAACAAGAAAAAAATAAAACTAATATAATGCCTACTTGTTAATAATTTTAATCTTTAACCTGTATTGGTAAAATAAAACAATATTTTCTTATATTCATCATTTTATATTATATAGTAATTTGTTATCCTATCTTACACTGAGAGAAGTATATGTTACCTGTACTTATTTGCTTTCAACCCTAAGAACAGCCAAATTGGGTGTTGGAATGTAATAAAATGATAGTATTTGGTAATATTATAAGGCAACAAAGTTGAATTTCTCACAGATACAGAAATTTTGAAGTTCTAATACATTTGTATATCCTTTTGAAAAATATTGTTTCCCATCTCTGAAAATTAGAGGGAAAATATGTTAAATAAAGATATATAAAACTAAGATAGAATTTACCCCTACCTATTAATTTTATCAACATTTATCTATGGATATATATTACCTCTCCATTAATCAGAATACCTCATTCTATGGATATATATTGAAAAAGAAAATTTATTATCATTTTCCTTCATTTTATGAAGGTCATGACTTCATTGAGGTAGATTTGATACAATATCAGTCACCTGTGTGATTATTTCCAATGTAATAAAATGGAAGATTTGATTCAGTTTTATGGTACAAAGAAAAATTAAATCACTCAGAAGCAGTTTTTCATCATGAAAACATTGTCTTGAAGCAGGTTCAAGTTCCTTTTTTTTCGAAGATGCTAGTTCCCTTCCAGATCCTACAGTTATTATCTCAATTGTTGCTCTTGAAGTTTGGTTTATACTATTTGATGAATATCTAATCAATAAGATCTATTACACAAAAACATGATCTGAAATTATTTTTGTTCTTTTTTTCATAGACCATACAAAGAATACCTGTTTTTATTTTTTAAACATAGATTAAAATGTTTTCTTTGACAGACTGTAGTTAAATAAATATTAAACTTTAAAAAATTAATAAATGATTATTACTTCCTTTTATAACAATCCTTATTATGTAATATGTATTAATATAATTATATTGAAATTAAAATTATTCATTTTAATGAATATTAAAATGCAGAGTAGTTGGAAGCTCTGTCTACTAGCTCCCAGACCCAAATCAGTCTTGCAGCTAAATTGCAAAACAACCAACTCAAAAATCAAGCAGCATGAGGGAGAGCACGTGTGAGTGAGTGTGTACAGGGATAACAGTGAGCGGAGTGTGTGTGAGTGGGCCAGAGGCTGCCCACTTGTAGGGCATTTTGAGTGGGATGTTTGGGCTCACCTACCTGAGCAACTGCCGGTGATGCTGCCCAGCCCACACTTCAGGCCATGCAAATAAACAAATTAGGGAAAATACCATTTACTATAGCAACAACAAAAAATAAACAAATAAAATACTTAGGAATAAACTTAACCAAAGAGATAAAAGACCTGTACTCAAAAAACTATAAAACATGGGAGAAAGAAACTAAGGAAGATTCAAATAAATGGAAGCATATACCATAGTCATGCTTTGGGAGAATTAACATCATTAAAATGTTCATACTACCCAAAGCTATCTATAGATTCAATGAAATCCTTACTAGAATAACACTGGCATATTTCACAGCTATAAAACAAATATTTCAAAAATTTATATGGAACCAAAAATGACCCCAAATAGATTAAAAAATTCTGAGAAAGAAGAACAAACTAGGAGAGATTATAATACCTGATATCAAACTATACTACAAGACCAGTGTAATCAAAACAGTCTGGTAGTGGCATGAGAACAGACACCTAGATCAATGGAATACAATAAAGAGCCCCAAAATAAACCCATATCTCTATGGTTAATTAATATTTGACAAAGGGTACAAGAACATAAAATGGAGTAAAAATAGCCTCTTCAAATAAATGGTGTTGAGAGATCTGTACAGGTACATACAAAAAAATTAAACTAGATTACCAACTTACAGTATATACAAAAATAAACTCAAGAGGGGTAAAACACTTAAATATAAGTTTTGACACCATAAAAGTCCTAGAGTAAAACATAAGCAGCAAAATTTCAGATATTCCCCACAGCAATAATTTCATTGATATATCTCCTCGGGCAAGGGAAATAAAGGAAAAAATAAACAAATGACACTACATAAAATTAAAAAGCTTCTGCACAGCTAAAGAAAACATCATTAAAATGAAAAAGGATCCAACTGTATGGGAAAACATAACTTGCCAATGATACCTCAGATAAGGGTTTGATCTCCAAAATATATGAGGAGCTCATAGAACTCAACACCAGGAAGACAAACAATTAAAAAATGGGTGAAGGACCTGAACAGACACTTTTCCAAGGAAGACATTCAGAGGGCCTATAGACATATGAAAGGATGCATCACTAGTTATCAGAGAGATGCAAATTAAAACCACTATGAGGTATCACCCCACACAGGTCAAAATGGCCATCATGAACATGTCAACAAACAGCAAGCGCTGGCAAGGATGTGGAGAAAAGGGAACCCTAGTGCACTGTTGGTGGGAATGCAGACTGGTTCAGCCACTATGCAAAACATTATAGAATTTCCTCAAAATTCCACAATGAATTTCCAAAATTCCATAAAAATTGAACTGACTTTTGATCCGGTGATCCCACTGCTGGGATTCTACCCGAAGAATCCTTAAACACCAACTCAGAAGAACTTAAGCACCCCTATGTTCATTGCAATGTTATTTATAATAGCCAGGTGCTGGAAACAGCCGAAGTGCCCATTAGTAAATGAATGGAGCAAAAACTATGGTACATTTACACAATGGAATACTATGCAACAGAAAGAAAGAAGGAGCTCCTACCCTTATGAATGCATGGATGGAACTGGAGAATATTAAGTGAAATAAGCCAGGTGGTAAAAGTCAAATACTTTACGATCTCACCCATAAGAGTAACTCAATGAATAAAACAAACAAATGAGCAAAATAGAACCAGAGACAAGGAAATAAGGAACAGACTGGTAGAGTCTAGAGGGGTAGGGGAAGGAGATAAGAGAGGAAAGAAGGGGAAGGGACTAGTCAAGAAACAATTATGAATGACCCATGGATATAGTCAACAGGGTGGGAATTGACTGTGGGTGGGAAAGTGGGATTGGCAGAGGAGAACAAAGGGGGAAATTGGGACAACTGAAATAGAATAATAAAATATTTAATAAAAAAGTAAATACATTCTATAGTATACATGAGTTAGTGTGCATATAATGGAATCCTGGCCTAATAAAAGTGACACTAGATAGATTAATGGGAACTAATGGTAATGTTATTAAAGGAAATATTTATTATAACTAATCTAATAAGTAATACTTATGTAACAATAATTGAAAAGTTACAGAAATGCAGCAATTCATCATTGGGTTGAAACATTGTTGAATAACAGAAATAATGTTTGATTTTTGTTTGATGACAATATTATTTCCTTGTTATATTTTAAAGAACACACAAAATATATTTATTTACATTGTGGCTATAATACAATCTAAAAGTGACATAATAAAAAGACATTAGGTATTTAATTAATTAAGGTCTGATCCTAATGTGGTTTTTTTTTTGTCTTGCTTAAGATGAACAGGTTTACCTGATCTAAAGCAGTTTTAATATATGGAAAGAAAAGAGGTGAGAAGGAAAGGTCCAGATACAGTGTAGGTTTAAATGCTACTGCCAATATTTAGAACTTCTTTATTTTTAGTTTGTTTTTTGAGGGGTCGGGAGAGAGAAACATTGATTGGTTGTTCCACATACTTATGCATTCATTGGTTGATTCTTGTATGTGCCCTGACCAGGGGTAGAATCCATGGCCTTGGTACATCGAACTGTGCTCTGTCCAACTGAGCTACAAGGCCTGCTTAATGCAGATTTTAGTACTTGCTCCATTATAAGGTTTGTGAGAAGTGAGAAAATTTATAACATATGTTTCATATACTTCTTGGACTAAAAGCCCCAGTAAATATTAGCTGTTATTAATGAATGAAATTATTTGAGGGTTTTGACAATTAATTAAAAAATGTGTACTCTTTGAATTAGATTTGTGAAGGTATTTATAGATTCTCAAGATGTAGTTGCCATTGTTCACATATTTAATATGTGTTTTATATATGAGATTGAGATAGATCACAAGATCTAGTAATGAAGGATACATTTTATTTTTTAAATTTATTCAACAAATATTTTTTCAGCCCCTACTATGTGTTCTGGAACATTTTCTTCTTCCTAGATTCCCAGGGCTGCCTTTAATCTGTTCCACTCTTGCTGGCCCTATGAACCTCTAGTTTATAACCTGGCTGCTGTTCTTTAGCAATGTCTCACCATCTGACATGTAGATGGCCATCCTTTAGAATAGAGTGTTGTTCTATGCTTCCCTGTCCCACAAGCTTTATGTCTTCCTTCCTGGTTTAATTGCAACACTGCAGTTCCTTCATTGTGCAGCTCCTGTTGCTTCTCTTCCCAACTATCTGATCGTCAAACTTACCGACACAGCAGCCCCTGAAGAGAACTAAAGGGGCTAAAACAATGTGACTCATTTATTTATGTAATCCAATTCTGTAAAAATAATACTACTAACAATAATACTTAGAACTTGAGACTGAGATTATAGGTGGAGGGTTACAGTTATTAGTAATGACCAAGTCTAAGGACTGACCATGGGAGTGGGGGACACAAGGCAGGGATAGGGAAAGGTCATCAGAGAAGGGAAATCCAAAGAAAACCAAGAGCGAATATTAAGAAAATAATCTATGAGGATAAAACAATCATCAAAAAATATAAGAGAAGTAGTGAGGGGGAGGGGTCTCTGAAGCTAAAATCTTAAGGAATGAGGATGTGTGTTAGAAAAAAGGCAGTAGAACACAATGAGCTGGGGTATGGTCTGATGACTTGAGAGTCAAGAGTTGATGAGGAGACATGATGAGGGGAGGAAAGATGGTCTGTAAACAGTAATGAAGACATCCCTATCTTTATCTGTTCAGGCTCCTATAACAAAAATAACCATAGACTGGGGGGTTTATAAAGAACAAAAACTCATTTCCCATAGTTCTAGAGGCTGGAAGTCCAAGATCAAAGTGCCAACAGATTCAGTGTCTCATGAAAGCTAGCTTCCTGGTGCATAGATGGCCATTTTCTCCTGTGTCCTCGCCAGGCAGAAGGGGTAGCGGATCACTCTAGATCTTTTTTTTTAAGTATATTTTTAATTATGCTATTACAGTTGTCCTATTTTTTCTCCCCTTTACTCCTTTCCACACTATATTGCCCCTCCCAACATCATTCCCCCACCTTACTTCATGTCCATGGGTCATACATATAAGTTCTTTGGCTTCTCCATTTCCCATGCTATTCTTAATTTCCCCCTGTCTATTTTGTACCTACCATTTATGCTTCTTATTCTCTGTACCTTTTTCTTCCTTATCCCTCTCCTACACGTCCATGATGATGTGATGATAACCCTCTATGTGATCTCTATTTCTATGATTTTGTTCCTGTTCTAGTTGTTTGCTTAGTTTGTTTTTGTTTTTGTTTTTTGTTTTGTTTTAGGTTTGGTTGTTGATAGTTGTGAGTTTGTTGTCATTTTGTTGTTCCTATTTTTGATTTTCTTCTTTTTCTTAGATAAGTCTCTTTAACATTTCATATAAAAGGCTTGGTGATGATGCCCAAAAGGAAGTTGACCTTATCTGGAAACTCCTTTAACTTGACCTTATCTGGGAAGTACTTTATCTGCCCTCACATTCTAAATGGTAGCTTTGCCTGATAGAGTAATCTTGGATGTAGATCCTTACCTTTCATGACTTTGAATACTTCTTTCCAGCCTTCTCGCTTATAAGGTTTGTTTTCAGAAATCAGCTGATAGTCCTAGGGGAACTACTTTATAAGTAACTGTCACCTTTGCTCTTGATGCTTTTAAGATTCCCTCCTTATCTTTAATCTTGGGTAATGTAATTAAGATGTGCCTTGGTGCATCCTTCCTGAGGTGTAACTTCTTTGGGAGTCTCCGAGCTTCCTGTACTTCCTGGAAGTCTAGTTCCTTTGCCAGATTGAGGAAGTTCTCCTTTATTGAGTTTTCAAAAAAGTTCTTGCTCTTTCTCTTCTCCTTCTGGCACCCCTATGATTTCGATGTTGGAATGTTTAAAATTGTTTTAGAGGTTCATAAGCCTCTCCTCATTTAAAAAAAATCTTGTTTCTTCATTCTGTTCTGGTTGAATGTTATTTCTTTGTTTTGGTCCACACTGTTGATTTGAGTCCTAGTTTCCTTCCCATCACTGTTGGTTCCGTGTACATTTCTCTTCATTTCAATTTGCATAGCCTTCACCTTTTCCTCTATTTTGTGACCATATTCAACCATTTCTGTGAACCTCCTGATTACCAGTGTTTTCAACTCTGCATCTGATAACTTGGCTATCTCTTCATTGCTTAGTTGTATTTTTTCTGGGGCTTTGATCTGTTCTTTCATTTGGGTCATATTTTTTTGTCTTTATGCACCTGTTACACCGTAAGGGGCAGAGCCTTAGTTATTCCCTGGGGCAGGCCAACCACTTTGCTGTGTTGTTGTATTGTCAGTGGTGGAGTCAGAGAGAGAACAATGTCGCTTGTTCAGATCTCTGCAGGTTTTCAGTCACTTCCCCTGCTACCCACAAACAAATTGGGCCCTTCTGGTGCTGATTCCCAGGTGGATGTGTTTGTATACATTCTAAGACCATGGGGGTCTCTCCAAGGAACTCTCCTGTGAGGCTGGGAGTTTCTTCTGCTGCCTCAAACCCCACAGGTTTTTACAGTCAGGGATTTTGAGGCTTTATTTTCCTGAGCTGGAACTCTGCATTGCTTAGTCTGTCTCACTACCCAGTTGTTTCTTTTGATTTATCCCCCTGAAAATGTAGGACTGCCTGGTCCACCAGAGGCTGCTTCGCCCTTTCCAGTCCTCCAACTGCTACCTTGCCTCATATCTTCTCCATCACAGCTGCAGGTCTCTGCCCCACCTACCAGTCTGAATTAGTATTTCTTTTCTAATTTCTGGTTTGTCGGACTTCCATATGGTTCTATTTTCTGGCAGTTCTGGTTATTTTTTGTTTTTAAATTTATCATTGCCCCGCTTTTGATTGTGCAAGGAGGCAAAGTGTATCTACCTACCCCTCCATATTGGCCAGAAGTCCAAATTTTATTGTTTTTAATTGATGTTTAATTAGAATGTTGTTTAAAAAAATAATTTAAAACTAATATTTTTATTTTTAATATATTTTATTGACTATGCTATTATAGTTATCTCATTTTTCCTCCCATTATTCCTCTCTGCCCTGCACACCCCTCCCACCCAAATTCCCAAACCTTAGTTCATGTCCACAGGTCATACATATATTCTTTGTTTTCTCTATTTCCTACACTATTCTTAACCACTCCCTGTCTATTTTCTCCTATTATGTATGCTACTTATTCTCCAAAATATAATTGTTTTATATTTTTATATTAAAACTTTATTTTTAATATTTTAAATCATAGTCCTTACTGAGAATACTACAATTTCATGCACTTGCTTGGTTTAACAAATATTAGGAAAAGGTATTATTTATTGGTATTTTATTTTCATACATGAATAAGTTAATTAATAGAAAAATTAATTATTTAAATCTGATTCAGTAAGTAATCTTAAAGGCATTATAGGTAGACCAAGAAGTCAGGACTTATAGTTTAAAATCACTGTTTTGTTGTATGTGCTACTAATAATATTCAGCATATTTGTGCATTTTTCATTTGGACATTTACATATTCTTTGTAACAATAAAATTCAACCCTATCCTATGTTATCAGGAGCTAATAGTGTATTTACTCCTTACTTCAATTAGGTGAATTAGCAATAAAAATGTAAGTGATTATAAAATAGAGTCGACTAAGACAATTGTGTTTGATTTTGCTTTGGTTATAAGCTCTATTTCAAAATTCCATTAGCTAAATTAGAGGTTTATCCTATTACCCATTTCTCCTATGTAAATGGCAATTCTGCATTTGTGCTGATTTTGACTGTATAATTTTATGAGTTTGTCATTAAAAACAATAAATGTAGTTGTACCATCTTATAGCAGAGACAATGAAGCTGTTCAACTCTGCCCGACTACCTCACAGACATGCACATGAATATTACATATTTTTCTACGGGGTGGTTGTGGGTATAATGAGATTACACCTATTCTTAGTACTTTTCTGGATAATAAGAAGCTGCTACTGTAGAAGATCATTTTCAAAGTCATTGAAAAGTAGAAAATGACTACCACATATCAGTAATGGAGGGCACAAGTAAAATTGCTATTAAATTTCTTCACTTTATAACACCAAACTCTATAAAGAGTAATTGAGAGACACCCATTTTTTTAAACTAATGAGAAAATACACGGCAAAAGGATTTTAATGGCCATTTTTAGGAAGAAATAACCATGACTTTCACTTCAGAAAATGCTATAGAATATTAACCCTTTAAAACAAGGTACCGTTTTTATTTAGCAGAATAAGTAACATGCTTTAAATGTGGTATAGACTTCAAAACTGGAGAGATGATAATATACATCACATTTCTAATATATACTTTAGAAACTAAATTCAGCACAGTAGTTAAAATTTGTACATTCAGAGAAAAAAATTTAGAATATTGAAGACCTTTATCAAAATATTTCCTTTTTTGTCAATCTGCAACACTTAAAGAATCAAAGTATGAATAATGAATTCTCCCTTCATAAGAGGTATGAAAAACACATATAAATCAAACCTTAATTCTGTTTATGATGTTTTGTTATTCTTTCTAAATATGTTTTCCAGATGACTTTCAAAAGGATGAAATACCTATTTTTTCATCTTAAGTCCCATTTTTCATATCCTCCTGAAGTCCTACTGATTTAACCCCCAAATATCTGATAACTCTCCTTTTTCTCTGGTGTTGTATGCCCTACCCTGTGCTTGTTTGTGAAACCAAATCATTGCACATTCAACTGTATATCTGATTCTTCAGCATATATGTTAATGTAAATACTGAGCATATCTATTTGGTTTTAACATCACTGTTTGCATTCTTTAAAAGACCTTGATTTGACCTGATTCCTCTTGTAAACAAGGCCACCACTTCCACAGTCCAGGCTGCAGGGCACATTAGCATTGTCCAGTTCTGACCATAAACTCTCCTGAGAACTGTGTCCACAGAGACAATTTGCTGCAAAATAAATACCTTCTAAATAGGAATGCTTACCTTTGCCAAGGAGGAGCACTTAGAAGGAAGTTATGCCTGTGACCAAATGTTGAAGACTTTGACTAGTTTTCAAAATAGCCTACACATTACCTATGTTCCCCTTATGTTTAAACAGACAATACCAGAATTTTAAAATCTTCACACATGTAAATTATCAAAACACGCTTTGAATTTTCCTCTTTTTAAAGTAATTTTTAAGCCTTTCAGAGATATTAATAGGATGAATATTAAAATAACAGCCATGTTACCCCAATATAACAAGTTTCCATAATTATGGTTAAAACCAGTTTGTGATATTTATACTCTAAAATTACTTAGAAAATATCTTCTGTGATTTATAGAAGAAGTTAAGCTAAAATGTTAAGCCAGATCTCCATTTTGAGAATTATCTTCTTTATTTTTAAATTATTGACATTACCTTAACACTAAAATGGTTTTTAATTCCTTGAGTGTCTATGGTCACTATAAATACTTAAATTGACTTCAAAATATATAAAATAAAATTAAAACAAACAAGCAACTTCTTTTACTGCTAGATGTCTGTCCTCGTTTTGATTTAAAACGAAATTCTCAAGATCTAAATAGTTACCGAATATAATTGCTATATTTAAAAACAACAAAGAAAATATTGTTAGAATTTATCCAGTCAAAATCATAAAATGAATTATCCTAAGATTAAATTATTACTTCTTAAGTGACTTAAATATGACCCTGTAGGTAAAGTGAACAAATTATGTACAAAGAAGAAAATTTAAAAGCTTAAAATAGTTTTGGCAGGTAACTTTTATTAGGCCCTAGATGGTGTAGCTCTGTGGATTGAGTGCTGGCCTGTGAACCCAAGGGCCGCTGGTTCAATTACCAGTCGGACACATGCTTGGGCTGTGGGCCAGGTTCCCAGTAGGAGACATGAGAGCCAGCGAATTGCCAGTGCAATAAACCACACATTGCTGTTTCCCTCTCTTTCTCCCTCGTTTCCCCTCTCCCTAGAAATAAGTTAATTAAAAAGTTTAAAAGTAAAATTCATTTAAAAATAAATAAACTTTTTATTAGGTTTGATACATTTTTATGAGCTAAAATTATTCTAATTTTTAACTCATAATTTTATCAGAAATAATTATATCATTAAAAGTATTTCAACTTTTTGGTGTCCACAGTGTGTTAGTGACGTCCTTCCATTGCATCTGACGTAAATTAGTTGAGTGAAATATTTTAACACAAAAAGATCCCCCTTTTTAAAAAGAAGTTTAAGTTTCCCTTTTCTCCAAAACCTCACCAGCACTTATTGTGTGTTGATTTAGTTATGATGATCATTCTGACTGTCGTGAAGTAGTATCTCATTGTGGTTTTAATTTGCATCTCTCTGATGGCTAGTGATGCTGAGCCATCCTTTCATGTGTCCCTGGGCCCTCTGTGTGTCCTCCTTGGAGCAGTGTCTTTTCAGGTCCCCTGCCCTTTTTTAAATTGGGTTGTCTTCTTGGAGTGGAGTTGTGGAAGTTCTTTATATATTTTGGTGATCATACCCTAAGGGAACCCTAGTGCACTGTTTGTGGGATTGCAGACTGGTGCAGCCACTATGGAAAACATTATGGAATTCCTCAGAAAACTAAATATGGAACTGCCTCCTGACCCAGCAATTCCACACTGGGATTATATCCTAAGAACCCTGAAACTGCAATGCAAAAGATCCTATGCATGCCAATGTTCATAGCAGCACAATTTACAATAGCCAAGTCCTGGAAGCAACCTAAGAGCCTGTCAGTAAATGAGTGGATCAAAAAACTGTGGTACATTTACACAATGGAATACTATGCACCAGAAAGAAAGAAGGAGCTCCTACCCCTTGCAACAGCTTGGATGAAAGTAGAGAGCATTATGCTAAATGAAATAAGCCAGTTAGTGAAAGACAAATACCATATGATCTCACCTTAAGTGCAACCTAATCAATAAAACAAACTAGTAAGCAAAATATAACCAGAAACACTGAAATAAAGAAGAAACTGACAGTAACCAGAGGAGAGGTAGGGGGGGTTAGTAGGGGAAAAAAGGGGAAGGGTCATCAAAGAACATGAATAAAAGACCCATGGACAAAGCTAGAGGGGGTTAAGATGGGGAGGTGTGGGAGGTGAGGAAAGATGGGGAGGAGTGAGTGGTGAGGGAAAAATGGAGACAATTGTACTTCAACAACAATTAAAAAATAAATTTAAATATTATTTATATTATGTTTTTGAAATGCTCCTGGCTATTTCCAGAGATTTTCCTTCTTTTTTTTTTTTTACTTTTTCTTATTTGAGTTAGCACCCTTTTAAGTTATGATTCTCCCAACCTCAAATTACTTGTAAGCTTGACCCCAAATAAGACTACTATTGAGCTACCACAGAAGTATAAATGAATATTTAATGCCACGATTTTTCCTATTCTTGTGGAGTCTCTGCTAAAAGAAATCAAGCTCTAGGAAGAGACAGAAAATGAAAGCATGTTGTTTGCCAGAATAGTGTGGGTGTATATTGATGTGTAAAAAGTTGATTTGGAATGCTGAATTTTCATTCTATTGTGCTGTTTTTTTATTTGTTTGTTTTTTAATGTAAAAATTTAACTATCCCAGGCAGGATTGTTCAGTTATATTAAATTTTGTTTTATGAAGTGTCGTGACTCTCTGGTCATAATTTTTTCTCATTTTTTCAATTGGTATAACTTTCAGAGCTCTTGCATTTGCAACTCTGGGAAGGCCAAGACATTGATATAGTGACTTGTCACTGTTCATTTTATTTTCTTTTTAACTAAAGCTATATAAATCTTGTGGATTAAACAGAGTAATTTATATATTTTTAAAAGTATTTTTACCTATTTGAGTCAAAACAGAAAAATCAATGTTTACAATTTAAGAGAATTTATGTTTCAAATAGAATTTTTTCCTTTACACTAGCTTATTCATAGTAGTTTTATTACTAATACTACTTTTTTCATAACCCACAAGGACAAAGTCATGTCCTTGTTGAAATGTATTTTTATTTACACATTGTAAGGACATATATAGTCCAAGAGTTTGTCAAAAATAATTAAAATGGTATATTAATAAATGGTTTATAATTTATTAATATTATCATTATATATGTATAGTTCTTTAAAGCTGAATGGAAAAAATAGCTACTTAAAAAGATATAAAAAGGAAATGAATAATTTATCCACAAAAAATACAAATTGTTTTTAGGTATGAAAGCTAAACATTCTAAATAATTTTAAAAATAAACCAAAACAAACATTTTTTTTCATATCAAGGTAATTAAGGACCTAAACTTTAATTCTCATCAATAGTGAAAATGAAGAAGCTGAACTTCTTTGAAGGATAATTTGGAAATACCTATGAAACATTAAAATACATATAATTTTTTCACTCTGGCTGTTGTAGTTCAGTGGATTTAAGTGCCAGCTTGCTATCCGAAGGGTCACTAGTTTAATTCTCAGCCAGGGTACATGCCTAGGTTGCAGGCCAGGTCCCCAATAGGGGGTGTGCAACCACGCATTGCTGTTTTTCCCCTCTCTTTCTCCCTCCCTTCCCCTCTCTCTAAAAATAAATAAATAAAATCTTTGAAATGAATGTAACTTTTGATACAACATTTAAACTTCTTGGAAATCCATTAAATATAGACATTATAGCCTGTGGGAAATTGTTATGGATAATCAATGACAATACTATACTTGCTGAAGATAGATATTAAAATCCCTCAAAAGAATCATTCAACATCATTCCATATTCCATGATGTGATACAATGTTACTCTTTTGGTGCTCTGCCCAAATCCCTTTTACAACCAGAAAAACACATCCACCAGGTTCTGTGAGTTTGGGATTCTCCAAAGTTTACAATTTATACCAGTTTACAATGTTTCCAGTAAAATTAGGCTTCTGTAACCTAATCGCTTCAACTGGGAGATTATATCTCTATCTGGGAGTTATAAGGACACTTCTTGCCAATTACTTACTGCTCCTTAAGTACAAAGTCAGGCCCACTGGCTTCAATGTGAAATCACTTTGTGGAACCAGTCATACTCCAGAAATCAGGCTGAGGTTAGCCTTTAGCTAAAATGTATTTCTTTAATTAACAATGACAACAAAACATGGCAACTTTATCACTTGCAGTTTTCTAGTTTATAAGTATACTTTTGTCATTGAAAACTGTCATTTCAATTCTATTTTTTTCATTAAGGTTATTATTTAAAATTGAAGAAAAATAAAGAGCTACCCAATAAGTAAATGCTGAAGGAGCTTGTTACCACTAAATGTGAAAGGCCCTGACTGGAGGAAGAGAAGAGGAAGGAAGAAGAGGAGAGAAGGAGAAAGCAGAGAAAAAGAAGAAGGGAGGAACGTAGTTAAAACAATAAAACAGCAATAAATATGTACTGATCAATAATCACTTTTAATGTGAATGGCTTAAATGTTCCAATAAAAAACATAGTGTAGCTAAATGGATAAGAAAAATAAGACAAATTATATATATATGAATTATACATAATGAATATATAAATTATATATGTATAAAATATATATACATAAATAGGTATGTGTAATACATAATATATATTACACATACAAATTATATATAAATGTATATTTATATATAAATATATGTATATATTCTACAACTGACCCACCACAGAACAAAAGATATACACAGACTAAAAGTAAAAAAATGGAAAAGGATATTTCATGCAAGTAGAAATGTAATAGCTAGGAGAGCAATACCTATATCTGACAATGTAGAGTTTAGATTTATAATGGCTGTATGAGAAGCAAAGAAAGACATTAAATAATGATAAAGGGAGCAGTCCAACAAGACAATATAACCCCTAAAACATGTATGCACTCAACATAGGAACATGAAAATATGTAAAGCTAATCCTGATAAACATAAAGGGGAAGAATGACAGTAATAGTCATAGTAGGAGATTTTAACACCCAACTGACATCAATGGAGAGGTCTTCTTGGCAGATAATGAGGAAGGAGATAGTGGCTTTCAATTATCGATACACCAGATCATATGGATTTGATTCATATCTTCAATACATTTCACTGCAAAGCAGCAAAATATACATTCTTTTCAAGTTCACCTGAAATGTTTATTAGGATAGACCACATGTTAGGACACAAAACAAGACTCAATAAATTTCAGAAGATTGAAATCATATCAAGTATCTTCTCTGCTTATAATTGTATGAAACTAGAAATTCATCATAAGGAAAAAATAAAAAATGCATAAGTGGTGCTAAATAATATGTCACTAAACAATGAATAAAGTAACAAAGAGATCAAAGAGGAAATCAAAAGATACCTTGAGATAAATTAAAATGAAAACACAACAATCCAAAATCTATGGAACTCAACAAAAACAGTCCTGGGGGAGAAATTAACAGCATTTACAGGCCAATCCAAAGAAGCAAGAAAAATCTCAAATAAACAATCTAACTTTATACCTAAAGGAACTAGAGCAAGAACACAAACAATTCCAAAGTGAGTAGAAGAAAGAAAATAATAAACTCAGAAAAGAAATAAACAAAACAAAGTCTACAAAAATACAAAAGATCAATGAAACCAACAGCTATTTGGTTCTATTTTTTTTTGGAAAGTTAAACAAGATTGGCAAACCATTAACCAGACTCATTGGGGGGAAAAGAGAAAGGACCCAAATAAATAAAAGCAGAAATAAAAGCCAAGAAGTAAGTCTGATACCACAAATACACAAAAGATGCTAACAAAATCTTATAAACAACTATATGGCAACCAATTTCCAAAACAGTAATAAAGAATCAGAGAGTCTGAATATACAGATTACAACCAGTGAAACTGAGGTAGTAATTAAAAAAATAAAATAATAATTTTTTTAAAAGCCAGGAAGCAAAAGTTCAGGACCAATACCTTCACAGATGAATTTTACCAAACATTTGAAGAAGAACTAACACTTTTCCTTCTCAAACTACTTCAAAAATTTCAAGAAAATGAAAGACCCCAAACTCATTTTACAAGGCCAGCATTATCTTAAATCCAAAACTGGGTAATGACACTACAAAAAAAGAAAATTATAGGCCAATATCCGTGATGAATATAAATGTTAAAATCCTCAGCAAAGTATTAGCAAAACATGATCAAGTGGAATTTATCCCAGGGATACAATGTTGGTATAATGTTCACAAATCAATAAACATGATACACCACACAAACAAAATGAAGGATAAAAATCACATCATCATAGAAAAGATGCACACACTTGTCGTCAAATCTCTTAGGAAAGCAAGAATAGAGGGAATTTACCTCAATGTAATAAAGGCCGTACATGACAGACCCCAAGCCAAAATCATACTCAATGGGCAAAAATTATAAGTGTTTTTTGCTCCCCTTAAGATTGAGAGCAAGACGGGAAAGTTTATTTTCACCTCTCTTATTCAACTTAGTAGTGGAAGTCCTAGCCACAGCAATCAGATAAGAGGAAGAAATAAGAGGCATCCAAACAAGGAAGAAAGAAGTAAAATGTATTATTTGCAGATAACATGATATCGTATGTAGAAAACATTAAAGATTCAACCAAAACCCTATTACAACTGATAAATGAATTCAGCCAAGTAACAATAAAACTAAATAAATATCCAAAAATTGGTTGTATTTTTATACATCAATAACAAACTATCAAAATAGGGAATTAAGAAAATAATCCCATTTATACTTCTTTCAAAGAGAATGAAATACCTAGGAATAAATCTAACCAAAGACATAAAAGACCTGTACTCAGAAAATTATAAGACACTAAAGAAAGAAATTGAAGAAAATATAAATAACTGGAAAAATAACCATGTTTATAGATAGGAAGAATGAACATTATTAAAATTTTCATACTACCTAAAGCAATCTATTACACTCAGTGCAATTCCTGTCAAGATACAAATGGTGTGTTTCACTGAACTAGAACAAATACTTCAAAACATATAGAACCACAAAAGAACCTTAATAGAAACTGTGATCTTAAAAAAGTATTGTACAAAGTTAGAGGAATCACTAATCACAACAGCGTGGTACTGGCATGAAACAGACATATAAATCAGTGGAACAGAATAGAGAGGCCTGAAATAAACCCACAAATTTACAGTCAATTAATTACTGAAAAAGTAGGCAAAAACATATAATAAAGAAATACCATGTGACCTCACCTATAAAAGAAGACTATAAAGAACAAAATAAACTAATGAACAAAATAGAAACACTAGCATGGAACATGGAACAGACTGACAGTGACCAGAGAGGAGGGGAAAGGGGAATAATGGTGGAGAGAGGGGGAAGGGACTGGTCAAAGAACATGTATGAATGACCCACAGACGTGGACAGCAGTGCGGGAACTGCCTGCAGGAGCTGGGGGGTGGAGGAAGAGAAGGAAAAAAGTTGTGACAACTGTAATAGAATAACAATGAAAAAATATTATAAAGAAGATAGTGTTTTGCCCTGGCTGATGTAGCTCAGTGAATTGAGCATGACTGTAAAGCAAAGGGTTGCTGGTTCAATTCCCAGTCAGGGCACATGCCTGGGTTGCAGGCCAGGTTCCCAGTAGGGGACACATGAGAGGCAACCACACATTGATGTTTCTCTCCCTCTCTTTCTTCTTCCCTTCCCCTCTCTCTAAAAATAAATAAAAAATATTTTTTAAAACAGTGTTTTCAATAAATAATGTCGGAAATATTGGATAGATACATACAGAAAAGTGACAGTAGGTCTCCTTCTTATACCATGCACAAGAAAGACTTAATTGTTAGACCCAAAACCATAAAAATCTTAGAAGAAATCTTTGGCTGTAAAATCTCAAACATTTCTTGTAGCAAGCAATATTTTTTCTGATATATCTCCCCCAAAGAGGGGACTACCCAGGTGGTCAAGGTACACAAAGACAGAAAGATATTTTATCACATCAATCAAAGTTATAGTTCTAAAGCCACAGGAAATGGAAAACTTTTACTTTAGTTTATAAAATTATAATTATCATTGAATTACCATGTTTTATAGAAAAATATTGTGATTAAAATGATGATGTTGTTGTAAGCACTTTATGGGTATTAAACTATTCACAAAAATCATATTTAATACAGTAATTGCATTAGTTTTTCATGCCTATAACACTAAAAAATCCATAATTAATGTGCATATATTTAAATCAAATATGAAATTTATTTGAATATATTTTATATATCAATTTTTCTGAATCTGACTTCAAATTCAGCCAAGCACACACATCTATATATCATATATACACATTAACAGTTTGCTTTAAAACCTTTTACATTACAAAAGTTAATAAGGATTTATTCAATAAAATGTTTTTAAATTCTCATAAAAATAGCACCACTTTATCATCTATACAAACATATTCATTTAGAGTCCATATAGTTAAGTGTAATTAATTTATTTGTTTAAATATTTTATTTATTTATTTTTAGAGAGAGGGGAGAGGAGAAAGGGAGAGAGAAAAATATCAATGTGTGGTTGCCTCTCGCATGCCTCCTACTGGGGACCTGGACCACAACCCAGACATGTGCCCTGACTGGGAATAGAACCAGTGACCCTTTGATTCATATCCCACACTCAATCCACTGAGGTACATCGGCCACGGGTCCATATATTTGAGTTTTAAAAGAGTGAATAAAATAGTCATGTCCTTGTTATTGAAGAATTTAATTTCCAAATAAGCAGATTGACATTAATCAAATTATCAGAAAATATATAATGCAAAATGTGAATGGGTACTATGGAGAAGAAGGGTCTAGGAAGTCCTTAGTATGTAGCTAAGGAACATTCCAGTTGGTCAGATGGGTCAGGAAATATTTCCCTGCTTTCTCTCTTTGCTTTCACAAATATGACATATCGATTTTTTTGTGTGATTTAAATCGCTGAAAAGATGCTTGAATTATGGTTCTAAAGGTCATTGATTTCACTTCTTTTTCTCTTTTTTTTTTTCTGTGAGGGGTCCAGCAAACAAAGGACTAGGCTAATTGTTTAGAATTCATCCAACAATCTTTCAGTTAAATTAGAAACACATAGAATATTTTGAAAATAAGTGATTTCCAAAAATCTACTTCAGTACCATTGAAGGCAATGCATTAATTTAGTGTTTATATATAGTATCAATACAAAAAATAATAAAATGTTGATCTCCCCCAAATCCATTTGTGTGTATGTGAAACAGGCCCATGTACATCCTTGTTTGCACACACACAACCACACACACTATAAAATAAAAACAAAGTGAATGTCTATATTATGAAGTATATATCTACTATATTTATAAGTGTTTTTTTATCAATGTCAACTGGTGGGACCATTCCATTTTCTTTAGATGATGTTTTATACATTTTAATTAATAATACTGAGCTTGATTAATATTTATTTATCTTAAATACATAACGTGGAATTGATTTTTAAAACAGCAATCCTTGACCTTCTAATTATTTTAGTACAATTCATACTGAGAAATTATAATGTCAGATTTGAAGAATTAGTGCTACAGTTGAAGTTTCTGTTGTAAACGGTGGTAAAAACAGTGACTTTATCACCATGGTACATTTTAAAAAATGAAGAATAAAATGTAATGTAGTTAAAAAAATAAGGCTAAGGTCTTTTATTGTATGCATAATAGTTACTCCAGAAGGAGAATCAGATGGGTACAATTCCAAGATGATCCATCACTTTACTATGCACAAAGAATATTTTTCAAAATAGAATTGAACTTGAAGAGACATATTTGAAAACATCTTACGTATCACTTTGGCTCATTTCTTCTTTCTCATGTCAGTGTCACATTGAGTTAGATAGTTAAGCTGTCAACAAAACAATCTGCATTTAAATTCTATGTTGTGCGTTGGTCACGGCAAAAAGCCCTTAGTCAGGCCTGAAAACTAGGGAAAAAGCCAAGCTCACATTATTTGGCTCTTTACATAAAGTTTGTATACTTTTTTCACCCATCACCTATTTGGCATCTCTGTCAAAAAAAATTTAAATGATCTTTTAAGAAGATTGTTGAGATATAATTATTCAAACATTCACATAATTACTTAAATGTGCATATTTAGGCTCTGTCTATTCCTATAAACTATAACACAGATAATTATGTTAATTTAAAACATAGTATATAATATTTTATTCAAGTAGTAATATTGCTCAAATGTGAATTTTCTGTATATATCTGGTCTGTTGCTCAGCTAGAATATCACTTCACAATATAATATGCTAAACATTTGTCATTAATGTACTTTTTATTTTAAGAAAATCAGGCTCATGATTTTGGGCTCTGTCCACACCACATAAAATAAAAAATGTGCGGCGCTTCTGCAGCAGCCCCTCCAATTTCTTTAGTTAAACTTTGTGCTAGTTTCTGATGCGATTTCCTGGGCAACAGCAACCAACACTCGTGTCTGTGTGAAGGCACCCATGCCTTTTCTAGCCAGAAAGCCTCTTTTTGCCAGGGCAGAAAAATAAAAATGGAATTTGTCTCTCTATGCACAAATTTATTTATTTATTTAATATATTTTATTGATTATGCCATTACAGTTGTTCTATTTCCCCCTTTCATTCCCTTCCACCCTGCACACCTCTTTCCCCACCATTCCCCACCTTTAGTTTATGATCACGTTTCTCAAGTTCTTTAGATTCTATATTTCCCATACTAGTCTTGCCCCCTCATCTATTTTCTACCTACCATCTATGCTACTTATTTTCTGTACCTTCTCCCCCCTTCTCCTTCTCCCACTCCCTGTTGCTAACCCTCCATGTGATCTTCATTTCTATGGTTCTGCTCCTGATCTAGCTGTCCTCTTAGTTTGCTTTTGTTTTAGGTGTGGTTCTTAGTAACTGCGAGTTTGCTGTCCTTTCCCTGTTCATCTTTTTTATCTTCTTTTTCTTAGATAAGTTCCTTTAACATTTCATATAATAAGGGCTTGGTGATGATGAACTCCTTGAATTTGATCTTATCTGAGAAGCACTTTATCTGCCCTTCCATTCTAAATGAAAGCTTTGCTGGATAGAGCAATCTTGGTTGTAGGCCTTTGGATTTCATGGCTTGGAATACTTCTTTCTAGCCCCTTCTTGCCTATAAGGTCTCTTTTGAGAAATCAGCTGACAGTCTGATGGGAACTCCTTTGTAGGTGACTGTCCCCTTATCTCTTGCTGCTTCTAGGATTCTCTCCTTCATTTTCATCTTGGCTAATATAATGATGATGTGCCTTGGTGTGTTCCTTCTTGGGTCCAACTTCCTTGGGATTCTCTGAGCTTCCTGGATTTCCTGGAAGTCTATTTCCTTTGCCAGATTGGGGAAGTTCTCCTTTATTATTTGTTCAAATAAGTTTTCCACTCGTGGCTGTTCCTCTTACCCTTCTGGTACTCCTGTGATTTCAATGTTGGAGCATTTAAAGATGTCCTGGAGGTTCCTAAGCCTCTCCTCATTTTTTTGAATTCTTGTTTCTTCATCCTTTTCTGTTTGGTCATTTTTTTCCTCCTTCTGGTCCACTCCTTTGATTTGAGTCCCAGTTTCCTTTCCATCACTATTGGTTTCCTGTGCATTTCCCTTCATTTCAATTAGTTTAGCCTTCATATGTTCCTCTAATTTGTGACTAAAATCAACCAGTTCTGTGAGCATCCTGATCACCAGTGTTTTGAACTGTGCAT
Source organism: Artibeus jamaicensis (assembly GCF_021234435.1). NCBI lineage: Eukaryota > Metazoa > Chordata > Mammalia > Chiroptera > Phyllostomidae > Artibeus > Artibeus jamaicensis. The sequence continues at coordinate 10,771,871 of NW_026521823.1, read as the reverse complement.
CTGAAAGTTTGGCTATTTCTTGGTCGCTTAGAGTTATGGGCTCTGGGGCTTTGAGTTCTCCTTGAGCCATAATGTTTTGCTCTGTTCACGCCTGTTACTATGAGGAGTGGAACCTTAGTTGTTAACCAGGGCGGGGCCACCCAGGTCGCAGGTTTGTGATGCTGTACGTGGGGGCGGGTTCAGAGAGGGACAATAGCAGTCCCCTTTGCTGCTTCCCGGTGCTGGGGCCTGTGTGGTCCGTCTCACTGCTCGATCCTTTACTGGTTTATCTGCACATGAATGTGTGACCATGGTCAGTCCTCAGTGGGTCCACCCACTGCTACTCCACACCTGGGATCCGCCCACGGCTGCCTGTGTGCCTGGGTCGCATGCCAGGGTCATTCTGGTGGATCTTTCCTGCCCTACCCTGCTCTGCTGCTGGCTCTGCCCCTCTTACCTGTTTGGCTGAAGGGTTCGTCATGGTCAGACTTCTGTATAGTTCAGTTTTCTGTGGTTTGGCTCCATTTTTGTTGCTGAAACTTTGTTTTTTTTAAACTTGGTTGTGGAGAAGGCACAATGTTTCCACCTACACCTACATCTTGGCAGAAGTCTCTATGCACAAATTTAAATTGTCACCTATGGGTTCAGGAGTATGAAACTCCAGTAACCATATCCCTGATTGGAATAACTCAGTTATGGCATCTAAATCATCTTTTGCCTTTCTTGCAGAGTCACCCAAGTTAGCCTCTGAGGAGCTGTGCTTGATATATCACCTTGCCATGTCTCACGTTGTTACGAGACTACCAGTTTACCTTCCTAATAAATCACTTTCACTCAAATCATCCTCTAGGGGCTTATTACTGGGGAACCCACATTTAGGTATAAACTAGATGTTTAATGATAAGCAATTTTAGTTCATAAATGTGTACATGGAATTATAGACCATTGTTTTCAATAGCACTTCTTTAACTCTCTTTATATTAAAATTCTTATAAAAGTAACTCTTAATAAGAATTGTCTAATAATTTTAACATTTGCATGATTAATTGTTGACATGCTAATTTCCATGTCAGTACTTTCTTCAAATTGAGTATCTGGACATAGTGCTTTGATGTTCTGAACAACATCATATAGAAGGTAACCATAAGGCCACATAGGAAGAAATTATTTTCTGGATTAAGTCATTTGAAGATGGAAAAATAAAAATCAAGCAGATCACTTATTTCTTTTTTAAAATGGTCACAAATAATCCGTGTAATAATTTTTTCAAATTTGGCTGGAAATAGATTATATTTTTTAGTTCATAAAACAATTTAGAAAATCAAAGTTAGATTGTCAGTCCTCACTCTCAACACCTTTAATTAGTTATACTTTTTCAATGACATCAAGTCTCCTGGCTACACCAGCAAGTTGATCATGTATATGTTCAGTCATCAGAACACATATATATAGTCATTTGTAATAGTTTACAATGTACTTCACATGTTTAAGCCTATATACCTCTTCTTTATTCATGAAAAAAATTAAAGTAATACGTGAATTAGGAGGAAAGTTACATTTTGTGTATGCTATGACATAATATTCCTTTCCTCAAACATTGAGTTATTCTTCTTGTTGTTAAAATCACATTCAACAGTGTTATTCGGGAAAAATATATTTTTTCATTCTGTTGTGTATTTTGGAATTAACTAGTAAGTCTAGGCTACTTCTCTAGTAGCACACATTATGAACTAATATAAAAATAATAAATACATACATACATAAATTGAATTGTTTTGTCTTCAATTTTCTCATTGACTTTGTTAGTAAAAACTGTGGATATATTTTTATGTCTTCTTATTCCACTTGTTATGTTTGCCCATTTGTAATATGTGAGCATTTTGTTGGTATTGGTTCTCTGAATAGTTTGATGCCTGTTTTCCAAAAACAGAAGTGAATGTCTAATTAACATGAGATTTTTTTTCTTTCCATTTAGGTGAATCCCAAATGATGAGAGATTTTTATCAAATTCTCATCTATTTCACATTTTTCTCTTTGCTATAAATTAAGCCTTAACTTTTGTTTCTTATCAGTTTTTAATTCCTCCAAAGGGGAGAAATTGTTAGAAAATTAAAAATGTATCAGTCACTCACTTTTCTACCTGTTTTAATTTTATTACATTTAAATGTCAAAAGAAGGAAAATGAGCAATACATTATTTGTGGTTTCATGTAATTTGATTACATACATAGTAAACTTTAAAATAAATACAGATTTAATTATGAGTTGCAATAATGAATATTGTGGATTCACTCAATAGTCATTCAAGAACAATTTCTCCCTCAGAGGTGTCAAAAACGTGGCGCAGGATGGCTATGAATGCAGCCCAACACAAAATCATGAAGGTACTTAAAGCTTTTTTTTTCTCATCACTTTTTGTTAGTGTTTCTGTATTTAATGTGTGGCCCAAGACAACTCATCTTCTTCCACTGTGGCCCAGAGATGCCAAAAAGTTCGACATACCTGCGTGTTAGTGGTATAGAAATATTCAAGATCATAAATAATGCACCTACTCTCGTGGATCTTATACTTTAATGGGAGGAAAGTCACTATAAAGAGCAAATTAATCTGTAAATAAGGTAATTCCTAACAGCAAAAAATGAAATTAAACCAGTGATATACTAAAACAGTGGTTGGTCACTTCAGCAATGTATGTATAGAAATTTATAACAAAGCATTCAGAAAGTTATATGCTAGTTCTGCAGGCAAATACTAAAGTGGGTGAGTGAGGAGCTGGACACAAACAAGATGACACTTCTCTACTGCAAAACTTCTTTGTTTGGCCTCAGTTACGTGGCACGGCACTCACCTGCAGGAGCTCTGCTGAACGAAAAACACTAAACCACTTTACTCAATTCTCCTCCCTTAAAATGCTGTGCTCCTTCACCTAACAGGCTTTTTGTACTAGTAAGGGTATGATCTTTAGTGAAGTTATGTCTCTGTTATATTAATTGATGTAGAAACATCCAGTGAGTTCATTTCAACAACTAGAAAGCCCACATGTAATCACTTCGTACACATTTTATTTCTCGGAGATCCTTATGAAAAGTAGGTAAAATATAGTAAAAATTATTATATTCAAAATGTTACCTTTTGAATTTTGGTTGAAGCTAAAACTGATACATTTGATCAGCTCACACATAAAGTTAAGTCCAGTTTTAACAGAATTTTAATAAACAGCAATTATTTTTCAACAACTAATATTTATTGAGTCTTTACTATTTACTGAGCACTTTGTAACATTTAATTTTTACAAGTCCTTTTAAATGTTCATCCTCTTCGAGATTTAAGTCACTTCCTTTATTCATATACATATAAAAATGCCAGCAATTATAGGATACACAACAGTACATCACAGATAATGAGAAATCTCACAGGATAAATATCATCTTTCACTACAAAATAAATATTTATGCTTCAGTAATTTGTGGTTCAAAAGCTTTAACTTTCTAACATATACTAACAGGGTTTTGAAACATAAATGATTTGACTGCCTCTTATGTAGTTATGTTCGAAGACACTGCCTGCCCTGGAAAGCTTATAGTTCTTTCAGCAAACTCAGCAAGGACAACAGCAGAAGTCAATTCTCAGGCAATAGGCTGCGGTCAGGATCAGTGTTATGAATGTCCTGGAATGAGTCACCGAGAGATAGAGCCTATTTCCAACCAGATGAAAGTTCAGAAAACTTCCTCAGGCATAAAAAAATGATTTTGGAAACCAGAGCAATAATTTCGAATACAACAGCTCATATTACTAATTCATTATAAAGGTAATGGAAAACTCCACCTTTGCACCAACTGTTTAATATTGATGAGAAAATTACATGCTGGTGATCAAGAGAAACAGGCTCTGTTTGTTGATCTTCTTGCGGTGGACATATTTATGACTTTACATGGTAATTACTCTCTTTGCCTATAGCATTGTCTTTAAACATTATAACAAAAAACATAATACTAAAAGTACTATGTAAATATAAGGCACCCAGTTGATTTCTAAAAGAGGAACTTGAATTATCATCATAACCATGTTTTGTGTTATCACAATTTTTGAGCATAAAAATTGTGCTAGTCTCTATTTATACATTTCACATAAATTAGCTCTTTCAATTATTATAACCATGCTATTAAAGAAGTATTGGGATTTCCTCAATTTTAAAATTGTACAACTTGCCATAGTCACGCAGTTGTGTAGGAGACCATTCTGCGTGGCATGGGCCCAGCCCCCAAGTGGCAAACATTTACTGCAAAGTAACTTCCTAAAATCCATGCTAAACCTTCCAAGTAAGAGTGTAACTGGTTCAACCACTTTTGCCTTTTCATTTGCAAATATCCCTCTTCTGTGATGAGATGAGCAGCATTGGCTCCTTTGTTGTCTGTAAAGGTAATCGCCTAAAGCAACCTGTGCATAGTAAATGAGGACCATCGTTTAATGCGCCGAGAAACCCAATAAAGGCCGGTCCTAGCAAGGACTTATGTTTTTGCTCCCCTTGAGAGAAAAGCCATGCTGTCTCTTTTCCTCCACCAGACTCCATAGTGGGTGTGAATATGTCTCATTTCATCTATGATGAGGCAGACACTGTGGACCGGTGTCCACATCACTGTTGGTAAGGTGAATTTATTTTCAAGTACTAACATTCTGCATATAAATGTGAGAGTTTGCAAAGAAGACTATGACTCTAATTCTATAGTTTAAAAAATAATAACAGTTGATAAATAGAGACTGAGACCGAGATAGAGAGATGAAAGACATGGAAAGAGAAAAAAAGAGAAACTGATGTAATGAAATTGAAATTTTAGTGTTTATAGTACTATTTTATATTTTGCTTTTAGTATATCAGTAATGGTTATATCACACCAGACCAACTATTTATTCAGTTAATTATCTCTAATGATTACAATAAGGATATATTATGGGAAGCAATGAGAATTGTCATCTAACAAATTAACTCTATGATGTTAGTGATCTTAAAAATCACCATTTTTACCTGGCTGGTGTAGCTCAGTGGATTGAGTGTGGGCTTGCAAACCAAAGGGTTGCTGGTTCAATTCCCAGTCAGGGCCCATGCCTGGGTTATAGGCCAGGTCTCCAGCAGGGGGAAGTGAAAGGCAACCACACATTGATATTTCTCTCCCTCTCTTTCTCCCTCCCTTCCTTTCTCTCTAAAAATAAAATCTTTAAAAATTTTTTAAAAATCTGTTTTAAAAAATCACCAGCTTTCAAGGATCACCTAGATGGAGCTATTTTTTACTCAACCAGTAAGTATTTATTTACAATTTATTTGTTCTTTGCCATTATGGATGATATATATCCCTGTAGAAAAAGTTCAACATTACTTCTGTTATAGGAAAACGAAGCAACCAGACACTGAGGGATTCTGGAGTACGAGGTTTATTATTTACGTGCATGGGCTCAGAGGAGTCTATCTCCAAATTTTGAGCCCCGAACAAAGGATTCTTGGGGGGTTATATAGCTTAGGGGTCTTCCTGTCTATGTGACAAAAGTGGGATACAGAAGCAGAATGTGATAATTGTTCTATCAGCAGGGGTGCTAGTTCCAGCCCTACTGACTATCCAGCTATTTGCTTTCTCAGAAGGCCTTATTGTTCTCCTATGGCGCCTGGGGTCTTAGGTGAACAAAGGTTTTCCAAAGCTTTCCACATCACTTCAACTGAATCTTTTGTGTGGTTGTTCTAGAAAATAGAACAATCAAAATTTAACGTCTAGAGCAATTTAAATATTTGCTGTTTTCTTTTTTAATAAATAAAAAACTCAAAATTCCCAGATCCTCGGATTAGATGAAATAGAGCAATGGGTTTTTGCTGAGCAGTTTATGTAGAGCATGTTAATGGTTTTCTTCCTACAAAGTGACAGCAATAATGACGTCTTCTCCTGCAGCCTCTTGCCTATTAATGCTGGGCTACAGTTCTCACTTTGAAAAATGTTTACAGACTGTAAATTTTCAGCCCAACTCTAGTGTTGTTGGCCTTCTGTATCAACCCTATACAGGAAGAGGACATACTCTTGGGGTCATTGAGCCATTTGAGTCATTAATGAGATTTAATAAGTTTATTTACATTTTCTTAGTGATCTCTGTTTAATGTGTCATTTGTAAATGTACTAGAAGTATTTTTCAGAAAAGAAGTAATCAAATAAACCTTAGAAAAAGGGAAAAGTAAGCCATCAGCTTACAAAGGGAGTATATGGTACAGCTTGAAATTGTGTAACGCATTCATGATTTTTACTTGACTTCAAATTAAACTATTTTATATATGGCTTTTAAAGACAACACATTTTAATTAGTATCAGACAAGAAAACCAGTTTGAAAATAATAAAACATAAAAATATATTTTTATAACACCACTGTCTTTTCATATCGTTTCCCTTAAATTATCAAACCAAATTTCCTCCCCATCCCATGAAAACTATTCTTTCTTCAACTGTTCTCTTCAGTCTGCTGGGAGGCCATTTCTTGAACACAGTGCCCTGGCAGTAATGTCATGAACCAGCCATGGTATCGGGCACCCCGAGGCATCAATAGGCCTTTTATGAACATTTCATTTGTGGTTAAAAACAGGCACGATGCTCCTGAGCCACTGAGCATCTCTTGAATTCATGTTTAAACTGCTTATCAAAATCCAGCTTATTGTTGTGAATGACATTGAACCCTGAGTAAGTCAGGCAAAAGCAGTAAATGTAGTAACTGTTTTAAAAGGTATTTTTTTCTAAGATTGTATTTGTAAAAGGTGATTCTTCTCTAAACATAACAGAAAAAACATTAAGTAAATATACGGATGATTCCTAAGAAAACATGTATGGGCCACATTTGTTCAGTGTATCTTAAAAGGCTGAATGAAGGTATAGATTTAAATTGGACAAATTGAAAGGGATTTGATCCTTTATTTAAAAACAGGAAGTGTAAGGAGCATTCTGACAAGTGATTTGCATTAACTTTCTCCTACTCCAACTCTACTGAATGAATAAAAAGAGCCAATGAATTCTTAAATAAAAGATCTATGTTTGGCAAGTAACATCAGAACTTGGAATAAAATTGGCCCAATGTTCTCATTTAGAAGATACAAGTAAGGTGAATTGTGTCATCCCTCCCCCTACCCCAAAAAGTGTATTGAAGTCCTCACCTCAGAATTTGGCTGTGTTTTGGAGATAAAATCTTAACAGAGGCAATTAGGTAAAAATAAAATCTTAGGAGAGATCTCTAATTCAGCAGGTCCTTGTATGCCCTTATAAGAGGAAGACATCTGAAAGTAAGACGAGTACAGCCCCGGCTGGTGTAGCTCAGTGGATTGAGAACGGGCCTGTAAAGCAAAGGGTTGCCAGTTTGGTTCCCAGTCAGGGCACATGCCTGGGTTGTCGGCCAGGTCCCCAGTGGGGGACACATGAGAGGCAAACCACACATTGGTGTTTCTCTCCTACTCTTTTTCCTTCCCTTCCCCTCTCTCTAAAAAATAAATAAGTAAAATATTAAAAACAACAAAGTAGACGTGTACAGGGAGATGATGTGATATATGGAAAAGATAACCATCTATAAGCCATCTGTAAGATTCCCAGGACAGATCCTTCTCACGGCTCTTAGAAGTAACCAAACCTGCCAACACTTATACTCAGAAGTTCTTCAAGCTTCCAGAACTATGAGAAAAATGAGTTTCTGTTATTCAAGCCACCCAGTCTGTGATACTTTATCACAACAGTCCTAAGAAACTAATTCAATCACTAAAAAGAAATATACTCTAGAATTAGATAGCAAATAAATTTTTGCTTTTTCATAGTTGTTTTTCCTGAATGTCATCACTGCTATCATCATTATCAAGTGAATGGAATCATGCAAATAAATGCATATTTTAAACACACACACACTAGCACTGTGTGAGAGTAAATATTAAGAGACATAATTCCATTCACTTGGAGATACACACACACACACACACACACATACACACATGTGTGTGCTTAACAAACCTGTCGTTATCCATGAAATAAAATTAATAACATCTCCAATTTAACTCCCTGTCAACTTCCGCCTATATAACATAGAAACTCCATTCCAATTTAAAAAGCCTCTCTCCTTCATTGTTTCTGGTAGTCCTTTGGGAAGTTTCATGTCTAATCACTAATTCTATTTTTCTTTAATCTTTCTTCCATCTTGGTCTCTTGCGATGTTGGCTACTTAAGCAGTCATTCCACAGTCATTTGAAACCTGACCTTGCCACTTCCCCTGCTGCCACTGTCTTTTTTAAGAAAAACTAAGTTCCTGAGCCTGGAGGAGCCTAAATGACAGTCTGTTCCTTCCCTTCTGTGCAAAAAATTTAGGGATGTCCCTCTGCTCCTCATGCTTCCCAGTTTGCCTACGGCTTATGCTCATGACATGAATTAATTAGGCTTTGTTCTTATAACCCCGTTGTTAAAGGAACTCAGAAATGTTCTATATAGAAGAAATGTCAGATTGACTCCTGTCCCCAGGTGTCTGTTTACTGATTTCTTCTATGCAGGTTACATTTCCTCTGGAAGTATTCTGTATCAGTATACATCCTTGAGGTCCAAACACCTAATTTTCCCATGAATAATACTGTTTGGTGCAACCTAAAATCCTCTTGTATGCCTTTCTATTTATACATCCATCCACTTACATAAATTTTTATTACCAATTTGATGGCCAGTATTATATATAATACATTTATATCAATAATATAAAACCAAAAACTCATACCTGCAATCAGATTGTGTATAAACAATTGAATACAATTAACCCTTAATGCTTAACAGAGAGGGGCTTTAGTGTTTCAGATAAATTATTACTGATTGATTTGTTTTATATTGTCAAAATGGCATAATAAGGCATATTTTATAAAAAGTAGAACATTATATAATAATTGTCTCTTGGAATAAGAAGTGAAATGAACCATTTATATTTCATGCCTATAAAAGCACTTTCAAATTTGAGGTGTTTGGGCAATATATACAAGTGATAGCCAAATGAAGATGACTATAAAAGAAATTCATTTCCTGGTACACAACAAATAGACTGACTATACTCAGTCATTTTCCCGAGAGTGGTAAATAATTTTTCACTACTGTTGTGGAAACAAATTTAAATTTGGAGTTTGACTGAACTACAGTTTTCCCTTATCTACGCTAGCTCTTTCTCATTTGCCTAGATAGTCAAGAAACTACTGCATTAAAATTGTAAAAAAAAATGGTTAGCTGAAGTCCAAATCAATGTGTTTAAATAAATCCTGCCTCTCGTGGGTTGGCAGGTAAAGTATCAATTCATGAGTAGTCAAGAGGTATAAATCAAAATGGTGTTTAAATCTCAGAATCCCTTACCTACACGAGGTGTTTCTTTGTTGATGCCTACTTTCAATCTCAGTAGACTGTTTTAACATGCTTATTGTGTAAAATCTTGACAGATTTATGGCAGGTCTGTTTAGGACTAATCCCATAAATTTGGAAGGCTTTCATTTATCCTGATTCTGATTGTTTTTTACTATCTGCGTTAATTGAAAGATGTGCTTCCATGAAAATTAGGGTGTGATCAGAATAATTTTAAGACTGTGGAACAGAAAAGGGAGCTTTTATAAAATAAATAGTGAAGGTTTTGCTTTGAATGACAAAAAGAGGACAAGTTATTTTTATGTAGTTTCCAGTTACATTAGATAAAAGAATTTGGTTATTAACGTGCCAATTCTCTCTAAAAGGAAAGAAATAAAAACTTGTGTTTATCACATATGTACTTCTCTGAAATAATCAAGCATTTAATTCATGATTGATTATCTGCGTTGTCTCGAGATGCCATAGATGATAAGATATGAAGACAGCTGATTACTTACTAATGGTGTTGTAAAACATTTTGGGATGTATTTTGCCTGTAATTCTTCAACCTAAAACCTGTATAAAAAAGTAAAAGTAATGTGTGTACTTTCACATGGTGTAGTTCTTATTTTATGGTGATATGATAAATATTTAACTCATCTTGTATGTTATTTGTTAAACATACAAAATTGGTTGTCCCAGGCCATGGCTTCTTTTAACAGAGGCACTAAAGACACAGCAGTGAACCTGAAATGCACCAGTGGAACAGCCATGATGATACCTGGATAGTATGTAAGCATTTCCTCTTTGTACACATTTAGGGAAGTGGTGTGTCAGGATCGTTTATAAGTAGGCAAAATAATATAAAAGCAGCATTCTGGGACACACAATAGAACATCGTGTCCTATAACAATATATGTGTTATGAAACTTATTGAACTGGGATGATTCTTCTCTAGCTTTATCCTGTATGAGGACAATCACGATACTCCTAGGGTAGAACAGAAAGGCTCTTTAAGAAGCCATCGTTGTAGAAAAAAGGCCTTTGGCTTACAGACTGAAAAATCAACCTAATGTCTTGCCTTATTTCTGACTATCCTGGGAGCTGTATTGGTATCAATGCCCTTCTGCCTTCTGCACTTTCTATAGCTGCAGGTTGGCTCTCGTTAATTGAAATTTTGACTTCAGGGAGCTCTAAAAGTCACAGGGAAATAAAGAAGCAAACAAAGAAAACACAGAAACATGACAACTGAAATTTTCTGGAGATAAGCTCATGCTGTAAGTTGTGTTTCTGTGTGTCCTTACACATGCATCAAAGCTAAAATTCTTCAGTGGCAGCCCTCTTCTGCACACATGTTCTTGCACTGAATAAACTCTGGGATAAAGCCGGTCTCTATATTACGTACATGTGTTAACTCATCGAGTTTCCAGGGCACTGAGAAGCACTCCCTGATGGGGGAGTTCAACATGCTTCAGAACACACCAATCGGTTCCTTGTGTTTTTAGCATTTTTCTATTAATTTGAAAAGACAGAAACAAAGAAACAAAATCAATAAATAAGGTAAGTGATATGAATAAAAAGATATGTTTCTCATGAGAAAACATAAGAAAGGAATACCAATGAGTGTTAAGAGCTGAGAAAGTTTCCTTAGAACCTAACACTGTAGCAGGAAAGATCATAGCCTGGGGTGGCGGTCAGAGCCGTCAGGAAGGGAAAACGAAGGGGTAACGCTGGCAGTGCTAGACCTGTGAAGAAATTTATGATAAACAAAATGTGTTGGTAAGTCAGGGACACTAGTGCGAGCTTCCAAAAATATTAATGCTTTAATATAATTCACACATGCACACTTCCAGGTATATCATGTGTTAAAGAAGATGATTGTGTGGGAAGAGACCACCACCACAAGGAATATGGTGGAGAGCATGCAAAAGTAAAGGATGAATCCCCCATTGTATACATCTAATGTGTCTGGAGACTGTCATATGCTAGAGTCGTGAGTGTAAATTTATAATGAGACTGAGATCCAAACTGTTGGGTGATAGAATAATCCATGAATGTTATGTTTCAAATTCATGTGAAATATGTAATGGGTCTTAACACACATTTAAAGGCAAGCGGTCCTCATTTTTTTAAAATAAAATACATTTGTAATACAAAGAGCTCGTGCTTCCCAATATTTAAATTTTGCAACATAACCCGAACTGAGACCGGAAAAAAAGCATTTACTGCAATAGGAAAATGCATTCTTCTGTAAGAGAAAGTCCTTTGGGATGGATAAAGGTCAGATATGTGATGAGGGTATCCGCGGCTTTTGACTGGAGAGTAAGGCCTGGAAATTATTCTTGCTAATATTTTGCTCCCAAATGGAATGTTAACATGTATAAAACAACTTTTATTCTGTTTTATCTTTTATGCCCTGATTATGAATATAAATAAACACTGCCTTCTTTTTAATAAGTTGGAAGCTCAGTTATGCAATTTCACATATACTTCAAATGTTGCATTGATGGACTATTTGATTCCCAAATCTCTCTGGATCTCAGTTTCTTTATAAAACAACTCTCATGACTAGTGTATGCTTATTTCAAGGCATATTAGAATAATATGATGGGAAATTTATTACTTAAATTCACATCCCTCGCTATACCCTCAGGGTGGTGATTCCTCTCCAAACAATCATTTTCCTTGAAAAGATGTAACTGATAAAAACATATAGATTTACTGAACTAGATTATATTTTTTTATTAAAAAATAATTACTGTTCATGTGAACCTAGTCCATAGCTTATGGTAAGCAGCTTGGTAATCATTTGCTGAATCCACGTTTCAGAAGCTAAGCCAAGGCTAATGTGAGCAATCACAGAGAACACTAAATAATGGCTGGGAATAAGATTTCCCTTTCAACTACTTGTTTTGATGGAGGGAAGAAAATTGAACAAGATAGGGGAGAACATAGTGGTTGGAATATGTACATCACATACACAATAGTGGGCTTATTGTTTGTTTAGTTCTGTCCTTCTATTTTACTAAATTCACTTTTCCTTTTAGAAATCTATAGGCCTATTATGGACACACATTTAATTTTTTTACAAAAATATGATTTTTATATTAACAGGAAATTCTGTATCTCTCTATACAGCAGGGACACTTTTATTCGTGGATTTGTTGGCACCAGATATATTTTATCAGCACAATCCTAATGCTTTGGGGAGCAGGTACCTAACTCACCTTGAGAAATTGCTGAATAAAGCTGAAGTGAAAAAGAAGAGACTATCTGCACTGACTGTCCTTATTTCTCTGCTACTCTCTTTTGATGTTCTCATTGTTGGAATTTCTGCAGATGTGTAGATGCCCCCTGCAGCCTATTGGGATGTGTCAGTAAAGACTTCAAGAATGAGTTATAAAAGGCTAAATTGTGTGGGACATATCTTAGGTACACTTAAGTCAATGACTATATAAACTGATTCAATGAAATACATAGACTTGAAATAGAAGAAGGAAGGAAGGAAGGAAGGAAGGAAGGGAGGAGAAAATAATTTAGAAGGGATTTTAAATGAACTCATGGTATTTTTATACAATGTACTAAAACTCTTTATTGCCAAATGTCAGTGTATTATCATAATTGAAATGTATGTTCTGCTCATTTGAAAGTTTCTTGGGTGGGATATCCCAAGTAAGCAGGCAACATCCTCTACATTCTGAATCAAGGACACAGGATTTCTCCAACTTGTAACTCCATCACCCTTCACCTTGTAGAGCCTAGTCTTCATCTCTGTCTAGCTGGGGAAGGAGAAATGGTACATTCACAACTTCTCCCATAAATGTTATTATGAATAAGTGTTACAATACAACAAATCCCATTAGAATGGTGAGAGCTTATCACCTACACAGCTGAGTTAAGGAGAACAGAGAATGTAGTACTAAATGATCAACTACTTCTCAGTGACAAGGTTACAGCACAGGGGCTGAAGCTAAATTTGGACAGGTATGCCTATCTACTTCATGTCCTTTTATTTTATATGGCAACAGGAGACTACAAAACTAGGTAAATTACCAATATATTGTTACAATATTACAAATTCATAAACTTTGACTAACTCAAAAAGGAATCAAAGTTATTTTGTAATTTTATTTCTTCATTTCTATTTATCAGAGAAAAATGATGGAAATGTAAGAGACAGAGCCACAAAGTGTTCTGCATGTTTGGGATTTTATCATATTTTTTAAGTATATTTTTTATAATGCTATCACAGCTGCCCCATTTTTTCTCCCCTTTATTCTCCTCATCCAGTATCCCCATTCTCTCAAGTATCCCCCTACTTATTTGATGTCCATAGGTCGTACATATAATTTCTTTGACTTCTCCATTTCCTACACTGTTCTTAACCTTCCCCTGTCTATTTTGTGCCTACCAATTATGCTGCTTATTCCCTTTACCTTTTCCTTATTCTCCCCCTACCCTCTCCCCACTGATAACCCTCCATGTGATCTCCATTTCTGTGATTCTGTTCCTGTTCTAGTTGTTGGCTTAGTTTGTTTTTGTTTAGGTTCAGTTATCAATAATTGTGAGTTTATTGTCATTTTATTGTTTATAGCTTTGATCTTTTTATTAGGTAAATTCCTTTAACATATCATATAATAAGGGCTTGGTGATGATGAACTCCTTTAACTTTACCTTGTCTTGGAAGCACTTTATCTGCCCTTCCCTTCTAAATATCTTTTCTGGATAGAGTAATCTTGGATGTAGGTCCTTGCTTTTCATGACTTTGAATACTTCCTTCCAGCCCCTTCTTGCCTGTAAGGTTTCCTTTGAGAAATCAGATGATAGTCTTATGGGAACTCCTTCGTAGGTAACTGATTCCTCATGAAGGCTTTAAGATTTTATCTTTATCTTTAATCTTGGGTAATTTAATTATGATGTGTCTTGGTTTGTTTCTCCTTGGTTCCAACTTCTCTGTGACTGTTTCAGCTTCCTGAACTTGTATGTCTATGCCCTTTGCCAGATTAAGTTTTCCTCCATTATTTTTTCAAATACATTTTCAATTTCTTGCTCTTCCTCTCTTTTTTCTGACACCTCTATGATTCAGATGTTGGGATATTTAAAATTGTTCTGGAGTTTCCTAAGCCTTCCCTCATTTTTCGAATTCTTGTTTCTTTATTCTGTTCTAGTTGACTGTTTATTTCTTCCTTCTGTTCCAAATCATTTATTTGAATCCCAGTTTCCTCCCCTTTACTGTTGATTCCCTGGACCTTTCTCTTCATTTCACTTTGCATAGCCTTCTATTTTGCATACTCAATCATTTCTGTGAGCATCTTAATTACCAGTGTTTTGAACTCTGATATGTTGGCATCTGGTATGTTGGCTACCTCCTCATCACTTACTTATTTTCCTAGAGTTTTGATCTGTTCTTTCATTTAGGCCATGTTTCTTTGTCTCCACAAACCTGTTATATTCTACAGTGCAGAGCCTTAGGTATTTGCCAGGGTGGGACAACCCACTTAGTTGCATTGTGATGCTGTATATGGAGAAGGGGTCAGAGAGGGAGCTGCTTGCTCAGCTCTCACCTTGCTCTCGGTCACTTCCCCTGCTTCCCACAAGTGAATTGTGCCCTTTCGGGTGCTGCCCTGGTGCTGATTCCAAGGTGGGTATATTTATATGTGTTCTAGGACCCTGTAAGCCCTCCAACAGACTCTTCTGTAGGACTGGTCATTCTCCTGCCAAACTCCCATTGGTTTTTACAGCCAGAGATTTTGAGACTTTAGTTTCCTGTGCTGGAACCCTAGATTATGGGGTCTGTCACACTCCCCATTTGTTACTCCTGGCTTATCCACATGGGAATGTGGGATTGCCTGGTCCACCAGCCACTGCCTTGCCCAGTGTCCTCTCTGCCCCACCTGCCTGTCTCCACCCCTCCTACCGGCCTTTAACTGAGTGGATCTTCTTTAACTCCTTGTGTGCCAGACTTCTATATGGTTTGATTTTCTGGCAGTTCTGGTTGCTTTTTGTTTTTAAATTGGTTGTTATCCTTCTTTTGCTTATGGAAATTTATCATATTTTAATGTCAAATGCAAGCACTCATGTCATCCTATGGCTTCAGCAATAGAGTATATATTACAACTTTCTGAGACATTTACTTAAATAAATTTTTAAAATTACTTTATTGTTCAATTACAGTTGTCTGCATTTTCTCCCCATCCCTCCCCATACTTAAATAATCCATGTTGACTATAAATAATAATTGATATGAACAAAATAATTAGATGGATTTCTTTTAAATCTGACTTGATTACTCACTCATATGAATTATTGATTAAATTAACTTATCAATTACTAATGAATGTCAATGTGTCTTTTAAAGAAAGGGTATTTTTAAAAATTAAGAATAATGACATATGCCCTGGCTGGTGCAGCTTAGTGCATTGAGCGCAAGCTGTGAATCAAAGGGTTGCAGTTCGATTCCCAGTCAGGGCATATGCCTGGGTTGCGGGCCAGGTCCACAGTGGGGGCCATGTGAGAGGCAACCACGTACTGATCTCTCCCTCTCTTTCTCCTTTTCTTCCCCTCTCTAAAAAAATAAGTAAAAAGAAATAAAATATTTTTAAAAAGAAGAAAAACATCTTTGAATTTATAATGCAGTAATTTTTTGGCATTTTTTTTCTATTGGCTATTTTATATGGTGATTTACATAGTCCCGTATAATTTGATGACTACATTCGAAAAGAAATAAGGGAGAGATAAGACTTAAAAAGAAACGCTGTTTAGAAAAGTGGTTTGAAAAGTAGAAAGATAGGAGAATTCCTTAATGTCCATTGACAAGGGAAGATTTGGGCCTGGCTGGTATAGCTCAGTCGTTAAGTGAGGCCTGTGAACCAAAGGGACACCAGTTTGATTCCCAGTCAGGGCACATGCCTGGGGTGTGGGCCAGGTCCCCAGTGGGGGCCACATGAGAGACAATCACACCTTGATGTTTATCTTTCCCTCCCTCCCCCTCTGTCTAAAAATAAATAAATAAAATCTTTTTAAAAAGGGGAGATTTGAATAAATAGTCTAGCCATGCTGAACGCTTATGTATCTGGAGTGACCAAGGACACTAAACACAACCATGTCAAATGCTCCATGACATGTATTTAAATAAAAATGCAAAGTGCAGAATATTGTGAGTACAGTAAAATTCAGCATGAAGAGGGTGAATAATGGATAACAATATAGATGAATGCATGCTTTTCCCTATTTATTCTCACCCCACTCAGGTTCTACTAAGTGTCATTGCTCAATTCTTCAAGTTTTTCTCCTCTATGACTAGTTATGAAGTCTGGTGTTTCTTGTCTAATTCACCCCAACATGTTCTGATCTCGACATCCTGTTAACTTGTCTGAAACCATTTTCTCATCTTCATGTCCACATAGTCCCTTTCCTCACTTGGCTGTTTCTGTTCACAGTGTTCTCTTAGCCCCAGTCACACAAACTGGAAATCTTAGAGTTGTATTTCACTCTCCCCTTTTCACACCCAATGTACATGAGTGATTACTGTTAAGAAAATGTTTCTTATATATCCATCAATTTTATTCTTACTGTGTCTATCCAAGTTTAGGTATTTCTTACCATATAGATGGTTCTTGGGATTAATTTCTATATTTTAGACTTACATGCCTAAATTTAACCTTTCATGTTTTAAAGGGATTATCTAAATATTATTTTTTATTATGATCATTCTCATCTTAAAAATGTGACTACCTTAATAATGCATTAAAACATTTTTTATTAGGTAATTTACTTGCTAGGATTTAAAACCTTCACTATATTTTCATAAAACTGAATGTGTATTCAAAGATACATGAGATTTATTTTTATTTTTGAATAAGTATCTAATATATAAGAATAAATACAAAGATAACTCTTATTAAATTATACATATTAAGTATAAAAGCAGCAAATTAAATCATGTAAATATCTTATTCCTAAAAGATTTTGACTTTGAATAGCATGTTAGTAAAATGAACTCTATGTCTTAATCTGAAAGTATTGAATACCTAGTATCCAAGGTGCAATAATAGATGCTACTGTGAATAAAAAATAAATCTTGTGGTTATTCTATCTTTAAGTGGTTAATGAGAGGAAAATATGTTTTTATAGCTCTTTAGTTAAAATAGGATGAAATAGTGTATGATATAGCTAAGTTGTCTGGAACATATAAGATGTGTAATAAATGATGAATATAATATGATTAAAGTTTCAAGACAGTACTCAGGAAGACTAGAGTCATTAATAGAGTGGAGTTTCAATTGGGGGAAGAGCAGATTTGTGAGCATATAAAAATTCAAATGTTAGTGTTTTATTCCAAGAAATATGTTTTAAATTTACTTGCAAATTAATGTGTTTTTTTCATTTTAGTAATAATCTTTTTATGTCATGATCCTCAAATGTATTTCTTAACACATTAAACAAGGCAGAATGAAATAGAAATTTTAATTCTTTATAGAATATAACTTCAGGTTACCAGTGTTTTGGTAGCTATGTCAGTGAAAAACTGAATCAGAAAAGTTAAAGAGGCGAGAAAGTCTAATCTCAACTCTGCCAAAAAAAAAAAAAGGAAAGTTCTTAAGCACTGAAGTGAGCTAGTGAAAAAGTATTAGATGTTATTAGATGTTCAGGAAAAAGTTGGTCAATGTGAGGAGGCCATCTGTATTCGTTAAGTGGCACTCAATTAAACTTATAGCCTTACCAATGGTGGGGGGGGCTAAGTAGGGGGAGCTGTATCATATTTTCCAAGGGATAGCGCCAAGGTGCCTTAAAAAGACATTCCTGGACTGCACACATGGCAAGAGGGTGGGGTGAGGGGGAGAGAAAGAATTCACAAATGCAAGTTTTCCAAAGTAAATGCTCTGAGAAAAGGAAACTCGTGGAACTAAGGTGGGACAATGATGGTGGGGGGGGGACAGGGTGGAGGTTAATAAATGGAGAAAAATGGGACAACTATAATAGCATAATCAATAAAATATATTTTTAAAAAAAGAAAAGGAAACTCAGGGACCAATAGTCAGGAAGTAACATTTAGCCAAGTTGAGGGGAATGGTAAGGCCATCATCATCATTTATCAAGTCAAAAGGTAAAAAGCTCAATTATGATTTGGTGGATGAAAGGTTACAACTGAGTGAAATGACTAAAAATTCACTCAAAGAAGAACATATTTGTTATAACAGGACATGTTCACTCTAGCTCCAGAGAAAACTATTTTTTATTATGAACAATGAATGGAATTTTGGTGAAACAATAATTGCTCTCAGGGAACTTAGAAAAATCTCAAAATTATTGTGTAGGTATAAGTTTCTATAAGAAACAAAGATTCTCTCATAGTTAAATTTGCAGTTGTTTTTACCTTATTTTAAAAAGTGGGAAAATAGTAGTAAAAAACATGCTAAAAGTCAGTTAGAAATCCAAATAGTGCATTGCATTATTAACATAAATACAATAGTGTTCTTAAGCAGTTTGTGGGGTTGTACTTTTAAATTATTCCAAATTATTCAATAATCACATACATTTTCATTGTTCAAAAGATGTCAGACTGACAATGATAAATGATCTTGCATTCAGTTATTCAGTAGATGAAAATGTCCTATTTACAAATGAATAGCTTTATCTGCTAGTGATTTTTTAAATTCTTTGTAAATCTGAGCTGCTGTAGAAGAAGGTCTCTGTGCTGCTACCACAGTTACCAAATGTTGCTTCTGAATCCAAAGGATGAAAGAGGCCCATCACATTCTATTTATACCAGACACAAACTATAATCTTAAGGTAATGATCCAAGTTTTCAATTCGGAGTAGAAATCATCTTATTGTTAATGAATACATTCATTTTTATCTTAAGTATCCTCTTGGGTCATTCATAGGTAGTCATGAGATTAGTGCTGGGAAAGGTACAATACCAATTTTTTAAGCACATCAGTGTCAAGTTCTCTTTCATTGCACTACATTTAACAACTAATCTCTTTGATTGTTAAAATATGTTTTATAATTTAGTTCAATCACAAATCAGAAGTAGAATTATATAAACTTTTTGCAGTTATCTGATTACTTCTCAGTCTTAGAGATCAGATTTTATAGAGAATTCTCTGGAAAAAAACAGTAGAAACAATCTTTCTTGATTCTAACCCCTCTATAGTTTATTTTATCCTCCTTAAAAAATGGAAAAAATTGGATTTTTTAAACTGTGCGCATAGATTTCTTATTTCCCTACTAAATTATAAGCAAGCTAAAGGTACTGCTATTATGCCACATTACTTATTTGTATATTTTTATTACTTATTTTGTTACTAAGACTTTGTCAGGAGTTGTTATAGAAAAGCTGTTTAAATGTTTGAATATTTATTGTGTTGAAATTGAAACTGGAAAAGTGAAAAGTCAGCGTTTGTGCTGCCTGACAACTATCAGAACTAATAAACAGAGACAGGGATTGAATCTTTATGGGCACTTTATTCGGATGGCTAGCGATCTGAGAAGACAGAAGGTTGTATACTCTTAAGAGTTCACCTTACATTCCATTTCAAATCTACCATTTTTATAAAAAGAAAAGTGTAGGTAAGGGGTTTGGAATTCAGGGAAAATGCCAATCAGATAAAAGCTGCAGCATTCTCACGCTGGCTGGTATGGCTCAGTGGATTGAGTGCCAGCCTGGGAACTGAAAGGTCACCGGTTTGGTTCCCAATCAAGGCACATGCTTGGGTTGTGGGCCAGGTTCCCAGCTTGGGCACACAAAAGGCAACCACACATTGGTGTGTGTGTGTCTCTCTCTCTCTCACTTCCCCTCTCTCTAAAAATAAATAAGTAAAATCTTTTAAAAAAAGCTGCAACATTCTTTTCAGCTGATGATTCTTTATCTGTGTCCTGGATGGTTTCAGTTCCTGAAACAATAGCTTTTTACATGTATCAATTACTAAACTTATTAACTATACTAAAACTAAAATTTTTTAACTCTCGAGTTCTCTCATCAAAATAATACTTTAGCAACATTTTCTTATATTCTCTAATTTAATAATTATGAACATAATTTTATGAACAAACAACTTATTGATAGATAAAATAAATTAACACAAAAATATAATAAAAAACAAAATTTTTAGTGTTTTCCTTTTTTCCTAGTTAGAGAAATTTGTTAATTATATTTGATTGGAAAGGGATTTTTTTCCCTGTAAGATGGCTTTAGTAATGCTTAGTTGTCTTTAACATCATTCAAAAAACTTTGTTAGATTGTATTGTGACAGTTGTCATATGAGTGTGCAATTAAAAAGAAACTTAGTACATCTATGAATGACTCATAGGCATGGACAATGGAGAGGGGATTAACTATGGACTAGAAGGGGTGGTCTGGGTAGAGGAGGACAAAAGGGGAAAAATGGGACAACTGTAACAAACAATAATAAAACATAAAAATTGGTGAATTTTTGTGTAGCCATTTAATATTAAAGATGGAAGGAATTAAAGGACATTTTTGGCACATTATGCTTCATTATTTCTGTCGGAATGTACTGGGGCATGGAGGACCTGAGCCAATGCCTATGCTGCAACAAAGAAGGCCTGCACCACCAGCTAAATACCTGACCCCAAGATACCCCATTACTGGAAGCAACTGAGGCATAGCCACCTGCATCCTGCTGGAAACCAGTTCAATTCTCACTGCCCCTCCTCTCTCCCTTGAGCTTTTTCCAGAAACAAGGCCCATAAATCTCCCAGACTTTCTGTTCCCAAATCAGCCTCCCTGATCAGAGGACATTGTCTTGCAAACACCTGTACACAGGACACTGGGGGCAAATCAGAAGGGTGATCTACCCACCTCAAAGGTCTACTAGACACTCTTAAAAAACCTTCTGCTGCTGTAATCTGCTAAGACTCAGCCCTTCAGATCACATTGTCCTGCCTCAAATAATAGCCCTTCCTTGGAACTTTTTGGTTCCTGGTCCATCTTGGCTACTAAACAATTTCAGAAGCAACCCTTCCCCAGAGTCCCTCTGTCCTAATACCACTCCCAGGTATTAGGGATTATGTCTCTCAATGCCAAAGTTTGGTGAAAAGGAAAGGAACTATTTATTCAAAAGTTATACAGGGTCAGGGTAATGGTGGAATGTCACCATTAAAAATCTCAAAGTCCCTAAAAACACCCCCCCACACACACACACAGTCCTCCCCCCCCCCCAACTTCCCAGTCAGATCAGTCAAGACAATCATTGGTACCATATCTCAGGAAGATAGCCCACCAGGAAGAAAGAGTCCTTTCACCCCTTTCCTTCCCACATGGTTTCACATTGTCCCTCCTTAAAGTCTCCATTCCTAGTCCTGCATGGTTTCTCCTATATTCTTTCAAACAGCTAAGAGAGAGTTTTGCAAAGCTGCTACATCTTGTTTTCCTGCTTCCTAAGTCTCATGGTCAACAGAGCCTCCTCTTCACTCCCTAAACCTCATGGTTAAGATCCAGCATGGCTGCTAAACCTGGGTTTAAGTCCCAGTGTGAATCTTCCTCTGTAACCCCATTTCTGACTCCTCCTCCACAATCAGCTCTTCTTCCAACTCCACAATTGGGTACACCTGCCAGCACTCCCATATTTTCAGCTTTCATTGGCTACCATACTAAGTCTGGGCAGGTGGCCCAGTGTCATGGGTCAAACCATCTCCAAGCTCTCATGCAGACGCTGTAACCAGGGGGAGCTGCCTCCTAGTTACATCACAGGTCAAAGTCACTCCTATCTCCCTAGATAGACTTGTCAATATACAAAATAACTGTTTTTGCATATTAGTTATAAAGCTATGCTGCTGTTATTGATATACAAAATAACTCTCAATGGCCCTGCTCCTTGGGTCCCATCCTTAAGCCAGACTTGTGAGGGTGGACACCCCACATTCTGGATCCCATTACAGGTTTTTTGTTTGGGGGGCCCTGGCTGTACCACATTAAACAACCACTATATGATCATTCTTCTACCACACCTCTAATTAAACACCATGCCTATTTTCATGAATGTATAGTAATCTTTACTGTGTCCACACAAATTTATATAATTGTGTTGTTCAATGCCTCATTTACATGTATATGTAATAGGATATCATAAATTGCTCCTTCCTAGTCTTCACAATGTTCAATTTACCAACATAAAAACTTTATTTAAGTTAAATTAAACCAGTAATTTTCAGTTTAGTGGGCCTCAGATCACCTTAAGGGCTGGTTGAAACTCTGATCACCTAGTCCCCCTCTCAGTTCCTAGCTCAGGAAGTGCACAGTGGCTCCTTGGTTTTCATTTCCAGGAGATTATGATGTTGTTGAACTGGGATCGCACTTTGATAACCAGAGTATATTATTGTGCAGTGGGATGTTTACAAATGTTTTTTACTATACATTATATTGCATATTTGCAACTCCTTGGCATCTACACTATTTTGAGGTATTTATTATTTTCTTTTATAAAAGATGACAATTAAATTTGAGTTGTTACATTTTAAGTTAAAAAGATGTAGATTTTAACCCAGATTGATCTAACTTCCAATTTTTAAATATTTTTAACATTGAACAAACATTTTAAAGTTTTTACTAATTGTTAGGTTTTTTTACAGTTATTATAGCCTCTCTCATGTGAGGCAGAAATTTGTACACTTTTTACATAGACTACCTCAAGATTCTTTTATAGTATTAAAGTTTTCATATCAGAGCTTTCTAGTGATTATATCCCACAAACATATAAAACATTGGAACTGGGGGATAAAAACATAAATATTTACTCACATAATCTAATAAATGTTTATTTTATTCAAATATTTAACAATTGTTAATTCACAATTGGGTCAGTTTGTAAAACTGATATTTGCTTCTGCTTTCAATTAATTAAGAATGGAATTAGTTCTCAATAGGACCCCAATGTCAAATACTTGCTTTGGTCCTTTAAAGGTAATTAGATCCAGGAGTAGCGGAGAGTCAGTTTATTGTAATGGATTCCTCAGCATTCCTGTTGTAATCAGGTCAGTTATCACAACTCTTACAATACAGTACAATTCTAGAAACACACTTTCTAATTTAAAATTTTTATTCATTTAAGAATTAATTCATTGAATCATCTAATATTCTTTACCACTACTATGTAGCATGAACTAAAAATATACAAGCAAAAACAAAGCAGTCTCCTTTTCTCAAAGAGCTTATAAACTATGGAAGGAAAGACAAGGAATTATTACACCGCATCATGATATGAATACAGAGGCTGAAACCCTGATATTCACAAAGCAAGTATTCTTTCGAGAATTGCCAGGTGTTCTGTGGCATAAGCAGGGAGGGAAAGAAAAGGAATGTGAGCAAAGAGTAACTGGTACCAGGAGGTCAGGTCTAGTTTGGATTTTTCCTGAGGGCAATGGTATGAAATTGAAAGGTTTTTAAATGTAAAGTAGCATTCATAGAACCTTCCCACTCAACAGCTTCTTCTTAAGTAAGCAGACAGTGAATGCCTGAGGCATAGTCCAAAGTGAGACTATTGTGTCCTTTATAGAAGTCATTGTCATTGTCACCCTGGAGACTGCATCCCACCTGACTCTCAGGAAAACCAGCACTGTCTTTTTTCTCAAGGACTGAGACAAAGTATCTTTCTGGGAACCTGTAAGCATACTTACTCACTCGTGTATATCTGGGGAAACAAAACAAAACAACAGCAGAATTTGTTTATAAAACAATGTGTATTTATTCTTACATGTTTAAACTTTAGTCACCTTCCAAGTACTCTGTATTTGATACAGCATACCTATCAAAACCTTTTTTTTCCTTACTGAAAACAGTTTCCAACTCACTGATTTTGATGTCTTTTAGTGCTTCTGCCATCTTTCATTCCACTTTTTCCACAATGGCATAACATTTCCCTTTGAGAAATTTTTTAACCATGGAAACAAAAAGAAAGGGTACTTGGGGTGAGATAGGGTGAATAGGGAGGGTAGGGCATGGGGGGTCATGCCATTTTTGGTCAAAAACTGCTGAACACTCAGTGTGGTATGAATATGTACACTCGTAAATCACCCATCATGAAATGGGCAAGCACACTGAAAGAATCTTAAAAAAAATTCACTGAATCTGAAACACGAGCTCTCACAACACCACCAACTGTTGTTCTAGAACACTCAACTAGCAGGGGGAGCCTGTACTGTAAGGGGCCTGCCCTCCAAAAGATAATTCCAGTTTTTGTGGGGTCCCTTCTCATATATATACAATTTGCTCTTTTTCTTTAACATTAAGACCCCAAAAAGGCTTTTCTCAGTGGAATGCACCTCCTCATACCCTAAATACCTCCAAGAGCTGTGAGTAGGTGAAGAATGCAAGGCAGTCTCCATTCAAATTTCTGACCTTCCACATTTTCTGAAGTAGAAAACATGGATGTGCTGATGGAGATGGCGATCCCAACCAGAACTGACTGTGGACAAAAAAGGTGCGACGTACTAAACCTGTCAAGCTCAGGACTGGTCCGCACAACAGCTTCAGAAACTCAGACTGAAAGAAACCACATAGGATGCTCTGAAATTAAAACTTCTTAAGTAGAAGTGAGTCATAGAGAGTAGTCAAGTCCTAGTCCACTATCTTCCTTGACAAAGGTCCATCTTTAACTGAGCCGGATTGTTGCCTTTTTGCATCTAAGATAACATATCTTTGAAATGTCCGAGTAAACCCTTTTCCCAAATCCCTCAGGGCACGATATCCCACTAGAGCTTGACCAGAGAACTCTCCTAGTTATCTTCTCCCCCAAGTCCCACCCCCAACACCGTCTCTTTAAGTTCATTGTTAACTGTCCCATACTCACCAATGTAAAACAAGTATTTGTCTCTTCATTTATTCTGTTTTCAATCTCGGAGACTTCCCTGCTTTGCTTTCTTCTGCCTCCCTTATATATCACCAATGGATTTCATGTAACCTCCCTTATGCCTCCTTTGAGATACAAAACCACCATTCTCTGGAGCATTTTCTCAGTTCACTGACATGTTTGCTTCCAGACAATTGTCATCAATTTGGCTTAAAAGAAAAAAAAACTCAAAAATTATTACCAGTGTGTACGTTTTTTATGTTGATAGAACTCACAAAGCAAGGCAGAAGCCGCATTTAGAAGGCAGAAGAAATATTTAAATGAATCTAGATCCACAATTATGTTAAAAGAAAAAAAATGCCCCAATATAGAATCAGAAAGGAAAGTTGGAGACCAATGTTTGAGTAGTTCATTGTATCCACCAAATGTTGCTTTGTTTGTTTTCAGGCAAAGTGATCCAAGAAAAATGTGCTCTAAATCAGAAAACCCTAGAGATTTTCTTTTTTCTTTTTTTTTTTAATATAGAACACTGCATGAATTTGTGCAAGGGCCATGCTAATCTTCTCTGTTATCGTTCCCATTTTAGTATATGTGCTATTGAAGCGAGCACAAACCCTTAGAGATTTTAAATTTCAAAGTATTTTGACAAAGCTTTACATACCTTGCCTGAAAATATATTTCTTTTTAATATTTATTCACCCAAAACATTAGAGATTTTCTATATGTCTATTGTTTGTTTCCTGTTTTTATTTTTCTTTTTTTATAATATAACTTCAATTCCCAAAAGATTGCTAGTGAGCTGATGAGGAATCAATTAATTTAGAGATAAATAGCACCTATTTTATAATTTACTTTTTTGCTTACCAAAATAAAGTTGTTTATGGTTGTTGTTTCCCTCTCTGTAAATTTTCTCAATTTTTAGCAAGATGCACCCTTAAAAATACAAAGTATAAAATATTAAACTGTATACTTTTAAGCAGGAGATTCTTTAAACATTATATGACTGATAAAAGAATGTAGCAATTATAAAAATTTAAATCAATCCATTGAGTCTTGGGATTGAGAGCTTTTTTTGTGTTTAGTTTGCTTTCTTTTATACAGAGAGCTATTTTATAAATTTTCATGTTACTTGACTAAAGGGGTTCGTTTCCTGTGCATATCAAAGCCCAGTATGTAGGAACAAGAGTTTGCGGCAAAGAAAGTAAGAGTTTATTTTTAGAAAGTGGCTCTGAGACACAGGTGAGCTAGTGTTCAAACACCTGGTTCCCTGACTGCTTTCAGGAGATGGGTTTGTGTGGGGAACATCATCAATCACGGAGACTAAGGGAGTTAGGGTTATGATCAGGGTTTTAGTCACCACTGATTGGTTGTCGCTATGATACGGGGTAGATCATCATCGCAGTTGGTTCCGATGTCAGCCATGGCAGTACCCTGACTAACCTTGGTGCTTTTGTGGGCCTGGAGCAGAAAATCACCTGGGACCCAGATGTCATCTCTAGTTTGACCAAATCTGTCTCCAAGAGACAGTCCTTCAACAGTCCGAGGCATTGTTACTAAAATTATTTGATACTGATTAAAACCTCATTGTCTTGAGGGCTAAATGATTAAAGGAGTGGACATGCAAGGGGGGAGGCAGGTGAGTCAGGGTGTTGGATGAGAGCAGTTTGAAAGAAAAGGAAAGAAAGAAAGGTTTTATTAAAGAAATAAAGTTTCAGCCTGGTTAGATTCACAAATAGAGATACTTTTGTTATTTTTTTCTTTATTCTAAACTTGTTCTTATAATCTATGATTGCTGTTCTGAGTTTAACAAAAGATAAGCCCAAAAATATCAAGTAATTTTTAGTGGTGAACTTTGATATCTGTTTCTATAATTAGGAAGTTTTTATTTAATTTCTCAGAAAAGAGATAAATGTTTTTCTAACAAAACCTTTTCTTTTCAATAAGAACCTACTCTATCATATATAAAGTATATATTTATGACATATATGTATCAAACATATATATTCTCTAACTGCAAAATCTGTATACTGTTTTTCCCTCCAGAAACATGAGAATACTAGGAAGCCCGAAATACTTTTATCATTCTCAGTCATTAGGGTGGCCATTGATGCAAACTGTGAAAGAATTCACAAAGAGAGGAAAATGCATAGTGAAAAGTTTAACTTTCCAAGGGAGGAAGGGGCTAGGGAGAGAGAAATGCATCAGCACCACAAGGTTGGGACTGTGAGCTTTTACTGGATTACAAAGGGTCAGGGTTTGCTTTGGTGTGGCTGCTGGGCTGTTCAGGGTGTCAACGTAGGAGGTTTCAGCTGGTTTTGTGTAAGCTATAGTTTTCTCCAATATTATCTTTTGCCTGCAGCTGTGGGACGTGGTTAGTCACTTTCTGTTCTGGCTTTTCAAGTAATTTTTTAGTCCTGGGGACAGAAGCTCAGGAGTAAAATAGCAGTCATGTTTAACAAGGTCAAAGCCCTTCCTGGAAAATGGTGCTGCAATAACAAATGGTGGCAGCTTTGCCTTTGATCAGAGATGAAAGAAATAAATCTGCATTCATTTTAATTTCTATAAATATAGAAAGAGAAAGAAAAGTAATTATACCACAGAACCAGCAACAAAAAATCTTAATATTTAGCAACGTTTCTTTTTTAATTTTTATTTTTATTGACGTTTAGTTAAAAGGAGGAAGGGAAGGGGGGCAACATCAATTTATTGTCCCACAGCCCAGAAGCAAATCCACAGCCTTCATATTTCAGTACAATGCTCTACCTGTGCAACCTTCACATTCCTGGATGATGCTCTACCCAACTGAGCTACTCAGCAAGGGCGCAGAATTTATTTTTCCAGAATAAAATATATCAGTGTTGACCTGAACATTGTTTAAGTACCCATAAACTCTAAAAGAAAATGTATTCTTTTTTAATCCCTGAAAACAGACGGTACTGGTCTTTTACATTATTTCATACAGAAATTGACAGAATACTGTATATTTATACACACATACACACAAACATCCACACAGTTGCAGAAAGAAAAGTGGTCATGTGTTTAGTATTTTCCCATGTGATTACCTTTAAATGAAAATATTTGTATATTGGGAGACACCTTTTCATGGCCTTTGTGTGTTACTATTATCAGCATTTCAAGAATATGTGTATAGAGAACAACACAGAAAGATATGTATATTTTCTCTTCAGAGAAAGGGCTAAATATCTTTCATAAACAGATAACAAACTGAACTAACAAGCAAAATAGAGACAGTCCCATAGAAAGCAGACTGACAGCTGTGAGAGGATGGAGAGGTAAAGGGCTCAAGCAAAAAAGAACAAAAGAGACAAAGAACTAATGGGCACAACAACAGTGTGGTGATTGCTGAGGGAGGAGGAGAATGGTGGTAAAGGAGGAACGAATGATAATTTAAAAATATAATAATAGTAACAACAACAACAAAAATACAGTCTCTTCATGAGGCCATGTTTGGGCAAGTTTACAAAAGCCCGCTTAGAAAATTGCGTTTCCATGGATTAGGATTTCTTAGATTTGACAGAAATTCATAGTGTCATGTGGCATCTACCTGGGCCACTCCATCTCCCATCTGTAAGACTTGAGGATCAAAGAGAACTGATGCCAACATGCAGCTTATCCTATCTCTTGCAAAATAGGTAACAAAAGCATTACTCTAACCTGGGAATTTCAGTTCTCTACCGTCAGACATGACACATTGGAAGACAAACTTGTCAAGTTACAAATAGGCTAAAATCTCCAGCTTACTACATATAGGCTTACTACAATAGGCTAAAATCACCTTACTACATATTCAACTACAGAAGAAAATTATATAGAATGACATGTGAGGCCTGCCCAGAAAGTACCAGCCATGTAATATAAAAAATAGAGAAATTTATTGAAGAAGATACAAGATACAAGAAACGTTGTACCCAGGACAAACACTCAGTCCCCTTCGAAGTAAGCACCTTGGGACCTCAAACAGTTCTCCCAGTTGCCATCAGCTGCTCCATCCTATTTTCCTGAATCCCATCAATGGTCTGAAATCTCTCCCCTTTTAAAGGTGACTTGAGTTTTGGGAAAAGCCAGAAATCGCAGGGCACCAAATCTGGGTTGTGGCAAGGCTGAGTCACCTGGGTGATTTGATGTGTTGCCAAAAACCTCTGTAATGAGACATGATGCATGAGTGGGCATGTTGTCATGATGAAGCTGCCAATCACCAGTTGCTCATAGCTGTGGCCTTCTGAATCATCCAAATAGTTTTCATGGAGGAATGTTTAAGCTTAACGGAAAATTTGATGCACATTTGTTGCTCTATTCACTTAGTCATTTTGAAAGTGACAGCCACACAGTACACATGCCCACTCAGTGGTGTCTACCACCCTCACTCATTGTTCATGCATGTGCGTTCCAGTCCACTCTTCTTACCTGCCAGGGTGCCATCAATGTTCTCACTGTATTAACAATGGTTGGACTTTTTCTGGACAGAACTCTCATATAGCTTGTGATTTTTTCTATTGCTGATACATAATTACATGAATAAAAACACACTTGTAAAAAAAGTATAGTATGATGAGTTTTGATTCATGTATATCTATCAGGCCCCAAAGATATACCCCAGTTTAATCACTTTAGCATTTTCATTTGTATCCTGTTCAACCAGCGTCTACTGTGAACCTTTCTAGGCAAATAATTGTTTCTTATTTCTAGTCCCATAAATTAGCTTGCCTCTTCTTGAAGTTCATTTGAAATAAATCATTTTGTATAGGTTCTTTATGGCTTCTTATTCTCTAAATAATGTTCCTGAAAGTCATCATGCTGTTATATAATTATATATATTTTAATTATTGCCGACTAAAATTTCATTATATATATATATAAGCATAGTTTGTCACCCATTCTTCTGTAGATAAACAATTATATTGTTTCTAAGTTTTGGTTCTTATGAATAAAACTGCATTAATGTTTTGTGAGTCTCATTATAAATATTTTGGGGTAAATACCTACAAGTAGATTGAATAGATCATATGGAGTACTATAAAATAAGAGTACAAAAGGATAGGGCCCCAAAACTGGAATTATCTTCTGGAGGGTGGGCCCCTTTTAGTACAAGTTATCCCTGCCAAATGAGTGTTCTAGGAACCCATCTCTATCACAATACCAGTTGGCATTTTGGTGAGATGCTGCATTTAGCTTCAGTGGATTTTTTGAAGATTCTTTCAGTGTGTTTCCCCATTTCATGATGTATGATTTATGAGTGTACCTGCCCACATCTCATTGAGAGTTTAGCAGTTTATGGAAAAAAATCAGTATGACCCCCATGGCCCACCCTTCCTATTTACCTGATGTCTCCCTGAATGACTTTTTTGTTCCCTGGGATGAAAAGCATCTTCAAAGGGAAATATTTAGCAGATGTGGAAGAGATGAAACAAAAAAAAAAATGGTAGAAGCACTAAAAGGCATAAAAATCAATGAGTTCAAAAACTATCTTGAGCAGCGAAAAAATATCTTGATAGGCGTATTGCATCAAATGGAGAGTACTCTGAAGGTGACTGAAGTTTAAACATGTAACAATAAATACACAATTTTTATAAGTAAATTCTGGTTTTTGGGAGGAGTCCCAGCTTGTATGGTATATGCTTAACTTTTTAAGAAATTGTTAATTAGGTTGCTGTAGTGGCTCAACCATTTTATCCTTTACAAGAAAAGTATGATGACTTCAGATATTTTTTATACTCTCTATCACTGTAGTGGTAATGAAGTGATCTCATGGTGTTTTAATTTGTATTTCCTTATGATAAATGATGTTGAATAACTTTTCATGTGCATTTGTTATTGGTGTATACTCTCTTATGAATTGTCTGACTATATTGTGCTTCTAAAAAGTGCTATTTATCTTTCTATAGCTTTAATGAAATACTTTATGTCTTTTTAGCTATAGATTTTATTTTATTTTATCTTATTTATTTTTCGAGAGTGGGGAAGGGAAGGAGAAAGAGTGGGAAAGAAGTATCAATGTATGGTTGCCTCTCATGCCCCTCGGGCTGGCCTGCAACCCAGGCATTTGCCCTGACTGGGAATCGAACCGCGATACTCTGGTTCACAGGCCCGTGCTCAATCCACTGAGCTACACCAGCCATGGCTCTTTATGTCTTTTTACACACATATATATGCTTATACTTTTTATATACTATATACATGTATTAAATACTTTCAATTTATAGATTTCATTTCTAATGTATTTTGATTGTTGTTTGAGTACAGTTTTCTATCTTTTACTCCCATCCCAGCCAACCCCACGGTGATATCCACCTCCCTCCCATTTCCACCCCACTTGGTTTTTGTCCATGTGTCCTTTACACTTGTTTCTGTAAACCCTTCCCCTTTTCCCCTGAAATTCCCTCTCCTCTCCTCTCTGGTCACTGTCAGCCTGCTCTCTATTTCAGTGTCCTTGATTATATTTTGCTTGCTTGTTTGTTTTGTTATAGCTTTTATTTTTATGTTCTTAGAAATGAATTCTACTAAGTGGTTTTTAATTTTATGAAATTCTATTTATCTTTCTAAATTTGTTTGATGACCATGAGTGTTTAATTTTTGGACAGGAAGGGGTCACATACTAAGCCCGACAAGCCCAGGGGTGACCTGCATGGCAGCTTTACTGACTCAGTGACCTAAAGTGACCAATAGGATGGCCTGAAATGAAAACTTTCTAACTAAAAGAAGGTCATGGCAGAGAGTCAAGTCCTGGACTAGTACCTTTCAGTCTTTACATAAGCTGAGCCTGTTTTATCGTCTTTTTGCATCTACATTAACATACCTTTGGAATGTCAGAGTAATTTCCTTTTTCCAGACCTCTGGGGCACAATCTCCCACCAGAGCACTAAATCACCAAAACAAACCACAGTGGTTTTTTTATTGTGTTAATTGTTAATTGTTAATATTCTATACCCACCTGTGTAAAAGAAGTATGTGTTTAATTGTTGTACTTTTTATTTAATTCCAGAGATTTCTCTATTTTGCTTTCTCTCACCTGCCTAACCTATCACCAATGAATTTCACATAATCCCCTTACACTTCCTCTTTTGATTGTAATGTATAAAATAAGGTGTGAAACACCCATTTTCAGGAACATTTTCTCTATCCCCTGCAATTGCTTCAGTTTAGCTAAAATAAACTAATAAAAATTCTCACAGGTTGGAATGTTTCTTATGTTGACAAATTCATTCTGAACTAAATTACTTCTATAGTTTGAGCTATGGCTTATAGATATCATTATGTGGCATTGTTTTCTTTATATATGTTGTTTTTTCTTAAATGATATCCAGTCATTCTGACATCTTTATTGATGATTTGCCATTTGCATAGTTATATGCCTATAACATCCCATAAGTTAAAAACTAGAGCAACGAAATAAAAATGGAGGTTCATCTTACTGTTTGTACAAAAGCCAAACTCGTGAGGCAGATGCTGGTGCAAAAGGAGAAAGGTTTTATTTTGGTGCAGGGCAACCTGGGAACTAGCAGACTTCTGCTCAAAAACCATCTCCTCTTTCTGCCATGGAGAAAGTTCAACCATGACCTCTGCAAGGCCAAGTAAAAAGCCAGTCTCCTGAGCTCCTGCTCCATTGTAAAATACAGTCCTTTGGAGTCTTCAGGCAGCTGCAAGGGGGTCTTATAACTGGGCAAACTGGGGTCTGGCCACTTGCCACTGTGTATCAGCATGAAGATTTGTGGAGAAGGAAATAGATTTTTATTAACAGGGTACTTGAGGTGACAAGAGAGCATGTGAATGCGTTGTCAAGAGCAACACCACATGTTGTGGGGGAAAATGACACAGAGAGAGAGACAGGAAGAGAGAGAGAGAGAGAGAGAGAGAGGTTCCCACCTCAAGACATTATACCGTATGGCTGCTAAGGCCACGTGGCCATAGAGAGAACAGGCCAGTGCACTGTGTGAGGGCAGGCCATTAGCAAGTGAGTCAGCTTCTTTGTTCCCCTGGGATTATATTAGTTTGAGCGTGGTACAGACCATGTGCTTCCTCTAAATGATGAAAGTCCTTCCCAGCCTTTTGTGTGCTTTGGGTGAGTCAACCTCTCAACTAACCCCTTCTTTCCCCAGACTAGACTAACAGGCTTTTTTGGTTCACCTCCGCCGGCACCATTACGTCTTCTAAGGCACGTGCGCGCCTGCCTTCCCCTAGTCCCACTCTCAATCTGGTGCCAGAGGGTGGAGGGAAAGGGCTTTTATTTTATCTAATTATCTTGATAGATTTTGTACACTCAGTGTAAGAACTTCCTCCTGCTGTATCTTGGCTGATGGGAGAGGTACCCTGGCACTCTGACTGATGGTTTTGCTATAACAGTAGGTGGGATATTTGTTGGTATTTGTAATTTTGGTTATGAATTCAGTTATGAATTTACTTGTGCTGGAACATAACATTTATATATCAACCCAGAAGCTATTTCTGCAGGGAACAAGCAAGTTTTCAAATCAAGTTTTAGTTTTATTCTAAAATATCTTGTTCAGATTGTACCTTGATTGCCTCAAATTATAAAGGATATTTTACAAAAGCAGGATATTGATAACTTTAAACACATAGCTACATGTTATTTTATTGATCAGAGCTCATTTTATGTAAGAAATTAACATTAAAGCTTATATTTATTGGCTAATTCCTGTATTTATTTTCTTAATCAAATGGGCATAAATTTGAAGTAATCTTCAATATAAAACATACTATTTATATATACATGCTATCGAGAAAATACCATTGAAAATGTAATTTAATAAGCTTATACAAAATAAATATATTTCCCTATAGAAATGCAATTTATAATTCTTCCAAAAACTATAGGGAGCTTTTTGAGGTTATTTTAATACAGCATAGTAATGACTCCTGAATGAAAGCTTTGAGTAACAGATTTTTTAAATTCTCTTCTTTTAAACCATTCAAAACTTCCTGGTATGTTTTACAAAATTCTAGAAATATTACAATTCTAATGCGTTAATTTACAGTTCAATATTTAAAGCCCTGCTAAGTGATAGTATTACATGCTATCCATCTCTCACAGAGAATTTCCATTGCATTTTAGAAATCCACAGAATGCCACAGGAGGTGATAATAGACATGCAGGCTAAAATTAACATAAACAAAATTTCTACATTTATTAAATACTTTGGGTAGAGTTTTTGCATGGTAGACAAGAGAGTGGAAATACAACTCTAATTGGCCTTAATTAAAGATGCATAATTAATTATCTTTATACAGTGCTAAAAACCTGGGTCTGTTCTTTCAATTGGCCTCTACATATGAAGATGAAAAAATTGTATTACTTTGATAATTTTTATCAAAATAAAGTTTAAACTATAAAATACTTTTGGTAAAATAATCATGGCTATTTTATATTGATCTAGGAATGAATTTTTCTTTCATATAAGACTAACAAATTAATATTTAAAGATATTTGTTTAAAAGGATGATTACATAAACTCTCATATATACTAAAAGTTTTAAAAGTTATTATAAGAGCATAATATAATACAACTTATAGTAGATAAAGCAAAATTGAGAATTGAGATTAAACTTTTAAAAAAATATTAAAATAAATCTATTAAATATGTTAGGCAGAGTTTTAAAGTAATATAAATTACTTTAGGATGGTTGTCAATTTTGAACAAATTAATAAAATAATCATTGAAATCTCCTATTTTGTTATCTCTCCAAAACACCAAATTTTAGAATTTATATTACTGTTATACTGGTATGAGAGAAATTAAAAATGAAGGGGAAAAAAAGCATGATTATGGAAAGTAAAAATAAAAACAAACCATGATCTTGCAACTATGAACCCTTTTAATTTTATTTCAAATCAATTAAATGCATTTCTAAAAAAATAAAGGAATTGACTATAATCAAATCATAGTTCATTGTAATTCTCTCACTGAGTCTAAAATGGCAAGGGGTTGTTAAAGGTCATGTCTTGTATAATATTAACTTGGGAGTCAGTTTTTGAAAAATGTTGTTGATGCCTACAGACAAATTTATGATGAAATGAAGAATGGGGTATATATATTTTTCCATTGAGGCTAACTATAATTAAAATATTTGTGTTTGTGTTAAAACAATTATATATCTTTTTAAAAATATTTTATTTGTTTATTTTTAAAGAGAGGGGAAGGGAAGGAGTTAGAGAAACATCAGTGTGTGGCAATGCGTGGTTTCCTCTCACATGGCCACCACTAGGGACCTGGCCTGAAACCCAGGCATGTGCCCTGACTGGGAATTGAACCGGAGATCCTTTGGTTCATAGCTCATGCTCAGTCCACTGGGCTACACCAGCCAGGGCTCTTATCTTTAAAATAACAAAAATCATCAGTACTTCACTATTAGATATCCTTGAGTTTTAAAAATAATTAAATCACTGAAGGCATAAATAGAGTTTGTATTCATACAGTATGTTTCTATCAATATTTCCATGCAATTTACTAGCTCTGTAATGTAAAGTTTTGAAAAATTATTAAGTATGTTTTAGCAATATAGAGAACATTTCTTTGATTCCTTTGAAGATATTTTGCTTTTATTGTGTCCTCAATTCCTCACATACAAAAGAATAATTTTTTTGTCCAAATTTTCTGGATAATTGTTCTAATTGTTTAACCCAACAAAAATAGAGTTGTATATCTATTTCCTCCTCCAGAGTGGGGAAGTTTTTCTTCATTATTTTTTTCAAATAAATTTTCAATTTCTTATGCTTCTTCTTCTCCTCATGGCACCTCTATGATTCAGATGTTGGGACGTTTAAAATTGTCCCAAAGGTTCCTATGCCTCTCCTAATTTTTTGATTTCTCCTTTCTTCATTCTGCTCTGGTTGAAAGTTTATTTCTTCCTTCTGCTCCAAATCACTGATTTGAGTCCTGGTTTCCTTCCCTTCACTGTTGGTTCCCTATATATTTTTCTTTATTTCCCTTTGCATAGCCTTCACTTCTTCCTCTACTTTTCAACCATACTCAATCATTTCTGTGAACATCCCGATTACCAGTGTTTTGAACTCTGAATCTAATAGGTGGTCTATCTCCTTGTCACTTATTTCTTTTCCTGGAGTTTTGATCTTTTCTTTCATTTGGGCCATATTTCTTTGTCTTGGTGTACCTTGTAAGAGGCACTGTTACATGTAAGAGGAACTGCCTTAGGTATTTGCCAGGGCAGGGCACCCCACATGGCTGCCTTGTATGAGGAGGAGGTGTCAGAAAGTGGGGCTTGCTTTGCACTTGCCCCACTTTCACTCACTTCCCTTGCTTCCCACAAGCAGATTGTGCCCTTTCAGGTACGAATTCCTGGGTGGTTGGGCTTATGTACTTTCTAGAATCCTGTAGGGCTTTCCAATGGACCCTCCTATGTGATTAGGAGTTTCTACTGCCACCGAAACACCCACAGATTTTTACAGCCTGAACTTGTAGGC
Source organism: Artibeus jamaicensis (assembly GCF_021234435.1). Lineage (NCBI taxonomy): Eukaryota > Metazoa > Chordata > Mammalia > Chiroptera > Phyllostomidae > Artibeus > Artibeus jamaicensis. The sequence goes on along the minus strand of NW_026521823.1, from coordinate 10,735,260 downwards.
TCTAGTTTTTTGTGCTGGAACCCTGAATTGGGTAGTCTATCTAGCTCCCAGTTATTCCTCCCAGCTTATCCAGACTCAAATGTGGGGTATCCCAGTCCACCAGCTACCACCTTTTCCAGTCCTAGCTGCCCTGTCTTCCAGTCTCTGCCCCATCTACCAGTCTGGATGAATGTTTCTTGAATTCCTTAGTCCTCAAACTTCTGTGAAGTTTGATTTTCTTGCAGTTCTGGTTATTTTTGTTATTAAATTGGTTGTTATCTTTTTAGTTATGCAAGGAAGTGCAGCATATCTACCTATGCCTCCATCTTGTCCAGAAGCTCCTATATTCCTATTTTATAAACCTCATGCCCAGAATCATTATTTATAGTTCTCAGATCATTCTGTAGGTACTCTTAACACTAACACTTTTAAAAGAAACTCTTCTCTAATATAATTAGTTTGTTTTCCCTTTTTATTTAATTTATTGGGGTGACATTGGCTAATAAAATCATATAGGTTTCACGTGTACAACTCTGTAATTGCATCATCTGCCCAGTGCATCATGCACTCACCACCCAAAGTCAATTCTCTTACCAACATTTATCCCTCCTTTGCCCTCTTTCACTTCCCCCTACTCCCTTTTTTCTCTGGCAATCACCATTTTGCACAACATAACTTTTAATTTATGTGAAGTATGAAATATTTCTCTGCTACTATGTAGATATAAAAATTAAAACAGTATCCAACAGTTATAAAATTGCTATGTAGCCATTTAGTAACAAGAAATATCAAAAACATTACTTTATCATCAGAGAATAAAAACAAAATTATTTTTAAGTTTATGTATTAAAAGTTAAAGATTCTCTGTTGTTTTGATGGGTTAATGCAGTTTCCTTCTTTCCTCTATATAGTTTTCTTACATGATTTAACCGAATCTTTTTCTAACCTCAGTAAATTCCCACAAATATTTATGTCTAATAATGAGATCAAAGAATGCATGCATACGTTTCTTCATAGTTCTTTTTTCTGGCACAGTATTTGTACTGTGGTACCTTTCTATGATACTCATTTTATTATTTCTTCAGTTACTCTTCCTGACTGAATTAAGCAACAGTTTGAGCTCTCAGTTTATGCAAAGATGATGACACTATTCAGCATATAATGGTCCCTTGTCTCTTTTTTTACTGTCTGTTACTGATAGAGTATGAATAACAAGATCATAAACATTCCTAATTAAGCCATAAGACATGACAGCTGGTGAATTGTGTTGTAATATTTCACACATAGTATATTGCTAAGCATGCGGCTAAAGGCTCTGAGCCACCATTGCACCTAAGGGTGAATTAACAAGGCGCAATTCATGCCCTGGAGTAGCTGACTTTGATTATGAAAGAGTTTGTTTAATAGTTACACAAATAATTTTGTTTTGTGTTTTCACCTACTTTAATTTTATACATATAGGTTAGCAATATCAATTTGTTTGAAAGAAAGGATTTTTCTCTAATAATTTAGGATAAACTATGGAATATAATATTTTGAAACAACAAAAAAGCACTATATGTGCTTTTTTGAAACAACAAAAAAGCACAAAGAAGTAAATTGAAATTTACTTCTTTGACCACACTTATAAGCAAGCTCGTCACTTGTTATCTGAACATATTCACTTTGACATCATTTTGTGAAAATGGTTTTATAGCCTTTGAGGATAACTCTTGCCTGATGCCCATCATAATGAAATGCAGTTTGAAATAATTCTATTTCACTCAGTTATTACCTTAATTCTGTAAGTATATGCAAAATATAAAAATGGAGGGTCACGGTTAAAAAGAAGCACCATTAGAAGCAGATAACTTCTCAAATACAGCATAGCTAACATTTAGAAATTAATATTGCAGTATACTTTGTGCTACTGTGATAGTGCTCCTTATTATGCATGCACTTTGGAAATAAAATTATTGAAGACATGATAACTATAGCATAGATCTGAACACCTTATCTTTCAAGTGACTAAGCATAATACAAATATACATGTAATACAAATTATAAAAATTGATTAATTCATAATCAGGAAATCAATATAGGCCACTTAGTTCTTCTTAAATGAAACTATATTATGCTGATAAAACAAATGTTTCTTTAATCTTGCCTTTATTTAATATTATCTTACTGATTCTAATAACTCCATGTTCACTATAGAATCACAAAAGTGTACCATAAACTATCCTACATTCCAAAGAAGATATGTCATTATTTTGATGTTAGCTATCAAAACTGAGTTTGTTTTTTATGTTGCTAATTAGAATCCTTTCATTTCAAGTGGAATAACTTCATTTAGCATTTCTTGGAAAATAGGTCTAGTGGTAATGAACTCCCTCAGCTTTTGTCTGGGGAAGTCTTTATCTCTTTTTATTTCTGAAGGATGACTTTACCAGGTAAGGTATTTTTGTTACCAGGTTCCTGCTCCCCGCCCCAGGACATTGACTATATTCTCCCTCTCTCTACTGCTCTGGAAGGTATCTGCTGAAAAATCGCCAAATAACTTACGAGGTCCTCTTGTAGGAAATGAGTGTCTTCATTCTTATTGCAAATTCTTCTTTTTCTTTGATTTTTTATAGTTCCATAATAATGCATTCTGATGAAGGCATCTTTGGGCTGAATCTGTATGGGTACCCATAAACTTCATGTACCTCCATGTCTATAGTTCTGCTTAGATTTACAAAGTTCAGACATTACTTCAAGGAAATGTTGTGCCCCTTTCTCTTCTTCTCCTACTGGGACCCTCAGAATGTAAATAATGTTTTTCTTAATGGTATTCTTTGATTTTAATTTATAATTATTGTGTGCCTTTTGCAATATCATGTTTCCTTGATAATTTTACTTCTGATAGATGTGTGTTAACGTCTGCAGATTTAATGGAGCAGGCATCTCTTCCAGACTTCTTGGACTGCTTTTGGTGGAGAAATATCACCTGTGTGTGGCTGTGAGTCATCTGCTTACATTGTAAGGGTCACGTCCCTATAAAGGTTTTTCCTCTTTACCCTGAAAACACTTCCTTATGTATAGTTGTTTTGTCATAGGGGCCCTTCCTTACCTTCTTTGATAGGATTTTCTCCAAAGGAAAGATGAGGTAGATATGGCTGCCAGTACATCTAAGCTCTGAGTCATATCATTTTTTTCTTTCTTCCTGATATGGTACAAAATTTGCTGAATGTTCAGATAAACCAAGGCTGTCACTGCATCACCATGTAGGGAACTGGAGCATGAAGAGCTCATATAAAATGTGTGTGGTCTTCATTTGAGAAGGTGATATGCCTGGGTTCTTGAACTGTAGACATGGATCTGGAGTATGGTACTTAATAATTATATGGCCTTTGAAAAAATAACTTAGTGAATTATTTTTTGTTCTAACTTATGGTCCTTATCAAATATTTGAATTACTTGAACACCTTTTAACTTTCTTCATAAATTCTATTGCATGGCATTTTATACTATATTAACTAATTAACTAATTAACTAATAGGTGAGAAACATCTATCTGTATTAGAGTAAACACTTTAGGGACAGAAATAGAGAGGGTAACTTTATTTTAGTAATAAGATCAATAGAATTATTCATTCATTAAATGTACAGAATAGAAAATAATAACTTTAGAGTGTGTTTCTCCCACTTAGGTTATTGTCATGCTATTAAAAATAATTGTTAAAAGGTGGAACTAATTTGGAGAGATGTATTAAGAATTTTTACTGTTTTGCATTTGACCTCACAGAACTCAGGTGATGCTATCAAGTAGGCCATTAGAAAATTAAGCATTTGTAATTGTTATAATTTTAATTTTATAAAACAGAATACTAGTAATAAAGAATCTATATTGTATATCTGAGATCACATGACCAATGAGTCATGTATGAAATCAGCAGTATTTCCAGGACCCTTGCTTTTATTCCCTACCATATATATAGTGCCCTGTGTCCACATCAGTCTAAGAGTCAAAACTGAGAATCATTCTTGATTTAGCTCAAATGTCTATAAAATTTAAATATTTTAATTTTTTAGCAATACCAATATCATTTCTCCCCTCTTTATTTCTAGTTATAATGATGTAGAGTGAGATACTTGTCTTTCCCAACTGAACAATTGCGATAACATTTTGTTTACTCACCAACTTCCTGTTTGGATTTCTTCTTGTAGGTGCTACTTGAAGTATGACTCACAGACTAATGCCAGTCCCAAGATTGTGACATTCTACACTAGGTAATTACTTAAATTTGAGGTTTTATAGTTCTTTGATAAAGTTATTTTATATCCATTGGACTAATATATAAAACAAGGGTTCATATTATATGTATCATTTTAATTTCATTTATCCGGTATTTTATATATGAAATACTTTTTTATTGTATTTTATAAAATTATTTGTTCATGGTAAATTAGAGAAAAAATACTGTTTTTTTCATTATCAAGAAATTCAGAAGCACTGACCTATTCTTGCATTATTATCTGAGACTCTCATTTGTTCCCAGAGATGTTCAATAATCTGTGGTATCTATGACCTAGTGTGTGTGTCTCTCTCTCCCCTATACTCCCTCCTTCCTTTTCCCTTCCTTTGTTCTTTTCTTCCTCTTTGTGCCTTTATATTACATCAATTTGAATCATTCATTGTAAATTGGAATGGCATAGCTCAGAACTCTGACACTGACCTGCTTGTAATTCATATTCATACATTTATGCTACTCTGTAATTTGAATCTTATATCTCCAAAATGCCCAGCTGCACACTAATATGGTTAACTTTCTCCAACTCAGTACTTAGGCAGTGATCTTTTTTTCTTGTAATCCTATAATGATTCCAGTAAGCATTACTGCTAATTTTTATTTCCCCCAAATATCTCCTCATATTTATAAAATTAACTTCCTCCAATACATTGTTATATTTGCATTTTTTCCAGTTAAGACATTTGTGTTCTAAATAAGTCATGAGGGAAGAGAGTACATTTAATTTATCACTGTGTCCAGGGCTTAGGGTAATACTCAGAATACAAAGTTGGAAATTAGAAGAATATGACAGGAGGGGGCTGGGATGAAGGTAGTAAAATTTTAAAAGTGTGTCTGTTAAAGACAATCTTTAGAACATGAGGAGAGTCAAGTTAATATTCTACAAAAAATCGCTTCAAACATAATGAGTTAAAATAAAATAATTCAGTACTTTTCGAAGATTCTGAAAATCAGAAATTTGTTCAGGGCTCGAATTAAAAGCATTTTATTTGAGATGGAAAGGAAGCCCAAGATTTTTCTCTCTATTTCCCTAGCCGAGGTTATTCATTGTCACCGCACTGGTGGTTGGGCTGATCCAAACTGTATAAGATAGCGTCATTCACATGTCTCTTACATGGAAAGAGATGGGTGAAAAGCTGGCTAGGATGGAACAAATTGAACTCAGTGGCTTCTTTGGTATGGTGGTCTCACAGCAATTGGGTTTCTTGCATGCCAGCTCGCTTTCTTCAAAGTGAAAGGTAAGAACAAAGTGGAAGCTGATAGCCTCTTTTGTACTTTCAGAAGATATATAGCTATCTTCTCACAAATTCCATATGTCAAAGTAGTTATAAAGTTGTCTAGGTTGAAGGAGAGGTACATTAAGTTCCACCTCCTATGGAAAAATTACAAGTTCACATTAAAGAAGAACAGTGGGATAAAAAATATGCAATTCTTTTAACCTTGAAGTAGGTGAAAATGCCGAAGTAAACTAGGGGAGATAGAAGGCTGATGTCTTAATTTTGAGAACACTTTGATGTATCAAATGGCAGGAGAAAGGGAACCCAAGAGTCAGATGTAGTTATAATGAGTAAGTTAGGAATAAAATTAGGATATTCAATGAAATGGGAAAAAAAGGCCAATGATAGTAAATAACTATGCAGAGGTATATAGAAGAAGAAGATGATGATAATTATTTAATTAAGGGGACCAGACATCTATAATGGCCTCATAATAGCTTTAGTTAAGGATAGATAAAAAAGGAGAATTCTCAATTTTCAATTCTCAATTCTCAATGCTAACTTCAGTTACTCCACTTAATAGCTATAGAAACTTGGGCAAAATACTTAAATGTCTAAATGCTGTGTTCTTACCTCATTGTCTTGTTATGAGGATTAACGAAGTTCATATATGCTTAGAGCAATGCCAGGGAAAATCATAAATATATCATAATACATAGTTTTTGTTCAATTAATATATAGGGGTAGGCAAAAAAGAAAGTTTACAATTTGGTGTACATCAAACTCAAAACTCAAAACTCAGGTTATTTTTGTATTATTTATTTATTATTATATTATTTTCCATGTAATAACTATAAATGTACTTTTACCCACCCTTGTATTTTAAAATGTTTTCAGATTAGTTAGTGGTATTCCTTACTTGGAACCCAAGTTTAGATGTACAGTACAAAATTTTTAAGAATGTTTATTCCCTGGGGGTCAAGAAGTATTTCACATGATCTTGCCTCAGTGATATATTAAGACATCTTTAGTCCCCACCTCTGATACAGAATCATCAAGTATATGTCCATTGTGACATATATTCTATATGTATATGTCACAATGACTTTTCTATACTATTGAAGAAAAGGGGGATAATTAAAACTTTTTAAGGTGTCCATTCACAGATCAAATAGCACGTCACCTCTCTAAACCCATCAAATAGTTTTTAAACATCTGCTTTTACTAGTATCAGTTATACCTTGTTTTCTAATAAAAGTGAGTTATGCTCTGTCAATACCTTTCCCGCTTGGGCTCCATCCCAGACAAGTACATTCTGCACCACTTCAGCAATTATAGTTATTTGCAACTACAATTAAATTAGTAGAAAATTTGGAGCGATCACACAGATTTTACTTTTCATAATACGAATCTTGTTAAGAGGCATCAATCATTAGACCTAAAAAGGGCAAGTGACAGCTGCCCTCCATAAAGTAAGGGCAGATTTTCACGTGCGTGTCCTATCCATTGTGATTTAACTGAACTGCCTCCCAACAGTATAATCACAAAGAAAAAAATGACCTTAGTTTATCTTAGGAGCACATCTATTTCTCTTATGCTTGTCTATTAATCAGGGTATAAAAAGTTTTGAACATGGTGGAACCGTGGAGAGTTTGACTAAAGCAAACCTTACGTAGTATATACAATGAGGCATTGGTTGCTAAAGAGTTGGTTTTAGCCCTGGGTGGTATAACTGCAGTGGATTCAGTGCTGGCTGTGAATCAAAGGATGGCTAGTTCAATTCCTAGTCAGGGCATATGCCTGGGCTGCAGGCCAGGTCCCCAGTGGGGGCCACGTAAAAGGCAACCACACATTGATACTTCTCTCTCTCTGTTTCTCCCTCCCTTCCCCTCTCTCTAAAAATAAATAAATAAAATATTTTTAAAAAGAGTTTGTTTTAAACCAGCAGTATCAGCATCACCTGGGAAATTGTTAAAAATACAAATTCTCAGTCCCCACCCCAGTAGAAGTCTGAGTATTGCCAACTCTCGAGGTGGTTCTATACACCCTTAAATGCAGCAAGGGGGATAGTTTTGACTGGAATATGGAACCACCTACAGAATCTTTAGCAGCATATAACAAATTTAATGCAAGTAAAATTCACACTTCCAGAACCATGTGTATAAAATAGTACCTATCTTTGTATCTCTTTATATTTTACTTTACTTTACTTTATTTTATTTTATTATTTTATTTATTGTTGTTCAAGTACAGTTTTCTACCTTTCCCCTCTATCCCAACCAACCCCCCAGCACCCCACCTCCCTCCCATTTCCATCTCCCCTTGTTTTGTCCACGTGTCCTTTATACTTGTATCTCTTTTTTAAAGCATAAATAATGAGATGTTTTTTACTGATTGAAGATAGTTACTATTGACCGTTAAAGAAAGATTAACATAATGTTATTGCTTTTGGAACTGATCTCCATTTAACTGCTTATTCAATTCGGTGTTTTCCTTGGATTTCTCTCCCTTTATTTTTATATTGCGTATATGTGGATTTAGGTATCTTTTTTACCTCAAGTAGGGAGTAAGTAGTCGCATAGTATTTTCTGTCTCTGCTGACTTCCAAAAAGGATTAGTGTACTTAGTCTTACTCATTATTGATCCTGTGGGCCTATTAGGTCCTCGGGTAGCCATCTCCACATTCTGCCTCCACCTTATCCCAGTTCTAGAGGATTTAGGGAGATCTATTTAATCTAGCCCCTATTTTCATCTCTTTAGAGGACACTGAGAGATTCAAAGAAGTGTCTTTCCTGTACTGTGGTTTGCTGGACTCTGCAGTCTGCCCCGGTGTGGGGAGGGGGAATGAATTTTGCCTAAACAATTCCATCCTATGGTTCCTCTTCTTTCTGACACTGTGCTGAATGTAGGACTTCTCTAGGAAGTAACACCTCTAACCTCTAAAAGTTATTTGGTCTTTTATTTTATTTTTATCTTTTCTACAAGCAATCAGCGATTTCAGCCTTCTCAAGCTAGTGCACACTCCTCAGATAATCCTCCTGCCAGCTTTTAAAATTTGGGAAGGGATTAACTCTTAATTCAGTTTACATAATCGTCTTTTTCTCTGTCTACAACATAAATTCTGCATACCCGATCATTCAAGTTGAATTATTTAGTACCCGTAACAAGATTTTTAGAATTGTTTTTATTATACCTTAATCCAGTCTTTTAAGTTTATACTCTTAACAGTCTCATTTTTATATAGAATATTCTTTTTTGAGTACATAAATTAAACATTTGGACCATGCAATGTTAAACTCTGGCTTTAAAACTATTTTCTTTATATTGGGTTTCATAAATAATCTATAGAGAAAGTGTATTCATCCAGTCCTTGAGACAATGCCCGTGGGTTTAATAGCATCAGGGACCATGGGTGGGGGGGGACTAAAACTCTTTAAAATCTTTGAACTTTGTTGCAGTGCTTCAAGAAGAAGGAACCTTGTGTTGAAGAGCAGAGAATAATCAACAATATTTTCATTTATTTAATCATTTAGTACAATACACACTGATTTCAACAGATCATGTTCAAAAACTGGTTTTAGAAATTAGAAATATAACAGTAAACAAAAATTAAAACAAATAAAAATCTTTACCTACAGTTACCTTAGAATTTAATAAAATTTGAATTAAGGAATGTTGGCTCTTTGTGCTACTGTAGGACAATCATTACTGCTAACCTTCAGTGCTCTTATTGCCACGTTGAGACATGACATACATGCTAAAGGAGGCAGATCTACTTCAAAGTCATTGCTTAATATGCTTCCTCTGTAAAAACTAATGTATTTTATCCAGGCCTTGCCTCTTTGACAAGATTGCACAGAAATGTCACGATATAATCTATGTGTTTAATGTACATGCATCTTTTGATTTATTGTAGGGACTACATACAGTCAATTATGTGAAAATGTAAAACTATATTATGGGAGAAGTTCTGATATTAAGAACTAACTTTTATGTTTTATGATGATTACTAAAGTATTGTCATGAGAGAAAAAAACTGCCCATTGAATTATGTTACTTTCTTTGCTGTGAAAGTGCATATACTTAAGAAAAATATTGGAAAAAATAAATTACATAATTTGTTCATTGAAAATACAAATGATATGTTAAATCATGAAAAATAGGATATATGTTTCATTTTGAATCATATAAAATACTGATAAAGATTAAATCTTAACAGCAAAAATTATTATCTACAAATTTTTGAGGTATATGTTTTCATTTTAGTAATATGTTTTTCATTTAAGTACTGCCATGTATTTATTTTTTATAAATTATAAGCTATTTTCTACTAGGCTATCACTATTTACTTTAAAAACAGCTCATATTGCATTCAATTAGAAAAAAACCTTGAAATTCTTCTCATTGCAAAGCTTAAAATGTTTTCTTTTTAATGAGAAGTATTTACTATATTTTAAAGTCTAATTTCAAGAGTAGATATTGAAAAGGGGACTAACACACAAACTGTATATCTTGCTAATGGTGCAAGCTCATCTGAAAGAACAGACAAGATGAAACTAAAAAAGCCAATGGAGTAATCAATACACTCAGAGGAAGATGAAATAGGGGATACGCAAATCCCACTATTAGTAAGCAGACAGTTCATAGCAGCAATCCTACACAAAATACAATTTGTGTCTCTACTGCTTGGACAGGGAAGGAATCTGCAAACAACATAAATTCAGACTTTCAATTTAATTGGGGCATTATTGGGAAAATAGAATTAAACACATAATCACATGTAAAAATTGGGTGCTGGTAGGAGATGCTATTTGAATTCATTATTGTCATCTGTATTATTTTAAAATATGTTTTATGAATAAATATTTAAATTAACTTAGCTCTCAGAAAATGTCAACTTCCTCATGTTCAATTAAGCTTAAAAAATGCCTGTTAAACATACATTCTATGTAGTTTCACTGTTATTCCCCCCTTTTTAATGTATAGATTTTTGAACTTAACAATGAATGACAATAACTTCAAGCACAAAGGCAAGCATTTTTGGAGACAATTTCTAGTGTGTTTAATATGTTCTGATTAAAATATAGATATATATTTTAAATGTATTCTTAATATGACCAGCAATGATATAACTAAATATTATTTTGTCCAGTAAAATATATTTTACTTGTGATCATATTTATGCAAATTTAAATGTAAAACAGGAAAATAATAATAAAGTTATAAAATCTAATTATAACTAAATCACATGGCTCTCTTTATATATATACATTTAGATTGTTTGTCCACTTAACTGTCTCTTTCATGCTCTTTCCTCCCTAAATTTATTTCTTTAAAAAAGAATTAAAAAAATGATTGATAACTAAGGAATATTTAATTCGCTGAAAAACAGTGCTGGCAAGAATTATCAAAGAGGGAAATTCCTATTTAACACATTCAACTCTTTATAACTCAGCATCTTGGGAAATTTTTGAAGCCTCATATTCTTTTCCTTTACCTCTTTACCTAATCAAAATATATTTTGGGGAAATTGTCCTTTTATCATTCTTTTATGCACAAATGAATACTTTTTCACTGTTAAATATAATAACATGTCATCATGTTCAAAAAAATTAAAAGCCAGACAGTTATATAGAGTTTGGAAAGATATTTGTGTGAGATAGTTTCTTTATATTTGTAATAACTTGTGTCATACCAATGCATGGTTTCCCTGCTAAAATGATTTTCTACATAGGTTATAATCGTTGCAATATAATCAAAGTGCTATTAGGGATAGCACTTTGGATACTGTTTTTGTCTATCTAGCATTTGTTCCTCCCTACTTTGTTTCTAATGTATATTCAGTTTATTTCAATGTCTGCTGGATGCCAACAGAAGTTCCTGTCATGGAACGCTTCTTCCATCCCCTGCTCCTGACCTCTAGAAGTAGATGCAGATAATTAAATCAATTGGCCCATGGACAAGATGATCAAGAAACAATCAGTTTGAAAGGAAGGACTCCAACTTCCCGCTTGAGAAGAAAGGCTTTCACATCTCTCTCTGGCTGTGACCTAGGTCCCAGCATGTAGCTTCAGTTTTTCTGCCTGACATCATATGGCAACAAGGGGAACTATCTTAGCGGCAAAGCTTTCATTGACTAAAAGAGCAGGGAGAAAGAAAGAAACTGGGCTGCTTTCCTTACCTGTATATTGAAAATATATTGTTGACATTTTTCAGTTTGAATTAGTTTCTGTTACTTGCAAACAATGGCATCTTAATCCTTAGAGCCAGGTTGGCCTTTAAGATGCAAAGCCATTGACATCTCAGTTTTAAGTTACCTAACTCCCAAAGTACACAGAGTGACAACTTTCTAGTGACCTTAGCTATTTGAATTATACAGTGTTAAATGTCACAATACAGTAAAGAGGTACTCTTACTCTCCCATCACTTTTCAGAGGAATGGTCCTAAAGAGCAGAGTGATTGAGTTTAACTCAGAGCCAGAGCCAGACTTAGACCCAGGCTGTCTGAATTCCGAATCCATCACGAGCCTTCCAATATGTCCATTTATAAAAAGTACATCCCATAAAAGTGGCTTACTATCTATTATGAATAATAGTATTATGGTGGATAACATCTCATCTCTGGTACAATCTATATATTTCTAATAACCTTGATTGGCACTTATTTCTACATTTGTTTCACTGAATAACAACAGATTGGAGCAATAAAATAAATAATAAAAACCACTTAGTGTTTTCTCTCGCAATCATTTCCACCTAATCTCTTTTTTTGTTGTCACAGTTTTTTCAATTCAATAATTTTGGCTGACATGGTTCTAATTTTATTTTCCGATAAACTCACGACATGGTACTTTCATTATTCTGTAAATATAAATATTGGGTAGGAAGAGAAATCAAAGCCAGGAGGAAATAAGATTCTTTACATGCTACAGAGAAAAAGTAAAACAACAATTAGAAAATAATGGAGAGAAATTGGTCAACAGTATATTGGCTGAATAAGAATAAAGAACATTTTGTGAGTATTTTTTGACTCCCAATCCGAGAGAGTTTAAATAATCATTTCTACAAAGATGATGTCATAATTCATAATGATTTTCTGGGCTCCATGTGTCTGTGTCCTATTAATCTTGAATTTTGGAGCATTTAATACCACATGATACTTTCACTTTTCCCCAGATTCAATGGCCAATCTGAAAAAAAGAAGAGTTAAACAAAGAACTAGATAATTTGTTATTCATCAAATCTCCTTCAATTATTCCCACTTTAACTTGAAAGGAAGGACTCCAACTTCCTGACTGAGAAGAAAGGCTTTTCACATCTCTCTCTGGCTGTGACCTAGAACCCAGCAACTGGCTCTAAATCTATGATTAAGCCCCTGTCTTTCACTAATTTCTCATATTTAGGTTCCTTACTCAATCCATGCTTGCAAGTATCTGCCTGGTTCAAAGACCGGTTGCCTAATCTCTCCTCCATTTTGATAGAAATCTGTAATAAAAATACAACCTGATTATTTTATCTGTCGAACATCCGTGTTCTATAACTGCGTCTGGCCCTCACACTTGTGACCATATGTGTTTCTGAATCTGTGACCAAAGTGACTTTTGGGATCTATCCCCATCCCTCTTGTTATGTCTCTTTAAGAGCAGCAGCTAAACCACGAACTTCATCCTGCTGTCCCAGGCTTATGATTCCATTGAAATGGAACTCTCACAAATAGCTCTGTATTATCTCTTTGACCCAACCAGCAAAACTCTACGTAAGGAAATAAAAATGTCACAGAGAATAACCTCTTCAGTGCCACATCTAAAACAATTTCCACATGCTCAGCATTCTCTGCCCAGAGAAATGGCTATACATGAAAATAGCCATATACAATGTGGAAAAAAAGGAACCATTCTTTCATCACTAAACCTACATGAAAAGAAAAATAATATGAATGTTATAAAAGCAGAATAATATTATTGAAATTATATTGATATTAAGAAAATATTAATTATCATAAGATTAAATCTTGTGTATTAAAGTTAGTACCTATATCACATAATAACCAATGTATGAAATGATATATTTATAAATTAACTGATTTCAAAGAAAGGAGATAGAGAACATGATAGAGAAAACCCTGATGTTCATATGCAGATACACTATTTTTAATATTAACAGTTATTTTTAATGTTTTTAAACATTAAAATCAATGTTTTATTGATTATGCCATTACAGTTGTTCTATTTCCCCCCTTCATTCCCCTCCACCCTGCACACCCCCTCCCCTACCATTCCCCCCCTTTAGTTTATGACCATGTGTCTCAAGTTCTTTAGATTCTATATTTCCCATACTATTCTTGCCCTCCCCCTATCTATTTTCTACCTACCGTTTATGCTACTTATTTTCTGTATCTCCCCCCCTTCTCCTCCCACTCCCCTGTTGCTAACCCTCCACGTGATCTTCATTTCTATGGTTCTGCTCCTGATCTAGCTGTCCTCTTAGTTTGCTTTTGTTTTAGGTGTGGTTCTTAGTAACTGTGAGTTCGCTGTCCTTTCACTGTTCATCTTTCTTATTGTCTTTTTCGTAGGTAAGTCCCTTTAACATTTCATATAATAAGGGCTTGGTGATGATGAACTCCTTGAATTTGATCTTATCTGACAAGCACTTTATCTGCCCTTCCATTCTAAATGAAGGCTTTGCTGGATAGAGCAATCTTGGATATAGGTCTTTGGATTTCATGACTTGGAATACTTCTTTCCAGCCTCTTCTTGCCTGTAAGGTCTCTTTTGAGAAATCAGCTGACAGTCTGATGGGAACTCCTTTGTAGGTGACTGTCCCCTTATCTCTTGCTGCTTCTAGGATTCTCTCCTTCATTTTAATCTTGGCTAATGTAATTATGATGTGCCTTGGTGTGTTCTTTCTTGGTTCCAACTTCTTTGGGACTCTCTGAGCTTCCTGGATTTCCTGGAAGTCTATTTCCTTTGCCAGATTGGGGAAGTTCTCCTTTGTTATTTGTTCAAATAAGTTTTTCACTCATGGCTGTTCCTCTTCCCCTTCTGGTACCCCTATAATTGGGATGTTGGAACGTTTAAAGATGTCCTGGAGATTCCTAAGCCTCTCTTTCTTTTTTCAAATTCTTGTTTTTTCATCCTTTTCTGTTTGGTCATTTTTTTCCTCCTTCTGGTCCACTCCCTTGATTTGAGTCCCAGGTTCCTTTCCATTACTATTGGTTTCCTTTCATTTCAATTAGTTTAGCCTTCATATGTTCCTCTAATTTGTGACTAAAATCAACCAGTTCTGTGAGCATCCTGATCACCAGTGTTTTGAACTGTGCATCTGAAAGTTTGGCTATTTCTTTGTCGCTTAGAGTTATGGGCTCTGGGGCTTTGAGTTCTTCTTGAGCCATAATATTTTGCTCTGTTAGTGCCTGTTAGGTATGAGAAGCTGAGCCTTAGTTGTTCACCAGGGCGGGGCCACCCAGGTCGCTGTTTTGTGATGCTGTATGTGGGGGTGGGGTCAGAGAGGGACAATAGTCGTCCCCTCTGCTGCTTCCCGCCGCTGGGGCCTGTGCAGTATGTCTCACCTCTCACTCCTTTGCTGGTTTTTATCTGCGCATGAATGTGTGACCACAATCAGCCCTCAGTGGGTCCACCCGCTGCTACTTCACAGCTGGGATCTGCCCACAGCTGCCTGCACGCCCAGGTCAGTCCGGATCTTTCCTGCCCGACCCTGCTCTGTTGCTGGCTCTGCCCCTCTTACCAGTTTGGCTGAAGGGTTTGTTGTTGTCAGACTTCCATATATTTCAATTTTCTGGGGTTTGGCTGCATTTTTATTGCTAAAACTTTGCTGTTTTTAAACTTGGTTGTGTGAGAAGGCACAATGTTTCCACCTACACCTCCATCTTGGTGGAAGTCTCTCTATTTTTTAATGTTTTTAGTAAGTGAAGTGATGATTCTAATTCTAACACCCAACAACACTAAACATAATTACTTCAGAATTGCAACCAATCAAGTGACTCAAACTGTATACTTTGAGATTATGGTTGTGAGTTTTTTATTCATCAGCAAGAATCACCACCAAACTCTGTGTGTAAAGAATCTGATAGAGAATATTCTAGGCTTTGTGGGCCACATGATCTTCAGTGTCCTTGCAAACTACTCAGCTGCCATTGTAGTGTAGAAGGAGACGCAGACAATGAATAAATGAATGGGCATAATTGTGCTTTGATAAAGTTGCATTTTTAAAAATAGGCACCAGATCAAATTTAGATGGTGGGTTCTAGTTTGCCAAACTTTATCTGTAAGACCTATAAGAAATTTATAAAAGTGATGATTGAAAATTATGTAAAATAAAACAATCTCATTTCCTCTTAATGATATTTCATACTTTCTGCTTTACTTTTCATCTTCAGATGTTAGATTACTATTTCCCAGGTTTCATTTTCATCTCTTTCTAATATGTGAACGCTATATGTGGATGTTTCATTTGTCCACAAGATGCACAGTTGCTGACTATGATGAGAGGGGTCTCTATGTAATCTAACAATGCATTCCAATGTGCAGGGTGGGGCAAAGTAGGTTTACAGTTGTGAGCTCACAGAAGAGTTATTCTTGTATTATTATTTATTAATTATTGTAGCATTTCCATGCAAACAACTATAAACTTTTTACTGTACCCTGTATCCTTTCCCAACACCATTTATTTTTTTAAGGAAGAAACTTTTATTTTGTTCAGATTTTTAAAAAACATTTTAATTATTCATTTCTAGAGAGAGAGGTAAGGAGGAAGAGGGAGAAGAGAAACATCAATGTGTGGTTGTCCCTTGCATGACCCCAACTGGGTATCTGGCCAGCAACCCAGGCATGTGCCCTGACTGGGAATCGTACCCACAAGTCTTTAGTTCACAGGCCAGCACTCAATCCACTGAGCCACACCAGCCAGGGCTGTTTAGATATTTTTAACACTTATTGAACCATTACTATATTTTTGGCACTATAAATGCACTAGGAGTATAAAGATGATTAAGAGAATTTCCATGCTAAAAGGAGTTTACCATGAATGGCATCTTTATTTCTCTTCGGAAAATGAGATAGGCAGAAAATCAATTGTGCAAGCAAAGACACAATGGTTCAAAACAGGTGAGCCTCTATGGTAAAGGACTAACTCAGCAGTTCTGGCTTGTCCAAATTCCTTACATTCCACAGAAAGTGTTAGCTTTTGCTCAGATTCTGGGAGAAAATCTCAAAGCACTTGGACCACCCAACCTGTTAAAAATGGCTTTCCTTATCGGAAGTCTTGGACATGCCGGATCGCTTATGCTAATGATAAGGTTCATGGTGAGGCCATGGACTATATAGTATCAATTAATTAGTCTGACATTGAGAGAAGCCGGATACTGAGTAACTAAGGTCAAATCTGCAGGCAGTCAATCATGTTTACCTCGACCGATTTCCAATAAAAATCCTAGACACCAAAGTAGGACGACAACCTACAAGACTTCCAAGGCTGTCAATACTCTCGCATGTTGACACACACCAGGGCTGGGAAAACAGAGCACGTCTGCATTACTCCACTGAAAGAGGACAATTACAAGCTTGCACCTGGTCTCTCCCTCACTGTGTCTTTTGAAACTTTTTTGTTGCTGATTTTACTCTGTATCCTTTTGCTGTAATAAACTATAACAGAGTGTGTAACAGCTTTGCTGAGTTCCGTGACTCCTTAAGTGAATCATTAACCTGACCGTGGGTGGTCTTGGTGATCTCTCATCACAGCACTTTTAAGGAAGGGTAAGCTGTTCCAAATACCAAAGTTATAAAGTGAGAAGCAAAGACTAGTAATAAGTATAAATGGATGTGTAGGTTGGGCAGGTACTAGAGTGTTTTGTAAAATTTTCTTAAAATTGTGGATTTTTTCATGTGCATTAAGTGCTGTAAACTCCGCCCTGCCTTTTTTGGTAAACAAGGTTTATTATCATAAACAGAGGTTTATGATAACACTGACACATGTTGGATGTAACTAAATTCATTCTACAACAGAGTTACATCATTGTGGCAGAGACTGCATGGTCCACAGAGCCTAAAATAGTTACTACTGGATTTCTTATAGAAAAAGTTCCTCGTCACTTACATGCAATGAGAAGTTACTGAAATATTTAAGCACAAGGGAAATGTAGGCAAATTTTAATTTTGTTCATGGAACTGGATATTGGTTTTAATTTGGTCTAGGTTCCTAAATAATGTTGTGAAAAATATTAGTTAAGTTAGATGTGATATATTTAATGTGGCCAAAATGAACAGATGACAGAAGTGAAATAAAGCACATTTCCCGATAGTAAAAAAACAGTGTTAATTTAATAAAATTATTTTTTTGCATTTCAAATGCAATTGAAATATATAATTGAAGAATGACTCATCATATATTCTCTGCCACTTAAATATAGAATCTCTCAAAAGCTGCTAGAAAAAGTATGGTTTCTGTATTTTTTATAATTGTAAGAACTGTCTAGTTAACTATTTGCACTCTTGTCACATCTAAAACATTGTGATGAGCTCTGGCTGGTGTGGCCCAGTGATTGAGTGTGGGCCTGTGAACTGAAAGGTAGTAGGGTCCATTCCTAGTCAGGGCACATGCCTGGGTTGCAGGCCAGGTCCCTAGCAGGAGGCATGTGAAAGGCAACCATACATTGATATTTCTCTCCCTCTCTTTCTCTCTTCCTTCCCCCTCTCTAAAAATAAATTAATAAAATCTTAAAAAAAACACTTTGATGAAAAATATTGTGTTAAAAGTTTTTATTAAGGCCCCTGACTTTGAAATTTAAAAATCAAGCAATCCAGCATAGATTTAGCAAATATACACTAATTTTCCTTTTTTTCCCAAGTAACAACAGCAGGGAAAAAATAGGACTTCTAGTTTGTGGCTCCCCATGTAAAAAGGTTGTATGTCTGTATTCCATCCTAACAACAAGTAAAAAGCTGAACAGATTGAAAATCAACTCTTACTAAATCCATAGGAAGAACACAGAGAAAACCACTGCTTCCAAGACTGGAGAGTCAGATAAGTAAATACCAGGAGGCACCTGATCAAAGAAGAGACTCCTGAACAGTAACTGCTGGGGGAACCAGTGCAGAGGCTGAAAAAATGGAATCGTGATGCATTGACAGAGGCTGATTGGAGACAGTTCTTAGAGTTAAAAATTCCAGAGGACCCAGTTATAGGATGTTCTTCATGCGTGTGTGAGTTTTATCTCCAAAAGCTTAATGAGGTTCTAATAATAAATATGGGGGAAAATCTCTTGTATTTTCAGCACAGTGCAGGAAAAGGAACCAAATTGAAATATCCAGGGCACTCAGTTCTTCTTAAGAAGGCCTACTGCGAGGAGGAGCTGGTTAACCAGAGCCTAACCTGCTGGGAAATTATGTGAGCCTACCGCCCTGGGGAAGGAAAGTACACAACTTCACTACATGCTAGGCAATCATTATTCGGAAAACTGGGCTTTAGGAACATTACAGCAGAGGTTCTAATTTAGGGCCCATGACTTGTACAGATGTCTTGAAATACTATTTAAAGTCATTCTAAATAATCCTTACTTTTAAAGTAGTTAATGGAAACATCACGAGATCTTGTTAAAGAAGCATATACATATCATCACAAATTTATTTTGTACAATATTGTGTAAACTATATTTAATAGTTATATTTGTAATAATTTTATATATTATACATTTTATTAATTTAAAATTATTATTCCCAGAAGGAGTCCATAGGATTTTACTAAACTGCCAAAGGGGTCTGTAGCAGACGGAAAGATGAATTGCCTTTGTAAGCTTGGTGTTTGGGAATTTTGAGTCTGGGGCAGTGGCCACAATAATCTGAAGACCCAATAATCTGAAGCATCTGCATCAGGAGGGTAACCTAAAGCACATATATCTGCAATTTGCCATTGTATCTGCAATAGGCAGTAGAGTGAGCTGTAAATGTCTTCTGGAGCCAGAATGCTGACACTTTGAACCCTAATTTTTCCCCACCAATTTTTTTTTTAAATTTGATAGAAGGTAATGATAATACCCATATAGAAATTAGAATTGGTTTAAGATTTATGTTATTTAATACACGCAAACTACTGAAAAATGTTTTATGGTGATCACACACTGAATATTTTTCATTATTATTTTTTTGAAGAAAGAATATTTTCACAATATCTATTTTATTCAACCACATATGATTTCTCTCCCCAGGATCTGTGATATTTGAGGGTCTTATGAAAATGAAAACATTTAAATCTGTGGAGATCACATTTTACACGGCATTTCATAAGTAATGAAGCTGGTCTTTCAGTTTTTCACAGCATTTCTTGGTTTGTGAATTATATTTTTGTCATTTGCTTATTTTTGTATTATAGAAATGTCTCTTGTCTTTCTTTATAACACCTTTTTATGCGTTTTAGTGTGAACTCCCAGGAAACAAAATCTGAGACAAAGGTTTATGTGACATTATTTATTTATTTATCTATTCATTTATTTTAGATCCTGTAAAATTAGAGAATCAGAACTGAAGGACAAAGGGACAAGGAGAGGAGGAAGGAGAACCAATGAAAGGCTGGTTGCCACTTGGTATTGAAATATGTGCATAACACACAGACACAGCAGTGTGGTGAGGGCCGGAGGGAAGGGGAATGGGGGCTGGGCGGAGGTGGGCAAAGGGGAGCAGGATGAGGGCGTGTGTAATATGTCAGAAATAAAGTTAAGAGTAAATAAATAAATAACATATACTGACAGGTTAATCACATGACATTCTTTTGAACAGCAGTAAGTGAACTTGTCCGAACAAAGACCATTTGAGAGAGAAAGGGGTAAGAACTGACGTGCTGGCTCCTAAACCCATTAGTCAAAGATTTGCACTCCTAGATTTGAACCAACCCCCAAATTTTGGTTGTTCATGTATATGAACTGAGACATTGCCTACCTCAATTCAAGGTCAACAGGAAAAACCCAGGTTTGGGGGCAAAAAATATGTGGATCAGGTGTTGCTAACGGCCCACCCTCCTGAAATCAGTGACAGGAGCCAAAGTGCCAGTTGCTACAGAAGTGGCTTGGCTGCAACCCTGTCCAAGACCAAGAAGACAGGGGAGTGTCTGAAGTGATGCATTAGGGACACTAGTTCCTGTGTTATCGATTTAACTTTTCGCAGGTTTCTTTTTATAGT
Source organism: Artibeus jamaicensis (assembly GCF_021234435.1). Lineage (NCBI taxonomy): Eukaryota > Metazoa > Chordata > Mammalia > Chiroptera > Phyllostomidae > Artibeus > Artibeus jamaicensis. The sequence continues at coordinate 10,714,608 of NW_026521823.1, read as the reverse complement.
TGCAGCATAGAAATATTCAAATGTATATAGTCTGACATCTCTGTTTTAAAGATATTTAATTGCGTCGATTGTATACCTAGTTGTATACATCATACTTGGTTACTCAGCATGATCTTACAACCTTTACTTAATACCAAATAAAAAAATTACTTCTGCTCTCTGTTAAGATTATGTTTTGAGTATATTTAAATAAAATTAGATTCAAACAGTGATACTTTGCTACTGTTATTGAAAAATAATCAGTTCAACAATGTGTCTTCACTGAAATGGAGCTAAATTTGACATAACATTTCTTGGCTACTTGTGGTTATGAATTAAGAACAAATTTAAAAATGTAATTAAATGAATAACATTTTTCAATAGATATTTTTCTAATACAACTAAACAGGGCATTTCCTTATTTTTCTTATTTTTCTGAAATGTATTTTAAAATAAAATGCTGATAAGAATTACATAAATTATTCTCCCCAAATAATAAAATAAACATTTTTAAAGAAAAAAATATTATTTCTTCCTATGAAGAGCTATAGAATTACCTACTCCTTTGTTATACATGACATTAGGTATGAAATTGAGTTCTAAAATTAAGGCCATAAATTCTTGTCTTTTATAGGAGGGATATTTTATAGTTGATTGCAAGCTCAATGTCCCATATTAGCAATTCATCATTTTACAATATTAATATTCATTTTTACTAAATATGGAAACCTCACATAATCAGCAATTTCCTCATCAATTTGGGAAAATCAAATTCATTATTAAAAGCTAGTATAATATTAACAGCAAAATGCCACCCCTGCTTTAAAAATAAACAAGTCTTGATTTACGTACAATGTCTAATTTTGTATATAAGAAGAGAGCTAATTTATAATGTAATTTAAAAATTATTTTAAAGGATATCTAACTCATTTAATCTATGTGTAAAATGATAGAAGGTGTTTCAGAAAGAATGAAGAAAGGAATAAAAGCAGAAAGGAAAGAAGGAAGGGAAGTGCAATCCAAAAATAAAATGTGTATTTTTCTTTCTAGTTACCAACACAAATACAAATGTGCAGCTCACGTTCTAAACATAGACTTTACTCCTAGTCAATTTCATTCTTTTTTTGGCCAATATAAATACAAAATTAGAACTTTATCTATTTATATAAGAGAAACATCTAGAAATTTCAGACAAATACATTAATAGAGAAATATCTAGTTATATGCCTGGGGACATGAGGCTGGGCCGAGCACAGTTATGCACATCAGGATAAAAGCAAGGGTCTCAGGCTGTTGAGGCTAAACAAAAATAAAGTCAGAATTTTTTCACAAAGTCTTTTGTGAGTATATATTAATATCCCACTGCCCTATTCTGTGATTAGTAAATCACAGTTAATTAAATTGTAGTTTACATAAAAAAATATAGTCTGTATGCTTGCTCATAAGATAGGTTCAATGTTATATCCTAGAACTCAAAACAATCTTTATTCCATTTTAAAAGGCAAGACCCTCCCCAGTGAAATATAATTCTCATTTTTAACGATGATTTACATTGTCTATACTTAAAAAATAGACTTAGGGAATGCATAGGAAGAATATAATTTAATAAGATAAACATGAAGCAATTAAAGTTAATTGATTACCTTACATCTAATGTTAAACAAATCCCTCAGTAATTGCTCATTGTTTTAATATGATTTACTTTTATTTGCCTTTCTACTAAACTTTTAAGTTTTCACATATATTTAATATTTAATTTATTGTCACCTAATATTAGACAAAAGAGACAAAAATACTTAATGTAAAATGCATAGTCTCTTTAATAAATAATGTTGGAAAAACTTGACAATCACAGGCAGAAAAATAAAACTGGACCCCCACCTTTTACCACTCACAAAAATTGTGCTCAAAATGGATTAAAGATTGAAACATAACACTTAAACTCATAAAACTCTTAGAAGAAAACACAAGGGAAAAGGCCCTTGACATTGGTCTTGGCAATAGTATCTGTTGGAAATGACACCAAAAGCACAAGCCACAAAAACAAAAATAAATAAGTAGGACTACATCGTACAAACAAATTTCTGCTCAGGGACAGTAAATATTCAACAAAACGAAAAGACAAGCTGTGGAATGAGAGAATATATTTGCAAACTACGTAACTGATAAACAATATCTAAAATGTAAAAGAACTCATTATAATAATAATAATAATAATATCAAAAACCTGATTAAAATGGGTGAAAGAACTGAATAGACAATTTTCTAGAGAAGATATTGAAATGGACACCAGATATTGAAATGATTGTACATTACAAAATGTACAATCTCATTTATATGTGGAATCTAAAAAAGCCAAACTCATAGAAATAAAGTAGAATTGAAAAAATGGGTAGTGGGTTTTGTTCAAAGGGTATCAATTTCATATATTAGATTAATAAGTGCTGGGGATTTGATATGTAGTAATGTGACTATAGTTAACACATCTATATTGTGTACTTGAAAGTTGCTGAGAGAGTAGATCTTAAATGCTCTCACCACAGAAAAATATGGTGTTATGTGAGGTGATAGGAGTCTTAACTGAACCTCTGTGTTAATCATTTTGCATTATATATGTGTCTATCAAATCATCACCTTGTATATCTTAAATTTATACAGTATTATGTATTGATTATATCTCAATAAGCTATATTGGTTAAATTAAAAAAAATAAATGATGGAACATCATAATGGTCAAATAATTGGGTTGGCCAAAATGTTTTTTTTTTCCATAAGATGAATCTATTAGCATTTAGTTGTCTTCAACTTCATTCGAAACAATTTTGTTAGATAGTATTGTGACAATTATCATATCACTGTGTTTAAAAAAATAAAACTTATCAAGCTCTGGCTGGTGTGGCTCAGTGAATTTAGGGCCTGCCTGTGAACCAAAGGGTCACTGGTTTGATTCTCAGTCAGAGCACATGCCCGGGTTGCAGGCCAGGTCCTCTCCCATCCCATAGGGGGCATGTGAGAGGCAACCACACATTGATGTTTCTCTCCATCTCTTTTTCCCTCCCTTCTCTTCTGTCTAAAAATAAATAAATAAAATAAATTATACAAAAATTATCGAAATTTGTAATTTTTAGCCATTTTAATATTGAAGATGGAAGAAAATGTGCAACATTCTTTTCATATCATGCTTTATTGTTTCTAAAAATGCAGCTGAAAGACACACAAAAATATTTGCTCAGAGTATGAAGGTGCTGTGAGTGATTGAATGTGTCAAAGTGGTTTGTCAAGTGTTGTGCTGGAGATATTGTACTGGAGGATGCTTCACAGTCAGGTGGACCAGTTGTATTGATAGCTATCATAAATTGAGACATGAATTAAGAACAATCAACATTATAGCACCTGAGAGATAGCCAACAAAGTCAAAATATTCAAATCAATAAAGTTATTGGTGAAAATGAAAAATGTATCTTTTATTTTACAGAAAAAAACATACAAATTTTTTTGGCTAAACTAATAAAAGATATCAAGAGGGCAAAACAAAAAACACAGAGCTAGCTCCACAAGTAAACTGATACTTGCTATAAAGTTAGCTTTTCAAAACTGTATTTCACAAATAACAATGTATTCTGTGACTTGGAACAAAACCATATCCATTAGGGGTAAAATGAAACTAAAGCATTGCTTCAGAATATGTCCAAAAGTATATTACACATTTATTAATTATGTTACAATTGTAAGCCTCTTTAAAAGAAATCTCCTTAAGATATACCTTAAGAATTGTTATAAAAAAGGTCTACTTTAAAAAGCATAAGTAAAATAAATCATAAAGGAATAGACTGAATTTTACTATAATAAATATACAATATTAAAAGGCATAATATTATAAAACCAGAAATAGGCAAGAAATACATATACACCATGTATAAGAGTCAGTTTTGAAGTAGTGAGGAAAAAAAATCCAATAAATTTAGACAAAGTTGATAAACCAAAATTCCTCCAGAAAATTTAATCTACATATAATACATTTATATAATTCATAAAATATTGCCAAATTGTAAGATTTAGTAATTAGAATTGGGTTTCTTTTCAATAATTCCAAGAGCTTACATAAAATATGTTATGCCCCAATAAAGCACCATTCATTGATTAATGATAGTTTTTGAATGATAGTTGCAAGTGCAGATCACTTCTGATACAACGTTAATGCATCTCTTAGAAACTTTTTTTCTAACCCACTTATGATATGTCCTCATTAAGTTTCCTTCCAAGAAATGAACTGAAGAAATTTGACTTTTGTCTGCTACACTGTCACGGGAGTCTTTGAAGGTTACATTGTATTTCCTACAGGGTGGGTTTTAAATCACTTTAATATTTTTAATACCTGTGCACCACTAGGTTTATTAGAATTTGGCATGTTAATAGTTGGTGGTCAAAATTTTATTCTGTTGGAAAGCTACATGCTTATTTTTGTTTGTTTGTCAATCTGGAAATAGCTATAAACTAATAAATACCATGGTAGAAGAAATGACTTCATTCATACTAGAACAGTATTCCACAAACTAGCTTAACTTTATGCTCTTAAAGTCATATTTTTCCTGTCCTCTTTTTCTATATATGTGCTTTTGGTGACTTTATTCTTAAATTTGGAGATTAACTCATGTTGGGTAAATTGTCTATCTTTAATCCTATTATATATTTTGTATTTAATTATTTTTCAAGTACAGTTTTCTGTCTTTTACTCCCATCCCAGCCGACCATGCCCTGTGTTCCTCACCTCCCTCTCATTTTATTGTTAAATTGCAATCCATGTTATCTTGTTGAACTATACAAGAAAATCATATTTACCAATTCTACTATAAATGGTAGTAATACTACTACTAATAGTAGTAGTACTATTGCTATTAATGCTAGGATTGAGCCTAAAACTAAGACAAAGTCTAATAGCAATCAACTGACTTCTAAGAATAGGGCTTTCCATGGGCTAGACATTATCGGGGGGGAAGAAGATGCTTTATTAACTCTTATTTCAGGTAGTGAGTGGAGAAATAGTTGCTGAAGTTCACACAGTTCATATGCATGATGATGTTGGGATTGGACCCTGTGACCGCATATTGAACACTGATCTACAATTACTTTTTCAAAGATGTAATTTGAGGCCTAAAATGTTTAGTGTAGTTCCTAAAAACCCAACATCATTGTGTTTAGAACCTAACATACTAAAATGAGGTTGAGAAGCACAGATCTCAGGTGGTAAGTGTCTACTGGTATCACCTCTGTCAGTTGGGCTTTCCAAGTTCAATGATTTTATAAAGGTATTAAGGGTATTAATAAATTGTGACAATCTAAATTAAATTCTTGGGTAAGCTCTTATTCTCATCAGTATATATACTTTTGGTATTTTCCTCTCTAAAACAATCTAATTATCAATAGTTTAATAAGAAAATCAACAAAAAACAAGTGAGAGGTGTAAACACTTAAATTACCATTATTTTATGTTTTATAGAAATAAAATTTCCCACTTAAAGTATAGAATTCAGTTGCTCTTAATACATCCACAAGAGTTGTGTAGCCACCATAACTATCTAATTTTAGAAAAGATACCTTCCCTACAGAAATCCACATGCCCATAAGCAATTACTTTTCATCACTCCTACTCCTAGGACCTAACATCCACTACTCTATGAAAGCTTATATTACTTTGGATTTGCTTATTTTAGTGATATTACATAAGTGTAATCATACATATTTAGTCTTTTGTGACAAACTTATTTAACATAATACTTCCAAATTTGATCTGCACTGTGACATGTATCATTCCTTTTTATTGCTGAATAATATTGTTATGTGGATATACATCATTTGTTCATGTATTATCAAATGATGGGTATTGAAGCTCTTTACACTTATTGGCTTGTTTGAATAATGCTGCTGTAAACTTTCATTTACATGTTTTTGTTTGATATGTATTTCTATTTCCATTGCCTATACGCCTAGAATTGAAATTGATTGGTTGTATGAAAATTTTATGTTTAACATTTTGGTAAACAGCCAGTCTGTTTTTTTTTCTCTTTGCTTTATTCCTTTCTGCTTGTGGAAAGTTGTATCTTTGTTTTATAAAAACAAACAAATGAAAAAAAGACAGATAAGATGTGTGAAGCTTGATAAAGGGAGGCAATATAAGGAGGTATTCACCTGTACCCAGTTCAGGACATTCTGATTTCCTGGTGAATAGTGATGTGACTTTCAGTGCCATACCCTACGAATTTGTCTCTTTTTGTTCAAAAAGCTGAATCATTTTACATTTTCATCAGTAATATATGGTTTCTAATTTTCATGTATCCTGGGCAACACATAATTTTATCTGTCATTTTGGTCACAGCCATCTTAGAGAAGATAAAGTGATATTGATTTGCATTTCCCATATGGTAAAGGATTTTGAGAATCTTTTAATGGTAATTATACATTTTTGAAGAAACACTTACTCAAATAATTTTTCCATTTTAATTGGGATATTTGTATTTTTTATTGTAAGATACTTTTATTCATGGCAAATCTTTTGTCAAGATTTATTTATGACTTGCAAATATTTTCTCATTCTGAGAGTTGTCTTTTCTCATAATGGTGTACATTGAAGCACAAAGGTTTTTAATGTTAAAGAAGCCCAGTCATGTATTTTTTTCTTTGTCACTTATTTTTTTGGTATCATGTATAAAAAGAAAGTGTACAGATATGAATATATGAGAACAAAAAAATAATACTTTTCCATTACTGAATATCTCTAGAATCTTGGTGATAACTTAGCAATTAAAATTATTATTGCCAGGCAGTGTAGATTCATAGAATTATTATGGCATTTAGAAAAAAACATCAGTGATAAATGACACATTTGTCACTCATAATGCAAAACCAAAGTAATGTATCTCCTTAATTTTTCTCTTTTATTTTATTTTATTTTTAAAGTATATTTTATTGATTATGCTATTACAATTGTCCCAGTTTTCCCCCTTTGCCCTCCTTCACTCAGTTTCCCCCTTCCCCCCTGCAATCCCTCCTTTATGTCAATGGGTTGTGCATGTAAGTTCTCTGGCTGGCTTCTCCGTTGCCTATACGGTTCTTAACACCCCCCTGTCTATTCTGCACCTACCAATTATGCTTCTAAATCCCTGTATCTTTTTCCCCATTCTCCCCCTTCCCGTTCCCAGTTGATAACTCTTCAAATGATCTCTATATCTATGATTCTACTCCTGTTTCAGTTGTTTGCTTAGTTTGCGTTTGTTTTATTTTTTTTAATTCACTCATGGACAGTTGTGAGTTTGTTGTCATTTTAATGTTCATAGTGTTGATCTTTCTCCTAAACAGGCCCTTTAACATTTCATGTAATAAGGGTTTGATGATGATGAATTTTTTTAGCTTAACCTTGTCTGGGAAGCACTTTATCTGTCCTTCAATTCTAATTGATAGCTTTGCTGGATAGAGTAATCTTGGTTGTAGGCCCTTGCTTTTCATGACTTTGAATATTTCTTGCCAATCCCTTTTACCCCACAAAGTCTCTTTTGAGAAATTAATGGATAGTATTATGGGAACCCCTTTGTAGGTAACTCTCTGCCTTCCTCTTGCTGCTTTTAAGATTCTCTCCTTAACCCCAACCTTTGGTATTTTAATTATAATGTGTCTTCATGTGTACCTCTTTGGATCCAACTTGTTTAGGACTCTGTGCTTCTTGGACTTGCATGTCTATTTCCTTTGCCAAATTAGGAAAGTTTTATTTCATTAATTTTTCAAATAAGTTTTCAGTTTCTTGCTTTTTTTTCTTTTCCTGGCATCCCTATGATTAGGATTTTGCAAACTTGGAAATGTTTCATAGTCTTCTTAAACTCTCCTCATTTTTTTTATTCTTGTTTCTTCATTATCTTCTGGTTGACTGTTTATTTCTTTCCTATGTTCCAAATCATTGATTTGAATCCTGACTTCCTTCCTTTCACTGTTGGCTTCCTATGAATTTTTTTATTTCCCTTAGTAGAGCCTCCATTTCTTTTCTTATGCTTTTGCCATATTCCGAGAGATTTTTGAGCATTCTGATCACCAGTGTTTTGAACTCTGGGTCTGACAGGATAGCTATATCTTCATTACTTAGTCCTTTTCCTTGGGTTTTGTTTTGTTGCTTCATTTGGGATATATATATATATATATGTGTATATATGTATATATATATATATAATTTTTTGCCTCCTGGTTTCAGAAGCCTCTCTGTGTCTGTGTAATAGTTAGAGACACTTTAATTTTGCTTTAGCATACCTGTTATTTCATATGGGACAGAGCCTTGGTTATTCACCAACCATGGCTCCGTGAGAGGGGAGGGGTCGAAGAGGGAACAATGCTAATGCTGGCTAACTTCTAGGGTCTTGCTTCGCCCTTGCTCTGTTTCCAGTCACTTTACCCACTTTCCATTTGCAACTGGTACCCCTCCAGTTGCTGTCCATTTCCTGGCTCTCCTGAGAAACCTGCAGTTTCTTCTGTGGCCCCAGCCCCTACTGGGTTTACAGCCTACAGTTATGAGACTTTCTTTTTCCCTCAACTGGAGCCTTGGGCTGCATGGTCTGGTGTGAGACCAGGCTTGCTCACTCACAAGGTGTCTCCCAGACTTTTGTCCACCTCACATCAATGTGGGGCTGCCCCTTCCACCAGCTGCATCTCTACCCCTGGCTCCCCTCTGCCATACTGAATGCTCTTGGCCCTGACTCCCTCTCTCTGCCCCTTCTACTGTATAAATATGCCTTCTTTGAATCCTTTGTTGCCAGACTTTGCTACAGTTCTGGGTGTTTTTCATTTTTAAGTTGGTTGTGTTCCTTCTTATGGATGTGCAATGAGGCCGGGCATGTCTACCTATGCCTCCATCTTGACTGGAAGCTCCAATCTCTTTAATTCTTGAGATTTTCTATAAACACTCAAGAGAGATGGGCATTTAATAGTTGAACATTAAAAAAAGGAAATTCATAATATTATAAGATCAATTAAAACATTTTTTAATTATAAAAATTAAAAAATACTTCTCACCAATTATTTTAGAAGTAATCATTTGCCAGTTATGGGATATAAAAGGTAGACTGCTACTCCTTCAGAAGAGAAGTAAAAATTGTTCTATAAATTTGTTTTTGAACTACAGCTATGTAATTTATGAATATTCTAAACTAAAAGTCATCTATAAAAATAAAACTTTTAAATAAATAAATATATGAATAAATTTACTATGAAAGATTGATATGTAGCTTCAAAACTCTTACTCCTTATCTCAAATGTCAAAGCTTGTATTTACAACAATACTAATAAACATTGTTAACTGGCTTTATAAATGAAAGTAGTCATGCTTTCTGACTAATGAAACACATTTATCTTAATAAAATATCATTTATTATGGACTTAATTTTGTACCCCAAATGCATATGCTGAAGCACTAATCCCCAGTGTAATTGTATTAGGAGGTAGCAGCCTAAAGGAGATAATTAAAGCTAAGATCATAAGGGGGCAATACTAATTTTACTTGATATATGGAAAAAGAACATTTACACATCAATCATGTCTCTGTTTATGTACATGTATTGAAATCAATGCTGTTGCATAGAATTTTTATGAAACTTTTAGAAACACATTTTTTAAATATTGAAATTTTTATTTCAGCAAATTTGGTAACTTTAATTAGTGATATTTAATTATTTCCTTGAAAGCATACTTGTAGTCATAAATAAAATACATTTTATTGCATTAGCTATATATCAAATAAATTTTGTAAAGTATCGATATTTTACTGCAAATATGATTACAGTAATAGCAATTCAAATACACTAGTATTTCTGTCAACTTTGACCCAATCATTATAAAGAAAGTTTGGACATATCTGTTCAAGTATAGTCACTGAATGGTGTAAACTAGAAGCATTGTGACAAACATATTTATAAAATAAAAGAAATGGTAAATATTTCTATTTATTCTATTCTTCTTACTATTTTTATGGCAAGCTTAGTTTTTCCCTTTCACCTAATTTCAAAATACTTCCCCTGATCTATTCCTTGCCCTTCTTCACCCAAATCTATGCCCTGGAAGGCTGACTTACATGTACACCATCATTAAACTTCTCATTTGCACACTAATGGTTTATTTCAGTTAATGAGACTCTTAAAAGCATGAAGTAAGGGCATTTATTCCTCAGGCTTCTTCCCTGCAGGGTCACCCTAGTTTGGTTGGGCTGCATGATTGCTGCTTGCTACAAGCTACCTGTTCTTTTCTTCTAGGTTTTAGTAACTCTTCCCCCCTCCTTTTTTGTGTCCTAGAAAAGTGGTAATTATTAAAAGTGGTATGTAATAGCTTTGCTGTTATACATTCCCTAGAATCATAGGATCTTTTTGATTTTCTATACTCTGCTTATACTGTTATAAATATTCTTTTTATTAAAAACTCCCTGAGGCATTCTATATTCTGCCCTCAGTTTCATGCTGATATCCTGTTTGAAACAAAGACCTAACTTCAAAGCAGATGATTTCAATTTTAAGGAAACTTATATAAGTTATGTCAGTGATACAATGCTAATGTAATCAAATTAAAGCATAACAAAAGCATTTATTTGAACTAATTTTTTCTAAATTATCTATGTGTCAGTTTAGAATTACTAGTCTCAGTAATCACAAGGTATGAGTCAGATTTCTGTAATGAGCCCTGCAGACCTTTCCTGGTACTGAGAAATTATTTGGAACCCTAAAAATGTCACAATATTCAACAAAGCAATTAAAATTCCTGACTTGCTCTGAAGTATAGATTCTATTGTGGTTGTCAAACTGGCAATCTTTTATATTAAGAGTGGTTTAGAAAATGTACTTTATGTAGCTTCCCATATGATGGAAAGAATGCTTTGTGAACCAGAAAAAGTGAACAATTATTTTTATTTAATCTTTATTATATATATATTTTCCATTACCATTTAGTTCCCTCATACTCCTTCCCCCAGCAATCACCACACAGTTGTCCATGTCTACAAGTCCTCTTTCCCTTTTGTCCTTCACTCCCTCATCTCCTCCCACCACTAGCTGTCATCTCTCCAACTATGAGTCTGTCCCTGTTTTGCTTGTTAGTTCAGTTAGTTCATTAGATTCCACATATGAGTGAAATCATATGGTATTTGTTTTTCTCTGATGGCTTATTTCACTTATTTCTCTAATCCATCCATACTGTTGCAAAGGGTAAATTTCTTCTTTTTATGGCTGAGTAGTATTCCATTGTGTAAATGTCATATAGTTGTTTTATCCACTCATCTACTGATGGACACTTTGGATGCTTCCAGATCTTGGTGATTGTAAATAAAGCTTCAATTAACATAGGGATGCTTATGGGGTTTTTTTAATTAGTGTTTTTTGTTGCTTCCAATATATTCCTAGAAGTGGGATCACCAGATCAAAAGGCAGATCCATTTTTAATTTTTTGAGGTATCTCCACACTGCTTTCCACAGTGGCTTTACTAGTCTGCATTCCCACCAACAGTGCAGAAAGGTTTCCCTTTCTCCTCATCCTTGCCAGCACTTGATTCTTTTCATAATATAGTTAGTTGCATAAAAGGAAGATACTATATTTTCAGTAAACATGAAAAATAGGATCCTATATTTGGCAAGTCTCATTTCATGGATCTATGTTGAAAACCAATTTTTACACTTACCAAAAAGAAACTCAAGATTTTAATTAGCCAGTACTGGAAATCACTGTTGTATCCTGTCTTTCTTGCCTTAGAAGATAAATCTGAGCTTCCATTCTGTCCTTTCTGCACAACCTGCTGTAAGCAACACCAGCTTACAGAAATTGTCCCATTTGGATAGAGCCACGTGACCAGGTTTGTCTTGTAAAAAAGGGTGAGCAAAAGTGATACAGAAATTTGTACCAAAAGGAAGGTGCTCCTTTCAAAAAACAGTAATATCTAAGATGACATCATTAACAAAATCATTCTTGGAAGCTGGATGATGATTTTCTGTATCAGAAAATACACTGGCTTCCCCTCATCTCCCAGCTTGATTTTGGGCCCAATCCATTTTGTGTGCATTTCAGTCATGAAATCTTATGATTGTAACTAAATATAGATTTATGAACAATGTTTTAAAATATGTATTTCTACAAACTCTTTTCTAATCCCCATAACCGATACCACAGTGTTTATTTGGTCTTTCCACTTAGATATAAAAGAAACCATTCCAATGTAAATTGTCCCCAAGTGAAACTCTTGTTTTTTTTTTTAATTTTATTTAGTTATTTTTCAAGTACAGTTTTTTTGTCTATTTTTCCCATCCCAGCCTTGTTTTTCTCACCACTTGCCCATCATTTTGGGCCTGTCCAACTACCAGGTTTCCAATCTCAGTAAACGGTACCGCAATCAAACCAGATTCTCACCCCACCCCCGGGCTCCACCAAAGGAAATATCTCCTGGGATCCAAATCATAGAAAGTTATTATTCCTGTGGTATCCAGGGAAGTCATGTAATTTCCCCACATATGTGTCCATGTCTCCTCTTGGAACTTGGAAAAAATCCTTAATTTTACTTCTACATCAGCAATTTCCATCTGATGTGCCATAATAATTTCTAAAACATGCAATACCTGACTGTTTAGTCAAGGACAATGACTTCTTTTTCCTTATATTGTCAAATAGAAAAAATGACAACAACCAACATAATAATAGCTGTCTGGTGTGAATGAATCAAAAGTGTACATATTTTTGTCAGATCAGCAAAATGCATTATTTATATTTTTATATCAGCAAATAATATATTGATTATAGATTATTTGGTATGCCACAGAACTTTAGTAAATAATTCATGAGTGCCATGTAATTAAAAAGTTGAAAATCAAAACTTAAGCTTGATTACATGTGCAATTTATTGTTGCTTTTACTTCCTTTGCTCCAGCCACAGCAGTTAGTCTCCCTTATTTTCCTGAATGACAATGTCACCTTCACGTGCCTTGCTTTGTTACTCTTGTTTCTGTAGGTGATACAGTCTCAACCATGAGGCTCAGGTCATATGATATGTCCTCAAAGTGGCTATTCAGATTGCTTATGCAAAATAGCATCATTTCTTCCAAGAGCCATAATATTGGATTATTTATTTATTTATTTATTTATTTATTTATTTATTTACTGCTAGTCCCTATGGCTTGAATAATGGGGTCGATCTGTATGGGGTCAATTTCTTAATAGTCTTGTTTACTTATGTGTTTCTAATGTCTCACTTGACAAGAATTGAATAAAACAAAAGAGATACTGGGTAGATTGAATATAATTTGCCAGTATTTCTTACATTATTATTTTAGAATAATTTATAGTATAATGAACACAGCTATCACTCTTTCTCATTGACCTGTCTTACTATTCTATTAAGAAATTTGATAAAATTTAATACTTGTGGATATTAAATAGTAAATGTTTTTATTATAGGAAAATCTGAAAGCCTTTTATTTGGGACAATACCAACAATCCAGGGAATAATTGATGTTTAAAAATTTGTAAGTTATATTTTTCAGAGATTTTTTGTATTTATTTATATACAAATAGCCATATATGTACTTGCTAACAATTGTGATAATAAATCTAAAAGCCAGTGACATAGACCCATAGACACTGGCTTTTGATATGTCTCTTCCTGACATACCAGAAGTGTTCATTATACAAAGAAAATTCTATACTATTCTTACCCTCCCCCTTTCTATTTTCTACCTACCATCTATGCTACTTATTCTCTGTACCCTTTCCCCTTCTCTCCCTCTCGCTCCCCTGTTGATAACCTCCCACTCCCTTCCTCCCACTCCCTTGTTGATAACCCTCCATGTGATCTCCATTTCTGTGTTTCTGTTTCTGTTGTTTGAAATAGGAAATGTAGAAGCCAGAGAACTTATATGTACAACCCATGGACATCAACTAAAGAGGGGGAATGTATGCAGGGTGGAAGGGAGTGAAAAGGGAAAATGGGACAACTGTAATAGCCTAGTCAATAAAATATATGTAAAAAATAAAAATAAATAAAAACAAAAAAGATTACAAAAATTATTTTTGTATCTAAGGACATATCATTAGATTTTTATGTTTTGTAAGATAGCATTAGCTGCATAGCTGGTAATGTGAGTCTTTTTATTACATCTCTCAAATGAGAGATAATAGAGATGAGCAATAAGAAATGGAAATGGAAAAGCAGTGGAATACAGAACACTAATTCGGAGACTGAGTATAGCAGGAAAGAGCAACAAAATAATACCTCCATTCTCTTCACTGTACATGGTCCACAGTCACATAATAACTGATGGAAATCTGAGAAATATCAAATATTTTATTCAAAAGTTTAGAAAGAGCATTTAACAATTATTTTACATCTTTATTTTTTTCATTTTTGTTTTGTTTTAAATTATTTTATATAATTAAATCTAGGTATGTTAATGACATATACTTTTTAGAAATAAAAACAAATGATTTGACATAATTATAAAAATAAATGGAGAAAAGGAAGTTAACAAATTTAGACTGGGGAATGTTAAATTTAAAAAATTATCTATTAATCTATAGTATGTGTTTTTCTGGTCATTATTTGAACACTCAAAGACTATATAATTATGTACACAGACCCCGTTACTTCACTGCTTGGGCTATAGCCTCTAATAAATTTATTAATATTTCTGTGCCTCAGTTCTCTCATCTTTAAAATAAGCATAAGCTTCTACCTGCCACCTTATAGAGTTTTTGCAAGAATGAGTAACCACATGAAAATCATTAGGAACTTACGCTACTCACTTGTGATAAATTTACACTAATAAGTAACTTTCCATAAATGTTGTAAAAGGACTTATGCCTAGTTTTATCTCTCTGATGTGTAAATATATATAATTACATAATATATCTCAATGTGTGTGTCTCTGTATGTGTATATAAGTATATACATATATATAATGTCTATATCAAGGTCTCAATATAAGGACCAAAACTTCATTATGCACATTACTTAGACCTACATTGCATCTCTGCTTCTTTGTTTTTACTTTTAAAAATTGATGAAAAATAGTCACTGAACAATAAAAGTTTTTAACCATTTCTGAATGTCTGCTATAGTTGTAGAAAAGTTGAAGTATATTATAAATGCAAAAAAGATCATCGTAACCATCATCTTAGAAAAAAGACAGAAAGCTTGTGACTTTAAAAGGACCCAATGTACACATTCTGACTTATTATTGAGATTTATGAGCTTATAGATTAATGATACACATAACTCTTTTATAATTTATGAGCTTATAGATTAATGATACACATAACTCTTTTATAATTAATTAAATATATCACAAAAAGCCAGATGATATTGTCTAAACTCTAAATATTCCAATGATGCACTGAAGCTTGTATAAATGTTGCTGTTGATAAGAACTACAGGGTTATTTTATAGAGAAAATGGAGAGAGAAAAAGAAAAGAAAGAAAAAAGAGAAAGAGAAAGAAAGAGGTTGTTTCTTATTTTAAAATTGAATATTTCAAGTGGCTTTACATGTTTAGATGTAGCATTTAACCTAAGCATCTTTAAAATAATTTTTACTTAGAAAGAAAGCATGTTTTAATTAAAAAATTTCCTTAACCTTTTGCTCAAGCAGGTGAGTGATCAAATTACATGAAAATTTCTTTTGACTCTATTCTTTGTTAATGCAAATTCCACTTCATTGGCACAAAAATGTATATTTAGGTGTATCTGTTGAAAATATAGCATGTAAAATAAACATAAATAATATTGATATAATCTTCTATAGTCTACTTGTGATTGCTAAGGAATGTCTTCAATGTAAGAAGTGTTTATCTTTTTTTTGTTGTGTAACAATAGTTCACAATTTGTAATGATCATAACACCCCCCCAAAATTTCAGTGTAATTACTTGTAAATAATCTAGTTCACATACAATGGTTTGTGGATTAGGAAACAATTTGAGACAGGAAAAGTGGTTTGTCTGTCAGGGATTAGATCTCAGGTCAGTGTATCATATTGAATGGTTATATGTTATAATTTTAATATGTGCCTAGGCATATATATTGGAAGTTGCTCAAACAATGAAACTAAATATTATGAAAACAAGTGATTTAAAATTAATCCACAGGGATTGTGTTATATAAAAAGTTTTAAAGAACAATTTAATTTTAAAATATGCCTTTTACAATTTTTAAAGGATAGAAATGATCATAGAAACACATCATATGGTCATGAAGATTTATAAGCTGTTAAATGAACTTCAGGGCAGATGCAGAGAACATGTAACACCTGGCGTGAGAGTATGTCTAACGATAATACAAATCTTTCATGGTACATTAACACCTTCAAAAATGAGTAATGTCCTAGGATTAATTCCACAGAAAGTTACAGATGAGGGTCAAAATAAAATGTAATTTTATAAAACAAAATCAGCAATAGAATTCATCTAATGCTTTGTTATATCTGTTGCCATTAATATATTTCAATAAACATAATTTAAGGTGTGTCTATGATGGATGATATTTATTTCTTTTAGGATCTGGGCCATTTTTCTATTTATCTGAATTAGAAATGTTATATATTCTGTTCCTCATTACCTGCCTAATTCACTGTATTAAAAATTCATCTTACTTTGTTCAGATCAGGCAAGCTAGAACCTTTTAATTCCATTGCACTCAAAAGTTAATTCTTTCTATTACTTTAAGGGCAAGGAACTTATCTGTATTATTCAAAACCTCAGAAAAGCATAATTTTATTCAACTTTTTTGTAAAACTTAAAAAAAAACTTTTAGTAAAGTCTTTCATCTTTCAAAATATTCAGACTTAATGATGGATAGCTTGAAATAGAAAACCAAGTAATGTAATACATGCGATTCATACGTGATTTTTCTTATTTTTGTAGGAAGAAATGTAAAATATATAGCTAGATTTCCAAAAAATTAATTCTAATGTTTTAAAAATAGAAATGAATCCTTAGGTTAACTTTAATAAGTTTTTAGAAAGTTATTCCTTGTTAATTTGATATCTATGAATAAATTGGGACAGAAAACTAAACTTTGGTTAAATCTAAATAGCAATAATTTATCATAGAAAAATATCACATAATATGTATTTGAGTAATGTGTAAGGGTTGCTATAGGCAACACCCTAAACAAATATCACTCATCTGCTGTATGTCCCATGGAAGCATTGAACTCTAGAGATGTTCCATTAGAGTCTCATCACAATGACGGAGTAATTCATTGTTACTATGGACTTAAGGCTTTAGTAAAATCTCTGTCCTTGACTGTTTATACAAGATGTATTATTTTCTCTGAGTGATTTTAGAGCCAAAAATATTCATTATTTTGAAGACTTAAGTGTGCAGTGTAGGTAATACACATGGAATCAACTCTTTATGTAGATGGAAGTCTTCCATTAGTGGAGAACTAATTTTTGGTTAAATTGAACACAGTTTTATTACAGTATACTGTATAGACCTGCTTTTCAATATCTTGTGCCCTTGTCTACTTTCTTTTGAGTTCATAGATGTTAATGATTCCTTTCATGTGAAATATCCAGAATAGACCAAACCATGGGGACCCAAAGTAGATGAGCTGTTGTCAGGGCTGGTTTGCAAGAGAGGGAGGGAAAATGAGTGCAAATGTGTATAGGGCTTTTGGGAAAGTGATGAAATGTTCTAAAGGCAGTTAGTAATGATGATCACACAACACTGCAGATGTACTCAAAATCACAGAATTGTATAATTTTAGAAGTTGTGTATTTAGCATGTGAGTTCTATCACAATAAAACTATTATGAAATAATTCCACTTCTTCTGACATTAGAACTCAGTAAAGATGAGAGTAAGGAGAAACATGTGAAATAAAACAATAAAATATG
Source organism: Artibeus jamaicensis (assembly GCF_021234435.1). Classification (NCBI taxonomy): domain Eukaryota; kingdom Metazoa; phylum Chordata; class Mammalia; order Chiroptera; family Phyllostomidae; genus Artibeus; species Artibeus jamaicensis. The sequence continues at coordinate 10,696,740 of NW_026521823.1, read as the reverse complement.
AAAAATATAATGTGGCACAAAACTTTCATTATGTGGAAGTGAATAGTTGCAAATGTGCAAATCAGTAAGAATGGAGCAGAAATACAAGTATGTTGTATAATGAAAACTATATCTCATTTTTCTATATGTTAAGATGAAAAGAATGGTTTAAAAATGTAGTTTGTGTCCTGGCTGGTGTGGCTCAGTGGATTGAGCACCAGACTCCCAACCAAAGCATTGCTGGTTTGATTCCCAGCCAGGGCACATGCCTGGGTTGCTGGCCAGATCCCCAAAAGGAGGCACTCAAGAGGCAATGACCCATTAATGTTTCTCTTCCTCTTTTTCTCCCTCCCTTCCTCTCTCTGAAAATAAATAAATAAAATATTCTAAAAAATAATTTATTTAAACCTTAAAAAAAGTATTTTGTTGTGTCCAGAAATCTTAGGAAAATATTGCAACCTTTCTGCATGTTGAATACAAGGAGCATATAATGGACCAATTAGATTATCTATAATTACCTACATAGTATTCAACTGGGGCTTTTTTTTGTATTATCATCTGAAATTTGTAATGGTAAATAGAGATAGCCATAAATTTTCATGTGTGTGTGTGTGTGTGTGTGTGTGTGTGTGTGTGTGTGACAGAGAGTATGTGTGTTTCAGTGTATTTGGAAAGTGGGGAATGGCAAAAAAATTTGGGAAGATGGAAGCTAGACCTTGGCCTTGGGCTCACACATTACTCATCTGCTGTAGAAATGATACATTCGAGGGTAAAACATTAAATCAATGAATATGACAGAGAGAAGAGTTTAATATTGTGAGAGCTCTCCAGTTTGACAAAATTTAAGAATAGAATATGGCTGTAAACAACGAGAAAGATCAGGTTCACATCCCAGTAATATTCTTAATTTAAATTTACTCCAAATAACTTTTATAATTTACACTTTTGCATTGAAGATCAGATATTCTCTTCAGCAAGTCCCTTATATCATACTTGACAGCAAGCCTGTCTGGCACAGTGGCTGGACCAAATTTATTATTAAGCTGCTATGCCTTAGGGTTATAATTTTTAGGCAAGAAATTAAATTTAGGAACAGAAATTCAGTTCACTTTGTTGCTTAGTTAAAGTGTGCTTTTTACAGAGAATCTGAGTTTGCAGGGTGATGATGTTTATCACCCTACCCCCAAAATTGAATATAGATCTCATAATGATTAGGATCTCATAATGATTAGGATCTCGGACCAAACCAATGAAAGTGAAAAAAAATAGTGGTTAAGTTAAATATACTGCAGTTTTGTGTCATTGAAATTACTTTACTTTAAGTACTGGCATATCAGTCAAGTTAGATTGTTATATGGTGGTTAGTAAAATTTAACTCAAAACTCATTGGCCAAAAGCAACAAAGTTTATTTTTTGTTTATATCACATGACTGAGAAAGGAAGATATGTCACAAAGAAATGGAGGCTAATGGAAGCCCAATATCAATAAAATTGCTTGCCTGCTCTCATGTAGTGAACTGGCACTGAAACTTAGACAGGACATGGACAGTTGTGCCGTATTCCCTCATTTCATTGGCCATGTAATAGCCATACTTATCTTCAGAAGAACTGGGGAAGTATAATCCTGTTATGTTCCCAGAAGAAAAGCAAGGGCTATAATGTGAAGAGTATTAATGCATACTCTTAATGGTTTCCGAGATTGAATTGTAGTATGCTGAATTAAGACTAAAAATAATTTTCCTACTCATCTATCTTATAAAAACTTGAGAGTTTGCAGAATCAAACAAAATTATTGATGTTCAATTATAGTTGTCCCCACTTTCCCCCTATTATTCTCCCCTGCCCTACCCAACCCCCACCTTCCACTTTCAACCCTGCTTTTGAAAGTCATTGATAAAAGATCACACATCATACCATCAAGAAAATTTTTGGTTAGGGTTAAGGTTAGCTTTTCTAAGTAGAATCTAAGAGTAATTAAAACACTTATTGTAATAAATAATTAAACATCTGTTTACAAAAAGGGCATTTTACTGTATTTCAATCAGAAAAAATAAATAAAATACATATATATATATAAATCATTGCATTTTAATTGTATTAATTGGTGTGAGAACAAATTCTTACAAAAATAAAACCTAGGAAAATTTTATCTATTAGCTTTTAACATGCAAATTGCAATATGGCTAGCACAGAGCCCCCCTCAAAGCAAATTCTTCATTAAGTAAAAGCTAGAGTTATAAATAGAACATGTTAACAAACATTTTTTGTCTCATACAAAAAAGCAGAACTTGTTTTTTCAAGATAGTATTAGTTTACTGTAGTTGCTATAACAAATTATAATTTTAGTGGCTTAACAAACACAAAATTAGTATCTTTCAGTTATGGATGTCAGAAGGCTCAAGTTCCATTTGTTGTCAGGCTGTGCTGCAGATACCCTGGGAGATAATCTCTTCCCTTGCCTTTTCCAGATTTCAGAGAAGCTACATCTCTTGACTAATGGCTTCCTCTCTCTATTTTCAGGAACGACAGTGCAATACCTTCATATCTCTCTCACCTCTGCTTCCACTGTCCTGCCCCTACTCTTTCTCTGACTTTCCCTGTCTTCCTTTTATCAAGATCCTTGTGATGAGGATAACTTGTTAACAACATATTATATTTCTTTGACCTAGTTTGGTTTTTGAATTTAAAAAGTCCATAAATCATTCTCAATTAAACTATTTGTCTCTAATGATAAGAAAATTTTACTAGAATATCCATGTCTGAGGTTGTCAAATTTAACCATCATAACCTTTTATTACAAGCTTTTAGAAGAATTTAAATGTACTAGAGGATTGATTAAATAAAGCGCTAGATAGTAATTCACACTGTGTTTTTTTCTGATGAACTTTTTCAGATTATTTTTTATAATTCTGAGAAAAGATTTTTCTCTAAAAAACAAGCAAGAAAATCAAAAGTATCTAGTAGCTGTTTATCAGAAATGCATCAGCTTGTCTCTATTAACTTAAGGATAAACAGGTAGATAAACAGATATTTTCCTTAAGTGTTCAGTGATGTAGAAAACTGAAGTCGGTAATATGAATTGTTCTTGGATCTAACTAATGACATGTGGTCATTGATGTAATACATTCTCTGCATTGCACACTTTTAAAACATTTTATTATATTATTACAGTTGTCCTATTTTTCTCCCCTTATTCCCTTCCACCCTGTGCCCTCCCCTCTTTCACCAGCATTCAACCACCTTAGTTCATGTCCATGGGTTGCACATACAAGTTTTTAGGTTTCTTCATTTTCCATACTATTCTTAACCTCCCCTGTCTATTTTGTACCTACTATTTATGCTTGTTATTCCTTGCACCTTTCCTTCACCCTCTCCCCACTGATAACCCTCTATGTGATCTCCATTTTTGTGATTTTGTTCCTGTCCTAGTTGTTTGCTTAGTTTGTTTTTGTTTTGGATTTTTGGTTTTTTTAGATTCACTTGTTGATAGTTGTGAGTTCATTGCCAATTTGCTTTTCATATTGTTAATCTTCTTCTTTTTCTTAAATAACTCCCTTTAACATTTCATATAATAAGCATGTGGTGGTGATGAACTCCTTTAATTTGACCTTATCTGGGAAGGTCAGTTCCCTTCAATTCCAGATGATAGCTTTGCTGGGTAGAGTAATCTTGGATGTAGGTCCTTGCTTTTCATGAATTTGAATACTTCTTTCCAGCCCCATCTTGCCTGTAAGGTTTCTTTTGAGTAATCAGCTGATGGTCTAATGGGAACTCCTTTGTAGGTAACTGTCTTCTTTTCTCTTGCTGTTTCTAGGATTCTCTTGCCCTTCTGTTGGTTGTGCAAGGAGGCAATGTGTATCCACATATATCCATCTTGGACGGAAGTCCAAATTGCACACTTTTTACTTGTGCTTTGATATCGAAGTTGACCATACTTCATGCTAATAAAATCAAGGTGATGGAATCAATCTCTCTGAAATCTACAAGAATTGCTTCATCACTGAGAGTGATTCTACATAAACATTCTCATTATTGCGTTAGATGTAAGTTAATTTTGTCATAAAATTATTATGGAATTGTAATGCCTGATGCAAATGTTAACTTCATAGTAGTAAAATTAGTAGTGGGTTAAAATGCATCTGGACAACAGGGCATTCCACAGTGATTTCCACAGATTAACAGGTTCAGGGGAGGGCCTTAATTGGGAGAACAATATAGAATATATACTGTATCCCATCAGGCACTATGCAAAGTGGTAAATGATTTGGTATCAAAGAGGTTAAAATGTTAATAAGTAAATCTCTAAAATTTGTCATTCAGTTAGGAAGATGTGACTAATGATGAGCAAGTATTTGGAGAACCATTGAAAGCTCAATGCTACTGCACAGACAATAAGTGTGATATAAATTGTCTAAAAAATCAGAAAGAGGTTTGGAGCTACTTTAAACATAAAAGATGAAGCCTGAATTTTCTTTAAAAAATTTTATGAATAATATCTAAGAGATGACTTTAAAGATTTTATTTATTTATTTTTAGAGAGAGGAGAAGGGGAAAGAAAGAGAAAGAAACATTAATGTGTAAGAGAAACATAGATTGGTTGTCTCTGCACGCCCTCAACCATGGATCTGGCCTCCAACCTAGGCATGTGCCCTGGAGATGGAACTGGTGATCTTTAGGTTTGTGGGATGACACCAGTCTACTGAGCAACACCAGTCAGAGTTAGGACCCAATTTGTTTTGTGTGAATATGCAGTTTTGACTATACTCCAACAATTTGTTCAGAATTCTACACATATATGTTTCAGTCACTGGATTACAATGGACATCATTTAAATTGGACCAGTTCTTGCAAAAATACAGGGAAGTTGATAACTTTCCCAAAGTTATTGTGAAGTATGTTCCATTGATTTTTTTTCTGCATCTGGTAACTTTAAAAAACTTAATTTTTCTAACATGTGCATCAACTGTTCTTTCATAAATATTAGTAGGGCATGTTCATTTTATATTTAATACACTGATACCAATTTTTATATACACATAAATATATGCACACTGTATTGCCAGATACACCACACAATAAGCTCATGAATACTTAATGTTTTTCATTTAGAATGTACATAGATTTCCTAAAGTTCCTCCATTGTTGCACAAACAGTTCGTAAAATGAACATGATCTGACTGTGCAAGTGTTTTTTAAAATTAATGCAATAGTAAATTTTAATTATTTATCCAAGTTATATTATGCTGCTTACATTTTACCAGTAGAGTTTGTGACTGTGCTTATGTTCTTATACTAACCAAATTATCTAAAATAAAATATGTTTAGTGTAGTTTAGTATGTTTAGTTTATATCAGCATGCTATGATTTCTTGGTCCTTAGTGCAAGTAATTAATAAAAGCATATTGTTTGAGTAATTTTTCCTAAAGCAAATGCATACTAAATTTATTCTGTAAAAAGAAAACAGAAAGAAAAATACCACCTAATACTTTTAATAAATGTATCTTCCATAATGACCCTGATTAGGTATGATTATTTGAGCTATACTTTCACTACTTCCTCTTCTGCTTGTTTAACATTAGTGGGCAATTGGATTATTTTGCTTGATAGATCTATTTCCTGACACAAAGTCTACATTATATGTCAATAGCTCATTGAGTGAATGGAAATCATGTGATACCAAAGGAGCTTATATACACATAATATATATAGGTATATATAGATATAGATATATAGATATAGATAGATAAGGGTAAAACAACTTTTCAGCATTGTTAAATTCTACATAAATGACAAATTTCAATAGCATGTAGTAAATAAAGCTGTTGCAACTGACAACAAAGTGATGGTACTGTTGGAAAAGCCTTGCTTCAAGAGAAGAAAATAATTAATTTAACTGAAATCAACTTTCATAAATTGAGATATATGAGAAGAATTCACAGAAGAATACAATTTGAGTGGTGATAATAATTCCTGGTAATATCTACTTGGTAGTGGAGGTTATTACACAACTTCTAATAGAAAGCTCTGCTGAATGCAGTCAAAAGCCATTCAAGCTAAAAGATGCTTATATGTTATCACGCTGTCTGTCAGATTTGATGGAATCAAAAGCCAAAAAGGAGTGCATTTTCAATGAGAAAAAGATTGAATGATAATTCTTAGATATCTGCATTTAGAAAGATTGCCCGATATTTAAATCACCAGCCACTAATGCTCCATTTGAATTTAAACATGAAGTTGACTGTTTACAGCTATAGAAATGCAATAATTTAAGTATTATGTTACTTTGAATATTATACAGTAATTAGCACTTTCAAATATTTGAAGAAATTTAATGTTTATCAATGACTGATAAAATAAATAATTTTAGATTATTTTGAATATTTATACCATGACTGTCTAAATTTAAACTAATTGGCTTGTTTTTCAGGCCTACGTGCACTACTCTTAGTCTGAACCCCAAATTGGAAAATAAAATTTCCCAAAGCCAGTTTTGCTGGCTTCAGTGGAATAACCTTCAGTTTTGGTCCTTCAGTTTTGCTGTACAGTGGAATAACCAGGAGGATGAGGGAGAGAGATATCTTTAAAAATACCGACAGTGATTCTTGGCTCTTACCTTCCGAAATACAGATTTAGTTACTAAGGAGTATGATCATGTCATCCAGAGTTTTAGAAGCTCACTATGTGATTTCAGAATTGAGTAAGGTTGGGAAGCTAAAGCTCTATTTCTACTCAAGATCAGTTTTGGAGCTACCTGAAAGGAGTTAAAAATTGAAAACAACACAGAAACTTGTTTACATCACTATTAAAATATATCTTTAAGATCATTATGACTTCTGAAATCCCATAACTAAATTATTAATGATGGGAGAGTATTTAAAATAATCAATGGTTCAAGCCCTGTTCATGACCCTCCTCCAATATAACACTGTGTCTGGCCTTGCTTTTCTTGACCAAACCCAGGTTAAATTTTGAAATATTGTTCAGAATGTTACTGCTAACACTCAGTAATTTTTGATTCTGCTTCAAAGTAATGACTAGAAATAGCATGGTGGAAAGAGAGGAACTATTAAGCCTTTATCACACTACTGTGCATCCTCTATTTTGCAGTATCCTGATAACAATATCGTGTATTAAAAATAAATCCATGCCATTTGATAGATAAGAAATGAATATTCTAAAGTATTAACTATTTTGTTCAAAGTGCAGGCTCAGAGAGGAATCATGAAAAGCCTGTCTGACTCACAAAGCTTTGATATTTTTTACTTGATGGATATTAATTTTAGTTCCTTCTGAGAAATAATAAATCATAAAAAATTATTGAGATACAGAATTAAAAGAGAATAATTTGGATTGTAGTTGTATTAAACCTCAGAATGAGAAGGTCACATAGAGACAAAAATGTGTGGAAGAGAATAAGCACATATATGAATGAACTTGATTGATATACATCTCTTAACAATGCCTTTCATAATTCAGCATCCAAAGTAGTTCAGCTGCTTGAAGCTAATGAATTTGATCACTAAATTATGAATTGTAATTGATATTCTATTTTGCTTTATTAAATCCATTGATATCATTCAAGTTTCATCCTATGAACTCAATGAAAAAACCCTTAACAAATTTGACTTTAAATTATCATTCAAAATATGTTGACTGTAAGTCAGTCTCCTAAAAAATTATGAACCTACATATCTCTGTTCATAATAATTCCTCTCTTCAAAATACTTACTATTTTTCCCTGCCCATCTCAGTTTAGAAATATAATGTTCATTTTTTCCTAAGTGTAAATGTTACTTTTGCAAATTCTTCTAGCTCAAAGCAGGAGTAACTTCTGCTTCTTGTAACTGTCATTCCCCATGATGTTCTTTGCTTAAAAAGGCCTCATAATGGGAAGAATTAAGAAAATTTTCAAGTACAGAGCTTTAACATTAGAGAGCCTGGCCTGAAATCCTGGCTCAGAAACTTATTAAGTACTTGATTTTAGCTCCACTGTCTCAACTAAACATTATCTTTATTCATATTAATTTAAGAGTTAGTATTTCATAAGGATGCTAAAAAATAAATAAGTGGAGGCATATAAAGTATCATTGCATTCTGCATAGTAAATATATATATATATAAAATTTTAATTTTTATAGTAAAGTCAACCTTTAAAATTGACTTCACTATATATTGTAATACTAAATAAAAATTATACATTTTCAAATATATGAATGTACTTTAAACATTTTTAATCTATATTTTCCATTTGTTTCATCAGTAGAAGAAAATAAATTCCATAGTTTAGGCATCACTTACCAAAATATGATCTGTTTTCCAATATTGAGAAATTTTCTAACAAATTTATATTCTACTTATCAACTTTCATTTATATATACACACACAAAATCTTGCTCTCCTTTCCAACTACTGTGCTTATGGACCAAATTCAAATTCACTATTTTACTGAATGTTTAATTCCTGCAAAATTATGCCACTTGCTGACAACACACAGCATTATATTAACTCATTCTGATTATATCGCAGACTGCAAATGCCGATGTAAATAATGAGTAGGCACATCTTCAAAATATTTTCTGCCAGAATATTCTGTGCTCTATGGCTATATTTTTAAAGGTTTCACTTATTTGAGAGAGGGGAAGGAGGGAGAAAATGGGAGAGAAACATCTATGTGAAAGAAAAACTTCAATCAGTTGCCTCACACTCGTGCCCCAGCTGGGAACCAAATTGGCAACCCAGGCATGTGCCTGATGGGGAATGGAACATGCAACCCTTTGATTTGCGGGACTATGCCAAACAAACTGAGCCATGCTGGTCAGGGCTCAGTGGATACTTTGAACTGACCTATGTGTTGATAGTCATTCAAGGAGATAATGATTATCAAGGAGATAATCATTATCATAAATTAAAAACTAAAAAAATAGGGAAAGCAACCAACAAAAGATGGCCATCAATAATAAGAAATTTTATATGGAATCTGGAAATTTAATATGTAAAATCATATCACACCCTTCCTAAAAATAAAACTAAAAATGTGTCATATAATGATTTCCACTTGTAGTTGCCTCTTCTTCAATCTGCTCAATTATAGCAATACATATTAGAGGTCACATAAACATACAGACACAAGGTGAAATAATAAATTCTGAACTTTCATGATCTTAGTTCATTAACATATTGCCAAATTATCTATTTTTGTCATTAGAAAATATATATCCCACTTATAGAGTGATCTTCTTGATTGCCTTAACAAACAAAAACATTTGTAAATATTTTAAATATTATAAATATTGACTGAAGGTACACCTCATTATCATATATGTGAAAACATATAGTTTGGAAGGCATTTTCAACATCTAAAAGGAGAACATAAAACAAACAAATAAATTTTCTACCCAACAGTTGAAGCTGTATGGTTCAACATGCTCTAGTTTTCTGTAAAATTGATCGCAAACTCTGACACTCCTCACACATATCAGACCGCACTTATCGCTGATTTGTTACATAATCTGCTTCCTACCATACATTTCTCTGTTCACTTACTTCCTCTTTTATAAAAAGGAAATTCTTTCCTTCACTGTTCTAGATTAAATACGAATACACACTTAGCCCCCATTGTTATAAGTACCTTCTATAATAAAGTCATATTTATTTGTTTTCTTTTTTAAATTGTGGTAAGATATATATACATATATAATAAAAATTCACCATTTATAAATATAAAATACAATAGCATTAAGTATATCCATAGTGTTCTATAATCATTACCATTATGTTTTTCAAAAACTTTTTTATCACCCCAAACAGAAACTGTACCTCTTAATCATTAACTCCACTTTCCCCCGCTCCTTTAGCTCATTAACAACTTCTACTTTTTGTTTCTGTGAATTTGACTAAGTACCTCACACTAGTACAAAGAATCATGCAGTATTTTTTCTTTTGTGACTGATCTATTTCATTTAATGTAATATCTTTAAGGTTTATCCATATTGTAATGTGTGTCAGAATTTCCTTCCAATTTAATGTTGAATGATATTACATTGTATGCCTATCCCACATTTTGTTTATCCATCCATCAGTCAATGGACACTTGGGTTGCTTTGCTTCTACCTTTTGGCCACTGTGAATAATGTTGTAATGAACATAGGTGTGCAAGTATATGCACGTTTTAAAATTTGGGGGTACATGCCCGGAAGAGGAAATGGTGAATCATATGGTAATTCTATTTTTGAGGAACTATATACTGTTTTTATACTGGCTGCACCATTGTACAATCCCACTAATAGTGCATGAGGGTTTCATTGTTCTCATCACTTGTTACTTTTCTTTGATAGTAGCCTTTCTAATAGGTATAAAGTGGTATCTCATTGTGGCTTTGATTTTCAGTTCCCAAATGATTAGTGATGTTGAGTATTTTTCATGTGCTTATTGATCATTTGCATATCTTTTGATACATGACTTTTCAAAGCTTTTGCCCAATTTTTAAAAATTGTGGTTAAAAAACACACAAAACATTTATTATCTTACCCACTTTTATTAACATTATTGTGCAACAAATTTCTAGAAAAATTTTATGTTGTAATACTGAAGCTCTATACCCACTAAACACTGTCTTGCCTCTTCCCCTAGCCCTTGGCAACCACCTTTATTTTTCTATGATTTTTATTACTTTAGAGGTTTCATAAGAGGGGAATCCTATAGTATCAGTTCTTTAGTGACTGCCTTTTTAAAAATTCCTTATAGCCAAGTTTTAAAAATTATTTTATTGTTGTTCAGTTACAGTTGTCTGCATTTTCTCCCACCCTTCCTCTCCACCCCAGCCAAACCCACCTTCCTCCCTTGCTTCCACCCTCCCCTTGGTTTTGTCCATGTGTCCTTTATAGTAGTTCCTAAAAACCCTTCCCCCAATTATACCCTCCCACCTCCCTTCCAGTTATTGTCAGATTGTTCCTAATTTCAATGTCTCTCGTTATATTTTGCTTGCTTCTTTTTTTGTTGATTATGTTCCAGTTAAAGATGAGATCATACGGTATTTGCCTTTCACCCTCTGGCTTATAATTTCACTTAGAATAATGCTCTCCAGTTCCATCCATGCTGTCACAAAGGGTAGGAGCTCCTTTCTCTCTGCTGCGTAGTATTCCATTGTGTAAACATACCATGGTTTTTTGATCCACTCATTTATTGATGGACACTTCGGTTGCTTCAAGCACTTGGCTATTATAAATTGTGCTGCTATGAACATTGGGGTGTATAGTTTCTTTTGGATTGGTGTTTCATGGTTCTTAGAATATAATCCCAGCAGTGGAATTGCTGGGTCAAAAGGCAGTTTCATTTTTAGTTTTGTGAGGAAATTTCTACTGTTTTCCACACTGGCTGCACCAGCATGCATTTCTACCAACAGTGCACTAGGGTTCCCTTTTCTCTGCATCCTCTCCAAGATTTGTTTGATTTGTTTGTGATGGCCATTCTAACTGGTGAGAAGTGGTATCTCATTATGGTTTTAATTTGCATCTATCTGATGGCTAGTGATGCTGAGCATCTTTCATATGTCCCTGAGCCCTCCCCCTTGGAGAAGTGTCTATTCAAGTCTTTTGCCTATTTTTATTGTTTTTTTGTCTTCCTGGAGTGGAGTTGTGTGAGTTCTTTACGTATTTTGGAGCCCCTTGTCCAAGGTATCACTGACAAATATGTTTTCCCATACAATTGGTTGTCTTTTTAATTTAATACTGTTTTCTTTAGCCACGCAGAAGCTTTTTATTTTGATGAGATCCCATTTGTTTATTCTTTCTTTTATGTCCCTTGCTTTAGGGGGACATATCAGTGAAGATGTTGTGTGGAATGTCTGAGATTTTCCTGCCGATGTTTTCTTCTAAGACGTTTGTGGTGTACTGACTGCCTTATTTCATTTAGCATAATATCCTCAAAGATACACCATATTGTGTCATATGACAGAATGTTCTTATTAAGGCAGTGTATCATTCCATTTTATGCATATATTATATTTTCTTTATATATTAATCTGTACATGAACATTTAGGATGCTTCTACCTCTTGGCTTCTGTGAATAATGAATGCTACAATGAACAATAGTATGTACACAGATATCTTTTCAAGATCCTACTTTGAAGTATTGTGGATATATATTAAGATATGAGATTTCTGGATCATATGGTGATTTTTTTTAAATTTTTGAGGAACCTCTATACTGTTTTCCATAATGACTATACCATTTCACATTCCCACATACTGCAAAGGATTCAAAATTTTCTGTTTCCTCTCAACAGTTATTTTCTGTTCTTTTGGTAATGGTCATCTTGAAGGATGTGAAGTGATATCTCATTGTGGTTTTGATATATATTTATCTAATGATTAGTGACTTTGGACATCTTTTCACATGCTTGTAGTTAATTTGTGTGTCTTTGAAGAAATGTGTAGTTAAGTCCTGTGGCCATTTATAAGTGACTTAATTTGTTGCTGAGTTGTAAAACTTCCTTATATATTCTGGATATACATCAAATATATATCAAATATATTTTCACAATTATTTTCTTCCACTCTATGGTTTGCATTTCACTATCTTTGTTGTTTTCTTTGACACACAGAAGTTTTTTTTTTAATCTGATGTACTTCTACCTATTTATTTTTTAATGCGTTGCTTGTGCTTTTGGTGTTATATCCAAGAAATTATTGGCAAATCCAAGACCTGAAGTTTTTCCATATAATTTCTTCTAGGAACTTCATAGCTTTAAATCTTGCATTCATATTTTGGTCCATTTTGAGTTAATTTTTGTATATGGTATTAGTGAAGGGTCCTAATTTATCCTTTTTCATGTGTATACCCAGTTTTCCCAGCACAATTTGTTCAAGAAAAGGTCCTTTCCCCATTGCCTGGACTTGGCACCCTTTAAAAAAAATTTGACTTATATTGAAAAGTTCATTTTTGGTCTCTCCTTTCTATTTAATTTGTTTATATATTTGCACTTATATCACTACAACGTGGTCTTACTGTTGCTTTGTAGTGTAGTTTCTCTGCTACTTTGCTTTCCTTTTTTTCTTTTGGGATGCTCATTAATGTGCTATTACATAATGTGCATCATCTTCTTGATGATGTCTTAAGAGTCCTTTAAACTACCTAACTTCTTCATTCTTTTTCCCCAATGTTTTGGTAATTCAAAAGTCCTATTTTTAATTCACTGACTCTTTTCTCTAATTGGTCAAGCCTATTGTAAATTTTTTAATCTCAGTTATCGTAATCTCTAATTCCATAATTTTAGTTTTCTTCTTCATAGTTTCTATCTCCATTGGTGCATTTTGTTCATGCATTGTTTTTTCTGATTTACTTAGTTGTCTATCTGTGCTCCTTTAATTCATTGACCATCCTTATGATGACAATTTTAAATTTGTCTGACACTTCATACATATTTATTTCATTAGGGTGAATATCTGTACATTTAATTTGTTCCTTTAAATGTGTTTATGTTTCTTCATATAGGAAGTTTGTCTGGAAAAAGTCCAGACACTGTTAACATAACAACATCAATATTACCTGGCAGCCAAGGAGAGTAGGCTGGAATATGCATGAGTGAAAAATGATGACTTCACTGTACTGGTCATTGGGGGTGGTAGACACCACCGAGTGAGCATGTGTACTGTGTGGCTGTCACATTCAAAATGATTGAATGAGCAGGGCAACAGAGCTGCATCAAATATTGCATTAAACTTGAACCATTCCTTTTTGGGAACTGTTAGGATGATTCAAAAGGCTAGAGCTGTGGGCAACTGGTGATTGGCAGCTTCATCACAACAATGCACCTGCTCATGCATCACGTCTCGTGCAGAGTTCTTTATGAAACATCTACTCATTACAGTTACTTAGCCACCTACAGCCCAGATTTGGAGCACTGCAACTTCTGGCTTTTCCCAAAACTCAAATCACTTTTGAAAGGGAGGATATTTCAGACTGTCAATGAAATTTAGGAAAATACAGTGGGGCAGCTGATGGTGATTGGGAGAACTGTGTGAGGTCCAAAGGTGCCTACTTTTAAGAGGACAGAGACATTATTGCCCTACATATGTTACTTCTTGTATCTTGTATTTTCTTCCATATATGTCTCTATTTTTTCATATTACATGGATGGATACCTTCCAGACAGACTTCATATTTTGTTATTGCTTGTTTTGTGGATTTCAGCATATGAAGAATCAGCCAACCAGCACTTGAAGAATCAGTCAACTTTCACATATGTTGCAGTCTGGTTTTATACAGGAAGACATTTCTCTTTTCAGTTATATTAATATTGTTTTGATACTGGGGATTTTGCCTCTCTGTATAAACTTCAGAATTTCTCAATATCCATGAAATTAATTCCTAAGATTTTGCGTGTGATTTCATTGAATCTATAGATTGAGGAAAATTGACATCTTAACAGTGAGTCTTCCTATCCATGTTATAAAATCTTATCTCCTTAATCATAACTGTGTCAGTACCCTCATTTGCAAGAAGGGACCACACAACAAAACAGAATTATCTTCTGGAAGGTGGGTTCCTTATAGTATAAGCTTTCCCTGCTAGATTAGTATTCTAGGAACCTGTCTGTATCAATATACCAGCTGGCATTCTGGTGAAGACTACACTTGGCTTTGGTTTGGTTTTTGGAAGACTATCCACCTGTTTGTCTGTTTCATGATGAGTGATTACAAGTGCACCTGCCTGGACTGTACTAGTCTAGGTCAGCAGTCTTTTTACCAAAAACAGCACGACCCCTGTACCCCACTCTCCTTATTCACCTAGTCTCACCCAAAGCAACTTTTTTTGTTTCCCTGGATGAAAAATGTCCTCAAAGGGAAATATTTTGCTGATGTGGAAGAGATGACACAAAAAACAACAGAAGCACTAAAAGGTATCAAAATTTATGAGTTCAAAAATTGTTTTGTACAGTGGAAAAATGTTTCAGTAAGTGTACTGCATCAAAAAGAGAGTACTTTGAAGATGTTATGCCTGAGGTTTAAACATGTAAGAATAAATATACATTTATTTATAAATAAATTCCTGGATTTTTGTGTTCCCCTCATAGATTTTGTACATATCTGTAGATTTATAACAATTTTTATATTTTTATTGGTGCTAATGTAAAGGGCATCATGTTTTTAAATTTGAATTTTATTGTTCATTGCTGAAAGAGATTGTACCCCTATTTCTGTATCTCTAAAATAGGATGGAGGCTGAACTTTTATGGGTGCCAATTAGAAAATGTGGATGGGCTAATCACAGAGAAAAAAATGTTTGTAAACTCAGAATAACTCATTGTTCTCACCATGTACCATTAATCATCCCCTCCTCTAACACACTCCAGTACTGTTTCACTAGCTCACCCCGGCACTGAAAAATTCTCCCGCCACTTTTGTTTCAGCAGAGTTGAATTGAGTCTTTTGCCCTCCCCAATAATCCTGAAGAAAATTTTCTTTGCCTATTTAACTTTGCCCAGTAGAAAGCTTGCTTTGACATCTATAACCTTAATTTTCTAGTTGAATCTAAGAAAAGCCATTGCCTGTGAATTGTTCAGGCTTTTTATTTGAAGGGAGGACCTATGACTTTCAAACCTTTTACATGTTGGAGTAGAGAGTGAAAGTCTATAGATACTAATACTTAATTATATACATTCTAAATTGCGTACAACTGAGACAATGGATTCTATGTCTTTCCAAAAAAAAGTATTTTGAAAATACTCTGAGCCCTGGGAATTTTCTGAATCAATCTGTTAAAGCCTAATAGATTTTGTGCAGATATATCAAGTAGAAAGTGACTATAATTTAAGAATGTTAATATAAATTTGATCTAACTTGCATCTTTAGACTAATAAAACCCATAGATTGCTGATATCTTGTGGTTCATATTTCTTCTTATATTTTCTTGTATTTTATCTAACATGGCACCAGGGCCACCTCTTGTTGTCCTTACCATTCACTTGTATGCCTTAAGTTACCTGAATTGTTTGAGTCCCTCAGTTCAGAGTTTACTATATAACTTTTATCAAAACTTAAAGATATCCTAAATTATGAATTTATGTAATTATAGTTTACATATAAAACTTTAGTATTTAGGTTAATACTTATAATTCAAATTGTGTTTATTTTTATTTAATCATATTAACTTTAAAATCTATTATTTTATATTATAATATAATTACTTTTTGTGACACTAATTATACTATATACATCATATTTGAATTGGACTTAATAACTATTTTTGTAAGATTTTTGTTTAGCACATAAAATAAGCAAAGTGTCATATAAAACCAAATATTTAACATTTTACTATTTATTTATATAAAGAATTATTTATATTAGTCAAAATTTTAGTTTAAACGTACTTTATATATATATATATATTTAAAGAACATTTTGAAAATTTTATTTGGCCTATTTTAAAAAGCACTCTCTTTTTTGGTAAAATAGTAGATCTCATTTGTTTTGTACTTTTAGATATTGTAAATATAGTTCAAGGGGATATTGCATTATCTTCTATAATCATACATTTTTATGTCTTGAGTACCTATGTAAATTAGTCCCAGCCATTCTTTTAATATTTTTTAAAGATTTTATTTATTTTTAGACAAAGGAGAAGCATCAATGTGTGCTTGCCTTTCACGCATCTCCTAAGAGGGAACTGGCCCACAACCCAGCCATATGCCCTGACTGGGAATCGATCCTTTGGTTCGCAGGAAAACACTCAATCCACTGAGCCACACCAGCCAGGGCACCTCAGTCATTCATTTAGCAGATGTTTCTAGGTAGTCTCTATTATTTACAAATAACAAAAATAAAATATTTGCAACTTAATTATGAGTATGTTGAACCTACATATTTATTCTCAGTCTAAGGTTATTAGTAAGTGGGAAAATCTCTGATTTATTAATTTGTGCAATTTGACAATTTCTTGTTTACTTCAACAAAATTCTTGCCTTGAAAATTTGCTGAAAACAATTTAGATAATCATGACAAAATCTTGATAGGCATGTTTCCACTGAGACTAAGCCAGACAAGAATACGACAAAATTTAATTATTAGTATCAGATTTTCTTTACACCATTTGATGTATTTTAACAATAAATAAATATGTATTTAAACAATCTGTTACATATACATTTTGGGAATGAATACATAATAAAGCAATCTCAAATTTCATAAATATAACAGTTTACAGGGAAACTTTCTGAAATGCTATACTTCATGTCACTTCTTAATGGAGCTAAGTTTTGCATCTCTGTGATAGCCTTGCATCTGTCTTCCCACCTTTTGTAGAAAGTGTGTCTTTAACAAGGGGCCCTGTTATTCATGCTGAAGGCTAATAACCAGTTTCTCACTTCTGAACAACAGTTACTCTGTTTATTTTAAAACTAAATTAAATGATCAGAATAAATTTTGATCTAGTTCCCTTAATAGACTCTTTGGTGCTACCATTGCTTTCATCTATAGAAGAGCAAGTTTTTAAAATCATCTCTATGTTAAATTTTCTAACAAACAAATCTTTATTCTATGTTAATGTTTATCTTATACCTGTAAGTTTATATCTATTATTGAAAACATGGGACAATCTTTAACAAAATTAAATTGACAATTACTAATAACATCAACACAGTCATTGTAATTTGCTGTAATTGTCTATCTGAAGTTCAATACAGTTTATATTCTTTGCACTTTCATTTTGATTTTCATATATATTTCTTTGAGTTGTAAGAAGCAGCCACTGAGACATATTGCTTTTGACTACAAATATCTTCAAATTGATGAAAAAGCTGATTTAGATAGCATATTTAATATAAAGGCCTCTTTCAGATGTCTTGGGGACAGACCTTACTGATAAAAATTCCATGTGTTTTCCTGTATATTATAAAATAGAATTCTCCATTATAATATTAATTTCCTGTGAATTAAAAATTGGATTGAAGATTATACATTAATCTCTGGAATAGTCATATTTAGTGTAAAACTATTTCATGTAATGGAATATGTCTCAGAATAAATTTAATACTAAAGTTAAACAGTCATTTAATACTTGGCAATACAATAAGAAAATTAAAAACATATATTCTGAAAATAAAACTGGAAATTAAAAATATCATGGATATTTATTTTCAAGAGTTATTGTAAGGCAAAGAAGTGACTATAAATGACTAATAGCTATCTGAAGAAAGAAAAACATAGCTCTTAATGCAACTTTACAGTATCGTGATGTCTCTAATTAGTAATGTTAATTAACTCTATGGAAAACTTATGCAACAGTGTTACCATTTGTTTATTGTGGTGATATTTCCAACCAAAACTTGTAAATTTTTTCTTAAGAAATTTTAAGTAATAGAGGTAGATAAAAGTTCTAATTATGATACAGTTTTTTTGATAAATAAAGTTTTTATTTTTGGTTTGTGTGTAGACCAAAAGATGGAGATGGCCTACATCTACCACACATGTTAAATTTCTGTGTTACTAAGTTTTCTATTTCTTCTTAAAGGCTGATTGTAGAATAATTAAACTTTTTTAAAAAGTCTGTAACACTTTCATCTTTGTAATTGTGTTTATATTCCTCTATGTTTCTGGTGTGGGGAGAGATAAAAAGATTATTTAAAAACCCAAATAATAATATCAACAGTTCAATTCAGAGTATAAACTTTGTGATCAGAAAGGACAAATAGATATGGATTTGACTAAGTTAATATTAATATTATAGTAGATGTAGTAATAGTATAAGTGATATAGGTGACTAGGAGTAGTATTAGTTATCAAAGTAAAAACAATTTAAAAGTTTTGAGCAGTACTAATACAGGATGATAAATTTTGGTTTAGTGAAATTGGAGAATGTAATGTAGGCAATTAATTTTAAAATAATACTGTATAATTACATTTAAGTTTGATCAATACAGTAAATTTATGTTTGAAAATTAAAAAATGCATTTTAAATTTTTAACAAAGGCCATTTTTATTGGCTTCACAACTTCCTTGAAATTATATTTTCTCATAATAAGAGCACAGAGGCCTGTGATTTATTGTTCTGTGGGTATGTCTCAAACCTGCAGCAGTGGTGGGGGCGTGTAAACCAAGCAGAAATCCAGTCTCTCTGTTCCAACTCCAATATTTTATTTTAATTTTTTGTAATCTAAAGAATGCTTTCTATATGATTTAGTTAAAAACTTGCTTACGGAAATAGTTTATCATCTTTGGTACCCTATTGGAACATGCTATCACGTACTTCAGCAATATGCACTGTCTTATGGGAAATTTAAAAAATATAAGTCTTTAAAATGTGTTACAGAAAACAAGAGGAGTTTGATTTTTATCAGTAATAATTTAAATTTAGATTTATAAATTCTTATCATATAACCTATCAATGCATGTGGAAAATGAAAAATCCAGAAAATCAAGTAACAAGAATTTATTTGAGCTGAATGCTTCCTTGAGCTGAAATAAAGCACTGGTGTGGTAACACCTGACTTACTCTCTTCAGTTGACTAAACGGAGGGTTTTGTTAGAGTGACTGTGCTCTGAGCAGAGGAGCAGACACAAGTGTTCTCGTGTGAACTGTGTCTTGCTTCAGACAACTAAATAAAAGGGGAGACGACGCTCCATGCTGGTTGAAGAACATGGTGGTTGTCACTCTTTGACTTGCTACTAAATTCTAATCAGGTGATGGGGAGGTGGAAGATACTTAAAACTTAAAAGTCACCCATTTTGATGCACAAATTTTGCATTCAATATTTATTCGTAAGAGCATAAAATAATAAAGATGTTTCATTAACTGTCCAAAACAAAGGGAGCCACATAGGTGATTTTAGTTTTTTTCTTGTAGCCACATTTTAAAAGGTAAAATTAATTTTAATATATATTTTACTTAACAAATATGTCTAATATATTATCATATCAAATATAATGACTATAAAAACTAATGATGTGTTTTTGCATTCTTTTTTCAGACTAAGTCTTGAGAAACCAGTATTTCATTCTTTTTTTTTGGGGGGAGGAGAAGGGAAGGGGGCTCCTGCCCGGGGGGCCCGGCGCCCGGGCCCCCGGTTCACGCGCGCTCGGGCCGGTGCCACCCCCGCCCAGCCAGGGTCTCATTCTTTTAATATAGCTCAGTAACCCCACATGACCCGTGGATTCAGGGTACCATAGCTTTGCATTCATTATTATCCTTAGCAATCCTAGTCAGTTTGGTGATTAAAGAAGAGTATTTCATTTCTGTATCCCTAATAGTTTACTATGTTTTGCCTATTCACCTGACAGTGATTCTAAAAACTCCATTACTGAAAAAAGATTATCTTAGTGTAATATATCATCTTTTCTCTGGTGCCAACTTTCTAATGATATCCTACAAAGAAAGCTTTTGCTTTTCCTTCTTCACTTTTTCCCTGCAGAAAATTATTCAAACTCTCAATTCTTAAAATATTTTCTTAGAAAATATTTTTTATGTCTCTCCGCTCCACCCTGAACAATAATAATGTATATTTGATATCATGTTTCTCTAAATGTATTCCTGTCTCTTCACTTCAAGAGTTACAAACATAATAGGCTACATTTAGAGTATTACTTTTTGATATTCTTTTATCAAATATATGTTTCTCACATAAGCTCTAACAAATTATAATAATCCTATTTAATGAGTGAAGAACATTGCTTCAGAGAGAATGAATATTTTGATCAGTTTCCTACAAGGATTATTACAACACTTGCATGCAAGGCTGTTGATTCCAAGTCCTATAGTTTTAAATCATGACATGCTTTAATTTATCTGAATGTGTTGGCTTCATTCCTTATTTTTTCTTTCTTTATCTTGTCCCTTTATGTTATCACAAACTGACAACACTTAAAATATGTTCCTCATATCAATTTTGCCTAAATTTGCATCATCAGCTGCTGCCTTTTAAGATATATTTTAGATCTAAATTTACAATGGTATCCCACATATTTTCATATTTTCCCTTGCTCACAACAGAACTCATCACTTTGACCCATAAGACGTCTTCTCTCGTATTAATTAAACATGGTTTAATACTAATTGAGCATCCAAATTTCTGGCACCGAAATGCTTGATAAAACTGTTACTTTAGAATTGTCCAATTCAATGTCATTACCTTCACTTTATAGAACTTTATATCTGAATGTATACATGAGGAAATAGAGAAGTGAAAAAGACCAAACAGTTTCTCTCAATCCTGATTGCACAATAATTACCTGGGGACACTTAACACTTCCTGATGCCCGGGACCACCCTCCTGAAGTTCTGATTTAATCGTTTTGAATGGGATTCTAGAAATGTTTTTTTTGTTTGTTTGTTTGTTTGCTTGGTTCAGTTTGCTTTGTGGTTTTTCCTGGGTCTTTTAAAAATCTTCACATACTTTTTATTATATTATAATTCCTTCAAAATCAATAATCCAATTGATTAGATTTCCTTTTTTGGTACAGGTAAATTGTCCATGGTTTAATCTTATGCGTTTTAGTTTTCACTTTAAATTGTAGTGAAATGTATACAATATAACGTTTACATTTACCCTTTTACAGAGCATGCAGTTCAGGGACACAAAGTGCATTCACACTGCTGGGCACCCATCACCGCCCTCCCTCCCAGGAGGCCTTTCTGTCCTGCAATACTGCAACCCTGTGTCCTCCAAACTGTGACTGCAAATTCTTCCCTCCTGGGTCCCTGGAAACTACCAGTCTACTTTCTGTCTTTATGAGTTTGACTAGTCCAGGTACTTTTTGTAAGTGCAAATACACTTGTCTTCTTGTGACTGACTGACTTAGTGTTGCTTTGTGTTTTCTGTTTCTTTGTTTAAGTTTCCCAGGTGCAGACGGTGATAATGACCGTTAAATTACAAATGAATAAATAGTCTCTGGCTGGGTAATTCAGTTCGTTACAGTATCACCCTCATAGCTAAGGCTGTAGGTCAAATCCCAGGTCAGGGCACATACAAGAATAAACCAATGAATGCATAAATAAGTAGAATTGCAAATCCATGTATCTCTCTCTCTGCCCCCCTTCCCCACCTCTCTCTAAAATCAATCACTCAATAATTAAAAATAAATAAATAAGTAGGTCAAAGAAAAATTTCCAATTTGGGAGACTAAGAAATGTATCTGTGAGTAGCATAGGAAATTAAAAAAAAAACTAGAATGATAACCTGGCTGGTGTGGCCCAGTGGATTGAGCACAAGCCTGGGAACCAAAGGGTCACAGGTTCAATTCCCAGTTGGGGCACATGCCTGGGTTGCAGGCTAGGTCCTCAGTTGGGGGCATGTGAGAGGCAACCACACATGGATGTTTCTCTCCCTCTCTTTCTCCTTCCCTCCCCCTCTCTCTAAAAAATAAATAAATAAAATCTAAAAAACAAAAACTAGAATGAGGTAATAAATTGTAAATCAGAACAGTTGAATAGGGAAAAGTAATATTTCAGATATATAATTGAAGAGATAACACAGATTAGTGAATAATACAGATAGTAAATATCATAACAGAATGGAGTAGATAATTTTGTGAGTAAAGAAAATAAGAAGTATAAGAAGAAACATACAAACTTGTAGAAGGCATTGTGTAAATTCCAAAATCCATATGCAAAACTGACCGTATCTTACTTTACCTCTCCCACTGTGATGTACCGTATTTTGCCAGGTATAACGTGCACTTTGTTGCCCCAAGTTTTCAGGGAAAAATAAGGATGTGCATTACACATGGGTAGTACTAATTCTGTATCTATATAAATGTTTTTAATTCATTTATTTATGCTTATGTAATGTAACTCTAGAAAGCTATAAAGATATATGCATACAAAATAATACCCTGGAATATGATAATGAATTTAGTTTATAAATATAAATAAATAAAATATTGAACTAAAAAATTTAAATGAAAGACACTTTTTCTGAAAGTTTGGACCAAAAACATGGGTGCACAGTATACAAGGGAGTGCATTATACATGGCAAAACACAGTAAGTAACTGTAGTTCACAGATGGGGCAGAAATTGAGGCACAGGAAGACTACTATGGCCAACTGAAAACATATATATATATATATTTTTTTTTTTTGTTTTTTTTGTGTTATATATGTATATATATAAAACATTTATTATGTTATAATAATATGCAATATATTATATTATATTATAATGTGTTGTGTATTATTAATACATGATATAACATCACTAATATATAATATGTAATGTATACATTTACATGTATATATGTATGCATATATGCATATATACATACACACATACAACTTTCAAATAATTCCATTGCTGATTTGATGTGACCACTGCATGTAGAAATCTAAGTGGAGTGGAAGATATTTAAAGCAGCTGGGAGAAGTACTTTAGAGTTCAGGTTAGAAATAGATAGTAACAATGTAGCTTGTTTCATTGTCTGAGTGCAGGTGATACTTAAGTATAAGTATTGAAAGCATAGACCTCCAAGACAAGCACTAACTGAAAAGTGCTGGCTTATAGGGCACAATAAGTGTTGATAATTACTAATATCATTAGTATTAGTATCACTAACACCATCACTCTCTGAGGATTAGAAAAATATTTTAAATGGATTTCTAAGGCGAGAAAACTTGGGTCAGACATTGAACTGAATTTCTGATAGTTCCAGGAAAAATACTTAGAACTAATACAATAAAGGAGAATTCATAAAAAGCAGGTCTTAATCTTTTAAAACCAGAGCTACTTGCAAATACTCCAGTTGTGTTGATGATTTAGAATGGTCACCAGAATAAGTAGTCTTTGCCACACCCTCGTCACACCCACTGTCTTAGTCCTTTTGGACGCAGTCTCAGGCGGGGCTATGAATGTCTCAGCATGTGCATTGCAACGGAAAGCTTAAGTATTGCAATATTCATTCTTATTTTGCTGTGGAGGGGAATGATTGAAGTTGGTTTTTAGAATGATTTATTTGACAACACTCAGGAAAGATCTAGACTCAACTCAGGAGCTGACTATAAATGAGGGCAAAACAAAGATTATCTTTCCTGGATAATAAGGATTTCATTCAAAGATACAAAAGTGAGTTGATTACTCTAGGATAACCAGTTATAATATCTACATATAAACACTTCAAGAAAATAATTTATAAGAGCTCAGAATAATTGTCCAAGAGTATTTTAAAATTAAATACCGAGATAAATTTTTTAACTTGTTAATACGTTCTTATATTAGATTCTTTGTCAGATATAATATATGGCTTTTGCTATCTTATATTCATGTGGGTTTATGTGTTAGAGACACCTTGCAGGCAGTTAGAAATTCCAGTTTGTCAGTTAGGAAAAAGCTAGAAAAAGATAAGTAAGGAGCCATCTTGATGGAGGTAACTGTTGAAAATTAGAATAAAGAGTATAGTGAAAAGGAAAAAAATTATTAGAAATTTAGAAAAATAATTTAAATCATTGATATCAAAGAAATAGTAAAAGTTAATTTATTCTTAAATCTAAGGTTTATGTATACATACAGCATTTTGTTAGGTACTATATGTAGCATATCAGAAAATTCAAAATTGTAGTTCTGATTGATCAGAAAATAACATGATGGGCTTTTATACGTCTTAACCATCCCACTTTCTGCAAAACAGTAGCTACTCATACTTTGTTCTGCTTTTTTCACTGCTTTGCCTTTACCGGATTTTTAAAATCATTTCGTTTTCTTTGTATATCAAAAAGCAGGCATTAGTGCACTACTCAAATATCTTTTTTCCAAAATTCATTTCAAATACCATTTAATTATAGTATGACTTTCAATGTATCAGATGCCAATTTTAATCTTCTACTTCCAAAATGAATTGCATGTCCCCAGCAGCATTACGATCCCCTTAGGCCAATATCTATCATCCCTGTATCGGAGCTGGCACAGCCTCCGAGTGCCTTAAAGTCCCGTGTCTGTTTTCTGATTTCAGGTCTCAGATTAAACTGCATTGCCACGCAGAAGCCTACTTTGATGGTTCTACTCCGTTTAGGCCATGCCTTATCCCTAATAATTTTAAATGGCTGCAAATTCTTTGTTTCCTTCATAGCACATATCACAACCTTAAAATATGTACATATGCATTTATTTCTTCCTATTTATTTTCTCCCTCCTCTCTAATAATGCACATTCGATGGTGACAGAAATATGCTGATTTCTTTCATCTTTGTATTTCTGGTATCTAATACATATTCTGGCACATCATGAGGAGTCAATAAATATTTAAATATAGAATGAATGAAAGAAGAAATTCAATAGAAGTTTCAAGTCAAATGAAAATTGCAGTAATAAAAAAGATAGGGCCCTAAAACACATGTATAAAAGCATTTGTATTGGAGAAATTTACTAGTTTATAAGCATGTTGTAAATAAGTGGTAATAATGTAGCTACACTATCACAAAACTACTGCTACCACTGCTGTGACTTTGTGACTAGTAAGAGACACATAGTTGTACTGGCTAGTCATTGTATTCCAAGTAATGTGCAGGCATAGAATAGAGATCAATTCATTTCAGGTCTAGAAAGAAATTTATGGTCAAATATCTATTATAAATATTTCAATTCTGGAAAGAAGCTTATGATTAAAGATCTATTATAAATATTTTCCAAATAAAAAAATTGATAATCTGGTAGATTAAGCAATTTATTTAGCTCACAACACAGGCGTCAGAAAATCTGATGTCAACATCTGTGCTCTTACCTGGTGCACTCCACTGGTGGTATGAATATGAAAAAATACGATCATAAAAACTGATAATTATATAACTAATTAGTATGTGGTAAATTTTAACAATGCCTAGAACAATTTCCTGAGTTTTTAACTTTTTTACTATCCAAACTTATATGTATCACTAAGTTTATGCTTTTCAATTGCGTTATATACTGGGTTGCCCAAAGAGTACATTTGTTTTTTTCCTGTAAGACAGTTTTAGGAGTGCTTAGTTGTCTCTAACTTCACTTGAAACAGCTTTGTTATATTGTATTGTGACACCAGTCATACCAGCACGCATTAAAAAAAATCTAAACTGGTGAATTTTTGTGTAACCATTTTGACATTGAAAATGGAAAAAATATGTAACATTTTTGGCTTACTATGGTTTATTATTTCAAGAAAGGCAAAAGCACAAATGAAACGCAAAAAGAGATTTGTGCAGTGCATGGAGAAGGTGTTGTGACTGAATGTATCAAAAGTGGTTTGCAAAGTCTCATGCTGGAGATTTCTCACTGGAGGATTCTCCGTGGTTGGGTAGACCAGTTAAAGTTGATAGCGATCAACTGAGACATTAGCTGAAAACAATCAGCATTATACTATGCAGGAAATAGCTGGCATGCCCAAAATAGGAAAATCAATAAAGTTTTTGGTGAAAATAAAAAACTGTGTCTTTTATTTTATGGAAAAAAAACATACTGACATTTTGGCCAACCCAATATTTTCTTATAATTTAATTTCAACGTATATAAAATTATCCAAGAGATAAAATTAATTCAGCAGTTTGAGTGATAAATACATACTTTGTAGTATTAATAATTTGAATTTTATTCATTCCATAATCAATACGACTTCAATCACTTATAATTTATTGATAATTCCTTAATATAGTCTACTTTGGTGAAAGTCTAATGTGAATTTGAAAATGCAGTTTGTATTAATTTTAGTATGATCAAATTTCTCTATAAATGGTAATCTGCTTATATTAATCAATAGTCATTTATATTTTCTATATCATATTGATTATTACTTTATTTGTTCAGAGAGGTATGTGTAGACATCTTCAATTATACAGGTAACTGTCTTCTACTCTAATGTCCTGTGAGTTACCATTTCATGCATCTTTATACTGTTAATTATATACACATCTAAAATTATTATTATGTTGCTGATAAATTAACTTTATATAAATCAGAAATGTCACTTTCCATGTATGGTGACATTTCTATTTCTTGTTCTTATTATTAGAATTTGGGTGGCATATCTCTTTCCATACATAATTATTAATTTTTTTCCATAGACAACATAGTTTTGCCTTGTGTATACAAATTATGAAAATCTCTGCCTTTTATCCAGAGTGTTTAGATAACTTGTATTTATTGTGATGCGCTTGGGTTTATATCTGTCATCTTATTAATTTTTAAATTTGTTTCATCACTTTTTCTTTCTTTCATCCTTCCTCTCTCCCCCTTTCTTCCCTTGCTCCCTCCTTTCTTTTTTCTGAAGAGGTTTATTACACGCAGAGGGGATAGGGCTCAGTACTTCTGGCCTGCTGCCTCCCTCGTGGCTGCGAGAACATGGCTCAGCTCCTCTCTCTTCCTCTGCACAGAGATGTGTGTCCCCATCCTTTTCTTGATGAGCTTTAGCGTCATTGTTCTCAGAGACCTTTAGCAGTTCCGTGGCAGGCCACTCATAGTGGGCAAAGCTACACACTTCTGGGATCATATCCTGCTGAAAGTTGGTGCACTTAGTGAAGTTCCCATGGCAACCGTGGCACGGCTTGCTCAGTTTCTTGGTCACCTTGTGCCCCTTGCTGAGGTCACGGCCATGGACTAACAGAGCTGTGGCTGCTGCTCCTCAGTGGCTGCTGGGCCAAAGGACTGTTTCATCACCTTTCTAGACTTTTTCCTCCTTTTCTTCAGAGCATTTAAATTAATCAAGAATACTTATGTTCATATCCTATTATAGTCCCAAAATTGGCTTATTGGCCATAAATCTTTGCTTTTTAAGGTGCATATAAACACATTGCATGGCATTCCACATTCAAATAGTATAAGATCACTTTATAGGTAGTGAGGCCGTGATAAAAGGCGGTACCTGTCCTTGAGTCAACATGGACTCCAGGTGACCCTCTGAATGGGCTACGTCCACACTGTCCCGTCCCCAACAGCCCTGTTCAGCTCCTGCAGACTGACGTCTGTAGTAACATATTTTATGTCTCTCTTCCCATCCTTTGTGCTGAGGTTGTGCATCTTACCTGTATTTATGTTATAACTCCCCCAATATATTATGGTTGTTTTTGCTTCACATAATCAGTTATTATTTAAATACACTGAAGTAAAAAATGGTTTTATTTGCACTCTGACAGGTGTAGCTGTTTCCCACAAAGTGAAAGGTTGCTGTTCAGTTCCCAGGCAGGACGCACGCGTAGGTTGTGGTCCTGCCCCTGGTTGGGGGCCTGTATGACAGACAACAGGTCCACGGAGCTCTCACACTGATGTTTCTCTCCCTCTGTTCCTCCTTCCCTTTCCCTCGATCTAAAAATAAATAAATACAATCTTTAAAATAGATTTTTTATGTGTGGGCGTATTTATTATTTCCAGGATCTTATAAATTTATTTCCGTAGATTCAAGTTTCATCTGATAACACTTATTTCTGTATAAATAAATTATTTTAACATTTCTAATATGGCAAATGGTCTAGCAGTTCACTCAGCTTTTGTCTGTTTAAAGCGTATTTCCTTTATTTTGAAAGGTATGTTTGTCAGTTATGAAATGCTCAGTTGAGAGTTTTGTTTTTTAAATGGATAAGGACGCCATTCCACATTTTAATTTGCTTAAACTCTTTCTACAAGAAATCTGTGATGGCTCCTGTCTCTGCCTCCACACCTAAGTGGCTACTTTTTTTCTCCACTCAGGTTGATTTTTCCTTTTTTCTTATGATGTGCCTCAGACTAGTTTACCTCTCAGGCACTCCCCGTGGGGACCCAGCCCGCAACCCAGAAATGTGACCTAGACTGGGAACCAAACCAGCAATGCTTTGGTTTGCAGGCCTTCACCCAGTCCACTGAGCCACACAAGCTAGGGATGTACAAAGCTTTTAATATACTGTTTATTGCAGTTTTATTTGTAGCAGTGAGAAACTGGAATAACTCAGATATTTGTCAACATACAAATGGATAAACTGTGCTATATTGTTAGGTAGCAGCTAGAAATGAGTGGCCAGAGGGAAAATAAAGGCAGGGCCCTGGCCATCACAATCTAATTTAAAAAAGGAGGCTAGAAGCAAAAGGAAAATATGTCTCACCAATTATAACTCAGCAGTCCTGAGCTCAGGTTGATCCGTTGCCAGGTGCCCTG
The DNA here is from genome assembly GCF_021234435.1 of Artibeus jamaicensis. Lineage (NCBI taxonomy): Eukaryota > Metazoa > Chordata > Mammalia > Chiroptera > Phyllostomidae > Artibeus > Artibeus jamaicensis. Next base: position 10,667,693 of record NW_026521823.1, on the reverse strand, counting down.
GAGATTACAAGCAAATAGCACAGGAGCAAGGGAGAGCCCTTGAGGCTGTGGTGAGAGAAGGGGCTTCTGTAACAATCTTACTGAGATTGCCCGGTGTTCTGAACATCACAAGTGGGAATTACACAGGAGAAAGAGCGGAGGCTTATGCTAGGAAAGGGGACCTCTGTAACAATTTCTCTAAGACAAAGAGCCTTTATTAACTGAGAAAGGAAGCCTTTGTAGCTATATGTTGTTCCTGAGATTTGAGGGGGAAGAAGGAGGGGTACTGCCGGAATCCAGCTGAGGTATATATCATCTGAACCTCAATAGCTGGCATACTTAGATTAGCTAAGTACCCACTTGTAACCTTGGCTCAAGCGTATAGAGCAAACTTACTAACAAACTTACTAACTTTCTTAGCTTTGTGCTTGTATGTGTTTCTCAAATACAGTTGTTATCTCATTTCCATTATACATGCTGTCTCTCACTTGGATTGGTCTCTCGTGGTGATACAGGAACCCAGGCAGGGAAGAAAGGCCTCCTGACTTGGGTCTCTCACTCTCTCCCCATCCATAACACTATTATCTATATAATAGAATAGCAGTCGGAATAAAATCAATCAGTTGAAATATTGATATACATGTCAGTATGGAAGAATATCAAAATGTAATCATGCCAAATAAAAGAAGCCATACAAGAAGAAACATTGTATAATTTTATTTATGTAATAACCTAGAGGGTGCAGATTCATCTGTTGTGTCAGAAAGCTGCATCTGTCCTCCTGGGATGGGAAACATGGAGCACTGGCTCAAGGAGAAATCGAAAGAGGAGACCATGAAGGCGGACAAGCAACCATATGGTTGTGTTGAGTATATGCATTATCTTGATTGTTGTATTATTTTGCATGAGTACCCCTACTACATTTGCCAAATCTTTCAAATTTTACAATAAAAAATTACGTATTTTATTGTGTGTTTGTTACACCTCAATAAAGTTGTTTTTAAAGGATGGCAGTGATATGCTGAGTTTAATGTGGTTGATATAAAAGATCTTCAGAAATGATGAGTATTCATTTGATTAGTTAACATACATTCACTTGATTAGTCATTGTAAATGTAACATTAGTGGCTTTAAAGGGGTAGGTCAATGGGAAGCTGGATGGAAGAACATTTGTACAGAATTCCCATTAGAAGTTTACAGGTAGATAAATGAATAGAGATCAGGCAGTAATAGAAAAAGGGAAGTCAAGGAAATGTTGCTCACATGACTGCTCTATTTTGAGATTAGCATTTCTAAATGCATCTTACAATGTTTCATTAGAGAGATGTAGAAATAGAAGTATAGAGTATTGTACTATGTAACGATGCTAAAGCATATACACAGTAATTAAAGAAGCATATGCAAAGTATTAAGAAAGTTTTAAATTTGTATTTTGAAAAGTATGCATTTTTTATTCAGCTGGATCAGATGATGTGGGCACTAATGAAGGCACTGTAATTTGCTGAAGCACATAATTAATACATTTTGTTGATCAATTTAATTTTTAATCAGGTAGTCATGTAGATAAAGCTCTGCTGAGCCTGCCAGATTATGGCCTCATAATGTGAAGAATAAACTTGCACTTGAACTGAGTAACTAAATGTGGTTGGCAATTGACAAATCAATGTAAATTTTGTTCTCCATTTAATACCTAATATAATTATAACTAATAATGAAAAGATAACTTCCAGCATACTCTTCCTACATTTTTAAAGATTTTATTTATTCATTTTTAGAGAGAGAGGAAGAGAAAGAGAGAAATATCAATGTGCAGTTGCCTCAGTTGCCTCTCCTGTTCCCCATACTGGGGACCTGGTCTGCAACTCAGGTGTGTGCCCTGACTGGGAATCGAACTGGCGACCCTTTGGTTTGCTGCCCAGACTCAATCCACTGAGCTATGCCAGCCAGGGCCTCTTCCTACATTTAAACAATATTCATCTCAAATGCACTTTCTTTAGTTTTGATGGTAGAAAAAACTGGGAATTAAATAATATGCACACAAAAATCTATTTTTCATTCATTATGATATAAAAACTTCCTTTTTGTTTGAATACATTTTAAATCACTCAAAACCTTTTTCAATTTTATAAATCTTATTTCCAATCATTTGTGGTGACCCACACAAACAGTATTTAACACACAAAAATGGCATCTGTGAAGAAATGACTAAAAGTAATAATACTCAACAAGCTAATGGCCAATAATAATAATTTCTTCATTTTTACAATATTGCCTAATAATATTTCTCCCTAAATCTACTTTTATTAATAGAAATAAAAATTTGAGATTCACAGTTTTTGAATGAACCTTACTTAAAAATATTCCCATATATAGCTAATGAAATTGTCAAAAGTAGTTCAGAGATCATGTATTTTTTTAGTTGATCTAGGAAAATATTGTTATATACATTATTTAATTTATTACTGATTTTTAATTAAGCATTTGGAGACTATAGATTTGCATGCTTGTAAGTAGCTTAAAATTTCTCCAGTGTTAATCAGTGAGTATGTTCTTTGAATTTTCTGGTTGCATTCTTCAGTTTACCGTATAGCACTGAAAATGGTAAATAACAAATGAAAAAAAAATGCGTCTTCCTTCAAAACCCTGGGGAAAGAGCATAAAATACAGCAAGTGTTTTTAAAAAACCTAAATACCATACAATTCATCAGATTCATTTTTTCATGAACCTTTTAATCACTAAAGATGTGTTGAAATTACTTTCTAGAGGGCTCAGATGGTTGCAAATCCAGTTTCCTTGGTGGGTCATTCTTGATGTTTATGGGTCTCTCTATGAGGAAATGTTTCTTGACATCTGTTTTACATGCTTTTGAAACCCATTTGTGGCACACTGGTTTGTTAATGGTGGAAATAGAAAATATCAACTTGAGTACATAATGCTTTTCAAAGTACTGTTATGAAAAACTTACTTGCTCTTCCTGCTTTCAATTTCATTTCTTAAAGTAACTTCTTTCTCCTATTTCTCATTGTTTATTCCTCCTTGCTGCCTCTTTCTGTAAGTCAGCAACTTTCAAACTTTGTCATCTCATGGCACACATAAACTAATTACTAAAATTCCACATACCAAAAAATATATCTTTTGCTGATCTGACAAATAAAAAGGTATAATTCCAATTCATTCACATCACATGGCTATTGTGTTGTATGTTGTCATTTTTTATTTAACAATCTAAAGGAAAAGAGGTCAGTGTCCATGACTAAATAGTAAAGATTGCATGTTTCAATAATTCTTGCAGCACATCATTTGAAAATTGCTGCTGTAAGTGAATAATCCTTCCTCTTGCATAAAGCCAATCTCTTCTGTCAGGACTGAATCTTCTCTTCCCCTATATCTTCTGAAAGACATTATTAAATCAAGTTTTTCTTCTCTCTCTCAGAACACCTGACATATGTTTTTCTCTCTTTTCTTGATTATTTTCATTGATGAAGAAACATGTTTTTATTTCTGTAATTTAAGTAACAACAGCAACAATCTCATTTCACCCAACTTGCCCTGATTTTTAAAACTCTACTTTATATTTTTCCTTTGCCACCAAAGTTGTGAAAAAAGTTTTCTGTATCTTTCCCCAGTTTTGGTCATTTCTTTATTTTCTTAAATCCATCCAAACACAGATTTGCAGCCATCCATCTAAGTAAGGGTATTGTTTTTAACAGCATCAGCAACAGCCTCCAAATTGGCTAATCTGGTGGTGAATAACATTTTTTAATCTCATAATATTCACATACCATCAGCATTTGACTCCTTGTTACCTGGCATTGTTAAAACCTCATCTCAGTTGTCTCATTATAAAATCAGCCTCTCCTACTGAGTCTCTGATGTGGGTTCCCCTCTTTTCCTTGGATCTACCTGTTTGCATGTCAAATTCATTACTCCTAGCTCCACTTTTTTCTCTATGATTTTCAAGGTATAGGGGATAGCATTCAGTTCTGTGGGTTTAAAAACCATTCACAACCTTACGACTTATATCTCTCTTTTTGGAACAGATTCTGTCCTGAAGTCTACATTATTATATTAATATCTGGTTGCCTGCTTGATATCATACTTGATGTCTAATAATATCTGACATGGATCATGTCCGAAATGGAACTTTTATTTTTACCCCTCAGTCTGTCGTAACCCCAGTTTCATCCAGTCTCATTTGATGGCATTTCTAAATTTCCACTTATGTAAACTAATCACTGACATTTCTCTCTTACAGCCTACATCCAATTTAGCCACAAATCCCTGTGTGCTTTATCTTCCATATATGTATTTATATATAGGACCTACCATTTCCCATTGTCAGCACCACTACCATACTACCTCAACTTGACTATAAAGACACTATCCTCACAGGTCTTCTTACTTCCACTCCCACCCTCTAGAGTATCCTCTCAACATTGCATTGAGAGTGGATCTTTAATTTAAAAATTTGATCACACTGTTCCTGTACTCTGGGGGTAGTGGTTGGCTAGCTAACCCCCAGAGACCAAATTTGATGTTTGTTTTGTAAATAAAGCTTTATTGAAACACAGTCATGCCTATTCATTTACATATTTTTATGACTACTTTCATGTCATAACTGCAGAGATGAACAGTTATGAGAGAGACTTTGTAGGCTGTAATTGCCAAAAATACTTACTATTGGGCCTTTCACAGAAAAAGCTTCTGAATCCTGCTCCACTCAAAACTTAGGGTACTTACTTCCCATTCACTCAGTCATGCTAAATGCTCCAAACTTTTAAATAGTCTAGAAGGCTTTTCGTTACTTGATTTTCCATTACCTTTCTGCTGTTCCAGGCAAACTTGTCTTCCTATTACTCCTCTTTAGAATTTTTGTATTGTATGTCTACTTTGTCTGGACTGATTTTTCTTTAGATGATCCTGGACTTAAATCCCTGAATTCTTTCAAGTCTCTGCTCAATTGTTATATTAATGTGGGCTAGTTTGGACTTTCTTTAATTTGCAAATAACCCCATCAGCATTATATCCTCAATTTCTTGATTCCCTTTTGTTGATCTATTATTTCCACAGCATTTAGATTCTAAAAAATTGTTATTTGTAATGTGGCTCAACCTCTCAGTAATAAAATGTAGGCTTAACTCTACCAGGCTTTGGTTTTGTAGACTTTTCCATAAACGTAAAATAGTTGTGGACCCAAAGTTGGTGCTCAATACATATTTACCTAATAAAGTTGTGAATCTTGTGTTTTCAATGGCCAGTAAACTGGTATGGACCAGATATATGAGTAGATAAATGCATCTGTGCATTTATGAATGAAAAAAGAAATAGTTTCACAATGGAGACCTGATGACATATAATGAAAGATAACTTAAAATGGTGAGAAAATTCAAGTTTTGTTATATAATTAATTAAATTTTCAAATAAATAATAATTGAACATTCAAAAGCATTATATTTAATAAGTATGAATACTAGTTGAGTTTTTCAATAGTAAATACAATAGTGCCAGATCAGGTAGGTTACTTGGTTGAGAGCAGCACTGTGGTATGCCAAGGTAGCAGGTTTAATCCCTGGCCAGGGCACATGTAAAGAATCAAACAATAAGCACATAAACAAATGGAATAAGAAACTGATGTTTCTCTCTGTCCCTTCCTCTCTCTCTTTAAAATCAATAAAAAATGTCAATAATAATTACAATAAATATTATATAATTTTGCAAAATTGTTATATTGAATTAAAACACAGAGGATTGAAATAAATAATGCTATTGAATGGTTGGAAAATTTAACCTAATGTGTGTCAATCAGGATTTAAGACCTATGAACATGATAATCAAGGGAGAAATATTCATGGTTTTTGCAGGGACAATTTATATTTTTAATTTGTAGGCAGAAGTGAATAGTATTTAAAGAAAAATATGTTATATGGAAAGAAAAAATAGGTGGAATAGTATTCTGATAAAAAAGAGATGAAAAGTATATGAAAATAAATACAGAGGAATAAAGCAAACATAAACATTATTTAATGATTGCTAGGTGCTCAGATAGGATATGTGTTCTGATTTAGTTTTACTTAATAAAATACCTCAATTATTTTCTAAAATTGAAACCAACATCAGCACCCTGGGAATATTTTTCTCATTTTCCAGGCATTTGTTTCATTAACTGGCTCCCCCATTCACTTAATCTTTCAGTATTAAAGGTTTAAGGTCATAGTTGACCTCATTCGCTGCCTAATCCACATTTACTTACTCAAGCCCTATAATTTATATTAATATTTTTTAATTTTAAAAATACATTTTATCAATTATGCAATTATAGTTGTCCCATTTTTTTTCTCTCCTCCACCCTCAATCATCCTCCCACCAGCATTTCTCCAACTTAGTTCATGTCCATGGGTTGTACATATAAGTTCTTTGGCTTCTTCATTTTCCATAATGTTTGCAACCTCCCCCTGTCTATTTTGTACTTACTATTTATGCTTCTTATTGCTTGTTCCTTTTACACATTTTTACCCCCACCCCTACCCAGTGATACCCCTCCCTGTGAAATCCATTTCTGTGATTCTGTTCCTGTTCTAGTTGTTTGCTTATTTTTGTTTTGTTTTTGTATTTTTAGGTTCAGTTCTTTATATTTGTGACTTTGTTGTCATTTTACTGTTCATAGTTTTGATCTTCTTTTTTTTTTTGAGATAAGTCCCTTTAACATTTCATACGATAAGGGCTTGGTGATGATGAACTCCTTTAAATTGACCTTATCTGGGAAGCACTTTATCTGCCCTCACATTCTAAATGATAGCTTTGCTGGGTAGACTTATCTTGGATATAGGTCCTTGCCTTTCATGATTTTGATAACTTGTTTAGTCCCTTCTTGCCTGTAAGGTTTCTTTTGAGTAATCAGCTGATAGCTTTATGAGAACTCCTTTGTAGGTAACTGTCTCCTTTGCTTTTGCTGCTTTTAATATTCTCTCCTTGTCTTTAATCTTCAGTAATGTAATTATGATGTGCTTTGGTGTGTGCTTCCTTGAGTCCAGCTTCTTTGTGATTCTTTGAGCTTCCTTGACTTCCTGGAAGTCTATGTCCTTTGCCAGAATGGGGAAGTTCTCCATCATTTTTTCAAATAAGTTTTCCATTTCTTGCTCTTCCTCTTCTCCTTCTGGCACCGCTATGATTCAGATACTTGGAGGTTTAAAGTTGTCTCAGAAGTTCCTAAGCCTCTTCTCATTTTTTGAATTCTTGTTCCTTCATCCTGTTCTGGTTGAATGTTTATTTCTTCCTTCTGCTCCAAATTGTTGATTTGAGTCTCAGTTTCCTTCCCTTTACTGTTGGTTCTCTGTATATTTTCTTTTATTTCACTTTGTATAGTCTTTACCTCTTCCTTTATTTTGCAACCACACTCATCTATTTTGGTGAACATCCTGGTTATCAGTGTTTTGAACTCTGCATCTGATAGGTTGGCTATCTCTTCATCAGTTAGTTCTATTTTTGGACCTGTGATCTATTATTTCATTTGGGAGATATATATAGTTTTGATTCAGCTGCATGTGGCAAATTATTTTCAAATAGTTCTTCAAGTGTTCATGAATTCTCCTTAGATATATTTTAAGCGAAACTTTATAATCTAAGTTAGCATCATTTCTCATTTGCACTGTGCAATAGCTTACAAATTTGACTTTTTCTACATCCACTCTTGCCCCCTTAAGCTCATTCTCTCCATTGAACTCAGACGGATATTTGTAATTTAAAAATATAATTATACTATTCCTTGTTCCAAAACACATCAATAGCTACTCTTTCCTTAGGAAAAGATCTAAGTAAAAAACTTATGTGGATTTATTTTGACCTTTGGAATGGCCACTTGCTGCAATGACTTGGGTTAAGCAACTCTAACTTTTCACATTCTAGCCATACTCAATCTTTCTTCCTTTATTTAAGCCTTACAGGTACATTCCCACATGTAGCTCATTTTGTTCAAATTAGACGCTTCACTTCCGTAACAACCTTTGTTCAGCTAAATCTGCTCAGCTTTTAGATTACAATTTAACTATTCTTTGTTCAAAGGTCAAAATTTTTCTACCATGTGATTCAAAGCAGCCTGCACATTTTTATAACTTATTCTTCTTTTAATTATTTACTTTCTAGATTTTTCATGAGTTTATAACATCCATGAAGACATAGATAAACAAGAGTTCATCTCATTCACTGCTCTCCCACCCCACTCCACTAATGCCTGTAAAACTGCTTGTACTTAGCTTGTAGTCAATGAATGTGGCAAGAATAAATTGAATACAATTAGTCATGCACTGGAAATTGTACATTCCTCTTATATTAGCTACCATTTTATGAATATATATTTATCATTCTTTTAATCCTATGATAAAGACTGTTTATTTATTATATTATATCAATTTACTTTTTAATATAATCTTCATTATATTTTCCCATTACCATTTAGTTCCCTTAAAACCCCCCTCTCTTCTGTATTAGCAGTGTGCACTTCAAAAACTAACTTATAAACAACAGAATAATATAATTCAATAAAACTACCAAAATATACTGCTTCAAATTTCAGTGTATTATTTATTAATTTTTACAAGCTAACATTAGGTTTATTGATTATTGACCTTAAAATTTTTATTAGATTCAGATTCAAAACCCAGCTACTGAACATAATTTTCTTGAGAATGTGTACCCATGCTTAGGTACAGATTATATTAATGTACAAATTTAAATTACAAAATTGATAAAGACATGATAACAAAATCCAAACTTCTTTGACCATGCAGCTTCTAGGACTCCTACTAGTCCTATGTTGTCCTGCAAACAACAATATTAAAGGAGACCACTGGTTCATCTCAGTGTTCTTAGCAATTCAGGTGTCTTCTCATGTAACATTTTCATAGATTCAAATGTGTCCACTGACGAAGAAACTAATGAAAATTCTCCAGTGCAGTGTCAGCACGTTTTGCTGTAGGCTTTCCAAAATAGTCAGTTCTCAAGTAAGATACATCACAAAAACAATGTACACATAATGTGGCAATATTTGCTTAATGGGGAGCAATACATAGTACAGTATTTCTAGAGAATTAAGGAAATGCAGGTTGGATTATAATATAAATATCAGTAATTTTTTTAAAAAATTAAATAAGTTGAGACAAAACCCCTGTGTCATTTTTAAATATACTTCAAAATGAAAATTTAGACTCTTACAGGGGCTTTTAGCTATTTCCATTGTATTCATTGTCAATAAGTATTAATTATTAGAATCAATTTATATATACAAGATATTTCTATTTTTTAATATATGTACAAAGAAAAGGTTGATTACACAATTTATTTTAAATATTTTGAGAACTGAATGTATTAACTTGTTGCCATTGTCTAAGAAATATTTGCATCTCTCTGATGATTAGTGATGTTGAGCATCTTCTTATACATCTATGGGATATCTGTATGTCCTCCTTGGAAAAGTGTCTATTCAGGTATTTTGCCCATTGTTTGTCTTCCTGCTATGGATTCATATGAGTTCTTTATATATGTTAGAGACCAAACTCTTTTCTGATGTATCATTGGCAAGTGCATTTTCCCATTAAGTCAGTTCTATTTTCATTCTGCTGATGTTTTCTTTAGCCATGAAGAAACTTTTTAATTTGATGTAGTCCAATTTGTTTATTGTTTATTTTTTCCTTATTTCCCTTGCCCTAGGACATATATTGGCAAAAATATTGATACAAGAATATATAAAATTTTACTGTCAATATTTTCCTCTGGGACTTTAATGGTACTGTGACTTATATTTATGCCTTTAATCCATTTTGAGTTTATTCCAGTGTATGGTATAAATTGGTGGTCTAGTTTCCGTTTTTTTGCATGTACCAACCAGTCCAGTTCTCCCAACACTATTTATTAAAGAGGCTATTATTACTGCATTGTATGCTCATGACCCCTTTGTCAAATATTAATTGACCATAGAGACATGGGTTTATTTCTGGGCTTTGTATTCTGTTCCATTGACCTATGTGTCCGTTCTTATGTCAGTACCAGGCTGTTTTGACTATAGTGGGCTTATAGTATAATTTGACTACCATCAGAGAGATGCAAACTAAAACCACAATGAGATATCACTTCAACAAATCAACAAACAATGAGTACTAGCAAGGATGTGGAGAAAAGTGCACTGTTGCTAGCAATGCACATTTATGCAGCCACTGTGGAAAAAAGTATGAAATTTCCTCAAAACACTAAAAATGGAACTGCCTTTTGACCCAGCAATTCTGCTGCCAGGAATGTACCCTAAGAATTCTGAATCACCAATTCAAAAGAACTTATGCACCCCTAGGTTCATAGTAGCACTATTTATAATAGCCAAGTGCTGGAAAGCTCTTAAGTACTCATCAGTAACTAAATGGATCAAAAAACTGTGATACATTTACACAATGGAATACTAAGCAGCAGTAAGAAAGAAGGAACTCCTACCTTTTGTGATAGCATGGATGGAGCTGGAGAATATTATTCTAAATGAAATAAGCCAGTCTGTGAAAGACAAGTACCACATGATCTCACTTACAAGAGGAATCTAATGAACAAAATAAACTAATGAATAAAATTGTGCCACAGGCATTGAAACATGGAACAGGCTGACAGTGACCACAGGGGTGGGGGAACGGGGATAATGGTGGAAATAAGGGGAAAGGATTAGTCAAAGGACATGTATGAATGTCCCGGGGGCATGGACAACAGTGTAGGAGTTAAATGTGGGAGCAGTGAGGGGTGGGGATGATGGAGGAGGGCAAAGGAGGAAAAAATTGGGACAACTATAATAGCACAACAATAAAAAATTTAACAAAATAAAAAAATGTCAGATATAGAACTCTAAATATCACCATAGTTTGCACATAATATTCTTAGTGGTGCTAAATTTTATTTTTGACGCTAAACTTTAGTTTACTATATTTGGTCTTATAGTTGACTATATTTGGTCATATAGTTGACTATATTATGGTGATTCAAGCTTGCCTTGCAAGCAAGGTATCATATTATTGAAAAGAGAAAATAAATGAATAATGTTATGCCTGTTTGGATGAGATGACATTTTCAACAACTGGAGTGCTTTATTCATTTGTTTATTTTTTCCACTGAGATAAATGAGTGTTAGTATGGCATTTCTAAACACCAGACAACAATTTAACAACTTAAACTGAAATATTAATGAGAACACTTGCAGAAAGACTCTATGAGAACTTGTTGAACATTGTCCTTTATTCAAATAAATTTCTAATTAGAAAATAATCAGATATATCACCAAGTTTTAAATGTATTTATTAGTAAAAATATGATGATTTGAAATATTAAAACAACTCATTTTAGAGATCTAAAATCACATGAACAAAATTTTTATTATAATAATTTGCTAGTTTGCTTAACATGTTAGTAAAAGGTGAAAAAATTCCATATTAGATTTTCCAAAAATTTAAGACAATACTGTGTCTCTACTATATTTAGAAGCTAAAAGTATAAGAACATGCACTAGAAAGTGTATTATCCACAAACCTGTAGTTAGGCTTTGAATTAAGACAGCAACATTAAACCAACAAATTATTGACCAAATTATTGACTGATTGTTGGTACATCTCTATAAATGTGTATATATATATATATATTGCAAGCTATTGGGAACCACTCTGCCTGGTTTCAGGAGTTGTAACTGCCCCCCATGGTTAAGACTGAGTGAGCGACCTCTGGAATATGAGCCACTAAGGAGACAAAGCTTGTCTCTGTTAGCAAAAGCCGCTTCTGCTTCATCCCTCTGCCCCCAATGCTTGATCAGATAGTCCATGACAGGTAAGACCCCTCAGAGGAGGGTCAACCTAAGCCAGACACAATCACTTGGGAGGCCATCATGGAAAGACTTGGGGGGCTGCAACAAAGAGGGAGTGACGGACCCTTGCCCCCTGGTTATTCTGACATAGCTCGAGTCCCCATGTCCTCTGGGAGAAGCGCTTCCTGGCTCTAATCCACTTAAACCTGAAAACCTATGATTGGGAGGGTGGTGTAGCCCCTTGCCAGCTACAGTGGGATCCAGGGTGATCCGGCATAAGAAAGAATTCACAAAGTCCTGTGAAGCCTGCTTTGCCAAGAGTGCTTTGATAAGGGTCTGAGCAGAAAATAAGTATGTCTCCCAAAGTTTCTGCATCCCCATTTCCTGACAGACACTGACTCAGTCAACACACTCAGATTTTTTTGAAATGTTATCTACTGTTTGATCTTTGACACCTGTATTCCTGTGTATTACAACCCAATAAAAGCCATTGAGGAAAGGGCTCCTGGCCCTTCTCCTCTGAGAGATTGGCCACTTTTCCTCCCCAAGAAGATCATGCTTGGTAGTGTTACTTTCATCCGTGGCAGATGGGGGGACTTGTGGGCAAAGTCACCCCCATAGCAAGCAAATAATAATAACAAAATACTTGATATAAAAGAGACATACATTCATAAATGGTATAGAAAAAAAACAGAGGAGACTTATACCTCTACTTTCTTCAAGAGGTTATGTATTTCTTCCAGACTTGAGTAGTTTAGTAAGTTTAGCTGATAGTTTCTAAGAAAGTATGGCAACCACATGTCATAAATCAGATAATAGTCTAAAGTATCTATGTCATAATTTCTGAAACCTATAGATATATTAACCTACATGGCAAAGACGAATGTGATCAGCTAAATTGTGTACCCTGCAGTTGATATGTTGAAGTCCTAACCCCAGCACTTCAGAACATGAGTATTTTTCAAACTAGAGGTGGTTAAGTTAAAATAAACCAGTAAAGGTGGGCCTTAATCCAATCTGGCTGGTGTCCTTATAAAAAGAGGATTGTTGAACGAACAGAGGACACCAAAGATACAAGCCCACGGGAAAGACCATGGAGGGACCCAGTGAGAAGATGGACATCTGCAAGCCGAAGAGGCCTCAGAACAAACTGAACTTGCAGATACCTCCATCTTGGCTTCTGGTCTTTAGAACTGGGGGGAAATCAGTTTCTGCTGTCTTCAGTGATTTAGTGTGTGGTATTCTATTAAGGCAGTCCAAACAAACTATGGTAATATAAAGATTTTTGCAGTTAGTTATATTACATTAAAGTTCTTGAGATAGATTATCCTGGATTACCTGGGTGGGCCCAATATAATCCAATGGGTCCTCACAGGAAGAAAGGAGGAGGGTCGGAATCAGAGAGAAACGATGACAGAAGCCGACTGGATGCCACAGGTGATGCACTTTGAAGATGAAACAAAGGTCCATGGACCAAGGATCATAGGCTGCCTTAAGAAGTTGAAAGCAGCCAGGGTGGATGCTTCCTAGTCTCTACAGTGAATACAGTTATACTGACACCTTGATTTTAGCCTCTGAGACTCATTTTCAACTTTGATCTTTAGAGCTGTAAATTAGCGAATTTGTGTTGCTTTAAGCCACAAATGTGTGCTAATTTGTTATAGTAGCAATAGAAAACTAATCTACCAAGTATGTTAATCTCCATAACCTAAGAAAAAATATTATAACAAAATAAAGAATATTATTGTCTTATTAGCAATGAGACTTCTTTAATTGAAACTTATTAGGGGATTGCCTCCATTGCTTGGGTAGCTCTCTCCCCAGAGTGGGGGCATGGCCTTCCCCCAAGTGGGAGGGAATCTAAAGCAGCACAGGGTTCTCTCTCTCTGGTAGGGCAAGAGGTGGGAGAGATGTGGACTCTAGAGTTCCAGGTTTCCTCCATAGCTAGGGGTTTCTCTCCCAGGGCCTAGGCATGGCTCCCCATTCTGGGGCACTGGGACCGTAAAGTAGCCCAGCATGACCACCCTCCATGGCGGAGATTTTCAGGCATGCCTTGGGTCCCAGGGTCCCAGAATGTCATGAGTATACCCTTCCCTGCATGCAGGGGTACAGGTGGGTGGTCCCACTCAGGAGTATGGTGTTCTTTCAGCAATTTGGGAGCTGGGGTAGCTCACTTCTCACAGTGTGAAGGTTGATTCCCTCTGTTTTGTGGCACTGGGTTCCCAAAGTACTGCTGAAGGCTTTCACTCTAGCATATGAGGGTAGGAGATACCCTTCAAAATAAGAGGTTCTCTCTTAAGGGTGAAGATTTTGATCTTTATTGGGCTGGACACTGCCCTGGGCCAATTCTCAAATAGCCTGGGGTTCCCCGCTGAAGAATGCTAATGGCTGCCTTTGTAAAATTAAGGTTTCCAACAGTTAAGAATTCTAAGAAGGTTGGAAAGAAACTGTATATTTTGGGTAATAGAAAGTATAAAGTGTGGAGATACATTTTTGAAAGAAGTAGGAAGAATATAGGTTGTTCTAAAGTTGGTTGTTTCTGAATGAATTAAAAAGTGGCGAACTAGAAGGAACTAGGAAAGTTGTAAGATGTTTATTAAAAGAAAGCTTAAGGAAATTTTACGTATGGTTAAGTTGAATAAGATTGGACAAAATTAATTAAGTAAATAAATTTAGATCACAAAACAAAGCTAATAAAAAAAACCATAAAAAACAATCTAATTAATATCCAGGCACTATTTAGAGTGTCCCATATTTTCCCATTAAGAATGTGTCAGATAATATACTCAGTATTCATAAGCAGTCATATCATATTATTCATAAGTTTACAGAGTTTCTTAGAAGTTACTTGAATATAATATCAGTAAATTTTGTCAGCATTTTAACATTTTATAATATTAGATTGAAAGGATTTAAAAATGTTTCAGTATATGGTCATGATCATCATTTCTAGAAAAAAAAAAGACTGTTAAAAAGGAGTAGTTTATAGGTTACACTTCTTGCTGTTTAAAACTCTCCAATTTAGAAAAATAATCCCAAATATCAAAGAGAATTTGAGCAATTTTATAAATTTTTGCTGATACTGGAAAAGAATGTTTTATTTCCCAGGCCCTGAATAATATATTTTAAAGTACTAAGTGATCTACTTGACTGATTATTTTGCTAGATAATGTTGCCATTGAATACAATCGACCTTACTTTACTGATATTCAGTATTTTCTAAGACATGTGATGATACTAATATTTTCATAGGCTTATCTGCTGGGAACAAAATAAACTGAACATCTCTGAATATTCTGTCTCTTGATAGTTATACGTTTCATTTAAAAGTAATTAATATTATTGAGTTATAATAATTCAGTAGGAATTCTCAAATATCTGCCATAATCCAGTGTTTGTGTTAAAAGCAGAAAGTAGTAATAATTAAAATATTTAGAGGAGGAGATTTAAAAAGGGAAATTGAGTACAATAAACAAGTTTCAATATAATTTTATAGCATATAGACATAGAAACAGAGTGCCCAATTCTAAGACTGATTTTAATGAATTTGCCAGTCTGTGTAACCATAAAGTAAGTTCAAATGATCAATTACACCCCTTCAAGGATGTGATGGATCTGAGGTAAATTTGTGTTAGTTTTTTAAGAAAGTGTCAAACTCTATTCCAAAGGACCAATACAATTACACACTCCCGCAAACTAATGTAAGAGAGTTATTTTTCCAGTATCATCTGTTATCAATTTTATTTATTATAATCATGTAGAATGTAATAATTTTATAGTCACTCTACAAAGCAAGGTTTTTAACATTTGCAAACACTTAAAATAAAAATATCGTGTTTTATTAATAGAAATTTACTAAAATATATCTAAAAATAAAAATTATAGTCAACATATGTTACCACTAAATATTTTCTATAGATGAAATAAATATTTTATTGCTGTCTTTTCTTTGGGGTAACAGAATTTATTAGTAAATTTGATATAAAAATTACATATATTGCCTCAAAATGTTAGACATCTTTAAAGTTACTTTTACATTTTATTCTCATAAATTAAGAAAAAATATCTCATTTTAAAGAGGGCATCATTATAAAATTTGCAAATCAATTATAGAAACACATTTCTATATTTATTCTAGTTTTCTAGATCATAATGGAGAAAATGAATATGTGTATATGAAATTATTTTAGCATGCAACACCTTTGAGAAATGTCAAAGTGAGCGTTTAAACTATGTACAGCTGTCAAGATTGTAATTTGCTATTTTTATATAAAAGTATTTTCAAAATATATTGATGTTTTTAGTAGAGTAAGTTCAATTTTATCTCAAAATACCCAATCTGCCCATGAAGCAACTGACCTGCTCTCCATTTCAAAATTACATTTAACGAGATAATGTTGCATTATCGTAATTACCTCAGTGTGATTACATGTTAGTGACTGGTGTTATGTTCCTGAAATTGTAAAACCTTGCTCTGTGACTCAGGGCTAACCCCATTTCTGTACAAGTATCAGAGAACAGCCCAATGTTAAATTTATCAAGACAGATATAGAACACTAATGGGAAGGACATTTCTTGTCAGTAAATTTTAAAAAGCATAATAGCTAGTTGCTAGCATAAAAAGCAAAATGGCTCAAAGATGGGCTAATTTTATGTGAGGATTTATTTCCATTTCAAAAAACAGAAAAAAATTATGAACTCATAGCTTTAAATATATTCTAATCTACTTTTCCATGTTTGGACCATAATATTGGCAGGATTATTTTTAGCACTGACCAAAGGAGTCTGCTCTGAAGCTTAAGGTTAAATAAAAGCCCTTAGGTAAGTATGCCCTATAACACCGCGAGATTTGGAAATACACTTAGGGACTCCACACACCTAGTAAGGCTGCCTTCTGTTCCCATTAGGACAGAATTGAGATAGGAGCTTAAACTCTTGTCACTGATGTGAAGTGTGAGGTTGAGAGTGCTAACGAGAAAAGCCTAAAACTTCTTTATAAGTTCATTGTAACTGTAGAGCCTGAATTTGAAGCCAGGCTCTGCTGTTTACTAGCTGTATAATTTTGAAGAAGTTAACACTTTGCTTCATTCCTTTGTAAAAAGGTGGATTGAAAATTATATTATGAGGATGTAATGAATTGATATATACATATCAAGAATTTAGAAGAAAAAGTATATAAAACACCTGATAGGAAAACAATTCTGAGATGTCCTGAATTAAATTATGGCAGGCCAGAAGGTAAGAGAAAGAGACAAGAATAATTAACTAGTTATCAGCTGTGGGTTGAATAAAAAACACTGCTGTCATTCTTGAATGTATGTTGGAATTTGGAATCAACTTTTGTTTCAACTTCCGGAGGCCACAACATACAGCTTGTGCATAAACTTTTATCATTGTTGCCTACCACTAATCAAAAGTATGGTAGTAAATATGTCTTCCACACGGACTGTATACTCATCCTGAGAACTACTTTGGCTTCACCTCTCTCCATGCCCCTTATTTGTAGCTAATGTAAATTCTTTTGAAACATGAGTTACATATTTCTTCCCCCAAACATAAAATGTAAAAGAGCCTATCAACTTGGGGATGGTGGACATGTTGCCTTTTCCATTTAGCCCCACTGCTGATGGTGTAGACTTCATGTTCCTGGACCTAGACCTTCTGGCTAGCATTTGGCTCAATATATACTTTCCTTCAGCCATGAATGTTTCTTTCTGTAACACTTCTTTGTTATGCCCTATATAGTTTATTACTAATGAGGATACAATATTGATGATAGAGTAATATAAAGATAGGTGAAATAGCCCTGGCTGGTGTGGCTCAGTGGATTGAGTGCTGGCCTCAATCAACCAGTTAGATTCCCACTCAGAACACAAGTCTGGGTTATGGGCCAGGTCCCTAGTTAGGGGAGCATGAGAGACAGCCACACATTGATGTTACTTTCCCTCACTGTATCCCTCCCTTCCCTTCTGTCTAAAAATAAATGAATAAAATCTTAAAAAAAAAGAAAGTAGGGCCTTACCTGTAAATCAATGACCACAGCTAGATATTCTATGTTCTCCAAATGCAAATTTTTAATTGTCTTCACTACATCAACAAGTATGGCAAGGCACTACAGGACCTGTATAAATATTCCAGACTGGTGAAATTATAGACCGATCCAAAATTCTCTAGGCATTGTCTTTAGTAATTGGAAAAGTATTTAACTGATGAGTTTGAAAAATATTTCTTCCAGCAGATTTTTAGATATGCACATTGAAATTAACTCTGAAAACTATTCTTGATAATATTAGTGCAATGACAAGTTATATTTATCTTTCATAGTTAAACTTATTGAACATTAGATAAGTAGATGTATTCAAAAACCACATTGAATTTAAAAATCTCATTCTACTCAGAACCCAGAACTCTTTATCAGATTCAGTAAGCAATTGTTCACATTTTCATATGCAATATCATATTGTGATTATTTTTACTTTTTGGGATCTTTTTATATTGATGCCCCATAAGCATTTTCTGTGATAAGGCAAAATATATCATAGCCTTGTGGGTGTTTATTAAAATTGAAAAAAAATCATATGTGATAGTGCAAGAAAAATAAAAATATTTTTAATACTAGTAGATAAAATGTGTAATCATCAGGAAAAGTTTCTGAAGCTAGTATCTGTTTTGTGAACTTATGTACTATGTAAGGAAAAGATAAATTAAAAATAGAAGACTAAATCTTGCTGTTGAAAATAAAGAGCCTTCTCCCTCTATTTTCTTAGCATTTACTTTAGAAAACTTGTAATTCATTGCTTCATCTCTTTGAGATGTATTAAAAACCTTTTAGAAACTAAGAAAGACTTTTGATAGCTTTCTGACTCAGGAAGGAAGGTCTTTCTCAAGGACTCGGGCTCCATCTCTTTGAAAAGGAACATCAGGGAAGATAGTACACCCTCTTCCAGCTTCTGGGGATGGACAGGAGCCTAATGTCAGTGAACCTCTTACTCCAATTTGCAAACTACTCCTCTCATTAAGATGGGAGTTTATTCATCTTTTGTGTGTAGACCATTAATTACCAAGTGAACTTGGATGGTTTGCATTTGACAAATGGTGTTGTCAAGTGGTCTCATCCAACATCTAACCACTCATCGCTTATTGGAGAATATGTATGTAGTTGGTTGTATCTGCTTGGTGGTATAAAGGGGCATGATTTATTTTTGTCTTTGCAATCCCTTAGTATATTGCCTGGGATGCATCCCAGAATCTGCTTTAATGCTCATTCAATAAATAAAGGCATTTTTTCTACTTCTTTTGTGGAAAGGATTTCTAGGTAGGGAGAAGATAGCGTTTTTAATTACATTTCCCTGTGTATCTCTGTTTCTCTGCATCTATGCATCTACCCATCTATCTATCTATCATCTTTTAAACTTAGTGGGCCAATTAGAAGATTACATGTTAATTTCTTGAGAGAAACATGATATCGTGAAAAGGACATTGAATGATACAGGGAAAGCCTTGTCCCACAATTAAACTCAGTTTGTATTGGCTTAAATTAACTTGTCTATGAATAAAATTTCAATGATATATTAATGTGAGCCTCACTAATTACCAACATTGTTTTCAAGGACAAAGTGATAATTATAAACTAGAATCTAATAATGTTTAATTATAATTGTATTAGCACTATTCTTGCTATGACTTGCTCATCCTAAAAATTATGCTTAATGCCAGGACTATCATTGGATTCATAAAATTAAACTTATTTTTCTTAATAAATATCTATCTATTCTTTACTCATGTCAACATGACTTAACTTTAGAAATCTGTAGATCTATAGACAATTTTTTTTATATTTCTCCACTCTTAGGCTTTTCTGAGAAGTTCTTGCTGAAACTTGTTACCTGGGCTAAAAACAAGCTTTGGGAGATAATTTATATTACCTAGTGGGAAAATGCCAAAGATATTACCTCCCCAAAGGTACATATTTACATTCCATTGAGTGATGAGACTCTGGTTATACTCTGGAGTTGCAAATTTGATAACTGTAATCTTTTTTTTTTTTCATTCAAAGGATTGATTTATATAACAAAGACACAGAGTAAGAAAACAACAATGTTTCCAGTTATGTATCAAAGGAAACATTCTTATATGGGTGGCAGGGGCGAAATAGAGACAACTGCTTCTTTCTCTATGTGTGCAGAGGAAAATCACTTTGGGGTGGCTTCTTACTTATAAGGCAGAACCTGTATGTGTAGGGCAATATCTGGATTCCATCATGTCCTGCCAGAGGTAAGAGTAGAAACATAGGGGACCCATAGAGATATCTTTGCTCTAAGGAAATAGGATCAATCTGTTCTGTTCTAGAAACCTTGTGTTTTTGTTCAGGATAATTTTAATATAAATACTGAAAACTTAAAATCCCATGAAAATGATTTATGTTCACTCTATGAATACATTTGAATTTATGTTTTAATTTGAGTGAGTCTACAGATGTTTTAAACATCAATGCCAAAAATACGTATAATGATTGTTATTGAAGCAAATAAGGAATTACAGTAATATTTTCACAATGTATTTGTGTATATTACATTGTATCATGACAAGCATGAAAACTTAACACCAGAGCATTTTAAAAGTCACAGGAGGCTTTCAATTATTTATATGTTTTCATTTTCATTCTTAGCTACACACACCTAGCAGGGAGCAAGAAGAAATCTTAGAGAGACATGAAGGATGTAGTTGAACTTTTCAGCATTAAAACAATAAAAAAGTACAGTGTTTCTCTTGCCTTAGATCTATTTCATTGATTTAATTAACTTGAACATAAATGTTTTCATTAATACTACTTCCAAATGCTTTCATCTCTTTTGTTTGAAGATATTCACTACATGTGCATGAAGATGTAAATTAAATAGCATAGTCCAGTTCCTGCTTTGGAATTTCTGAGGCCAAAGATACCCATTTTTTATTAAGGGAACATTTTGTGATGTGAATCTTTTATTTTTCTTTCTCTCTGTGCTATGCCATTGCAGAGGGCTTTACTTTCATTGCCCTGGGGAGGGGATTCAGTGGTCAGGAAATATAAGCTGCTTATCAGACATTTTCTTTTTTCTTCTTCTTCTAATAATGTATTTAATGAAGATATTTGAAAGGTATGGTTTTCATTTTTGCACGAGTTGAGGGCCTAGATTGCAGTTTCAGTGGGGTTTGCCTTTTCTGCCTCGCTCAGCATGACGCTGGTTCATCGTAATCTTCGTTCTTGTCAGGTGGCTGGTCCAGGGAGTCCAGAGAAGCATGTGTGTGGTGAGGTGGGGGTGGGAAGTAGAATGGGGTATTCTAACAGAACACCCTACAATCCTGTCTTTTTCTGCTCTTCTTTGCATAGCTTCTCCAGCCCCTCGATCTTCTTTCAGTTTCTCTTTTTTTCTAATATTTTGTCATTCTCCCCAGGAGACAGAGGGTAGAGGCTGTTTTTTCAGACCCCGCGTGCCCCCAGGTGACTAATTTTTACACTGTGCCTGGCGCTCTGCCACGATGGATTTCTACACTGATGAGTGAAATCTCGTCATCTGGAATGCTCTGAATATCTTCAATAAAATAAATTTTGACAGTTCTTAATATTATCTATTTTACTTTTGTACAAGTTTAATTTATGTACAGTAATTGCACAAACCTTAAGTATACAATTCAATAATGTTTTACATATCTATACAGACCCCAAACCTCCACTTATATCAATATTAAATACTTCCACAATTTCACATAATTTCCACATTCCCTATTTCAATCAATGTTCCCATCCCTTCCTAAAATCAGGAAAGTAACTATTTTGACTTTGTCACGATGAGTTAATATTTAATTAAATTTTAGGTCTTTCTCTTAGTCACCTCACAATGCAGGTCGCTTCTTAAAATACCCTCATACAAGACAGCAAGTTATTATTTTCAAGAAAATAAAACAGCTAAAAATGTGACCTACTTACAATGACATCTGGTTATCCATTTTTACAAAAGATGGGTGACCATCCAGTTTCCCTGAAAAGATACGTTATTAAAGATTTTATTTATTTATCTTTTTAGAGAGAGGGAAAGGGAGGGAGAAAGAGAGGCAGAGAAACATCGACGCATGGCTGCCTCTCGCACACCCCAGGCATATACCCTGACTGGGAATCAAACTGCCGCCCCCTTGGTTTGTAGGCTGGCACTCAATCCACTGAGCCACACCAGCTGGAGGAAGATTTTTTAATAGAAAGTCTCAAGCCATGCACAGTGAGGTGCCAATGAAATGACATTTTCAAGTGTTCAGTGAGTGAAAAAGCAAAAGTAACAGACCAAAAAAAAAAAAACAAACCAAAAATCAAAACAGACATCTTGCAGGAAAATGTGAAATATAAATTAAAAAGTAACTTCAGAAAATAGTCTACATAATAAAATATAATAAATATATGATACAAAAATAGAATGCTATGACAAGAAAGGATAGTATGAAGAGTAACATGATTACATAAATATAAAACAGTGAGAAAGGTGTTAGGCAAAGATAACAAAATCTTCCAGAGAATGGAAAGAAAAGATAGAGAATAGCAGTTATTAGAAAGATGCATTGATGCAGGGATTTCACATCTGACAACACATAAAACCACGAGTAGTAAACAATTAAACACATAACACAAAAATCACCAGTACCAATGGCTGGGTGCCCAACCCAATAAATATGGCAAAATCTACACTGAGGAACATTAGTGTGTACTGTAGAGACTAAGAAATAAAGAAAGAACCTCAAAAGCTTTTTGAGAAAAAAAAGAGATAGGCAAAAAAAAACTAGTTTTGGAGAAAGATTGCATACAAAAGCATTGATACAGGATGGTGTGAGCAGTTAAAATATGAGGAAATACTGCTTCTTTAAGATTCTTTATGTGATAGATACTCGTAACTTTTGTTTCAGTTGGAAACTATTCAGAAATGCAGTAATAAGAGTGTCTTGTTGGCTGAAGGGAGATTGCCATGTTCTCTGTGTACATCTGTATGTTTGCATTGTTTTGTTTTTGTCTAAAGAAGAGAGATATTCAAAGATGGTTTTGTATTTACTGAAAACAATAGAAAATATGACATTCTTGATATTGTAGATTGGGAAAGATAACATTTTGCACACCCTCTTTAATTTAACATTTTACAAAACCAATTTGGATTTGCTTAAAATATTTTATTCCAGTTTTATTTATTTAATATTCATGACTATTACCTTTTAATTACTTCTCAACTAAATATATAGAAATTTATTTTCAAATATGCTCATCCAAATCAATATTAGGCAATATTTATAGAGGATCTATGTAAGAACACATAATTATTCTCTAAGAATATATAAAAATCACCATACAGATGTTTATATTTTGTTCCATCTTAATTATCATTAAACATTCATTTCTAGGAAATATATGGAGCTAAGCAACTACTAAAGTTCTAAGTTGGAAGAAGATTCTTTGTTCATAATGCATGAGAGAAATAAAATACATCAGTAAATGCTTTTGTGTGGGTTGGCAAATTTAAGAACTTTTTAAGGCATAGATTCCATGTGCCAAATGTCTGTGGTAAAATATAACCTTTAAGCTATTTATGGACACTACAAATAATTCTCATGAAAACTACTATATCTGAACTGCTACCACAGATTTTGTTTTGCAGTTACCTGTCTTTTTCAATTTCCTCTGCTTCAGCTCCCAAAGGAAACTCTTATTTTCATATTCTTACCCGTTTGTTACAACTCAAAACAAGTTGATAGTAAATCAGTGAGCAGAGCGATTTTCTAGCAGATCAAAGGTAAAACACGAAGCATGGAGCCCACTGACAATCCTGTTTGGTGCCTTTCTTGTTTCATCGTCAGAAAGACCTATCATCACTAAAGGCAGACATAACCCAGTGAAAACTTCATTGCGCTTGACATTCAAAGGACCTGGGTTACAGACCTGCTTGTTCTTCCTCGTGTGAACTGGATCAACTCACTGATGATTTATGAATCTCTTTGCTCTTTATATAAAACTTGAATGATGTTGGGTCAAACTATATGAAATAGTCTATTATTGACCATTTTTGACCTACAAGAACAATAATTTCAGATGATTCATTCTTACAGAAGCTACCTCACTCTGTTGCTCTCTATATAAAATCAGAAAATAAATGGAAACAAGTTTCATAAAATGCCATCATGTGTGACCAGTAGGTTAGTCTATTTGAAAATATGCTACTTAAATTTAAGCAATATTGTCAGCATCAAAATTCTGGCTGAAGACTTTTTCTCCAGAGTCAAAAATAAGTCAATCAATTAATAATGTATTCTTGTGTTAAATTGTTGCTATTAAACCCAATTCATTATGGAATTATTAAAACATAAAACTTTAGCTATTTTATTTTATTGATGTGTAGCATAATTTAGGAGTCTTGAAGTGTATTAGAATCAGTTAGATGTGAGCTCAAATTCTTGCTTTGTCACTTATTACTAACATTGTTTCTGATTCTAACCTGAACATCTTTTCTTAAAAGGAAAGAAACTGGGTCCCCACATGATCAACTTTCCAAGGAAAGACTGAATGCATTCTAATCACCCTTCTGCAACTGTTACACATAGTGATTCAATAGATATAAAAGAAGTTCCTTTTATTTAATTTTTGAAACTTTCTAACATATCATGATATTGTTTATATACATTTTAATATATTAGAAGAAAATGGTAACTTACATTTGCATAATATAATTTAATGTTAAGTGTGAATTTATTTTATACTCTAGGAAAAAATCTATCTGGTTCATCTACTATACTCTTTTATAAATATAATGTAATTTGTAAGCTAATGAATTCATTCTTGAAAGAGTAAGGAACTTGAAGATTTGGCCCTGTTTAACTTGCTTCTACATATATAGAATTTTCCCCAAAGGTTCATAATTCACATGTTTGCTGAAGATTTACATAAGATTTATATGATAGATAAATAAAGGTCAATGATATTTAGAAATTTAAATGTTCTGAGAAACTTCAAATGTCTAAATTTTATGTCCATATGTCAACAGTTTCTTGCCTTCATTAATATCAGCACAGTGACTTTCATATTCGTATCACATGTTGATGCCATAAAAATAAGTGAACTTACAGGATTTTATTATCTTTGTCTTAACTTGCACATTTTGTCTGGAGTATACATCTGCAGACAATATTTTCATCTCCAGTCTCTATCAGTGAAGAGACTTAGAGCATTTAAATATTTGGAAGGCTACTGATGGTGCAGAAGTCGGAAATGCTGGGGGTCTGCAAACATCTCAGGCACGGTGTGTGGGCCCCGTTCACAGCCCCGGGCTGTCTCCTCCTTTCTGGTCAGCTGCTGGGAGATGACAGAATCTGTGCCTTCAACATCATTTCCCTTTTCGTCCATGTGACAGACTTTAGCAGTGTAAATACAATAGCAGCAAACTTGCCATTTAATAAGAGATTTATGTATGTCAGAAAGACAACTGTCACCATAAGGGTACTAATAGTGCGTGCTGCCGTGAGGTCTGATAGAGACATTTGCAGCCTCACTGACCATCCTCTTTCTCACAATGTAATCTTACTGATCAAGCAACCAGATTCGGAGGGTGCCCGGAAGGAACTACGGTGATGGTGTGCTGTATTGAGAGGCCATATACTTTACAACTTTGGCTCCTAAACTGTGATTACTTTTAAAAATATATATTTTGTGCCCAATTAGAATGCAACAACTCCATATAGCTTCTATACAACTAACTACTCACCCAATTAAATGAAAATGTAATATTTTCAGCTGTTCATGTGCTAAAGGAATATGGCAAAATCATTTTTTTATTTTTATTTCACTAGCACTTTGCCCTGAAAACCTAGGATTATTTTCCTTGTTAAAAATGTCCACTCTTTAGTACAAAGCTATATAGATTTATATATACTCATATCCCATGAGTATGTATGCATGCATACAAGGGAATGTTTGAAAAATGCTTTTTTGCTTGTTATAGAACTGCAGGGAAAATTCCTAGGTAATATATTTAGCACCATTATTCCCTTTACCCCAGACATAACCATCTTAATTAGAATAAGATGTGATAAGAGAGTAAAAACAGCAAATGAAGAAGAGTATTATCCTGTCCACAGTTAAATTTGGCACATCAGATAAAGAGATGAGAATCCATATAGAAATCAAAATAGGCAAGATGATTTGATTACAACTCTTTCCCCTTTCCAGCAAACCTAAAGCATATACTTAACTATGTTTATTATAAAACTTATATCTTCATGGCTTGAAATAAGAGACAAATCATTGAAAATAATCTTCTTACTGTGCCTTCATCAAAAGAATCAGATAACTTATTCCTAAGGTACTCTCTGATCTTACAGTTAATTTTTATATAATCCAGAACAAACAGTACTTTTGAATATTGCTCACCTGAATTTGACTTACCAGATAGCCACTTATTCTGTTCCAAAACATGTTATCTATCTTAACACATGCCTATCTTTTTTCCTAATCCTCACCTGAGACTATGTATATTGATTTTAGAGACAAAGGAAGAGAGAGAGAGAGACATAAATGTGACAGAGAAACATCAATCAGTTATCTCCATACACCCCCTACCAGGGATCGAACCTGCAGTCTAGGTATATGCTCTGACTGGGAATCAAACCTTCAATTTTTCGTGTACAGGACAATGCCTCAACCAACTGAGCCACCCTGCCAGGACAATACATGACAATCTTAACACCTATTCATACTTACCGCTATAGCTGAACTTTAGGTTAAAATCCAGTTTCTTGGCTAAGCTTCTCATAAGTTTATTAGTCATGCTACTGCATCCACATAAGGTAAATAATTTATAGTATAAAACATTTTATTTCTTCCATTGAGTCAAACATTTAACTGAACACTCTATGCAAATGGTTGTCATACATTTTCAAGTAATAGAAATTCATTTTCATTTTATCACTTATTTCAGTAACTTACCTTTCAGTGAGGCACATTTATAACATTTTGTTAGATTTATTACAGCAAACATTCTTTAAGAGATGCAGACCCCAGACATGTGCACTAAAAATAAATATGCAACTTCCTCCAAAAGGTATTATAAATAGTAGTAAAGAATAAATAATAGCAAACCAAAAAAGTCCACTTGACTTCTAATTCAAGAAGTGTATATAAAAACTAAGTTGAAATATTTTATTCTTCATGAAGTAGCAAATATTAAAATGATAATAGTGAAAATATAGCTATTAATAAGCCATTGATTAATAACATTCTGAGAGACTGTGACTTCACTGATATTCTTATATACTTTTAATAACATTTATATTACCTTATAGAGCTATAGTTCTTATCAATATGTTTTTGATACAAGTACTTTGATATATTTACATCGTATATATTTTGTTCTATACTGTTTGTATTATTTGTCCTTAAAAAAGGTTTTAGTACCAATAAAATTCAATGTATCAATTTTTCCTTTATCACACAGCTTTTGTGAATTTTCTAGTCCATATTTGTCTAACCTGAGGTCACAACAATCTTTCTGATTTCCTATTAGAAATATCTTAGCTTTAGATTTTACACTAAAGCCTATGATCCATTTTGAGATAATTTTAATGATTTGTTTGAGAAAGGGTTTGAGGTTCATTATTTTCCATATGGCTATCCAGTTGTTTCAGCATAATTTGCTTGAAAAACTATTATGTTCCCATGAATCGACTTGTCATGTTTTTCTAAAATCAATTGACCATATATGCGTGCATCTATTTGTGTTTTTTGTTCCATTAATCTCTTTTTATCTTTATACCAATTTCACATTGTTTATATTGCATTAGCTTTAAAGTTATATCCTGAGATCAAGAAATATAAGTTATTCATTTTTTCAACATTATTCTATCCTAGCTTCCTTGCATTTCCACGCAATTTTAGATACAGCTTGCCAATTCCCATCAAGAAAGGCTGCTGGGATTCTGATTGGGATTTTCAGAGAAAATTGACATGTTAACAATATTGAGTCATTCAATCCAAGAATGTTGTTTTTCCCTAAATTTACTTATGTCCCATTTAATTTATTTAAAAAGTCTTTTGTAGTTTTCAGTGTATTAGCTTTATATAACTTTTATTAAATTAATTCCTCATTTACTGAGGGATTTCTCACTGAGGCTTTGAAAGTAACTAATTTAATTTTGTTTTCCAATCCTTCCTTCCTAGTACACATTATATAGATAGATAGATAGATAGATAGATAGATAGATAGATAGATATAGTCTTTTCATCCTCTAATATTCCAGGATATTTCTTTTTATGTATGTTAATCATTATGTATCATAAGTTTTCTGTGGTTTTGTTAACAATTTTACATAAATAATGGTGTTTAACTACTTTTAATTCATCATTTTCATGTTTTCTTGCATTGGCTAGAGAATCTAGGAAAGATCACACGCATGTGATAAGAACTGACATTTTTGCCTTTCACAAAAGCATTTATACTACCTGTACGTGTCCATATGAAGGCGAGAAAGTTATCTTCTATTCTTAGCTTGCTGAGAGTGTTTATCATAAATTCTTAGTATATGTTTAATTAAATTGTTCTTACAACTGAAAATTTTCATATGCCCATAAAGGCCTATACTCTGATACATCTAAAAAGTTTGAATTTCTTGAAAAAATGCTCCTAAATGTTTCTAAGAAAAGAAGTGAGGCATACGCTTAGAGTGTTGAAGGAATCACGGGGAATTATTTGCACAGAAGTATCCACAGTAGTAAAAACAAAGGTAAATCTCCTCAAGAGCAAGTCGGATGCTTGTGACAATTTTAGGGTGAACATTGTGCATGGTGCGATTGGTAAGGGTATATCCTAAACATAGGTGAAGTTGATATTATTTAAATTTTTATGTCTCCATTTTGGCATATAAATAAAAGGCATCTAATCATTAAATAACTTTGTTGTTTTCAACAATAAATTTCAGGGAATAAACAATTATAGGCGACTGGAGGGAAGAGGCCTCCAGCCTCTCTTACACAGGGGTAAATACCCCTCCTGCGGCTGGAGTCATGAGAAGGAAAACCACATAATAACTCACTGGATACAAAATAGCTGACATAGCTTGACATGCCTTCAATGTTCAAATCACTCAGAAACCTAAGTATGATTGTGACTTTCTTTTTTATGAAGAAAAAAATCTAAGAAACAGCTATATATATTATACTCTATGGTGAAGACTAAAAGATTTCTCCCCTAGTGTTAGGACCAAGGTAAGTTTTTCAGTTTATGTTATTTCTACTCAATATCATGCAAAAGACTCACCAGTGCAATAATGAAAGAAAAGAAATAATATAGACATTGGAAAAAACCAAACCAAACAAAACCTCTATTTGAAGATTAGAAGATAATTTTCATAAAAAGTCCTAAAGCATTGTGGGGAAAAGCTATTAGAAATAAAACTGAATTTAAGAATATTGCAGTACATAAAGCCATTTTGAACCAATTATATTTAAATATATTAGCAGAGAAGTGGAATAAATCAGTAAGAGAAAGATAAGTACCATATAATTTCCCTCTTATGTGAAACCTAATGAAAAAAATGAACCAACAAGAAAAATAGAGACAGATTCATAGAAAACAGGCTGATATCTTTGGGGTGGGGCCTAGGTAGGTATGGAAGGAATTGAGCAAAAAAAAAAAGAAAGAAAAAGAACTCATAGATAAGAGTGTGGTGATTGTTGGGAGAATGGGGTGAGGGGGTTAGAGAAGGGTGTATGGGGATAAATAGTGATGGACAGAAACTTGACTTGGGGTGGTGAACACACAGTACAGTGTACAGATGATGTGTTGTGGAACTGTACACTTGAAACTTGTATGATTTTGTTAACCAGTGTCATTCCAATAAATTCAATTAAAAATAAAAATTAATAAGAAAAAAGTACATGTAGAATATAATTGAACACTGAAATCAGAAAAAAACAGTATCACACATTTGCTCCAAGAATCTTAAAATACATACATAGGAATATAATAAAATAAATGCAATATTTATAAACAAAAAGCCACAAACTAATATGAGGAAAATTAAAGAAAGCTTAAATAAATAGACTCAAACAGTGCTAATGGATTGGAAGGCACAATACTAACATGTTGATTCTTCCAAATTAATCTACAAATTTAATACAGTCCCAATAAAAAATCTCTATAGAATATTTAGTAGAAATTGACAAACCAACTGCAAAATTTATATGGAAAAGGAAAGTGCTTCAATATCCAAAGCAATTTTGAGAAGCATAAAATGAAGTTGGAAGGCTTATACTACCTAATTCCAAGAATCACTATAAAGCTACCACTGAGCAGAGAGTGGTACAGATGAAAGGATAGGCACATAAATCAACGAAACAACACAGGGCCCGGAAACAGAACCATTTGTGTGTGGTCAATTGTTTTTCCACAAAGTTAAAAAGACAGCTCAGTGGGGAAAGAATAGTTTGTTCAACAAATGATGCTGGAACAACTAAATCTCCATATGTAAAAAAAATGAACAGAAAAGGAAAGTTGAACCATATCTTGTATCATATTAAAAATTGTGTGGAAGTAAGTCATAGTCTTAAATCTAAATCCTAAAAAGAAAACATTTTTTTTTGCTATCCTGGATTTGTTAAAGATGTTTTATATGATCCAAAAAGCATGAAATGTTAAAAAATAATAAATATCAACAAAATTATCACTGCTGCTATTCAAAAGACTTTTTAAAATGAAGAGACAAGCCAAAGATTAGGAAAAATGTCTTTAAAATGCATATTTAATATGACTGGTGTCTAAAATGTGTAAATTTGTCTCATAATTAAAAACAAGAGAAAAACAATCCTGTTTTAAATGAGAAAAAGATTCACACATAACAAAAAAGAAATATTGTACAACCTCATTAATCATGAGAGAAATACACCTTAAAAACCATAGAGAAATAGCAGTATATATAACCATCAACAAAATTTCCAAAACAAAAATAGCAATATGAATTGTTGGCAAGAATGTGGAGTTATCTGGACTTATTCAGAATATAAAGTGATACATCCACTGTGCAAAGCATTTTGGCAGTTTCTTAAAAATTTAAAAATACACCCAATGTATACCTAACCATATGTACTCAAAGATATTTACTTAAGATACATGAAATAAATATTCACATGAAAAACTCTGTATGAATATTTATATCACTTTTATTCATAATTGCCCCAAACTGGAAATGTTTAACAACTGATGAATGAGCAATTTATGGTTCTTCCATCCAATTAGATTCAATTCAGCAATGCAAAGAAACAGATATGCCATAATGTAGAGGAATATTAAATCAATCCTTCTGAGTGGAAGAACCCAGACCAAAAATATATGGATTGTTCGATTATATTTATTTAACATTCTCTAAAAGCAAAACTAGAGGGACAGAAGAAAAAAGTTTGCTGTAGGCAGAAGGTACACAGAACAGTTGCCAGCAATGAAAAGTGATAACATGTAAATGTAATTGTACATGACTAAAACACTCAGTGGTAAAATTACCACCATCACAATATTGTAGTATGCATTAGAAAACACTGATAGAAGTCATTTTTTATTAGGAAATGGTGATGATATAATATTTCTGTCAAAATATCAAGTACAGGTTTCTTGAACATATCCAAAATAAAAAAGTTAGGAAGATTCAGGGTAAATATTATCTTATTTAATTTTCGAAATACTATAGTCGTCTGTGTAGTAAAAGATAAAAAAATATATGTAAAATGTGTATACAGAGACAAAAACATAATCATGGAAATTAGTTAGGGAATTATTTCAGTAGGCAAGTCTAGCCACTATTATTACTTGAAAACAACTGTAGCAAAGTGGCCAGACATAGTATTTGTTCTCAGAGGTGGAAATGACATAATTTATGGATAGATTCTTTGTAAGATCAAGGAACAGGGTGGGATGAAGAGTAGATTTGAGATTCTAGTTTGAAAATCTGTATGTGGTAAGACATATCCTTACTTTTCACATTCAAAAATAAGATATGATTTGCTATCATTTTGTTCAAAGGGTAACTGAGGAGTTAGCTGAGAAAAAGGGGAGGAACATTTCAAAAATTTCTTTTTGGACTTGGTACATTTGAGCTATCAATGGGAGATACAGGTGCAACTAGAAGTACACAATATGCTGTACGAGGTTCAAGTTTTATGGAAAGGTTCAGACTGAAGCTTGTTATTTAGGAGTAATAAATATAATATAAAATTTTTATTTTAAA
Organism: Artibeus jamaicensis; assembly: GCF_021234435.1. Taxonomy (NCBI): domain Eukaryota; kingdom Metazoa; phylum Chordata; class Mammalia; order Chiroptera; family Phyllostomidae; genus Artibeus; species Artibeus jamaicensis. The sequence continues at coordinate 10,635,627 of NW_026521823.1, read as the reverse complement.
ACATGACCTGCATAAGACAAATTCCACAGTGTACAAAGAAAAAATAAATAAAAGAAGATTCAGTATAAACTCTGGAAACTCTAAAATGTGGCTGATTGGTAAAGCAAAGCAGTCAATCGAATAGAGGAGAAGCAACCACAGGACTATAAAGAACACTTGAATAAAGGATAAAGTATAAAAAAAATCCAGGAAAGAAAAATGTGAAAACCTTTGAAGAATTCAGATAATATAACACTAGAGCACATCTTTGCTAAATTATGGGTGGCCATAAACTCTTTGGCACTTACCTTGTGAGGTGGGTTGATTCCCTTGACCTTGAATTTGAAGGTGTCAGGCAAGAGCTTTGACAAGCAGAACATGGCAACTATGACCCTGTGACAGTGGGTGAGTCTCAGTCTTAAGAACCTGGAAGCTCCTGCTTATTGCATCTTAGAACACTTTTCCTGGGGAAGCCAGTCTAAAAGGCAACATGGCGAAAATCTAATTACCCTATGGCCAACATACTATGTGAGAGCTGAAGCGAGCTAGCTATAAGAAAGACGACCTTAAGAGAAAAATCTCAGTTTAGAATCCTTTAGAAGATTCAGGTCTTGCCACATGCTGCAAGCATTTCAGAAAACCTCAGCCAGAGCAGCCTAGCTGGAAAACTCAGAAATATGAGATGATAATGAGTTGCTAAATGAAAGAACTAAGTTATTGACTTTAAAAATTAATCCAGTTTAGTAGGGAAATTATTTGCATCTTCATAACTTAAAAAAATTAATTTAATTTTAAATGTTGTCAATTTTTTTTAAGTTTACTTTCTTCTAATTTCAATGACTTAAAAAAGATTTTATTTGTTTATTTTTAGAGGGGAGGGGAGGGAAAAAGATAGGAAAAGATACATCAAGTTGTGGTTGCCTCTCGTGCACCCCCTACTGGGGACCTGGCCTGAAACCCAGGCATGTTCCCTGACTGGGAATCAAACTTTGAACCTTTGATTCGTAGGCAGGCACTCAATCCACTGAACCACACCAGCCAGGGCTAATTTCAATGACTTTTCTAAGTAATATAAATTGTTTATTGATAATATTCATTCTCAGTTTCTTGAGTTTCAAACTCTATTTTTCCTAATTGCTAAATTGCATTTTATTTGCAACTTATTTGTGATCATCCTATTGATACATTAGTTATCTTTTATTTTATGGTCAATATGAAATACAATATATTGTACTTTTTCTCTCTGATGCTTATTTTCTTCTCTTCTTTCATGTCTAACTTCCTTCTTGTTAAACAACATACTTTATGTGTTGTTTCTCTGGAAGGGTAGATGAAAAATGTACCTGATATGCAATACTTAAATATTCACCTATGTTATTCAATGATGGCAGATTAACTGAATACTAGGTGGGATATGATAATTTTCTGAAACCTTTTAAATCTGTAAATCATGTTGGTTTTGTTTTGTTTTAATAAGATTGTAATTTTCTGTTTTTAGCACCCCCTCACATAGTTTTCATTGCTTACCTTAGGTGCTTCCATTTATTTTGAAGTCCCATAGTTTCAAGGCAATGTCATTAGTATGAATATGTTTATTTATGTCCTCTGACTGAAGATTTAACCTAGAGTCACCATTCCCTTTAGTTCCTCTTTTTCTTTTTTAAAGTTTTTTAATAGAAGTTAGCTCTTCAACTTTTTTATTATCTTTCATGAAAAATTATACTTTCAAATATAGATTTCCAAATATTAAAAGCCAATTGTTTCGTAAAAGGTCCTTTAGGTTTGGCTATTATCTTCTCATGATTATGTTTAAATTGTTCATTTTTGGCAGAAATGCAATATTTATGACATTGTGTCTTCACATCAAGAGCTAGCACATAATAATAGTTTGTCAATTATTGATAATGTAATTATGATTGCATACTTATAATTGAATTCCAACCTTATTCCAATCCTTGACTGTTATATATGTCTATTTTCTTATACTGAGATTTCAGACTCTAAACATCAATCTATTTACTTACTTGCATGATCTTATAATAAACAAAAAGTAGTGTTCATTCTGGTATAGTCATATAACTATTAAAAACAAAAACAAATTCCTTAGCTGGTGTGGCTCAGTGGATTGAGTGCTGTCCTGTGAACCAGACAGTCACTGGTTTAATGCCCAGTCAGGGCACATGCCCTGGTTGCAGGCCAGGTCCCCAGTTTAAGGAGTGCAAGAGGCAACCACATGCTATTGCTTTCCCTCTCTTTCTTCCTGCTTTCTCCTCTCACTAACAAAAAATAAATAAATAAATAAATAAATAAATAAATAAATAAATAAATAAATAAATAAACTCTTTTTAAAAAGCCTTTAAGGAAGAAAGAAACAAACAAACCCAGAATGCCCAAAACAACCAACAACTTGTTCTAAATGGAATCATATTTACATTGAAAATTACCAATATTACTTATTATATTCATAGTTCAAAATATTTCATAATGCACATACTTAACACTTAAATAAGAAAAGACATTTGGAAATGAAGAAGTCTCATGGCCAGAACAGTAATCAGGGGTTAAAGCCAAACATGGCCAGTGGGGTTTTGGTACTGCATCTATTCCCAGATGCTAATTTTCTCCTGACTGAATGAACTCCTGGGGCATCAAGGAGCAAGAAGTGAGCTTGTTACATAAAGCTAAGTGGAAGCTTTCTTCCATTTGTCAAAACAGAAGCACAGTGTTGGAGTTGGTCATCCACCCTTGTTAATAAGAGAATAATGGAGCCATTCACTTGCAAACTAAATTTTATTTATATACACTGTAGGACAGAGTTTAAATCCCCCTACCCAATCAGGATGAGAACCCCTGACTGAGGTGTAATGTAAAACTTGGTTTTGAACCGATGGTGTTTGTGGAAACTGGCAGAAGGAACAAGAATCTCCCCTAGGGACACTTCCATAACCGGGAGCAGCACCTGTGTGACTCCTAGCAAGATACTTCTGAAGATGAATGGACTTCCCCAAATACAGAATCAGAGGAAGCAGCAGTCCTAGCCCACAGGCACACCTCACAGCATGAGCTAGTCTATAAACAAAATAAATATGCACCACCATCCATGGAACAGGCAGGAAAGCATGATTTATGATTTTTATCATAACCACATGGCAGAAGCCCGAGTTCAGGCTCCGCCTTGGCTACATGTATCACAGAAGGAACCAATCACAGAAAGTGTCACATTTCAAAATAGTGATTATTACATAAATTCGAGTGCTACTGTTAACAGTCTGGTTAAATAAAGAATAAAAAACTTCTTGTATTTTCTAACTGTGAAAAAATCTGACAAGAGAGGTAGCTTTTGGTACCAATTCCGTTGACATGTTTGCAATATATTTTAAAGTAGAGTAGAGGAAGTCATTGAATGTTTATAAAATTTGTGATTTTTCTGCTTAAAAGAGCTTTCCTAGCTCACGCTGATCTCCATACTAATAACTTGATTTGCATAAAGTATAACTTTCTTCTTTTCTATTTCCTATTTGTGAATGCTTTTGAAGCTCCTCTGAAATATTTTCTATGAGAGCTTGAAGGTAGCATTTATTATTAGAAAAGAGGAAATAATAAATATAAAATCAACAGAATGACCACTGTATCTCCTTTAAAGACATTTTTCCCTAAGACATTATGTGAATTCCAGGTGTAGAACTGACTAGTGTAAGATTCAAAGATTTGTTGACATCCTAAAATATTTTTATATTGGTTTCAATATGAAATAAATGGCCTCTCAGATATGTATGCTGTTATGCCTGAAAGTTCTATTTAAAATTTCATGATACAATCTCCAGATAAAGTTGCTTAATTGTTCAGAAATAACTGGGATACAATATATAGAATTTTCTTTTTCATTGCTTTAACTGTGATACTAAATATCATAAATCACATAGTCTGAGGAAAGCTTGAGTTTTTGTTATTTCTTCTGGATCTTTGAATGGTTATAACGGACCTGATTGTTCTCAATGACTTGTGTATAACACAAAATCTCATTATAATATTTGTTTTAAATTCTGGAGCAAGACTTTATAAAGCCAGTGGTTATAGCCAGTTCAAAGCCTGATGACATGGCACTGAGTAAGTAAAAGCAGTATTGCAGTATTTTCACATTGTCAAGGAGAAACTGTTCTGAATGAAATTGTACCGACACTAAACACATGTTAGTAAATAGCTGCATTGAGAGATGCAGCTACATCTAAAAATTACATTTTTAGGTAAGGAATAAATTCATTCCCATGTTTCAAATATTAAGGGAGAGGATTTAGAATAAAACATTGCTTCAATAAAAGTGTCTCATTGTTTGTGACCTGACTTATAAGATGTGATTATGTTCATGAGAATACTTTTCACAAATCTGCCTTATGAGTGTCATTCTTCCATACTAATCATAGTGGTGTTCAAATATAGCACTCATTTTCTACTTTTCTATGGTTACATTTACGGCTTAGGTGTTTTTCTCCTTTTTTGCCTCGCCCAAGATAATATCCTTTTAAATTTCTTTGTTGATTATGCCGTTGCAGCTGTCCCCATTTTCCTACTTTTGCCCCACTCCGCCCAGCATCCCCACTCATTCTAATGGCCCAGACTCCTTTGTTCATGTCCATGGGTCATGCATACATGTTCTTTGGGAACTCCATTTCCTATACTTGCTCTTAACATCCCCATACCTGTTCTGTAACTACCTATTTGTATTTCTTAACCCCTTCACTTTTCCCCCATCCCCCCAGGTCCCCCTCCCAACTGGCCCTGATGCCTATGTTCTCCATATCTATGATTCTGTTTCTGTTATGCTTATTTCCTTACTTTGTTTTCTGTAGATTCAATGGTTGATAGTGATATTTTTAAGTCCTTTTAACATTTCATATAATAAGGGCTTGGTGATGATTAACTCTTTTAGCTTTATATTGTCTGGGAAGCACTTTATCTGTCCTTTAATTCTAAATGATAGCTTTGCTGGATAGAGTAATCTTTGCTGGATAGGTCCTTGTTTTTCATCACTTTGAGTACCTCTTGCCACTCCCTTCTTCAAAGTTTCCTTTGAGAAATCAGCTGACAGTTTTATGGGAACTTCTTTGTACATAACTGTCTGCTTTTCTCTTGCTGCTTTTAAGAGTCTTTTTCTTTAACTTTTGGCATTTTAATTATGTTGTGTCTTGGTGTAGTTCTCCTTGCATTTATCTTTTTTGGGATTGTCTGTGCTTCCTGGACTTGTATGTCTATTTCCTTTGTTACATTAGGGAAGTTTTTATTTATTATATTTTTCATATAGGTTTCTAATTTCTTACTCTTTCTGTTCTCCTTCTGGCATCCCTATGATATTACTGTTGAAATGCCTGATTGTCCCAGATGCTCCTTAAACTATCCTCCATTTTTTTATATATTTTTTCTTCTTGCTGTACTGATTGGATGTCTTTTGCTTCCTCATGTTCCAAATCATTGATTTCAGTCTCAGCTTTATCCATTCTTCTTATATGCCTCTGGTGCCCTTCAAGGTGCTGCCTTGATGCTGGAGCCCAGAGGTAGTGAGTCTGAGTAAATCCTTGTGTGGGGCCCTTTAAGAGGAGATGCCTAAGAATCCCAGAGTTTTGGGCACGGATCCAACACTCTCTGGTTTTTACAGCCAGAAGTTATGGGGATTTATCTTCCTGGCATTGGAACCCTGGGCTGGGGGATCTGTAGTTGAGCTGGGATCCCTCCTCCCAAATGTCCCTGCATTTTACATTCACCTTACGTGAGTTCAGGACCAGCCCATTCTGTGTCTCTGTGTCTCTGCCGCTCCACTCCTCCTATCCTTCTGGAAAAATGTGGTTTCTATAATTCCTTAGTTGCTGGACTTCAATTTTCTGATGGGTCTGAGTATGGTTGTTCTGTAGTTTAGCTGTCATTTTGCTATGGTTTTGTGAGGAGACAAGTCACATCTCCATCTTGACCAGAAGCCACAATTGGAGATAACATCTTTTTGTTTTGTACCAATTTTTGTGTTTGCTGGATGGTAGTCTGCTGCTGGGAATACTGATGGAAATCATGCCTTGATGCATATTGATAAGTCCATGTACACATACCAAGCACCTAGAACAACTTCCTGCAGTGCTACAAATGAGTCTCTAAATCCATTCAGTGATGGGCATGCTTTTAAGGTGAAAGAAACCTTAATGGATTTTTTATTTAATAATATTTGATTTGTGAGATGGCACTGTACTCAAATCACATAAACTGGTTCTACTGGAAAGGAAAAATGGCTGAGAATATATGGCAGCTTGATTTTTTTTAAAGAGCCACTAAAAGAGGCTTAGAATGACAATTCAGATGGTATCTCCTAAAGCAAAATATAGCTGCTAATGACAAAATGAGCAGGTCAACATTCTGAGCAGTAATGGACTCAGAAAGAGGGATGTATGGAATACATGATAATGCAAACCCACTCTGTGCCAATGAGCGGCCTTTTTATTCACTTGAAAGCCAGTAGTCATACTAGGAGGAGTCTTGGCTTGGGGTGGTGAACACACAATACAATATGCAGATGATATGTTATAGAGTTGTACACCTGAAACTTACATATTCTTATTAAACAATGTCACCCCAAACATTCAGTTAGAAAGAAAAAAATGATGAGAACTACAATTGCATATTCTTGATAATGGTACTGATTAACTCAGTACTTTATGGGACCAGAAAATTGTCAATCATTTATGGCAGAGGTGGCAAACATAAGGCCCAAGGGCTGAATCCAGCCCTCCACCTGGTTTTATCTGGCCAGCACCTTGTTTCTACCTGGCGGCGGTGTCCAGCTCTCACTTAACTGTTAAGGAGTAGTTACAATTACTCAGTCCTAAAATCACATTCAGCCTTTTGAGGGCAATTGCGAGGCTGATGTACTCCTGGTGAAAATGAGTTCAACATCCCTGATCTATGGGGGAAAATGTACAAAACAAGAAAATAGAAATTTCAGCTCAGTTGGAACACATACAACTAAGTTCCAGAGTGTAATAGCAGAATAATCTTTCCTAAAAGAAGTAAAATGACCAATGACGATCACAGAAACATGTGTTCCAAACAACAGAATCAACTTGCTGAACCCAGTGTGCACAGGAAATGGTATGTTACATTATTGTCTGGCACTGATACCTTTTTGCAGGGAGACAGATGTATTCACTGTGGACCCTAGATTCTGACACTGGGTAATGGTGGGGATGTTTAGAAGAACTCGAAGAGGTTATTTACAACATGAATCCAAAAAGGTTTTGTGGGTGGTTTTTAATCTGGGTTGAGTCATTAAAAAGTGACTAATGTCAGAGTTTTTAGAGAAGTCTTGAGATGCTTTTCAAATCCACGAAAGGTTAACATTTCTCCAAATAAATTGTGCCTGGAGTGATTTTGAGAAAACTTGTTAGAATGCCATTTATTCATTTTGAGAGATTTGTGGGTTTCACTTAAATAGTTCATCAGATCTCAGAGCAGGTTTGTATTTTTCACGTGTGTTAGGGTTTCATGTGTCTCCAAAGATTTCAGCTTACTTTTTCCCCTAAGAATTCCATTTATTTTTCTTCTTCTTCTATACTCTGAGAATAAGAAAGACAGTGAAAACCATGTTCCACCTGGAAAAAAGCAAGATATCTTGAATTAGCTTGAGAATCAAAGGGAGGCTCATTTAGCTGGATTTTGTAAGGGCTTGACAAGTGAATCGTAGCCAAGATACACTTAAGGGAGAAAAAATGTGCTATGGTGGCAAGTCTGTAGCCCAGCTATGGCTAGATAATGTTATCACTGACAAGGAAGATACTGACAAAGAGATCATACCATAGATATTCACCCCAGTTAAAAGAGTCAGAAATTGCTGGTTTGATCTGTGGGCTTGCTTAATAAAGCAGTCATAGATAGAGAATCATTATGGGAATATGTATGAAAACAGCACAAAATATGAGATGATTAATATACAGAATTCATATAAACCTAGGAATAAAAACATCAAGTCTAATTTATTTCATGGACAGAGAGAGACAGAAACAAAACAGAGAATGAGGAGTCACAAACCCTATTGTCATATGGTGCACAAAATTCTGTCTTTTAGATAGAAGCGAAGACACATGAGCTATCAAGGGAAAATATTCACACACATGTACTAATTTTTTAAATGAAGTATCAGTGAGGTTAGGGGCTTATTTAGTGACTTCAAGAATAGATGAAAATAGCCCTGGCTGGTATAGCTCAGTGGATTGAGCATGGACCTGTGAAGCAAAGAGTCGCTGGTTCGGTTCCCAGCCAGGGCACATGCCTGGGTTGCAGGCCAGGTCTCCAGTAGGGGACACATGAAAGGCAACCATACATTGATGTTTCTCTCTCAATATTTCTCCTTCCCTTCCCCTCTCTCTGAAAATACATAAATAAAATATTTTTAAAAGAATAGATGAAAATACTATTTTAATTATACCTACAAGATCTGTGAAAAATAGGTACACTTGCTTCCCACTTTTTTTTTTAGTTAGAAAAATTGTGGTTTTGTAAGAACTACAGTGCCCTTCTACAAGAAAAAAATCATTGAACACCAGCTTGTTCCAAAGATGATACTGAGAATGACAAGATAGAAGGATGCTGTGGACTTCTACAAATAAAAATTATGTCACTTAAATTAGAATGATTAAAACTTGATGATAAACTTAATTGATTTTTTTGTTTCGGAAAAACAGACTATGTCTTCAGTTCTAACTTTAAAGTGAATAACATTTCAGCTAACTCTTCAGAGAAGATATTTACATAGATATCAACTAATAACCTAAAGATAACACATTTCAAATGAATGGTCACACTAATGTGATTAATCTGTAAATAAGAAGAAATACATAATGAAATAGATTTAAAGGCATAAAGAAGTTAACAGATGGAAATTTACTATATGGTTAGAAAACATCAGCATGGAAAATTTTAGAAAAAAAGTCAGTGGTTTTTTTTTTTCTTCATGCAATATAATATTGACAGCTTCATTGCCCTTCAGGAAACAGATTTGATGAACTGCAGTTTTACAATGAAAAAAAGGGCATTGCTTCCAGGAATATGAGTGGCTAATTTGAGGTCTGATTTCTTCAAGCTTTCCTTACACATGTCTAGTATCATGGCATGGGTGCCACTTTTTTCATCATACTGTGGAAAAGTTCTTTAATTGAACTATTACATTCTTTTGTTTATTGTTTATTGTTTAGGCTATTACAGTTGTCCCATTTTTTCTCCCTTTGCCACTGCTTCCCCCAGCTACCCTTTCCCACAGTCAACCCCACACCACAGGTCACACCTATAGTGACACATGTGCTCTTTGCCAATCCCTTCACCTTCTTTCAACCAGGCATCAGTCTGTTCCTTGTATCTGTGCCTCTAAATCTAGTTTGCTTGTTTATTTATTTTGTTCCTTAGATTCCCATTTTAAGTGAGATCACATGGTGTTTGTCTTTCATTGCCTGGCTTATTTCACTTAGCATAATAGTTTCCAGGTCAATCCATGCAATCACAGTAAGTAGGAATTCTTTTTTTTTATTGCTGTGTAGTATTCTATTGTGTAAATGTACCACGGTTTTCTTATCTACTCATCTACTGATGGGCAATTAGGTTGCTTCCAAATCTTGGCTATTGTAAATAAAAATGCTATGAACGTAGAGGTTCATAGGTTCTTCTGAATTAGTGTTTCAGGATTCTTTGGACATGTCCCTAGAACAGAAATTGTTGGGTCAAAAAGCAGTTCCATTTCAAATTTTGTGAGGAATCTCCATACTGTTTTTCAAAGTGGTTGCAGCAGTCTGTGTCCCTACCAAGAATGTACCAGGTTCCTTTTTCTTTACATTCTCATCAGCATTTATTGTTTGTCCATTTATTAGTGATAGCCATTTTGGCAGGTTTAAGGTGCTATTTCATTGTGGTTTTAATTTGCATCTCTCTGATGGCTAGTATGCTGAGCATCCTTTCATATGCCTACAGGCCCTCTGTATGTCCTCATTGCACAAATGTCTGTTCAGATCCTTTGGCCATTTTTTAACTGGATTGTTTGTCTTCTTGATGTTGAGTCATATGGGTTCTTCATATATTTTAAAGATTAAGCCGTTATCTGATGTATCATTGGCAAATATGTTTTTCCATACTGTGGGTTCCCTTTTTATTTTGCTGATGGTTTTCTTAGCTGTGCAGGAGCTTTTTAAATCTGATATAATCCCATTCATTTATTGTAGAATTATTAACACTCTTGACTTTGCTGTTCTTTCTCAGTGGAATGACAAAATCTAAGAGGAATTTAAAATTTCTAAAATATTTGACTTTCTTCTCTTCTTTACATCAAATTCCCCTTATTCTGAAAACTCTTCATCATGTTCCTCAATGATTAAAATTAAAATAAGAAATTTCACATTCCATTAACTTAGCCTTTCTATCTCTTTTGTTTTGGTCACATCATTCACAATGATACGGTATTTTTTAAAATTTTTCCTTGAACTGACTAGTCAACTTCTCAGGCTGTTGAAATAATTTTATATTTCTCTTGAAATGTGAATAAATAGCTTTGAGACAGTAAGATAACTGAAAGCCAAAAGAAGCTTTTCAGAAAAACAAAACACAAAAAAAGTTTTTGATGTTTAATCAGCCTATCAATCTTTCCTATTTGCTTAAAAAAACAATTAATATTTTATTAGTAGAATGAAAAGAGCAGAATGCCTTTACCTATTTATCTTTCTCTTCATCTAGAAATTCCTATACTTCTAAAGAATTAATTTATTGTTTAATCTAATTCTATATATACTTTGCAGAATTTGTCTGCTGAGAAAATAACTGTGCAATTTAATATAATCTGGATGATGAGATTTAATTGTCATCATTGTTTGAAATTTCTCTAGAAAATTGTTTTTTTTTTGTTAGGATTACTGAAAATTTGAAGAAAATTATAGACATGGAGTGTTATAGTGTTACAGAACAAGAGGTCCGAGGGAGGGGCAATACAATATTCGGCCCACCTAGGGATGCCAACATTTGCTATACAATAGGGGCCCCCTCCCAAGGACAAAATACTAATATCTACTGGGCTCTTCTGTCTGCCGCCAATTGGAAAAACATCTCTCAATGCCAGAGATTTGTGAAAAGGAAACAAAATGTTTATTTAATGCTATTCAGGCCTAATGCCACCACTAAAATAGCAAAGTCCTTTAGGGTATACACCTACACCCACACAGCGCTCCCTTCTCCCACTGTCCCAACTCTGGGTACCGTAAATCAGGAAAAGAGCACACATCTGTGTTGCAGGCCGCTGGCACCGTCAGCTGTGTCACTGTGCAGGATCTCGAGTTAATCCAAAGTACTGTGGTACCCTCTCATGGTCCACTGGCAAGAGTCCTTTGTACCCAGTTCCAGTCAAAGTCTCTCTTGCTTTCCAGGCCATGTGGCCCTTTAAAGGGGCACCCCAAAGCCGCGTGGGCCTCTTCTACCAAAGCTGCAGGGGTTCTCACTCCACCAAAAGCATGTGGCTTTCTTCTTCGCCTGGCTGCAGGGATCTCCATTCTGCCCTAAATGGCGTGGTTTTCCCTTTCACCTGGGCAGTTATCCCCTCATGTCCCGGAGCCAGTCTTTTCCAAGCTCTCACACAGGCCTTCTCTCTCCGGGATGCAGGCGCTCTCCCTTAGGGGCACAGCCCCCAGTTACATCCTGAGTACCAGCCACTCCCTTCTTCCTGGCTCAAAACTTGGCCACAGCTATTTAACATATCTATGAAACCAGTTAAATGTTATAGATATGTTAAATAATCATTCCAGAGGTTAGCTGCAAAACTGTTGCTATGCAAAATAGCTCTCAATGGCCCTGCTCCATTCGTTTCTTCCCCCTGGGGTGGGGGTGAGAACATCTTATATGTCTCTCCAATATTCCTATACACTTTGAATTCTGGACACCATTCCATTTTTGCCCCCCCCCATTGTACCCTGTATCAATAGGTCTGTGGCAGTCATTTCATCTGGTCTTAACCTGTTGCAGAAACAAGACTATACCCTGAGTATCCATAGTGACTATCTGCGAGAACCCTGACTTAGCCCCAAAGGCTTATACCTAATAAGATTTACATTCATTAGCATAAAATTGTTTGAAGCAACAACTGTATTTCCAATCCTGTCATGACATACCAATTGAAGGTAGACTTCTGGTGGTTCTATTTCAGAAAATACAAAGATTAATCTACATGTTTTAGAATGAGTCTAGTAAAAATTTTGTCAGAGGGTGAGTGAAGCAGCCCTAAGCAGATACTGCTCATATCTCTGGTTGCACAGAATGTAATTGTCAGTAACTGACAGTCCAGCTGATATGCTCTGGAAGCCCATTGCTGTGAGGCCTTCTGCCTCAAGGTTGCCCACCTACCCGTGGCTGAGTGCGGCAGGGGAAGTAAAGCAATGCTGTTCCTGCGGGATGCCAGGCCCTGGCTAGCAGCTCACGGATCCTTCATTTGCTTTGTGGAAATTTTGGTTGGAATCGCACAACCATCGACCATGAGGTCACTCTACCCTCCTTCCTTCTTTCTCACCTCCATTCTAAAATCAGATGTCTATGATAGCTCTGTCTCTTTCTTTCTTTTTAGAATCTCTTTTCTTGTTTCTAATTCTGTTTCTTTAATTGGGATCCTTATACCAATTAATCCGGTATGACTGATGAACAAACTGAGTTTTGTCTATACAGTAGTTTTCTAAATTATCATGAGGTGAGAAAAAGCTGTCAAAATTGTAGAACAACAGAGGGCATAGTTTTATTTTTCATCCCAATCATTAGTGGTGGACCACCGATCAAAATGAATCTGATCTATAATATTCCAGTGCACAAATGGGGTTGACACGTATGTTTTAATCAATAGAACAGCAAGAAATAAGGCTGTTAGCATTGATTATTTCAATTATTCAAAGTTAATTTAAAGTTTAAAAATTCAATCATTTCCATGATTATTAAATATGAATAAAGCTTATTAGATTTTATAAGATATTGCTATTTTATAATATTGTATGTTACCCAGAGTTTGAATTATACTATCATCATTTATATATTTATTTTCCCTATATTTTTTCAGAGACCTAATTAAGAGACTTCTTAGGGCAAAAACAAAACAAAATACAACTTAGTTTTCACTTGTCACTAAAACAAATTTTGCCTGAAATATCTTCCATATTGTTGGTTGATAAAATCCTTTACTCTTTCTTTTGCCACTCAAAGAAGCTTTGCAAGTTGTTGCTGACCAAATAGCACATTGATTCTGTTATTTGAATGAATAAAATAGTTACCTATGTCAACTCACAGTTCAAATCAAGGTGACTTCTCATATTTGTAATAAAAATATTCTCATTTTCTATAATAGTTTGCAAAAATGCAGAACAATGACAGGAACTAATTGTCAGGTTAAAACAGGCCATGCTCTCTGCTTTGGTTTGTACAATGGGTTTTACACAGTTAGAAGGACAACCTAAAGTTTCACATAGCTCACAATTTAGCAGAAGTTTTATATTTTCTCTTCAGGTGATGTTCATACATAATAGCAAGTAGTTATACAATTATTATGGTTATGTATTTCAAATAAATATTACAAATAATTACAAAAATACCAAATAATACCACATCGATGCGAACACTGGTCTGCAGTGTCCACATCATTATGGATGAAAGGAGACATTCACACTGACTACCGAGTCCAATGGAGGAGAAGGGCAGGCGTGGCTTTTCTCTCTAGGGGAGCAACAGCCGTGGCCCTTGCCAGGACCCGCTTTTATTGGGTTTCTCGGCAAATTACATGCCGGTCCTCATTTACTATGCACAGGTTCACTTTAGGAGGTTACCTTTTACAGAAAACAAAGGAGCAGATGCTGCTACTCACATCACAGAAGACGGATATTTGCACATGAAAAGGCAAGAGTGGTTGAACCAGTTACACTGGTCCAGGGACAGTTTAGCATGGTTTTTAGGAAGTTACTTTGCAGTAAATTTGCCACAAATCCTGGTGAGGGAGCTTTGAGCAAAAAGCAAGGCTCAAAGCGGCCTAGGTACGTACCAGGCCTGATCCCCCACGGGAGAACCTATCTGTGGGCGTGGGTCCTGTGCATCTCCGAGTGGGAGCTGGGCCCACACCACGCAGAACAGTCTCCGCGACACCAAATGAATAGGATAGATTGATAGATTTATGGAAAAATATAGTCCTAAACTCCTCAGTTTTTCAAAGAAATAAGGTCATATTCTCATAAGGTGAAAAAAAGATTTTTGATTAATTTTTCCTGACTTGCCTCTGGACTTTTGTTCATATCTAGTGAATTAAAAGTTTGTCTAGATACTCATATAGACTTTGGAGTTATAGAGGTAGGTTCATAGGCCAGAGGAAAGGAACATGTAAGCAAAACTTACACCAAGTTACTTCATCTCTGTATACGGAAGGTTGTTAATAAGAACAAATAACTATTTATTTAAAATATTCAAAACTTAGAGGAATAATTGCTTAAATCTATATATTTACAATACTTGTGCATTTTGTCTAGTATTTTGTATTTACTTTGTACCAAGTTGATGTTAGATGCTGCATGTATGATGTTGGATAATACTTAAACTACATCTCAAAAGGCATAAATGAGAACAAAGAGTGATATATGAATTATAACTGATGTCTAAGGAGAGTTAGATTTGGTGCAATGGAGAAGATATTGGTGATATCTACTTTATTCTGGAAATTAATAAAAGATCTCTCAGATAAAAGACTGAAACCATACCAGTTTTTCCTTATATTGTTCCTTCTATGTCATTAATTCAGTATGACTTACGCTTTTGACTTCAACAAATGTGAGCCAGAAATTGTGATCCTTACAGAAGATAGGGACACAGCGTTGATTCTATGGACAAATTTCTATGTAGTTACTACTGTTGAATGTGACTAAGCTTCTCTGTGGAGTTGTCTTTGCTACATTTGAAGATTAGAACAGTAGTGAAGAGTACAAAAATTATTTTTGATGGTTAATCAAATTTACTGAAAAAGAGGGACATACTGGTGATGGAAGTAAAGCATTCTCATTTGTTTTTATACCTTTTATTCTGCTTTATTACTGGTAATGTATGTTAACTGCTGATTTGTACTTCTATATGGATGATTTTCTTTCAAAATTAGTCATATCATTTTAGGTATCATTTTTCTTGCACGTGTTAAAATTTATCTAGTGCAAATCACAGTAGTATATATAATTCAAAAGTACTGCAATGTCATTTCAATCTAGAGTAAAATAAGCAATTGATGCACCATAAACTACGTGTTCTGAAGTCAATGTGGTTTTAAGAGATATAAAGCTTAACTGTTGAAAGTTATGTGAAAGTTAGTAACAATTAGAAAAATGTTAAGTCTTAAAATGTTCCTTTAGAGAATAAGCATACTTTTAAAATTACAGTTATTAGGTACATATTTGCCTTAATTATCCATGCAGTCTTATCTGGAAAATTAGCTTTCTTAAAGTTAATTTACAATAGAGCTTCTAATTACCTTAATGGTATTACTGAATATTGTTTTCAATTAGAATAGCACAGCACATTTAGTGGATAGATGTTATCACTTCATAAGGTTCATGCTCAACACTGCACAAGGCTTTCTATTAGTACAATGTTAAAGATTCAAAGAGGGGGTTGCCTCCAAACCAAACTTTGTCATTTAAAGAAGTCTCTTTATAACTTACATAGGAGAGCACCGCTGCCTTTGTTTTGTGTCACTACTTTGTTAATTTATTTACGAAACCTGAGGAAAAAAATAACAGACTATCCATTAGAAGTTTATTTCAACCAACAATATGAAAACACTGTTGAATTAGGCTATAATGTTTATGCAGCTCTTCTATGCAATTTTATTTTTATTAAACGATTACTAATACAGAGTAGGAGGAATAATATGTAAATAAAACAGGCCTCAGTATATTAATTGTATATATTTTTCAATGTGGTTTCTCAAAACTTTTAATTAGGTGTTATTTGCTTCATCTCAAAAATTATACAATTTAAAGTAAAACAATAAACTTAAATGAATACTATTATGAGTGACGAGCAGCAGCATCTATTAAAACACAGCAGTAACAAATGACAATTATTCACTATGCCATGTTAACAACATACCCCTCTATACACTAACTCTTAGTATACTGATTGATTTGTTCTATTGCTGATCTGTATCATTATCAATAATACAGATTTAACTTCATGTGCTAAAGTGCAAATTATTCTGTGCTCCCAACTTACCATGATTCCTTACTGCTACTAACACAAAAGAAAGAAGAGAGAAAGAGAAGAAGAAGGTAAAAAAGAAAGGGAAGGAGGGAGGGAAGGAGGAAGAAGGAAGGAAGGAGAAAGGAAAGAGACAGAAAAAGAAAGATTTTTAAACTTTTTAAAAATTAAATTTATTAAGGTGAGATTGGTTAATAAGATTATATAGGTTTCAAGTGCACATTTTCAATACATGATCTGTGTATCATCACATTGTATACCCACTACTCAAAGTCAAATATCATCATCTATTGCCGTGTATTTGGCCTCCTTTACTTTTTACTACCCCACCACCCTTCCATCTGGTAACCACCATACTGTTGTCTGCATCTTTGAGTTTCAGTTTTATGTAACACATATGAGTAAAATCATATGGTTCTCAGACTTTTCTCACTGATTCATTTTCACGTAGCATAATATTCTCAAGGTCCATCCATGTTGTTGCAAGTGGCAATATTTAATCTTTTCCAATTGTTTAATGGTATTATATATAACATATTATATATATATATATATATATATATATATATATATATATATATATATCACATATCTTCTTTATCCAATCATCTATCAAATGACACTTGGATTGTTTCTATGGCTTGGCCACTGCGAATAATGGTGTAATGGGCACAGAGATGCATATATCTTTGTGAATAAATGTATTCAAATTTTTCAGGTAGATGTCCAGAATCATTGACATCTTTTCTTCAACAAAGCTAGTATTATAAAGAGTTAAACTGGTGATGTCAGTTACATAAGTATTTGAAACCTGACCTTGCCCTTGGCTGTACTATTTCTTTTCAAGTATATTACCTGATCGCAGGAGTAAAGATATATCAAATAATAGGTACAAGATACAAGTTTTTAAAATCAAATGCCTAGAAAAGTAGTTGGTACACTGAAAGAGCACACGATATATTGTTTCTTTAACAAAAGTGCCATATGGTTTCCAGTGTCTTTATATGATTCAATAAATCCTAAACAAAATAGAAAAGAATCTGCAAATGTTTTATAACAACTATAAGTTAATTTTAAAATGCTAAAAAGATTATTTGAAACAGAAAAACCTTAAGTATTGTTGTTCTAAGAAGATACGATACAGATTTGAAAGCAATGTGAATAAGTTGAGTATATTTTTAAGTGAAAAGAAACTGCATTTTTAAATTAATTGCTATAGGTACTGATAGTTATCCCAACAAAATAGAGTTAACTCCCAAAAAACAAAGATAATGGCAGAGCCTAAGGTTAAGGAAGGAAAAACCAAGAACTCTGACCAAATAAAGATTTCCTATTCTCCCCTCCATATTCCCATACCTAGAACAAAATAAATTCAGAAAATAACAAAAAGTAGTAAAATGGACTCAATATAAAATTTATTTTGTATTGATAATTTAAAGGTGAAAATAAAAGACTCTGTCTAAACTAATACAGGAATAAAAACTAAGTTATCTTTATCAGAAAACCAAAAGCATCTCTAAAATTACTAGTGAAATATCACAGTATTCTCATTAAATTCAAACAAAAATAGAAATAAAAAGTATAAATGTTGCAAGAGAAGTCATTATTTATATAAATAACCTATATAAACCAAGATAATAAATTATTGCATTGTTAGAGAAAGTTGGTGAATTAGTAAATTGACTTTAAACAAGTACATAAAAAATGTCAAGATATTTTTAGTTCAGTAATAATCAATAATCAATGTAATAACTGCAAAAGTCATTAAAATAACAACAAAACATAAAGTAAGTAAAAGTATATAAATGATTTAGAAATATAGGAGAATATACTTGAAGACTTGATTGAACAATTAGTTCTTAGATATAATACCAAAACCATGGTCCATAAAAGGAGAAAACAAGATGAATTTCTTCTCATCAACAATTAAAGTTTTTGCTCTGAAAAATACAATGCTGAGAATGAAAAGATGTGCTAAAATAGGGTAAAATGTTTTCAAATGACCTAAGGACAAAGGAATTATACACAGGCTATAAAGGGAATACTCACAATGCAATAATGAAAATAATGCATACAAAAATGGTGAAAAAATTGAGCAAACACTACATCCAAGGAAACATACAGACAGCAAATATTTCTATGAGAAAATGGTCAAACCATTATTCAGAAATGTAAAGTAACACCATGATGAGATAGATATCACTAGAAACCCATTAGAAAGGAGAAAGAATGATAATGTCAAGTACTGGTGAAGATACAGAGAACAGGAACACTCATACATTGCTAGTGAGGATACAAAATGGTTTGTCAAATTTGGAAAATAGTTTGGAATTATAGTGTAAACATACATTACCATATGACCCAGAAATCCCACTTGAAGTTATTTTAGTTTTAAGTAAAATAAAAACTTATGTTTTCACAAGGTGCATGCATAAACATACACAATTATTCAGTGTTTCTAATGGCTTTATTTATTACTGTCCCAAACTGGAAACAACTATAATTCCCATTTATAAGAGAACAGTTAAATGAACTGTGGTATATTCAGTTGACCACTCCTCAGCTAGCAAAATCAAACAAACAAACAAACAAACAAACATTGATTAACATAACAATATAGATGAGCTCTAATGAGTTTTGCTCAATACAAAAAGGCTCAAAAGACTACTTATATACTCTACAATTCCAAATTTGTCACAGACAGAAAGACATAAAACTCTAGTGATTGATAAAAGCTCAGCGGTTACTAATGATTTGGGATGGAGAAGAGGTAAATTATAAAGGTAGTAGCATGGAGAAGTCATTGGTGTGGTAATTATGAAACTGTTTTTTATCTTAATAGTGGTGATGATTGCATTTGTCAAAACTCATAGAACTATATAACAATGGCAAATTTTTCTATGTAATTTTACAACAGTTTGAATAAGTATTATACATATATCCATTTGTTTATGTATGCTATACATGTATCTATATATGTATATAAAACACAGTTGACCATTGAAAAACTTGGTTCTTGTTATCCATGGATTTTACTCAATAAATATATAGTAAGCCCTCTATACCTCTAGGGTTTCAGATCTGTTACATCCAAGGCCTTAGGCAAGTGTGATTCAAAAGCAGTATTTTGATGCAAGGTTGGCAATCTGCAAATACACAGGGACAACTTTTGCATTGTTCTAATGCTATTTTATAAAAGGAACTTGAGTATCCATGAATTTTGGTATGTGAGTGTGTGGCTGTGTGTGTGTGAAGGGGCCCTGGAACCATTCCCCCAACAGATACGAAGGAAACAGTGGAGTTAACTTTTCAGGGAGTCAGAATTTGTATGCAGATTTTCAACTATGGGATGGTGTTTCCCTAACCCCTGGGTTGTTCAAAGGTCTGCTGGGTATATTTGTAGCTACTGGAAAACAATATAGCAATATTGCCAAATAAGCCGAAATCTAAGTTGAAATGGAAAATTACAAATATTCAAATAATTTCAAATGAAGGCAGAAAAAAAAACAGAAAATCAAAACCTGAGAAGACAAATGCAAAAAATATCCCCAAAATGGTCATCAAAGTCCCACTTTGTTAATAAGTATATCAGCGAAAATGAAATAAACACACAGGTTAAAATATTGAGATTTTCAGGGTGGTTTCAAAATATGACTTAATCACATGACACAAATTAGTTAAGTATTTTAAGAATGAAAATTATATTGTTAAAATAAAAGTAAAAAAAACAACTAAAAGTGATAGACTATATAAATATAATCAAAGAAACCTAGAATGGCTCTAATAGTAGCTCCAACACAGTCATTAAAACAAGGAACATTACCATGGGTAAAAAGGTTATTAATTGCTTGTGGGAGGAGGGTATAAGGGGACTCAATGGTAATGGGAAAAAATACAATTAAGAATTAAATTTAAAAAGTTGTTTAAAATGATAAAAAGGATCAATTTATCAAGAAGATATAACAATTTTAAATGTGTATGCAACTAACAACAGAGTTTCAAAGTAGATGAAGCAAAACCTGCTAGAACTTTGAAAGGAGAAAGAGAAAATACACAAATGTCTCTTAGAATCGATAGAACAAGTAGGCAAAAATCATAAAAGATGTATAAGACCTGAACAACTCTTATCAACCAACTTGGTATAACTGATGTGTATAGAATACTTTTTTCCTAGCACAGCATTTACACATAGTAGCCTCAGAGAAGTTGTTAAGAACAGGATAAGGAAGACTCAGATTCAATTTGGCCTAGAGGACAAACAATTATAGCTACTAAAGACAAAGCACTAACTATGTAGAAATGCATGTCTTATCAATAGCTAAAAGAGTAAGTTTGTTTAGCTGAATTTTACATCAGTGATTAGAGGTTTTCCTAGTCTCTGTTTGTAAATGCACACTTCTGAGTAACTGTGGTCCTCTATCGTAGGGGTGCTCCACCCCCAGGCACCAACTGGTCTGTGACCTGTGAGGAACCGGGCCACACAATGGGAGGTGAAGGGCAGGCTAACAAGGGAAGCTTCCCATTACCTCTTTGAGTTCTGCCTGCTCTGCCCCCAATTTTATCTGTGGAAAAATTTTATTCGGTGAAACCAGACCCTGGTGTCAAAAACTTTGGCGACTGATGCTCTGTTGTACTGATTAGTTGACAAAAGTGTTGAGCTTCTTGGAAAGGGAACATGGTAAAAGTAATGATGAAAAAAATCAGAAAGAAACTTAAAAAAAAAACAAATAGTACATAACTTAAAAATGGAATTGATTGTATTCTATAAGCTCTTTCCCTAGTGGTAAAAACAATGATTTAAAATGTTAAATAAAATAAAAAGGCATCAATACAGAACTCTAAAAATATATTTCAGGGAAATTTTAAATAATATGAGGTATAGCCAGCAGCAAAATTGAATAGTCTTGTTTTTTCATATTTAATTTAAAAAAATTGGACCCATCTGAAATAGAAAATTTCAAAAAATAAAGTAATATAGAATAGGACCAATTTATGAATCTTGCATATATGTTTAAACATTGTTGAAAGGCCTTAGAAAGTAAACAACCTTAAATCAAATTACCTTAAATCAAATCAAAACATCCTCTCCTTTAAAAGTCAGGAAATTGAAGATAAGACAACAATCAATATTATAAGTGGAGCCCATTGAAAAAACTCATACCGGTTAAGGATAAAAAGGACAGATGTCCAAAATGCACTTAATAATATTTCTGTAAGGAAATCACAGAATCAGACTTCCCGTCAAAATGGAGGCATAGGTAGAAATGCTTCACTGCCTTACACAACCATAAGAAGGGTCACAACTAATGTCAAAACAAAATGTACCCAGATCTGCCAGAAAATTGAACTGTATGGAAGCCCGGCAACCAAGAATTTAAAGAAGCCATATTCATCCACAAGTGGGGGGGCAGAGATAGGGAGCCAGGGTGGAGAGGACTTGGCACTGTGGCAGCAAGGCAGCATCGAGGTGGTAGCAGATGTGGCGGCTGGTGGGACAGGTGGTCCCATATTCACATGTGGTGGATAAAAATCCAAAGGGATACCTGGGGAGCAAGTGATCCCAGTCCCAGGCAGACCACACAGCCCAGGGTTCCAGCACCAGAAATAAAGCCTCATACTCTCTTGCTGTAGAAACCAATAAGGGGTGGGGTTGGGGAAGAAATTGCCGGTCTCTCAAGAGAATCCTATTAAAAATCAGGTATGTTCTTAGAACCTATGCAAACCCACCCTCTCTGGGAACCACCACCAATGCAACAGCTAAACGGGTGCTAGTCACATACAGGAAGCAGGTGAAGTGACTCGTAATGAATGGGGTGAGAGCAGAGTAAGCCTCCAGCAGCCAGGCAGTGGCACTGTCCTGTCTCTGACACCTACCCACATACAGAGCCAAAAAATGGTGAAGCAGGTTGCCCCGCCCTGGCAAAAACATAAGGCCCTGCCCCATACAACTTGACAGGTACACCAAGACAGGGGGTCACGGTGGCTCTACCTAATACACAGAAACACATAGAGGGAGGGTACCAAATCAAGGAGACAAAGAAATATGACTCAAATGAAATAACAGAACAAAACCCCAGAAAAAGAACTAAATTAAATGGATAGCTAACCTATCACATGCAGAATTCAAAACACTGGTGATAAGGATTCTCTGAGAACTCAGTGATTATAGTAAAAGCATAAGGGAAGAAATGAAGGCTCTACTAATGGAAATAAAGAAAAATCCACAGGGAAACAACAGTGAAGGAAAGGAAGATGGAATTCAAATTGATTTGGAACATAAGGAAGAAATAAACAGTCAACCAGAACAGAATGAAGAAAGAAGAATTAAAAAAAAAAAAACAAGGAGAGACTAAGAAGGCTCTGGGACAGCTCTAAAAGTGCCAACTTCTAAATCATAGGGATGTCATATGAGAAGAAGAAGAACTAGAAATGGAAAATTTATTTGAAAAAATAAGGAAAGAAAACTTCCCTAATTTGGCAAATGAAATAGACATATAAGTCTAAGAAGCAGAGAGTCCTAAACAAGAACCCAGAGTGGACCACAAAGAGGACCACACCAAACATGTCATAATTAAAATGCCAAAGGTTAAAGATAAATACAGAATCTAAAAGCAGCAAGAGAAAAGTGGAGAGTTACCTACAAAGTGGTTCCTGTAAAACTATCAGCTGATTTCTCAAAAGAAACTTTGCAGGCAAGAAGAGACTAGTAAGAAGTATTCAAAGTTATATAAAGCAAGGACCTACATCCAAGATTACCCTTTCCAGGGAAGCTATTGTTTAGAATGAAAGGACAAATAAAGTGCTTCCCAGACAGGGTAAAGATAAACCATTTTATCATCATCAAGCCTTTATTATATGAAATGTTAAAAGGGCTTATTTAACAAAAACAAGATAAGAACTATGAACATTAAAATGACAATAAACCCTCAACTATAAACAATTAAATCTAAAAAAAAACAAAAACTAAGCAAAGAACTAGAACAGGAATAGAATCATAGACATGGAGATCATATGGAGGCTAATCAACGGGGAGGGAGAAGGGGGAGAATGGAGAAGGGAGATCATATGGAGGAAAAGATGCAGGGATTAAGCATAATTGGTAGGCATAAAATAGATAGGGGGGATATTAAGAATAGTATAGGAAATGGAGAAGCCAAAGAACTTATACGCATGATCCATGGACATGAACAAACAGGAGATTGCTGGAGGGAGGGGGTACCAGGTGGAGTGTGAAAAACAAAAAAAAATTGGGACAACTGTAATAGCATAATCGATAAAATACACTTAAAAAAGGAAATCATAGAACAAAAAGCAATGCATTTCATAAATACATTTGGAACACAAAAAGACTTTCTTATAGCCATAAATGCCACTACAACTATTACAGAAAAATTATGTATCTTGAAATATAAAAATTATTCAAGTAGTGGACATTTTTAACAGTCCTAAATCCTTCTCAATGTTCCAACTGTTACTTTGTGGTTATTGTTAGAATTTTTTTTTCTTCTTTGAAAGTCAACTTAAGCAATATAATAGGCAGGAATCTATACTTCAAAAGAAATTACCAGATAAAACTCTAAGGCAAAACAAATATTTTCTCAATTGCTAGAAAATGTTCATTACCGTCACACAGATGTTCTATAGCCAACCATATCTCTAATATTAAAACTGATTTTCTTAAGAATGCTTTAAATAAATTTGTACTGAAGGGATTTACCTAAACATTAGTAATTCTGTATTTGATATTGCTTTGACTGACTCACTGTTATAAGAAGGTTTCTACTAATTTCTGGAAAAAAAAGAAAAACAGAACTTTCATGGGTTCCATCATTCTCTGTCATGTCATATCTTTTTTTTGATCTAATGAAAATCAGTATCTCTACCACATGTAATTCATTTCTGCACTTGATGTTACCCTTTCTTCTAGGATTGAAGTCTGGCCTCTAAATTCTATTATTGTAACTGGAAACCTGATTCTGAGTCCTTACTTCCTTAATAACATCAGACAATGATCACTACTGTTATCGGTAACCTACTGATTTTTTAAAATTGTTCTTGCCATAACTATGTCACATATAATTTTATTATAATGTTTCAAGTTGAGTTCTGTCCTCTGCTTTCTAATTATGATTGCTTTCATATTAATCATCTTGACCCAGCTTTATCCTAATTTAAAAACTCAAGTTTTACATTCCTCTAATTTCCTTATCCCATCATAGATGTTCCTTTTGCAACATGTACATTTTTAAAAAATATCTATTGGCATCAATGGTTTAAAAGCTAATTTTTACATGGAGATTTTAATTATAGAGATACATCAAATAAATAAAATATATTTAAAATTGTAAGCATGTTTATTCTTTAGAAAAAAGGTAGATACCTATCATTCCAAAGATATGATACAATTTTGAGTCCATGTTAAGTAAAAGTTTGGGTAGAATAAATGGCAATGCCTATGTCATGTTTTATTTATTTTTTCATCATGTTAAAAGCAGCAAGGCTGGAAATGATTCATTAAATTTAGGGATAGTTTAGACAAGAAACAAAAAAATATGGGGGACTTCCACCAAGATGGAGGCATAGGTGGAAATACTGTGCCTTCTCACACAAACAAGTTTAAAGACAACAAAGTTTTAGTAAAACAAATATGCAGCCATAACACAGAAAATTAAACTACCGAAGTCCAACAACAAGGAACCCTTCAGCTAGCCTGGTAAGAGGGGCGGAGCCAGCGGCTGGCAGAGCAGGGTTGCACAGAAAAACTCAGCCAGACCAACCCAGGTGCCTGGCAGCGGTTGTCAGATCCCCGGTGTGGGGTTGCGACGGGCAGACCGAGTGAGGGCTCAAGGCATCAGGCTGACTGCAGTCACACATTCGCGTGCAGATAAACCAGCCAAGGAGCAAGCAGTGAGACAGACCTCACAGGCCCCACCAGTGGTAAGCAGCAGAGGGCTGACCACCTTTTCTCCCTCTCTGACCCTGTCCCCACATACAGCATCACAAACCAGCGATCTGGGTGACCCCGCCCTGGTGAACACCTAGGGCTCTGCCCCTCATACGTAACAGACGCAAACAGACCAAACATGGCTCAAGAAGATCTCAAAGTCCCAGAGCCGATAACTCTAAGAGAACAAGAAATTGCCAAACTTTCAGATGCACAGTCAAAACACTGGTGATCAGTATGCTCACAGTACTGGTTGATTTTAGTCACAAATTAGAGGAACATATGAAGGCTAAACTAATTGAAATGAAGGGAAATACACAGGAAATAAATGTTGATGGAAAGAAAACTGGGACTCAAATCAAGGAAGTGGACCAGAAGGAAGAAAAAAAATTACCAAACAGGAAAGGATGAAGAAACAAGAACTCAAAAAAGGAGGAGAGGCTTAGGAACCTTCAGGACATCTTTAAACATTCCAACATTCAAATTATAGGGGTAACAGAAGGGGAAGAGGAACAGCCACAAGTGGAAAACTTACTTGAACAAATAATACAGGAGAACTTCCCCGATCTGGCAAAGGAAATAGACTTCCAGGAAATCCAGGAAGCTCAGAGAGTCCCAGAGAAGTTGGACCCAAGAAGAAACACACCAAGGCACATCATCATTACATTAGCCAAGATTAAAATGAAGGAGAGAATCCTAGAAGCAACAAGGGATAAGGGGACAGTCACCTACAAAGGAGTTCCCATCAGACTGTCAGCTACCTTTCTCAAAGAGACCTTACAAGCAAGAAGGGACTGGAAACAAGTATTCCAAGTCATGAAATCCAAAGACCTACATCCAAGATTGCTCTATCCAACAAAGCTTTCATTTAGAATGGAAGGGCAGATAAAGTGCTTCTCAGATAAGATCAAATTCAAAGAGTTCATCATCACCAAGCCCTTATTATATGAAATGTTAAAGGGACTTATCTAAGAAAAAGAAGATAAAAATATGAACAGTGAAAGGACAGCAAACTCAGAGTTATTAAGAACCACACCTAAAACAAAAGTAATCTAAGAGGACAGCTAGATCAGGAGCAGAACCATAGAAATGAAGAGCTCATGGAGAGTTAGCAACAGGGGAGTGGGAGAAGGAGAAGGGGGAAGAAGGTACAGAAAATAAGAAGCATAGATGGTAGGTAGAAAATAGAGAGGGGGGAGGGCAAGAATAGTATGGGAAATATAGAATCTAAAGAACTTGAGACACATGGTCATAAACTAAAGGGGGGAATGGTGGGGGAGAGGTGTGCAGGGCAGAGGGGAATGAAGGGGGGAATAGAGCAACTGTAATGGCATAATCAATAAAATTAAAAAATAAATAAAAAAGAAAAAATGTATTCTTTTTATTTTTTTAAAATATAACTCATCCAATTTTTTCTATACTAACATGTCTTGACTGAAGTGTACTTTTTTCATGAGTTTCAAAAACATGGGTTTCCGACTGATAATTTGCATATATTTTTAGAAATACATTTGATTTTAAGGATCTCTACAGATTTATTAATAAATACCTTCAAAAAATAACATACTTATTCTATAAATATATTAACTTCTAAGTGATAATAAGTAAATGTTAATATTATATTTTTCTTTATAGAAAACAGTTAAATTCTCCCAGGCAATAACTAAAGGGGAATAAATAAAAAATATATATATATTTATAATTCTCAAATATGTTGCCAACATACTTTATAGCTTTATATGGAATTTTCCCAAATGAGTTAAGAAACACATTAGTATTATTGAAGTGAACTAATAATGTATGTTTTAGGTTAAGAGGAAACTAAATATCATAGTACATGTAATATGGTTATCCAGATATAGAAACTAGTTACTTGGAAAAAACACATTAGGAATAGTTTTACTATATCTTTTACAGTTTTTTTTTTTCTTAAATTTGAGGCAGGCTTGAAGTTTGTGTATATTTTCTTTATTCTATAACAGTACAGTCCAACCTTCTCACTGACATAACATAGTAACCAAGCATATGCTAGTTTACAAAATTTCAAATATTTCTGATATAATCAATGCCTTTTTGTTTCCAGAATTGGTGGTGGCCTCCTTATGTACTTATATAAACATGTACATACAATTATAAGTGGCTTTGAAAAACACAAAATAGGTAGTATTCAATAATTATTGTCTATATATTAGTCTATAATAATTACAGATATTACTTAATTTTTCTTAATTTATTGATTTTTGAGAGAGAGAGAGAAATGTTGAGTTGTTTTCCCACGTATTTATGCATTCATTGGCTGATTCTTGCATGTGCCCTGATCTGGTATCAAACCCACAACATTGGGATGATGCTCCAACCATCTGAGCTACCAAGCCAGGGCCAGGTTATTACTTTCAAACATCTAGCATTTCACGTAAGTATTTCTTGTAATTTTCAAACACAGTGTAGCTACAAGACACACATCTAAATCTCATTTTTACCTGTCATCTTCTAGTAACATTGGCAAATGCATTTTATAAGAATATTATAATCTCTTTGTAACTCTGTTTTCAGTAATAATTCCTACCCCCAGGATGTACGTTTTCCAAGACTTTTGGAGTTACGTTTCTTTTCTCTAGTTCTTTCTGATATATCCTCACTCATTTACATATAATATCTTTTATAATCCCTCTTTATTTTTTTTATTTTGAGGACAACATATTTTCTGTGCACTGCGCTGTTTGATGCTATAATGCTGGGTTTTTTTGAAGAAATTAGAACTACCTTGAAATGCTGATTCTTATTTTTTCTTTATGTTTCAAGAGGAAGGTTTATAAGTTTATCTAATAGATATAGAGATTTAAAATGAATTTTTTCTTCAGATTGCATGCTACCAGGAGTACCAGTTGAAAAATTTACTTCTTTATACAGAGCTGCCTATTTCTTCACTTTAGAAATCCCACACCCACCTTTAAAGAGTGTTTCTTAAAGACTGTTAAGACCAGTCAAATCCTACTTCAGCGAGTTCACACTTTAAATCTTTATTGTCTATTAAAGGTAGGTTACACTTGACATTAAACATAATTTCAAAGTCTACATTTGACACATTACATTATCAGTACAATTTAGTCAATATCAGAATCTAATAAATATTAGGGATGGATGCTGGTTTATATTCCCATGTACATGCATTTTCAAACATTATTTTCTCTGAGTTGGCAAGTCCATACTGTGTAAAAATGGATGAGTCAAGCAAATCTATTTTCAGAGATTATTTTTCCTACTATTAGAACTAATTTCTGCTGATGTGAAAGTATTATTTGCCTGACCTAGCAAGTGTGAGTGTTTAATGGGCTTAGCTGAGCTAAGGCTGTGAACTTGTTATCTAAGTTCTAAACCTCAGTGCTTGGCTAATTCACTCATAGATTCGGCCAACTCATTTCACCATTTTAGACCCAAAGTACATTATCAATAAATTGGAACTAATAACACTGCTGCATAATAACTTAGGAAGAAATAGATAACAAATAGATGTTTCTTTATATAACAAATGCTATAAATTAGCACCCAATTTGCCCCATTCAGAATCATAAGATTCAGTTAGTCATCTATTTCAGGATTCTAAATGTTGGGGAAAATGTGGAGGTTATTTGTTAAAAAGATATCTTGCAAGAAGTAAAACAGGTGCTATGGTTAATGGTGCTGTAATTCAGCAAATTCCTGTTCCATCTCATATATCAGCATGACATTAAATTTCTGATTTTTTGAGTCCATTATAAAGTTATAATTTCACACTAAGCTTGGTATAAGAGCTATACAATCTCTCCTCAAACTATTTGGAGAGAGAGTTTTTTCAATCTCTTTCAAATAATAAGACCTATTGCTTACTATTTTAATTAAGAATGTAACACTTATAATAATGTTTTCTTAGAATGGGCAAGATTGGTAAATTTCTTCTGTAAGTTATTCAGATTTCAAAGTAGAATATATTTAAAATCATATGCAAAATCTTATAGTGGTGATATATTCATGCAATTAGTTTTAATCTAAAATTGCTTTAAAATAAAAACTAGAATATGTCACAGATGTTACAGTATTTTGAAGTTAAAAATTAATTCTAAAAAAAGTCTCAATCATTTTTACTTAAAATATTTTTTAAAAATCTACAGTTTAAAGCATTTTCTTCCTTGAAATAATTATGATCATAAATATTTTCCTCATATTATATCTGGAATAATTAAGATCTGATGATTCTTGGTTAATGTTCATTTAACTACAAAACAAATAGAAACACTAGTAAATCTCTATTGTTAATTTTCTACTGTAAAGATATTTTAATTTTGTAGAGAGAAAAATGAAGATACATCTGACTATTAACCCATCTAAAATTTGTACACAGACACAGAGGAAATGATTGGTTGCATCTTTTCTTATAGTTTATCTGTTGATGTGCCAAGTAATGTCTTTATGATGAAACATATGCATAAAGAAGTCATTCAGTAAGCCCATAAAACTTAGCATTCTATCTTTACCAAAGGATAAAAAATAATTTTACTACTGAAAAATCATCTTTATCCATATGAGAGAACATATTCATGAATGATGCATTTGACAAGGCGTTAAATTCCAAAATATGTATAGAATTATATTACAACACCAGGAAGACAAACAACCTAATTAAAAATGGGCAAAGGACCTGAATAGACACTTCTTCAAGAGCATACACACAGTCAATAGTCATATGAAAAATGTTCGATGTCATTAATCATCAGAGACATGCAAATTGAAACTATAATAAGGTATCATTTCACACCGGATAAAATTTCTACCATCAATAAATCAACAAACAACAAGTGCTGGTGAGGATGTGGAGAAAAAGGGACCCTTTTACACTGTTGGTGGGACTGCAGACTGCTGCAGCCACTGTGGAAAACACTATGAAATGTCCTCAAAAAATTAAGAATGGAGCTGCCTTTTGATCTAGGGATTCCACTGCTGGTATTATACCTTAAGAATCCTGATACACCAATTCAAAACACCCTATTTACCTCTATGTTCATAGCAGCGTTATTTACAATAGCCAAGATTTTGAAACAGAGTGCCCATTAATAGATGAGGGGATAAAAAAGATGTGATCCATTTACACAATGGAATACTACGTGGCTCTTACTCTATGAGAGTGTGGATACACCTCAAGATTATTATGCTAAGCAGAATAAGAAAGTAAGAAAAGTAAAAATAACATATAACCTCACTTACCATATATTTTAGGACCATAAGACACACTTAGGTTTTAGAGGAAAAAAGTAGGAAAACGTTTTTGAAGCAAAAAATGTGGTAAAATATTTAATAATATAAATAACATAATATTTCACCAATGTAAATGTAAACAAACTCAACAGCAGCATTAACAACCATTATTCCTCCTAAATGGGGAGTGCGTGTCTTATAGTCTGAAAAATACTGTATATGTAGAATCTTATGAACAAAATGACAAACAAAATCGGACCAGAGGCATGGATATGTGGAACAGACTGACAGATCTTGGGGAGGGGCTGTGTTAGTGGGATTGGAGAAGATTAGCCAAAGAATATATATAGGCATACGTGCATAGCTCATCATCATGGACCACCATGTGGTGAAGGTCAGGGTAGAGGGGTAAGGACTGTGTGGAGAGGGGGCAAAGTAGGGGGGAAATAGTATAATAATGTCAATAATAACAAAAAGGGAAATCATCTTTATCTTAATAAAATTATTTTATTTTGTTGAAACGGTGTACAGAATCCTCAGATTTTGGAAATCAACTTACATAAATGGAACTAAAGTATTAAAAATAAAATATTAAAAATAAAATGAACATTAGAAATAAAATATTTTAAATTATAAATTTGATGCACAACATTTCTCTATACTAATGTATCCCAAATTAATTTATCTCTTACGTATGTGCACATAGGTAGTTTCTAATCTATTAATTACAGTGTTGTAATAACTATGCTTGTATACACAAAAATTTTCACATTTATGTGTACATCTACAGCAATAGCATATTCAAATTGGAATGGTTGGATCAAAAGTGATGAGCACATATATATATGCTTTCATTTTTTTATGGGTAAACGCCTGGGAGTGAAATAGTTGGCGATCTTTAGATATACATTTAACACTTTAAGAAATCACTAACATTTTTTCAAAGTGTTTATGTCATTATACATCTCCAGATGTGTATATAAAGACTTACACATGAGCATTGAAAGCTCTTTTATTTGTTATAATAAAATACAGGAATAATCCAAATACTCTTCATTATATAAATGTATACATTAACTCTAATAATACCCTAAAACAATTGTTATATCTGAAAGCAATTATGCTGAGTATACAAAATTAGACAAAAATAAAATGCATATTGTATATTTTCATTTATATATGTTTCTTAAAAATGCAAACTATTCAGAGAGAAGATAATGACCCACTGGGGATGCCAGAGCAGGAGGGAAGAATAACAGAAGAACATGAGGGAAATTTGATGGATAATGGGTGTGTTCATAGGGTCTACTGTGATGGTGCTGTCACAAGTGTGAACATATGTCATATCTAATCAGATTTTATGTGATAAATCCATGCAGCATTGTAAGGCAATTATACTTCAAAAATATCGTTAGAATATATCAAAGTATACTCCAGCACAAAGCAGGATGAAATAAGTTCTCTATAGTAGTTATTCAAAGAGCAGGTCCATGTAACAAATTAAGTCCTTTGCTGTAAGTCCAAAACAAATTAAAGAGTGCGCACCAGAATGTAGACCTCTTCCCTTCACTAAGGGAGTTTTGCCATGAAAAATATACATTAACTGAACTAAGCATTCAGCTTAGTCATAGGCTACATGTCTTGTTGAAGCCCAACATCAAACAGACACAGATTTGGCTGTCTATCTATCTATCTATCTATCTATCTATCTATCTATCTATCTATCTATCTATCATCTATCTAATTCTAGTTAAGAACTTAATGCTGTTCCATTGTCTTTCTCTTTATGTTTCATTACCATACCATCCCAAATATTGAAATTGTAATATTAACTAGGATTCAAGTATCTTTTACATTACCTTAGAGAAAATTGATATTCTTACATTGAAATTCCATGAGAGTGCTTTCATAAATTAATTCATGCTTTCTTCTATGATAGTAAGACTATTTTAAGATGCCCATATGTAGACCCTTCCTTCATACATATCAATATGACTTTTAAGAATTTAATTAGATGGCTACTAATTTTGTAACAATGTAGATAAAAAAATGTATTCTTACCTTTAAAAATGGAATCACTAATTATATATTCCCTGATATGTTTTATATTAATTAGTTAAATTAACAAATACTTTTTAGGCATCTATTATGTTTCTGGTACTATTCTGGGCATTAGGGATAAACCAGCAAACAAAACATAAAATATTTCTCTGATCAGATAATACTTGGTCCATCAGGCTAACAGAAAATAAATGAAAAAATACATTTGGGGGTTTTGGTTTAATATAGGGTGGCCTGAAAATGCTTGACTGA
Organism: Artibeus jamaicensis; assembly: GCF_021234435.1. NCBI lineage: Eukaryota > Metazoa > Chordata > Mammalia > Chiroptera > Phyllostomidae > Artibeus > Artibeus jamaicensis. The sequence continues at coordinate 10,602,902 of NW_026521823.1, read as the reverse complement.
GAAGGTGAGTTTGCCAAATGAACTGATGAATGTGAAAAGTTGTCATCTAGTTATCAAGGGAAAGCTATCTTAGGAAGAACAAAGAACAAAGTACGGGCAATAGCACCACTGGGAAGTTTGAGGAACATTGAGAAAACCCATGTGGCTGGAACAGAGTGAGACAACGTATAGTGTTGTATTTTCAGAAGTAATTGGGGTGGGAATCATGTCACATTTGAGAAAAATTGGAAACCAGTAGAATGCTTTGAGAAGCAAAGAAACAAGATATAATTTATGTGTTGAGAAGGTCACCATGGCTATTAATAGAGACAAGATTTAAGGCAGCAAGACTAAAACATGGAGAAGAGTCATAAGGTGATTAAAATAGTGTTTTTTAATAGAAGTTGGTGATTTAAGTCATATCAGTAGCAGTGGGATTGGTATGATGTGGCCAAATTCTAATTATATTATACAGGTGAAAACTAATTGCTGACACACCAGATAATACATGGAGTAAGGAAGAGAGAAAATCAAGGGCAATATCCATTGTAAGTGCTTGCAAACAGAAAAATGGTGTCACCACTAGTTGTGATGATTGAAGACTATAGCAGGGAATGGGGTGGACAATTAGCACAGAAGCTCCGATTTGGCATGCTAGGTTTGAGAGTCCTATTGGGCAACCAAAGGGAAATGTCAGATAGGTTGTGAGACATACTGATGTGAAATGCCGTGTAGTTCAGAAAGAAGGTTGGAGTCATCAGCACATCAGTGGGGTTTAAAATTGAGAGACTATATAAGATAAGCTAAAGTGGGTGCAGATAGAAAAATAATCAAAGGGCTGGTCACCAGGGTGATGCAAACATTTACAGTTGAGAGAAATAAAGAGGAAACAGAAAGGTCACCAAAATGAAATTGTAAATGTAGGCATAAATTGAGCTGCCCAGGAAGTCAAGGAAATACATTATTCACAAAGGAAAGATAATTGGCTATACCAAATGCTTATAGATAGTTCAAGGAGGATAACGACAGAGCAATTACCGTTCCTTTTAGCAAAGTGGAGGTAATTGCTGACCTTGATCAGAGCAGTTTGACTAGAATGTTGCACATGAAATATATTTTAATGAATTGAAGTCTAGTTTATATGTCTTTCAAGTCAGAATGATAGAAATAAGTAGGTCATTGGAAGGAGAGGCAGACACAAAAGGGATTTTTAGCTTTATGCCCTAATGGGGAATTCTGTAAAAAGAAAGAAAAAGTACAGGAGAATTTCTAGGGTAAGGAAGCAAAAGATGATAGAATCTAGAAAACAACAGAGGTTGATCCTCTCTAGGATCAGATCTATGATCTATAATAACAAAAAGGATGATTTGGCATGTTTATAACCACAGACACAGTTAGATACCTCTAATAAGTTAATATGTCTGTAAGTTAAGAAATAAGGTTGTCAGCTGGAATTGAAAATGAGGGAAAGGATTTCAGACTTTGAAGAAAGAAGGGATGGTATTTAAACAAAGAGAAACTAAGTGGACTAAGAAACAGAGTAAGAGTATTGTGAGTTAGTAAACTCCACTGAACATCAAAAATGAAGTGAAAACCATCTAAATGATGCTGTGTGTATGTGGATTTGTTTTGCTTTCACTAGCCAAGTGCATCTGTATCAGGCCAGGCATTGCATTGTCAAAAAAATTGAAGTTAACCAGTATTGTGTTTTATCTAATGAATAGAATGGCAAATATTTTTTTCTGTAAATAATTTTATATCTGGTTGCTATGGACTAAATTTCATTCCCCCAATTCCAAATTTATATGTGAAACCTTAACTCTCAACAGGTGCATATTTAGATATAAGCCCTCTAAGGAGAAATTAAGGTTAAATGAAGTCCAAATAGGGGCAAGCTAGTTTGATAGAACTGGTGTACTTGTAAGAACAGGAAGATGCAGCAGAAGCAAGGCCATGTGAGGGCACAGTGAAAAGGTAGCTGTCCATACACCAGGAAGAGAGGCCTCACCTAAACACAACCCCAACTGCACTTGAATATTGGAATTCTGGCCTTCAGAACTGTGAGAAAATTAATTTCTGTGGTGTAAGCCACCACATCTGTGGTATTTTGTTTTGGCAGCTCTAGCAGATTATTGCACTGTACACACTTATTTTCTTATATTTACATTTAGATAGGCTCAGCTACACTGAGCAAGAATTTGTTGTGTTTTCAGGTTCAGGTGGCTGCACACTGGAGATCAACAAATGAACATGTTTTCTGATTCACTCAAAACTCTCTGTCATTATTGCTAACATATTGATTTAAAGCTTGGGGCTGGGAGACATAGTCGGCTGAAGGAGAGGGAGCACAGATCTTGTGGAATGACCATTGTTATTGTAATTTGAAGCAAGCATGCTCTTTATGTATGCGTAGGCAAAGCCTCATTCCTTAAAATGGGACCTTGTGCAGGAATACTCAAGGATCCTAGCAATTTGCCTCTCCCAACAAAGACATGAGTTAAGAAAGTTACAATATAGTAACAAAAAAATCAAATTTGTTAGTGCAGGACAGTTATTGCTAGGGAAAGAAAAATAATGCCAAATATGTATAACTTGGGTAGAAATCTGGAGACCTTATTTTGATAATTGGGAACACAAGCATTCATCTTCCCCTTTAACAGAAGCATTGTAGAGTCCAAACACATTAATATATTTAAAAAATCAGTAAACTGTGATGTACAGGCCAGTTGCCTGTTTGTGTAAATACAGCCCCCAACCCACCTGTACCACCAGTTCTGATGGAACAGCCATGCTCTTTCATGTACTTACTGTCCACAGGTTTAAAAAAACAAGGACAGGGTTACCAGATTTACGTAGCCTCAGCACGGACTGCATAGCCTGAAGATTTAAACTGCTCACTATGTGGCATTTTAAGTAAAAGGTTTTCCAACCTCTGATGTGTAGTGACATATATATATAATGGAGAATGAGGTGTAAAACTGATATACTGATATAATTCTTTAAAAGACATTGTGGTAGAGAACCAGATGACAAAATAGCTTTATATTCTCTGTATGCTAGCTTTAATGAGGTGTAATTCACAATAAAATTATGTATTTAAGATACTCAAAAATATGTTTTAATATTCACATTTTTGATATGATTAACACATTTAAGTCAATTAACACATAGATCACTAGTTACCCACTTACCTTTTGTGGTAACAACACATAAGATCTGCCATCTTAACAAATTTTGGGTACAGTATGCGATATCGTTAACTACTGTCACCATGCTCTACATTAGAGCCCCAGTGCTCACTCACCTTTAACTTAAAGTCCATACTCTTTGGCCAGCAGCTCCGCATTTTCCCCACCCCAGAACCTCTGGCAGCCACCATTATACTTTCTGTTTCTGTGAATATGACTTATTTATATTCCACATACAAGTGAATCACACAGTCTTTGTCCTTCTCTGTCTGGTTTATATGACTAAGCATTATGTCCTCTAGGTCCATCCATGTTGTTCCAATTGGCAAGGTTATCTTCATTTTATGGCTGAATAATATGCCATTGTATGGTTGTGTGCATGTTTGTGTGTGTGTGTGTGTATCAACCACAATTTTTAATACATTCATTTGACTGGCAGACAATTAAGGTGTTGTTATATTGTGGATATGGTGAATGATACTGCAATGAACATGGAGAGGTGCAAAACAGTTTTGCAATCTTTCATTTTTTTGGATATATACGTGAAAGAGGGATTATTGGATCATATGGTAGCTCTAGTTTAATTTCTTGAGGAATCTTAATGCAGTTTTTCATAATGGCTTCATGAATTTACATTACCACTAACAGATTACAAGGATTCCCTTTTCTCCACATCCTCACCAACATTCATCTCATTTCTTTTTAGTAATAGTCATCCTAATAGGTGGGATGTGTTATCTCATTATGGTTTTCCCATTTCTCTGCTGATTAGTGATGCTGAGCATCTTTACATATACTTGGTGACAAGCCCTATTGTCTTTAACTGAATATGTAAATTCATCTGTCTTTAGACACTTAAAAATGTACAAGTGTTGGGACATATTAGCAATGCTGCGGTCAGTACATGAGGGCAGGAGATCATCCACATGCACCAGGTCATGAATTGTAGCTTGATCTTCAGAATCAACCCATTTTATCATGCACATTGGCATTTTCTCCATGTAAATTTTAACAAAATGTTTAAAATTTTATCCCTCCTGCTATTTCAAAAGTAAAGTCTTAATTTAGATTGGCTATTTTGATTTTTATGCAATTTTTATTTTTTTTTATTTTATTTTTTTAATTTTTATTTAGTTATTTTTTAAGTACAGTTTTCTGTTTATTTCTCCCATCCCAGCCCACCCCTCCCCCATGAACCCCACCTCCCTCCCTTTTCCACCCCCTTAGTTATTATCCCTGTGTCCTTTATATTTGTTCCTCTAAATCCCTCCCATTTTTTCCCCTTAAATTCCCTCCCCTGTCCCCTCTGGTCGCTGTCCCCTTGTTCTCTATTTCAGTGTCTTTGTTTTTATTTTGCTTGCTTGTCTGTTTTGTTGTTTAGCTTCCTGTTAAAGGTGAGATCATGTGGTATTTGTCTTTCAACACCTGGCTTATTTCACTCAGCATAATGCTTTCCAGTTCCATCCAAATTGTTCAAAGAACCTATGCACCACATGTTCATAGCAGCACAATTTACAATAGCCAAGAGCTGGAAGCAACCTAGGTGCCTGTCAGTAAATGAATGGATCCAAAAATTGTGGTACATTTACACAATGGAATTCTATGCAGCGGAGAGAAAGAAGGAACTACTACCCTTTGCAACAACATGGATGGAACTGGGAAGCATTATGCTGAGTGATTTTTATGTAATTTTTAAAATAGTAAATGAAACTGGAATATAAAGTAGATTCCTATTTTAGAGTGTATGTGATATAATTTGGAATGTCTACTCTTAGAAATCTTGCAAATAGCAAAAGTAATGTCTTCTTAGAGTTTTCAATTGTAGTTTTATATCCTTTCAGGGAAAAATAAAGTAACTATAGACCACTCCTATAGATACTGGATTTTATTTTGTGATTTTCCCCCATAGAAATACTACAGAAGCTTCTTGAGTATTTTAAGAAATTTTCTTGTTTCCTACTCCCCAACCCATAAATTTCACTATTTTTTAAACGAATTTAGAATAAACAATTATTTGGAATTCTTACCATGGTGAATTTCAATTTTTTAAAAACTGACTAAGAAGCCCCAAGGGACTGTATTTTCTGACCTCGAATATATTTTCTTGATGAGGCAAATAAATCTTGTTGCGTTGTGAAGCTAGATTCCTCTGTGGGGAAATCCCCATCTGTCACTGTGTCCTTAACATGATGTTGCAGCCAGTTTTATAATTAATAACCACGCGAATAATCACATGCCCGATGACAGTATTAAAACCTGGTCATTTTTGAATTGTTTGTTTTCCCACTTGCTATGCAAGGTAACAATGCATTTTAAAGAAATTTCAAGTGTCTTGCATTGATATTTTATATAAAATTAATGAATCCATTCAGTCAAAAATAATGAGACTCTCTGAGTATGAAAAGTTAATTCATATTTCTCTCCAGACATTCCATTTATTTAGTCATGCTCTTCTCCATAGATTGCTCACATGGGTTACAGAGAAGTGCGCCCAGGGCACAGCCAACCAGAGAAACTTCTACAATTCTACCAGTGTTCATTTTTCTTTATTTTTATTATATTAAAGAATACTTCTTTTTAATAAGGTTCTTCACCCATGAAGATGTTATTTCTCTTTTGCTTTTTTATTAGTGCTACCCTTCTGTGTTCACTTTTACAGAATTTATAATTATCAAACTAACCAGTGCAAGCTGAAGAGACATTGTTAATTATGTGCAGATAACTTAAAGGCTTCTTGAAACAATTCTACAATATCCAGGTAAAATATATTTGAAGTATAGTTTAAACATGATCATGAAAGTACAGGTAACTTCTGCTTTTCCTGACTGTCCTCTTTCCTTCATCCCTCCCCCCCAACAAACATTTGAGGCTGAATTCACAACACCTTGCAAAACTATTCTTTTGGTACCAATCAAGGCATACTTTTTCATTGTTCAACTGCTACACTCATAATATGTTTTTTAATATAATGTATTAATTATGCCATTAGAGTTGTTCTATTTCCCCCTTCATTAATATGTTTTAATTGTTCTCTCTTTATGGAAATTTGCACTTGTCCCTGCCATAGTCCTTCCTTGTGCTCTCAGAACACCACTCTACTTTAAGAAAAAAACATTCTCTAATGCTGACTCCTTTAAAAACATTGCCTTCTCTAAACCTCAATGGAAAGCTTGCTGTTTGTTAGTATGTCCACCCTAAGATGGTGACTTTTTTATTACAAGTCTGTTTAGTGGAAAAAAATTTTATTAATGTGGCTCCAAATTGCTTAAGGTAATGTGTTTCTTCTTGTTATTAGCTTCTGATTCCCCCAAATTTTAAACCATTTAAGCTCAAGCCATCTGGCAACAAACTTGTTTCTTCAGCAACTAGTTTAAAGACTTTCTTTTGAATTCCATTTTGCCATCCACTTGGTTGATTATGTCATTTAATAAATGACCCATCCTACATACAAGGCTCAGAGTTCGTCATCTGTTATGTGACTTTTATTCTCTTCTAAATTATTTTAAGAATCCACTGCCAGGATGACTTAGACATTTGATACAACTAAAAAGTTTACCCATTTGAAATCCTACTCTGTTAACTCCCTCCAATCCTTCTAACCTGTTTGTTCATACATTTTCCACTTCAGTGGTAGCCTTTTTTTTTTTTTTAATTCTCACCCAAGGATGTGTTTTCACTAAATTTAAAGAGTAAAGGAAGGGGGTGGGGAGAGAGAGAAAGAGAGAAGAAGAAGGAGAAGAAGGGGGGGGGGGGGGGGGGGGGAAGGAAGAAGGGGAGGGAGGGAGGGAGGAAGGAAGGAAGGAAGGAGGGAGGGAGGGAGGGAAGGAAGGAAGGAAGGAAGGAAGGAAGGAAGGAAGGAAGGAAGGAAGGAAGGAAGGAAGGAAGGAAGGAAGGAAGGAAGGAAGGAGGGAAGGAAGAAACAGTGGATCCTGGGGATCAAAACCACAAATCAGACATGTGCCCTGACCAGGAATCAAACCGACAACTTTCCAGGAATGCCACTCCATTCCTGCAGGAATGACACTCCAACCAACTGAGCCATGCAGCCAGGGCTCCTCTTTGGATTCTTACACCTCCTTACATGTCACAAGTATTTGCTATTCATTTTACATGAACACAACAGTAATTTACCTAATGACTCCTATAATTTGTGCTATGGTTTGGTGATAAAATCAAAATTGAAATGACTATTCTTCCTATGGCAATTAAAATACAAGGATATTGGCACTAAAAATTAAGCTCAATAATATAAAATGTCAAATTTCATCTGTTATTACAATAAATGTCATTGTCCAAAAAATAAAAATATATGATAATTTTAGCAAAATGGAAGGTTCTAAAAATATAAAAGTGTTCTATGTATCAAATAGAAGAACCCAGGCTATAGGATTACAGTTACAAATATTTAATAAATCCACTCTATTTCGTGTGTATAAAAAGAAATAATGTTTATCTTTAGGGAGAAGAAGGATGTAGTGATTTGAAATGATGGAGAGAGCTAGAATCTTGCTTGTCTTCAAGTTGATTCCTTGTTATGGCCAAATTTATGTGTATAGATACATTACATATTACTTATCCATTTATCTGTTATGAGTATGTCAACTCTTTCTGCCTTTTGCTTATTATAAATAATATGGCAATAACTGTTCCCGTACAAGTTTTTGTATGGATATCTCTTTTCATTCTGAACTATATTTAATCATTAAAGAACTGACAAACTGTCAAAGCAGCTGCACCATTTTATATTCCCATGAGCAGTGGAGGAGGGTTCTGATTTTTTCACATTATAAGCATCACTTACCTGACATTTTTATCACAGCCATTCTTTTGGGTGTTAAATAGTGTCCCATCATAGTTTGGATTTACATTTCCTTGATAACTACAGATGTTGAGCATTTTTAGGTGCTTATTAACCACTTGTATATCTTCTTCAGAGAAATGTCTACTTAAGACTTTTGACCATTTTTAAAATCAAATAATCAGTCTTTTATACTATTGCATTTCAGGAATTCTTTATATATTTAGATATAAAATTTTTATCAGATATATGACTTCAGAATTTTTTCACCCATTCTGTGCATTATCTTTTCACTTTATTATTTATTTATTTTTTTAATTAAAAATTATTTATTTATCTGTAGAAGGAAGGGAAGGAGAGAGGGAGAGAAATATCAGTGTGTGTTTGCCTCTCGTGCATCCCCTGCTGGGAAATGGCCCCTGCTGGGAACTGGCCTGCAGCCCAGGCATGTGCCCTGACTGGGAATTGAACCACGATCTTTTGGCTCGCAGGCTTGTGCTCAATCCACTGAGCTACACCAGCCAGGGCTCTTCTCACTTTCTTTACGGAGTTCTTTGGTATGTGAAAATTTCCATATGGGTGAAATCTAATTTATTGATTTGTTTTAATTTTGTGCCTCAAGCATTAGGTGTCATAACTAAAAATATATTAGCTAAATCAAAGCTCATTAAGATGTATCTTTTGTATTTGCTTGTGTGGCTCGGTGGATTGAGTGCTGGCCTGAAAAACAAAGGGATGACAGTTTGATTCCCAGTCAGGACACATGGCTGGGTTGCAGGCCAGGTCCCCAGTAGGGGACAGGTGAGAGGCAACCACACATTGATGTTTCTCTTCCTCTCTTTTCCCCTCTTTCTAGAAATAGATATAATCTTTATATAAAAAACATGTAATTTGTTGTCTTTTACAAATTTTTAAAATTTTAGCTCTTATGTTTAAGTTATTAATCCAGTTTGTATGTAGTATGTGGTAAGGTCCAATTTCATCATTTGGCATGAGGCTATCCAGTTATCTCAGCATCATTTGTTAAGAAGACAACTTTTCTTTCATTTAAATGGTCTTGGCACTATTATAGAAAATATCAGTTGATCATGGATGCATGAGTTTATTTCTGTGCTTTCTATTTTATTTTATGGATCTATATGTTAGTCCTCATGTGGGTAACATGATGTTTTGAACTTTCATGCTTTGAGTAAATTTTGAAATTGCAACACGAGTCTTCCTATTTTGTTCTTCTTCAAGGTCATGTTGGGTCTCTTACAGTTCCACATAAATTTTATTTTTTTTCAGAGTTTATTCTTTCTTTGAATTTTATTTTTTTATTGTTTTTTTCATTACCATTTAGTCCCCTTATGTGGCCCTCGCCATTGCAATCACCAGCTCATGTCCATACGGCCTTTGTCTTTTTTGCTCAATCCTTCCACTCCCTATATTCTCCCCCCTTAGCTGTCATTGTGCTCTCTCTGTGTCTCTCTCTATTCTGATGGTTAGTTCAGTTTGTTCATTAGATGCCCCATGTGAGTAAAATCTTATGGTATTTGTTTTTCTCTGACTCGTTTATTTCACTTAGCATAATGTTCTCCAGTTCCATTCGTACAGTCGTGAAAGGTAAGTTTTTCTTTTTTGTGACCAAGTAGTATTCCACTGCGAAAATGTACCATCAACTTGTCAATTTCTGCAGAAGTCATCTAGGATTCTGATAGGGATGGCATTGAATTTGTACTTTAGTTTGGTTAGTAATGTTATCAGAAAAATATAAAGTCTTCTGATACATAGACATGAGGTATCTTTTCTTTTACTTTGTTCTTACTTTCCAATATTTTGTAGTTTCCAGAGTTAATCTTTTGTACTCTATTTGTTAGATTCATTGCTAAATGTTGGATTTTTAGAAATTATTTTATAGAATTATGTTCTTAATTTTCTTTTGAATTGTTTATTGCTAGTATATAGACATACAATTGATTTCCTATGTTAATTGTTTGTTCTTTAATCTTTCTAAAATAATTTCTTAGTCATACTGTTAGTAGATTACTTTGGCTTTCCTATATATATCAGATCAAGTAATCGTGAAAAGAGATTGATTTACTTCTTCCTTAGCAATCCAGATGCCTATTATTATTATTATTATTATTATAATTTTGCCTAATTGCTCTGGCTATAACTTTCAGTACAATATTGAGGTGGTGAGAGAAGATATCCTTGTCATTTTCCTGATTTTAGGGGTAATGCTTGTTGCATAAGTGATTTGGGAAGGTATATTTGTATTTTTTTGGAAAAATTTATGAAGGGTTCAAGTTAATTTTCTAAATGAGTGCTGAATTGAGAAACTAACTATCAGGCCTGGTATTTTCATTGTGGATAGGTTTTAATTTGTAATTCAAATTATTATAGATGTAGTCAGAATAACTCCTCTTCAGTCTGTTGCACTTTTTGTCTTTTAAGAAATTTGTCCATTTCATCTAAGGTAAGCATTTAACTGTTGTAGATTTCTTTTTTATTATTTCTTCATGTTTGTTTCTGTAAAGTTGGTAGTGATATTCCCACTTTTATTTCTTATTCTATTTTCCCCCTGGTTTATTTTAATGTATCTGCAAGATCAGCTCTTAATCATATTGGCTTATTTTGTAAGTGATCAGTTAATTTTTGTCTTGTTCTTTTTGAGATTTTTTTCTGTCTTTGACTTTTACCATTTTCCCTATATAGCATTTTATGGGTTAATTTGCATCGATCCTACTTGGTGTTCATTGAGCTTCCTGCATGTGTAGGTTATTGTTTCTCAAAACCTTTGAGGTTTTCTACCATGATGATATTTTCAAATAGTTTCTTCTGTGGCTTTCTTTCTTCCCTCTCTTTCTGTTTTTCCATTATGTGTTTACTGGTGTTGTTGGTGGTTACCCATATTTCTCAGAGGCCCATTTTGTTTTCCTTTATCCTTTTCAGAGTATGTTCTTTGGCTTGCATAATCAGTATCGATTTATCCCCAACATTTGCAATTTTTTTTCATTTGACAGTTCACATTTGATAAGGTCCCACTGGAAAATTTGTTTTTAATTAATTAACTTTATTATGTGTTGCCATTTGTAGGTTTACAGAAAAAATGTGTGGGAAGTACAGAGTTTCTACAATACCTCCTCACACTGCCCTTCTCCCAGTTTACCCCATTATTAATATCTTGCATTAGTGTGGTGCATTTATCACAATTGGCCAGCCAATATTTACTCATTATTTTTAACTAAATTGCATAGTTTACATTAGGGTTTGATATTTGTATTGCAAATTATATTAATTTTGACAAATATATAACATTTAGCTACCATTAAAGTATGATACACAATAGTCTCACTGCCTTTACTGTCTCCAGTTGTCTTCCTGTTCATCCCACCCTAATCCCCTACCAAATAAGTGGCTAAACAATTGATTTTTTTTCTGTGTCTATTGTTTGCCTTTCTCAGAATCTTTTGTAGGTTTAATAATACCATATGTAACCTTTTTATATTGTCTTCTTTTATTTAGTAATGTGGATTTCAGACTCTTATGTCTTTACATGTCCAGGTAGCTTTTTGTTTTGTTTTGGAAACTGAATACTATTTCATATTGTGCATGTACTAAAAGGTATTTATTCATTCATCTATCAAAGGAAAATCTTGGGTGCTTCAAATTTTTGGCAATTATGAATGAAGCTATTATGAAAATTACTGTGCAGGTTTTTTTCCAAGCATGAGTTTTAAGTGCATTTAAGTAAATGTAAAGGATCATGATTGTTGGATCATAAGGTAAGTGTGTGATGTGTTTTATAAGGACCTTATGAAACTATTTTACAAAATGGTTGTATCTTTTTACATCCCCACCAGCAATGAATAAGAGTTCCTGTTGTACCAAATCCTTGCTCACATTTCATGTTATCAGTAGCAATTCTAATAGGTTTATTGTGATTTCACTTTGTTCTTTTAATTTACAATTTCTTAAAGACATAGTTTTAATGTCTTTTTCTATACATATTTGCCAACTGTTTATCATCTTTGCTGAAGTGTCTGTTCAGATATTTTGTACATTTTTAATCCACATCTAGTTAGATTCTTTTCATTTTAAGTTTGGGAAAATGATTTCCTTATAAAAAAGTTACTAAAAAACAATTACATTTAGTTGTGACACCATGAGCTGAAAATTTTCGAAGTTTTATTTTGCATAATTATTTAGTCTTAATTTATTTGCAAAATACTTATTTTTACCATTTTTTCTCCCTGTATCACTTCTCTTCTTTTTCTTTGATTTGTTTAAAAATCAATACGTTTCTAATTCTAATTTAGTCACCAAGTTTGTTTGATTGTTTATTTATTTATTTCCTTACCCAAGGACTTTTTTTTCATTGCTTTTGGAGAGAGAGTAAAGGAGAGATATTAAAACATTGATGTGAGAAAGGAATACTTATTGGTTGCTTCTCTTAGGCTACTGGACCAGGCATCAGACCCATAACCCAAATATGTGCTATGACTAGAAGTCAAACCTGCAACCCTTTGGTTATAGGACGATGCTCCAATCAACTGAGCCACAATGGCTAGAGTGCTCACCACCTATTTTAAATGATACAATCAATTATTTTAATTTAACACATTCAAATAAAAGGGGACCCACTTAAGTAAGGACAAACCTTGATAAATATTTTATCTTGCATTTTTTAATTAAAAAATTATTTTTGATTTTGGAGAGTGGGCAAGGAGGGACAAAGAGAGACACATCAGTGTGAGAGAGAAACATCAGCTGGTTGCCTTCCATATGCACCCTGACCAAGGACAGAACCCACAGCCTCTGCATGTGTCTTTTTTTTTTTTAAGATTTTATTTATTTATCTTTAGAGGGGAAGGGAAGGAGAGAGGGAGAGAAACATCATGTTGGTTGTCCGGGGGACGAAGGGGGATGTGTCTAACCAGAATAAAACCGGAGACCTTTTAGTTTGCCTGATGATGTCCAACCAATGGAGCCACACCAGTCAGGGCGATCTTTTCTTCTCATATCAAATTTTAACAGCAAATACCACTCATAATATCTTTACTAATATGTTTCTACCTGATATACTGAAATAGTTATGTCATGAATGATAATTGTTAAGTACATTAATATTAATAAAAACATAAAACCAATAGCCACAGTGATGAGACATGGTAGTATAATTTCTAAACATGTTACTACTGATGTCACACTGTCTAGGCTTGAATATTGCACAGATTGTTTATTATGTTTGCAACTTTGTAGAAATTGCTTAATGTCTCTACACTACAGTTTTCTCATCTGTAATAAGAAGTGAGCAATAATATTAAAGAAATTTAATGGAGAGACAACATGGCTTAAAATTGAATCCTAAATGACATAAGAAGTTCTATAGTCTGTTGATTAAAGATAACCCTGTATATCAGATGCCCTATGATTTATTTGTATCTGAAAAGTTACATAGTATACTTAATTTTGAGATTAAACAATAAAAAAAAGAGCATTGCCAAAAGTAGAATTTTTGTTGTTAAAGTATTATGCTGAGTGAAATAAGCCAGGAAGTAAAGGACAAATACCATATGATCTCACCTTTAACAGGAAGCTAAACAACAAAACAAACAAGCAAATAAAATAAAAACAACGACACTGAAATGGAGAACAGGGGGACAGAGACCAGAGGGGAGAGGGGAGGGAATTTCAGGGGGAAAGGGGGAAGGATTTACAGGAACAAGTATAAAGGACACGTGGACAACAACTAAGGTGGGTGGAAAGGGGAGGGAGGTGGAGGGCATGGGGGGTGGGCTGGAAAGGGAGTAAAAGAAAGAATACTGTAGTTGAAAACTAATTTAAAAAATAAATTAATAAAAAAAGAAAAAATTAAACTCTCTTAGGGCTATATGCTCTCCAAAATAAAAGAAAATTCTGCTGAAAATTCAAACTTTTTAGTACATGACCTATGAGAAAATTAATTATAGTTATGGCACCGAGAGAGGCATTTGGGGGATTTAACTTGTTGCTGACTGTGATTCACCGCCCACCCCACCCCACGTTGTAATCATGGCTTATCAAATAGAAAACATGGGTTCTTACTGACAATTCAACTGACTCTAAATATCAGTGTTTTCTGTGGGAACTTCAGAGGCATGTTAAGATGGAGTCAGAAGCACAGAAACTGCTCTGTAGAAGCAGTAACCAATTGCACTTTTTAAAATTTCTCAACAGTTCTCCAATCATGGTCTCAGGGAAACCAAGTATGCAGAACAAATAATCCACCTGATTAGAATTCATTATGGGAAAATCTCAAGCAGCACATCTGCTGAGATGGCACAGAGCCACCTGCCCTTGTGCCTCGTCATGACTTGGGTGAGATTCTCACTGTAAAGAGGGATGGAGCACTGTATCCTGCAGCACTATGTCATAAAGATTGCCTGCTCTAATGAAGTGTGGAGAAAATCAGTGCCTCTTGTTTTATTGTGTTAAGCACACCATGAAACACAGAGAAATATAAGAGATAAGTGCTTGGGAATATCTCAAATACTTCTTCACACTGGCTAACTGGGGGTGGGACTAGTCACATTAAAGTTCTCCATCTAACACCTGTGAAATTGCAAAGTACACTGACAGAGTCAATGTGCATAATTTGTTTCAGCCAATAGTTTTCTTAAGAAGTATTGAAATGTCACCCTTGCTTTTATTCTCCTAGTCTTAACAAGTTCACTTTCCTTTTCTAAAATTGTGTGAAGTTCACTTTTATGTGTCACATTTAGGAAAAAAATTTCTTCAAGAGAGTTTATTGTAATCAAAAGCTTTTAGATTTACTGGTACAAGACCCATTATGATGTATTCCCTGACTTTCATTTAGGTCTAAAAATGTTCAGAATCTTAAGTACATTTCCTGTTTTTATAGCTGAATGTAGAAAGTATTTTAGAACACTTTCCTAGATGGGTGTTTTGTATTCCAGTGATACTTTTATGTAAAACAAGTCACTGTTATAGTAGTTGCCCATTCACATTCCCCAACAGGTCTCATATTAAGGTATTCTATCAATCTACAGGAATGATATGTCATAACTTGGATTTTCTGTTCTTATGGATTTATCTTCACATCACAATTTGGCAGTAGGATTATGTAGCACACAGAGCATACTAGTAATTGTTCTTTGTGGAACTGTAAAAAGAACCATTTATATTTGACACACAACTCACAGGGGAAGAAAACAAAAGCGAAATCAAAGCACACAGGGCTCAAAAGATATAACTTACTGGAGCCAACAAGAGAAACAAGAATGGCCCTTTCTTCTTTGGCAATGCATGCTGCCAAAAGCAACTTGGAGATGCAGCATGCTACAAAAATTACATTTGTGGAAAACATTCTTATTCCGACTATTATTTTTGATCAGATATTAGAATTATTGATGTACCTGAAGTTTTTTCTTTTTTCCCCTATACTATTCTGAAACCTCAGTTCTCTATAATGGTGATGCACAATCACAGTAAAACAAATATTCTTAGAGGATCACAATTTAGATTAAGGACACCTTAAAGATTATGAAGACTATTTTTTTATTATCTTTCAATTACAGTTGTCTCAATTTTTTCGCCATTGCCCTCCCCTGCCTGGCCCAACCCCCCACCCTTGTTCTTTCAGTCAGCTCCGTCCCTTTGTGTATGAAAGCTCTTTAGACTGAAGTTGTTTAATCATTTCATTTCCCACAGAAGGAAGAATTAACAATGATTTTTCATGTTAAGTGATGTTTATTGAAAACATAACATCACTTCTTGGCCTTTTGGCTAAGATCAAGTGTGAAAACATAACAAACTTAAAGTGTTTACCCATGTGCTATCCTCTCTAAACTGTGAAAGAGATGTTTAAATATCTGAAAACAGATCAAGATAATAAATGTATCATAAACAAGATTTTAAAAATATGTTTTATCACAGTTATGAGGCTTTTAATCATAAGGCCCTCTTTATGTATATTTATCTATTTTTTCTTAAAGTGAAAGTATACAGCAAAACAGATTATTAAAACATTTTTATTGTAATATATGACATATTCAGAGAGGTGGATAGAAAGCAAACACTTGGGTAAATAGAGGCCAGGGTAAGAAAGAGAATGAAGGTAACCCTCAAGAAATGTCTTGCCCCTCTCTCTGCTGAGTGTTCCCTCATGATTAGCACCCTTTTCATCCTTCCCAAAGACAACTAGTATGTTAATTATTTTCAGTTTTTCATTTATGTATGCATCTGTTTCACATTTTACTTTACTAAAATCATATTGGATACATTATTTTATGCCTAGTTATGTGTTTGGGTTGTTGTGAGTTCATTTTCATTTGTTTCAAGGAATTTCTTGATCTTATCTCTGATTTGATTGGTTGCCCATTCATTATTTAATAATATGCTATTTAGCCTCCAAGTATTTGAATATTTTTACTCTTTTAATTAAGGTTGATTTCTAATTTCATGCCATTGGGATCTAAAAAGTGCTTTATATAATTTAAAATTTTGAGCTTATTTTGTGGCCTAACATATGGTCTATCTTTGGGAATGATGCATGTGCGTTTGAGAAGAATGTATAGAGATATGTGCAAAGAAATTAAACCAGATCACCGACTTAGACTGCACACAAAAATAAATTCAAAATGAATAAAAAACTTCAATGTAAGTTGCAAAACCATAAAAATCGTAGAAGGAAACATAAGGAGTAAAAATCACATATGCATCATAGAAATACTTTTGTTGTTATAGATCCTAAGGGACTGGAAATGAAGCAGGAAATAAATAAATAGGACTACATCAAAATAAAAAGCTTTTGTGCATAAAGAAACCATTAATGGCACAAATAGTGTACCCATTATATGGGAGTACATCTTCTCCAACAATACATCTGACAAGGGGTTGACCTCCAAAATATACAAATAACTAATACAACTCAATGCCATGAAGACAAAAAACCTGATTAAGAAATGGGCAAAAGATGTGAATAGACACTTCTCCAAAGAGGACATACAGAGTGCCTATAAACATATGAAAAACTATTCAACATAACTAATTATTGGAGAAATGGGGATTAAAACCTCAGTGAGATATCACCTTATGCCTGTCACAATGGCTATCATCAATAAATCAACAAACAACAAATGTTGGTGAGGATGTGGAGAAAAGGGAACCCTTGTGCACTGTTGTTGGCAACGAAGAATGATGCATCCACTGTGAAAAGCAATATGAAGTTATCTCAAAAAATTGAAAATGAAACTGCATTATGAGCTAGCGATTCCACTTTTGGATATGTATCCAAAGAAACACAAAACACTAATTTGAGAGAATATATGCACCCCTATGTTTATTGCAGCATTATTTTTAATAGCCAACATTTGCAAGCAGTCCAAGTGTCCTTCAGTAGATGAGTGGACAAAAAAGTTGTGGTACATTTACACAGTGAAATAGTGCTTGAATGCAAAAAAGAAGAAAATACTACCCTTTGCAACAGTATGAATGGACCTATAGAACATTATGCTAAGTGAACTAAGCCAGTCACAGAAAGACAAGTTCTCCTTGATTTCACTCACATGGAATCTAGTGAACAAAATTAACTAGCAAGCAAAATACAGGCAGACACATACAAGGGGTGGGGGGAATTATTTATTTATTAAAAATTGTGTATTTTTTTTTACATTTTAAAACTTCATTACCTTCAAAATATTATCCATTTGATACAATACTCTTATTAGTATGTTTTTCCCATAGCTCAAAGCAGTTTTTTAACTCTTAGATTTTGATGCCTTTTATTGCTTCTGCCATTTTTTTTGTTTCACCTTTTCCACATTAGCAAAACATCTCCTTTTGAGGACTTTTTTTTAATCTAGGAAAAAAACAGTTACTCAGGACAAGATTGGGTGAATAGGGAGGGTAGGGCACAGGGTTCACTCTATTTTTTAGTCAAAAATGCTGAACACTCAGTATGGTGTGGGCAGGTGCACTCTCATGAAATGGACAAATACATTGTAAGAGTCTTCAAAACAATTCATTGAAGCCAAATGCAGCCTCTCACAACACCACCAGCTAGTACACTGATAAAGATGGGTTCCTAGAACACTCGCTTGTGTAGGGAGCCTAAATACAAGAAGCCTGCTCTCCAGAAGATACTTCTGTGATTTTTAGGGGTGCCCTCCTCTTAGATAGCAAGTTGACAACTCTTGAGGGGTAGGGGCTAGAAGATTGGTAAAAGGATTAAGAAGAAAAAGAAAAAACTCATGGATACAAACAACAGTGTGGGGATTTAAAAAATGGGGAGGGAGATGTAAGAGGGGGTGTAAATGGTGATGGAAGGAGACTGGACTTAGGAGACAAGCACACAATCCAGTATACAGATGATGTGTAACTGTGCAACCTGAACCCTATATAATTTTGTTAACCAGTGCCACCCCAATAAATTCAATAAAATGGAAAAAAATACTTACAAAAATTAACTGAGTAGAAAGTATTACATTATAAATAGCACATATAACATAATCTCATCACTAAAAAAAGAAGATAAACAATCAGCAGTATATTTGTTTTTATTAAATGTTTAATACCATTAAAGTTTCTCTGCTAAATTATATATTCTTCTTTAACAGTTATTTTTGAAATTTTTCTCCTTTCCAATATATTTTGCTTAGTTAAATTTTCTCCAATGTCAGTTGCTTTTCTTTCCCTTTATCATAGTATACATGTAATCTATAGTATGTAATCTATATCATATATGTAATATATATAGCTATTTTACAAGCTACACCAAAACTAATGAACCTAAAATGATAAATATTAAATATTTCTCAAAATTTTGTCAGTTGGTGACGTGACTCTTTGGTAATATTGCCTGAGTTCATTTCTCTGGCTGAGGTCGCCTTGCACTTGGGTGCAGCAAGATGTCTAAGATGGTTTCACTCTGTATGCAGGTGTGTGTAGCCTCAGCCAGAACAATTTGAGCCTTTTTCCCGTGTGAAGTTTCAGTCTGGGCCTTATAAATACATAAGTCTCGGAGTCTCAAAATGACATGAGTGAATACTGGGAGTTTCCTTGTCACTGAGCCTCAGAAATCACCTAATGTCATTTAATTGCATTAACCAGAGGGACCACTCTGATCTGAAAAGAAAAAATAAATTTTATCAATTGATGAAAGTATAAGCAGAGATTTTGTGGCCATTTTTAATACAGTTCAATGTCTTTTATTATTTATACCTTTTTAAACAAATGTAAAATCAAAGTAACAATGATTCAAGTTTATATTTTTATGTAACATCTCCACAGCAGTACTAATTCAGTGTAATTCCATAATTCATGTCAGAAATTGATTTTTTATCATATATGGGCTTTATTCAACTATGCTCATTTACAATCATCCTGGTAAATGTTAGTTTAGTTGACTTTGAGGAAGAATTACTGGCTACACTTAAACCATACATTGTTTTCTTGAACTCATAAACATAATATAAGAGGAATATTGCATTCCTATTTAATCAAGGTAATTTATGTACACAGAGCTTTAGTGAATAAGAGCTTTTGAATTTCACTACCAAAGGTACAGTGCATGAAACCAAATAATCTACTTAAAATCAAAGCCAAGCGAAAAATTTAATTTTGAAAGTATAATTAAAATACAAATTATTAAAAAGTGAGATTTTCTTATATTTCATTGTTTTTTCTTCTTTCAAATACCATATATACTTTATGCTTAACTAGTGAAGACAAAATTCCCACAATGTAAGTATATATATATTGAACATATATGCAATAATTCAATGATTCTTGGAAAATGAAGAATGATCTTTGTAATGAGCCCTGGTAAAATTAACTTATTCAAAATCAATACTATTCAAACAACTTCAATTTTCTGTTTTAATTATTTTGAAATAATATACCCCACTAAGTGCAGATTTTAAAATAGTGATTTTTTAAATGTTGAATTAATTAATAACAAACTCAGATCTCTATTTTGTGGATGTCAACAAGGATTATTTCTTAGATATAAATAAAATTTATATTATTTGCTATTAATGTATTGTTTTTATTCTTAGATTAACCTGTAGGATTGGCACCAAAAAAAAAAATAGATCAGGTGAACAGAGTGCTAGGTTAATTTGAACACTGAAGGAATTCAAGTAAATATTTTAAATGAATAGTCATTTAAGTTTTGCACCACAGATACTGCTGAGCTGTATTACTTTATGTTACCATTTGGAAATATATGAATTTCTGCTCTCACATAAGAATGTACGAGAAAAGTAAATTTTCATAAAGAAGCTATTAAAAAACATTATATTTAAATTTCTTTATTACACAGACTGTGGTAGGTATTGCTCTGAGGACTAAGGGTGATGAAAGGGGCGGGAGAGAAAGAATAAGAGAGAGTAAGAGAAAGGTGTTTATATAAGATTTATATATGTTTATATAATTAAAAACTAAATTTAAGATGTAATCATGTCTCCTTCTGAGCTGTATAAATTAAGTCAATTTTTACTCGTAAAGGGATATATATGGCTATTTTAATAACGGTGACATTAATCTTATCATTTACTTACTGGAGATCAGTACTTGATTTATAGACATGAAATACTATTAAACATTCATATACAGGGCAGCAAAGTAGAAAGAACTTAAATGCTAGAGCATAGGACTAAGATACCAGTTTTATTTGTGCATTTCAAAATTTGCCTTAATTCTTGCCAAGAGCCTGAAGTTTGGATCTAGTACCACCAGAAACTAATTGCACACATTTTAATGGTGGATTTTAAGAGACTCATATTTTATACTATTATTCAGTGGACAGTTTTTGAGTACCTACTATATAGTGATGACACTGTGTTAGAAGTTGGAGAAACGAAGATGACCAAAGCTCAGTCCATAACCCCAAAGATCTAATACTAAGGTGAAGAGGGGTACAGGCATCCCACCAGCACATGGACTTTAGAATGAGAAACAAGTGCCATCAAATCCTAGTCTCGCCAACAAATACTTGTACTTGTTTACCCTCCTTTAGCCTGGTGCCTGCTCCTTATGTTATGCCTTCAATGAACCCTTCTCCACATCTCAATCAAGAATTCAGAGCATCTGAAGTGAGAAAAAATCACAGAACATCTCAAATTTCCACCCTTTTATTTTTTTTAATTTTCGTTATTATTATATTACACTTGTCCCAATTGTTTCCCCTTTGCCCTTCTCTACCCAGCCTAACCACCACTCCCACAGTCAATCCCCACCCCGTTGTCCATGTCCATGGGTTATTCATACATGTTCTTTGGCTAGTCCCTTCCCCTTCTTTCCACCATTTTAACCAGAATTGTTTTTCTTCTACCTCTTTGCATTAATAACTCTTAAATATTAATCATATATAAGTTAAATAATTATTTCCTCAAGAAAACCAAGACTGACTTCTCTGATTAATCAAAGAACATTAGCCTAGAACACCTTGAACTTGCAAATGATTTCAAGTTGCGTGTGATTATTAATGTCTTTCTTTTCCTGTGTAGCGATTACTATTCAAGGGCAAGAGTTTGAACACTATATTTAAAAATAAGGGCCTTGTGAAACACTTTAGAATGAAGACTGTTTATATCGCTATATATTAGGTTTTTTTCATGTTAACTATTAGCACATAAAAATAAATAAATAAATAAATAAATAAATGAGGAAACTGTGAGATGTGCTGTATATATCTATTACTTATTGTATATATATATATATTGATTGCAATGATGGTATCATGGGTGATTGCATATATACCAACTCATCAAATTGTACACATTTAATAAGTCCAGTTCTTGCCCTGATTGGTGCAGCTCAGTGGATTTGGATGTTATTCCACAAACCAAAAGGTTACTGGTTAGATTCCCAGTCAGAGCACATGCCTGGGTTTTGGGCCAGGTCCCTAGTTGCGGGTGTGCAGGAGGCAACTGATCAATGTTCTTTCATACACTGAGGTTTCTCTCCTCTCTCTTTATCTCCCTTCCTTTTTCTCTAAAAATAAACTAAAAAGTAAGATATTTTAAAAAGCATTTTGAGTTCAGATTTATATTTTGAAATAATTATTTTAGCCTCTGAGTGAAAATGGATTCTATGGAATTAAAAGAGAGCAGAATGATCAAAGAAGGTGTGAGTTCCATATTTTAAGTAAAAAGTAATGATAATTTAGATCAGCATCTTAGAAGTTAATATGAAGAATAATATTCATATTTCATTTATATTTTATTGATACAGTGAACAGAATTTTTAGGCATATTAGATAAAAAAGAATTGAGAGAATGTAAGGAGTCAAAATTAGGTTATGACTTAGAAGATTAGTGAAGTAGTTGTTTATTAAAATATGACGTCATTTAGAAGGAGGAAATTTGCATAGGATAATAAAGCATTCGAATATGGTCACAATAACTTCATAATTACACTAGGATAATAAACATAATGCAGGACTGTACTAGACAAGCAGATATATGTGTATATGTTACACTACTTAGTAAACTCTCAGCAATAGTCTGGTGTTAAGAGGTTACTGATGGAACATAAACATCTAATTTTACCCACATAAGATAGATTGTGTTACTCTGGGAGCCAGTGTATACACAGGAAAAAAGAAGTCCATCTCAAGAGTATTAATGTTAAAAATGTAGAAAAATAAGACAGTTTGGTAAAAGGAAAAAGACCTTTTAGCAGATGGCAACACAGAAGACTGAGTGAAGTGAAATGAGTCAAAAGACACACACATGCAAACATTTATGTATATATATCATCTATGTCAGACACTGAGTTTTCCAAAAGTGTTATCAATATGCAAGCTAACTAGCAACGTATGAATGTTACATACTTCATCTCTATCACCCCTATGTATGTTTTATCCTGTTAAATATCCCTTGCCTATTTCAACTTGACAAAATTGTTTCCCCTCTACATGTTTATTATTTCACCATTCATACTTAAATCTCCATTTTTATTGAAATTAATTTTTGTGTATAGTTGTGGTAGAACAGTTTTTTCATCTTTTTTCATCTCTCCATGTCCTACTAACTAATATCAATTATTAAAAAGATATTTTCATCACTGTACTTCTGTGCTGCCTTTATGTGAGGTTGTCTTTTAACTTCCTGGCCATCATATCTCATTGTTATTTTGATTTGGACACATGCTGTGATTTCCCTCAATCTACCATCATGTTCCCCTCACCATGTGGCTATTTTGTATCAGGGCTTCTCTAGTGTTGAGGCCCAAGACTGGAGAAGGCTGCCCCAGAATATGAGACAATGACAGAGTGACTGCTTTGAATTAAAGTTACCTAACAGTAGTCAGTGCCAGAAGGACACCTCGATCTTCCCTTATCCTTCTGAATGCAGGAAGTAAATCTCCCATATGAAAGGTGCCATCCTTATTACTTAGAAGACACCCCTTACTGTTAGAGTTAAATAACTCAGAGCCCCAAAATCTATGTAATTAAATCTTATTATCTCTTTTCTAATTTACTATTTTGTTTAAATTCCTCATTGCTAAATATCCAAACCTTGCTTAGATTCCTTTCTAAGGAGCACTAATTTTTTGTCCTGTGTAATTTCTCACACAATTATTGTTTCTTTGTCTAAACAAGTATTAAAAGTTGCCTAGTTTAATAATTTATTTGAGGCTCACTTCATGATCTGAGCTTTAGAGTGTGATTCTCTGGTGACATGTATTACATAAATTGATTTTTCCTGTTAGTTGATTGTTATGTTGATTTTATTATTTTATTGCTAGTCCAGCCATTAGAAGTGCAAAGGGGTAGAAGAAGAAAATTTGCCCCCTTTTGAACAAAAGACCTAATGCGATTTACTTAGAATTAACAGGTGAAAACATGCTTTTTCTGACCAAAGTATTTGCAGTATGGGCCTCAGTAATTAAAAGTGATGAATGAAAGGAAGGACAGAAGGAGGGAGGAACATAGGGAGTAAAACAAGATGCGAGGAGAAAGGGAGAGGAAAATGAATAAGGAAAAGAAGAAGAAAGAGAAAAGACAAACTTCTTTTATCTTTGGACTGTTACTGAGGAAGTGTCTTTTAGACATATAAAGAGATGTAACTGTAGTCAGGTCTAGAGCTAAGATATCAAAATCGCCAGGTGGCAGAAAAAATTCTCCCCAAAATATTATCTAAATAAATGCAAAATGTGCAAAATTAATAATGGAAATAGCAGAGGAAAAGAGTTTACAAGGAAAAGCAAGAACTTTTATTTTTTTAATTAAATTTATTAGGGTTAACAAAACTACACAGGTTTCAAGTGCACAATTCCACAACACATCTGTACACTTGTGGATCACAGGACAGGAAGCCATGTCTAGAGCATGTACGGTGGTTCATGATGCAGAGGGATGGTACCACCCCTAACAGCACGGTACAGTATGTCAAACAGCACATGCCTATCTGAAGGGCGCACCACCCTCTCAGAGAGCAACATAGACAACATGGTCCTATCGGAGCTGAGGCAAACAACACATGGCTTTAAAAGCTGATGTAAACAACACGTGCCTTTCTGGGCTGAGGAAAACAGCATGCATTTACTGAAACTGAAAAAATAACATGTGTATGAGAAATTGTGCAAAAACAGCATGACTTTGTAATGAAATAGGCACAAAAGCAAAGGACTTCAGACCATGAGTGATGCATTGGGAGAACGAGGCTCCTTGAGATGTCCTGCACTTTGCACCCTCTGCGCTGTGGGAAAGAACTCCTCCTCCATCCCATCCCCTTGACTTTGCAAGATGTGTTAACCAGTTGCCTCCTAGCTGTGTGGGCATGATTCGAACTCTTGGGACTTTGGTTTGTTATCCCCTAATTCTTTTAAGGGATGTTATTGTTGTTTCTGAGTGATTATTATTGTTACTAGGTTATTATAAATTTGGATTGAATCTGCATTAATAAAAGCTGAATGAATGGCATAACCACCTGTGTTGACTGTTATTCCTTGGTCCCGGTGTGTGTTCCTGGTAGGGCTGGTGGCCATATAGGTGGCCAGGTGCTTTCCATTCCTGAGACCCAGGTTAGAAGATCCGAGCTGGAATCAAGGGCTGACTTATAGGAAAGACTGCATCATGAAATATTTACTTGTGTACTCACCACGCCAAGCCAAGTTTCTGTCCATCAGTATTTATCCCCCTGTACCCTCCTCCGCTTCCCTCCACTCCTCTTCCCCTCTGGCTATCACCACGTTGTTGTCCATGTCCATGAGTTCTTAAAATTATTTTTCATTCAATCTCTCTACATTGAGCCAGCCCCCCAGATTGTTTCCCCCCAAGAATAGTCAGCCTGATCTCTAACAGTATGTCTCAATTTTGCTTGTTACTTCATTTTGTTAATTAAATTATACATATGAATGAAATCAGATGGTGCTTGACTGGCTTATTTCACTTAAAATATTACAATACTCTGCAGGTCCATCCTGCTGTCTCAAAGGGTAAGAGTTCCTTCTATTTTAATGGCCAAGTAGTATTTCAGTGTGTAAATGTACCACACTTTTTTTTTTAATCCACTCATCTACTAACGTACACTTGAGCTGCTTTCAAATGCTACAATGTACATAAGGGTGCAGAACTTCACTTTAAAAATCCTGTGCAATTGAAACTCTAATAATAAAAATACAATTAATACAACTTATTCTGAGTAGAATGAATAAGCAAATAGCACCCCCTGATTTCTCTTGTGAACTCACTTAAACCTAAAAGATTCAATTTTCTGACCTACCTAGACAAAAGGTTTCTCTGGGATCTTTGGCCTTGGGAAAGAATGTGCCTAGCTGGAATTATGATGAGCCACAGATAATCTATGTCAGTCTACTGTAGCCAATCATAAATCACTTCCAGGAAATAATAAATATGTAGAAACAGTCCACATTGCAGTCTATAGGGTTATTTTAACCCAACTGGTTTAATTCGATGTTTTTATTCCTTTTAATTTAAATTCATAATGTTACAAAGATCATAGACTTTGAAAGAGAACATCTGCTTTTCTTTGCATGCCAGTGTGACAAATCTATTTATTCTGGGCCAAGAAACAACAGAAAAATGATAAGCCAAGCCATGAGATGATTTGGATGTAATATATTGTTTACACTCTACTTCCTTCATGAGCTCTCTTGTTTATACCCCACTTCCAGAATAAACAAAAGATAATTGTCTTTCTTTCTGCAGGTGATAGTGGCATTTCATTAGAACAAGGCTCAGGCTGTAAGTTTTAAGCAAAATCACACATCTGGGTTAATCTTCCTTTCATCCAGGTATATAAATTTTATGAATTTTTTATTATAAAGAAGAGTGACAATGCATCCAGATGTATTTTTAGAAAACACAATTGACCCTTTCTAAAAATAAATAATTTTAGAAGACAATTCTAGAGTCAGCTATTTTAAGAGTTCAAAAGATAAAAGCATTTCAAAAGCTTGCAATGAATCATCCCTAGTAAAAGAACAACCAATTTCATTTTTCACAGTTCTTTCTAACTGTGCAACTAAAATTGCCTTGTGTAAATTAGAATGAGATTTTAGTTGGGAGAAGCACAGCTTGAGGTTGTAGAAAACTTCTAACACTTGTGTCTTATCAGCAATATACTTTTCTGTTTTGTGATCACAAGTTTTCCCTTTGTCTCCTGAAAAGTCCTGCTGTTTCCTCCCCACACAGAGCAAGTGTTATGTCCCCCTGGGCTACAGTGGGGAACACACTGACACACACATTTCTGATCCCTTGATGGTGATTTAAACTGAGGAGAGGTTATTGGATTTCCCCCCAAGCCTTTCCAGCATAATGTGTTGAGAATTTTTAACATAATTGCATAATTAACATGTATTTAGAAAATACTGAGTAATGTGACAAAATGTTTTTAAAGGTTTTACATCACTTAATTTGATAAAATTAAGTAGAAATTCAAAATCTTTTTTTATTTTAGTTATTGCTAGTTCATGATCCGAGTTGAAATAAAGCATTATTGTTTTCTAAGGCTACATATTTTAGAATATCTTACAATTTTACAGGACTTTCAATTAAATGTAATATGTGTTGATATTAAATTAAACATTTTTATGTAGCCTTCTTAAAATATAAATTATACATTTGGACATGACTTACTAAAAACCTTCACAAAAACTGAATTGTTCTTGAATCTAGCAAAGAAAACATGTTAATCCATGCCAATTGCAGATGAAAATGTTTTCCCTTTTAATTTTGAAATAGTAATTGGTATTGCATTTTTCCATTACCATTTAGTCTCCACATACCCCCCACCCCTCAGCAATCACCACACTGTTGTCCATGTTCATGAGTCCTTTTTCCTCTTTGCTCAATCACTCCGTCCTCCAATCTTCCTCTCACTAGCTGTCATCCTGCTCTCTATCTATTAGTCTGTTCCCATTTTCCTAGGTAGTTCAGTTTGTTCATTAGATTCCACATATGAGTAAAACCATATGGTATTTGTCTTTCTCTGACTGGCTTATTTCCCTTAGTGTAATGTTCTCTAGGTCCACCCATACTACTACAAAAGGTAAAAGTTTCCTTTCTCTTTATGTCTGAGTACTATTCCATTGTTGCGTAAATGTCCCCTAGTTGTTTTATCTGCTCATCTACTGATGGACACATGGGCAACTTCCATATCTTGGTGATTGTAAATAACACTGCAATGAATATATGGGTGCTTGTGTTCTTTTGATTTAGTGTTTTGGGTTTATTTGGATAAGATCCCAGAAGTGGGATTGGTGGGTCAAAAGACAGATCCATTTTCCCTTTTTCCAGGTATCTCCACACTGCTTTCCACAGTGGCTACACCAGGCTGCATTCCCACCAACAGTGCAAAAGTGTTCCTCCTTCTCCACATTCTCACCAACATGTTGTTTGTAGATTTGTTGATGATAGCCATTCTGACCGGGGTGAGATAATATCTCATTGAGGTTTTAATTTGAATTTCTCTGATTATTCATGACACTGAGCATCTTTTTATATGTCTATTGGCCATCTCTATGTCCTCTTTGGAGAAGTCTCTATTCAGGTCCTTTGCCCATATTTTAATTGAGTTTCTTTTTTTGGTGTTTTAATATATATTAATATACAAATTATAATATTAAAAGCATATTAAGTTTAATACTTTTCATATAAAATGTCTTCTTAATACCTAATTTTTGTTACCAACCTTAATAATAATAATATTCACTTGTCTTATTTTGTATATAAACTGATACAAACTAAACTTCATTTGAAGATGGAAAAATATTCACAAGGATCAAATGATTATTTTTATCCTACAGGTAAATTTTATTCATGATTACACCATTACATAGAACAGTAAAGAACGAACACTGTGCAACCTAGGTATTGACCTATGAAACCTAAACGCCGAACAATTTATAGGATTGAACTTAACAATTCAGAGTTAATAATTTAAAGCTATGTATCTTTTACACATTATAATGTTTACAATGTAAATTAAGACTTTTTGTCAATAAACTTAGTTTTATTGACTAACTATTGATCCTTCCTTATGAAAACAACATTTTCATATATATAATACTCTTTATTTCATTAAAGCAAAGTATGCCATAAAGCAGTGATTTTCAACCATTTTCTTCTCACAGCACTTATAAACTAGTTACTGAAATTCTGCTGTACACACAAAATATATATTTTTTGCCAACCTCACAAAAAATTTGCCTATAACTTTGATTCATTCACACCTGATGGCTATTGTTGCATTGGCTGTCTTTTTTTTTTTTTGACCATGAGGGAAAAGAGGTCAGTGCCTATGACTAAAGACTCAGGTATTGGTTGTTTCAAAATTCTTGCAGCACACCAGTTGAAACTTGCTGCCATAAAAAAAAGATGTGATACTTACTTGGCAGGGGAGATACCATGATCACAAAGGTGGCCTTCCCAGGGCAAGAGTTATCCGTTGCACTCTGGATGTACACACCCATGAGATTTCCCCAAATGTGGGAAACTTGAATGCATAATTTGTGGTAGTGGGGACTATATTGGTGCTCTCCTTTGGACAATGTCTGTGGTGCTGAGATCAATGTTTAACCAACCTTACCTGTTGAAGTAAGAGGTCAATAGACCTAGTAAAGGTAGTGGAGAGTGTAATAGTTAAAATGACAGAACCAGGGGACACAGTGACTGGGTTCAGACTTTAGCTTCACTGATGATTAGATGTGTATCTCTGGAAATTTCACTTAACTTTGTACTGATAAAATGCACCTGCTTCAGAAAAACCTTACTAGATTTATATGAGTTTTTAAGACAAGTAGAAGGTGCTATGCAAATGTTAACTATTATTAGTATTATTATTTAGAAAATATTATTTTCAGGAAAAGAAAATGCTTTTCTATCTGATGTTTTTCTTAACATATGTTGTTTTCTTCACAGACTTGAAATGTGAGATACTTACTTAGCCCAGCAAACCAGCCCTGGGTCCAATCTGGCTCATCATGTATTTGTGAAATAAGTTTTACTGGAAGTTTTACTGGAACACAGATCATGCTCACTCATTTTGTATTATCTTGACTGCTTTTGCACTATAACAGAAGAACTGAGAAGTTGCAAAAGAGACTACAGCCTACAAGACCTAAAATATTTACATTCTAGCTCTTAACAGAAAAAAATTTGACAACTGCTATATGGGTTACGACAGCTGCAATTCATCATTTTTCACAAAATGTAAGTTTCCTTTTTCTCTTATTCTTTTAAAGATATGTCATATTTATATTTCATGTTACATAATACCTGGCTTTATTTTACTGGGCGACAGGTACTCGAAGAAGTGGTATAGACTTTAGAATCAGATATGTCCCTGAGTACATGTGTGGCATAAAAAATCATCAGTTCCCCAAATTTCACTTTCCAATCGGAAAAGAATTCAATATTGTACCTAGAATATAATTGTATTTATTGTTAGCCACCTCACATTTATTCTTACAACACATTTATTTGCTAGACTAGGCAGAAAATATTATGCATTAGTTGTAGATATGAGGTTGAGTATCATATCAAATTACTTGTTAGTTTAGGAAGGAAAAAAGTCAACTAAAATTTATAGTCTAGTGGTTAGAATACATTTTTGAAAACTGATCTATAGGTTCACATCCCATCTCTCATTTACTGTGTGTGACCTTAGCCTCAATCTATTAATCTGTGCACATTTCCTTTGATTTAAGTTCTGAATAAATGCTTCTGACTTTAAAGGGTATGTTGGGGAATTCAATAAGCTAATATATAAAAGTGATCACATTATTAAGCATAAAGTAAATAATACAAAATAATTACTTTAGTATTAGCCATCCTTAATGCATCAGAATACCTAGTTTTATGCTAATTAATTATTGTAATAATTTTATACATAATTATTTCCACTAAAGGTAATAAGGAATGTAGATAGATAAACAAATGGACACATCTTGATAGATAGATGATAGATAGATAGATAGAAAATTTGTAGTATAGATCATTTAATCATTGTGCTCAGGTTCCTATAGGAGAAAGAGAAAAGCAATTTGTAATGAAAATAATTGCATTAACATATGTTTAACTCAACAGTATCATTAGTTTAAGGTGTATGCCTGGAAATAATGGGAAACAATTTGTGATGAATTTTGTTAGTCTATAGTAAAGTAATAAAAGGATAACATGAAATATGTACACTGAGATACATATTTCAGGTAAAATATAAGCATGTTGTTTGAAAATCAATGTCATGTTACTGAGGCAGTATAAACTGTAGTCAAAGGTGGACCATGTTTGGTTCCTTGAACTAACACATGCTGTAAAATTATTTTCACCTCCACCTCATTATCCTGACCTTACAGGATCATTGTTAAGAAACAAATAATATACACAAATCACCTAGGAAATATGTTGTCGAAGGTATACAAAATAATAGTTAATGCTTTCTATACAATTGTATTAAAATGTACATTTATTTTAGTCACCATAACACCATAAAGGTAGGTCTTTTGTTTGGATTGTTAAGAAATGAGGTTAATTTAAAAAAATGAGTAAACAGAAATCTGGTTCTAAGAAAAGTAGGAAGAATATAAAGCTGAGCTCTCACACTGGATGCTGGTCTCAAAGCACAAGTCGAGAACTCTGTGTGCATAACAGCCCTTCTCAGTTTCCTTTCCCCTCCATGACGGAACTTATTCCGTGTTTTAGCTGATGTGCACATGATTCATCATTGTTGGAGGTATTGGATTATAATTCCTGTTGCTCCCCAATAAATTCAGTTTTGCTGGGTACCTATCTGGCTGATTTTTGTGTATTATCAAACAATTTCATTGATGTGAGGTTATTACTTCAAAGAAGTGTGAAGTTAATCAGGCAATTGGATAAAGTTTTTCTTTGACCTGTATCTACCCTTTTTTCCCATATGTCTAATAACCTGTCACCTTCTCTTCTTGCTCTCCCAAGAGAAAATAATCTTCAGTTTGATATTCAAAACAATCCACTTATGTGTACAGTCACTCAGGGACATACTGTGCAGAAGCATACTCCTGGTCGGTCACTTTACATAGATGATCAAAAGCATGGAAGCATATGTGGAACACAACTTGTGAAAGTTCAT
This sequence comes from Artibeus jamaicensis, assembly GCF_021234435.1. Classification (NCBI taxonomy): domain Eukaryota; kingdom Metazoa; phylum Chordata; class Mammalia; order Chiroptera; family Phyllostomidae; genus Artibeus; species Artibeus jamaicensis. The sequence goes on along the minus strand of NW_026521823.1, from coordinate 10,571,367 downwards.
TTGCAAACTCTACATAGTAGAGCAAGTGATAGGATACAAGACATTAATTTAGCTAAACCTCAGAAATGACAATATCATTTTTCACTTACAATCCACTAAAATATGCAAACAAATAAGATAACTTTTCCCAAGTTTTTTGCAGTGTATCTCCACGACCTAGTGAAACTTTTCCCCCCAGTGGCCTCATGAGAGACATGCTAGAGCAAACTTTGACTCTTCAGTGATTGTTATCGATTCCAAATCATGTTGACACCTTTCTCTGAGAGAAGTTTGCTTTCTTCTGAAAATAAATCAAATGTGTTGCTGTTCCAACTAGTTCTCTTTACTGCATAAAAACACCAGAGGAACCTGATGCTTGCAAACTTTACATGGATCTTTAGTTTTAAAGTAAAAACTGGGAATCCCATCTGTTACTCTTTTCCACATCTCATGTATCTATTAGAGGGATGGAAATAAGGTAATTTGTTGGTGATATTTTCATTGAAAATTGCCATAAATAAATGAAAGCATAAATAGTGCTAAGATTCTAATTATTTTCTTTTTTTTAACTATTCTTCTTTTAACTATTAAATTTAATAAATATTTATTTAGAGCCTATTTATTATGTACAAGGCAGAATGTTGAATAGGCCAGAGAAGAAATGAATGATTAAGACATAGCAAGCTTTGGGGACTTCTGCCAAGATGGAGGCATAGGTGAAAACACTTTACCTTCTCACACAACCAAATCTAAAAATAATAAAGTTTTAGCAACAATAAACACAGCCAAACCATGGAAAATTGAACAATACAGAGTCCGACAACAACAAACTCCTCAGCTAGACCGGTAAGAGGGGTGGAGCCAGCAGCAGAGCAGGTCGGGCAAAAAAGATCCCCCAACCCAGGCAGCCAAGGGTGAATCCCAGGTGTGAGGTAGCAAGGGGTAGATCCAGTGAAGATGCAAGGTGGATGACTGACTGCCTTCACACATTTTCGCACAGATAAACCAGGGAAGGAGCCAGCAGTGAGACAGACCGAGCCAGCTCCAGCGATGGGAAGGAGCAGAGGGGATTGCAATTGCTCCCTCTCTGACCCTGCCCCAATATACAGCATCACAACCCAGCCACCAGAGTGGCCCCACCCTGGTGAACACCTAAGGCTCTGCTCCTCATACGTAACAACACGAACAGATCAAAACATGGCTCAAGAACAACTCAGAGCCCCGGGGCCGATAAATCTAAGCCACAAAGAAATAGCCAAACTTTCAGATGCACAGTTCAAAACACTGGTGATCAGGATGCTCACAGAACTGGTTGATTTTAGTCACAAATTAGAGGAACATATGAAGGCTAAACTAATTGAAGTGAAGGGAAATGAACAGGAAACCAGTAGTGATGGAAAGGAAACTGGGACTCAAATTAAGGGAGTGGACCAGAGGAAGAAAAAAAATGACCAACCAGAAACATATGAAGAAACAAGAATTCAAGAAAATGAGGAGAGGCTAAGGAAACTCCAGGACATCTTTAATCGTTCCAACATCTGAATTATAGGGGTATCAGAAGGGGAAGAGGAACAGCCAAGAGTGGAAACCTTACCTGAACAAATAATAAAGGAGAATTTCCCATTCTGGCAAAGGAAACAGACTCCCAGGAAATCCAGGAAGCTCAGAGAGTCCCAAAGAAGCTGGACCCAAGGAGGAATACACCAAGACGCATCATCATTACATTAGCCAAGATTAAAATGGAGAAAATCCTAGAAGCAGCAAGAGATAAGGGGACAGTCACCTACAAAGGAGTTCCCATCACACTGTCAGCGGATTTCTCAAAAGAGACCTTCCAGGCAAGAAGGGGCTGGAAAGAAGTATTCCAAGTCATGAAATCCAAAGACCTACATCCAAGATTGATCTATCCAGCAAAGCTTTCATTTAGAATGGAAGGACAGATAAAGTGCTTCTCAGATAAGATCAAGTTCAAGGAGTTCATTGTCACCAAGTGCTTATTATATGAAGTGTTAAAGGGACTTAGAAAAAGAAAATAAAAAAGATGAACAGTGAAAGGACAGCAAACTCACAGTTATTAACAACACCACCTAAAACAAAAGCAAACTAAAAGGACAGCTAGATCAGGAGCAGAACCATAGAAATGAAGATCACATGGAGGGTTAGCAACAGGGGAGTGGGAGAAGGAGAAGGGGGAGAAGGTACAGAAATTAAGTAGCATAAACTATAGATAGAAAATAGATAGGGGGAGGGCAAGAATAGTAGGGGAAATATAGAATCTAAAGAACTTGAGATATGTGGTCATAAACTAAAGGGGGGAATGGTGGGGGAGGGGGTGTACAGGGTGGAGGGGAATGAAGGGGGAAATCGAGCAACTGTAATAGCATAATCAATAAAATATATTTTTTAAAACAGAAAATCTCTAGGCTAATACAGTGGCTCAATGAAGGCCCCATTCTCAAAGGTTTCTCTAAGTAACTTGGCTTTGTTCACTGATGGTTCAACTAAGCTGAAACCCAATAGTGCAAAATGGGACTCTGCTCATGTTTAATTTCAGTGGCCACTACATAGAATTGAAAGCAGAGGTAGTTGCTCCATTCATTGGGAAAATAGTAAGGTCATTCTTTTTGCTTTCTTTAAAACTTTTCATGATGGATTTGTGATATTTGTAGTGACCTTGGGGTATTGCCAATGACCTATCTGTCTGATATAAGGTCAGAGTAAATACACCAATCTTTGGGGCCATATACTGTGTAAACAAGGCAAGGATGCTGAGTGAATTGTTTTGGTCAGTCCTATAGATTCATAGTAAAAGCTCATCCTCTGATGAAATCAAATGGAGTCAAAGTGCTGACTGAATCTACATTTCCCAGGCTGCTTGCTACCAATTGGTGTATGGATCCAAATCATCCTCAACATAATTAACTATTAACCCACCAGACACAAAGTGAAAAGCTATTTACTTCTGATACAAAAGGTATATGCTAGACTTTTAAATCTTGCAAAAACTTGACCCTGTTTTTATTTTCTTTAAAAAATTATATTTACTGTTGTGTCATTGGTTAATAAATTTATGTGGGTTTCAAGTGTAAAATTCTGTAATGTATCATCTGTCTCTCTATATGCAATATATCATCTGTATATTGCATTGCGGATTTACCACTAAGTGTCAAATCTCCTATCACCATATATTTGACCCCCCTTACCCTTTACTATAGTCCCTCACCACCTTTTCCCTCTAGTAACCACCATACTATTCTCTATCAGTTTTTGTTTGTCCTGTTTGTTTATACGGTGCTTTCAGTTTTACATTTTACATGTGAGTTAAGTCATATGATTTTTAACTTTTTTCATCTGACTTATTTCACTTAAAAATGTACTCTCAAAATGCATACACATTGGCACAAGTGTCAGTATTCCATCTCTGTGAATACCTTAGGAGTATTCCATTGGAGGTATATATATATATATACACACAATCAGCTCATAATGATCAATAGTAACTCTTGAAAGAAAATATTATGTATTTGTCTTTCTGGGTCATTCTGAGTCTGACAATGATGTACCTTTATGCATGTCATTCAACAATGAGAAGACAGTCAAGGCATTCATTGGATCTTCCATCCACAATGTCATCCACAAACATTTAAATTTTGAGAACATTGCAAGCAGCTTTTCAAAATCAACATCATTAACCATCACATAAATGCTAATAAAAGCTGCAATGAGTTACCCCTTCACAACTGTTCAAATGGTTATTACCACAAAGACAAAAACGATAAATATTGGCAGATCTGGCATCTCTAGTTTGCCGTTGGTGGGAATGTAAATTGGCACAATCATTATGGAAAAATACATGGAGATTCCTCAAAAAATTAAAAAGTGATCTTATGATCTAACAATCATGCTTCTGGGTATATATCCAAAAGAAATGAGGTAATCTATTTGATTACCTCAAATAGATATCTATATCAATGCTAATGCTATGAATTATCCACTTATGAATTCTTTGCCATGGTCCCTAAATTTTGGGTTGTTGTATTTGTATTTTCATGTTGTTGTTGAGCCTCCATATCTTTGTGCATTTTTCTGTTTTCTTCCTGTGATTCATTTCTAGTGTCATACCATTATGGGCAGGGGAGATGCTTGATATGATTCCAATCTTCTTAAATTTATTCAGACTTGTTCTGTGTTCTTACATGTGGTCTACCCTAGAAAATATTCCATGCGCACTTGAAAAGAATGTATATTCTGCTTTGGGGTAAAATGCTCTGAAGATAGCAATTAAATCCATCTGATCTAATGTGTAATTTTTGGCTGCTGTTTCCCTGTTGATTTTCAGTCTGGAAGATCTATCCACTGATGTCAGCAGGATAGTAAAAATCCCCTATTATGACTGTATTAATGTCAATCTCTTCATTTGTGTCCATTGAGTTTTGCTTTACATATTAAGGTGTTTTTATGTTGGGTGCATAAATGTTTACAAAAATTATATCCTTTTGTTGATTGCTCCTTTAATCATTATGTAGTCTCAAAGTTTTCTAGCTTACTAGAATCCTACACTGGAGCTGATAACAAAATTTTCAGTTTGTATTTAACAGCAATTTTATTTGCTTTCTTTTCTGGGTATATATTTAGGAATTTCAGGAACAAATTTAATATAAAAAGAATGTATGTAATCCCTGATTCTTGCCAAAAATATTCTCAAATAGCCTTTTCATATCATCTTGGTTCATTACACTTTAATAAGTAACAGTATACTATTCAAGTATTTTGCTATCCAAACAAATGAAATAAGCAAAGACAGTTAAATTTACTAATGGCCAATCTAAGAAAAGTTACATCAATGACTTTAATGTACCCTTAACTTGTATTTTCAACTTAAAAAAGCAAACATTCATTTTCAATTTTTAAAAAGACAGTAATAGCTAATTTTTCTGTTATTTTCTATTTTTAATTAACTTCCTTAAAATATTGAGAATATATAACTATATATATAGAACTTTAAATTATTATTCCTACTTAGCATTTTTGCATTCATAAAACAATATAGAAAGTACTGATATAGTGAGATTTCTTTATTTGGAAAAATTTTAATGTCTATCCTATAAAATCATGAAAATTTAATTCACTATATACAACCACAAAGATCTAAATCATCAATAAACTAAAACTCAGTATCAATAACAGATATTTAACCATTTTATCACTTATTATGATTTGAATAACAAAAAAGTAAATTTTTTGGCATTTTTTACATACCATTGAATAATCGTATGAAGTACACACCATTTTTTCAAGATGTGAACAATATACAGATGACTAATACCACAGATACTCATGCTTTGATGCATGTGATCTTGTTTGTTTTTCTTCATAGAAATTTTAAGTTCTTTCTTCTGTCTCTGTGTCTGACCTGCTGACAGTCACTTATCGTCCATTAACTATGCTTCAGTAAGGCCTCTATTATTAATACTCTGGTTTGGATCTCTAGTCATTTCTTGGCTTGGGTGTAAAATCTGGCTTTGACTCCTGAATTCTCACCCACTATCCTTTAGATCCACTAGCTTTCCTTCAGCGTCAGTACCTGGTAATAACTCAGTTGATTTCTGAACTCATTATTCAACAAACAAACACCTTTTTATATGAGATGGCGAAGACCACAGTAGGCCAGGCAGCCAAACATTTAAGACCACCTATCATATCACTCCTGGGAGGAGATGCTCTTGTATCCGTGAAACAATTCCTAGAGACATTATATAGTAGATTAAAATTGTAACTGATCCTTCACAGATGTGATTCTTGTTTGGTAGCTATGAACTGGATGTTGTACACTTGAAATCTTGCTTGGTTTATTGGATTGAAATTCATTTGTTGATTTCTTTTTTATTATACAAATGTTGCAACTTGGACAAATTTATTCTTGTTGAGTGATGCTAAAATGATAACACTGGCATTCAGCAAACCAATAATAATTTTTAAATCGCTGATTGAGGCATGATTGAGATACTAAAAGCCATATATTTTTAAGGTATACAACTTAATGAACTTGAAGATCAATATATATTCATGAACCATCACCAAAAGCTATGCCATAAACATATCCATCACCTCCCAAGATTTCCTCCCCTCTCTCTTTATTTATTTTTTTGTGAAAACACAAAACATCTATCCGCTTTGTAAAAATTTAGTTACTCAATATAGTTCTATAAACCTGAGCTGCTACAACATAGTAAACTCTATAACTTTTTCATCTTTCATAACTGAAATTTTACATGCAATGTATAATATTTCCAATTTACTCCTGCTCCCAGCCTCTGGTCACCATTCTATGCTCTGTTTCTTTTTTTGTTTGTTTTGTTTTCTATTTCAAGTCTTTTATTTTTTTAGTGCTCTGGGTCTATTTCTTAAGTGTGTCCAGAAAGTGGCATGTAGTGAGATTTCCACCTTTTATTTATTTTTTAAATTTTATTAATATAGAGTTAACATGAAATATTAGGTAAGTTTAAGGTGTTTAATATAATTTCAAATATGTAGAGATTGAAAAATAATTATCCATAGTAGAGTTACATCATATAGTTATAATTGTTTTTCTTATGATGAAAACTTTAAAGATCTAGTCTATTAGCAACTTTCAACTATAGCATACAGTATTGTTAAATACAGTTATCACGTTGTACATTATATCCCCAGAAATTATTTATCTGATTACTGGAAGTTTGTACCTTTTGACCACCTTCACACAATTCCCCACCATCCACCCACAATTGCCTCTGAGAGCAACAAATCTGCTCTTACATAAGGAATCTAAAACAGTCAAGCCCAGTAGTGCTTTTTTGTTTGTTTTTTTGGGAGGGACATTTGATTTTTATCATGGGTTTTTCTACAGCTATATCTACTTCATAGTATAAAACTTAATGATTACTAGTTAAAAACTAGATAGACACTGTATCTTGGATTCCAATGATTACCTTCAGTAAAGTCACTATTATCACCTCTATTTCCTCCCCTGCAAAATGAACTTTTGATTTAAAAAATTATGTACATATATGTGCCATATGTGTATTAAATTCTACATTAAATTCTTTTTAAAAAATATTTTATTTATTTATCTTTGGAAGGAGAGAGGGAGAGAAACATCAATGTATGGTTGCCTTTTGTGCGTCCCCTGCTGGGAACTGGCCTGCAGGGAACTGGTCTGCAACCCAGGCATGTGCCCTGACTGGGAATCGAACCGCGACTGTCTAGTTCGCAGGCCCGTGCTCAATCCACTGAGCTACACCAGCCAGGGCTAAATTCTTATATTTCATAAAAAATGAACTTACTTATCCAATGTCACAAAGCCATAATTTTAACTCATAAGAGACAAATGAAAAAGAAATATAAGTATGCAAATAACAATTATGATAGTTTAAAATAAAATATATAACACAAGAAAATTTATTAGTACAAATAAAGACTATGAGTATTGTGACCTACATAAGTAGCTTAGATTTTTTCATCACTGGAACTTCTTGCAATAAAGATTTTTAAAAAATGAAGTGAAATAATATTCAATAGTATAGTTGAGGAAACAAAAATAAAAAACAACCTTCTTGAATGATAGGTACATATAATTTACCACATACTACATAAAAATGATAAGATACATAAGTGTTTAAAATGTCAGCCCTAACACAGTATCATGTTTTATGTATCCAGGGCACCTTAGATTCCTTAACTATAAATGGACAGAGACCTTTTGGTTGGTTGCAGATTTTCCTTCAGAACTGAATAAAATTAATCCTCAGAGTTTTCACCAGGGGAAAACAATCATATTCCAAATTGAATGTCACCCCCATATTAAAACAACAATAAGATAACAGCCATTTTATTGGTTTTATCTATTTACCATTTCTATATAACTTGGTCCTAGAAGTCCTAACCAAAGCAATTACATGTACATATACACACAAAATAAAAATGAAAAATAAAATAAAATAAAAGGAATCCAAATAGAAAAGAAAATAATAGGATTATCTGTGTTTGCAGATGACATGATTCTGTATGTAGAAAGCACAAAAGACCATTAAAAAAGAGCTATGCTAAAAAAAATCAGAAAATTTGTAGTTCAGCAAAGTTGTAAGATACAGAATCCACATAAAAATTCACTGCATTTCTACTCATTAAAAGAGAATTATATAAAATGAAAATTAAAAGAACAACCTCATTTACGATAGCATTGCAAAGAATACAATACTTGGAAATAAACTTAACCAAAGAGGTGAAAAAACATATACTGAAAAACATGAAAAACTGATGCAAGAAATTGAAAAAGATACAAATCAATGGGAAAACATCTTATAGTCAAGGAATGGAAGAACATCTACTGTTAAAACATACATCTTCAAAGATGGAGGCATAGGTAGATGTACTTTGCCTCCTCACACAACTGAAAGAAGGACAAGAACACATTTAAAAACAAAAAACAATCCGAAAATGGAACTGTATGAAAGTCCAACAACCAAGGAGTTGAAGAAGAAACATTCACCTGGTGGGTAGGAGGAGTGGAAATGGGCACCCAAGAAAGAGAGGACACACAGCAAGTCTGTAGATGGAGTACTGGGTAGTCCCACATTCACATGTGGATAAACTGGAAAAAACAACTGGGGAGCAAGATAGACCAAACATCCCAGTGTTCCAGCATGAGAAAAGAAAGCCTCAAAATCCCTCGCTGTAAAAACCTTCAGGATAAATGCCTAGCCTCACAGGAGAGTTCACTGGAAAAACCCACAGGGTGGTAGAATGTACACAAAACTACCCACTCAGAAATCAGCACCAGAAGGGCCCAATTTGCTTGTGGGCAGTGAGGGAAGTGAGTGAAAGCCAGCCGAGAGTAGAGAAAGTGGCACTGTTCCCTCTAGGACCCCTCCCCCACATACAGCATCACAACGCAGAGACATGTGTTGCCCTGCCCTGGTGAATATCTTAGGTTCTGCCCCTTGCAATGTAACAGGTGCACTGAGACAAAGAAATACGGTTCAAATGAAAAAACAGACCAAAACTCCAGAAAACAACTAAGTGATGATGAGATAGCCAGCCTATCAGATGCAGAGTTCAAAACACTGGTAATCAGGATGTGCACAGAAATGGTTGAGTATGGTCACAAAATAGAGAAAAAAGTGAAGGCTATGAAAGTGAAATAAAAAAAATATATATATATAGGGAACCAACAGTGAAAGGAAGGAAACCAGGACTCAAATGAACAATTTTGAGCAAAAGGAAGAAATAAGCATTTAACCAGAGCAGAATAAGGAAACAAGAATTCAAAATAATGAGAAGAGGCTTAGAAACCTCTGGGACAACTTTGAACATTCCAACATTCAAATCATACCAATGCCAGAACAAGAAGAGAAAAAACAAAAACTTGCAAACTTATTTGGAAACATAATGAAGGAGAACTTCTCCAATCTCAAAAGAAATAGAAGTCCAGGAAGCTCAGAGGGTCCCAAAGAAGTTGGGCCCAAAGAAGCACGCACCAAGATACATCATAATTACCTTACCCAAGATTACACATGAGAGACTCTTAAAAGCAGCAAGAGAAAAAGAAACAGTTATCTACAAAGGAGCTCCCATAAGATTCTCAAATTTCTCAAAAGAAACCTTGCAGGCAAGAAGGGGCTGGAAAGAAGTATTCAAGGTCATGGAAGGCAAAGACCTACATCCAAGATTACTCTATCCAGCAAAGCTCCCATTTAGAATGAAAGGGCAGATAAAGTGCTTTCCAGATAAGGTTAAGTTAAAGGAGTTCACCATCACCAAGCCCTTATTATATGAAATATTAAAGGGACTTATCTAAGAAAAAGAAGATGATCAAATACATGAACAGTCAAATGACAACAAACTCATGACTATCAACAACCAAACCTAAAAAAAATTCAAAAACAAAAACAAACTAAGCAAACAACTAGAACAGGGACAGAATCTCAGAAGTGGAGATTACATGGAGGGTTATCAGCAGGGAGAGGCAGGGGGAAGAATGGGGGAAAGCTACAGGGAATAATTGGTAGGTACAAAATAGAGAGCAGGAGGTTAACAATAGTATAGGAAATGTGGAAGCCAAAGAACTTTCATGTACAACCCATGAACATGAACTCAGGAGAGGCAGAAAAAAGCTGTTGGGGGTACAGGGCAGAGGGGAATAAAGGGGAGAAAAAAATGAGACACTTGTAATAGCATAATCAATAAAATGTACTTTAAAAATAAAAAAACTGACATATCCATCTTCCTAAATATTTTGGGTTATCATGATGTGTCAATGTAGGATTATCAATGGTAACACATGTACCCCTCTAGTGGAAGATGTCGTTAATGGGGGAAGCTATGCATGTACAGGGACCAAGAATGAAGTGAAATAACACTCTTGGAAAAGATATTTTAAAAATATGGGCTAACTTCTGTAAAGACCATAAATATGACTTATGTACTAAAAAACTTTATGTCTTCCAGGCTTCTAAATAGTAAGATAATGCTCCATCAAATTGTCAGTCTTTTGTCCCCTCTTATGTAGTACCCAGAATTACTGAAAATGACTATCCTAGTTCCTGTTTAATAACATACCATCACCATTTTCTCACGAATGGCCTTGTTTCATTCCAGTGCCACCTCTAGAATAGCAATGATGAAAATTTGGTGATAGACATTTCTTCATGCAGACATACATACAATCTACATATATTCATATAACTGAAATTACGTTTCTCTTTCTTGTTCCTTGTTTATTTTCAACTTTTTAAATAAATAAAAAAGTAACAGTTCTTCTGTGCTTTGCCTTTTTTAAAAACAAAATATTAATCTGCAGAGGAAATATGAATCTCTTCAAGATATACAGGAATTTAACTTTATTTTGAAATAACTTTATTCTATTTTATTATGGAATCAAGTTTGTTGCTCTTGCTAAACTTGTGACTAAATGGAATAAGGCAGTAAAAATAGTCAGGTAGGTATTAAGATTAAGCCAATAGATAGGTAATATTGTGATAAATAACTCTCTGAGAGCTCCATAGTAACTAATCAATAGTTTAGCTAGTGCACAGATGGAGAATGCAGAGGCAAGACCAGAAAATTAAAGCTGAGACATACTACAAATGAAAATAAATATATATTATAATTCAAAAGTAACACTACAAATATTTTTAAACTTTAAAATGTATCTTAGAAGTGGAAATGACATGGTCTTTTTAAGATAACTTCTCCTATGGAAGAACTTTAACGAAGGACATGCAGCAGACTGCTGGTTCTCTCTGTATGTTACTCTGGAAGACTAAGGTTATGTCAAGGCTTAAGAACAAATAACAATAACAACCAAAATACATGGCAATTATTTATTATGACAAAGTTTTATTTCTCTATCCATGCAAAGATGTCTGTGACTCCAGCTAACTTTTTGAGGATACGGGCTCGTGGTACTGCCCTTTATTAAATGGCATCCTACAGGATTACTCCAGGAGAGAAACACCACGTTTAGGAAATGAGGTTTTGGCCTAGAAGCTGTTTACACTCATAACCAATTAGCCAGAATTTATCATCCAGCCCCACCCAATTGCAAAGGGGCTGAGAAATTCAGTTTCCTACATATCCACCAGAGAAAATGAATCAGATAGTGTAAACAATACAATTTTTTGATATACTTAAACCATACAGATGTGGTATTATCTGTACTATATCTCCCTCTGGTACTATCATACCATATCATACTGTATTGCAACTCTTTTTATTTTCTTAATCCACCTTGAAAAATCTTAGCATGATAATAATGATCTTTAAAGTGAATGGCTGAATAATTTTCATATATATATGTATATATATGTATATATGTATATATATGTATATATTAACCAATATATATATATGTATATATATATATTGGTTAATTTATTTTACTAATCTCCTATTTTGTAGTGAAAGTTCTATTTGGAAGTTTCCATTATAAACGATGCTGTAGTGATTGTTCATCTTTATTGATGATTGTTCACTAAAAATTTTTAATTAAAAAGTACTAATTATTTGCACCATGATTCATTTATTTCTCTCAATTTAATATCCAGACAAAACGGACCTAAGTTTCCATTCTTTTTGTATAGCAGACAGTCCAGTGTTCCTACCAAATTGTCAGTCACCTCTTGTCCAAAGGTCGCCTGCCTCTCAATTCACTGCAATGCTCTTCTCAACTGTTCCACTATTGTATTTGCACACTGATCCCATTCCAAAGAAATCAGAAATTCAAGCCTGCTATGTGTAATAGAACTTTATACCCTTGTAATCATGACATTGAAAGCTGCATCATCTCAAATGCAGCTTTGATAGCCATCATACTGGCTATCAAAACTTAAAATTGAGTATTTGTCATCTCTATCACTGGGGGTCTTTTTTGGATATTGATCACTGATTATTCACTGAGTATGTTACTCCTCTTGGTCTTGACGTTCTCACTATAATTCCAAAATTTCCTTTCCCATCCCTTACCATCTATCCATTTCTCCTTTACTCACCTTTAAGTTTATTTTCTTTCAAACTATGCCCAAGAATCGCTTTTGCATTTGCAAAATCATTGCTAAAATATTGAACGTATGAACTGCTATCCAATTAATGTGGTTTTTTTCCTCTATAAAAGTAATTTGTCTTCCTTATAAGTCAGTTCTGGTTAAAAACTAAAATTTTGATTTAAGGCAACACTATGTTACAGTGTTGGGAGATTTAAATGTGTTCCTAAATAAAATGTATTTTAGCCAGACCACAGCAATAAAGCTACAGTTCATATTATTTATTATTGTTGTTACAAACAAATAGCATCTCCCCCACAGTTGCATATGTTTTTAGTCATATTCATGCCTTTATAATCTACAAAATTTTATCAGAATGTTTTTCCTCAAACTTTAATGAAATTTTTACTATAGCTTGTATTTTAAGGATTTTCATCATCTTACTGTTTCATAATTGCATTAGCACCACTTAGACTTCCTGCGAATGTTACCACAGTCATTGATATTCTATGTTTGTTTTCAATATCTCTTCCCCATTGCTGCTGATTCATATCCTGTGGTTTTTAATTTTTTCCTAAAGAGAGTATAGAAATAGCATACTTTCTGACTCCTTGCATGTCAATGAATGCCCTTCTCTCTGTCTTTCTGTGTGAAAGACAGCCTGAAGGGTTATGTCACAGGGGGCACGCAAACATTTCTCACTTAATGCTGATAATGAGCCCTTGTCTTCTGACATTTAGTGGTGCAGAACAGCCTACCATCAACCTCATTCTTTCTCTATTTCTGTCTGCTTGATCATAGGGTTTCTTTCCTTGTTTGTTTGGTGTTTTAAAGCACCAATATCTATCTAATTACAAATTTAGCTTCTTCAACGTTACCTATTATTTTTAATGCATTTGATCTCCACACTAAAATATGTCTTGAAATAGAAAACTTAAAAAAAATCTGTCCATATTCCTTTGTTCATGCTGATTATTAATTGGTTGCCTCTCCTAACACCCTTCCTATCTTTTCACCTTTATCAGGATTTGGCTGTTCCTGAGACACTGCCACATCCTTAACTAAAGTTTTATACTTACTTTTGATTTTTTCTGGAACACTCTTCTACTTTGATAGTCACGTGCTCAGCAATACTTTCATCAGTCTTTTCTCCATTCAGTTTCACAGGTGACACAGATGCTCTAGAAAGACGAGTAGATCAACATTCATTACAAAAAAAGTACACACCCCCATCGCTTTTTTATAATTTTGCCTTTCTTTTTTTTTAAAGATTTTATTTATTTATTTTGTAGAGAGAGAAAGGGAGGGAGAAAGAGAGGGAGAGAAACATCATTGTGTGGGTGCCTCTCACATGCCCCCTACTGGGTTCCTAGCCTACAACCCAGACATGGGCCCTAGACTGGGAATCAAACCAGCAACCTTTTGGTTCACAGGCCAGCACTCAACCACTGAGCCACTCCAGCCAGGGCTAACTTTCCTCCTTAATTTCATAGCATTTCTCACTATTTACCTACCATGTTATATATTTTATTGTAATTGTTTTGGTGTATTTATCCTTAGATTCTTCTTACCACTGCATACCCAATATGAGCTCCTTAAGTGTAGATCCATTATTTTTTTCTCAAATGTATCAGTCTATCTCCAAAGTGGAATAATGTATTTTAATTATGTAGGACATAGAAAATTGTGTGAGGTAGTACATCAGAAAGTATAGAAAGGACAGTATAAAGTTTTAATGCATAGTTGCACAAGACTGGTGTGCACTTGAACTAAGAATGTAATAACCATGAATGATTACATGTACTGGTTGTTTTCAATACTGTTCTGCCTGTTCTGTACTCATTATATATTTAGCGAAAATATCCTGCAGAATTTTTAATATTTAAAGTGCGTAAAGAATAATAAAGAAGCTAAAAGTAGTCATGGTGTGTAAACTATTTCTGATAATCTTTGAAAGAGATTCAACAATGTTATATTGGCAAGGAACTGTCCTAATCCAGTGGACTGTAAATTAACTCAATACTATTACATGTGTTTGTTTTTCTTCAAAGCTTTGGCTTGGCCCAGACAGTCACCCTCCAGCCATGTCATTTTCAAACTCATAATCCTCACTGAAAATTAAAATAGTTTCCTTATACCGTAGATATAACATGGAATCCTGTGGGAATGACAACAAAAATGAAGTACAAGTCAATGAAACATAGCTGTTAGACACTGCCAAATGACTGAGAGGTACCACCAGAACCTCACCATGCTGAAAACACTTGTGAAGCATTCACTGTCTTCCCAACTAAGGATTCAATGATTAATTTTCCTCCAAATTTATCTCATTTCTTATGCTTTTATTTTTTAAACCTTGAACAACCTATTGCCACCCGGATAAACAAAATGTACAGAGAAATGTTTTGCAGATATGTTGCTGTTCTCTCTTACTGAAATAAGTAATGCTTTTAAAAAATTACTGCTTATCAGTTACCTGAAATTTAATCAACAGCTTGATACATCTGACAAGAAAATTAGAGTGGTATATCTGAATATTTTACTCTGAAGTACATGAGGTGTGCTTATATAACAAACACTATTAGTAGTTCTAGGATGACTCATCTGAAGTTAATATAATTTTATGTGAGTATTAGTTTTGTAAAAGCTACATCTCTCAATTTACATAGTTTATTAAACAGAAAATAAACGTCTCAAATAATTTCATTTCAGTTTAGATGCTAAAATTTCACACATGTTATCCTGCAGAAGGGCTGCTTCTTTTATTTTCAGTATGCACTCTCAGCATTTAGCTACTATCTACTGATCACATTGGTTGTCTTCTCTATGGTGAAGACATATTTGTAGATCTATATACGAATGGGTGGTAAAAATTGCAGGATCTTAAAGTTCAGCAAAACAAATAATGGAAAACAATAAGAAACTTTAGAGTGTTGGGGTTGGATAATAAAGAGAGAAAATGTTTATGTAAAGCTGATTATATTTCCAGAGCTGTGTGAAGCATTTTCATGTGGTAATTCATTAACTCATTCATTCACATAGATTGTAATGGTTTCCTAATTACAGGGAGGGAAAGCTGAAGCTTAGAGAAGCTAAATAATTTAATCAAGGTTACTCAAAGGAATTGAGCCACATGGCTTAGAATTGGAAGAGTCCAAATCCCTTGCTTTTAAATGGTCTTGGTGGCTGTTTCCCTCTTTAAAAAAATAGCTGCAGCTAAGGGCAACTGCTGATTGGCAACTTCATTATGACAGTGTAACCACTCATGCATCATGTCTCCTGCAGAGTTTTATGGGGGAAATAACAAATGTAAGCTCTTGCAACTTGTGGCTTTTCCCAAAACTAAAATCACTTTTGAAAGGGAAGAGATTTCAGACTGTTGATGAGATTCAGGAAAGTACAGTTGGGCAACTGATGGTGACTGGGAGAAGTGGCAACTGATGGTGACTGGGAGAAGTGGCAACTGATGGTGACTGGGAGAAGTGGCAATTGATGGTGACTGGGAGAAGTGTGTGAGGTCCCAAGGTGCCTACTCTGAAGGGGACTGAGGTGTCATTAGCCTAATGTGCAATCTTTCTTATATCTTGTATAGTCTTCACTAAATGTCTCTATTTTTAATAGCGCATGGATGTATACTTTCTGGACTGACCTCATATATATTTAATCACAATATTTCAGTTGCAAACTTCAGCATGGTACAATAGTAAAATCTACTGATCCCATGTCTAGAATGGTTGTTAAACAGCTCTGTTGCTGTTGGTTAAGCTAACTCACATACTGTCAGTGAGCTATTTCTGGTCCAATTTAAGATGGCTTTGTCTGAGACCACCTGGACTACATGTCTGTTCCCTTCATGTTTTTCATTCTCCATCGGGATAGCTTAGGGAAATTCTTGCAGAATTTCCTGATAAGGAGCAATGAGAGCAACTTAATCAAGTATATGTCAATTAGTCCTTTATTTTATGTTCTGTTTGCCAACATCTCACTGATCAAAATGTCCCAAGGCCAAACCTAGAATCAGTATAAAAATGTACTACAAAGTTATATGGGAAATGATGGTGAAAAAATAAAACTTGGGGCCATGTTTGCAATTTATTACTATGCAATTAGCTATATTAAGGACTTAGCTATTAACTTAACAAGACAACATAATTAATGCACATTATATATAAGGCAATGCTAGGCAGTGGGAAATTAACTGGGATAAGAGAAACTCATCTTAATAACTTTTACTTTACTTAAATCATTAAACCATTACTTATTGTAGTTAATCTTTTCAAAGAACATATTTTTTAAAAACAACTTCTGGCTGATTTTATCTATTGCATTCCTATTTTATTTTTCATTTATCTCAGTTCTAACTTTTATTTTGTTTCCTTCTTGCTTTAGGTTTGGTTTCTTCTTTTTCCAATGAGTTAAGGCAAAAAGGTTTGGTTGCTGTTTTGAGAAATCTCTCTAGATAGATAAATAGATTAGCTAAATAAATGCTTACAGCTATACTTTTTTTCCTTTAAGAACATATTTCACTTCAGTTCATAAGTTTTAGTATATTGTGTTTTCAACTTCAGTCCTTTTATTTCAAAGTATTTACTACCCTTGGTTTCTTCTTTCACTTGGTTGTTTCAGATTTTTAAAAAATGCTAGGTATATATAAATTTCTCTAATTTCTATTATTGATTTTCAATTTCATTCTATTTTGGCTACATAATATATTTTCTATGATTTCAATCCTTCTTATATTTTGAGAGTTATTTGGTCTGACACACAGTTTATCCTGCAAAATGTTCTAGTACACTTGAGAAAAATATCCATTGTACTGTTGTTCATTAATATTTCTATAGATACCTATGAGGTTCAGTTGTTTTACAGTGCTGCTTGTGCCTTAAATTTTTGTTGTTCTTTTTTATACTTATTCTGTTATTGAAGGTGTGGTATTAAAGTCACCAACTTACAGTTAAATTGTCTACTTCTCTCTTTGTCTCAGCTTTTGTTTCATGTACTTGGAGACTCTGTTGTTAGTTACACATATGTTTATAACTGTTATATCTTATTGATGAATTGGTGCTTTTATAATTGTAAATGCCCTTATTTGTCTCTTGTAACAACTACTGCTTTCAAGTCTAGCAGTCTCATCATATACCCACTTTAATTTGTTTTTTGTTTATTTTTTGCATATGAGATCCTTATCCATCCTTTTACTTTCAAACTATTTCATGCTTTTAATCTCACATTTATATCCCATAAAATAGTTGGATCATATATTCTCATGCATTTTTCCAAACTGTGCATTTAACTGAAGTGTTTAATCAATTTACATGTAATACCATTACTCACAATACAGGAGTTGTTTGCCATTTTGTTACTTTTTTTCTGCGCCTTACATATTTTTCTATAAGTTTATGTGTTTTTAGGCGACTTAAGCATTTTTTCTTCTACCTCTCTGTAGTCTTCATTTGGTTTAATTTCAAGATTTTGGGTTAATTTCTAGTTTTCTGAAAAATTTGAGGAATTTTTAGAAGTTTATGTTGCTTCTATAGCAAGAGTTTTACGGAGGACCTTTGATGCTGTCACTCCCATTGTTGCGCTTGCTTGCTTTCTACCGCCTCATGTTCTTCAGTGTAATTACCTGCAGTGTTTCCCCCACCCCGTCTTATGACATAAACTCTCTTGAATCCATTATCTGGGTAGCTCTTCTCCAAATACTTTGTTACAAAGTGTTCTCTTTCTATCTTCTCAATGAGGCTTTTGTTCTCTGCACTCCGCCAAAATGGCATTTATCATGGTCAATATGAAGTTTTTATATTTTAGACTATAATTTACATATTATACCTGGTTCTCATCTCACTTGACTACTAGCTACATTTGATGAAGAGCAGCACTTTCTATTCCTTGTTAACATTTCTCACTTGACTCCTGGATACCCAACTCTGCTGATTTCCGTGGACCACACTTTTCAGTCTTTGTCAGTGTTATCTAATGGGTCTCTCTCTTTGCTCTGAGGGTTATTGTTGAAAATCCCTGGGGGTCAGGGATTCGCTATGTATACTCTCTTGATGATGATATTCTGTCTCATAGTGTCACTTGTTACATATATGTTAATGACCCCACATTTTATACCCAGCCCAGGGTGTTTTCCCTTATGGTACTGATAATCAGCTCTTCTATTTTTACTCTCCCTGATATCATATGATGGTCACTATATAATTCAAGTGGCTCAGATATTTCTTTTCTTAATTTGTTAAATACCACATACATATTATAGAATGTTTTACATGTTTTAACTTTAAATGAGTAGAATGATTAATAAATAATCTTTTTTTTGATTCACTTCTTTTTTTTTTTTTTTAAATTTTATTTAGTTATTTTTCAAGTACAGTTTTTTGTCTATTTTTCCCATCAGCCTCCCCTGCCCCTTGTCCCCTCTCCATTTCCCCCTTAGTTCTGTCCCTGTGTCCTTCTATTTTTAAATCCCTCCCCCTTTTTCCCCTTAACTTCCCTTCCTTCTCCCCTCTGGTCACTATCCCCTTGTTCTCTATTTCAGTGTCTTAGTTTCATAGATTCTGGCAAAAGACAACAAGCTTCCTGGATCATACGAAAGTGACTATATTGTTTATTGCACAACAGAAAGCATGACTTCATGTTGGCTTTGGTTGCATTTGTTCCCCTTGTACCTTCGAGGCAATGCAGTGACAGGCCGGGATGGATACTGAGCACACCGTGCTTGTATATCACAGCCCAGGAACCTCACACTCTTGTACACTGTTACCAGCATGGCTGCCCTGCTTTCTCTGGGACAAAAACACCTTTATAGTACTTGGCAGGAAACAAATCTACTCCTCTCACCCAGAGAGACCAATAATTTAATTTCCCTTCAAATTAGAAAGCACAAATTAAGGTATAATCATATAATAGAATATTATACACATATGCAAATAAACTATAAGCAGTAGCAAATATGATAAAACATATTATTAATGTTGAGTTTATACACATGTAATAATAAGAGGATATTCATTTATCAGTTACTCTACTCATTTTAGGTTAAGACAAGCACAACTGTAAGCTTTTTACCATCTAAATATGTTTAAATATAATCCAGAGCAAAAGCTGATAGAAGATATGTAGATATGCTATGTAGAATTCTCCCCAACGTAGTAATTGCTCAAATCTTTTATCCATCTTTAATTGAGTTTCATGTTTTCTTTATATTGATTTATAAAATTTCTATACATTATATATTTTTGCACTTTGAAAAACTTTGTTAATATATTGTATATTTGGTCCCATTTGTCCTTGAAGATGATCTAAGTGAAATCTGTAGAGAATAATCTGCCATTAATAGGGACATACATTTTATTGATCAAAGTGCTGAATTTAAATCCTGGCTATTATTTCATAATTAATGGTATATACTTATAAACTGTACACTTTTTAAACCAAATTAAATCAGCAATAAATATTTACCAATGTTCTTCTTAGGGTAAAGATGGAATTGGCAAATATCCAAAATAAACACTGATTTAATTACAATTAGGTTCTAGAAAAAAGTTTGTAGCTAGTTGGTTTGTATGTGGAAGTAGCCTAACAAATATCACCAAACTGCTCTGCATAGAGCCTTGCATGAATGATAGCAAATGATCATCCAGGGTTATTTCTAAGAACTGTCTAATAACAAACAATGAAAATTGAAGAAAGGTAATTTATAAATGAAATAATGACTCAATGACTTGCTGTTCTATTCCTTGTTCTCTTAGATTTTAGACATTTTTATCATGAATAATGGTACATTACTACATATCTTTAAATAAAAAATAAAATATTATTTCTGGCTCAATATATAGCTATTTAGAGCTTATTTTTGGAATGTGTCATAAAATGCATTTGGAATAATATGTAATTTGCTATGAAATTAAATATTTGTCTCTTTTTAAAGTTTTAAAAAGCATAAAGATTTATATATATATGATACGATCTCAAATTGAGATTTCATAAAAAACTATACAATGAATTTTCATTTATACTTTGCTAAAATTTTAATAGATGATTGATATTAGAACTAATCAGTGATTTTACATTTTGAAAATCTCATTCTGTCTCAATGTTTTTTGATAAAAAGGGAAAGTTTAATAATATTGACTTTTTACAAATAGTTATGCCAATCAGGCTTGGAAAAGGTAAAATTACTAGTTCACTTTTATGCTGAAGGTGTGGCATTTTAAATTACTTGTCTGTAGAGTAATAATGAACCTTTCCAGAGAGATAGTGATCTATTTTAATAATCAAGTTCTTTGGCCATTAATTCACAGTCTTGCATTTTTATATAGGTTTTGAGTTAATTCATGCATGTTAATACCATTAATTTTATATAGCAAAATTAAGTATATATAAATAAAAATATGAAGTAAAATTTAGATATTTATATTTCTTAATTTCTTATTTTTGTATGTGATTCTAAACGTGTAGCTAAATGTGTTTTATTTTTTGTTAACTTATTTTGTAGTAACTCAAACTATAGCCTTATAAGATACATAATAATGATTACTTGTAGATTAAAAAAATAGGTGTTTATTGCACTTAAGATGAAATTATAATTTAAAAAATTTAAAGATATTTTTGTAGCATGCTATAAGTTCAATCACAAAGTTGAAAATATTTCTAGCATAATATATTAGAATTATAATAAAATTATAATTGATCTTAAAATATACTACTCCTCATATCTTGTAAGATTATATTTTAAGTCTCATCATGAACCAATAATTTGGTTTTTAAGGAGCATATCTGAGATTTTGATGGACTGAGCAATGTGTGTTCCAGCATATAGTGATGGAAAACAGCTTTGAAATATGAATTATGTTTATGTTGATTTTTCAATATGTAATAAGAACTTAAAGGAGCACCAGCAGAAAATAATAATGTACTGTATCTTGAGATTATACTTATTTTTGTATATAGATAAAATAATGAACTATAAATACAATTATATGGAAAATAATGTTATGTAATATGATTAAATTTAGATATTTTTATTTGGGATAGATGTTCTTATATCACATCATAAAATACTTATGAATGTAGCTTTACTCTCTGTATAGTTATTCATGTATTGCTTTTTAAGCCGTCAGAACCCAAAACACCTCTTCTTATTAGTAGAAAAATTTTATAAATATTTAAAAATTACAAGTCATATTAAAATTTTTCACCACTTACTTATAGTCATCAGCAGATATAAATATTATTTTTACCTTGTTTAAACAATATAACATTAAAACAAACTCCTAAATTAAAAATCTCAAATAACCAAGCAAGCTTATGCATCATTGTGGTATTAGGCAAGTAGATTATAAAAGTTTTAATTACAAAATAATGACATTGACTGTTAAACTAAAAGTAATTTAATATATAAAAATAAAAATTATTCTTTTCAACTTTTGTTACTTTTCTCTGCAAGTTGATAGAAGATGTCATGGAACATGAAAATAAGACAACTAGTTCAAATTTACATAATTAATTTACTGCAAATTGAGATGTCTTCTGATTTTGTTCTAAAAAGTGTCTCCTGTGTTCCTTGCTGGTTATATTTATATTATTATTAAATGTGCTAACAAAACTTCAGTTTACTTTAAAAATAAAAATAACAGAATTTGCAACAATAGTCTGAAATCTAGTTTATTATTATTATTAGACACTTCCTTGCCTTATTAGATGTGGAGTTCCAGCAATTCCTTTTTTAATTTATTTTAATACATATTCAAACAATGAGAGCTTGAATTTTTTATAAATACTGGTAGTAAATTCACCCTTGCAGTATCATATTTTGTGTTCTTCACAGTGATGACTTGGTTATGACAGCAAAAATCTCAAGTTTGTTAATTTGAAGACCCTATGTAATACTTTAAAAATATTGGTAAGTTGTCCTTCATGACATGCTCTGAGTCCTTCATGTTTTAAAAGTTACCCTCAATATGATATCACTCTCTCATCAAAATAATATTTATAGTGGGAGAATGGCAGAGTAGGATGCACCCGGACTGTCTCTTTAATAAGACAACAAACACATTTGTAGAATTGCCTAATGTAACCATTATGGATCCCTGAAGTCTATTTAGGACTTGCACCTTCTAGTGTAAGGCTTCAAAAGTAAACCATTATTTTTGATCAATTTTATCCCTTAGCATAGCCACAAATTCTTATGTAGAGAAAATTGGAAAGTGATTGTGCATGCACAGGGAAAGGTAATTCCATAGTTCAGGCTGATCCTGGACACAGAGATAACATATAACAATGAAGAGAAGATAAAAAAATAATAACAAAAACCAGCAAATCATGGAAAAAGATAATCTGATTTCCAGAGCCACTACATTATCGAATTCAAATGTCCAGTTCTAAACTAACAAACAAAAAAATAATCACAGGGTACAAAGGGAAAAATGTACTGTATTCAAAGAGGAAAAAAAATCAACCCGATTTTTTTCTATAAAAGACCTGATGTTAAAATACTAGATAAAAAGTTTAAAACAAGGAGGATGTAAGGAAAGTTAGGAAAATGATGCATTTTTGAAAGTCAAGAAAATAGTACATATGAACAAACTGAAAATATTAATAAGGAGATAGAAAACCTAAAAGTGAAACTAAAGAGAGTTTCTAAATATGAAAAGTACTATAATTGAAATTAAAAAGTCATGGGAGGGGTACAAGATTTGACCAGGTAAAAAATAAAGAAGCAGATTTGAAGATGAAGCAATAAATATTATCGAGACTTAAAAAAGGAAAAAAAATGAAGTAACAGGAACCAAAAGGCCTGTGGAAAAACCATGAAGAAAAAAGTGAAAGGAGCAGAGAAAATAATTGAAGAAATAATAGCAAAACACTTTCTGGAGTTGATGAAATACATGAACACAAACATCCAAGAAGCTCAGCAAAGTCTAAGCTTAATCCAAGATTAAATGATTGAAGCCCACACGCAGACACATTATAATAAAAATTTCTAGAAGACAAATAAAAAAAGAGAATCTTGACAATAGCAAGAGAAGAAAATCATCACATATAACAATGTTCAATATCAGCCAATTCTGCATCAGAAACTGAAAGCAGCAGGCAGTGGGCTTTGATATATTCAAAGTAATGTTACGGAACAAGAGGAGGTCCGAGGGAGGGGCAATACAATATTTGGCCCACCTAGGGATGCCCAAAACTGCTATACAACAGGGGCCCCTCCCAAAAACAAAATACTGATATCTACTGGGCCCTTCTGTCCGCCGCCAATTGGAAAGACATCTCTTAATGCCAGAGATTTGTGAAAAGGAAACAAAATGTTTATTTAATGCTATTCAGCCTTAATGCCTCCACTAAAATATCAAAGTCCTTTAGGGTATACACCTACACCCACACAGCGCTCCCTTCTCCCACTGTCCCAACTCCGGGTACCGTAAATCAGGAAAAGAGCACACGTCTGTGTTTCAGGCCGCCTGGCACCGTCAGCTGTGTCACTGTGCAGGATCTCGAGTTAATCCAAAGTACTGTGGTACCCTCTCATGGTCCACTGGCAAGAGTCTCTTTGTACCCAGTCCCAGTCAAAGTCTCTCTTGCTTTTCAGGCCCCGCAGCCAAAGGGGGCACCCCAAAGCCGCGTGGGCCTCTTCTACCAAAGCTGCAGGAGTCCGCACTCCACCAAAAGCATGTGGCTTTCTTCTTCACCTGGCTGCAGGGATCTCCATTCTGGCAAAGCTGCGTGGTTTTCCCTTTCACCTGGGAAAGAGGGGGTCCACACCCTGCCAAAACCACGTGGCTCCCTCTTTCACCTCACCTAGAAGGGGTCCTCACTCTGCTGAAACCGCGTGGCTCTCTCCCATCTGGCCAAGCGGGGACCCTTCATGTCCTGGAGCCAGTCTTTTCCAAGCTCTCACCTAGGCGCTCTCACTCCGGAGCGCAGCCCCTAGTTACATTCTGAGTCCAAGCCCTTCTCCCTCAGGAGCCCAGCCCTTAGTTCCCATCTTGAGTCCCCCAAGTTCCATCCTCAGTCCCTGCTAGTTCCATCTTGAGTCCCCATCCACTACCTTCTCCTTGGCTCCAAACTTGGCCACTGCTATTTAACATATCTATGAAACCAGTTAAAGGTTATAGATATGTTAAATAACCATTCCTCCCGAGGTTAGCTCCAAAACTGTTGCTATGCAAAATAGCTCTCAATGGCCCTGGCTCCATTCTTTCTTCCCCCTGTGGGTGGGGGGGGGGGGGTATGAGGACATCTTTATATGTCTCTCCAGTATTCCTATACACTTTGAATTCTGGACACCATTCCAAATCTTTTTTGGGGGCCTCCCTGGCTGCACCCTGTATCAGTAATAGTAAAAAAAACCTCATTCATGGATCCTACACTTGGAAAAATTGTCTTTAGAAAATAAGGCCAAAATTAAGCTGTTCCGGAGAAACAAAAGCTGAGGAAGTTTGCTACCAGTAGACTTGCCCAACAAATAATGCTAAAGGAGTCCTGCAAGGTGAGATCAAAGACACTGAGCTATACAAATGATTAAATATTTCAATAAAGGTTAATACATTAGCAATTATGAAAGCTAGTGTTTTTGTAACAATGATTTGCAATGCTATGTTTTTGGTCCATGTAATATGAAAGACTGACATTTTTTAAAAAGATTAATAATCCAAAAGCAAGTAGTACTGTAAATGTATTTGTTACAACACTAATTTAAGAAACCAATATGTTTTTAAAAGTTGTTAACTTATGTTTTGAATCTAAAAATAGAAATCTGTGATATCAGTAAACAAAAGTATAGAAATGAAACTATAAAGGGGCAGAGACTAATAAATCATTAAAGTTAAAATGATGTAGATTTAAATTTGAGTGCTTTAACTTTAGAGTGTTAACTATAATATCCTTGGTGGCCCAAAATAAAAAGCTATAGAATACACATAAAAAGAAATAAAATAGAAATTTCAACATTTCACTTCAAAAAATCAACTAAACCTAAAAGAAGACAGTAATACAGGAAATAAGGGGAAATATTTAAGGGAATTAGAACAAAATAGCAAAACGACAAAAGTCTTCTTTATTAGTAACTAAAGTATAAGTGGATTTGACTCTCTAATCAAAAGTCAGAGATTGGCAGAATGAATTAAAACACATGATCCAAATAGTCTACAATGTCTACAAGAGATTCTTGTTAGAACCAAGATATTCCATTAAAAAAACTAATGAAAAGAAAATATTGCTGGAAGAATTAAACAAACAAACAAATAATTAAAGAAATATAAATACTTCCATTTTCAAAGATTGGAAGAATTAATATTGTTAAAATGTCAATACAACCCAAAGTGATCTACAGATTTAATGCAAACTTTTTCATAGTCTTTCCAAAACCTGACAATGTTTTTTGCAGAATAGCAAAACTTATCCCAAAATTCATACAGATTCTTAAAGGACCCAAATAACTAGGGCAATCCTGAAAAAAATGAACAAAACTGGAAGACTATTGGTTCTTGATTTCAAACTACAGTATACCACAAAGCTAAAATGATTAAAACAAAAATGGACCTAGAGGGTATTATTCTAAGTGAAAGTAAATAAAAACAAATACTATATGAATTCATTTCAATGTGGAATCTAAAAACTAACATAAATAAATAAATGTACAAGACTCATAGATTCAAAAAATAGGCTGATGGTTGCCAGAGGCAAGGGGTTTTGGTGACTGGGTGAAAAAGGTGAAGAGATTAATAAGTACAAATTGGTAGTTACAAGTTATCACGTGGATATAAAGTACAGTGTAAGTAACATAGTCTATAATATTATAATTATGAACTGTGCAGTCTGACTACTGGAAATATCAGGGGGATCACTTTATAAGATATATGATTATCTAATCACTATGCAACATGCCTGAAACTAATACAAAATAATATTGAACATAACGTGTCATTAAGAAAATAAAACTAAGAAAAAAACATGTTGCGCTATTGGAATAAAGATAGACCAGCAGCTCTGGCTGGCATGGCTTTAGTGAATTGAGTGCCAGCCCACGAATCAAAGAAGTGCAGCTTGTAGTCTCAGTCAGAGCTCATGCCCACCCAGCAGAAAGAACTTCTATCTCTTGCAAGAGCATGGATGGAACTGAAGAGCATTATGCTAAGTGAAATAAGCCAGTTGGTGAAAG
Source organism: Artibeus jamaicensis (assembly GCF_021234435.1). Taxonomy (NCBI): domain Eukaryota; kingdom Metazoa; phylum Chordata; class Mammalia; order Chiroptera; family Phyllostomidae; genus Artibeus; species Artibeus jamaicensis. Next base: position 10,544,703 of record NW_026521823.1, on the reverse strand, counting down.
CCAGATACCATATGATCTTACCTATAAGAGGAATATAATCAACAAAATAAACTAAATTTTCTCTGATAAAGTGATAGTAAAAGAGATTTAAAGCAAGTGAGCACATGTAGTAAAATAGAACAGTTGGAAAGAACAGATAAATGCACACAATTTTATTTTTTAAATTGTTGTTCAAGTACAGTTTTCTGCCTTTAACTCTCATCCCAGCCCACCCCCAGCCTCCCCACCTCCCTCCCATTTCCACCCCCTTGTTTTTGTCCATGGGTCCTTTATACTTGTTCCTGCATAGAGATCCAAATTGAAAAACATTCTGTAATTAAACTAAAAATAACTGGAAATTTAACAATTAGAAAATAAGAAGGAAGAAATACTTCAGACAAGGAAGATCACAGGCAATAAATTGTTCCCTACTCCATCTCCTCTCACCAACTAATATTAACAAGTAAGCAAATAAACTAAAATTTAAAAGACATGATTAAAATCATTAGAAAGTTGCTCAAGCAACTACAAGTCAAAAAGCCAAGATTCTGATAAAAAGAAACCCCTGAGAATGGAGGTGAGTTCGCTTTTTTCATTCATTTTATTTTACGGAAACCTCACTTGTAGAGTTTCAGGGGTTATTAATGAGAAAACGTCTCCACATAAAAGAAGATATCCAAAAGGTTGATCCAAATTGTGTTCAGCATCCTTCATTATTAGGGAGATGCATATTTAAACCACAGTGAAGTATCCATGTGTACAATATGGCTGGCTCAATTTCAATAGCCAGAGTTTTTTTTACATAAATTAGAAATCAACCTCCCTTATGGTCAAGCAATTATGCTGTACTTTTTCCTTGCACAAAGAAAATGAAAACATATCTACATAAAGTATCATACAAAAATATTTAAAACAGCTTTAAAAATCAAATGTTGAAAGACAAAATGGGTAAGCACATTGCACTGTATTCATACAATGGGACATTATTCAGAAATCAAATTTAAAAAGTGATGATGGTCACCAATATGATATTCACACAACAGCCAGACAAAAAAGAGTACACACTATGTGAGTCCTTTAATGTAAAGTTCAATAGCAAGCACCACTAATCTATGGCAATAGAACTTATAACAGTGTGTGTTTCTTGAGGTTCAGCAATGACTATAAGTGGTATACAAGAGGCCTTTCAGAGAGTTAATGAAAATGGTCTATGTGTCCATGAAGACACATAGTGATTATGTAGTTATATACAGTGTCAAAATTCACCAAGCTGTACCCTTGAATATGTGCATTTTATTGTATGTAAATGACACACATGTTGAAATAAAATGTAGACAGATCAAAAAAGAAGATTTTTCAGGGATTGGTATTTTAACATTGATACTATTTTGAATTACCAGAGCGTGATTGTAAAGAGAAGCACAGAAACTTTTAATTGGCTTCATAATTGTTCTTAAATTATTTAGAGACAATGTAATTCCTGTTACCTATCCCTGCTCCGCAGACATACCCCCCCTCTCCACTGCCCTAGTAACAGCAGGGGGTAAACTAGCCAGTAGTGGGGATATGAGCAGAGAACTGAAAACATGAGAGTTTTGCACCAATTGAAGACTTTTCATAGCACACAAATGCAGATGTGTGCTACTATCTGTTCTCATTGATGAGCGTTAGATCAAATTATTAGAATGCAATAAGCATGTTGTTGGGTTAATGGAGGTATGCACAATGATAAGTGTTGATACAGGAGATGTAGCACAGATTTCTTCAATTGTAAACTGCCATAAATACGTTAGTTCTACTAAGATTAAATTCAGAGCTCATCTCTGTCTCCCACTCTTGAAATGACCAACAAAGAACTGCATAGTATATCTTTACTCTAACATCATAATCCCACATGCATTTGATTTATCACTCTTGTGGAGGACAAAACATTATAGGATGAGATTGAATCAACCTCTGCTTTGAAGGAGTCAGAACCATCTTGGTTTAGGAAGATCAAATTGATCCCGTCCTGATTTGCATAGTATCGTTACCAGCCCAGGACGATCCAGTGAGACTGAAGAACAGAATTTGTGTTGAAGAGAGTACCATTTTCTTGCTTAAGGTAATGGGGTCTGCAGACATGAAGCCTGCAACTGCCTCAGCCATTTTGTTTGATTTTTTAAATTTATCCTCACCCTAGGACATCCTTTTTTTTTTCATTGCTGTTAGAGAGAAAAGAACAAAGAAAAAGAAACATCAATGTGACAGACAAAGATCTGTTGGTTGCTTCCCATGTGCTTCCAGACCGGGACCATGGGTGCCCTGACAGGGGATGAAACTCACAACCCACGCACGTGCCCCAACCAGAATTTAACCGGCAACCCTTTGCTTATGGGACAGCGCTCTAATCAACTGAGCCACACCAGCTAGGGCTGTCTCAGCCGCTTTGTTGTAAAGTAATGGGGTCAATTCAAAAGAGAGAAAAATACAGTTGAAAGTACCACGGAGAAATAGAACCAGACCCTAATGTATTTTGACTAATGCCAGCAATACCTCCAGATTTTCAATATAGGTCATAATAAATCCATCACTTTCTGATTTGGGTTGTTATGTTTTCTGATATTTGTAAAAGTAGGAGTCATAAATGCTTAAAAGACAAATAATTATATCTTATTCAACATGTTCCAAATATTTTTTCATGGAATGCGCTTTTAAATGACTGGAATTGAATTGAGAACGGGGGGGGGGGAGGAAGGGTGTGTTTTGTTTTCCTTTAAAATCTACAAACCTTACTGCAATATCTCGTTTGAAGTCTTGAGTGTTTTATGTTCAGTTCTGAAATGTTAAATATAATGCCTTCTCCTTAAATGCCATACCAAAAAAGAATTTGCCTTAGCTTTGCTGCTTTCTATTTTCATCTGATAAATGAAGATTATTGGCTGTCTCTTTCATTTTTATCTCTTAAGTTTTTATTTATATTTACTATGTATAGCCATCTCCTCTGCATTTTTCCCTGAACCGTGAACAACCCGTTGTGACAATGATATCTTGGTTTCATAATTAAAGTCTGTAGTTCCTTAATGCAGGGCTAGTAGTGCAAGTGATAATAATGAGTTTGCCTCTTATTACTTGTGTTCTTGTCTCTGGATGCCTAAACATAATTACAAATTTAACAAGAAGTCGAAGTTTCACCTCTGTCGATAAACTTTTGTGTGCTGAGGTCAACTTCTAGCTGGCTGACATTTTCATTAAAAAAGGGAAGAAAGCAAAAGATAAACCTTTCAGCTTAAATGGAGACACTATGTCTTATCAACACTATTTTACATGAAGAACCCATTAACTTTTCCAGTTTTAGCACATCAGACCAACTCACTATTATGATTAATGTGTCCTATTTTACATACTCTGAGAATCCTAACAAAATATTACATGTCTCTATTGTGACCATATGCCTGTAAATACTGATTGAAACCAAAAATAGTTAATAATGTTTCTGGATATTTTCTTCATAAATTATAACTTTAAAGAAAAATAAAATTTTCATATTCTTTCATGTTTAATAAAGCCACAAGTCCCAAATTCCAATTTATTTATTTTTCCTCATTTAACTCAGAATTAAATAGTATGTTTATTGATCTAAACCTGTAAGTCAATAAATGATTCAATAATTTGTGTAATTATTTTGAAACAAAACCAAAATTTCACTTGGATATATCTGCATACTTTTATATTAAAAATCTTTCATTTAAAGCATGAATAGATATGTTTCAATTTGATTTTTTAAATGTTCAGAGAGTAAAAGGGGTTAATGTTATTTAACTATATAACTATATAACTTTTTTTTCTATTCTTGTATTTTTTTCCTTCTTATGTATACCTGTCACCATTGATTAAGTCTTATTATTTACTTCTGTCACCACCCCAGAAAACTATTATTAGCTACATTATTTACCCTCAAGGCCTAACCTCAATCTTTCTAATTTTGTGATTTTTTAAATTTTATTTGTGTTATTGAATATAATTGTATCTTTGTAAAAAAATGGCCAATATTGCTGGAAACTTAGAGCAATCATATCATATTTCTCTGGTCACCTATCTCATTTACTCTCCACCATAATAATTCAAAATGTCAACACTCTTCTCAACCATGTCCTTTCCAATATCTACTTCCATTCAAAAGCTGATTCCACCATACGCTTCTGTAAAATAACCATTATCTATTACACCAAAGTTCACTATAGTTTTAGAACACCTGATGTGCTAGTACCATTCTCATACTCTCTAAAGACTGTGTAAAATAAAGGTAAATCAATTCAACTTTGTTTTTGACTCAGTGACCTCATACTGTTCTAGTACTTTCACTAAATAAGTTTTTTTCCATTAATATTAAGCATGTGCACACATATTCTCTGCTCATATTTTTCCTATAACAGTTTAAACTTGCACAAATCTTTCCTATATTAAGCAGTGAAATGTTGTCTTTCATTTAAAATCAAGGTTCCTGAGAAAATATCTTTTTTAATAATCAACTAACAAAAATGGATTCTATTAGATATACTTTGCTCCTCAACACAACTCTTACTAAAACCAATAACCTTGCTGCTGAATTTAACTGAGATACTTTAGGTTTACCCTTAGTTGAAAATCTGTGGCATTTGACAAATTTCACTAAGCCTACAACTTTAAGTACACTCTTCCATTATAGGTATGCACAATATTGCTGTAGCACTACTTAAAAATATGGCATTATTATTTGAATTATGCCTTCCTCAAAACATGTTGAATTTCTAACCTCTCCTACTTATGACATTACTTGAAGATAAAACCTTTACAGACAATCAAGTCGAGGGTACAATACCAATTCTCAGCAAGACATGACTCATGTTCTAATACAGGGGGGAAATTTGTAGATAGACACAAACATGCACAGTATAAGATGATGTAAAGACAGCCATGCATTTCTTATCGGCTCCTTCATTTATGTCCTTCACAAAGAACAAGATAAAAATTACTAATTTGAGAAATAAAGTACCACACATTGCCAATTAGCTGATTATTGTTAATCACTACCAATAATTTTTACATGGAACCATTTCAAATAGGTTGTACTTATGATTTAATGGTCCCAATGACTACCAACAGTTGAAAAATTTGTTTATAGCTATTGTGATATATTTAAAAGACTTCTATGTAGACACAATTTAATATTTATCATCAGACATGATTGTAGTTTCTGCTTATGATTTATTTTTCTCCTATTTATTTAAAAGAAAACGTCATATTCTCCCTTGATATGTTTAAACTACTCAGATTCCTTGCTGTCATTGACAACACTTGTTTGTTTTGCACTAGTGTTTGCTGACAGTATTTATTGTTGAATTGGTAATTATTCAATTTTAGATGCCCATCCACAGAGATAAGAAATTTACGTGTTGAATTATTTCAAGGCCATGTCGTTGAAGGGTTTTAAAGCATATATATGACAAAAATGCATTGATAGAAATTATAAAGTTTAATGGTTCCACCTAGTGGTGATACAAAGCAAGTTTAAAAGTAAAATGATCACTGAAATGATATTCAAAGGCTTTATGAAGTTATTAAAAATATACCTATATGATCTCTCTATAAAGGTTTATATTCAATGCTGAAAATAAAATCTGCTATTTTAAAAACTCATATAAATGAGTTCTGGATATCTATAACAATTCTTTTCTGTGGAAATTTTTTTTATTTCTTAGTTTAGAAGAGCTATCTGAAGTTGTATCTCCTAATAAATGCAAAGTGTTAGTGTTGTTTAATTTTTTTCTATGAATTTAACACATGTTTTCCTCTGCATATTAATTAAATGTAATTTATGTAGCTGCTGGACCTCAATAAATAGCCATAAATATGTTTATAAATGATCAAAACCAAAACACGTATATCTGTAAAACAATATGATAGTCATATAGGACTACATCTTTTATTAGCTAATAAAACAAATGCTTTAACAGCAAATCATTTTATCAGCAAAAGCCCTGTATTTTCTACAAAACAATGTTCAAGCAGAAGAAATGTTTTTACAATGATAAAATGTAAAATAAATCATGTTTCTTTTAAATTGCATAATTAGTTATGGTATCCTGCCCTAACTGTGCTTATCAGCTTAAAGTTTGATAAATAATGATATATGAATAAATATTTTCCAGTGCAAATAACATTAGAACACCTGTCACAGAAAATTATTTTTCTTCCTCTGCTTTAATAGCACCTTCAAGGTTCCTATAAAAGCTATTTATGCCTTACAACTAAATTCATTTTTATTGTCCCTCTAATGTCTGCAAAAATTTCAACTGCATATAGCATGTTTTTATCATAGAAGAATCTTTCTGGTTTAGTTATGACAGATGCATTTTATATGATGTGCAAAAGTACCTGATCTGTATACCACACACATCACTAAGATAAAAAGAATAAAACTCTTCCCCATAATACTGAATATCATTAACTAAACTTTCAGATATTTTAAGAGAAGAAAAATTACAAGTAAGTATTCTTTTTTCAGACAGAAATAATATGCTACATTAGGCAAAAGCAATAAAATCCTAAGTGTGTCAACTTTCAATCTTGCTTGTTTAATTAATTTTACATATAAAAGCAAATGACTTAAAAACCATTTTGTGGTAGAAAATTACTTTAGCATTTTTACCTTTACCGCTTGCTGTAGATAAGCCAACCACATCCTTTTACAGTTGTCAAAATTGTGAGGACTTAATTTTGCTGTTACTGAACATCAGGGGACAAATAATGAGTGAAAGTAGCATTATCCTTATGGTTTTATCATAACTGTATATTAAATTATATCAAATCCTAAAGGACACAAGCATAGACAGGTTATATGCTATTTGGACTAATAAAAGACTTATCCAATACACTTATCTGATATATTATGCATTGCTTACATTTCAATATAAATGTATAAACATTGTTCACTTTTAAGTCATATTGTACAATCCTATGAAGTGATGATCAGAAAATTACAAATCTAAATACCATGACTATAAAGTAGGTATATGGTGTAAGTACTTCTCACTCCTATCTCAGAAGAGAGGCAGAGAGAGAAATGAGAGAACCTATGAAAAATACTTAGGTTTCCAAAAATCATTACCTCTTACAGAACTTTAATATGTGAAAATTAAACATCTCTGAATCATGTAAAATTTCATGAAATACTATTTCCTCAGAAAATTATGTCCACTATAAAAGGTATATCTGATTATATATGTATCCCTACCATAGCTTAACCTAAGCATGAAAATAGCATAAGTAGTACTTTGAGGACCATTTTTACATTAATATTGGTTTGTAATAGTTAGAATCGATTTTTTTAATTCCAAGTTCTCATAATAAATTACAGGCCTGCTCCTGCTTCAAAGCTTCTATAGCCTTGTTCCTAGGCCCTCAAAATATATCTTTCCCTCAGATCCTCACATGGTTTCTGCACTCATGATCTCTAGGTATTTACTCAGTGGTGTCTTTCAGGTTAGGTCTCCCCTAACATCCATATAAGCCAAAGGGGTGGGGATTGAGGGTGGAGGTGGGGGTGGTTGGGGTGGGGGTAAGTGGTGGTGGGAAAGTGGAGACAACTGTACTTGAACAGCAAAAAAAATGAAAATAAAAAAAATAAAACAAAAATTAAACTCTCATTCAAACTAAATTTGAAAGAGGGTAAGACCCCTACTGTACTATATGAGATATCCAATACCCTCACCATTTCCCTTCTTTAGTTTTCTTTATAGTTTTAATAACCATCTTAAACATTGTAGAATTTCTTTGTATATGGTAAATCCTCATTTAATGCCATTAATACGTTCTTGAAAGCTGTGACTTTAAGCAAAACAATATATAAGAAAACTCATTATACCGTAGGTTAATCATCAAATTTAAGTTCCTATGGTGATTCATGACCAAATCATGACCAAGTTTTTGGTCATGAATCATCACCAAACTTCTGAATAAAGACCCCAACACTTCCAATATTACAGATTGAAATGCATGTGAGCTATGTGTGCATTTAAGAAAGACTAATAAAAGGAAACCCTAGTTCATTGTTGGTGGGATTGCAGACTGGTACAACCACTATGGAGAACAGTATGAAATTTTCTAAGAAAACTAAAAATGAATCTGCCTTTTGACCCAGCAATTCCACTGCTAGCATTATATGAACCCTGAAACGCGAATCCAAAAGAACCTCTGCACCCCAGTGTTCATAGCAGCACAATTTACAATAGCCAAGAGTTGGAAGCAACCTAGGTGCCCATCAGTAAATGAATAGATCTAAAAACTATGGTACATTTACACAACAAATTCTATGCAACAGAAAGAAAGAAGGAGCTCCTACCCTTTGCAACAGCATGGATGGAACTGGAAAGCATTATGCTGAGTGAAATAAGCCAGGTGGTGAAAGACAAATACCATATGATCTCACCTTTAACATAACCTAAACAACAAAAAACAAGCAAGCAGAATATAACCAGAGACACTCAAATAGAGAACAGGCTTATAGTGACCAGAGGGGAGACAGGAGGGAATTTCAGGGGAAAAAGGAGGAAGGATTTACAGGAACTAGTATAAAGGACACATGGACAAAAACTAGGACAAAACATGGACAAAAACCTAACGTGCACATCTCCGGGATGAGAGAGGAACCAAGTGTCTGGAGAAGACTCACACAGACAGTGGGAGAAAGTTCAAACACTACACAACTGACCTGGCAATCAATTTCTTTCAAATCAATATTTCAACTAAATGATGTTATTTAAGGGACAACTGTACACTTAATATAAGGCTATTCATTAAAATCATCATGTGTTCAATTGTTTTTTGGAATAAGTTTTTATGTTGATAAGCCATTTGTGACTCTTAAAATTTTTCTAAAAATTTCATACCAGGAAATGTATTCTTATGTATTTAGTATTACAATACTGGTGGCTCTTAGCAACATTATCTCCCAGAAGATTTCATGTATTAAATTGTTCATGCTTGCTTAGTGTACTTTTTTGAGGGGAAAAAAACATTTTAAGCTTTTAACACAGACAGGTTTATTGAATTCGTTTGTCACAGTATTCATTTTGATTAATAATCTCAAATATTCTTTCAAAGTTACATGGATTGTGTTTTGTGACCATTAACTCTGGAGTTTGTTTGCATTCTCTGAAAAGCTGACTCTGATACTCAGGTTAGTATGTGAGATGTTTACTACGGAGGGTACTGTGTATTCCCCTCCCTCTGAGAACAGTAGGGGAAAGAATGAGGAATGAGCAGATCATGGACTCTGAAAAGCTCTCAGATGTGACTCAAAGTTCTGCAGCTGAGGCCTGTTAAAACCGTCTTCAGTGGAACAAGGAGACCAGCCTCCTGCACCCTATACAAAACTCACTGGACATAGGTATCCCCAGGAAGTGACTCTCAGCTAAACTAAAAATTCTTTTCAATCCTGTAATAGCTAAGTGATCTCAAGGTCAAGATCTTTTGTTAGGTACATGAGAAATCGCAAATTTTAGAAAAAGAGAAATAGCATGAGATGTTTCTAAAACTATATACAATTCATTAAAATGCCTTTAAATATTAATAGCATAATGTCATATGGTATAATTTATCATTGTATGTGTGTAACAGTTACAGTCTCACTTTTAGCAAAAGACAAAGCATTGAGAAAAATAACTAGGTAGCAAGTTTCATCTTATCCCACCCTCTGTAATCATGAGGACATAGTAAGAAATTATAGTTGTCTATCCACCTATACTAAATTTCACTTTCCTCTTGATCTCATATAAAAAAACAGTAGTCGAAAATTTGAAGAAAGTGCAGTTGTTTTAGACAATCATCAGTGTAATGTTCAGCAGCCTTTAATGGAAGTGAAACATAATGCCACTGCTTCATTTCAAGCCGAGTGAGAAGGGCCATATGGAGACTTCTGATGTGGGAATATAAAAATGTATAAACACAAGGATAATTCTTATGTTGGGAGGACTGTAGTGGAACGTTTATACTTGCTCCATAACCCTCTGCCAGAGCAGAGAGATACATAAACAGTGAATGGCACCTAGTTAATGGTAGGAGGAAATCACATGTTTCTCAGATATCAGGAGTGAATTCTAACATAAGGACTCAAATTATAAGTTAATAAAATGCATATAGACACTTGTATATAGAAAATGAATTTCATTGAAGAGCGTCATAGGTGGGACAAGGGGACCCAACATCATTTTGTATGAAGAAGATTATCAAAACCTGTGGCTAAGGGAAGAGTTGATCATGTATCCTCACTTGGAACATCTATAATTAATTTTCAAATAATATAAAAATTAAAAATATGTATTTTTTGTACCTGTATGTCATCAATGTGGTTGACCTGCATGAAGACAACTGAATGTTCCCTAAGGATGACCCTAGGAACACTGATAATTTTCTGGGGGTAATCAATTAATTCATTTTTAGTTCTTACACATATCAAATTGTTAAGAGTAATCTTATCATTGCCTAAAGTGACCAAATGCCTAGGTGATAAAAGGGAACACATAATCAAAAAGTTTATTAAACAAACAGAAAATTCATCCAAGCTTTACAATTGGAATTATCCTACCTTCTATCCAAGAATTTTAAAGAGCAAAATAGCAGGATCAAAGCTCAGGCAAAGAATCATGTTGTAAATACTAGATTCAGCCTATTGAATAACAGATTTGTTTTCTTCTCTCAAGTTCTAGAGAAGGCAGAATTTAAATGGCTCTTAGATATAAGTTTGCATGGTACCAAGATCCTGCCTAGATGTCAAAACATTGACCACACCTTCCAAGCCAAAAATCAACATACATTCTCTCTCACTTCTTCCCTTCCTCCCTCCCTTCCCTTTTCTCTCAAACACACACTCACACACACACACACACACACACACACACACACACACACACACAAGTGCTTTCTCACTTCAATCTGAGAAACATTTTAGTATTTCATTTAGTCACAGGAAATGCTTGAAATGTACAGGTTCCAGCAGAAGTGATGTCTGCTTGAATGTGGTTGGTGGGGTAATAATATAGGTGTAATAATTTATAGTTTTAATTTGAACATTTCACATAAAATGTCATATGGTGTGCTTGAATGTGGTATTGTTATGCCACAGAATTACATGCTTATGATTTTGTAATAAAAATTGTAATAAAAAAGAGCATTACTTGTGCTGGAGCCTGCATAATAGAAAATGTCTAAACATATAGTTTAATGGTCAGTCAACAAAAAGAAGGAAAATGAATACTACTGACAGGAAAAACAGGTGAGAATTTAAGGGTCCCCACATACCAAACTGTGTTTGATGATAGTTCATTTATATGTCAAATTGATTGTGACAGCATTTCTTTTTCACTGCACATTTTCATTTTAGTGCATCAGCATGCCCACTCCTCCTACAGAATACATTTCTCAATATGTATTACTCGCTCAATTACATTATTCATTTTTTGTCCATCTCAACTCAGAACCTTGTAGTGACTCAGCTTGCCCATGAAAACAATGAGCTAAGATCAAATAAATATCCAAACTAAGTAAGTTATTGACTGCTGATGATTCACTCTGACCCTCTTGGTTCTAAAATTCTTTTCTGATGCCACATTTATAACACACAACTTTTGGCAACTGCAAATAAGTTTGAAATTAATTGCTTTTTCTCTAACTCCATTTGAAATGAATCATTTTATCTCCAGATAGGCATGTTTCTCCTTTCTCTTCATTCCTGTTTTCCCATCCTCTTGACCTCTCTCTCCCTTCTTCTCCCTTTCACTTTCTCCATTTCAGTCATTTATTAATATTTTTGCAACATAGTTATATTTCAATCCTCTAATTCTCACTGAGTCTCTTCATTTCATAGGAGTTACAGTTGGAGTACTTCAAAGCTATCATGTACAGTACTCACCAATACCAGGATTGTTGTGATAAATTTTATTAGCCTGTCATGTTTATGGATGAAAAAATAGAAGCTCAGGAATTAAATAGCAGGAACATGGACAAGATTATAAACTAGTTTATTCCTTATATTCTTTCCATTGTACCAAGTAATAGTATAAGAGGGAAATTGGGGAAGCACAATAGAATTGATTGAGATAAATAAAAGTGTCCTGAGAAATAAGTATAAAATCATAGGTTACCACAATAAGTTGTGAATCAGGTAATTTAAATTTCAAAAAAGTTACTATTTTTAGTACACATCCTAAAACCACATTAAAATAAATTCGTGTTTATTTCAGATGGATCTTGGAACAACTTGAGGTATTTTGAAAAGAGCACACAACTTAGATACACTCCTACTGAATTTGAATGTTGGTTCTTTCATTCAAGATATGCGGGGCCTTGAAACATTTATTCTACTTATTAGTCTTAGGTAGCTGGAATGTGCATTACAATATTAATTCATATAATGCAAGGTCATGAGGAGCCAATGAAACAATATGTATTACTTGTAGTTTACCATAGTTTATAGGTAATAGTAGCAATAACATATTATTAGTAATTACATGTATACTGATACAGATTAGAATAAAAATTCTAGTCATTAAACTTTCATGCAATGTAGAATTCTACTATTTCTATTTAAACAAGACATAAAACATTTATCAAAAACTACAAATGATTTGATTTTTATTTCACAGGAAGTAGTTTTGTGAAACAGAAGAGAAACCTTCAGTAAGAAAACATTGTGGATAAATACACATTCTATTGATCTAGATAGATTAAAAATAAGGTAATAAAAGTAATGTAATAAGAAATATATAAATATTTTCATAAAAATCACTAAAATTCAAAGGATTTACATATCATAATCATGCCAGGTTTATATGATACCACTATTCCAAATGCAGTTGCAATACTTCCTCTTGAATTGCACTCTACTTTAAATGAAAATTGTTTTCTCACTTTATGTTCACATTCCATTTTGAAAGTGCCTATGTAACCCAGCTTGCTTACTAAATGTTTAAACACTGACAGAAAATAGGTTTGGTTTTTGCTAATAACCAGATCATCCTGAATAAACAGATTCAACAATATTCAGAAAAATCTAAAGAATGTGGATGTCTATAAAAAGTTACATCATACATATACAACAGATTGATATAAAGTTCTTAATTCCAAACATCAGAAAATTCAGGGAAAAAATAGCATTATTAAGCCATAGTCTAAATACAATCTAATAATCAAGCTAAGTAAATCAATTATAAAGTGAAAGTATTATAAGAGAAAACATGCAGATATATTTTGGATATTAAAGAAGCTATTTGGCCCTGGCTGGTGTAGCTCAGTGGATTGAGTGAGGGCCTGCAAACCAAAGAGTCATGGTTCAATTCCAGGTCAGGGCACATGCCTGGGTTGTAGGCCAGTTCCCAGCAGGGGATGCATGAGAGGCAACCATACATGGATATTTCTCTCTCTCTCCTTCTCTTCCTCTCTAAAGATAAATAAATAAAATCTTAAAAAAAGAGAAACTATTTGCCTTTGGATGAGAGAACATCAAACTAAAGTTCAAGCATTACTTAAATTTTTACAGAATTATTTAAAATACTCTCCAAGTGGTTTGACTATAACAAGGCATGTATGTGTATTTTTATATTTCTGTAACAACTTTTTCTATGACATTTGTAAAGAAAAAAATGAATTGGCATTACTAGTTGAATTTAAAGTGAAAGACTTACCTATCAAAAGGGAAATGAAACGCCCTTGAATTAACAGCATCAAAATACACAATTAATTTTGTATACTGAGGTTCTTTTCATAAAATTTCTTATGAAAACACATACAACCTAAAGTTTTGTCTCTATTATTTTCTGAATTACATATTTAAACCAATCAAGAAATCTAAATATAGCAACCTTAATGTAAATAACCTAGACATGCAGCTACCTTAGCCATGTTCGTACATGAAATCATAGCTGAAAGTGGTATTCAGGGAGATTATATTGATAAAAAATAGGTAAAAATTGATGAAGTCATTAAATTTTCAAAAGTTATAAATTATCCTGCAAAGCTTCACTGGCTGCAAATTAGCCTGTGCTGTAGCCCTCTGCTAACAATCTATAGATCATTTTATTATTCATGAATTTTAGTAATTTCAGGACACCACAGGTCATCTTATGCTCGTTTATTTGCTAAACACCTTGTGCTCCTATGCCTAGGCTGAAAAATTGCTACTATTTACTCCCCATGAGACAAGCAGGCAACAAAGTGCCAGTGTTGGCCCCAGACATCGAGTACGCCGGGCTGCACATACATCTTGCTGTCAGCGAAATAAATGAGCCCTTAAATTGGCTGCAAAGCTTTAAGAACTGAAATTTATATGTCTAGTTATCAAACAGAAAGTTCAGAACACCTGCCAATATGAAACATAATTGTGACAAACTGTTACATTTTACCTTTAACTTTTCAGTTTTAATAGGGCGGGTTCTACAAAACCTCCCGACTCAGCAAAGGCCGAAAAAAAGCATTCCTCTTTTGTGTATGTGTACATGTGTGTGTGTGTGTGCATAATGGCTGCATAATGGCATTACCATTTAACATTGGGTTGCCCATCAACAGGTGCATACCATGACACAGGAAGCCAGAAAAGCAGCGTTTATTCTGAGCAGACAGTGAAGTCCAAATGGATTTGCCAACCTCAGTGAGCATTTAGATGTCTTCCTAGATTCACAAATTCTTTACAAGTGCCTCTCAGAGTATCAACAATGTTGCTGATAAAGAGTCTCTTTTTCATTTTAGTTTTCAATCATTAGAGAGTTTGACAGTTTGAAGGACAGTAAACATTATCAATCACTCACACGTACTTTACAGATGAAGAAGCATGCTTTAAGGGTTATGTGATGTGTCTAAGAAGACAAAGCCAGTGAGCAACAGAGAGTGAGATAGGACGTAAAAGGGTGAGAGGCATTCTGTAACTCTTAACTGCTAAGTAGGACAGTATATTCTTTACATTAATAATAACAACAATAAGATCAACCATGGAAGACACATTAAATATTTCAAAACACTCTTTTATGTGTTTTATATTAAATTCTGACTGTGACACCAATATTGGTGGTGGAGCTACTAGGTTCACCCAGGATGAGTGACTTCCCCCAGGTAGTCACACATGGGCTGCATGCTGTGGAGCCACGATTCAAATTCCATCATGTAGCTTGGGGGTCCATGTATTTAAACTAACAGGCTAAAACCCTGAAGCACCAACAATAACTACACCCTTCATTATATCAAGTCACCTCTTTGCTTTCACTATTCCACACTACATAATACTGACTTATACTGTACCATCTAATAATTATTTCCCTTGAATGTCATTATAACATTTCACAGATTATATGGAATCTTCCAAATAAAATTATATATACTGTGTCTCTTTTAGAAAACTTATGTTACATATATGTGACCTGGTTTCATGTAAAAACTGCAGAAGCCAAGTAAAGAGTGAAGCAGGAAAATCCTCCCCTTTCACACTTGGTTATGATTTTTCTTTTTGCTCAAGGACAGTCTTTCTTATACAAAACTGTATAGATCATTTATAATGCTAAGAATAGCATATATTACTCACATTTCTTTTCAAGTGAGAGTATTTAATTAAAATTTTCCATTTTTATTTTTAATGTTCAAATGAGCAACTTGTAAAATGATACAATGTCCATATAACTGTTTCTTCCCCATTATATGAGTCATAAAATAAATCAAGGATTATATCTTATTCTTCCTGTGTTTTCATTTTGTGTGGGAGTCTCAAGGCAATAGAGCAGCTTTAGTAATTCTGAAGGAAAAAAACTATACTTTCAAAATGTATGACACTTGTTTTGATTAACTTTTTTCTGATGCTTTCTTTTAGATGCTGACTGTCAGATAGGAGACAGTCGAAGATTTGTCCTCTTGTTAGAAAGAAATGTGATCTGACTTTCATATATTTTGCTGATTCTTCCAAGTCACTCCCCCCTCATTATATTCATCATATAAACTGCTTCTGCAGTTACCTTAGAAAAATACAAAATTGATTATTTTATATTCCAGTTTAACTGCTTTTATTCAAAATTCAATTTTGTCACATTCTGTCATCTCGAATTTTAACATAAGGTATACCTACTGCCATGGGCTGACTCCAATGCCTAGAAAAGTTCCCAGCATATATTAACTACTCAGTGCCAAATAAACTAATTTACTTTTAATTATTTACCACTTTTTTTATTTTTTGCCCTACCATGCCAATTTTATTATTCTATTCTGAATTAATTCTCCACAACCAATAAGCATGTGATAATAATACTAATAAAAATTGTGATCAACAATTCCTCAGCTTTTATTAAATGCCAAACATAGTTTTAATGATTTGAAGACATTTAAAGCTAACTCAAAGTAAACTTACCATAAAAAATTAAGGTCTCAAAGAGGTTAATTGGCAGTGGATTGGACAGATCACAACCTGTTATGTGTTGGAGGTGGTGAGCATCTGCAGGCCGGCAGACAGAAGGTAAGGAGTGCAGCGAGGCTGCAGATTTGCTCGGTTCTCCATCTACTGGGAGCTGGATGGGACTGTGGACTGAAAGGACATTCTGGAATTTGTGGCAGGTCGCCCTCTCCACCTCAGCTCTGTCTATGTGTCAGTTTGCTGTGCCATCTGGTCTCTTTAGGCCTACCTGTAATAAGAAAGATTCCTCTGCTTCCCCAATGCTACCCCCTCCCCCAGCCAAGTATTTGTCATAGGATACTTTGGGTTTCCATCTACTCTGTTGACAACTATTCAATGAATTAATCTCTTTTGACTTACCCAATTTGAGTGAGTTTCTTCCTATAACTTCATTGATTCAAGAATAATTTACTGTCCTCACCAGCTGGTTCTGTTGTTTGGAGTGATTTCCTGTACACCAAAACGTTGTGGGTTGGATTCCCACTCAGGGCACATACCTAGGCTGTGGGTTCATTCCCTGCTCAGGGTGCATATCGGAGGCAATTTATCAATGTTTCTCTCTTGCATCAATGTTTCTCTCTTTCTCACTCTCTCTCTCCTTTTCTCTCTGTTTTATTTATTTTTTGTTTTTGCTCTCTCTCCTCATCTCCCTCCATCTAAGATCAGTGAACATATCCTCGGGTGGGGATTTAAAATAAAAAAGAATTTACTTTGTCCCCTATTCATAAATACAATAGCAGAAACCAGAAGAAATTAAGGGATTTGTTTAAGTTCTGTAATTTGGTGAAAGTAAATTTGGAGCACGGATTTAGAGTGCCATATCTTTTGCATGAATATACAATACGAATGACAGTTATAGGAAATACTTTTCCTTTATTTGGGGGGGAGCTTTTATGAAATCTGAGAAATAAGTCATGGAATGAGAGTCAGAGTGCCAATAGCATGCAAATATGTAGAATGTTATAAATTAAAAGATAATTGAATAAATGTTATCATTATGAAAGCAATAAAAAAGGGTAATCCTAAGAGTTTATTAGGTCATCTTTATTCTTATATTAGCATTTACTCCTAAGCCTTCACGGAAAGGTAAATATATATATATATATATATATATATATATACACATACAAATATTTATACATATTTAAAGTATATAATGTGACATAATTTGAACTGTTTTAAGTCTTTCATAATACTTAAACTGAAAAGTGTTTTCATTTATGTGTTTCATGCTTCTCCAGTGATTCACATTCTCTATTCCTCTTCAATTTATAATATTTTTAAGTATTTTTATTTTTTTTGCTGTTAGCATTCTTATCTTATGGCTTTTAGCTTTTGGTTAGTCCTTTTTATTATGTCCACAATAACCACATTATATTTTAATTGTTTTTTTCTATTGAAAAGTTAAAGTAGAAAATATAACAGCTCCCCACATGTCAATATCCTATTGTCTAAAACCTATGGATATTTCAGGTTACATGGCATATAAAACTATCAATACAGAAACATCATAATGACTCTAGAACACTTCAAAAAATGCACATGGAGCTATCAAAAACTAGTGAGTTTATCGATTTAAAAGCTATTCCAGTAGCCCTGACTGGCATGGCTCAGTTGGTTGAACATTATTCTGCAAAGCAAGAGGTCGCCAGTTCAATTCCAGGTCAGGGCAAATGCCTGGGTTGTGGGTCTCTCTCTGGCTGGGTATGTGTGAAAGACAACTGACCGTTGTTTCTCTTCCTCTCTTTCTCCCTCCCTTTCCTCTTTCTAAAAATAAATAAAAAAACATTCCAATAAAGTCAGTGTGAAATTAGTTTATAGATAAACTAATAGATCAATAAAACAAAATACATAGCCCAGAACAAAACTAAACATTCATATATTGTCGATTAATCAGTGACAAAGGTGTCAAGTTAACACAGTGCCAACAGATTACTTTAAAGGTAAAATTCATCCTGGGCTGCCCGGATAAGCCTGGGTAAAGATGAGAATCAATGCCCACTTTAAACCTTAAACAAAATTGCTATGATGACCCAGAGGTCTAAATGTAACATCTGAAAAATTAGGATTTAACAAATATATACAAAAATCTCTGTGGACTAGGTTAAAGATTTGTAGGTAAGTAAAAAACCATGAACTGTAAAAGAAAATAATGATAAGTTACACTTCATAGGAAAAAATAAAACAACTTCCTCAAACATCATGTTAAGAAAATGAATAAGCAGAAAACAGACTGAAAATAATTCAAAACACTCTTCTGAGAAAGAAGATATTCTATAATACACAAAGAAATCATACATCAAGCTGACATCAAAGAAATCATACAATCATACATTAAGAAAATTTATAATTTTTCTTAATGGGCAAAAATATATAATGAAAAATTTTAAATGACTTAATAATTTGAATAAATAGCAATAATAACTAAGCACAAGAAAAGATGCTCAATATTATTGGTCATTTGGGAAATACAAATTTATCGGCATTGTCAGACTATTATATAACTAATGGAAAGGAAGAAAATAAAAATAAAAACCAAAGATAAATAAAAGCAAAATCAAACTTAACAATAAAAAGAGATGACAAAATATTTAGCAAAGGGAACTCTCATATATTGTGCGCGACAATGCAAAGTGAATCATCTACTTTAAAAAAGAATTTTAAAATTCTTTAGTTTCTTAAAGTTTAAAGTACATCTATTATATGATCCAGCAGTTCTGTCTACTCTTAGGTTTATGTCCAAGAGAAACACACACATGTTCACAACAAGACCTCTACATCAGTATCTGTGGCAGACTCATTCATATAGCCAAATATTTGGAAGAATTTAAATAGTCATCAAGTGATTAATGAATAAACACATTTTCATATGTTAATTCAATAGGATAATACATAGAATAGAAAAAAATGCAATCATATTGGCAAATCTCAAAGTATTTTGCTAACTGAAATAAGACAGATACACAAAACTATCAATTGTATAATTCCATTAATGTACAATTGGGAAAATTACAAAAATATGGAAACCAAAACCATATATGTGGTTGCAAGTCCCCAGGGTAAAAATTATTAAGTACAAAGGATCATGAAGAAAATTTTGTGACAATGAAAATTTTCAATGTATTGATTTTGGTTGTGTGTTATATATATTTATCGAAGCTCATCAATAGGGACTTCTGCCAGGATGGAGGCCTAGGTGGAAACACTTTACCTTTTTGCCCAACCAAATCTAAAAACAACAAAGTTATAGCAACAATAAACGCAGCCAAACCACAGAAAATTGAACTAAATGGAAGTCTGACAACAATGAACCCTTTAGCCAAACCGGTAAGAGGGGCAGAGCCAACATCAGAGTGGGGTCGGGCAGGAAAGACCTAGCAGACCAACAAGGGCGTGCGACCCAGGCACTCTGACAGCCGTGGGAAGATGCCAGGTGTGGAGTAGTGGGTGGACCCACTGAGGGTGCAAGGGGACAGGCTGATGGCGGTCACACATTCTCTCACAGATAAACCGTAAACTGGTGAAAGAGCTAGCAGTGAGATGACTGCCCAGGCCCCAGCAGTGGGAAGTGGATGAGGGGACCACCATTGTCCCTTTCTGACCCCACTCCCACATACAGCATCACAAACCAGTGACCTGGGTAGCCTCATCCTGGTGAACATCTAAGGCTCTGCTCCTCATATGTAACAGGCACGAACAGGTCAAAACATGGCTCAAGAACTCAGAGCACCAGAGCCGATAAATCTAAGCCACAAAGAAATAGCCAAACTTTCAGATGCACAGTTCAAAACACTGGTGATCAGGATACTCACAGAACTGGCTGATTTTACTCACAAATTAGAGGAACATATGAAGGCTAAACTAATGGAAATGAATGGAAATGCACAGGAAACCAATAGTAATGGAAAGGAAACTGGGACTCAAATCAATGGAGTGGACCAGAAGGAGGAAAAAAATGACCAAACAGAAAAATATGAAGAAACAAGAATTCAAAAAGATGAGGAGAGGCTTAGGAACCTCCAGGACATCTTTAAACGTTCCAACATCCAAATTATAGGGGTACCGGAAGGGGAAGAGGAACAGCCATGAGTGGAAAACATATTTGAACAAATAATAAAGGAGAACTTCCCCAATCTGGCAAAGGAAATGGACTTGCAGGAAATCCAGGAAGCTCAGAGAGTCCCAAAGAAGTTGAACCCAAGAAGGAACACACCAAGGCACAGCGTAATTACATTAGCCAAGATTAAAATGAAGGAGAGAATCCCAGAAGAAGCAAGAAATAAGGGGACAGTCACCTACAAAGGAGTTCCCATCAGACTGTCAGCTGATTTCTCAAAAGAGACCTTACAGGCAAGAAAGGGCTGGAAAGAAGTGTTCGAAGTCATGAAATCCAAAGACCTACAACCAAGATTGCTCTTTCCAGCAAAGCTTTCATTTAGAATGGAAGGGCAGATAAAGTGCTTCTCAGATAAGGTCAAATTAAAGGACTTCATAATCACGAAGCCCTTATTATATGAAATGTTAAAGGGACTTATCTAAGAAAAAGAAGATAAAAAAGATGAACAGTGAAAGGACAACAAACTCACAGTTATTAACAACCACACCTAAAACAAAAGCAAACTAAGAGGACAGCTAGATCAGGAGCAAACCATAGAAATGATCACATGGAGGGTTAGCAACAGGGGAGTGGGAGAAGGAGAAGGGGGGAGAAGGTACAGAAAATAAGTAGCATAAACCATAGATAGAAAATAGATAGGGGGAGGGCAAGAATAGTAGGGAAAATATAGAATCTAAAGAACTTGAGACATGTGGTCATAAACTAAAGGGGGGAATGGTGGGGGAGGGGGTGTGCAGGGTGGAAGGGAATGAAGGGGAAATAGAACAACTGTAATGGCACAAACAATAAAATATATTTTAAAAAATAAAAAAATAAAAATAAAAAAGCTCATCAATAATACTATATAAATTTTAAATCAATCAATATGAGAAAAGATAATTAGGTAAAAATTACCATAAGCATCAAACCCATGTTAATTTATTTAAACTTGCATCCTGCAATTTCTGTGAGTTAATGGATGAATTTTTTTTTCCTTTATATTCCCAGTGCCATGGCTGCTAAATAATTTTTTATGTATTAAATAAACATGTGTTGACTAACAAATTTTAAAAATCTAGTAGAGACTATATAATGAATATAACATAGGCATTAAGTCACTGTGACAGGAGAAGAAGAGGGAGGATATAAAAATGATTTGGAACTGTTGAATCAGGATTTCCAGCAATAGGATCATCCCGATTTCTGAGAGCTAACATACGGGCAAGAAAGGTTTCAGGTGGGGTCGTCATAGACTGAATGTTTGTATCACTCCATAAGTCATATATTTAAATTTGATCTTCAGTGTGATGGCATTTAAGTGGTAGGAATCGTTAGAGGTAATTAGAATTAAATGAGGTCATGGAGGTGCAGCGCACACAAATGTGACGCGTGCCCGTCAGAGGAGTCAGCAAAGGGTGCCTGCTCGCTTTTTTTCTCACATGAGGATACACTGAAAGGTCAGCTGTCACTAGCCCAGGAGAGAGCTTTTTTTTTCAGAATCCAACAAGGCTGGCATATTGATTTTAGATTTTCAGCTTTAAAAACTGAGAGAAATAAATTTCTGTCACTGATAAACCTTGTAATTCATGGCATTTTCTTATAGCAGCCTGAGCTAATAGAAACAGGATATTTTGAGATCTTGTTCAGCAGGATACTTTATCAAAAACTCTTAACATTTTACTGGTTCAAAGGCAACTTAATATTAAATTATATTACTTTTTGAACATATATGAAAATATAATCAAAATAACTTTTGGTTTACTGTGTGTCTGCCACTATGGTTAACAATTTATACCTGCTACCCTGTTGAACATCCATAGTCAGGTGGGTTAGGTGCCAGTGATGTCCTCATTTCTGTGTGAAAGTAAAAATAACTTCCCCAGAGGCATAGAGCCAGGAACCTGAGGCTGGACCGTGATGAAGAGCAAACTCCATTGTTGACCTTTCTGATATGCTGCACCTCAGATGGAATACTGCCTGGTCAGGGTTAACAATGGAAGACAATTTCACAAACTGGGTAATACAGAACTAAGAAACTCTCAGAAATGTTCTTGAACAAATAAGCTCAAATTTAGAGCACAATGTATTGAATTGCCTGGGGGATAGAACATTCATAAAAGTCACCACATTTAGTTCTCAATGGGAGGTGATGATCCTTAATTATGAAAGTAGAATCCAGGTAATTTCACTGCTATGGTGATTGGGATTAGATGAATAGTGCTTTCAGGAGAAAACAAGATTAATGGAATTAAGATAATCTGTTTCTTGTGCATGTGTTATGCCAGATAGCTAATAATTCATAGTAAACTAATATGAAAACTGTCTGCTTTGCTTTGTGAGATATTTTCTAGGTGCACATTTTATTAAGTGGGCTAAAGGATAAGCCTATGTGATAAGAGGTCCCAAAATAGAATGGGTTAAGGAAATCCAAATTTATCTTCCTTATACTAGTCCTGAAGTGAGAGAGCCAGGTTGGTAAGGTAGCTCTGTTCCTGTCATTCCTTTAGAAACCAAGATCAGTGCCATCTTGTCATGCTACTATCCTGCAGGGCATCACCCTACCTGTGGTGTCAAACTGGGTTCTCTGGTGGCCACTTTCAAGGTTGTGGAAAGGTAAAGACAACATGGGAAAGTAAATACCTAATTTTACAGGACTAGAAACAAAATTGCCAAACCTAATTTAGATCACTTTCATTTAGAGATTGGTTGTAGGCATACCTCACAGAAAAAAAAAACAACAGGCTGGGAAATATAGTTACTATTAGATGTTTGTATCTCAATTTATAATTCTGTAACAATGGAATAAAAGAGGGATGAATGTTGGTGAATGGCCAATAACTTTCACTTCTTGTTGGTGTTTGTTAATAGTGTGTTATGTATATGTTGGTACAGCTACACATGTCACTGAAGCACCAAAAGTAAAGTACTCTTAATAACAATGCTTTAGTTTGGGGAGTGTAAGGATGAAATGACATTGTTTTGATTCCTACCATTCAAAAATAATGCTCAAATTTTTTTCTCTGTCCCTCTATGTAATAGACTGATCTTTGATTTCTTATATCTTGAGACGACAGCTAATGTTCTACTTTATCAGATGATCAAAAGTTCTTTCAGAAGCACAGCTCATGCGCTACATATATTTCAAGGTTAGATTTATGGAGTCACATGAGGTTGGAGAAATAAAATATTACTTTAAAAATTAAGATGTAATTTTAAAGCTATGCATTGTTTTGGGTAACGTCACTTTTAATACATCTACTTTATACACAATTTCACTTACAAAACTAAGCTCACAAAATAAGCAGTTTTTAACGTGAGAGCCCTTTAAAATGTGCCCCCAGTTGCCTTTACATTTTCACCAAAATCACTATAAAGTAATAACTTCTTAAGTTAAGAAGTAGATTCAGAAATTCTTTCACAATATACAAATGTGGTTCCTAAGAAGCGTGAGCATTTCAGCACTCATTCTTCCTACTGTCCCTTCCCAACCTTTAAAATCCACCTTAGGCCCTGGCTGGTGTAGCTCAGTGGATTGAGCACAGGCCTGCAAACCAGACAACTGTGGTTCGATTCCCAGTCAGGGCACATGCCTGGGTTGCAGACCAGTTCCCTGCAGGCCAGTTCCCAGCAGGGGACGCACGAAAGGCAACCATACATTGATGTTTCTCTCCCTCTCTCCTTCCCCTCCCCTCTAAAGATAAATAAAATATTTAAAAAAATAAAAATAAAATAAAATCCTCCTCACGCAGATCACCGTTCTTCCAACAGAATTTATTTAGAATTTAATAAAATGCATTTTATTTATTTATACCCATGACTTTGCCCATAGTCTGTATGATATTGAGTTACTGATACCATATTGTATTTCAACTTTAATACAAATTCCCAGACTCTATAACTCCCACCTTAAAACTCAATTCTATGGACAAATTTTTTAAATTATATATTATTTTAATATAACTCAATATTTGGAAACTAAGTTGGATTATTGACACATACCTGTCCACTTTGAACCTCATGTGTTATTCCCAATAAATTAATTTTGTTTGAGTGTGAGGTTCTTGCAGCTTCTAAGAAAATACCTTTTCAGAGCCAAAACATATAGGTAGACTTTGCAGTTATGGTATTACATTAAGTAGAAATACATAACTGCAATTTAATGCAGGTCAGAATTCTGAGACAAAATGCAATTCAAGATTTTGTAGAAGCCACATTTTAAAGTTAATAAAAATGAAAATTTGTATTTTGTTTAAACTTATAATAAAAATATTATCAGCTCAATGTATAATCAATATGTAACTATAATGACATGTAGTTTACATTGTTTTCATACTAACTTTTGGAAAACCGCTGTGCATTTCACACAGCACATGTTCACTCTGAAAAGGTTCAACAGCTACACGTGGTTGGTGGCCTCTGTATTGGATGGAGGAGCTCTGTGTAGGGAAGGATAATTGACATGATTTTAAAAATATTCTAACAGGAAGAGAAACAATTTTTTAAATTTTATTAATGTCTATAGAATTGTAGAAGATAAAAAGCAATGACAACAGCCCAAACAAATGATGAAATAAAAGAGTTAAGTACATGAATGTCTGAGCAAAAATATATTCCAAGCACAAAGAATTCACAATGCTAAGGCCTGAAGACAACTTTCCAGCTATATTTTAAGAACAATAAGGCCAGAAGCTTAAAGCAGAGTGAGCAAGACAAAATTTAGTCTAGGAGTTGAGACGTGAGAACTAACAAGGGCCAGATCAAATATAGCTCAGCAGAACTAGTAATGTAATGGCTTTTACTGAGAAAGAATTGTGGAGATACTAGAGCATCTTGAGTACAAAAGAGACAACATTTGGCATGCATTTTAAAATACTACTCAGTGTTCTGATAAGAATATGTTATGAGGATAAGGGGTCTTTATGCTATTCTGTTGGGATTGAAATAAAAATGAGTGTGATAATTTGTCAGGGCTGCTCTAACAAACCACCACAAACTGGCCGCCTTAAAATAAATGAGGTTTATCTCTCACAGTCTGAAGTTAAGATGTTGGCAGGAACGTCTTCTCTTTGAAGACGAAGAGAAGAAAAGGAAACTTCCTTGCTTTTTCCTAGCTTCTGGTAGTTGCTGGCAATCCTTGATGTTCCTTGATTTTGTTGATGCATCACTCCAGGCTCTGCCTCACTCTTCATGTGGCGGTATCCATGTATACCTCTGTGTTCAAATGTCCTTCTTTTTTTCATTCTACAGATCATTAAGTAGGAGCCAACCTACTCCAGCATGGCTTCATCTTAACCTGAGCACATATATAAAATCACAATGTGCACCCAAGGTCATGTCCACATGCATACATCACTGAGGTGGCTGCTGCACCTGTCATCCTTTGGGGGACACATGCAACCTCCAACAGGGAGCATTGTTGGAAGGAGGAGAACTAGTTAGGAGGTTATTTTATTAACACAGATGGGAAATTTCCCTGAGTGAAGACAGGTGGTAAAAATCGGACTTTCAGTAGAGTCTCTGTGTCTTCTTCATGGAGAAGAAAATAAATGCGCTGTGTGTATCTTTTTCCTTCCAGTCACAAGTAGACTTTCTGTACCATTTTCAAGCATGACTAGGACAGGAAATAGGAACGTTAGTGAGATACTAAACCATAATATTCCCTGAAGAAATAATAAAGCAGATGGCACTGGGGAGTTTTTTGATGGTATCGAAAGATAAAGGCATAAAGGCAGAACTGTACGTGTGTGCATGTGAGTTTGTAACACACATGTGTACACCTGAGTAGGGAAGGAAAGTAGAGGAAAAAAGAAAATGCCAAATAATTTGAAGAATGTGATCAAAGTGAATACTTTCAAAGATCAACATTTTAGAGAGAAATACTTCAGTTAATGAGTTTCCCCTTCAAATACAGATGAGGCTATTAATTAGCTGTTCATTTGAATAAAGGAAAAAAGATAACAAAAAAGTTTAGTAGTACTAGTCTCTTAAAATGATCAAGGCGCTATAAGATAGAAAATTCTATTTTATTTCTAATACAAATTAAATATATTTGAAACAATAGCAGAGATTATAGTTTTTTAATGACATAATTTTTATTTTTTTAAATTTATCTTGAGAGAGGAAGGGGAGGGAAGGAGAGAGGGAGAGAAATATTAGTGTGTGGTTGCCTCTCTTGCATCCCCTGCTGGGATCTGGCCTGCAACCCAGGCATGTGCCCTGACTGGGAATCAAACCATGATCCTTTGGCTCGCAGGCCCGTGATCAATCCACTGAGCTACACCAGCCAGGCCAGAGATTATAATTTTAAAGTATTTTCAGAAAACAAAGGAGAATGATTTATTATGCTTCATCTACTTTGACCTTAGAAAAAATAACCAGCATTTACAAAGTATACTCTTAAAAGATTTTAACCCTAAAAACCAGAATATTTAATGAGCTCTTCCCTACAATTTAAACCTCATGGTTATTTATTTCATACTCTTCCATCATCCTTACTGATTACACATGCTTTGCAAATAATTTCAGATTTAATAAAAATCATTTGATTATAGTAAGTGCACAATATTTATTAGCTAGTGTAGGGTAGGTAAATGCAGGCAGTCTGGCTTCCTCACCCAGGTGTCTGGGTAATTAAGGGAAGCAGTGTTCCCATACCCTGGAAGAGGCCCAATAACTAGTGTTCTCATAGCTTTGATTGAGACAAGGTCCCATGAACTGTTCCCATAACAGGGCTCCCATTCACAGAATTATGTTATATAATTTCCTGGCATTTTTCTGGCTTTGTCCACCTCTAGTACTTAAATAAGTAGGAGCTTCTCACTAGATGGACACACAGCTTGCAGCGTGCTTGGCTCACCCACCCCTGAATTAAGGCACGTCAAGCATCCCCATAGCTCTGTGCATTTTCTTCCATCTCCCCAAAGCTACAATGGACCTGCCTGGTCTCAACGGCTTCAACACACCTACTTCTAGTAGTTCTAATTGTATTCTTAAATCTATTTTAATTCAATATCTATCTGTTGTCAGAGCTGTTGTTTGTAAATATTTTCTTCCCATTTAGTTGGTTGCCTTTTTCATTGTTGGTGGTGGTGTTTCACTTGTTGTGCAGAAGCCTTTTTAGTTTGATATAGTCTCATTCACTTATTTTTACATTCATTTGTCTGCCTTGGGGTCAAAATTCATAAAATTTTAAGACCAAAGTCCATAAGTTTAGTAATTTATTGCTTCATATCTTAATTTAGGTCTTTGATTATTTTGAGTTAGTTTTTGTGTATGGAGACAAATAGTTGTTTGATTTCATTCTCTTGTGTGTGTCTTTCCAATTTGTACATACATACAATGGAATACTACTCAGCCATAAGAAAAGACAAAGACATTTGTGAAAACATGAATGGAACATGAGAATATCTTGCTCTCACTCATATGTGGTATATAAAACTGAAAGCAACAAATGAAGAAAAACAAACAAAAACTCATGAATGTAGACAACAATATGGTTGTTAACAGTGGGAAGGGGGTGGAGCATAGAAAAGGGTAAAGGGGGTCAAATGTATGGTGATGGAAGATGATTTGACTTACAAAACAATACACAGATGATATATGGTAAAATTGCACACTTGAAACAATGGTTAAATTCTTTAACCATTGTCACTCCAATAAATTTAATTTTAAAAACTTACATTACTGACAGACTTCTTCTGAATAAGTCAGGTGACTATAAAAAATTAAATGATTGTAGCAGATCGTATTACTAAGATTGACAGCAACCGACTTGGCACAGACCTCAAAATGACTACATGGCATGAAATAGTGCAATAAATGAGTCAGCAATCAAGTTATATGCCAATAATGATGACTTCTGTATTATGTGGGTTCTTAAAGTTGGAAAACTATTTGTTTATTTCTCACAGAATAACTGCAATATCTGTAGGCATGCTGCTTAAATCAATTGTTCTGTTAGAAAAATGATTTACAGATTTTGAGAGCAAGGTTAACAATTTGAAAAACATATAAGTAATAAGAAGGCAAAATATAGTAGCTTTTAACAGAAATTTAAACTTTTCTTATGCTTTAAGAATGTTCCAGGGGGACTAATGCATAACATTGTAACTGGTTATAGTTTTCTATTACTGTTCAATGTAAAAAATATAAATAAAAGTTTTCTTTGTATTGTATAGTTTCTAGAGTTTTAATTAATTAGCAGAGTGGAGCTTTTAGACCATAATATTCTTTTTTTTTTCTTCCCAGTTTTTCCCGCTTTATCCCTTTTCCATCCTGCTCCTCCAACCCTCCAGCATCCCCCCAACTTAGTACATGCCCATGGGTTGTAAATATAAATTTTTTGAATTCTCTGTTTCCTACACCATTCTTAACCTCCCCCCGTCTATTTTATGCTTACAAATTATGCTTCTTATTACCTGTCCCTTTACCCTTGTATTCTGCCCCTCCCCTTCCCCACTGAAAATCCTCCATGTGGTATCTATTTCTCTGATTCTGTTGCTATTCTAGTTGTTCGGTTAGTTTTCGTTTTTGTTGTTTATCTTTCTTTTTTTTTTAGGTTTAGTTGCTGCTGGTTGTGAGTTTGTTCTCATTTTACTGTTCATAGTTTTTTATCTTAAATTTCTTAGATAAGTCCCTTTAACATTTCATATAATAAGGGCTTGATGATCATGAACTCCTTTAACTTGACCTTATCTGGGGGACACTTGATCTGCCCTTCCATTCTAAATGAAAGCATTGCTGGATAGAGTAATATTGGATGTAGATCCTTGCCTTTCATAACTTGGATTACTTCTTTCTAGCCCCCTCTTGCCTGCAAGGTTTCTTTTGAGAAATAAGCTGATAGCCTAATGGGCACTCCTTTGTAGGCAACTCTCTCCCTTTCTCTTGCTGCTTTTAGGATTCTCTTTTTATGTTTAATTTTGGGTAACTTAATGATGATATACCTTGGTGTGTTCCTCTTTGGGTCCAGCTTCTTTGGGACTCTCTGGGCTTCCTGCACTTCCTGGAGGTCTATTTCCTCTGCCAGATTGGGAAAGTTTTCCTTTGTTATCTGTTCAAATAAGTTTCTAATTTCTTGCTGTTTATCTTCTCCTTCTGGCACCCCTATGATTTGGATATTGGAACATTTAAAGCTGTCCCAGAGGTTCCTGAGCCCCCTCATTTTTTTGAATTATTGTTTCTTTATTCTGTTCTGGTTAGATGTTTATTTCTTCCTTCTGTTCCAAATATTTGCTTTGAGTCCTGGTTTCCTTCTTGTCACTGTTGGTTCTCTGAATGTTTTGCTTTATTTCACTTTGGATAGCCTGCATTTGTTCCTTCCTTTTGTAACCAAGCTCAATCCATTCTGCAAGTATTCTGATTACCAGTGTTTTAAACTCTGCCTCAGATAAATTGGTATCTCTTCATCACTTAGCTCTTTTTCTGGAGTTTTGATCTGTTCTTTCCTTCAGGCCAAGAGACCAAAGTATTCCTAGGTAGCAACATAAGACTTTGAAATTTGACTGTGATATACATTGGTTACTGATCCTTGCATTTATCTGAACAGCAAAACTGCAGAATTCCAGGCAGTTGTGTTGGAACCAACAACTGTATTGCACATAATATTCATTATTACTTTAAAATAATATTTAATCAAAATAAATTCCAGGTATTAATTAAACTATCTCTAGTCAACATTTACAAATTACTTAATTCTTTATTTAATTTTATTATATTTTTATAATATAAAAATAAAACCACAAGAAAACAATGGGTGTTGGAAATATGTATGCTATCATAATGTACACATCAACTGTGGAATAAATAGCATAAGAATTTGACAGAAATGTTTATTATGAATTAAAATTAAATAAATTTTTATACATCAATAAATCTGTTTTTTAAATATTTTATTTATTTTTAGAGAGAGGGGACGGGAAAGAGAAAGAGTGAGAGAGAAACATCAATGTGTGGTTGCCTGTCATGTGTCCCCTACCAGGGACCCGGCCTGCAACCCAGGCATGTGCCCTGACCAGGAACTGAACCAGTGACCTCTGCTTCACAGGCCATGCTCAATCCACTGAGCTACACCAGCCAGGGCTCAATAAATCTGTTTTATATAAATTAGTTTCAAATCAGTTTTTGACTCTTCTTAATGAAGTATTTGCTATAACCCTTGATTTGGCTAAGGGAAGCGCTCTGGGAAAAACATCCCATAACATTTCTCCTTGCTTGAGATGATAGAGGAGTTTTCCACTTTCTTCCTCCCAAGTTACAGCAATTTTGACAATCCCTCACTGACGAGAGAAAGCCTTTGTGGAAGTCTTGGAATGGAAAATTTCTAGAACACAGGTAGAGAAAGAAAAAAAACCCTGAGGTTGGATGCTTTAAAGAGGGTAAGAAAAAGAATTTCACTACTGCTCTGATGCTCCTCCAGATAATCAAGTTCCATAGGTCACAATGGGGTCCATGAATGAAGATTAATAACATGAATGTAGGAACATACTTTGAAAACCAGTTTTAAAACTCCAAGCATTCTTTGAAGATTTTGAACAGGTTTTACATGGAAAATGGTGATTGAAAAGATAATAGATAAAATTATATTGTTAGCATACTGATGAAAGTGGATTCTAATTCAAAATTAGAAAAGAATGGATCATGCCTAGATTTCTATATCAGCCAAGCTATGATAGACTGTGTGACATTGTATAAAGTTCTATAATTTATCTGACTCAGTCCCTATCAGCAACATGGCTTTATTAAGTTATATCAATATAATATTATAAAGAAATGCAAATATCTGTTTGGAAAATTGCTTTAACTAAAACTAATCCCTGATACGTGCCTTGGCACAGATACTATTTAAAAAATAATATTTTAATGAACTAATGCTTGCCTCTGAAAACCATGTTGAGCTTTATTTTATTTTGTAGGATGACATTAAGGAATTAGAGTTCATGCCTTGT
Source organism: Artibeus jamaicensis (assembly GCF_021234435.1). NCBI lineage: Eukaryota > Metazoa > Chordata > Mammalia > Chiroptera > Phyllostomidae > Artibeus > Artibeus jamaicensis. The sequence continues at coordinate 10,513,241 of NW_026521823.1, read as the reverse complement.
TCCCCAATTTTCAGTAACGTTTAAGTTGGAATATTCTTTATTTTTCAATTTGATATGTTGCCACATGGAAAAAATTACTTCAAAATCCTCTCCCCCAAATTGCGTTATTAAATAGGAAAATAAAATTTCTGAGAGTTTAAATGTCCAATTAACTATTTATATTTACCTGCCACCAAGATTAAAGTCTTCGGGTGGATGTATGTAGGAAGAATGATTAAGTCTCTGGATTCATAATTTATTAACTATAAAATGACTTTCAATTTCACTCTATTCTCTCCATTTTCAACTTAATATTTTAAATGACATGCTAACCTTTTCTTCTAAATGAGAAAGATATTATTAGTCTGAACTTATCTTATTAGCACATTATCTTTTGATATATTTTATTCACACATAACTGAGTATTTGTGACCAAGCTGAATGAGTCCTAAGGAATTCTGGAAAAGATTTTATTCAAGATAAAACACATAGGGAAAAAAAAACTAGTCTTATAGAAAAAAAGAAAAAGTCATTTTTCTCTATATCCCCTTTTGGATGTCATTCTGTTATATGGTGTTTGGAGCTCCAATCTTGTAACTAGTGAAGAACATTATATTAGCAGCTATAGTCAACATTTCCTTAAATGAAACAGTATTAATTTACTGAGTTAAAATTATTTCAAAAATATATGCACGTATAGTGCATGCAACATAGGCAAAATAGCATTTCACTGAGTTGGTCTGTGTGAACATTCCCATACCATGTCGGGAGTTTAGGAAGAGGTAAAAATGTGTCTATAGACTTAAGTCTGTATCTCCTTTAAATAGTAATTGTCACCTCATGACATGAGTCAATACAGCAGAGAAAAAGCAAATACACATATTTGAAAGATATAAATCCAGGACAACCTAGTCACACATAAAAATGATTATTTTGATGAGAAAATAAGATATTTATAAATCAAATATATATAAAAATTTCCTCCACCTCTGTTTAAAGTGTTGTCTCTTTATCATTATTGGAAAATATGGTTAAAAAGTATGTATATGTATGTGTTAATACATCTCTGTAAACAAACATATACATATATATGCATTTATGGGGAGATGAAGATCATTGTTTTTCACTTAAGTTAAAATCTCATGAAAATATTTCATTTTATCACAACTGCAAATGTGTTCTTTTTTCCAAAAGAAATTACATATGTGCTATTAATAAAGACATATAAACTTGTAATTAATAGATAAATAAGTTCTGAAAGTAAAACACACAGCAAGGAATTATTGTAAATAATTCTGTGTTGTAAACTTTCAAGTTATTAATACAGTTGACTCAACTGGCTTCACCCCAAAAGCTTGGTAATTATGTGTTGTGGTGGACATGTTAGCTTACACAAAGTTGATAATCCTATTGCACTAAATATATCAAATCAGCATGTCACACACCTTAAAAATGATTTTAAATGGCTGATAGAAAGCAAAAGAATAATATTTTATGGCATGCAGGAGTTATGGTATATGTATATTTTAGTGCCACAAATAAAACTGTACTGAAACACAGCCAAGCCTTTTTTTTTCTTGTGGTGAGAACACTTAATGTGAGATCTATTCTCTTAACAAAGTTTAAGTGCACAATAAAGTATATGCTCATGATGTGCTTCATAGATCTCTAGATCTTATACATCTCTAGATCCTATACATCCAGATATTATACATCTTGAAAGTTTATACCAGTTGAACAATTACTACCCACTTCCTCTTAGCATCCAGGCACCATTCTACATTATGTTTCTATAATTTTGACTATGTTAAATATCTCATGTAAATGGAATGAATCATATAGTGTTTCTTCTTTTCTAATGGGTTCTATGTAGCGTAATGTCCTCCACATTCATTCATGTTGGTGCAGATGACAAGATTTTATTTCATTTAAAGTCTTAATATTATTATGGATTATGATTAATATATGTGACATATATAATACACATATATGTCATATTTTCTGTATCCATCTTTTGATGGATATTTGAGGTTTTTTCCATATGTTGGCTATTGTGAAATATGGTGCAAAGAACATGGGAGTGTCTATATCTCTTCTAGATTCTAATTTCAATTCTTTTAAATATATACCTTAAAATAAAATTACTAGATAATAAGTTAATTCTATTTTTAGTTTTTCAAGGAACTCCCATACTGTTTTCCATAGAAGCTGCACCATTTTACATTCTCAGCAACAGTACACATGGGTTGGGTTTCAATTTCTTCACACACTCAATAGCATTTATAGGTATTGTTTTGACAGTAATCATTCCAATATGTGTAAAATGATATTTCACTTTGGTTTGAAACCAAACTTTGTATGTTTGTTGGCCATGCATATGTCTTTAGAAAAATGTCTACTCAGGTCCTTGGGCAATTTTTTAATGTTTGTTTGTTTTTGCTATTTTGTTGAAAGACTTCCTTAAACTTACATCTTTTGGTAATTAACTCCTTATCAAAATCTTTTCCAATTCCACAGGCTGTCTTTTACTCATTTTCTGTGCAGAAACTTTTTAGTTGGATGTCATCCTAATTGTCAGTTTTGCTTTTGCTGCTCTTGACTTTAGTATAATACACAAGAAAATCATTGCTGAGACTACTGTCATAAAGCTTTAGCTTTTATTTTCTTCCAGGAGTTTTAGAGTTTCAAGTCTTTTATTTAAGTCTTTAATCCATTTTAGTTGATTTTTGTGTATGGTGTTAGGTAAGGGTCCAATGTTATGATTTTGCAGCCTTGTTGAAGATTAGTTGATCATATATGCATGCATTTTTTAATTTCTGGGCTCTCTGTTCTGTTATACTGGCCTATTGTTTGCTTTTATGCCAGTAACACACTGTTATAATTAATGTAGCTTTATGTTTGCTTTCTTTTTAAACACACAGGGTTGAGTAGTTGCAATTGAGAGCATATGGCATATAGAGGTTAAATATTCACTATAGATCCCTATACAGAAAATATTTACCTCTCTCCTGAATGAAACAAAAATGTGATTTCAGAAGACATCTAACCCCAAATCCCAGGGAGAACTCTGCCGTGTAAATTATGACACAAAACATAATACCTAGAAAGTAGTGGCTGGGGCTGCTTTAGTCTTTTTGTTGTCACCAGCTGCAGACCATGACGTCTGTGGTTTTGTTTAGCAGCCTAACCTCCGAGGCATTCTGAGAAAGATAGTTCACATCAGTCAAGGGCAGTTCTCCAGAGAAGGTCGTACATGTGACTGCTAACAGCCAGTTCCTGCTACTGCTACAAAATGAGTGTCTCTTCCTGGTAAATGGCATCTGTTAAAGGTACCAAAACTAATGTCTTGCATACAGTGGAGTGTTTTCACTGCAAGCCATGTGTCTGAATATTCAGAATAAGTAAAAAACAACCCAATTAAAATTGAACAGATGCTTCCCCCAAATTTTATGTTCAAGACAAGCAACACATTAAGAAATGCTTACCTACCAAGATGACACGAAACATGGAGGAAAAGTAACTGGAAGCTACACTAACCTCCTTCCAGGACCAATCTAGAATCACCAGTAACTTTCAGAGAAATCATTGAGAGTAAGCAACTGAACACTTGCTGGAGAGAAGCATTATAACTAAAGACATACAGGAGAAACCACTTCACCACAATGAGACTGGTAGGCAGTGCAGAGGAGGCACCAGAAGGCTGATTGGACTCCCACAGGGGGAAGCTGAAGTTCCGGGGGAATGTTTCACTGGTTGGGGAAGTTCCCCCTGAGAAATGTAGGGTCTTAAATCTGAAGCTGGGCTCTCAGCCTTCAGTACCAGAGCCAGAAAAAAAAAAAAACTCAGATACCATCCAGCCATGAAAAGAAGAAGGGTTTCTGTCTTCCAGGACAGATAGCTAGAGATGCAGAGAGCCTCTTAAAGGGCCAACACAAAATATTTCATTTTCAGCCACTTACCCTGAGCTCTGGCCAAAGGAGGGCTGAGTGGACTACAGATGCTTGAGGAGAGTCTGGGGCTGGTAGCTCTGGGGAGAGAACTGAAGGAACAGTTACTAGGATCCTTGTGCTGACTCATTGTTCATAGAGCAGAAGCCATCTTTCTCAGGCTGAACACTCCTCTCCAAGTGGCATCAGCCTAAGAGGAAGCAATAGCCCCACCCAAGGAATTATTCTGCCCCACCCTGTGCTACTCAAGCCTGGCTGCTTGAATAGATTAATAGCTGATCAGTTTAGCAGCTGGTTAGTTTAACAACTAAGGTGGAAAATACAGAGAAGCATTCCTTGGCTGGTGTAGCTCAGTGGATTGAGCACTGGCCTGCAAAATAAAGGGCCACTTGTTTGATTCCCAATCAGGGCACAGGCCTGGGTTGTGGCTAGGCTAAGTGGGGGATGCATGAGAGGCAACCACACATTGAATTTTTTCTCTTCCTTTGTTCTCCCTCCTTTCCCCTCTGTCTAAAAATAAATAAAATATTTTAAAAAATAAAGAAAATAGAGAGAAGCAGCCAAAATGAGAAGACAGAGTAACAGAGCCCAAATTAAAGATAAGAGAATTCTGCAGAACTAGATGAATGGAGGCACGAAATTTATCAGATAGAGAGTTTAGAGTGATAATTATCACGATACACAATAGCATGAAAAAAGACATAGAAACCATAAAGAAGGACCAGTCAGAAAGAAATAATGTAGCATTTGAAATTAATAATATACTGGAAGGAATAAAAGGTAGGTTAGAAGAAGCAGCAAATTGAATCAGTGATTTGGAAAACAAGACAGGAAAAAAACACCCAGATAGAAGCAGCAAAATGAAAAAAGAATTTTTAAAAATGAGGATAGCTTAAGAAACATGTTGGACAACATGAAGTGTAACAACATTCACATCATGGGAATGCAAGAAGGAGAAGAGAGCAAGCAAGGAGTTGAGAACCTATTTGAAGTACACTTCATTAATCTAGTGAAAGAAAAAGACACACAAGTCAAAAAAGTTCAGTCACAAACAAGTTGGACCCAAAGCAGCCTACACGGAGACACGTCAAATTAAAATGACAAGGATTAAAGAAAACAGAGAATCTTAAAAGTCACAAGAGAATGGTAGGTAGTTACTTACAAGTGAGCACCAACTCAACAGAAACATTTCAGGCCAGAATGAAGTGGTGTGAAATATTCAAGCAAGGACCCGCAACCAAGGCTGCTTTACCCACAAGGCTACCATTTAAAATCGAAAGAGAGATAAGGCATGTCCCAGATAAAAAGAAGCAAAATGAGTTTGTTAACACCAAATCATACTGCAACAAATGTCAAAGGGCGTGCTTCAAGAAGAAGAAAAGAAAAAAAAACAGCAGTGGAAAACAGTCTAACAATAAAATGGCACTACATGCTTATCTATAAATGTAAATGGCATAGATGCTCCAACCAAAAGACATAGGGTAGCTGAATGGATGAGAAAACAAGACCAATACATATGGTGCCTCCAAGAGACTCATCTCAATCAAAAGATACAGACTAAAAGTAAAAGGATGGAAAAAGATATTTCATTCAAATGGAAAGAAAAAAAACTAGGGCAGCAATATCTATATCTGACAAAATAGATTTTAAAACAAAAAGCTATAGTAAGAGACAAAGAAGGACAATACATAATGATAAAGAGAACAACCCAAGAAGAGAATACAACCTTGGTAATCCATTAGTGCACCCAACATAGAAGCACCTAAATATAGAAAGTGAATCTCGATGGACACAAAAGGAGAGAGCAACAGAAATACAATCATAGTCAGAGATTTTAACACCTATACATTGACTTCAATGTACAGATTTTCCAGACAGAAAATCAACAAAGAGACAGCACCCTTTCAGGTATTTTCCTGAATGTCTTTGACGTTCTGAAATCTCATCCCTTTGAAAGATGATTTTAGTTTGGGGAAAAGCCAGAAGTCTCAGCACGCCAAATCTGGGCTGCAGAGAGGTTGAGTCACCTGGGTGATTTGATATTTTACTTAAAAAAAAGCACAAGATGTGGTGCATGAGTGGGTGCATTTTGATGAAACTGCCAATCACCAGGTACTTGTAGCTGTGGTCTTTTCAATCATCCCAATAAATTCCATGGAGGAATGTTCAAGCTTAACACAAAATTCGATGCTGATTCATTCATTGCTCTATTCATTCAGTCATTTTGAATGAAATGGGCACACAGTGCACATGCTCACTCAGCAGCATCTACCACCCCCACTGACTAGTACAGTAAAGTTGTCATTGTTCATGCATGTGCATTCCAGTCCACTCTCCTTGGCTGTCAGGTTACATCTATGTCACACAAACTGTTCTTGTTATTAACAATGACTAGAGTTTTTCCAGACAGTGCTCATGTATATAGAGTAGATTTAAAGTGTATATTTTTAGAAAAAATGAATAATAAAGTTGGCCCTGGCTGGTATAGCTCAGTGGATTGAGTGCGGGCTTGTGAACTAAGGGATTGCAGTTCGATTCCTAGTGAGGGCACATGCCTGGGTTGCAGGCCAGTTCCCAGCAGGGGATAGACCAGAGGCAAACATACACTGATATTTCTCTTCCTCTCTCCTTCCATTCCCCTCTAAATATAAATAAATAAAGTATTTTAAAAATATATTAAAAAGAATGATAATTAAATAATCAAGAAAAATTTAAAAAACATTTGAAGTTGCCAGGCATTTGGCATTACAAACCCTATGTATCATATATTACATTTATCATTGAATATATATTATTAAGGTTTTAGTTATTTATTTTTAGAGAGAGGGGAACAGAGGGAGAAAAAGAGGGAGAGAAATATTAGTATATGATTAACTCTCACATGTACCCCACTGGGGACCTGGCCAGCCATCTAGGCATATGCCTTGACTAGGAATTGAACCTGCAACCCCTTGGTTTGCAGGCCAGCACTCACTCCACTTTGCCACATTAGTTAGGGCTGAATATATTTTAAAAAATATTTCAAAGAATTGAATGTTTTGGCCTAGGTCAATAAAGCTCCCATTCCAATTCTCTGAATTCTTCCTCCATTCTTCTCACAATCTGTTCTCTGGCAAGTACTGCATAGGCTGTTGTTGTAGAGGGATTCATGTGTCTGTGCTTTTAGTGGCTCTGCTGTGATAGGGCAGGATCTCTGGGGAGAAGTTGACTCTTGGCAATTTACAATATCTCTGTGAAAACTCTGCAGTCCATTTCTTAAAATTCCATGAGATAGAAAGCTAAATTAACAAGTGATAATGTCTGTGAATAGTCAAGTTTAAATAAAACCAAAAAATAAGCATCTGGTGTATTTCAAGTGATATTATAATAGTATTGCTCTTTTATTTTAACTCATGAAATTTTAACATAAAAATTTGCTTCTCTTTTCTAAAAATATAAGCTTATATGAGAATCTGAATATAGTTGGAAGGTTTTAGTTTCTCTGCCATTTCCGTAATTTGATTTTCTCTTTCATTCTTGGAAATAGGATACAGAATTCTCTTAAAATGTGTATAGACCATCTCTTTGTATCCTAAATTATTCAATATATAAATATCAAGTCAGCCTACAAAAATACATTGCTTTAGCTCATATATAGGGGGAAAGGGGTAGAAAAGCAATTTAGAACAGTGTACATATTTGGAGAATATTTAAGGTAATTTTGTCTTTTGTCCACTTTGATTCTAACACAGACTATCTGAAAACTATTTTTTGCTGTGAATGAATATTTATTTCCTTCTATTTTTAATGTAGTTTTATATTGTTTTAGCCCAGGGTTAATAATGTTACTATTTTGTGAAACCCATTTAAAACAATTATGCCTTATCACTAGTTAAGAAAAATTACAAAAGGCGATGCTTTGTCACGGCTGAATTTTTTTTCACTTTTTCACTCATTTAGTAAACACTAATTGACTTAGCAATATTCTATTTTTTTCTTTTTTAAATATATTTTATTGATTATGCTATTACAGTTGTCCCATTTTCCCCCATCACTCCCCTCTGCCCTGCACAACCCTTTCCACCCACATTCCCCCCATTTAGTTCATGTCCATGGGTCGTACATATAAGTTCTTTGGCTTCTACATTTCCTGTACTATTTTCAAATATATTTATTGATTATGCCACTACAGTTGTTCTATTTCCCCCCTTCATTCCCCTCCACCCTGCACACCCCTTCCCCCACCATTCCCCCCTTTAGTTTATGATCACGTATCTCAAGTTCTTTAGATTCTATATTTCCCATACTATTCTTGCCCTCCCCCTATCTATTTTCTACCTACCATCTATGCTACTTATTTTCTGTACCCTCTCCCCGCTTCTCCTTCTCCCACTCCCCTGTTGCTAACCATGTGATCTTCATTTCTATGGTTCTGCTCCTGATCTAGCTGTCCTCTTAGTTTGCTTTTGTTTTAGGTGTGGTTGTTAATAACTGAGTTTGCTGTCCTTTTACTGTTCATCTTTCTTATCTTCTTTTTCTTAGATAAGTCCCTTTAACATTTCGTATAATAAGGGCTCGATGATGATGTACTCCTTTAACTTGACTTCATCTGAGAAGCCCTTTATCTGTCCTTCCATTCTATATGAAAGCTTTTCTGGATAGAGCAATCTTGGACGCAGAAAGAATCTTTCTTTCATGACTTGGTATACTTCTTTTCAGGCCCCTCTTGCCTGTAAGGTCTCTTTTGAGAAATCAGTTGACAGTCTGATGGGAAGTCCTTTGTAGGTAACTGTATCCTTTTCTCTTGCTGCTTCTAGGATTCTCTTCTTAATTTTAATCTTGGGTAACTTAATGATGATGTGCCTTGGTGTCTTCCTTCTTGAGTCCAACTTCTTTGGGACTTTCTGGGCTTCCTGAACTTCCTGGAAGTCTATTTTCTTTGCCAGATTGGGGAAGTTCTCTTTCATTATTTGTTCAAATAACCTTTCCACTTGTTGTTCTTCCTCTTCTCCTTCTGGTAACCTTATAATTTGGATGTTGGAAGATTTAAAGATGTCCTGAAGGTGCCTAAGCCTCTTTTCATTTTTTTGAATTCTTGTTTCTTCATTATTTTCTGGTTGGATCTTTCTTTCTTCCTTCTGGTCCACATCGTTGATTTGAGTCCCAGTTTCCTTCCCATCACTATTGGTTCCCTGTACATTTTCCTTTATTTCAATTAATGTAGCCTTCATTTCTTCATCAATTTTGCAACCAAATTAAACAAATTCTATGAGCATCCTGATTAACATTGTTTTGAACTGTGTATCTGATAGGTTAGCTATCTTTTCATGCTTAGTTGTATTTGTTCTGGAGCTTTGATCTGTTCTTTTGTTTGGGCCTTTAATTTTTTTTGTCTTAACAGGCCTATTAAGTAGTGAGGAGTGTAGCCTTAGGTGTGCACCAGGGTGGGTCAACCCATGTCACTGTGTTTCAATGCCGTTTGTGGAGAAGGGGTCCGAGAGAGAACACTGGCTCTTGCTCCACTCTCTGCCAGATTTCAGTCACTTCCCACACTTCCCACAAGCAAATTGGGCCCTTCTTGTGCTGATTCCTGTGTGGATGGGTTTGTGTACATTCTAGGACACTGTGAGTCTCTCCAATGAACTCTCCTGGGAGGCTGGGAGTTTATTCTGCTGCTGCCTCAACCCTCACAGGTATTTTCAGTCAGTGGTTTGGGGCTTTATTCCCCTTTGCTGGGGCCCTGGGTTGTGCAGTTCCTTCTGCTCCCCACTTGTTTCTCCCAGTTTATCTGTACGCAAATGTGGGACTGCTCAGTCCACACTCTGATATCTCGCTGGGTCTGCAGTTCTGCTCACTGCTGCCTTGCTGGGCAGCTGCAGCCTTGCTCGCCTGCTCCACAATCTGCTGCCTCACTGGGTCCACCAGCCGCGACCTTGCCCTGAGCGCTCTTCTACTGGCCACCCATCCCTGCCCCTCCTACTGGTCTGAATAATGTGTCTTCTTTGACTCCTTGGTTGTCAGGCTTCCATACAGTTTGATTTTCTGTCAGTTCTGGTTGTTTTTTGGTTTTGAATTGTTGTTATCCTTCTTTTGGTTGTACAAGGAGACACAGTGTGTCTACCTATACCTCTATCTTGGACAAAAGTCTGATATTCTGACTGTCTTTAAAAAAAATAATGATGAACCTTAGGCTTTTTCATTCAGAAAAATATAGTATTGTATAGTTCTGGTATAGTAGTGGGAAACAGAAATGTCCACAGATAAGTAAAATTACAAAATTATGAAAAGGGATATTATAAATAGTTGTATAGTGTCTAGTTTGAAGTCAATAACAAGAAGCAGTCAAGTTTATGTGTGAATAAGAACAGCTTTTATTTTCTATGATAATGCATATATTTAGCATGTATATATACTGAGCATTTGTTACTCAAGACATTCACAAACATAAATGAACCGTATGAAGATAGAATTATCCAAGGGAATACTGCATAGTATTTCACAACAGGGTTTTTTTGGATTCTGACAACATGGGCAACAAAATAGCTGTCATTTCCCATACTGACATTTTTTAATCACTTATGCTAAATTAAATGCCAAGGTAAATCATCAAAGAAATGATAAATAGACATGGTTTTTAATCAAAATGATAATAGAATTTTAATGTATTTTCCTATTGAGATGTTTTGTCCTTTCTTCTATAAAGTAGCAGTATTTTTATCTTGCATTCTACCTGTGATCTCTACCATCATACTTATTTTGCCTGTCTACATTCAACTTGATATTTTTCTAACCCTTAATCTATCACATTGTCTCAACTATTTAATTTCTCATTTTCCTTGTGTTGATTTTGGCCTTAGCCTGACATTTTTCAAAAGCCAAGGGTAGGAATATGTTAAATCTAACGCCTAAAAATAATACTACAAATATAGTAAACAAATTTGAGTAGTTCTGGCTATATTTCTCTCAGAAAAAAACTTCTTTAAGTCAAAAACTACAAGAGGCAAAAATTATATAAGTAAGTATGGAAAGTCTAGTGCACTGTTAGTGGGGATACAGTCTGGTACAGACACTGTGGAAAACAGTATAGAGTATCCTTTAAAAATTAAAAATGGAACTTCCTATTGACCCTGCAATGCCACTTCTTGGAATATACCCCAAGAATCCTGAGACACCATTTCAAAAATATATATACACCTCTCTGTTTATAACAATGCTATTTGAATAGTCAAGATTTGGAAGCAGCCTTAAGGCCCATCAGTAAATGGATGGATAAAAAAGTTCTGGTACATTTACACAATGAATACTATGCAGCAGTAAAAAATAAATAAACTCTTACATTTTGCAACAGCATGGGTGAACCTAGAAAATTATACTAAATGAATTGAGCCAACCAGTGAAAGAGAAGTGCCGCATGATCTCACTTACATGTGGAATCTAATGAATGCAATAAACCAATGAACAAAATAGTAACAGGAGCTTCGATATTTAAAACAGACTGACAGCAGCTGGAAATGAGGGGGAAGGACAGAATGAAAGATGGTGAGGGATAAACCAAAGAACATGCATGCACAAACCATGGACAGGGACAACAGTGTGGGGATTGGCTTGGGGTGGGGAGGGTGGTGGGGAGGGTGGGGCTGGGGGGGAGGCAGGGAAAAGGAGGAAAAGTGGGAACAACTGTACAGCATAAACAATAAAATAAAACTATATGTATCTATGTGTGTGTGTATATGTATATATATACACACATATATATACAGTATGTGCATACATACTTACATGCATAGATAAATTAACCATGAATGTATAAGCTATAAATATATATGCATACAACCTTAAAACATTTAAATATATAAAGTAGATATTGCCAGGCCTGAAGAGAAAAAATAACACAATTATGTAGGAGACTTACACACTAATTTCAATGATGCATAGACGATCCAGACAGAAAATCAGTAAGGAAATACTGGACATAACATTATAAAACAAATGACTTAACTAGACATATTTGGAACATTTAACCCAATGGTCAGGTAATATACATTCCTTTGAAAAACACAAAAAACATTTAAAAATATAGATGACATGTTAGGTTTTTAAAAAGTTATAACTACTTTAAGAAGTTTAAAAGCATAGCAAGAATCTTTTCCAACCAGCATGGAATGAACTAAAAATTAATATCAGAAGGAAAATGATGTGGATCCTGGCCTGCAGGGTTTGTGTGTGTTGTGGCTGCTAGTGAACAAATTCACATGGACAACAGGAGTCCTGTGGAGAAAAGGGACAGCATAGCCACTCTCTTAGAGAGAGAGAGAGGGCCCTGACCCCTGCGTGGACAGGCTTTTATTGCTTTTGGGGGTATGTTATATTGAGGATGGTCCTCATTTACTATGCACAGGTTTGCTGCAGGTGATTACCTTTTAAAAATAACAAAGGAAAGAATATTGCTAATTACTTCAAAGAGATAGATGTTGCAGACCAAGGGGAAAAGTAGTTGAACTGGTTACACTCCTTACTGGGGAGGTTTAGCACAGACTTAGGAAGTTACAGTAAGCACTTTCTGCCTCAATTCAGGGTGAGGAAGTTTTAGCAAAAGCAAGTCTCATAGCAGTCCAGGCGCAATGCAGGCCTGATTCCGCATGGGGAAACCTCTCTGTGGGCATGGTCCTATGTGCTGATTCACTGCACATTGGCCCTTCTGAGTGGGAGCTGAGCTACATTTTCACACCATGTGAAATGGCTCCCTACAGAAAAACTTAAAAGTTCACAAATGAGAAAATAAAATCACACACTGTTAAACAACCAATATGTAAAGAAGAAACCACAAGAAAATCAGGAGATATCTTGAGACAAATAAAAAAAACATACCAAATGTATGTGATGGAGTTAAACTAGTACATAGAAGGACATTTATAGCAATAAACACTCACATTAAAAAAAGAAAAATCTCAAGCAAGCAACTTAATACTTTTGTAGTAATTTTACAAATCCCAGTAATTATTAATAAATAGAAGTGGAAATTCATTTTGAGGTGGTCCTTCTCGAATCTGTACTTCTAACCTTTAAATGAATTCCAATATTAAAGTTGTAAATAATACATTATAAGTTAAAGTGATAGCCTGCATTATAATTCATAGCTTTTTATTTATCACACCATGCAAATAAAAATGTAGAACTATAACTTTCAACCATGTGACAAGGTAAAACTTTGCTACTGCTCAATCAACCTAGATGGTTTTTGATAATTTCAGAATGAGAGAGTAGTGAGGAGAGAGGATGGAGAGATAGATGTGACAGAGAAAATCCATTAATGTATCTAATATCTTTGGGAAATTTTTAAAAACAAAAGGAATCATTCATTTGCAGTGCATTAAACATACTAATTAAAGCTGAAATAAAAATGTGAGTTTATATAAGAATAAAATAGAATTTCCTTAGAGGTAGAAGAAAACATATTTGAATCCATTCTAAGCTGGAGAGTAACTGCAAAGCCTTTTGTTGTCTGCAGTATCTTCCTCTCCTTAGTCTCTTGCCTACTTTAAAGTGCCAACATTTAATCTTTTTTCTCTAAAGACTGGTTTAACTGCTTATTTAATGACTTAAACAAAGTCTATTATGATCACAACAAAGAGAAAACCTCAGTCATTGGATCCTACTTATCTTCTTGCTCAGTGCTGCACAGTTACCTGTCTTTGTGCGCACATTGAAAACATTTAGATACCGACTATAATTGTTCTGTATCACACCACATACCCCACCAGGTTTCCATGAGTTGTAGGACTCAAAGCTGCTTCAGCTCTCCTGTTCCACCACTGGGAGTAAGTAAGGCTTGTTCTCTAAGAAAAAGTAATGTAGATGAGTCAAGATTTTCAACACCTCTAGTATGTAAAACAAACAAACAAACAAACAAACAAAAACTCTTAGGTGGATTTGAAGTCATAATCATTTTCATTTCACATAAAACTGACACATAAAAACTATACTCAATGTGTTAATCACAGTGAAAGTAGAAAAGGTATTTTGAAAATATCCATCAATTTGTCTTCATATATATATATATATATATATACACATATATATATGCTTATATGCCGTCAAATCCTTTATATCATCTTATAAATTGCTACATGATAATTTTATTAATTTCTTACCTATATTTTGTTTTTTCAGCCTTCTCCAGTTCCAATTGACAGTCATAGAAGGACATTAACTGCCTGTGGCAAAATCTGACTAAGAGAATTGTAGAAAAGATAATATTCTATAGTTTTCAAATAAGGACTAGAAAATAATTTTATATAAACAACTTTTTGAGCATACGTATCCCACTTTGGCAAAGTCTCATAGTTCTTTACTGTATTATTCACATTTTTTACATAAATTAATGAGCAAATTGACCCAGAGTAACTAGTGTGGAATTAAAACTGTCAGACTTTTCTAATGCATCAATTAAATAGCTGTATCGAGGAACTGACACTCTTTAAAATATGTGATATTTTAAATAAGAGGATATAATATGATTAATAGTATAGTCTGCATATTAGAGATATAAACCCACTCTTTATAACATCAGCAACTATGATTCAAGCATATTTTTTAGAGTTGAATAAATGTTTAAAATGATCTTGGCTCAACAGGAAATTGTGGCTGTAAAAATAAAGGCAAAATAAATATATAATAGAATAAAATTTACTAGCATGAAATAAGTGACATTTAACAGTGCATCAAATTTAGGTCTATTTTGACATTTTTGTAGCTTGGTTTTCAGCATGGCTATGTCTTAAATTAAATGTATTGAATGTACTGTCTTACAGTGAACACTTATTCATGGTTAATAAAAATCACAAATGAGAATTTACAGAACAATGGTGCTTAGAAATAGAATCGTGTCAATACAAGCAATTCGCCATGAGAGCAGGAGAGTCTCCCCAAAGATTTAGTGCTTACTCTCCTCAGAGAATGAATTAAAGAGATTTGGTTACCTTCAACAGGAAGTTATACACTCAAGGGAATAATTTTCCTATGAACAAGTGTTTGAAAATTGGCTATTTATTATACAAATTAAACACTAAATAGATTCATTAAGGACATTAATTATGTAAACAATAAGTATTCTTTTGGAATGACTTCAGATGGTTTCATTAAACTCGTTTTAGTGAGTGTGTGGATGCCATTGTCATGGCCATACATGTCATGCTACATGGCCATTTGTTGAATATTATACAAAGCGAGAAGAAACCAATTTATATGGAAATTATTTATAAGTTATTTGTATTCTTAGGTGCAGGTATTTTTGGAGTACTTTTTGTCTGTGCAGAGTTCCAGCGTTAAATGCATGAAGAACATAACCACCACAAACTCCACCTTAAAATCTGTGATCATTTCCTCTTAGGGAGCAGCTCAGCAGATGCCTTCTCCAGCATGACTTATCTTTCTTGGATTGTTTTAGACTCAGCCAAGTCATGTATTATCTATAGCAGATTTTATCTTACTATCTGACAGTATGCCCATTCTTTCCCTATTTTATTTTATTATTTTCACATTTTTTGTGTGTAAGATTGTGATTAAGTGACTTGGTGACTCTAAAATGTAAGCATCTTTAGGAAGTATTAAGGTGATCATAGAAACAAAAGAACCACATAGACAAACTTAGTATGCCCAGGTACAGTAGCAGTGTGGTTCATCGCACCCGTAGATATAGAGCACAGATTGATGAAAGGGGGGTTGAGGGAGAGATGAAAAGTATAAAGAGATCAAGTGATACAAATTGGCAATTATAAGATTAGTCATTGGGATGTAAAGGACAACATATAAAATAAAGTTAATAACATTGTAATGACTAAGTATGTTGTCTGATGGGTACTAGACTAAGCAGGTTGATAACTCATCAGTTATATAGATTTCTAATCATCATGTTGCATGCCTAAAACTAATATAATTTTATATGTCAACTGTAATTAAAAATTTTAAAAATATTTAAAGACTTCTTTGCTTGAATAGAAAGGTTATGGCCTATATTATGCTCCTTTTTCTATTATCATCCTTATTAAGCCTACAACTGAATCTCTGTCCTCAAAACCTTAGCATTTCATATTGAAGAATGACAAAACAAAAGTATGAGTCTGCAAAAAATAGATTCATATATTCTCAAAGGTCTAGAACAACATTTACCTTAAATTCTTTATCTTGACCTGATAAAGAAAGGTATAATTTTCCAGTAAGAAACAGCTCAGCTATACAGCATTCTAAATGCTAAGGGGGAAAAAAATCAATCAATCATAAAAGAATCCAGAAGTTTATATGTATTGTGGATAGGATTCTTTAAATAGTCTTGACCTTCATCTGTTATATCAATATTTCATCTCCTGACTGGTAATGAGAAGGAAGCCAAGAGAGAACAGAAAAACTTTCATAAAACAACAATTTTATGAATGAATTATTTAGTGTAGATTGATCAGTTATAGCAAAACTTAATGTGCATTGTCAGCAAAATTAATGAATAAATAAATCAGAATTAAAACCACAGTCTGAGATATGGTTCTCTGATAAGCATTATGAGAGAGACTGTAGTTATTTGGAGAGCTTTCATTTACCAGGTTACTCATTTAACGATGTAACCATTTTTATAAAAATATGCTACAATGATTAATGTTTCAACACAGCTTTTTGGCAAAAAGGTGAAGACAATCTACTTTTTTACATAGCTACCAGAAAATTAAACAATTCTGTAAATCTTATTAACTTAATTCAATAAGGAAACACACATATTCTAGTAAAATAAGTAAGGCTATAGATCTGATAAGTAGTTCAAGTATTCTTGGGATTAAAATTGAAAGTAAAAAGACAAAATATAAAATATTTTCAGAGTGGAACTGTGCATGAAAGTTGTTATGAAAACTGGAATTCAGTAAATTCAAGTATTTAAAAGTAGAGTCTATTGTCTATCAAAATGAACTTTATAATATAATATAATACAATATAATATGATATGATATGATATTCATACATGCATGGATATATAATATTATAAAGTATGAGACTAAGTAAAGGTATGCTTTGGGTGATTATTATTATTCAGACAAGATATATAAAGATGATGTTTTAAATATAATACAGCTGAAAGTGTACATCTCTACACAGACCAAGATTTATTTATCTTTTTACTATATTGGGAAATATAAAAGGGTAATATTCACTGGTAGAAAAAAGGAAAAAATAAACATCCAATCAGGAAGTCATTGTTCTTTGAAAATTGTCTGAGAGGTGAAACTGTTTTCTGGCTTTCTTTCTGTTTCTAAGGTGAAAACAGTTTGCAAATTTTTTCTCATGCCAAGCACTGTGGTACTATTCCAAGTCGAAGATTCTTGCCTATTTGCCTCCAGCATGACACAGAAACCACTGGCTCTTAACAGAAGCATTATCATTTGTAGAGTATTTCCAAACTCTCATTTTAAAATAAAATTCTAATTTGGAGATAGTTTTAAAAATAACGGAGAGTTCCCATATCCCCTTAACCCAGTTTCCCCCAGCAGTAACATCTTGTAGAATTATGGTACAACATCACATTGAAGGCATTGGCCTTAGAGCAGGCAAGATACACAAGGTTTCCATCTTCACAAGGATTGCTTAGGTCATACTGGCACTTTTTAAAGATAAATTTATTATGGTGGCATTGGTTGATAAGGTATATGGGTTCCAGTGCATAATTCTATGACACACCATCTGGGTATTGGATTGTGTGCCCATCACCCAAATTCACTGCTGGTGGAAATGTAAACTGGTACAACCTCCATAGAAAACATTATGAAGCCTTCTCAAAAAACTAAGATCAGAGTTACCATATGACCCAGCAACCCCTCTTCTAGGTATCTACTCAAAATTTTTGAAAACACTTATTTGCAAAGGTATATGCATGCCTGTGTTCCTAACAGCTTTATCCACAGTGGCCAACATGTGGAAACAACCGGTGTCCTTCAATAGATGATTGGATTAAGATGTGGTGCATATACACAGTGAAATACCACTGAGTCATAAGAAAAGATGAAATACTGCCATTTGCAAAAAAATGTGAATACTGGCACATTTATGGACACTTCCACTTTTGCTTGCAAATGTTTCAGTAACTGGGTCTTTATTAGACACACTTTTTTCTTCTGTAGGTCCAGCTGCTTCATAATTGTTGTATAAATTATAAATTTCTGAGACTCTTTCCTCTTGTAAATGATTTAATAGCATTGAATATTACATTATAAACTGAATTTATTGATCTGAAGCTGTATTTTGGTGGTGTTGACAGATTATGAGGCAGGAAAATAAATTCATATTCAAACTCTGTATTATTTTTAGTTATATCTATCCTACCCTCCTCCACATGATTAAAAGTACTCCTAGTAGAAGCAAATCTGAATGAGACAGGGTTTGAATAAATAAGGTGTTTTGTTTTTCTTCAGTGAAAGTTAGCCAAAGTATTAAGAGCAGCCCCTTTACGACAAAAATCTGAGGCTTCTATGAAATTATATCCAGCCATTTTTTTGCCTGTGATTTGTTGTTTCACGTGATAAATAGACTCTTCCACTTCAACATTGTATCTCTTCCAGACAGTGAAATGTTCCAAATGGTACATAGCAGTAAATTGTTTGATATTTAAGGGAGGATTCTCAAAAGTCTCTTCCAGTGAGTTTCACTTATATTTCATAACATAACTGTGTCACCTGAGCTGCAAAGGAGCTGAGAGGTATAGCTTTTAAGTTGGATATTACTATCTTTTTTAAAAATTGAGGTTCTTTTCTAGTGAAGAAGAGTCATATTAAGACATTAAGGCATAACCTATAAATGCCACATAGATCTAATGTGCTCATCAGTCATGTTACATATATATTCATATAGATCCTTATTTTGCATCATCATGTTTCTGGACAAAGCCCAGCTTGAAGTGGGTCTGCCTCGGACCAGCCCGTAGTGTGTGGGTTCTTGACTTTGTGTAGGAAAGATTTTGAATATATGTTTATTAATGCTGGGGACAGTAAAACAAAGGAAGGGCTTAGAATAGAAGAACCAACAAGAGAGATTCTAGGGGGTGCTTTACTTTGGCTCATATGAAATGTTATAGAAAAGAAGTTAGCCAAAACAGGGCTGTTCCTAGCTCACTGGGAATTCAGAAAAACAGGGGCCTTAGAGACAGGATCAGGGGGTAAGCCGAGGTCGAGCTGCCACTGTCTACTGCTCCCCTGGTTGCGAGTCTTATGGGGGCCTGTAGAGTTTAGGAGGAAGGAAAAAGTTCATGCTTGAGTAAGGACCATGGTTGTGTCCTAGAGTGAGCTCACAGCTGGTTTTTGTCATGAGTGTTTTTATCACTTTTCTGAGGGTGAGAGGTTTGAGGAGGGTTTCAGGAGTAAAGGTAAAAATATTTATTACCTTTCCTTGTGCATTTTTAATATGCTGATGCATCAAAACAAGTGTATAAGGGAACTTGGGATTCTTTGTTCTGCTTTATTGTTTTATTTTTATCTAGGGTCTTTCTGGTTCTAGTTGTTCTAGTTGTTAGTTGTTATGGGTTTTTTGTTATTTGTTCCCCTGACTTCATCTGTCCTTCAGTTTGTTTGTTTATTTATTTATTCATTTAATCCTCACACAAGGACATTTTTTCAGTGCATTTTAGAGAGAGAAAAAGAGAGAGAAAGGGAGAAAGAGCAACATCAATGCAAGGGAAGCATTTATTGATTGCCTCTTGAACACAGGTGGCAAACACAAGACCCATGGGCCAAATTCAGCTCTCCACATTGTTTTATCAAGCCTGGCACCTTGTTTCTACCTGGTGGTAGTGCTGAACTCTCACTTAACTGTTAAGGAGTAGTTATATTTATACAGTCCTAAAATTACATTAGGCCCTCTGAAGGCAACGGCAAGACAGGTGTGGCCCCCCATGAAAATGAGTTTGATACCTCAGCTCTTGAATGTACCCAGACCAGAGACTGAACCCAGAACCAAGGTATGGGCCCTGGCTAAGAATTGTACCCACAGGTTTTTTGGTTACGGAACAATGACCCAAGCAACTGAGTCTAACAAGCAAGGGCTATCCTGGGTTGAGCTGGCAGAAATAACACAAACTGGGTCTCTGCTATCTGTTTCCCAGACCAGGGTTATTTAAGCTACATATTCTCTGGTTAGGGAGGGGAAGTATAAACCATTTGCTCACAAGTGTCCTTGGTTAGGTAATACAAGGTCTTGCAATTAACTAGCTATTTGTAAGTTGCTCAAATTGTTCGGCCTTGCTTAACTTTCTTATCTTAGTTTCCCTATTTCACTTTCCCCAGAAATTTCTTAGCTTTTTACTACTCTGACACAATCACTACTAGGTAAAATGAGGAATAAAGATGTTTTCAAAGTCTCTTTGCTGGAAAAAAATTCTTTACTTGTGAAACATCAGAGATACTCCTTTTGGGGACAAACTTAGCCTAAAGAACAATATATATATAATCTTATGCCAGAACTATTTTCTTTACATTCAAGCAGACATAATGAACTTCTTTAGAAAAAATAAGGTAGAATTTTCTAAACAAACTTGATGACAGAGGGCTATTAAAATACCTTACTTTATACTACATAGAACATATAATGTTCTATTTACCATAGGATATATTTCTGTTGAGAGCAAGCATTGTTTATTAAAAAGATAATGGTTGTGACTAAAACAGAATAAGTATCTTCTCAGAAATTGAATATTCATGGTCTACAGTCACTCTAATAAAATTCACACCTGCTGCCAGACCACCCTGAACATGCCCAATATAAAGATCTTATCTAAAATTCAAACCATTCCCAACACAAAGTCCTATATTAATAAAAATGGTCACATTTAAGTCAAAGGCATTTTCCCCTGGATTTTAAGAAAATAGAAGAAAAAATATTTGGCTTTCTTGACTCCCAATGTATGAAGAATGGTTCTGCTACCTTAAACGACTTGCCCAATATTTCCCCAATATCACTGTAATTTCAATGCTGAGAAATAAAGAGAAGCAGTAAATTCTCTGTGCAGAAGAATAGCTATCAGCTACTGCTGCTTCTAAAGTGATTTTAATTCAAAATAATCAATATGCCATTGTGAAATATTTTGCACTGGCCTACCTTGGGCCTCAACAGTTCTGATATAAACACAATGGTCAGGGTTAAATTAATGGGAAGTGAGATCTGAACAAAGACTTGAACTTCATGAAGGGTTAGCCGAGTGGCTGTCTCGGAGAAAAGTGGTCCCAGAACAGTGAGCAGCTGGAGCAAAGAGATAGAAGGGAGAGAGAAACATCCATCAACTGCTTTCCATTCATGCCAGACCAGGCAGTGAACTTGAAACCGAGAGTTCAGGCCAAGATAGAGGTGTAGGCAGAGAGCCTTTGCTTCCAACCAAAGGGGGACAAAACCAATCTACAATCAATAAACAACCAGAAGTTCCAGAAAATCAAATTTCATGGAACTCCAGCAACCAAGGAATTAAAGAAAAAGTCAGACAGAACAACCATTTGTTCCTCCAAATCCCTCTCCTTTTTTTCCCTTAAATTCCCTTCTCTCTCCCCTCTGGTCACTGTCCCCTTGTTCTCTATTTCAGTGAGAACAAATCCCTTTATTCCTGCCCTCCATCCATAAATGCTGGAGGTTTTTTTCTGCTTGTGTTACCGAACAAGAGGAGGTCCGAGGGAGGGGCAATACAATATTTGGCCCACCTAGGGATGCCCAAAACTGCTATACAACAGGGGCCCCTCCCAAAAACAAAATACTAAAATCTACTGGGCCCTTCTGTCCACCGCCAATTGGAAAGACATCTCTTAATGCCAGAGATTTGTGAAAAGGAAACAAAATGTTTATTTAATGCTATTCAGGCCTAATGCCACCACTAAAATAGCAAAGTCCTTTAGGGTATACACCTAAACCCACACAGCGCTCCCTTCTCCCACTGTCCCAACTCCGGGTACCGTAAATCAGGAAAAGAGCACACATCTGTATTGCAGGCTGCTGGCACCATCAGCTGTGTCACTGTGCAGGATCTCGAGTTAATCCAAAGTACCGTCGTACCCTCTCATGGTCCACTGGCAAGAGTCCTTTGTACCCAGTTCCAGTCAAAGTCTCTCTTGCTTTTCAGGCCACGTGGCCAAAGGGGGCACCCCAAAGCCGCGTGGGCCTCTTCTGCCAAAGCTGCAGGAGTCCACACTCCACCAAAAGCATGTGGCTTTCTTCTTCACCTGGCTGCAGGGATCTCCATTCTGGCAAAGCTTCGTGGTTTTTCCCTTTCACCTGGGAAAGAGGGGGTCCATACCCTGCCAAAACCATGTGGCTCCCTCTTTCACCTCACCAACAGGGGGTCCTCACTCTGCTGAAACCACGTGGCTCTCTCTTATCTGGCCAAGCGGGGACCCTTCATGTCTTGGAGCCAGTCTTTTTCAAGCTCTCACACAGGCCTTCTCACTCAGGAGCGCAGCCCCTAGTTACATCCTCCTGAGTCCCAGTCTTTCTCACTCCGGAGAGCAGCCCCTAGTTCCCATCTTGAGTCCTCCTAGTTCCATCCTCAGTCCCTGCTACTCCCTTCTCCCTCAGGAGTGCAGCTCCTAGTTCCATCTTGAGTCCTCCCAGTTCCATCCTGAGTCCCTGCTAGTTCCATCTTGAGTCCCATTCACTACCTTCTCCCTGGCTCCAAACTTAGCCACTGCTATTTAACATATCTATGAAACCAGTTAAAGGTTATAGATATGTTAAATAACCATTCCTCCAGAGGTTAGCTCCAAAACTGTTGCTATGCAAAATAGCTCTCAATGGCCCTGGCTCTATTCATCCCTTCCGGGGGGGGGGGGGGGGGTGGTGAGGACATCTTAATATGTCTCTCCAATATTCCTATACACCTTGAATTCTGGACACCATTCCAAATCTGTTTCTTTGGGCCCCCTCCCCTCGCTGCACCCTGTATCACTTGCTTGTTTGTTTTGTTGTTTAGCTTCCTGTTAAAGGTGAGATCATATGGTATTTGTCTTTCAACACCTGGCCTATTTCACTCAGCATAACACAGGGATGAGAACTAAGGGGGATAGAAATGGGAGGGAGGTAGGGAGCATGGGGCCGGGGAGGCTGGAATGGGAGAAATAGACAAAAAACTGTACTTGAAAAATAACTAAATACAATTTTTAAAAATTAAAAAAAAAAAAACAGAACAATCAGACCAGTGCGCCAAGACAAAGAATTATGGCCCAAATGAAAGAACAGAGTAAAACTTCTCAAAACAGAGAAAGAGGGCTAAGTGACCTATCTGATGGAGAATTTAAAGCCCTTATAATCAATAAGTTCACAGAACTGATTGAGCTTGGTCTAAAAATGAAAAAGAAAGAAAGATAACCAAAATAAAATAGAGCAAAATCCTCAGAGAACCAACAGTGACAGGAAGTAAACCAGGACTCAAATCAATAATTTGGAACAAAAAGAAAAAATAAATATCCAAGCAGAACAGAATGAAGAAACAAGAATTCAAAAAAGTGAATAGAGACTTAGGAATCTCTGGGACAACCTGAAAAATTACAATATCTGAATCATAGCGATGCCAGAAAGAGAAGAACCATAGTCAAGGAATTGAAAACAAATAATGAAGGAGAATTTCCCCAATCTGGCAAAGAAAATAGACTTCCAGAAAGTCCAGGAAGCCCAGAGAGTCCCAAAGAAGTTGGACTCAAAGAGGAACACACCAAGGCACATCATCATTAAGTTACCCAAGATTAAAGATAAGGAGAGAATCTTAAAAGCAGCAAGAGGAGAGAGTTACCTACAAAGGAGTGCCCATAAGGCTAGCAGCTGATTTCTCAAAAGAATCCTTGCAGGCAAGAAGGGGCAGGAAGGAAGTATTTGAAGTCATGAAAGACAAGGACTTACATCCAAGATTGCTCTATCTAACAAAGCTTTCATTAAGAATGCAAGGGAAGAAAATAGTACTTCCTAGATAAGGTCAAGTTAAAGGATTTCATCATCACCAAGGCCTTATTATATGAAATGCTAAAGGGACTTATCTAAGAAAAAGAAGATACAAAATATGAACAGTAAAATGACAACAAACTCACAACTCTCAACAAATAAACCTAAAAGAAAAGAAAACAAAGGAAAAAAACTAACTAAACAACTAGAACAATAACACAATCAGAGAAATGGACATCACATGGAGAGATTTCAGTGGGAAGGGGAAGGGAGGAATAATGGGGGAAAGGTACAGGGAAGAAGAAGCATAATTAGCAATCATAAAATAGGGAGAGATAAAAATGGTATAAGAAACAGAAAACTCAAATAACTTATATGCACAACCCATGGACATGAACTAAGGTGGGGTGGGAAAGCTGGAGGGTTAGGAAGTGCTGGGTGGAGGGGGGTATAAAGGGGAAATTGGGGAGAAAAGAAAAAATAAAAAAGAATAATAAAAGAATAGCTATCAAATTTGTAAAAGATAAATTGTTGGCTACCATATTATGAAATTATTTTTAAGTAAAAGTAAAACAAACAACACACCACTCCTTGAGTTGAGAGGTATTACTACTGCTCACTTATAATTGATTTTTCAATAAGCCAGTCATCAGTTAGCCTCCTTGTATAGTTTTCAAGAAAAACTACATTTGAGATATATTCAAATAAGTTAAAAAAAAAGATCAGTACATCTAGAATTGAGATTTGCTACAAGTTACAAATGATGGTCATCAAAATGTGCAGTACAATAGAGCTTAATTGGACAAATTTTTATTTTTTGAAAATGCAAGGTGTTTAATGTCTGCCATTTTTAATCGTACTGTTTATCAGCATATACTTGCAGAAAATATTTGAATCTATCATTGTTAATATACAGCCACATAGAGTTCTGCTGCCCTCCATCCATAAATGCTGGAGGTTTGATTATAAAGGAGAAAGCATGTTTATTTACAAACTACACAATTTTGGAATAATTTCAGTCTTCTGCCTCAAACCCAAAGGCAAATAACCCCTCTTACTCCTTGCCAGCTCAGTCAAGGCTGTGCCTGGAATTCTGTCTCCATTTAAATTGTCACCCTTTGCGATATGCCAGTGGCTGCAGCATGACCATCCAGGTGGCTGAGCTGGTGCCTTTTCACAGTCTGGCTTCAGGCATCTCTCTGGAGTCCGTGTGCACTAGGCCGTCAAGGTCACACAGAGCAGTACCCATCACAGCACTGCCACTCCTCCCAGAAGGTGGGGTGCGGGGCATGTTGCCTGCAGATGAGGTCTCCAGGGCGCCCCCCACCCCTGCCCAGAATCCTCAGCTCTGGACCCCTGACCTTCCTAGTGAGGAGAAGGAAACTCACTCACTCACTTCCTAGTGAGTGTCTGCACACATTCTGTTTTTTAAAGCCCTGCCCCGAATCCCGTGCACTATGGAAGCAAGTCGGAGGGTCTTTTCCTCTCTGCAAACATTTCACTAGCCTGCCGTATACTCTGTGCAAACTTCCTTCTTCTGTGTCATGAGCTTCCTTAGTTGTTTACCTTTCCCCGGGGTATGCAGGCCCGTCACACCATTTTGACCGCAATTTCAGTGGACCACCTTTTGTGTTTCCAGACCCCGCTCAGGCATCCCTCTTCCACGTTCAACAATCTGGACAGACCTCTGTTACATTATGTGTTTTTGAACCAGTAATATGAATGGTAAATTTCATTCACTGTCATAAACTTTCGAGAGTGAATTTTTGTCAGATACAGAAGCTGTATATCCTGACACAACGGTTAGTTTACTCAGTAGCACTAAAGTTTTATAGCAGTTATCTGAGCTGATAGCAAATATTAAAATTATTCTGAATGAGAACCCTCCCCAGCCACTAAAATGAATAGCTTTGAAATTAGCTTTTGTTACTGATTTTTGCACACAACATTTCTAAATAACTCATCTGAAAATCACATAGAAAAAATAGTAATAATATGCAAAATTTCACTGCTATAATGTTATTTCTAAAACCAAATTTTGAAACATTTAACTAATATCAAGCTGCTGATACATTTCCTCTGCTGTCTCGTGTTCAACAAGAAGCACATCAACCATTCTCACATGGACTGCAGCATTTATATTACTGTTTTTAAAGCTTTATGTAAGTGTCAAGGAAATTTTCATATATTCATATACATTTCACTGCACAATTGAGGATATTCCACTTAACATTGATTTGAGAGTGATTATTCTGCAATAAAATGATGTGCTGAAAGGCAAATATTAAGATAATAATCTAATAGAACACTGTAAATGTCTTCCAAGTGTTAAATATGCTAAATTGAAATACTATGGTTTGGAATAATATCATGATTTGGCAGTATCTCACTGTGTTAAAATTTCATACAGTTAAGTATTAACAGATGAATAGTTGCAATCCATTTTGATGATAGGTTAAACAAACTTTGAAATTCATTTAGTTAAAATAATACACTTGATAAAAATCCCATTGTTCTTATTAGGAGACCTCTACTAATGAACAAGTATATACATTTATTATTATATTTTGTTTTTGGTCAATAAACACTCATGGAAATGTGTCA
Organism: Artibeus jamaicensis; assembly: GCF_021234435.1. Classification (NCBI taxonomy): domain Eukaryota; kingdom Metazoa; phylum Chordata; class Mammalia; order Chiroptera; family Phyllostomidae; genus Artibeus; species Artibeus jamaicensis. The sequence goes on along the minus strand of NW_026521823.1, from coordinate 10,486,797 downwards.
TTTTCTTTATTATATAAACATCTATAATATATCCTCAATTTTGCTCCAGATAGAATTGTGATTGCAGATCAGAGGTGGAATAAAAGGACTAAATGATCATGGAAAAGGAATACCATAAAGATTAAGTCAAAAATTTTTTAAAAAGCAAGCAAGGTCTGTCTATAAAATATCTAGTCATGTAATATGAAAAATGGAGACATTCACTGAAGAAGGTACAAGAACAAGAAGCATTGTACATAGGACAATGATGCCTCAGTCCCCTTTAAAATAGGCACCTTGGGTCCTCACACAGTTCTCCCAGTCACCATTAGCTGCCCCATCATATTTTCCTGAATCTCATAAATGATCTGGAATCTCTTCCCTCTCAAAGGTGATTTTAGTTTTAGGAAAAGCCAGAAGTTGCAGTGCACCAATTGGGCTACAGGGGGCTAAGTCACCTGGGTGATTTAATATTTCACCAAAGCTGCATAAGACGGTTGGTGATGGTGATGAAGCTGCCAATCAACAGTTGCCCATAGCTATAGCTTTCTGAATCATCTGAATAATTTCTGCTGAAGAATGTTCAAGCTTACACAAAATTTGATGCAAATTCATTGCTCTACTCGCTCAGTAATTTTGCATTCTATGGCCACACAGTACACATGCTCACTCAACTAGTACTACTGTCCCCATTGACTAGTACAAAGAAATCATCATTCTTCATGCATGCAAATTCCAGTCCACTCTCCTTGGCTGCCAGGTTAAATTAATGGCATGCAAACTTTTTCATTATATTAACAATGGTTGGAATTTTTCTGGACAGAATATATTTTCATACACACAAAATCACACACACCTTTGTTATTCATTGTTTGTCACTACATTTGCCATTTATGATTCATGTATCTTTTGAACATCCTATCAGACTCAGAGTAAAATCAAAGCACTTTCCCATTTTTTATATGACTCATGATTAATTGTTTTTTGCCTGCATTTCTGAATCCCATTTTGTAGCATTAGACAGGCAATTTTCACACTCCTACTCCACGTCATTCTTTCATCTTTACTTTATTAATTTATTCTTGCATTAGAACCTTTGCCCGAGACAAAGTTTCTCCCCTCAGAAAGATCCTTACTAGAGCCCTACCCAATACTGCCTGTTCCATCAATCTCTGCAAATGATTATCTCCATGTTTAAAATTTCTTAGAATACATTATTACGTTAAATAAATGTAGAGCTTTATTGTATATTTGTGAACAATAGTTGCCCATTTTCCCCTTTAAAAGCAATTTGCAAAAGAACATTTTTTTCAATTAATGGATGAATAAACATATCTCCCAGTAGGTTACACATTCTGAATGTAGGGACTATTATATGCTCTTAAAATACACACACATATATAAGTATATATCCATGTAAAGTAAAGGATAAATTGCATTGTACATGTTGCTAAAACTTGCAAATCAGAAATAAAAGAGTAACACTTTTGTACTTACAAGGTTAAAAAATCACCTTGAATTCACTCATAGAATTTATTTATCAAATTCAATGTTCTTTTGTACTTTGTTCCTTTTTAATTCCTTTGATTTATTAGTCCTGTTAAATCTACCATAAATACGATGTGAGGATGACAACATGTTCTGTAATAAAACCCTGCACAAAAATAAAGTTTTGATTTTAATTGCCTATTACTGTAGAGCCAAAAGTTACTTTGGTAAATCTATAACTTGTCACTAGTAATTCTGCTCTATTTGAACTTCACTACACTTTCCAGAACAAGTAGAGTTATAACTGGTATTTTGTTTTTAATTTAGCTACCTTAGACCTGTCCTTATTGACCTTCACCCATGGTTTTAACTAACCATTAATCTAAATTGTCAAGATCTTGACAAATGCCCCCAGAGTATGCTGTGATTGAATGTAAAATTTCTGCAGTAAGAATAATCCCTTAGGCGAGTGTTAAGAGAGACACCAGAAAACTCTGACCCTTAAATTCAAGTCTACTTGGTTTTCCCATTAATCTGAAAAGCCTACAGTAGAGAAACAATGTGACGCCTTTCTATGCGTAGACACATACACATGAAGTGCTAATAAATGAAGCATCGAGAGATGTGTATCAGATAAAAAATAACTAGTGAGAGAAACTGCAGATCACAAACTACTTTTAGAAATAAATAAATTTTTACAATATGTAAAGTTACACTTTAAAAGATATATATAGGGATTTTGATCGAATAAAAATAAAACTAGAAGGCCCATTCTATAAATCATAAAGGTTTAAAATATAGTTTTCCTATTTACATTCAAGTTAATAAGAAAAATATTGCTCATTAAAAATGTCTTATATCTTACTTTCATTATATTTTTAAAATAAAATATTAATATTCAAATATGAATTTGGGGCATTCACTAATGATAAAAAATTTTATCTTTTTTTGTAGAAAAATATTTGTTTTCCTCCAAATTAAATCAGCTAGGAAAAACATGTAAATTTAAAAGGAATATTTGAGTTTCATAAAAGTTTTCTATAACTTCATTCAAAACAAAACAAAGTCTTACTAATTGCATTCTACAGGGTATCAACTAACATGTTTAATGGTAAAATGTTTGGGGTTATGATGAATTTGCACAGTCTGTACCATCTCAGTCTCTTTCACCCTCTGTGACTAAAAAACAATGTTATTGGGTAGAATCAAAACATATTCAGTTTGGTATTAAATATTAGATATGACTTAAACAGGAAAATGACATAAAACAAATCATACTCACAATGCAACTTCATGGACAATATTCTTAGAAGTTGTTTATAACTTCCTCTATTTTAGACGAAGAACAGGCTATGAACTTTGATTATAAAAATCAACATCAAGTTGGTATCAAAATTTAAATTTGTTAAATACTCAGTGTATGATTTTATTTAATATGTTTACCTTATTTTCCCTATTTTAAAAATAATAATTATGTTGTCAGTGTTATTATAAAGAAAAATAAATTTATTAATGCCTAGTATGTAATAAGCAGTATAACTTACTTATTTTTAGGTATTAGTTTAACTCAGTACTTGCCATTTTTTCCCCACATTCAACTCACTAACTTTCAAGGATACATTTATATATTGTGGTATGATTGTTGTTAAAGTGATAGTTAACGCCTTTATCACATTACATAATCATAATACATTGTCATTATCTATAATTTTTATACTATGAACCGGATGTCTATGACTTATTTGCTACTCATTGAAAAACTTTACCCTTAAACTATGTCAATCCTATCCCCCCATTACCTGGTAGCCACCATTTTACTTTGTTAAATGAGTTTGACACTTTAGTTTTTGTATACTAAGTAGTATCATATAGAATTGTCATTCTCTGAATTGTCTCCCTTAGCATAATGTGCTCAAGGTCCGCCCACGTTGACTAAACTTTAGACAGACTTCTCCCTAAATTCTAACTCCCTGACCTCCATTTTCTAATTAATTGTGTTGGGAAGACATTGGCTTATAAAATTAAATAGGTATCGAGTGAAAATTCTATTTGTATCATCTTTATATTGCATTGTAAGCTCACCAACCAAAATCAAGTCTTCTTCTGCGAGAATGTATTGACACTTCTTACTCTTTGCCAAGCCCTTCACCCCCTTCCCTTTGGTAATCACCACACTATTGTCTGTGTCTATATGAGTTTTTGTTTTCCTTTTTTTGTTCATTAGTTGCTTTCCATGTTACATCCCTCATGTGAGTGAAATCATAATGGTTCTTAACTTTTTATGTCTGACTTACTTTGCTTAGCATATTTTCAAGACCCACCCACATTGTCACAAATGTCAGTATTTCATCTTTTCTTATGCCTGGGTGGTATTCCATTGTTTACACGGACCACATCTGATTTCTCTTTCCTGAGATAATTTACTTAACACTTTTTTACAATTGTAAATTTTTTCTCAGCCCTTTGAAATGTAAATCTTCTCCCATCTCGCCAATTTTACAACCCAGGAGCCCTTTGGAATATAAGGCTTAGTGCCCCTATCTCCAAGTTTCTATGGGAAGATAGGAACCTAAATTTAGCTAGGCTTCCTTGAGTCCAGCTGTAAAACTACCTACCCACTGTGATGAAGACATGAGAAGGTTTTTTTTTTTAAGTAAAGCAAGTTAGGAAATATGGATGGCCTATGATCACCCTAACCCACTTGTAAAAACTCTCCATTCCTTGTTTTAGTGAGCTGAGTTCACAGTCCTGGCCTCTCTCCTGTATTGCAACAGCTTGGAATAAAGGTTGCTAGGCTTTGCCCATTGCTATAACTGCATTACCATTGTTAATTTGGTATAGAAATTAAGGATCAAATTTGGGCTTTTTAAAGCTAGAAATGTGCCTCCTTCATAGACGTTTATGTGCCTAATTTTACTGGGACTTAAAAATTTAGGCTCATTGAACCTGGATGATGTGGCTCAGTGGATTGACTGCCAGCCTAAGAACTAAAGGGCTGCTGTTTTGATTCCCAGTCAGGGCACATGCCTGGGTTGTGGGGCAGGTTCTCAGTATGGGTATGAGAGAGGCAACCACACATTGATGTTTCTTTCCCTTCTCTCTCAAAATAAGTAAATAAAATCTTTAAAAATTTTTACACTCATCAATACATTCTAAAACGGTGTATTCTTTTCCTTTCCTTTTGCAGCCTATTTTGATAGAAGAATTTAAAGCAGTCAGTCCAGAGTCACTAGACTTTTAGAGTTATCATTATAAGAATACTTTCTCCTGAAATGTACAATAAATTCTGAGCCAGACACTTCTCTACACAGCAATACCACCAAGTAGTCTCAATTCTCATGAGAATTCATAATCAATCACTTAAAAACTTATTGAGATACCTTTGACATATGATAGTTGTCAATATTTAAGGTATATAACTTGATATTTAGATATATGTGTACATTGTGTTAAGATCACTGCAATCAAGTTAAATAATATTATCACCTTTATATAGTTACCTCTCTGTGTGTATGTGTGTTTGTGACAGCTATTCTCTCAATAACTCTTCAGTGTTAGTTAGCCCTGGGTTTTTTAATCTATTTATGTATAAATATCCAAATTCTCTTAGAATTTTTTAAATGAGAAATGAGCACCATATAGAACAAATATAATATATTAAAATTCCAGAGCTCAGATGTGCAAAAAGTTCAACTTTTATTATTATCCATTATAAAACCTAGTTTCTGTCTTTAGCCCACATTTTTTCAAGTGACGAGGATTTATTCTATCCTATTGTAAGTATTCTTTGTAACATCACATTTATTCTTAGCAATTTCAAATTTAGCCTCTGACCGTTCAAATTTTTCACCTTTCTCTTCATTTTTGTGGCTGATTCGACATGCAGCGGAATGTGGTGAGGAGTTTAGCTTCTGCTCTGCTGTAGCAACATTGGACACTACTCTTCTCTCCCATGTGAGCACTAACAGGTACTTGTTTCCCTTCATGTGATAAAAACATTTTGGAACCAGAGGTGATGATTGCACAATAATATAAATGTGTTAAATGCCACTAAATTATACACCTTAAACAGTTACTATGTTACTGTGTGAATTTCACCTCAATGAAAAGAAAAAAAAGACCAGGCTAGCAGGGTCTTTTCAATAACTCTGCATATTCATTTCTACATATTGATGTACCTGGTCTGTGTAGTCACTGATAGTGAAGTCATTTAATCATGCATTTCTGTATATACACACACACAAATGTACATACATATATATATTTATATATGTATTCCATTTGGAAATGTTTATTCCCTCTTGTTTGGGATGTTATAGTCTACAGATGACATATCTCTGATTTCATGGGGACTCTTACTTGCTCACTTCTGCAACCTTATTATCCCTTCCAAGCCACATTTTTTTGTACAACTCTGAAGAAGAAAAAGTGGTTCCCCCATTATTATGCATTCCTTTGAGTATATTTTTCAAAGCACAAACATTGATTTCACTAAAATATTTCATTTAATAAAATTCAATTCCTTTCATTTATTAAATAAAAGATATTTCAAAATACTTTGAACAGTAAACAATACACAGAATTTAACCGTGACAACTATTTTATTAAAACATATGAATGTTTTAATAGACATCTTTTAGAAAAACATATCAATGTCATTTTTTTAGCAGAGGCCAAGAAAAAATAGGTTCAATTAATGTAAGAGGAGTGAAAAATAAACATTAGAACAGAACAAGTAATCACAATGAAATCTCATGAAGGTTACAAAGAAATATATTGTCATCAATAAGTTATATGTAAATAATAAAAAGTTATAACATATAATTAAAATAAAAAATAACAGCTCGAGAAGGGAAAAGAGCAAGTATGTATCAAATTTTCAACATGTAAATTCTATTTTTAAAGGATTAGACAAAGCATTTATATCAATAGAAGTGTATTATTTAACATGAGATCTCACTATATTAAAATGTAAAGAACTTTTAAAGGAGCTAATGCATAAAACAATTATAATCAAATTTTCTACAACTGATAACGGTGGTAAAACTTTTCCTACATATATATGAAAAATAATAATATCAGAAAATAATATTTTGCCAAGTAAAAATGATAAGAGTTATTCGAATTCTACTAAAGTATTTCTAAAACATGCAAACATGCCAAAATAGCCAAAAACTTACAGAATTTTAAAATCTGCGGTCAACTATGATACTGGTATAAACATCTATTGACTGCAAAGCTAAACTAGCTCAATGTAAAGCAAAAATAATTTTCACAAGTAAAACTTACTTTAGATATAGCTTATTCAAATATCTACATGTACAGGGAAACTAGTCTCAAATGCCCAGTGTACGCAAGCCAGAGCAAACTGCGCTCATTTGAAGTTTGTGGTAATTTTTATTGGAACTGATCTATAAGTATTAAAATTTTTGTGGACCATATCATTCTTCAAAGAACAGTTTAGTTTAAAGATGAATACCTATGTCTAGCCACTATCACCTGGATAGTTCAGTCTTGCTTATGCTAATAATCTTAAGCTTCAAGGAGATATACTAATGAGGGAACGTGCTGTGACAACCTGCCAGCTAAGCTACTCCATGCAGACCAATTTCATTATTTTTAATATATGTACCCTTGCCTATGAATACACAATTTCCATTTTACTCCTGTCTCATCAAGGTTAGGTATAGACTCTTGAAAAAGCAACCCATATTCCTCGGAATCATCTAAACCGGATTTTAGCTTTGCATTTATAAACTTCTTGGCTTTGCATTTGTAATTGAATTTGCTGATAAGCACCTGGGACATCTTTTTTTACCCTAAGATCAGTAAAGCTTCTTTTAACAATGTGCAACAGTGATAGCTGTTATCTGTCCATCCTCCTTTACTTCGTTCATGAAATAATTTATGAGAAGCTCATTTTCTTATGTCTCTCTACATTAATGCAAACAGGTCAACAGAAAGAAAATATTGCATTTACATTAACTTCATTTTAGTAAATAATTCGATAAAAACAGTCAGTAGGTTTTCTTCTTTTTATCTTTAAAAAGCCTGGGAATTTTAAATAGCAAACTACCTGGGCACTCAGGGTCTAGAGTAGAGTCAGTGTATATGTAACAAGCGCATTACTTGGCTATATCTAAAACAGTGGTGCTCAATTTCACTTTTTTTGCTAGTGATGCATACTAAGAAATCTATTTCATACCTAAATATATAAAATAGCTCTTCCCTAAAGTATTACAGAACTGAGTGCTATATCTCATTATAACTGGCCCTAAACACCTGAAGCTGCTAAAATGCCCTGGATTTGAATGGTGTGAATGAACACACATTCAGTTCCTAAACCAAAAAGACATCTTCCTGGCTAAAGGATAGTATAGTCATATGAACTTATTCCCTTTTATTCAATGTGCTACTTTCAAATCTTATTTAGAACAATCACCATGAACTCCCCCTTTTAAATTACTTAAAAAACCCTAATAACCTACACCAGCCACTTAGTAAATTTCTTAACTGGTGTATTTTCCCTTGTTCAGAAAGTTAAAAAACTCTGCTATGTAGTCATTATTATTGTAGTGGTAGTAATCATAGAAATACTACTTTAGCTCCGGTCTTTGTTTTATTCTTAGATATTCTAAAAGTCTCACCAGAATGATTTTGTTGGCCTCATTTGCTGCCAGTGTCATCTGACTTTCGAACAGAAACAACATGCTTACCATGTGCCTTTTGGTGCCCAGTTTGTGTCTTCAGTGAGTTTGTGCTGGGAGTGAAAATCGCAGTGATGATTGACTGAGATCTCATTTATTCTTGAGCCGTCCATAAATTTATTTCTTTTGCTGAAATCGTTTTAGGTATTCCGAGTGACTGTGGCTCATGACTTATTTTATAATTTTGATCATCAGTCATCTGCCGCTGAGCTTTCAATCTTATTTTCTTTCTTTTTTCCCTGTGATTGTTTTGGAAATAGAATCTATTACTCTCTTTTGGGGAGCATTCTTAAATTTGCCTTTTCCCTGACAAAGGAATAATTTCTTGATACATTGTGTGGCGAACATAGGCACCATGATGTCAAAACATTGATCACAGCCTTGTCTCTGCCCATGAGGAATATTTCAATTCCTAACAATCCACCTTTTGAATTGGTTTTAAAAATCTGTCATTATATTTGAACACTCAAGAAATATCTAGTCCAAGTCTATGTAACACTAAGTAGAAAAGAATTACTATACTAATTATAAGACCTCTTAAATTTCATGGTTGCTCTGATGTTAATTATAAGCTTACAGACAGTTATAAATACTCATATACTGTTATAATGGAATATAAACATTTCTAAACAAATTTTTAATTAATTACCAATTTTACAGTGTTTGGCTTCTAAGGAAAATTCTGCTTGAGTCTTCAACTATGGAAAAAATTTAAAACAAAACCGAAAATGTAGCTGTAGTGAAGGTTACTTATCTCTTAACTAAGAGATAGTATGAGATGAGGCTCATTCAGTGATTAAAAATTGTATTATGTAAAAATTATGAAATTATCTAATTCTGTTGAATCTTTAAAAATTAATATTCTGACTTCTCCATGATACCATCATAGTGCAAAAATGTCAGTATTTTATCTTATGAGATACCCAGTTTAGTTTCCTATAGAAAACATAAATAAAATGAATATCATAATTTTAATCCTGAAAGAAAATGTCATTTTAATAAATGTTTAAAATTAAAAAAATTTATGATAAATTTTTAAATTTATGATAAATTTTTAAATTTATCATAAAAACAGATATGTTCAACTAAACTTAATTATAATAATAAATGACAAAATTATATTGTCATTTATGCTATGATTATATTGTTATTTAAGGGTACATTTAATTTCTAAAGTTTCTAATGTATTTGAAAGTTTTAAAGTTCTAACGCAATTTTTATTTCCAAAATATATTGTAAAGACATCAGAATTTTGAAGTTTTTAAAGCATTCTTATTTCTAAATGAATCGTAAAGACTTTCAGATTCCTCCAAGAATCAGAACAAATATAGAACAATCATTTGTACTTATTTTAATTTTATATATTTATTCAGATTTACTTATATTTTTAGTCATACTCTGATAGTATTCTGAAATATTACATGAGCATATTTGTTGTGTATAAAGCTTAAATCAAAATGGTATCATTCATGTAATATTTTCATATTACTTAATAAGGTTAATTTTATTTAAGATCAAAATGAAAAACTTTCAAGGATATTTTATTCTGAAATTGTCTAAGATGACTCTTTCTATGTGTTTAAGTACATACAGTATTTTGACAGAAATTAGAGGTCTAAGATCTAAATGGAAATTATGAACTTGGAATACGTAGTGTGTTCTTAATGTCTACTTTTTTTGTGTGTTCCTAGATCACTGATGTGTAACTGAAAGGATCTCTCACGGTAGAAAATTCAAAAATCCTTAATAATTATTATTACTTTCAACAATATTATTTTAATCGTGTGTTTACTCTTGTCACCCAAATAATGACTTCTGTTGTTTTTATTAGTGTGAATTGATAACTTATTTTGATATTGCTTTTACTAAATTTATGTCCCATACTGAAATTGTTAAAATGTTTTTTCACCAAATTATTTTTGACATTTTCTAAACAGTTCCCTGATAAATCAGAAGTTTTACTCTTTTACTTGACCAAAGGAGAAATATTAAATCTATGAGCTTTGGTTAGTATTCTTAATACCTTAATTAATTTAAAATTATTGTAAGAAGTCACTTTTTTCATTATTGGGCCAAACTAAGGGTAGCAATAAGCCTGAAAAATCTAAAGGAAATTTTTGTCCTTCTAACTTATTATATAAGGGTGACTTATCTGTCATATAACTATTTTCCAATGAATGCTTTCTTTTCATGTTGAGAAAACCTACTCATATGCTTGTAAACATCACCAATATAATTAATGTCTATAAATTGATTTATCTAGGACAGATTGGTTTTCTAGGTTTAAATATCCTTGTTGTCTGAAATAAAAATAATTTAGAGTATACAGTCATGTGTCACTTAATGACATGTTTATGTTCTGAGAAATGCGACAGTAGGCAATTTTGTTGTGCGAGAGCATTGTAGAGTCACAGAAACCTAGGCGGGATAGCCTCTTAGTCACAATCCTACACAGCATGTTACTGTATTGAATACTGTAGACCATAGTAATACAGCAGTAATTGTTTGTGGACCTAAACATAGAAAAGGCATGGCAAAAGATTTTTTGAAATGGTATACCTATTTAGGCCACGTTCCACGGACGGCCTTGCATGGAAGCTGCTCTGGGTGAGTGATGAGTGAAGGTGAAGGCCTAGGACGTCGCTACTGTCCCTTCATGCATTGTGCTGCAATGTTACAACCACTACAACAGCAGGGATTTGTCAGCTCCCATACGTCGCTTGTTGAACAAAACATTGTTATGCGGCTCATGCTGTAAATGAGAGTCACTAAAGATTTGTCAGTGCTTCTATTGTCCAGCTATTACTCTAAGATGATTATTGAGCAGACCCTTATAAATGATTTCTAAAGACAATTCTAATATCCTCCAACTCTGTTACTATGTATAACTATGACAAGTGTTCTAACCCACTTTGGGTTTTAATAACTCTAGCCAGTTTCTGATATTTTTTATGTTTTGTTTGTTTATTCCCTTACTCCTGGCTAATAGTCTCTGTGATAAACCTTACATTATTGAATCTTCTGGAAGAAATATAAATAAACCTCAAAGGTAAGATTTTAGTGTATAATTGCTAAGTGAAAGAGCATTCATAATCATTGTTGTTTATTAAGCATATTCTTTTCAGACTTTTATATGTTATAATATATTGTAAATTTATACATCAGATTGTGCATTAAGACAGAATTTATTAGATAAATACAACTTTATCCATTAAAATCTAAAGCCGAGATAAACTGTGAGTGAAGAAAATGTATGTTTCCATCATTTGTGTCATTAGTCTATTGCCTCAGTCCGGGAGAGATTAACAAAAGGGCTGTGAAGATAATTCTGTTTAGACAGCAAACAGCAGCACTGACTATTTTGTTCAAGTGCCTCTGGAATTAATCAGCTGGAACTTGTGAGGAACATGCCCACAGAAGAACTCCGGGATTAGGAGTCCTTGCTTGATACAAAGTGAATACTGTTTCTTGAACAATGACAGTGAAACTCATTTTATTCAAGTATGTACAGATCAATGGACTTATTTTATCCCCTCCAGAATACCAACTTTTAATGATTAGTTCCCACAACCATAACAAGCTCTAGTTTTCTAGCACCCATAAAATAAATAATTTTTGACCTTCTACAGACCATTCATTCACTAATATATTTGATGGTGTGTGTACTGTTTTCTACTGAGTTAATAGACTCAACCTTGTTAAAATTTTTATCTTTTGGAGTGTTTATTTAATTAACAGTGTATAACTAAAAATAAACACACAAGGATTTTATATTCTTAGTATTGTGATATTCTGATATTTATTTATAACTTCTCTTTTATTTATATAAGACAATACTTGGTGATGAACCATAATCATCTTCATAAACTATTAATAGGTTGTGGACTGCATTTTGAAAAACATATATATACATTTTTTGTTTCTTGTATTTATTGTATGAGATACTGTTTTAGACTTTATATTTGCATCTCTGCTCCCACAAGTGATAGTTTTGAAACTTTCAAAACATGTCATGGTCTTAGAAAATGTTGAGTCATCAAGTCACAAAATCGCTGAGTCATGGTTTTATGAAAATGCCAAGCCTTCATTTTCCAAAACCACTGAGTCATCGATTTCCAAAAATGCTGAGCTATCAATTGTCAAAAAACACTGAGTCGTCAATTTCCGGAAACGCTGAATCATCAATTCACAAAAACACCGAGTCATCAATTTTCAAAAACGCTGCGTCACCAATATACAAAAAGTGCTGAGCCATGGTTTTCAGCTTGAGGTTTTTTTTTTGAGATAGTAGATGAGTTTATCACATGTAATTCACCAGACAAAGATAATTAACCAAATGAATGTTTCTCATCAGAAAAAGCTAGTAATTTTAGTAATTCAATAAACAGTGGGTAATATACTTTCATGACAGAAGGAATAATTGATTCACAACTTTCTTTAAAAGTTTACATTCCTTTTGCACTTTAAAGGAAGTTTGCCCGGCCCAAGGACCAAAATGTGGGGCATATAAACAGTCTATTGAGACCTTAGGATGGAAGGGAATTGGTATTTCTTCCCTTTCATAACAAACCAACACGGAAATGGGGGGGTGGGGGGTACATTCAAAGCCCTACTATATATGCCTGATGATAGAAAAATATATAGAGATATATGCACATCTATATGTATGTATATTTGTATTTGCTTTGCTTTTTCTGTAACCTTTTCTCCGTATTACATTATCACACTTTTATATAAGTGGGAATGATGATTTAACTGAACTGAAAAAAATTAAATTAAATTAAAACATGTGCTTTATACTAAGTCTATGTCATCATATGCAAAATATGTCTTCCATAATAGCCACACCATAAGTAGAATGATATTTGCAAAGCATGTAGAATGGCACCTAGAACTTATAATTCTCAATGACTATGTTATCATAATTATTATCATTGAATCACTATCAGTAGGTTATATAATTTCTAAAATTTATAATAATCAGTTTTTAAATTATCTTATTAAACCATATTATTAATTGGAAAGGTTATTCTTTGTATGTAATATCACACACATGTACCAAGAAAATAAAGATTCATTTAAGAATTAAGGGAGCTATATAATAAATTAACTCATTAGTGATAATTTTTTGAGAATACGATAAACTTACCTGAATCTGAAAGGCTTGAATGATTGTATATTGAAATCTATTGCATTCTTTCTGAAATTACACAAAAGTTCTCTTATTTATGTTTGATTATTAAATAATAAAGTGTAAATGAGATTATCTTTCTTTTGAAAACATTTTCATACTTTTTAAAGATTTTATTTTTTTAGAGAGAGGAGAAGGGAGGGAGAAAGAGGGAGAGAAACATCAATGGGCTGTTTCTCACAAGTCCCCCAGTGAGGACGTGGTCTACAACCCAGGTGTGTGCCCTGATTGGAAACCTAACCTGTGACCTTTTGGTTCCCAGTTCAGGCACTCAACCCACTGAGCCACACCAGCCAGAGCCTCTTAACATTCTTTAAGCATTTTAAGAGATTGTTTTTCCATGGTAATAATACATGATATGCTAAATAATTCTCCTATGAATTTTTTACCATACAGCATCTTGTATCTATTATTGGGGATGAAAAGTATATGATTCCCAATGTATCTCTCCTCTGTGAAGGTCAAATATGTAATTAAGTTTCTTGTTATACTGCACATTGGGATGTTTTTCAGTTAAGTGGGTAATGCAAGAAATGGTTATGTAAGGTAACTAAAAAGATATATCACTATTTGTAAAGTTAATGAAATTAGCACATTAAAATATAGCTAATAATCTTTTTAATTTTTTTTAAATTTATTTATCTTTAGAGGGGAAGGGAAGGAGAGAGGGAGAGAAATATTAATGTATGGTTGCCTTTCATGTGTCCTGTGCTAGGAACTGGCCTGCAACCCAGGCATGAGCCCTGACTGGGGATCAAACCGCGATCATGTGGTTCACAGGCCCTCACTCAATCCACTGAGCTATACAAGCCAGGGCAATCTTCTTGTAATATATTCAAGAAGAACAAGTCAAATTATTTAGTATTTATTATTTAGTTGTTAGTATGCAGAACTTGGTGAAATCCAATCATCTGATGGAAGCCAGCTCCTTTAATTCATATCCTAGGTGGAAAGACCTACTGGATGACAAAACTAGCTGTATCTTAAGACAAAAATGAATCAATATCAACCTGATTAAATATCTGTTTAAAATCACATATATTTTAAGAAATTATAAAGTTAACAAGTGCTATGGAGATCTGCTTGTAGGTTTTTTAATAACTGACTTGTAAACAAAGTCGTCTTTATTCTTATTATACCAGTGAATTAATTGTTGATATCATTTTATTAAAGTAGAGATAGACACCTTTGAGATCCTGAATAGAAGCAACTTGGAACATTGTGCCACAATTAGATAGTCAAAGTTTTTAAGTATCAGTAATACAATACTGATATTTAATACTGATATAATACTCATATTTCATGTACTCTATTAGCAGAAAGAAAGAAAGAGCTCCTACCATTTGTGACAGCATGGATGAAAATGGAGAGCATTATGTTAAGTGAAATAAATCAGGCGGTGAAAGACAAATATCACATGATCTCACAAATAAGCAGAACAGATCAAGAAAACAAATAAGCAAGCAAAATATAAACAAAGACATTGAAATAAAGAACAGACTGATGGTAATCAGTGGGAGGGGGGAGACAATGGAGGAAATAGGGGAAGGGTCATTAAAAAACATGTATAAAGGACACAAAGACAAGGCCAAAAGGGGTAACATGGAGGATGGGAGTGAGGGATGGCTGGGGTAGAGGGGAATGGAGAGGAGAACATGGAGGTAACTACACTTGAAAAACAACAAAAAATAAATGAATAAAAAAATAAAATAACAAAACAGAAAGCAAAATAAATTCTGATGAAGAACTTATGCTATTTTAAGCAATAATTTCAAACACAAACTTTTTGGCTATAGCTACATTTCTATTGCATTTAAGAATTAATTTTTATAATACTTTGAATATTTTAACTGTGAATAAGAACTAACTTCTTTTTTAATTTATCCATTATAAGCACATACTAATCCCCAAAGATTAAAAATTTGAGATTTTCGAATATTTTAATTGTGTAAAACTTCCAAAGCTTTTGCTTTTTCCTATTTATTTTGCAGTTTAAAGGCCAATGTAATATTTCTATCATGAACTCAAAGAATCAGTAGTGCTCTCATCTATATTTCATATTGTTTGGAGTAGCTGGATTTCTAAAACATGCTTATTATATTATACTTTTATCTAAATATTTTTTATTTTAAATGTTAATCTAATTGAATTGTATATAGATTTCATGTGCTCTCTAAGGACTTAGATATAATTTAAAAGTTATTTTAATCTGTAGCAATGAAGTGAAAGTAACTTTGTATATTATAAACTCAGTGATAAGGCAATGAAATTTGAAATATCTGTTAAGAACCACTCAACAAATGAAAATGTTGAGAATCTGGTAAAATATTAATTGAAAGAATTTGCAATGAGATACATAAGTGCTAACCAGATAAGGAACAAAGCAGAGGGATTATATAAGCTTCTGATGTTCATATAATTGAAAAATTGTATGTTGGGTAAACTTGGTTCCAGGCAAGTTTTCCATTGTTTGTAAAAATGTCAACAATCAAGTAACTTGTTCCTGCATCTACCTAATGTAAAATCAACATATTTTTGTTTGTTTTTAAAATAAACAGTTATTAAATATTTATTCTAATTTCTTTCAGTAGAAAAATGTTATGCTTTCTCTCTCTCTTTCTCTCTCTCTCTCTCTTTCTCTCTCTCTCTCTCTCTCTCTCTATATATATATATATATATATATATACTAGCAAAACATCAAAAGGAAAATTTCTTATTAGGGTCACTAATTAGACAGAGATGCCCCTTTAATCACTGCTGCTCAATGTTATACTAAAAGTGCTAGTTAGAGCAATTAGGAAAAAAAATAAAGGCACCCAAAGTGGAAAAAAGTTTAGCTATATATATTTACAGACATGTAAATATATGACCCGATATGTGGGCAGTTCTGACATGACCCAATATGTGGGCAGTTCTGTAAAAAATCTACAGGAAAGCTCTTAGGTATTACAAACAAACACAGTAGTATTGCAGAGCATAAGATCTACACACAAAAATCAGATGTATTTATTTCTATACATTAGGAAAGAACAATCTGGAAATGAAAGTAAGAAAGCAATTTCCTTTACTTTCTTACAGTGACATCTAGAAAGTTAACATATTTAGGAATAAATTTAACCAAATAAGTGAAAATTACTGCTGAAAGAAATTAAAGGCCCAAGTGCATGAAAACAAACCTCATGTTAATGAGTAGAAAGGAAATATTTTGAAGGCAACACTACCCCAAAAGAGTACAAATTCAACACAGTCCATATCAAAATTTGAACAGTTTTTTTCCAGAAATGGAAAATGCTAACCACCAAATTATATAGAATTGCAATGGGACTCAAGTAGCTAAAATCTTAAAAAAGAAAAACACAGAAAAAAATGGCACTGCCCCATTTCAAAATAATTACAAAGTTGCACTAGTCAAAACATTTGTATTGACTTAAACTAAGGATAGATAAATAGATTAATTGAACTGAATTGAGAATCTAGAAATAAACCCATGTGTCTATATGGCCAGCTGATTTTTTAAAAGGATGACAAGTCTATCGCTGGGAAAATGCAGTATCTTCAAAAAATGGTGTTGAGACAAGTGGACTCAACAAGCAAGTAAATGAAATTAATTTGGCCCTTCATTTTGCAACTATATACAAAATAATTAAAAACAAATCAACAACATAAATATAAGATCTACTATTATAAAATTCTCAGAAGAAAATGTAAGGGTAAATATTTATGGCCTTAGATTTGGCAGTGATCTTAGATTTGACAACAAAAGCATGATCAACAAAAGAAAAATACATACACAAATCAGACTTCATGAAAATTAAAATGTCTTGTGCATGAGAGACTATTATTAAGAAAATTATTTTAAAAATCCTTGTGGTACATATACACAATGGAATTCTATGCAGCAGAGAGAAAAAAGGAGCTCCTACCCTTTGCAACAACATGGATGGAACTGGAAAGCATTATGTTGAGTGAAATAGGCCAGGTGTTGAAAGACAAATACCATATGATCTCACCTTTAACAGGAAGCTAAACAACAAAACAAGCAAGCAAGCAGAATAAAACAAAGACACTGAAATAGAGAACAAGGGGACAGTGACCAGAGGGGAGAGGGGAGGGAATTTAAGGGGGAAAATGGGGGTGATTTGAAGGAACAAGTATGAAGGACACAGGGACGATAACTAAGGGGGGTGGAAATGGGAGGGAGGTGGGGAGCACGGGGCGGGGTGGGCTGGGATGGGAGAAATAGACAGAAAATTGTACTTTAAAAATAACTAAATAAAATTTAAAAAATTATTTAAAAAATTCTAAAGATGGGATATTTATAAATCACATATATCATAAGAACATAATATTTTGGATATATTAAGATGTCCTAAAACTTAACAACAAAATAGCAAACAACCCAATTAAAATTAATCAAAGCACTTGAACAGAACTTTCTCCAAAGGAGATATACAAATGTACAAAAAGCATATAAAAGATATTCAACACCATTAGTAAACTGTGAAGTGAAAATCAAAGCCAGAGTAAGATACCACTTTATATCTAGTAAAATGACTAAAATTAAAAAAAATAAAGGAAAATAAATGTTGATATGAATATGGAAAATTTGACTAGGAACCTGTGTTGGTGGGAAAGTAAAGTGGTAAAGTCACTGTAGAAGAATATGTGACAGTTCCTCAAAGAGCTAAAGATAAAATTATCAAATTTCTCCTCCTAAAACATATGCATATGTTTTATTTATATATATGAATATATACATGAATATGAAAATATATAAATATGAAATATATATATGAAAGAATTGAAAACAGAAACTCAAACACATACTTGTATGACCCTGTTCATTGTGGCATTATTCACAAAAGCCATAAAGTAGAAAAAAAACAAATGATGCATATTGTTTGACCATAACAGATTCACACTGCATAACGACTAAACCTTAAAAATGTGATCATAAATTAAATAAGCCAGACAAAATGGACAAGTATCGTATGATTGCTTAATTATTAGAGTTTCTCTTTATGGTGATTAAAAAAGTTTTGGAAATTAAAAAAATTTGTAAATAGTGGTAACAATTACACAAAATTGTAAATGTTATTAATGCCGGTGAATATACATTTAAAAGTGATGAAAATGGAAAGTTTAATTTACATGTGTTTAAGCACAAAAATTAAAATAGAAAATTCTAAAAATATATCTATGTAAAATTCAAAATAATTGGTGTTTAAGGAATAGCAAGAATCAATTGGAAAGGATTGTATTTAACCACTTAGAATTAGCATACAATTAAATATTCCTAATTTATGGCAGTATACTATCTTCTTTGAAATAATTTATAAAACTATCTTTAAGTAAAATAGTGCTTATCTACCTATAACTGAGGGCTTTATTGCAGACTGGGGTTGTTCATGGTAAAACATAAATAAATTCCTTAGGAAGCTTCCAACTAGAAACTAAAGAGGAGATGGAGGAGCATAAGAATGAGAGAGATAAGGAGAAATTTATAGAATAATTTTCTTGACACAAGAAAAAATGCAACCCATTAAAGATTCCAAAGCAGAAGAAATGGCTACTTTGTTATGGCAGGATGTATTGCATTCACAAACTGTAAAAGTATGTATATTTTTTTGGGGGGGGGAGACAGTGAATATGTGCCTAATAGAAAAAATGGAAATAGATTTTGAAGTGCATGTACAATTTTTGAAAAAGTTCAAATAGGATGGGGTTGAACTCAAGAGATATCTTGCATAGAATTGAAGTGAGGAGGGATTGTTTTAAATTTATGATGATAATTTAATACTGGGAATAATGTGTCCTGATATGTTACATAGACAAATCATGTAGCTTATTTCTCCAGATGAGTGTAATTAAAAAAAGGGGGAAAAACATGGAACTTTAAAATAATGAAAGAATCTTAATGAACTATGAGCTATGGAGTATTACTGGGGAAAGAGGCACACTAATAGAGAAGAGAATTTTTGAAAATGGAAGGTAGTGTAAGGGCTTTAATGAACTAGGGCTTCTGATAAAAATCAGAGAGTAAGTGGAGTGGAACAAATGAGCTGTACAGTGGTATATGGGGTAGTTATGAAATGAAATATTCCACGATTAATTTTCCAATTAAGTTAGTTATAGGTAATAAAAACACATGCATGGAATGGGTGTCTGAAGTCATGAAAAGTAGTCATTGGAAATAAATTCAGGAAGTGAAAAATGCATTTGATATATAGTCCTCTAGAAGCTGTTGACAAGAATAATGACAGAATGGAGTAGAGAGTATATCTGTAGTGCTGTTACCAAAGTTTTAAATGTTTGAGGGGTATTGGTTGTGAATTTCAAAGATGATAAGATTAAAGAAAGGGAGAAGTTGGTAAAATTGAACTGTATGATTTTAAAATAAGCATAATTTTATTCATTTTTCTCTATAATAGGTAAAAGGAAATAAAGTGATTTATAATTGCCAAAGTCTTTTGTTCTTACATCATTTATAAAAGAAGTCAGGCCATACCATGTCTGTCCACCTGTCTCTCTCAAGAATTCTTGAAGAACAAAAATGAAAGGCACTCAGTTTTATAACGTATATATGCTTTAAATTCTCCTTCTCTGAAAATATATAAACATAAATTTTGTCTTATGACATGATTTTAAATTATTTCTGGAATATATCTACATTGAATAAACATTTGAAGTAGAGATTTTAAAAAACTCAGCAGAGGAGCTTTTCAACATTATTTGATAAAATATTATTTTTGGTTACAACATATTTTAAAGTAAGTTTTTTTTTAATATGATAAAGGTGATTCCAACCAAGAAACAATCTGCTGGCTGTTTTTTGAAGTCAGTGAGCAAACTGAAATAGACACATTTAGGAAGAGAGGCTAAAGAAAAAAGGAAGATTCACAGCTGTAAATATATGTATTTAACAAACAATTTCTTGTTCAAAAAAGTAAAATATTTTTCAAGTATATTTCATATTTTCTCCTTAATATTGGCAGGTTATTACTCACTGTATTAATGAGGACTATTTTCTAATCTTTTTATTTTATAACATAATTTCAGCTGCATTTCCTCATTATCAGTTTTATAGTAAGATTATCCATTTGACAAACCTTGGGTATAAAAACCAATATTAACAAAATAATATTGAATGTAAACTATAACAGAAAAAAGTAACAGGAAAAATTATGACAAAAGTTGTCAAATTTGGTTTTGCACATTTTCATAAATCTTATTAGTTTATTTTCAGGTTTTTAAAAAGTATTTCCTGAAGCCGAGTAATACCTCTGGCCCCTAATTGCACTACATACTACAATAAATGTGAGAATCATATTTACCCTCCCTGTTAAAGACATTTCATGGGCTAATAATCACAGAAATAATTTAATAAAAAGTATTTTATTGTGAACACTTTACATGGAGTATCTCATTTAATTTATCTCTACCAACATCTCTGCTAGGCTTTATTCAATTACATTTATATTTGAGGAAAGAAGACTTAAAACATCAGTGATTTGTACAAGGGGACATGGCAACTGGAAGCTGTATTTATGATTAAAACACAGGTGCACTCTGGTTTGTTAGAGCCAAAATCTATGTTCACATGTTTTCTTATTCACCCTAATATGCTGTCCCCGTTTCTTACTGATATGAAAAACCTACCTATATTTTCATAAACATTCATTATAGAACAAAGCAAGCTAAACTGTGATAAATTATTGATGTTGTGAGTGCATACTATCTGTAGCAGTTGCACTATACATTATGTTCCTAAGATTACATTTGGAGGACATGATTTTCAGAAGCACAAAAAAAAGTTGTCACAATTACAATGAAAACTTTGTAGCAAGAATTATGGCAACCCCATTTTGTGTTTATTTTTTTATTTGGTTTCCTTTGACTCTGCCACTCCTAAGTGGTCAGTATTGTATGAGAAAGTAAAAAGTATGTTTCCTATAGAATCATATTACCTACAGAAAAAGATTCATCAAGCCAACATGATGTTCATGTTATCTTCTATGATACTCATTGCAAACCACAAGTCCAAAAACATTTAGCTCATTCTATTTTATTAAAATAGC
This sequence comes from Artibeus jamaicensis, assembly GCF_021234435.1. Classification (NCBI taxonomy): domain Eukaryota; kingdom Metazoa; phylum Chordata; class Mammalia; order Chiroptera; family Phyllostomidae; genus Artibeus; species Artibeus jamaicensis. The sequence continues at coordinate 10,465,354 of NW_026521823.1, read as the reverse complement.
AGTATTCTCCTCACCTCTTCTTAACTGCAATGTTACTAATTTTTAAAAGTCCAGTTCAAATTCTACATTTGCAGAAAACTTTCTCAATCCTACATAGCCGATGTAGAGTTAAACAACTCCTTTTTTGACATCCATGGTGTATATACCTCACTAGTATATTTTGGGAGTTTCTTGGTTCTTTCAGATAGTCCTCTATTCCTGGGTAAAAGATCAATTAGATGTTTTATAATAATTTATTGTAGTTTGCCATTACCACTTAACCCCCTTATATCCTCCTCCCCTCTGAAATCACCACACTGTTGTCCATGTCCATGAATCCTTTTTCCTTCTTGCTTCCTTGAACCCTAACTTACCCCCTCAATAGCTGTCATCCTGCTCTCTATGAGTCTGTTTCTATTTTGCTTCAGTTTATTCATTAGATTCCACAATGAATGAAATCATATGGTATTTGTCTTTCTCTGACTGGCTTATTCACTTAGCATAATGTTCTCCAGGATCCCCGATGTAGCAAAGGATAAAATTTTCTTCTTTTTTATGGCTGAGTAGTATTCCACCGTGTAAATGTCCCATTTGTTTTATCCACTCATCTACTGAGGAACACTTGGGCTGCTTCTGTATCTTGGTGATTATAAATTTAAAAATTTTTCAATTAAAAAATGGGCAAAGAACCTAAACAGATACTTCTCCAGAGAACATGCAGAGGAACAATAGGCATTTGAAAAGATGATTGTCACTAATCATCAGAGAAATGCAAATTAAAACCACAATGAGATATCACTTCACACCTGTCAGAAAGGCTATCTTCCATAAATCAGCAACCAAGTGCTGGTGAGGATGTGGAGGAAGGAGAACACTTTTGTCCTATTGGTTGGAATGCACTGTGGAAAGTGGTATGGAGATATCTCAAAAAAAAAAAAAGTGGAACGGCCTTTTGAACCAGCAATTCCACTTCTGCGAATATATTTGAAGGAACACAAAACACTAATTCTAAAGAACATAATCACCCCTATGTTCATAGCAGCATTATTTACAATTAGTTTTTAGGTTTACATAAGGAGAGCTGTTTACCTTTAAGTCACAGGTGGCAAACACAAGGCCCTTGGGCCAAATCTGGCTTCCACCTTGTTTTATCTGGCCCGAAACCTTGTTTCTACTGGGCCAAGCTCTTGCCTAACTGTTAAGGAGCAATTACATTTAAACTGTCCTAAAATTACATTTGGTCCTTTGAAGGCAACTGCAAGGCTAATGTGGTCCCTGGTAAAAATGAGTTTGGCACTCCTGCTTTAAATGCATTGTCCACTATATAATATTTGAATAGTACATAAAATATCTGTTGAAACATGAAATACTTAATATCACTTCTGTCTTTACTTTGAATTAGCAGAAATGTTATTCTTCTCAGAAAATTCTCTCAAGGTAATTAGGATAGGTGTTATTAAACTATTGTGTAGAGAAAAATTAAATCTATAAATTTAATAATATCTCCAAGGTCAAAAGACATAGTTAATTATATGTAACTTTAATTCTGGGTTGGTAGTTAAGTACAGTATTACACCGTATCAACATAGCATAATATTTATAGGTCTACTGAACATGGAAATATGTTATAGATTCATGATGTTATGACAAATTATGAGCCCAGATATTATTTTAGAAAATTTTATTGTACTTTTTTTCCTGATTCAAGTGCACTTATCCATAGGAAATTTTTTTCTGTTTATAAATTAATTTTATAGTGATTTAAATTCTGTTCTGTTATGTTATTTTTTTCTACTCTTCCGTACAGTGATATCTCAAATGAATAATCCTACTCTCTTCCACCTGGAAGACAGTGGTAAAAGTCCTGAAAGAACTACAAATAATATCAGGTGATAATTCATCAAAGAAAAGTGTTGTGCTGTGAACCTAGAATTAAGAGAATTGCATTAGAAAATGTTTGTAAACCATATTTAACATGTGGTTAGATGTTGGGAACCACTCTGCCTGGTTTCAGGAGTTGTAACCACCGCCCCCCCCATGGATAAGGCTGAGTGAGTAACCTTCGGACTCTGAGCCACTAAGGAGACAAAGCTTGTCTCCCTGGCTTAGGAGCGCTGCTTCTGCTTCATTCATCTCTGCTCCCAATGCCTGGTCAGTTAGTCAATGATGGGTAAGACCCCTCAGAGAGGGGGAAACCTAAGCCAGACACGATCACTTGGGAGGTGCTCAAGGAAGGACTCGGGGGGCTGCAACAAAGAGGGGGTGATGGACCCTCACCCCTCCCTGGCTATTCTGACATAGCCTGAGTCCCCATTTCCATCTGGGAGAAGTGCTTCCTGGCTCTAATCCACTTAAGCCTAAAAACCTATGATGGGGAGGGCGGTGCAGCCCTTTGCTGGCTAGAGCAGGTTCCAGGGTGATTGGGCATAAGAAAGAATTCCCAAAGTCCTGTGAAGCCTGCTTTGCTAAGAGTGCTTTCATTCATATGATAAGGGTCCGAGCAGGAAATGAGTATGTCTCCCAAAGTTTTTGCAACCCCCTTACCTGACACTGACTAAGATTAAGCTCTCAGATTTTTTTGAAATGTCATCTATTATTTTTTTGTTTTTTTACCATTTTTAAATATATTTTATCAATTATGTCATTACAGTTGTTCTATTTCCCCTTTTCATTCCCCTCCACCCTGCACACCCCTCCCCACTATTCCCCCTTTAGTCTATGATCACGTGTCCCAAGTTCTTTAGATTCTATATTTCCCATATTATTCTTGCCCTCCCCCCATCTATTTTCTACCTACCGTCTATGCTACTTATTCTCTGTACCTTCCCCCTCTTCTCCTTCTCCCACTCCCCCATTGCTAACCCTCCATGTGATCTTCATTTCTATGGTTCTGCCCCTAATCTAGCTGTCCTCTTAGTTTGCTTTTGTTTTAGGTGTGGTTCTTAATAACTGTGAGTTTGCTGTCCTTTCGCTGTTCATCTTTCTTATCTTCTTTTTCTTAGGTAAGTCCCTTTAACATTTCATATAATAAGGGCTTGGTGATGATGAACTCCTTGAATTTGGTCTTATCTGAGAGGCACTTTATCTGTCCTTCCATTCTAAATGAAAGCTTTACTGGATAGATCAATCTTGGATGTAGCTCTTTGGATTTCATGACATGGAATACTTCTTTTCAGCTCCTTCTTGCCTGTAAGGTCTCTTTTGAGAAATCAGCTGACAGTCAGATGGGAACTCCTTTGTAGGTGACTGTCCCCTTATCTCTTGCTGCTTCTAGAATTCTTTCCTTCATTTTAATCTTGGCTAATATAATGATGATGTGCCTTGGTGTATTCCTTCTTGGGTCCAACTTCTTTGGGACTCTCTGAGCTTCCTGGATTTCCTGGAAGTCTATTGCCTTTGCCAGATTGGGGAAATTCTCCTTTATCATTTGTTCAAATAACTGTTCCACTCATGGCTGTTCCTCTTCCCTTTATGGTACCCCTATAATTCGGATGTTGGAACGTTTAAAGATGTCCTGGAGGTTCCTAAGCCTCTCCTCATTTTTTTGAATTCTTGTTTCTTCATATTTTTCTGTTTGGTCATTTTTTTCCTCCTTCTGGTCCACTCCTTTGATTTGAGTCCTAGTTTCCTTTCCATTACTATTGGTTTTCTGTGTATTTCCCTTCATTTCAATTAGTTTAGCCTTCATATGTTCCTCTAATTTGTGACTATACTCAACCAGTTCTGTGAGCATCTTGATCACCAGTGTTTTGAACTGTGCATCTGAAAGTTTGGCTAGTTCTTAATTGCTTAGATTTATGGGCTCTGGGACTCTGAGTTGTTCTTGAGCCGTGTTTTGATCTGTTCATGCCCGTTAAGTACGAGGAGGTGTTCACCAGGGTGGGGCCACCCAGGTCACTGGTTTGTGATGCTGTATGTGGGGGCGGGGTCAGAGAGGGACAATGGCTGGTCCCCTCTGCCACTTTCCACCATTGGGGCCTGCACGGTCTGTCTCACTGCTTCGCTCCTTCACCAGTTTATCTCGCTCGAATGTGTGACCCCAGTGAGCCCTCAGTGAGTCCACCACCTTGCACCCTCAGTGGGTCCACCTGCTACTTCACACCTGGGATCTGCCTACAGCTGCTGGTACGCCTGAGTTGTGCACCTGCATCGGTCCAGTGGATCTTTCCTGCCGGACCCTGCTCTGCTGCTGGCTCTGCCCCTCTTACCAGTTTGGCTAAAGGGTTCGTTGTTGTCAGACTTCTGTGTAGTTCAATTTTCTGTGGTTAGCTGTGTTTTTGTTGCTAAAACTTTATTATTTTTAAACTTGGTTGTGTGAGAAGGCGCAGTGCTTCCACTTACGCCTCCATCTTGGCGGAAGTCCAAAATATCTTCTATTATTTGATCCTTGCCACCTGACATTGATTGATGAGCTTTACCTGTATTCCTGTGTGTTACAAATCTAATAAAAGCCATTGAGGAAGGGGTTCTTGGTTCTTCTCCTGTGAGAGATTGACCACCTCTCCTCCCCAAGCAGATTATGTCTTGGCAGTTTCATTTTTATCCATGGCAGATGGGGGGACTTGTGGGCAAAGTTTCCCCCACAGTTAGAACTGGTGAATTTGTACTAGCATATGTAAAAGAAATTGATTTTCAAAGTCCAATTCTTAAGGTAGAAATTGTCAAATCATAAAACAAATCTCCACAATTGGCATAAACACTCTTAGCAGTCCTGGCAGAAGATCCAAAGGTATGTTACAGATAAAAAGTTATCTACAGTATTACTCCTCTAGGCTTCCTTTTAGTACTTATTCAAGGAGAGGTAAGCAATTGTTCCCCAGGTGAGATCATAAACTTGTATGTGTATTTTTGTTTCCAACAGTGGGAATTTTTATCTGATAGCAAATGTTTTCTCCACAGTATCATTTTAAATTCACGTCTCTAGAAAGACTGAATACAAGAAGTAAAACAATATTAATCTGATTAATAAAACAATATGAATCCTGATTAAGCTCTATATTTATTACCTTTTAATATATATTTTATTTTGGGGGCTATGGTCCAGACAAAGTTCTCAAATATGTGTCAATATATTTAAATTTCTTTCTACTACAGGGGTGGTCAAAAGTTAAAAATAATAAATAATACAATAATTAATACATAAGTAATAACAAAAGAATAAACTCTTTTACATACTCACAACTATAAACCTACTTTTTCTACCTCAGTATAATATTTTAACAAAAAATCAATATCTCTAGTATTGATTTTTTTAATTTTTAAAAATTTTTTCAATTTCTCATAGTATTCAGCAAGTAGGAGCAGTAGCAACAAATATATTCTCATACTGGGCTGGGCTGGTATTAGGTAGCCACAGGGAATACTATGAATTTTCTGAACATATAAATATTACTTTAATACTGAAAATGTTCAATGCATGAATATGAAAATTGCTAATATTCTGTCAGGTCTATGTCTCATATTTAGCAAAACAAGCATTAGGTGAGAAAGGGTAATATAATTTCTTACACCATCACTCACTTCTAGATTTTAGCTTTGGTACTCAGTTTCTAACCTAGCCAGTACAATATATTTATCAATTAAAAAACAGATTAAATAGCTGTTTTGAAATATAATTAATATTTAAAAATTTGGACATATTTAATGATTAATTTAATGAGTTTGGACACTTTATACACCATGAAACCATCACCACGATTAAGGTAGTAAAGATATTCATTACTTCCCAAATTTTTCTTTGTCCTTTATTTTGGATGTGGTAACAACACTTAAAATGAGATGTACCCTCAAAAAATTTTAAAATACATTGTTAGCTCTAGGTATTAAGCTGTATAGCATATCTCTAGAACTAATTCACCTTGCATGACTAAAACATTATACCTGTTACACAGGTCTCCATGTCCCTCTTCCGCAGCCCCATAAGTTGTTAACTATAATATCGTTTTGTCTTGTTCTGTTCTATTCTAAACATAGTCTTGTTTTCTGCTTCTATGAGTTTTAATATTTCAGGTATTTCATAGATATGTGGAATCATGCCGTATTTGTCCTTCTGCAGATTATTTTCCTCAACATAATGTCTTCTAGCATTTCATTAATGTAGAAAATGGCAGGATTGTCTTCTTTTTGAGTTTGAGAAATATTCCATTTGTCAAATAAAATGTAGAAACCACATTTTATTTTCTCATTGATCTGTCAATGGTCACTTAGGCTGTTTCCATGTATTAGTTATTGGGATTGATATGCGATGAGTATGGGAATGTTCGTATCTCTGAGTCTCTGATTTTAATTGTTTGGATACATACCCAGAAAGAGGGTTGCAAGAGCATATGGCAATTCTATCTTTATTCTATGTTTAATTTTTTGAGGAGCCTCCTTATTTTTTCCATAGTGGTTGCACAATTCTGTTTTACAGTTTAAGGTCTTATTTTTAAGTTTTTAATTTATTTCAGTGTATTTTTGTTTAGGGTGTAAATTGAGGTCCAATTTTATTATTTTGTATGTGAATATCGTTTTCTAACACTGTTGGTTAGAAGGAAGCGTCTTGTCCCCATTGTGTATTCTTTGCACCTTTTTCAGTATCACATGCTCATATAGGTGGGGTTTAATTCTGGGCTTTCTATTCTAAACTTCTATTAAAAGATTTTATTTATTTATTCTAGAGAGGGGAGAAGAGAGGGAGAGAAACTTCAATGTAAAGCTGACTTTCATGCACCTTCTATTGGGGACCTGACCCACAACTCATGCATGTGCCCTGACTGGGAATTGAACCGGTGACCTTTTGATTCACAGGCTGGCACTAAAATCCAATGAACCACACCAGCCAGGGCCTGGTCTCTCTATTCTATTCCATTGCTCTTATATGTCTGCCTTTATGCCAGCACCATACTGCTTTAATTATTGTAGCTATGTAACATATTACATGAGACAACAGGGAAATAAGTATAAACATGATCAATTCTTCAAGGAATAGATCACATGGATGTAGACTCACTAAGCTTATTAAATAATATTTAAATGTATTACTGTAATTTATTTTTAAATGTATTAATTTACTTTCACACTAAGCCCTGTACCTATATGAAATATTCTTTATGGGGTAATAACTATTCACATTTTTGAATGATATACAAAAATATTTTCTAAGCTGTTTATTAGACATTTGCAATTAGAAGAGCCACATGAACCACAGACTCAAAGTTTCTGAAAAAGTTCTCAAGAAAACCTGTTCCTTCTTTGTTGTTCTAAGTGCACACTAAACACACTGTTACTGTAGGTAGCAACTAGAAATGAGTAGTGGGAGGGAAAATTGAGTAGGGCCCTTGCTATTACAATCTAACAAAAAACTTAAAACAGGAGGCTGGAAACAAAGGAAGTTGCGTCTAATTAGTTAACTCAGTAGTCTTGAGCCTGGTCCGATAAGATTGCCAGGTTTTCCAAATACCACAAGCAAAAATAGCATATGAGGAAGGGAGTCCTTGAGACTGTGCTGGGAAATAGAGCCTCTCTAGCAATTTCACTAAGACTAAGAGCCTTTACTAGCTGAGAAAGAAAGCCTTTGTAGCTGTACATTACTCCCAAGGTTTAGAATGGAGAGAAGGAAGGGTACCTAAAAGCTGACTGAAGTATATAACCCCTGAACCCCAATAGTCGGTGGACTTAGATTAGCTCAGTGCCCACTTGTAGCAGCCAGGTGCTCAAGTGTATAGAACAGACTTAATTAACAAATTTACTGACAACTTTACTTCCTCTATATGTGGGGCATTCAGACTAGCTGGTTGCCTGTTTATGGCTTCGTGATTGTACGTGTTTGTGTTTCATGAATAAATTTCCTATCTCAGTTCCACTATATGTGTTTGCCTCTTGCTTAAATTCATCTCTTGCAAGTGAGACAAGAATAAGCTTGGGGGTTAGGGGAGCAGGTCTCTCCCAGGTAACAGACCTGATACTGAGAAATCTGAGTAAGATAGCTCAGATCAAGGGGAAAAAAAAGGCAGAACAACTGTAACTGAATAACAACAACAACGATAATAATAATAGATAACTGAGATCACTGGGGGGAAGTAGGGAGGGGTCGTAGGGAGAGTTTGCCAAGGCAATTGTGGGTGGTCTAAGATGGGATTGGCTGAGAGGCTGAGCACCTCCAGAGCCAAGGGAAATGAATAAAAAGAGAGCTGGCCCTCTGGCTCAGAGAGAGTTCTCTGGATCCTGAGCTGGCTCTTTGTTCTGGCTCTGGCTCTCAAGCTCTTCTCTCAAGGATGCCTAGATGTTAGTGCTGCAACTGCCTGCATTTCCCCACTGAGGGTATTTTTTTTTTGCGGGAAGGAACTCCAGGCAAAGCCTAGAATCAGGCTGGACTGGCAGGGGGTGGCAGGTTTATTCGCTGGGTGTTCTGGAAGGAACAGGCTCTGAGGCAGAAACCTGCCATTCTAAAATTGTGTGTTTTTTGTATATTATGTTGCTTTTACTTTGTAAACTAACCCTATGAAAACAAGGTAACTGAAAACTAACAGGGAAAAAGGAAAGCTCGGGGGGGTTAAGAGTTTTTAGCCTTAATTGAAAAGCTTAAGCAATGACAGCTGCAACTTGGTAAGTTTAGTAACTGCTTGTGAATACAGACTCGCTTCCTCTATCGCCAAACCTTAGCCTGTGGAATTTTTGCCGAGAGGGCTGTGATGGGCAGCAGAACCCCGAGTGCTGTTTCGTAACAGGCCCACCAACAACATCACAAGCTGAGACATCAGCACTGACTTCTTTCTCTCTGACATGCCTAGCAGAGAATCAATACCTAAGTTGCTATAGCATCTAAAATTATCAAAGAAAATAAAAAGAAACAACTCACTGCCCAAATAAAGATTGGATATGTATGATGAGAGACACAGAGAAAATAACTGGCTGATTTAAGAATAAAATGTCTTATGCAGTATGTTACAATAATGTGTTGTGGGTAGATGACAAATGACAAAGAAAATGGCTTACTCAAATGATTTTATGCAATCACAGTAATGCACACACAGACAAATTTCATCTCATGTGGTTATAGCACTGATAAGATTTTGGCCTTTCCAAGCAAAGGCCAAATCATTTTAAGTTTATCAAACTGCTTTGACTTATTATGCATCTTTAAATTTGAGATAGAACATAAAAATAAGTTAGCATTCTGTTTTTTTAAATGTCTTACATTCCTTTGTTGAGGCTTCATAGCAATGCTGATCCAAGTGATGTGTCTGAAAATGACACAAAGCCACAGCCTTTATTTATGTTTCTCTTCAGTATAATTGGTCTGAACAACATTTCTGTCCTTATTTGTTAGGCACTGGTTCCTGGGAAGAAAGTAATCTTTTGTACTGAGAGAGCACAGTGTTGCTTGTTATGTAGATCATAAATGAAAGGTCTCCTTGTTGTTTTTATTGGAAAGTCCTTTGAGCAGAAAATCCATTCACCCCTTCTTAAACAGATGCTGCTTTGGTTTTTTTGAATGAAGAAGGTAAAAACTTATGCAGTAGTTGTTTTCTCCTTAAACAATGTATTTGTCATAAGAATGTTATTTGTACAGTATTATCTGCTTATGTAAGAATTACTAAGCAATTTTTTCTAATACATTAATCTAAAAAACTTTTTCAGAGGTTAAAAAAGCCTCTTAATATTTCTATCTGTGAATAAGGAGACGAATAAATGAGTGGAATTCTGTAAAATAGGTTAGTGAAAAGGATAGCTGATATTCTGAAAATATATTCTTGGCAAGTATGACAATGGGACATTGTATTGATGATCAAGTAGATGTAAGTGCCTTCATTTGTTCAACTGAAAGAAATAATCCTGTCTTTATAATATAATGTTTACATTGTGGAGAATAATTATCATTGATTTTTATCTCTATTCTTCTACCTACCTTCTTACCTACCTACTTACATACCTATCTCTCTATCTACATACCCACACATCACACAATATAATGGATGTTAATAACTTTGGATTGCTTTGTGTTCTTGTGCTTAAATTAAACAAAATAGCTTTCTAACTGATAAATCATTCTTTGCAATTTAAGTATCATTTCCTTTTAATGCACTACAGTTTACTTAGGCATTTGAAGATACAAGTAAGAGTGATAGAGAGAAAACAAGAATGGATGTAGGGAACTGCTTCATATGGTGTGGAAATGGGGCTCAGCACTCACGTGGAAAACCAGTGGGGAGCGAGTGGCACACAGTGCCAAGCCCTCAGAGATGTTTTCCCGTGGGGAATCGGCCCTGCGTTGTATGTAAACTGCTATGAGACTTGCTTTTGCTAAAACTCCCTCACCCTGAGGGAGGTTTACAATTTTCTAAAATCTAAGCTAAACCTCCCAAGTATAGAATGTGACCAGTTTTCCCCTTGATCTGTAACATCCTTCTCTTTGAAGTAGTTAGCAACATTCTTTCCTTTGTTATCTATAAAAAGTAATCCCCTACAGTGCACCTGTGCATAGTAAATTAGGACCATCCTCAGTGTACTATACCCAGAAAAGCAATAAAAGCCCGTCTAGGCGGGGCTGGGGCTCCGGCCCTCCTGCCTTCTCTCTCTCTCAGAGAGTGGCCGTGCCATCCCTCTCTCTCCAGAGAACTTCTGCAGTCCATGTGTATTTGTTCTCCAGCAGCCACAATAAACACGGATCCTGCAGGCCAGGATCCGCCTGGATCCTCAAGTGCCTGTTTCTGTTGTTGTATTTTTTAAATGTCTAGGGACAATTTATTTATTTACTTGTTTATTTATATTGTTGACACTATTACAGATATCCCCATCCATACTCCCCCACCCACCATCACCATTGCCTGACTCAAGTACCTGTTTTAAACCAGTCGCCAAGAGAAAGTTTTCCACATCTTGTATTCAACTTGTAATAATCCCAAATGGGTGTTAGCTACAGTCTTCCACTTTTCACAGTTCTGATGACTTTTGCCCCAATGAACAATTCATACAGGTTGTCAACTGAAAACACAGCCCCCCAAATGAATACACTCTCACCAACAGTTATCGTAAACTTCCTTGGACGTCGCCAACACTCTTACGGATTACTACAGAGATTCATTAGCATGTCTGAGAACAAAATATTGTGTGCATATTAGTCAATAAATGTAGAAGTAGTGCCCTTAAAAATGACTGATCCAATTCAAGCCTGTGCTACATAAAATATGCCTGTTGTTTTCATGCTCACTCTACCACCTGAGTGTAAACATGTATTGCTCTCCTGTGTACTAATATGTTAACTCCAGATTGCTCTCAGACTCACTCGCCTCGTCCCAAACAACTCTAGGCTATGGAAAGAGCAATCTTCCTAACACAGAAAGCTAACCGTGTAACTCACCTGTAAGCAATGCCTGTAAAGTGAAATCGCAGCTCTTGCCTCCGTGTCTATGGCTCGCCACGATTTTTCTTTGGCTTAACTAATGCTACCATTATTCTAAGAGTCTCTTTCATGTAGCATACATTTAGGTCCGATTAAAACCCTTCTGTAGTTTTTCTGGATTTATCGTACTTTCTCACACTCTCACACTTTATCTAGGTCTCACTAATCCTTCAAGTCTCCACAACTTTAGGAAACTTCTCTCGACTCTGTGAGGTAGCATTGGGTGTTTCTCCCCTTTACATCCTTGACTCAGCAATAGCGCTTTTCATCAGGTGTTAGGGTTGTTTTGTTGTGGGCCTTGCATCGTATTTCTAAACAGTGTTTTCAACATTTTGAATTAGATCTGGCACGCAGGACTACTGACACAACTAACTAGTTTGGAAAAGAACTCCTCTTTGAATAATGAGTTTGTCAAAATAAGGTAAAAATTCTTAGTTGTCTGAAGAGAGTAGTGATTTTTCTGCATCATTACCCTGCCTCTCCCATACACAATCCACTCCTCTCTGGCCAAATGTTGACCTCGGCAGATTTCCTCTCCCAAGCTTAGTTTGCAGCTGAATTCAAGTTCAGTTTAACAAAATGGAGGCAGCAGAAGAAGATAATCTAGGGGAATAGAGAGAGAATTGAATTATTGTGTCTTCTCTTTCCTTCTCTTTGCCCATTGGGGGGATATTAGCTTCCACAGTCACAGACTTTATGATGAATTCTCTTTCCTAGTGTGATTCTAGCTTTTAATTACTCACATGTATCTATCACATAGTTTGGTAATTGTTAGAAGACTTTTTGGGAAAATTTGGAGCAGGAAGACAGTAAGTCAACATGGGAGGAAATATTTCAGCAAACCACAGCAGGATATTGGAGGAACACATAGCAGGCTTCTGATATTCTAATAGTTTAGGACACAAAGGAAGTGAAATATTTACCTCCTTGAAACTGAACACTACACTCTCGAAACTTGCTTGTCTGAGAGCTTCAGTCAGAATGGGAACTTTGGGATGCACAGGAACTGAAATTCATGATGAGATGACTTGTTACATCATAAGGACTAAGAGGTTGTTGAATATTTGATATTGAGATTGAAGCCCTGCAAAAGTTCTTCATATGAACACTGAAACTATATTTCTCTTTTAGCAATTAAACTTTATAATACTCACATATTGTACCATTGAAAAGAAAGCCTTTGAATAACAATAAAATTATTTAATAAAAAATAAATAAATTACATCTCATTAATATACTTAATTCAGGAAGTATATGTTATTCACATTAACACATAGTATAAAATATAATAAAATTCAAATGTATTTTTGTATTCAGATGTAGGCCCTAATGCTAAACAGTATTTACCCCAAAATATTCTTGAAACTATAAGTATTATATAGAAAAACTATGTTACTTTTACTTTAAATAGACTTCCTAGATATATATTTTAAGCAGTCTAAATCTTAAAACTAATCAGCACCACTAAAGAGTGTATCTAAAGTCTGAGGCTTTATCATTTATCTAAAATCATTCCACTTGTATTTTAAGAAATAAAGCTAGGATTCTTCTGAAAGTCTTATATCATTTACAGAAATTAAAAATCAGTGATTTTTATATGTTTAGGTATATTATTTTGCATATAATGAATATGTTAAAGCAATATCAAAACCATAACAACCTTATTGTTACTGTTCCCAGTGAAAGTGGTCTTCTGACCTAAAATCATGTTCTGTCTTGCTTTTGTTTATACTATTGCTTATTAATATTATTTTTTACTCTCCCTTTTTTATTCAGAGAAATTCAGAGAAATCAGAATTTCTTAAATAACTGTTTTTATAGTTATAGATTATTATATTATTATTATTAAGATTATACAGGTAATTTAAATTATTACTTTGTATATGATACTCTTCATTGAACTTACAACTAGCCATTAAATCCTAATTTGGAATGCTATCAGTCAGTAAGTAGGCTTGTCAATACTAATAGCTCTGTTTGTGGTGCATCTGTCAGCTATTGCTGGCACAGTAAAACAAGGCTGCTGGTCGACATTTTTACTTAGATTATACATAAATCTAATATTTTCTTTTTTTTCTTCCCTCTTGTTTTAAAAACTTCCAGTTCTCTTTGAATCAATTTTCTCTATTTATTATCTGTTAATCTACCTTGAACCTAAACTGTTTTGTATGATGTCTATATATGAAATTTCAACCAAAACAGTTCTTATTTGTGTAACATAACAATTTAAAAAATATTTATTTTTAGAGAGAGGGGAAGGGAGGGAGAAAGAGAGGGAGAGAAACATCAATGTGTGGTTGCCTGTCATGTGCCCCCCACAAGGGACCTGACCCACAACCCAGGTATGTGCCCTGAGTGGGAATCAAACATGGCAACCCTTTGGTTTACAGGCTAGTGCTCAATCCTCTAAGCCACACCAGCCAGGACAAGACACAGCAATTTAATTAGAAAATGTTTCTATAAGATACTCTCAAAACAATGTCTGCCACAATAGTTCATGATATATTTTAATGTAAACAACAAAATTAATTTGGTAAAAGAGTTTGAGGATCAGTCTTCCTTTTTAAAAATTATGATTGTTGTTCAGTTGCAGTTGTCCCTATTTTTCCCCCCATTACTTTCCCCTGCCCTGCCCATCCCCTTCTCCCAAATTTAATCCCCACCATTGTCCTTACCCAGGAAGATCAGTCCTATTACTTAAATAAATATATATTATTCTTTTCCTCATATCATGCTATAATTCCTAGACCCTGTGGATTTGAGAGGTACAAAGAAAAAAAAAGGTAGCATGAATTTATAAACATAGTAATAAAAAATAGAAAAAAATGTGAACCTTTCTGCATGTTTAATTCAAAATCTTCATAGTGTTCACATTATGGTTTTAATAAAAGGCCATTTTGACAAAAACATTTCATAAGGAATTTCCACTATGTGAATTTAGTTCCTTTAGAGAAGTTAAGAACAACATGAAATAAATATTTATTTAATGGGCCCTGGCCATAGTGTTGAGTTGCTTGGCCATCTTTCTAAAAACAGAAAGGTCACAGGTTCAATTCTAGGTCAGGGCACATTCTTGGGTTGTGGGTTTTCTCCTTAGTAGGAATGCATACATAAGGCAACCAATAAACTTTTCTCTCTCACACTGATGTTTCTCTTCCTGCCTTTCTCCCTCCCTTTCCCTCTCTCTAAAAATAAATAAATAAATAAATAAATAAATAAATAAATAAATTATACATACACATATATATGTATTTAATGGGCAAAGAGAATAAACCTAGACAACATGAAAAGGTAGATCTTTGTAATATTTATATTAATAGAATTCCTTAAAAATTATTTCAAGGAAAGTTCATAGGTTTCAAATAATAATAAATTACTTATACCAAAAGGATTTGGCATAAGTATTTACATTCTTATGCCAAAGCATTGATAAATATCATAGTTTCAACTTGAAGCATCAGTACACACCCTAGTTTTTTCTTAGTAATTCAGCAATGTGTTTCAGCTCTCAAGAAAAAATATATAAATCATATATATTTCAGATATGATAAACTATCTACTAAAACACCACAAAATCAAACACACACTGAAACATAAATATAATAGTCTGAAATATTTGGTAAACTTATTCTTAAATTGAGAAAAAATGTAAAGTCTTTGTTTTTTTCTTATAAGTAAAGAAACACTTCCAAACTTTTTATGAATTAATATATTAATTCTTTTCTTTAGCTTCATTCTTTTGTCTATGCTTTCAGACCTCTCCTTTCTTCCTACAAAAGTAAATGTAAAACATTTTTATGACCCTGAATAAGAAATAAAGAATAAACTACAAAGGAAATAGTTCATGATTTCAAATATATTGAAATTATTAGCTTAATTAAAGTGAGAAACACAGTAATATAGAAATCTCTAGTTGCCTGTCCTTCTCAGAAATATCAATTTGAATAAATATCCAAATCAAAAAGAATCTTTATAAAAGCTAGAACTTAAAGTGTGAGATTACAACACATGAATGAAGCACAAAATAAGAAAAGACACACTGAAGAAGGTAAAAAAAATAGATTCACATTATTTCCATCACCCCTCTCTCAAGGCCAGGAGCCCAGAGCCTAAGAAGAGAGACATTTACCCCTTGGGAGTAAGTAACAAGCGCCATATTCGCCATGAGCCCTCACATGTCCCTGGTAATGCCGTGGCACCAGGTGTCCTACAGACTCCCGTGAATCTAGGGCCCTGGCATGCCCAGGAGTGTGCCAGTTGCCACAGTTCCCTCGAAACCAGGCTCTCAACCTGTTCCAGTACAAAACTGGCTCTATGGACCCAGAGGCCAAGCCCTGCCCAGTAGTCTTGAGGTCCTAGTTGAGCTTTGGATCCAGAAACCAGTTCTGCCCCAGGAAACCCAGGCCACAGCCTTGTTGCAGTGCATTTAAGTACCAGGGCTTCCCATCCAATGACCCAGGCACCAGACCTACCCACTCACAAACTCCAGCAACAAGCCCACCCAGGTGGGCACCAAAAGACAGCCCTCCCAGGTTCTCTGGATGAGCTACTAAAGAGTTTACCTGCCAAACACAGTCTAGAAAGTCTGGAAGAGGTGCCTACTTCCTGAAAAGTGCAGACACCAACCAACGCAGGCTGCAAGGATCATGACTAATCAAAGAAACATGACACCAACAAAGGAAACTAATAAAACTCCAATGACGGCCCTGAAGAAATGGATATCTGTTAACTACATGGTAAATAATCTAAAATCTTATTAGAATTCAGTAAACTATGTACAGACAATTGAATGAAATCTGAGAAAAAGGTACATGAAAAGAGAGCAGGGGTATCTCTATTTAGACTTTAAGTCAAAAAATGTAACAAGAGACAAAGATGATCATTATAGAATGATAAAGGGGTTGATGAATCAAGAGGATGTAAAGATTGTAAGTATATATGTACCTAGCATTGGAGCAACTAAATAGACAGCAGTTTAGTAATAGCAGGGAATGTCAATACCCTACTTTCAACAGTGGATAAATCATCCAGATAGAAAATCAATGAGGAAACATTGACCTGAACTATAGTTCAGGCCAAATAAAACTAATAGATGTATACAGAACATCCCACCTAATAGCAAGAAGTTAGACATTCTTCTCAAGTACACATGGGACATTTTTTTAAGATATGTCATGTTAGGTCACAATGTATAAAACTAGAAAACAAGAGCAAAAGGAAAACTGAAAAATTTACTAATGTATGGAACTAAAACATGCCCCTGAAAAATTCACTAATGTATGGAAATTAAACATACTTCCAAACAACCATTAATTAAAAAATTTTAAATGTATTAAAACAAATAAAAATGGAAAAACAGCATGACAAAATTTATAGAATACAGCAAAAGCAATTATAAGGGGGCAATTTATGCTGATAAATGCCTATATTTAAAAAAAACAAAGATAAAAATATACAACCCAACTTTAAACTCCCAGGAAAGAGAAAAAGAAAAATGAAGTCCAAACTAGCAAAAAAAAAAAAAAAAGAAAAAGAAAAAAGGAAACAAATGTTACAGCAGAAATAAATAAGATAGTAACCAGGAAAAAGAAAAGAAAGTATTAACAAACCTAAGACCTAGTTTTTTGAATAGATAAACAAAATTGACAAATATTTAGATAGACTAAGAAAAAAGTGAGAAAACACAAATAAATAAAATAAAAATGAAAGAGGATACAATTGAGACCATACAAATGGTCTCAAAACATTGTAAATGACTACTATGAATAATTACATACAAACAAATGAAACAACCAAAGAATGGATAAGTTCCTAGAAACATATAATCTATTAAAACTTACTTATAAAGAAATAAGTTATTTGAACAGAAAATGATGAGCAAGAAGATTGAATTAGTACTCAAAAGTCTCACAAAAAAGAAAATCTCAGGACCAGATGGTTTTGCTGATTACTGCCAAAGACATAAAGAAGAAATAATGTTAATCCTTCTTAAGCTCTTTCAAAAAAAATTGAAGCAGAAAGAACACTCCCAAACTAATTTATGAGGTCAGCATATTCTGATACAAAAACATATAATGACATTGCAAGAAAAAAAACTCAAGCCGAAATTCCTCATAAATATAGACTTAAAAATAGTCAACAAAATATTAGCAACCCACATCAACATCACATCATGATAAGAATTTATCTCTGGGATGCAAGGATGAGTCAACATAAACAAACCAATACTTTTGATGCATCACATTAATGAAAGGTAAAAATCATGTGATCATCTCAATCGATGCAGATAAAGCTTTTGAGAAAATTTGACATCCTTTTATAATAAAATATCTCAACAAACTGGTTTTAGAAGGAACATACCTCAACATAATAAAAGCTATAGATGACCAGTTCACAGCTTTACGATGAGTTTTGGAAGATCAGCTTTATCCAATCTGTTACTGAGCTTATTAAAACTTGAACGTTGCTCTCTCAGTAGGTATTTCTGATTATACTTTGTTCTTATACTTCAGGAACCATGTAGAAATGTGGCAGGTGAAGACTAAAATACAATTTGTCCAGTAAAAGCTAAATTACACTCCTTCCAAATAATATCATAATTGAGTGTGTGTGTGTGTGTGTATGTATATATATATATATATATATGGGGGCAAAAAACAATCTTTACCACAACATCACACTATCAAAAAAAAGTATTCCATGTGGATTAGAGATATAAATTGAAAGGAAAAATATTAAAACACCTAAAAAATGAGATTATTTCAATTCAAAAATGAAATCATTTCAATACCTTGGAATATGTGATAATATTTTTAAAAGAAAAAAGTTCAGTAAAATTAGAAAAGTTGTAAATTACACTAAGTACATTAAAATAAAAACAACAACACTTCTCTCCTAGACATGTATAATTAAGAAAATGAAAAAACAAAAGATAGAAAGTAGTATTTATATATAATGACATAGCACACATAAAATATATATATATTTTTTACTTTTTAAAGATTTTATTTATATATTTTTAGAGAGCAAAGAAAGGAAGGAAAAAGAGAGAAAGATAAATATAAATGTGTGGTTGCCTCTTGTGCACTGCTCACTGGGGACCTGACCTGCAACCCAGGCATGTGCCCTGACTGGGAATCGAACAGGTGACCCTTTAGGTTGCAGGCCAGCATTCAATCTACTGAGCCACACCAGCCAGGCCTATGTGTAATATATACTGAAAAGGGAACTCATAATGTGGGTACACACACTAAATGTAAATAGAGATATCAATGAAATACAGAAACAGGTGGAAAAGTAGAAAAAAATTTTCGGGTATTTTGCCAGAGATGTTTTCTCAAAATAAAACAACACAAAAAGACCAGTGTATGCTAAACAAAGTTTCTGAAATTAACAAAACAACATAATTCATTGAGTATTACTACAGACATGTGTCTTCAAACATAATAGATTCTTTCCCATGGTATTGTGATAGAATATATCAGAACAGTAATTTATGTCACATTATTTGTCTTTACACTCTTTATAAATATTCCTCTATATGTTTTCCTTTCCAGTACTTAAATAGTTCTTATTCCCTTTACAAGTCTTCCCATTCCAGTAAGTACTATTTTCAAGTTGACATCTTTTTTAGCTCATTAGTATTGCGCATTATCTAGCTTCAGTATATTAATCCAGTAAGTTAAGCATCACACAAAGAAAAGTTTATGCAAAAAAGTGAGGGAAATTGGTAATCAGGTAAATAAAAGAGAAAAGACTTCTCAGTTTGATTTTCACTACATCTAGTACTTAAGCATACATATGCAGTGTTTCAGTCTCAGAAGTTATTTAAGAGAACACAAAAAAAGAAAATGGCTGGTAAATAATTCATAAGAAACTGATATATTAAACAAAATGTTGACATAGTCATTTAAAATAAAATGTATGGTTTTTAAGGGAGCAACATATTCTTTGTCTAGGACCAGTTGCATAAAGATTCACACCATTAAAATAAAATAAAAAAATTCATACCATAAACAGAGATACTTGATCAGAACATAACAAGACAGTTATATGATTCAACTGGTTTTCAAAAAACAGGAAATGGTTCATAGAGTACCTATCTCCATAACAGGGACAGTGATGTTCACAGCGGTTGGTAGCACCTCAAAACAGCTTATAATTCTAGAATTTTGTAAATCTATATTTGCATCCGCCCTATGAATGTGATAGTGAGTGTGTCTTCTCATGAGAAGAAAGAGGCCCAGAGGACAAAAATCTCAGGCCTGTTTGAGGCTGGCCATTTGATTGTCAGTGCACTGCTGCCCCCGATCACAACTGCAAGTGCACAGCTTTGCCCCAGTGACTGTATTGGCCCATTTAGATAAGCAGGCAGGTAGCCAGTGTCTAGAACTGTCACGTATGATCAAGGTTTTATGTAAGTCCCTTGAAATGGGAAAGTAGGAGCTCTTTGAATGACCTCACAGGGCCATTATCTTAATTGTAGTATCTCTTTAACATCTGTTTGACCTAGAGACTTGAAGGTTAGAAAATATGTCAGAAAGGGTATGCTACTACAATCCAATATTTTGAAGAACATCAAATACTTTATCAAAAGTTTACCTTTCACTTGGGTTTGTGGTTTTATTTGTGTGTAACAAATTTACATGTGTATCAACCATGTAGTTCATGTTTTTTACTTAGCAAAATAACATGTTATGTAAATAATGACAAATAATGAGATACAAGTTAATATTGTTTAGCTAGACTATAGATTTGATAGAGAATAAAAAATGTGTGAAATTCTTAGGTCCAATTTCTTTGGGACTCAAGGAGGAACACACAAAGGCACATCATAATTATATTAGCCAAGACTTAAATGGAGAGAATCCTAGAAGCAGCAAGAGATAAGGAGAGAGTTACCTACAAAGGAGTTCCCATCAGACTGTCAGTAGATTTCTCAAAAGAGACCTTATAGGCAAGAACAGGCTGGAAAGAAGTATTCCAAGTCATGAAAGTCAAGGACCTACATCCAAGATTGCTCTATCCAGGAAAGCTTTCATTTAGAATGGAAGGATAGATAAAGTGCTTCTCAGATAAGGTGAAGTTCAAGGAGTTTATCATCACCAAGCCCTTATTATATGAAATGCTAAAGGGACTTACCTAAGACAAAGAAGTTAAAAAAACAAGAACAGTGAAAGGACAGCAAACTCACAGTTATTAACAACCACATCTAAAACAAAAGCAAACTAAGCAGACAGCTAGAGCAGGAGTGGAGCCACAGAAATGGAGATCACATGGAGGGTTAGCAACAGGGGAGTGGAAGGGGGGGAGGAAGGTACAAAGAATAAGTAGCATAGACGGTAGGTAAAAAACAGACAGGGGGAGGGCAAGAATAGTATAGGAAATGTAGAAACTAAAAAACTTATGACACATGGACATGAACTAAAGAGGGGGAATGTGGGTGGGAGAGGGTGTGCAGGGTGGGGGGAAATAAAGGGGGGAATGAGACAACTGTAATAGCATAATCAATAAAATATATTTAAAATAATAATAAAATTAAAAAGTATATGAAATCATCTCTATTAAGTAATTTTAGTTGTTTTAATGAATAATATTTAAATAATATATATTTATATATAAAATAGTTTAGCCTCTAGGTGAAAATATAGTTAAACAATTGAGCAAAATGGGAGTTTGGCACTTTAAATAATATTAAATGATTATCCCAATTGTTTAGATGGTAAAGAACGTTAACAAAAAAATAAATAAACATAGTCCTTGGCCAGAATAAGTTTTTAAAATCTATTTCTTCTTTGACAAAAATGAAATCATTAGTCATTCATTAACAATTTCAACATTAATTTGATATATTCTTCATTCTATTTCTAAGTGTTGAATATGCTAAATTTAATTTCTATCAGGCCTAAAGTCAATACACAAAGCTGTTTGTGAGAAAGGTTTGGCAGCCGCAGCCTCGCAGATGTTAAGATACGTGTTTTGTTAGCCCTGGCAGCTGGGTGTGTGTATGCTCCCCAGTTATGTTTCGTGTCTGACCTCAAGATTTGCTCCACTGTTGGCTGTGGGGACAGCTGTTCAGCTGTTTTGAGGCTTTGTCTGTTATTTATTATTTATTGCAAATTACAGCTCAGCACAGTTATGCAGTCTATGTACTAGAGGTAATTGTGCTGAACAAATCTCTTGGCCCCAAATCCCTGATCTGGCTTATATACTATGAAGACACCGGAGGAGCCATGATCAGCAAAATCAGGAGCAGCACTCCTTCCTTTCTTTCTGTGTTTACTGCAGACTCTTCTTATCTTCTCTTCTCAGCACCAGTTTGAGTTATAAATTGTCAGAAGTCATTAAAAACCAGTTTAATAATGAAAAAGCCTATAATGTGTCATTATAAAACAAATACAGATGTTTGAGGTTGCATTACTTTGTAAAAATTTTAACAAAAAAAGAGCTTTTGCAATGAATCATGTTTAGGAGATGTAAAATGAGAGAAGCGACTGAATTTGATGACTAAGTATATTTAAACCTCTACATAAATTTCTAAGCACAGTGCTGGCAGTGTACCATGCATTTATATTTCATGTTCTGATTTTATTGTAATTTAATTTGACACGTTTTCTAATTTCCCTTGTAACTATTATCTTTGACTATTTGCAAGTGTCATTTGACTATATTATTTGCAAGTGTCATTTAATTTAAAATCAAGTGGGGATTCTCTAAGTGTGTTACTGTATTGTCTTCTAATTTATTTATGGTATAAACAGAGAATGTTTTCTATAAGATTTTAATTTTAATGTAATGTAACTAATTTGACAGTGTGTGGTCTATCTCAATGAGCATATCATATGGACTTGAGAAGATTAAACTCTAGTCCTTGGATTTAGTGTCCAGGATGTCTATTAAGAAAAGTTATTTAAGAGTGTTCATATGCACTCACATTAGAGTGCATGCGTTTATTTATTTACAAACCCTGCTATTTTTGAGTTAGTGGATGAAAGGGAATGTTAACATATCTAAATATTTGTCTCTCAATAGTATTGTCTATAATGTTCTATTAATTTTTAAGTGTGTCTTATATAGACATCAGCTACACCTAGCTATTCATAATTATTCCTAACCTTAAGAACATCCAGTTTTTCTTTGCAGAGGTTAACCTATTTGTATGTAAAAATAATGTCATTACTTTTTAAATATTGTCTTATTTGTTTATATTTGACCCATCTGTTTTTTTAATCTGATTGCCATTTCTGAGATTTTTTTGGCTCAATCCAAAATTTTTAAAAAAATTGTTGATTTTTGAACTATAAATAATTAATTACATTTTAGTGGTAGTTTAATTGATTAAAATTGCATTCCTAGTTTTGGTCTATTTATATTTAAATTATGTTTGCATAAATAGCAAAATACAATCTTAGATTTTTTGTGTTAAATGGTCATATATCTTTTAAAGAAAAATATATGTAATATTCTATATATGCCTACACATTTATTATTTATATTATTATTCTTTTCTATTGACAAGTTTTTATTTGTGTCATTTCTTTTCAGCATGAAGGATTTTTGTTATTATTCCTTGTAGGTTTACTTTCAATAAATTATCTCAATTTAAACCAATTAAATGGCATTATTTTATCTTCATAATTGAAGGAATTTTTTGCTTTAGATGAAATATTGCTTTGACATTTCCTTTTGATTCTTTTAGAGTGTCCAAAATATGTTATTTAATTTTCTTCTGGCCTAAATTATTTCTTATTAGTTGCTCACCATGATTTGTCCTCTATATAGAATGCCATTTTGAAAATAATTTGGTTACTGTCAAGATACTCTATACTTTTTGTCCAGCTATTTCTTAACTGTTCACAGTAGAAGGATTTTGTATACTCATTGTTATTCATGTTTACTTTTGGCGTGTATGTTATTTCATTAAAACAAATTCTGGAAAATTTTGATCATTATTTATTCCATTGTATATGTGTCCCTTGTCCTTCCCACTATTTGTGGATCTTCAGTTTTGTGTATGTGTGTGTGTATTATTATACCTATTGTGATATATACATACTAATCGATTGTCTATGTATCTTTTCACATGACTATAAAAGGAAGTATAGCTAATATCAGAGAAACACTCGTTCAACCTAAATAGAAAATCCATGCAAAATAATTTTAAATGTGTATAAAGGAATTGATGAGCTAATAAAACAAGGATTTGTGAAGCTAAAATATAAGAAGAAAGGGAATGCCAGAGACGTGAACTTTGTCCTTTTTTTCCTTTAGATTTATGACCATTTGAAAATAGTATCAGAGCTGTTAAGAAAGAGAACAGAGCTATCAGGATTCTTATGAGGCTTGAAAAGAATGTAAAAATTAGATGCACTGCCTAGTAAAAAATAAAAGACCTAAGTAAAACCTCAGATTTTCATGTCGGCCTCCTCAAGGACACATCTTATAAAAGGTAGACCTGAAATGACCTGTGTTAACATTTATTTTAATTACAGATTGCTTTCAGGATTTTCATCTTTAACAACTGTTTGCCTAAAGTTAGAAAATCAACACTGGAGAAAATTACCATTATCCAGGGCCTCAAATTTTCTTTTTATGTTCTCATACCATTGCCTGACCTTCGCATAAAAATGACAAAGATATCAAAGTGTAGAGCACATTACTAAAAACCAAGAGAAACAAATAGACCTACATTTTTTTTACCAAAACTTGAAATACCTATAGGTAAGAATCTAAGAAAAAATATGAAGATTGGAAAAAGAAAATAATAGACTTTACAAACTCCAATGGCAACCTGCACAGAATTTGAACAATAAACAACAAAAACAAAACAACGGTATCTGTTTGAAAAAAAATAAGCTCTCTTTTGTCAGAAATATCACATCCCCAATTTTTCTATATTTCTCAACTACACTGTTAAAAACTTACAAAATTTGCCCTGGCTACTATAGCTCAGTGGATTGAGCATGGGCCTGTGAGAAGCAAAGGATCATGGTTCGATTCCCAGTCAGGGCACATGCCTGGGTTGCAGGCCAGTTCCCAGTGGGGGCCACATGAGAGGCAACTACACATTGATACTTCTCTCCCTCTCTTCTTCCCTTCCCCTCTTCTCTGAAAATAAATAAAATATTTTTAAAAAACTTACTCAAAATTTATGAGATGAAAATGTTCTAGTGACCAGAATAAGAGAAACAATAATTAATACAACCAATATGGTAGAGATCGAATGGTTGAGATTTGACAACAAATTTTGATTGCTATTATTAATATGGTGAAGAAAAAGAGAATATGAAGTAGAAGGAAAAAATCTGAAAAGTTTTAAAGATTTGAAATTATAAAAATAATCGATGGTAGAAATGAATGATGCAGTCATTAAATGTGTTTAGCAAAAGACTATACACAGCAATTTGGGACTTGGGACAATTTTCACAGATAATAGAACTGATTTGTACTTATTATTGGTCTAGATAAGGGCAGCAGCATTTATGATACTTTTCCATATCTGAAGTTTTTCTGTTGCAGCCACCCTCGCCAGTTTGACAGGCCTCATTTAACAACTGAAGGGGTCAGAGAGCTTTTTAAGTGAGCTTTCTAAAGTCAAGATTCTTCACACAGATCTTGAGAGTTCAAGTAACAGACTCATTATAGTCTAATTTGGAAAGATTGAGCCCAAGGGGAGACTCATTCTATGAGAAACCTTAAGATCTCCAATGCTTTGCTACATTCTCTTTTTTCTTACTGTACCATATATTTCACTTTAAATAAAAGGCTCACTTGAGTTCACCCTCTGGTACCTCGTGAATCCTACCAAATATGTGAGATGGGAAAACAACACTTAGTGAGTTGAATGATAAATCAATTTAAGTGTATTTTTTAAAGATTTTTATTTATTTATGTTTAGAGGAGAAGGGAAGGAGAGAGGCAGAGAAATATCAATGTATGGTTGCCTCCCGTGCATCCCTTGCTGTGAACTGGCCTGCAGCTCAGGCATGTGCCCTGACTGGGAATCAACCATTGTTTTTTGGTTCACAGGCCTGCGCTCAATCTACTGAGCTACACCAGTCAGGGCCAATTTAAGTGTATCTTAATCAAGGGAAAGGGAAAGATAAAGGAAAAGTATAAGAAAGGCATAAAACATTATTCAAAGGATGAGAATAGAGAATCAGCCAAAAGAAATCTCTGAAGATATAATAATTTTAAAAAATCCAAAACAAGATTCTTCAACCCTTGGGCAACATATTTTTCAATAGAGAACAAACTGCTTGATACATGAAAAGAAGTTTTCTGTGTGCTAATGATCTGTGTTAGTTTCACATGCTACATATCAAATTTTATCACCAAATTACTAGGTTCAAATAGCACCCATTTATTATCTGATTTCTCCCAAACATAGTATAGTTAGTTTTTCAGCTCAGGGTATCACAAAGTAAAAACCAAGGCCTTAACTGGGCTATATTTTCATCTGCACCTCTGGATTCTCTTCTGACCTCATGAGGTTATTGATATAATTTAGTTTTTTTGTGATTACAGAATTGAGATCTCTGCTCTCTGATTGCGGGTTGGAGGTTGCTCCAGAGGCAACCTTCAAATCCTATTCATATAGCCCTCTCATAATGTGGAAACTAGTATCTTCAAAGACAGCAAAAGAATTAGTAAGAGCCTCAGGCCCTCTTTCAAGGTCTTTCACTCAATTAATTCTGAACTAACCAGGATAATCTTTCTTTTAATTAGCTCATTCTGATATGGGAGTTTAATTGCATATGTAAAATCTCTTCACATTCTTCATGTATTGTAGCCTAATCATAGCTATAAAATTTCTTGATTTTTATAGATCATCCACACAATCAAGGGAAAGAGATTATATGGAACATGCACAGCGTTGGCCACAAGAATCTTGGGGGCCATCTCAGAATTCTGCCCACCACATGATCCTAGTTGAGATTAAGTACCTGGTTATAGAAATTAGGTGATAATGTGACTGGAATTAACTATTAATAATGTTATATTTATTCAACTTAAGTCAACTGAAGTACAAATCAATCAAATAATCAATACGACAATTTGAGATCAGAGTCAAACAGGTCCTTCCCACACTACTTAATATTATGAACTGGTGGTATAGATCCATACACTTGTTTTTCCTAGACCTTTTTCCTCAGCTCACAATTATGACCTAACCAGAGGATTTCTTACAATCACTTCATAGAAGAGAAGAGTTATATAGCGTACATATGGGTCAACTTGATATGGTACAAGGAGATGGAAATAGACTGTAAATTTAGTGATACATTAGCCAGAAATTGTTGTTCTGTGTTACTGTAATGAAGGACATCTCAGCAGGCAATGTTGTAAGTATTACTCTTTCTTGTCCACTTAATATGTAGTGAAAAGTGACTTAGGGAGTATATACACATAGACAGCTGTACACCACCAATGGCTTGGGTGGTTGAGTTAAGTTTTGAAAAGAGCAAGATTAGAAATCAGATATATGGAAGCCTGGGAGAAAGTATGTGGCTGGAAATAACACAATCAGGCACAGAGTGTGTGGAACTTTGTGTCTCAAATATGTGGGTATCTCCAAAATAATCTCTGTCCTCAGCTACTCCAAGCTTGTTCACTGGGTTTATGAAAAGAGTGTTATTGTTAATGCTGAGGTAATTAGGCATAGACCTGATGGAGCAGGCTTCTGCTCTGAGCTGAATCTTCTTGTTACCCCAAAACTGATGTATAGTAGACTTTATCTTCAATATGATAGTACTCCAAGGTTAAGTTTTTGGGACATAATATTAGGAGTGAAGTTTTCTTGATGGGACTGGCAACCTTATAAAGGATGAAAAGATTACAGCTCACTCTCTCTCTTTCTCTCTCTCTCTTCTTTCTGCCATGCGAGAAAACCAGAAAGAGGACCCTCACCAGAATTTAAGAATGTTGGCACCTTGATCTCAGATTTCACAGCTTTCAGACTATGGGAAACAAATGTTTCTTGTTTAAGCTACTGTGAACAAAATTAGTTTTTTTGTTTGTTTGTTTTTTGTTTTATTAAGTAATCTCACAAGACGACGTAATCATAAATTCCCAACTGGGAAGGTCATGGTGGGTAGTCATGCCCCGGGCCTACAACTTCTTTAGTCAATGATTTTAACCAACCCTGTCCATTATTGTGGTGCATTTAGGTTGGTATACCTTTGAAATACCATCAGTGATAACCCTGGAAGGGAGCATTAACCCTCAAGAGAGCATTATCTTGTTAACTAACTTGTAATTTAGTCTCTGCTTTGTTTACTCCCACTTACATGTAATCTTTCCATCTCTTCCTTAATTTCAAATACCTAAAAACTGTAAAACTTCCCTGGCTGGTGTGGTTCAGTGGATTGAGTGCTAACCTGTGAACCAAAGGGTCATGGGTTCAATTCCCAGTCAGGGTGAATGACTAGGTTGCGGACCAGGTCCCTGATGGGGGTGTATGAGAGGCAACTACACATTGATGTTTCTCTCCTCTTTCTCCCTCCCTTCCCCTGTGTCTATAAATAAATAAATAAATATTTTTAAAAACTGCAAAACTGTTATTCTCTGGAGTGTTTGAGATCTTGCTCCCAGTTATATGTCTTCATTTTGACTCAAATACCCTTATAAAAATTTCCTACAGGTTTGGACATTTTACGTCGATACTACTCAGTCGTATCTTTTAACAGTTAACAGTATAGCAATTTGAACTGAATAAGACAACTTCTCTCACCAAAATGTTCGTAGTGACACCAAAATAATTCTGAGCCCTACATATGGCACAAAGCTCAAGAAGATACACTAGTCTCTCAGCACTACACTGATTACATTCAATCTTTTTATCCTGCAGTATTTAGCGATTCATTCTTATCTGAAGTGATGCCTAATCTGGAAATAATTTTCCTTGCCAGCATCACTATCTGAAAATTGTATTTTGACTGATGCAATAATCTCCAATATGGGACCCTGAATATATTGCCTCATAATAAAGGATCTGTTTTATAGCAAATTTGGTACAAAAATGAATAAAAGATAGTTTGCAGTATCCAATACTCTATCATTGGAAGGAGTTGTCTCAATAGACTACTGGAATACTCACAGAGGGCATCAGCTCAGAGGCAGCACTCTGCATTGAATCAAGGGTCACTAAGAGGTGTTGTGTCCCACAGAGCTAAATTACAGAGGTCTGAAAACTGGGTGGGGGGGAATAGAATGGGCTGTTCGTACCAGTATTTTACTGACCTACTTACAGAATTTATGCTTTATATTTCACAGATTTAGGCTGTGCTAAGTTACAGTATCTAATTCCTGGGGAATTGGTAAAGTCAAGGAGTTAATACCCCTTAGGAAACACCTTTAATTTTTAAAAAGTAGGTTTGTATGCTACTTTGAACTAACAAACACAAGAAGTCAGTCAGTTAGCATCGTTAACTATTACAGAAATTGCTTAGCCTTGGGCTTGTTAGACTGCAGGACAAACAAATACCCAAGACAACAGAAATAATAATAGGATGTGCCCTGGCTGGTGTAGCTCAGTGGATTGAGTGCTAGCCTGTGAACCAAAAGGTCTCTGGTTTGATACCCAGTCTAAGGCTTATGCCTGGGTTGTGGGGCCAGGTCCCCAGTAGGGAGGCGCAAGAGGCAACCACACAATTATGTTTCATTCCCTCTCTTTCTTCTTCCCTTCCCCTCTCTCTAAAAATAAATAAATAAATAAAGCTTAAAAAACAAACAAAAATAAATAATAGTATGAAATGAGTATGAGTCACAAGACGTATAGTTTCTAACTCTACCCATCAAGTGACCTAGTCACATGCATTCTTAAGATTTGTTTTTTCAGCTCAGGAAGCAAACAATGAGCTGAAACCAAGGGTCCTGATTTAAGGTATGGTTTTGATTTGATATGTAGCCCTGGCTCTCTATTGAGTTTCCTCACAGCATATCCTGTAAACTTTAACCCTTTCCTTTACTATTCATTAACTACCAGAGGCAGCCAGAAGCAATGACCATTCATTGAGTAAGGCTCACAAAGTATGAGTTTCTATGAAATTAAATATAACATTGTGACCTAAGCTGTGTTTAAGCTCCTAAGCCCTAAAATGGACCTGCAGCCACATCCTCAGGAAACCAGACTGAGGGACACCAAAGCTGACCTCTGGACCTGAAATTTTGATTTACTGCCCTTACCTCACTCATAACCAAGCCGTTTCACCAACAACTCCTTACTCATGATAAATTACATTTTTTTTATCTAAAATGCCTCTTGTCTGTAAATCATAGAGGAGTTCAGTTTTCTCCAGTGCAAGCTGCCCATTCTCCGGTGTGTAGTGCTATGCAATAAAAGCTACTTCCATGGTGCCCCAGTGCACTGGTATTGGCTACCTGCAGTGCGGGGCGGACAAAGTCTGCTCAGTTACATTAGCGATCATTCAGAGAGAAGAATGTGGGTAAAGCAATGACTGCCGCATGGAATCCTCATGCTGTTGTACCAAAAGGGAAAAAATAGTTACTTTACCAATGCAGGGAAGTCAACCTGGGCATCATGTGGAGGTAGCACTGATGATGAAGAATGCAGGTAGGGAAGAGTGCGTTTGAAACATGTAATTCCCCAGAGTGTTTCTTCATGACTTCCATTTAGGATGTTAAGAATGCCATGACCGCCCTGGCTGGTGTAGCTCAGTGGATTGAGGGGAGGCCTGTGAAGCAAAGGATCATGGTGCAACTCCCAGTCAGGGCACATGCCTGGGTTGCAGGCCAGTTCCCAGGGGGCATGCACAGGAGGCAGCCACACACCGGTATTTCTCTCCTTCCCCTCTAAAGATAAATAAATAAAATATTTAAAAAAAAAGAATGACAAGGCCACTGTTTTATTTATTTTTAGAAAAAAAGAGGAGAGAGAAAGAGAGAGAGAGGAGAGGAAAACATTGATTTGTTGTTCCATTTATTTATGCATTCGTTGGCTGATTTTTGCATGGACCCTGACTGTGGATCCAACTTGCAACCTTGGCACATCAGGACCACACTCTGTGCAACTGAGCTACCAGGCCAGGGCTAGAGGACAGGGCCACTGAAGAGACCATTGAAAACAGACGTGCAGATCTGGGTCACCCTACCTTGTAAGTGAATTAGCTTCGATTAAGTGTTAGATGAAAGTAGGGAAATCTACAGTAAATAGTATGGGAATTAGATAAAAAAGATGACTTACAGTTTAAGGATAGCTGCAGAAGTGGACAATTTTACTTATTCAGAGTTGGGGTTATAATAATTTAAAAAGTAAAAAAATATTGGAAATACTCCTGGCTGGTGTGGTGCAGTGGATTGAGTGCTGGCCTGCAAACCAAAACATCACAGGTTCAATTCCCAGTCGGGCCGCTACTTGGGTTTCGGGCCAGGTCCCCAGTACAGAGCTTGTGAAAGGAAACCACATATTGATGCTTCCTTCCCTCAACTTCTCCCTCCCTTAACATCTTTCTAAAAGTAAATAAATGAAATCTTTAAAAATATATTGGAAATAAACAGAATTTGATCCTTGTTAACTTACATAAAACTTTCAAAATGAACCTGTATTACCAACAGAAGGTGTGTGAAAAATATAAAACAAACTGAAAATAGGATACCATATGATGGAAATAAGAATAAATATGTAAAGTGTGAGAAAAAAGTCTTTAAATTATCTTATTGAAAGAGACTTCCAAGTCATAATTTTATAGTGCCATGTTATTTATAAATTATAAGGTAATGAAAGAAAAGTTTAAAATTATGCAAAATAAAAAAATATAAGTTATCATACACTAATTAGGAGGAAAGATTATTAATTCAGATGAAAAGTAAAGTCTATAATGAATATAGCTTTTTATTTAATTATAGTAAATACTCCAAAAAATCCTGCAGTGTATAGTAAAGATTCACTAACCATTATTTAGATTAAATAAATTTTAACATATAACTGTATTTTATTTGTATCCTTCATTTTTTAAATGAAAATTTACAAATACAAGCAACCACATTGTACCTTTGTTTTTCTATTTACTAACATTAATCATTACTGTATCCTAGTAATGATTATGGCCATCTTTAATTTTTTGTATATGAACATATTCATCAATATATTATATTGCTTTGTATATATTTTTACATTTTTCAGAATTTATAATATGATTTTCATCATTATGAATCTGACTAATTTTACCAAATTTGTTTTTAAGATTTATCCACAAAGTTTATTCACTTTAGTAGCTTTAAAGTATTTCAGGGCTTGAATGAACCAAAGATAATAGATTCAGTCACATATTGATGTGCTTGCATTTCAGTATTTTCCATTTTTGGCTTTTTACCTGAGATAGTTTTCACAGAACTGTGCCTCTTCCACTTACAGGACAAATAGGAATTGCGTAGTGGTGTTGACAATGGTAGCACCTTGCACACAACGACAGAAGGAAATTGGTGGGTGAATACCTCAGCTTCCTCATCCTTACGGTGCAAACACTAAAAGGCCCATGTTCCACACGGTGTCCTAATGTCCCAGGAAGAATGAGATGCAGCTCTTCCAATGGGCCACCACTCTGAAAATGTACACTTCCTCAACCTCTTTATTTTCCCTCTTTCACTTTTCTACTCCTACGTGTATTTCTTGGGATAACTTCCCAGATGACCCACCTTCATTTGAATTCTTACTCAGGCTCTGTTTCCGTGGGAATCTAAACAAAAAGAAGTGAGATGGTTGGTATCTGATGCAGCCTGAGGAAGCAAAGATTCTGAAAAATATTCTGAAATTAGATGATTAGTCAAATGGCAACGAATAACCATTGCTGATAAGTAAGCAAGGTATTGATATCTCCACATGCTGCATCATCACAGTTAAAGAAACTGTCACCCATAGCAAATAGGAATCAGTTTCAGCTGTATTGGGATGTACTGACTCGTGCAATATCTTTAACACTCGGAAGATAGGAAGGCAATAAAACCCTGCAGAATACATTGACTATTGT
This sequence comes from Artibeus jamaicensis, assembly GCF_021234435.1. Classification (NCBI taxonomy): domain Eukaryota; kingdom Metazoa; phylum Chordata; class Mammalia; order Chiroptera; family Phyllostomidae; genus Artibeus; species Artibeus jamaicensis. Next base: position 10,433,005 of record NW_026521823.1, on the reverse strand, counting down.
AGACAAGAGAACCCCTAGAAAACAAACACACCAGGCTCACTAACTGCCAGCTCAGGGCACAGTTGTGAAAGCCAGCACGACACCATCACTGAGAAGAGCTTATGTGTGCTTGGTTTGGAAGCGCTCAGAACTCCTTGAAGAATGATGAGCAGATGTGACCGACTAACTCAGCCGCTGACCTTCTGTACCCAGCACCATATTCACACAGAAGCCACTCTACCCAGAGCCCATTTTCTCCCTGATAGAGATCTCCTACTATGAAAACATTTGGATTATGAAACCATATTCTTTTTTCAGGCAGTGGTAGGAACTCATCTGTATTGAAGTTTAAAAGTAAGGTCTTCCTAGGCAATTCTTTTCTTTTTTCTTTCTCTCACTTACAGATTTCAAACTTTTATCAAGATGTAAAGGCTCCCCCTGACTATTCCTCTACTTCTTTCCATTTCAGAATTTCCCCTAATAAATCTTAGGAATTTCTAACTTATATTAATGTCTATTTTTTGGAAGACCTAAAATAGCAACTACTGTAAGAGAGAGAAGGAAAAGAAGAAATTAGTTGAAATATAGGAATTACTATCACAAGCATCTATTTCTAGCTAGTAACAAGCATCTGATAGAGTTATCCTTAAAGCAAGTTCCTTCTTGTTTAATTGATCATTGGGGATTCTAAGGAAGTTGTGAGTGTGTATGGAAAGAAATTTGACAATGAGGTCAGCAAAGGCATGTAGAAAATGAACACTTTCTTATGTTAATTACTATATATTCAAAACGAAGCCAAGGTTCATATGTTACACCTTTACTTAGTGAGGGAATGAAGGCTTTGCTCCTCGGGATAGGAAATTATACAACAAAACTGAAGAAGTATCCTAGCCCGTGTTATGAGCACCTTGGGTCAGACAGTAGGTTTATATTAAAATATTCAAGCTATACTAGGGTCCATAAGCAAGCCAAGAGTTTTTTTTTCTCACAATGAAACTGTTACTGGCCTGAAGTTTGTGGGCACTGTGTTTCTGAAGGCCAAAACTCAAAACATCAAACTTTGAAATAAGAAGAGGTTGGTCGATCTGAAGGGTGCCAAGCAAGAAGATGGGAACCTTCGTGGTATCTCCAATCCATCTTAATAAAACACAGAGTTCAGGCTTTTTTTATGTTAAATAAAGGAGAAAATGAGAAGGACAAGGTGCTAGTGACCACCCCAGAAAGCTGGGCAGCAGCAGGGGTCTGAGGAAGATTGGGCTAGTGCGTCCAGTGATGAGGTTCCTGTAAATCTTTGATAAATAATACATAATTCCCTTTTGTCCTCAAGCTGCAGGTAAAATGTATCTAATAATTATCATGTCTACATGGAAGAATCAGAATCTGTTAGTCTGAAGGCCATGAGAACAAACCAGGCTTGAGCAAATGGAGTCAGAGAGACCACACATTTCACTCTGTTTCAGACTGTTTACCAAAAGTCAAGGATTTACAGTCATGTGCTGCTTAACATATGGGATACTTTCTGAGAAATTCGTTGTTAGGAGCACCATTATAAAGTGCTTTTACGAAAACTTAGATGGTGAAGCGTACTACACATGCAGGCTACATAGTGGAGTCTATTGTTTTGTAGGCAAGGAAAAATAGTTTTCCCTTTACATTTCTGGGTTCTTGCCTGAGAACCCCCTGAAATAAAGTACAAATTAAAGAAAACAAGCAAACAAAAGTTTAATAACATGTATATCTCCTGTGCACAGGAGAGAAACCTAGGAGAAATGAAGAATTCCCTGAACTGGCTGAAGTTTTTTTTTTACCTTAAAAACCATCTTCAGCTGTAGACAAAAGAAGACGTTGGGTTTGGGAAGAGTCATTTGTGGGAGGTTAATAGGGAAATGTGGGGAAAAAAGACAAGACAGCTATGCAGATTTAAGGCCTTCTCTTTCATACTGTTAAGAGTTTCTAGAGTTAAGGTCTTCTCCTTCTTTCTGGTACAGCAAGGAAGACACCTTTACAAATGGTGGTTTCCCTAACGAATTTTAATGTCTTTCATGAAGGGTAACTTCTACTTTCAGTGATTATCTTCTGTACGCTGTTTCTTAAAATCAACCTGTCTGAAATAAGAGGCATATTTCAGGGTGACAAATTCTTTTCCCTTCCAGCTCCTGAGCTTCAATCCTGCAAAACCTGTTATTTTACTGAACATGGTGGCCACATTTACAGTACCTGTGCAATGCACTGCAGTGCAGCTTTAGAATGGCTACAATGTCACAAGGAGATAGGAATTTTTCAGCTCCATTCTAATCTCATGGGATGACCTTCCCATATGTGGTTCAGCAGTGATCTAAATGCTATTATGTAACACATGACTGATATCTTAAAAGTCCTAGAGATGCTCCTAGTGATGTTATTTTCCATGGTCTGGGGTAGGCTGCGTACTACCTTCTGAAATTCCAGAGACACAATGGAACAGCTGATTTTCTTTCCAGGTCATAAGTTCACATGACAAAAAATCCTTGGACTGTAGCCTGGACAGATTGGAAGGTTTCCATCTGTTCTGTATTACCTGAAAAATGCATGAGTTATACATCTGGATTAGACATATGGTTTTTAAAGTTTCAGTGACATTCAGGAAGAACTACCCTTCTTTCTAAATGATAGTGTGCAAAAGGGGAGCAATGCAAATTAATTTTAAAAGGGAGAGTTCTCATGCCACTGGCCACTAGAATTTCAAAAAGTCCATTAAGTAAAAAAAGGTTCTTGTTTTTCTTGAGATTTACTTCTTACTGTATTATTCATGGAGACTATATAAAATACCTGTTTTTGTACTCCTGAGTGTCTGCCAGTATGATGTTCTGTAGGATGAAAAAATGGTTAACAATGCTGCCAAATAAATTAGTACAGAATCAGAGAGTTGAAAATACTCTGATACAGTAGGACATAAAGGCATATTGCTGCTTTGGTCAGGTGGTCAGGTAAAAACAATTTTGATATTCCCATTAAGTTAAATGGGGAAAATTGCTAATTGAATCAATATCTTACTAACAAGTGCCAGGACCCAGATTCCGCCCCCCACTGTGGTAGGCAGTCAGACAGACATAAGCAGAGTATGGACAATGGGCCAGGTATGGAAGTCACCAGGGCAGAAAGCCTGGATGCCTAGCAGTGGGCAAAGCTGGGAAACAAGGACTGAGGCCCCAAGGTAACCTTTCCTCCCCAACATAGCACAGGTCATGCGGTTTAGATCCCCTGACCTTTCATATCACTGGTCATGCAGTTCATATCCTCCCCCAAGCTTTTCTCCCCCAAGTCATGAGGTAAAAACCCTTTTAGAAGAGGCAGGAGAATAGCCTCTTAGGACTCCCTTGAATGAATACTCCCTTAATCACTAAGTCCTAGAAAAAACATCTAGGTCTCAGCTATATTTCAGCTCCTGGCCCAAAAGAGCAGCAAAACAAGGCAGAGCAATGTCAGGGCTGACATGAGGACCACCTACATGCCACATTGCCCTGGTACGGACCAATCGGAGGAGGCCAAAACTCTGAAAGGCTGTACCTGGAAAGCTGATGAATATTAGGCTCTCAATAGGAGAACCTCTCCTGGGACCTCCCCTAAAGTCTTCACCCTTGAGAGCCCTTAGGACATAAGAACCGGTGGCTCTATGGAGCTTTAATTGTCTTCATTTTTTTATTTTTATTAAATTTGTTGGGGTAAAATTGGTTAATAAGATTATAGAAGTTTTAAGTGTACATTTCTGATACATGATCTTCATACTGAATTGTGCGTGTGCCCACCAACCAAAGTTCGTTTTCATCACTGTTTTTAAAATACGTATTTATACTCATTATATGCATTTTCACCAATGCTTTAAGATAATGATCAGCTGTCCTACAGTTCTTGTTCTGCTAATTCCAACAGTTCTGGATGTTCATTTCTAGTAACTGATTTTTTAATTGATTGTATGCCAAGTTTTCTAGTTTCTACACATGTCCAGAAGGTTTTCAATATACTTTTGACATTGTGATTTATGAGTTGTACAGTCCCATCATGTAGATTTCATTATCATGTGAAGAGTGTTGAATTTTGCTCTAGTAGACTATTAAATTATGGGTGAGTACTTTGATCGTACACAATCTTGGTCTTAGCCTTTATTCTGTAGTGGTTACTGTGCTTTGTTATTTTTTCTCTAGTACTAAGGTGAACTCAGCATGGGCCAGGAAGTGGCAAATCTAGGGTTTAAATTTAAAAAAAAAAAGATCTACCTAGGCATTCTTTTTAACCCAAAGAGGCTCTTGAAATTTTGTTCATCTCTTTCAGCCTTCAAGAAATGCTGTCTACTCTTTTTCTTGAATTCTTAGCCTAAAATATTTTAGTCATTCTTAAGTGTACATATTTTTTTCTTTTTGGCAACGGCCACGTTTTTAAGTGAGTTTATACCCAGACTTCTGGAGCATTCCCTTTGTGGCTCCCTTTATTCTGTGATGTTACCTTCAATTTCCTGTTGCCCTGGCCTCACTGAAGTTTGATTTCTATTCCTGCCCAACAACACTGCTGTTTTCTGTTTGAGCTCTATTTCCTGTGACCAAGAGACTGCCTTCAGGGAAAAGTCAGAAAAAATGAAAAAGGATTTCATCTAACATGGTTCAGTTTTTAAGGACAGAATCCTTTTTAGTTTCTTCTTTATGAAAAATTATTCATAGGAGTCACAATTTATAATAAAAGACAAAACAATTAATTTCCTCAGAAATCAAAGTATTTGCCATGAAGTAACTAATATTGAATATAAAAAGAAACAAAGAAAAATATCTTAACTATCCTCAAGAGAGTTGACGGTTTAGTTAGGTGACCTTGGAACAGTGTTACTTGCAATATTTGTTTACATGCAGATAACACGGCTCCTGAGGAAACCAGGATTTAATAAGATCATGATGGCGTTAATGTGATTTTTAAATGAGGACTCAAGTTATTTTGGGGCAGGCTATCTGGGCATAACTTTCTGAGGAAAAAAAACACTTATTAGATCATATAAAATGGCTGAGAATTCATGAGAGGCTGCGATTTCCAAATTTTCTCAAGACAAATGGGATTGTTCTATCTGTATAGAGCTTCCATAAAATTTCCGTTGAAATCACACTGTCCCAGAGACCTGTGGAATGCCCTGCCCAGGACGATCCCAATGAATCTCAGCTCGTTTTCACTTGGTGGCAGTGCAATCACTCAGTGTGACCTGAATGTGTGCAGTTTGGCTTCAGGACTGACTAAAAGACTTGATGTTGAGCTGAAACCAAGAGCTGTCTGAACAAACTTGACATTTACTGGCATAACTCAATTTTGTACTGATGTTGGAATGTTCACAGAATCCTTTGCCCTGCTTCTCAGCATTATTGATGTCTTAAACTATTTCATTTATCAACGGCTCTATCTCCAGGAGAGCAAAATCAAGCATAGGTCATTTTAATACAAGCACTCAATCAATTTTTCAATTTTAACCTTGATAGAATCAAGTGATTTGAGTGTTTTTACTCATTCAGAGCATTCTGTTCCGGCTTTATGAAAAGAATTGAAGTGATTTTGTTTATCTATCAAAAAAATTACCTAACGACTACCTAACTCTATATGCAGGGTCTGGCAGAAGTAATGCCTGCTTGATTGTGGTTCAAGGGTAATGATGTGGGTGTGATAATTTATAGTTTTGATTTAAATATTTCACCTAAAATGTCATATGGTGTGCTTGAGTGTGATATTGTTATGTTACAGATTACATGCTTATGATTTTGTAATAAAAAGGGGCATTAACTGTGCTAGACCCTATGTATGTATGTATGTGTGTACACCCATTTATATATATGAAACTATATAACTATGCATACTTACATACACAATATATTTTCATATATATATGGAGTATATGCATACCTATCTTTAATAGTGTGCTTGTTACAGTACCTGTTCTGTGTGTATGCATATCTTATAAATCAATATATATATTTAGATCTATGCAGATGAGATACATGATACATCAAATAGATGATAAATATAGATAGATGATAGGAAGATTTACTATGCTAACTCTTGAACATACTGTGCATATGATACTTCAATTTGACTTTTATAATAGTATCCCTCTGTTTATCTGAAAAAAACACTTCCAGTTTGTACAAGATTACTCCTGACTTCAGGATGACCTAAAAACTCTGTCATGAGTGAAACACAAAATGAAAACAAATAAAATAAAATAAAGAACTAGAAAGCACAAACTAGATAATTAAGACAAAATCTTGACTTAGATAATTTTTGTTTTCATGAAGAATCTTGTGATTTGTATACCATATATCTAAATAACTCAGGCACTTTAAAAAAAGAACTCTTTAAAGTACTAAATATTGTGCAAGACTGAAAACAGTCCCAGTTAGTAAAATATGCCTCCTTAAAATACAGAAGTATATTCAATTGCCCAATATAAATACATAAATTTTCATGTACTGGGGGAAGAGTATGGGACCAGCATATATACATAAGCTGCTTTACAATTGTGATTGATCCCTTAATGTAGTTACTTTACAGAAGCACTTATGTATTCAAACTGAAAAATTGTCAATACTTATTATTTATATATTTACTTATATCCATCCATTTTCAGTGGACATCAAATATTTATTGAGAACTGATTATGTTTCAGGTACATGGAAATGATCACAGAACAAAACAGTGATCATGGCCCATATGAAACTTCCATTCTTGTGCTTTAAGATGACAATAAACAATTAGAAAAATAATTTACCAAAAATGTTTATCATATGACATGAGGAGAAATGCGGTATAGAAAAAGAAAAGCAAGCTACCAGGAGTCAGCATTATTGCATGGGGGGGGGTGAGAGGGCATTCTAGGTGATCCTAACTAGAATGTGATATCAGAGCAAAGGCACAGAAGTAGTAAGGAATTTGGTCATGAGTATAACAAAGGAGGAGTGCCTTACAACACGGACGGTCTGAGGCTTTAAGAAATGTGAGTGTATGACCTGCTTAAGGAACAGTGAGGAAACTGCTATAGCTTAGGTAGAGAGTGAGTAACAGAGTATTAAAAGATAAATCAGAAAGGCAGCTTCTGTACAAATCAAAGGATTTGATGATAAGGTCTTCAACCAGTCAAGTACTTCACATTTTCTGTGTGACACTGAAGGAATTGGAAAGAAAAAGAACCAATACCTAACAACCTATAACCATCCTAGAGTTTAAACTTGTATGCATTTTCAATACTTATATTACACAGTATGGAATAGAATTAAATGTTAATTTTCTATTAAAATCAATATTTCAAAGTAGTCTAAATTTTCAAATATTTTGTAATATTATCCTAGGTAAATAATGTGGTTACACCACAATCTAAAATGATCTTCAAATGGAAGTAAGTAAACAATAATTTAATTTAAAAATAACTCTAAGAAAATGAACTTTGTAAGAGATAATTAACATTGTGCAAGAAGTTAGAACCCTGGCTGGTTTGGTTCAGTGGATTGAGTGCTGGACTGTGAACCAAAGAGTCGCTGGTTCAATTCCCAGTCAGGGCACATGCCTTGGTTGCCAGTCAGGTCCTCAATAGGGGGTGCACAAGAGGCAACCACACATTGATGTTTTTCAAAGATTTAAAAAATATATATATAATATAAGAAAATTTGTTTTATACATCATATATATTATTTCCCTAAATCCTCTATTACAACAATCTGATAGTCACAATTTTGAGGAATTGTAGATTGACCATTGTTTCTTCATTCATATATGCTTATTTCTCTTTGTTTTTATGAATTTATAATCAGCAGAAATTTATATTACATAAAACTTTTTATACAACCTTAGCGCATAATCCAATGAGTTTTTTAATATTTTAATATGAGTTAGTCACTTGCTTTTTAATAGTGATATGTATACATAGAACTCCACAAAATAAAAATATTTTTATCCTGTTCTCTTCACAGTGAGTAAATACAGTTTTATTTATTATTACTCAAACTCATGATTGTTGTGATCTTGCATAAGGTAATTATAATTGTTCTAATATTTCTGTCACTTATATAACAGCACACAAATGAAATTGCTACAAAAATCCTATGCACTGGTAAAAACCAAACACACCAAAATGTAGAAAACACTAAGCTTTCTGATACACCATAAACATGTTGAAACAATCACAAATAACACATATGTGCAGTATTCCATTAATTCTATTTATTATGACATTCATACAGTCAGATAAAAGGGGAGTAGGAGAATTACAAAAAATGGAAAGAACATATTTTACAAGTGTATTTTTACATATAATATAGATGAAAAAGCAAGATTTAAAATGATAAATATTGAAAACAAATATAAGGGAGATAATCTGATGTGGTAATAGGGAACTGATACAATAAGAAGCTGCAAATAAAAACGTGACTGATACCTTGAGAGCCATTTCTCAGGGGGTAAAGCTGTCCCTCCCTAACTCACTGTGCTATTGAAGAAAAAAAGTACCAGCAAACCTATCTATATTTTAAATATAGAATTTTTAAAAAGATTTTATTTATTTATTTTTAGAGAGAAGGGAAGGGAGAGAGAGAGGGGGAGATAAAGAAACATCAGTGTGTGGCTGCCTCTCATGTACGTTCAAGTGTGGGCCTGGCCCGCAACCCAGGCATGTGCCCTGACCGGGAACTGAGCAGGAGACACTTCGGTTCACAGGCCAGCACTCAATCCACCAAGCCACACCAGCCAAGGCAGAAAAAGTATAAGTTTTGACAAGTTTTATGCTATAAATTAATAATTTAAAGACTTGCCTTGTGATAATATTTAAAATATATGACCAAGATAAATATTTTATTTAAGAAGTTACTATTATAATGCTATAAATGTTTTAGATTTCTGTAATAGAAGTGATAGAGAATTTTTGTATTTGAATTTATTTAGTTCTATCTATTTTTATTTTATGTTGCTAAAACCATAACCATGTCAGAAAAAATATTTGAGAGATTTTTAGTTTTGAAAATTAGGCAATCAACTAATTTTACTATGAAGAAATATTTTTATAAAAATTAGGGAGGCATGTTTATTTTATTTTCATTAAGTTTTTTTTCCTTTAAGGATTAAATCAAATATTTAAATGGCAAACACTTGTTTTAAAAAAAGTGTTTTAAGAAAAAAGTTTGGCAGTATATCATTCTTTATAAATACAGGTTAGTATGACACATTAATGATCTATGCATATGTGTGTTAAACAAACACCTTGACAGTGTGAGTGAACATGTAGGGTCAAGCTTACAGTAAAAGCAAACATGAAAGCAAAATGGCAACAACGATAATGCTGGGCACTCTACAATCCTCAACAAGCTGTAAGACTATGAGATGAGGCAATATTGATTTGGTAAGTGCTCAGTTATACACAACTATCTATGGTTATCCATTGCCTGGGTTCCACTTGTGCAAATCCCACATGTACAGTTATATGAAATTACAGAGTGATAAAAAATGTACAACTCATTTAACTTTGATGGTTTTAATATATAGGTTCCAGCACAAAAAAATATGCCCCTTATTTATTACAAAATCTCTTATTATAAAGTCATAAGTATGTAATTCTGTAACATAACAATATGACACTCAAACACACTATATGACATTGTAGGTGAAATGTTCAAATTAAAACTATAAATTATTACACCCACATTATTACCTTACCAATGACACTCAAGCAGGTCTGCTGGACCCTGTATTTGGTATGTTGTTAAATGTTATGGAAATCCAACTTTTAAACCTATTTGAATTAAATCCCCAAAGTAGGAAATATGTAAGTTATTAACTAAAAAACTTATCATAGCCATCCATATTTAATGTATTTGTTTGACTTACATATTTCTGATTCAAATTTTTAAATGAACGTTTTATATTTGCTGGGTTTTTTTTCACCCATCCCTTCATTCCCCTTTCCTCTGGCAATTATCAGTTCGTTCTCTGTATTTGTCGGTCTATTTCTGTTTTGTTTTTTCACTGATTTCACTAATAAATAAAATCATATGGTCTTTGTCTTCCTCTGACTTACTTCACTTAGTCTAATGCTCTCTAGGTCCGTCCATTCTATTGCATAGCTATACAATATCTTTATCAATTCATCTGTGTCAATGGGCACCTACACAGCTTCCATGTCTAGTCTATTGGAAAGAAGCCAAGATATAGAAAAAACAAGATATGTCCTATTTTTTAACATTGAGGTATAATTTGTAAATAAGAAGGTAAAAATATTAACTGTACAGATTAATTAAACATATATAAATACCTGTGTAAGCAGTACTAAATATATAACAATTTCAGCAAGCCTTTAAAAGGTTTATTATATTACTTTAGTTAAGGAATGTTGTATACAATTACTATTCTAATATCTATAACTGTGCAATATGTTTTCCAAATTTTAAATCCCATATAAGTGAAAATCTACCATACATTACCCTCTTGTACATGGCTGCTTTGACAATCATTGTATCCATAAGATTTGTTATGTTGTGTGTAGTAATAGTTATTATACTATTTAATTTTAGGGTTACACCACCATTTATTAATTCACTTGATGAAAAGGATATCTAGCCTTCCTCCATTGAGTTTTTTACACCTTTCAAAAATTAATTAGGTATATTATTATGGGTCTATTTCTGATATATCTGTTGCATTTCATGGATTTACTAGTAGCACAGTATTTTAGTTATATTGTAGTTTCGAACATCAGGAAGAGTGCTGCTTCATGCATATTCTTCTTCAAGATTATTTGAACTATTACAAAGTTTTTGCTTTCCCCTATGTATTTTAGAATTACATTAAATTATGGGTTAGTTTGGAGTAAATGAAATTTTTACTCTGTTTAATTTTTTTAGTCCATGAAAACTATTCTTTCCCAATTACTTATGTGTTTGATTCCTTTTATCAACATATGGTAATTTTCAGCAAACATACTGGAGTTTTTTTTAATGATTTTCTCCATCAATTATAATAGCCATATGATTGTTATTGAAAGCATGTTGTCCTGGTTGGTATAGCTCAGTGGATTATAATTGAGCTCAGTGTGTGCAGATCTGCAAACCAAACAACCACGGTTCGATTCCTAGTCAGGGAACATGCCTGGGTTGTAGGCCAGGTCCCTGAAGGGGATGCATGAGAGGCAACCATACATTGATATTTCTCTCCCTCTCTCCTTCCCTTCCCCTGTAAAAATAAATAAATAATATTAAGAAAAGAAAGCATGTTGAAATGCTAGAATCATTGGTTGATTTTACTGTTGAACTAGCCATGCATACCTGTCTGTACTGATGAATTTTATTTGATAACATGTTGTTGAGGATTTTTGTGTATAAGTTCATAAGATATATTGGTTTCTTTTCTTTCTTTCTTTCTTTCTTTCTTTCTTTCTTTCTTTCTTTCTTTCTTTCTTTCTTTCTTTCTTTCTTTCGTGGTGGTGTTATTAACATAATACTAACTTCATAAAATGATTTGGGGAACATTTTCTTCTATATTCTTGACGATATTATTTTTAAAACCTGGCATATTTCTCCTGTGAATATTTGACAAAATTACCTCTTTGAAAGCATCCCTGTATTTTTTTAAATTTTAGGAAGTTTGTCATTACAAATAAAATTTATACAATGGTGCTGGTTCACAAACTCAGGAATTTCCTGGGTGAAATATGAAACTGGCCCCCACACGTAGAAGAGATTGAAGAAAGAGGCAGATAACTTCAAACTGGACGGTAATAGGTGTAATAAGCTCGGGAACTTAGGTAGGAGGCATGACTTGGACAGCTGCAAAGCAAGTAAATCTGCACACCCACGCATCAGAATCTGAAGTTTATAGAGGCCTTAAGTGTCATGTATATCATCCAGACAGGCTCAACAACACATTACACTTTCAAGGTTGTATCTTTAGGGACAGCTTTTAGTGATGGGAAAACAAATGAAACACACACCCACTGACGGGGAAAGCAGTGAGGAACCTCCTGAGTCTGGCTGGTGGGTCAACTGGTGGTCATGTCCTCTAGATGACCTCCTCCACCTAATGGCTATGGGATAATTCAGGCAATGTGTTTCAGCCTGAGTTTGGTAGTTTGTGATTTTTGAGGAATTGCTGCATTTTTCTGAGTTTGTAGAATTGATGAGAAAAATGCTGTGCACAGTACTCCCTCATTGGTCTTGTTTTAAAGATTTTATTTATTTATCTTTAGAGGGGAAGGAGAGAGGGAGAGAAACATCAATGTATGGCTGCCTCTAGTGCGTCCCCTGCTGGGAACTGGTGTGCAGGGAACTGGCCTGCAACCCAGGCATGTGCCCTGACTGGGAATGGAACCGAAATCCTCTGGTTTGTAGACCTGTACTCAATCCACTGAGCTATACCAGCCAGGGTCCTTACTTGTCTTTTAAAGGCTGCAAGAAGAATTTTGATATAACCTATTCAGTTCCTGGCATTGCTTAGTTGTACATTCTCCTTTTATCTTTGTTAGTCTTGTGAGAATCCCAATGTGAATTATTTATGCTTTCAATATACCACGCATTGTAGAGACTCCTTGGTGCTTCCTATACACTTTACAATTTATATACTTACCATAGTCTATTGATATCAGTATGTTGCTACTTTAAATGATGGGCCATCCTTATTTCAATTAATGTCTATTTAGCATTCAATTTAAAAAAAAACTTGCAGTTCACTAATGAAATGAAGTCTACTTTGTTTATTCACATTTCACCAATTGTATTGTTATTATTTTCTTTCTGAAGGTCTTTCTCTTCTTGTTACCATGTTTTCCCTGTATGGAAAGTTCCTTTAACCCATTCTCTGAGGGTAGATGTGAAAACAACAAAATTTCCAGGTTTTGTTGTTTTTTTTAATGTCTTTATTTCTCCTTCATTTCTAAAATAAGGTTTCACCAGATAGAGGATTTCTTGTTAATCATTCTCTCAATTAAGTATGTTGTATAGCTTACTCCACAGTTTTGGCTAAGAAACTTACTATTATTTGAATATGTATTTATCTATGCATATATAATGTGTCATTTCTCTCTGGCTCTCCTTAAGATTTATTTTTTAATTTAACTTTAGTTTTCACAAGTGTAGGATTTAAAATTTTATTTTAGAATTGAACAATTTCTTAAATCTGTGGGTTTATGTCTTTTGACACACTTGATGGTTTTCAGCCGTCATTTCTTCAATACCACGTATTCAGTCCCCTTGCAAGGGATTCCAAGGAAATCAATGTAACATCTCTTGTTAATGTCCCATGTGTCTTTAAACTGGGCATATTTTATGTCTATTTTCTCTGTTGCTCAGATTAAATTAACTCTATTGATCTGTCCTATAATTTCCTGATTCTATTCTCTGTCATCTCCACTCTGCTACTGAGTTCATCTAGCAAGTTATTTCAGTGATTGTATTTATTGGTTCTATAGTTGCCATTTGGTTCTTTTTCATAATTTTTCTTTCTTTAATGAAATTTTCTATTTTCATTTCATGAAAATTTGTAATTGACTGTTAAAGAGGTTTTATGTGGATGCTTAAAATCTTTGCCAAATAATTTCAACACCTGTGCATCATGGCATTGGTGTTAATTTATTATTCATGTTCATGCAAATTTTATTGCCTTGATTCTTGATAATGAGTGTTTTTCTATTGTTTTCTAGACATTTTTGGCAGTAAATTAAGGCAGTTTTAACCCTATTTAAATCTACTTCATCAGACCATCACTCTGCTTGATTTAATATGTACATCTTGCCTGGTTTTGTGAGATGTAGTTTTAGTGACAATTTAATTTGTAGAGACTGTGCAATGTTACCCTTGGTTAGCCTTGTTCCTCTGTCACTGATTGGGTTTTCCGCTCAATTTCTGTAGGTGCTGCCTTTCAACTAGTGCCACTGGGTGAAAGGTTCCAGGAAATGTGTCTTAGCCAATTTCTGCCACTAATTAAAGTGTTCAGAAACTTTGGTCTGATTAGCTTTCTCCTACTCAGGAAATTCCCAGGCAAATAGGCTTTCTGACTCTGTCTGTGGTTGCCAGCCGGGTGAGTTCCTATTACAGGTAAGTGTGGAGTAGGAGCGGGCCATCTGTCAGACCTCATTGGCATTGTTGTTGCATATTAGGACAAACTGACTGAGTGATGCACAGGATGAATCAGCTACAGAGCATTACTGATGCTGCCCCTAACATGTGTCAGGCTGGCTGCTGCGGAATACAGAACAGGGGCTAATTAGCACCCTTCCCCTTCCCTATTGCTGCTTCAAGACTGCATGGAGTGGGTAAATGAGGTATGGATCTCCTTCCTGTGTCTTCACCGGGCTATCCTTTTCCCAGTTCTTTGGCCAGAGGGCAAGCTTTCTCCCTTTTGAAAATTCTTTGTTGTTGTTTATCTGCAAGTACTGGCAATGCTGAGTTACAAGCCTTGTGCTAGCACACAGTTCAGAATACACACACACACACACACGCGCGCGCGCACACACACACACACAGAAAACACTGCTGTGTTGTTCCTCAAATCCTGAGGTCTCTGGCCAGATTATTTTGTTGTAGTTAAAGCGAAGGAGCAGGGAAGGATGAATCTACATCAATTTCTCCCCAAACTGAAAGTCTAATTTTCCCTTTTTTAAAGGTGTTATAAAATTAAACTGCACAGAAAATTTCACTGCTAAAAATACCATACGTTTGCCCTAACTGGTGTGGCTCAGTTGGTTGGAGCACCCTGGCCTTTATACAGAAGGGTCACAGGTTCAATTCCCAGTCGAGGCACATGCCTGGGTTGCGGGTTCAGTCCTGGGCATGTGCGAGAGGCAATCGATTGATGTTTCTCTCCCACACTGATGTCTCTCTCCCTCTCTCTCACCCTGCCTTTCCCTATCTCTAAAAATCAATAAGCATGTCTTCAGCTGAGGATTTAGAAAAGTAAAAAACAATACATTTAAAAGGTAAATAAAGATACCATACATTTAACTACAATTTAAAGACAAATGTTTAGAAATTATTGCGAACTGTGTGCATATCTTTCTCTCTGCTTTATTCCTTAATATTCAGATGACCAAAATAATATAGGAATATACATATTGATATACATATGACTTTAATCTTTTGTACCTGTCATACATTTAGGCCTGACTCACAGTGTTCTTGTGATACAGCTTTTATAGCTCAGAGACTAAATGTTAGTGTTTCTGGAAAAGCAAAGTGAAATCAGTTTTTCTAAATCAAATATATGTATTTGCTCCTCAGAATGCATGGTGTGGATATTCAGTTCATTCCTATGATGACATAACAAGGCCTCTGAGGATATCACTCTTTTGTTTTTATTTTATTAAAAGTCAAAAAGTGTAAAGAGGCTTCTGTTGAAGGTACATGTAATTTACCATTTCTATCTATTTCTCTCTCTCTCTCACACACACACACACACACACACACACACACACACATGTTTTCCAGAGACACTCTATAAAAGATTTATGGTATCATGCAAGTTTTATATCAGCAAATTTACTAATGGCTTTTACCAGTGAATCCCTCAGGAGTTCTGCTTTTTAAGTGTAGAAATACAGATCTTCACTTCAGAAGAGCAGAAATTTTGTGTGAAAGGTTTAAGAGCAAAAGGTAAAACCAGATGTCAAAGAAAATCTCCGCCCTAATAGCTCAAGAACTTTATTTTTCTGTGGTTCACTTAAACATCGGGCAGCGTTATAACCTAAATTGTCTATACAGAGACTTATCACATCACGAGAAGCACGATAGTACTTAGGTCTTATGGTCACAAAAAAATTTTAGGATTGTACTATAATTCTATCCCACCAACATCCCCACTCATTTACATGTTTTCAAAGCTATCATTTACTTTTGCATATTCAGAATCATATTATAATAGCAAAATACAACCAGAGACATTGACAAATTACAATCTGACAGTAATCAGAGAGGAGGAGGGAGAGAGATAATAGGGGAAAATGGTGGTGGGCCATCAAGGAATATGTATGAAGGACACATGGATAAAGCCAAAGGGGTGGGTTTGAGGGTGGGAGGTGGGGATGGGTGGGACAGGGGGCATAGTGGAGTAAACATGGAGATAAATGTACTTGAGCAACAATTTAAAATAATAGTAAAATACAAAAAGAAAGATTGTTCCTCAGGATAGTTTATTTGTGATACTTGCATTTATCAACAGAGGGGAAAATAGAGGGGAGAAATGCTTCTTGAAGTCTTTGTGCCAATAGTGTGGTAATTACAGGGAGGATGAGTATGTGAGGGGGTTAAATAGTAATGGAAAGATATAATAATGAAAAAAATACTGGCATTTGAATCAATGTTGCAAGGTTGTATAATAAAATTTGTCCATAAAAAGTCCAGCCATTATTAGTATAATGAGAATGGTTTGTGGGACATCAGTGTAAATTGGCAGCCAAGGAGAGTGGACTGGGATGTGCATGGTGAACAATGAAGACTTCCCTGTAGTAGTCAGTGGGGACGGTAGGTACCATTGAGTGAATGTGTGTGTACTATGTGGCAATCACGTGCAAAATGACTGAGTAAGTAGAGCAAAGAATCTGCATCAAATTTTGCATTAAGTTTGGACATTCTTCTGTGAAAACTATTGGATGATTCAGAAAGCTGTAGCTAGGGGCTGGTGATTGGCAGCTTCATCACAACAATGCACCCCATGTCTCATACAGAAATTTTTGTCAAAACGTCAAATCACCCAGGTTACTTAGCTCCTCTGCAGCTCAGATTTGGTGTCCTGCAACTTCTGGCTTTTCCCAAAACTAAAATCACCTTTGAAAGGAAAGAAATTTCAGACAGTTGATGAGATTCAGGAAAATATGACGGAGCAGTTGATGGACATTGGGAGAACTGTGTGAGTCTCAAAGTGCCTGCTTTGAAGGGGACTGAGGTGTCTTATGCTATGTACAGTATTTCTTGTATCATGCATTTTCTTCAGTAAATGTTGATTTTTCACAGCACATAGCTGGATACTTTATGGACAGGCACTGTGTGTATATATTTTTCAGAGTTAACATTTGGCATGCAGTTCCCTAAGTGTTTAACTCATTTAATTCTAAAGTAAGTCTACAAAGTGTGTGGTATTAGTATTCCCATTTTAAGTATAAAGGAATTGATACACAACAATTTTAATTGTATTTTTTGTCACATAGCTGTTAAGAGCAAAGCTAGGAATTGAACTTCACTCTAACCATTATATGTGGGTAGTCTACTTGCCTTACATTGATCCCATTGTTCAAAACCAATACCATATCGCACATTCTGTTCTTATAAATGGCCTTGTTATGCCTTCATATGAATGCACTGGATATCCATGTCATGGTTCTAAGAAGAAAACACATATGTTTGATTTAGAAAAATTAATTTTACCTTGCTTTTCCACAAACACATCTAGTCTCTGTAAAAACCATAATAATAGCACTTCCGATCAGTTCTGTATGTGTCATATATGTAAAAGATTAAGGTCAGATTCAGTTCTACATGTTTAAAATTCAACTGCATTACCTGCAACCACTTTTGATTATGAAATTTCCAAATAGGTTAATTTATTTCTTATTGTTATGGTGACAGTTGCATGGAGCTTCCTCATTGCTGTACCCTAATAGTGTCCCCGGAGTGTGGGCACATAACAAAGAGATGTCTCCTCCACTCCTGCCTCCCCTGATCCTTTTCAAAATCCAAAAGACCATTAGAGACATAGAGATATTTTCAGGTTGTCATTTCAAATTAATTTTAATAAATCTTAATTTTCTTGATATTAACTTTTGTAATATGTTTCATGAGTTTATTAATTTGGACAGTTATTTTTCTATATGATCACACGATCAATAATTAATTTTTTAATGTTTCTGATATCTTTAAAAAGATACCAGGAACATATAGTGTATTGGATAATATAGGCAAATAAACAAGTATGTATAAGAGATTGTAGTGAGAACTATGATAAAAAGTGGGCACATATTTAAGAATGTGTAGTCCTTATAGGACATATGGGACATAAACAAAATTTTTCTATGGACATCCAACCGTGATCTCTCCTTTCTGTCTCTCTCCCACTTTCTGTCAGAGTTTCTGTATTACACACCACACCTGAAACACATACACAATAAACTTTTCATTAAGACGTTGCGTAACCATAAGGGGTTAACATTCCAATCATTGCCACTTCTGCATACACCTACTGCTACTATCAAAATACAATTTAATATCTTGTCTTTGCATTATTGTGATAACTTCCTAAATGTTCAACTTGTTCTCACAATCAATTCTTAACAATAAACATTGATTCCTATTTCATTCAAAGTAAAATTCAGTCCTTTCAATGAATTTCAAAACTCTGCTTTATTTGATGCCCATTGCCTCCTGATATCATTATCAACTATTCTCTTACTTGCTGTTTGAAAACCACATTTTACTCTTTGTTTTTCCTTGGATATTCCTAGCATGATGCTGCCTGACAATATTTGCATTGAATCATCCTTCTGCTTAGACTGACATACATATTCCTTAAACTTTCCTCAATTATTTACTATGTTGTCCATAAGCCCTACCCTGACTACAATAGTTAAAACTTATATCCTCTCAACTTCCATATTCAAAAGTACTTTTTACTTTGAATTATTTTATCACATAATCTTATACACTACTAAAAATATTGGTACTTAAATTATGTCTTATGTTTACACTTCATGTTAATTCTACTCTCAATATTATAATTCAGATTATTTAGGGCAATTAATTTTGTCTAGTGCATTCACTGATATTATGATATTATGAGCATAAAGTGGCTGTCTAACACATTTTGAAGAAAAATAAATGATTCATTTTCTGTGATAATGTTAGCTGAGTAAAATGGTTATTCAAATATACTTTGGGGAAAATTATTATACTTGGACAAAATATAAAATTTAAAAAGTAATGACTTAAAAGAAAAAGTGTCCAAAAATGCAAAGGTCAAAGAAAAAATTATTCTTTGAAAGTTACAACAGTAAGGAGTAAGAATTCATGTTTGTGGCTTCTTTGTGAAGATATTCTCCCACTCTTATAGCTACAGCAGAGAAAAATCACTTTGAAACAGTGAAGCTTTACCACCTCGAGTCAGAAGAAAAAAAGTTCAAGAATAAATCATTTAAGATGGGTAGCCTCAGAGATACAGAGAACAGACTGATGGTTGCCAAAAAGGAAAGAAGCTGGGGGACTGAGTGAAAGAAGTGAAGGGATTAAGAAGTATAAATTGGAAGCTACAAAATAGTCATGGAATGCAAAGGACATCATAGGGAATATAGTCAATAATATTGTAATAACTGTGTATGGTCTCGGGTGAAAATGTCCAGGGGATCACTTTGTAAAATATATGATTATCTTACCATTATACTATTCACCTAAAACTAACCCAAAATAATATTGAATGGAATAATAATTCAATAATATTGAACTGCAATTGAAAAATCAAATTGGAAAAAAAAGGATAGCCTGGGGAGACAGAACCACAAACAGGGTGTGATCCTAATATGAGCATGAACTGCTTAGGTTCTCTGATGATCAATGAACTATATATATATTTATCACAAAGCCCAATTTAGAAGACCACGGATAACAGAAAGTAATCTGTTTGTTTAAGATAAGGCTGTGCCAAGTGAGTCTTGGGTATTCCTTGCCTTATTCATTGATGGCATTTTCCAAACATATAGCTGAAGTACCAAAAAGCTGAAGCCTGAAACTTAAAGATTCAGAGAGGATGTTGTGCAAACAGTTCTCATTATATTAACAATGGTTGGACTTTTTCTGGACAGGCCTCATATTTTAGGTAAACCTTGAATTTGAAGTCCAGGCAAGGTTACACTTTACCAGAAAAAATAACATGTTTTTCTTCTTATTGTTGTTGTTATTATTAATTTCTCCGAATCTATATTTGCTGGTGTTATTTGCAATTGTTCAATTTCTAACAAAAATGTTACTGCTTACAAAGAAACAGGTGGCACCTTACAACAGAAAGAAAAATATATATACTGAATAAAAATGAACTCAAAATAATACTAAATTTAAAAAAATAATTTACAGAGTTAAGGAGAATTATGTCCAGAGATTTTTACAAAATGGTGTAAATGGTCTTAATGAGCGAGCAAAGAAGAAATCCAATTAAAATGGGTAAATAAAAACGTGATAGGCAGTCGGACAGGCATGAGCAGAGCAGCATTAAAGGCCAAATACTGAATGTCACCAAGACAGAAAGGCCTGGACACATAGCAATGAATACCTTGCAATGGGCTGAACTGAGAGAGCAAGTATTAGAAATAAGCATGGCTAGTCAGGACCTCGCCCCTAAGATACCCTTTCCTTTCCTAGATTGGCTCCTGTCGTGTGGTTCAGATCCTCCCCCTGACCGTTACTCCCCTGGCATGTAGGAAATCCTAGACACCTTAGATACCACTTCCCCTTGCTTAGAAAAGAACAAGAGGGCTAACGTCCATACCAAGACAGGCCCAGATAGGAGTTTAAAAGAGCCCTAGCACACCGACCAGTATAGCTCATTTGTGTGTCATCCCCCAGAGCGAAAGGTTACGTTTGATTCTGATCAAAGCCCATGCCTGGGTTGTGAGCTGGTCCCAGTAGGGGCATGCGTGAGAGGCAACCAATGGATGTTTCATTCACGTATCATGTTTCTTTCCTTTTCTTTCCTCTCTCTTCCTCTAAGAGTAAATAATAAATAAAAAATATTTTTAAAAAGAACCCTAGACCACACTTTTGCTTGGCTTGCTGAATAAACATTCTCTTACAAATTTGATTATTGGCTCTGTATTATTTCTTAGCCAGAACTCAAATGCCAAGGTCTACTTTTGCTGTTTACAAAATCAAGGTTTCAGAGCTAAAATGTCCAAGTAAGAGAAAACAATTACTATTTGGGCTCAATAAGAGACTGAAAGTGACAGAGGAAGAATCATTAAACACAAAATTAGATCAATCTCAACCTCAAAGAGAAAAAAGTCAATAAATATACACAGAGATTCCTGTGAAACAACATCAGGAAGTTCAACATAACTGTAATTGTCTCAGAAAGAGAAAGAGAAAAATGCAAAGTATTTGGAGAAATAATGACTGAAACTTGTCAAACTTGGTGGAAATTTTTGGTTTAAAGATCCTAGAAACTCCAATCTACATGCAATGGCCCATCATAATCAAAATGTCAAACTTGGAAGGAAAAGAACATTTTGCAAACTTTACATATGAGGAAGATCATTGTCATTAATGGTTGATATTTTACAGAAACAAAGACATCTGGAAATATCAGAACATCATATTAACATATTAAAGAGGAAAATACGTGAACCAAGAATTGTATACCCAAAGAAAATACACACACATACATCTTCAATTTATTTTGAAATGCATATGACCATGTTATTGAGTTCACAGTATATAGATTCAAAATGTATATAATAAAGCAATAAAGAATAGAAAATTTTAAAAAGTGTATAGTTTACTTCAGGTACTTAGAGATTAACTTTAATTAGTTCATCATCCCTTAAAAATTTATGTTATAAAACACTAAAGTTAGACTAATGGCTTAAAAATGCATAGATCTATCTTAAAAAGTAAATAGATGCATTAAAATGAAAGGCTAAGAATAAAGCTATGAACGAAGAATTTAGATAAATAGTAATAAAGGAACAAATAATAGATGAGAAATTCCAACACAATTAGCAAAATGGTAAGCCTAAATACAAACATTGTAATAATTACACACATGAAAATGAATTAATACTCCAAAGAGAAAATATCAGACTGGATAAAAAAGCAAGAAAGCGCTGAATACTACTTGTGAGCTATATACATTAATTCAAAGGCCCAACAAAGTTGAAAGTGAGGGGTTGAACACATACCTTCTGAACAGTAAATATAAGAAAAATGAAATGATCACATTGTAATAGGTAAAAGAGACTTCAAAATATAAAGTATTGTTATAGAAAAAGAACAACTTTTAATAAAGAGTACATATATCAGGAGGATTATAAATTAAAATTATAATTAAAATTATAAATGTACATGTGCTTAATAACAGTGCTTCAAGAAACGTGAAGAAACTGAAAGAACTAAAGAGAAAAATAGACAAATCCACAATCATAGTTAGAGATATGCTATGTAATGCTCTCAATGATTGAAAAAAAAAGTTATACAAAATTTTATTTATTTATATATTTTTTAATTTTATTTTAATTGTTGTTTATGTAAAGTTTTCTGTCTTTTACTCCCATCTCAGCCCACCTCCCCAGCCGTCCCCACCTCCCTCCCATTTCCACCCCCCTATTTTTTGTCCGAGTGTCCTTTATACTTGCTCTTGTAAACCCTCCTTCTTTTCCCCTGAAATTCCCTCCCTTCTCCCCTCTGGTCCCTGTCAGCCTGTTCTCTGTTTCAGTGTATTTGGTTATATTTTGCTTGTTTGTTTGTTTTGTTGTTTAGGTTCCTGTTAAAGGTGAGATCATATGGTATTTGTATTTCAGACTACACAAAATTTTAGAAAAAATATTTAGAAGATATAAATATATTATGAGCCACATTGACCTAATAGACCCATGAAAAAAGCTATACCCAACAACTAAAAAATACAAATTTTAAAGTATATCTGGTATATTTCCTAAGATAGATCATATGATAAGCATTTAAAAAGAAGCTATATGCAGTTTTGTGATTAGCACTTAAAACATTTTGATAAAATGAGTGTTTCTCACAAGTGTATCTTAACTAAAATTAACTCAGTGGAAAACATAAAATTCAGTATTCTTATAATCATATGAAACCTTGGATCACAGACAAAATACATAAACAAAAAATTCAAAATATAGAATTTTAGGTTATGAGTATTCAATTTTGAACTGAACAAATATTCAAGTAATAAAATTTCCAAAATAAATCCCATATAATGGTATTTGATTATAAGATATCTCACAGTGGATAAGCAGAAGGTCATACACTTGTGACCATCATATTCATATAGCATTTTCAGATTGGTTTCTTTCACTTAGCTTTCTGCATTTAAGGTTCCTTCAGAACCTTTTCATTGCTTGGCAACTCACATTTCTTTATCACTGAATAACATTCCACTATCTGAATGTGCCACAGCTCATTCATCCATTTACCTACTGAATGACGTCTTGATATCTTCCAGGTTTTGGTGACGATGAATAAAGTGCTATCAGATGTAAGTTTCAACTACTTTGGTAAATGCCAAAGAATATGACCCCTGAGTTATAAGGTTAGATAGAGTATACTCCACTTAAAAATGCCAAAATATCTTTTCAAGTGACTGTATCATGTGGCACTTACATCAGCAATGAATGAGAGCTCCTGTTGCTCCAAATGATTGCCAGCTTTTGGTGTTGTAAGTGTTTTGAATTTTGGCCATTCCAGGTGGCATATAGTGGCATCTCGCTGTTGTTTTACTCTGCAGTTTCATAATGGCATATGATGTTAACTATTCAACTAAATTATTTACTTATGCTACATTATTTTATTTTGGAGACTAAGTAGAATGCTTTCAGAGTAAAAGGGGAGAATTATGTTTGGCCAATTACTATAAAATTTCACATACATTATGACAACATATCAAGTAATAGAAAATAAAAACCTATTCAAGCTGGTATAGTATATTACATATGATGATGCATAAGAGAAGAATTTGATTAAATACTAGGGGTTACAGTTTTATAGGACCTTGAGTAATTTGCTAACATTTAGGATCCTTTTCTGATTAGGAGTTTCAGAAAAACATTCTCAATGGAATTGAAAGACAGTTTGGTATGTGGAAAATTTTTTTAAAAAGTGGTTAGGTTATCTCAAAAGTCCAGTTTGAGATGATTAGACTTTAATCATGATTTTGTACAGAGAACTAAGAAGAGCAATCAAACTGCTGGATATTTTTCAAATAAGCCCAATATATATAAATACATTAAATTTCAAGATAGAATAGAATTTTTAGGGGGAGATAATAAATTCCAAATTGAGCAGATGCCTAAAATATTAAGTTGGCTAAAAAAAGTTTATTCATTTTTTTCTGTATGATGACTCTAGTAGTGCTTTATTGTATTTAACTTTATTCGAACCAATTTTGTTAGACAGTATTGTGGTAACTGTGATGTCAGCATGCATTTAAAAAATCATCAAAATTGGTGATTTTTTTGTGTAGCCATTTTATATTGAAGATGGAAGAAAATAAGCAAATTTTTTGGTGTATTATGTTTCAGTATTTCAAGAAAGGCAAAAGCGCAACTGAAGTTTTTTAAAAATTTTATTTAGTTATTTTTCAAGTACAGCTTTCTGTCTATTTCTCCCATCCCAGCCCACCCCCCATGCTCCCCACCTCCCTCCCATTTCCGCCCCCCTTAATTATTGTCCTTGTGTCCTTTATACTTGTTCCTCTAAATCCCTCCCATTTTTCCCCTTAAATTCTCTCCCCTCTCCCCTCTAGTCACTGTCCCTATGTTCTCTATTTCAGTGTCTTTGGGTTGTTTTTTTTTTGCTTGCTTGTTTGTTTTGCTTCCTGTTAAAGGTGAGATCATATGGCATTTGTCTTTCAACACCTGGCTTATTTCACTCAGCATAATGCTTTCCAGTTCCATCCATGCTGTTGCAGAGGGTAGTAGCTCCTTCTTTCTCTCTGCTGCATAGAATTCCATTGTGTATATGTACCACAATTTTTTGATCCACTCATTTACTGATGGGCACCTAGGTTGCTTCCAACTCTTGGCTATTGTAAATTGTGCTGCTATGAACATTGTGGTGCATAGGTTCTTTGAAACTGATGTTTTAGGGTTCTTAGGATATAATCCTAGCAGTGGAATTGCTGGGTCAAAAGGCAGGTCAATTTTTATTTTTCTGAGAAAATTCCATACTGTTTTCCATAATGGTTGTACCAGTCTGCAATCCCACCAACAGTGAACTAAGGTCCCCTTTTCCCCACAACCTCTCCAACATTTGTTGTTTGTTGCTTTGTTTATGATAGCCATCCTGACTGGTGTAAAGTGGTATCTCATTGTGGTTTTAATTTGCATCTCTCTGATAGCTAGCGATATTGAGCATCTCTTCATGTGTCTCTGGATGTTCTGTATGTCCTCCTTGGAGAAGTGTCTGTTCAAGTCCTTTTCCCATTTTTTAATTGGGTTAGATGTCTTCCTAGAGTGGAGTTGTGTAAGTTCTTTGTATATTTTGGAGATTAAACCTTTGTTTGAGGTATCATTGGCAAATATGTTTTCCCATACAGTTGGTTGTCTTTTTAATTTAATACTGTTTTCTTTAGCCATGCAGAAGCTTTTTATTTTGATGAGATTTCATTTGTTTATTCTTTTCTTTATATTCCTTGTTCTAGGGGACATATCAGTAAAAATGTTGCTGTGTGAAATATCTGAGATTTTCCTGCCAAGGTTCTCCTCTAGGACTTTAATGGTGTCACGGTTTATATATAAGTCTTTTATCCACCTTGAATTTATTTTGGTGTATGGTGTAAGTCTGTGCTCAAGTTTCATTTTTTGCACGTAGCTGTCCAGTTCTCCCAACACCATTTGTTGAAGAGGCTATCTTTACTCCGTTTTATGTCATTGCCCCCTTTGTCAAATTATTAATTTACTCTAGAGAGTTGGGTTTATTTCTGGGTTCTCTGTTCTGTTCCATTGGTCTATGTGCCTGTTTTTATACCAGTACCAGGCTGTTTTTATTACAGTGGCTTTGTAATACAATTTGATATCAGGTATTGTGATCCCTCCTACTTTGTTCTTCTTTCTCAAAAGAGCAGCTGCTATTTGGGATCATTTATGGTTCCATATAAATTTTTGAAGTGTTTGTTCTATGTCTGTGAAATATGCCATTGGTACTTTAATAGGTATTTCATTGAATCTGTAAATTGCTTTGGGTAGTATGGACATTTTGATGATGTTAATTCATCCAATCCATGAACAAGGTATATGTTTCCATTTGTTTGTGTATTCCCTGATTTCTTTCTTCAGTGCTGTGTAGTTTTCTGCATACAGGTCTTTCACACAAAAGCCCTGGACCAGATGGTTTCACAGGAGAATTCTACAAAGCATTTAAGGAAGAGCTAACCCCTATTCTTCATAGACTATTCCAAAAAACCCAGAAGGATGGAAAACTCCCAAATTCTTTTTTATGAAGCCAGCATCATCCTAATTCCAATTTCTTTCTTTGTTGAGACACAACAAAGAAAGAAAACTTCAGGCCAATATCGCTGATAAACATAGATGCTAAAATCCTCAACAAAATGTTGGCAAATTGCATCCAACAATATATCAAAAAGATCATACACCATGATCAAGTGGGATTAATACCAGGGATGCAAGGATGGTTCAATATTCGCAAATCAGTAAATGTAATTCATCACATAAACAAAAACAAAGACAAAAACCACATGATCATATCAATAGACTCGGAAAAAGCTTTTGATAAGGTACAACACCCATTTTTTATAAAAAACTCAGCAAAGTGGGAGTAGAGGGAACATTCCTCAATATAATAAAGGCCATATGTGAGAGACCTACAGCCAACATCATACTCAATGGGCAAAAACTAAAATCATTTACACTAAGATCAGGAACAAGACAAGGATGTCCACTTTCACCACTTCTGTTCAATATAATATTGGAAGTTTTAGCCACAGCGATCAGGCAAGAAAAGGAAATAAAAGGCAACCAAATAGGAAAGGAGGAAACAAAATTGTCACTGTTTGCAGATGGCATGATAGTGTACATGGAAAATCCTATAGACTCTACCAAAAAGCTGCTAGAACTAATTAATGAATTGGGCAAAACAGCGGGTTACAAAGTCAATATCTGGAAATCAAAAGCATTTTTGTATGCCAACAATGAATCAGCAGAAGCAGAAATTAAGGAAAAAAATCCCATTCGATATAGCAAAACAAAAATAAAATATCTGGGAATAAACCTAACTAAGGAGGTGAAGTTTTTTTTTAAAAAAGGATTTATGCAGTGTATAGAGAAGGTACTGTGACTGAATGAATGTATCAAAACTGATTTGCAAAGTTTCTTGGCACTGTGGATATTTTGGCCAAATAGTTATTTGCTGTGGGGCTGTCATATTCACTGGCAGATGTTTTGTAATGACCTTATCCTCTACCCACTAGAAGCCGATAGCAGGAGATAGCTGACATATTCAAAATATCCAAATCATTAAAGTTATTGGTGAAAATTAAAAATGTGTCTTTTATTTTATAGGAAAAACTAAATGTACTTTTTTGGGGCCTCAGCATCTCCAAGTAGAAATTAACTTTGTCCAATATATTGAAGCTGGGTTTTGATGTCCAAAAGTAATTCAAGCCCTCTGAGAGATATGGGACAAAGAGTGAAGACAGAATAAAAAACAAAAATAATTGATAAGTATAATTTACCTTTATTGTTGAACTAACTGATATAAGAGATTATTAGAACAATTGAAAAAAGACTACACGGTAGCATTAAGGAAATTCAATATTAAATGAGTTAAGAATATACATGAAAACAGAAATATGCAAAAAAGGTCAAAAGGTAAAAGGAAAAGGTAGCATAAAACTATGTTAGTGGGCTTCAGTTGAGAAAGAGAATTTATGGAGAAGAAGGTGATCAATTCTATACAAATGCATAAAATAGGAAGTGAGATAAAAATGACATACGTTCAATTAAAGATTAATCTTTAATCTTATAATTTTGGGCATGTTGGTTTAGAATTTTCAAAAAACCTACTTAGCTGAAGAATTAATGTGAGCTTTAATACAAGCAGAAATAAAAACTATATATGGTTGTATTATCAGTGGGCAGCAAATTTTATCAGAAAACTAGTGTTTCAAGGAAAAGCATCAAACCTATTTATTAACAGGTCAGAAAATATATGGTAGAAACAGAAAGAAAGCACTTTTGCATTGCTTTTTAAAGGTGATAATTAATCTTAAAGTTATATTATTACTTGTTTAGGGTTATTTGACTATAAAAAATAGGCATGAAATCAGATTAAGTTAAAAAGTTAAATCATAAGAGATGATATGTCATGATTCTCAAATCAGCATAACAATATGGGAAGGAAATGATCCAGAAAAAGGTAGAGGCAATTTATAGATGTAGAGTACACAATTTTCTGAGTCATTCTGTGAGGAATAATGAGCTGAATTTTCTCATGATAATCGATGTATTTGGATTAAATATCAAAACATTACATAGGAGAGTGGAAGACCATTTGACTGAAAAATACCATTGATTGTGTAAAGAGGTACAGCAAAAAATGAACTACAAAACCCTTTTTAAATTGATAATTTATTTTGTAAAGTTACTTTATTTTATTTACACTTTTAGTAGCATTCAAAAAATTAACCAATATGTTTTCATCATCTTTTCAGAGATGATGGAAGACTCCTGACTGTCATCCTCATACTGTACTCTCCAATTTATTTTTAAAGTGATCTTGCTGCTCCACATATCTGGTAATCCTAAACACTCTAAACAACTTTCCCCACAATAACCTCTCTAACTCCTCAAAAACTGGAACTAAGTAATATATTTATAATATTTTTTTCATCTATCCATTCAATAAGTGTGCAGAGAGCGTCTTCTGTGGGGAAGGAATGAATATTTAAAGAGTGACTTTCATGTGACAGACATGCTGTTGTCCTTAATCATCAAAGACATGCTTTGAGACAGGCATTAATGACACTAATTTGTTAATAAGACAGGAGAAATTCAGAGAGATGAAATAATATCCTTAACAACACAGAATAACGGGAGAACTTTAATGCAAATAAAAAGTTGTATTCTTTTTATTTTTCTATTTTTTTCTGCTAGATTGTGTAGATAATGTAAACATTGATAAGAAGCTGCCTTTAAGGAACTCATAATGTTAGTCAATGAAATAATGTAAATAAAAATGTGTATTAAGTGCAGAGAAGTATTGTGTAAAAATTAGAGACATTCTTTCTGGGAAAAATATTATTTTGCCTAATGATGATGGATCAAAGGATTTTTAGTGAATAGATGACAGCAATAGATGACATTGGATGACAGCAATGATTTTTAAAGGCACATCTTTGATGGAAAATATTGCAGGTGAAAGGAATATTTTGAGTTAAAGTGATTGGACAGCATGTTTGGCCATAAATTAACATGCATGTTTCTAACATAAGAATAATGACCAAATTTTAAAAGCCATTTAAAATAAACCAATATACTAACTCTATATACAAAGAGAGAAAATTTTTACTATTACTGTTCCTAAAAGGAAAAATATCAGAGAATTTATTTTCTCTACTATGCCTAATAAACAGCCATCACATGATATTAAATATTATAGGAGAAAATTTCCATTCTGCAGAGCCAATAAAGGTAAATGCAATCAATTTAAGTTAAAATAGTTTCTACTTGTGTTTTACAAAGGAAAACCTTAAGTTTGTTACTATAATTTTAATTATTTTTAATATATTATTTTAATTTATTTGTATAATACCCCTCAAAATTAGTGAATATTTTCAGCTAACATCTTTCAAATTTTTAATATCCCTTGGGGGCTAAAGAGTTGCTTTTCAAACTTCAAAAAATGTTATTTTAAAAAAAGGTAGCATTTTACCTGTTATCATTTTGCAATATTCTTGCTTCTTCAGAGAAACAAGTAGCCAGGTCATTTGGGAATTTGGTCTTTAACTTTTTTACAAGTAGGTTACCTTCAAATATTAGATAAATAGAGAGTTTTCCAAAGAGGCATATTTCATTCAGCCTTTACAATTAATGCCAAGGTCCCATAAGGTCATGATTCCCTTTAAGTCTGTCGGAATGACATCCGCCTCAAGCAGCCCAGGGGCACAGCTGATTGTTCTAGTTTTATGGTGAGAATATAAGCTCCTCCCGTAACTTTGGATTTAAGTCAGGATAATGATCTAGTGGTAGAATAGATGCACTTGGAAAAAAGTGAGAAGAAATATTAGACATCGTTATCTAATTGAAATAGGAATATAAGTGGAAATTTATACAAATAATTACTAAAAGAAGTATGAAATATGATTTTTAGCTTCAAAACAACATCATTGGCAAATTGGAAGAAATAGTAAAGGGAAAATTCCAAGTCAGTGTTTCACGATTGCATTTCCATATTTACTTCTCAAATATTACTATATTTTTTAAAGCTAGAAAATGTAGCCTCATTAGAGCACTCCTAACTATGGATTTCTATAAGATATTATTATTCCTGTTGTTGGTTATTGTTACGGTTCTGGTCCAAGCATGGACAAAACCCTTACTCTCAATTCCCATTAGTACATGTGTTTTCCTAACATCGTGCTGAGCAGGGAACAATAGAATAGGGGGATTTTATGGGGGAGCTGTGGAGTGTCTAAAGTAAAGCCATGAGAAAAGTGCATATTCTGTGATAATCTAAAAAATTATTTTCCTAGCTTACTTTGAATTAAAGCCTTAGAAACAACATTAAAACAAAAAACAAAGAGCAATAAAATAAAATTCCCAAATCTTCTCTAATTCTCTTGCACTTGGGAAATTAAATATATATGTAAACGAATGATATGGGACCTGGTAGAATGTTCTGCCACCTACTGACAACTATAGGTGGTTGATTGTAGTGGGCATGAGGTTGTATTTCTAGTTGCATTGGTTGCCACACTTAAATAACCTTCAACCCAGATGCGTAAAGAGTAAGTAAATCTGCTTTAAATTTTTAATTACGTCTTCAAACAATCAAAGGCATTCTTTATTTCTGTGTCTGTGTGTGTGTTTTATCTCCAGCATTTCTTTTTGTACTTGCTTAGCATTTTCATTTCTCTGCTTCCATCGCCGATCTGTTCTTGCATGCTGTGCACATTACCCATGAGAGCCCTTAGCATATTTATCATAGTTGTTTTAAATTCAAGGTCTGGTAATTCCAACATCGCTGCCATGTCAGGTTCTGATGCGTGCTCTGTCTATTCAAATTACACTTGCCTTTTAGTATGCCTTGTAATTTTTTTTGATAGAAGGACAAGATGAACTGGGTAAAAAGAACTGCTGTAAATAGGCCTTTATTAATATGGTGGTGAGGTGTGGGTGGAGGAAAAGCATTCTCCTCTCCAGTGATTAAGTCTTCGTCTTTTAGTGAGGCTGTGCTTCTGAACTTACAAGTGTTTCTCAGGGTTTTTTTTCCTTTCTTTGGTGGGACAGTTTGGCTAGAGTGGGCTGGAGATGGGCATTTCCTTTTCTCAGGTTTGTTAGGCTTAGCTTACACCCCAGCAGGCTGGGCTCCAGTTAACTGGTTTCCCCTGAGCACAGGCCTTGTTAAGAACAGAATGCCCTGGTATATTACCAAAAAAAGGTTCCTTTTTCCCTCCTACTGACAGAAGCATGAGAGGATTTTCTCTGATATTTACTGTGGGAACCCAATGTATTCATGAAGAGAAATCTTGTCCTAACGTGCCTCATCCCCATGACCTGGTTCTCCTAGAGTTTTTAACTTTCAAGAAGTGTCTGTGCTGAACTACCAGCTATTCATCAATTATAGTTCAATTTCTCTGACCTGAGCATAGGTTCCCATAGCTGTTGCTGTTTGTGAGTCTGCCCCGGTAAGCTGTGACTCTGTGTATTCTCCTGTTCGTTCTGCAGGCAAAGTCTTAAAATGTGTCACAACATCTCTTATGGAGCCAAGAAACTTGTGGATTTTTCAGTCTCTTTGGCTTTTTAGTTACTGTTGGGATGGAATGAATACTTCCAAGATCCTTACATGTGGAACCAGAAACTGGAACAACAGTTTGTTTTTGACGAATCCATTTACCAGACATAAGTGGGTTTATTTATAAATCAAAGTACCATGATGGAAATTAACCATTGCTTCACTGATGTCATAGTTGTTTTTTCTAACTTTATCAATCTAAACTGCAAATATACTTTCTATATTCACTATGACTTTTTATGAATTGTTTGAGCCTCCTATCATATCTCTCATATAGATTCTTTTTATGAATTTTCAGACCCCAGAATGAGAACTGTGTCCTATGTAATCATTTTATTACTGCTGTGGCCTGCCTGTCTAGTATACAAGATAAGAACTGAGAGCCAAAAATTCTATACTATTTTTCAAGGGCAATTCATGATTTTCCTGTATTACTATAGTTGTTCGTGCTGAACAGCCCATCACAGTTTCTTTCCTGTCCTACTTCATATCAAGATTTTTAACAATTGGTTATATAAATCAAGTGGAACTTTATATCGATCTTCTGGATAGTGATAGTAGTAATTCAATTAAAAAACATAACACTGTTTTCACATTATCACACTTCCTCACAAACTCCTTTGTTTCTTTCATTACATTAACAGAAGGTTGGTAGATTATTAATACAGATACTATACCCTGAATCTTAATTCAAATGTAAATTTTCATTTATAAGCCACAAAAGTATTTT
This sequence comes from Artibeus jamaicensis, assembly GCF_021234435.1. NCBI lineage: Eukaryota > Metazoa > Chordata > Mammalia > Chiroptera > Phyllostomidae > Artibeus > Artibeus jamaicensis. Next base: position 10,400,587 of record NW_026521823.1, on the reverse strand, counting down.
TTAATCATGAAAAAAGAAAATCATGACTGCTATCTTGCTTTAAACAATTTAATGTTATCTTATTGTACCAATAAAAATTGTGTGGCTACTTACTATAAATACATATTAACTTATTCTTGCTTTTTTTGATTCAGCATGATAGAATGAAATGTTTTCTGTGTTGATGAGATTCCTGCTGGGCTGCTGGTTTCTGTTTCACTGAGAATTTAAAATGTCTTTAGGAAGATCAGATTGGAAGCAGGCAGAACTGGCTTTATTTAGATCTCAACACCAATATTTTGTACATGTTTGACCTTCAGCAATTTACTCAATTCCTGCAACCCTCAATTTCCTCATGGAGTGTAGAGGTAAATTAAAGGGATTACATATTTTCAGTTAAGGAAACTAAATTTTAAAGAATATGGTTACAGGCAATTAAATAAAATATTTTAAATGTATAACCATCATTAGCTGCAATAACATTTACATTAAGTTAAAAACACCAAGTCCTAAGGAAAAACCCATCTTTATAGAAAATAAATATAAAATAATTAATCAAGCAAAAAATTAGAAGTTTTGTACATAGCTACAATTTAGAAGAGTCTAATTTGAAATTTGTAGTTAAGTAAAATATTGTGATGTCAATTTTAATCATGATAATTGTTTTTACTCAATTGAGAGCATTCTTTTTTTTCTGTTTAATTTAGAAATAATATAGTAAGTCAGAGAAACTTGAATATTTAATGATCTTAGAAGAGGAATATTTTCTTGAAAGGGAAAAATAAATTGAATGCATAGCATAAGGAAGAATCATGCAGATTTTCTTGGAGTGGTTAATTTTATTACTGCCTTCTTAGAGATAAATGAAATCATCAGGTGAGTAATATATCCATCAACTCAAAGCTAGTAAGTACCAACATCTTATTGTCAAAAATTTGTGTTAACCTGGTATATTAATTACCAAAATTAAAAAATCTTAGAAGATAAATGTTATAAATATTTCAACTCTAAAATATAGTGAACCTTTTATTTTGTGTATCCGTCACAATCCCCATTAAGAATTCTAGCCGACCTTGCTTCTTACAAATTCTGAACAGTCAGGATGATTTAGAACAGTGGAGTGTTTCTGAGTCAGAGAGGTTCATAACGTTTTATTAGATTCCATGGAAGAACATCAAGTTGTTCTGTGCTCCCATGAAAAGTTGAGAAATCATCTCAGTGAAAATCACTGGAAAGTGGATCTTTTACAGTGGCAAGGATAGAGACCCATAGTCGGCATTATGGAGGGTTGATGATTTTGAAGAAATACATGTGAAGATACATATCAGTTAAATCAGCAAAATTAGAAATTAATAATTATATGCTCCACTACCCAAATATTCCCATGCAACTTGATTCCACTACCAGGGTGAGAGAGAAATGTTGCAAAATTAAAAAATCCCGAGAAATACAATGGTAAAAGATCTAAAGGGGGTGCTGATATGATACAAACATTACTAAATAAAGGGAAGGAGTTACCACTTCTGGGGTGAGGTAATGCATATACTAAGTTCAAGAAACAGTTACCAAGAGCAAGCCCAGGAGAATTAAAGGGAAGAGGTGTGTTATCATAGCGAGAATAGCATAGAAGGAAACCTCACAGCATGGTGCTGATACCTCTAAGGGGGAATGATAAAGCAGGAACTGGAAAGGAAACTTAAGGTATGGATTTCTTCATTTGGGGGAACAACATAAAAAGCAAGTGTTTGTTTCACAACTGTTCTTTAAAATCTTGAGAACTATTGCTTCGTGTATTTTATTTAGAGTTTTAGGTTTGTTGTTTTTTTTTTTCCAGTCAGAATGGCTAACATAGTTTTGACTAGAGTTGAAAGTCCAGAAGTCTCTTGCATGAGAATTTACTTGCAAATGTCAACAACTTTGAAAGATGCTGTAAATTTTAGCTTGGTCCTAAATATTTAGGGGGAAAAAGGCTTATTTAGTTGCATTTGAGCTAATATAAATTATTATTATTTTAATTAAGTATTACTTAAATCTAGTAAAACTTTAATACAAGTCAATTATATTTTTCAAATTTAAAATAAGAACTTTATATTGTCACCTTTGGGTCCCATATGGATAACTTGTTCGTAAACATTTTCTTAAGTTACAAAAGAATAAATAAATTTTCTTCATTTTCATAAACAGTACGTGTGATTTACTTAAAGAATTAAGTCTCCCATATCCAGGGTTGTATCTTAGACTGAAAGTAAATGAATGTTTAGCTGCCTTGGCATTTCTGTTTAATACTGACTCTAGGGATTATATGCTTGTCTCTTGGAACAATTATGTCTTCTACACTGGTTTTTGCATTTCATATATATTTCAGTTACTAGTTTCTTCTCACTTCTGACAGATTTATATTTCATTTCTATTAGACTTTACCTCACTACATTTAAACTGAATTACAATATGAGATGGTTGTACTTTGTGTTTGTTCATCTTTAATTTACTTTTTTGCCATACATTGTTTAACTTCTCATCCTGACACTTCACTTGCTTCACACTCATTTTAGAGAAGACAGCTCTGTAGGAAGCAACATTTCATTTTAAATAACAAACTCATAAGTGTGTTAAGTATGGTATTAAAAATATCACAGTGAGGAATGTCAAGAAATTACTTAAAACTCTTTGTCTTTAGTTAAAAAATCAAAACATATGAAAAATCTTAGAGCTATTTCCTATCATCTAACCTCTAATTTTAATATCATTTTACTTCCAATATTGTTTTTAATTTTAAAAGAATGTAAACTTTTATACATTAGCATAGGCCCCGAGCCTGCACACCCAGTGGAGCCCTGCTACCCAACCACCTCCACAAGTGGCACACTCGGTGGGCAGACTCAGCAGGCACCAGAGCCCTGCCGAAGGTAATTCTGCTCTGTGGAGTGGGTCCCGACACAGCTCCTCCACATTGGTTGGAGGTTGTTGTCCGTGGTCACAGCCAGTTCTTGTAGTTAATCAGCTTGGTTAATACCCTTCTATTGATATGCCAACAGCAATCAAGGCTCAGCTATAAGAGGACTGTGTACACAGCCCACGCTGGGCACAACTCCAGTAGCCAGTTTGGGTGATGGGGGAGGCTGTGCCATTGGACCCTATGGGACACTTACTATATTAGGACACTCTTCCTAGTCAGGGGGTCGTAGTAGCTCTACCCAATATATAGAAACAAACACAGGGAGGCTGACAAAATGAGGAGACAAAGATACATGGCCCAAATGAAATAACAGAACAAAACTCCAGAAAAAGAGCAAAACAAAAGGGAGACAAGCAATGGAACAAAATGGAGACAAACAAAATGGAACTAGATACAGAGTTCAAACACTGGTTATAAGGATACTCGGTGCTCACTGATAACTTCAACAGCATACAAAAGGCCATGGAAACCATAAAAAAGGGTCAGAAGTGAAAGATAACACTGAAATAAGAAACCAATTTACAGGCAATCAACAGTAGAGTGGATGAATGAATGAATCAAATAAGAAATTTGGAATATAAGGAAGCAATCTGAACAAGATGAATTTTTTTAAATGAGGATAGTGTAAGGAATCTCTGGGACAACTTCATCAAACTGATATTCTCATCATGGGGTTGCTGGAGAAGAAGAGAGAAAGAACAAGAAATGGAAATATTTTTTGAAAATACAATGACATTAACTTCTCTAACTTGGTGAAAGGAATAGGCATACAAGTCTAGGAAATGCAGAGAGTCCTCAACAAGCGGAATCCAACGAGGCTACACCAAAACACATAATAATTAAAATGCCAGAGGTTAAAGAAAAAGAGAGAATATTAAAAGTAGTAAGTGGCTCAGATGGTGAGGCTCAGTGGGTTTAGAGCTCGTCTGTGAACAGAAATATTACTGGTTTGATTCTTGTTCAGGACACATGCCTGGTTTGCAGGCCAGGTCCCCAGTTAAGGACATGTGAGAGGCAACCAATCAACATTTACCATATTTTTCAGACTATAAGATTCACTCTCCCCCCACCAAATTTGGGAGGAATAATTGTTGTTAGTGCTGCTGGTGAGTTCTGTTTACATTTACATTGGTGAAATATTATGCTATTTATGTTATTAAATATTTTACCACATTTTTGCTTCAAAATTTTTCCCCTGTAAAACCTAGATGCATCTTATGGTCTGAAAAATATGGTAAATGTTTCTATCCCTCTTTCTCTCCTCCTTTTCTTCTCTTTAAAAGATAAATAAAATCTTTTGAAAAAAGCAGGAAGAAAAAAGCAGTTAGTTACTTATAAGGGAGCTCACATAAGACTGTCAGCCGATTTCTCAAAAGAAACTTTGCAGGCTAGAAGGGATTGGCAATAAATATTAGAAGTGATGACAAGCAAGGACTTACAACCAAGATAACCCAGCAAAGCTGTCATTTAAAATTGAAGGATAGATAAAGAGCTTTCCAGATAAGAAAAAGCTTGTTCATCACCACAAAACCAGTATTCTAAATATGTTAAAGGGTCTTCTTTAAGAAGATCAAATATATGAGCAATAACATAGCAATAAATAAACATCTAGCAATAATTGATTCTAAACAAAAATAAATGAACAAGCAGAACTGAAAGAGAATCATAGATGCAGAGAACATTTTTATGGTTGCCAGATAGGGTGGGAGTTGCGGGGGATGAGCAAAAAAGGGGAAGGTATTAAGAAGTACAAATTAGGTATTACAGAATAGTCATGGGGATATAAAGTACAGCATAAGGAATATAATAGTCAAATAATATATATGGATGAACCATGGACATGGACTGATGTGGAGTTGCCTGAGGGAATTGGGGAACTGGGTGGAGGGAGGCAAAGGGGAAAAATTGGGACATCTCTCATAACATAAAAAACAAAATATATATTAATTAAAAAATTAAGCTTTGCCCAGACACAGCCCAGTATTCAAGTCAGACTCAGTCCAACTTGGGGTGGTTTCTGAAAATGGTCTGAAAAACAAATGCTCATAGTCTAAAAGCTTATAATGGAAAATCCTTGGCTAGGATCCAAGAACAACATACCCACTACCTTCAGAGACCAAGAGAAACAGGAAGTTCAAGGGGCTCAACAAGGTATGGTTTCAAGCTTCGATTTTAAATGAAAATTGCAAAGTTGACCAAAGATGGTAGAGGAGTAAGTGGAAGCTACATTAACTTTCTCCCAGAACTAAACTGGAATTATAACTAAATTACAGAAAAATCATCCTGAATAACAAATTGAACACTAGCTAAAGAGAAGTCTTATAACTACAGACAGACAGAAGAAGCCACATCATCTAACAAACTGGTAAGGAGTGTGGAGGAGGTGTTGAGGTCCAAAACAGATGTTGAAAAGGGGCAATCCCGAACGAGCCCCGGATAAAGTTAGGCTGACCAGGAACAAGGAAATTTTTACTTCCTAAAAGGGCTAACCGCCAATTTCCCTAATAAGCCAATGGCAATCAGCTGTTTAGAGCTAGCCAATAGCTAACAGCCACATCTGCTTCTGTTCAAAGCTTGCTTGCATACCCCTATATAAGGACATAGCTGTAAGCGCCGGGGCGCAGCTCTCATCTGCAGCTCTCCTGAGCATAGTGTCCTCAGACACTTAGAGAGCTCGCCCCTGCGCAGGTAAAACTTGGCCAATAAAGTAACATCTTGAAAATTCTGAAATTCTCCGAACCTCTGTTTCTCGTGACGGCGGATGCAACAGAGGCATGAGAGGGCTGGCTCTGTACCTATAGGCGACAGCTGAAGTGTTGGAAGGATATTTCAGTGGCCAGCAGGTTTTCTCTGAGAAGTGTGAGGTAAAACTCCAAGCTCTGCTCCCCAGCCTATAGCAAGAGAGGTAGAAAAGAACCCAAATAACATATGGCTGTGAAAAGCTGCAGGGTTTCTGTCTACCAGGGAAAGGCAGCTAGAGGTAAAGAGAGCCTCCTAAAAGGCTAATTAACAAAATTCTGTTTGCAGCCACTTACCCTGGGCTCTCACAGAGGGAAAGCAGAGTAGACTAGAGATGCTTTGAGGAGGGTCTTGGGCTGATGGCTCTGGGGAGAGAACTAAAAGAGCTGCTGCCATGATCCCTGTGTTGAGTCATACTGCAGGAGCCATCTTTCATGGGTAGAGCACTTCCTTTCCAGTTACATCAGCCTCAGGGGCAGCAATAGCCCCACCCAGAGAAATTACTCTGCCCCACCCTGTGGTGCTTAAGCCCTGCTACTGAAGAGTATAGCTGGAGGACATTCACTGATTTGGGTGCTGATAAAAGCAGGTCTTGTTGTGTAGGGCAGTTCTTTATGCATAAACCCAGGCCCAGCAGAGGGAGCCACAAGCTGTGGATCACTGATAGTCCACATAGTTTGCTCAGAGCCAGCCACATTCAGGGTTTGACTTAGACCCGCATATCTACCCTTTACATAGAAACAAACACAAAAGGCAGCCAAAATGATAAAACGAAAACAAAAACAAAAAACAAAAAAACAGGCCCCAAATAAAAGAACAGAGAATTCTCCAGAAAACTGAGAATAATGATGAAATGAAGGCAATTTATCAGAGCATTTAGAGTAATTATTATAAAGATACTCAACGACACGAAAAAAAAACACACAGAGAAACCATTAAAAAGGATCAGTTAGAAATAAAGAATGAAATACCTGAGATAAATAATATACTTGAATGAATAGACAGTAGGGTAGATGAACCTGAAGACTGAATGAAAGATACGGAAGTGAAGATAAAATAAAATACCCAAGCAGAGTAGCAAAAAGGAAAAAAAGATTAAAAAATTGAGGAGAGTTTGAAAAATCTTTAAGATAACATGAAACATAATACTATTTGTGTCATGAGATACCAGAAGAAAGAAAGAACAAGGGGTCAAGAACCTATCTGAAGAAATAATGACCAAAAACTTTCCTAATCTGGTGAAGGAAAAAGACACACAGATCCAGGAAGCTCAGAAAATCCGGAATAAGTGATACCCAAAGAGGCCTACACCAAGACACATCATAATTAAAATGATAAGGCTTAAAGATGAGAGAATCCTAAAAGCTGAAAGAGAAAATTAGATAGTTACATACAAGGGAGCACCAATTAGACTGTCACCTGATTTCTCAACAGAAACATTCAGGCCAGAAGAGAGTGACATGAAATATTTAAGATCATGAAAAACCAGGACTTAAAATCAACACTACTTTACCCAGTAAGGCTATTATTTAAAATTGAAGCAGAAATAAGAAGCCTCACAGATAAGAAAATACTAATGAGTTTGTTAACACCAAACCAGTACTGAAAAATATGTTCAGGGTCTTGCTTTAAGGAGGAGAAGGAGAAGAGGAAGAAAAAGAAAAACAGAGGAAAATGATCTAACAATAAAATGGCACCAGATATGTGTCTATCAATAATCACCTTAAATGTAAATGGCTGAAATGCTCTGACAAAAAGACATAGGGTAGCTGAATGGATAAGAAAACAGGACCCACATATGTACTGTTTCTAAGAGACCCACCTAAGATCAAAAAATACGTACAGACTAAAACTATAGGGATGGAAAAAGATATTTCATGCAAACGTAGAGGGGGACAAAGCTGTTGTAACAGTACTTATATCCAACAAAATGGACTTTACAGCCAAAGCTATAGTAAGAGATAATGAAGGACAATACATTAATGATAAAGGAAACCATTCAACAAGAGAGTATAACTCTAATAAATATTTATCCACCTAATACAGAAGCATCTATGGAAAGCAAATCTTGAGGGGAATAAAGGAAGAGATTGACAGAAATACAATCATAGTTAGGGATTTAACACCCCATTAACTTCAGAGGATAGATCTTCTGGACAGAAAATCAACAAGGAGACAGTGGTCTTTCACACCAAAGCAGTAGAATATACACTCTTTTCAAATACATATGGAACACCTAGGATAGACCATGTGTTAGGATACAAAACAAATCTTAAGAAATTCAATAAAATTGAAATCATGTCAAGCATCTTCTCTGACCACAATGCTGTTAAACTAAAAATCAATCACAAGAACAACACTGAAAAATACACAAAGATATAGAATACAAATATCATGTCATTAAACAATAAAGGAGTCAACATAGATAAAGAAAAAGATTCCTTGAAACAAATGAAAATGAGAACACAGCAATCCAAAAATCTGTGGGACACAAAAAAGCAATCCTAAGAGGGAAATTCATAGCATTACAGGCCTATATCAAAAACAAGAAAAAGCTCTAATAAATGATCTAACTTTACACTGAAAGGAACTTGGAAAAAAGCAACCAACAAAACTCAATGTGAGTAGAAGAAAGGATATAATAAAAACCAAAGCAGAAATAAATGAAATAGAATCTAAAAATTGATATAAAAAATCAATGAATCTAAGGGATGGTTCTTTGAAAAGATAAGTAAGATTGAAAAATTTTTAACCAAATACATCAATACAAAAAGAGAGATGACCGAAATAAATAAAATAAGAAATGAAAGAGGAGAAATAACAACTTACACTAAAGAAATAGACTCTAAGAAAATAGTATGAACAATTATATGCCAGCAAACTAGTCAACCTGGATGAAATGAACAAATTCCTAGAAACATACCATCTTACAAAACAAAATCTGGAAGAATCAGAGAATATGAGTAGATAGATTATGCCTAGTGAAATGTAGTAATTAAAATGTAATAATAAAAAAACTCCCAACAAACAAAATCCCTGGACCTAATAGCTTCACAGGTGAATTTTACCAAACATTCTGAGAGAACTAACACTTCTACTTCTCAAACTATTTCAAAAAATTCAAGAGGAGAAAAAGCATCCATCCTCATTTTGTAAGGCCAACACTATCCTAATTCCAAAATAGATAAAGACATTACAAAAAAAATGTGTATATATAGGCCAATATCCCTGGTGAAAATAGATGCTAAAATCTTCAACAAACTATTAGCATACTGAATACAGCAATGCGTCAAAAGGATTATATATCGACAAGTGGAATTTATTTTGGGAATGCACAATTTATACAACATTCAGAAATCAATAAATGTAACTCACCGCATAAACAAAATAAAGGATAAAAACCATATGATCATATCAATAGTTACCCAAAAAAAAAGCATTTGATAAAATCTGGCGCCCATTTATGATAAAAACTCTCAGCAATGTGGGAATAGAGTAAATATACCTTAATGTAATAAAAGCCATATATGACAAACCAACTGCCAACTTCAATACTCAATAGTCAAACACTACAAGCATTCCTCTTAAGATCAGGAGCAGGATAGCAATGTCCACTTTCACCTTTAATTCAACATAGTACTAGAAGTCCTAGTCACAGCAATCAAACAAGAAGAAGAAAGAAAAAACATCCCTATTGAAAAGGAAGAAGTAAAACTGTCTTTATCTGTCTTTATTTGCAGATGACATGACACTGAACATAGAGAATCCCAAAGATTCTACCAAGAAATTAATAGAACTGATAACTGAATTCAGCAAACTAGTAGGATACAGATTAATATTCAGAAATTACTTGCATTTTTATATGACAATAATGAACTAACTGAAAGATAATTTAAGAAACAATCTTATTCGTAATTGCTTCAAAAGGAATAAAATACCTAGGAATAAACCTAATCAAGGACATAAAAGACCTGTACCTGGAAAATTATAAAACACTGAAGAAAGAATTTAAAGAGGGTAAAAGTAAGTGGAAGTACATACCATGTTCATAGACAGGAAGAATTACAATCACTAAAATGTCCATACTTCCCAAAGGAATTTGTAGTTTGAGCACAACTCATATCAAGACGCCAATGATATATTTCACAAAACTAGAACAAATATTTTAAAAATTTGTATGGAACCACAAGAGGCCCTACATAAAAATAGCAATCCTGAGAAAGAGGAACAACTTTGGAAAAAACCACCCTGCCTAATACCAAACTATACTATAAGGCCACAGTAATCAAAACAGCATGGTACTAGCATAAAAACAGACATAAATCAATGTATAGAATATATAGGCAAGAAATTACCCAACAACGTTGCCTCGGCCCGCGAGGCAGTCAACGGGGTCCGCCGATGTACCTGTAACGGATGAAGGGGGATGGGACAGGAGGCGCGAAGAATGGCAGCAAGACAAAGGATTCTGATCAAGCTGCAAATTTTATTTCAAAATGGAGGGAGTTATATAGAGGAGGGCAGTGGAGGAAGTGCAGTGGATAGGTGGCTTCAAAGCGTGCTCTAGCCTGCAATTGGCCGGGGGTGCATGGCGGGCGCGTGATCAAGGCACTGATTGGTGTGCCACCCGCGTGTCCAGGAGGGGGAGTTCCATGGCTCCTAACCGCAGCATCCTGTTATTCAGGTGCAACCTTCAGGTCGGATTGTATCAGCCTGTTTCAGGCTTATCCCAGCCCCCAACATCTCCTCCCTTATTTTTATTTTTAAGGTGAGGAGTGGACATTAACCGGCTAGGGGAGGCAGAGGTCTGGCTCCTCCTGAGCTCGTCCCGAGCTCTGAAGCACCTTTTTCGGAGGAGAGGGTTGGGGTGCTGACCTCTATGCAAGCCGACTTGCCTTTTTATTGCTTTGAGGGCGAGGAGAATGTAGATAGGGTAGACTTTAACCGGCTGGGGGAGGCAGAGGCCTGACTCCTCCTGGGCTCATTCTGAGCTTTAGGGTACCTTTTGGGAGGAGAGGAGTTGGGTACCAACCTCTTTGCAAGTCAGCTTACCTCTCAGGAGACTCGAAGTGGCCGTATGTACAGGCCTCTCCTTGCAGTGCTTTGCCTTGCACCCAGCGGTGTCTATCACAGCTACTTGGCTGTGAAGCATACCTTCGAGGGTTATGCTGCTCCCGCAGGAGGGGAACCTGGCAGGAATCGTGGGCTAGCACCCCAGCAGCTGTACGGCTCAGAGTCCGCTCCATGTTCTAGCATTTCTAATTGTTGATAGTGTACCTGAATAGGTCTTCCTAGTACACTGTTAAGTTGGTCTTTGATTAAGTTGGTTATACGTCTAAGAATCCAGGGGGCAAAGGAGAGGATGAGGGTGATAGAAACTAAAGGTCCTAAGAGGGGAAGGGGGTAGGGGAGAATTCCGTTGAGTCCACCCCAAAGGGGGTGTTCGGAAAGTTCTTTTCCTTTACAGATGCAGGGTTGTCCAAATAGGGCGAGGCAGGGGTTTTGGGGTGGTCCTTCTCGTCCTCCGTCTGTCTTTAGGTATGGGAGTGTTCCGAGTAGTATAATGATGTTTATTCGGTGCGTTCTGTTTCCTGTAATAGAAAGGAGAGAGAAGTCCCCTCAGGGAGTATGGCTTATCCCTGGGCTTGATTAGATGCCGGAGCAGAGGCGAACATAGTCACAGAGCTCTCCTCGGCGATAGGGGCGGATGGCATTTTGGCAAGAGGGGGATGGCATTTTCATAAGCTAAGTGTTTAACGAAAGCGTTTTCACTTCGCCCGCGCCAAAGAGCCTCTCAGCTAATTCCTGTAAACGACTTATAAAATCACTGTATGGCTCATCTGGGCCTTGTCTTATTTTTGCAAGAGAAGTGGTTGCGGTACCTTTTTGTGGAAGGCGCCTCCATGCTTTAAGACCCGCGGACTGGATTTGGGTTAAAAGTCCGGGGGGAAATTGAGCTTGTCTCTCATTGTTTTGATAGGGGGGCGGAGCCAAGAAACTTAAGGATGGTCCAATTTTTAGAGGAGGATTTTCGCATATTGCGCTGGACAAACTGTTTAGCGATGTCTTCATATTCGCTTTTCCAAAGAATAAAGTCACCTCCGCTCAGCGCTGCCTTTGCTAGAAAGAACCAATCATTGGGCGTGAGCCAGCGCTCACTAAGATTTTCAATTAGGGCAAGGGAAAAGGGAGCTGTGGGCCCATAGTGTGTTACAGCAGCTTTGACTTTTTCTAGTGTTTTAAGACTAAGTTTTTACACGTGTGAAAATAAGCTTGGGGGGTCGTAGTGTCTCTTATACTGGGCTGTGCTTCATCTATATCAGAAGGGGGAGCTGTCAGAGTCTTCGGGGTCATCACTGTCAGGAAGGGGGGTAGCTGCAGCCGCAGCTGAACTATCTACGTTCTCGGTCTTATCTGGGCGAGTCTGGGATCTAGTAACAGGGAATGCTAAAGTTTCGTGGGGAGGGGGACTGATCGTAAGAGCGGAGAGTTCATTGGCAATGGTTTTGATATCTCGGATGAAAGAGAGGGTTTCCTGAAGGAAAGGCTTTGGAAACGGAGTGAGTGCGGCGGTGGCCGCCAGCGGCAAAGCAGTGGGTGCCTTGCACGCCGCGGGCTGAATGGCGGAAGCGCTATGCACTGGAGGCGAAATGGTGGCGGCGGGTGCGCGAGGGGTACTATAAGGAGGCGGTTTGAATGGTGGAAGGACTGCCGCTACGAGCGGCGGCCAGTCGGGATTATTGTAGCGAGCGGCCTCGTACTCTAACTCTGCCTGTTCAGAGGGGTCTAACTGGTCGCCGGGGTCCTGGGAATTGGGGGGTGGAGCAGAGGAATAGAACTCCTGAAGGGGAGGGTACAGAGAAGGGACTTGAGGGTCTGTATCTATTCGGATGGAGACAGAAGGACAGTTTGAAGGCGCTCGTGAGGGAGGTCGCGAAAGCGAGTCAGCACGATCGGGAAGGCCGTGGACTGAGGGGGCTTTGGAGGGGGCCGGGGATTGATTGCGGAGAATTTCTTGCCCTTCCTTGCAAAGGCGCTGTATGTCAGGGGAATTATTGTGGTTTTTAAGGATGTCTGTTATGAGGTTATAATAGTCAAAAGCAGTTATAGGGATAGTCTCGGGGCCAAAAACCTTATAATAGTCATTTAGACAGTTGCCTACACGGCGCCAGACGCGGGAGTCAATGCTACCCTCCTGAGGAAACCATGGGCAGATTTTAAAAACGAAACTGAAAAAGGAATTCAAATCTTTTTTACGAACTCTTATCTTGCGCACCTTGAGAGACTCTTTTAATTGAGCAATAAACAAATCATATTGTGAGCATGCCTGTCCCATGGCTGGGTCTTACCTTTGAAATGCCGCTGTCGGGGAACGGGGGTCCTCAGGGAATGCCGGCGCGCGGTCGAGTAGTCGCGTGAGCCGGGCGAAAACGCTGCGATCGAAGGGGACAGCGGTCAGCACAGGGGATCAGCGGGGCCCCACGTTGGGCGCCAGTTGCCTCGGCCCGCGAGGCAGTCAACGGGGTCCGCCGATGTACCTGTAACGGATGAAGGGGGATGGGACAGGAGGCACGAAGAATGGCAGCAAGACAAAGGATTCTGATCAAGCTGCAAATTTTATTTCAAAATGGAGGGAGTTATATAGAGGAGGGCAGTGGAGGAAGTGCAGTGGATAGGTGGCTTCAAAGCGTGCTCTAGCCTGCAATTGGCCGGGGGGTGCATGGCGGGCGCGTGATCAAGGCACTGATTGGTGTGCCACCCGCGTGTCCAGGAGGGGGAGTTCCATGGCTCCTAACCGCAGCATCCTGTTATTCAGGCACAACCTTCAGGTCGGATTGTATCAGCCTGTTTCAGGCTTATCCCAGCCCCCAACACAACGTTATAGTCAATTAATATTTGACAGAGAAAGCAAGCAAATACAATGGACTAACAATATTTATTCAATAAAAGTTATCAGGGAAATTGGACAGATACATGCAGAAAAATGAAACAAACATATTTGTATACCACACACAAGGATAAATACAAAATGGTTTAAGGACTTAAACAATAGAATGAAAACCATAAAACTCCTAGAAGTAAACATTAACAAAAAGAAATCTTGGACATGGCTCATAACAGTATCTTATCAGATACATCTCCCCAAGCAAGGGAAACAAAAGAAAAATAAACAAATGGAACTACATCAAACTAAAGTCTTTTTGCACAGAAAAGGAAAACATCAGCAAATTAAAAAGTACAACCCACAAAATGGGAGAATATATTCACCCATACATCTGATAAGGGGTTAATATCCAAAATTTATAAAGTACTCTCAAAACTCAACCCCAACAAAGCAAACAAGTCAGTTAAAAAATGGGCAAAGGAGCTGAATAGACACTTTTCCATAGACATGCAAATGACCAATAGATATGTGAAAAGATGCTCAATGTCACTGATCATTAGATAAATGCAAATTAAAACAACAATGAGATATCATATCACACCCGTTAGAATAGCTATCATCAACAAATCAACAAACAAGTTCTGGTGAGGATGTCAAGAATGGGGGACCCTTTTGCATTGTTGGTGAATGCAGATTGGTGTATCCACTGTAGAAAGCAGTATGAAGATACCTCAAAAATTTTTTTAAAAAGGATCTTCCTTTTGATCCAGTGATCCCACTTCTAGGAATATATCCAAAGAAACCCAAAACCTTAATTTAAAAAAAACCCCACAAACATAAGCACCCCTATGGTCATTGCAGCATTATTTACAATAGCCAAGATAAAGAAGTCGAAGTGTCCATCAGTAGATGAGTGGATAAAACAACTATGGGGCATTTACACAAGAAGGTACTATTTCCCTGTTAAAAAAAAAAAGAAGAAGAAGAAATTTTTACATTTTGAAAGTATGGAAGGCCCTGAAGAACATTATGCTAAGTAAAATAAGCCATTCAGAGAAAGACAAATACCATATGATTTGACTCATTTGTGGAATCTGATGAACAAACTGAACTAAAACTGAACTAAAAAGTGAAATAGAGACAGACTCATAGAGAGCAGGATAACAGCTAAGGCAGGGGCATTGGTGGTGAAGGGATTGAGCAAAAAGGGTAAAATTCTGACAGACATGAACAACAGTGTGGTGATTGTGGGGGAGGGTTATAAGGGGACTAAATGGTAATAGAAAAAATATAATTTAAAATAATAAATTTAAAAAAATATAAGCTTTTATATATTAGGTAACTTTTTTCAGCATTTCACTGGTACCACTGTCTATATGAAGGTAAATATGTAAGTTAAAAATAAATAGCCAATGCTAAATCATATGTGTATTCATCAAACTATTTTGGAGCTTTCTACTTTACAAGTCTGTTCTAATCATTGAGGAAGAGTTGGAGTGCAAAAGTTCTCTGTGTTCAAGTGATACACAGCTTATTAAGTAGAACACGGTGAAAATATTATAATATTTCATTAGAATAAGGTAATATAAAAACAATGCATCTATTGTCCTGGCCAGATAGCTCAGTTGGTTGGAGTGTTGTTCTGATATGCCAAGTTTGCAGGTTCAAGCTCTTTTCAGAGTACATTTAAGAAGCAACCAGTAAATGCATAAATAAGTATAAAAACAAATTGATATTTCTCTTTCTCCCTCTGCTTTCTTCTCTCTAAAATCAATAAATAAAAGAAAAACCATTGCATAAGTAAGTAAAAAGAAACCACAAAATGGTTATATCTGAATAAATATTTCAAGAATATTAATATAGAGAAGGGAAAACATAAAATGAGTAAGCATTAAATTTCATATCACTAGTCCAGATGCATAAGGTGCATGAAGGGGAGAGCATGTCAGGAAAAGGAAGCAGAATTGAAACTATAGAAATTAGAAAGCACAGATTATATTGCAGAACTTATAGTAGTTCAATAAGACTAAAACACAAATTGAGTGGCAAGAGATAATACTGGGAAGACTAGGGAGGGATGCTGAAACTCCAAACATAACAGCAGATGGGTTTATCCTGTAGGGAATGAAAATACAACAAAATATTGTAAACAAATGTGTGACATAGTAAAATATATATGTTAGTTGTAGAGAAACAAAGATTTAGAAGAGAACAAGATTGTTGGGAGAGAACAATTAAGATATAAAGAAGAATATGCAAACTCACGCTATACTGTGAGCGCTTTCTACCCTAAGGGCCTTAAGGGCTTTTAAAATTTCATGTGAAATAAAGCTCCAGAATATTCTGTGTGATTAAGTTACAGAATGAAACAGCAATGCAGAAATCCCAGGTTCCAAAAACTATTCTAAATAAGAAGAAAATTATTTTCTTCTGTTAGTGAGTAGGAAAATATATTTCAATCATATGTGATCAACTGGCTTCATTATAAATGGCACATAGTATTTTCAGTTGAATATTAAATGTGAATCTGTCAGATTTCATTAGTATTATTAAAGTAGTTATATCAGTTTCACTCTTTCAAAGTCAAAACAGCCTATTCACTAGATAAGATTAGTAAATTTTTTGATCCCAAATTACACTTAAAATAACTGTTTTTCAATTGTTTGGCAGTGATTTTTGGGGAAAAAAGTTATAATGCCAACAAAAAATCAGCTATAAAGTACACATTTGCAGTACATGCTTCAAACACAATGTAATGTGAATCTGGAATTGAAGAAAATTTAATCACCATATAACTGTAATCTGAGAAGAAATACTGCTTTTGGTAATAATGTTATACAATTTGTAATTTTTAGTCATTTATCTTACTTTTTACATAAAATCAACTCAATGCAATTTTTGAACTATATAAATTCATATAGGTCACTTACATACAGTACAACTCTGAGATATGTAACATGATTCTGAATTAGAAGTTACTAGTGACTGATCTTTGCTTATTATGTTGACTCCAGAGCCATCAATGGTCATAGTAATCTTCATTCAAATGTGTTTATCTTTCACAAATGTGTCAGTTCTATTTGTCTTTATGTGTTGTTTTGAAACTGTTAACCACAGTTGTATATTTAAGATGCAAATATTTGATATTGTTTAAATGTATAAGCAAGGGCAATTGAAAATTATAACATATGAATATACTTCTTGAGATACTTATAATCAGATAGAAACTGTAGTGCTCTAATCATGGCATTTCTAAACAAGTGTGAATTTTTTTCCTTTGTAAAAATAAAGTTAATTTCTTGAGAGATTAATTGAAGTCATATTCTCATAAAAATACTATTTAATTAAAATCATAAAGCCATTTCCACATTAGTTAGCAAGCAATAAAATGACTCATGTTCTATTCAAACCTAATGGTTAAACTTACGACCTGGTAGTCTTAATAATATGAAACAATAATGACATCAGAGATGCTGAATGGACCAATAAAATCCTCTCATTCCCTTTGGAGAATGAGGAAGACAAAATATAAACAATGAGTAAATGGTATAAACTTATTTTTCTGGAGGTCTTTTTTTTCTTCCAATGGATACTTATATCAGGTAACTCTGTTCACCTGATTCTATTACAGGTATACCTTTCTGAAAAAGGAACAGAGTTAGTGATGAAAAAGGCAAAACTTGAAATTACACAGTTAATTATAAGCCATTTCTCCCATGCCTATATATTATACCTAGGAGAGCCTGAGCTTAAAGGTTATATTACTAATTGTCTGTTCAAATGGTACTTTTATTACCCATTAAATATCTCTCAGTATGTGATTATTTTTACCCTTGACTTAGAAATGGTGAACCTGAGACATTAAAAATGGTTTAGTGGCTCTAAATCAGACAATACATAAAAACTCCCATCTAATGGCTTTTAAAAATTGCTTGGAATTCACATATATTCAAAAATGAGTATAGAGCTTCAGGAAAAACAAGTTAAATAAACTTATGCAACAGTAAATTTATAAAATATAAATTCTTATATTCATTTTCGGTTTAACATCTTTATCTTGACAACCATTGAGGAGTGAGGGAGCTGCCAGTATGCTCACCTGTTTGTAGTCCCCCATATGTATCATTACGCACTTTAAAGTTTATAGAAATGAGTATACTTTGTGAGAAATGTTTGCATTATGGAGTAACAAGGAAAAAGGATACCCCTGACCTAGAAAAAGAATACAGTTGATCCTTGCACAGTGGGTTAGGGGTGCTGACCCCCGTACAGTTGAAATTCCATATTACTTTTGCCCTTCCTGAGAACTTACCTAGAAGTACTCTGCAGCAGACTGGAAGCCTTCCTGATAACAAACAGTAGATTAACACACATTTTGTATATTATATATATATATATATTGCATACTTTATTCTTATTGTAAGCTAGAGAAAAGAAAATGCTATTAAGTAAATTATAAAAAAGAAAATACATTTACAATATTTATTTTTAAAATTTTGTTTGTAGTGGACCCACACAATTCAAATTGTATTTTTCACATTTATTTATTTGTGTTTGTTTGTTTGTTTTTCAGCTGCAGTTGTGTTCATTTTCCCTCAACCACTCCCCCACCCCACCCACTCTTATCTACTTCCCTCAAACCTACTCCCTTTGACTTTGTCCATGTGTCCTTTATACATGTTTTTTAATAACCCTTCCCTTTTATCCTCCAGTTATCCTCTCCTCCACCCTCTCTGGTTATTGTCAGTTTATTATTTACTTGCATGTCTCTGGTTCTATTTTGCACACTTGTTCCATTGATTAGGCTCCACTGATAGGTGACATCGTAAGGTATTTGTGCTTTACCGCCTGACTTACTTCACTTAGGAAATGCTCTCTAGATTCATCCATGCTGTTGCAAAGCATAGGAGCTCCTTCTTTCTTTCTGTTGTGTAGTATTCCACTGTGTAAATGTACCACCGTTTTTTAATCTACTTATTTACTGATGGGCACTTAGGCTGTTTTCATCACTTGGCTATTGTAAATAATGCTGCTATGAACATTGGGGTGCATAGTTCATTTGAACTGGTGTTTCAGGATTCTCTTTTGTTGTTGTTCCTGTACAATTTTCTCCACTTTCCCCCACCAACACCTCTCCCACCCTAAATCCTCCTACACTTTGGCTTTGTCCATGGGTCCTTTATACATGTTGCTACACAACTGTTTCCCTTCTTTCCCTTGTTATCCCCCTCACTCCTCATTCTGGTTACTGTTAGTTTACTCTTTATTTCCATGTCTCTGGTTGTATTTAGACTGCTAATTTGTTTTGTTGTTTAGGTTGCCGGTAAAGGTGAGATCATATGGTATTTGTCTGTTACCACCTGGCTTATTTTCCTTATAATGCTTTCCAGATCCATTCATGCTGTCGTGAAACATAGGAACTCCTTCTTTATTTATGCTGAATAGTAGTCCATTGTGTAAATGCACCACAGTTTTTTAATCCACTAATTCATTGATGGGCACTTAGGTTACTTCCAGCATTTGGCTACTGTAAACTATGCTGCTATGAACATTGGGGTGCATAGGGTCTTTTGAATTGGTGTTGCAGGATCCTTAGTGTATAATCCCAGGAGTGGAATTGTTGGGTCAAAAGGCAGTTCCATTTTTAACTTTCTGAGGAAATTCCATACTGTTTTTCCACAGTGGCTACACCAGTCTGCATTCTTACCAACAGCGTACTAGGGTTCCCTATTCTCCAAAACCGCTCTAGCGCTTAACTGTTTGTTGATTCATTTATGATGGCCATTCTGACTGGTATGAAATGGTATGTCATTGTGGTTTTAATTCGCATTTTTCTGATGGCTAGTGATGCTGAGCAAACTTTCATATATGTCTCTGGGACCATCTATATGTCTTCCTTAGGGAAGCTTTTGTTCAGGTCCTTTGCCCATTTTATAATTAGGTTGTTTGTCTTCCTGGAGTGGAGTCACGTGAGTTCTATATATATTTGGAGAGCAAACCCTTGTCTGAGGTATTATTTGCAAATATATTTTCCCATAAGATTGGTTCGCTTTTGATTTTGCTGATGTTTTCTTAAAATTAGAAGCTTTTTAGTTTGATATAGTCCCCTTTGTTTATTCTTTATATTCCTTTTCCTACAGGAGGTATGGGTGAAAATATTGCTATGTGAAATATCTGAAATGTTCCTGCTTTTGTTCTCTTCTAGGACTTTTATAGTGTCACATCTTATATTTAAATCTTTTATCCGTCTTGAGTTTATTTTGTTGCATGGTATAAGTTTGTGGTCCACTTTCATTTTTTTATATGTACTTGTTCAGCTTTCCCAAACACTATTTATTAAAGAGGCTATTTTTACTCCATTTCATGCTCCTGCCAGCTTTGTCAAATAGTGATTGACCATAGAGACACGAATTTATTTCTGGGCTCTCTATTCTGTTCTGTTGGTCTATGTGTCTTTTCTTATGCCAGTACCAAATTGTTTTGATTACACTGCCCTTTTAATATATTTTGATGTCACATATTACGATCTCTCCTTTGTTCTTCTTTCTCAAAATTTCTGGGGCTATTTTCAGTAATTTATGGTTTCATATAAATTTTTGAAATTTTGTTCTATGTCTGTGAAATATGTCATTGGTATTTTAACATGGGTTGCATTGAATCTGCGATTGCTTTGGATTGTTTGGACATTTTAATGAAGTTAATTCTTCTAACCCATGAACACGGTGTATGCTTTCTTTTTTTTTTGGTTTTGTTTTCCTTAATTTCTTTCTTCAGTGCTGTGTAGTTTTCTGAGGGCGGGTCAAGATGCATTCCACTAACAATTAATAATATTGAGCATCTTATCTTGTGGTTGTTGATCATTCATATATTTTCTTTAATGAATACTCTTCTTAAACTTTGTGTTAAATTTTCAATTGGATTATTTTTTTCTTGTTCTTATATTTTGAGTATTTAGTATCTATTCTCAATATGCATTCTTCAGCAAGTATAAATTTTGCAAACATTTTCTTCCAGTTTATGGCTTGTCTTCTCACTATATTTTAACATAAGCTTTCAAAAACACCCAGAATTCTGTTTTTGAATTTTGATGAAATTCAATGTCTATTTTTTGTGTGTTGTGTTTGTGTTTTGATGTGTAAGAACTCTTTCACAAATTTAATATTACAAAGTTATTCTCCTAAATTTTCTTAAATGTTTTGACTGTTGCTTCTTATTCATAATATAATTTGAATTTATTTCACATGCTCTGAAAAGTGACTAACAGATATATCTGATTTTACAGCATCTTTTGTTGGGAGGAATATCTTTTCTCTAATAATTGCTTTGCTCAGTAAAAAGAAAACAATTAACTGTATATATTTAGTACTATTTCTGGAAATTATTCTGTTCCATTGGTTATTAACACCTAAATTAGCTTTTTACTATTGCTTCATAAACTCCTAAAATCAAAGAATATAAAATTTCCAAATTGTTATTTTGTTTCAAAATTATTTTGGCTACTGTCCTTTTTATTTCTATACAAATTTAACACTAGCTTCTTTATTACTACAACATCACTTCTGATACTGATCGTGACTCTAAAACTATGAATAAAATTCAAAGAGCCTTTCAGTCCTTGAATGTGGTGTTTCTTTTATCTTAAGGTTTTATTTGAATCGCTCCCTCAGTATTTACATGTTATTAGCTTATAAAACGTCACACAGATTTGTAGATTATATTTAATATTAAAAAAATCGGTACTATTATAAATGTTAGTTTAACTTTTTTCTAAATTAACAATTGTCTATTGAAAGTACATAAAAAATACCTGACAATTATGTGTTGGCCTTGAGTCCTATGAACTTTTTAAATTAATTTATTAATTCAATTAACAGTTTAGTAAATTCTTTGGTATATTTAATGAAGATAGTCATGTTTTACCTATGGCTAAAAATAGTTTCATTTCCCTCCTTACAATTAATATGTCTCCAACTTTTTTCTTTCCTCATATTATTGCACTGACTAAGGCATTCAGTATGTTATTACAGAAGATTGGTGAGGCCAAACCTGCTTTTCCCTTTCCTGGCTTAGGGGAAACATCAGCAGTCATCTGATGTTGATATTTCATTTTTAGATATGTTGTCAGTCTTTTTCAGGTGCCCTTTATTTGGTTGAAGATAACCACTTACTTTTCTAGTTTATAGATTAATATATATGGAACTGTAACAATTTTTTTCTTAATTTCTTTACAGGTTTATATAGTTTTTCACACTTGGTCTTACAGCTTCAACATAGATAATAAGACATTTAAATTGTTGAAGATTTTGTTTACCTTGGTTCAGTCATCAATTCAAATGGGAACTGCAGCCAAGGAATCAAGAAAAGGTTGTGACTCAGAAAGGCAGTAAAGAGAGAATTAGGAAAGATCACCAAGAACAAAGATGGGCTATTAGAGACCAAGCTTAAAATCATCCACGTACTTCTATTCTCAATTACTGCATATGGATGTGAAAGCTGGACAGTGAAGAAGGCTGGTGGGAAAAACAGGGATTTATTTGAAATACAGTGTTGGAAAAGAGCTCTACAGATACCCTGGACTTCCAAAAAGATAAACACATGGGTCCTACAGCGAATTAAGTCTGAAACATTGTTGGAAGCAAAAGTGACACAACAGGAGCTATTCTAATGAGGGCTCACAATGCTGGGAAAAATAGAAGACAGCAGTAAAAGAAGAAGATGAAAAAAGAGAGATTGACTCCATGAAAGAAGCCATAGTCCTGAGTTTACAGGAGCTGGGTAGGGGTGTGGAGGACAGAACATGTGGACATCATTCATTTAGAGGGTTGCAGGAGTTGAAGCCAATTCAGTGGCACACAGCACACATGGTAAAATACAGTACTTTTAACAGCTCATTGAGGTAAAATATACACACAAAAATATTCATTGAAAAGTATTATTAATAATTTTTAAGCACAATTTAGAGTGGTATGCTAAAATTCAATTTTAGAATATTTTCATCACTCTCAAAAAATTAATGCACCCCTTTGAAGTCATTTCTCAATCCTACCTTTATAACCTGATGATTTGTAATCTACATTCTGTCTGTATTTCATGTTCATGTCAATTTGTAATTTAAAAAAACACGTATTTTTTTGAGCCTGGCTACTTTTACTCAGCCTAATTTTGTCCATGTTCATTCATATTGTAGCATGTATTCAGATTTTATTTTTATTGCTAACTAAAATTCAATTCTAATTTTTTTCTGA
Organism: Artibeus jamaicensis; assembly: GCF_021234435.1. Lineage (NCBI taxonomy): Eukaryota > Metazoa > Chordata > Mammalia > Chiroptera > Phyllostomidae > Artibeus > Artibeus jamaicensis. The sequence goes on along the minus strand of NW_026521823.1, from coordinate 10,377,783 downwards.
TTAAAACTATGTTTTACAAATATAACATCATCAATAGAAACATGTTAAATAAAAGTTCTGACTTCTGGAAAGCACCACATAAAATGGTTTTTGTGATGATTTATTATGAGAAGTGTAGCTTGGGTTTTAATCCACTTTTAACTGTTACATCATGTGTGAGTTAAAATTAGAGATTGGCTACACAATCTATCTTTATTTGTCAGAGAATCAGTAGCAAGCCATTGTAATTATATTCTTCAGGTTAACAAATATTCTCCTAATAATAGCATGCAATTATTATAAACTAATAACTATGAATTAAACACATTTTCCAAAGGAATTCTAATAATGGTTTATATCTTCTGCATCAGATATGATTGATTTGCTTATTAACCATTTCTTATATTTATTAATACAATTAAGAAAATTTGTACACAGATAAATGCCATTTTTAATGCAAAACACATTAGACAATTTATTTTCATTTCTTTTCTATTTTCTTCCATTCTCTGAATCTAAATTGAACTGTTTAATACCATCCACACTCAGATTTGTCATAATATAAATCTTCCATAGTAGAGAAAAAAATATTTACACCATTTCAAATCTTCATGTATTGGAACACAGTCATTTCAAAACTCATGATTTTTTAAAATCCAACATATTATGTTTTTTTATAGAGAGTATTAAATTTTTACAAGATCAGTAAAAATAATTAATCTCATTTCTCTGTTCATCTACCTCATTTAATTTTGGTGATTTTTGAAGAGTTATAGAATCATCTTCAGAAACAATAGCTAGGGTGCTGGATTGCTTTATTTTATGTGTGTCTATAAATAATATTTGGTATGATATGATTATAAGAATATGATGACAATCCCCAAACCTAAAACCATTCTTGAATACATGAGTTCTATGGCATGAGCATAATTGTTAATATAGATAAGAAAGTATAAGTCAAATGGATAGAAAAGTTGACTCATAGTTTATGAATATTCAGACTGAGAGATTGGACTTTTAAAAATAGCATTACAAAACACAGAAATTATATAACTGAAAAACAGCAGACTAGCAACGTTGCTTTAATAAAATTAAACATTGGAGATCTCACTACTTTCATCGAATCAGCTGAAGATGTGGGGCCAGAGGCTCAGTTTGCTAGTCTAATCAGTCTCCTCATATTCCTACGTACACTGTTTAGACTACAGTTCTCTAGACTCCTTTGCACTGTGATGTGACCAATTATCTGAGTTCTTGATATGAGAAAGTAAATAGAGACTGCAAGTGCCACGTCCACACCATGGCTGTGATGAACACGTGTCTCCTAGGTGCAAGCGTGCAGAAAACGTTAAGGTGGTTGAGTGATAAGGATTAAATTCATTAACAGCAATTTAGAATGAGTTCACCCATTCCCTTTGGGTCTATTTATTATAGCAGTTAGAACAACTCCACCATCATTAGAACAAAGCTTGCTGTATTTTCTTGTATTTACTTTTACATGTGAAGGATTATGAAAGTCTGTCCTGAATTGTGTTGTGAGTTCCCAGTTTATTCTGTGTGGCTTCTCTTAAGAAAATTTTTCAAACTTTATTTTTCAAAAAGTCATGAAGAATAGATGTTTTCCATTACATTTTCATGAAACACTTTGATTTATTTAGATTTGAACAATCAGGCCCCACATTAGTTGCAGAAAAGTATCATTCATATTATGTTTTCTGTTTTCTTTTTATTAATTTTGGGAGGTTTCCTTTTTTCACACTAGAAACCAAAAAGTTTTATTTTGTATTATTCTACCTCCATTTCGAGAACCATTTTCTTCTGATTTTCCTCAATTGCCTTGACATTTTGAAATTTATCAGTGCTTTCCTACCATAACAATGATTTTCAGAGAGCTCCAAATTACTTATTCTTACTTGATCTAAACCATAATTTCTATTTTTCATTTGCATTTAAAATTATTTTTTTCATTTTTAAAATCTGTATTCTTTTATCACCCTTTAATATGTGCATCTCTTTTCTGTTGCTGATTTTTAATATAATTTATATTCATTTTTATTTTATTAAGGTTCACAAAATATATTGTTATTTTTTTTAATTCTATTTATCACATTATAATAAAATTTATTTTTTAAGTTTTTGGCATAGTAATGTGTATTCACAGTTTGACATCTTTGATACCAGGGTGGTCACCTCTCTCCCAACAACACTGGCCTCAGTCTCCTCCAGGGGATGATAAGACCTCAGTGCATTCCCTATTGTAGGGTTTGTCAAACTGTGGCATTGGTATCTTCACCCTACTTTTGTTTTTAAATAAAATTGCATTTGAGCAGAGCTACACACATTTATTTTATTTCATTTATGACTGCTTTTTTCTTTTATGCTTCAATGGTAAGAGAACTCAATGACACAAATTCCAAATTATTTTTATTATATATTTATTATGCATTATACGCATATAAAAGTATATAATACCTTATCCACTGCACTTAACATTAGGGGCTGGAGCAGATCCAGTTGGTTTGCATCTGAATGGACCCACAGAGGCTGTGTTTTCACAGCAGCTGCCCACAAGTGTTGGTTAGCAAAATCCAAAATATAAAGAGATTGATGTTTTATGGGGCAAACATTGCCCAAGGAGAAACTGGAGTGGAAAGGAGGCCTCCGATAATTATCTATTCTGTAGTCAATTGCCTGTCTCTGACACAAGTTGTTTCCCTACAGTTTATGTAAAGCTCCCCCTGCAATAAAGCACTCAGCTGTAATTACCTGTGAAGTCTGGGCCTGCCTGCTTCCCTGTCTCCCATATTTCCCCATTTTTTGCTTTCTAGAAATTCCACCCCTCCTATAAAATATCAACATCCACACTTCACCTTGGGTTCTCTATTTTCAAGCAATCAGGTTAGGACATTGCCTATTTCTTCTTTATCACAAAATTTCCCTTGGAATCCCAACACTATTAAGTTTTTGATGTTGTTGTTATTTTCCATTTCATTTTCTGAATTAAGATCAACAGTTATGAATTCTTAGCACTTGTTTATCAGATATGTATGCAGAGTGCTCCTGATCCACACATCACTCATTTATGTGCTAAAGATGTTTCCACCACAAGCAGGATTCATTGCATAGCATGAAAAGCTTAGTCTCTGTACGAGGTTCTGATGTGCAGCCCTTGCTCGTTTTGGTATAGTGTAACCTGTGAAGCCATGGAACAATGGCTGTATTTGTGGTTCTTTTTCATAAATTGAGTTAGATAAAGGACTCAAATGATCATTCTACTTTTCTGTCAGGCTCAAATAATCCCTGACTGTGCCTTGGGTGATGCCCTTGACACCAGCACGCCCCTCAGGAAGGGAGACTGCCGGGTTTTTCCTTTTACTGGGTGCTTATTGTGTTCATGGAGCTATAGGTCCCAACACTGACTATGAGGAATGGGGTTTAAGAGACAATATATTTGACATTTCAAATATTCCCCATGTGGTGGGGTGAAGACAGTATATTTCTCAAGCCCAAGAAGTTTTTGTATCCTGAGTAGGTGTAAACAAATAAATAAAGAAAAGTTTCCTACTTCCACTCAAGTCCAAATATGTTGTATTGTATATTGATGTCTTTTTCCTATACTTTTTAAATTTTTTTAAGGTTTTATTTATTTATTTTTAGAGAAAGGGAAAGGGAGGGTAAAAGAGAGGGAGAGAAACATCAATGTGTGGTTGGTGACCCCCACTGGGGACCTGGCCTGCAACCTGGGCGTGTGCCCTGACTGGGAATCAGACAGGTGACCCTTTGGTTTGCAGCCTGAGCTCAATCCACTGAGTTACACCAGCCAGGGCTGTTCTATTATATCATAAAAGAAAATGTATGACCTAAGTGTGCAGTTGAAAAACTGTTCCTAGCACCTGTCATATAGTTTTCTTCATCCATTTAGGAGCTGTTGCCCTCACAATGCATTGGTTTTTTGGTGTCCTTACATGTCTGTTAGTGAACAGCTAGGAAAGGGTATGTGTGCAGTGCTGGCGTGCCCCCAGTTTTGAACGTATGTCGGTCTTTCCAGTAAAATGTGTTAGCAGAGTCAGAACAACTGCTAGTTATTGTTCTTCAGATTTCAAAACAATTCACGTCCTGTGCCACAGTCTACGAAGAGCTTCACTTACTGTGACATTCTTTCATTCCAGACATGTCTAATGTCCTCTTGTCCCAGCACCTCCCAAAGACCATGGAAAGTTAGTATTTTGAAATAAATAAATAATCAAGAAAAATTGGTCTAGTATCAGAATTTATATCAGGTATAATCAGGTTCTCTGAATGAAGCAAAGGACTTTCACAATCAATGAAACAAAAACCAACTTGATAGTTCAAAACATTAATTTGAACCCTCTAAGAAGTTCCTGAAAGGAAGGCATCTATAGCCACAGAATGTTGATTAGTTACCAAGTTTAGAGTAGAATGATCTAATCAGAAGAAATATTAAAAATGCTTCTCTATGAAAAAAAATTGTCTTTGAAGTCAAATTTCACCTCATAGCATGAAAAGCCCAAAAACCCTCCTTATGTTACTCTGAGGCAGAAAGGAATGAACTAGAAATACCCAGTCAAAATATTATTTAGGAATAAAGGTTTTCAATGCAAGCATCACAGAATATAGATTTCTATAAGCCCCATGAAAGTTTTGGTGGAAAGTGGTGGAGTAATATAATTTTTAAAAAAACAGGCATATTATTTCAGAATTTAGAAAAACAACATTATAAACTTGAGTGTGGATTTAAAAAAACAAATCAAAATACAGTAAGAAAATATGAAAAAGTACAATAAAAGTGAAAAATCAAGATACTCAGTAGTTGAAGATAATAATGCCCAAAGCACTGCTACTTATAAAATTTTATGAATTGGGTACTATAATTATTCTCATGTTCAAATATGAAAAACAAGAACACAAAATATACTAAAGAAATACTATTTATTTCTAAGAAGAAAAGTCTAAAATAATGAGAAATACAGATAAAGGCATTTTTAATTTAATGTTTTTCTGTATTTCAAAGTATTAAAATGAATATGGAGAATACTGTAGTAATAAAGAGTTATTAACATATAAATAAAAATTTCATAATAAGTGTTAATAAACAAATATTAACAGATACTCTTAAGTCTATAAAATTTTTTTTAGAAAATTGTATTGACCTATGATTCAATAATAGGTGTAGATAATCCAATGTGTGTAGCTCAGTTTAGAGGAGGGAATAACAAACCTGTCTGTAGGTTGAGTTATTTTTACAGTATCACAGGTTGCCTATGTTGTTCCTAGTTCAAATACCTTATGTAATAGACAATTGGTGGTATAATTAGGAAAGGATCAAAGTGAGCCATTAAAGTAAGAGCCAATTTCATTCTTTAAATAAATATTTATTTCATAAATTTTAGGTTATAAAGAACCATCTGTGAACAAAATGCTTCCCCTAAATTACAGTACATTCTGCGTGAGAAGGTAAAGGATAAACAGGAAAAAATATGATATGTTAGAAAAAGTGATATGAGCACTATGCATTTGTCTCCCGAGGTCTTCTGGCCATTAGTATCTACTTACCAACCAATACTTAAAGGACAAATATGGACCAAAAGCTACTGGACATTTGTCTTGTCCTCATATTGATTCAAGCTATAAGTATTATTTTTTAACAAGTGATATAAGTAGGGAAAAACAACCATGAATTCAAGTGTTTTTGTTATTAAGTGGTAAAAGTTTTTTTGTTATTAAGTGGTTATTAAGTATAGAAACTTAACACCATCATAATTCATACATGCAACTGTGACCTCATTGTTCTACAGTTAGAGGAGCAAATTTCCTTTGCCTAAAATAATCCCAGCAGCTGCTAAATTGATAATAATACTACATTTTTGTATAAAAATTTAAATTTAAATTATTTGGAAAATAGTTCTTTGCCATTTACAAAGTAATATTTGTTTTAAATCATATAAACCCCACTTTAGGAGGGTTTGTTATATGCTATTCTATACAGTAGATACAAATACCTGATACAGACCTAAACAGTTTATGGTGTGTTTTATAATTGTAATTTATGCCTATTTTCCTAGTATTAGTTTGGTTTAGCTTTGCCTCGAGGTTTATTGTTGTTGTTGTTATTATTATTTTCTAAAAGACTAATAATAACTAGTTTCATAAAATGAATCAGAAAAGATTTGGTAGATATCTGGTCATATTCTCCAACATCTTTTCTAATAATGTATGATGTGTGTATGTTGTAGACAGACTTCCCATTTTAATAAATTATTTCTCTTAAAATTAACCATTAATAACACCCCTTTCTTTTCTTCATCCTGTCTGAAGAAAGAAAAACTTAGACAAATTTTATAGACAGCATAATGACATTGAATAATTCAAAGTGTGTCAATATAAAAACATCTGGTGCAATGTTTTCTATTTGTTGGTGGTAGTGGGAAACATATTCACAACTACTGCCTTGCTGGAATATTGTTATGCCAGCCAATTGGCACAGTGTTAGTGCTGTAGCCTTTCAGAGGCATGAAGCCTCCAGAACACCAATAGACAGGTGCAATGGGAAAAGGAAAGGGGTTGTAGGCAAGATAGGTGCTCATAATGAGCAGTCCTGCTATAGAACTTGGAGTTGTCCAAACACTCTTGCTCCAATGATTTTTGTCATTTACTCTACAGTGTAAGTATTTTACTTCAAAGTAATTATTTTTGTATTACACAATAATTATTTCTAATCACGTTGAGCTAAAATGCATATTTATTTTTTAAATTACTGAACTTTGTTTTTCAAGGAATTGAAGATAAATGTGTAAACTTGCACAATATGTTTTTCTAAATTCATTTTCTAACCTAGGGACTATCTTTGACTACAGTGGCATCTACTTTCAAAGTAGTAGAGATTGTTAAGACTTGTGTGTAACTTCAGTTGTACAGTTCCGGAAGATGTGATTCTATATCACTCTGAAAGCCTAGCTTTTCATTTAGATCAAATGACTCTTCCAATTTCATATAACTCATTTTTGTTTTCAAATTTACTTTTACAGGTATGAAAAATGAAGTAATGGTAGCTAATATGACAGTTCTGCTAATAGAAGAGGAACTTCAAGTTCACATAAATGATGACATTTTATATCAGCCTAATTAAATATTTCAAGTGAATATCAAATGAAAGAATGAAGTTTCACAATGATTGCATTTCCTATCCAGTTTTGGCAATCTAAGTAAAACTTAGGAAATTTATTCTGCAAATGTTGAAACATCTGACATCATTGTGAAAGCTATTATAAATTCAGTTAAGAAGTTTAAGTGGAATACAATCACTAGTTTGTGCTAATAGTATTTTAATGGAGTATAATATCATCATAACTACAACTTTGCACAAGCTAAGAATAATGTAGAACAAAAATATACTTCTAAGCATTGTGGTACATATATTATAAATAATATTTTACAAACCAACCATGAGTTTTTTCCAATTGAAATAGAAGATAATTATAGAAGTGTACAGTTGACTTATGAAATATCTACAGAGAAGTCACATGTATTGAAAATGAAGGCAGAATTTTTATTTCTTAGCAAGTAAATTTCTAAAATATGAAAATATAAATTAATTAAAATAGATTGAACAGAAATCACACATTCATTTCAAAAGTTAAGAGAAAGAAACACTTTCTCAGGACTTAGAAATTGAAAATTGATATTTAAGTAAGATTTTTAAAATTTAATTTTAAAGGGCTTATCATCAAGTAGGTGTTTGATAGCAAAAGCTAACAATATTGTATATTACGGTTGTTCCCTTACTGATAACAAAATAATTTACTTTATTCATTCTAATTACTTATAACTTTTTATTTGACTATTTATTCAGATTACTTGAAGACAGAAAAAGCATCAGACGTAAAAAACTAGCAATTGGATAAGAAATGGAATGTCAAATATCAAACACATGCACATTTGTGAAAAAAGATTTGCCTTTTTGTAGAATGAGAAAATGAGAATCTGGGGATACTTCTGCAGTGTATAGACAGAATTAGAGAGACACACACACAAAAGCCCATAGGATTAAAAATGCTTACCTATTTAAGAGAAACCCAAAACTGCACCTGTATTTGCTGTTAGTTTTTTTTCCCATGATTGATTAAAAACTAGTGTGTACACTATAGGCCCAAAGAAACATGAATTCAAAGCTTAATTTTAAAACCCCATAGTGTCTATGTCTCATAAAATTCTTTTAAAATATATATTTCTCAGGAAAATGTTAATGACATAAACTCTATATTATTTTCATATTTGATTTTCTCTTATTGTTTCAATTACTTTCAATGTAATTCATTTCAATAGAGATTACAAAAGTTATAGATTGGGTGGATAAGTCCCTTTCTTTAAGTTAGAGGACTAGCTATACAATCCCAAGAGAGTCTTTATGTTACTTGTCAATCATGAGGAAAATTGTAAATTAAATGTCAAGGACATTTTTATATGATTGGGTTCTGTAAACCTGCATCAAATAACTTTGTAATTAAATCAAAATTTTTATTGGCTTTCATTTGCTTTTACTTTAATAGGCTCCCGGACAAACACAACTTGTTTTAAAGGTTAGCAAATATTATTTTTAATAGTATTTTATCTAGATTTTCTTCTGCATGATAATTTTACTCATAATGATGTTATGCACTATTTAAATCATTTTATGCCCATGACTGTAGTTATTTGAACTTGATAAAGTCACTTAAACACTAATGTCTTTGATTTATCAGTTCTAAAATGACAATGTGTGAATAGATGATAATGTACAAGATTTCTTTTGATTATATGATACCACTAATTTATATGCAGTAAAACACTGGTAAGTTTTTATCAGCCGTCGCTGATTTTCTAATTTCAAAAGTTAAAGTTGGGTTTTCCTAATCTACAACTGTTAACTTATTATTGATTTTCATCTTATTTTCCAGTGGGGGTGTCCAAAAGCATTTATTTTCCTATTTACTTTTCCTAATACAGTGTGGTATCACTTGTCTTTTTGTCTCACCTTATATTTTTATTCTCTTAGTAGAATTTTGTGTAGCTTTATATTTTTAAAATGATTGTACACATTAAAGTTGTATACATATACTTCTGAAAAAAGTTTGAAGATTTTATTTATTTATTTTAAGGAGAGGAGAAAGGAAGGAGAAAGAGGGAGAAAAACATGAACTGGTTGCCTCTCCTACGTGACCTTACCGGGAACTGAACCTGCAACCAAACCGTGTGCCCTGACTGGGAATCGAACAGGTGACCTTTTGCTTTGCTGGATGATGCCCAACCAAGGCATATTAGTCAGGGATGGAAATTTTCTATTTGAATTATATCAAAATATGTTCCCAAGAGTTTTGTTGAAAGATTCAACCATGATTACAAGTAACTTTCTAACATTCATTCATTAGAATAATCACATTTATCTTTATGTCACGTAACTCAGATCCCTCAGTAAAAATTGTAGAAGAGGTGTTCTTTGTCAACCATTTAAAAATAGTATTTGTGACTGCAAGAATTTCACTAAATGGAGAGGGAAACAAATTTCAAGTAGTGTAGGGCGCAGGTCATTCCAGTTCATGGAAACCATAGCAATGTGTCTCTCTACCTCCAATAACTTCTCCCAAATAGAGAATATTTTTCCTCTACCTTTTGTGTCTGACCCAAATAAATCTTGTCGTTCATTTAAGTTAAATACCAGCACTGGGAATCCTGGTACATTATAAATAGAGTGCTTGACACCTCTTGGAACTATTGCTAAACATCACCTTTTAAATACAGTTATAGCCATAAATTTGCAGTTTGACCATGGTGGAGTATGCCATGACAGTGATGAAGTTATAATTTGTCATGGACTTTTAAGCCTAGAAATTTTTTTAAGATTTTACTTATTTATTTTTATAGAGAGGGGAAGGGAGGGAGAAAGAAAAATATCAATGTGTGGCTACCTCTCAAAGGCTCCCTGCCAGGGACCTGACCCACAATCCAGGCATATATCCTGACTAGGAATTGAACTGGTGACCTTTGGGTTCACAGGCCAGCACTCAACTCACTTGAGCCTCACCAGCCAGGGTAAGCCTAGAAAATCTTTTCCAGAACCACTGTTCATGGAATGCACAAATAAAAACAAGCAAAAATTTTTTTAAAAGCAAAAATTCTTGATAATCCCTCTGATTATCAGATTCTAGCACTACTGACTATCCTGGAGTTTGCTTTTTGTATGTTTGTTTGTTTGTTTTAATTTGAGTTCTCCCCTTGGGGTTTGAGAAGCTATAATCCAGTTTCTGTATAAACAACCCCTCAGCCATGTTAATCTGACAACTTCATGTTTCCCATCTTGATTTCTTAAATTTTAATTTTTCTACATTTTTAATCCTCATTTTCTTCCTTATGTTGTTACTTTAGAAAAAAATTCCTATTTTGTAATGACCATAGTAAATTTATACATCACCAGTCCTATAATCTCATGCAAATTATTCAAGTTATCTGACCCTAAATTTCATCATTAATATGTATATATTTAAGTGGTAGTACTAGCCTTGAACATGTGGCTCAGTTGGTTGGGCATCATCCCACAAAGCTAAAGTCACCCTTTTGATTCCCTGCCAGGGCACATGCCTGGGCTACGGTTTGGTCCTGGTTGGAGCACATGCCAGAGACAACCAGTTGTTTCTCTCTTTCATTGATGTTTCTCTCCCTCTCTTTTTCCTTCTCTTCTGCTATCTCAAAATAAATAAATAAAATATTTTTAAGAACCCTGGCAATACTGAACTCTACATGGTACAATAATATTAAAAGAAGTGATATAATTCTTCTAATATGATCTTTATATATAGGCTTGGCAAAAGTAGGTTTACAGTTGTTTGTGTGGAAAAAGACATTACCTAAAAGATAAATCATATAAAGCTATGAGATAATAACAATAACAATAATGATAATACAAATAATATAAACAATACAATAATAAAATAATACAAGAATAAACTTTGTTCCACATACTCACAATTGTAAACCCACTTTTCCCCACCCCTGTATATCTTACAAATATTAAATAACAATCAAACACACAGCAAAATCCCCCCAAAGACTCATAAACAAAATAAACAAATATATTGTTTTTTATTTTACTTAATAAAAATAAAAAATAATGCAAAGTATTTACATAACCCATTTTATATTTTAAAGTATCAATGGCAAATTCATTTGTTTCTCTTTAAAATCAACACAAAACATAAATTTTTATTTGCTTATTCTCTCTTTCTTCTGTTAATATAGGGCAGGTGTCCCCAAACCCCTGGCCACGGGTGGGGGGCTTGTTAGAAACCAGGCAGCCAGGGAAGTTCGCCTGAGCTCTGCTTCCGGTCTCTCGTCCCCAAGCCTACCCATCCACAGCGAGCAAAGCTCGCCTGAGTTGGCCCAGCCATTCCCTGGTGCCAAAAATGTTGGGGACAGCTGATATAGGGCAACTTTAATTCCATTCACAATCACATGAGGATCAAGGAACATCCATGTTTCAAAATTACACTTCTTACTTTAAACTTGCATATTAAAAGTCAATCCCACAACAAGATTTTCTTTAAGATGATGATGAATGCAGAGACACGGGCATTTGTTTGACTCGCTTAAGAAGTAGATGTGCCCTACTCACTCCTACAGAGCAACGCGTTTTCCCATATATATTATGGGTAATATATATTAGCTATATTTGAGATGTAATTAAAAGCATGTAGACCTTTAAATTCACAAATTAAAATGTACACTTTAAAAAATAAAACAAATTAAAATAGTTCACAGGAATATTATTTCAGGCTCAATCCAAAATAAAGTATGTTAGTTATTAATCTGCTATCCATTAGTCATAGTACTTAAAATAACACTTTAAAAATTTTCCAAACTTAAATCAAGCTCATTGGTCATTATATTCTAATAAAATTCTTACATTGTATTGGTTCTCTTGCAATGAAGTGTTTCAGTTGACAGGCACCTGTTGGTATACAGCCATCAATCAAGGAAGTACTAGAAGACCTGCTAAGAGCCTTCCTTTATGTCAAAGCAATTTGCATCCTAGAAAATGCCCCTTCTCTGTCTGCGATGCTTTCCCATCCCTAGAGTGATGATTTTTCACAGCTGCTTTGGTTTCTCCAGCAGCACATTGGTTCTCTCTCAGAGTCCCAACAACATATGGTTTTCAAATTGGGTATGTACAAATCTGCAACATAACTGCTACTCTGGATATTTCTTAATCAACAGGGTTGTATTTTTTTTAATTTGTCAGGTGACCAAAAGAGTCTTATCATTCCTCCCCTTGACTAAACTTTAAAAAGGATTCTTTCTTCTTGACCTGAATCTAGGTCCCTAATCTCCCTTTTCTTGAAGCAGTTACTTTAGAAAATTTGAAGTTGCCAGTTCTTCTTCTGACCTTTGAGATATAAATCTATCAGCTGCTTGCCAGTTTTACAATACAAAAATGCTTTTCTCAGGGATCAGGGAGAGATTCCTTTGAATTTAATCATCAAAAAAGATTGTGGCCTTATCTCCCAGTCTCTTTGGGAACTTTGGGTCAGGTCCTAACTTCTATAATTGACAATTAGTAAATATAGATGGCTTAGTCACCTTGACCAGCCTCTCCCTAATTTTTTTCACTAACTAACCTTAGCAGTTAAAAAATTCTCCTGCTTGTAATATCAGTGAACTTGGGTTTAATCTCTCTCTCCCTCTGCAAAGGTCTTACATAAAGTCTTCCTTGCCAGTTTAAATCCATCCAGTGAAATTTTCTTTGACAAAAAGCATGAAACTGTTATTATCCAAAATGCAAGATTTACTCATATTGGCCTCTGGAAAATATTTTCTATTTTTCCTGCTTTTTGTTTTATGAGAGACTAAAATACACTGCCTGTATATGCCACTAGGGTGTCAGTAAAGAAAGGATGAGCAGGAATAACAAAGGCAGGCAAGAAAGCTGCAGCAACAAGTGGATGCATGGACTTCATGAGTGGTGAAAATTCAAGCTGGGCTGCTCCATACATTCCTCCTAATGGAATTACTGATTAAAATTCACTATGAACATTTAAATCTCATGTAAGTCAAACACTATTAATCAAAAGTGTTCTTAAAAGAGATTTCGTTCTCTTCCATGTTTTTTATGGAGAAACAAATTTTTATGTTAACCTTCCACATATAACTATATTGCCAACAACATGATTTCAATACCTTATTATTGTACAAAAATCAGAAGATCTCATTCCTGGTCCAAATATTTACAGAGAATTTAAGGATGAACATTGTTGTCTCTTGGACCTTGTGAAATTTTACCCCACATATATTAGCATGTGAACTTGAACACCGGTTAGAGAGATTCTGGAAAATTTTGCTCAAATTTTTGAAGAAAGAGAAATATTGCCAAAGGGAGTTGAAAAAGGAATTAAAGAACTTTCTTTAGTTATAAGGTTGAAGGTAAAATTTAGTTGTTTTTTTTTAAATGAAATTGGTGAGGTTTTGCTTACTTCAATTTCTTTGTTTTGATGGGAGTGATAGATTGTTATTATTATTTAAGTTTATAATAAATGAGTTAAATTAAATTGCATGTCCAATCTTGTCTCATATAAAAAACATATATAATTGTTATATATGTGTAAAGTGTTGGACTCTATTTTTTACTGTTCTTCAATTACAGTTGTCTCACATTTTCCCCATTGCTCCCCACCCCGGGCCACCTACCTGCCACTCCCCGCTCCCACTGTCAGTCCCCACCCCATTGTCTTTGTCCCTGAGTCCTCTGTACACATTCCTTGGCTTGTTCCTTTCTATTCTTTCCCCCATTTTCTCCCTCTCCATCCCTCTTTGGTCACTATCAGTTTGTTCTTTATTTCTGTGTCTCTGGGTCTATTTTGCTTGCCTGTTTTGCTGATTAGGTTCCACTTATAGGTGAGATCATATGGTATTTGTCTTTTACCACCTGGCTTATTTCACTTAGCATAATGCTCTCCAGTTCTATCCATGCTGCCACAAAAGGTAGAAGTTCCTTCTTTCTTTCTGCTGCATAGTATCCCATTGTGTAAATGTACCACAGTTTTTGACCTCCTAATTTACTTATGAGCACTTAGGATATTTCCAGCACTTGGCTACTGTAAATAACATTGAATATTGGGGTGCACCAGTTCTTTTGAACTGGTGTTTCAGGATCCTTAGGATATAATCCCAGCAGTGAAATCACTAGATCAAAAAATAGTTCTATTTTTAGTTTTTTGAGGAAATTCTGTATGGTTTTTCACACTGGCTGCACCAGTCTACATTCCTACCCACAGTGCACTAGGGTTCCCTTTTCTCCACAAGCTCACTAGTAGTTGTTGTTTGTTGATTTGTTTATGATGGCCATTCTGATGGGTGTGAAGTAGTATCTCTTTGTGGTTTTAATTTACATTTCTTTCATGGCTAGTGATTTTGAGCATTTTTTCATGTGTCTATGGTCCCTCTGTATGTCCTCCTTGGAGGTGTCTATTCAGGTCCTTTGCCTATTTTTAAAATTGGATTATTAGTTTTTCTGGTGTTAAGTCATTTGAGTTCTTTATATATTTTGGACATCAAATTCTTGGTAAGTATTTTTCCCAAACAGCTGGCTCCCTTTCATTTTGTTGATGTTTTATTTAGCCATTCAAAAACTTTTTATTTTGATAAAGTCCTGTTTATCAATTCCTTCCTTTATATCCCTTGCCCTAGCAGAGGTATGGGTGAAAATATTGCTACATAAGATATTTGAAATTTTCCTACCTATTATCTCTCCTAGGACTTTTATGGTGTCACATCTTATATTTACGTCTTGTATCCACCTTGATTTTATTTTGGTACATGGTGTAGGTTGTTGGTCTAGTTTCATTTTTTTGCACGCACTTGTCCAGATCTCCCAACATCATTGATTGAAGAGGCAATTTTTATTTCGCTTTATACTCTTGTCTCCTTTGTCAAATACTAATTGACCATAGAGACATGAGTTTATTTCTGGGCTCTCTATTCTGTTTTATGAATCCATGTGTCTGTTCTTATGCCAGTACCAGACTGTTTTGATTACAGTGGCCTTGTAATATAGTTTGATGTCAGGTATTGTGATCGTTCCTACTTTGTACTTTTTTCTCAGAATTGATGAGGCAATTCTGGGTCATTCGTGGTGCCATATAAATTTTTGAAATATTTATTCTATATCAATAAATGTAATACATGACAAACAAAATAAAACACAAAGTAATATGATCATATTGATAAATACTGAAAAGCATCTTATAAGGTACAGCACCTTTTATTATAAAAACACTCAGCAAAGCAGGAATAGAGGGAGTATATCTCAATATAGTAAAGGCCATATATAAGAAAACTATAGCCAACATAATACTCAATGGGAGAAACTAAAATCTTTCTCCCTAAGATTAGGAACAAGACAAGTGTGTCCACTTTCACCACTTTTATTCAATGTAAAATTGAATCAGACAGGAAAAATAAATAAAAATCATTCAAATTAGAAAGAAAGTAAAACTGTCATCATTTGCAGATGACATGATAGTGTACATAGAAAATTCCATAGACTCCACCAAGAAACGACTTGACCAGATAAGTGAATTTGGCAAAACAGCAGCAAAATTAATATTCATAAATCAAAGGCATTTATACACTAACAATGAAATATCATAGACAAAATTAGGGAAAAATCCAATTCACTATAATAAGAAGAAAAATAATTACCTAAGAATAAACTTATCCAAAGAGGTAAAACATCTGTACTCAGAGAACTACAGAAAACTGAAGAAAGATATTAAGGAAGACACGAGTAATTGAAAGCATATACTGTGTTCATGGATTGGAAGAATTAACATCATTAAAATGTCCATACTACCCAAGGCAATCCATAGATTCAACACAATCCCTACCAAAATACCAATGACCCTATTATTCTTAATAGTCTGATACCCTTTTTCTTTAAGCGCTCCTCTTGGTATTGTAACACACACACACACACACACACACACACACACACACACACACCTGGGAAAACTGATAAGGGATTCTAGGTATTCCTTTATTTGGTACAAGTATGAGATTGAATCCATGGAAGCATTTTTGTGCAGAGACCCTCAGTCCCACCCCCCAACCTCTCAACAAAATGAACACACCAAAGCTAGTCTACAATTTCTTAATTCCTCAAACCATTTTGGACTCGCTTTACAGGCTTACTCTGATCTTCCTAGAAGTCTCAATTAAGTAATAAATCTTATGTCCTCTTGTGTATGTTAAAAATTTTTCCTTGTTATGAGAACTTTTGGATCTACTCTTTTGATAATTTTCCAATATACTACATAGCATTGTTAACTATATTCTTCCTATTGTATGTTAATCCTGGTACTTAAAACTGTGACTCTGTACCTTTTGAATACCTTTGGAACTCTTTCTCTTACTCATCTACCAGCCAATAATAGAAAATGACTTTGTGTATATCAACCTCTAAAACCTGGCAGTATAAATAATGAGAAAAATGTATACTCATGGAAATCTATTTGGGTAGTTTACATATAATATTACATCTCAAACATAATGGTCATTCTAAGTATAAACAGATACCATATTAACAACCACTGTGCCATAGAAAAACAAAGAGGATATCCTTTTCCCCATTAATGTACAATTTTGGAGCTCGTGTACTCCCTTCAATTATTTTTAAATTAAGGTTTTAGCAGTGAAAATATTTGAAAAAAAATAAGAATTTCTAAATTGTAAGAAATTAGTACCATCTCCCAAATTCTATGATATATTAGACTAATGCTGGTGATATTTCTACAGAAAGTAATTCCAGGTAGGAAGTCCTAAAATTAGATTTGCTTTATATTCCTAAAAAACAATAATATCAAAAATATCACATAGAGCTTAAATTGCTTATTTTTTTCTATGTAAATTTTGTTTAAAAATCAAAGGGATATAAAAAATTAATATAAAACAAATGATCTTTACATGCATGTACAAAATAATGATGTATATCATGACATAAATATTCATCATTTTCTATGTAAACATTTTTATAGTTTAAAACTTTCATGTTCTAAAATCTCCTAGCAGCTTAGTGAATAATTAACACATTTTAATATCATTGAATCATGCTTCCCTGAGGCCAATTCAAACAATTTTTCCCCCCACATAGATTCAGATGTCAATATAAATTATTACACCACAATTCATGCAGAGTAGTGTCTTCTGAGTCCAAATCAGTATTAATTTGCTAAGGCTGCCAGAACAAAGCACCACAGACTCTGTAGCTTAAATCTCAAACATTTATTTTCTCACAGTTATAGAGTGTAGAGGTTGGAGGTCAAAGTGCTTGGAAGGGTTGGTTTCTTCTGGGGTCTCTCTTCTTGGCTTGCAGATGGCTTTCTTCTCCATGTGTCTTCTTATGGCCTTCCTTCTGTGTATCTGTGCCCTACCTCCACTTCTTGTAAGGATACCAGCCATTGGGTTAGGTATCACCCCAATGATCATTTTAACCTAACTGGCTCCACAAAGTCTCTGGCCTCAAATACAGTCAGACTGTGAGGCAATAGGGGCTAGAACTGTAAAATATAACTTTTGGAGGAACCCAATTCAGCCTGTAGAAAGTCTTAAAGCAAATACCACTGTTTAATTCCTTTATTGTTATATGTGTGAGGTAAGAGTAAAGTGTTCATCACAGAACAAATTTAATGAAGAAAACTGATGAAAATTATTTGAAAAATAGATGAGTCACAGTGGGGAAATTATCAGGCACACTGTATTTGTCTATATTTGCAATGAGACCTGTGATGCTCAGTCATTCTTGATTTTATTGTTCATTTATTTATATATGCTTATTTATTAGCTACAGCTGATGGAGTCACATGTTTGCTGTGTCTGTGACTTTGTGGCCTATGTGCTAATCACGGTAACTGCCTAGGATTTATTGGAGTTCTGAGACCTAAGTAATCAAGCCACCTGTTTAAAGAGAAGAAATAGTTTTACTTTTAGACATCTATGAAATATTTATATGTTCTACTTAAATTACTTCTTTAACAGTCAAAATTTTTTAAGTGTAGCATTTTCCACCCAAGGTTTTTGTAATTAATTTAGAATATGTGCATCTGAAAGATTAACTTCTTGTTACCAAGTTCTAGAAGCTTTGCTTAAAAGACATGAATTCATTTAAATTATTGTATTATTAAACACATGTGAGGATGCCACAACATATATTGAATTATTTGCCTTTGTCCGAAGATC
The DNA here is from genome assembly GCF_021234435.1 of Artibeus jamaicensis. Lineage (NCBI taxonomy): Eukaryota > Metazoa > Chordata > Mammalia > Chiroptera > Phyllostomidae > Artibeus > Artibeus jamaicensis. The sequence continues at coordinate 10,359,528 of NW_026521823.1, read as the reverse complement.
AGTGGTGTTCATTAAGCTCAGTTCTTTTGTGGCATGATAATGGATGCCATGTGAGAATGTCTTATAAAGCCGTACTTAAAATAAGAAAGACATCACAGTAGCCACTGATAATACATGACATGAAGGCTTGTCTTCATTGGCCTCAAACATAAGAATATTAACTTCTAGTACTGTAATATATTTAATGACCTAAACTCTTCTATAAGTTTATATTCAAGTTTTATAGGCCGTTCAGGTATTCCCTTTCCAATTTTCTCACTTGTAATTGATTGATCATTATACAACAGTTTTACGACATATCTATTTGAAATTATTTTGTGCTTTTTTGATTGCAGCCATTAATATGAGCCATTGTATGAAACAATTTCTTATATCTTTTTTTGTTTACTTTCTTTGATTGATATGGTTATTTTTACGTTGTCTCCTTAGTCAGTACTTTAGCTGTTTCCCCGATGCAATGCTGATTAGCCTTACCCTAAAGAGTGGTGCTGCAGACTCCCAATGAGCGTCTATACACAGTAAAACACAGTTCAGCATTCAGGCCCAAATAACTGTTAATATATCCCTTAATTCCAGGCAGTACCAAGGGATCATTAAAAATATAATTATTGTCTCTGGGTTAGACTAATCATCTCAATTCTATAAATATAAGTCTGAAATTTGAATTTTATTCCAATCTTTATATCTCTGAAATGTGAAAATAAGAAACTATCAACATCTTAACAATATGTAGTTCTTAGACATTTACATTTAATAACTTACAGCTACTTATAGAAATTAAATATAAAGATATGGACTTAATTTAAGGTTGAAACTCAGGAAGGCTTCAAAGCAGCTAATAACTCCAGCATCTGCTGAAACAACTGATCCATTTTTCCCTCACATTGATGTCTCTCTCTCTCCTTCCCATTCTCTCTCTCTCTCTCAAGTCAATACACATATCCTTGGGTGAAGATTAAAAAGATAATATAATCATATATGTATATATATATATATATATAATCTGTATATTTATATAATAGTATTTTGACAATAAACAGAAGTATGCAATAAAATCTTTTCTGGAACTTCTTGCTTTTTATTAATCTTAATGATATGTAATATAAACATTTAATACCTCCATATTTAGGTTTCACTGATTTTTTATAAAGTCTGATTGTTATTCATGATGAGTGTATCATCTTTATGATACTACTTCAAATATATAGACAAATAATTTATTTTCATATATTGATCTTATAAAACAATTTTATACCAATGAAAATAATGATGAGGGAAAGAGGGAGAGAGAGGAAGAGGGATGAGAGAAAGAAACTCATAAAATAATAGCTAAAAATAATAATAACCCAATTAAATGTGAGCAAAAGGCACTTCTTGAAAGAAACTATGCAAATGGCTACAATATATGCACAATATATATTCACAATGATATATATGATATATATCATATATATAATCACAATGAAATATCACCTAATATTTTAATAAATATAAGATGGTTATTATCAAACCCCCCAAAAGATAAATGTTGGTAAGGATGCAGAGAAAGGAGAACACTTATAAACTGTTGGTGCACCAGAATATAAACTGGTATAGCCACTATGGAAATCAGTATGAATTTCCTCAAAACAATAAATTAGTCACTATCTTAAATAAAGATATATGCTGCCTTATATGTAATATGTGAAAACCCTTGCATTATATGTTTTTTCTTTATTTTTGTGGTGGTTTGCTTGTTGGTTGGTTGATAGGAGGTTATCTCTGTTCTCTTTTAATCCACCTTTTCTGGAAGTAGACATTTCATTGGCCATGATTTCATGATTTACTTCTAGAACATATGTCACTAGTTACAGAATCCCCTGTTAACTCCAGTCCTACAACTGACCACAGAACCTATGAGATGAGCAGCTTCATGTTACTGATGGGCTAATGCAGCCCCTATTTTATGAGTACCAGGATGTGTGAGCACATGGGCTTAGGAGACCAAAAAGTAAGTTCAGGCATTGTGTCTTCTACTTTAACTCTCAACAATTCTAAATATAATTATATATATTTTTGGTATTTCCACTTTTGTTTCTGTAGAACAAGAACAGTGATAACACTTATTAAGTAGTACATGAGTAAAAATTCAGTAAAGGGAAACAACTTCCTTACCAAACAAAATTTCCTTCAATATTTATCTTCTGGGAATGCTGTTATATAGGTTAATATAATTTTGACCTTTAAACATATTAATTACATGGTGATATGATAGATGCTTGATTGAAATATATATGTTTGTCCTTGTTTCATAGGAATATTTTATGAATGTTTTATATATTATACATTATACATTATATTAATATTATATCATACATTACACTATATAATTTATTGTTGTACATATATAATATGTTTGTTTATATGTATGTATTTACCCATGTAGTATCAGCATCTGTGTTCAGTTGACATGAAACATGCTAATTAATAGTTTGAACTCAGTGCTTTATTTTATTTCAATAAAAGACTAATTTTTCTTAGTGATATAATTTTGTATTGCTTTTATTTGGATTATATATTTTTAAATTAAAAAAAATGATATATAATTTATCATGAGTATATACTTTTAAAAATACTGCAGAGATTAAATACTTGCTAAGGAAATGCTCAGGTAAAAATCTATTTTTTACCCAAGGTAAAAAATAGGTATTATAAGGTATACTTAAGGTATATAAGAAATATATTACTATACTGTTTATAAATATGATATTCAAATTTTATATTTACTGATAGACTTATTTCATATTGTATAAAATAGTATTCTTTTTATCTTCAGTCTGCGTGCTTCTCAAATATGATACACACAATTACTTTATTTGGATCCTTAAAATCAAAATCTATGCTATAATAAGAGCAAATCTACACTGTATATATATTTGTTCATAAACTCAAAAAGTTCACTTTGTGTTTTAATAAAATTAAATCATGTTCAAAATAGCGATATAAATGAAAGTATATTCAAATTAGGCTGATTTCCTGTCTTCCTGTTAAGTAACTAATTTTAGAAATAGGATTTTGTGTTTTTGCAAATAGCACAAAGTGATGTAAACTTCTTACGTATTAATATTAGATTTTTGGGAAATGCCAAAATCTAGAGTTTTCTACCAAACACTTGGTGATATATTAAAAAACAGATTTTATTTTCTTAAAAGTCAGTAGTAATATAATAAAGAAGTGAAAGATATGAACTAGAAAACAAGATTATTTAAATACATTGCAAAGGCAATTTAATTTGCAGTGTCATGTTTTGAGAAAATTTATCTAAAGTTCATGGTCCTAAAACCAACATAAGAAAAATTTGAATTTAATTATATACTTGCAAATGAAATAAGCTTCTTATCAAAGACCAAAACTGTAACCATTCAGAGAGGATATCATAAACTGATATATTTTCTTCAACAAAAATATATTGGCAAACTTTACAAATAAAGAAAACTTATTGTTTGAAATAACTATTACAAATTAAAAAAACAAAAATGTTTGAGATAAAAATAACCATAAAATTTCATGAAGGACTCAAACATTCTTTAGCTCTCAGTAAATATAGATTAATTACTCCTCACATTTCTAGACTCTATTAAAGAAATACATGAGAAAAGTACCTTGAGTTCTTCCAGTTCTGCTTGTTTTACTCCTTTTAATATTAGTGAACATCCAATCTAACAAATATGAGATGGATGTATATGGTATATATTATACATATACATACATGTATATAGTATTTGATAGTGAGGTTGTAAGATTGATACAGGGTACAGCCAATGTGGGGGGGGGGCAAAAAAGATTTGGGATGGGGTCCAGAGTTCAGGATGTCCAGGAATTATTAAGATGTCCTCACCACCCCCCAGGGGGAAGGGACCAATAAAGCAGGGCCATTGAGAGCTGTTTTGCATAGCAACAGTTTTGCAGCTAACCTCTGGAATGATTATTCAATATATCTATAACCTTTAACTGGCTTCATAGATATGTTAAATAGCTGTGGCCAAGTTTGGAGCCAGGGAGAAGGGAGTGGCTTCTACCCAGGATGTAACTAGGGGCCATGCCTCTGAGTGGGAAGGGCCTGTGTGAGAGCTTGGAAAAGACTGGCTCAGGGAAATGAAGGGTCCCCACTTGGCCAGGTGAAGAGAGAGCCATGTGGTTTTGGCAGAGTGCGGACCCCCTCTTTCCCAGGTAAAAGAGAAAACCACGCAGCTTTGTCAGAATGGAGATCCCTGCAGCCAGGTGAAGAAGAAAGCCACATGCTTTTGGTGGAGTGAGAACCCCTGCAGCTTTGGTAGAAGAGGCCCACGCGGCTTTGGGGTGCCTCCTTTGGCCGCGTGGCCTGGAAAGCAAGAGAGACTTTGACTGGAACTGGGTACAAAGAACTCTTGCCAGTGGACCATGAGAGGGTACCACAGTACTTTGGATTAACTCGAGATCCTGCACAGTTACACCGCTGACAGTGCCAGCGGCCTGAAAAAAGGGACGTGTGCTCTTTTCCTGATTTATGGTACCCGGAGTTGGGACAGTGGGAGAAGGGAGAGCTGTGCAGGTGTAGGTGTATACCCTAAAGGACTTTGATATTTTAGTGGTGGCATTAGGCCTGAATAGCATTAAATAAACATTTTGTTTCCTTTTCACAAATCTCTGGCATTAAGAGATGTCTTTCCAATTGGCGGCGGACAGAAGAGCCCAGTAGATATTAGTATTCTGTCCTTGGAAGGGGACCCTGTTCTTTAGCAGTTTTTAGCACCCCTAGGTGGGCCAAATATTGTCCCCCGCCTCGGACCTCTTGTTCGGTAACAAGATCATTAGACAATAACTTTATCACAGATTCTAACTAATAAATTAATTAAATGTCTACATCTTTAATTTCTAAGTTATAAAACAAGAAATTAATATGTTTTGTGGTTTTTTGCTTTTCCACATTTCCATCCTGTAAGGTGAATGCACATAGACTTCTCTTTATATAATTGAAGATGACACTGTACTGGTCACAGTTTTATAAATGTCATTATATTTAGAAATATTACACTAAAACTGTTTCAAAACAATATAACAGGGAAACTTCTCAAAGTTTACTGCATGGAGTTACATTATTCCCTCTAATCATTGTGTTCATCCTCCCCAAATAGCTACAGCCTGGAACTTCCCTCCTCCATTGATTGACGGTCGTTACATTTCTATTTAAATACTGATGCTTTCATTGAAATGTTTTTGGATTCCTAAGAATGAGATTGATGGACTAATGTGTGCACTTTTTACTTTTCAATTCTTATTTAAGTACTTATGGCTAAAGTGACTCAAAATTGTGCTCAAGAATTACATGTTTTTATTAGGAAATAGATCATTTCCTCCTTTTCATTAACCATCAATACATGATTGTACTTAAAATATTTGTTATCTACTAGAATAAAATTATGTATTTGTGTTGCTTAATTTTGCATCCTTTCACTTCTCAGGTAATTTGGGTTTGTTATGTTGTAAAATGCCTGTTTACATATTTTGTCTATTTCTGTATATAACTTTTTTCCTATTTTTAATTTGAATTCTGTTATCATTTTAGATTTTAACATTTTAAATTATAGCCACTTAGAATATGACTCTATGTCTCTCTACTATATTTTTTATAATATAATTTTAAAAAATATGATTATATTTTCCTCTAAATATTTAATTTATTCCCCTTGACAAAAAATCTGGATCTCTCTATTGCCCAGAGTCCTTAAATAAGTTTTTCTCACCTGTGTTCCTTTTCAAATTTTAATTAATCTAGAATTTATTTTTATATATGTTTATTTTTATAATTATATATTTACTTCATGAGACTGATACAGGGTGCAGCGGGGGGGGGGGTGCCCAAGAAAAAGATTTGGAATGGTGTCCAGAATTCAATAGGATTATTGGAGAGACATATAAGATGTCCTCACCTCCCCCCCACAGGGGGAAGAAACGAATGGAGCAGGGCCACTGAGAGCTGTTTTGCATAGCAACAGTTTTGCAGCTAACCTCTGGAATGGTTATTTAACATACCTATAACCTTTAACTGGTTTCATAGATATGTTAAATAGCTGTGGCCAAGTTTGGAGCCAGAGAGAAGGGAGTAGCTGGGACTCAGGAGGAAACGAGGGGCTGCACTCCTGAGTGAGAAGGCCGGTGTGGGAGCTTGGAAAAGATGGGCTCCAGGACATGAGGCAATAACTGCCCAAGTGAAAAGGAAAACCACATAGCTTTGCCAGAATGGAGATCCCTGCAGCCAGGTGAAGAAGAAAGCCACATGCTTTTGGTGGAGTGTGGACTCCTGCAGCTTTGGTAGAAGAGGCCCACGCGGCTTTGGGGTGCCCCCTTTGGCCGCGGGGCCTGGAAAGCAACAGAGACTTTGACTGGAACTGGGTACAAAGGACTCTTGCCAGTGGACCATGAGAGGGTACCACAGTACTTTGGATTAACTCGAGATCCTGCACAGTGACACAGCTGCCGGTGCCAGCGGCCTGAAAAAAGGGACGTGTGCTCTTTTCCTGATTTATGGTACCCGGAGTTGGGACAGTGGGAGAAGGGAGCGCTGTGTGGGTGTAGGTATACAACCTAAAGGACTCTGATATTTTAGTGGAGACATTAGGCCTGAATAGCATTAAATAAACATTTTGTTTCCTTTTCACAAATCTCTGGCATTGAGAGATGTCTTTCCAATTGGTGGTGGACAGAAGGGCCCAGTAGATTTTAGTATTTTGTTTTTTTTGGGAGGGGCCCCTGTTGTATAGCAGTTTGGGGCATCCCTAGGTGGGCCGAATATTGTATTGCCCCTCCCTCAGACCTCTTGTTCGGTAACAAGACTACATAAGTCAGAACTGTTTAAAACCCCTTTACAACTAAAATGAAACACTAACTTTTCCATGTAATAAATCCCTATATATAAGTTTATTTTTCTGAACTCTTTTACTAATTTGTCTATCCCTGAGACAATTTTCTATATTAAAAGAGATTTATATTATAGTAATGTTAGGTAATAAAGGCACACTATAAATATTATAAAATAATTTCTTAAATATTTTGCATTTATTATTTTTTAATTATGATTCTACTCATTCTAAATAGGAAAATGATAGATATACATTTATATTAAAAATCAGCTTTGTTGCCAATTAAAATGCAGAATACATGTTTTAATTTTTTTATACTTGCGTGATGGTATTATTTTTATTTTTATTTTTTGACCTTCATGTATCCTTTACTCAGTTTCCCCCAATGGTAACATCTTACAAACCTATACCACTCTATCACAGATACACTATTGACACTGATACTGTAAAGATAGACAACATTTGCATCTCTCCAAGGAACCCTGCTGTTGTCCTTTTATGGCCTCAACCACTTCCCTCTGGCCTGGTCTCCTCTTTAACACCTAGGTGATCACTAAACTGTTCTCCATTTCAATAACTGTCATTTCAAGGATGTTATATAAATAAATGGAATCATACAGTGCGCAATCTTTTGGGATTGGCTTTTCTCACTTAGCGTGATTCTCTGGAGATTCATTCAAGCTGTTACATGTATACATAATTCATTTGTTTTTATTGCTGAGTGATATTCTTAAAGGTATTATATTTTTACTTATACATTCCTATTTTGAAATTATTTTTATTTTTACTTTACATTTTACATTATTCCATGTTAGTTTCAGATGTACAGCAATGTGGTTTAAAAAAATCCTCTAATACTTTTTAAAATTTTTCAGTTTTTTAAACATTTCAATTTTTTTATGAACCTTGACAAACTTTTACTACTGTAGAGAAAACTGTCATTACTTTTACATTTGTTTGTAGTTACATGCCATACCCTGATAGTATATCTTTCATTTCCTGTGTTTTCTGGATTTTATCATTTCAAATCACAGTATCAGCAAAGAAGAAAATTCCAACATAATTATTTCCTTTTGTTGTTGTTTCATTTATAACAAAATAGAATGTGAAACAAAAATGTTAATGGGAATAGCATTACTGCTTACCATTGAAAATAATATTTGCTTATATGTAAGGTAAAGCGTTATTTTAATATTCTGGTTGTAACCTTTTATGTATATTTCACTTAGAATTTTTATCAGCTTAATGTCTGCTCAATTTTTGCAATAACTTTAAGCAGTACTCATTGTTTTTTAAAAGTGGTGTATTGTGTTATATCATCTACTGTTTTTATGCACTACAGGAGATGGAATTCATCTCCTAACTTGAACAGTAAAATTTTGACTCAAACTCAGCCATTTTACATGCAATACTGACCTGATATCAAGTAAGAAATCTGTACAGCCTAAAATAAGAGAATTGGAGAAGAAAAATCAGAAAATATGTGGAATAACCAGTTACATATTTATTTTCCCTGAGAGTTTCTGCCCAATATGAAAACTTGACTTATGCTTTGAGATTCCGAGTTCTAAGGGGAGGGGAGAAGGTGTAGAATCTGCCTCTGTAGTATAATTTCATATGAATGTCCTACAAATGTTACAATTGTGAAAGGCTATACTTAGGAATCAAACTCAGTATACAGAAGGAGATACAAAGCAACTTGCTTGTCTTGCTTTCTTTTTGGAGGAGAGAGGATACAATCATTCTTGAGAGTTCATAACCACCACCTACGCACATAAATTTTGTTGTCCAGATTCATGCTGTGTGGTCCACAAAGTTTCAAGAAGATTCAAACAGAGAATTTAATTTTTATTTAATATACCTTCATAATTGGTGATGCTTAATTAAGGTAAATGGGTGAAACAAAGGTGACTATTCTCATGAGAAAAGCAACTTTAATCAGAGGTCTCAGAGGCATATAAAATTTGTTGGAATGTGGACTTGTATAATCAGGAATTGCTTAATGAAAAATATACCATATTATGTGTATATCAGAACCACTGAAAAGGAGAGACATAGAAAATGAACCATAGAAACCATCAAATTCAAATTTAAAATGAACACATTTTATATATTTAAAGAAATAATATTGAAATACAAAAATAAGAGCAGGGCATAGGAAATAATGTTAAAGAATGAAGAAGGTATGGGGAAAAGCAAATATAGCAGCAACAAATTCTTAGTATTTTTATGGGCAAAAATGTAATAATAATTCTATAATATAGTTCAAGAAAATAAAAGAATTGTGAAGAAGGTATTAATAAATGCATACATAAATTTTAAAAACACTAGGAAAATATAAATATTTATAATTCATAAAATATTAAAAAATTAAAATACTACTCTACAATAGGAATATGTGAAAAGGTACATAATTAAGATTATTTATAAATTAAAAAAATTTATTATTCAGAAAAGACTGAATTAGTGACTTACTGAGTTAATCTTAATATATATTTTAAATTTCCTGTAGGTACTTACTAAAATATGTTCATTTACATATAAATAAGTGGAAATAATTAAGGAAACAAAATTAAAAATTTAAAAAACTTTATTGAAAGAAATAGCAAAGATTGCTGGTGAGAGGATATAAAGGGACTAAATGGTAATGAAAAATATAATAAAAATAATAAAAGACAAGAAAAATAACAAAAAAATAATTGTAAGTTTAAAAAAGGAAAACCTTCTTATGATAAAGTATTAATATCATGTTATATTAGTTTGGATCTAATCAGGAAATAAAAATACAGTAAGATAAACAGGGGTAGATTAATATAAAAATTTTAGTATCAAGTTGCATTATTAAAAAGAAAATGAATATATGTGTGTATATATATATGTGCGTGTGTGTGTGTGTGTGCATACATACACACACACACGCACATATATTCTTAACTATGACAAATGAGTAACTCTAAAATATAAAGAAACTCCTTATGGTACCTGGTTCCTGGAGCTGAAAGAAAGTACCTGAGGAAGGATAAGCTCAGAACTGGTCAATCCCTTTTTGGGGAAGGTGTGTTCATCCACTGGATAACAGAATTTTGCTGGTTGAGCTAGGCCACTTGTTGGGCTGGAGTTGGTGGACAAGCAGTAGGCAGTCCTCTTGAGTGCAGCCATGAGGGAGCTTGCCCAAGGAGTGTGGACAAGTAGCTGTTTGCAGGCTGCAGGAAGCTGTTTTCCACATTCAGAAGGCTTAGGCAAACTTCATGGGGATTCTGGGCTGCAACATTGCAGAGCTACTGCATTTAGCTTCTGTCTGTGGCAGTGTCCACCAGAGTTGTCATGTCTATACCACTGATGCTCATCCATTCACCAGAAATGTAGGAAGACACTTCTGCATTGTTTCTAAAGTGACTTCCCCGAAAGCTTTATGTAATGCTCACTTAAAATGATAAATGTTTAAAAGTTTTCATCATTTATCCTGTAGCTTTTATTGAAGAGTGCATTTGAAGCTGAGAGGCAACAAATTGCTAACAGGCACTGCCCACCCATTTGACGACCCTGCTCCCATATGTACTCTTCTGCACACATTGAACAAGTAACAGCAAAATCGCAATATTCCATTTGGAAGGTCCTGTTTACATGTCTTAATAGTGAAGAAAATCTCACTTTTCCCCAAACGAGACACAGAGCCCTAACAGTCCTCAGACCTATTGTGGACTGCATTCATTACTCTTCAAATTTAGTTAGAGTTTCACTGAATATTCCTATTACTGAAAAGCTAAATTCTCAAGTTAACTCCAGAGACTTTTGTACAAACTTTAACAAAGAGGAAGAAATATAAATAAAAGAGAATAGTTTTTTTATGCAAACAAACAATCTGCAGCAACCATAAAGAAAATATGCTGTTGCCATGGTCACATTCTGTGACTGATATCAGGCTAGACTGCACAGGGACAGCCTCCCTGATGCTCTGGATTCTTTGCTGGTGGAGTAAGCAAGCCTTCATTCCCACGGGGCCTGAGTCCTCAGTCACATTGCTTCTTATTGATTGTATTTTATCAATTCCTTTAATACTGAGCATGTAAGTTCTAAAAGGCAACTAGATAATTCCCCAAATTCATAGTCCTCCTTGATACTGCTGTGTAGCAGCTCCTGATTTCACTCTACAATAGGATCAATCACTTTGGGATGTACACATTTTTAGGGGGATTGAGGGTGTAGTTCATTGGGAAAATAGCTCGGTGGAAATCTCATTCTCTAATTCAATGGAAATATTGCATGTTCCCTTGTGGAAACATGTCCCTCTTTGAAGAATCAGATTTCTAAGCTAGCAAAGTTCAGAGCTGCTGGGAGAAAGGCAGAGGTGCTGCAAGTGGATGTCTAGGTGTTGTGAGAAGAGCCACTTCCGCCCCTTGTACAGAGATCCATGTGTTCTGGTTGTAGGAAAAATAGCACCATATAATGACCTAGGATTGAAAACATAAGCTACGTCCTATAAAACAAAAGACAAATCCTTAGGATCCTATTTTGTAAAGTCGACTTAAATTTTTATTGTATTTTTCCACTACCATTTAGCTCCCTTATATGCTCCATTACCCTGCAAGATCACCACACTGTTGTCCATATTCGTGAGTCCTTTTTTCCTTTCTGTTCAATCCTTCTACCTCCTAACCTCTCCCCTACCTTGGCTCTCAACCTGCTCTCTGTCTATGAGTCTTTTTATTTTGCTTGTTAGTCTGGTTTGTTCATTAGATTTCACATATGAGTGAACTCATATGGTATTTGTCTTTCTCTGACTGGCTTATTTCACTTAGCAAAATGTCCTCTAGGCCCATTCATACTGTGACAAATGGTAAACTTTCCTTCTCTTTAGTATTTCATTGTATAAATGTTCCATAGTTATTTTATCCACACATCTAAGGATGGACACTTGGGCTGCTTCCATATCTTGGCAATTGTAAATAATGCTGCAATGAATATACAAGTGCTTATGCCCTTTTGAATTAGTGTTTCAGATTTCTTCAGATGTATTCCCAAAAGTAGGATCACTGGGTCAAAAGGCAGATCCATTTTAATTTTTTGAGGTATCGCCATACTGCTTTCCGCAGTGGCCACACCAGTCTGCATTCCCACCCACAGTGTACAATGTTTCCCTTTCTTCACATCCTTGACAGCATTTGTTTATTGATTGATAGATGATAATCATTCTGAGAGATGTGACGTGATATCTCATTATGGTTTTAATGTACATTTCTCTGGTGATTAGTGATATTGAACGTATTTTCATATGTCTTTTGGCCATCTGTATGTCCTCCTTGAAGTGTCTATTCAAGTCCTTTGCCCATTTTTTAAAATCAAATTGTATGTCTTCTTGATGTTGAATTGAATAAGTTCTTTATATATTTTGGAAATTAAATCCTCATCAAATGTATCATTGGCAAATATTTTGTCCCATATGGTAGATTCCCTTTCCACTTTGATGATAGTTTTATTTTTGTGGATGGGTAGTGTTCCCTTGTGTAAATATACTGCAGCTTTTTTATTCATTCATCTATTGATGGGCACTTGTGATGCTTTCAAATCTTGGCTTTCAAATGCACCGTACAGCAGGTGTTAAGTAGTCATCCTGTTGTACATTATATCCCTGATACTTATCTTATAACTGGAAGTTTATAACTTTTTGCCTACCTCCTGGATCAAGCATTTTAATGAGAAAACAGATATGGGTATTAGGAAAAGAATTATGGTTAAGGCAGAAAAATTTTGTCCAGAATGTATGTATATTTGCCTTTTTCATGGTAGAAAGGTCTGATACAATTGAAGAGAATAACAACATATCTAGAACTTAATGATGGTCTCTGTTTGGGGGCAATTATGCATTTGTCAGTAAGGCTAGCCAGGTCAGCCTTATTAAAAGGCATTCCATGTAGTAATGCCATGTCCACTGGAAAGAATTTCCATCACCACTGACCTTCAGAGTCACTTGGAATGGAGCGCTGCTGGCCTTGCAACTGTCCACTTTCTGGTCTCACTTGCATATGTGCAAACTGATCTGCAAAGCATATTCAGTTTTCCCCCTCACTTGGTCATAGGTACACCCAGGATTTCACATGCTTGCATCTAATAGAGAAGGCAGTGAAACATAAGATGTGTTGAAGGAGTCTAGGTCACCTATTCCAACTTACTTATATCTTCTGGACTTTCCCAAGAATGGTCTTTAATATATCTGTTTGTCTGATGCACGTACCATACCAATGGCTAGTTAGATTGAATAATATCCAGTTAATGATGGGAGTCTCAAGGCACATGGTTGACTTGAGTAAGTCAAGTAGGTGTTCAGTTTTTACCAAGGCCCAGGAGCAAAAGAGACACTTTTTATCAAGGGGAAAATAGCTTTCTGCATAAGAAGGAATAGATCAGTATCAGAACCCTAGAGATGTATATTATGATTCACCTGTTGGTATTTGCAAAAATATTTCATAGAGCATCCTTATTTGCCATAGACATTTTAAGTACCATTGTTTATGGTAAGGTCTGTTGGATCATAAGAACTGGGAAGAGAACAGCTTCTTCTACAGCTTGAATTTTCTATAGTTCCTTTTTTAAATCTTGGTCTACTAAAGCAGGTAGCCTAATTCATGAGTCTGTAGAAGGGTTGAAGTAACACATTCAAGTGAGGTATGTATTTCCTCCAAAATCCAAAAAGGTCTAGCAGGTGATACGCTTTTTTTGTGTGTTAAGTGATGTGAGGTGCAGCAACTTGTTTTTCACCTTAGGGTGTATATCTTATCATGCTCTAGACCACTAAACCTCCAGAGATTTCATGGAGGTTATGATGGGAAACATTTTTGTAGAGTTTACTTTCCATTTCTTCTGCACATATGATTTATTAAGCATTTAAAGTACTTGTTAAGTTCTGTGCATCCGGACCTATCTGTCATCAATTTAACAGACCCATGGATGATTTGTGAAATGTCAAGACAATCAAGATCTCATTGAAAATGTTATGGCAAAGAGCAAGAGAAGTGATGCAGCCCTGGGGAAACACTGCAAAAATATAGTGCTGGTCTCAGCAGGTGAAAGCAAATGGCTTCTGGTGGTTCTTACAAATTGGTGTAAAGAAAAAAGCATTAGCCAGGTCAATAGCTGCATACCAAATACCAGGAGCTCTGATGGTTTTCTGTACTAAAAGTATTATATCTAGGGCAGCAGTTGTAATTGGAGTCACCACCTCATTACTTTACAATAGTCCATAGTCATTCTTCAAGTTCCATCAGCCTTCTGCAAGAGCCAAACTGGTAAATTACGTGGGAACATGATCATTAAATCCATTCCTACATTTTTCAATTATTTGATGGTGGTGTTAATCTCTGAAATTTCTCCTGGGATGCAGTATCACTTTAGTTTATTATCTAGCAAGAATGGGAAAGTGACTGGAGCTTTTATTTAGTCTTAATAGTCTAACCCCACAGGTCAAGTGTGAAGACTCTGCCAATTTCAAGTGTATTTATTGCAATTATACATTCAGGAACTGAGGAAATAAACACGTAGATTCATGGACCTCTGACTCAGATTTAATTCCATCTATCACATGACCACCATAAAGCCCCTTGACTCATGGGTCACAGTGGTGCTTTGTGTCACCAGAAATTACTATTAATTTGAAGCCAATGTTCACTTATCTCTAAAAGGTCTCTGTATGCCCTTTTCCCCATTGTATATTGACATTATTAAGCAGCCAAAGGTCCTTCTGGGGAAGGCTTGTATGAGGATTTACACTGTGCACTTGTGGCAACAGTGCAGGTCCTTCCTCAAGGCAGTTCAATATCCATTTTAACCAAGGGGCTCAGGATCTGTTAACTGAGTTAGATCTGAAACTACTTTCTCTTATGACTTGAATCAGTTCTTTTTTAACCAAAATTAGAGTTTTTATTCTATAAATACACATGTACTAATAAGCTGCTTATCTATTTCATTCCCAGAGATAGCATGATAAACCAGTCACCACCTAAGTTTTTTTATATCAAAACATTCTGGTTGTATTTTATTTGTATTTCCTTTATAGCTAACTTACATATTGTATGTTTGATGATTAAGTGGTGCTACTTGGTATCTGCTATTCTGGGACCCCATCACCCCCTAAAACTGAATTACCATCTCAGTGGCATTGTCTTGTGTACTCATACCTGTCCTACAAAAACGAGCACCGCGGCACAATACAGTGATGCGGTGTTGCCCTCAGTACTGTATTTTTCAAAGCCTTAATAAAGGTAGTTTCCCATGGGTCTTCTGATAGAACCTAAGGAGTAGGAGACTGTGCACATCATACGTGATAGACACAGTCCACATTTCCTAACTCCCTAATTTTTCGATGCTAATCTTCTGATGATGTCAGAGAAGCCATGGCACCCTAACCTAATTAAATTTAGCCCACCTATATAGATAACCCTCAGTCAACACAACAAGTAAGTTATTAGAGTAACGTCCAGCTACACCATACCTTACCTTTTTTAAATCCTTAAATTATATTGCCATATATGTTCCCAAGGTTTTGGGGTGATATGTATTACCAAAGTTTTGCAACTCTTTTGTGTGTAAGCTATTTCCCTCACAGAGTGTTTACTTGATTTTTGAAGTATGCTAATATTTGACATTTATATTATATTATATTATATTATACTATATGTATTATATTATAAATTATATTGGCAATGGGAGGAAGTCATAGTGGGTCTTGAGGAAAACGAGCATTCATTTTCATGGCACATTCTCTAACTGAAAGCATTATAGGGTTTTTAATCAGAGGAAGGCAGTTGTTTTAGACACTGAAAGGTAAATTACTTTTACTGGTAAATAAGGATGAAAATGAATTGGGTTATCAATATTGTTAATTTTATCTGGCTCCAACCACATTTTTCCATTTCATATTTCATTATAACTTATTTACTAAATAATGCCCTAACTTTCACATGAAAATCTCATGAAACTGAATTTAATTATCTTTATGGTTATGCTTGCACACAATTAAATATAATTTTCATTTTCAGCAATATCAGATCTGTAGATACATGAAATGAGAGACACCTTTGGGGCTATAACAGAAGCTGCCTAATTCTCAGACTGTGACTTGACGTGAAGGATAACAGACCTGAGCTTTCATTTTCTCCCTGTAAGCACTCGAGTGCACTCAACACAAGCCACACTATGGTCTTTATACTGTAATTACTGCCATAATGGTCAACCTTGGCAGCCACTTGAGCTTTAAAGGCTTGTGCTTCAATTGACACGTTATCAAAATCCACCACGGAGGAGAGTCTGAATAATTAGGATTCCACTGCATTCCATGGTTTACCAGGGTCCTGTTTCTAACAGCAGTAGATGAAAGATGGGACAAAAAGCAAGACCAAACCCATCCACAAATCTCACCTGTAGGGTTCATCTCCTGGGCCCACTCCTGATTATGTATGTAGTCATCGGACTCCATTCAGGAGATAGAAACCACTCAGTGATTTAAACAGGATAAGGTTTAATATAAAACATTTATAAACTATGGTAAAAATATATACAATCTAAGAAACTCTTTGTGTTATATCAGGACTGAAGGAGGTAATCAAGGAAGGGCAAATTTGGAAGAGTTTCATCCCTCAGTGAGGCAGTTGCGGTCTGACCCTGGATACAGAGAAATTTGCAGGTTAAGCCAGTTTACAGCTGGTCTGAAGGTGCTGGGCAAGAATTAGACAATTTCCTTGAGTTTAAGCCACATAGGAGATTCTTGAGGAAGTTCAGACAGCCCACTGCTTATGGTTTCCAAGTCAGGAGGGCAAAGAAAAGTGAATAGCTAAGCTCATGCTGGGCTGCAAATTTATGAAGAGATCACATTCATTCTAGGTCTGTGGTTGCATCAGGCTTTACTGGACATTCTCACTCCCACAGTGTTGATCCTTATTCCACGTCGCAAAGTGCAGAAGCTGCTGATTTTGTGATATCTCTAAAGAGATTCTATAGAGACAGTTGTATCCACTCTAAATGAGAAATGTTTAAGGGAATTCTGTAGTTTGTTAGAGGGCATATATTTAAGGGTGGATTCATATTTGTCAGGCAATGAAAACTGATACACATATAAAGTAGAATTTATGGCAAAAGGGTAATGGGAATTAAGAATAGTATCATTTTAATTCTTGTCAGCCTGATATCAGTTTTTATATTTATCAAAAACTAAGACTCAAACTCATAAAATTTTAACAATAATAACACTACAAAGAGGAATTGACAAATACACCATCAAAGTAACTTATTTTAATAATAAGTAACTTATTTTTATAATAATAATAACTTATTATTAATAATAATAACTTCACTCAGAAGTTAGTAAGTAAAAGACACATTTTGACCATTGACCACTTAATTAATTTAATCTAAGAGCCATACAACCAAAATCTGACAGTATGTTATTTACGAATGAAGATAGATACTTTTCAAACATTGCTATTCTCCTTTGTCAATTCTCAACTCTATTCAGGGACTCTATCCTTAAGGGTGTTTTTTATTCACAAAGTCAAGTTATGGTTTTTAGATTCTGGTAACAATATTATGACTTTTAAAAGCATTTGAGAAACCTTCTTGGTATTCAGAAGAATACATCTCATGCACAGATTTATGAAAGTCCTTACAGCAGCTTACCACGCAGACTCCACAACAAGAAGCCTGCAGGCACCAACACAGCAGGCCTTGCCTTTTTGTCCCTCCTCCTTCATATCTTTTTTTTTTGTGGAGGGACTGATTCTTTCTTCTAAAAAGACATTTGTCAATTTTCTGTATCAAAATAGTTGCACTGTTGGTTTCTCTTTCTCTCAATCAGTCCCCAAAGGGACTTTACCAAAGGAGAGTGCATTTTAACCCAATAAGCTGCAGGGTGCAAATCTCACAGAGCCCACAGAAGCCTCACCAATAAGGGAGCACTGGGTAAGGAGAGAAACGTAAAGATCAGCACGCTGCCAGCCCGGACTGTAGAGAGCTCTCACAGCCAGATGGGGTGGCCAGTGAGCCCCAATCCCAAAGAAGCAAAGGTTCAAAATAATACAAAATTGAAAAATGTTTTGCACAGAAACTATTCAGGATTTCTCCAGCACTGATACAAAGCACAACGAGATGGCACTTGTAGAGAGAGCAGCTTCAGACTCAAAACAGGGTGATGAGATGATTTGATATGGATAAATCAATGGCAAAATCATAAACTTCTTTCAAGGAGGCGTGAGGGCAAATAACTGGTCATTTCAACATAAGGGGCACATGATCCACTTTGTGGACCATTGAGAAGGGGGTAGAGATGGGACAAGGATTTGGTCTCAGAGAGGTATCGCTATTTTAATTTGTTTAGTCACTTCTGAATTAAAACAATACCCCCAAATATCTCAAAGGTGGAAGTTGAACATCTTTTTGTGTGTGGGAGGGGTGGGGGTAACTCCCCCTGGAATCACCTTGCTGGTCTGGCAGATGCAGTGCTGTGCACAACGCAATGGCCCCCATAGTGGAGTATTTCTCTGGCTTCTGTTTGGCTCTCAGTAAGGAAGGCATACTCCTCTTTCCCTCCTCTGTGGAGAAGGCAATATGGAGTAAGCTGAAAAATTACGTCTTAAATCTCAGAAAGGGATGAAATGGCTGCCTGAGAACTGTGGAAGTATTTGGCATGCTTTGGAAATGGTTGCTACATCAAAAACAAACAAGGTAATTACAAAATGTGCTCATCACAACATGCTTTCATAGACACTTTGCATTGTGCTCACAATCCCTTAAATGTTGTTCCCAAAAGTGCTAAGCCTCTAGCCCAACCAGAATCTCTGGGAGAGGCAGAGACAGTGTGACATAAAGACATTGGGAAGGGGTGGGGGAGCAACAAAAGGAGAAAGCAGCCTTCCAGTTAAAGATCAGTCTTCAGTTTAAAGGCCAGCTTCAGGCAGGCTGGCCTCAGGCAGAGTCAGGGTCAGAGGGTGGAGCAGGGGCAGGGTGGTACTGGGGTGCTCTACATCTCATTCCAGTCAAGCAGAGTCTGGTCCAGCATCCTTTGGGTACACAGATGTTGCTCTTTGCTGCATTTCAGTACATCTTCCAAGTCATCAATTGTCTTTTGCAGCTTGACTACCCATCTCTCAGAAAACCCAGCATGGATCTCCACCATCCTGAGTTTCTAAGTAAGAATATATCTTCCTCATATTTGTCTTCTTTTTTAGAGTACTTTTCTC
Organism: Artibeus jamaicensis; assembly: GCF_021234435.1. Taxonomy (NCBI): domain Eukaryota; kingdom Metazoa; phylum Chordata; class Mammalia; order Chiroptera; family Phyllostomidae; genus Artibeus; species Artibeus jamaicensis. The sequence continues at coordinate 10,340,426 of NW_026521823.1, read as the reverse complement.
CAGCAGCACGCAGACACTGGGCCATCAGTCTGATCTGCTCATCCATCTCTCAGCAACAGGACTCTGCCAGCTCAGTTCATTTCTCTGTGCATTCCAAATCTCCCTGCATAACCACTGCCTTACAAAGCTGCCTCTGCATACTTCCTATCTGCCTCTTCTGCACTGTACTCAGTTTCTTTGAGTTGGATTTCCTAGAGTTCCATCTTTTCTTTATCTTTTAAAGCTCGGTTTTCAGTGACCTTCATACCTCTCTCACTTTCATCAGCAGATTTCTCAGTTTCCTCAGCTTTCTTCAGCTTTTACAGGTCAATGGCCAGGTGCTCCTGAGCATTGTCCAGCTCCTCTTCAACCAGCTGGATCACACGGTTCAAGGAGGCCACCTCAGCCTCAGCCTCTTCCCAGGCCCGCCTTTCTACCTGTACTTCAGGCTGGAGCTGGTCGGCCCTCTCCCCTGTATCTTGGGTCTGTTGCTGGAGGATTTGGATCTTGCATTTCACCACCTGCATAGTGGTGGTCCCGGTCCTGGTGCCCATCCAGCTCCTGCTTGTGCTCGGCTTCCTGCCTCCTGCTTTTGGCAGGGCAGCTGTTCCTCTCCTTCATATCTTTTGGAACCACAATTATCTGTGAATGATCTTACATCTGGTTGGACTTTCTGACAATGAAATTCTCTTGGAATTCCTTAGACTTTTGGTACCTGAACAAGGAGAGGGTTTTTGTTTGTTTGTTTTTCCAGCCATTGAAAAAGAAATTTATATATATATGTGTGTATATACATATAAAATTATATGTAAATATATATACTTTTTAAAGGAAACCACCACCTTGTTGGGCTGTAGTGAAAATAAATAACTTGACCAGACATTCTTATCTTGCAATGGGTTCTCTTTGAACTAAAATCTCAGAGTAGAATAAGCTTCAAAAAGCTCTTCTATAAAACGGAATAAATATCTCTAATCACAAGTTTAACCTGGCCTCTGAAGTCTCAACCAGCTACAAGAATCATTTGTTGGCTATAGAAGTGCCTTTCTCCAGTGTTGTACAATGAAAACGTCATTTTTCCTCCTGTGGATATTCTAATAATAAGCACTTTAAGTTTGGCAGGCCATGTGATGTCTGTTGAAACAACTCAGTGCTACCATTGCAGCATAAAAGCAGTCATAGAGAATTCACAAATGAATGGGCATGTCTTTATACCGATAACACATTATTTTTAAAACATGTGGTAGGCTGTGCAGTTTGCCAAACTCTTGCTTATATAATTACTATCATAAAGAGACCTCCCTATTGATGAGAGTAAATGTTGGAGAAGAAGACAATTCCACTGGAGATGTGACATAATAACAGCAAATTACTAACTGCCACAGCAGTGGACAACTTGTGAAGGACTGGACTCAGACAATGTTTGCCATAGAGTATACTACCTTCAGATTGAGCTACATCTTTACAAAAACTAATAAACTATAACTAAGTATCTTAATATATGGTCAGGTCATTGCTCTACTCAAGACTAGATCAAGCCAGACACAGAGGACAGCTACATGATAACAATTACATGAGGAATGTAATATAGTCACACTCATGGAAGTAGAGCATAGAATGGTTGATGCCAGGGGTAGAAGTAGGGAGAATGGGGGGTATTAATTGAAGGTTACTAAGTTTCAGCTATGCAAGATGAATAAGTCTTAGAGATCTACTGTATAGTACATAGTGGCTATAGTTAACAATACTGTATTATATATTTTAAATTTTTCTAAAAGGGTCTTATGTTTAGTGTTCTTATCACAAAAATAAATAAACAGTAAGAAGGAAACTTCAGATTGATGGATTTGTTTATAGCATGACTTGAGGTGTTGGTTTCATAACTGAATATTTATCTTCAAATTCATCAAGTCATGCACATTAAACAGGCATGGTTCTTTACATGTCAATCATACCTTAACAATATGGTTTAAAAATAATAACTCAGAAGAAGACTGGACTACTAAAGGCAGGCTAATGTAAGGCACCCATTTGTTCCAATGAGTAGACATTGTTTTCATCTACAGCCTGTATAAAATGGTGCTACATGCAAATGCCCTACATTAAAAAGAAAAAATCTGGACATTAAAGTGGATTAACAGCAGGCAGCTGCTTCATGCTCTTACCCAACATGGGAATGACATATTATAAAAAATGTGAAGTTCTAAAGGGATTTATCTGAAAAATTAGGACAAATACTAAATAATTTCTAAGTTTACTATAATTATACAGTAATTAAGACTGTGTTGTATGGTAAAATGATTGACATTTAGATAATTGAAACAAGATAAATTGTTTTTAAATATAACTGACTTTTTTAAAGATGTTATTTATTTATCTTTAGAGGGGAAGGGAAGGAGAGAGAGGGAGAGAAACATCAACATATGGTTGCCTTTTATGCGCCCCCTGCTGCGAATTGGCCTGCAGGGAACCGGCCTGCAACCCAGTTATATGCCCTGACTGGGAATCCAACCGCAATTTTCTGGTTCACAGGCCCGCGCTCAATCCACTGAGCTACAACAGCCAGGGCGAAATATAACTGACCTTTGATAAAGGAAAATCTTTTCAACAAATAGTGCTAGGAAAACTGAGGGGCTCTATGAGAATAAAGAGAGAAATATGAATAATTATCATAAATCATAAAAAATAAATGTAAATGAATCATGGACCCAAATATTAGAACTAAAAACATAAAACTTACAGAAGAAATCACTTAAAATTGTGAAACTTAAGGTAAAAAATATTTTTGATCTGATCAAAATTAAATCTTTCATCCTCATAAAAATTAAACATGCTTGTTACTTGAGTGATACCATTAAAAAAGAAAAATGGTCATAAAAGTTATATTAACTATCAATACATATACCTAATCATGGGCTACAATGTGTAAATATGTAGCAAATTTTAAAGCCCAGTATTAAAAATGCAAGTTATTTAAGGAATTGCTAAAATTTTTGAGAAAATATATAACTCCTAAGCAAAAAAAACAAAAATTAACACCACTAGATAGCAGGAAAATGAAAACTAAACTCACGAAGGAAATATCATGAAATGTTCTTAGAATGGTTACATTTAAAATAGCTGACATTATTGAGGGCGGGTGAAGACATGAAGCAACTGCAATGGAAATGGACATGGTAAAACTTTGTAAAAGTCTTCGTCAGTTCTTCCATTGCACTCTTTGATATGTACAAGGGAAATGAAAACAAGTATTCTCACAAATACTTGCACTCAAATATTTATAAAATTTTTATTCTCCAGAGAGAATACCTGAAACTGACCCAAACATATGTATATCAACAGGTAGATGGATAAATATGTGATATGTCCATATAGTAGAATGCTATTTGACAACAGAAATAAACTATTGATAGAAATAATAATATAAATGAATCTTACATTCATCATGGTTAATGCATAAAGTCAAACACAATATAGTACATATGAAATTATTTCATTTATTTTATGAATTAGAAACTTATCTCTACTGTAGTGGTTGCTTAGAGCTGGAGGGAGTAGAACAGATGGACTACATGGGATATGAAGATTATTTTGAAATGATGGGAAAGATTTGGATCTTACTGATGGTAATGATTTCCTTAGAGTGTGTAACATCAAAACTTAGTAAACTGTATACTTTCTAAGGATGCAGTTTATTTTTGTAAATTATTACTCAACAAAGTTGGTTAAAAATATGGTAAGAGAACCTTTATAACATGCTCATTTATGCAACCTGCCTTGCATATTTGTTCTGCATAGATGTTTTAAAACCTTTACTATTATATATTATATGTGTACATAACATTGGGTTGGCCAAATTTTTCATTTGTTTTTTTTTTCTGTAAGATAACTATAGTAGCACTTAGGTGTCTTAAACTTCATTTGAAACAATTTTGTTAGATCTTATTATCATGTCAGAGTGTATTTAATAAAAACTCATCCAAACTGGTGAATTTTTGTGTAGCCATTTTAATACTGAAGATGGAAGAGTATAAGCAACACTTTAGGCATATTATGCTTTATTATTTCAATAAATGTATAAACACCACTGAAGTGCAAAAAAAAGATATGTTCAGTGTATGAAGAAGGTGCTGTGGTGGATTGAATGTATCAAATGTAGTTGGTGGGATTTTATGCTGGAGATGTGCTCTGTGGTTGAGTAAACCAGTTGAAGTTGATAGCCATCAAATCGAGACATTCACTGAGTACAATTAATGTTATACCATGTGGGAGATAGCCAACATACTCAGAATATCCAAATCGAGTGTTAAAAATCATGTACACCAGCTTGGTTATGTTAATCACTTTGATGTTTAGGTTCCACATAAATTAAGAGAATAAAATATTCTTGACCACAATTCCACATGCAATTCTCTACTTAAATGTAATGAGAACGTTCCATTTTTAAAACAAATTTTGATGGGTGATGAAAAGTGGATATCTGACAATATCATGGAGTGGAAGAGATCATGAGGCAAGTGAAATGAACCACCACCAACACCACCAAAGGCCATCTTCACCCAAAGAAGGTGGTGTTGTGTATGTGGTGGGATTGGAAGGGAGTCCGCTAGTATGAGCTCCTTCAGGAAAACCAAGTGATTAATTCCAACATATATGGTTCCCAATTAGACCAACTGAAAGCAGCACACACACACACACAAAAGTCTCGAATCGGTCAACAGAAAGTGCATAATCTCCCTTCAGAATAATGCAAAAATTCATGTTTCTTTGATGACCAGGCAAAAACTGTTACAGCTTGGCTGGGAAGTTTTTGATTCATCCACTGTATTCACCAGACAATGCACCTTCATATTTCTATTTATTTTGGTCTTTACAAAATTCTCTTAATGGAAAAGATTTTAATTCCATGGAAGACTCCAAAAGGCAACTAGAACAATTCTTTGCTCAAAAAGAAAATAAGTTTGGGGAAGATGGAATTATGAGGTTGCTTGGAAGGTGGAAGAAGGTAGTGGAACAAAATGATGAATATGGTGTTTAATAAAGTTATTGGCAGAAATGAAAAATGTATCTTCTATTCTTACTTAAAAACTAAATGAACTTTTTAGTCAACTGAATATTTTAGTAGCATATATTGTTTTATGACACTAAGGAGTTTTATCAGTTGTCTTGGGCTATGTGTGTGCTTCTTCATTTAATATTTTTGTATGCAAATTTTATAGAGATTATTCCAAACTAAGATATGAGTTTGTTCCTTTTATCTTCATAAATAGAGAAGAAGAAAAGGAAGATAATTACATTGTGTGGGTGGGACATTATGTTATATAGGATGAACTGAGAGAGCACTCTAAATAAATTTTGTTAAAATACAAAAAAAAAAGTCATGATGTATTTGGGGGAGAAAATCCACAAGCTAGCACAATTAGTTAAAATGCAAATAATCTGAGGCAAAAAAATGAATCTTGAATTTTCTGAGTTCAACAAGAGAGTCAGTATATCTGAAAAAGAATGTGTGAAAAAATAGTTTCATTAGAAAAAAACAATAAGGTCCACTAATATTAAGATTTACAGGTCATTGGAAAGATTTTGAATTAAATTTTGCAAAAGCTCTGATGGTGTTGAGAAGAAATAATGCACAATTACATGAGCTTTGGGACAATGGGGTATAGAGAATGCAGGGAGAGTATTTGGAGAATGTGTAAATGGCAGATAATGATGAAATTGGAGCTGTGGAAGAGTGGTCAAATTTGAGAAGTTTTGAAGGTAAAACTAACAGGACTTACTGAAATTTGGAAGGGGATTGTAAAGGAAAGAAAAAAAATTCCACATTTAGTGTGTAATGGTGAATTTTCATGCTCTTTGTTGAGCTGAGAGAATGCATGGGGTAAAAGGAAAGCTGTGGGGGGAACTTGAGACAACTGTATTTAAACCAGAAAAAGAAACAAAAGAAATGAATTGGAGAGAGCATTAAGAGCTTAATTTGAACATACTAAATTGAGATGCCTTATAGATATCAGAGCAGTGATGGGACATGCAGAGTTGAATAAATGGGCAGAAGCTGTATTTAGGAGTTAACAAGTGATGCATTTTTATTTTTTTAAAATATGTTTATTGATATGAGACGGGGAGAGGAAAGAAGAGAGAGTAACATCAATATGAGAGAGAAACATCGACTGGTTTCCTCCCATACACTTCTAGACCAGGAATCAAACCCACTACCTAGGCATGTGCTTTTACTGGGAATGGCATCCCTAACCTTTTTGTTGTATGGTACGATGCTCCAACCATCTGAGTCACATTGATTTTAATAATTCTATGGAAATGGGTGAGATGAACAAGTAGAAAAGCAAGAAATAAAACAGATTCTTAGAGGTTCTTTTATTTAGTATTTTGGAAGATGGATTAAAAAAGGAAAACTTTTAGATTCAGAAATAACAAGAAGAATGCTATAATGAAAGCCAAAGTTTTTATAATGAAGCTTATTTACAAATGTATTATGAATTTCTTATAATAAAGATTTCAACACTAAACACATATTAAATTCTTTCAGTATATTCATAAAGAGATTAAACATTTAGTAATATTTATATAATAGTAATAAATATTAAGTATAACCTATCATTGTTAAGAATCTGAGGGGAGTAATTATATATACAAATTGTATAGCATGTTATAGTTTTCTAAAAGTATTTTAATGTTCATTATGTTGTTAGATTTTTCAACAACCTTAGGGTAAAGCAATTAATATCTTAATTTTTCCAATGAGAAATTTAATGTTCATAGAGTTGAAGTGCCTTGTGTAGATGAGAAAAATTAATCAATTGAGTTCTTCCTTAGATAACAGATTAATTGAATCTCTTATGCAAGTTTAAACTAATATTTTTAAGTTATACAACTTTTTAAATGCTGTTTCTTTAAAACTAGAATGCCACAAAAATAACATTTTATATCTGTAAAACAAAAAGGGAAATTTAAAAATTTAACAGTTATTTATGTAATTTGGGCAACATCACACAGTATTTTTCAAAACATGTCCTTTAAAAATTAACTTTTTAAAACAGTTTTAGACTTACAGAAAAACTACAAAGATAGTACAAAAATTTGCTATGTCTCCATATACCTTTTTATATTAGCATTTTACAGCAGTATGATAAATTTGATAAAATTACTGAGCCAATATTGACACAGTATGATGAATTAACTCTATGCTTTATTTAGATTTCCTTAGTTTTCACCTAATGTTCACTTTCTGATTCAAAATCTTAGCCAGAATATCACTTTCAGTCTGACTGTTATTTCTCCCTAGGCATCTCTTGTCCGTCATAGTTGTCATGCTATCCTTGTTTTTGATGACGCTGACAGAGTTGAGGAGCACTAGTCAGATACAATGTCCTCAATACATTGTTCTGACGATAAGACTGGGGTTGTGCATTTATGTGAGGAAGACCATGGAGATAAGGTATCGTCTTCATGAAATCATGACAAGTGTACCTCTTATCACTATGTCTTATTTTTGTGATGTTGGCATATATCACCCAGGTGAGATAAGGTTTGTCAGGCTTGTGCATTATATAATTATTCTTTGTTTCCACTTTTCCATATTGTGATTTTTGGCAGGAAGGCACCCTATTCAGTCCAAGAGTGAGGAGTGATATTGTGCTCTTTGACAGCATAGTACTTACATAAATTACTTGGGATTATTCTGCATAGAAAAATTCCCCTTTCTCCTTCACTTATGTATGCAAGTAGGTAGGTTTTATTTATTTAATTATTTTTATTAAATTCATTGGGGTGACATTGGTTAATAAGATTATACAGGTTTCAAGAGTACATTTTTATGGTATTCATTTATTTAAATCAGCATGGGCTCTGAAGATTTATTTTATAATTGGGTTAAATCCAATACTACTTTGTTTTGTTTCTCAAAATGTTCTAGCTTTGGATAAAGGGTGATCTTTCAGTTTGATCTTCTATTATTTTGTCATAATCACATGGTTTGGTGTGTGTATGGAGGAGTGATTTGGGGGGTTGTACTTTCTTAATTTTTGGCATTTAAGATACTACAGGCATATCCTGTGTACTTCCTGCATCAGTCCTAGAATTTAAGCTTGGTGTTAAATGTAGTTTAAAAACAAAAGGGAAATAATAATGCATCATAGATATCTGAGTAAGAGCTGATTCTCAACTGGTGCTTTTGCCTTTGAATTCGAAGAAAGATCCAAGAAGATCCAGAACTCTGAGAGGAGTGCTGTCCAGCTGAGTCTAGTTTTGCTGAGTAAAAAAATTATTACAATAGGTAAGTAGTTATTAACAAAGGGAGGGTATAAATGGAACCAGACACTAAGTCTGATTAAGTAGGAAGCTGAAACTTCAAGAACTTCCCAGGGGACAGCTGCATAATCCACAAAAGGTCCAAAGATAATTAATCTTTAAGCAGGGAGGAAAGATTGATTTTCCAATTTTCCCAAGGAATAACTGTCCTGTTAGGAGTTGGGGAGCAACCAGTGAAGGGTCTATTTCTTTGCCAGTGTGAAGAGTAAGACCAATAAAATGGCATTGGTCCAGTCAAGACAGTAGAAAGTATATAAGATAAAATGGAGTCACTCATGTCAACCAAGATGACTGTCAGTCAGCCATAATACTTTGGTTCAAGGGAGAAACCACCTAAGTCAGAGCAGACACAGTTTGCAAGGAGACACACCTAAGATCACACATGTGATCAGAGTAACAGTGTCTGCAAAGCAAGACCACCCATATATAGGCTTCTGGGAAAGCTCCCCACTTTGCATCAGTGGTGCCAACACACTTATCAAGAGCCCCAGAAGGGTGAAGTACACCACTTTCAAGGTATAATTGAAGCAGGTTCCAGACCACTGCTGAGACAGCTGAGCTCCACACACCAGAGCGCCACTCCATGCCACACATTTCTCCCTTGGCATTGTCTGCCAGAGGTTCTGCCCTGCTGGTTCTGCCCTGCTGAACTTTGTCTGTCCTGCTGCCCACCTGGCTCCAGATATCCTTCCGTGCAAGATGCTGACCACTCTTTTGCCCACAGTGCTATCTCCCAGGCCCCAGATCTGCAGGCTGAGACTGGGACACAGGTTTGTTATTCTCCATTGATTATTCTGTGTGTATGTGTGTATGTGTGTTGTAATCCCCACAGATTGTTAAAGTGTGAGTAGGATATTAGTGTATGTTGATGTCCTACTTTGAGTGAACCTGCACTCAATAAAAGCTGAGTGAAGAGCATAGTTACCTTGTATGACTCTTGTCTATTCCCTGGTGCTGGGCTGCTGAGTAGGCAGCTAGCCAAGAAATTTCCTGGCTGATTTATAGGAAAGACTGTGTCACTAACATACACTCTCAACAGCTGGGCACATGCATAATAAGTAGATGTCAGATCAAAAGCACAACTTGGAGGCATATTCAATAGGAGCCAAAATGGTGACCATAAAGGGGAGGAGACTAGCCTTAGAAAATTTGGGAAAGGGATCAGACAGGATAAGAGCATGAAATCCTCGGAAGTCCAGGAAATGGGTTAAGTAGGGGGAGAGCCCAGCAAAGTGTCCAAAAGGCCCAGGAAACAGATTAGACTATTTGAGAGACAGCCTGCATGTTCCCCAAACCAAGAAAATATGTGGAGTATTAGCAAGGATCTCTGGGCAGTTGCTACTGGAGTCTGTCTGTCCTCTCCACCTCCAAGGGCATATGGTTTCTTTTCATCTTAAGAAATTGCTGTTAGGCTTTTAAATTCCTTTATGCCTGTGCCCCTTGAAATTCTTTTCTTGCAACATTGCAAGTACACATTTTTTTTTTTGTCTTTTTGGCAACAATATGAGGTGCTTCTCTAAGTGTTAGAAAACACTAAGAACTTGATTCAAGTAATGTTACCAAAACACATTGCTGCTCTCAGGAGGAAGACTTGCTAGGGTAATGTTCATAGGACCAGGACACAAGAAGCTAAAAAGGAGAAAGAAACACATTGAAGTAATAAATCTTCCGCCAGCCTTCCAGTTTTCCTTGTTAACCAAAATAGAACAAAAGCTGAACGAGAAATAAAAAGCGTTTATTTGAAGTCAGAGATTGCAACCAGGAGGCACAGATTCAGGTAGCAGGGTCTATAATGTCCAGGGCTACCTGTGCTGTCCTTAGTCCAGTCCTCTTTATGTAAATGAAGGATTCTGGCTAAGTTATTAGGGACTGATTGAGCCCAATATACAAACAACTGATGTCATTTGGCAAAATGATTTGGCTCCCTTTAAAGTAAAGAATGCAGATGGTCTGGTTGTCATGGTGAGGAGAATATTAAAGATCAGGCACAGCTAAATAGTTAAAGTTCAGGGAGAAATGTGAAGGGTGAAACACATGTAAGACAAATTTCTTCACAGCCTCCTGGCATTTTAGTTCCCGGGATGTGAATTACTCCACCTTGGCAATCCCATTCATACCCTGTACCACCCACTACCGACTGAATTGTAAAAGAAAACAGCTATCAAATCAGACATGTAGATTTCAGTGTCACTGCACCAGCATCACAAACTAGTGTTAAGAAGAGTGGGTTTGATGATGAAAGATTAGCATAGGAATTGGCAAAGTTCCTATGCTAAGTAACCTCTAGGTTACTTAGGAACTTTGCCAGTTCCTAAGCACCTGTGCCCACACTTCTACATATTCATTAATGTCTGTAGTTTAATTAAAAATTACAGCCCTGGATGGTGTAGCTCAGTGGATTGATCATAGGCCTGTGAACCAGACAATCATGGTTCGATTCCCAGTCAGGGCACATGCCTGGGTTGCAGGCTGGTTCCCTGCAGGCCAGTTCCCAGCAGGGGACGCACCAAAGGCAACCATACATTGATGTTTCTCTCCCTCTCTCCCTCCCTTCCCCTCTAAAGATAAATAAATAAAATATTTTTAAAAAGTACATATCAGTGTTGATTTTCTGGTTTTGATCACTGCATTCTGGTTATATGAGTTGTTAACTTTACAGAGAAATTTGGTGAACAGTATACAGAAACTCCACATTGTTTTTGCCTTTTTTTCTCTAAGACTAAAACTATTTCAAAATAGTAAAAAATAATACAGTAAAAAATAATGCAAGTTATCCACTCAGAATAAAAACTTCACCTTTTAACTTTTTTGGGGGGGAGAAGAAATATTAAAAAGATAAACACAAGCAGTTAAGAAATAAAAATATATATAAAACGATGTTTTTCTGAACATTAAGATTTGTGCTTTGTATCTATCAAGTCAAAGCTTGACACACTTTCCGTTCCATCATGTCAGGGCTAAGTTTAAGTCCAACCTATTCGGTAAAGCCTCTCCTTCCTTAGAAAACATGACTCTTTACATTTATTTATTTATGTACTTATTTATTTTTACATAAGTTTTATTGTATTTTTCCATTACAATTTATCTCTCCTATACTCACTTATACCTCCACATCTCAACCTCCCCCCCACAATAATCACACTGTTGTCCATGTCCATGAGCTGTTCCTTTTTTCTCTTTTGCTTCATCCCTCCATCCCCCTCAACCCCCACCCATGGGCTGTCAGCCTGCTCTCTATCTATGCAAGTAGAATAAAGTCATTCACAGATAGAAGACTTTTCTCTTAATACCTATAGTGATCATTTGACACATTTTACTTTGTATACATTTTTGTTATAAAAGTAAATATATATTTCCAATTTGATTTTATTTATGCTACTTAAATTTTATATAACCCAGAAAATATATATTAATATTTTCCCACAATCTACAAATAATAAAATTAAAGCAAGAAATTAGGTAACACCACTAGTATCCAATAACTAACTAGCATACCCAGGGGTTCACCCCAGATCAGTATTAAGTGCCATTCTGCTCTAACCCAATACATCATTTTCTTTATTAAACGCATCCTCTTTTGCAACTCAGGTAGGAGTTCATAACAAATTCTCAGCATATCCTCACTATCTACCATGAGACCTAGCATGAATGAATGCCTACGAATGTGTCTATACCCTGAACTCTATGAATGCTTTGTATCCAATGCAATGGTTTCAAATATTATCATGGTTTCCAAATTGTGATCTCTAGCCTCAGATTTCTTTTCACACTCATACACACACACACAAGCAATTCATTAGCAAAATGTACCTTAGTTTGAATTACATTCATAATAATCTTCCTCTGAAATTCAAATAATTCAATGGCTGTCTTACTGATATACTTCCATCAATCTTGTTTCCATAACAGAGTATTCTCAACAAGACATCCAGAATGATCTATTTAAACTTAAATTAGGTAATATCACTCCTATACTAGGAAGTACAACTGTCTTCACATCTCAGAATAAAATCCAAAGTCCTCCCAATGGCCTAAACGGCATACATGACTCTACCCATGCTGTCTCTGAGCTTTTCTCGGCATTACTAATATAAAATATTAATGATTTTTTGCTCCTTAAACATTCAAAACCTGTTGTAGACTGTTGCTACCTAACTTTATGTTTTTCTTCAAACATCACTTTATCAGAGAGGCCTACCTGGATGAACAACTATAAATAACCCTTCTCTAATCATTATTTAAATACAATCTAATAATATTCTAAGTGTATTTTTAAAACTTCTCTGTCTCTCCACAATGGACTATAATTCACATTTTAGCAGAGATGTTATATTTTCACTAAACACTGTAACCACAGATCTTACATAGTGCCTGGCTATGTTTATTCATAGCTGGTTTTTAATAAATAATTGATTAATAAAATATTTATGAGCTAATAAATTATTTTAAAAAGAACTAAATTCATCTTGAATACATCATTTTTATGTACCAACCAATAATCTATCACCAGGTTTTCCTGTATATTGTCCTTTAACTATACCCATTTTTTAAAAAAAACCCACAGTCCTACTTCCTTTTTTAAATATTTTATTTATTTATCTTTAGAGGGGAAGGGAAGGAGAGAGGGAGAGAAACATCAATGTGTGGTTGCCTCTCATGCGTCCCCTGCTGGGACCTGACCTGCATGCAACCCAGGCATGTGCCCTGGTTGGGAATAGAACCGCGGTTGTTTGGTTTGCAGGCCCGCGCTCAATCCACTGAGCTACACCAGCCAGGGCAGTCCTATTTCTATTATCCGTCATATATTTCCCATTTCTGCTACTGCAACTTTTTAAATTTTACCTTTCTGTGACATATGTTCTGTTGAAATAAAGTAGCATCAATCACCTTTCACAACAGTGAGGTCATAATTTTTTCTTCTCAGAAAACTACTGTATATATTGATGTGTATGTGTATCTTTCTTACTATATCTATCTATTATCTATCTATCTAATATCCATCTTGCCCTCCCAAAATTACCACTCCCAGTATAATTGTTTTACAACACATACGCTGTTTGCTGATGCTTTACATGTTCATAGTTCTTAATAAAATCAAGTTAACTGAGTATTTTTTACTTGTAACAACTTAACATTGGAAAAACTTTCATAAATGCATATTATATTTATTTTGCATACTACTTCCAGTAGAGCAACTACTATACAGCTGGCAGCCTCAAAACATCTGTTATTGAAAAAAAGTAGCATATTTTAAAATCTTAATTTGTTTGTACCCAGGGGAGAGTTGAAATTAGTCCAATTATAACAGTTAAAACATGATAATTGATATTTCCTGCTTCAGGGCTCATAACAATATTTGCTATAATGTTGGACTTAGAAATTAATGCATAAAATAATAGGAAGATAAACAGTGATACCCAGGGAGCAAAGTTGATTTGTGAGGTAAATAAAACTCATTGAGAAATAAGAGATTAATAATAAGATCCAAAAATGCTTAAATTGGTGATAACATCTTAATTTCTGGTTCATAGGAGAAAAAGTTTAAACAAATTTAGAGATCTCCAAACAAGATTAACGAGGCTACTTACAAAGACTGGTGAATAGCAAGAATACGGGTCCCACTCATATCAATGGCATTTGTTTTTAATGCCAAAATTTTATGACGGTGAATAAGAAATGATAAGATATAAAACCTTATATAGTTTATTTTTGAGTTTCAGCTTTTGGATTCATTGTTAGCTATTGTGAAATAAATAATTTATAAAAATGGCATGAATTATTTTAGATATAGACATATATGTATAAATATATGTCTATAGACATATATGTTTATATATTTATATATAATCTTGAGCATATATAGCATACTAATCTAAGGAAAGAGGGAACAAGCCCCTTATTTTTTTACAGAAAACAGTTGGGACTTGTTTGAGCTCAATGGCTATTCTTCAAATTTAATTTACTATGTAGTATTGCATAGCCCTATTAACATAGTAAGATACTATGCATTTTATCTGAATGATGTTTGTGATTTTACTAAAGATTAAAATCAAAAGCAAAATACATAAAATGAATACTAGAGAAGTGACTAGTGTAAAAATATCACAGAACAAAAAGTCCCCTAAATATGTGTATGTTTTATATACAGGATCTGGCAGAAGTAACGCCTGCTTAAGGGTAGTTGTTAGGCTAGTAATGTGGGTGCAATAATTTATGGTTTTAATTTGAACATTCCATCTAAAATGTCATATGGTATGTTGGAGTGTGATATTGTTATGTTACAGAACTACATGCTTATAATTTCATAATAAAATATTTTGAAATAAAAAGGATGTTATTTGTGATAGACCTGGTATGTTTATATGTGTGTATACATGTATAGAACATACAACACAGTCATCCACAATAGGGTGTAGTATACATGTATGTATTTATATATTTGTACAGAAAATGAGGTTTATTATTAGAATTACTAGAAGCTTTACCCAGAACTGTCATGTGATGTTAAGTAGTTCTCCAAAATTTGATTTTGAAGTATATTGTTCATTTTACATTAGCTAGTATTTTCCAAAAACATGAATTATTCTTTAAGAGAAGAAAGTATACAGACATCAAATTTTGTGTGTGTGGAAGTAGCTAGAATTCTATGACTTTTGTCCAGAAGCGTTTCTTTCTAAACTTCAGCACCTAAGTGGTCTTGCTTAGAGTGTGTTATTTCTGTTACAGTTGACCTTCCTTTTTTCATTCTTTTCTTCCTTTTTTTTCATTTTCTATTAATGTTCAAATACAGTTTCTCCATTTTCCTCCACCCCTTTTCCCCACCTCCCACCCTCAATCCCACCCTCCTTTGGCTTTGTCCATGCATCCTCTGTCCATATATGTTCATTGACAACCCTTTCCCTTCTTCCCCTCATTATTTCCCTCTCCATCTCCTCTGATTAATGTCAGTTTGTTCTTTATTCCAGTGTCTGTGGTTATATTTTGCTGCTCATGTGTTTTCTTGATTAGGTCCCACTTACAGGTGAGATCATATGGTATTTGTCTTTCTCCACCTGGCTTGCTTCCCTTTGCATCATTTTGTCTATCCTTCCTTCTTTCATGAATTTTTCCTTTTCTCCACCTCCCTTTAATTTATTTCTTTCCTTTTTTTTATAGCCATCAATCTTATCCATGTGCAAAAATCTTTTTTTCTTCATGGTAGTCTATGTGTACATAGCCAAGTGTAACAAAAATTGAGCAATTCTTCAAAATAATAGCATAATAATCACAGAGTCATTAAAGATTTCACTGTAAGTTTGTCGGTGTGTAAAGTAAACGTCTACAATTCATTTTTTCCTAAATGAATTAATTCATAATGGATTGATGTTGGCATTATCTGTAATTGACTTAGGTCCTGTTCCATTGAAGAAGCAAAATCATTGAAGAATCACTTATGACCATGGAAAATTTTATACTGAGAGGTATATTTTATTTTCATAAAGGAAAATCAATTTATCAAAAATGATATTTCTATGAGCTACAAAGACATTTATAATATGAAAAAGTTACTTTTGTTTACTAATTTCAGAATAGCACATAATCGTATAACAAATTTTCTCTTTTTATTACAGTGAATGAATGGGAAGGCTCATTGCTGATCATTTATATTGCTCTGGTGTTTATTCAACACCTTACAGAAATTTATAAATGTGAAACTCTTGAAGAAATTAAGTTTTCATAATGTGACTTTTCAATTAACTGATGTTTGACAAATATGTGTATACTTTATTAAATGTGGCTGTAGCAGAAAACATCAACAAAAGCAATCTGCTGATGATATGTGGAAGACGTTTTCAGTAGTTTTTATGAAAACTATCTTCACTGAAATTACTCATTGCAGTTAAGCTGTCGCCGCTGTTCCAGTCCTTTGAAGAATTGCATTCATGTCATACAGTAATAAGCACCTGAAGACTAGCGTTTGTTAGAAACTCTTGAGATTATTTTTAAGAGTTTAATCCATTAACAATGTAAAACAAAGACTTCTTTAAATCACTTATAACTGTCCCTATTTATTTATTCTTAGCCTCATATTGGTTATACTGGAAGATCTATAAAGCATATGAGTCAAAAGGTTCAGAATGTCCCAATATGAAAGGCGTTCATATGTTTAAAAATTTTTCTGAAGGAGAGAAAGGGACCTTTGAAGAGAGGTAGACCATTAATTTTTTAAGTAAGACCAAAATATAAAAGAGAAATACAAGATAAAATATTTCATTTGTACTAAATACAATTGCAGCCTGGGATGGGAGCAATTAATAATTAGCACCATTGGCCACACAGTTTAAATACTATTTTTATAAAAGTGGTGGGTGAAGGGTAAACTTAGAGGATGAGCATAAGGCCTTTGATGCCAATTAGTTCGTTTTTATTAGATTCTGAAAGCAATGAAAATTAGCAAAACAAACAAACAGAAGAATAATATACATGAATTGGCATTTGGAAAGATAAACCTTGCAGCAAAGTACATGCCATGCAAGGACAACAATAGAGACAGGGCAACTAGTTTATAAGCTGTCGTGTTCATTTCAGCAAGAATACACAGTCAAATAGTATAATAAAAATGATAACAGGACAGAGAGTGCTTAGAGATACATTTAAAGAGAGAGATAATTTTTCTTTGGTTTCAGTAAGAAAAGTGGATTCAAAAATGTGTTTTCAGAGTCCTGGCTGAGGGCATCGGATAGAATACTGACATGAAACATTGAGATGATGAACATAGAATACAGGTAGATATGCAGCAGGTAAATTAAAAATTAAATGAGCAATAGATTATAGTTGTGATATCTGTGGTACATGCAATTGAACAGTATTATGCTGGATTTTAAGCCTTCTAGGAGACTGCTTGGGTTATACTTTAAAATTCTACTAGCCTAAAATAGTTCTACAACATCTGGAACATATTTAATATATAAATCACTCATACAAATTGAAAATAAAAGTTTTAGAACCAAAAACTATGCAGATGATTTATAGGAAAAGTGCAGATAGCCAATAAATAATATATAGGCAAATGCTTATACTGTATAGCACTTCTCACATGCCAGACCCTTTTAAAAAAGTTTTATTGAGATATAACTGATATACAAAGAACTGTACATATTTTATGGGTTTGGACATCTACCAACACCTATGATAGCATCACCACAATAAAAATAATGGACATATCCAATACCTACTAACAGTTCCTTGTGACCCTTTGTTTTTGCTTTTTGTCATTGTTGGTTCTAGTCTTCTTCTTTTTCTCATATAATTGTTTTATTTTTCGCATATATAGAAACTAAATGCAAAAGGGCTAGTATATTATCCGAAAATGTGGTTTTCAGATATTCTTTAAGTTTTTTTATTTTTTATTATATTTTTAATTTTATTTATTTTTCAAATACAGTTTTTTGTCTATTTCTCCCATCCCAGCACCCCCCTCACCCCATGCTCCCCACCTCCCTCCCATTTCCACCCCCCCTTAGATCTTGTCCCTGTGTCTGTCCTATTTGTTCCTCCAAATTCCTCCCCTTTTTTTCCCTTTAAATTCCCTTCCCTCTCCTCTCTGGTCACTGTCCCCTTGTTCTCTATTTCAGTGTCTTTGATTTTATTCTGCTTGCTTGTTTGTTTTATTCTTTAGCTTCCTGTTAAAGGTGAGATCATATGGTATTTGTCTTTCAAAACCTGGCCTATTTCACTCAACATAATGTTTTCCAGTTCCATCCATGTTGTTGCAAAGGGTAGTAGCTTCTTCTTTCTCTCTGCTACATAGAATTCCATTGTGTATATGTACCACAATTTTTGGATCCATTCATTTACTGACAGGCGCCTAGGTTGCTTCCAACTCTTGGCTATTGTAAACTGTGCTGCTATGAACATTGTGGTGCATAGGTTCTTTGAAATTGATGTTTTAGGATTCTTAGGATGTAATCCTAGCAGTGAACTAAGGACCCCTTTTCCCCACAACCTCTCCAACATTTGTTGTTTGTTGCTTTGTTTATGATAGCCATCCTGACTGGTGTAAAGTGGTATCTCATTGTGGTTTTAATTTGCATCTCTCTGATAGCTAACGATGTTGAGCACCTCTTCATGTGTCTCTGGATGTTCTGTATGTCCTCCTTGGAGAAGTGTCTGTTCAAGTCCCATTTTTTAATTGGGTTAGTTGTATTCTTAGAGTGGAGTCTTGTAAGTTCTTTGTATATTTTGGAGATTTGTGGGGAAACGGGATCTTTAGTTCACTGTTGGTGGGATTGCAGACTGGCACAACCATTATGGAAAACAGTATGGAATTTTCTCAGAAAAATCAAAATCAACCTGCCTTTTGACCCAGTGGTTCTAGTCTTCTTTGTTTTGTTTTGTTTTGGCTTATTTGTAAATCTTAACATGGACCTATCATCAGCATATTCTTAAGTGCACAATACCATATTGTTCACTACAGGCACTTCTGTAGAGCTGATCTCTATAAGATCAGCTTACAGTAATGTACCTGAAACTTGATACCCATGGAAGAACTCTTCATGTCCCCACCCTCATCTACCAGCAGCCATTGTTTTATTCTCTGATTTTAACAATGTTTAGATAAGTTATAAAAGTGTAACATCACGTAGTCCATCAATGACTGGTTTATTTCACTTGGTCTGATATCCTCCAGGTAGCTCCTTTAATAAATAAGGTGTGTGGGGACAAGATACAGAACAAAAAGAAAATGTAAACTGAAGAAAATTAAGGGCAAATAAAAATGGATAACTGTTGAGGGAAGAAAAGGATCCCACCTAAGAAAATGAGAGGAAATATCCAAGAAATAGGAAAGACACGGAATCTCAGAGAGCAGATGACTTTAAAAACGAAGAAGTAGTCAACAATGTTATATGCTCTAAAAAAACTCCATTCAGAAAAGAATACAAAATGTAAAATGAGAGCAGTATAAAAAATCCTTGGTGACCTAATTCAAAATACCTTTACTCAAGAAGTATAGGAAGTAGCTGAAAAATATTAAGTTCTCCGTAGAAGTTGAGCTCTCACAGGGTGACTACTGAGAATAAAAAGCAGCACTGAATTATTATCATATGAATACATTATTAAAGCAAGACTACAGGGAGAAAACAGAACCTGCACAAGCAAACTAGAATTTATGGCCTCCCCAAGAACACATTATCCAGATAATAGAGTATGAGATCATTGATCTTTCACTACAATTTTTTTTGTGGTTTTGATAGAAGTACCCTCTTATTTAGCACTCAGTCATAGACATTCCTCTAATCACTTAACCTATGACAACTCCTCCTGTCTGCTGACAATCTCAAGTAAAGGTGATATTGCTATGACATTCTGAAATAGGAAATTAAAACACAGTGTATTTAAGTAAATGGTCTAAAAACCCACAGCTATAAAGAAGAGTGAGGATTTCAACTTTGATTTCTAGTTTTTAAAAGTATATTCTTAACAACAATGGACTGTGTTTGGGTGCAGTTTGTTATTCTAATGCTGCACTCCAACATTATGTTTGGTGTCTGGATGATTCACTTTTTCTTAGAGATCATAAATAATATTAATTAAGATGCAGAGCTAATATCAAATAAGAAATTTGAATAACCAATGAATGAATGACAAGAAATATGGTAAATAATGGATGTGGAGAAAAGAAAGCTATTAGACATTTATCTTATGCACTTTAATAAAATATTTATCAAAACAAAAACAAATACACCCACTAATTTGTCTATGTGAGGAGTTTATCTATGCCATAGAACTACAGTATCAGTTGTATAAAGGAGACCATTTTGACATGGGAAGTAAAACAACAAGACTTTAGAAATGCCTACTGGATCACAGTTTTTGATTTAGGTTTTTGACATTACGTGATAACATCCATTATTAGTTCTATACTTACTGTTTTGAATTTCCTCAGGGACAATAAGAGATAAAATATAGCAAACTATGGAAATTCTGGCCAGTAAATCACTAGGTACCACTGAGGATGCAGTCAATTGTGTTTAAACAGAACTCACAACTTTCTAAGACATTTAATTAGATCTGAGACATTTAAAAAGAGATGTAGAGAAAAAAAGGCATTCATAGTTGTGAAATAAAATTTTACTTGAACAGTGGCTTCTCCAAAATAAAGGGCAAACATTATAAATTGCCCATGAATAAAAGAAAATTATATAGCAGATGCTAATACAATATCAATATACTTTAACCATATTCATTAAAATAAGCAGGAATGTAATTGGGAAAGTGAAAACCCAATTAACCCGCTTAACCTGCTTATTTAGATTATAGTTGCTAGCATACCTTGCATACAATTCCAGTATTATGAAACTATTTGTGAATTCAAATGAATTTAAGACAAATTAAAAAGTTAAATATGCAGTTCTGAAGATAAAAATATTAGATTAAAGCAGATTAACTTCCAAGGTTAATACCCAGTATTAAAAAACATATTTACCACATCCCACAGCTCGTATTTTAATTCATTATTAAAAAGCATTTGCTTTACTTTAAAAATAGAACTTGTTCACATACTATGAGCTCACAGACCTGAGAGTATTCATTGTGCCATCCTTAATATACTTCTTTTTTCAACCTGAAAAGTAATATAATTGTATTAAAAGCACTGCAAGCTCCTCGCAAGCGTGGGTTATATAAAGAGGCCCTGAAATGGAGAGCAGAGATTTGGGTCTTTTGCTTTTGAAGATAAGTGAGTATCACTTTATTTTGAGAGAAATTGAAAAACAAGTTTATTGATCAGTGAAAACATACTCAGAGGGTGTGTATTGGGGGAGATCTTTATATTTTGTAAAGATAGTAACAGATATTATACTTTATATTTAAATTAAATATTTAGCCCATTTCAGATTTGTGTATGACTTTAGCTTTACCTCACGGCATCAGTGATTACCTGCTATGGTCAAGGGCAATGTGAGAAATGAGTGAAAGCTGGCAATTTAGACAACTCTGAAACCATTTAATGTTTCCTGAAGAGAAACGATACACACTTAACATGATATAGGAAGCTGAGTAACAATCACAATAAAACAAAAATTAATACTTGAGAGACAGCAGAAAGTTGTTAGAAGACGATGGCTTCCTGTTATTACTGGTAATTCATCATTACTTGTCTATTTGTTCAAAATATATAAGACACCCTGAATTTCCTCCTGCTTACCAAACTTGCACTTTTACTTAAAATTGCAACTGAATTTTTACTGAGATTATATGACATAAGAGTATGTTTTATATATATATATATATGATAGAAATGGTGTGTGATAGAGACACCATTGTAAGTAAGAGTGACTTCAGATAAACTACAAACTTTAAGGACTTCTCCCTCAAAACTAATACAATTTTAAAGAAGGTGCCTTGATTCTTAAAAACATATTTGCATTATTAATAATGATAATTGCATGCTCAGTGAAAAAGCAGTTCTTTACATACATTTCTTTTATTTAGAAATATTAAATATTTTATTTTTTCAGTTTCTATAAGTTTACATTTTTATAAATGGAAGCAGTTTCAAGAAAGGGCTTTATAGCAACTTTAAACTGAAAAATTTACATACTAAAAAGAGTTAATATTGTAGCAATTAGTTATTACAAGTTATCCCAGTTGATTCATGGATTAATATTACTTACTTCTGGTATTAAAAGAGAATGTGCAATATTTTCCTGTTATCTTGTAATCTATAAAATGCTGACACTTTTCTTCAAATAAAAATGAGGCTCACTGGTTTATCAAGCATGAGTTGAATACAGGCCTCTCTGAACTGAAAATGTTCCCAAAGAACATGACATGGCCATTCATGTGGATTTAGCTACTTCTACCTTCAGACAGCAGTTGAAAATCTCTCAACATTTTTCATTTTCTGTAATACAAAAATTGATTAACCCATTTCATAATAGAAATAGCATTTATTTGGAGCATGCAAGCCTCTATTCAACTCCCAATATTTTCTCCTCTATTTTCCCACTATAGGCAAAGGGCACAGCCATGAATTCCCAGGAAGAAACACATCCAGTGAATATTTCAGAAGAAATTATACACACAATGCAGTATAACCTCTTTTAGTAACATAAACTATTTGCTACATACACTCTTCTCTGCAGATAAGGGTCAAATGCGATATTTGAGCCAGAGGCCTTAGCTAAGATTCATCAAACATTTGAATAACTGTGGCCTAGTGCAGCAGGATGCAGTATATTCACAAAACAAAGTGGCAGAAACTGTCTTCTATACTCAGAAGTCATTGATGTGGTTCTTCCAGAAAAATGTAAGAAAGCTAGAAATAATCATAACTGTACATTTATAATTCATGAGTACTGAAATATCTTTCCATTGTAATTTTTGTTTAGTCATTGAAATTTTTACTATTGAATTAATGACCACCAAATATTTATAAGAAAAAGAAGAAGAAAAATGGAGGAGGGGTTGACATAGTCACCTTTATTACAACTGTGATTGTTAGGGCCTCAGAAAAATAATTAAAAATTGGAGTTCTTAATGGGACCAAAACTTATTGTTCACTTTTGGGGATTTTACTTCAGCCAAAAGAAACACAGACTTGTATGTACAATCTTTGGATGAAGCAAAATTTCAAAGCTTAAGCAATAAAGACAGAGGATAAAGTTAAATACTGTCAGACAATTGATAGTCTGCTTTAAGTCTGCATTTTGAACATTGATGATGAATTTTAATAAAATATTTAAATGTAACTTACATGAAGGTGAGTAAATGCTCAGGTCATTCCTTCAACTAATATTTATTAAACAGTCTACTTGAGAGGGCTTTTGAGATGAGTGGTCAAGCTGTTAGCAATTCCTCCAAATGGTTTTGTTATAGAAGAAAATCAGGAAATGCCAACCTCCATGACCGATATGAGCATTAATATCCAAATCACAGACATTAAGACATCAATACTGAAACTTTATAAATTAAAGTAGCCAATAATTTAATTTTTAAAAAGTTTCAATGACAGAATGATGATACTTTGTTTTATTGTATAAATTATAGGAAAAGCCAATGAAAATAATAAATATTATGAAATCTTTATGGTGGACCTCATGCTTCATGAAGTAGATATCAGAAGCTGCTTCCCAATGCAATGGCAGTGTTCTTTAAGACCACTGGGTGAGAGGAAAATACAATTGTTTGCATACTTAGCATTTAAAGAAAAAGAAAGTTATACATGTGCCTTAACAAATAAAAAATTGTCTAAGTAGAAATATGTGCCCTCTAGAATATCAGAAATGGTTTGTAAGTGCTTACTTCCGCTTCGATAATCTAAATGCCGACTGTATACTTATTTGTATTTTTTCCAGATCCCATGCTCAGTAGTCATTATTTTGTTTAATTAGAGTTCAAGTTAAGTTACAAAAAGCATTGAGAGTCTAGGGTAAGAACTTCTATTTTTTGCTATATTTTTAATCTTTGATTCATTAAAACTCATCCATATTTACTTATCTTCTCCTATACACTGGGATGATGGTTCACTACATGAAAATTGGAACTTATTTCTCATTAATTAGTATATGGATTCAGGAGTCATGTTTATTGAGATGTATTTCTCATTCCATTAGTTTGCCCTTTATTAAGTATAGTTCCAGTCATTTTACCAAATGGATGCAGCCATTTAATGGCTACCATAATCAAGATATAAAGCTACCCCCACTATAGCAAATAGTTGTCTGGAGCTCCTTTGTAGTAATACCCATTCCACAACCTTGGCTCCTGGCAACCAATGAACTGATGTCTACCTACGCTTTTGTTTTGGCAAGATTCCCATATACATAGCAGCCCATTCTATGTAACTTTTTAAACTCAGGTTCTTTCACTTATGATTAGTTGAAAATCGTCACTTCTTACAATCTTTTCACCTTGAAACCTCTGCATTATCTTGTAGAATAGCTATTTGTATACTTTTCCTTTTTGTTTACTGCTTCATAAGCTATGAGACAACAATAGGAGTTTATCTTCATTTATTCTGTATTGATTATATAGACAATTGTACAGGTGTGCATACAGTAGGCAATTATGCAGGTTTGTTAATAAAGCATAATAATTATTAGAAATCTTATTTTCTGCATTATATAAGTGATGTGCTATTTTTAATTAAAAATATTATTTGAGTAAAAACATTTTTACACTACTTAAACCCATACTATTCTAATACTTTCTGTCCATACTATGTTTCTTAACTCTGTACAGTATGTTTCAAATGGTTAATGTGATCTAAGTAATACTGACAAGGAAAATACACTTTTTAAATGACCTGGCTATGATACTCCTCACATTACCTATAGCCAAGATATGGCAGCAAACTAAATGTCCATTAACAGATGGATGAATAAAGAATATGTGGTGTAAACATACAATGGAATAATATTCAGCCACAAAAAAAAAACACCCTGTAAATCCCACGATTTGTAACAACATGGAAGAGCCTGGCAGACATTATACTAAGTGAAATAAGCCAGACACAGAGGATAAATACTGCATGATAACTTTTATATGAGATATATAAAATAGTAGAACTCATAAAAGCAGAGAGTAGAATGGTGTTTTCCTGGGACCAGGAGAAGAGAGAGCAGGGAGGTATTAGGCAAAGGGTGCAAGATTTTTGTTACGCAAGATGAAAGTGTCATAGAACCCTGAAGTACATTACCTGTAGTAACTATACTATATTGCATACTTAAATTTTCTTGAGAGTAGTTCGTATGTTAAATGTCATCACAAAATTGTAATAAATAAATAAATAAAGCAGGAGGAAACTTTTGGAAGGAATGATCATGTATTTGTGGTGCGTATTGTGGTGATGGTCTCATAAGTACATACTTATCTGCCAACTTAAGAAGTTCTATAGCTTTTTGTATGTTTTTAACAAAGTGTTAATCATACTTTCATGGCAAAGATTTAGGATCATTTCTTTACTATTAATTTTTTAAAGAAAAAATTGAAACAATAAAACTCAACTATTACTAGAGATTCCATAATAATATCAAAGATGTAATGACATATTTATTAATACATTGAGTGTATCCTACATTTTAGGTTTCTGAAAATGCCATTTTCCAAAAATTAAAGAATATATATTCATATATATATATATGTGTGTGTATATATACATATGTGTATGTATATATGTATATATATATATATCACTGTTCTTGTTTTTCTTTACTCCTTTACTGTGTTTCAGCTTATTTTGTTAATAATATGAAAGTACAGTGAAATTCTACTTATAAGAGTAGGCATTTATGTGGGAGAATAAAATTCCTGAGTGTGTTAGTAAACATTAACCTGGAAAGTTAGAGATGTAATTGATGTATGCTGAACTTGCCATTAGTCTAGCTGGAAGCAATTTATTTCTGTCTGAATTACTTTTCATTATTATTTCTTTGTAGGAACTGGTACCTGCTGCTTCTTATAAATGTGTGACAAAGTTAAAGAGCATAGTATTAAAAGTCATTCAATTTTCATCTCCTATTTTCCCATCAATATTTACACACAAATGTATTTTTCCTAAACTTCATAGTTCAAAGACTGCTATTTCAACTGAAATTTTGGAAACCTACATTCAGACTCTGATTTGAGAATAGAAGAAAACTTATATTCCTTATTTATTTATCTAATGTCCTTGTATCATCATCCATGATATAAATCACTTGAACTCCCTTGCAGCTTTTTTTGCAGTGTGTCTAAGCTTATTATTAATTTATCCTGTTCTTCCTAGGTGCAGAGTGAAGGAGATGATTAAGTCATATATCACATAAACAATTAAAACTATCCTCCGGCTGTAAGCTTTTGAAATGATGAAGTGCTGGTAGAGGGTGAGCTGTCCTTGAATTACTTTTATTGGTAAGTATTAGACAGTGTGATGAATTTTTTACAAACCAGGCATTTGGAAATAGTATCTTCAAAGCTGTGTCAGCTGCCTATTTATCTTTATTATGGCCTCAAAACTGATAGCAAAAATACAATGTTAGTACATGTATTACATTAGCAACAATTATGGGCATCATTTTTTTCCTTAAAGATGAATTAAGTAAAAGTTGGACTTTCACGACAATGCCAATGCTTTTTCACCACCTGATATGAAAATGTAGTCTCAATGTAAATAAGCAACAGTGGTTATAAATAAAATATAATATTTTATGCACAAACACAAATTCTCATAAAACAATTTATAATTTGCATTATAAAGAATAAGTGATTCCTTAAGCATTTCAGAACACAGATATGCTTAATATTTTATATAAAAATACATATTGATGTACTTTTATTGAATGAAAATAATTATCACTAGTGTGAGTAACCCACATAAGAATAGGTTTTCTCTTATTTTGCATTATTCTTCTAACTAATTCTAATTGAGAGTATATGTAGGCTAATATATTTCAATCTTACTGTTTGAAAAATTCATATTTTAATTCAAAACCAACCAGTACTTAAGAAATCCTGAGACAGTTGTCATATATTTGTAATACAATCAAATGATTCTGAGGCTGGAAGGAAGACTGAGATCAAAAACAAATACAGTACATTATAAAAACTATCCAGAATAAAAATTCACCTTCTGGCGAATTTCAAGGAGACGACTGCAGTACTAAGTCACATAACTTATATAGAATCTCACAGTTGAAACTAAGTCTAAAGGATACTCTTCAATTCCAATTCACAGTTCCTGCCAATTTGCAATTTATAATCACTCTTTCCTTCAGAGCATACATCTGTCTATGATGGGTTCTGTTTATATTATGACTTTAGGTTACCTTTGAAGAAATCTTTATTTATATCTATTATTATTAATATAAAACATTTAAAGATTAACAAAATATAACATGTTTGTTCAATAGGTTTTCAAATATTATCAGATTAGTATTGAGTGATGATATTTTTATTTAAATGAATATACTAAAAATAATTATACATACAGAGCTATCCATATATATATATATATATATGTAAACATATATATATGACAAACACACACATATATGCAAAATTCACTTTTCAATTATTCGCCACTCTGATGGGGTACCATTTTTAACAAAATTATATGGACATGAAAATAACTTAGAAGCAAATTTAGAACCATCTGTGTTCATTGTGTACAAAATGAAATTGAAAATTTAAACTGTGAATAAAATAAACAGAGAGGCATGGCTTTTCATATATGAGTCTACACACTAAGACTATTTGATATTTCAGGAACACTAAAGGTTAGGTAGTTATAATCACTGTCAGATTGCATTTTATATTTGTATTTTATACAAATTAAATTATTTCGTTTTGCTTTGTCTTGTTTAAAATAATGTTCCTGGTTAGACTAGTGTGAATTTATTT
Organism: Artibeus jamaicensis; assembly: GCF_021234435.1. NCBI lineage: Eukaryota > Metazoa > Chordata > Mammalia > Chiroptera > Phyllostomidae > Artibeus > Artibeus jamaicensis. Next base: position 10,312,757 of record NW_026521823.1, on the reverse strand, counting down.
CAAAGGACAAACTATGAGCAACTGTGATTTTAGTAAGACTTCTATAATGGCATAGATTTTTATCTACTGTTCACTCTACTGTTTTATCTTCAGATCACTCGTTTGTCTCAAACCTTGTTTGCTTGTTTTACTTTTCTTGTCTCTTTACTGCTCCTCACCTTATAGTTGTAGAAAATGCATTACTAATTCTAAAGTCATCGCTGTCCTTTATTTACAAGCTGAGGAACTTCAAATTATCACTTAACTTCTTTGAAAAAAATATGTAAATCAAGTTGATATTATTCCGATTAAATGTATTTGTATAAAAGATGTCTGTAAAATAAAATCTAGCTATAAAAATTACTTAATTAATATTATATTAATATTGAAACTGATGCTAAATAAATATACTAATATTATCTGTGATCTCTTTCCATTCTTAAATATGCAGCATTCAATTTTCAAATTTTAATAATTAAAGAATATATTTTATTTATATCAAGTGTATTTCAAGAAAAATAACTACTCATAAAAGAAAGAAATTGTTTTACACAGTGAGTTTTGAGATTATTGTTTGAAAATTTATTCAAATTCTTAGGCAAAATTGAAGTTACAATAATTTGTTAAAATATTTGATTAAAAATACAGTCACAATTTCTTGATTATACATATAAAAATGAGAAATTGTGGTAAATCATAAGATGGATTTGTATGACATAATTTGTATACTTAAGAAAAATAGTTTCTTAATTCCTAATTAGAGAATTGTACCAAAGTTATCTTAACTTTATGCAACATGATGACCTATTTCCATAAAAGTATAACTTGGTAAAGAATACTAGAATTTCAGAGTTCATAGTCCTATATACTTCTAAATCTTTTTTAAAAAGCTATTTCTAGCCAAACTCCATGGTCAATTACTGTATTTTGATATATTTTCAGGGTATTTTAATGGGAAGTATCGAAAATATCTAGTTTACCACTTTGGTAACCATGTAATTCATATTGCATTTCTGAATTTAGGACCTCATGTGCAACTTCCTATATTTCATTTTCTATAATCTCCAGGAAGCAAACTCTGGAAATTCCTCAAAATAACTCTGTCAACCCACATCTCACTCCCAAATAGTCACTCTTGTGCTGTGTTCTGTTTCCAAACACATTATTCATATCTACACTATGAAATTTATCAAATTAATTATGCTTTAATTAGACTGTGAGCCACTTGAGATTCAAAATATTAGAAATATGTGTATATCCTATTAAGGGAATATTTACTATATAGAAAGATTTCAGAAATATTTTAGATAATAGAATGAAAGGGAACAATGTACTATGAAAAAGGACTAAAGGAAAGAAGAAAGGAGTCAAGATAATAAGATAGAAGGCAGAAAGAAAGGAAAGAAAGGAGGGAGAGAGGGCTGGAGGGAAGAAGGGAAAGAAAAGAGAAAAGGACAGAAAAGAATGATTCTGGGTGGCAGAGCTGTGTAAATAAATGTGGTCCCTCTGGGGCTGTCTCCTCACTGCTGCTTCTTAACCTATCAGTCTCCTATTTACACAAGTGTTATAACTATAATCATTTCAATAGCATGTGATTTGAATGAAAATCATTAGTACCTGTCAATAACGACACTGCTTTTGAATGCAAAACTGGAAAATTTGTGGTTTTGATAACCACTTCTCCTTACCACCCCAGTCTCTTCTAAAATGTCTTTTGAAAAAAAACTCCACAGTTCAGCAATTAAGAGTTTTAGTCCCTCAAAAAATAGTAAAAGGATGAGTAATTTCTGATTCCATGTACTATGTAGAAAGAACAGAATGTTTATTCTTATAAATGAGAAAAAAGTCATATAAACTACTAAATTATAACTTGTCTTGAGCCCATCAGAGAGACAAGATCCCAGGGCAATGAAGTAGCCAGCAATGAAGACAGGCAGTCCTCTGTCATAGACAGACAAGACAATGATGACTGTCTCACCTGTGCCAGATCATAGGATAAAAAGACAGAATCATAGGAAAGTCGGTGAAGAAATATCCTAAAATTTTAATGACTATGAAGCCAAGGACAGACTAATGCAATATTATAGCAACTCTGGGATTTCCACCAAAAAATGGAAGCTCACATTCACTCATAGGCTTCTTTTTCTCACGCTTCCATCTGCTTCTCAAAACCAGGTGAGAACAGGGCAGGAGACTAGAGAGAGAGGGCCCTCTGTTGGTTGTGCTGTCAGGGGGGAAGATATTAAGTCAAATTTCCAACAGGATTTGTTGGTTTTCACATGTTAATTATAAAATCTGCATGGAAAAACAAAGGAACAAGGAGAACTTAAATGATTTTGCTTTGGTGAAGGGTCATCAAAAGAGGTAACCTGCTGGCTGGTGTGGCTCAGAGGATTGAGTGCTGGCCTGTGAAGCAAGGGGTCACTGGTTCAATTCCCAGTTAGGGCACATCCCTCCGTTTTGGGTTTTGGGCTGGACCCCAGCATGGGGCACACATCAGCAACATGCTGATGAAAGGAGAGACAACCACACATCGATATTTCTCTTCCTCTCTTTCTATCTCCCTTCCCTTTGAAAAATAAATAAATAAAATCTTTAAAAAACAAGGTAACCTCCAGTTTGACCTATGCATTGCACTCAGGATACTGGAGCCTCCTGAATCCCTTTTCCGTGCTCAGAAATGGTGCTCCACCTGCTTTCTATGCTAGCAGTTGCCCATGGACACAAAATTGAGATAGAAACTATGGTGACAAGACTGTCTGTATTGAATATGTCACTCAGTCCCCCTGTGTAATAACTGAATTCAGCTAAGGTCCTATGTGTACATGACCTCTATATAAGGCATCTAGATACACTTCTATGATTTGGCAGGTGGGTGCAGAAAACTACTCATTGTATGGCTAACCAAGACAAGCCTCCTAATTAAATCCCCTTGCTTATTAAATTGTTACCTCCCAATCTAACGATCTGCTTTTTTTCTTTGATCTCTTCCTGTACTCAACATATACAGTCCAGTTTCAGCTTGTACCCTGAAGCTTCTGAGGAAGATTTGAGCCAACATTTTTAAAAACAAGAGCAAATTGGGAAATTTAGTTTTAACCTGCAGAAACAAATTTAGTATGTTATTGTCAAAAGGGTAAATACATAATTCAGTTAATTGAATAGAAATCCAAAAATAGACTCACACACACACATACAGAGATCCAATTCATTTTTGAGAAAGATGTCAATGCAATTTAATTCAATGCAGAAAGGATAATCTTTTTAATAAATGGTATAGAAACAAGTGCATAGTACTGAAATAAAAATCAACATAGATACATACTTTCAATATAAAAAAATTAACCTGAAGTGGATCACGTGCTAAATGTAAAATCCAAAATTATTTACATTCTAAAGAAAATATAGGAGATAAATTTTGTGACTTTGGATGTGACAATATACATACATATATTCTTTCATCATATATATATATATACACTTTCATTAGAAGTTGTTTTAATCTATATGTGTATGTATATAATTTTTTGTGATTTAATTGTTCCTTTATTGAAAATCTGGAGTTTGTGATAATTCATATTATGATCAAAAGTTTATATATGACACAGCAAAAAAAAAATTTGAGAGGATCTCAAGACTTGAGACTTTTTATTTCAAATAATAAAAGTAACTATTTAACCCTAGAAAGAAATTTGCCTTCATTTTGAAGCCCAAATTATTTTGTTTGTTTTGTTTTGTGTATATGTATATATTTAAATATATGTTCAACAAACACATGCATATATTTAAGAAATATATACATATTTAACAAATAGATACTTATATATTTAAAATCAATATCCAGAAATATCTAAATAACTATGACAACTTAGTATTAATAATTAAAATATATATGTCAGGAAATAGAGAAAAGGTTTGAAGGGATCCAGTCACCTCCCCAAGGGTGATATACAGACAGCAAACAGGATGGTGCTCTCAACATGGTTAGCTGTCAGGGAAATGAAAATTTAAATCACAAATGGATACAACTAAACACATTAGAATGTTTAGAAATGTTAAACAAGCAAAAATCAAGTGTTGCTGCTGTAAGAGCAGCATGGCATATGGGAGCCACCGGGGAAAATAGTTTGATGGTTTTCATATATTCTGCAACAGTGGCTTTATGCACAACTAACAAGCACTAGAAAGAAAAGAAATGCCTTTCAAATAGTGAATGGATAAATAAACTATGGGATATACCTACCATAAAATACTACTAAGCAATAAAAAGGAATGAACTGCTTCTATATCTAACAACAAAAAAGTAACCACAATTAAAAGTAAAAGAAGGTGTATACAAAGCCTAGATAATACATAACTTTATTTTTATGACCTCTGTAAAAGGCAATAATTACTCACAGTAATAGTAAATTAATCGATGCTTGCCAAGGGCTAATGAAGTGGCAGGTGATTACAAAAGGGAACTTTAAAGCTATATATTATGCTTCAATTGTGCTAGTAGTTACACAATTTTTTAATCAAAATGTCTAAAAGGTACACCAAGAATGGTAAATTTTACAACACATAAATTATACCTGATTTTTGCCTAAGTCTAATTTGTATTTTAAAAACTTGCTCTATATCATGACTTATAATATTTCCTGACATATAGGAACCATAGGATCACTAGCTTCTTCTACCAACTTAACTACATTTAGCCTTCAGCACAGAAAACTAATTAATTTTTTATTTTTATAATTTGACATACATCAACATGTGTTTTAAAATACAGATAAATATTATTTGAATTGTTTTTAAATAGACTAAGAAAATTAAGGCTCGGTTCTGGAAATGGAAGGAAAATTCCTGAGAATGACCTGATTGCTTTGAGATTGGCAGTTTGACCAGATCCATTCACACGTGTTTGATCGGAAGAGCATGTAAGTGGCATTAGCTGTGCCTAAGAGCAAACAGTCTTCTGAGTGAGCAGGGAGGATGCAGCACAGAGAGGGTGGAGTTCGGGTCTCTGACTTCTAGGTGGAGGAAGCAGATGCCCATGTAATCGGCAGCAGTGTACAGTCCAGCTCTGAGGTTGGATGTTTTTTCCTCGGAAGACAAGGCAGTGTTACCCATAAAGACACATACACCAAAAACCTTAGACTCAATTTATAGTAGCCTTCTGCTGCCCACGAACGGTCTCATATATTTTACTTCCAATCCTGGCACATCAGAAGTTTTCAATCTTTTGTCAGTTCTTTCTGAAATATCCGTACAAGTAATCTGCTGGGGCAGGCTTTGTTAGAACCTCATGACATAGAGAAACAAAGGCTATCAACAAGAAAAAAAAAGAATTAAATAGGCTTTATAGTAATCATTATTTTGTACCCTGACTTCAGATCTGCCCAATAAAATTCTAAGGATGATGCACAAACTTGAAATTAAATCTAAAGGAACATTATAATATGAGCTATTGATTTTCTAACTAATTTAAAGAATATGTCATATAAAAAAATTAGAAAATCCAAAATTAGTATTAGTATGCTTCTGTATTCTGTGCAACAATGCATATATATAATATATAGTATATTATACATAGCTTATATATGTATATACTAATTAATATATATATATATATCAGATGTTAGAAGTGTGGTTCCGATAAGTATATTTAAAATTTTTCCTAAAGTATCATAAAAAGGGATTTAGAGACTGAGCTATTATCAGTGGATATATACAGAAATACAATGTATCTTTAGTAGTTTCGAAAGGGAGGATTAAAATCACACAATATACTGGGAATTCTTATCTGGAGAATAATTTAAGAAGTAGTTCACAGGATATTGAACACACAACACTCCAGTGATTGGCTGGTAATGAACCACAGCTTTGCAAATCAGTAAAAACGTTATTTCCAGGCTGGCAATGATGCATTACCTGGAGAAATAATTAATTTCCTTCAGAATCCAAACTCTATACAATTATCTACATTACCTATATTTAAAGCTGGCTGGAGTTATAGGCAATGGAATATTTATACCTGAGAACAGATTACTTAAACTTGTCTCAAAACCCATTTGCATGCTCTCCTCACTCATACTTGCTCATACATCAGTGAGCAGGAAAACACAAGCACCATAGCCCCAGGATAACTTGATTCTGTTATTTCAGGAAAGCATGCACTCGTTTCTCTTCACTCGTGGTCCTGAAATAAAAGCTGCAGCAGCACTGGCGGAGTACTAGAGGTTAAATGATCGATTTGTCAAGCAGAAAATTAAGTCAACCTGAATGACAATTTCAAAAGAAAATTCAAATAAGGTTACAAACAACCTTTTCTGACTAATCCTCCACCTTTGTCTTACATAATTTAATAATTTAGCCATCATATGACAAGAAAGCAAAGCTTTGTTTTATTATCACTGTCTACATTATTATCATTACTATTATTATAAATGTTAACATCTACTATTTACTTACACTGCTGATGATGCAGACACTTCAAAACACAATGTCCTTGATGATCACCACCATCTCACTTTTTCTCTCTTTTTTTTCTAACTGAGAAAGGCATAAACACCAGGGAGCTTATAGGAACTGTTTATCACATACAACCTGTGATGTGGAAAGACAGTGCTCACATGCCAGTTACTCTGACTTTAAAACCTGTCTGAGTACCGCTGCTTGCTTTCTTATAACCAATGAAGAGTTTGTCCTTTTATTCTACACTGTTTTATCCCCATTGCTAGAATACCTGTGATCTTAAACTATGATTGCTTCAAGATCAAACACAATGGTCAATGAAACTCATCAAATATTAAATATAGAAAATAAAGCAATAATTTGGTATTTTAGGCATTTTGTGTTTAGACATATATCGGAGACTTCGTATTTTGCTATATTATCTGTCTCCTCTAATTTTCTTTTTGATTCTATAGACTCACATAATGTTTCACACAGAAATGTTTAATTAGTTTCAGCTTGATCAGCAGCTGAGTGTTATTTCCCACAGGCAACCAAGGAAATGGTAAGTAGTATTTACATGGTAGGAGAATGGGGGCACATGAGGGAAAATACCACAAACAAGTCTATCAGAATTTCGTTTGGCTTCCTCTTTAAAGTGTTTTGAGTTAATTATGCATTTCTGAAAACCTCAGCCATGATTCCACATGGGAGGAAAGCCTTTGCTTCACACAGCAGGGAAACATTACAGAACTACATTTCTCATTACTTGCCAAGAGACAAAATGTATTAGGACTCATCATTTACTTTCTAGTTTTGAAAAAATCAGATTTTGGGCAAATTAAAATGCCATGAGCATAAACATTTAGTTTTTTCTTCCCAAATTTGTTAAATATTTTCATTCCTATAAAAGAATAAATTAGAATTGGGAGGAAATTATTTAACTACACAAAACTAAGTTTAAGTCCATCTTAAATGCTTCCAAAGGTTTATTTGGAAGTATTATGTATGGATGCAAGGTTTTTTAAATTTAATTTATCTTTAGTATTGACTGATTCAAAAATTCAACTTCCCTATTTCACTTTGTAAGTCTATTTTATCAGTTTATCCCTAAATCATAATATTAGTCCACACACTGACACTTTATCTTAAAAAAATGGAAACTTCTTGTTGTCCTCTGCCAAACTACATGGCATTTATGGACAAAGCGGATCAATTTGAAGCACAGTCCATAAAAAGATACCAAGTTGCTCAGTTTTAGAAGAATGTATTGCCTCTCAAATAACATTTCAAATTGCATCTTCATTGTATTTTTACCTTCCAAAGGAGTGACTTTACTTCTAACCAAAGCTAAAGCATTCCCAACACCTCTCACTACAACGCAGTAGCAGTCCTTGGTATCTCCTGTGCATTTGAGATACACATATCAAGTATTTGTTTAACCATTTAATCTTAATTTTTATAGGTTCTATGGGCCCCATTCCTTTTTTATTTTTTTATCATCAGACACAATTACCAAAATCTGTACTTAGGACCTCCATTTAGTCACTCATTTTCTCTTGCCATTTCAGTTTTACTCACCGATTTATGGAGCTATTATGTCAAAAGTCACCAACTTCTTATATACCAAAGTCAATCCCCTGACTTCCTTTATCACCATTTTAAATTTCCTTTTAGCATTTGTTCATTACCTCTGTAGAAAGTGACAAGATTATGTTCCTTGAATTCTGAGTGTTTCTTTTATGTTGACTTCTCCTCCACTTCCCACTACACAAATGCAGTGAGACCTCCAAATCACCACCCTTACCATTTTTCCTCTTGCATTGTATGTTTGCCACTGTAGAGACTATTGTTATTTAGCTTATTGTTAAGCTGTTAACATCATGTGACTACAAAAGATTACCAAATTTATATTAATCATGTGAACATACATAAACAAATTTCTAACTGCCTAATGGTAGTGCTCAGTAAAATATCTTATTAGCAAATAAGACAATATACCTAATACTGAATTAATCATGTAATTCCTAAGTGATTTATCATATTTCTACTTTTTAATTAATAACACTATCATTTACTCTGGTATCAACGCATGAAATATTGAGTCATTTTTAATGTAAACATAGCAAGTTTTGAATAAATATACATACACTATATATATATTCTTCAAAAGCTGCCATTTACGTGGAAAAAAGACTATACATATAGATTTCAGAAGTTTGAGATATATAGAACTAGAAGAGAATAATTCTACTAATGCACCAATTACTAAAATGATCACGTTATTGCATAAGTTTCCATTAAAATATATGGTGAAAAAATAATTGCACCGCTCAAAAGTCATAGTAACTTCTCAGGTATTGGGCATTTATCTAAGAAAAATAAGACATTTTGTTTTATACTCCACTAATCATATGGCATTTGTGGGCAGCAACAAATAGAGCAACAAATGCACATTTTCTTTACTAGAGTTTTTCCTAGACTATAAGAATTGGGACTACCATCTCTTCCACTATGGACTTTTCAGAAAATTGGTGAAAACATACCATTTGTATAAGCTTATAGGTTCAAAAGTCATCTTCATACCACATGAAATTCAAAAGACAGTTAACTGCTAAAACATATTTTTCTGCTGATTATAAAACATAGACTATTGGGTGTGTTTCTTAATCTTGATAACATTATCACTTGGGGAGCTTTAAGAAATCCCAAAACCCAGAATAACTATACTACTGCAGAATGCCTAGAGGTGGGACCAAGGCATCAGCATTTTCATACCTTCCCAGGTGATTCTTTTGAGGGTCAAATTAAAAAAAAACCCTTTTCCAGGAGAAGTGATGTTCAGTTTATGTGTTTTATCTTATCGCTCTTATAATGAGGTGAAAGGTTTGTGGTGCTGTGGGTCTGTTTGTTTGTTTTTGTCTGGAGCTGTGGAAAGCTGTAATCTCACATATGTGACACATCTCAGGGTCTGAATGATTTTGTTGGGACAATTTTGCTGCTGACAGCAGAGAAGATTCCTGCCAAAGTTTCTCAACCTTGGCACTGTTGGTATTTTCAGCCAGATAATTTGGGACACCAAGACTGACAATCAGAAATGTCTCCAGACATTGACAAACGTCTGCTGGGGAGAAAAATGACTTCTACAATGAGAAGCACTGGTGTGGATTTGTGGAAGAAAATACTAAAACAAGAAACAAAAAAATAACTGTGCTTGAATGAGAAAAAGTGACTAGATTATGTTTTGCTATCAGGTAGGTATGGGGAAATTCTCACTGAGAATAACATATGAGATCTAGTGAATTTAATCACTAAATTAAATTCAGAAAAAAAAGAAAAGTGCTACGTACTAAACTATGATACATTATCTGCTGTTAAACGTACCTGACATTAAGAATGGTAAAGAAGTTAGAAAATGTAGGGTTCAAAAATCAACGAAGTCCTATATATTAAATATTTTACAAACTGCAATATTCAGGCCTTTTGAAAACATCAAAATGTGTGCATAAAACATATAGATTTTAATTACATTTAAAAATATCACATTGAATGAATTATTTCATAATTTACCTTCACTTAATTTTATATTGTGATCATCATGCCAGGTATAGTGGCCATTCATATTTTATTAGAATGCGACTCAATACCTTAAAATAAATAAAGCCATCTTTAGTATTTTCCTCATTGTAAGGTCTCATTTTATGATTTTTTAAAACTTAGGCAAGTGTTACATTTTAGAGTATATATTATCACCATGCTATAGATTTGACTTCTAGCTAATTTAGGAAAAAAACATATCATGTTTAAAATAACATGCTATTAACATGAAAGTTAATAACGTGCACTAATCCTCTTGTTAGCTTTTCTACAGTAAGGAATTTTAGCAATATGAGGATCCTCTATTCTTTAAATTCTCCATTTATCACTATCCATCACAGGTTTAGAACACAACAGCCTAGGGATATATCAAACAAAAGCATGCTGTTAATTATTAGAATGCTTTATCCTTAAACCTTGAATGAAAACTCCAAGTATAGTCAATTCTATTTCTGACCTTGATGTCCTAAGCATTCAATAGTCCTGTATAATCTTGGCCTTTGAAGTTTTGCAACTTTATGATCAGAAAAAGAATGGAGGGGAGAATAAAGAACCTCAGGAATACAGCTCCAAGATATGTTTTATTTTAATACTAGCACACAACTGGCCTAAATTCCCCACCATTATTTAAGAGAGCCCTCTTGAGTTAAAAGGAACTTTATTCCCAGTTTATCACACCAGTTGAATAGAAGGAAACCATCCAGAAGAATACAGTCAAGACAGCGTGAACACAAAGTAATTTTATTAAAAGTGTTCTTAAAGCCCTGACTGGTGTGTTTCTGTGGGTTGGCCATCATCTTACAAATGGAAAGCCTCCCTCTTGTACCACCCCCTGACCTACCTACCCCCTGCCTTTTGATTCCCTGTGAGGGCACTTGCCTGGGTTTCAGGCCAGGTCCCCTGTTGAAGGCATGGGAGAGGCAATGGATAGATAATTCCCTCTCTCTCCTTCCCTTCCCCATTCTCTGGAAATAAATAGATAAAATCTTTTAAAAAATATTCTTTAGAAATTATGCTTTACAATATATTATAGAAACATAAGCTTTTAATATCTTTGATCATCAAACTAGCATTTTCAACTGTAGCCAATGATGCTAAGGTCCCTATTGTTGATACTATGACTCGTAGGCATGGAATAAAAAACATAGGAGCCTGGAATGCCCTTCAAAAAATGGTAGACCACTCTTTGTAGAAACAATAGTAGGTAGTCCACAAGCCTGATTCTGTCCACTGATTCCTGAACTTTGCCTTCTGTCCCTTCTTTTTGTGTTGCCTGGGGTAGAGGTCTTTTTCATACGCTCAGAGGCTATGAACCAACAAAGTCTTCAAAGCTACAGGAAGTGTGATAATTTGGTTCTCCTTTTGTAACTCCAAAAAATGATTTAGCATTCTCCTGAGAGAGAAAGTTCATGTAGCTATAGGATAAACTAGACTCTCCACTTAAACATTTTTTACAAAAACATATTATTCTTAAATAATAAAGCATTGAATAGAATTTTTTCAGCTCATTCACTGAAAAGAGTCAAATTGAAAAAAGTTTTCTACATTCTTAAAGTTTTGTAAGAAAGGTTTTTCCATCCTACTTTGAACTTTAGAGTTGTCATAATGAGTCCAATATTCAACAAGATAGTTTTAATTTTTGTGAAAATCTGAATTATTCTGATTCATCATATTTACTTGAAGAGAGCATTAATTCACAAGATAGCAGTAAGTAAAAGGGCAAAAAGGATCTTCATTAAGCTATACAAGTGCAGGCAAAAATCAAATTCATTTACTGTGGTCCAGTGTGCAAGTACCGGAGAAGCTGTTCTTTCTATGCTTCTTGCTCTAGTTGTCACAGCTTTTTTTTTAAGTTAAACATTAATTTATGATAAAAATATTTCTCTTTTTTATTACCATAAACCATTCAGTTAATAGTTACATCCTGCTATAAACCTGAACAGATAATGGAGATCCATCGGAGTATAAGTTTTGTTTTTATATTTTAAAATACACTTTTAATTATATTAAAGATATTATACACTTTTAATTATATTAAAATACACTCTTAATTATATTAAAGCTATTATAATACACTTTTAGTTTGATTACTTTATACTGTTAGTGGCAAATATGACAGCTGTCCCCAGCTTTCTTGTTCTCTTGTGTGTCCAGGTGTGAAGTGCTGGGGAGCTTGTTGAAAGGATTTTAAGATGATAAGTTCTCTAGGCCATGAATTAATCTGTATGTTAACCTTTTTAAAACACTATTTCCATTTACACCACTTTATGAATAATGAACAATAATGACAGAGCAAGTTCTATTAAAGATTTTAGTGCCTTGGTAGGAGAATCAAATTACCACTTATAAATTAAATCACCATTCATACAAGCTGTAACAGTCCATAGTAGTGCATTTCTAAAAATGTCTGAAAACTTTCTTTCTCCTTGAAAATTTTTTTTCCTCAGTGATATCATATAATGAAACAGAAGGTTTTGATTATTATAGTACCATTATTTTATTTGTTCATTTGGGAAAATGTAAAATTTTAGACATTGGAATAAATAAATTGTAATAGAATTATACTAATTATCTACTTATTAATTTTAGTAACATAACAGTAATTGAAATAAACAATATACTAATCAAGTGGTAATAATAGAATAGGCCATTCTAACAAACCTGTAGAATATTCATGTATTACAAGTTTCCTTATAAGTGTTTTGTACACATCAGCAGTTGCAGCTCCTGCTTAACGAAGGAATAGCCCTGACCACATCAAACTTAGCAAGTGTCAGCAACTCCTATCAGAAGCAGCAGAAGCGCTGCCTGCATGTCCTGTTTCCAGATATCAGCCGTGAAGTTGCAGATGGAGCGGTGAGATTACAGGCTGACGCACACAGATGACATTGAAACCACCCAAGAGTAGAGCTGAGAAACTGGTAGCCAGAAATCCCTTAGTACCCCTTTCCCCACAGTTCCCCTTGGTAAACTAGCCAGGACGCCTGAGATGCTACGATGGTTTTGAAGGCAGGAGCCTGTCATCTTCTCAGGTTTGGTGACTCCTGAATAAACCTCTCTCTTTTTTTTTACCAGCATCTGTCTCACAAGTTTGGCTATCGTTGTGGCAGGCAGCTGAAACTTGGTTTTGGTTATATTATTATATATATTAATTAAGTCATAATTAATTTCACTGCCTTAAGTTTTTTTTAAAGAATTTTAACTCAAATAATTAAAAGTCATGTAGTGGGACATCTGTTTCCAGCTATGATGGAGTAAAAGGCATTGGGCCTACTATGATGGAGTAGCTAATATTGGGCTAGCATCCACATTAAAAAAAAAACAAAACTGAACAAAATATATGATATAACCTCTTTGAATCAACAGAAAATATAAAAATGTGATTCGTAAGTAAGGAAAACTGATGAAAAGAACCCCATTATTTCTCTTCCTCTCTAACTGCAGAAGCATTAGGTCTTTGGATGAAAGATTCTAAGTGCTTTCCAGAGAAGGTAAAACTAAAAGAGTTCATCATCACCAAGCCATTATTATCTCAGATGTTAAAGAGAACTATATGAAAAAATAGGATCAAAACTATGAACGTTAAAATGGCAACAAATTTACAACTATCAACAACTGAACCTAAAAAAACAAACCAAGCAAACAAGCAGAACAGGACCAGAATCATAATGTCCATCTTTTGGAGGGATGTCGGCTGGGAGGGAGAAAGAAGAGAATGGGGAAAAAGGTGCAGGGATTATGAAGTACAAATAAGCCAGGTGGTGAAAGACAAATACCATATGATCTCACCTATAAGCGGAACCTAATCAACAAAACAAAAAAGCAAACAAAATATAATCAGAGACATTGAAATAAAGAACAAACTGACAGTAAGCAGAGGGGAACGAGGAGGGAAATAATGGGGGGAAATAGGGGAAGAGTCATCAAGGAATGTATGCAAAGGATCCATGGACAAAGCCAAAGGGGGTAGGATGGATTGAGAGTTGGAGGTGGGGAAGGGTGTGTGGGGAAGATTGGTAGGGGGAAAATGGAGACAATTGTACTTACTTCAACAACAATAAAAAAATGAAGAAGAAGAAAGAAGTACAAATTGGTGGGTAAAAAATAGACAGGGTAAACTTAAGAACAGTATAGGAAATGGAGAAGCTATAAAAATTATATTCAGACCCATGGACATGAACTAAGGGGGTATTGCTGGAGGTAATGGAGGTACCAGATGGAGGGGGACAGAGCAGAAAAGCTGGGACAACTGTAATAACATAATCAATAAAATAGAATAAAAAATAAATAAATGAATGGATCAAAAAATTGTGGTACATATACACAATGGAATTCTATGCTGCAGAGAGAAAGAAGGAGCTCCTACCTTTTGCAACAACATGGATGGAACTGGAAAGCATTATGCTGAGTGAAATAGGCCAGGTGCTGAAAGACAAATACCATGTGATCTCACCTTTAACAGGAAGCTAAACAACAAAACAAACAAGCAAGCAGGAAAAAAATAACAAAGACACTGAAATAGAGAACAAGGGGACAGTGAACAGAGGGGAGAAGGAAGGGAAGTTAAGGGGAAAAAGGGGGAGGGATTTTGAGGAATAAATAGGAAGGACACTGGGACGAGAACTAAGGGGGGTGGAAATGGGAGGGAGGTGGGGAGCAAGGGGCGGGGGGGGCTGGGATGGGAAAAATAGACAAAAAACTGTACTTGAAAAATAACTAAATAAAATTAATTTAAAAAATAATAAAATAAAAATAAAAAATAAATAAGTAAATTTCAAGCTCAAAAATGTAGTCCCTTTTGAGGGGCAAAATAAAGGAGGCACAGATCAGAGTTGGGGACAAAGACATGTCTGTAATCTGTGGGATAGAGACTGGAGCAGAAGGAGCTGTGAAAGGGGGGGGCTCCAAAAAAGTTGTCTTTAAGGCCATTTCCTGTGAGTGCTTGTGGAGGACTATACACTGTCTGGTAAACACAGGCTTACCAGAAAGTGTCTACTACACAGTTAAATATGAAACATAGATCATGAAGGTCAGATTCAAATTTATATGCTGTTAGGGAAAAGCTTTGAAGTGACTAAGGTATTTACCTCACTTCTTCAATTAGGTCAAAACTGTGCCTCCTCTGAAGAAAATGAATCCTTTATGTCTCTTACTCCTTTATATTTACCCCTGGTAAAAGGGAAATGAGATGTAGCTAAAGTAATTCTTAAAGGAGAAATCAGATCCTTTCTTATCTTGAGAAAGAAGAAAGGTTTAAAATTCATGATGTAGTGGATTGTTAATGAAAAAGAAAAGTTAATGAAAACCAAAATGAGTAGAAGAAAACATTAAAAAAACAAAATTGAGCTCCTAGAAAGATTTTCTAAAATGGTTAATACTAGAAATAGTGATTGAGAGGAAAAGAGAAACACACATGTACGTGTCATTACATACATGAAGTGCCATTGTTAGAAATGAAAAGGGATGTCACTATAACACCACAGACATTAAAAAGATGAAAAGGAGATAGTATGATCAAACTCATGTTCATAATTTTGCCACCATAAAGGCAATGAACAAGCCCTTAAAACAAAATTTAATGAAGAGGAAATATGAATATTCCTATAGATAGTAAATATATTAAATCAAACATTTTCTCATAGAGAAAATTCAATACATATATAGTTTCACTGGTGACTTCTAGGAAACATTTTGGGAGAAATATCAATAGTATAGAAACTCTTTCAAGATAATAAAACAATAGAATGAAATTATTCTTATTTTTTAAAGAAAGTATTACCTGGACACCAAAAGCTGAAAGCGATATTACATGAGGGAAGAATGTTCTTCTTCATGAACATAGACACCACTCAAACAATGTTAACAGATCAAATCAAATAATATTTATAAAGGCACACTGACATGATTATAAGCCCCAAA
Source organism: Artibeus jamaicensis (assembly GCF_021234435.1). Lineage (NCBI taxonomy): Eukaryota > Metazoa > Chordata > Mammalia > Chiroptera > Phyllostomidae > Artibeus > Artibeus jamaicensis. Next base: position 10,296,827 of record NW_026521823.1, on the reverse strand, counting down.
ATACACTAAAATGCTTAGTAGCATTTGTCATGACAACAAAGAAAATTGAAAGCACATTGAGATAATATTACATGCCTGCCAGTTTGATTACATGTAAACATTAAAAGACTCATGACAAAATATGGCCAGATTTGAGAACAATTGGAGCTTTCAAACATTGCTGTTAGAACTGTTATAACAACAACTTCAGAAAATAGTTTGACACTTTCTTTATTTAAATATGCAGTCACCATATGATCCAAGAATTGTGCACCCCAGGCATTTACCAAAGAGAAGTGAAAACAGATGTACGCAAGGACATAACAACAATAATGCAAAAAGCTTTTATACAAACTGTCATGACAACTTTATGTATAATAGCCCAAACTGGTAATAACTGATATCCATGAACAGATGAATGGATAAACAAACTGGCATGCATACTCTGGAACACTGCTCAGCAGTTAAAAAATAAAAAATAAATAAACAATAAATTGGTAATAACATGAATTGATGTCAGAGCCATTAGGCTAAGAAGAACATGAACACAAAAAAGTATACATTGTATAATGTCATTTTCATAGTGAGGAAAAACAGATTATTGTTTATATAGGTGGTACAGCATGTAAGTGGAGGAAAAGTCAGCATTAAAACTGTTATTTTTGTTGCTAGAAAGTTCTTAATCTAAGGTGAACATTAAATTATTAGATGAAATATATAAATTAATTACAAAATACTTTTCAATATTCACTGAGCAATTTGTTAAAAGTGAGCAAATTGAAAAATACTAAGCAAATGTAAATAGAATTGTGAACCAAAAGTATAATGTTTATACATGTAGATTTATTCTGCTGAATATTGTGCAGTCTTTGTTAGCATGTGCACCACTGAATAAGTGTGTGAAATATGAAATACAAATCCCTATTGTGCAACTATATACAGAACATATTTATAATTATGTAATAGTTACATAAAAATAATGATTCGAAGGGCATACAAAATAAAACATTTTATAATTGTCATGTAACTGTATATGTGATTTGTGGGGGCAACTTTGCCTGCAAGTCCCCCTGTCCACCACGGATGAAAATAAAACTACCAAGACATGATCTGCTTGGGGAGGAGAGGTGGTCAATCTCTCACAGGAGGACCAAGAGCCCCTTCCTCAACAGCTTTTATGAGGTTCGTAATACACAGGAATACAGGTAAAGCTCATCAATCAATGTCAGGTGGCAAGGATCAAACAATAGATAGCATTTCAAAGAGATCTGAGGGCTGGATCTGAGTCAGTGTCTGTCCGGTGAGGGAGCTGCAAAAACTTTGGGAGACATACTCATCTCCTGCTCAGACCCTTATCATATGAATGAAAACACTCTTAGCAAAGCAGGCTTCACAGGACTTTGTGAACTCTTTCTTATGCCCTATCACCGTGGAACCTGCTCTAGCTGGCAAAGGTCTGTACCACCCTCCCCATCATAGGTTTTTAGGTTTAAGTGGACTAGAGCCAGGAAGCACTTCTCCCAGATGGAAATGGGGACTTAGGCTATGTAGGAATAGCTGGGGGGTGGTGAGGGTGCATTACCCCCTCTTTGTTGCAGTCCTTCCTTGAGGGCCTCCCAAATGATCATGTCTGGCTTCAATTGCCCCCTCTTGGAGGGGTCTCACCCATCACTGACTAACCAACCAAGCATTGGGGGAAGGGGATGAAGTAGAAGCAGCATTGCTGCCGGAGGGAGACAAGCTTTGCCTTCTTAGTGGCTCGCATTTGGGAGGTGGCTCATTCAGCCTTAGCCATGGGGGGCAGTTACAAGTCCTGAAACCAGACAGAGCAGTTCCCAACAGTGATTTTTCTTTTGTTTATTTTATACTTATCTATTTTAATATCACTCACTTGTCAATGTTCACATTAGTACATTTTATGTTTTCTTATAATGCAAAAGTCTGCATGATACATGAAGCCACAGGGGCCTTTAATAATCTGGGAAAGGATAACTAACTCCTAGATGGTACAAATGGTATAATATGTAATTACAAAAATCAACCTGAATTGAAACTTTAGGTGACTATGTTAGAATAGATGGACTGCTGGCTCACTTTTTTTTTCTATTTTACTCTAGCATTTAAAATGCATGCTTTTCAGTGAGGTAAAAATAACTTTACAAGTAATATTCAAGTCTTATTGAGAGAACACATTTAAAATATTGTGATTCCATATATTTGAATGCGTACTGACAAAAGCAATTTTGTACATGTCGAATCTATAGGCTATTTGGTCCATTTTTCCACCTTGTGTTCAAAGGAATACCACACTCCAGTAGACTGACATCTACTTGTCCAATTTTAATTGACTAATTATAAGAAAGAATTAGTAGATTGGGTTGGTGGTAAGGTTATATTTTGGCACCAGAGAATCTAAGATGTAATAATAGCCACTCACATGGCTGCTATTAATTGCAGCTACCAGCAACTGAAAACCCTAGGGAAGCTGAAAACCCTAGGGAAGCTACTGGAATATCAGAATATCAGGAGCTCCTGGTACTATGGCAAGTTCATCTATAAAGCATCCACCTGGAGGGATGAGAGCCCTCGGTCCCAGTCAGTTTATCAAAAGTCAACCCAAAAAGTTCCTGGGGTCATGCAACTCATAATTCAGTTTTTGTCCTCATTTTGTTTCTCCGAATCATGGGTCAGCAAAATTTTGGCCCATACTTCAAATCTAAAGATTCTGACTTCTGGGTTCAGCGTCAAATTCATGTGACATGAAATGCAGTAATGATCTCATTACCTTTGGGAAATTGGGCACCCATAGCTCATCACATGCAGTGGTCATGTTGCAACAAGCAGGTTAACTCAAAATAAAACTTCAGAAAAGAATAGGCATATGACATACTCCTAGTTAATTAAAACAATTTCTTTATTTTTTCACATGGTTCATTTTAGCTTTTTCTGTTCAGTGCAGGTTTGGTTACATATACACTCATAAAGTATAGAATCTTTAACTAAAAACAGAACATACACACTGAATCATTAAGAGTTTTATGCGTGCGTGTTTGCTACATGTGTATTTAACTACTGTGCCTAATGTTTTTTCACATCTGTTACCCGACAGTGAGTTATTTAACTTAGTTTTCACTTCACTAAGGACTCAATAAGCCTTCTCAAGAAAGCAAAATTCACTGAGCAAAACAATTCTTCTTTCCTGTCTGCGTATTCTATTCTGGAGTTGCTTCATCACAAATGTAAATCTAAATAATACATATAAATTCATAGATAATATTCTACCATGTCTAAACAAGAACAGATAGTCTGATAGTCATGATATGATTTCAAACATGGCAAATTCAAATAATAGCAAAAATAGCATCTATTTTAAATTGTACAAAAAGTAAGAGGATACTATTTATAATAAATTTATAATATAAAAAGATTTAATGAATTTTACTATTAAAATTTTAGTATTAGATATCATCTCCATTTTGTGTGTTCTGCCATGTGTATTTTTCTGTTGATATTTGATTTTACTAAATATGTAAAAATACAAGTAACAGAAAAAAATAATAAAATTTAGCATTTCACAGAAAATGAACTTGAAGGAGCCCTGATGAAAACACATAGTTCTATATACTCCTCTTTGCCTTCAGTTTTCCCCATTTTTAATAACTTGCATTTGTGTTCTACATTCTTTATAATTGAGAAAATAATAGATGTATTATTATTATTAACTAAAATCCATCATTTACGTTAGTGTTCAATCCTTGTCATACAGATTTATGGGTTTTGCCAGAGCCATAACATCTTATATCTCCCATCGTAACATCATTCAGAAGAGTTTCACTGCCATAAAAAATGGTGCTCTACTTCCACATCCCTCTGTCTATCCCTTAGAATATTTTTTCAAGAACCATGTTAAGTGATTTCATCATGTAGTGGACACATGTTTTTGAAGTCTTTTAAGGAAGAAAAAATGGTAATGTGTGCTGAAGAGAAAAACATAGTTGTCTACTATAGGAACAATGTAAGAATGAGTGAAGTAAAAACTATATTAAGTGCCCTGGCTGGTGTGGCTCAGTGAATTGAGTGTCAGCCTGCAAACCAAAGGATTGTTGGTTCAATTCCCAGTTCGGAGCACACGCCTGGGTTGTGGGCCAGGTCTCCAGTTGTGGGTGCACAAGAGATGTTTCCCTCTCTTTTTCTTTCCCTTTTCTTCTCTTTAAAACTAACTAAATAAAATATTTAAAAAACAAGCTATGTTAAGTAACTCATTGAGAGTTAACAGATGTATTTTTAAAAAGTTTAAGTACATATATGTATACAAACATATACAAACTCACTCCCAATATTTCTAAACAAATGGCAATACTCAGAAATGTTGTTGTTATGGACATTCCACAACTATAAAGATGAGCAAGTTCATAATTTAGAAATAAGAAGTGCATGATACTCTTCATTAACTGAATTTTTTTCATTTTTTCTATTTATTTTATATCTTTTCAAAAATTCACATTTCCTGAAAATCAAAATTGAATTATAATTGCCCTGGCTGATGTGGCTCAGTAGATTAAGAAGGATTATCAACCTTTGAACCAATCCAATCTGGCTGAAGGATTGCTCAGTGGATTGCCAACCTGTGAACCAAAGGGTTGCCAGTTCCTTTCCCAGTCAGGACATATGCCTGGGTTGTGGGCCAGGTCTTTAGTAGGGGGCACTTGAGAGGTAACCACTCATTGATGTTCCTCTCCCTTTTTTTCTCCCTCCCCTCTCATCTCTAAAAATAAATAAATACACTATTTATAATTTTAAATTACATACTTTAAGGTGCATATAAATTTGACATCAGTTCTAAAGTTATAAAATTTATTGTGCTTTATTAAAAACTAGTTAAAATACATCCCAGTGAAAACTATATCAGAGTTGTTAATTTTAAAGATGAGTAAACACAGGAACTTCTTGAATGTTTTTGGAATTCAGGGCCTTCTGTATGTCAGAGGATTTTTTTGTTTGCTTGTTTGATTTGATTTAGAGAATTAATTAATTTGAATTATCTTCTGTTTTTATGTAAATACTATATATATTTATCTTTTTACCACTTTTTATTTTTCCTTTCTAGGTAATTCATTGATTATCTGGAATGTATAGAAAGCTACAGGCATAAGGAAAATCATCTGAAGTGTATAAGAAAACCAACACCAGAATTTTATCTTTTTTGGTCTGGTGTCTGTATGTATGGCATTTATTTACAAAACAAACAGATGCGGAGGTATATGGAAACTACTGACTCTAAGGAGAAGGTATTCTCAATACCTCGAATAAAGCTTCATAGAATATAAAACAGTTTTTTTGATTTGGGATTTGGAAGAGATGGAGTAAAGATTGAGAATAAGTACACGGCAATCAGATTTTCGCTGTGTCTTTCTACCTTTTTGATTGTTTATTATTTTAGGGGGTAGGACCTCCATGATTAGGTTGAAAGTGATTTTATGCCTAGAATTTAAGGAGGGGTTGAGATCTCTGGAGTTTCTCAAAGGATGGACTAGAGATCATTTAATAGAACTAGGAATTGCATTGTGGGAACTAAAGTATGGCATGTTCAATAAAACTGTCATTATGTCATGTTTCACAAAAAGTCTGGATGACATTTTAAATATATCAGTATCTCAGAAAAAAGAAAAGATATTGAGAATTCTCTTAAAACAAAAGCTCAAATAAGGTCTTATTAAACCTTTAAAGATTAGATATTCCTTCTAGGATATGATTGGAGCTACCCTGCTATGGTAGAGATTTCCGGGTCAAGTCTGTATAAGGCTCTTCTTCCTGTCTGGGCACATGGAAGGACCACACTTTCTCACCCTTACTGTAGTTAGATTGATTTCACTAATTATGGCCTATGAACTTTGTGTAGAAATAAATATAATTATCACTTCTGAGTTAAAGTATTTAATTGGTGTTTCAAGACTTTCTAACACTCTCTTCCTTGGACATTGTGATGCTGAAGCATGTGTTGAGATGGCTATGATGTACAGTCAGAGTATCACTGAGCCAATACACAAAGGATGACTCATATGGAGTATTACCTAGTCCTAAGGTAAAGTTGCCTTATATGAAATAATTTTTGTGTGTTTAGCCAGAGATATTTTTTGTTAATGAACATAACTAAGCTAATCTAGCAGATATACCAGCCTACCCATATTAATAGCCACATTTAAAATTAAATTGAGTAAAGATATAAGGCTTCTACATCGACAGCTTTCTAAAAAAATAAGAACCATGACAAATTTTAATGTAAAAAAATAATGCATACAGAGGGTCCAGAGACATATGAAAGTATGTTCAGTATCATCAGCCATCAGAGATGCAAATTAAAACCGCAATGAGATACCACGTCATACTGGGAAGAATGGCCATTATAAAGAAATCAACAAACAACACGAGCTAATGAGGTTGTGGAGAAAGGGGTACCCTAGTTGACTGTTGATGGTGATGCAAACTGGTGCAGCCCCTGTGGAAAATAGCATGGAATTTCCCCAGGAAACTAAAAATGGAAATGCCTTTTGACCTGGTGATCCCACTGATGGAATTATACCCTAATAATCATGAAAAACCAATTGAAAAGAACCTATGCACCCCAATGTTCATAGCAGCACTATTTACAATAGCCAAGTGCTGGAAGCAATCTAAGTGAACATCAGTAAATGAGCGGATCAAAAAACTGTGGTATATTTATACAATGTAATACTATGGAGCAGAAAGAAAGAAGGACCTGCTACCCTTCATGACAGCATGGATGGAACTGGAGAGTATTATGCTAAGTAAAATAAGCCAGTTGGTGAAAGGCAAATACCATATGATCTCACCTATAATCAATGAAACAAACAAGCAAGCAAAATATAACCACAGGCAATGAAATAAAGAACAAACTGACAGTAACCAAAGAAGAGGAGGGAGAGGAATACTGGGGGAAAATAAGGGAAGGGACATCAAGGAACATATATAAAGGACACATGGACAAATCCAAAGGGGGTAGGTTTTGGGGTGAGGTGGGAATGGGTGGGGCAGGGGGCATGGTAGGGTGAAAATGGAGATGACTGTACTTGAATAACAATAAAAAATAATACTATTTTTAGTAAATGATGCTTAAAATACAATTTGTGAGGACTTGGCCAGTTAGCTCAGTTGGTTAGAGCATTGTCCTGATACAAAATTGTTGTGGGTTTGGTCCCCTATCAGGGCACACACAGGAATCAACCAATGAATAAATAAATAATTGGAATGACAAATTGATGTTTTTTGCTTTCTCTCCCTTCCTCCTTCTCTCTCTTTAACAAAAGCAATAAATAAAAATAATTTGCATTGTTATATTTTTAGAAAAATAGAAATAACAGCAGGAAAACCACCCTGATGCTCTAAACAGCATATTTCTGGTCAGTTTAAATAAGAATGGTACTTTAAGAATGGTGCAAACTAAGCAACCAATCAATAAAAAAATATTATTTCTCCAGAAATAAAATAATATGTAAGATAATGCATATAAAGTCACTTGTGCATATGCATAAACATTTAGAAATGAGTAAAAAATGTTTATATTTACTGTTAGGTAAAAAAAAATCAGATTTTTAAAAGGAAAGAATACATTCTTGCATATTTTTAAAATATGTATATATGCAGGCAAGGATTAGAATAAATCACAAAAATAAAAATTATTTTAATATATGTATTATTGTCATAATAAGTGATATTATTCCCATATAAAAGATTATATTTTTCCCCACAACCTCTCCAACATCTGTTATTTGTTGCTTTGTTTATGATAGCCATCCTGACAGGTGTAAAGTGGTATCTAATTGTGGTTTTAATTTGCATCTCTCCGATGGCTAGCAATAGCGATATTGAGCATCTTTTCATGTGTCTCTGGATCCTCTGTATGTCCTCCTTGGAGAAGTGTCTGCTCAAGTCCTTTGCCCATTTTTTAATTGGGTTGGTTGTCTTCTTAGAGTGGAGTTGTGCAAGTTCTTTGTATATTTTGGAGATTAAACCTTTGTCTGTGGTATCGTTGGCAAATATGTTTTCCCATACAGTTGGCTGTCTTTTTAATTTAATACTGTTTTCTTTAGCCATGCAGAAGCTTTTTATTTTGATGAGATCCCATTTGTTTATTCACTGTTGGTGGGATTGCAGGCTGGTGCAACCATTATGGAAAACAGTATGGAATTTTCTCAGAAAAATAAAAATCGACTTGCCTTTTGACCCAGCAATTCCACTGCTAGGATTATATCCTAAGAATCCTAAAACATCAATTTCAAAGAACCTATACACCACACTGTTCATAGCAGCACAATTTACAATAGCCAAGAGTTGGAAGCCACCTAGGTGCCCATCAGTAAATGAATGGATCAAAAAATTGTGGTACATATACACAATGGAATTCTATGCAGCAGAGAGAAAGAAGGAGCTACTACCTTTTGCAAAAGCATGGACGGAGCTGGAAAGCATTATGCTGAGTGAAATAGGCCAGGTGTTGAAAGACAAATACCATATGATCTCACCTTTAACAGGAAGCTAAACAACAAAACAAACAAGCAAGAAGAATAAAAACACAGACACTGAACTAGAGAACAAGTGGGCAATGACCAGAGGGGAGAGGGAATGGAATTTAAGGGGAAAAAGGGGGAGGGATTTGGAGGAACAAGTATGAAGGACACAAGGACAAGAACTAAAGGGGGTGAAATGGGAGGGTGGTGGCGAGCACGGGGCAGGGTGGGCTGGGATGGGAGAAATAGACAGAAAACTCTACTTAAAAAATAAGTAAATAAAAATTTAAAAAATTACCAAAAAAGATTATATTTATATTTTTAAATATGTGTAGCTAATAAAAAGTACAACCTATTGTGAATAAAAATCCTTTACAATTGCTATGTAAAGCCTATATTATTTAAGACTTATGAGTGATATTTAAGGACGTAAAAAAGTGCTCATAGGATTTATTATTCCTTAGAATGCTAATATTTCTTACAACCCCTTTTTGAAAAGTCTCTTTATAACGCATTTTGATGAGAAGGAATATGAGAAATCATACATTTGTGCATAAAGATTTTAAAATATAGTTTTATTGCTTCTTTGAATCTTATAATTCAAAATTTGATTTACTCATACACACACTTGGTATTTAATTACATTGGTATTAAAATCTCTATTATTTGGAAGTTTCTTAATAGCCACATCTCTTATTTTAACATCCCCTACTTTGTTCAGCACAGTTTTGAAATTAAATAGACAATAAGTCATGGCAGATGATTGAATTGATTAAATTTTATTTAACAAATATATTTTAGCAGCTTATATTAATAATGAGAAGTTTGATTTCAAGTAACTTACTTTGTGGATTTTGTGCCAAACATGAAGTTTCTATTAGAACATACAGATACTTGCTTAGATTATGGTTATATGTTTTAAGTTATGTTTATGTATATGGACACACTGAAGCTCCAAGTATATTTAAAGACATGTGTTTCATATGTATATAAAACAAGCTGTTATCTCTTTTGTTGTTGTTGTTGCTCTGTATTTTTTTAAGGTACCCTTGTCTTCATTTCCTCTCACTTCCTCCACCCCAGCTTCTGGACAGAATTATTACAGTAGACTGCTAATTGGCTTTGTGTCTAGTCTTGCCCATTGACAATGTATTCTCTTCAGAAAACAGCAGCTTAGGTTTTTAACACAAATTATATAATGTCTTCTTCAACTTAGTAAAAGGTCCCCATTTCATTAAGAGTAAAAGCTGAAGTCCTTAAAATGGCTCACAAACATTTTCACGATCTAGTTTTCTGTTCATCACTGCATTCTCATCATGAACTACTCTCCGTCTTGTCTATTACACCCCAGCCATCTTTAACTCCTTAATACACACATTTCATCTGCCAGTGTGTTCCCCCTTTGGGGCCTTTGCACTAGCTACTCCCTCAGCCAGGAACACTCTTTCCTTAATAGATTTCATAGCTGAATTTTGCACTTTGTTCAAATATGTGCTCTATTATCAGTTTTCATTGAGTCCGATTCTGGTTGCACTGTTTAATACTAAACACTCCACACCATCAGGACTTCCAGTTCAACTTCCTTTGCTTGACTTTTCCTTTTCTCGGTGATTATTTAATAGTATGTATTACTTATTGTCCTTTCCCACTTCATGAGTTCCAAAAGAGTAGGGGAATCAATTTCATATTTTCTAATGTAGAGTCATGTTTTGCTTAATGACAGGGATACGTGTACTCTGAGAAACCCACCATTAGGAGATTTTGTTATTATGTGAACATCTTAGAATGCACTTACACAAACCTAGACAATATAGCCTATTACAGACCTAGGATATATGGTAGAGCCTACTCATTCTAGGCTACAAACCCGTATAATATGTTGCTATACATATACATGATTACTATACATGATTATACTATACATGATTATACATGATTATACAAATACTATACATGATCATAACACAATAGTAAGTACTTGTATATATAAACATAGAAAAGCTACAGCAATATAGTATAAAAGGTAAAAAATGCTACACCTGTATAAGGCACTTACCATAAATGGAGTTTGTATGACTGAAAGTTGCTCTGGGTGAGTCAGTGAGTGAGTGTTCAGTAGATGTGAATGACTAGCACATTCCAACTGTACCTTGTTACACTATAGAATAATGATGCCTGTGACAATGGCTTTTTCATTTCATTATGATCTTATGGGACCACCAACATACATGTTGACCAAAGCATCATTCATTATGTGGCACCATACTGTATTCCAGATTCTTAGAATATTGTCGAAAAACTTAGTGAGAAATTAATATCTCCTTGTCAAATAGATTAAAGAAAGGAATAAAAGTTGCAAAAATATGTGCTGGGCAAATTGACAAAATTTATGAGCAATCAATGAAAATCTGGATTGGTTTCTGAAATTCCTTGGTTTCTTAAAAGAAGGCAAAGATGATGAAGACAAGAGAAAGATGAAGAATACATAAAATGAGGATAATGAAGAAAAAGAGAGCAGAAGAGAAGGCTTAGGCGGAGGAAGAGGAGAGGCAGCAGCAGCAGCACCAAGAGGAATTTTAAGTAGAAAGAAATGCAATACAGGATTAGAGACTTACAAATACCAAAAATTATTTTTAAAAACCTCTAAGTCTGGGTGCAGAAATTATTTAGCCCCAGAGTAGGTGGTTCTCTGGAAGATTCTCTGCAGCCGCTGACAAATTCCACAACCTTTGTCTGCCAAGGCCAAGGAACCTGCACTAATTTGCCTCCTGTACATTTCTTCTGCCTTCCAAATCTCAAATGAATGTTTCACTAGTGGAATATATGAAATCCCTACTAGAAAATGAGCCTAGAATATGTAAATTCAAGGTTTTCAGCTCCTCTTTTAGAGGAGGTAGAAGCAACAGTTGAGAGAATGTTAAATATGAGTACATGAAGAATTTTGAGATTTAAGGAAAAAGCATGAGATTAAGAACGCAGACAGAAGTTGCTTTTAGAGAGGCAGAGAGATCATTCATCTTCTGAATAGAGTAAGAGAGACTAGCCTAAGAAGATACATTTAGGTGCAGGTCATTGCTTGATTAATAAGCATGTAAAATATAACTACAGATGCTGAAGTAAAGAACAAACTAACAGTGATCAGCGTGGAAGGAGGAGGGAAATAACATGGGAAAGAAGACGAAGAGTCGTATAGACACATGGAAAGTGTATAAAGGACACATGGACAAAGCCAAAGTGGGATAGGATCCAGGGTGGGAGGTGGGGATGGGTGGGGAGGGTGGGAGAGGCGGGGGAAATGGAGACAACTATAGCTGAACAATAATAAAAAATTTTTAAATCTTAAAAAAATATTTTCCAAAAGTTTGAAATAAAAATATTTTAAGGTAAACAAATATATGCAATTTTCTTGTGGAAAGCCACTTTTTTCCTTTAAGTAAAATTACAAAAACAATTATTCAGAGCAATAAGGAAGCGCATTTGTTAGAAATTTTTAGAGCATATGCTGAGGCTCAAGTACTACAGGGCCTTGAATACTCTTCACCATGTGATGATTATTACTTATTAAATAAATGAATTGACTTATGAATTGGCTCAGGAAAATGCACTATGCTAAATGAAATAAGCAAGGCGGTGAAGGACAAATACTATATGATCTCACCTATAAGTGGAACCTAATCAACAAAGCAAAAGTCAGGCAAAATATAACCAGAGACTTTGTTTTTTGTTGTTGTTGTTGTTTAATTTTATTTAGTTATTTTTCAAGTACAGTTTTTGGTCTATTTCTCCCATCCCAGCCCCACCCCTGCCCCGTGCTCCCCACCTCCCTGCCATTTTCTTCCCCCCAGTCCTCATCCCTGCATCTTTCATACTTGTTCCTCAAAATCCCTCCCCTTTTTTTCCCCTTAAATTCCCTTCCCTCTCCCCTCTGGTCACTGCCAACTTGTTCTCTATTTCAGTGTCTGTGTTTTTATTTTGTTCGCTTATTTGTTTTGTTGTTTAGCTTCTTGTTAAAGGTGAGATCATATGGTATTTGTCTTTCAACACCTGGCTTATTTCATTCAGCATAATGCTTTCCAGTTCCATCCATGTTGTTGCAAAGGGTAGTAGCTCCTTCTTTCTCTCTGCTGCATAGAATTCCATTGTGCATATGTACCACAATTTTTTGATCCATTCATTTACTGACGGGCACCTAGGTGGCTTCCAACTCTTGACTATTGTAAATTGTGCTGCTATGAACATTGTGGTGCATAGGTTCTTTGAAATTGATATTTTAGGATTCTTGGGATATAATCCTAGCAGTGGAATTGCTGGGTCAAAAGGCAGGTTGATTTTTATTTTTCTGAGAAAATTCCATACTGTTTTCCATAATGGTTGTACCAGTCTGCAATCCCACCAACAGTGAACTAGGGTCCCCTTTTGCCCACAACCTCTGCAACATTTGTTGTTTGTTGTTTTGTTTATGATAGCCATCCTGACCGGTGTAAAGTGGTATCTCATTGTGGTTTTAATTTGCATCTCTCTGATAGCTAACGATATTGAGCATCTCTTCATGTGTCTCTGGATCTTCTGTATGTCCTCCTTGGAGAAGTGTCTGTTCAAGTCCTTTTCCCATTTTTTAATTGGGTTAATTGTCTTCTTAGAGTGGAGTCTTGTAAGTTCTTTGTATATTTTGGAGATTAAACCTTTGTCTGAGGTATCATTGGCAAATATGTTTTCCCATACAGTTGGTTGTCTTTTTAATTTAATACCGTTTTCAGAGACTTTGAAATAAAGAGCAAACCAACAGTAACCAGAGGGAAGGGGGGAGGGGATAGGAGGGAAGAAGGGGGAAGGGTAATCAAGAAACATGTATAAAGGACCCATGGACAAGCCAAAAGGGAGTAGGATCCCTTTTGGTGGGAGGTGGGAATGGCTGGGGTGGGTGAGACTGGTGGGGGAAAAAATGGAGATAACTAAAAAAATAGAGAGAAAAATAAATTTAAAATAAATAAATGTAATATATTATTTCCTAAAATAAATTAATAAATTAATTTCGTAACCAAATGCATTTGCTTACTTGAATGCAACATGATTTTATTTAATCACAGATGCTTTCTTTTCCCACTGACTATGGTCATCTAAAAAACTAGTACTCCACAAAACACGTACTGAGAAACATTGTCCCAGGCATCCAAGTTTTACAATAATTAATGGATAAATATATATTATTATAAATTGAATAATACATTTTTTCTTTTTTTAATTTTTATTTTATTGATTATGCCATTACAGTTGTTCTATTCCCCCCTTCATTCCCCTCTACCCTGCACACCCCCTCCCCTACCATTCCCCCCCTTTATTTTATGACCATGTGTCTCAAGTCCTTTAGATTCTATATTTACCATACTATTCTTGCCCTCCCCCTATCTATTTTCTACCTACCGTCTATGCTACTTATTTTCTGTACCTTCTCCCCCCGCCTCCTCCCACTCCCCTGTTGCTAATCCTCCATGAGATCTTCATTTCTATGAAAGGACAGCAAACTCAGAGTTATTAACAACCACATCTAAAACAAAAGCAAGCTGAATAATACATTTTACAAGTTTTTATTGTATTTTCCAGTATCTGATGGCTAGAGATGGTTGATGTGAAAATTTACATATTTATAGAGGTGCTTTATTGGTGGAAATTTCCATTAAATTGGGATAATATAAACTTTATATTTTAAATCCATTGAAGCTGCCACATTTCTATTTGCTGTATCTTTTTTTTTAGTTTTGCCTTGATAGCTCTGAAATTGTCCATGACTCTAGAGTCTTTCCCTGAGGCTGTGATTTTCATGGCTATAGTTCACTTCTAATTTTTCCAAGAATTATAAATGTCTTTGCTCCATCAAAGTTTTCTATTGTTAATTCTCCATTGTACATTATGAATGATATCACTAGTGGGAATTATAACAAATGTTAACTGGAGGCTTTGACACCACATAGATTAATCTTATCAAGTAAAAATTCCAGCAGGAGTATAATTTTTATCCAACTGATGAGTCTGTGCTGTGGTTATTTTTTCCATCTGCTGGAATCAACAGCCTTAGGCGTGTGGAGCACTTGCCTGCTTCTCTATCAGTAATTTTCACTGTTCAGTCAAAGCAAGCCAAATTACTTTCTCTTTCCTTATTTAGAACTAATGTAACCCCCCAATAAAGAGGGTAGAAATTAAGAGATGTCATCACCATTTCATAAGTATACATAGATTTCAGCAAAAATAAAGATCTGGAACCAATATTTAAACCCAGTAAAATATTATTGAAAAAAATTCTAACACAAATATAAGTTTTCAAATAAGACAGAAAAGGTTTAAAATATAAATACAACATAAAATATTCTAATACCTTCAATTTTCTATTTTACCCCTGTAGACTGTAGAGTAAGTATAAAAGGAAATATTGTTACTTAGCGCTTTCTGCCCAGGATCCCATGGGCCCGACTGGTAGGGATTTCTTCTCATAAAGAAAGGACTGGGAGGGATGTGAGCACTGGAAAGCATGAAAAGAAATAGAGCTGAAACGATGACATAGAGATGTGTGTTAGATAAAAAATAAGCATTATAATACTTTGATATGGAAGTAAACTCAAGGAAAGTTCTTTTACATAAATTTTTAAAAATTGGCAAAAATGTAAAATAAATTAAGTAATATAAAAATAAATGAACTAAAATGTTTTTTATTTTGCATGAATTATTTAGGAAATCATTTATGTTTATTATCCTATGTTTTAAAATATATTTATGATCAGAGATGGAGAGCAGGATGACAGCTAGTGGGGCATAGGCTGAGGGCGTGGAGGGATTGAGCAAAAGGAGTGAGGACTGACTCATGGACATGGACAGCAGTGTGGTGATCGCTGGGGGGAAGGGGTTGAAAGGAGACTAAACTGTAATGGAAATATACTATAAAGATTAAATTAAAAATAAAATATGCTGATGAAACTGCTCAATAATTGTTCACTTACAGATGTGTTAATAAAATGTAAATGTCATGTGATTTATATTATAAAAAAGAAATTAAAGTACTTTAAATGTTTATCCTATGAAATTTTATTTTGGAATAGAAATGACAATGGTCCTTCACAGGCTGTTTGTGAAAAATCTCCTGCAAATATTTCTATTATTTTGTCTCACTTAATATGTTTATTTTGGCACATAGTGACTATGATGAATAATTTTATAGTCCAATGCTTTATAACTTCTACTTAACTAATCCCTTATGTGTATTTTACCTGGCATTTGTAGCATCTCTCAATAATTTTTGCATTTGCTGTTTTTATATTTGCTTTATATTTTTGTTATTTATTTTATGCCCCAAGAATTACTTGAAGTATATTCTCTTCTAATAGTATTGTATCACTTGTTTTAGATTAATTTCTAATTTTTCACATTTTGTCTATAGCTGTTGACCGAATGAATGTCATTTATCTCTTGTAACTATTTTTCCTAATATCTTATTTACATTTTTCATTCAGTTTTTACTATTATTCTGTGGTATGTTTTATATATGTATTTGTGCATAAAGAATTTGTTATTTAAAGACTTGATGAATCTGCTAACTTTATAATTTTACATTTGTAATTTCTGTTAAAATCATAACAGATTCTAAATCCAATTATTTTTTTATCAAAATCTCCTCACAACTTTGTCCGCTTTGCTTAATATATTTTATGGATCTATTGTCAGTTTAATAAACATGATGGATATACATTCTTCTTGTTGTTAATTTTATCAGTACCTGAGGATACACTTTGACCATTAAAATCTTTTGTCTTTGTCTTATTACTTCCCATCTCCTATCTGTTCTATGTGTGTATGTGTGTGTATGCTTATGTGTGTACTTATGTGTACTGTGTGTGTTTAAATATGCATTTCTTGTTAATTTTATATAATACACAGGCAAATCTTTTACATCTGATATGAGAAAAATATTTGGATCTAATTGTACTTAACACATTTAACTTTACATTAACAGAGATTATTGAGATATTTTTTTCTATCATGTTATTTCATATTTGCCATTCACAGTGTCCTTTTTGTTAGCTCTCCTACCTCAAATTCTTTGCAATAAGTCCAAATTTCCTCTCTTGGATTAATATAAATGCATTCTGTTTTCATGACTATGATGTTTAACTAGTAGAAAATCATTTATGTTAATTTATACCAACTGACTAGTCAATATGATACACATATGTCATAAATACACACACATAGATACTTATACATATACACTCTTACAAAAAAGTGTTTTAGAATGCTCTTATTTTGTTACTTAGCATAAAAATGGAACCTGGTATGAAATAATATTACTTATTCTCTGGTTTGAAACCAAGTGCTTTAAGAAAATATGAAATACCAAACTATTTTATCACTTTTACTTTCTATAACTCTTCAAGCATTTCCTTATTTTATTTTCTGAATATTAATAAAGTCTCTCCCAAATATTTTCAGCATGGATTTTACATGGCAAAACCAAGATGACTTGTCTAGGTGATTAGCTATTTATTAGTTAAAAATTAAATGAAAACTTGAGGAAATAAAATGTTTACATGCAAAATTGTTTTCCTGCCAAAAAGAAGAAGAAAATCTGTCTTTTGCATCTAATATTGCAGTGATTCTTAGAGTAAGTTCGATTTTCAATTTCATATATTATATATGAGAATGAGATTTATTTTTACCTCCAGTTTTTTATTTTATGGAATCTTTTGACATGAAGTTTAAGAACATGACAGAATAACATTTAAGCACATAACAGTTGAATCAGATCCTTTATAGCAGGGATGCCAAACTCATTTTCACTGAGGGCCACATCGGCCTCGTGGTTGCCTTCAAAGGACCGAAAGTAATTTTAGGACAATATAATTGTAACTACTCGTTAACAGTTAAGCGAGACCTCGGTGCTGCTCCCAGGTAGAAACAAGGTGCCAGGCCAGATAAAACCAGGTGGAGGGCTGGATGCAGGCCACAGGCCTTGTGCTTGCCATCTGTGCCTTATAGTATTTAAAACATACTGCTGATAGAATATATCACTTACAACACATGGCAGGGCATGTAAAAGTTCATCAATTCTGCTTCAGTACAACAGGAAAAGTATTATTACATAGCTCATTGGGTTTCATGGGGATTAAAATATGAATTTTCATAATACATTCATGAATTTTATTAATGTTCCTACAATAAGATTTTGAAAACTTGAAGATGTCCTTCAGCAAAATATAATTTTTCTTGAAAATAATGTATTTCTAGTATTTCTCCAAATATCTATCTTATAAACTGCAAATAGTACTCAAAACCACAGTTGTTACAAGGTTAAATTAGTTCATGTATACATTTACTCTATTTTCCCCCTCTTATAGTCTAATCTTGGAAGAAATTCACTATACACGAGAGTTATGTCAACCTCCTCAAGAGCAGAGAGAATCTGTAGAAATTATTTGGAATTCTTCTATGCAAAAAAAACATTACTCTTCTCTTCCTATTTATTAATTCAATAACATATTTATATCAGAATAAACACATGAACACTTATTTTATATATTGGGTTAAGAATCTAACACTACTTTACTTATTTAAATTGTTCCAGCCTTAGCCGTTATAAAATTCTTTCAGTTATCTCTGTGTCCCTTTAATGTACTATGTTGTAGTGTTTTGCTTTGTTTTTTTCTGAGAATATTCTTTTATAAGATGTCCCAGCTCATCTTGTACATTCATTGACCAGCCCAATAACCATTCACTTTCTAAGAAGTCCTAGATTCTTTTACTGAAAAATGTTGTTAGAAACCAAGTTTGTCCTGCTAGGTTTGCTTTTTGTTCCCAGAATGTCAACAAACTCACAACTATAAACAACTGAACCTTAAAAAAAAAAACCCAAGAACTAAGCAAATAACTAGAATAGGAACAGAATCACAGAAATGGAGGTCCCATGGAGGGTTTTCAGAAGGGAGGGGGTCGAAGGAAAATGGGGAAAAAGGTAAAGGGAATAAGAAGCATAAACGGTAGGTACAAAATAGACAGGGAGAGGTTAAGAATAGTATAGGAAGTGGAGAAGCCAAAGAACTTACATATACAACCCGTGGACATGAACTAAGGCACAGGGGTTATGCTGGTGGGAGAGGGAGTCCAGGATGCAAGAAAATATGGGGGAGAAAAATGGGACAACTATAATAGCATAATCAATAAAATAAATTGGAAAAAAAGAAAAAAAACTGATACTTTTTGCAGATGACATGATTATATAAAAAACCCCAAAAACTCCACCAAAAATTACTAGAAACAATAAACAAATACAGTAAAGTCTTAGGATTCAAAATCAATGTATAAAAATACACTATATTCCTATATATTAACGATAAAATTTCAGAAAGTGAAATGGAAAAAAATTTCTCTTGCAGTTGAAACAAAAATAGTAAAATACCTAGGAATAAACAACAAAGAATATGAAGGACCTATATATGGACAACTACAAAACATTGTTAAAAAGAGACTGAAAAAAAAACAATAAACTGGAAAGATGTTTTATGTTCATGGATTAGAAGAATCAACATAGTTAAAATGTCCATATTACTCAAAGCAATATACGAACTTAATGCAAACCCATCAAAATTCCAATGACATTTTAAAAGAAATACAACAACAATCATAAGATTGGTATGGACCGCAAAAGACCCTGAATACCCAAAGCAATCTTGAGAAAAAAGAATGAAGCCGGAAGTATCATATTCCCTGGCTTCAAATTATACTACAGAGCTACAATAATCAAAACAGCATGATAAAACCGAAGACACTGAAATTGAGAATAGGCTGACAGTGACCAGAAGGGAGAGGGGAGGGAATTTCAGGAGAAGGGGGTAAGAGTTTGAAGGAACTAGTATAAAGGACACAAGGACAATAAAAGGGAGGTGTGAAGATGGGAGGGAGGAGGGGAGTGTTGGGGGGGTGGGCTGGGATGGGGTAAAGGACAGAAAACTGTACTTGAACAACAATTTAAAAATGTATTTTTTTAAAAAACAGCATGATATTGGGAAAAAACAGAAGAAGAAAAGAAAAGAAACACCAGACACACAGACAAAAGGAAAAGAGTTGAGCACAGAAATAAACCCGCATGTATATGGGCAAATAATTTGTAACAAAGAAACCAAAAACATACATACATTAGAAAAAAGAAAGCCTCTTCAATAAATGATGCTGGGAAAATGAAAGAGCCACCTACAAACGGATGAAAGTAGACTATGGTTTGTCACTATATAAAAAATTAACTCAAAATGAATCAAAGATCTAAGTATAAATCCAAAACAACAAATCACACGGAAGAGAACATAATTACTAAACTTACAGGTGTTGGTCTAAGAGAAGATTTTTGTGAATTTGACCTCAAAGACAAGGAAAGGTGAAAAAATGCATATGACTATATTAAACTAAAAAAACTTCTGCACAGCAATAGATTTATGCATTATGATGCAAGTTTTGATGTAAAGCAGCGGATCCTCCACTGTAGTACCATACGGAATAGTGCCAGCACTCTAAAAACACCTCATACTTCTTTTGAAACCTCCGCTCTTCCCAAATCTCTGGTAACCAACTTGTTTAATATCTCATGTTTTTGCCTTTTCCTGGGTGTCATAGAAATGGAATTATACAATGTCTATCCCTTTGCAACTAGCTTCTTTCACTTAGTATATGCACTTAATATTTAACAGTGGCTTGATAATGTTTACTTCTTTTCTACCTGTAAGTAGTATTTAAATGGATTGTAATATCATATAATTTACCAGTGAACTCACCTATTAAAGGACATATTTTCCTTTTCCAGTTTTTGGTGATTAGAAATAAAACTGCTTGAACATCCACATCAAGCTTTTCTGTGAAAATAACTTTTCTAATGTTTTGGAAAGAAATCAGAAGTGCCATTGCTTATGCATATAGTAAGATTATGTTGAACTCTATAAGAAATACCAAATAATCATATAAAATGCCTGTGCCATTTTTCCCATCAGCCATGAAGGAGAGTTTATAATGTCCTGCATGCATACCAACCGATACTTTCAGGTTATGGATTTCAGCCATTCTGACATTCCTATGGTGGTATCTCTTCATGGGTGGCCCTAAGGAAAGTAATTCGAAGTTGTCTTAGTATGTTCCTCTTGGAAGATTGAGAGTGACAATTTCCGAACCCTTTACATGGCAGAGCTGAAACCAGCAGTCCACCCAGAGACACTTCTGATCACACTGGCCGGCACCTGACCAGGTGTTTCCAGTAGTCAGATTTTTCACTTTTAAACTTTAAAGGAATGAAGTATAGATAGTCTCCCACTCATTTCACCCAGCAGTTATTTTTCAGCAGCCAGACTTCTTTGTCACTTGCATTTGTAGTTCTGAATGAATTGCTGCTGATTTGTTTCATGTTTAATGTTAGAAGTGTTTTCAGTGTTTATTTAGACATTTGGTGGTTTCATGACCAGAAATATGCTGTAGGAACTTAACTCTTATTTGTATCAATTAGCCTATGGTAAAATTGGTTTCTTTATGTGTCATTTCACTTAAAGTCACAGTTTCCAAGAACCTATCAAGGTTGTTAAATGAGTGTTATTGCACAATTGTTTACTGAAAGAAACTAAAAACTCTGCCTAACCAAATTAGCTAATGTGCAATACTTACTTCCTGAAATTTATATTTACTTTTACATCTGTAGTTCTTCAAGACTGATTTTGAGGAAAGGGACCCAAAGGCCTGTGATAGCTTCCCATGTTAGCAGTAGCTGGAAGCAATACTGTTTCTCTGCAATACAAAACTATGTATTGTTAGTTCAATATAAGTGTTACATGCTTTCTGACAGACCAAATGATATATTTAAGTGACTTAGCAGTTATCTTCTGCTAAATGAAGCATTTGATTCTAGATTATTACTCAGTGAACACTAGAATTTATCATCAGTAGTACAATATTAAGTTTGTTTTAACTATTCTTAGTGAGATTTTTCTTGCCTATAACTTGAATTATTATTTTTTGTAATTCTCTCCTATAATATTACATATTAAAATTGCATGTACTGTATGCTTCAGAGAACTATTTCTCCATTCATTTCCAGAACTAAAACATATAAACACTTTATTGTTATGCTTATGAACATTCAAATAATTATACATCCTCTTCAAGAATATTTGTCAGTCTTCATATGTATATCAGATGACTATCCTAAAATCAATTATTTATATTATTTTTACTATATCTGAGATGATTGAGGGGAAATATAAAGTAGAGGTAATTATTGCCAATTACTTTAATCATATATTTTAACAATATGTGGCATGCTATTGGTAAGGAAAGTAAGTAATGGAGACAATTAAAAATCTAGCTGTAAAGTATTGATATTGTTTTGTCCATATAACACCACAGAGAATCCCAGTGCTTTTATTCTAAGATTATGTTTGGCTGATGATAAAAGTTACCTCTTTGCTTCCACAAACAATGCATGAAGCAATTGATCTTATGTGTATCAATAAATTCTCTAATTGGTTTAAACCACATTGGTAAGTCTAGCAGTTTTGAAACCCATCGAAAATCTTTCCCAACTTATTCTATTGTTTTTTCTTGTGCACAGACTGGCTTTGGAATTTATATGGCTATAAGTTAATGATTCTATAGAAATTTCATTTAAGAACCAGTGAATTTCAATA
Source organism: Artibeus jamaicensis (assembly GCF_021234435.1). Classification (NCBI taxonomy): domain Eukaryota; kingdom Metazoa; phylum Chordata; class Mammalia; order Chiroptera; family Phyllostomidae; genus Artibeus; species Artibeus jamaicensis. The sequence goes on along the minus strand of NW_026521823.1, from coordinate 10,274,626 downwards.
CCAAATCTTTATTGCTATTTTCAAATAAATTTCTCTTCAAAGACTGCAATAAAAAACATGACCAACATATCAGAGTCCCCCCTTGTGCATCCTCTTACTCACCATTTATCCTAAGAACCTCACTGTTACAGCCTCTAACACTACAAACATAATTTCCCTGTGTATCAGACTGTTAGTGGAAAAGTGACCTCCGTGTTTTTGTGTATGTATGTTTTTGCAAAATTATGTTAGAAAGATTCATCATTATAACACAGTTTATCCTCAATACTCTTATAATACTGTGTTATATGAATATTCTATATTTCATTTATCCATTCAATGGTTGATGTACATTTGGATTACTTTAAGGTTTTTGGCTACTACAAGTATGACACCATAAAATTCTTAGATATACATTTCTAAGCATGGGTTTATATCATTTTGAGGGTAGTAATCACAGACTAAAAATAACTATGTCAGTTTTAGTAGTTATTGCTACACATGTAAAATTTTCTCAAAAATTAATACTAGAAAGATAACCCAACTCAAAAATAAAATGAGCAAATACTTAGAAATATTTTACAAAATAAGAGACCCACTGTCTAGGAAACGAGAGAATATCTCAATTTCATAAGGATCAGAGACACCCAAACATTCCAGGCAGTACTACTAGATGTGAGAGAAAAGCCAACTGGACAAGGACGACAGGGGCAGGGGTCGGGGTGGAGGATTGAATGTGGCAGGGGCAGGGCAGGGGAGGGCCGTGGGGGAAAATGGGGACAATTGCAATAGAACAACAATAAAAAATTTAAAATAAAATAAAATAAATATTTTTTTAAAAAAGAGAAGCTAACAGGGAATAAGTAACACAAACGGTAGGTAGAAAACAGACAGGGAGAGGTTAAGAAGAGTATAGAAAATGTAGACGCCAAAGAATGTATATGTATGACCCATGGACATTAACTAAGGGGGGTAATGCAGGTGCGAGAGGGTGTGCAGGGTGGAGGAGAATAAAGGGGGGGAGATGGGACAACTGTAATAGCGTAGTCAACAAAATATATTAAAAAAAGAAAAGCTAACACTAAAAAGGATGGCTTTATTAATAAAAACATGGCTAGAATGAGGACTAAGAGGGATTTTTACCCTCTGCTACTGTAAGTGTAAATTGGCACACATAACTTGGAAAATCACCGATGTATCTGGGAAAGCTCAGCAAATACATATTCTCTTATATGTCAATTTCTCTTTTAGAAGAATCCTAAGCAGAAAAGAGTATGTGTATTCACTCAGAGATATATATCAAACATTTTAATGGCATCAACTGTAATAATCCCTGACTGAAAAAAGATATTCAAAATATTCTTCAAGAGTAAAACGGATAAAGCATAGATTTGTGTGCAGTGGAAAATATGTAGCTATGAAAATGAGAGAACTCTTACTACATGTATCCACAAATTAAATCTCACAGATACAAAGTTGAGTGAAAGAATGATGCCATTTATGTACATGATATCATTTATATAAATCACAAAAACAGGCAAAACCACACAGCATTTTGGAAGACAAAGGAATGATGATTGTCTTAGGTGGAGCACTATCAATGAGAGTGTACACAAGGCAGCAACTGGAGTAATCATAATGTACCAACTCGAAACATAAACCTTTCCTTTTTATGTTCAATAATGGTCATACTGGCAATTTCATAAAGTGATATCTATTATTTCAATGTTTGAATGCTGCTTACATGGGCAACTATTTTATTTGTGAAAATACATTCAGTTCCATACATATGTACATCATTCCTGAAATTTTATTTAAGATGAAATAAATGAAAGTAAAAACAGACTGATATATGAAACTAGAAGAGCAAAACTTATTAAGGGGCAGCCACAGAAATGGGCGTACTTTTTACAAGAAACAAGTGATAGACTCTGGTCTCAAATATCATATATATTTCAGAAGCAGGAGACAAAAATTGGAATTTTAAACAAATAAATCATTTAAAAGTTTGTATGGAAATTCTACCAATAGGTATTACTACATTCCTAATGTGCATCTCCATTTATATATCTTTAAATTATTGATAGACAATATTTACAAAGAGCTTCCTGATTCATTTTTAGAGCATGAGTAAAGGCAAGTAAAATTGATAGGAAATTTATGATTCAGATATATTTGATTTGAACATATATTTTTAAATGTGAAATATTTAATAGTTTTATATCATTTAAAATTATTAATGTCCTTTAATGCTTATTGATTATTATGATTCATTCATTAATATAACTTTGAGTTCTGTTTTTCAAGAATATGTATGTTACTTAAAAGGATGAAAAGACTAAAAGAGTTAACTTACTTTAGTGAATGTTAAAGAATATTTAAAGAATTCAAAAGGATAAGAAAAACATTTTATTTTGTTTATCTCTAATTCAATGATGCAAATACAAGCTAAGTTGAGAATACTGCTCAAATTTTCATTTTCTACAAATTCAGAGGAAATATTATATAGCCTAGATAATTGCATTGTAAAAACCATGAATAGCCTAATTTAATAGCCATCGTGATTTTTGAATAGAGACTTGTAGCTGTTGGTCAAGTGTGTTTCATACTTTCTGATTCCCAAAAAAAAAAACCCAAAATATAATTTATTTTTTAAAATATTGTGTTTTTATTCTCACATGTTTAAACTTCAGTCACCTTCAAAGTACTCTCCATTTGATACAATACACCCATTGAGACTTTTTCTCATTGCTCAAAACAATTTTTGAACTTTTCTATTTTGATACCTTTTAGGGTTTCTGCTGTTTTTTATTCACCTCTTCCACACCAGCAAAACATTTCCAGTTGAGGACTTTTATTCACCAAGGGAAAAAAAAACAACAAAGTTGCTTGGGGCAAGATCCGGTTAATAGGGAGGGTGGGGGACAGAAGTCCTGAGGTTTTTGGTCAAAAACTGCTGAACACTCAATCTGGGCAGGTGCACTTGTAAATCACCCATCATGAAATGAGCAAACAAACACATGGAAAGAGTCCTCAAAAACAAAATTCACTGAAACCATAACACAGACTCTCACAGCAATACCAGCTAGTGCACTGATACAGATGGGCTCCTAGAACACTCATCAGGGGAAGCCTGTACTGCAAGGGGAGTGCTATCTAGAAGATAATTCTGAGTTTTGGGGGGTCCCCCATTTCATTAAGATCCCTATGTTTTCCAATTCCCATGCCTTCCTGTCCACTCTATTTAGATTATATTTTTATCCCCACATTAACTTGAACCTGGGACACTGCACTTCTAAGTTTTCTTAAAAATCTTTACACAAAAAAGCCACAGAAAACACACCTTAATACCCATTAGATAAGTATATTCTTCTTTGGCCCTTTTCAGCAGCATTTCAGTATCACTGAACTTTTTCTCTCTGATTCTTTCCCAAATGCACTCGCCCCAAATTCATACCTTTTTTCAATCAATTTGTATGTACTCTCAATCTCTTCAATTATATGGAACACTTTATCACTTTTTTCACCTCTTATACCTGAGTTTGAAAACATGACCCAGTAAATATATACGGAGGACAAAATATCCACAAATAAATGTTGAAACAAGCACACTACACAAAATATACATACATTTACACACCCATATCAACAGACACACACAGTTCTCACAAGGCTATCTAATAGACCAATTCTCTTAAATAACCATGGTATTTATAGCAAGCAATTAAGGTTCCCCCCTGTTCTTTTTTTTTTAATTTTATTTATTTATCTTTTAGAGGGGAAAGGAAGGAGAGAGGGAGAGAACTGGCCTGCAACCCAGGCATGTGCCCTGACTGGGAATCGAACCGTGTTTGCTTGGTTCCCAGGCCCGCGCTCAATTCACTGAGCTACACCAGCCAGGGCTCCCCCCTGTTCTTATAAGACATGTACAGGCAAACAGGAACGCCAGGTATTTTTATGAAAGATCTCTACATTCTACCTAGTCCTATGTCTCCTGATGTGATGGAGGGAGCCACCTTCTCCATTGTCAATAGACAGACATAATTTTAGCCCTGATGTTTTGTGTTTAAACAATGCATTCACTCCCTTTTCCTACCAGAACTTCCCAGTATGCATCAAATTAATAGGTTCTTATAACATCATTTACAAAAATCTTCCATTAAATAAAATATGTTTCAAAATACACATTGTTAAACACATTAAAGTATTACAGTACATATTCATGCATGACCTATGTCCTCACATATCTTAAGTTTCCCAGAGATCTCACATCCTGCCCTGTTCATCTGTCATTTTGTAGTAACATGACATCACTTATGAATGAAATATTTACATAGTGTTGGCAATAAAATTATGTATCCTTGAAAGATTTATAAATGTATGTGTGTATGAGGTTAGCATATAATCGTTTTTAAAAAAAGAGTTGAGTTTCCAATAGATTTTAAATTTTAAATAGTACACCCTTGATGGAAAACTGTATCTTCTCTTTCAAATGACAAATAGCAATTTTACCTGCTTTTTGTTTTTGTGTGTTATACTATTGGAGAACATATTATTTCATGTAAATTCAGAAGTTAATCCTCTGTATTTAGAAAAACACAACTTTTTGAAGTCCACACCATTTATCCTGAAAAATTTTGGAGATATTTCACCTCTGTATGTTTTCTTTCCTTTAATTATTATTTTATACTTTGTGTATTTTTAAAATATTTCTATTGTAGTCCATTCATGTCTTAAATCATTTATCTTTTTTTGGAACTTTGGAACTTTGGGACTTTATGTCTGAACTATTCTTCACTTTGAAATGGGTGATAATATATTTTTAAAAGGCAGTTCTGCCCTGGCTGGTGTGGCTCGGTGGATTGAGTACCAGTTTGTGAACCAAAAGGTTGCCAGTTCAGTTCCCAGTCAGGGCACATGCCTGTGTTGTAGGCCAGGTCCCCATTTGGGGGAATGCAAGAGGCAACCGATTGATGTTTCTCTTGCACATCAATGTTTCTCTTCTTCTCTGTCTTCCTCCCTTCTCCTCTTTCTAAAAATAAAAATAAAATTTAAAGTATCTTTTTAAAAATCTTGGAAGGCAATTCTACTATTGCCATTTTGTTGCCTATGGTATCAAAGCTGTATAAATACTCATAAAATCCTATAAAGAAATGAAGACGTCCCTGTAAATCAATTGTAAGGTCAGCTCTCTTAAGTTATGGTGACTGGAAATGGACTTAACCTTGAGATATTTGCAAGCAGAGGAGCAGGTAGATTTTTGTACTTACTGCCTGGTCAATAGATACTAGTTTAAAAACTTTTTTCTCTCATCATTGCCAGAAGTATCATATCTTAAATTTTAATTAAATTTAAGAAATTGTGCCTCTTGATTTTTAAGTAATAATTAAAAAGCAAGCTAGAATTAAGTATTAATGTTAAGGTATACCTCTAGGTATAGCATCATGTCTGCAAGTATAATGAGTTACTTCCTTATCAAATAATCTTACCAAAAAATCGAGTATATGGTTAAAAGTCCTTATCTGATTTTTGTTCTCCTACCTACTGGTTGTCAATCTTTAGAAAAGCTTTCTGCTTCCTTCTCTGTTTCATTACCCACAGCACAATTTTCTAATCATGAACTCTTTTACAAATTGGTTCAAAAGATTTTTGTAACCATGAAAGTCTCAGAGTTTGATATGGCAGCAGTAACATTGTTGGCTCTTCTTTGTTTAGCAAGGCTAATAAATATCTCTTAAGTATTAGATTTCGATAAATAAATCCTCCAAAATTTAGCAGTAAAAATTCACCTGTTAAATTCAAAGGATAGTCTTAATAAAGTACTAGTTTATTTTTACAATGTTTTTCAAAAATCAAAATGACAGGTGCTTGAGAGTATATTTGTTATGGCCTGAATGTTGATTCGCCTCCAAAATTCATGTGTTGAAACACAACCCTTACCCCCATGTAATAGTATTAGGTGGTGGCATCCGTGAAAGGCAATTAGGATGCAATCAAATAATAAGAAGGGAGCCCTTATACAAATGGGATTAGTGCTCTTACATGAGTCTCAAGAGAGCTTGCTGCTCCTGCCTGCTCTCTGTCATGTGAAGATACAGCAAAAACGTCAGCAGTCTACAACCCAGAAAAAGGCCCTTGCTAGGACTAGACCATGCTGGCTCCTTGATTTTTGAACTTTCAGGCTCTAACACTGTGAACAATGAATTTCCTTTGTTTCTAAAATATTCTGTCTATGGCGTTCCGTTAGAGCATCCTGGACTAAGACAGTCATGTGCTTTTCTTCCACAACTGCCTATAAATTTTGTGTTTAATGCTGCTTCTTCCACTACTTTTATCTTACAAATAAAGCTACTCCTTATACAATCAGCTTTTCTTGTAGCTCTCCCAAACATTATATTCCCTGGATTTGCTAGCCACTGGGAAGCTTATTGATTTTCAAATATTGAACTTGATTCTTCTAGTCTATTTCCCATATTTTATTATATTAGTGAGTATGATTTAATCATATCTCATAACACTACCACTAATCTCATGAATAAAAAATCCCGTAGGTAATATGGGAATTATATTTGAACAAGACAAAAAACTCACTCATTCTCTCAGTTACAGGACAGCATGCCCAGGCCCAGTTCCCAAAAGAAAAAAAAAACATTAATAAGATTTTCTTGACACTATGATTTATCTTATTTATTAATAAAATTTTCATCAGTGAAAAAAAAGGTTTCTGTATTTGTGACAAGTTAACAATGTCAAAGCTCCATTGGGTGCTTGGAAATAAATGGTTTGAAGATACTATTATCTTTTAGGTCCTCAGAGGCTTATGTTCTTTTTTAGATTTTTCTTTATTCTCTCTCTCTCTCTCTCTCTTCTCTCTCTCTCTCTCTTATTATTGTTCAGATACAATTGTGGTGCTTAAGCCTGACTGCTGAGCACAGAGTGACTAGATTAACAACTAAAGGAGACAGCCTTTTGTTCTTTCAATTGAGAGATATAGAATACTGACAATAGAACAACAAATGCTGGGAATCCTTTGTAAATAAAATGCATTTGCTCCCTTTTTTATTCATCATTATTAATACAACTGATGAAATGATACACTCATATACATATATATGTATATATATATTCTAAATTTTCAAATAATCAGAAATTAGTATGACCTCTTCCCACTATCAGGACAAATATTATTTCTGTGGGGTCAGATCATCTAAATGTCATTAGAGATTCATATAACAAATGTAGCTGGCATCTAAAGAAAAAGAAAGGTCTGGAACTCAGAAAACCAGAAATAACTTGGCCAAGGAACTTTAAGAGCCAAGGAAAATGGGAAAGTGTGATCTAGAAGGAAAGAGAATAACTAACTCCTTCAGCTGGTTACTCCTCCAGCTGAATTAGTCCAAAACCAAGATCAAGAAGAAGCAAGGATTCTGACCCAGAGAATTTTGTTTTAAATCTCAGTTCTGCCCCTTTTATTCAGACAGTAAATGCTGGGCTACAGCAATGAGCACGGTAGCCTGGGAGTGATCCCTGTTTCAATGGGTGACACTTGCAGGGTAAGCTAATGTCTTGCTGCCAATTTTTTCATCTTGTAAAATAGAGAAAATTCAAGTACTTATGTTAGAAATTTTTTGTGAGGTTAAATAGACTAAGCAGCAGAAGGTGTTTAAAAGAATATCAGCCTTATCATGTGCTAAATATGCATTATCGTGCACTTTCTTTTTAAATTTTTTATTGCTTTTTAATAAAGACACAGAGAGAGAGAGAGAAATGTGAATTTGTTGTCCTATTTATTTATATATTCATTGGTTGCTTCTTGTATGTGCCCTGACAGGATCGAACTTGCAACCTTGTTGTACCAGGACAAGGCCATAAACAAATGAGCTACCTGGCCAGGGCTAACATGCATTTTCTTGATTGTAAACAACTTCATATAAAAATTCTTAACCCATGCTATTAACAGGGTTTTGTTTTTGTTTTGTTATGTTTTTTCACTTTCCACCCACTTTCTTTGTAGTACCAGCCTTACATTCCCAAGGTAAACTCAGCTGCCTGAACTTGCCCCACAAAAGTTCACTTTATTGTGCTTTTTTAAATGGAAAGAATGTTATCCCTGTCCCAAAATTTCAGAATCACAGGAATCAGTAAACTTTCATTCACTGGTTAAGATCCCAATATCCACTAGAAGATATTGCGAAACTTAAATTTAAATGAGCTTTTTATATGGCACTGAGATTTGCACTGATTCAGCCTCTAAAACACATGCACGCTTCTATGGTTTAGAAAATATTCTTCTAAGAAATCTGTGTGCTTCCTGTTTTCTGGGAAGTCTGGCTCCTTAATGTTTGTATATGCATGTACATTATCATTATCAGCATTTAGTCAGAAAATAGGAACCACTTGTATTATTTTCCTGAGCTGCCATAACAAAGTACCACAAACTTGGTGACTTAAAATGAAGAAATTTATTCGCTCACAGTTCTCTAGAGTGGAAGCCTGAAATCAGGTTTTCAACAGGGTCCTGCTCCCTCAGGACTCTGGATGGAACAAACTCTTAACTCTTCTAGCTTCTGCTGGCAGCCAGCCACCCTTGGCTTCCTTTCACTTGGGGCTGTACCTTTCTTATCTCTGTCACTGTTATCACATGGCATTCTCTCTGTGTGTCTCTGCCACAGTGTCCCTTTTCTTTTTGTAAGGACACCAGTCCTATTTAAATAAGGTCCCATCCTACCCCAGTATAACCTCATCTTAACTGAATACACCTATAAACCATATTTCCACATATGCTCTCATTCTGAGGTTCTGGAAAGAACATAAATTAGGGGGTGGAGAAACACTATCCAACCATTACACCTCTCTAGTTTTGTTTTGTTTTTAGTACTAGAATAAGGTTTAATCAGGGAATTAGAGACATTTTATAACCACTGGAAGGTTGTGGAAGTAAGAGTCAGCAAGAGCCAGCCTCCGCTGATCTCAGCTGCCTAAAAAAACAAAATAGATGCCCATAGAAGGACGCCTAGAGGCTCTGGAAGCTATCACTGACCAATGTGAACCCGTATTGCTGTGCATTTCCAGTTATTTTTTGTATACTATAGGTTTCTACTAAATACAAGCCAGAGATTTTTTTTAAGTAATGTAAAATGAGGACTTGATTTTTTCACTATTTGTCAGTTGTAATGTTGAATGTGCTTACATTATGTAAAAATCCTTAAAAGGTTATTAAAAAGAGTTTTATTGGATTTATAAATATAGTTCAGTATATAGACAAGGAGATAATGGTGTTCACCTAAACTGAGAATGTTTGTTCCAGGGAAAGATAAAATTTATGGTCATTGTCTTCTTGTCTTGTTTTATTTTCTCTTATCTTGTCTTATGTAAATTTCCACTCTAACATTGCATTTTTCAATACAAAGCTACAGTCTAATTCTAATGTATATTTTATTAGAGTTCAGTCCTTATCATTTGAGAATCTTTTGGATAGTTGAATTTGTTTATTTTTTTCATCAGAGATGTACTTTCATCTTAGTGATATATAAAATAATGTTCTTCAGAGAATACTAAATTGAAATAAAGAAAACATATTCATTATCTGTGGCTAAGGTACCTTCTGATTTCAATAAAAATATTTACACAAGTTGAAAATTGCAGTAATTTTTTAAAGGTTTTTTAAAAAGATGTTATTTATTTATTTGTAGAGAGAGGGGAGGGGAAGGATAGAAAGATCAATATACAGTTGCCTCCCATTTGCCCCCACAAACCAGGCATGTGCCTTGACTGGGAATCAAACTGGCAACACTTTGGTTACAGGCCAGCCCTCTATCCACTGAGCCACACCAGCCAGGGGGAAAAATTGCAGTTATTAATTTAACCATAAGGAGTTGTCAGTTATTTGTATTATTTTAAGTGTCAGAAACCCTGTTTTTAGTTTGCTAAAAAGAACTGTTACTTCCAGAAATAAGAAAGGTATTCATTTGCATTTATTTTTTTCTTTCTTCCTTTTGTCCTACTCTTCTTTTCTTCCTTTAAGTGGCTCAAATAGAGGCAAAACAAGTGGATGACTAGGTCCCGCCTAGACAGAAGGATCTAGAACATGGACTCAAGGAATCCAATCAAGGAATATGGCTCATGACCACACAGCAGTAACGGTTACTCACCATGATCATTGTCATGGTTCCAACCAGCACAAAAGCTGGAAGCCAGGCTTCCGTCCAAGGCAATTTCAATCCACTTAGACACCCAATAATCTCAAAAACTGTATGTCTGTTTTAGATAGTGGTCTTTAGAATGTATCCTTGAGTTGTTCTAATATTCATCAGGTTTCCATGGTTACAAATTTCTCAACCAACTATCGTTCCTTTGTTGTGGTGGTAAAGATTCTTGATATTAGGTACTTAAGTCATGGGGTACTTGTCAGTCTTTAAGGAGTCTTTTTATTGACTTCTCTTGTATTCTACAATCTTCCATCCCATTCTCCTATACCTGCACTCACAGGATCCTGGCCACTCTGGTAATTCACCAAGACAAGAAGACCAGGTCCAAATCTAGGAAAGATTTGGGCCTAAATTCATATAAATTCTGGCAGACATTGAGGATAAGATGATTCATTAATGCCCCCACTAATGTTGAAGTATCCGAAACACTAATACCTTTTGTGAAGCTATAAATCTTATGCTCTATACAGAGAAAATATATTTGAAATTCTCTGGTGAACCTTTATAGTCTTGAAGCACCCTACATAGTAGACAAACCATTTCTAACTGAATTTTAAATTCTTTTTTACAAATAGGTATGGATCCAGCTCATATGGTATAGTAAAAAGTACATTTACTGTTTTGATTATCCTAAGAAAATATTATATAATAACTTTTCATGTAGTGAAAAGTGGTGTAAATATAATGATAAAGTATCAAATGAAAAAAAAGATGTTATATATTATTAAAATAATATAATTTAGCTCTGACTAGTGTGACTCAGTGGATTGAGTGCTGACCTGTGAAATAAAGGGCTACTGGTTCGATTCCCAGTCAGGGCACATGCCTGGATTGTGGGCCAGGCCCCCAGTAGGATGGGTTTGAGAGGCAACCACACATTGATGTTTTTCTCCTCTTTCTCCCTCCTTTCTCCTCTCTCTAAAAATAAATAAATAAGATACTTAAAATATATATAATACATAAACTAGTTAAATATTATATAGTTTATTTTAAATGTTCTTGGAATTAGAGTACCTTTTAATTAGCTAATTTATTTTGCATAAATTATATAGTTATTTTATTTCTGTCATAAATGTACATAATTCTTTTTCTGGTATATTAATTTAAAAGTTGAATTAAAATATGATTTTTGAATGCTTCAGGTATCCTCACCTTTTTTCAATGAACTGGTATTAATAACAAGTTAGATGTCATCTTTTTGCAGTAAAGTTTTATTTATGGTTAAAATCAAACTAATTATATTTCATTCAGGTGAACAGTAAGTATTACTTAGGGAAATAGTTTAATATTACTACTTAAATATCAGACATGGGGCCTTTTCATATTATTATGCAGAATATTCTGAAGTCATTACTATTGAGAAATAATAAACAAAAAACTACTTATATACAATTTTTAATTTAAACTGTAATTCAGTTAAATACAAAGGTGGTTTCTTTTTCTTTAAGGTATGTCAATTTTTTAAAGATTTTTATTTATTTATCTTTAGAGGGGAAGGGAAGGAGAGAAGGAGAGAAACATCAATGTACGATTGCCCCTCGTGGATCCCCTGCTAGGAACTGGCCTGGAACCCAGGCATGTACCCTGACTGGGAATCGAACCTGGATCCCTTCGTTTGCAGGCCCATGCTCAGTCCACTGAGCTACACCAGCCAGGGCTGAAGATGGTTACTTAAAAGGTTTTGATTGTTAGAAAGATAGAAAACAAATTGAATTTATAATAATACATAAAATGTCTACTTCATAATATAAACAAGATAAATAATTCTTACAAAAATTAGCTACTTAGAAACCACTCAATTAAATTGAATTTAATTTGGCTGTCTGTAATAGCACAAACTGTTGACCTACAAGTCAAGGTATGCTATACGTGACTTGCAAAAAAGACATCCTTGACTATTCAATATATGTGAGAGAGTAACTTATAAAGTAAATCACTCTCTAAACATCCAAGGCATTTCATTGAGTAATTAATTATAGTCAATAAAAATATACACTTGCTCTCATACAAAGATCACCAACAACATTGTAAAGTTTGGAATTCATTATTTAAAGCCACATTATAGCCTAGAAATGACTAGGAAGACTTTAGTAGCAAAATTGATGGAAGTACTAAAAGTCTTGCTACATTTTAAATATAGGTTATTAAACTTTTCAAACCTTTTCCTTTGCAAATCATTTTTATTTTTTTATATTAATTCTACCAGAGGGATAGATCATTCATCTAAAATATTTAAGATACCTTAGTTTTAGACTATTTGATTTAAAAGAAAGCTAAAAATTACAAAATAAATGATTGATATAACATATATTTCTAATTAATTTCTGATTTTATACTATATCTTACTGCTTGCAAAATGATATTACACCATATTTTATTACATGAAACCTATATTGCTGAAATTATTCTTCTTCTATAATATCTTAAGTTTGGCTTAATTTTATAAAACTTTATCTGGAAATTTAACACAGATTAGAGTCTGGTAAAAAATAAACTCAACAGAAATAAGTATTCTTGATTTTTTGTATAGTTCTATACTGTATCTAACCTGTCTTCCCACTAATATCCTGAAACAATCAAAGAGACATATTTATGAAATAAATTATGGTCTCACTAAATTTCCTAGGGTAGAAAGCATTTATGACATTTCAGACCTAATAGTATAGCTGAATCAAATGATTTCTCCTGACAGGCCCTATAAATTTCAACGGTACCAAAACAAGGTAAAGGATTTATAGGATTCAGATACTTAGGGTTTTCTCTTTATTATTTTTTTCTCAATAGTTTGACAAAATAAAACAACCTAAGAAATAAGATTGTAACTTTAATATATTGGACCTTTGTGTATAGGCTTAAAAATATTTTCAGTTTTCACAATATTCCCCATATAAATTTATAGGTTCAAAAAGTTCTATTTCCTATTAAATAACTCTCAATTAAAATATTAAAGCTTTAATATTATTATGTTCACATTCCTTAACTGCAAGGTCATCTTGGGGTTATAAGGTATGTCTTGTCAATTGATGGAGCACTGTGGACAGAGGTCACAACTGCAATAGATGTTCTGCCAGAACTGCTGCTACTTCAATGTAGACAAAGGACATTCTGAAATTCTGCAGGCTGTATTTTCTCTTAGTCAGCTAATGACTTGTGACTTGGTCTCCAGTAATCTTTATACTCCTAAAATGGGTGACCACTTTTTGATCTTCTCATCATTTGAATTATCACTCTCATTCAGGATAGTTGAGCGCTCACTTCTTAAACAGTTTCTTTGCTTGACTATCATATCAGGACAATACTTTCTATTGGTTTCTCATCTTTTTCATAAACCAACTCTTTTTCTTCTTCTTTGCTATCACTTTTAAACTTGAAATGAATCAAATGGAAATTACACTTTCACAAATACTCTTCTCTATCCTAAACTTTTCTTCTTGAGACTTGAATTTTAAAAGGATTTTTCCAACTCAACATGCCCAACATTGTTTCATTTCTTCCCTAAATTTTCTCATATATTGCCAATCTTAACTAATGAACTCTCTGTCCTTCCAATTACTCACATCAAAACTTTGAAATCATCTTTGACTAACAACTTTCTCTATATTCCCATATTCAATCAATTAGAAAATATTGTTAGCTCCATCTTAAAATTGTAACATGACCAGTCTCTATCCACCACTAACAATTATATCCCTCATCTGCTTTTAAGATTTCCCATTAGTTTCCCTCTTCTATTCTGAAAATTTTCTTCCCTTTAGCCAAAAATATGCTTTAAAAGCATTAATCAGATCATGCCAGTCCTCTGCTCAAACCCTTTAATGGCATTCCAATCGTATTTGAATGACATGAAAGCAGATACGATCTGCCCTCATTTCCTCTCTAGTCTTACCTCCTACTCTTCTCCCCAGTGCCTGGGTTCCAGACACATCTGTCTATTGCAGTTCCTGTAACATACTAAGGATTCTCATGCCTGAGGGCCTTGCTCTGGCTTGTTTCCATGCTTACAACTTTCCCCTACCCCACACCTGAGGACTCACTCATCTCAGTTCTCCATTTATATGTCAACCCAACCTTGATGTTTTCTCTGGCAACAATGTATAAATAGGCACATATTTCCATACAAACACTGTATTTGAGAAACAGCAAAAACAATGATGGGTCTATCCAAGAGATTTCTAAGAGGAACTGAAGATATTGTCTAAGAAGTAATGCAATTTTAAGCATAGATGTTATGACAGGTCTCCATATGAAGATATATTTAAAAAGCACCCTGAAGGAAAATAAGAAATTAAAACTGGTAGTTGCAACATAGTCAAGGGCATATAAAGCAGAACATAGGAAATATAGTCAATATACTGCAGTAACAATGTACAGTGTTAGATGAATAGTAGGTTTATCAGGAGGATATTTTGTAAATTATGTAAATATCTATGTTGTAAAAATACCACTATGTTGTACACCTAAAATACTATGAAATAAAATCAAATATCAACTATAAGTGAAAAGATAGCAAATACATTTTAATAAAGAAAAAAGTACCTGCAGAAATAAATTGAAAACCATATCTTTTTTCTGTAGAATATGTTAAAAATCTCATGTCCAAGATGGACATCCTTGTATCAGAAGGAGAGTCTACAGTATGATTAAACTCTATTTGTTTTCTCTTACATGGAGATAAATGACACAATAAAATTGGAGTCTTATTACTGATTTTATTTACTATTGTTCAATTATACTTGTCTTCACTTTTTCCTCTTACTCTCCCTTGCCCTACCCACACCCCAGTTTCCATGTTCAATCCTCCCTCACCATGGTCTTTGCTCATGGGTCTTTTATATATATGTTCCTTGGCTTGACTCTTCCCCTTCTTTCCACCATTAATGCCCTCCCCTCTTTCCTTTGGTCACTTTCAATGTTCTCCATGTTTCAATGCCTGTGGTTCTATTTTGTTCATTAGTTTACTTTGCTCATTAGATTCCCCTCATAGGTGAGATCATGTGGTATTTGTCTTTCACTGCCTGGCTTCTTTTACTTAGCATAATGCTCTCCAGTTCCATCCATGCTTTCACAAAAGGTAGGAGCTCCTTATTTCTCTGTTGCATAGCATTCCATTGTGTAAATGTACCACAGTTTTTTGATCTACTCATTTACTGATGGGCACTTGGTTGCTTCCAGCACTTGGCTATTGCAAATTGTGTTGCTATGAACATTGGGGTGCATAGGTTCTTTTGAATTGGTGCTTCAGGATTCTTAGGGTATAATTCCAGCAATAGAATTGCCAGGGAAAAAGGCAATTTTATTTTTAGTTTTTTGAGGAAATTCCATAGCTTTTCCCACAGTGGTTGCATCAGTCTGCATTCCCACCAGCAGTGTACGAAGGTTCCCTTTTCTCCACAGCCTCACCAGCACTTGTTGTTTGTTGATTTCTTTATGAAGGCCATTCTGACCCATGTAAAGTGGTGTCTCATTGTGGCGTTAATTTGCATTTTTCTGATGGCTGGTAATGATGAGCATCTTTTCATGTGTCTATTATTCCTCTGTATGTCCTCCCTGGAGAAATTTCTGTTTGGGTCCTTTACCTTTTTTTCCTGTTTCTTAAGTATATTTTATTGATTATGTTATTGTAGTTGTCCAATTTTTTCCCTTCCCTTTGTCCCTGTCTGCCCTGCAATCCCCTCCCTCCAACATCCCCTCATTTAGTTCATGTCCACGGGTCATACATATAAGTTCTTTGGATTCTCCACTTCCTATACTATTCTGAACCTCCTTCTATCTATTTTGTACCTACTAATTATGTTTCTTATGCTCTGTACCTTTATTCCCCATTCTTTCCCCTCTACTTCCTCACAGATAACCCCCCAAGTGATCTCCATTTTTGTTTCTCTTCTAGTTATTTGCTTAGTTTTTTTGTTTTTTATAAGACTATCAGCTGACTTCTCAACAACAACAACAAAAAAGACTTACAGGCAAAAATAGACTAAAAAGAAGTACTCAAAGTTATAAAAGGCTAGGACCTATATCCAAGATTATTCTATCCAGCAAAGCTATAAGTTCTAATGGAAGGACAGATAAAGCTCTTCCCCAATAAGGTTAACTTAAAGGTGTATCATCACCAAGCAATATTATATGAAATGTTAAATGGACTTATTTATGCCCATTTTTAATTGGATTGTTTGTCTTCCTTGTGTGGAGTCGTATGAGTTATTTATGTATTTTGAAGATCAAGCACTTGTCCCAAATAGCAATGGCAAATATATTTTCTCATATATTTCCCCCATATGGGTTGGTTCCCTTTCCATCTTGTTGATGTTTTCTTTAGCTGTTCAGAAGCTTTTTAATTGATGTGGTAACATTTGTTTATTCTGTCCCTTATATCCCTTACTCTAGGGGACATAATGCTGAAAATATTGCTGCTTGGAATATTTGAAATTTTCCTACCTATGTTCTCTTCTAGGACTTTTATGGTGTTATTCCTTATATTTAAGTCTTTTATCCATCTTAAGTTTATTTTGTATATGGTGTAATTTGGTGATCAAGTTCCTTTTTTTTTTGCCTGTAGCTGTCCGTATCAACCAAGACTGTTTGTTGAAGAAGCTATTTTTATTCCATTTTATCCTCCTACCTGCTTTGTCAAATATTAATTATCCATAGAAACAAGGGTTTATTTCTGTGCTCTCTATCCTGTTCCATTGATCTAAGTGTCTGTTCTTTTGCCAGTACCAGACTGACTTCAATGCAATAGAGATTGCATTGAATCTATAAATTGCTTTGGTATGGACATTTAGTATGGACATTTTAATGATGTTAATTCTTCCAACCCATGAACACAATATACACTTTCATTTATTTGTGTCTTTCTTAATGTCTTTCTTCAGAGCTCTGTAGTTTTCTTCAGAGCTCTGAGTACAGGTCTTTTACTTCCTTGGTTAGGTTTATTCTTAAGTACCTTATTTATCTTGTGGCTATAGCAAATGGGATTTTTTTCCTTATTAATGTTTTTGATATTTTATTGTTGGTGTACAAAAACACCTTCAATTTATGAATATTGACTTTGTATCCCGCTGTTTTGCCAAACCCATTTATTAGATATAATCATGCTTCGGGGGAGCACAAGGCTGTAGTAAGGGAAGACAGTTAGGAGATGAAGTCAGAGGCATTATGGCAGATCATATGGAACCTCTCAGGATATTAGGGGAACTCAGCATTTACTCTGAGTGAAATAGAAAGCTATTGAAGCATGTTAAGCAGGGAGAAGACATAAGCTGATATACATTTTCACAGCATCATTCAGGCAAATGTGTTAAAGTACTCCTTAGGTGAAATTGGTAGAAATGAAAAGAATTTGAAGGGTACTTCAATAATCCAAGAGAGAAATGATGGCTTAAGCCACAGTGATAACATCTATAATACAACAGGAAAGAGAGTAGAGATAAGAGGGAAAAAATAAAGACAACTCTTTTAAAGATTTATGCTCAAAATTGGAGGTAGGAAGTGCTGTGAATTCTGAAGACAGGAAGTGCAGTCTAGGTGTGGAAGAGAGCATCCAAATGATTAAAAAATTAGTATGCCTATGTAACAAAGGGAAGTGACATTAGATATAACTTGAGATTAATGCAACCATTTTTTTGATTTTTTTATATTTCTCTGCCATACATGCAGTGATATCATGAGTACCTGCATACCCATGATACTTCATGGGTACCTGGTCTCTTTTCCTTATTGCCAAAATCCCAGAGTTTACAAAATGTCTAATACCTATAACATAATCCATAAATATTTATTGATTAAAAATGACATTTATTATGAATTGCTACTTAACTTGCTATGGAATTTTAGAAAAACAATGCTGTTTTTTGTATGGAAATGAGAGGATGTTGAATCATGAGTTATGAAACAGAAGTTATCAAAACAATTACAGTGTACATCCAAAATAAACATCACTTCTTCGAACAAAATCTGTTGTTGGAAACCACTCTGCCTGGTTTCAGGAGTTGTAATTGCCCCCCATGGGTAAGGTTGAGTGAGCAACCTCCAGACTGTGAGCCACTAAGGTGACAAAGCTTATCTCCCTCACGGCAGCACTGCTTCTGCTTCATCCATCTCTGTCCCCAATGCTTGGTCAGTTAGTCAGTGATGGGTAAGACCCCTCAGAGGGAGGGGGGGAACAACTTAAGCCAGACACTATCACTTGAGAGGCCCTTAAGGAAGGACTTGGTGGGCAAAGAGGGAGTGATGGACCCTCGCCCCCCAGCTATTCTGGCATAGTCCGAGTCCCCGGAAAAGCTGGGACAAGGTTTTCCTGGCTTTAATCCACTTAAGCCTAAAAACCTATGACTGGGAAGGCAGTGCAGCCCTTTGCTGGCTAGAGCGATTCCCAGTGATCAGGCCTAAGAAAGAATATGTAAAAATCCTGTCAAACCTGCTTTGTTTAGAATGCTCTCATTTAAATGATAAGGGTGCAAGCAAGAAGTTTGTTCCTCAAAGTTTTATGGCTCTTTAGCTATCTGGCCCTGACTGAGAATAAGCCCTTATAGTTCTTTGAATGTTATCTATAGTTTGATCCTTACCTGTATTCTTGTGCAAAACGAACCCAATAAAAGCCCCTTGAGGAAGGGACTCTTGGTTTTTCTCCTCTGAGTGATTGACCACCTTTCCTCCCCAAGCAGATCATGTCTTGCCAGTATCATTTTCATCCCTGGTGGATGAGGGGACTTGCTGGCAAAGTTGCCCCCACAATCTGTCATAGAAAAAGGCATTTGGCCACTGTGAAATGGCTGATATTCAAGGATCATATGTATTTTTCTATATTCCAAATGAAGTTTACCAAGTCCAATGATATTTTATGCATGCCCACTATGTACCAAGATTGACAAAAACTAGGATAAAGAAGATAACAGCCCTTGTCCACATAATTTAAATAGTCACAAATTATTTATGCCTTAAGGTAGGCCAAATCTTAGAGATAGGACCACATTATAGAGAGGCCTTTACAGTAAAATTTAGTTAGATGGAGAGGGAAAATGTCATGATAGACAGAAATAATATTATTCACAAATAGAACCCATGCATAATTGGGTAGGAGAAAAGTAGATGGAAATAGCCCTTGCTTTCTGCAGGTGGAGGGGTGTTTTCTGGTATAACACTGAAATGGAGCTTAGCACCATGTAATGGAGAAAAAAATATGCTTAAAGCCTATTTAAACTATTTTTTACTCCCAGATAACAACTAACACAACAGCAACAACAACCATGTTTAAAGCAATCCTCCTTTTATTGTAGTTCACAGAGTATACAATGAATTGTGCCTGGAACACTTTCAGTTACATGCATCCAACATCATTAAACATTTGATGACTGCTATAACCCTCTTCCACAAAAATTTAATGTAAATTTGTGCATGCACCCAAAATTTTGCACACTATTTCATGAGAATTACAGGGAGTCCATAAGCACGCCATTGAATGACCATTTCATATTAATTATACATAAGGCTTACATTTTGCAAATACTATTGAATGAGGCAATCTTTCTAAGCAAGGAAATGCTAAAGATTATATCTCTAGGGAAGTGGAAGCATTTGCAGATGCAAACATTGAGAGATGTTTCATATGGTTAAATAATTAGAAACTAAATCATTAAGAATATGTATCTTGCAAGAGTTTTACACAAGTAACTATTTCCTCATGAAAACTAACTTTCGTATTAAGATTATATTACTTCCTTTAGTAAAGAAAACAAGAGAGAGAAATAAAGCAGTGTGTCACAGCTACATGTGAACAAATGCAGGAGCTAAGCTACGAAGCCAGATAGTTTGTCATAGAGCCTCCTGTGTTAATCAAAATATTGCATATTTTAAGCAAAGGGAATCAACCAAAACTGATCATTAGAATAGATCCCAGCAGAGAGGTATCTATCTATGCCACTCTGGTTAACCATTACAGCCAAGTTTGAGTGAAGAGAGAGTTGATATTTGAAGATATGTGTCTCCAATATTGGTGGAATAGTCTGCTACCGAATAACTCACCGACAGGGAAAGCACAAATATATAACAGGACACCTAAAAAAGCACAGAATACTGTCAAGGAAGTGAGAACTAGAGGAATCAAGATCCAATGAAGAAAGAAATCAAAGAGAGAGAAGTCTCAAAATTTCTACTCTCTCCTTGAGGAATTTGTAGATCCCCATATGTGATTGCAAGTTTAAGTTAAGCAGGCATTTAACAGGACAAATGAGATGAAAACGGGAGTTCAGAGTGCACCAGTAGGGGGAGGCACTGCTCAGCTCCACACATTTTCATTTCAGAACTACAAAGGTCCACCTCCTAAGAGTGGGAATAAAACATAGTGAGACAAACTCTCACAAAGATTAAATACTAGTACTGAAACAGCTAAATTTGTAATAGAAATAATGATCTTTCACCCATGCTAATTTTCTGCCTGAAGGAACAGAAAATTCCCCACTGGAACAAGTTAATATCATTCAAAATCACATATACTGCTCTAACAATTTTTATACAATGCCTTATAAGTCGTAAAACATTACTCCATACACCAGGGAAAAAGACCAAATGATTGTTCAGTTAGAGACAAAACAGACATTAAATGTATCTTCACATACAATACAGACAGTGCTGTGACATCTTATATTATATATAATTAATTTATTCTAGAGTTGAGAAGTCAAGATAAAGAAGAATTTCAAGACAAACTGGAAAACCATATAAAGGATGTATAGTAGTCGTGCCCCCACTCCCATTATCCAAGGAGGAGGATTCTTTCCAGATCCTGAGTAGGTGCCTGAAGCCATGGATGGCACTGAACTGTACATATACTATGTTTTTTCTCCTATACATGTCTACCTGTGACAAAGTTTAACCCACTCCTGCACTTCAGGGCCATGGTTACGTAAAATAAGGGTTACTTGAACACAAGTACTGTGGAACTGCCGTGGCGACCAAGTGGCTGATAGAAGAAAGAGTACACAGCGTGGATACTCTGGACAAAGGATCATTCAGTGGGAAACAAAATGGGAAGTGTAAGATTTCTTTTTATTCAGAATATAAAACTCAATTTAAAACATATAAATTGTTTATTTGTAAAATTTTCCATTTAATATTTTCAGACCATGTTTGACTGTGGGTAACTGAAACCAGAGAAAGTGAAAGCATGGATAAGGGGGTGGGGGAGCTACTACAAATACAAATTCTAAAATGGAAAAAGACAAGAATAAAATTTAGAATTTATATGATGGCTTAATTGATGGCAGATACTAATCTATGCAGCAAAAGAGACTCTAAATGAATTGGGAGATAGATCACAAAAATATATTCAGATTAAAACACTGAGAAATAAAGAAAAGGAAAATGAAGATTATAAGAGGCATATGGAACATTTTGAAATACACACATACACAAAGTACAGAGGAAAGTAAAGGGATATTGACACAGAAGCAATTTTTGAAGATTGAATGCTTTCAGTTATTTCAAAATTGTCCAGAGAAATCAAAACATAATTTTAAAGAGCACTAGGAATGTGAAGAAAAAGCAGAAAAAATCGTGCCTCATCATAGTAACAAAACTTCTAAAATACAAAACAAAAATTAAGACGAGAAAGCACACACATAAACACACGTTACATTCCAAATGGCAAAGGAGAGAGAGAGAGACATTAACTGGTTGCATTCTTGTGTTCACCACAATCTGGGATCGAATCTGTAACCTTTGACCTTTTCACCTATAGGAGGACAATGCAACCAACTGAGCTACACCACCCAGGACAAGAAGTTTGAAATTTCCCGTCTAAAATAACAGTTTCTTTTTAAAATTTTCACTTATTTTTTTCATTTTAATTGTTGTTTAAGTACAGTTTTCTGTCTTTTACTCCCATCCCAGCCCACCCACCCAACCTTTTCCCCTCCCTCCCATTTCCATGCCCCCTAGGTTTTGTCCATGTGTCCTTTATACTTGTTCCTGTAAACCCCTCCCCTTCTCCCCTGAATTCCCTTCCCTCTCCCCTCTGGACACTGTCAGCCTGTTCTCTATTTCAGTGTCTTTGGTTTAAAAATAACAGTTTCATAAATCTAAAAATGTTCACATTCTATAGGGCAATTCAAAGTTGCATATTTTGCACCTAAGTTATGCATATAATAGGAAGAATATTGATGTGCATTCTCATCATTTTTATAAATAACTAAATCTTCATTAAACAAAGAATTTGAAGTTGAACAGTTTAATCAGATTTTTTCAGTTGTATACTTGATGACATAGTTTTGTCAAATATTCATTACTATAATTAGCAAGTAAATATCCATTAAATAAATAAAATGTAATGTCCCTTTTGGAAATATTATGTGTGTAATGCTACACAAAAGTCTGTCACTTTCCCAGTTTTTATAAAATAGAAAAATAAAACTGTTTTTAGGGTTTTTCTTTATTCAGCTATTTCAATATTTATTTTATATTTATTCTTGTGCAACATCTATATTATTAATCTTTGTAATTCAATAGACTACAATATAATGAATGTAAATATATAAAGTATAAATAAATTTTCATGATGTTTAAAATGTCTATTCTCTCCAAATATTTTCGAAATCAATGTAAATTTAAGATATAAATTTATATTATAATTATAAATATCAGAATTACTAATCAAAATATTGGATCCAATCAGAGATTTTATTTACCTTCTAATACATTTATTACTTTTTAATTAAACATTAAATACCCTTAAAAATTTACAGGTCTTTCACACATTTATCCACCTTTGTTGCCAATGTAGTCACAAATATATATGTTTATATATGTAAGTGTAATATAAATTATTTAATATTGCAATTTATTCCTCAGACACCATATACAACCACTACCAACCCGGGGCTGATGGACAAATCTTTGGATACATAAATATTAACACAAAGTGTGTATAAAAATTAGTTTTTTAGCACTATTAGGAAATTATCTTTCACTTTACAAGAATCTAAGTGGAACAACTAGGCAAAATAATTCATTTGTCTTTTCTCTTACCTAAGTGCTTCTGCCAATCCCTACCTTCTAAAGAAGTATTTATCTCCATGTCAGTAGCAACTCAGCCCACACAGTCTCTGCTGTGAAGTCAAGTAGTCTTTCCTTCAAAGACATAAGGCAAGTGATTGGCCAAAGAATTTCTCTGTGATCTGAACAGTAAGTATTCTAGTTTCAAGAGTGTATGTTTAGGATTTTAAGTGGTTGGTACCACCCTTAAATCTGGACAATAGAATTCTCTACCCTGGGTGCATAGTTGTAGAGGACATTGATCTATCCTTCATACAGACACTAAAGGAGCGAATCTGTGGGGTAAATGCTCACTCTGTGGGTGAAATGCTCACCCAGATCTCATTGCACCCTGCTTCCAACACAAGTGCATTCTAGATGACTGGGAAGCCAGTATACCTGGGCAAGAAAAATTGAGCCCACTTCCAGGGCTTTTTTGAGATTCTGTCCTTGGTACATGCACCAAATATTGGACCACTCCACCTGGGTTAAAACCTCTATATCTGACAGTTTATATCTGAGGATTTATAAACTGTGGTACCAATGACATTTGGGCCAGATAATATATTATTATGGAAGACTTTCTTGTGCATTGAATATTCAGCAGCATCCATGACTTTTACCCACTAGATACCAGTAGTATTTCCCTCCTAAGAAACTATTGCCACCAAAAATGTCACCAGATATTGCTAAATGTGTTGTGGGGTGGCGAAACCATCCCTGTTGAGATATACTGCTGTGAGGACTGGCACAGTGGTGGTTCTTTGGAAGGGGGAGTAGCCAGACTTTGGATGTGTGAGCTGGGCTGTCCTTAGGTAGTTAGAAACAAGAAAAAGGAGCGAGCCATAGCTTGAGGCAAGTGATCAGCTAGCTAGCTCCTTCTGATGCTTCACGTTTCACTTTGAAATTTGGAGGTAACCAAAAATTAGAACTTCAAACCCGGTCTTCCATGACGTTGTGAAAATTTAAGTGCCATAGTAAGAGAATAAAATTTATTTTATGTAATAGTTTGGTTGTTCTATTGTTAATTATATACTTAGAGTACAATATAATTATTGTACTATTTGTTCTCATCTTGAGAATGTTAAGGGACAGCATGTGAATCAGTGAAACACACAACTGAGCTCTGGATCTGCACTGACAAAGTCGTCCAGATGAATGATTCCCAACCGCCCTAACCGTCTCCACCAACAAGAATTTTGACATCCTAATCCCAGAAACTATAAATATGTCATTTTTACATGGCAAAATGTATTTTACAGATGTTACTGAGTTTAAGGACATTGAGATGGGCAAGTCATCCTAGGTTACCCACTGAGGCTCCATCTAATCATATCAATCTCTAAACAATGGCATCCTGTCCCAGCTGAGTTAGAGAAGACAGAGACTGAGACAGAGAAAGAGAGACAGAGAGATCAGCATGAGGATTCACCGCTCACTCCGATTCTAAAATGTAGGGCATTAGGGGCAAGGACCAGGCTTTTCTTAGGAGCTGGAAAACACAAGAAAATGGGTTTCCCCCTTAAATTTGCAGCCTTGCTGACATAAATTTTAGCCCAGTGAGATCCATGTTAAATTTCTGGCAACAAAACTGTAAGATAATACATTTGTGTGTTTTACATCATTGTGCTTGTTGTAAATGACTACTGCAGAGATGTAAAACTAATACATAGAATGAACTATATTATATAACATTCTAATTTCAGAAAGCCAAAATAATCATTCTTAACAACTTGCTGGTGCTTTTATACGTTTCTGGACACAAAAACAAATTTCAAGAACTGTTACATATTTATGTGTATTGGGAATAGGCTACGTGAATTTATTAGCCACAGTCTATTATCAGTAATGTGCAAAATCAAGGATGCAAGAAGAGATGCAGGACTGGAGGTCTGGTGAATAAACACCACAGCAGGGAGCAAGATAAAATGCATGGTAAATGTGCTAAGAAGCATAAAAAACAGATAAATATGGAAAATGTCAAAGAATGTATAAAGTGCTGCAAGTTTTAAAAGGATGAATTAAAAGCATCACGTATTATAATCTTCTACCTGGAAAACATCAAAGGAGCAGGAACTTAATTAAGATTTTGTAGGATATCTAATTAACATGCAGAAATGAAGTTTATATATTTAAACAACTAACTTGAGGAGGCACAGTGGAAGAATTTTATAGTATGTATAAAATATTACTTAAGGCAAAAATAACTAAAAGTAATGAAAAAGTCTATATTGGAGTAATTGTTAATGAATGTTTTTAAAAGTTCTGAAGAAAACTTACACAAATGAAAAAGCAAAACTTGTTTAAATAGGAAGTTACACTTAGCACATAGGCAATTCTCCCTAAGCTTGAGTATAATTTTAAGATGATCTAAACAAAAATGTGAATAGAACGTTTTGGAACTAAAAGGAAGAATCTATAGTTCATATAGATATAAAAAAGTACAAAGAAAGGATGTTTGAAAAAATTCAATGATTTATTCTTTTATATTAAAATATACTGCAAAGCATCACTATATTAAACAGTGTAGTACTGGCATGTGACTATATATATATATATGTGACAATAACTAAAAGTCTAGAAATAAACAAAATAATGTTGATATATTTAAATATTAATATTTCAAATCTATTAGAAAAATTTTAATTTTTAAAGCAACAACAATCTAGATTTTTAAAATGAAATATTTACCCCTAACTCACAAAAAGTTAAATTCCACTTAAACCGCATGTATAAATTTTAAAAAAGCAAATCATAAATTACTAAAAGAAACCATGGAGTAATTCCTTTACAACATCAGCATTAAAAAGTTGGGTTTTTTTAGGTAGAACATACAACCTCTGGCCCTGGCTGGTGTAGCTCAGTGGATTGAGCATGGGCCTGTGAACCAGAGGATAGCGGTTTGATTCCCAGTTAGAGCACATGCCTGGGTTGCAGGCCAGTTCCCAGCAGGGGACTCATGAGAGGCAACCACACATTGATATTTCTCTCACTCTCTCCTTCCCTTCCCCTCTAAAGATAAATAAATAAAATTAAAAAAAAAAGAAAACAAAAAAAGATAAAAAATACAATCTCTGAAGTAATATAACAAATTATTGATAAATAAAAATAGATATTTAAAGTTGTTGCATAAAATTATATAATTAAAGTCAAAACTCAAAAACTATTTTGAATACTCAATACTTAAACTTAATATCAAGAAATAGTGCTAATTTTCTTAATATCAAATTCCCACTGGCCAGTGAAATACCAAAATAAACAATCAAGTAAAGAATATGAATTGAGAATTTCAGGAAAATAATTGACATTGATTTATAATCATACAAAATAAAAATATTTCTTGATAAGCAAAATAAATGTAAAATTATATAGACACACCAGTTTTACCTATGATATTAACAGAGGTCCAGAAGTTGTATAAAATATTAGGTTTATGAGTGTATAATGAAACTATAGTTCAGCAATTTCTGATTGGACTATAAATGTCTGCAGTCTCTATGAAAGTTAACTTTGCAATATCTGTCAAAATAAAAATACACATTCTAAAATTTCTCCTTCTAAAAGAGTATTCTACTCATTTATTGAAATAAATACATAACTACATATGCAGAGTTAATCACTGTATCTTACAGCATTATTTTAATAGTAAAATATTTTTAAGAACCTAAATGTCCAATAATAGAAGACTAGTGAGATTACATACATGGTTTGTCCGTTAGTAAAATAATTATCATCCTTTAAAAGAATAAAGTAGTTTTTGGCTTACTCTAAAAGTTGTTTTTTCAAAAATATAAGCAAATAAAAATCAGTGTATAGCATACTAGTGTGAAAACATGGTCAAAATCAATGCTCCTTATACAATAGGTTTGGAAGGATGGCTAATAAACTAATACATGTATTTATTCTTGTGAAACTAAATTGTATTAATAAAACTAGTAACAACTAACAAATACAAAATTAAAAATAAACTAACTGAACATAATTTTTGTGAAAGGGTCCAAGATGGTATGTAATTCACCTAGGATATAACAAAATGAGAAGAAAGGGAATTTTATTGTACAAAACAATAATAAAAGCAGAGATTTTATTGTTATTTTTTTCCTTGTTATATGCCACTGAGTAGAATCTGTAAAACCATTTTAAAGGTTTTAAGGTAAAGAGTAACGATCCTCTCTGGGAACAGGTATGTTCTGTCTTTCTGTCACTTCTGATATATGGTGTTGGAAAATCTCTGCCATCAGCAGGAATAGTGTGTTAAGAAAAGCTGCTTTCTTTCTCTCTCCCCTCTACAAAATGAGATACTTGAAACATCTGATATTTTTAGGTAGACTCTGTCAGTTGCTGAGTTTTAGTCATACTTACAAAAATTTATTATAATTTTAAAGTAATATGTATTTATTTATTATTTTAGTTACTTTGCATTATTTCCCCATATCAAAAGTTTTGAATTATTTATGACATCTAAATATTAATTTTAATTTTACATTACATCCATAGTGCAATGCAATTTTTAAAAAATATCGTATATTTAAGTATTAGTCAAATTTCATTTTACCTGATTTCTTTATTCTTTGATTACATCTTGCCTTTCTCCAAGTTGTACAACAAATACTCCTTGACAGAGGCTCTGTGTTATATTTTATAATTTCTAATATAACAGTGTAAAGAACTTCTCTTTTTAATTCAATCTGAAGGGTGGTTGGAAAGGTTCAGTTGCCCACCCCTGCA
This sequence comes from Artibeus jamaicensis, assembly GCF_021234435.1. Lineage (NCBI taxonomy): Eukaryota > Metazoa > Chordata > Mammalia > Chiroptera > Phyllostomidae > Artibeus > Artibeus jamaicensis. The sequence goes on along the minus strand of NW_026521823.1, from coordinate 10,246,685 downwards.
CCAATCAACCTGACGAGAACTTAGAACTCTCATGGAAACATCTTTAAATGAACAACCTGCAGAGCCTCAAAGAAACAAGGATTATTTCCAAAAGAAAGAAGAATGCTTAAAAACAAAAACAAAACAAAACAAAAGAGAAACGCAACCACATAGCAAGGGTGAGATAGGTAGGTAACAGACAGAGAGGTAGATAACAGATACACAGTAGAGACATAGGTATATAGATACATACATAGGTAAACATATAGAAAATATCTCCACACGTGCATGTACACGCATCAAGATTTATAACTGATTATCTGTGGATGGTGCCGTGAGAATGCCTCTGCATCTACAAAATTTTTACCATAATAGTATTAAGTTTAAATCCAGAAAATAGTATGTAACTGTCTGTATTGTATTAATTGAATACAGAAGAAATTTTATTAGCAACATATGACATTTTAGTGTAAAATGTAAAGCTTTCAGTTTGGATTCACTCAGGCAAATGTGGGTTTGAATCATTTAAGCCTTCTCCAGCTTGGCATTTTATCACCTTATTTGAAGATTCACTCCTAAGTCAGTTGGTTCACGAGTATATGAGAAGTGAGAGAAAAATCTATGTAAATGTCCAGGCAAATGCTTAATAAATATTATTTCTGATTTAATATTACATTTTACTGGTAAAATTGTTACATATCTTTAAAAAATACACACCTACAATTTGGAATTATTTTTTAAAAGGAAATGCACATTCACCATTCAGAATTAAAATAATTTAAATGGTGATACCTGAGCCACCTGAAGACTTAACAAAGGTTGTACAAAAAGTTATATTCCTGCCAAGAAATATCTAAATGTATAAGGAGATTTGAGCACAAATGTTTCCTCAATCACTGTGGTCACTTATAGTAGCTAAAAATATTTTTTGTGTATATATATATATGTGTGTATATATAAGCAATATATATTATATTAATATTATAATTTTTGTAATCATGATACATATCCAAAAGTTAAGTTTCAGACTTACTAATCTTAGAAAGTCACGTTACCACTACTTTTACTTTGGCTCTCTGGTTCAGGACTTTGGTGAGAGACATTTTATTTAATCAACATGCAGTTTACTGCACAATGCCACATGTTCCAGCGCCTCAGTTGGAATCCAATCATTTTCATGAACACTGCACACAATTTATCAATATGTTTTGTTGCCTTGAGTGACACAAATTACTTTCCAGGGATCTCTGCTTGGGGATCAGTCAATTCTCCGTGTTTTGTAAGTAGGGCATTTACCATCTGGCATGTTTGTTTCATGTTAATGGAGAGCTACTAACATATGATGTATATGTGGTTTACTGAGACTTTTATTTTTAACTTTCCATCTCAATGAATATCCATGTTCATGTCGACAACAATGCTCAGAGAAATAAAAGATTGTTTGCCATATTCTCACAGTCTCTAACATAATTAAGTTTGCAAATATGTCAGAGAATGTTTTTACCATTTATTCTCTAATTCTGTGAGTAGAAGCATCACTTGGGGAGCTTGTTAAAATGCAGATTGGAACTATCAAGAATCTTGGGAGGTTTCAGGATCTGTTTTTTTATAAATAATCTTGGATAATGTTGTCAAAGGTCATCCATGAGCAATTAACTTGCTCAAAATATTAGTGCCGAGGTGATAATCATATACACTAATCTTAAAGCTTTATGTTAAAAACCGTAAGATTAAAAAGACAACAAAAGAAATCTTGGTATAAACGTCCCTTAACCTTGATAATGGGAAATTTGTCCTAACTGTGTTAACAGCCATGAGTCTACCCAAATAATTTAAAGAAGTTTATATCTCATTCCTTATATTTATTAAATATATTGGGGTGACATTGGTTAATAAGAACATATAGGTTTCAAGCATACATTCTCACAACACATAATCTTCATACTGTGCCTACCACTTAAAGACAGATCATCTCCTGTCACCATGTATTTGACTCCTTTTAGCCTTTACTACCACCCACCCACTTCCCCCTGGTAACTACTGTTCTGTTATATGTGTCTATGAGGTTTTATATCTTTATTCATCTGCTCTGTTCAATTGTTGCTTTTAGTTTTATATCTCACATGTGAGTGAAATCATGTGGTTCTTAACTTTTCTGCCTGATTTATTTTGCTTAGCATGAAAACAACCAAAATGTCCTTCACTAGATGATTTAAACAAAGAGGTGTGGTATTTATAAGTATACAATGGGACACTACTCAGCCATAAGAAAAGATGAAATACTGCCATTTGTGATGATATAGATGAACCTTGAGAATATCATTCTTTCGGGGCATTCTATGGGACAAGTTCCATTCTTGTCCTTCAGTACTTTTGCTATTACTATTATAAATTTTACTATCTGTATTAGGGTAAATTATCCATTTTTTGGTAAAATTCAGAAGTTATTTATTTTCATGTATATAATTGCTAGGGACACAACCAAAATAATATGGTACTGAATGTAACATCTGTACTGTTGTAGACTGCTCTGCCTGGTTTTAGGAATTGTATCTCAACCCCTTGTGGCTGACGGTGAGGGACGACCTTTGGAATGCCAGCTGCAGGAGGCAAAGCTTGTCTCTGGTAGCAAATGCTGCCTCAGTTCCTCTCCCTGCCCCCAAAGCTTGGTTGGAAGTCAATGACGGGTAAGACCCCTCATAGCAGGGGGCAACCTAAGCCAGACTCGGTCACTTGGGAGGCCTTCATGGAAGGACTTGGGAGCTGCAACAAAGAGCAATGGACTCTCACCCCCCAGCTTTGACAGAGCTTGCGTCCCCGTGTTCTCTGGCAGAAGCGCTTCCTGGCTGTAATCCTCTTAAGCCTGCATACCTGATGGGGAGAGGTGCAGCTCCTTGTCTTGCTAGAGGTGTCCTGGGGGAAAATCTGCATCACAAAGACTTGCTGATAAACCTGTGAAATCTGCTCTGCTAAGAGTGCTTTCATTCATATGATAAGGGTCCAAGAGAAAATGAATGTGTCTCCCAAAGTTTCTTCAACTCTCTTCCTGACAGACACTGACTCAGATCCTGAAGCCCTCACATTTCTTTGAAATGTTATCTACTGTTTGATCCTTGTCACCCTGTATTCCTATGTATTACAACCCAATAAAAGGCTATGGAGGAAGATGCTTGGGGCCTTTTTCTCCTCGGAGAAACCGGCCGCTGCTGGCCTTTGTCTCCCCTGAGAAACTGGCCACAGCCGACTTCTCCACCCCAAGCAGATGACATCATGTCTCAGCCATATTCACTTTTGTCTGTGGCACCCAGGGGGACTCGCAAGAAAATTGTTCTTACACTGTACCTCGGTGATGTCTTGTAATAATAGGTGATTATTCAAGAAAAGTTTCAAACACCTTAAACAGAGTTGGTGTTATGAAATTCTTGTATTTCCTTAGAAAGTAGCAAATGAAAATATATAAATGAACAATAGAAATATCATAGCACCTTAATTATCACTAAATATAGAAGAAATGCCTGTTAAATTACTGAAATATTGTAACCTCTTAAATAGGAAATGATTAAAATGTAGTAAAACCTAAAGCTAACCATAACCGAGCCACCAGGCCAGGCCTCTTGGGCTTTATCTTATTTGATGTTTCAGCATCATTAGAAACCATTGATGATGCTTCCCCCCCCCGAAGTACTAATATCACTTGGCTTCCAGAACACCACACTCTACTAGATATTGCCCTAATTCTCACTCGCTACTTATTGGTTTCCTTTGCTGATAACTATGATCTAGTCTTTAAACGATTTCTAATCTTTTTTACTATTTGGTGAACACATTTATTCTCATAGCTCAAAGGCCTTTTTTTCATGAAAACTTAAAAATCAATGGTAGAAACTTTGGCTTAAACTTTAAACTGATATATTCAACTGCCTTTTCAATAGCTTTCCTAGCAAGCCTAATAGGCATTCACATATATTACAACAAAAAACAAATTATATTTCTTTCCCCAAATCCTCCAGCTATGTAAATAGCACTTTCATCCTTTCAATTGTTCTATGCAAAACACTGCTATAATTGACCTTTCTCTGTGCCTTATACCCACTCTCTCAGCAAATCACCTTAGTTCTTCTTTCAAAAAAAATATAACACTTCTTACAACACCCACATTATGTTTTGAAACCAGTGATCCTGCATCATTGTGTGACAATATGCATGAATTATTGCCAACCATGAAAGTTTACCCAGGGCCCAGCAATCAGAGGTTCACTGCGGCTCCATCATGTAGTCTCTACCATTAGGAAGTCGTCTGATTTCTCATGTGCCTAACGCAACCTCTAGTTCTTCAAGAGACTCCAGTGATACTCTGTGACCCAGAGCCTATTGCTAAGTCACAGTTACTATGTGGTGTGGCCAGCTCCCTCCTATCTATCTGAAGTGGCCAGCACCCATTCTAAATCACATTGCAACAATATTCACTGTGACCCGAATCTCAAGCAAGCAAAGATATTTCAATCAGGTGTGATATTTTAAGAGATTAGAGATTACATTCCAGAAGCTGAGGGCCAAGGTCAATTAATTTTTCAGTACGCTATATATGTGTGCATGCGTACTACTAGATATAAAGTTTCACAACCAGTTCATTCTTCAGGTGGCTACAATCAATAGAAATGAAGTTAAGAAGATTCTCTAGGAAGTATGGGAACCTGACAGGATCATATTCACTGGAAAACAAATTTATAAATATAAGTTCAGAAGATAACCCAAGAAAGATTCATTCTGAGAATTTTGAGCCTGGTGCTATGATAGCTCTAGAAAAAGATTTGATAGAGACACAAAATACAGTGTTGCCCAGAAGCAACCATCTAGGAGATTCATTGATTAAACTTATTTGCAAAACCATGGCATCTTTATCTTCTCTTTTTTTTCTGTTTGAACAGCAGGAACATTTGTTTCCAAATGACTCATAAAACAATGACTCAGGTTTGCAGAGTCCAGAGTACTCTTTGTACTGTTAGCCCTCCCAATTGTTGAGCAGCTATGACATTCATAAAACAAGAAGCAAGCATGTGCCGGCCAGCAAGGATCCATCTACTCTTACTGTATTTCTCCATGTCAGTATCATCTGACTCAGGAGTAATCTAAACATAACCTCTACCCTTTGACAGGCAAACAAGAACTATTATAAAATGGATCCATTGCGGGAGGCAAGATACTGTTACCGAATGGGCCTCCACTCCCCCGAGGTCCCTCTGTACTAGATTCACTTTGCCCACCACCAGGGAATTGGAATTATGGCTGTCAATGCCAGAGTTCGGTGAAAAGGAAAGGAACGATTTATTCAAAGATTGTACAGACTTAGGGTAATGACTTAATGTCTTAGTTAAAATCCCAAAAGTCCCTTAAAATACCCACAAACTCACACAGTCCTTCCTTCCCTCTCATTGCCCAGTCAGGCCAGTCAGGGGTACCTATCTCAGGAAAAAATAGGAGTCAGTGGCTCTGCTAGCTCCCAGTTCCTCCCAGTAATCTGTGCTTGGCTGGCAGGCTTCCCTCAGTTCCCAGCACCACTGGCTGTATAGCCACATTGATCTCCAGTTCTTAATCCCAAACCACATGTCACCTTGTCATGGCCCACCAGCAAGAGGGCTTTCACCCCTTTCCTTCCCTGCAAGGTTTCTCCTGCATTCTTTGAAACTGCTAAAACTGAGCTCTACATTGTGGCTACATCTTGCTCTCCTGCTTCCTAAGCCACATGGTAAAGAGAGCCCTCTCTCTGCCCCCCAAACCAATTGGTAAGCCCCTCATGGCTGCCATACCTGGGTTTAAATCCCAGGGTGTCTTCCTCAGGAACTGCATTTCCAACTCCTCCCACAATCGGCTACACCTGCCAGCCCTCTGTATTTTTCTAGCCTTTCTGGACTACCATAGTAAGTCCAGGCAGGCACGGCCCCATGGCATGGAGTGAAACATCTCCAAGCTCTCACACAGGCACTGTAACCAGGGAGAGCTGCCTCTCAGTTAGCCATAGGTTGAAGTGGTTCCCATCTCCCTGGCTCAAAACAGGGCCACAGCTACTTAACATGTCTATGAAGCTAGCCAGCTGTTATAAATATGTAAAATAACCATTTTTGCATATCAGGTATGAAGCTGGCCAACTGTTGATATGCAAAGTAACTATCAATGTCCCTGCTCCATGTGTCCCCTTCCCCAGTCCAGAATTGTGGGAGTGAGGATGTCCTATATTTTTATATTTCCTGAACACCCAGAGTTTTGGACCCTGTTACAAAACCCTCTTTTTGGCAGCCTTGGCCACACCCTTTTACAGAATTACCAAATACAAAGAGTAGCAGAAATCTAAATATTAACATTTAATATAAACCAGTATACCAATAAAGAGATATTAAAACAGAATGTAGAAAAATAAATCCCAATGGGATAGTAAATAAGGCAAGCAAAGTAAAAATTTAATGAGTATAATAAGCATGCAGAGAGGTAGTTAACTGGACATTGGCCTTAAAAAAAGTAACTAGAAATTTTGTAAAATTAATATATAACTATTAATTTTTTAAGTTAAAAAGGGTGAATCACAACATAAACATTCATGGCCTTAAAACTGTCCTTATAAGTAAAATGTGAAAAGGAAATTACTTGCTGGAATTTGTGGAGGATTGCATTTTTGATAGAATGAGTCATAAAACAACAAAATGAGGACAAGAATGAGAGACAAGGGATGACATGCATCTCATACACAAGTTCCAGAAGGTGTTTAATTAATTTTTCATCAGGAAAAGAAGAAAGTTTAGAAGAGAGAGATACTCAATAATATAATAAAAGAAACTGTCCTAGAGATGAAAAAAAGATGCTGCTTTGAGATATAAATGGCAGAGTAGTGGGTCCCTGCATCAATCAGAATTAATTCTTCAGATACTTGGTTTGTAGTTGTACCCATAATCCCCACATTGGTTCCATAATCTATAGGCTAAAATCTGCTATAAAAAGAAAGAGGAAAATGAATGACCTGGTGCAATTTATCCTGTTCAAAATACACAACTCAAATTAATAATGTCAAACAGGGATAATCTCAAAAATTACTGACAGTACACAAAACTTTAAAGATCCACAAAAGTGACGCTTATCACACCTACAGTGAACTCTCCAATTTGGATAATAATAGAATTAATAGTGAACTATTGTAAACATATTAGGTTGGTGGTTCCTTACTCTGCTACTTTTCCAGATTGGCTTTTTCCTGGAGCAAACAAATTTAGCCTCTGGTTCATGGTGTGCTGCTTTTATCTGGAAAATGCTTTTGACTTTATCCTGTAAACAGAAAGCACCAAAGTAGTTTCATTTATTTGACAGAGAAAATTGTAAATCAGATTAGACTCACACGAGTAAGAGACTTTACTCCTGTCAGGCCCTTTCAATGTAACTTTCATCCAACAAACACTTTTTGCTAAAAAGGAAGTGGCAATGGGCTGATGGTATATATTCCTTAATTGTAATTGAGATGCTTTATTGAGGGAAGCTGTAGTGAACAGAAGGAGAGAAGTGGAAAAGAAAAAAATGTAAAGAAGACAAATTAGGTAGAATGAAATAAAATTTTAAAATAGTTTAATAGAAATAATAATTTTAATCTTTCATAATAATCATTTCTTTGCTCTCAATGATAATTTTACCAATTATGTTTATGGACACACCATAAACAATATAGTTTAGCTTAGCTTGTATCTGAATTTTGCAGTATTTTTATTTTTTGTGTTGTGTCTTTTCCTCAGTTTTTTTTTGTGTGTGTGTATGTTATTTTTCATGGTTGTCTTCTGCACCTGGGATTTGTTCATTTTTTATTATTCAATAGTATCCCATTGAATGTAGAGACTATATTTTATTTTAAATTTATTTTGATGTTGGTACATATATATTTTTGTGGTTTGGAAACCTTATAGAAGGTTGGTATAAACATTTTGGAAAACATATTTTAACTGCACAAATACTTGAGTTTCTTCAAGATATTTACTTAAGAATCAGTCATAAGTTTTAGATATGTTTACTTAGCTAGATAATGTTTCATTGTATTTAAATAAATTAATTAATAATACTAATTAATTAATTGTGAGAGTTGTATTTGGTCTACATACCTTGAAATCATCAGATTTTTTTATTTTTGAAAGTACATAATATAGCTATACATTTTGCATTTTGACACTCATTTTATTTTGTGGAATATAATGGCATTAATTATTTTTAAAATAATCATTGAAATTTGAATTTATGCTTTTTATAGTAGCTTTTCAAGTCACTTGCCCATTTTTTTCAAGTTTATTTTCAATTATTTTTATTTTTATATTTTAAATCATTTTTATTGTTATTCCATTATATTTGTCCCATTTTTTCCCCTTTGCCATCCATGGTCTACCCATCTCACTGCCTGCCTCCACAGTTAACTCCCACACTATTGTCCATGTCCCTGGGTCATTCATACGTGTTCTTTGTCCATACCCTTTCCCTTCTTACCACCATTTCCCCCTCCTCCTTCCCTCTAGTCACTTTCAATCTGTTCCATGTTTTCATGCCTGTGGTTATATTTTGTTTGTTAGTTTATTTTGTTCATTCGATTCCTCTTATAGGTGACATCATACAGTGTCTGTCTTTCAACACACCTGGCTTATTTCACTTAACATAAGAGTCTCCAGTTCCATCAATGTTATCAAAAAAAGTAGGGGTTCCCTCTTTCTTTCTGCTACATAGCATTCCACTGTGTAAATGTTCCACAGGTTTTTGATCCACTTATCTACTGATGAGCACTTAGGCTGTTTCCAGTACTTGGCTATTGTAAATAGCACTGCTATGAATATACATGTGCATACATTTTTTTTGAATTGGTGATTTGGGATTCTTAGAATATATTTGAAGCAGCAGAACAGCTGGGTCAAAATGCAGTTTCATTTTTAGTTTTTTAAGAAAATTCCATACTGTTTTCCACAGTGGCTGCACCAGTCTGCATTCCTACCAACAGTGCACTAGGATTCCTTGTTCTCCTCCTCTTCACCTGCAGTTGTTGTTTGTTGATTTATTAATAATGTGTCATCCTTATTCCACAACCAGGTAAAGAGAAAACAAAGAAAGAAAACTACAGGCCAATGTCTCTGATGAACAAAGATGCTAAATCCTCAAAAAATATTGGCAATTTGGATTCAGAAATGTATTAAAGAGATAATACACCATGATCAAGTGAGATTCATCTAAGGAATCTAAGGACAGTATAATATTTGCATATCAATAAATATAATATACTACATAAATGAAATGGATAAAAATCACATGATCGTATCAATAGATGATTTCATGATAAACACACTCAGCAAAATGGGAATAGGGGGAGCATACCTCAACATATTTATTAAAAGTCATATACAAGAAACCTAGAACCAACATTATACCCAACAGGCACAAACTAAAAACTTTCTCCTTAAGATCAGGAACAAAAACTAAAAACTTTCCCCTTAAAGGTATCCACTTTCACCACTCTTATTCAACATAGTACAGGCTAGCCACAGTGACAAGACAAAAAAGGAAAGAAAAGGCATCCAAAATTGGAAAGAGGAAAATAAAACTGTCATTATTTGTAGACAACATGATAGTGTACATAGAAAATTCTATAGATGCCACCAAAAAAACTACTCAATCTAATAAGAATTTGGGAAAAATAGCAGGATACAGAGTTAATATTCAGAAATCAATATCTGTTTTGTACACCAAAAATGAAATATCAGAAAAAGAAACTAGGGAGAAAATCCCATTTACTACAGCAACAAGAAAAATAAAGTACCTAGGAATAAATTTAACCAAGAAGGAAAAAGACCTATACTGGGAAAATTGTAAAACACTGAAGAAATAAACTAAAGAAGATACAAATAAATGGAGATATATAACACTTTCATGGATTAGAAGAATTAACATCATTAAAATGTCCATACTACCCAAAGCAATCTATAGATTGTTGAAGAGAATAAAATAGGGACCGCCTTAAAGAGACTTGGCCTGGAGGAACAAGAAACTTAGAGCAGAAACCACAAGGAAGTTAAGAAAGAACATAGGGAGTGGAGAAAGCGGAACTACAAAACCAATGGGGCTGAACAAGTAGAGGACCACCTGTTCAAGTGTCTAGGTTAAAATGTTTCCATTACTCAAAACCCAGAAAGCTTAGGTCATGCTCGCACCACCCAAGTAGCCAATAGCTAACAGCCACATTTGCTTCTATACAATGCTTGCTTGCTCGTGTCTATAAAAAGACTTAGCTGTAAGCGCTTAGGGCCGCTTTCGTTTGCAGCTCTTATGAGCACTGTGTCTCCAGACACTCTGAGGGTCTGCCCCTGCGCAGGTTAAAACTTTGGCCAATAAAATAACATTTCTGAATCCTGAAAGTTTCTGACAATTTGTCTCTCGCATTGGTAGATGCAACACAGATTAAACACAATTCTTATTAAAATTCCAATGGCATACTTCACAGATCTAGAGCAAATAATGCAAAAATTTATATGAAACCAAAAAAAAAGACCTTAAATAGCCTCAGGAAACTTGAGAAAGAAGAGCAAAGTAGGAGAGATCACAATACCCAATATCAAACTATATTATAAGGCCACCGTAATCAAACAGTGTGGTTCTGGCATAAAAACAGACACATAATCAATGAAACAGAATAGACTGCCAAGAAATAAACCCAAGTCACTATGGTCAATCAATATTTGACAAAGAGGGCATGAGACTATAATAGAGTAAAGATATCTCTTTTATAAATGGTGTTGAGAGATCTGGAATGGTACATGCAAAAAAACTGAAATTAGACCACTAACTTACACCATACACTAAAATAAACTCAAAATAGACAAAAGACTTAAGTGTAAGCAATGACACCATAAAAGTCCTAGAGGAAAACACAGGCAGGAAAATATCACTTATCCCACATGACAATATTTTTGCCAATGTATCTCCTAGGCCAAGGGAAGTAAAGGAAAAAAATAAACAAATAGGACTACATCAGACTAAAAATCTTCTGCACAGATAAAGAAAACATCATCAAAATGAAAAGGGAACAAAATATTTTAGAAAACATATTTGCCAATAACACATTGGACAAAGGTTTGATCTCCAAAATAAAGAACTCATATAACTCGAAACCAGGAAGACAAACAGTCCAATTAAAAAATAGACAAGGGATCTCATTAGTCAATTCTCCAAGGAGGATACAGATGGCCCACAGATATATGAAAAGATGCTCAACATCACAAGCCACCAGAGATGCAAATTTAAACCACAATGAGATCTTACCTGTCAGAATGCCCATCGCTAATAAAATAAATTTCTAATTGATTCATATATAGTTCTGTTTCTAGTTTAGATGCTTATCATGTGTTAGTTATATGTCTTGGAATACACACATTGAAAACGCCATCTTAAACACTGTGGCTTTCTCCCTTCCACATTTCGTTTTCACAACACTGTCTCATTTTTATTATATTGTTGGTATCTTATGATTATCTGAACTTTTAAATTTAATGTTCTACTTATTAGTATTAAAGACTAGTATTCCACCCTGTCTAGTGTGGCTCAGTTTGTTGGGTGTCATCCCACAAACCAAAATGTCGGTGTTTCAGTTCCAGCCAAAGGAACATGCCCTGTTGGGCAGGTATGAAAGGCAACCTTACCTATTTGATGTTTTCTTCTTACATCAATATTTCTCTCCCTCCCTTTCTCCCTCCCTTCCCCCCCTTTAAAATGAAAGATAAAAATAAAATTCAAAAAGTTAGTATGACTAAGATTTTTATTAAAGTCCTCTTTCACTATCATGATTTCATAACGTAGTATCTTATGATATATCTTTAGTAGCCTATGGTTTTACCTTTTACAATGAGGTAATTGATTAATGTGGAAGTGATCTATTTTTTCAGCTGAGACAAGGATCCATTTTCATTTGTTAATGCATTCACTCACACTATGATTTATTGCAATGCCTATTCTTTTCCAAATTTTAGGACTTTCCCTTTTGTAACATATACAGGATGGGGCAAAGTAGATTTACAATTGTTCTTATAGAAAATTGTTGGGAACTGCTCTGCCTGGTTTCAGGAATTGTAACTACCCCCCATGGCTAAGACTGAGTGAGCAACCTCCAGAATGCAAGCCACTCAGGAGACAAAGTTTATCTCTGGCAGCAAATGCTGCCTCAGTTTCCTTCCCCTGCCCCCAAAGCATGGTTGATGTCCATGACATATAAGACTCCTCACAGGAGGGGCAACCTAAGCCAGACATGATCACTTGGGAGGCCATCATGGAAGGACCCCGGCGGGCTGTAACAAAGAGGGAGTAATGGACCCTGCCCCCCCAGCTAATCTGACATAGCCTGAGCCCCCATTTCCATCTGGGAAAAGTGCTTCCTGGCTCTAATCCACTTAAGCCTAAAAAACCTATAATGGGGAAGGCAGTGCAGCCCTGTGCTGGAAAGAGCTGGTTCCCCAAGTGATCAGGCCTAAGAAAGAATGTGTAAAAATCCTGTCAAACCTGCTTTGTTTAGAATGCTCTCATTTAAATGATAAGGGTCCAAGCAAGAAGTTGGTTCCTCAAAGTTTTATGGCTCTTTAGCTATCTGACCCTGACTGAGAATAAGCCCTCACAGTTCTCTGAATGCTATCTATTGTTTGATCCTTACTTGTGTTCTTGTGCAAACGAACACAGTAAAAGTCCCTGCAGCAGGGGGCTCTTTGCCCTTCCCCTTTGAGGGATCAGCCACCTCTTCTCCCCAAGCAGATCATGTCTTGGTAGTGTTTACTTTTCATCTGTGGAGGATGGGGGGACTTTGAGGGCAAAGCTGCCTCCACAGAAAATAATACAATCATAAATAATAATACAAGAACGAACTCTGTGTTTTGTGTACTCACATTTGTAAACTTACTTTTGCCCCTCCTTATAAACATGTGCATGGGTCAGATTCTGTGTATACAAATTGATATTTTGATTACTTTACCACTAGCATTAACACAGCAGTACATTACAGAGCGTGGCTTTATAGAAAGTCCTGATATTCCCTCATTTTTTAAAAATTTGTCAACAGTGTAGATTAAGACTTGGGACAATTGGTCCCTCCTGCACTTCCAATTAATATGGAAACAAAGGACTAAGGAAAAACTGAGGTCATCATTTTAAGTTTTGGGGGGAGTCTCTTATCTCTGTGGAAGTGTGATTGATGTGAACTGAGAATTCTCACTTTGACAATAATTAAATGGATGCCTCTTTACTCAGTTGTATGGAGTTATAGTAGCTAGAACATGAGACAGCTATACTATGAATGAAGCAGAGCATTGCTATTATGTAGTAAAATACTCCTCTTTTTTGACTATTATTTCTGTGTTTTGTCTAATATAGTGTAGCCATGAGGAATTCATTGTTCTTCATCTTTTTTACTTATCTCATTTTCAAAATGAAATATTTGAATTAAATTCCTTTTAATCCTAGTTTTCATTTAGACAAATGAGTTAAGCTCCTATTAGTTTCTTTTTTAAGCATATATAATTTATTTTTAGTTTTTTAGTTTTTTAAAATTATTTTTCAGTTATACTTGTCCCCATTTCCCCCAATTGCTCTCCCCTGCTCCCATTCACATTCAATCCTGCCTGCAGCCCCTTGTTAAGGACAGTTGAAAAACAGGTTCTCCTAGCTACTTCCAATCTGATGTTTTTAAATGAATGTATGCACATACACAAATTTCATAATACTTTGCATATCTGGCCTTCTAAAATAATAATAATATATATATCTTAAAGTTTTATTATGCAGGAAACTTTGGACAAAATAATTTATGTAATTACCTAATAATTGATGATTTTATGATAAAGTTATTTATTTGTTCTCTTTGGTATATTCTTTGGTATTTTTATTATAATTCATTTTACAGCAAGGTAAATTATCGTAACTAATGATAATGGTAGATTTATTTACAATGAATGTGAATTAAACAGATTGCTTTTTTTTGGGGGGGGGACAGTTTAGAAATATATGTAAGAAAAACCAGAAATTATAGGCTATTGAAAATAGTCTGATGGTTTTAAATATCTCAGAATGCAACTATCTATATGAGAATTATTATAATATTTCTTTTTTCACATATATTCAAAAATTAAAATTTTCTTACTTCTTAAAGAGTACAATGAATGCTAAAATTTAGCAGTTAAAAGAGCACATTTTGAAAAATTATTCTCTGTATGTTCATTATTACCACAAACTTAATTGTTTCTGAAAACAGTGCACAAACTCGATACAAGGCTCTGGCAGAAGTAACACCTGCTTCAGTGTGGTTGGTAGGGTAATAATATGGGTGTAATAATTCATAGTTTTAATTGGAACATTTCACCTAAAATGTCATATGGTGTGCTTGAGTGTGGTATTGTTATGTTACAGAATGACATGCTAATGATTTTGTAATAAATGATTTTGCAATAAAAAGGGGCATTATTTATGCCAGACCCAGTGTATTTTTCATAACTCGAAATGAATCAAAATCATACATTGCCAACCATTAATGTAAGTATTTTATTACAAATATCAGCTTTTATCTCTGAAAATAGCCATCCTCTTAAGTCAGAATGTCCTGCTGCATTGCATTTTTTTAAAAGTCCTGAATTGAATAGCAACCCATTTTAACATATTTCATATTTTAACCCGCCTGGGCTCAAAATGTGTTCATCTTTAGTAAAGAAAACTATAAATAATCCTTTGACTCTTTTATAAGGTTTTAAATCAAATGTATGCTGAAAGCTGATAAGAAAAGAAACAGAATAAGTTGCAATCCTATTATGTCATTTTAGGGGTAGTACACAGTTTCTGGTCGGTTGTTTATGATATCTTATCTCCTCCTTCCAAACTGTCAAAATGGTGAGTAGAGATACACAGTATAACTTCCACTGACTTTAATAGAAGTAGCTAAGCAATTTTTGAGATGCCAGTTGTCTGGCTACACAGACAATAGGATTAGCCACAGTGGCTCCTGACATGACAAATGAAGATGAATTTCTCATTCTAATTCTGCTTATGTCAAGTGAATTTATATGCACAGAATAGTCAAAATAACAATATTTTGGATTCACATCAAACATTCATTATGATTGTAATTATGAAAAATAGATTTCCATAGACTTTGAGCATAAAAGACAATTAGAGAATAAATGGTAATTTAAGGAAAAC
Source organism: Artibeus jamaicensis (assembly GCF_021234435.1). Classification (NCBI taxonomy): domain Eukaryota; kingdom Metazoa; phylum Chordata; class Mammalia; order Chiroptera; family Phyllostomidae; genus Artibeus; species Artibeus jamaicensis. Next base: position 10,231,481 of record NW_026521823.1, on the reverse strand, counting down.
TCTGGAATCTTCTTTTAGGTAAAAAATAATCTTCTAACAACCAAGAGTTCATTCAAATTTTAAGGATAAATTATTTTTTGTTCAGTACTTTCTTTTTTATCAAATACTTTTTACTTTTATTGTTATTCAAATACAGTTTTCTGCCTCCCCCCAACCCCCCTGTATTACCCCAGCCATCCCCACCTCCCTCCCCTGTTTCACCCTCCCCTTGTTTTTGTCCATGTTTCCTTTATAGTTGTTCCTATAAACCCTTCACACTCCCCCCACCATTATCCCCTCCCCTCTCCCTTCTGGTTACTGTCAGTTTGTTCTTAATTTCAATGTATTTTGTTATATTTTGCTTTCTTGTTCATTTTGTTGATTAGGTTTCAGTTAAAGATGAGATAATGTGGTATTTGTCTTTACCACCTGGTTTATTTCACTTAGCATAATGCTCTCCAGTTCCATCCATGCTGTTGCAAAAGGTATTAGCTCCTTTTTCCTTTCTGCTGCATAGAATTCCATTGTGTAAATGTACCATAATTTTTTGTTCCAGTCATTTACTGGTGGGCACTTAGGTTGCTTCCAGCACTTGGCTATTGTTAATTGTGCTGCTATGAACACAGAGGTGTATAGGTTATTTTGAATTGGCATTTCAGGTTTCTTGGGATGTAATTCTAGCAGTGGAATTGCTGGGTCAAAAGGCAGTTCCATTTTTCGTTTCCTGATGGAATTCCATACTATTTTCCACAGTGGCTGTACCAGTCTGCATTCCCACCAACAGTGCACTAGGGTTCTCTTTTCTCCATATTCTCTCCAAGATTTGCTTGGTGATTAGTTTATGATGGCTATTCTGACCCATGTGAAGTGGTATCTCATTGTGGTTTTAATTTGCATCTCTCTGATGGCTAGTGATGCTGAGCATCTTTTCAGATGTCTCTGAGCCCTCTGTATGCCCTCCTTGGAGAAGTTTCTGTTCAAGACTTTTGTCCATTTTTTAATTGGTTTTTTTTTTTTGTCTTCCTGAAGTGGAGTTGTGTGAGTTCTTGATATATTTTGGAGATCAAACCCCTGTCTAAAGTATCATTGGCAAATATGTTTTCCTATATAGTTGGTTGTCTTTTCATTTTAATGCTGCTCTCTTTACCCATGCAGAAATTTTTCAGTTTGATGAGGTCCCATTTGTTTGTTCTTTCTTTTATGTCCCTTGCTTTAGGGGCCATATCAGTGAAGGTGTTGCTGGGTGGAATATCTGAGATTTTCCTGCCTATGTTCTCCTCTAGGACTTTTATGGTCTCATGACTTATATTTACATCTGTTATCCAGCTTGAATTTATGTGTGTGTATGGTGTAAGTTGGTGATCAAGTTTCTATGTAGCTGCCCAGTTCTCCCAACACCATTTCTTGAAGAGGTTATTTTTGCTTCATTTTATGTTGCTGCCCTTTTTGTCAAATATTAATTAAGGGTACATTTTTAATAAAACATAGATAAATATTAAATGTAATTACTATGAAACAGAAGTACAAACCAGTTGTTTGGTTACATTAAAATTAAGAATTATATACTATGTAGTATATAGTAATTTGTATTGGTTGCATTCAATTTGATACCAGGAATACATACAAAGTTTGGATTCAGTCTTTGGCTCAAATCTATACTTCTGGCCCTGTACTTGATGCATGGTATTGCAAAAGTCACACATCCTTTTTAAATCTGCTTTCTTCATTAGTGAAGAATAACATCATTACCTTTAATACAGACTTAGGAAATTTATACAACATTAACTTGGATGATGAGACCAAAGCACCCTGCACCTACTGGTAATAATTGCTCAGTTTATTTGTTTTCTTCCCCCCACTAGTGTATGCATTGTGATACTTCTTTTTACTCCTTTTCAAATCATATATACACATCTTATATAAATCTGCCAAACATATTTTATAAATCTATCAAATATATTTTATTAAACTACTATTTCTGTTGAGGGAAACTAAAATTCAAAGAAGTCACCCAAATAACAGCACTAATGTGGAATTCCTACTCTAGACATGGAATTAGGTTCTAAGAGATAGCAATTAAAAATTAAGAGCAAACATAGGTTAAATTATATACTTATATTTTATCAGGAAAAAGTGCTTAAAACAGTAATTAGAAAATGATTGATTTAAGGGGGAAGGGGGAAGGGTTTGGAGGAATAGGAGGGGGGGGGTCTACTTGAAAATAACTTTTTTTGATGTGAAGATTTTATAATTGGTATAATATGCATGGATCCATTTTCTAAGAAATAGATTTAATTATAATATAGTACTTGTTTATTTCATAGAACCTGCAACCTAGAGACTGGTCATCTCAGGAAATGCAGTAATAGCACAGTGGCATGACTATTCCATTGGCTTTTCATCTTCCCATTCCATTATTCAGAGCACAAAGCACCCATCCCTAAGTTGCTACCATATCTCAGAGTGACTGCTGCAGCTCCAAACACAGAACCCATGCTCCATTCAGGAAGAAAAAGAGAGACAAAAAAGGCAAAACTTTAAAATTCAGCCAAAAAAAGAGAAAACAGAACAACCCAAGTACCTATTATTCATTAAATTAATTTGCACAAATTTCATAGAAATGATACAAAATAAAATGTCATCTTAAGTCCAGTAGTGTCATCATATTAAATATATCACTTTGTCCATGAGTATAATTTATACTCTTTGGAAATGTTTTATCTCATATTGTCCCAGGTAAGTATGACAATGTATTAGGTTTTTTATTTATTTATTTTTTATTGTAGCTGTAAATAGCTGCAACAAATTTAGAGTGGCTTAGAACAATACAAATTAATACATTATAGTTCCAGAGGTTAGAGGCCTAAAATGGTACACATTTAATTCGTAGACATGGCTTATTGTCAAAGTTCTAGGAAATAATCTATTCCCCCCCGCCCTGCTTTTTTTTTAGCTTCTTGGCCTTCTCTGCATTTGTTGGCTTCATTGCCTCATTCTCTATCTTCAAAGCCAGCAGTACAGCATACTCTCCCCACCCCCACTCCTGCTTCTCATCTCATTCCCTTATCTAGCTTTCATATCTCATATATATCTTTCTCCTTTCAAGGAGAATTGTGATTTCATAGGGCCCACTTGTATAATCTAGTATCATCAAGTTCCTTAATTAAACCTATCTGCAATGTTTGTTTCCCATCCCTGTAAAATAGTATATTCACAGTTTCTGGGGATTAGGACATTGATATTCTGAGGGATGTGCAATGAAAATAAAGTGAGCTAGAGAAGTGCCCACATAATATAAAGTTGTAGAATTTGGGACAGAACCAGACTGTGCAGAATTATCTAGACTACAGAAGACTGTAGCCTTGCAGTTGGTGTCACAATATTCTCGAAGGATGCCTAGTCAAAGTCACTTTAAAAATCTATATGGAGACTAGACAGAGTCTAAAAGATTAATATATTCTGTCCTCGATGATATAGCTCAGTGGATTGAGCACAAGCCTGTGAACCAACAGATCGTGGTTCGATTCCCAGTCAGGGCACATGACTGGTTTGCAGGCCAGTTCCCAGCAGGGGGTGCACGAGAGGCAACCATACATTGATATTTCTCTCCCTCTCTCCTTCCCTTCCCCTCTAAAGATAAATAAATAAAATCTTTAAAAAACAAAGCAAAACAAAAAACCTTAAAAAAGAGTCTGATATTCTTTATATAGTACTTATAATAGAAATCAAGGAATTTTGCAGTTAACCTGAAATCTCTGTGGAAGGGCCCAGCTTTTTCATCAAATCAGATGTGTGTATACTTGTGTGGGAGTATATGTGTTTTTTTCCTACTCTTATATCCCTCAGAATAATTTTGAGCATAGAATGGACTCAAAATATACATTTGGAGCACATTTACAAATACACATTTGTATATACAAAATATACTTCAGGAGCACAGCAGTGCTGGGAACAGAACAGCAGATTTGGAAGGGTACCAGTTTTGATTTTGATGCTCCTATGTTGAAAGCACAGCTGAAACACTCAATAGCCGCATAATTTCAATGACTTACTACTGTCTTCTCTGAGTTTACTTCTATCTCTCATCTCTGAGGAGGAGGGAATACTTTCTTTCTTCCATGAGTGATAGGAAGATTGGAGATTGACTTGACATATAAGTTAGTTAATAAATGCTAGTTGCTTTTATTATTAGTAATATCCTAAATATTGTGATTAACTCAGATCTTTCAATTTTATCCAAAATGCTCCTTATTAAGAAATAAAAAGGTATATAAAAATGAATTTCCATTATCTTCCTCTGAACACACCAGAAACTGATATGCTACATAATTATTTCATTCAATACATTTTAACAACTTTATTGATGTGTAACTTATATACAGTAAACTGCATGTTTAAAGTCTACAATTTTAGTTATTTTGGCTTGTGTATCAAATCATCACTGCAATCAAGATAATGAAAATATCTGTCAAGTAAATCCAGTGAACATTACTCTTAAAAACATTATACGCAGCTAATATAGTACTATTTTCCCATTAGGATGAGGGGGAGCAGAATTCTGCCACCCCAAAATATAGTTTTTGGGGATGTTAATTCTTAAGAAGCAAATACTCAAACAAAACCTTTTACCTCCCCCTTACCAGTCTATAGAAATTCAGATAAATTCGCTTAAATTTTCTGAATTCAGATTCAGAAAAACTTGCCCAAAGAAAGGAAGTTATCACCTTAGCATAACATGAACTAAGTGTGACAGACAGACAAGAACCTAGCAAACTCTCTATTTCCTGCTCTTTCTGGGTGTCCCAGCAAGAATTTGTTTGCCAATGTTTGCTTGTTCTAACCTACATGTGAGTGGTTTACCCTCCCTTTGAGGTCCAAACCACATATAAGCCTCAGCTGCCTGATTGTCCTGTGGTGTCAGGTGCTAACAAACCCTGTCATGTGCATATTCTATAAATTTGGTTATTTTTTCCTGGAACTCTCTGTCACATCAATTTGATTATTAGACCAGCTAAAAGAACTAAAGGAAAAGAAGGAAAACTGTCTACCCCCCAACAGGGAATCTGATAACATACACTACACATTTTCACTTGGATCATGACAATTCTTCTAAACTAAACAAGCCTTTCCTCCTTTCTTATTTATTCTATGCATGTGCTATACATCTAGAATATCATATACATATATATACATACATAATATACACACATGCATAGAGGGTGGGGCAAAATAGGTCTACAGTTGTTCATATGGAAAAACAATATAAAAATTAATATTAATGCAAGAATCAACTCTGTTTTGCTTACTCACAACTGTAACCTACTTTTGTCCAAATGTGTATGCACATACACACTCCCATACTTCTTGACTGTTTGAAGTTGTGAGAAACATCTCTACATCATGCCAAATAGGCTTCCCTGAAAAAAGTGGCTTAGGCAATAAAAATTTAATTCTCAAAAACAAAAAGTCTCTTCACAGGCATGTCAAGACTGATGCATTGACTTCTTCATCATGTCATCATGTATTCAACCTTAGGTGAAACTAGTTTCCATTTTTAAGACTACTGATTTATTATCACAAGTTGACTGCTGTACCTCTAGGCAATGCAAATGATTCACAATTTTTCTTTCATTAGGAAAGCAAACGGATAACCCAAAGCCAACAGCACAGTTTCTTTTGAGACAAATCGGTCTTAGGGACACTTCTGATTGCAAGGAGTATGAGAAATTGAGTCTCCAGCAAAGGAGAAAAATACTGTCACAGTTGACTTAAACCAATAATGATGCTGTAATCATATTGGGACAATGCCTCACTTAAAAGGCCTTGGATCTTCTGAAAATCAAAAAGAAGGGATGGAAATTAGGAATGGGAAATCAGCATGTCTGCCACAATGATACCGTATCTCTATATAAAATTAAAATTCATGGGAAACCTAAAACATTTGAGTATTCCAAATAAAGCTTGACTTTTTTAAACCATCATAATTGTGTACAACTGAGTAACAAAACCATGACATACAAGAATAGAAGAAAGTATTTAAGACAAAGGAAACATTTTAAAGCATGAATGAAATTATTAGTACACATAATATAACTAATTTTTTTAAAAACAGGTATGTGAAATATATGAGAAAAGTGTTAAAGTGACATATTTACAGAAAAGCACTAAAGTATTATATAATCTCTGTAAAAACAGAATTAAGTAAAACATTGTTAATATAAATTCACAAAATTTTGTAGAAAAGCTACACTTTCATCATTCATTCTATTCTAAGATCATTATGATTTTGAAAATAAAAAATGACAAAGCTGACCCTGGCTGGTGTGTGTGGCTCAGTGGACTGAGCACTGGCCTGCTAACCCCCAAACTAATGTGGACACCGGCTTGCAGTCCCCATGGCATCATGGATGAGACATGAGACAAATTCACATGGACTACAGAGTCCTATGGAGGAAAAGGGACAGCATGGCTACTCCCCCAAGGGGGGAGCACGCTGACCCTTGCTCGGACAGGCTTTTATTGGCTTCAATTAGCACAGGAATACAGGTAAAGTTCATTAATCATTGTCAGGCAGTGAGGATCAAACAGTAGATAGCATATGAAGAACTATTAGGGCTTCTTCTGAGTCAGGGTCTATCAGCTAAAAGGCTACAAAATTTTGAGAAACAAACTCACTTCCTGCTCCGGCCTTTATCATTTAATTGAGAGCATTCTTAGCAAGGCAGATTTAATGGTTTTTTATATATTCTTGCTTAGGCCTGATCACCCAGGGAGCCAGCCCTTTCCAGCACAGGGCCGTGCCGCCCTCTGTCATTGTTTCAGGCTTACCACAGGCAGAGGAGGCAAGATAACCAAGAAATTAGAAGACTTCTCACAGACAGAATGAGGACTCGGGCTTCATCAAAGCCAGGAGGCGAGGGTCCATCACCCCCTTTCTCCATAGCCCCTAAGTCCTTCCCTGGGGCCTCCACATCATCATGCCTGTCTTAGGTCGTTCCCCTCCCTGGGGAATCTTACCCATCATTGACTAACTGATCAAGCCTTGGAGGCCAGTTATGGAAAAAGGAGCAGAAGCAGCGCTCCTGCCAGAGAGATAAGCTTTGTCTCCTTAGTGGCTTATGGTCCAAAGATCACTCACTCAGTCTTAGCCATTGCTGGGGTTTACAGCTCCTAAAACCAGGCAGGCTGGTTCCCAACACAAAATAACAAAACTGGTAACATCATGTCTATGATAGTTAAGTAAAAATACATAAGCAAAAATGTAGAAAAATGTGTTTATGTGCATTTCTTTATGTCAAATGCAATTTTAAGTCAATATAGCTTATATTATATCAAAAACAAATAAAAAACTAAGTAATTTTTAAATAATGGTTAAACATTTTGATTTCTTTTAAAGTGTGTTTCACAGTAGTTACTTGAAAATTAATAAATATATAATATACTGTTGTGGATTGAATTGTTCCCCCCTTACAAATTTATATCTTAAAGTACTAGCCCCCCAAGTGACACTGTATGGAGGTGGAGTTTTTACAAATTAAGGTTAAGTGAGGTCATAATCATAGGCTCCACAAGGCCGTAAGGGTGGGGTCGATAGGATTATGGCTTTATAAGAAAAGGAAGATATATTCTCTCTCCTCCCCTTTTCCTTCCCCCCTTTCCATTCTCAGAAAAACCATGATGAATATAAAGCAGCTATCAAAAAGCCAAATAATCTCTAGCCAGAAATTGAATCTGGTGAAAACTTGATTTTTATCTTAGACTGCTAGCCTCCAGAACTGTGATAAAACAAATTTATGTGTTTAAGCCTGTGTATCCTAATTTGTGTTTGTGAGTCATTAGGGTGGGCCGTAATCAAATATGCCTGGTGTCCTAATAAGAGAAAATTAGGTCATAGACATGTACAGAGTGAAGACCACGTGAAAACACAGGAAAAAGGTGACCATCAGCAAGCCAAAAGAGGCTTCAGAACAAACCAATCCTGCCAAGGCTTTGATCTCCGACTTCTAGCTTCCAGAACTATAACCACACAGAAACTTCATTTCTTTAATATGACCTTTTTTCCCTTTCTTTCCTTTTGATTTTAATTGGCCTCATCAGGCACCCTGACTCACCTGCCTTTTTCTTTCTCGCAGGACCAATCCCTTAATCATTAAGCCCTCAGGAAAATGAGGTTCTAGTCAGCAACAAATAATATTAAGAACAAAGCCCCAAGTCAGCTGACCACAGAGATAGAGTTTCAGTCAACATTTAGGCCTCATCCAGACATAACATTTAGGCCTCAGTTGTGTTTCAGCTCCAGGCCCAGAAAAGCAATAAAAATAGACAAAGTAATACCATGGCTGACATCAGATGAGATTATCAACTACTTCCTACCTTAGCAATGGCCAGTTAGTGGAGACCACAACCTTGACCATAACACTAACTCCCTTAGTCACCAAGATTAATGACGTTTTCTCTATATAACCCATCCTCTGGAAGCCATTAGGGAGTCAGGTCTTTGAGCATTATTAGTTCACCTGTCTCTGGGCATGGGCCACTTCCTAAAACCAAACCCTTTCTTTTTTTGCAGCAAATTCCCATTCCAGTCTTACTGCTCTTTGAGGCACACAGGCAAATGAATCTGTTTAGTCTGATAACAGATTGTGAGAAAATAATCTTCTATTAGTTAAGCCTTCCAGACTATAGTACTTTGTTTTGGGAGCCTTAGCGAATTAATACACTATCCTAGTTTTCAGACAACATAATCTCTGTTTAAAATACAAGAGATCCCATAAACTATGTGAACTAAAGAGAATTCAAACATTTGCATCATAAACAATAAGAAACATCCTTCTACTTCTCTGAAGGAGAAAAAATTAGAAAATGAATTAGAACATAAAGATGCTATTCCAAAGGTTTAAAAAATGTTACCTGTGATTAAATCTAGAGGACTACTTGGAAGATTAATGTTAAAAATGTAAAAGAGCAACTAAATGAATGCCTAGATATGGCAAGCTCACAGATTGGCATACTTATTATCATAACAATATACAATTTAAAAAATGATTCTACAAACTCAATCCAATTCCAAAATTTCTCAGAATATTTTTTTAACTTTTCAAGGCTTTGAGAAGAACAAAGTTTGAAAAAGGAGGACAAGATGAGTATGTATCAAATGTGTATAAATCACACATGATATTGCCAAGGATAGAAAAATGAACCTAATATAATGAATATACAAGGGACAGACTTCATATGTGACAGTAGTGGTCTTACAAATCAATAGAAAAAAAGTATTATTCAATAATTGGCAATGAGACAACTTATAATGGTGCTTTCCTCTCTATCAGTGGAGAAGGTAATGACTTAAATCTGCATTACAGTCTTACTCAATCACTGTGCTTTTCCTGGTAACTTCCCATAACTGATTCTCCCCTGCCAGCCTCTTCTCTTGTCTTGAGCCAAAAGTGGCTTCCTCCATTTAGGCCAGGTTATTCAGTGTCCCTGGGTCTCTCCCATATATATACAGCAGGTATACATGTCATTAAGTTTTAATTAGTTTTTCACCTATTAATCTTGTCTCATGTTAATTTATTTGTCTACTCAGAAGAACTGAAGAGTGGAGTATAATTCTTCCTCCCCAGCAATGGGAGCCCTTGCATACTTCCAAAGGACAATTTAGTGTTATCAATTCCACTTAAAGTTAAAGACTTAGAACATGTGTACAAAGAAATGTGTAAAAGAATGTTCTTTATACCACTATATCTAAGTTAAATTTGAAAACAATATACTCATTATGGTGAGGCGTGTAATTAGATTTTATTTTATTCATATATTTGTGCATTATACTGAAATCTAAATAAAAGACCTAGAGGTATATGTATCTACATATTCCAATTCAAAAACAAACATTTTAGTGAATAAAATCAAGCTTCAATATGAATATTACAAATTTAATTAATATAACAATTAATATATAAAGATGCACAGATTCAAGATGCAACAGGGTGGGAGAAGGAGAAGGGGGAGAAGTTACAGGAAATAAGTAGCATAGATGGTAGGTAGAAAATAGATAGGGGGGAGGGCAAGAATAGTATGGGAAATATAGAATCTAAAGAACTTGAGAAATGTGGTCATAAACTAAAGGGGGGGAATGGTGGGGGAGGAGTGTGCAGGGTGGAGGGGAATAAGAGGGGGAAATAGGACAACTGTAATGGCATAATTGATAAAGTATATTTTAAAAAGAAAAAATATATAATAATATATAAAGATGGAAAAGTAGCAAATCAGATATCATTGTGTAATATGTACCTACATATATGATAATAATATACCATTGAGTAAATTATAAACAGTATGTTCAAGGTTTGAGAGAGTGGCTACATCTTTGGAAGAGAGCAAAATGGGATTAGAACAAAGAGTATGTAGAGGAGTATTCTTCAGCTTTGAGCGTGGAAGCAGCTCTATACCTGGAAGATAGGAGCCCTACTGGTTCTCGGTATGCGTGTCATGCTCTGAATCTCTTTTATCAACACCTGTCACTACATGAAAAAAGATGTACAGGGATAAGGGAATAAAATGCATCAGAATTTCTCCTTTTTATCTACTTTACATTTTATTTTTTATTCTATTAGAGTTGTACCATTTTTTTCCTTTCTCTCCCCTCCACTCAGCCCTTCTCTCTCACACACAGTTGATTCCCCCTCCATTGTTTCTGTCCACGAGTCATTCGGAACTGCTCTTTGACCAAGCCCTTTCCCTTACTTCTACCATTCCCCACTTCCTCCTCCCCTCCTACAACTGTCAGTCTGTTCCATGTTTCCATGTCTTTCATGCTGGGTTTTTTTGTTACTTTATTTTGTTCATTAGATTCCAGTTGTAAGTGAGTTTATATGGTTTTTATCTTTTGCTGACTGGTTTATTTCACATAGTGTAATAGTCTCCAGTTCCATCCATGCTGTCAGAAAAGATATTTCTGCTACATAGTATTCCATTGTGTAAATGTATCAGTTTTTTTATCTATTCATCTACTGATGGCCATGGGCTATTTCTAGCACTGGGCTATTGTAAATAACACTGCTATGAACATAGGGGTGAATAAGTTTTTTGAACTGGTGTTTCAGGATTCTTAAGGTATATCCCCAGCAGTGGAATCACTGGATTGTAAGGCAGTTCTATTTGTTGATTTTTAAGGAAATTCCATACTGTTTTCCACACTGGCTGCACCAGTCTGCATTCCCACCAACAGTGCACTAGGGTTCCCTTTTCTCCACATCCCCTCTAGTACTTGTCTGTTGATTTATTAATGACAGCCGTTCTGACAGGCATAAGCTCACACTGTATCTCTCTGATGGCTAGTAATATTGAGCATTTTTCACATGTCTATGGGCTCTCTCTATGTCTTCCTTAGAGATGTGTCTATTCAAATCCTTTGCCCAAAATTTTCTCATTGGATTTTTTGTCTTCCTGGTGTTGAGTCATATTAGTCCTTTACATATTTTGGAGATCAAACACTTGTCCAATGTACTATTGGCAAATACATTCTCCCATACAGTCAGTTCCCTTGTCATTTTGGTGATGGTTTCTTTAGTCATGAAAAAACTTTTTAGTTTGATGTAGCCCTGCTTGTTTATTTTTTCTTATATTTCCCTTCCCCTAGGAGATATATCAGCAAAAATATTGCTAGTGGGATGTCTGAAATTTTACTGCTTATGTTTTCCTCCAGGACTTTTATGGTATCATGACTTATATTTAAGTCCTTTATCTATTTTGAGTTTACTCTGGTGTATGATGTAAGTTAGAAGGCTAGTTTCTTTCTTTTCTTTTTTTTTTTTTGCATGTACCATTCCAGATCTCCCAACATCATTTATTGAAGAGACTGTTTTTACTCCACTGTATGCTTTTGTCCCTTCTGTTGAATATTAATTCTGCATAGAGACATGAGTCTGTTTCTAGGTTCTCTATTCTGTTCTATCACTCCATGTGTCTGTTCTTATGCCAGTACCAAATTGTTTTGATTAGAGTGGGCTTGTAATGTAGTTTAATATCATGTATTATGATCACTCTAACTTTGTTCTTATTTCTCAGGATTGCTGAGGCTATTCAGGGTGTATTTTTTGATTCCATATCAATTTTTGGAATTTTTGGTCTAAACCTTAGAAATATATCATTGGCATTTTAATAGAAATTGTGTTGAATCTATGGTTTTTTTGAGTAGTATGAACAATTTAATGATATCAATTCATGAACATGCTTTATGCTTCTACTCATTTATATATTCCTCAATTTCTTCAGTGTTCTATAGCTTTCTGAGTACAGGTGTTTTACCTCCTTGGTTATTCCTAAGTACTTTATTTTTCTTGTTGCTATAGTAAATGGGAATTTTTTTAAAAATTTCGTTTCTGATATTTAACACTGGTGTACAAGAATGCCATTGACTTGTGAATATTGACTTTGTATCCTACTGCTTTGCTGAATTCACATTTTAGGTCAAGTAGTTTTTTGGTGGAGACTATAGGGTTTTCTCTGCATACCATTATGTCACCTGCAAATAATGACCATTTTTTCTCTTTTGAATTTGGATGCATTTTATTTATGTTTCTTGTCTAATCACTGAAACCAGAACCTCAGTATTATGTTGAATAAGAGTGGTGAAAGCTAATATCCTTGTCTCATTCCTGATCTTAAGGGGAAAGATCTTAGTTTTTACCCATTGAGTAAGATGTTAGTAGCAAGTTTCTCATATATGGCCTTTATTATGTTGAGGAATGCTCCCTGTATTCTCACTTTGCTGACTATGTTTATCATAAATGGGTGCTGGATTTTATCAAATGCTTTTTTTTAGCATCTATTGGTATAATTGTATGAGTTTTACCTTTCATTTATTTTATGGGATGTATTACATTTATTGGTTTGCAAATGTTATACCATCTTGTATCCTTGGGATAAATACCATTTGATTTTGGTTTTTGATCTGTTTATTGTATTGCTGGATTCGGATGGCCAATATTTGTTCAGAATTTTAGCATCTATGCTCTTCAGAGATATTGACCTGTAGTTTTTTCTTTGTGTGTCTTTACCTGGTTTTGGAATTGGTTAATATTGGCCTCATAAAAGCAGTTTGGGAGTGTTCTCTGTTCTCAATTTTTTGGGAACATTTTTGAGAAGGATAGGTGTTAGTTCTTCCCTGAATATTTGGTAAAATTCACCTGTGAAGCCAACCGATCCAGAGTTGTTGTGTTCTGGGAGATTACTCCGCCCTGCTTTTTGATTACTGCTTCAATTCCACTAGTTGTTATTGGTCTGTTCAGGCTTTATGCCTCTTCTTGATTCAATTTTGGGAAGATTACATGTTTCCAGAAATTTTCCCATTTCACCTATTTTATCCAGTTTTGTGGCATATAGTTGTTCATAGTAATTTCTTATAATCTTTTGTATTTTCTGTGGTATCAGTTACTTCCCCTCCTTTATTTCTGATTTTATTTATTTGAATCTTCTCTATTGTTTCCTTGATGAGTCTGGTTAATGGTTTGTCAATTTTGTTTATCTTTTCTAATAACCAACTCCTAGATTCATTGATTCTTTGGATTGTTTTTTTTAGTCTCTGTGTCATTTAATTCTACTCTTGATTATTTCCTTCCATCTGCTCACTCTAGGTGGTGTTGTTTGTGTTCCTCTTGTTCTTGTAGATGTAGGGTTAGGTTGTTTATTTGAGATTTTTCTATCTTCTTTAGGAAGGCTTGTATTGCTATGAACTTCTCTCTCATAACTGCCTTCATTCTGTCCCATAGTTTTGGGTTGTTGTGTGTGTGTTTTTTTCTATTTGTTTCCAAATACTTTTTATTTCTTTCTTATCTCATTGTTAGTCCATTCATTATATAATAACATGCTATTCAGTCTCCATTTATGTTTTTGTTTTTCCCTGGAAGTTGGTTTCTAATTTCAAACCATTGTGATCCGAAAAGATACTTGATATTATTTCAAATTTCTTTAATTTGTTGAGGTTAGCTTTGTATCCTACCATCTACTCTATCTTTGAAAATGGTCTACGTGCATTTGAAAAGGATATATACTTTGCTTCTTTGGGGTGAAATGTTCTGTAAATACCATAAGTCCATTTGATCCAGTTCAATGCCACAATATCCTTGTTGATTCCTCGGTTGGAAGATCTACCTATTATTGATAGTGGGGTGTTAAAATCTCCTCAGATGATTGTATTTCTGTTGATCTCCTTAAAGTCCTCCAAGATTTTTATTATGTACTTAGGTGCTTTTATATTGGGTTCATATGTGTTTTCAAGTGTTATATCTTCTTGGGCAACTCCCTCTACTATTATATAGTGACCTTCTTTGTCTCTTGTTAAGGCCTTTGTTTTCAAGTCTATTTTTGGTGATATAAATATTGCTACCCCAGTTTGGTTTTCATTTGTTTAACATATTTTTCCATCCCTTTACTTTTATTCTACGTAGATCTTTTGTTCCGAGGTGGGTCTCTTGTAGACAGCGTACATGCAGATAGTGTTTCCTACATGTTCAGGTACTATTCTAAACCATTCTACTCTTTTTGTTTATTTCTGCATCTCAGCTTGTTCTGCTTTGACTTTCTTTCTTTGTGTGTTGGCCTTTGTGTAGGAGTCTGTGGAACTCAGTGGTGCAGTGTCTTTGATCTCTTGATCTCAATACTTTAGAGATTCTCTTTATTCAATTTATAGAGGCTCTCTTGTGGTACTTGGGCTTTTCTTATTGATGTCTCATTCATTAGTGTGTTATCTCAAAATAAAAGGAGCTGTTTTCACATAGTCAAATTTAAAACGTGGGGCTGGTGAAATCAAAGGAGGTTTCTAAGCACATCATCATTGTATATTCTGGCTCATACACCTTCCTGCATAATCAGAAGATTATGCTCAAGAGCAGTGTTTCTCAAACTGTGCTCCCCAGGCTCCAGATCTGGGAACTTATTAGAAATGCATATTCTCCATTCTCATCCATCTCCTACCGTAATTTTTCATGGCCCTCTTTATAGACCATATTCCGCAACTCCAGAATTTCTCCAACTGTTCTTTGTGTGGGTCAATTCCCCATGCCAATCCTGAAGGAAACTTACGCTGCTGGCTGGTAGACCCTTGGGCTCAAGGAGTGGCTGACTAAATAGTGGTCATTGGAGGCATTTTGGACGGATATGGCACCTGAGTGCTCAGCCATCTATGTATATGTCTACAGGATTCCTCATGCATCTAGAATGAGCCAAGTGAGAAAGTAAAGAAGTAAAGACCAAGGGGCAGAGATTTCTATTTTTACTCTTTACATATATAAGGGAATGTATTTTCTAAAAACAAAAACAATAGGTAATATATTTTGTAAAACATTAAGAGCTTCTAAGAGGTTGTTTGAGTACATAGGGGTTTTTTTTACATTTTTCCACATTTAAAGTATCTAGTCATAAATTATATATAAAGTGTTTTTTAAATATTTTATTTATTTTTTTAGAGAGAGGGGAAGGAAGCGAGAAAGAGAGGGAAAGAAACATCAATGTGTGGTTGCCTCTCACGTGTCCCTCACTGGGGAACTGGCCTGCAACCCAGCATGTGTCCTCATTGGGAATTGAACCGGAGACCCTTTGGTTCAAAGGCTGGCACTCAATCCACTGAGCCACACCAGCCAGGGCTAAAGTGGCTTTTGAATGCTCCTCAAAACAGCATTTGGTATGAGAAGAGAATGGTGTCAGCTTTGTAAATGGTGCTCATATGTTTAAGGTGACTCAGAAAAAAGATAGTAAAAAACTTACTCAGAAAATAATAAATTAAATTAAAAATTTTGGGTTTAAAATGTTCATATTTTAGTTAATCTTATACATAATGTTCTCTCCAGTTGAGTTTTCAGAATCTCATACAGTAGACTAATCAGGTTATCAATGTATATTTGTTGAATGAATAAATGGATAAACAAATGAGATGAGGAATCTGAGTAATTGATGGCTTTTAGAATTTATATACTCATTATAGGAAATTAAACCACTTCTACATTTCTCATATTTATTTAATTCTCTTTTTGCAAATATTCATGAATAATTGTGCACAGTGTTCTGATGCTGCCTAAATTTTTATGTTAAGTTATGCCTGTTTGTAATCTAGTAGAGGAAGTAGGAAACAGAAAAATTACCAACATTGAAATAATAAGAGAGAATCCTGGATGCTTCTGCTACAGATAGGCTCCTATAAAACCAATCATGGCCATAATTAGGATCTCTGGAAAGCCTTAAGACAAACAAAAAACACAAGTTCACTGCGAGTGAATAAGAAAACAGCATATTTAAAAAGGAAGTGGAAATCTGAAAGAAATTATACAAACCCTATGGTGACTCAGAACTTGGAACAAGCAAAAAAATGTTAAAGCACATATTATTCTATACTGTAATAGCAGATATAAATTAAAATGAATCTCAATCTTCCTGTTGAAAATAAGAAAAAAGACTTTCCTCTCCTCCTTTTTCTTAGAACATTTGCATTAACAAACCTACAAATTTAAGTTTGAAATGTATGTAAGTCTTTAAAAAAACAAACAATCCTTGTGCCAACTTTATTACTATTGGACTTCTTTCTCAAGGATCTGAAAGCCATCTCTTTGAAATGTAAACATTGAAGAAAATAGCATGCTTATCTCTCATTTTCTGAGAGGGGAGTAGGAGGCTAAGTCAGGTGGTGGGATCCCTATTCCAAACTGCAAAACTATGTCTTGCCATAAAATGAGGAGTTCATATATTTTGGGAGGATAAAGCAATTGAGTAACACAGATAAGGCAACCCAACTACTAAGTGAATTTAGGATGAATCCCTATGTGACAAATGGTGTTGTCAAGTGCACTTACTTGAGACTGGTTATTGCTTATTTTGAAAACATATACGCAATGGGTGGTATTGTGACAGCACAGTGAAAAGCTAGGAAAATTCATGAGCAAGTGGAATAGGGAAGCTGAGACAAGAAAATTAAACAAGGCCAAACAATTTGAATAACTTACAGCCAGCCAGTGAATTGCAAGACCTTATCTTCCACATCCAAGGACACTCTTTAGAGCAAATGGTTTATACCTCTCCTTCCTAGCCAGAGAATACATAGCTTAAATCACCCTGATCTGGGAAATAGAGAACAAAAACCCAATTTGTACCATTTGTAACAGCCAAACCCCAGGACAAATGAAGTCAAAGGAACAAATAACAAAAACTCCATTAGAACCACACAGGCCCAACATAAAAGTAAAACAGTAAGGCAGACCAAAAAAAAATAATCCCCAATTCCCTCCACCAACACACTTTTCTCGATGTATCAGCATGTTAAAAAATGTACCTGGAAAGCTAATGAATATTTTGCTGAAACCTTCCCCTTTCTTTCTTACCTACAGAAAATAGATAGAAACTCTCAAGACAAAGACGGTGTGGGTTCACTCTAGAGCATGCCCACGCCCCTTCTTGGGCATGAACTTCAGGAGGAATCCTGAACTCTAGGGGTTCCCATGAGATGTACAACCAGGGAAGCAGCAGACAGTGACAGCTCGTCCCAGGTTTACTCACTAACCCTGTCTCCAAGATGAGCTACAATCAGTCCTGCCTTGCTTCATTTGTTTCCTATAATGTTTCTAGGGGATGAAAGCAGAACACTACCTAAGCTCCCCTGTGCTCCTTCTACTCTAGGTCTTTCTTTGTTTCACTGACCCTAGTTTCGATAGAGGTACTCTCAAAATCACCTGAACTTGTATAGTCAATCTTTCCTACATGAAGTCAAGATGCCGTACACTACAGGCCGGCTGAGACAGACCTGCTCTGGGTTCCTGTACCAGGAACCTTGGCTATATAAAAAGGTGAGATTTCTGTGTTTGCAACCTCTTAGTAGATTGCCTGCAATGTACATTATACTCTGATTTAGTGCTTATTTAATACCACGGCATTTATTTCTCTCTAATCCTTTGTGAAGAGATTTCTGGGTCGGCAGGAGATTTTGTTTTCAACTGTGTCTCCACAACAAATCTGGTGTCGAGGACAGACTGTCTGTCTACCAGTTACTGAATTAAATGGACAAGTTGAAGGTCTTGGGGCCCCACAACTGTTGGGGAAAGGAACTAGAAATATCAAGTCTCCCGTTTAAGTCTCTGTTCTTTTAGAAGAATAGTCAAATTCCATTTTTTTTCCCAAAACCAAAATTAAATAAGCATGAGAAATAGAGGTTAGAAGATTCTATTGAGATCACCATATGGTTGGGTAACATGGGAACGCAGGGGCTTTGCCTTTGGGTCTTTCTCTTAAAGAGCTAATAACTTTCTGTCATATTTATAATAGGTATATGAGAATTCAGTCTTGCAGTGGCCTAAGGAGAATTTTTTATTTATATAAATTAATGTACTTATTGAATCTCATCCCAAGCAAATGAATTAGTGATAATATTATAAACTTGAACTTCCAACTTCACATTATACACAAAATGTAGTTTAAGATAGATCATAGACTTAATATAAAAACTAAAACCATGAAGCTTTTAAAAAAGAAACAGAATATATTTGTAGCTTGGGGCTAGCCAAATGTTTATAAGGAGTTCACAGAAAGCAATAACCCAAACAAAAGAAGAAAGAAAAAATGATACATTAGAATTCCTCAAAATTATAAACTTTTGTTCATCAAACACATCATTAAGAAGGGTAAAACAGAGACCGGGAAAATCTCTTTACAAAACACATGTCTGCCAAAAAGGACTCCTCTAACTCAATAATAAGAAGTGTAAGAAAACACACAAAGTAGTCAAAGATTTGAACAGGCACTTTACAGAAATACACATGACCCAAAAGTGCACGAAGAATCTACCATCATTAATTGTCAAAGAAACACATACTTAAGATTTGTGCATATATTAGTAAGCCTTCTCCAGAGAAATATAACCAATAGGAGGGAGAGAGAGTCAGAGAGGGAGAGAGACAGGGAGAGAAATGTCAAGGAACTCTCAAAAAATTATAAAAGCCGGCAAGTCCAAAATGTGAAGAATAGGTTGGCAGGCTGGAGGCCCACGGAGGAAGTGATATTGCAACTCACATCAGAAAGCAGGTGCCTGGCTAGATTCCGTTTGGGGGGGAGGAGGTTAGTCTTTTTTTTTCTTGTTAGGCCTCCAACTGATTGGATAAGACCCAGCATATTACAGAGATATTTTGCTTCACCAAGGTCTACTGATTTATATGTCAACTTCATCTAAAACACACATTGACAGCAACATCCAGACCAGTGTTTATTTAAATACCTGGGCACTGTGGCCTAAGCAGATTGATACATAAAATTAACTATCACAGTGAATTTCTTTGTAAATTTTACATTAAAAATGTGTGAATAACTACTGACCTTAGCTGAATACATGCATGCCAAAGCATTGAGGGTATGGCAGTATGAGGTTGCAATTTACTTGAAATATACCAGAGGTATTCCAAGTCATGAAATCTAAAGACCTACAACCAAGATTGCTCTATCCAGCAAAACTTTCATTTAAAATGGAAGGACAGATAAGGTGCTTCTCAGATAAGATCAAATTCAAGGAGTTCATCATCACCAAGCCCTTATTATATGAAATGTTAAAGGGACTTATCTAAGAAAAAGAAGTTAAAGAAACATGAACAGTGAAAGGACAACAAACTCACAGTTATTAACAACCACACCTGAAACTAAAGCAAACTAAAAGGACAGCTAGATCAGGAGTGGAAACATAGAAATGAAGATCTCAAGGAGGGTTAGCAACAGGGGGAGTGGGAGGAGGAGAAGGGGGGAGAAGGTACAGAAAATAAGTAGCATAGACAGTAGATAGAGAATAGATGGGGGGGCAAGAATAGCATGGGAAATATAGAATCTAAAGGACTTGAGACACATGGTCATAAACTAAATGGGGGGTGATGGTGGGGATGGGGGGTAGGGTGGAGGGGAATAAAGGGGGAATAGAACAACTGTAACAGCATAATCAATAAAAAAATTAAAAAAAAAAAAAAAAAAACAAAAAAAGAAATATACCAGAGAAATCTGGTGGGTGGCTGGATGGCTAGATATAGAGTAAGACAGATTAATAGATATGTGATAAAACAATTATCATGATATGCTAGAGTTTAGGTTGTGAGTGTATTGATGTGTATGGTAAAGTTATTCTATGCTACAAAACAGGAATATTTTGTTGAACATATAATTATAGGTCAAATTAATGGACGACTTAATTTAGAGGAGAAAGAATCAACATGGGATCATTTAATCATCATATATTTGAAGCATGACCTTAAAAAATGAGAATATTAGCCATCAAAGGGAAAATATAGGAATATAGCTCTTAAAATAAGTAAAAATGAAGTTTCAGAATAATGAATAGGATACTTCAGCCTTGACCAGTTTGGCTGGATTGGGCATCATCCAGCAAGGTAAAAGGTAGCCAATTTGATTCCTGGTCAAGACAAATGCCTGGGCTGTAGGTTCAATCAGGTTAAGACATATACAAGATGCACGTACCAGATTGATGTTTCTCACATCCATGTTTCCCTCCTTCTCTTTCTCCCTCCCTTCCCCTCACTCTCAAAAAAGAAAGGAATGCTTTGCTGGAATAAGATATTTATGTTAGAGACTAGTAACTCTACCTTGCCCCATTACCCATGTGAGTATCCTAGCCCCTTATCCTTTCCGACATTAACCTCTATTACTTACAAGTGCATTCATCTGATCTAATTCTATTAGACTTCACTTGAACTTTAGAAAAGATTTCCCAGCTATAAGCCTCCCTTCAAATTACTGCGACCTTGTGTAATGCTTTCTTTCCCCAGCACGGACTTGCCTTATACTTCTCATCTCTCAGTGCTTAGTGACAGTAAACCTCATTTGCTTTTCCAAGATTTCTAAATTATTCCTCCTTCCAGTGATTTATCAAATCATTTACATTATTTTAATAGAATTTTTCATATTATGTTTCAATTGATTCATTTTTATTGTTTTATCAATTTATTAATTTATATTACATATGAGTTAACATCTTATTTTCCCGATTAGAATATAAAATGAATTCTCGTCAGGAACTGTGCCTCATTTACTTTTCTTCCTTCATAATTCTTATTGTATAATCTTGTCTACAAGCTAAAAAATATTTAATGAGTGTATTAGTTTTATTTTTTTAATTTTTATTTTATTGATTATGCCATTACAGTTGTTCTATTCCCCCCTTAATTCCCCTCCACCCTGCACCCCGCCACCCCTACCATTCCCCCACTTTAGTTTATGACCATGTGTCTCAAGTTCTTTGGATTCTATATTTCCCCTATTATTCTTGCCCTCCCCCTATCTATTTTCTACCTACCATCTATGCTACTTATTCTCTGTACCTTCTCCCCCCTTCTCCTCCCACTCCCCTGTGGCTAACCCTCCATGAAATCTTCATTTCTATTCTTCTGCTCCTGATCTAGCTGTCCTTTTAGCTTGCTTTTGTTTTGGATGTGGTGGTTAATAACTGTGCACTTGCTGTCCTTTCACTGTTCATCTTTTTTATCTTCTTTTTCTTACATAAGTCCCTTTAACATTTCATATAATAAGGGCTTGGTGATGATGAACTCCTTGAATTTGACCTTATCTGAAAAGCACTTTATCTGCCCTTCCATTCTAAATGAAAGTTTTGCTGGATAGAGCAATCTTGGTCTTTGGATTTCATGACTTGGAATACCTCTTTCCAGTGTATTACTTTTCTATTGCTCCCTAATAAATATTACCAAGAAAATTAACAGATCAAAACATTTACATTTTCATTTCATGATCAAGAGTCCAGAAAGAGCTTAACTGGTTCTTCTGCTCAGGGTCTAACAATTTTACAAAGTGTCCACTAGGAATGTGATGCCATCTGAGGTCCTATTCTGAGATCACATGGATGTTGGCAAAATTTAATTCTCTGCATCTGGGGAACTTACCATGGCATGCTTCTTCGGGGTCAGCAGAATGAAGTCTGTAACTTCTCCTATCTCTGGTGCCTGCACCCTCTTCTATAGGGCTGATAAGTTAGAATAAGATCCAATGAGGAAAACCTGCCTTTCAATTTACTTAGACTCAACTGATTAAAGATGTTAATTACATCTAAGAAATCTTTTTACTATTACGATTTAATGTAATATAGTTACAGGAATCATGTCCTTTAGATTTACCAAATTCTATTGGGTAAATAAAAAATAACAAGTTCTGCCCACACTAATAGGAAGTGGGTTGTCTGTACAGGGTATATGTGGGTCATTAGAGTTATACCTACCAAAGGGAATAATAAGTAACCTTTATACTTGCATAATACATTGAAAATGTCAATCAACTCACTGGCACTTTGTCAAATATGATATCACTGAACAAATGGACAAGGGATGTTCACCATGGGTGCTTCCACAAAAGTCAGCAAATACCTCTGTTATAAGACCTCACATGTGAAAATTGTGCTTGCTTTACAATATTGTTTAGTTATTTAGGATCTCAACATATGTCTCTAAGGAGTCATTGTCCTCACCATAGTTTAATAATAAGATTTTAATAATATACATGTTAATACTCAAAATTTAGAAAAGGTGAGAAATAAAATTTGGAGAAAAAGCATCTGCATGTTAATAATGGGTTATAAAACATTTCTGTAACAGAGAAAGACAAATAACATATGATTTTACTTTAATGTAGAATCTGAAGAACAAATTGAAAGAAGAAACAAAATGGAAACAGACTCATAGGCGGAGAGCAGCCCAACAGTTCCCAGAGAGGAGGAGCATTGGAGAACTGGGTGAAAAAGAGTGTAGGGATTGAGATGTTCAAATTGGTTGTTACGCAGTAGTCATGGGGATGTAAAGCACAGCATAGGAAATATAGTCAATAATGTTATAATAACTGTGCATGGTGCCAGGTGGGTAATTGAAATACTGAGGGGACCACTTTGTAAAATATGTTATTGTCTAATCAATATGCTGCGCACCTGAAACTAACACAAAATAATATTGAATGTGAAATTCAATTGAAAATAAAATTGTAATGAAAATTGTTTTATGCAGGTTAATTTTACACTAAAGTTCTCATTTGTGACTTGAAAACAGTATTTCTGTAACAGAAGGTACTGAAGTGTAAATTCTTAAATAGCATGACCCTTTCTTAAACTAGTTATTGTCAGAGTCATTTCTGC
Organism: Artibeus jamaicensis; assembly: GCF_021234435.1. Lineage (NCBI taxonomy): Eukaryota > Metazoa > Chordata > Mammalia > Chiroptera > Phyllostomidae > Artibeus > Artibeus jamaicensis. Next base: position 10,208,344 of record NW_026521823.1, on the reverse strand, counting down.
ACTCAGACTTACTGCTGTTTAAATGATCACTGGGGGTGGGGGGGGTACAAAAGGACTAAATGGTAATGGAAAAATATAATAAAGATTAAATGTGAAAAAACCTACTTAAATCATTCTAAAGTACTAGAAACAGAATATTGTCATGTTTTAAAATTAAAATAGCATTTTGTGTTTTCGTAGAAAACAAAGTGTACACTCTACAGAGCAAAGCAAGTTTCCTAAGGCTGTAATACAATGGTGACTCAAAGGACTTTATACTTAAGGGTTTCTGACTCTGGTCACAATAACAGTCTATGCTTCTTAATGTGCTAACACATTTCTTAAAAGCATGTTCTCTCATCTCCAGAATGCAATGGGAATATGAAAATAAAACTCAAAAGGGGAAAACAGTATTGGTCTTTTTTCTTGGTTATTATGGCTATTAGATAGTAATTGGCTTATTCCCAATTCATAAAATGTTAATACAATATTAAACAGCACATTAGTGCATCCTTTCCATGAAAGGGAATTTACTGCCAGTTCTCTCCTCTTGCAAATGTCTTCTATTTATTATAAACAATAGCATAAATACAAATATGGCAGAAAAAAGTAGGTAATGCATGATATGTACTCATAAAGTATTTATTTTATTAGAAGTAAAATAACTTTGCAGAATAGTCTTAAAGATCCTATTTGTAGGCAAATTGTATTACGAGTTATTTTGAACTTTGGAATTAATGTTTAATTACCATGGCAAATTGTACTTCCAATAGGATATATACTCATTGACAGGATAATGTGGTATACAACTAATAAATGATGTTTAGAGTTACTAGATCAAATAAGCCCACATGTAAAATATTTTATCTTTTAACAATCATATTTTTATGAAGTTTTTAGAAATGGAGCTGGGTATGTGAAATAAAATACTCATTTAGGCAAAAAAAGTTGCTCTGTCCCTCTCAACTGGCAGAGAAGAGCTGGTGGTACTAAATGAAGAGAGTGGAACGTCCCCCCTGGAGCACAGAATTCGGGCTCATCCTAGGAATGCTTAAACCTGTTTTTGATGGTCACTCGTCCTTTAAGGTGGAGCACACTACTTACACACTCCTTGCCTTGGTTTCTTTATTTGTATAACAAGGATAATAAAACATCTACCTTAGAGTTGTTGTGAACATTAAGTGAATTATTACATGGGAGTCACTCAAAGTAGTACATTTTGTGGCATCAGCTGTTTAAAAATTACAAGTATTATAGTCTCTTACTTAGAATGTTTCTTAAGTGTAGATACATTTATTGTATTTGTATTTATTTATTTTAAGGGTGAAGCAAAAAGTGATGAATTTAATTAAATAAAAATTCAAGGTTTTAGTTTCATGAAGGAAACAAACAGGCAAATGACAGAAATAAAATTCTGTCAATATCTAAAGTAACAAAAGGTTAATATCCAAAATATATAAATCTACAAATCAGCCAGAAAAAAAACAGTAACCCAATGAAAAACGAGCAAAGGACTTGAATCTGTCATTTACCTAAAAGCCTATTGAGTATATGAAAAGATGCTCAAACTTGTAAGTATCAGAGAGATGCACATTAAAACCACAATAATTTATCACCTTTCTCACCAGCTAGAAAGCTGTGTAATACCTAGTATGATGTGGAAGTTAGAAATGCTAGTGGGCTGCTGGCAGAAGGGTAGTTGGTGCAGCTGTTCTGGAGAGCAATAGGCATTGCTTAGTCAGATTTTATGTCTACATCTAGATGTACACAGTGAACACAGTAATTCTGATCATGGGCATATCCTAAAGAACATGTCAGACAGGTTTATAAAATTGTACATGAAGACCTTCAAAAATTTTGATGAGAATTTAGGGGAAATTTATCTGTTCATCATGTAATCTGTGACAGTGGGGTTCTCACCGTGTCCAGAGGAAAAGAATTTCCTGAGATCTTCATGGGAGGATAGGACTCTGTGGTATGGTTAATTGATGATGTACAATTAAGGAGGTTCCCCTCTTGACTTTCCAGTGTAACCATCTCCATCTGTCTCACCACGAAAAATGTCCAATCTTGTCTTTAGTGGGGCCAGGGGGAGACCACTGCTTAAAGTATGTCTTCAGCTGCAGTCAGTCCAGTGTTGTGCTTCAGGATTCAGACTCCACCTGGCAGTATGGGCCACATGGCTGTTAAGACCACATGGCCATGAAATGCACCATGCAAGTGTAGGTCACAGACGAGACAGAGCTTCTTTGTTTCCCTGGAATTATATTAGCCTAGTCTTGGGATGAACCAGGTGCCTTTTCAAAAAAGCCAATTAACTTCCCAGTCTTTCATAGGTTTTGCTGAGTCCATCCCCAGTTAAAATGTCAGGCTTATATGGTCCAACACCGCCCACTGTGACCCCCAACAATCTGGTACTAGAGAGAGAAAGGCAGTAGCCTCAATCCTTTTGGTAGAACAGTGCTCTAATCAACTGGGGCACTTATGTGCAGCTTAGAAAAGGGGAGCAAAGCGTACTGGACATAGAAGGGGTGCAGGCTTATGCTCCCCTTCTATGTCCAGTATGCTTTGCTCCCCTTTTCTAGGTAACTGCCAGAGGTAACAATCACAGTGGAAGTCATGAATGCACAGCATGGATTATTATGCAACCATTAGGAGTAACAGAGTAGATGATAACACAGTGCTTGGTGAAAAAGGGAATGTAAAAATAAACTCTATAGCTCTACAGCACAATGTCATTTATGGAAAATATTCACATAAAATAGTCCATGCTTTGCTAGGACACATAAAAATGAGTGGCCATGCTTTCAATGAAGTGTTAGTTGAAGGAAAAAGGGTAAAGAGAATGCTGAATCTTATTATTTCCTTTTTTGCAGTCTTTCATAATTTTTCTTATGCGTTTATTTATTCCCTTACATGCTTGTTCCCCATTTGTTGCAGTTTAAAAAATAAAAATTTTATAATGTGGCCATTTTACACTTCAATGAAATCATAGTATAACAATACTTTACATCATAGAAAACACACAGATCAATAATAACAATATTAGAATATGTACCCCTGACATTTTTTTCAGTAAGTCTTTTTGCTGAGCTGTAATAAGCCATACATTCTGCAGATCAAGACACTGAGGCTAAGTAATGATTCAAGTCTTCCCTCTGCGTCACACAATTGTATGACAAAAATTTAATTAAGTAACCGCAGACCAGCTCAAAATGGTTTAACAAGATACTGAATTGCTTTTCAGAGACAACATACCAAAACCACAAGCCATGCAGTCCAAGCTTGTGCAGGAGAAAGAACTTTGACCTCCTGCTATACCCGGAAACACAAAGTCTCACCCTCACTCCTTCCAACCCAAGGACCAAAACCGGAATTGAACACTGGAACACTTTCAGAAGTAGACAGTCCTTTGCCCAGGAGGATCTTGTGTCAATGTCCCTTTCCATAAATGGCCAAGTTCCAAGTCTTTAAATTCAAACTTGTTGAACAGCACTTCCACATACCTGTTTTTTCCCATACCCTTTTAAAAAACCACTTCAGAACCCAGATCAGAGTTCAGGCTTTTGATCATTAGCTTCCCCTTCCAGTAGGTGGCACTGTTCACAATCATTTTTCCCCCACTGCAATTGTTGATATTTAGTGTTTGGCTCTGTTAGTGCTATGTGAACTTTTCCTGTTCTGTAACAATTATTAGCAGTTTCCAAATCAAAACCCCATGCTTCCTATTCTACTTCAAAAATGTAAATAGGAGCTGCTATGTTTTATTATTTTTTTCACCTCATAAAAGTAGTGGTGATGAGAGTATTGCTTAATTTGGAATTAAATTTTTGTAGGGATATTTTACTACAATGTATAAAGGGGTAATTTCTCAGTTAATCAGAAAGCAATACTGAGGGAGAAGTTTCTATTTTAAAGTCAGACTTTTGAATTATGCATATTCAGCTGAATTGAACTGAACATACTCAATTTCCATACACATGTAATGAAATGGAAGATTTATATTAATAAAGTTTACCACAGAGACCAGAAAGAGAATGGCAATCATAAATTACTTAACTTCAAATTGTTACAACTTATGAGCTCTGCATTTGGGTGTGAAGAGTAAACAGAGTAAAATTAGTATTTCACAAGTTTGGGCTTAAAGGTAGTAAGAAGGCTGCAGATGTTGCTAGAGATTAGGATCATAATTGTTTGGGCAGTGGGAACACACTGTGATATGTATATATCTCCTTGCTCACAGTGGCTAATGAAGTTCATTCTCTGTTTCACTTCCTGATGGTTTTTATTGCCTTTGCATTATGAAAATACAGAAGAGCACATTTATATTATGATATGTGAACAAAGTTGTCATCCTTATGGTCTAGAGGGAGTGTGTTCTGTTGATATTACCTACCTCTTTACAAACAATCATTGAATTATTTTTTTTAATATGATGACATTTAGTTCAGTGACAGTGGGGCTAGACTTTCCAAATGCACTTTGAAATGGAATGAGGAGTTGTCATAGATGGTGAGGAGTTGGGGTATAAGTTAGTTTTTTTGGACATAAAAACCCACCGAATATAGTTCACCTACATGGAAAGAGTAGTCTCATTTGTAACACCAATACTATGTTCTACTACTCACTTTTATCTGAGCTTTTTGAATTTGTTTAAGAAGAACTAACAATTTTGCAAACACAGCAGTATATACATACACACACACACACACACACACACACATATATATATATATATATTTGGTTTATTATGAATAAACTTCTAAGTTATGTAGGAAAAAGTTATACCTTTTACACTTTGAAGTTTCCAATGGAGATGAGGGAAGAAATGGGGTATAGGATATAGTGTGGGGAAAATATGTATCATTTAACAGCTAAAGAAATTAACTCTGTTTTTAAAAATCTGAATAAAATTTGAAAAAATTAAATCTAAGTATGAAGGTCAGAAGATGAGGAAAAAATTAAATACAGCTTCTCTTCCTTAATGAGAGAAAATAAAATTTGTTCTACTCCTGAGAAATGGGAGAAAGTCAAAGATCAGAAGAAATATTTAGCAAGAGAATGATATCCTGGAAACTTAAAAATCCTTTATTCTAGCAAAATAAAGGATGGCTGATGATATCCCCCTGGAAGAATGCACTAACCCCCACCCTTTCACAACAACGTTTAGTGTTAATTTCATTTTTATAAATCCTCAAGCTTTCTTTACTCAATTTCCAGGCACTTGGCAAACTATGCAAGGTGGGCTTTCTGTCCTGTTACACAAACAGAGCTGTTCTCACTGAACTCATTAATAACTACATTGATTCCATGAGGCACCATCCAATCTGGCTCTCTTAGAGATAGAAAGGAAATAATTAACAATCAGGCTTGGCAATCAGGTCTATATAAACCTGAATTTTCCCAATCAAACCTAAACCCTTTGTCATCTTAATAGGAATTTTTTTCATATTTCTTCCTGATTTCTAAGCAATATTCAGCACTGCAGATAACTCCCTTCTTGAAACATTATCTTCTCAGAATTCTACCATGCACATCTCTCCCGGTTTTTCCCTCATTAGCCACTAATTTTTAGTCATCTTTGTAGGCCTCGTTATATCTATTTAGAGTTCCTCAAAGATTAGTTGTCTGCCTGGCCTCTTATCATTCCATGGACTGATGAGACAACATATTTACTCACATGCCCTTGGTGAGAGCCACGTGGCCCCAATTAAATGCAGATGACCGTGGTTGTGGTTTAACAATGTACTGAGAAAGAATGAGACACAGGTAAGGGTATTAACGCACTATAAGGAGTTGTAGCTGATATATGAGTTAGGTTAATAGAAAGCTTATAGCAGAGCCCCAGGAGTAATACTTGGCTCAAACATGCTCAAAGTATCTGAATTCAACAACCTAATATTAAACATGGAGTTTATTTTATAGACTAGAAATTAGCCACGATCCAGTTGTCAATTTGTGATGCTATTATTATTTGCTAAATATTAACAGGAAGTAAGAATCTCTTGTTGATAAGACTTATTGATAATATACAGGAAGCAATTTAACAGGCTTCTATTGACAATGGGGAAAAAGAACCGCCAAATTGGATTGGAACAAATGTTCATGAACTTTATAGAAAATGTGCTTCAAGGTCCCGAGACTGGGTTTTCCCTGAGTTTGAGTTTAATTTGGACAGAGAAATAGAAAATACTTGTTTTGGTGAATCTTAGAAAACAAAAGAGAACATCTCTGAGGGCATTTTCAGCTATAGCACTTTGAAGATGAATTAGGTATTAAAAAAATCCTTTTCGATTGAGTCTTGTTTTGAGATGAGTAACTGAATAAAGTAAACTACAAATATACAAAACAATTATGATTAGAGTTACTGAGGAAAATAAACAGCTTTTGGACACTAGACCATACCTTTTGTTGTATGAATTCTGGATTTTTATAAGAATATATGTAAATTGTATTAAATTTATCTCTACAAATTATAATTTTTACTGATATAATTAATTTGTATATAATTTTTGTATACATCATTTTTTAAATTTCATAAAGCCAATACTTTTCCTAGAGGACATTTGCTGATTTTTTAAACTTTGGTATCTGTAGCCATTAATAGTTGCAGCTGTCAAGCAAATATAGTTCTGATATGAATGCTTCTTGATATTTTCATTTATACTCATGATGAAAGTAAAACAGCAAAGACAAAAGTCAGAACATCACTCTCTTTTCAATGACAGGGTTATATGTTTCACAATTTAGCATAAACACTCACAAACTTAAATATTGACTTTTGTTTTACTCTGTTTACCAGGTGTTCTGATACTTGTCTCTTTTCCTACCATTTTTATGTATGTATGTATGTATGTATTTATGTATTTTAATAGGTTGATTGATTTTAGAAAGAGAGAAAGTGGGAGAGAGAGAGAGAGAAACACTGATGTGAGAGAGAAACATGGATCAGCGGTCTCCAATACACAGCCGGGGATGGAACCCACAACCTAGGTATGTGCCCTGACTGGGAATCAAAGCCCCAACATTTTGGTGTATGAAACAATGCTCTAACCAACTGAGCCATACCAGCCAAAGCTACTTTTATTTTTTTTAATTCAGTTTGATGTCAGTATATAAATGCCTATCTCATTATATTTCATTGTTGAATAGTATGAGTGTTTTATTATTTATTTAAATATTCTAATATTAATGAACAACAGGTTGTTTCTGGTCTCATCTGTATTTGAACAAGGCTATTTCTGTCAGTAGAAAACTTGCTGGTACATGACAAATAAATCTTTGTCCATATTATTAAATGATTATCTAATTAGTTGTAGCATTCCTATTTAATAATACTGGTTACTCCCATAAAAGACAGTTTGGGGATGAGTTTAGTCTGCTTGTATACAATTCGTCCAATATCTCTCATTATGCCTCAGATCAATGGACTTTGCTCCATCAGTAACATAGTTCACAGAAGGGAGACAAGGGAAAAGAGAGACAGAGTTGAGAAGCAGAGAGAGTGAGATCACTACCCTATTTTTTAAATAAGCTGATCAATATAGAAACGTTTAAAAACATCACAGCTTTCATTGTCTATTAGTTTAATCATTGTGTGCCTGAGCTACCAGAAGACTGAATTATACCCAGCATGACTCTGATTACTTTTATATTAAGGAAACTATTCCATGTACTTTATGTTCAAGACTTCAGAAAAAAATAACTGTGCTTTCTGCATCATCTGAGGTTAAATGATGCATCTGAAAATTCCAACACAGGGAAATCTCTCTCTTCTGTTCAAATATGGCTTGACTGATGTCACCCTGCCTCAAGTGTATTACTTAAAAAGCAGTGCAAAGAGAACAGCTGTCAGGGTGAGAAGTCTCAACACATTTTTGCATAGTAACCTGGTCCTGACAAAATGCACTTAATCATGCACAAGCTTCATGAAATCGAGTTCATGAAGTTAGGATTTTTAATGATTATGGCTAAGATAAAAACATTTATACCTAAATAATTGAATAAAGCAACTACAGAAAGCTATCTGAGAAGATATAAAATTTTTAATGAAATGAGTTAATAAATGTTTCTTTCAGCATTCCGTTGCTCTAAAAAACGAAATTAGAAGGACCTTGACGATGTGTTTATTGCTCTGCAGCCTGGAATCAGGGAGAAGACGGAGACCGGTGCTCTGAGTGTTGACCTGTTTCTTTCTCTTTCCTGCTGAACTTAACAGCCTTATTTGTTTTCCTGGGAATTTTGTATGACACAGGAGAGATAATTGTGTCATAGCCCAATATAAGACAGTAAGACCTATACCCCTGAGAAGCACTCAAATTTACTTAGAGGAATAAAAACTGATTTTCTGTATTAGTTTTCTATGGTTTCCTCGGTATAGTCCAAAAAGGTTTTATTGTTTCATATAGCAATTAGCTCCTAACAAGATACCTCACAACCAATAGTAAAACATGTCAACAGGAAATATAATTGAGTCACAGCTCAACTTAATATGTATTATATATTAACTATATATATTTAATATATATAGTTAATATAATATATATTTAATATATAGCTAGTAAGCACACATATTAATATAAATATGATGTTGTGGATATTATATTTTATAAAATATTAATGGCAATATAATAATTGCATTTATACTAAAAATAAAGTCAATCACATATTTACAAAAAAAGAAATTTCACCTTGTCAGACAGTACTTTACATGTTTTGATTTTCTTAGAGGTTACCACTTGGCAAATGTGGGCTGCCATGTTTTTAATTTATCTGACACCTATATTGGCTCTACATCTCTGAGTAGAAGCGTTTTTATGAAATATAGCTCTTCCTTTCCATACTACATTTTCTTTGATGAAGGCTTTCAAGGAATGCAGTAAAAACACCTTTAACATGAACCAATTAACATTGATTAAAGCTAATCATCAAAGCCATAAAAGACCTTTTTTCCAAATCATGTGCCTGAGATTTCACTGAATGTTTTTAGCAGACATTTCATGGAACTTCCAACTGGTTCACCTCCCACCCAATCATCTTGTGCTGACATGTACAGTCACAGAGTTTGGCACGTCACTGAGAGTCATTCCCCCTCAGTCTTTACAGAGTTGTGAACAAACAAAAACACAGTAAACAAAAACCTAGCTTCTCTAATGTAAGATTCTTCTCATTATTTTACAGCCCTCATACTCATGCACAGTAACCACTGCCACATACCAGAATGAATACTGAAAACCATCCCCTCATTCTCAAGAAGCTATCTTCATAAGAAAGACCCATATTGTCTCTTCACTGTCTATAACCTACTTTTATAGCCGAGTGAAATACTCCTCTTGTAGGATTTTGCAGATTTATCCTGTTCCTGACTCAAGAGTCTTCATTCTTATGCTCTGAAGCATATTCAGCAGTTTTAAGAGCTCTCTTTGTTATTTCCCCCCAAAACTGACAGGTTTCATTATAAATAAATTTCTTTTTGCACAGCAACAGAAATCATTAATAAAATGAAAAGACAAGCTATTAAATGGGAGAAGCTATTCACCAATGGTACATTTGAAAAGAGGTTAATATCTAAAATATATGAAGCACTCATACAACTTAACACCTAAAAGACAACCTGATTTTAATGGACAGAGGGCCTGAATAGAGATTGTTGAAAGAGGACATATCCATGGTCAATAGACATGCGAAAATGCTCAGTGTCACTAAACATCAGAGAAATGCAAATTAAAGCCATAACGAGATGTCATCTCACACCTGTCAGAATGGCTATTGTCAATAAATCCACAAATAGCAAGTGCTGGCGAAGATGTGAAAAAAGGGAACCCCTCACGCACTGTTGGTGGGATTGCAGATGGGTGCAGTCACCATGGAAAACAGTAAAGAGATTCCTCATTAATTAAAAATAGAAAACCATATGACCCAGCCATCCCACTTCTGGGTGTTTATCTGAAGAAATCCAAACAGTAATTTGAAAAGATATATACATTCCTATGTTCATCACAGCATTTTGTACCATAGCTAATGTATGGCAGCAAGCTAAGAATATTACTTGTCCATTAAAAAGAATGAAGTATTAACATTTGAGATAGCATGGATGAACCTAGAGGGTATTATGTTAAGTGAAATAAGTGACACAAAGACAAATATATGATTTCACTTATACCTGGAATCTAAAAAACAAAATAAATTAATGAAACAAAAAGAAACTCATAGATACAAAGAACAAACTTGTGGCTGCCAGATGGGAAGGGGATTAAGAGACTGGGCAAAAAAGTTGTAAAGGGATTAAGGAAGTACAATTTGGCAGTTACAAAATAGCCATGGGGATACAAATTACAGTACAGGGAATATAGTCAGTAATAGTGTGATAACTGTGTGTGGTGTCATGTGGGTACTAGACTTAATAGGGGAATCACTTTGTTAGTAATGTAATTGTCTAACCACAATGCTATACACCTAAAACTAATAAAATATGATTGCTAACTGTAACTGAAACATTTTAATTAAAAGAAAAATGAATTTCAAAGGGTTTCTGAGAAGTGGAAGTTTCTGTGTTACGTAGCTTTTGTTAACCATTACCAATTTAAAATATTTCATAGAAAATTTTAATATGAAAATGAAAAAGAAATAAAGAAAAAATATAAGACAGTAAAGAAAACAGAAATGGAGAAAAATAAGGTGGAGTTAGAGGGAGAAAGATAAGTGATGGAGATGAGAAAAATAAGCAAAAATGGTGGCAGAATACCTGGTGGTGGAGAAATGACTCACCCCCAAACCATGTGCAGAGTAATATAATGTTTATAGACTTTAAAAGCAGACTAGCCTGATTCATATTCAAGTTCCACTACTTTGTGACTAAAAGACAGCGAGACATTTGTTTAAATGTCTCATGCTTCATCTTTCTCATTTAGAAAGTGGGAGACAGTATTGGGTGAAGAAGATGAGGGATTAAGAAGTAAAAATTGGCAGTCACAGAACAGTCATGGGGAAGTAAAGTACAACAGGAGGAATAATATAGTCAGTAGTACAGTGTTCACTATTTGTGGTGCCAGGTGGAAACTGGAAATACCAGGCAGGGGCAACACTGTAAACCATATGGTTATCTAACCACCCTGTTGTACACCTGAACCTACACAAGATAATATTTAATGTAAACTGAAATTGAAAAATAAAATACAATAAATAAATAGATAGAAATGAGCTAGGGACTACAGTGTGGGAGAGCATTATTCCATCGAGACGCTCTGATGTGCAGTCTATGTTTCCTTGATCAACTCAGGAACTGCTTCAACTCTTTATGCCAAATGCACAGGAGCCTTTCATTGACTGTTGAATGAGTTACTGATGCAGGTTGTTTCAGTGGTCCACGCAGTGCAGTGACTGTTCCAGGCACCTGCACAGTGCACTGGTGGGGAAATAGGAAGGACCAAAGGTTGGCAGCAGGTATTTAAAGTTTCCAACCTGCCTGTCTTTTACTCTGCAGTCTCCTGCCCTCGCCTGCCTGGCACTTCCTCATCTAACGGTGATGAATCAAGTCTGAGTAGCAGGTCCATTATGTTTTGTTCCTCTGTTATTCATTAACTTTTTACAAAATATTATACAATGTGGCTGCCTACATTTGATTTATCATTTAATATACTGAGAGCACATCTTAATCTCTAGGGTATGGATACACAGTTTTAGTTTCAGAAACTTTCAGTTTCACAAGAAGAAAATAAACCACAAATATTTATGGATAACTCATACATCAGCCAACAACCTCTGTCACTTATAGATTTGGGTGATACTGCCTTTCCCTCCTTTTCAATAAAGTGGATTTCCAAATGCCTCCTAAAATGTTAGCTCCAAGATGCACATTTCCCTATATTTTTCTCATCATTTGTGAGACAGGACTCATTGTTTGCTCTTTTGTTAAAATCCTCTAACACCTCTATTGTGATATTCAGACCTTTCTAGTTTTTTAAAGAAAATAATAAGTATTCTCACTGAACATTTTTGAATTAAATAAACTTCTGTATGGGTTTCAGAATATGCCACTCCCACATACACCACTGTGGCACATGGATAATTTTGAATTGTAGGTACTTGAAAACCGGCCAATGTAAGAGGGGCTGACTCCCTGAGCCTCCTCTGTCCTGCTGCAAACAGGAGATAAACTTCCCTGTGAAGGATGCCCTTCCTGTACCTGCAGGCAGGTTGTCACCAAAAACAGGGAACTTAGGGCTGAGAGAGCAGTGTAAATAGAACTTGTTACTCCTTTACCATACTGCTTCCCTAGCTCCAAGCCCTTTGTCTTAAAAATAAACAAAGATGTATTGTTTTTTTGTCATTTCCTTCAATCTCACATCTTTGTGGGGCTCCCATAGGTACAAATGTAAGTAATGTGTGATTGAGTTTATCCCTCATTAATCTTTGTATTATGAGGGTCTCAGCTAAGAACCTACAGGGAAAATTATTTTTCTTCCTCTACACTTTGCTTACAATTTTTAGATTCTAAGCAGTAGATCTATTTCATAGCTTATAGTCTTTAATTCCCTTTTTGAGTCCTTGTACTTCTCTCATATTATGTTTTATTTTCATTTGTAACTTCTGAAACCATTTCACAAACTCCATATATTCTCAGAATAGCAGAGAAAACAGATTCGTCTCATCACCAAGTGTTGCACCATAATCGTTAACATATTTAAAAACTGCCCTATACTTCCTGAAAAAAAAACATGATATAGGTACATACATGCATATCTGTGAAAAAAAGAGACACAAATAACTGTGGAACAAATGCAATGTGGTCTAGTCACTAAATTTAGCTAATTTTAGAAAAGGGGGAACAGCAACATAGCTTTCAAAGCAAATAGATCTAGTAGTTTTGATGGTGAGACTCTAATTTCCTGTAAGATCTCGTCTCACAGAAAAATTATGTATATGTTCTGTTCTTGGCTCTTGCTTGAACTTTAATATTTATCTTACAGCATTAAGTAGGCATTATCATATCTTCCACTGATGAAATTCCTTAAAACTTGTTTAGTGGCTTAACAGTCAAAGCAATTACCTCTATCACTGCCTAACTGGGCAGCTTGTTCTCCAGAGCAAAATTAATAGATATCATTTAATGGTCAGAGCTGTTTCTGACCTTTCCATGACTCCAGGACACTGAAACTGTTTTTTCAATCTACTGCACTTACATAAAAAGCTGCTGCCAACAGCTTGGATTTAGCATCAATTTGATAACAGAAGGTCTTTCCCAGCAGGGTCAGCACACTTGGCGTGTAGGGTACAGCAGCAACAAGACCTGTCAATATTATGAAAATGCAGCTCAGAACACTGACATTAAAAACAAAAATGTGCAGCTAAGCTTTCTCCTGAGAAACATAGGACCTACTTACTATCACTACACCCATGCTACCATAGAGTTTTGAGCTGAAATGAGTAAGTTATGAGATATGCAGATAAATAAATGAAATAGGAGGGCAGTGTAATTCAAGGACTTGGCAGAGCAAACCAGAATACAAAAATACAGTTTACAGTTTATGATTAAAAATGCATGTGACTGAAACTAAAGGAAGTACTTCCATAAATAAAAAGGCAAAAATATGAGTTCTGTCCAGAAAGTATCTAGCCATGTACTATGAAAAATAGAGACATTTATTGGAGAAGATACAAGAAACATTGCACATAGGACAATGATGCCTCAGTCCGCCTCAAAGTAGGCACCTAGGACCTCACACAGTTCTCCCAGAGTCTCATCCACTGTTCAAAACATTCTACAAAATCTTTTGTTGGAATATTCCTGAATCTCAATGATGGTCTGAAATCTCTTCCCTTTCAAAGGTGATTTTAGTTCTGGGAAAAGCCAGCAGTCACAGAGTGCCAAATCTGGACTGTAAGGAAGCTGAGTCACCTGTTGTGTGATCTTTGTTGATTGCAGCTCATACATGTTCAGCCTTCTCAGCTGTTCTGCTTATTGCAGACTTTCTGGAACATGGATCACTTTCAGGAACATGGATCGCAAATGCATCTTTGAAGTGTTTGTACCACACTTTTATTTGTGCTGCACTCATTGCATCATCCCCAAAAGTATTGTGAATCATTCAAATAGTTTCTGTGGAAGAACAGTCAAGCTTAACACAAAATTTGATGCAGATTTGTTGCTCTTCTTGCTCAGTCACTTTGAATATAACAGCCACACTGAACACTTGCTCACTCCATGTCATCTATCACCTCCACTGACTAGGACAGTGAAGCCGTCATTGTTCACACATGTGCATTCCAGTGTACTCTCCATGGTGGCCAGGTTACATTAATGTCACATAGACCATTTTCATTACATTAACAATGGCTGGGCTTTTTTCATACAGATCTGGTATACACAACTTCTTGAAGATTTTCACTTTCTTCTGAACATGTATAGCAACAGATATCAACTGAGAAAATAGTGGTAGGGATATTTCAACTCAGAAAACAATATGAGAGCACTGATGCAGTATTAGCAGAAAGCTGGGCCATATATGTACTTTTATTACTGTCCTGAGAGGTTTTAGATGTGTTGCAAGTCCTCATTGCCAGGCTTTTATACAACACCACGTGAGCTACCCTCTCTGAGGAAGACCTCTTATTATCACAAGTATGGAATGAGTAAATATGACTATATTTTAAATGTCATATATTTAAAACAACTTTAAATAAAAAAATGAACGTAAACAGCTTTAACTCCTGTTAATGTAGCAAGATGTTTTTATTTGACATGTATTAATGATAAACTCATTTTAAATAATCAGAAAAAATATCCTTTGACCTATATTGTTATTAAATAAATTATAATCCTTAATATTATCAACTCCATAAACAATTACTAAAATAATAAACCAACCCATGTTTAAAAAATAGTTTAAAATTTACTTTGGAAACAAAAACTCAGAATACAAATGTATTTTCTAAGATCTTGAATCTCAGAAAAGGGTGTTCAAAAGCAGATGATTAGAGACTCTAACAATAGGGTCCTTGCCACCCCTTTCTATAAATAAACATCTAACTGAATATAACGACATAACTACCTAATCCCACCAGGAACTGATTCCTCAGTAAGTATAAATTCGACATAAGTAAAAAAAAAAGTTATTGTGAAATGATTAAGTCTGGGTGAAAATATTATCAACACAAACCTTGTTTTTTCTAGGTCTTTAGAAATTGAATCCCAGTGTTGAACCTTAACCATTTTCTCATTTCTCCCTCTCCTTATTTCATTGTTTCCCCCCAGATTCTTCTGTTTGGTGATAACAAAAGCTTCTAAATTGCTGATCGGAAGATGAAACTGTCAGAAGCAATTTTGTTAACGTATCTTTTAAAAATGGTTTAGAAAAAAACCCAATATGTTTATGCCTTTATCTTTGGCTAACTAATATATTTTAAAATAAACTATAAGTATTATATGAGAGCTGAAATTTTGAGACAAAATATAATTCCCCTGTTGAGAGTTATAGTGTTAATATTCACATTACTTTCTATTTAAAAAAAAGACAAAAATGTTCAGTAAACATAAAACAGCATTTTCTAACTTCTTGATGACCCTTACTGTTAGGAAAGGCAAAATGTCCTTTCATTGTCTGAACGCGGAATTATCAATAATATTAGCAATTTGAGAAGAGTTTTAACATCTTCAAAGATACTTTTTTAAGTTTTATGATAATCAAACAAGCTTATACATTTTTATCAGATGATAAAGTGTTAGGTAGCCTAACTGATTTACTCCTTTCCTAAAATAAATTATTTATCAGAAATTATCATTTTTGCATCTTTACAATAGCCTTATAAATGTCATTTGGAGGATGAAACAGAAAACCCATTAGTATATATTTACTTGGCAGCTCTGAGTGCTATATATTTTTTAATATCTATTTGATTGAATTAGTGCTGCTATGTCCTAGTCCATTGGAATCACATTTAAAGTTACAATGGATAGTGTGCTCTCATACAAAGTCACTTTTCCTTGTAAAACCATGATGATTATAATCAAAATCAATTTCAAGGGCTCCAAGGACTTTAGGATTACCACACTGGCCAAAGTAATGGAAAATTAAAATGATTTAAAATCCATTTTAGTCCTGTGTATCTTAAATATTACACTTTATCACATTATGTAAATTACGTATATTTGCAATGTAGTGTAGTTAAACAGCCCCTTATGTCTTCATGCAAGTGATAAGGGTAACACACTACCCACTTTGTAATGAGTGCATAAAATGATAATTTTGTAGGCAAACATTCCCAGCTCTCTGGCAGATGGCATAAAAGGCTGTTCAAGAAACCTTTCAAAGCAAGTTGAAATAGTCTGATAGTGAATTAATGGCAAATGCCATCACTGTAAGTTTTAGAACACACAAAATACTTCAATTTTTCTGATAGCAAACTTTAGCCAAATTGTACCAATACATTTATTTTTAACTTAATCTTTCATTACTTCAGATGGATCAGAACTATAAAATATTGCCACAATTATTGGCGTTTCCTTCATTATCTACAAACTATGTTTATCTATTTTGATTGTAACCATATAAGAATATGCAATAATTGTTTAAGTACATTTTCATATGTTAAGTTGTGGGGGTGACTTTCCTCGCAAGTCCCCCCATGTGCCACGGATGAGAATGAATATGACCGAGACATGATGTGATCTGCTTAGGGAGGAGAAGTGGCCATTTTCCCTGCTGGGAAAAAGCCGTGGGCTGGTGGCCAGTTTCTCAGGGGAGACAAAGGCCAGCAGTGGCCAGTTTCTCTGAGGAGAAAAGGCCTTGAGCCCCCTCCTCCAGAGTTTTTATTGGGTTGCAATACACAGAAATACAGGACAGCAAGGATCAAACAGTAGATAACATTTCAAAGAAACCTGAGGGATTACTATGAGTCCAAGTCTGTCAGGAACAGAGTTTTGGGGTTTCTTGCTTGAACCCTTAGCAGAGCAGATTTCACAGATTTAGCAGCAAGTCTTTGTGATGCCAGATTTTTCCTCAGGACACGCTCTAGCAAGGCAAGGAGCTGCACCCTTCCCAACAGGTATTCAGGCTTAAGGGGATTAGAGCCAGGAAGCACTTCTCTAAGAGAACATTTGTCAAAGCCCGGGGGAGGGGGGGGAGGCAGGGGGGAGTAGGGGGGTGAGAGTCCATTGCTCTCTGTTGGAGCACCCTGAGTCCTTCCATGATGGCCTCCCAAGTGATCGAGTCTGGCTTAAGTTGCCCCCCGCTGTAGGGGTCTTACCCATCATTGACTTCCAACCAAGCTCTGGGGGCAGGGAGAGGAAACTGAGGCAGTGTTTGCTACCAGAGACAAGCCTTGTCTCCTGCGGCTTGCATTCCAAAGGTAGTCAGTCGCTCACTCATCCTTAAGCCACAAGGGGTAGAGAGTTACAATTCCTGAAATCAGGCAGAGCGTTCCACAACATTAAGTAGAATATATAGTGCACTAAAAATATACCTGTTTTTCTGCCTTCAATTTTGTCCTTCCTTATTTTTTGAAAATAAAAGTTTATAGTTTTAGGTAACAGGTTGATATATTTATTTTCAGTATTTTTTTCAATTAATAGATGTAGGGGACCAGTTTGTCTTGGCCTGGCAAATGTGACTCAGCTCTGTATGGAAAACCTATAGAAGTGAAGTGGTGGGCAGGAGCCAGACCTTCAAACTGAGTTTTCCCGTGGGAATCAGGCCTAGAAAATACTTACCTATTGTTATGGCTTGCTCTTGCTAAAACTCCCTCACCCTGGTCTAGAACAACAAATGTATATTGTTTATCTTCAAGATGATTTCCAAAGCCTGTGTGAGCTCTCCCAAGGACAGAGCTAATGAGCTCCTTGCCACCCCCCTCTGCATGCCATTTCTGTTTCCTTGATTGTACCTAGAATGTAGATAATAATGCTCTGTGTGATAGAGAATAAATCTTTCTATGATGTAAGAAAACAATAAAAGCCTGTCTAGGCAAGGGTCGGGGCACTCCCCTCTTGAGGGAGTGGCCAAGGCACCATAGGCACTCTCCCCTTGAGAGAGTAGTCGTGCCTGTTCCCTTTTTCCACACAGGATTGTTGTCGACTGTGCATTGATTCTCGTCATATACAACAACAGGCGGACTCTGCTGGTCAGAGTCTGCAACAAATAGATAGAACATTGATTGCATGAATTACAGAAAGAATTTATCTTCACACTTTCATTCAGGGATGGACTAATCATTCCCATTGGATACTGTGAATTTGGGCCTTTATCTCAGTTTTGTGTTTGTTTTTAGTTGGTCAGTCACATGTTTTATGATTTTTTATGTCTTTTAACCCTCTAACATAGAGCTTATAATCAGTTTCTTTATTTTTTTATTTACTCCAAACCTCTGAAATTTTTAGCATAGTTCTATGCCAGTTTAAAAACATAAAAATATTTTCCTGAAATATGGCTGCAATTATTTTAACATAATTATATATTCATATACTATCTATTGAAAAAGCAAAGCAATATGCTTTTAAAAATATTTGGAAGCCATTTTTAAGTAGGATATAATTTGGATTAAGTATAATTTGTAATGATACACTTGCAAGAATCCTCTATTTCAGTTGAGATATTTATGCACAACTCTAAATTTCATGCATTGCATGAGTTTAAGTTTTTTAGTTCACTGTACAGTTCTAATAGAATTTTAAAAGACTCTGTAAGTATTATAAACAGGGCTCAAGCTGAAAAAATCCTTCTTTTTGTAAGTGTCTCTAAAAGTACCGGTTCTACTTTGAATAATTAATATGCCAAATCTCTCTTTTCTACACAAATAATAAAAATGTCCTTTGATTCTTTTGTGCTAATAATTGTCTTTTCTATTTTCACTCTAACATTTAAAGAAAGATATTATTGCATAATTCAGAGTATTTAAAATTGGTTAGATGAAAAACACATTATATGTAAATATTATATTAGTCAAGTTACATGATGAAACTTACATTAAAAGTACTTTGATGTACAGTATGAAATAGATATGTATATTTTTAAAATTTACATCCCAGGGTCAGTTAGTTTGACGTGAATTATTTTAATTAAATCTATACTCTGCTAGTGATTAGTTATCTTCTGATGTGTCCAGGATAGACCTGAGGTATTTGTTTAAGTGCCTCAAATATAATTATGAAAACCTATACCTAAGCATTTGTTAAATAACAAAGGTGAAGCTAGAAATAAATCTTTAGTCGGTGTTTGACTGGTCTGTCTGAGAGCCACCAGCGACAGCCAGAGTTGTGAGTCACCTCCACCATACACACTGTGTGTGGAGAGAGAGGTGCACAAAGAGGTGCTTTATGTCTGTATCCCCTCCTTTCATTTTGCTATGAAATTCTGAATTATTTTCACCAGTGGAATATGAAAGGAATTAAAATGCACTTTTTCTGTGACAAAGTTCAAAAAGTACTTCTTTTGACATAAAGGCAATGTATTAACAGAAAACAATAATTTGAGGACTCCTGTTCACAGATGGTGTCCATGGTGACCTCCCTTCCTGTGGGTGCAATTGGAGAGGATGAGGGTGATGTCCTCAATCTGCCCAATCTTCATTCCCAAGTAGGCAAGTGCATTGAGAGCTGCCTGGGCCCCTGGTCCAGGGGTCTTGGTCCTATTTCTTCCTGTTGCCCAGAGTTTGATGTGGAGAGCAGTGATACCCAGCTCTTTGCACCTCTGGGCCACATCCTGGGCAGCCAACATGGCAGTGTATGGGAAGGACTCATCTTTGTCAGCCTTTACTTTCATCCTACCAGTCTCACCGCAGATGGTTTCATTGCCAGAAAGACCAGTGATGTAGACAAAAGTGTCACTGAAGGATGCAAAGATACAGCAGACACCAAATGCATTTTCTCCTTCAGCCACCTGAGGACCGACGTTGATGATTTGATCTTCCTTCTTTTCCTTCTCCTTTCGAGGTGCCATTGCTGCTTGTCCAGTACAGATTCTGCCACTGACGTGAGAGAAAAAGTACTTTAAAGGTACTTTTAAAAGCGTTTTTTTCTTCCTTTAAAAAAATTTCTGGATGTAAAAAGCAGTTGTTCATTATCTAAGTCTTTTCTTTTTGATTTGTAGCCACAGAGGATTAGATGGTCCTTACAGGATGATGAAGCTACAATAACTGACAAGCATGGAGGTGCCCGCTAACTAGAGTGATTGTCCAGATCCATCTTCGTTCGGTGCATGAACAAGGCATGTGAATCATCCCAGCCCAGCACACAAATACCTTCAGAATATTATGTTGGAGTTAATGTCCCCCTGTGCCTGTGTGCTCCCACTTCACATGGTTCTTCTGAGTAATCCGAGGTTTCTTCAACTAACCTTCTGTTATCTGCAGAGATCAAAATATTTTTTTTGCATTTCGGAAGAACGTGTTTTACTGGGGATTTCTTTACATGTCTAATGGCACAGAATTAAACTGTACTAAGAAAAGTTTATTTTTAAAAAAAATTCTATGCACATGTTTAAACACACAAAATGGTTTGGTTGAAAGATTGAATGTCATTTATATATATTCCCTGGATAACAATTTATTAAATACTGGATGTATAGCTTCTATGTGTTTCTTAACAGATTAAGTTATTATTATATATTCTGTGAAAAACACAAAATTCAACTGAATAAATTTACAGATCTAATTGGCTTTATTCAATGATTGATATGTCAGGCAGCATCCCATCTTGCGGATAGACCTGTACAAAATAAAAGTTTTCTACAGGTGGAAGCGAGTGGCAAAATGAAACTCTAGCAAAGAATGACTTGTTTCGGTCAAGGTCAACTTCTTTGGGGGATAAGGGAGGTCTGTGGGGCAGATTACTACACTAGATCAAACCAGGTAATTCCAGATTGGCTAGTTAGAGGTTACATTTCTGGCAGAGGCTGAAATTGCAATTAGGTTAAGTATCAAGTCTTGGTTTGCTAATAGGGTTGTCCCTCTTTCTCTCTCTCTCTCTCTTTCTCCCTCTCACTCCTCACCTTTTGATCAGACTCTCAGATTAACTGAAAGATGGGATCAAAATTTAAGGCATTAGATGCCTCTTCCAGATACCTCTCTGTAGCTCTTGTAGCTTTTACTGGTCTTCTGTGTGGTATTCACAGGCCATGAACTCAGCTCACATTATTCCAACTGGACATCTTTTTGTTCATTTCTTCTTTGGTGTTCCAGTCATAGGAAGAGCATTGTTTTTTGTGGTTAGTAGCTACAAACATGCATTTAAGGCTTTTGAGAAAACACAATACACTGGAGAGATTACTATGATTAATATAAGTAGGATATTCCCCAATGTTTGGGGTGAACTTCAAAATGTGGTCCCCAAGACCCAAATCAATTAAGTAAAAAAAGACCACATTGAAGTAATCTTTCTTAATCCAGTGGCTTGTTCAGTGAGCTGTGTAGCTGAGTCTCACCCTGCCCAGAAGTGTTGATCCAAATACAAGTTGTGTGGGCAACAGTGTGGACACCTCATCACTCAGCTGAAAGATAATCAAAGGCTTTTTATTATCAAAAACAACTTAGGTCAGAGAGACTAAGGATTTTTGTGGTAGCTATTGTCTTGGCAGAAGATTCTGCAATATATTCAAGAGTTAAGGAGAGGTTCCTAATCATAGCATCATTTACATTTACTCCTCACTGGGGAAGCAGGGCTCTGCCAAAGGAATCAAGTCCTGAATCATGACTACTCCCTAGTAGGACTTCTTAACTTAACAATCTAAAGTCAGGGGAATTATCCGCTGAGGTGTTTCAGTCCATTTGTGAACCATTAGGGGAAAGTTAGATTCTTAAGAGGCATTGACTGGTTACCCACCAGCCATAGGCCCAAGAAGAGTAATAACCACCTCAGACAAAGCTAAACCCTGTCAGGGCACAAACCTTTCTCATCACATCAAGGTGGTACTATTAATTGACTTATGTGCAGGGATTGTTGCATTTACCTGTTCAAGCCAAGGTCAGTTAGGCTTTTACTGCATTCAGGTTGTAAATCTAGCCTGAAATAAAGAGCCGTTCTAAATGTTAATACCTTGCAAAGATGGGTACTATTTTGGGGATATTTTTGTAGTTGGGGAAGATCTGATTTAGATAATCACTAGAATGCAGAGGTGCAAATGTACTGAGATTTATTAGGTACTTACATCTAACTGGGCAAGTTTAGTTATAATTTGAGAAAGGTAAAAATAAGGCACTGGATGACCTGGCCGTAAATGTTAATTAAACTTGGTGAGAGACTTCTAATGGCAGCTGATCATAGTTTACAGTGACATTGGCGATAGCAGGGAAATCAGTCACAGGGAGGGGCGGGAGATCTCCAACATCACGGATTGATCAGAACCGTTGATGACAAATCCAGCAGTCCAAAACGTTGGCCTGAAGATATGGATAATGGCTCTTTCCAGACCAATACTAGGGTAAAGGAAAGAAAGAGAAGATAAAAGAAATTTATGTTTTCTTAAAGTATGAAGTCTTGATCCAGTGTTTGAGGTGGAAGCAGTCTGCTTTGATGTCAGCTACTTCTCTTTCTCATTGGTTTGACTTAGAGGTCTCCAGCCTCTGTATTGGACTAGATGTCAAGTGGAGTCTTATTTAGCTCAATGACTTCCAGTTTTGTGGCAATGTTAGTGGTCAGGTGTCTTATAATGGGGTTCAAAGGCTGTATTCATTTGACAACATTTAATATAACCAGTCACCAGGCTCCAGACTATGAACAACAATTTTTTTGAACTGGGATATGGGAAGGCTTCTTTAATTTGTTGCTGATATGCTTTAACGTAAGACATTAAAGATGCACAGTAGCTGGTCATATTATCATGAGATAACAAAAGGAGCAGCAGAGGGTTATGTACCAATAGACATTGAGCTACCAGTGACTATTTCATGGGGAGTGAGTTTATGTTTCCAAAAGCGGGAACTACAAACAGTCAGTAAGACCAGAGGCAATAATACCTTAGGCCAAAGGAGTGCAGTAGCTTCAGCAAGTTTAGAGAGTGTGTGTTTGAAGAGACCATTAGCTCTTTCAACCATGCCTGATTATTGGGGTCACTGGGGACAGTGATAATTCCCAGAACTTTGCAGTGTTTCTGTTGAGGCTTCAATGACTTGCTTGGTGAAGTGGGTGCCTCAATCACCTTGCTTGCTATACCCCGAGTAGGAAACATGTTTTCCAACACTTTGCCCCTAAGGTGGCATCAGCTTTGTGGCAGAGAAAGGCTTCACCCGATGTGAAAAACATACTTATGATAACAAGGACGGTTTGATAACCCATGTATGTGGCAGTTGAATGAAGTCCAGCTGCGGGTGTCCAGTGTGTCCAGAGGAAGAAGGTTTGAGGTCTCAGGGAACAAAAACGGGTTTTCCAGGATTATGGGCCTTAAAGACTAAACATTGGTAGTAAACTGTTTTTGCAATTTTATGGAAGTCTCATCACCAATGTTTATTTATTTTGATTCATTTTAATTAAACCATGGTGGGTAAAGAAATACAAAAAACAGTGTTTGCTAGGGGCCTTGAAGAATCTATGCTGTTGTGGGTTTTCCACAGACTCAATTGTTTACTTAATTTGCAACCATTGTTTGCCTATCATGACTTCTCTGATTGAGGAATAGACTATCTCCATGTTACAAGGACATTAGGGTTGCAAAAGTCTGGCACCAAGGAATCATTTTTGTAGAAGCAAAATTGATTTTATCCACATGTGCCACAACCTTTGTATATTCCACTACTGTTGCTTTTGCACGGAAGTCAGCTAGGGCACTTCCCTGATATACTCATGTTCAGTGCTTTTCATGGGAGTCTGTTTTGATGATAGCCTTTTCAGAAGGTAAGCAGGAAGAAGGTTATTTACTTGTTCATTTTTTACTGGGATCCCTGTGGACCTAAGAAAACCTTTTTTTCCCCCAAAACATCCCCAAATCATATAGATAACCCTAGAGGCATATTGGCTATCAGGATAAATATTAACAATTTGTTCTTTTTGTGACTCGCATGGTCAGGTCAGGGCATGGATCTTGGCTCTTAGGATGAATGAACTTGTGAGAGGTTTTCTCTTTGAAGTCAATTGTATTGGTTAGTAACAGCATAATCAGCATGGCGATTCCATTTTTCATTTCTACAGTATGACCCAGAAACAAAACTAAATCAGGATTAGTTAAAGGAGTATCTTGTAAATCAGGACGTGGTATCCCCCAAATGGACATTATTACCTGAAAGTCATGGGACTGACCTTCTTCATGCAGGGGTAGTAACATAACAGGATGAAAAGCAGAAGGATCTCATAGGAAGTTAGCTTGCTTGCAGAGAAATGTTGAGTCAAATCAGAATTTAAAAGACTTTGGACAGCATGTGGAGTTTGTAAATAAATGTCATTTCCTAGGGTTAACTCTGCTGAGACTTCTACTAACTGCAGCTGCAGCCATAGCCTTAGGGCTGTAAGAGTAGGCAGCAGCAACTGAGTCAAGCTGTCTGCTATAAAATGTAATAGGACTATATTTTTGCATAAGCACTCCCAGGCTTGGTTATCTCCTTCATGTAGAAATAAGGTGAAAGTTTATGAATAGTTAGGTAGCCCTAAGGCAGGTGGTTCTTGCAGTTCTCATTTTAGTCTTATAAAAGCCCCTTGTTTATTTTCCTGAGGAAGCAGTGCCAGGACTAAAATTTTAGTAAATTCATGAAGTGTGGAAGCCAACACGAAACAAAAATAAAGGAAGCCATAGTCTACAAAAAGGAACCCATAGCCTACGAAAGCCAGCCAGATCTAGGGATCCATGAAGCTCTCACTCAGTTGTGGGTCTAAGGAATTTTTGGATTAGCTTAATTGTTTTTGGAGGTAGCTGAATTCTTTGATTCTTAAATTGTGACCTAGGCAATGAACAGTGTCTAGAGATAATTGTAATTGTTTTTAGAGAGTTTATATATATATTTAAGCTAACTGTTTGTAGCAAATGAATGGAATCTTTTATGGATACTTCTTTGGTAACTGAGCACACCAAGAGATTGTGTACATATTGTAATGCGGTCTACTTCCCAGGGGATTGGAGGGTGCTTAAAACTTGGTGGTGTATTTGGGAAACAGAATAAGGTCTGTCATATATCTGAGGTATGACTGTCAGGTATAGTGTTGCTTGTTCCAAGTAAATGAAAATAAGTATTGTCCATTGGGATCTATAGGGATGTTGAAAAAGGCTGAACTAAAATGAATAGAGAGCGATCTTGAGTTTGGTGGAACTTATGACAAAGGGAAGTTGGGGTTTGGAACAACTGGAAGACAAGGTATAAGTACCTTGTTAAGGTTTCACATCCTGAACAAGGGTCCATCCTTACCTATTAGGTTTCTGAACTGGAAATATTGGCATAGTATAGGGGCTGGTGCAAAGATTGAACAGCCCTTGCTCGAATGAATGGGTATTCTGCTATGATGGTGAGACTCTGTATGATCTCAGGTTCTAATGGATAGTAAGGCAATTTAGGAAAAGGTTTAGTTGCCTCTAAATTTTTATAGATTCAGCACTTTTTATTCTCTGAGCATCACTAAAAAAAAATAATCCACAGATTTCTGGGAAGTTCAATTAAATTTGGGGACTCTTTTTGGAATTCTTTCTATTCTATATCAAGGACAGATTTTAAGAAACATACAAGAGCAGCCCTGGCTGGTGCAGCTCAGTGGATTGAGCATTGGCCTGAAAACCAGACAGTTGCTGGTTTGATTCCCAGTCAGGGCACATGCCTGGGTTGTGGGCCAGGTCCTCAGTAGGGTGTGTACAAGAGGCAACCACATATTGAATTTGTCTCCCTCTCTTTCTTCTTCCCTTCCCCTCTTTTTAAAAATAAATAAATAAAACCTTTAAAAAAAGAAACACAGAAGGGCTGGTTGAGGTTGGTCAGGAAATTCTAAGGTGTGGTCCCCATTGAAGGCAAAATGTATTAGTGCTTTCAACTTGGGATGGAGATTCCTACCTAATAGATTGACCAGGGATGTCTCACATAGAATGAAGGAATGTTTTTCACTGAAGGTCTTAGAGTCATTTATACTGCCTGAGATAAAATACCCTTTGAACTTTACTAGATATCTCCAATACAGAAGGTTTTTTTCCACTCTGAGCAATTTATGGTCTTATTTAAGTAGAATTTAAAGTAGACAGCGTAATTCCAGAATCAACCAGAATTTGGCAAGGTTTTTATAGTTACATTTAATTTTATTTCTAGCTTGGATGTTTAAGAAATGACCGGTAGCGGTTTAGCAGAGGATCCCTGGGAATCCTGTCAGCTCTAAAGGGCCCAAACAGAGGCCCTCCCTGGAGCAGGTGTGGGAGCATTCATTGATGTTGAAGAATTTGCATCAGGCCTTTGAGACCAATCTCTTTTCCAGTATCTCAGCTGACTACAGCTGAGACATAAAACACTATACCATAGTTTTGATAATAGACCACTAGGTGCAATTTGGGTGGGGAAAGTATTATTTTAGTGCCAATGTTGGGGTTTTTCATTCAAAATTGGGAACTGTGAAAAGCCAGTCAGATCTGGAGCTTATGTAATGACAGCAGAGCTCAGAACCAAGAGAAACTTGATCATGGTCCTTGGACAAGGTAAAGAAAATAGCTATGTCAATGCCAAAAAAGTCCAATCTGGTAAGAACTTTTATCAGTTTATTTGAGTCAAACCGATGACAACTGCCAGAAACAAAACCTTAATGAATCAAGAAAGTGCTTCAGAAAATGGCAATTTTTATCTTATACATTACAATGAAAATAGAAGACTTAAGGAGACTTCTGGTCAGATGGAGGCATAGGTAGACATGGCTCACCCCTTGCACAGCTATATCAATATTACAACTAAACTACGGAGCAACCATCACTCAGAACCAGCAGGAATTGAGTTGAATAGAAGCCCAACAATGATGGAATTTAAGAAACCACATTCATCCAGACTGGTAGGAGGTATGAAGACAAAAAAATGAGTTGGTCCTACATCCATGTGTGGTGAAAAAAAATTTGGGAAGGATATTCCTGGAAGGAGGAGTCGTGACCCAACACCAGGTCCCCTGGCCCAGGAATCCAGTGCCAGGAAGATAAGTCCCCATAACTTCTGCCTGCAAAAACCAGAGGGGATTGAGTCAATGGAAGAAACTTCTGGAGTCCCAAGCAGTTCCTGTTAAAGAACTCATACATGGACTTACTCAGACTCACTCCCTCTGAGCTCCAGCACTGGGGCAGCAGCTTGAAAGGCACCAGTGGCATTCAGGGAGGAACCGAAGTGTCTGGCTTTCAAGTAAGAGCTGCGGGATAGCTTTCGCACAGACAGAAAGGTGGGCAAAAACCATTGTCACTTTTCCTAACCCTCCTCTACAGAGCCACAGAGCCAGCAAGTAGGTGCCATATCTGATACTCCATCAACCTGGCTAACGCTGTTTGTCCAACGCAGGAAAGCCCCTGGGACTCTGCCCCACCCAATTTATGGGCCTGCTCAAGCTGTTTACAATGGCTTTTCCATATGAGTGGCTGGTTGGGTCTCAACGCTTCACAACTTCCTAAGTCCTCTCACACAAGCGACAGCTAGCCTCAGTGAGCACCTAGCCACGGAACCACTTGGGGAGAACTACTTGCCAAAAGAGAATAGACAGGCTCAACTAAGGTAAAGATTAATATTTGTCAGGGAAGATTCTAGCCTAGGACATGACTGCCTTCCATGACCTGTTTTTAGTTAGAAAGTTTTTTCATTTGTTTATTTTTTCAATTATATTTTTCTATTACCATTTATCTCCCCTATACCCTCTTCCACCTCCACCAACTCCCCTCCACCAGCAGTCACGATACTTCTGTTCATGGCCATCAGTTCTTTTTTTTTCTTTTTCTGTTTTTCTCAATCCATTCATCCCCACTGCAGCCTCCTCAAAAGTGTCACCTGCTCTCTATCTATGAGTCTGTCTCTATTCATTCCATCCTTCTTGGTCACGTTAGGTCTCCGAATTTGTAAGGCTGTTACACAGGCCTCCCCTGAGTTTGTCAGATTTATTGTGTGTCCCCTTTTCATCCACAACTCTAAAGTGTTCACAGGTACCATGCCTGTGTTTCTAATCCCCAAAGTCATTAGAAATGACATCTTCTATACTGCCACCAAATCTGCTTAGAAAAGAACAACAAATTTTAACTGAGTAAATTTGAAGATATAGTTGGTTTTAATCCACAATAATGGATCAAACAGCATCCATCCCTTCTATCAGGTAGAAGGAAACTCTTAAAGATCTGTACAAAATGGAAGGTTTTTATTAGGCAGAAGTGAATGGGAAAAGGACATTTCTATCAGAGAGTGGATTATTTCTGTCAAGGTCTCCTTCCTTTGGAAATTCAAGAGGTCTCTTAGGTGGATTACCCTCACTTGTGCTGACCAGGTAACTGCAGATTGATTAAAGATTACATTCCTGGGAAAAGCCAAAACTGCGATTAGTTTAGTCACTAAGTCTTGGTTTTGCTGATGGGGTGAGGGGAGGAGAGGGGAGCGGGGGGCGGGGTAGTTGTCTAGCACAAATGACTCCAATTTGCACCTGTTGTTTCAATTTTTAACAATCTTCCCTGACGAAAGTCAATCTTTACCTTAATTTAGCTCACTTTTTCTTTGCATCTGTGATATCAAATTTCCTTTTCCTAGACCCTGCAAAGCACAGGCACCACACCACAGGGAGATTACACATATCCTCATTGTTTTGGTTCTAGTTGTTAATTTTTGACTGTTAACTTTCCTGTATCCACCTATGTAAAAGAAATATGCGTCTATCATTTTACTTTTCATCCAGTCCCAGAGGTTTCCCCTGCCTCCCTAATCTGTCACCAATGGATTTCATGTAAACTACTTAAGTCTTTTTATTGTAATGCATAAAATAAGGCGCAAATGGCCATTTTCTCAATTCATTGAGGTTTTGCTTCCTGGTGATTGTCATGATTTTTGGCTCAAATAAACTTATAAAAATTCTTACAGGTTTCAGTGTTTCTTACATTGATACTTTATAAAACATACAAATCATAATGGATATGGAAAGAGTTGTTTTTATTAACATACTGACTCTTTTTATTATGATATTTTTATTTGGAGATAAAAAGTGAAGGAAATAGAATAGTTTAATATACTAAACTGTACTTCTCTCATTAATGCTTTTAATTAATCTTCGATAAAGTTATATTAATAGACTGTTAACCAATAGACTATAAAAAAACAGGTGTAGCATTTATCTGAGCAAAAGCATTGAAGTCTGAGAGTCACAGACTCAGGTGGCAACTGGAAGTATACTCTGAAGAAAAAGAAAGGTAGGGTTTATAAAGGCAAAACCACAAAATGTAGTTTTGTATGCAGATGAAGAACTGACTAAATTAACAGGGACTGGTTAGTTCCAGTATGCAAACAAGAGGGGGTTAAAACTACAGGGAGAAAGTAAATTCCCTGAGTCCATGTGGCAGTTGTTCCAGAATGTTAGGGTTCAGCCTTGAACCCAGGTTCATGATGAACAAAGGCTGCATGAGCCTCATTTCCTCCTCAAAAGCCTTTTGACTGTCACTCTGACTTTCTTAGCAATATTAATTCCATTTTACTTTTTTCCATCATTAGCCTTAAAAACAATTATTCATCCAGACTGACAGAGATTTCAGTTAATTATTCTTTAGATCTCTTTATAATAAATAGCTTTCCTTTCAGAAATTCCCTGATTACAAAATCAAACAAACAAACCTCTCTCAGATAACAAAAGGTAGAAAAAAGCCCAAGTAGCTCATTTGCAAGTGATCAATCTGGTGTTTATACTAGATTGTTCTTTAACCTTTCACATTAGAGAACTAAACACCTTTAAACAATGGAGAAAGATAAAAGACTTTGCTGCAGTTGAAGATTAAGAGCTTCAGTGTCTTCAAGTCTTTTAAAAAGGGTTAAATGTCTTCCTAGGGATCATTTGTTTTGAATCAACAATCCTGAAAGGATGAAGGAAAAAGAGATGAGAGAGGAAGTAAAGAGAAAGATGAATGAGATGGAGTGCTCTCTTCCTAAGTTCAATAAATGTTTCATTATTTTTTTAAATAATATTCTTTAAAAAGTGGATACTGATTATACAAAAGAGAGTTTTTCCCCTAGAATCTTTATTTCAAAATGCCATAATGGGAAGTGTTAGCAATTGAAAATAATTTGTAATGTGGTAAATAAACAAAAAAAAACTTTTTTGACTTTGATAAGGAAAATTATTGTATCCATTCCAGGCAAAACCTGGCAAATAGCAATATTTAATCAACAGTACCAACCAGAAGACTAGAGAAATAGTGATTCTGGTTAGCATTTTTTGAATCAGATACTTTTTTTTTTTGCTTTGCAAATTATATTTTATAGATTACAGTTGCGCCAACTTGTCCTCTCTAGCCCCCACCCACCCAGTCCCTACCCACTCCCTCAGTCAATCCCCACACCATTGTTCACGTCCTTGTGTAATGCTGATAAATTCTTTAGCTACCCATATCCTATACTGCATTTTACATCTGCATGGATAATCTGTAACTACCTATTTGTACTTCTTAATCCCCTCACCTCCTCACCCACTCCCTCACACTCCCCTCCCACCTGGCAACCATCAAAAGTCTCTCTGTATCTATGATTCTGTCTCTGTTCTTCTTGTTTGTTTAGTTTGTCTTTATGTTCAACTGTTGATAGATACACATTTTCGCTTTTTTAAAAGATTTTATTCATTTATCTTTAGAGGGGAAGGGAAGGAGAGTGGGAGAGAAATATCAATGTATGGTTGCATCTTGTGTGTTCCCCACTGGGAACTGGCCTGCAACCCAGGCATGTGCCCTGACTGGAAATCAAACCTCAATCCTTTGGTTCGCAGGCCCGTGCTCAATCCACTGAGCTACACCAGCCAGGGTCATTTTTGCTATTTTATTGTTCATAGTTTTGATTTTCTTTTTCTTAAGTAAGTCCCTTTAACATTTCATATAATAATGGTTTGGGGATGATAAACTCCTTTGTTTTTTTCTTGTCTGGGAAGCTTTTTGTCTGCCCTTCCATTCTAAATGATAGATTTGCTGCATAGAGCTCTCTTGGCTATAGGTTCCTGCTTTTCATGACTTTGAATATTTCTTGCCAATCCCTCCTGGACTGCAAAGTTTCTTTTGAGAAATCAGCTTATAGTCTTATGGGAAATCCCCTGAGGGTAACTAACTTATTTTCTATGCTGTTTTTAGAATTCTCTCTTTATCTTTAATTATTGACATTTTAATTATGATCTGTATTGAAGTGAACCTCTTTGCATCCCCCTTCTTTGGGACTGTTTGTGCTTCCTGGACTTGCATGTCTATTTCCTTCACTAAATTGGGAGAGTATTCTTTCATTAATTTTCTAATAGATTTCCAATTTCTTACTCTTTCTCTCCTTCTGGCATCCCTATGACATGAATGTTGGACCTCTTGATGTTGTCACAGAGGCCGATTCAATGATCCTTATTTTTTTGGAGCCTTTTTTCTTCTTGTTCTGATTAGCTGTTTTTTTGCTTCCTTATGTTCCAAGTCATTTGATTTGATTTTCAGATTCATCCACTTTACTGTTGTTTCCCTGTAAATTGGTCTTTATTTCAGTTAGTGTTTTTAACTGCATCTTTTTATGCTGTTGAGGTCCTCACTAAGTTTCTTGAGCAGTACAACCAGTGTTTTGAGCTCTGCTTCTGACAGATTGCTTATTTCCATCTTGTTTAGCTCTTTTTCTGGAGATTTGATTTCTTCTTTAATTTGGGCCATGTTTGTCTTCTTATTTTGGTAGCCTCCCTGTGTTTGTTTCTATGTATTAGGTAGAGCTGTGTCCATTCCATGTCTTGGTAGTGTGGCCTAATATTGTGTGTCTGTAGAGTCCAGTGGCACAGCCTCCCTTATCCCCCAAGCTAGGTACTCGAGGTGTGCCCTTCATGTGGGCTGAATACACACTTCACTTATAGTTGAGCTTTGGTTGCTGTTGACAGATCAATAGGAAGGATTTACCCAGGCCAATCAGCTGCAAGGATTGACTATGACCACTGACCACCAACCACTGCCCTCTGTGTAGAATCAGCTATGCAGGGGCAGGGAGGTCATACTCTGATATGGTCTGTAGCTGTCCACTGAGTATGCTGGCCCTGGGGTTTCTCGGGTTGTGCAGGTCAAGGTCAGCCCCTACCTATGTTTTTCCCAAGGCCACCCTGCCTGAGCTATAAAGCAATCTGAGATGGCTGCTACTTGTGCTGGGTTTGGAGATTTCCAGGTGAAGCCAAGCTATGTATCTAGGCTGACCGCCTGATGCCAACTGTTGCTTATTTGAGAATATTTAAGAAGTTGTGAAGCATAAACCAAGACCAGCCATTCATATGGAAAAGTAGTTTGGGTGGGGCCATACTTTGGATGTTTCAGAGTCTCTGGGTATCTCCAAGGTGGGTCAAACAGTGTTAGCAAGATTGATGGAATCTTAATGTGGTACTAGCTTGCAAGCTTAGTGGCTCTGGGGGGTGAGGGCTCAGAAAAGAGTCAATGGCCTCTGTTCACCTGTTGCCAGACGCCCCAGTTTCTTTCAGTATGCCACTGGTGCCTTTCAATCTGCTACCCCTGTGCTGGAGCTTAGAGGGAGTGAGTCTGAGTAGGTGAGTCAATGTGTGGATTCTTTAAGAGGAACATCTTAGGGCTCTGGAAATTCTTCTGCTAAATCAATACCTACTAATTTTTGCAGCCAGAAATTGTGGGGACTTATCTTCCTGATTCTGGAAGCCTGGGCAGGGGAGCCTAGTGTGGGGCTGGGACTCCTGGCTCTCGAGAAATACCTCTCGAATTTTCATCCACCATATGTGGGTGAGAGTCCAGCCCATTCTGCCTCATCACCTCTCCTACCAGACTGAATGGATGTGATTTCTTTAATTCTGTACTTGTCAATTTTCCATTCAACTTGATTTCTGATAGTTCTGAGTGATGCTTGTTCTATATTTTAGTTGTAAATCAATGTGGTTTTACAAAGAGGCAAGTCATATTTGCCTACGCCACCATCTTGGCAGAAATCTCTAATACTTAACTTATATAATCGTTTGCACTTAACTGCTGATATACTGGGTTCTGTATTTACTATTTTTGTTCTATTTGTATATGCCTGTTTATTTCTTTGAAATAATCAAAAATTTTTACATTGTTCCATTTTCCTTCAATTAAGTTTTAGTTCAATTTTAAAACCATTTTTAGTTAGACTGCACCTTAAAACATGCAAATTATCATTTTAACTACTTGACTGATACCAGTTGAACCATTTGACTTCAGAACTCCATTTACTTCCCTCCCATCATCTGTTACTGTTACCATGAGTTTCAGCATCTATAAAACTGAAGCTCCCCAGGGTACTACAGTTAATATTTTGTATAGTTACTGTACATTTATATTTTCCTTTCCAATGTTCTTTATTTCCTCTTGCATGTTTATATTTCTATCTAAGACCATTTTCCCAAAGAAGTCCCTTTAATTCTAATTTCAGTGCAGGTCTACTGGTGCCAAATTCTCTAAATATCTGTTTGAACACAGCTTTATTTCACTTTAATATTTGGTGGTTGTTTTTGCTAGTATAGAATCCTATGCTTGTTCTTTTCTTTTTCTAGCTTTAAAGATGTTGTTACATTGGCTTCTGATGTCATTACATTGGCAATTTGGGTGCCATTCTGTTTAAGTGACTGTTGTGGATATTGGTTTTTGTCAAGATTTTTATTACTCTTTTAACTGAACTTTGCCAGCGTAGTGTAGGCTGGCTAGGTTGGAAACCCTGTGCAAGTGGTCCAGGGTGAGCAAGCTGGTGGGGAGATTGCCATTGCAAACAGGCTCCATCACTAGCTTCTGGATTGGAGTGGAAAAGTCTATGTGTTCTGTGATGCCAATGTTTTTCGAAAAAACTGTAAACCAGGTACTCACAATAGCGCTCAACTTTACCCAGCAGAGTTTGACACACTCACCTGGGCTGGGCTGTCCAAGACCCTGGTAGTCACACTTTTTTTCTTGTGGACCAGGTAATGCCAACTTTGGATCAGTGATCTCCAGGTTTGCTTGGTAGTGATGTACGTTTTCTGCTTGCTTTGATTCTCTTTTTCCCATAAGTTTTTTTTTTTTTTAATGATCTCATCTGGGATTCTTTACTCATTCGACATGGAAGGTGATCCATTCTGTTGCTTTGTCATTTTCTCTTCTGCAGTCTCCATGGCAAGAGTTTTTGGTCCCTTTGTCTTAGGACCTTCCTTTGGTACCCATATATCCTATAAGTCCAGATGCTGCCCTTTCATCTCTAGTGGCCCCCCAAAGCCTTCCAGAGGCCATACCTGTTGAAATTCACCTACCAAAGCCAAGATCTCTTCTGATATTTTTGTTTCAACTGACTTCTCTGTATCATCAAATCCACCGCTTTTTTTAACCAATGTACTTTCAAGTCTAAAGACAGTTGAGTATTCCCCCTGCCCCGAATTCTCAACAGACAGGTCAGGGTCATCCTCTGTACCTGTCTCAGAGAACTCTTCTTCAGAAGCATCTGGTAACTGTGAGTTCTCAAAGTATTTCTGTTTTTCATGGCTGTCATCGGGTTCTGCATGACAATTACCACTGCAAACAAAACAGGTGATGTTGTACAAAAAAGGATAAAACTGCATACAGCAAATCAGCTTCAGGTTAATTTCATTCTATTAGCACTGCATAGTTGATTTCGAAGCCTACCTAAAGGCCTCAAGTGCCCCACTGATATTCTTCAGAACTAGGTAAGCATTTTCCAGGCTCAAAAAGGTCAGGGGCTTAGAGCTATTGATGGCCAAAGCTTGAAGAAGAAGCTTAGCAGAATGAAGACGAAGGCCATAGTGAATCAAAAGGCTGGCCAAGTTCACAGGAGAAATGTTCTGGTATTGAAGTGGAATGAAATTCAAAGCTCTCTGAAGACACAAACAGCAAAAGTATTTTTCCTTACTGCTCTTCAGTACAGTCCAGCTTCATTAAGTGTTGGCCAGACAGAAGCATTTGGCTTATTAATAGCATGAAATAAGGAAGACCCAATTTTTCTTATCTGATTGTATAGTTATTAATACAGGGAAACAAAATTTTTCATGCATGGTCATCTGGCATTTTGGTTTTCAGATTCATGCGGACCTCAAATTCTTTGACTAAGTAAGACAAAGTCTGGCTTTTTCTAGAGTCAACTATGGCAGTCAGGGGTTTGAACTTTTTCTTCTGAAGAATAATCATCACAGTTGAGTTCATGGATCCTGAGCTCTCTGATTTCCTGAGGCAGAAAATATGTTGGCAGTTCTTCACCAACAGGGACTCTAGGGAACTTTTCTGCACAAACTACTCTTTTAGGCCAAAGCAAATTCTGTTTGTCTCTATATGCAACAGTGTCCCTATCTCAGATCTAGAGAATAGAACTGGCTACAGGAGAAGACTCGGCCAAATCACTGATGTCGCTCTGGCTTGCTGGAACTTCAAAGTTCACATACATCATATAGGAGGTTGATGAATCTTCACCAAACTGAATGTAATCCATATTTTCAGAGATATCTCCATGAATGTGGTGCATAGGTCAGTCTCATTGGCAATGTAAACTATGCTGCTGGTTGACCAGATGGCAAATCTGATGATTTCCTAATTGTGCCTCTTTTCCCATCTGTAGGTCATGGATGATATTCCTTAAGATTTGCTTTTCTTGAATCAGCTTATGTTTTTTCCAGGATCTTCTGCTTTCTCTGGTAATGGTCATGTTGATTTGATATTCTTTCAACTAATTCAGTGTTTGCTGGAGGGATCTCTGTTGAGCTTCCAATTTTTGCTCAAATTTTTGCTGACACAGGACAGCATGCTTCCTTTTTATAGCTTGCTCAAAACCAGGTTTGGCCTGCAAAGCCTGGTAATAACAGAGCAGTAAGTGGTTATATTCCCTGTGCATTGGATATATATTTCCCAAGGTGTAATAGCTGGTGAAGCAGTCACTGTCATTCAGTGTGTGCAAAACAGCAGCATCAGCAAAGACGTGCTCTGTGTAGAACATTTGCCAAGTTGACCAGAGCAATATCTTTATTATGCTTGGAAGAGAAGTGAAGTGCTTACATAGCACATTCGACTGCCTGACATGGCTCATTCTTTATTCTCCAGTAAAATGGAGCCATGTTATATAGCACCAATGAGGAAGAGTTCTTCTATTGGCCTTCGTGAATGAGGTGATCTATGTCATCCATATTCCTTGCTACTTGTTTAGATAAATATGTGGAGACTGGATCTTCTTTAGGTAGTAGAGGTGAAGAAAGATTAGCTCTTTCTTGTACACTTTATATGTTCCCTCATACAGATCCAGGTCCCCTAAGAGCACTTTGGCTTTGATATAGCCTAGATCCTCTCTATTATGTCACTGCTTCAGTCCTGTATCTCTGTCCGCATTCTTTTCTATGTGAATTTTTTTAGCAACTAATTGTTTCTCCAGTTCTTCGAGGTGGTTAACTGTTGTTTCTTGTCTCATTAATATGACTAAATCACGGGGATGCTTCAAGTTCATTGGCAAATCCACTGCTTGATCTTCTGTCCTCCATGACAATCCAATGTGTGGTAGCCAAGAGCTCTTGAGTGCCAGACTCAGCAAATCAGAAAGGCTGAGGTGCCAGCCAGAACTGGAGTGAAGTAGCAGCTCTCATTAGCCCAGCTGCAGACCTCTGATGCTGCCACCATCTTGCCCATGCTCCCCTGCTTATTATTTATTTGATCCTCACTTACTGTTATCTCCTTGAAAGGGCATGGAATAAATCCTGGGTTAATATCAAGGATTTTAAAATTTAATCTATATGACAAGACATACAAACTAAATCTTTAGAAATCTGTATTTTTATAAAGAAGGTTCTTTTTACCTCATTCCTTATAGTTTAAACTATTTTATTCTTTGTGTGTATGACATAATAGCATCAAACATAACATAAATAATGCCACTGTGTAACTTTTTCTCTTTCAAAACAATAATTTCTTAAGTACAGCACGTATATATTCCAAATCAGCAACCATTAATAATACTTGCCTTCTCTGTGGAAGGGTCACATCAATTAAATCATTTTTATAAACAGTGTCATCATGAAATGACCTTGAAGTGCACTGTAGGTCCATGATCTTGCAAGGTGCTTTCTTATGTTCCACACCATACCTCTCAGTTAGCTAACTATGTACCGATGAAGTCCAGCACTCATTGTTTCATAGATGGCATGAGTACTGTACCTTTCACTCCATTAGTGACTGCCAGATTCATTTTGGATTAGGCATAACTATCTAATTTGACACACAAGAGCTAATCCCTTTACCCTTTAAATTTCTGATGTGTCATATTGCATTATACTTCTTCTGTCACCTTCCATCACTGTATATTTTGTCACATAGAAAAGCCAATGTGACTTGACGAAACACGAGATGATGGGACCCAAGGGATTTAAAGCAAAGCTAGTCAGTGGGGCAGAAATGTGACACATTGCTTCCAGTGTGCAAATACTCACTTTTTGAAAAGTAGATATCTGCTAAAAGCAGGTATGCTGGGTGATCCATAATAGTGTGGGAAAAGATATGGATTTTGCCTTTTAGTGGCTAATTTAAAACACTTTGCTTCCCTCTATAAATACCAGAAAAAATGATTCAAAGTGACAATGGCGAGGGAAAAATTAGTTTGACTCTATTTTGTGTGGTAAGCATTCTCTTAAGCCCACTAAATAATCCACTGAAATGCCTCTCAAGGTTTCTTCATTTTATTTTTAGACCAAATAATAAATAATTTGCATAAGATTATGTCAAAATAACCATCATCTTTTGTATTTTAACACTTAAAATAATAACTAAAAACAATACACTGAAAAAAAAATTCACACTTTCCAAGTACTTCCCAGGTTCATTTTAAAGTTGTAATATAAATTCCAGCCAAGATAGAGGTGTAGGTGGATGCACTTTGCCTCCTCATACAACCAAAAGAAGGACAGCAACAAATTTGAAAACAAAAAACAACCAGAATGGTCAGAGAATCAAACTGTATAGAAGTCTGGTGACCAAGGAGTTAAAGAAGAAACACTCATCCAGATGGGTAGGAGGGTGGAGTTAGGCAGCTGGGGTGGAGAGGACTTATGGCAAGGTGGCTGCTGGAGGACTGGGTGGGTGAGGTGGTTGCTGGCAGACTGGGTGGTCCCACATTTGCGTGAAGATAAACTAGGAAGAACAACTGGGGAGCAAGATAGACCACACAACCGAGTCCAGTGCAGGAAAAGGAAGCCTCAAACCTCTGGTTGTAGAAACCTGAGGGGATTTCAGCAGTGGAAGAAACTCCCAGCCTCATAGGAAGGTTCACTGGAGAGACATACAGGGTCTTAGAACATGCACAAGCCCACCCACCCAGGAATCCGTACCAGAAGGGCCCAAATTGCTTGTGGGCAGTGGATGAAGTAACTGAAAGCGGGGCAAGAACCCAGCAAGTGGCAGTGTCCCCTTCACTGACCCCTTCCCCACTTCCCCACTGCCATGATGAGCAACGTGGATTATCCTGTCCTGGGAAATACATAAGGCCCACCCCTTTACAACATAACGGTTGCAAGAAGACAAAGAAATATGGCTCAAATGAAAGAACAGATCAAAACTCCAAACACAAATCTGAGCAATGAAGACATAGCCAACTTATCAGATGCAGAGTTGAAAATACTGGTAATCAGGATGCTGACAGAAATGGATAAGTATGGTTGCAAAATAGAGGAAAAGATGAAGGTTATGCCAAGTGAAATAAAGAAAAATACACAGGCAACCAATGGTGAAGGGAAGGAAACCAGGAGACAAACCAATGGTTTGGAGAAGAAAGAAATTTTCGACCAGAACACAATGAACAAACAAGAATTCAAAAAAAAAAAAAATGAGGAGAGGCTCAGGAACCTCCAGGACAATATTC
Organism: Artibeus jamaicensis; assembly: GCF_021234435.1. Taxonomy (NCBI): domain Eukaryota; kingdom Metazoa; phylum Chordata; class Mammalia; order Chiroptera; family Phyllostomidae; genus Artibeus; species Artibeus jamaicensis. The sequence goes on along the minus strand of NW_026521823.1, from coordinate 10,169,434 downwards.
CAACATCCAAATATTCCAACATCCAAATCATGGGGGTGCAAAAAGGAGAAGAAGAGGAGCATGGAGTTAAAAACTTATGAACAAATGATGAACAAAAACTTCCCCAATCTGGCAAAGTAAATAAACTTCCAGGAATTCCAGGAAGCTCAGAGAGTCCCAAGGAAGTTGGAACCAAGGAAGCACACACCAAGGCACATCATAATTACATTACCCAAGATTAAATATAAGGAGAGAACCTTAAAAGCAACAAGTGAAAAGGAGACAGTTACCTACAAAGCAGCTCCCATCAGACTACCAGCCAATTTCTCAAAAGAAACCTTACAGCAAAGAAGGGGCTGGAAAGAAGTATTTGAAGTCATGAAAGGCAAGGACCAACATCCAAGATTACTCTCTCCAGGAAAGCTATCATTTAGAATGGAAGGGCAGCTAAAGTGCTTCCCAGATAAGGTAAAGTTAAAGAGTTCATTGTCACCAAGCCCTTATAATATGAGATGTTAAGGGGACTTATCTAAGAAAAAGAGGAAGTTCAAAACTATGAGCAGTAAAATGAGAACAAATTCACAACTATCAACAACTGAACTTAAAACAAAACAAAACAAAAAACCTAAGGAAACATCTACAAAGGAACAGAATTATAGAAATCGAAATCACATAGTGTTATTACTGGAGAGGGAGAAGGAGGAGAATGGAGGAAAAGGTACAGAGAATAAGAAAAATAATTGATAAGTGCAAAGTAGACAGAGGGATGTTAATAATATGGGAAATGGAGGAGACAAAGAACTTCTATGTATTATCCATGGACATGAATTAAGTGGGTGAATTGCTGGAGGGAACTTGGGTACTGGGCATAGTGGGGCAAAGGGAAAAAAGGAAACAACTGAAAAAGCATAATCAATAACTTATACTTAATAAAAAAGAAATTAAAAATAAAGTGGTAATGCATTTTCATAGTATTGGGTTATAAATTGGTACCATAAATCCAGAAATATTTATGGGGGTAAATGGAATCTATCAGCTCATTTGAAAATTGAAAATATCGTAGAAACAACACATTCTACTTCTTTATGCACAGATTGTTTTAGTTTTTTGAATTGGGCCTTTCAAAGAATGTACTGATTTATACCACAAAATTAAGCAAAGATAAATAATAGAATACAGAGAAATAATTTACAACTCTGAGACAGGGATGCAAAGTTAATATTTTGATATTTTAAAATATCAAACACACACCATATTTAAATACACATCCTACAATTAGATGATTTCCCACTGTATGAGTACTTACTGCGAGGCCATTAAGTCAGCATTTCAGTTAAAGGAGCAATATATTTGAAAGCTTACTTCAGTCCTCTTGAAAGTTTAGATATAAGAATGTGTATTGGACTTGATCAATATGATATATTCAAAAATAATAAACTAGAAGCTAATAACATAATGAGTACATAGCTCCATTTGAAAAAGTAGTGATAACAGCAAAGTCTCATTTGTACAAGTAGATGTCATAAAAGTACCAGGAGCTGTGCTGGGGATGTGGCCAGTGTCCAGACTCAATATGGACATGTCATGTATTCTGTTTGCTGTTCAAAGCCAGTGGCAGTGTGTTATGCACCTGATAGCTCTCAGTAAAAATTTTTATTGAAATGTCTAATTTTCCATGTTCCTTCCCTTCTCTCTTAGCCTATTTATCCTGATATATTTATTATACAAGATCTGTCCAGAAAAAAACCTAGCCATTGTTAATACAACAAGAACAGTTTGCACAACATCAGTGTAACTAGCCAAGGAGAGTGGACTGGGATGTACATGTGTAAATAATGACTTCACTGTACTAGACAGAAGGGGCAGCAGACATTGCGGAGTGAGCATGTGTACTGTGTGGCCATCACATTCAAAATGACTGATGAAGGAGGGCAATAAATCCACATCCAATTTGGCATGAAGCTTGAACATTATTCTGTGAAAACTATTCAGATGATTCAGAAGACCACAGCTATGGGCAACTGGTGATTGGCAGCTTCATCACAACTACATGCCTGCTCATACATCATGTTGCCTCCAGAGTTTTTTGCAAAACTTTATTATTTTTTGAAGACCTTGAGCAATGCAAAGTTGTTTTTATTTTTTATTTTTTAATACATTTTATTGATTATGCCATTACAGTTCTATTTCCCCCCTTCATTCCCCTCCACCCTGCACACCCTACCTCCACCATTCCCCCCCTTTAGTTTATGACCATGTGTCTCAAGTTCTTTAGATTCTATATTTCCCACACAATTCTTGCCCTCCCCCCTATCTATTTTCTACCTACCATCTATGCTACTTATTTTCTGTACCTTCTCCCCCCTTCTCCTCCTCCCACTCCCCTGTTGTTAACTCTCCATGTGATCTTCATTTCTATGGTTCTGCTCCTGATCTAGCTGTCCTTTTAGTTTGCTTTTGTTTTGGGTGTGGTTCTTAGTAACTGAGTTTGCTGTCCTTTCACTGTTCATCTTTTTTATCTTCTTTTTCTTAGGTAAGTCCCTTTAACATTTCATATAATAAGAGCTTGGTGATGATGAACTCCTTGAACTTCACCTTATCTGAGAAGCACTTTATCTGTCCTTCCATTCTAACTGAAAGCTTTGCTGGATAGAGCAATCCTGGATTTGGTCCTTGCCTTTCATGACTTGGAATACTTCTTTCCAGGCCCTTCTTGCCTATAAGGTCACTTTTGAGAAATCAGCTGACAGTCTGATGGGAAGTCCTTTGTAGGTGACTGTCCCCTTATCTCTTGCTGCTTCTAGAATTCTCTCTTTCATTTTAATCTTGGCTAATGTAGGACAAGAATTCAAAAAAAAATGAGGAGAAGCTTAGGAACCTCCAGGACATCTTTAAACGATTCAACATCCGAATTATAGGGGTACCAGAAGGGGAAGAGGAACAGCCACGAGTGGAAAACTTATTTGAACAAATAATAAAGGAGAATTTTCCCAATCTGGCAAAGGAAATAGACTTCCAGGAAATCCAGGAAGCTCAGAGAGTCCCAAAGAAGTTGGACCCAAGAAGGAACACACTTTGGCAAAACTTTAAATCCCCCAGGTAATTCCACACTCCCTACAATCCACATTTGGCATCCTGCAACTTCTGGCTTTTCCCAAAACTAGAATCACCTTTGAAAGGGAAGATATTTTAGATCTTCAGTGAGATTCAGGAAAATACAATGGGGTAGTTGATGGCAATTGTGTGAACTGTGTGAGGTCCCAAGGTTCCTAATTTGAAGGGGACTGAAGCGTCATTGTCCCATGTATGATGTTTCTTGTATCTTGTATCTACTTCAATAAATGTCTCTATTTTTCATATTACATGGCTAGACATCTTCTGTACAGACCTCATATATTTATTATATAAACATAACATGTAACTCTGCTGACTGTATTTTGGTAAACTTTCTGTTTCCTCCCAAATTTCTATAAACAGCATATAGTTTGGAAACTACAAAATAGCTGAAAGGAATTGACAAAATGTACATATATATGTTACTAAATTTCATTTGAAATTAAAAACAAAGTTTATACAAATTGTATCTTTTTCAAATCTAATCAAACTATTAAACTAATAAACTATTGAATAACAATTATTCAGTGATTCTCAAATGTTAGTCCTTTGACAAGTTTAAAGCTGTTTGCATAGGAATCACTAGAGATATTTTATATAAAAATATATCAAAAAATTTGGTTTAGTAGATTTGGTTTGGACATCCAAAATCCATATTACTTAAGCTTTTCCAAGTTTAATTAAGAAATCATTCCAGGGAACTAGCCTTACAAAATAAAAATGACCAGGCTTTTTCTGAATTCCAGCCCCTGAATCGATCTCTTTATGCCAACAGTTTTTAATTTTTTCCAGCTAATGGCACATGTAAACTAGATAATAAAATTCTGCAGCACACCAAAAATATATATTGTTTTGCCAATCTGGCAAAAAAAAAAACAGGTAACATTTTGATTCATTCACACTTGACAGCTGTTGTCATTTTTTAATTTAATAATCTAAGGAAAAAGAAGGGTCATTGCCCCTATTTTAAAGGGGCCAGACTTTGCATGTTTTAAATAATCTAAGGAAATAGAGGTCATTAATCTAAGGTCAATAATGTAGCCCCTGACTAAGGAGTCAGATTTTGCATGTTTTAAAAATTCTTGTAGCATGCGCTGAAAATTGTTCTTCTTACCAATAAACCTCCGATGCCACTGATTTCTAAGAGAGTTTTTGTTCGGCATGATAGGATTTATTATATACCACGAATGGTACTTGGTTAGCTGTAACTTGGTGTACTTAGGAGCTGGTCTTTTGTCTTTAATGCTTGAATCCCGGCTTCAGAAGTGTCACCAATTCCTTCTCACTGGAAGGACACTGGGCAGCCAATTTCTGATTAACACTGTTTATGTTTGCAAGTAATTGCTAACAAATTCATGCCAGAAAAACTGCCTGTCTGATTAATTCTAGTGTCATCAGTTCCCAGCTCACTGTTGTGCTAAGGTAGGGCAGACGAAGAAAACCGCTTTACATCGGTTTGCGCAGTATCTGTGCTTACTTTGTATCCACACTGCCAGTTAGCTCTGTTTTCATATCACGAATAAGATGCCCTGTCTTTCGGCATAAACTTTTCCTCATTATCTATACCCAGCTTTCTCCCCCCAGGACTACCCCTGCCAACCATCAGCTTCAGTTCCTGATTCTGTCCCAGCCTGATCTGCTCCAACACATTTAAAATTCTGGGACATGACCAACTTTAATTGCCACATAACAACAGAAAAATAGTATCTGTATATAATTAAAGTATACTTCATTTCAAGTGCTAAATTTGAGAGCACATTAGGACAGGTAATAAAGGCACGCTCATTAATATTACAAAATATGGTATGAGAAAGGAAGTAGAGGCATGTAGGTATCAGTCCAGAGTACCATTTCATTTGTGTCATTGAGAGTAGGGTTTTTCTACTAGTGGTGCTAATGCGATCCTCCAGGATGGACCAATTTTCTACCGGGAACTTTTTAGGCTCATCAATAGCACAACTTCAAAGTGAACATTTTTTTTCCTTTTTAAATAATTAATTAATTAATTAAATGTTATGAGTAATGCATTAAGCACAGAGTGTACATAATTCATTAAGCTATATTTGAATCGCATGGATTTTATCTTTCTTTTAGATCATATTTAAAAATATTTTACTGCATCTATTATCATCTCTTTATAACTGGGGTGTAACCCCATGGCAATAATGGTTCAGCATCTTAGAGCAACTTGTAAGGTGCCGTTCGAGGGAAGAAAGATCCCACAGGCCTGCACATGGACAATGAACATCTCCCCAGTATTCATTTTCAAAGCACTGTAATGCTTTTTGAAAAGAACAGCTCATGGTGTCACCAAATATGAGTGAGTGGATATACACTTTTCCTTCCATGCTCTTTTATGTTGGAAAATAATGTAAAATTCCAAGAATAATACTCTTTAAGTTTACAAAAAATAATACTCTTTAGTTCATGTATAAATCTATGTATGTATCCTTGGCATCGATTTCATCAAAGTTTTCTCAAAATTAGAATTCAACAAAACAGTGAGTGCAATGTACAGAGAGAAACTAAGATTTTTAAAAACAGCTCGCACAATGTAATTATTTTTATTATAGTTAAAAAGAAATTAAACTTTTTAATTAGAATGTTACACTGTAATTTCAATCTAAGCAACTGTTTATAAAATAGCCACTGGCACTGTCATTAAAGTAAAAATGATTGAATTTAAATTAAAATAAATGATTTTTTAGAAAACACAGCTAGGTGCTTAACACAACTTTCTCCATAAAATCTTATAAGGAAAGATCTAAATTGTTAGAATTACATCTTTCATTTTATTAGTTACCATCTTTTAAAAAATTGTACATATTTTCTATTTTGTAACCCTAGTATTGCATAACCCTAGTGTTAGCTAGTTATAAGTTTTATTACCTAAAGATGCAATTTCAGTATTAAGTGCATGAGAAAAACTGATCTTTCTGTTAAAATTAAAAATCTAGTTGAGTAAATGGAAGGCTTTGTGATGCATATTTCATTTAATTATAGTATTACAGGTTAATGGTTGTAAATTTTCCATTACTAATTTATCAGTTTTATTGAGAAGTGTTAAAACACACAAATTGTTTCAAAATGAGTATTTTTAAAAGCATCTAAAATGGTATTTTAGAGTTTAAACCTTGAAATGTTATATGACTGATAATGGAAAAAAATGTATATAAATAGTCCATGAAAGAAAGAGTGGGTAAGTAGTTACTTAAATTTTAAGTCTAAAAATAGTGTGATTTAATTCAAGACTTTTTTCTAGTCTCTACATCTTAATGGAAAAGACAATAGTCCTATCTTCAAGAACATTTTTATTAAATTTGGAGAAAAAATAAACAATCGATGAACTATCAAGCACTTGTATTTAAGCTGTATGCTAGTTCCATTTTTCCTGTAGTGATTTGCATCTATTGATAACGTCAACTAAATTTTTAAAAAGAATTTTAAAATGAAAAGGTACAGTGAGAAATGTGTTTTTAGATCTTTCTCAAAGTAGAGGTGAGTGAGGTCTTTTGTTTGACTAATTTCATTCTACTTCCGTTTCCCACAGATTATCCAAGAACCAGGTGAGATGGGAAGGCCAACAGGCACTAAGAATCCTTTCAGTTCCAAGTGGCCTAAAGTACCTCAACTCAGAGGTAAGCAGGAATGGGACTAAATCCACAATGATTTAGCCCTGGGTATTTTATTATTCTTGAAACAATTGTGAATGAGATTGTTTCCTTAATTTCCCTTTCTGTTAGTTCATTATTGGTATATAAAAATGCAACTGATCTGGATATTAATTTTGTCTCCTGCTATTTTGCTGAATTCATTGATCAATTTTAACAGCTTCTTGATGGAGTCTTTGGTTTCTCTATGTATAGTATTGCGTCATCAACAAATAAAGACAGTTTTCTTCTTCCATTCCAATTTGGTTGCCTTTTATTTATTCTTCTTGTCTGATTGCTATGGCTAGGACTTCCTGGATTACACTGAGAAAGAGAGGTGAAAGCAGACATCCCTGTCTTGTGCCCTGTCTTAAGGAGAACACTTGCAGTTTTTGCTCATTGAGAATGATGCTGGCAGTGGGTTTGCCATATATGGCCTCTATTATGTTTAGGTATGTTCCCTCTATTCCCACTTTGCTGAGATTTTTTATCACAAGTGGATGCTGGATTTTATCAATGCTTTTCTGCATATATTGATATGATCAGGTGTTTTTATTCTTCATTTTGTTTATGTAGTAAATCACATTTACTGATTTGTGAATGTTGTACCAACCTCGCATTCCTGGAATAAATCCCACTTGAATATGGTGTATGATCTTTTTGACATATTGTTATTTTTGGTTTGCTTATCTTTTGTTAAAGATTTAGCAACCACTGTGGAAAGCAATATGGATATACATAAAAAAATTAAAATGGATATGTCTTTTGAACCAGCCATTCCACTTCTAGGAATATATCTGAAGGAACCCAAAACACTAATTCTAAGAGTCCTAAGCACCCCTATGTCCATTGTAGTGTTATTGATAATCACTAAGATATGGAAGTAGCCCAAGTGTCCATCAATAGATGAGTGGATAAAATGACTATGGGACTCTTGTACAATGGATACCACTCGGCCAATAAAAGGAAGAAAATTTTACTTTTGCAACGGCACAGATGGACCTGGAGAACTTTATGCTGAGTGAAATAAGCCAGTGAAAGGAAGACAAATACCTTATGATCTCACTTATATGTAGAATCTAATGAACAAACTGCACTAACAAGCAAAATAGAGATGGACTCATAGATAGCAAGCAGGATTACAGCTATTGGGGGGAAGTGAGGGAGCAGAGGAATAAAGCAAAAAAGAAAAAGGACTCATGTACATGAGTCGTCACAGTGCAGTGATTTCAGGAGGAAGGGGGGTATAAGAACATTAAATAGCAATAATAATTTTTTTAAAAATTACATTTGGGATCATCATATTAAAAATGCCCATAATGAACTATGGCGAACTACTAGGGAAAATCTTAACAGAAGAAGAGGGATTAGATCTAGGGAGGAAAAAAGTCAGAAAAGAAAGTCTATGGCAGCAAGACAGTGAGAGGTACCTTCATTGTTTCAGAAGATGTCACCTTTCTGTTCTAAGTATAAAAAAACAGAAAGAGAGAATGTAGCTGTAAAGGATTTTAATCAAAAGAAAATTGATATATTATTTTTGAAATAGAAAGCCTCTCCCACACTCCTCAACTTATTTCCCCACCTCCTTCTCCAATATCTGCTTTCCTCTCTTCCCTCACCCAGTAGGAGAATGGTATGATTAATAATTTTTTAGAAGACTTAAAGATTGGTGGTTTTTAGAATATAAATGAGGTTTTGGAGAGTTGCAATGGAGATGAGTTGCTTTAAGAGAAAACAAGCTTTGTTGTAAGAAGAAAATATACAACATCTGTCTAGAAGGTCTCCAGCCATTTAATATGAAAAATAGAGTTGTTTATTGAAGAAGATACAAGATACAAGAAATATTGTACATAGGACAATGATGCTTCAATCCCCTTCAAAGTAGGCACCTTGGGACCTCACACAGTTTTCCCAACTGCCATCAGCTACCCCATTGTATTTTCCTGAATCTCATTGAGGATCTGAAATCTCTTCCCTTTCAAAGGTGATTCTAGTTTTGGGAAAAGCCAGAAGTCACAGGATGCCAAATGTGGGCTATGGAGGGTGTTGAGTCACCTGGGGGATTTAAAGTTTTGCCAAAACACTCTGGAGGCAACATGATGTATGAGCAGGTGTGTAGTTGTGATGAAGCTTCCAATCCCCAGTTGCCCATAGCTGTGGCCTTCTGAATCATCTGAATAGTTTCTGCAGAGTAATGTTCAAGCTTAATGCCAAATTGGAAGTGGATTCATTGCCCTTCTTCGTCAGTCACTTTGAATGTGATGGCTACACAGTACACATGCTCATTCCAAGCCTGTTCTCCATTGACTAGTACAGTGAAGTAGTCGCTGTTCACACATGTGCATTACAGTCCACTCTCCTTGGCAACCAGGTTACATCAATATTGCTCAAACCATTCTCGTTATATTAACAATGGCTAGACTTTTCCTGGACAAACCTTGTGTGTGTATCTGTATAATAAATGTTACATTTTTCATAAAAACATAAGAATTTCTGTATTGACGACCTGTATAATAATATAAAAAGAGAGGGGTATCATTTAATTTTCATTAAAGAGCTATTGTAATACATTTTTTTGTGAAGCCTAAAACTTAGATATTCAATTATAATTTGTATGTAATGGGAGTTCAGATTAATTTTAATAAAGCAGTAAGTTCCTCCTCTTTTTTGAAAATTAAGTATAAAATAAGTGTGGAGGTCCAACTGAGGTAGATGGAAACTGTAGAAAGGAGACCAATAAGGAAATAATTGAAATATTTCAATTAGGTAAATATAGGCACTGAATAATAATGGAGCATATAAAATAATTCCTGAGATATATTTATCACCATTTGTAAATCAATTTGATATATTGGTGGAACAAAATAAAAGAGTGCTAAAGAAAAGAAATCAATAAAGCAGTTTTTGGAAGTAAAATGTTAACTATTTTACTAGGAAAACTACCTCTAATCTTTAGCTTTAATTTTTTTCTATTTATGAAGATAGAACCTTTAATTTAGTGTAGCACATATTTTGGGATTCAGAAATATTTACCTGATGTGGATAATAAACAAAGGGCAAACTTACTCAACAAAGATTTCAAGTGGGTAGATTGTGTTGAATATATCATAGAGAAAATTGATGATTTCTTTTTTCTTTTAAAGTAGATAATGGTGAAATAATCTCTTACATTTTTAAATAATAATTTTATATTTACTGAGCCATAAGTGGAAACTGTTAAAGATTAAGGAGGCTTTCTAGAAATATTTTTTCTTCTATAGAAGGTAAATTTAAACATCTGTGGTGATGGGATTCAGGGCATACTAATCCAAAATATGGCACCTTAGCATGTTTAACGTTTTTTGACTGAAGGAGTTCTAGAAAAACAATCAAAATTTTCACTCTGATATTAACCTTGATTGTCTTTCCTGGAAAATGCCATAAAACTTTCCTAAGTAGAAATGTCTTCCTTATAACTGAAGGAAAGAAACATTCTTATCTCAAAAGACAAAGAAACATCAAGAAGTTATTACCAGGTTACTACACTTACTTTACATTCTTAAACACATAATCTTCCATTCCTGTCCACCTAGCAGTTTTATGAGTCCATTATCAAACAGTGAAATACTACTATTTAGATCTAACTGTTGCTTCGGGTCTTCATTTCCTTATGAAGTCTCCCATGTCATGTAAAACTTTCATCAAATAAATCTGTGTGTTCTTTTTCCTGTTAATCTGTCTTTTGTCAGTTTAATTTTCAAAACTAGCCAGGGCCCCTAAGGGTCAAGGAAAAGTATTTTCTCCTCTATAATAAGCAAAAAATCCTAAACAGTATGAAATATCAGAGTAATGTCATGATCCTCTTGAGAACCTTTCAGATCACTCAAAGAATATATTGAAAGATCAGGAAAAGTGTATTTTACAGTCAGAATTTTTATGCAGGGTAGACAGATCATTTCAATGGTGAAAGAATTTAGACAATTGAATTCATTTTTGCTTAAGAAATTTCAGGTGATTGAAAGAAGCACATGTAAATTTTGACTAGAAATATAAACTTACTTTTTTTTCTAATTTATCTTACCGGCTTTGACTAGTAATTTGATGTGAAGTAAAAGAATTACCATCATTAAGTAAGAATGGTGGGGAAAATTATAATCAAGCACCTTTCAGGTACCTGGAAGCGGTAGGAAGCCCACATGCCACTCCCTATTTAGCAGACAGTAACCTGTTTATGTCTAAGGAAGGAAAAGGTGTGGGCTCGAAGGGTTGATTTGGCCCTTTAGAGTTACATGTGATGCTTCATTTCTGTTAACAACTTAAAACCAGCAAGTGAAATCTTTTCTCTTTGGGAAAAGACTGCCAAGAACCTTTGGGCAGTGATTTATCAGAGGAGTCAGGTGAGAGGAGAACAACCCTACTCGTACTGCATAAGATAAATGAGGGTGCCCTGTATACTAAGACTGTTTGGCATCTCTGCACAGGCCAAGTTATGTTTGATGAATTATAAAGAAAAAGCTGGCGCTGCAAAGCACTTAGAGGACGATACCCAGTAATGTGAAAGACTACACTAGCTATGTAACTTTAGACAAGTTATTCGACCACCCCAAATCTTATTTTGTTATGTGTATATGTGTGAAAAAGAAATGTACACTCTCACGTAAATAGTTGTTATCCAAATTAAATGAGGTAATACAGATGGTCTCCCACTAAAATGGGTCAACTTTATGATGGTGTGGAACATATGCTGAAGCTCCCAATCAACCATGTGATCACAAGGTTAAATAGCCAATGCTCTACGGTGTACTGTGTTGCAAGCAATTCTAGGTAATATAGTTTCCCCATTTCAGCATGTCTACATAACACCCACCTGTTTCTTCTTTTTCTGGTGAGAAGAGAGGTCACTATTGTTGAGATGAAACTCAGGATAATTGCCCAAATCTGGGTTAATGTAAGTTTTTCTGAGTATGATTAAGTTAGGCTAGGCTAAGCTATGATGCGTAGTAGGTGAGCTGTATTAAATTTATTTTTGACTTATGATATTTTTAGCTTACAATTGGTTTATTGGGATATAATCCCATGTTAAGTCAAGGAGTATCCTCATAAATAAAGTATTTAGCAAAGTGAAGGAGAGTAAACCAATATTTTGCTATATAACCAAATATTTAGCTAGTTTTTTAACATCGTGGCTTTTGAATTTTTATTTAAAATGATAATATCTTCACCATGAGCTCCTGCCAAGATGATAACTTATGCTTGTACAGAGTCACAAAACAAGAACAAAAAAATGTAGAAAAAGATAATAGAAATAGGCTCTTCATTTTAAAATTTTAACTTTATTAGATGAAGTATTAAACAGCTTTACTGAGGAATAATTTACATACAAAAACATCAACATTTAATGTGTACAGTTATGATGAGCTTGAAGATATATGCTTATGTCTAGATGCCATTGCCACAACTAAGGTAACAAACATACTTGTTGGGGGCTGGGATAAGCCTGAAACAGGCTGATACAATCAGACCTGAAGGTTGCGCCTGAATAACAGGACGCTGCGGTTAGGAGCCATAGAACTCCCCCTCCTGGACATGCGGGTGGCACATCAATCAGTGCCTTGATCACGCGCCCGCCATGCACCCCCCGGCCAATCGTAGGCTAGAGCACGCTTTGAAGCTACCTATCCACTGCACTTCCTCCACTGCCCTCCTCTATATAACTCCCTCCATTTTGAAATAAAATTTGCAGCTTGATCAGAATCCTTTGTCTTGCTGCCATTCTTCGCGCCTCCTGTCCCATCCCCCTTCATCCGTTACAGGTATATCGGCGGACCCCGTTGACTGTCTCGCGGGCCGAGGCACATACTCAACATGTCTCTGTTTCTTTCTGCTCTGCTTTCTTAAATATTACATTTCTTATATTAAGTGATAAAAATATTTAAATTAGACCTATCTTCTTGATGAATTTTTAAGTGTACAATGCTGAATTGTTGACTATAGTCACATGTTATAAAGCAGATCTTGAGAACTTGCTCGTTTTGTAAACTGAAACTATATCTGTTAAAAAGCAATTCTCATTTGCTCCTCCCCTAAGCCATTTTACTCTCTGTTCCTATGAGTTTGGCTGTTAAATACCTCAAGTGGAATCATGCAGCGATTGTCCTACTATTGCAAACTTACTTCACTTATCATAACGGCCTCTTCACTTGTACACGTTATTGTATATGTCGGGGTGTCGTTTTTAAAGGCTGAATAATATTTCATTGTAAGCATATACCACATTTCTTTTTCTCCAGATAGACTGACATATAATTGAAATATGCCATCCAGTAAGTTTAAGATGTACTTGTGATGATTTGGCACTTGTACAATTTGCAAAATTATTATTAAAATAAGGTTAGTTACTATATGTTTTATCTCACATAATTAACACTTTCATTGTAGCCATTGTGAGGATATTTAAAATCTACACTTTTGCGACTTTCAAGCATACAATACAATTATCATTAACTATAGTCACTGTGCTGTACATAGATCACCAGAACTTACCACTCTTCTAACTGGAAGTCTGTGATCTTCAGGGAAGATGTCCCTATTGCTTCCACTCCCTACATTGGACATCCATCACTCTACTGGCTGTTTCTTTGAGTTTGGCTACTTTAGATTCCACAGATAAGTGAGACCATACCCATATTTTGCTTTCTCTGACTTATTTCACATAGTATAATGCCCTTCATGTTCATCTGTATTGTTATAAATGGTGAAATTTCCTTTTAATGGTACTAATATTCCTTGCCTTTGCTATTGTGAACAATGTTGCGATAAATATGGGCATGAAGATACTCTATGAATTAGAGATTTCACTTCTCTTGGGTAGAAGCCAGAAATGGGATCCAGAAGCTGGATCACATGGTAGTTCTATTTTTAATTTTTTGAGAAACTGCCATACTGTCTTCCATAATGGCTGTACTAATTCTCACCAACAGTACAATGAGTTGCCTTTTCTCTATATCCTCACCATTTATCTCTTGCCTTTTTAACAACAGTCGTTCTAACAGGTTTGAAGTGATATTACATTGTGGTTTTGATTTGCATTTTCCTGATTTGATTAGTGATGTTGGATTCCTTTCATGTCCTTGTTGAACATTTGCATGTCTTCTTTGGAAAAATATTAATTCAGGTCCTTGGCTCATTTTTAATCATTTTTTTTTCTGGATTGTATGTGTTCTTCAAACTCTTCCAAAAAATTGAAGAGGAACACTTTCAAACTCATTTTACAAACCTAGCATTACCATTATACCAGAACCAGATTAAGGACACTCAAAAAAAAAAGTAAAGGCCAATATCTCTAATAAAATAGATGCAAAAGTTACTAATAAAATACTACCAACCAAAATGTAACAATATATTAAGATGAACATGCACTGTGATCAAATAGTATTTATTTCTCAAATGAAAGAATGATTCAATATGCAAGAATTGATTGATGTGATATACTACATTAATAGAATGAAGGATAAATATTATGTGATCATCTCAATATACATGAAAACATTTGGCAAAATATAATACCATTTCATGGTCAAAACTCTCAACAAATTTGGTATAGAGGTTGCGTTAGTTTTATGAGAGGAGAACTTGTTAGGTAATTATCATAATTGTTAATAAAATGGTTACTGTTCATATACTGACTAATAAATTAAGCAACAAGTATGGTCATGGACATCAAATTGCTTCACCATGTAGGTGGATAAATACTTCTTCTCATGTGAAATACAAGTTACAATGTTAAGAAAAACAGTTCAATGACAAACATTATTTTTTAAAAAGTTGTGCCTAACCAAAATGTTCCTAATTATGTTTCTCTACTGTTATTTGGGAAACAAATATACAAATGAACCTCTCAAATTTACAAGGGTTCTTTGTTGATTTTTACTATAAAAACTTAGAAATCCAAATCTAATGACTGTACCAGAAGTGTGTTTTTACTTTACATTTTATGGATTCTGTAAAGGGAAGTCCTTTCTCATATTCATTATTGTCTTACCACCCAAAGCATAATGGCGAACTCAGTAGGAATTCTCAAAACATTTGTATTAGTAATTTTTCATTTTCTAAGTGTTTCTCATTGATACTTATTTAAACTTGGAACTTATGATTTCAACTATATACTTAGCCATGATTTCATCTAGTGATTACAATTATTTGTTTTCACATATGTATATACATAAATAAACATACATGTAAATTTACATACACTGATCTTGGCCTCGTCCTACCTAGTCTCCACTCAAAACCTCTATACTCCACTATCTATTGGAGCACATTTATTAAAGTACGAGATAAAGTCTTCAGTAATATTGCATATGGGAATTAGCCAAGCAGTGTAAACTGAACTTGTGAACTTTCTGTCTAGCTCCTCTACCAGTCTGGTGCATTAACAGGATGAGATATGCCTCCTGGTTGTTCCAATCATTACTATCTTTTGATCTCAACCTTCCTTAGGAAGGCAATTTTAAAGAGAAATAAATATACACACATAAACAAACCCCTACACATGCAATCCCTACTTTATCTGAAAAGTCAATGATATTAAGAATGCAATCCATGTTCATACAAAGTAAAAAATATTTCCTTAAGAAAAAAATGTCTTGATGTCCTCTGCTCCTATGTCTTCTGACTCAGAAAGAAACAAGTGTGCAGTTGGAGGGAATCTTGGTATGTCTCACGGTGATACCAAAGACCTGGAAATTGCCTGGGAAAGCCAAGCTACCAGTCTTGGTCACAAAGAGCAAAGATTCCCAAGTGGTCTGAACGGGATTTAGGCAACTGGTAAAATGAATTTAATAGGTGAGAGGAAATTAAAGTCAAATAGATTATTTATCACCATAAGGGCAAATGATTTAAATCCCCTTTGTTAAAAACACAAAACTGCAGTGTCTTAAAATGGTTACAAAACAAAACTTGGCAGTTTATTGAGAATACTGCCAAGTTTTATCAAATTCAAAATGGCAAGGAAATGTAGACAAAAGAATGGGAATGAAATACTGTGAAAAATCAAACCACATAAATTGAATTCCAAAGCCAAAAGACTAAAGAACACAAATAGGAAACTCCTGTCTAATGACACCTTGAACCACTGGATAATAAAAACGACACATACTCCTATACACATGTATGTGTGTGTCTGTGTAAATGGAAAGAGATTGTTCTATTTTACTAGACTACGAAGTCCTTTTAATGCTGAATTTGTACTAGTTCTTTGTTGTCTAAAACAAAAGAGAAAATAATAAATTGGATAAGCAAATCCTGTCTTCTACACGAAAAACTACTGCAGCTTCAACATATCAGATATTTCAATGTTTTCAAAGTGGAAACTAAAAAACAAATTTTTTAATAATTATTGATGAATTTAGCAAAATTTAAGAAGTATCAAAAGATGTTCTGGCTGGTGTAGCTCAGTGGATTGAATATGGGCCTGAGAACCAAAGGGTCGCCAGTTCAATTCCCAGTCAGGGCACATGCCTGGGTTGCAGGCCAGGTCCCAGCGGAGGAGCGCGCGAGAGGCAACCACACATTGATGTTTCTCTGCCTCTTTCTTCTTTGCTTCGCTTCTCTCTAAAACTAACTAAATAAAATCTTTAAAATAAAGAAATACCAAAGGCTTACAATGAAAAAAATTCTTGTATATTTGCCTACACTTCCAATGCCACCCTCAGCCCAAGCCTGCTTTTTACTACTCTTATTTTTAGCAGTTATTTGTTTTTATATGTAAATAGTGTTACTTAATATTCATTTTAGACCCTATTATTGACTTTCTACTGTGAGATTCGAATATGTGTGTTTTTCTAACCCCTCCCACATGTATCAGGCCTCTTCTGAATTTTCTCTGTAACATACTGATCACATTTTAGTTAAAATTACCAAAGGCATATGATTATGTCTTTGGGGATGTTAATGTATAATAATTACATTTTGTTCTTCCATTTTTAAATTAACTGCATTTTATAGTCATTTTGGTTATCATTGCATCATTTATTTATCATCTCCTCATTTCATAGCTTTGAAAAGATTAAATTTCATATTTAACACTTTTAAAATGTCTGATCCTTGAAACTTTCTGCCTGAAATAGATCCCTATTTTCTGGGCCCATTCAAAACTATTTTCCCTGTTCTTGCTGTGAATGGCCCATGCTGAGACTCCTTCGACTCTAGCCATGGGCTGCAGGCACTCTGTGCTGCATCCTTCCTGGAGCACATACACCAACATTTCTGAGGAGTGCATGTGTGGGAAATCCTCGTATTTCAAAAAACAGACAAACAAGCAAGTAAACTGTACACCACCTTACTCAACTGGTAGCTTCATAAATTATAAGTTTCTATATTAATTTAAAAAATAAAAAGCATTACCCTGTAGAAAAATAAAAGCATTGCTCATCTGTCTTCCAGGATCTAATGTAGGTTTTGAGAACTGCACTGCCATTTTATAAGAAGATGACTTGTTTTGTTTTGTTTACCTCTTTAACAGTTTACAGCTTTTAGTATTTTCTCAAATTTACGAAAATCTCATTAAAATGTATCTCAGTAAATATGTCTTTATACTATTGGTCCCTGATCAGTATAATATTATAGCTTTTTGAATATGTCCACTATTTTGCAGATATCTTCTTTGCTCCATTTTCTTTAATTTTATTCATTATGAAAATATTGTATAAATCAGATGTTGGACCTTCCTGAAAACCTTCCCTATGTCTCTTAGTTTGTCTCTTATGTTTCTTCCTTATTCTTCTTCTATTTTCTGGGAAATGCTTTAACTTCCATTTCCAATAAATTGCATAAATATCTATAGTTTTATTTTCAAGGAATATTTTCCCCAGACTTTCCCTCATATCTGCTCTTTACTTTAGAAGCATGGCTTGTTTCTTTTGTTTCCTCCAGGACTGTGTTTCCTCCGGGGTAATTTCTTTTTTATATCCATCCATCATCATTGTGCGGTGTTTATGTTCCTCAAGTGACTGCTGGCCCTAAGTTAGCTATACACGAGAATAAAAAAACTACAAAAATGCAAACAGGAACTTAGTAACTTTGTGCTGCTTATCAACTAGTTTGCTTTGTTTTAGGTTAATTTACTCTAAAAAATACCAAGCTTTGAATTATTTCTCTGTGGCCATTTAAATTATTCAATATTGTTATCTGCTATCTAAGGGCATTAACTGACTACTTCTACTTGGGCTAGAAGGATGGGACAAGTTTTCAATATTAAAAAATTTAATTGCTTTCTTAGCTGTTGTCTCATTATTGCCCTTCCGAGATGACATGTGTCATCTGGATCTCTCAGAGGTTCTATGATGAAATCAACTTCATTGTTGTCCATGTTTCTCTCAATGTACAACCTTTGTGGCAGCTTCCCTCTCCTCTATATCACTACCATGACAGCCATTTTTATTTTATTTTTTAAAAATTTATGTGTGTTTATCTGATCTAACTTTTACTTTGAGATAATAGATAAAGATAGGTATATTTATATATTTCATTTTTATTCAGAAATGTTTCAATATTTCAAATAACTGCAATCCTTTTTGCCAACATATCCCCTAGGACAAGGGAAATAAAAGAAAAAATAAACAAATGGAAATACACCCAATTAAAAAGCTTCTGCATGGCTAAAGAAACTATCATCAGAATTAAAAAGGGAATGACTACATTCCCTTGTCAGTGATACATTGGATGAGGGTTTAATCATTAAAATATATAAAGATCTTATATGACTCAATATCAGAAAGATGTACAATCTAATTAAAAAATGGGTGAAGGACCTGAATAGACATTTCTCCTAGGAGGAAATATATAATGGCTGAAAAAATTATTGAGTTGAAAATGTACTGAATATGTATATTAGAATTCTGATCCTGATTTTTGGAAAAAAACCAAATACCTAGAATAATTTTATTCCCCCCCCAAAAAATTTTAAGTATGGCAACAATTTGGACCAAAAAAGAAAAACATTTTTTAAAAACTGAGTAATTGCTTCTTGGCATCACAAAATTTCAAAAGAAAATGCAACAGTAGCTACAGAATTTAAGATAAAAATTAGTTTTTTATTCAGCCAAGCTCTCATTTATATATAATGAACATAAATGACATACTTATCTATGTAGGAACTCAAAAATATATCACAAATAAACAAATATTTAGAAATTACATTTAACAGAATCCCAAGATGTAAAGAAATGAATACATATTTATAATTTGAGAAGGAATAGTTGTAAAATAATCACTTTGTGTGTTTTCATTTAGTTAAAGGCTAAAATCAGAAATCTAAATGTGTAATAGGAAAATGAATGATTAAAATGGGACCAAACTTGACAATGCCTTAATTCCACATTTGATTTTGTCCCCTCCCGTCATGTGGTGTGTGTTTCTTGAATCTTGTCAATGTCCAAGATTTGAGAGGTATTATTTAATTCTTTAAAGCTTAGAAAGTACTATTTAAATATACCTGTAATGAATTGATTATTTATATGGTTATTTATATACTAAGTCAGATTTACTAAACATTTATCTTATTCAATGCAGAAAATAGGTTTAATATATTTTATAGTGTATTTTATTGATTATGTCATTACAGTTGTCCCCTTCCCCCTTCATTCCCCTCCACACTGCACACCTTCTCCTGCCCACATTCCCCCCTTTAGTTCATGTCCATGTGTCATAAGTTCTTTAGCTTCTACATTTCAATACTTCTATTGCTTTCCCCTATTTTCTCCCTACCATCTGTGCTACTTATTCTCTGTACCTTCTCCCCCCTTCTCCTCCTACTATTCTCCTATTTCTAACCATTCATGTGATCTCCATTTCTGTAGCTACAATCCTATTTTAGCTGTCCACTTAGTTTGCTTCTGTTTTAGGTGTGGTTGTTAATAACTGTGAGTTTGGTGTCCTTTCAGTGTTCATATTTTTTATCTTCTTTTTCTTAGATTAGTCCCTTTAACACTTCATATAATAAAGGCTTGGTGATTACGAACTCCTTGAACTCGACCTTATCTGAGAAGCACTTTATCTGCCCTTCCATTCTAAATGAAAGCTTTGCTAGATAGAGCAATCTTGGATGTAGGTCCTTGCATTCCATGACTTGGAATACTACTTTCCAGCCCCTTCTTGCCTGTAAGGTCTCTTTTGAGAAATCCACTGACAGTCTGATGGGAACTCCCTCGTAAGTGACTGTCCCCTTATCTCTTGCTGCTTTTAGAATTAAATCCTTTATTTTAATCTTATGTAATGTAATTATGATGTGCTTTGGTGTGTTCCTTCTTGGGTCCACCTTCTTTGGGACTCTCTGAGCTTCCTGGACTTGCTGGAAGTCTATTTCCTTTGCCAGCTTGGGGAAGTTCTCTTTTATTATTTGTTCAAATAAGTTTTTCACTTGTTGCTCTTCCTCTTACCCTTCTGGTGCCCCTACAATATGAATGTTGAAATGTCTAAAGATGTCCTGGAGGTTCCTAAGTCTCTCCTCATTTCTTTGAACTCTTGTTTTTTTATTCTTTTCTGTTTTGTTATTTCCCTTTTCCTTCTGGTCCACTCCATTAATCTGAGGCCCAGTTTTCTTTCCATTACTATTGGTTCCCTGTGCATTTTCCTTCATTTCACTTAGCATAGCCTTCATTTTTTTTCATGTAATTTGTGACTAAAATCAACCAGTTCTATGAACATCCTGATTACCAGTGTTTTTAACTGTGCATCTGATAGGTTGGCTATCTCTTGGTGGCTTAGAAGTATTGGCTCTGGGGCTTTGAGTTGTTCTTTCTTCTGCTTGAACCATACTTTTCTGATCAAGTCACACTCGTTACATAGTGATAGGTGGAGCCTTAGGTGTCCCCCCTGGCAGGGCAACCCAGTTGCTGGGTTGTGACGCTATATGTGGGGGTGGGGTCAGAGAAGGAACAATGGTGCTTGTTCCCCTCTCTTTCTCTCAGATTTCAGTCCTTTCTGCTGCTTTCCACAAGCAAACTGGGCCCTTCTGGTGCTGATTCCTGGGTGGGTGGGCTTGTATACATTCTAGGACTCTGTGGGTCTCTCCAACAAACTCTACTGTCAGGCTGGGAGTCTTTCCTGGCACCTTTTCAATTGGTGCTTTTAGGTTTTATTTCCCATTGCTGTAGCCCTGGGTTATGCCGTCTGCTCTGCCTTGCTGCACGTTTTTGCTTGGTTTATCTGCTCCTGAATGTGTGACCTCAGTCAGCCCAGGGCCGCCTTTACTCCTGGGTCTGGCAGCCACCACCTTTTCCTGCTGAGATCCCTCTCAGCCTCTGCCAACTCTGTCTCTCTTACCGATCTGGATGAATGGTTTGCTGTTGTCAGACTTTGTTATAGTTCAATTTTCTGTCTGTTCTGGTGGGGTTTTGTTTCTAAATCTTTGTTGTCCTTAATTTTGGTTGTGTGAGAAGGCACAGAATATCCACCTATGCCTCCATCTTGGCCAGAAACAGCTTAATATATTCTAAAAAAGTTTTCTTGGATTGGTGTTTCAGGGTTCTTAGGATATAATCCTAGCAGTGGAATTAATTGCTGGATCAAAAGGCAGATTCATTTTGTTTTCTTAGAAAATTCCATACTGTTTTCCATAATGGTTGTACAGTCTGCAATCCCACCAACAGTGAACTAGGGTCCCCTTTTCCCCACAATCTCTCCAACATTTGTTGTTTGTTGCTTTGTTTATGATGGCCATTTTCACTGGTGTAAAATGGTATATCATTGTGGTTTTAATTTGCATCTCTCTGATAGCTAGTGATATTGAGCATCTTTTCATGTGTTTTTGGATCCTCTGTATGTCCTCCTTGGAGAAGTGTCTGTTCAAGTCTTTTGCCCAATTTTTAATCAAATTGCTTGTCTTCTTGAGTAGAGTCATGTAAGTTCTTTGTATATTTTGGAAATTAAACTTTTGTCTGATGGATCATTGGCAAATATGTTTCCCATACGGTTGGTTCTCTTTTTATTTTAATACTGTTTTCTTTAGCCATGCAGAAGCTTTTTATTTTGATGAGATCCCATTTGTTTATTCTTTCCTTTATATCCCTTGCTCTAGGGGCATATCAGTAAAAAAGAACCTATGCACACCAATGTTTATAGCAGCACAATTTATAATAGCCAAGAGTTGGAAGCAACGTAGGTGCCCATCAGTAAATGAATGGATCCAAAAACTGTGGTACATTTACACAATGGAATTTTATGCAGCAGAAAGAAAGAGGGAGCTACTACCCTTTGCAACAGCATAAATGGAACTGGATAGCATTATGCTGAGTGAAATAGGCTAGGTGTTGAAAGACAAATACCATATGATCTCACCTTTAACAGGAAGCTAAACAACAAAACAAACAAGCAAGCAAAATATAACCAAAGACACTGAAACAGAGAATAGGCAGACAGGGACCAGAGGGGAGAAGGGAGGGAATTTCAGGGGAAAAGGGGAAGGATTCACAGGAACAAGTATAAAGGTCACATGGACAAAAATTAACGGGTGGAAATGGGAGGGAGGTGGGGAGCACTGGGGGGGTGGGCTGGGATGGGAGTAAAAGATAGAAAACTGTACTTGAACAATAATTAAATTTTAAAAAGTATCAAAAAAAGTTTTCTTTATTATGAAAAGGCCTGAGTAATAATATTTTCCATCTTTTGGTTTTATATTGAACAACCTGAAACATTCTTTAGTTTCCTTTGTTTATCAGTAACCTAGGAAGACCTTTGGAGGTCTGGGGATAACTAATTCAAAATAAATTCATATAAATTGATTTCAAATCTGGCAATATTTTATATCTAAAAAAAAACACCAGAAGCAATAGGTAGAACCTTAAATTACTGGTAATAATTACATCTGAATAGCAATTATTTTCATATTATTACACTTTATTATTTTCAGTGCTTTGCTTAACTGTAAACCAAACTAAATGAAATTAATAATACATAACTATAATTTGATATGAGATATAAGTATAACTGAATTATGTAAAATTATTATTTGTAGTGGACAATCACTGGGGAGTAAACAGGATGAAGTACATAATTTTTGAGTACATGTTAGTTTTATACCTGAAAGATATGATAGTGCCTACTATATGGTGTTCCAAATGAAAGCTATTCAGTTATAAAAAATTTAGTTTGTCGAGACCTGTGCTTTTCTTAGTCTTTCAGTTTCCAAAAGTCTTCATTTTTCATCCTGCTTATACTAAGTACTCCCTAAAAATCAGTGCCCATATGTTGATGATTGGCTCAATTTGTAGTATTCTATAGATAGTGTTTTTTACTTTGACTTATGCTACTTAAAATTGTTGCTTAAACACTAAAAGGTTAAATATTTCTAGTTCCATTCATGCTTTTCTATTGCCCCTGAAACAATTTATTGGATGATACTAACATTAACACTCACTCTATTTTCAAAGTAAAATATTATTTTAAATGCTGGAGACTTAACTCCACTCTGTTTTCACCATTGTAAGAGTATTCTTTCTCCTCTGTAAAGTGGAGAATATAACTTTTAATTTACCAGTCACATTGGTCATTAGAAAAATAAAATTAATTTTGTAAAATTTGGTAAAAGAAATATGCTAACAATGTAAGGGTTACACGAAAACTAGCAAATCTTATCACTCGCTTTTTCCTGGTACGACTTGAACTTTCTAACTAGTGCATGAGAAAATACGCATGTGTAGTGAGCTCGGGTATTATGGGAATTCTGAGGAGGAAGGTGGCCTGGCCAAAGAATCACAAAAGGAAAAGAAGCAATAACTGTTAGGAATATAGAACTCTAGGGAGCTCTCTCTCTATTTCTTGCATTCTCTCTCTCTTTTTCTCTCTCTCTCTCACACATATACACATGCACACACGCGCACACACTCTCCTTCCCTTGCATACCTTTGCATATCTACTGGGTTTTTCTTTCTCTTTAAATATCAGGCTGCCTTGTTACCAAATAATAACTGCCAAACCTCCCAGTATATCTCACTGGTAAAGAGTAAATGAGTCTTTCCCAGCCACAATTACAAAAATAAAGAAAACCTCCTCTCATTAATATAGGCTAATAGTACATTATTATTTTATTTTATCACTCACGGTCAGGAAGATTTTTTTTATACTCATACAAAGATGCCTTTTAATTTGTGCTTCCTTGGTGAACATAAACCAATTACTTAATTATGCCATGACAATTATGATAATTGAAATAAATTTTTATTCTAGGCTTGGAGAAAAGTTCCAAACATTATTGGGAATCACTAAAAATAAAATCTGACGAGTTCATCCCTACTTACAGTGGTATGGTTAATATTCATGGTTAATTCATTCCAGAACATGTGATTTAGCATGGAAAGAAAGTATCAAGTAATGAAACATTTTTCTCTTGTGTGGCCTCATACAAGTTCTAGCAAGTGTGAGGAGTCCTACGCAAGCACCATGTACTGAAACATTTTTTTTTCTTGTCATATGCAACAAGTACAGGGTTTGAAGAGTTCTGAAGCCTATTAGTACCAAGATATGATTGCATCTAATTTCTCTAACTTTTATGTCTCTTGACACTAATGAAAATATTCAGGCTGATTTCAGTGATCAACATTCTCATGATTTAATTAAGATATTATGAACAAATTCTCTCTTTTTAAAAAATTGTTTTCATTGATGAGAGAGAAAGAGAGACATCAACTTGTCATTCCACTTTTTATGGGTCCATTGGCTGCTTCTAAGTGCCATGGCAAGGGATGGAACCCTCAGCCGTGGTGTATCAGGAAGACACACTAAACAACTGGGCTACCCAGCTAGGGTGGTAACAGTTTTTCTTGATATACATTCCAGAACCTTTTTCACTTATCAAATATTAATTGAAGACAATATAAAAGATAATTTATTAATTTTTTTGTTCAGTAGTTTAACTGCACTTAAAATTGTCAATGGCACGATATATAGTCCTTTTGAGATGATCAGAGGAACACAAATGAATTTATGGTGAAAATTTTTAATCTTATTACCTCAGGCACTAAAATTTAAGCCTCTTTTTTATTATTGCAACATATTGGAAATGAATACAAAATCTATATAACATTTATGTGGATTTTATATGCAAACAATAAAATATTTAATATGTTTGAAAATGCTTCAACAATCAATAGTTTAATGTATACACTGTTTTGGGGGCAAAAATAAAATATCTAAGTAGTATTTCCATAGTTTTTGAGAGAAATTGGAGCCATCTAATAATCTTGAGAATTGGGCAAAAGTTGAATTCACTGCTATCCCCAGAACTCCTAATCAGATGTGAGATAATAGGGAAGGGGAAAAAATAAATGGGTAATAAATATAGACTATTATGTTCCCATAATATTCTTTCAAAGAGCATAATCACATTTGAAGACACTGTTACTATCAAATTGTACTTTTAGAGGCAAATAATTATGATTCTTCTAGTTGAAATAGCCATACAAAAAACTAGTTTTTTTCTTTCTCCCTCCCTCCCTTCTTCCTCCCTTACTCTCCTCTCATTCCTAAATAAGTAAGTAAGTAAATAGCTCCACAAAGATCATATTCTCTACAGAAAATATTTCCATTACAACCTAATCACAGTATTGAGATATAAGCTTGTTTTGAAAATTATTCTTTATATAATTAAATCCTTGCATATGTGAACTGTGACAGTGAACTTGACTCCCCCTGGAAAGTAGAGAAAATAGTTTTTCCTAAAGCACCTAAGAGATCCTATATTACCTTTTGATAGGCGTA
This sequence comes from Artibeus jamaicensis, assembly GCF_021234435.1. Classification (NCBI taxonomy): domain Eukaryota; kingdom Metazoa; phylum Chordata; class Mammalia; order Chiroptera; family Phyllostomidae; genus Artibeus; species Artibeus jamaicensis. The sequence goes on along the minus strand of NW_026521823.1, from coordinate 10,143,959 downwards.
TGGAGAGAAGTCCATTTTCATATACCCCAACCCTTCACAAACACATCTCTTCGCACTGAGTCTCTAAGCCAACTGTCAAATCTCCGAGGCTAGCAGACTCCACAGCCGTGACCTCATTTCTTTCTGTTTTTGTTAGTTTTGTAGAAAGTGAAGCTACATTTGTTAACATTTTGGACCTTTAGTGTCATGATGCATCTATGACAACACTAACCACAGCTCTGGACTCACTTAAGTTTGAGCAAATGGAGATAGAAAAGCAGGCTTGTAGGCAGACAACCTACATTTATAAAAAATAACTTAAGTCAGATTATTAGCTATGTTACATAAAATATAACTTACGCAATCTCAACAAAAGTTTAAAATTCATGACTAATTCTAATTCTCATTAGTTTTAGAACTCTTAAAGATTTAAAAAATATATTATTGCTCACTTTTAAAGTAAACATTATTTATAGATGGAAGAATGGTAGGCTTAATTTCATACCAATTAATAACTGTGGAAATACATTTCTTAATGTAATAATAAGAGCTTTTAACTCTATTTATATGACAGGTGCTTGTATAAGATGTCACAAAGGAAATTATCCTCCTCAGTTTCTTTTTGTTGAAAGCAACAAAAGCTAAGTAAGAAAATGAGTTGGGTGATGTCAGAAAGCTCACCTTGCTGAAATAAAAGTAAGCAGTCCCCCTTCACCCTCAGTTTTGCTCTGTGCAGCTTCAGTTACCCAGGGTTAGTCATGCTCCAAATATTAAATTGAAAATTGCAGCTATAAACAATAAGTTTTAAATTGCATGCCATTCTGAGTAGCCTGATGAAATCTCACGTGATCTATTCCTCCATGACCAGGACCTGAGGGCAGAACTCATCGCTCTGACCAGCACCTCCACACTGTATACACTACTCGCCTTTAGCCACTTCATGGCCCTCTTGGTTACCAGATCAACTATAGTAGTATCACAGGCTTTGCACCAGTAACCTTTATAGTAACCTAAGGCCACATGTCACCTCTGAAGGTGAGCACTGTTTCATCTCACAGCATCACAGGAAGAATGGTAATTAAAGTACAAGGTATTTTGAGAGACAAAATTCACATAACTTTTATGATAATATATTGTTACAATTATTCTATTTTAGTATTAGTTATTGTTGCTAACATCTTACCGTGCCTGATTTACAAATTAAACTTCACCATAGGTAGTGTGTATAGGAAAAAAAACATAGTACACATAGCATTCAATACTATCTGTAGTTTTAGGCTTGTACTGGGTGGGGGTCTTAAACATAACTAATGTGGATAAGAGGGAGAGACCACCGTAGTTGAAACAGGTTTTAGAAGGAAAACTAACAAGAGCAAGCCAGGTTAAAGAAGCCTTTCCTCAAGTCATATCTGAAAAATTATCTACTTAGGGTATGTTGGGATCACCAACAGCATTAGAGGTTCCTGACAACAGACTGGACTCTGTTCAGTGGACACAGAAGGAGTTCTATTTTCTAATTTTGAGTGAGTTTCTAAATGAGTTCCAGTCTTTATAAATGAATTCCAATCTCTGCCTCTCCACTCACATGAGTCGATTCCATGTGAAAGTACTGAGTGGAAACCCAAACAGTGAAGCATTGATTGTCATCTGTACCTTTAGCTACCAGGGAATGGAGAGAAGGAATACAAAGACTTCCGGGACTTCTGTAATTAGGAACGGTGGCATGCCACCCCCAGAGATTTACACAATGGAAGATTCCACTGAAATATTGAATTGTGATACTATAAAAGGAATACTATTTATAAATGCGTGCTGTAACCAACAGTAATTGCTTATTTGAAATATTTCTCTAATTAACTCTAAAGATTAAGATATTGAATTTGGTTTTCTATAACCAAGTAAATCTCATAGAAATCTTCTATTAAATATGTGAGCAAAGATGTTTTCTTTATTTTTTGAGAGTAAAAATCTCTGCTTTCCTCATTCCCAAGAAGTAAATTGCCATTACATGAAAGTATAAAGCAGAATTAAATATGTCCTAGGACAAAATGTTTATAAAACTATCAAATTCAAATATATTTGAATGTTCTTTATATTGTTTTAGAGAAGAATTAGACGAGGGGCATCAGTAATTCCCTTTCAGAGAAAATAAAGTTGCATAATTTTCTAAACCACTCAAACATTATTTCATAATGAAATGTAAAGCATAAAAATATATTATGATAAACACTTTTCTTCCTAAAGCCCAGATTGAAACATTTCAGTTCTACTAATTATCAGATGTTATCCATATGTGCTGCATACATTTATGAAGACTTACCACGTAGCTCAGTTGGTTGAGTATCATACCATATACCAAAATATTGCACATTCAATTCCAGGTCAGGGCACATATCCAGGTTGTGGGGTCCATCTCCTACATTGATGTTTTTCTCTGTCTGTCCCTCTCAAAAAGGAATGAAAAAATGTCCTTGCGTGAGGATAAAAATAAATTAATTAAAAACACTTACTAAGATGGGAATAATAATTCAGAAAAAAATAAGTTATATTAGCTTGTACATTTGCATATGTATAAGCAATTTATTACTGGTAATGTCAAAATAATGTGAAAATGGTAAATAATAACTATCTCATAGACAGGAAGAATTAAGTCAACAATGCTTATGGAAAATGCAAAGTCATTTGTAGATACACTATTGCTGTTAAAATGTATTTTTGAAGAATTTCAAATGAAAGACATAATTTCTTGAACTACTTCATTGCTCCACTGGTTAGTACAGTAGAAAAGCTAAAAAAAAAACCCAAGTTATAAAAACTAGGGACTTAAGATAAATATGTTTGTGGATCTCTTTCAACATATTTTTCTTTCCACCATCATTTTTTAAACTTTACTTTTATCTCCTCTAAAGTTACTTAAGAAAACAGTATTAACAAAACAGTCCATAAATAAGATTAGTTTTAGTTATTAAAATATATTTGAATTTCAATATGATATTCAAATTTGAAATGACATAAAATAATATATAAATTAATATAAGCATAATATTTCAAATGCCAAAGACTATCATACTTAAGCTCCAACATGAAAACATATAAAGCTCTGGAAAGTGATTTTAGATAAAGTTTTAGTTTTTCAGAAATTATTTAATAATATTAAATTTTATTCTAAAAATATAAAAAATTGTAAGAATCACTTAAAATAAAAGTGAAATATTTACTATCTTGAGACAGACTTACATACATGCATGTGGAGCTGTGAATTCTTTGCATTAGTAATTGCATTTTAATAACTTTTGGTTGATTGCACACCACAATTTTAGCAATTTTTCACTGACTCGATTTTGCCCAAGAGATGAACCATTAATTTTATAGGCATTTCTTTTCTTTATTCTGTAATTTGACATTAAACATACACCCAAATCTTTTAATGTTGAATGCTTTTCTTGCATACTACAATAAATATATTATCTTTTACATTAAGACTATTAATTTTCTACCTACCATCTATGCTACTTATTCTCTGTACCTTCTCCCCCCTTTTCCTTCTCCCACTCCCCTGTTGCTAACCTTCCATGTGATCTTCATTTCTATGGTTCTGCTCCTGATCTAGCTGTCCTCTTAGTTTGCGGTGTGGTTTTAGGTGTGGTTATTAATAATTGTGAGTTTGCTGTCCTTTCACTGTTCATCTTTTTATCTTCTTTTTCTTAGGTAAATCCCTTTAACATTTCATATAATAAGGGCTTGGTGATGATGAACTCTTTGAATTTGATCTTATCTGAGAAGCACTTTATCTGCCCTCCCATTCCAAATGAAAGCTTTGCTGGATAGATCAATCTTGGATGTAGGTCTTTGCATAGATGGTAGGTAGAAAATAGATAGGGGGGAGGGCAAGAATAGTAGGGGAGATATAGAATCTAAAGAACTTGAGACACGTGGTCATACACTAAAGTGGGGGAATGGTGGGGGAGGGGGTGTGCAGGGTGGAGGGGAATGAAGGGGGGATAGAACAACTGTAATGGCATAATCAATAAAATATATTAAAAAAGACTATTAATTTGAATAATCAAATCATTAATTTTTAAATTTAAATAATGTAATTTTTGTACAGTGAAATGAATAAATCTTGGCTGAATGATTTGATAAGTTCTGAAAAATTCCAACAACTGTGCGTTTGTTCTTATATAAAATTTCCACACCTCAGTAATTTCCCCAGTGTTCCTTTGGAGCAAACCTTCTCCCTATAGAGGAAATCCCTTTTATTTTTACTTCAGTTTATCAGTTTTGCCTCTTCTAACACTTCTTATAAATATAATTATTCAGTAAATATATATTTGTGTCTGGCTTTTATCGCTTAGCATATGTGTTGGAGATTGGTTTTTTCACAATTGTATGCATCAGTAGATTATTCTGGTTAATTGCTGAATTCTACAATTAGCAGGTCCCTCCTCCCACTGGGGAACATTTGGGTGGCCTTCACGTCTTGACTATTGTGAAGATACTCCATACATTTCTGGGGGAAAGAGATGGATATTGAGTCTTAGAAGAAACTCTCAAACTGTTTCCCAAGCTGTGGCACCATTTCACAGTTCAGCCAGGCCTGTTTGGAGGTGTCAGTTCTTCCACACAGCCACCAATGTCTGGCATCCTCTGTCATTTTCATTTTAACCACCCTAGAGAAAATACAGTAGTATGAAGTTGTGGTTTTAATCTTTGTTTTCCTGATGAATATAATATGGACCACATTTTCACTTGTTTACTGGCCATTTTTATAACTTCATTGGTGAACAGTCTTTTTGAGTCTACCTCAACTGGTTGTTTATAAGATTTCTTTATCTTCTGGGTCCAAGTCCTTTGTCACATACGCATATTTTTCATATTCCCTCTCAGTCAATGGCTTGCATATTCATTCTCTTAACAGTGTATTTTGATGAGGGGAAGTTGTTAACTTTCATGATGTTTAATTTATCATTTTTTTTCTTTTAGACTTTCTGTGTCCTACCTAAAATGTTTGCCTACTCCAAGGGGAAAAAATGTGTTATCCTGTCTTTTCCTAGAAGCTTAATGTTTCTAGCTTTTATGTTATATATATAATTGAAACTGAATTAATTTTTATGTAAGATATGAGGTAGGAGTCAACATTACTTTTCTTCATTGTGGATATAAAATTGTTTAAGCACCATTTGATGAGCAGACTTTCACTGAGAGACACATATTTTTTTTAAACTGACACAAATAGGAAACATACTTTTAATAGTCCTAAATTTTGTTAAATAAATTAAATTCATTATTAAAAACTTCCCCAGAAAGAAACACTACATCCAAATAACACTATTGGTAAAAACATATAAGAAGTAAATAATGTATACCTTCCACAAACATTTTCGGAAACTAATCATGCAATGCTAACCTAACAAGATCTTACAAGAATGTCTATGTTCATGAGATACCAATAGCTCTCATGAACATAGATGGACAGGAGATTAGCAAATGAATTCAGCATTATGTGAAAAACATAATCCAGAAAGACCAAGCAGTGTTTATGCCAAGAATGTAAGACTGTCTCCGTAACTTAACAAAATGGAGGTGCGGCTGCCTGTCACAAGCTTCCAGGTACTACTACAAAAGAGAAGAGGTTTGATTTGGGTGCTGCAGGATGTGGGAGAATGGTGGACTCCTGTCTCAAATGCCACCTCTTCTTCCGGCTCAAGCCGGCAGTTCTTACAAGGATAGAGAAGAGAGAGCTTTTTTTCTATCCGATAATTTGTTAGCTTTCAGTGGACTCCAGGCAGTATGCATTCATATTTCTAGCTTTTGGCATGGCTCAGTGTAAGAACCTCCCCCTGCTACCATCTTGACCAATGGGTGAGACTCCCCAGCACTCCAACAATGGTAACATTTCAACATATAAAAATTAATTAATATAATTTACCAACCTAACAAAATAAAGATGTATACTTAGCATCATCTTAATAAATGCAAGAGTACTTTTGAAAAATTTCAACATTTTCATGAAAGCAAACTGTCAGCAAAGTAGGAAAAGGAGGGATTTCTTCAATCTGAAACAAGGTATCTTCCAAAAAAATCAGCTAACTTGATATATAATGTTGAAAACTTAGACCCCCTTTAACTATATTCCGATAGAAGGCATCTCCTCTCGATGTTGAATGAATCCTATCCAACATTGTACTTCAAATCCTAGCCAGTAAAAAGCAAGAATAAGACCTTAAAGTTATAGTTTAGAAAGGAAAAAAATGAAACTGGTTTTATTATCGGTTATTACAATTTTCTGTATAGAAAAATTTCTAGGCTCTACAAATGAACTATAAGATATAGTAAATGAAATTAAGAATGTCACTGTGTACAAAGTCAACTGTATTTCTATTTGTTACTAATAACTGGAAAATAAAATTTCAAATTATGTAATTTTCAAAATTATGAAATGTAAAATACTTACAAATAACTGTAAACATAGGTGTTTAAGACTTGTAAACTGAAAACTACAAGATAATTCAGAGCAAACTAAGGTACCCTAAATAAGGAGAGAGGTATATTGTAGTAATAGACTGGAAGGCTTCACAGCATTAAGATGTCATTATCCCCAAAATGTTCTGTAAATCCACGCAGCCTCAATCAAAACCATAACAAATATTTTGATAGAAATTGACAAGATAATTCTAAAAAATCATGTCAAGGGACCAAAGTAATCAACACAATTTTGAAAACAACAAAATCTGATACTAATTTCCAGGCTTACTATAAGGCTATAGTTATCTGGAAGGTATAGTTCTGGCATAAGGGTAGACAGAAAGAGAAAAATAACAAAACCAGAACTAGACCTACATATAAAAAGTCTCTTGATTTACCACAAAGGTACCAAATAAATTTAACTGGAAAATAAAATCTGTTCACATCGATGTACTTTAGACTGAAAATAAAAATGACCCTATCATGGAATCATGGATGTATAATTGTCTCCTAACTTAAAAAATATTACCCTAAAAGAAGGAATAATGTTTCTTCACTGAATATTTAACCCTTATACATTAATACTAATTAATGTAAATATTGTTATTTGGAACAGAAGTTGAGCATAAAATACATGTAAATCTTTTTAAACCCTTGTAACAACTAGCCATTCACTTTAGTCTTTTTCCAATATCATAATTTTTATTATCTTGATCTGGGGCTAAAAATCAAGCACAGGCTTAGCACTTGAAAGAATGTATTTTCTACTTTATTGAAATAATATAAGTACTTAAAATATAGAAGAGCTCTAACATATATCACGATAAGATGATTATCAACGTTTTTTCTCTGTGATTACCGGGCCCAGAACTAAATGAGAAGTTACACGAGAGGAGGAATTATACCTCCCTTAACTCTGACTTATTCTTTCCTATGTGGTACCTAATACATATTGCATGCATTTGTTATATGAATGAACGAGTATGCACTAGTCACTCATGGAGAAAATAAAATTTCTGAGTGTTCTCTCCTTCAGAAGTCTCTTAAAAGACTACCACCACAATGTAGACTATTTGGGTGGACTTTACATTACTTCATAAACTATTGTATAAATCCGGTACCCCATAGTCAATTTATTTTATTGCTTTAACTCTATGAAATACCAAATATTTGCATAATAATGTTTTGTTTCTCAGAATATCTCAGCCTCATATAAAAACCAATTGAATTTTAATACATAATTCAGTTATATTGCTAAAAAATAAAACAAGTTTTATACACAATTGTATAACACATAAATTTTAGAAGTTTTAACACAGTTTTGAAAAAGTTTTAGAAGTCTTTGCAACCATATTCTATAAACGAAGTCTGCTGTTTGTGTTATCAAAGTCTGACCTGCTCTGATTGGTTTGAATCCCACTCAGCATTCCCAGGACAGGCAGTTCAGCAATCAATAACAGGTCAGGTCAATGGGAGCTCAAGGTCGAGGATTCTGCTTCTTCATGTTTCACATTTATTCAGTTCTTGGTCCCAGTGTGCTTGGATCTTACTTTTTAACTCCCACCTAAGAAGTAGAAAACATTTTCTCAATATATTACATCCAAGTACATTCACACACAAATAATACCAAATTACAGGGTTTGAATGTGGTCAGGCTGAAGATGAAACACTTCAATAAAAAAATCAAAATAAGAATGTTGTAGGACTGCTATTTTCTGAAAAATCAGCTCTAATTATGCTTCATTTAGAGATAAATATATTCCACCTCGTCTGTACCTTTTAGCCAATAAATTTCAGGTATTTCCCAAAGTTAGCCAACCTTTATTCTGCCATTGTTAGCACAGGCAGCTAGTTAGGTACTAACAAAAGGAAAGGGAGAAAGCTGACTGAGCTTAATTAAGTCAGGAAATGACAGCTTCCCAGACACTCCAGGGAATAGCCACATTCCTTGCCAAGGAGATTAATGTCCTTCTAAGCAGGCAGAAAGGGTGGGCTTTCCAATCACCCCAGGGGGAAAAACCAGGTCTATTCACCTGGACATGCTGGGGGAGTAACAAACAGGAAGGGGGAAATTCCTTTGCTGGGCACATGCAGAGTAAAAGCTAAGATGAGGCAGTGGGAGGTCCTTCTACTAAGCACATGTGCAGTAGAATCCAAGTAGAGGCAAAACTATGAAACTTGTGCAGTAGGAGCCCAAATGGCAACCATAACGGGGAGGAGAAACAACTGCAAAAAAACCCTGATAGGACAAGGGCACAAAACCCTGGAACATTCAAGAAAGGAATTAGATAGAGGAAAGCATGGGCACAGCTCCTGAAAGATCCAGGAAATAGATTGGATAGTCAGTAGATTGGATAGTTTGGAAAAAAAAAAACAAAAAACCCTGCTCTCTATCAAGCCCAAGGAAATACAATCAAAGCTTAACAAAGACCCAGTGTTTGCATTCTCTCTCTTCAGCAGCCATACAGACTGAAGAGCAGACCAATCACCAGCTGGAGGAGAGCAGAGACTGCTGGACTCCTGGAGCCTCAGATGCCTGGCCCTCCTCCTGTGCTTGGTGGGGACAAGTGCTAGCCTGCGACCCCAGAGGCTGGACTTCTGCAGCCAGACAGAGCTAATACCCGGTCACTGATGAGACATGTGTCTGGGGGCAGTGCTTTGTTTGCACCCCAATAAATCTTGCCACTGTACATCAAATCTTCCTAGGTGTGTATCCCCGAAATGCTTTTCCTGCCATACTGAGGCAGAATCCTATTTCTTCCAGCAACTCCTTAAGTCTCTTGGCTTATTCAACACAAATACATGGACAAAGAAGAGTTTCAAAAGTAAAGATGAACTCTTACATAAAGACAGTGAAATAGAGTCCTAATAAAGATAGTTTTGAAGCAGTGTGACTTTTAAATCAAAGTAAGTACAGCAGCTACTTTTTTCTTCATGTCGTGAAAACTGTTTCTTGGAATCTCCTCAAGTAGCCTAAGACTGATAACATTATTCATTTAGGAATCCTAAATGAAGTTTCTTGAATTTGTTTCACAATTAAGTGATCCTGTGACACTCTGCATATCTCATGTTTGAGTCTCACTGTTTGCTATGCAGAGAGATCCACACAATTAACTTCCCCAGGAGAGCATTGTTGGCACCAACCAGGGAAAGTTTTCTTTATTCTAAAAATATGAAACAACAGACTAAATGGCAGCCAGAAAAAGGAAGTCATGACCGCTGGCAGCATACTGTCACTCACCTTTCTCTAGTGAATTAATTTGCCTCGAACATTAGAAATAGCATTCTTCATGTCAGAAGCAAAACCATCAGATCACCATCCAGAGAATGGACAGGAATTATAAAGTCCTCTAGGAGCTCTAATGCCATAGTAATTATAATTTTCAGTAACTCGGTGGCTCAAGAGTTTTACTCATCTGTTGTTTTAACTGATGGACATCTGTCTATTAAATCCGTGGGCCCCATGTGTCTATTTAAAATGCCAACAGATGTAGAATAATCAAAATGAGCAAAACTCAGTTTAAACGGTAGAAAAGTTTGGTTGCTATCAGAAATAAAGTTAGATAATAAATAGATAATGATAAATAGGTAGGTAGGTAGATGGATATTTGGATGGATGAACAGATAGGTGATAGTGATAATTCTTCATTTTATTTAGTTGTTCTATGCTCATCTATCCCTTCACTTACACAGCCTTTGGCATCACAAAAGACCTTTATTAACTAGTGCTTATGAAAAGTGGAGTTGTTTCCTACTGAGTTTTCCTGAGTGTTTTTTCTCTCTCCTTCAACTTATCTTCTGTATCAAATCCAAAAACAGTATTCCAATAATAGTACTAGAAAAGTGACCTTTCAAAAGAAAGGTCTTCAGACTTCACAGCCTGTACAGATCAACTTCTCCTTCTACACTGACCAAGACACACTGAACGTTCCCCTCAACCTGACTAATCTTTAGAAAAGCTTCTTCCTCATTACATGTCCACACCACCCTTTTCTCAGGTCAGGTGCTTTAGAAAACTTGCAATTTTAAATTCTTTCTCTGCCCCATTGAAATATAAATCTGCTCGCAGTGTCTTGAAACTGTTTACAACTGAAGAATGCTTTTCTCTAGGACTACAGAGCCACCTTTCTGCAATATAATCAGCAAAGAACTGGAGCTCCCCTATCCCAGCCTCTGTGGAAGTATAGGAGTCTAACTTTACTAAATGCCAGTTAGCAAACACAGATGGTCTTACCACATTGTCCATTCTTCCTTCCAAGGTCTTCTAGTACTTTTCCACTGGCTCACTCTAGTGCTTAAACACAATATTAATATTTCTCCCTTTGGTATTGCTGAAGTTCAGTTCAATCCTCTATTGTAATAGTCACAACCTCCATCGCAATAATCTTGAATAAAGTTTTCCTTGCTTGTTTAATTTAACTCCACTGGGGGCAGTTTTTCTTTGACTGTGCTTACTCCGTGCTCTATTCCTTATGCCTCTTTGTATGTGCTCCTGAGTCTCTCTTTTTTGAAATCATATTTTTTTCTTTAAGGTCTAGATTAAATGCATTTCATGCGAGTACAATTAGCTGAATTCAAATTTACATGTGGATGAGGTAGAGATTGTTTATTTTGTTTTGCTTTGTTTATTCTCCAAACATGTAAAACAGGATCAATAGCCTTGCCCTACATGAATTAGCTATTCTCTCTTATCATACTCAATACCTTTAATGAAAGATTGGAACAGTGGAGAAAGATGTCCTTTCTTCACTAGTAGTTAGCAGGACATTTCCTGGGTTTTCAATCTTCACATGTTCACTTAGGAAAAAAATTGAATTAGAACACTGTGAAATTTATCTTGCTGAAGCATTTTTCAGTGACTTAAAAGACAAAGGAGACTATCATCTTCTTTCTCACCAGGCAACTTGCCTTCAAATGACTTTGTAATGTCTCTGAATGTAGAACTCTGCTGAGCAGGGAATAGAAACAATTGATATCTGTGGGAAAGTGCTAAAGAATTCCTTGACACATTGAGTCTGACACTGTAAGAAAGTTTACTTTTGAGAAAGGTGTATTGTGATGCTCATCAGGCATTGAATGTTCTATTTTTTCATATAAAAATGTATAATTACATGCAGCAGTGTATATGTACATCTGAGTAGAAAAAAATAACACAGTGGGAAATGAGGACCAGAGCTAGAGAAGGGCTGTTGTTTTCCTTTTCTTCCTGAAGCTTGGCAGGGGGAAAAAGATGAAATGGAAGCAAACAGTGTTATGCCGACAAATTTGTAAATTAATGGTTGAAAGAGAATATGAAGATCATATAAAAGACTTCCTGGGTTTTCTCCAACACTCACCATGCACTCTGTTTTTATGTTGTATAAATTTATGTAAAATTGATCCTGAATTGCCTACCACATAGGCCCAATATGACCTTGACCCCACCTCTCTCAGCTGGACTTCTGCAATAATTTCGGAAAGAGTATTCCTGCTTCCCCTCTTTCCTTCTAAAAATTATTTGCTACCTGGCAGTGAAAATCCCCTTGGTAAAATGGTAATATGCTTTCAGTAAAAGAGAAAACATATCACTCTCCTGCTCAAAAACTTCCATAACTGTCTCAAAAAAAAATCTCAGTAACTTGACACATGGGCTAAAAGGCACAGCATGATCTGAACCACATCTTTTTCACCCAAATTGTTGCATTTCATTCTTCTCATTAGGTCCTCTACTGAGGCCAAACTTTACCTCCTGCTGTTGCTCCACATGGCTCACTATCTTCATTTAGGATTTTAATCGAATCTCTTCATTTTAAAGTCTTCTAGATTATCCCTTGAAAATACATCATTCTTCTGTCCAAGTCATCTTATAATACATGATCCTTCTTCATTGTTTTAACAGCAAACTTTTTGAAATCATAGTATGAAAACAGCAATCAGGTTGCATGACTTCCTAGTCACGCCTTCCCAAAGGCTGCTTTTTATTTCACTAAGGATAAAAGCCACGATGCTCCCCATGGGAAAAGGTCACACATGGTAAGGGCCCTTCCTTTCCTATGAACCACTCATTACAAGGGATTCTATTGACTACCTTACTCCTTTCCAGCTATTCTGACATTCTTGCATGATTTGAACAGACAAATTTAGCTGCTGTTTTAGAGTCACTACAGTCAATGTCCTCTACATGGCTTATTTCTTCTTTATATTCATACAGTAGCGCTTTTCTATGAAGCCTTACTTAATCACAATATTGAAATTCCCCTTCACAAAATTTGCTATGTCCTTACCTTGCTTATTTATTTTATGGCATTTATAATTATATATTATACACTTATTTTATTTATTTTCTGCATGTCCCAATAGAATGAGAGCAAAACCTGTTGCTATCTAGATTACCACTGTAAACTTCGACTTTTAAGAACAATGTCTGCCATGTGATAAAACCTCAGTAAATATGTTAAATTAAGAAACCATATGCATATTCATAGGCAATTTTATTTAAATTCCACACATGAAATGCTGTCAGGAATACACTAATTTCTTTGAAATTATGTCACTTTGAAGAGTCATGTATTTTCTTGTTGTTGAAAAGAAATTTGACTTGATTCCTCTCTTGGACAATTCAATTCTTCACGACATTTGATTAAAGAAACCATAGATAATATACAGCATCATTTAAAAAATGATCCCCTTGATCTCTGACATTTCCTTTTTGAAATAATATTGTATACTAGTATAAAGAATGCAGAATAAGTAACAGCCATAAGATTCTCAACATTCAATTTCTTATCTGCTGTTACTTAATACAATATCAAGTATTTACTTAGTATCTCTAACTTAGACCTTTTTTCTATGCTTCAACTTCCTGTAGTTCATATCTACTTGATTGTCTTGTAATCACCTTAAAGTCAATAAATCAAAAAGGAGCACACTGTCTTTCCTGTTCTCATCCTGACTCCTCCTCTTTTTTGTCTTTCCTCCTGTATTGACCCCCCCTTCTTAGTGAATTACATTTAACACCAACCCATTTGCCAAACCAGTACTCACAAGCAGTCTTTAATTCCATTTAACTTCCCCACTGAACATTTTCTATACAGATCAATCATTTAAAAATGCAATTTTAGAATTAGAAATCTGAACAAAGTATGGAAAACAATAATTTCCATTTTAACAAGCAGTTCAAAGCTGCAAAAGGAGGGAAATAAGTTCAATGAAACCTACTCTTACTCTGGTTTTCTAAGTGGAGCTGCCTTCTGGATCTTGGTGCAGAAAGGACCCAGGAGCAAAGCACGGTGGTCTTTCTGACTGCAGTTAACATAGGTTAGATTTCACAGAAGTTGAGGTAATTGAAATTTGCAATGTGAGTAACAGGAAGAAGAAAAATAGGCAGAGAAAGAGCTCTCAGAATATTCATATGGGTTTTCCTAAATTCCTTTCATGACCCAAGTGTACCCCAGGAGAATAGGCAAAGAAAAAAAACACCAAGAAAAGAATCAATGACTGAGACACCATACATTCAAAAACTATGGGAGTTTACATAGGGCTGAGCGATGTTTGAGCACTGACTGGCAAGTGGAGTGAAACCTCATTGAACAACCACGGTAATCAGTGGTAATACTGGAATGACCACACCTTCAAGTCTAAGGTGAAACTAAATTAGTTATAGATTATAGGTTATGCTAAATCTGTCCTAATAAAGCATCAAAAATAAGCCCATAAGATCAAGGATATGAACAAGGAAGATAATAAAGTCCAGATATTCAAAAATATAATATTCACAATGTCCATACTTAATCACAAATTAGTGGATGTAAAGAAATAAGAAAATATGATCTATAAGCAGTAGATAAATAAACAGAAAGATAGCCAGAAGTGACTGAGATGCTGGAATTAGCAGATAAAGTTTTACAACAGCTATGATGGGTACATTAAAATATTTAGACATAGATACAAATAAGCACGCAATAAAGATGAAAATGAGAAATATAAAAGGAAACATAAGATAATTTTTTAAATAGAAAATAATACAGGATTTAAAATACATACTGGATATATAACTGGATATATACATACTGGATACATACAGTTTAAACACCATAGAAGAAAATATTAGTGAACTTGAAAAAAGTTTGCCTATAACGAAGCACAGCAATATTGGACTCCTGGAAGGAGTGATAAGATAGTTTTTCAAGTAATAATGGCTCCCAAAATTTCCAGATGTGATTAAAAAAATCAAGCCACAGATCAAAGACTCTCAGTAAATCCCAAGCACAATAAGCACAAAGACAATTTCATCAAGGAGTATGACAATCAAATTGCTAAAACAAGCCCTAAAGAAAAACATTTAAAAATCATCCAGAGTAAAAGACATGTAATACACATATTGTTACCAAACAGGGACTGGGCCTGCCTTGGTATTGTGTGGGTTCTTGACTTCGTGTAGGAGAGATTTCACAGCATAACTCCAGGAGATTTTGACAGTATGTTTATTAAAGCTGGAGACAGCCCTGGCTGGTGTGGCTCCATGGATTGAGTGCCAGCCTATAAACTGAAAGATCACTGATTCAATTCCCAGTTAAGGCAAGTGCCTGGGTTGTGGGCCAGGTCCCCATTTGGGGGCGTGTGAGAAGCCACATATGGATGTATCTCTTGCCCAAAGATGTTTCTCTCCCTCTCTTACTCCCTTCCTTCCTCTCTCTAAAAATAAATAAATAAAATATTTAAATCTGAAGATGAAACAAAGGAAGGTCTAAGGGTAGAAGCAACAAGAGAGAGCCTGGCTCCCTAGAAACATTATAGGAAAGAAGGGGACGGGAGTGTGAGGCTGGAGGCAGGTGTGGGGAGGGGGCTGTGTTTGCTCACTGGAAAGCCAGAGAAAAGAGGGCCTTGGAGACAGGGGCTGCTGCCTGCTTCTCCCCTGGTTGCAAGTCTCATGGGGACCCTTAGATTATATGAGAAAGTAAAAATTCATGCCTGAGAAAAGACATGCATGCTCCACAAAGAGCCTACAGTTGCACTCTTTGTCTTAAGGGTTTTATCTCTCTTCTGCAGGTGAAAAAAATCTCAGGGAGAGTTTCAGCAGGACATTCATCAGCTTTCCAGGTACATTTTCAATATGCTGATGCATCAAAATGTGCATATAGGGTAGTTTGGGATTACTCTGTGGTCAACTTCACTGCTTTATTTTTATTTTGGGTCTGTCTGGCTTTCATGGTGTTTTTGTTTTCTGTTCCCCT
The DNA here is from genome assembly GCF_021234435.1 of Artibeus jamaicensis. Classification (NCBI taxonomy): domain Eukaryota; kingdom Metazoa; phylum Chordata; class Mammalia; order Chiroptera; family Phyllostomidae; genus Artibeus; species Artibeus jamaicensis. Next base: position 10,128,303 of record NW_026521823.1, on the reverse strand, counting down.
GACTCCATGAGTCTTTGGGTTTGGCTGGCACACATGGTATTGATTGGGTCTCTGTTCTCTATCTCCCTGACCAGAGTTACTTAAGCTATATTTAGTCTCTGTTTAGAGAGGAGAGGTATAAACCATTTGTTTTCATGTGTTCTTGGTTAGGGAAGATAAAGTCTTGTGATTCACTAGCTGTCTGGAAGTTTTTCAAATGATTTGTCCTTGTGAAATTATTTTATCTCAGTTTCCCTATTTCACTTGCCCATGGATTTTATTAGCTTCTCATAATCCTGCCTCACTACGACTCTCTCTATAGAATAACTTTGCCATTTTCAAACATCACGTGAATATCTTTCATATCAAATTTGAATCTGATAACAATGGGAAGAAGATACAGGGACTATAATTTCTAATGGTCTCCCTGCTATGTTTAGTGGGCCACGGAACGGAAAGGAAATGGTGCAAGCTGGCAATAGCTCACTTTTCTATTGGTCTCCGCTCTACATGCACCAAGTGTTAATATTTTTCTCTTAATGACATTAATGTTAGGATTTTTAATATATTTAATATTATGTTTGTGTATGAGGGGAATAAAACCCATTATATGGGTAATAAAACTCATTGTTTTTATTATTTTAATGAAGAATTTTAGGATTCCGCAAAACAGAAAGACATGAAGTGTTCTCTTGAATACAAAAGACTTTTATTATTTTTTTAAAGATTTTATTTACTTATTTTTAGAGGGGGAGGTAAGGAGAGAGGGAGAGAAATATTAATGTATGGTTGCCTCTTGTGCATCCCCTGCTGGGAACTGTCCTGCAACCGAGGCATGTGCCCTGACTGGGAATCGAACCTTGATCCTTTGGTTCACAGGCCCGTGATCAATCCACTGAGCTACACAGTCCAGAGCTGAATACAAAAGACTTCTAATTTCATAGTCAAAGTCTAACTCATTACCTGATACATATTATGTTGCAGATGTTTGTATAACCAATGAACAAATGCAACTAACTTTGGATTTAAATATAACTACCTTTACATTAAACATTCAAACCTAAGATTTTGATCTCTTCCAAAATCCCTTTGGCGGTGACCCATGCCCAAAAGGTGTGGGTCCAAGTCCAGTTTTTGTCCCTACAGAAACTTTATGTCCGTTGTTTCTCTCTGATATTTGTTTCTGACCTCTCCATTTGCTAAATCTTTTTTTTTTTTACTTGCTTCTTTCCACTCAGAATGCCCTACCAAATTAGAAGTCCCTTGCTAAGTATATCCAGAGTATCCTTCTATGAGTATTTGCCTTACTTTAACTGCTTATTAAAATTGCTTTGTTTCTATCAAAGCTTGATTTACTGTGAAGCAAGTTAATCTTAAGTTTCTAAGTCCCTCATTTAATGAGGCCACATTCAAGGCCCTGGTTATTTAATATTGACAAATCAAAGATCATGTAAAATTAGTCTCTGCACATGAAATATAAAATCCCTTGTATTTTCCTAGCTAACATGTAATCTTAATGTGTTTTACTAAATTTAAAAACTATTCTAAAGTGTACCTGATACTGCCAATGAGTACAGAGGCTGAAAGAAGAATAACAAAATAGAAAATCTTGCTAATACAAAAACTAAACTGTATGTTTTATATTTAGACATCATCTTTTAAGAATAAACAACAAAACAAACAAGTAAGCAGAAAAAAAACCCCAAAAAAAATGATAGAGAAAGGGTGTAAGAGGGGAGAAGGAAGGGAAGTTAAGGGGAAAAGGGGGAGAGGCTGGGGGGGGGGGGGGGGGGGGGGGGGTGGGAAAAATAGACAAAAACTGTACTTGAAAATACTATTAAAAAAAAGAATAAATTAATTGAAAGTCAAGAACATGTCAAGTCATTCTAGCAACACAGTGTTCACATTGGAAAATGCTTACTTCTCTCAGGCAGTGAGGAAATAGTATGGAAAAGCAGTAATTATTCTGTTCCACTATAAATTAGAAAGCAAAATTCAGGGTCACGGGTTATATATTACTCTGTCCAAAATCTGCCTCCTCTGGAAATAACCACTAGTTTTCCTTAGGAAAGTCACTTGGGATGTTTATGTTTGCACAAGACTCAGCATTATGTGGAGTAAGCTGGAGTGATCTGGTATGTTTGTTGTGATATGAAAACTGCCTGTTCTGTAACTGGAAAATGGGGGAGCATTTGAAGGAAACTATGTCAAGAGGAGATGTTGGGATTATGATCAGTCCTATTTTGATCAAAGGCTTAATTGGGGTTGACTGGCCACATAAAGTAAAACCAAAGTATCACTTTTGGCTTTTGATCTCAAGTCAAAGTTACTAATATCATAGGTTAATGAATATCATAGGCTAATCCCAATTTAGATCAATAGAAAGTAATTTTTTGTTTTCTCAACAATTTTCAGCATAACCACCATTTTAAAGAATTCTATAAAAATTGGGATCAGAAAGAGATTTATAAACCTTAGACAGGACTATGGAATGAAAAGCAAAAAGTAGATAACAGGAAAATACAGCATTAGAAATATATAGTAAAATCATGTTTTTTTCTAAGAATAGGCCAAAATGCATATTTTTCTTCTAAACGATTAAGAATAATCATATATTTGACCGCTTTACCTTCTTCAACCTCCTCCTTTCTCCTTCCCCTTTATAACCACCATACTGTTATCTGTGCCTATGAGTTTTTTGTTTGTCCCTTTGTTGCTTTGTTTTGTATCCCACATATGAGTGAAATCACGTGGTTCTTGTCCTATTCCAATGTCTGTCTCTGACTAGACATTGGTAGGTAAGCACACAATACAATAATATACAGATGATGTATTAGAGAATTGTATACTTGAACTTACATAATTTATTACACTAAAAGCATCCCAATAAATTCCACTAAAAAATATATAAGAAAGGAAAGCAAATTGTTTTCATAAATATCCAGATAAGTATTTGGGGCCATAAGGTGTCTGTCACAGTAGCTAAACTCCACTGTTGCGGGGCGAAGCTGCCAGAGCAAATGCATAAGCAAGTGAGCAGAGCTACACTCCAACAAAACTTTATTTACAAAGAATAACTTTATACGTAACTGCTGATCAATATACGTTTGATGAAATAGACTAATACTAAAAAGAAGTTAAATATATTCTAATATTTATTGAGATTTTAGCTTTTACAACTATAAATGAGGTTTGAGCCAGATCATATATGAGGTTCATTTTATTGTCAAAAATTTGATAGGATCTTGATTAATGTAACATGTTCACAATGTACAATGTGTCATAGCTGATGTATAGCCCTGACTGGCCTAGCTCAGTGGATTGAGCACAGCCCTACGAATCAGAGTGTCACCAGTTCGATTCCCAGTCAGGGCACATGCCTGGGTTGCAGGCCAGGTCCCCCATCGGGGACACATGAGAGGCAACCACACATTGATGTTTCTCTCCCTCTCTTTCTCCTTCTAGTCCTCTCTCTCTAAAAATAAATAAAGTCTTTTAAAAAGTGAAGTAAATGATTACAAAAATGGGAATTATATTTTTGGAGATGTGATGCTTTAAGTGGTTCCATTTTTATCTGCAATGCTTACCTGGGATATTCTCAAGTTTCTCTAATAAAATATAAGTCTGAAAAATTAAAAAGTCAGTTTAGCTGAGGTCAAAATACTGGATAGTTGGTTGCACAGGTTTTTAATATAACTTTTCAAACACTTAAAAATGTGTTGAAATTGTATAAATAGTAACTAAAATATCTTAACTTCTTAGAATAAGAAATAGGATAAAATATCAAGTAGTCAGAAATTTATACTAATTTAAGAGTAAGAATGTTCTAGATTAAGTAAAAGCTAAAAGGTTTAAGTAATAGGAAGTTTTCCAAGGTTATATAATGTTCAAAATCAGAGCATGCAAGAACAAGTGAAAAACATTTAACACTTGAAATTAAGTTGAAAATATGTGTTCTTCAATATTCATCATAGTTTAGAACACCCATTTGTGAAAGAAGTTTTACAATCCCCATTTTTAATAACTGACAACTGTCCTGATGTCCTGAGTCACCTCCGTCCCTGAGAAGAATGATCTCTCCTCTCACTGAATCACACCACATCGTGTGACAAGGCACATGATATGCTGGTGGCCACATGCTGACTGAGCAGCTGGACAAAGTGAATTAAAACTACATTGTAAGAACGTCTAGAACTGCAAGCATTTTAGATCATTAATGAAACTAAAAAGATATTTATGTGGGTTGTAAAATAAAATAGTGACTTAAGCATATATAAAATTAACATTTTGTAACTTGTCTTTGAATGATGAATTGTTTCATTACAAACCTACTGCATTGAATAGATTGCTGTTTAATAGCCAGAAATACCCCCAAATTAGGAGGTGACAATATGAATGAAAATGTTATGAAGAAACATTTAGCAGGAAGTGACTATTAAATTACCCAATGAGAATTAAATAAGATCTAGGCTTCAGAGGTTGTTATAGAAGGGAATCAACTGTTACCAAGGTATACTAATGGTATTAACTCTAAATATTAAAAATATATTGATATCTATGATAATTATCAATTTATTACCCTCTCAACTCCAAAATTATCTTCTACTACATACTCTGTAATAATGGACAACTTTTTCTTAGTGTAAGAAAAATTTATTTATTTTTTCAGTATTATATTTTTAATAATTTGAGGCCATAAGGTGTCTGTCACCGTAGTTAAAACTCCACTGTGGCAGTGTGAAGCTGCCAGAGCCAACACATAAGCAAGTGAGCAGAGCTACACTCCAAAAACACTTTATTTACAGACAAAGAATATTTTTATATGTAACTGCTGATCAATATGTGTTTGATGAAATAGACTAATACTAACATAATTTAGCTATATTATTAGATATTATTAAATATTATTAGATATATTAGTTAAGATATTTTCATTGAATTTATTGGGATTACCTGGGTTAATAAAATTATAGAGGTTTCAGGTATACAATTCTATAATACATCATCAGTATATTATGTTGTGATCATTGCTCAAAGTCAAGTCTTCTTGCATCACCACTTATCCCCATTTTACCCTCTTCTGCCTCCTTCCATCCTCCTTTTTCTATGATAATCATTATTGTTGTCTGTGTCTATCAGGTTTATTATTTATTATTGTTGTTATTATTATTATTATTGTTTCTTAATCACTTCGACTATTTCACCCAACCTCCCATACCTCTCCCCCTGATGGTTGTCAGTCTGTTCTCTATGTCTATGAGTCTGTTTCTATTATATATGTTTGTTTATTTTGCTCATTAGATTCCACATATAAGTGAGATGATATCATACCTGTCATTCTCTGACTTATTTCACCAGGTCCATCAATGCTGTCACAAAAATTTTTTTTTGGTTTAGTAGTATTACATGGTGTAAATGTACCACAGCTTTTTTTATCTACTCATCTACTGGTGGGCACTTTGGCTACTTTTAAATCTTGGCTATTGTAAATAAAGCTGCAATAAGCGTAGAGGTTCATGTTTTCTTTCAAATGAGTGTTTGGGTTTTCTTCAGATCTATTCTCAGAAGCAGAATCACTGGGTCATAAGGCAGGCCCATTTTTAATTTTTTCAGGAAACTCAGTACTGCTTTCCACAGTGGCTGCCCAAGTCTGCATTCCCACCAACAGTGCACTAGGGTTCCCTTTTCACCACATCCTCACCATCACTTGTTGTTTGTTGATATATTGATGATAGCCATTCTGACAGGACTTAGGTGATACCTTATTATGGTTTTAATTTGCATTTCTCTGATGATTAGTGATGTTGAGCATCTTTTCATATGTCTATTTGCTACAAATTATTTTTAAAATTTTCTCCTTCAGAGTGACAACAGTGATATGCTTTCTCAGTAGAGGTCACTAGAAGGGCATTGCAGGAAAAAAGAGCTCTCCATCATCTGCTTAAGTTGCACTTTTGATCTGCAGAATGGGTGTCAGAACAGCTCCGGCTACACATCTCAAATGTGTAATGTCTTGACACCCTTGCAGTTTTGCCACCCTCAAGCTGGCAATCATCATACTGCAGCTCCCTCAGCACAGACAGGACTTTTGCACACACCAGAACTCCACATTCTTCCACTCACCTGTGCCAAGGCCCCAGAAGTTTGTCTCCCAATGCCCTCCTGATGCCTGTCAGTGCCATAGACCTCCTGACAGACACCTTATATTCCAAACCTGTTGCTCAAACGAGCACCTCCATAGCCCCTACATGCCTATCGCCATCTACTGGTTATGGCTCACCTATTCTCCTTCTGTGCTTTAAAGCAGTGATTTTCAACCAACATGCCATAAGATTTTTAAAATATGCAATACCTGATTATTTAGCCAGGGGCATTGACCTCTTTTCCCTTAGACTGTGAAATGAAAAAAAAATGATAACATTCAAAACATCAATAGCTACCTGGCATGAATGAATCAAAATTATACCTATTTTTGTCAGATTGACAAAAAATACATTTTTGGTGTGCAGCAGAATTTTAGTGATTAGTTTATGTGTGCCATGAAGTGGAAAATGTTGAAAACTTGATGCTGTAGCAGGGGTATCTGACCTGCAGCCCGCAGGCCACATGCGGCCCAGGATGGCTATGAATGTGGCCCAACACAAAATTGTAAATTTACTTAAAACCTTTTTTGTTGCTCATCAGCTTTTGTTAGTGTTTGTGTATTTAATGTGTGGCCCAAGACAACTCTTCTTCTTCCAGTGTGGCCCAGAGACACCGAAAGTTTGGACCCCTCTGGGAGGGTTGCGTCCTGCTTTCCCGGAAATTGTGGATGCGCTCTGGGTCAGACAAACCATTGAACTCCTCCCTTTTTCAGTGGTCTGCAACAGCACCTTCCCTGTGAAGCTCTGAACCCTATTTCTGAGAGTGGGCTGTATTTCCAAATATGCTTTTCCCTATGTAGTTTTCCTCAGCTCTAAAATGTCATGTAGAGATTTCTTATATCTCATAATTAGTTTTATTATAGTTTAATTATTATTTATATTAAACATCACTGATCATATCACTGTATTTTATGTCTCTTGATTTGATTCAGACTGATACAAAATTAGTATCCATAGTGGTCCCAAAAATGCAGCCCTAAAAACGGGATTTAGGATTAATTTTGCCCTTGAGCTTAATAAGCACAATGCTAGCTCCTTGACAATGAGAAATCAAATGCCAGTGTCCCATGGCCTACAATGGCATTACAACATATTACTGGGGGAGAGCCAAGTTGGAGGCTCCCCATCCTTGGTTCTTATTTCACTTTTGAGAAAATAACTCAGGTAAGAGTGGAAGTGAGATCATAAGTTTATTTATGAAATGTGCTTGAACACAAAGCTGCTAGTGGACACCCAGTTAATCTGTGTGTACCACCTATTGTGGGTTTAGGGTTTTATGCTAGTAGCCAGTATTTAGGTTCCCTCTCCTCCTCCCTTCTCTGGACCTTGAGATTAACATACACTTCCAAAGCTTCCTTTCCCAGGTAGGGAAAGTGATACGCATACAATTACAAAGGCTACTCTACTTCCAGTGATATCACAGCCTCTCTTGTGATCTTTGAAACACCTGGCAGTCTTACCTGACTGGGCTCAGGACTGCTGATTTAATGGCCATGATATGTCTCCCTTCCCCTCCCGGCCTCCGCTTGCTGTCTATTCTGTCTAACACCAACCATCGCCCATCGTTCATTTTGATGAAGTACAAAGTGAAGCATATACTTGGGGAGCTCATGTGGCTGCAGTATTTGACTGTCTCACAACTAAAATTATGGGTTACTCCAATTTTGTGTCATAGACTACAGTTTTTATTTTCTCAGAATGGTGAGAACTGCCTCTTACTCTGCAAATATCAGGATGCAAACCACTGAATAACAGGCTAGCTTCTCTGAACCTCTCTTCTCAGTGCTATCCTACCGAGTTTCTGTTGTTTTTACTTTCTTGTCATTCCAGCCTCATTTTTTATAGCACTATAAGTCTGTATAAATAAAATTTGATGTCTTCTCTTATTTGTGGCAAATGATTGAATTATTGGCCTTTGTTCAGTGTCATTAATTGGTAAATGATCTCCAAGGGGAAAAATGTCTTGATGATTATTGGTTCAACTCTGTATTTCATTTTGTTCTGAGATCCTATCTTTAAGTTATGGTTGCCTTGGAAGACCTTTCATTTTTTTTCAAATATTTAACTTTTTTGTTTTAAACCAGATTTGGTTTTGTTGTTCTAAGTTGGAATGTTTATCTTTCATAAGCTGTTCTATAATATATAAAGCCAGAAATCCCCTTGTCTTTTTATTTATATACAATCTCTACCTAGTCTATAAATTCTATTAGAGTTTATACAATGCCTTTTTTTATTACTTTTTTTAACCTGACACATTTTGGCAGTCTGTAATTTAAAAGTTTAATTTTATGTACCAAAGAGAATAAAAGTATATGCAAATAAAATAGAACATTGATCTAGTAATAATGCCAAGACATACCAGTGGATTTATTGAAGGAGCATCCTTAAAGTGGACAGAAGGGTACTTAGAAATGGTTTAATTGTCTGAGTGTGCTGCTGAGGGTGTTGCCTCGTAGGAATCATAATCATGTTGTTGGTGGGTCTCCGTACGAGGAACATCTGTTCTTCTTCTGAACAACTGTTAAGAAAACTTTGATGTTATGAATATTGTACTTCTCATAATTTATTCTGTTTGTTTGATTTGGCAATTCAGAAATTCTAAATAAATAACATCTTATCTGTAGTTATTCAGCTGTGCTTCTTGAGATTCAATTTATAATTAGCTTTATTTTTGACTTACTACTATTTTTTCTCTTGTCTAACTTTTCTGAACACAAAACTTCCTCTCTGTGGTATTGAAAACATAAATCTTGGTAAGCTGTTTTAAGTCTTTTTGTGGCATGGAGTAAAACATATATTAATACATATATTAAAATCCAAAGCAAAGGGAATGAGGGTCTCCTCTTCCTCCTTGCTTATTTTTACAAGGTACAGGCATAAATTACATTAGATAGTTTTAGTAAGTAGTAAGCAACCATAACAACAAACAAACAAACACGATTGCATGAATGAATAAGGATTTACTATTTCACATTACAAGTAGCCCAGAGTCAGTAGAGTACCGCAATAGTTTTTCTTGGTGTTTCTATATTGTCGGTGCTTCAGTTCAGCCTTCCAGCAATTCCCTTAACTTACTTCTCTTTAATGTGTGATGGCTACAAGTCTCCTACTCATTCGATGATATTAAAAGACAGCAAGGTAATATCTTTTTTACAGTAGGGGAAACTAGTATGAGCCAACCAGAATACTTACCTTTAAATTTCATTATTTAGTGTGTTACCAAACAGCACGTGGTGCCCTGCTGCCTGCCACCACCCTCTACAGAAATTTTGGTAATAAAGGAAAGGAGTCTTTATTCAAAGTTTCACAATTTTGAAGCAATAGCTTTCCACCTGCATTACTCACCTAAGCCTACCAATGAAGGCTAAACTCTTTAACTTCTGAGTTCCCCTTTCATTCCCTGTTAGTTTTAATTGACTTATTTCTATAGAATTAGTTTACAAGCTAAAACAACATAAAATACAAAAGCTACACAATGTTGGAAGAATGGCAGTCTTGTGTCAGGGCCTGTCCCCTCCAGAGCACCCAAAGAAGAGGCAGCCTGCCGCCTGCCAGGCCAGCCCTCTCCTGCAGTGCCGCAGGAGTTCCTTCCTACCCAAAATACCGTCCACTGGGAAGTGCAGGCAGCTGCGGGGCAATCATCCAGGCATCCTGAAGGAAGAGAGAGCCAGAGAGACTGCCAGCTAGACAGCCCCAAGAGCTCTTTTATTTCAAAACTTCTGGCCCATAATTCCAAGTGCTCTGTAGGCATTCAGCTTCTTGGCCAATTCAGTCCTAGACTATTTACCGCCACTTCAGGCAACCTCCTCCTAAGGCTCCCCTACTTCTCCTCAGTGGTCTGATCAGATCTATCTGTATGTATTAAGGGGTGTCAGATTCTTATACATGAACAGATTACAAGCAAAGGGACTGTAATTTACTGATTGGCTTAGATCCATCAATATCTGTCCCTTCTTACTGGGAAAAGTATATGTGAAGCACATCACTGTGTAATACATTAAAAAAAATCAAGGTTCTAGAATGAAGAAAAGGGGAATAAAGATAACTGAATTAAATTTAAAATGGAGTTGGGATCACTCCCTTAATGCTAGCTTACTGTTTTTAGGTTCAAAACCCCTGGCATTAAACATTCATCACCTTAACAAAAAATAACTGAGCATGTAATCTGGCCCAGATATTGTTCAAGAAAATGGACATACAACAGCTGACAAAAGAGGTGAAATGTTAGACGTAATGAAGCTTACTATCCAGTGAAGAGAGAGAAAAAGGGAAATAGAAAGACACATTGCTAACATGTGTAATATATTAAATCATAAAAACAGTTAAAGAAAAAATGTAAAAGCATGAATGTGGATATAAGGGGAATGCATTTATTCCATAGGGTAGCCACAGAAAGCACATAGAGAAGGAAGCTTTTAATTAGACTCAGAAATTGAGTTGAGCCATTGGAGCAGATGTTTTGAGAAAAAACAAAACAGGGAGAGAGAATAAGTGCAAAAATGTGGAAGTAGGAACATTCCTGTACTCTTTGAGGAACACTGAGAAGGTCAGCGTGTCTGAAATAAAATAGAGAAAGAAGAAAAGGTCGAAGGGCTTTGCAATCTATTGTAAGAGAGTTGCTTTTTAAATCAAATGTGATGAATAGCCACGGAGAGTTTTGAGTATGAAAGTAACACGTTTATTTGAAATTTTCATAAAATCACTTTTGCTGTTACGTGAGAACAGACTGAATGGGAGTAGGTACAAACTAGTGCGACCAGTTAAAGAGTTATTTCAATAATATAGATGCAAGACGATTGACGGTGGTTTGGGCTCAGGTGGCTGGAAAGAACGATGCGGGAAGTGGTGAGATTCTGAACATGTTTTGAAAGCAGACTGATCAGAAGCTCTGCTCGTGGTTAGGATGTGGGGGTATGTGAAGCATGGAGGGCGATAGAGGGGTGATTTAAAGATCATATAAAAATGTTTAGCCTTAGGGATTAAAATGATTGTTGTTTTCTCTTCCCCCATTATTATCCTCTAGTTAAAACTTTTTTTTATATTTAGGTTTGACTTTCTTTTTTCTGAATTTCCTAAAATGTTGCTTATCTTATAATTATTTCACAATCCTATTCTGAATTATATTTGTTTGTTCTTTGTCTTACCCTCTTACCACCTTGGAAATCTGTGCTCCATACCTGGGCGGTGTGGCTCAGTTGGTTGGAGCAGCATTCCATAGACCAAAAAGTTGCATGTTTGATTCCCAGTCAGGGCACATACCCAGGGTATGGGTTTGATTCCTGGTTGGGGTGCATACAGCAGGCAACTAATCTCTCTTTCTCTCTCTCTCTCTCCCCCAATGAAAAAGGGTCTCCAGATGAGGGTAAAAGAGAAAAAAGGTACTTCTTTAGAGCAGAGACAATATCTTCTATAGCTTTCATTCCTGAAGATGATGTTTTTCCATTGGGTACCCTGTTAAACATTAGGACTATAGCTATATACTGTTTAACGGGATCCTACCTCCATAAAGTGCCCTTGTGGTATTTAAATGCTACTTTTTGTTCAATCTGTATTTATCAAATTGGGATGCAGTATACCTTTTATAGAAATATTTTTGTTGTTATATACATTATTTTTAAATACTGACAGAAATATTTTCCTTCAACATGAATATTGTAAAATGCTACTCCTGTAATTTTATCCATGGGGAAAAACATACAAGATTGCTATTTGCTTCCCTAAAGCTCATAAAAAGAATTTCAAAGTGCTGGAGTATGTCTCAGTGACCTTGCTAAATGATTGGCAGTGTTCAGTGAGGCCTTTTTCAAAGCTTTAAACAAGAAAGAGACAACAGTATTGTTTGGAGCCTCTAGGCTCTGTTTGTTCTTGTTATTTGGGTTCCAAGGTGACAGTTTCATGCTTGCAAAGGTAGTTTTCAGTATAGAGGGGAGGGTGTTTTTAAAATATATGTACACAACTCAGATGAGCATATTTGTGTTTAACAAAGTTTATTTCACTTTATTTTAATTGAAATTTATATGAATATTCTGCCTAGATGAAAAGGGGATACAAAGATGACAATTTCATATTGTTGCATAAATATATTTTTTATACTTCCTGGAACTGGGCAATACAGCTGAAGATTTAAGACAACATTCTGGAGCCCATCTGTCTGGCTTCAAAATACAGCTTTGCCACTTTTTAAATATATAAACCTGTTAAATTATTCAAGTGTCCTAGACCCCAGTTTTTCTGACAAACAGTAAAAAAAAATAATTTAAAGGAAAACATTTTTTTCTCATAAGCTCTATAGTGGGTTGAATTGTGCCCTCCAAAATTATATGTTGAAGTCTTAAACTCTGATATCTGTGAATATACCAGAAAAGGGGTCTTTATAGATACAATCAATTAAGATGGGGCCATTAAGGGCAGGCCCAGTTTAGTACGATTGCTGTCCTTATAATAAGCAAATGCCCTTGAAGACTGATGCACAGAGAGAACCCCATAGCACAGTGGAGGCGGAGATTGGAAGTGCAGCTGCAAACCAAGGAAGGCCAAGAATTGACAGTGACACCAGAAGTAAGGGAAGGGCTCCCCGGGGGACTCGAGAGAACATTTCTCTGCTTATACCTTTATTGCAGACTTCTCACCCTCCCAAATTCTGAGAAAATAAAATCCTGTCAACTTAAGCCATCAGTTTGCAGTAATTAGCTGTGGCAGCCCTAGGAAGCCAATACAGGGAGGGCAGGGTTAATAAACTAGCTACTATATCTAACATACTCAGAATAAAAGCTGGAATGTTTTAAGTATTTTATGAGTTTGAGTTTTTTGTTTTAATATTAAACACTTAAATCAGTTAAAATAAGTTATTCTCTTTAGAACACTGCATACATTCCAATATTTATGCTTTCCAGTCATTACATAAATGAATTTAATATAAAGTGTAAAATGTTTTTGTTTATTTAGATAGCATTGCTACTCACTTTGTGTAAGCTTTTATTTTAATTCAGTAATTTTCCCTGAGAACACCATTTGGATACATAATATTTACTTATCCAAGAGACCTGAAAACATATAAAAGCATTGTAAATAATATATTAGTTTTAGAAACTCACTCTTACCTTAAACTGACAATATAAAATATACCTACTCTTAAGTTTAGATTATTTATATTTTATAGCAAATAGAAATATATTACCGGGGCTCAAATGAACACAGTGATGAAAAATCACTTTTTCTTTTCATGTTACAGTTACAGTTTCTAAAGATTTCTTACTTCATAGTATATCTTTAAATATTTTCTCTAAGCATCTCATTCTTTCTTTTATTGATACCTCTAGTGGGAAATAGATGCATCCATTTAATAGCTATAAGAAATAGGAGATGTTTTTTAAAAAGAAGGAGAAGGGAAATGTGGGCAGAAGGAGTATGAAAAGTAAGAAGGAGATGCAGAAGAGAAAGTAAAAGTAGCTTTTAGCAGAAGACATATTGGTAGTAAGGCACATCTTTGAAAATCCTCATAGTTCTTCCACAAAGGTGAGAGAAGAATAAGAGAACATTATTATTAGCGGTATGCTGGCTGCCTTGGAAAACTTAAGACAGATGGAAAATCTAGTACTTGACTTTAATATATCAGTGGAGAGTGAGCTTCTTACAATGGGTATAGAACAGTAAGTTGATTACTTCCAAAGAAGACTCCCAAGAATACTATATACTATAAGCGAGAGGAGGATGTTATTCATCTTTATATCTGCCTCAGCACCTCACCTAGAATAGTCATTCAAAAATATTTCTAAAACATGCCATGGTTGATGTAGCTCAGTGGATTGAGTGTGGCCTGTGAACCAAAGGGTCGCTGATTTGATTCCCCGTCAGGGCACATGCCTGGGTTGCCGGCCAGGTCCTCAGTTGGGGGCACACAAGAGGCAACCACACATTGATGTTTTTCTTCCTCTCTTTCTCCTTCCCTTTTCCTCTGTCTAAACATAAATAACTGAAATCTTTAAAAAATATTTCTAAAACAGTAATTTTATAGAAGTTGTATGCTGACCTTCTGGCTCTACTAATCCAAAAATAACCCTATAAAATATGAAAGATTTGAACAGTTTGCCTTTGCTTGTTAACTATAACAGTGAATCATCTCAACGATCAGTTTTCAAGGACAAGTAAGATAATTACAAAACAAATTTTAAAAAATAGGCCAACTATCCATGCTCAACTTAAGGCTGAAATATTTTAATCAGTTAACATGAAAGATAAATTTGAAAACATCTAAAAGCAACATAGCAAAATAAATCCTTAATTGTGCTTAACATGAATTGTTTAATCATTTTAGGCAATAGACTTGGTCTTGGGTTAAATAGAAATAATGTATTTGAAAATATTTCTTTTATATAAACAAGAAATTGTACTTTGAATCATTTAAAGTTGGGTCAATAATATAAATTATGTAACTATAAAATTAATATGCTACAATGTTTTCTCAGTACTTAAGTAATAATTATCTTACAGAACACTAAATTAGGTGTCAGCAAACAGTGAATCATTGGGAAAACCCAGTACATCTTCTGTTTCTAAAATGAGTTTTTATTGGAACACAGTCACATGCGTTTCTTTTGTACGCTTATGATTGGTTCCATGCTACAATGGCAAGGTTGAGTAGCTTTCTCAGAGACTATATGATATGCAAAGCCTAAAATATTTACTATCTGGATCTGTACAGAAAGTATTTGCTGGCCTCAGTACTAGATTATATTTTCAGGAGTGGTCAGTCTAGTTTTTTAAACACAAATCTATAAGTAAAAATAATTTTAACAATTAAAGAAGAAGTAACTTCCTTTATAGGTTTTATGGTTAATCTTTTCTAAAAGTAGTTTAGTAACTTCTCTTTACAAAATCCCTTTAATTACATTTCTTTATACCTTATTAATTTAAAAATGAGAATGAAAAAATATCACCCTAAAAGTTCCTTTATAAAAGGAGTAAATTGGACAATAAGATCTCAACAGTCAAGATTTAAAATGGCCTGATCCCAGAATTAAGTATGAGATTGATATTCCTCACAAATTTTAGCAGTAACATTAAGTATAGTAAACTTTTAGACATTGGTTACTCTAATGACTATTGAGGATTATAGTAAATAGTTAGTTTCATCTATATTATTATTATCTAGATACTAATTTTGTAATTCTCCCCTTATAATAAAAGTTACTACGTTCATATGATTCATCTTTGAATATAATGGGAATTTGCCATGATAGTATGCTGATTTTCAAAAGTTTGCTAATCTGTGAAAGCACACACAAAATTAATTATTTATACATGACTCTTAAAAATATTTCAGGTAATATGATGGCCCTGGCTGGTGTAGCTCAGTGGATTGAGCACAGGTCTGTAAACCACATGATTGCAGTTCAATTCCCAGTCAGGGGACATGCCTAGGTTGCAGGCCAGTTCCCAGCAGGGGACTCACGAGAGGCAACCATACATTGATATTTCTCTCCTTCTCGCCTTCCCTTCCTCTCTAAAAATAAATAAATAAATAAATAAATAAATAAATAAATAAATAAAATCTTTAAAAAAAGAATTACCTTTAGAAAATATTTCAGGTAATATGAATAGCAGAGACTAATTATGACAAAACCTTACTAAATTTTTTCTTTTCTAGGAGATAGGAGAGCACTCTAAAAACATTTTTTAAAGAAGCAAAACTTTTATAAATACCTATAATGGCTTGATTAAAAATTCCAAGAGACTGAATGGAGCTAAAATATATTCAAGAGGGGACCCTCCAAAAAACATAATGTATTTATTAGAAATTATGTATTTATTCTTACACTCTTAAACCTCAGTCACCTCCAAAATACTCTCCATTTGATACAATACACCTACTAAGACATTTTCCACTGCTCCAAACAGTTTTTGAACTTGTCAATTTTAATGTCTTTTAGTCCTTCTGCCATTTTTGTTTCCCTTTTTCACATCTTCAAAATGTTTCCCTTAGAGGATTTTTCCCATACAGAGAAATAAACAAAGAAAATTTGCTAGGGGCAAATTTTGATGGGAGAGATCTGATGAATAGAGAGAGTAGGACATGAGGGAATGTCATTTTTGATCCACGACTGTTGAACAGTCAGTGTGGTGTGGGAAGGTGTGTTCATAATTCACCCATCATGAAATGAGCAAACCATTGAAAGTGTCTTCAAAACAATTTCACCAAAGATGAGTGCAGCTCCTCACAAGAATGCCAGCTGGCACACTGATATAGGTCGGTCCCCAGAACTCTCATTTACTGGGGGAAGCTTGTATTTCAAGTGGCCTTCCTCCCTGAAAATAATCCCATTTTTTGGTTCCCCCTTATATACACACACACACACACACATACACACATACATGCATACATACATACACATATTAGCCAGAAAACAAGAAAAATGGATTTTCTTGAAATAGCACACAGTTCCACATGTTAAATTTTATCATTATGAATTAAAATGATATTCATGTCACTCAAAAGATAAAAAATCTGTAAGTTTACCCAATATTATGCACTAGAAAAACATAGGCAATTACATAACATTTTGAGAATCTATAAAAACTATTCGAGATTCATTTAGGTTCATAACTTAAAAAAATTAAAAAATAAAGGCATGCATTTTTTAAAACAAAAATTTGTTGATTGCCATTCATTTTAATTATAACCCCAGTCTAATGATTTATTTTTATAATCAACTCATTTATCCCCCAAACCATGTTCCTATGTTTAAACATTTCTCTAAAATCAGTTATGCATTTGGTAATTTGCATCTTTCTTCTTTTTTGTTAGTCTAGCCAAAGATTTGTCAAAATTATTGTTTAGAAGAACCAGTTTTTGATCGTATCAATTCTTTGTGCTGTTCTTTTATTTTCTGTTTTATTTATATCCACTGTAACCATACTCTCCATTTTCTAGTTCGGTAAATGTAAGTTTAGTTTATTAATTTGAAATTCTCTTTTTAAACAGAGGTGTTTACTGGTATACACTTCCTTTTGAGAATTATCTTTACTGCATATCATTAGTTTTGATGTTATGTTTTCATTTTTATTCATATGTAATTGTTTCCTAATTTCATTTGCTATTTCTTATTAACTCATTCATCTTCCAACCATATGTTGTTAAATACACTACATTTGTTCATTTTCAGTTTTTCTGCTGTTATTGATTTCTAGCTTCATTCTATTTTATTTATGAAGTATGAGAACATACTTCATCTGATATCAATTTTTTAAAAAACTGTATTAGCAAAGTTTGTGGCCTAACATATGGTTTATACTAGAGAGTAGTCCATGTTCATTAGTGCAGGATTTGTATACTGGTATTGTGACATTCAGTGTTGCGTATATCCCCTAGGTCTAGTTGATTGATGGTGTCACTGAAGTTCTCTCTCTATTGTCCTTCTGTCTAGATGTTCTATAAATCTTAAAAGTGAAATATTGGCATCTCCAACTATTAATGCATTATTTTCTATTTTTTCATTTAATTTTTCCTTCATATCTTTCAGGAATGTATTGTTTGGTGCATATATGCTTATAATTGTTACATCTTCTCAATGCATTTACCTTTCCATAAGAATATGCTTGTTGTCTCTTGTAAAAGAAGTTTTTTACTTATTGTCTTACATTTCAAAAATTATGTTAGTAAAGCCACTCTATCACCCTTTTGTTATTATTACCAATCTATTTGTGTCTTTAGAGCTAATGTAGATCCCTTACCTATAGCATATAGTTAGATAGCTTTTAAAAATCTATTCTGAAATCTCTGTCTTTTGATAAAGAGCTTCTTCCCTGATGCTTTCAATTCTCTTTTGTTTTGGTTTTTAACAGTCTGATTATAATGTGTTTCACCATGAATTTCTTTTGTAGTAGATTCATTGCAGTTCCTAATGTACAGATTTATGTATTTCTAAGACTTTGGGGCATTTTTGGCCTCTATTTACTCAAATATTTATCACTACCCCTTTCCCTCTTCTCCTTCAGAGATTCCCATAATACACACACTTGTCCTATTGATGGTTCCACACAGGTCCCATAGTTTGCTTATTTTTTTCCTGCCTGGTAAAATATGCAGTTAATCCCCTCAAGTAAACACTTATTTCAGTTATCAAATTTTTAAGATCCATATTTGTATTTGATTCCTTTTTAAAATTTATATCATCTTTATTACTATTCTCATTTTTTCCTACATCATTTTTCTGGTTTCCTTTATCTCTTTGAGGATACTTAAGACAGTTGTTTTAATCTTTTCTGTACTAGGTCAATTTTCTGAGCTTTTTGAGAGACAATATCTGTCAATTAATTTCTTTCCTGAGAATGGGTCATATTTTTCTATTTTTTGTATATTCTACCATTTTCTGTTGAAAATTGAACATTTGACTATTCGAATATGGTAACTCTTGAAACAGATTCTCCCCTTTCCTTAAAGTTTGCTCTTTTAGATCATTGAGGACTGCAGTTTTCCCTTTGTTGAATGGCTTTTCTAACCCTTTTGGCAAAGGCTGCATTTTTTGTCGTATGTGGTCTTCGAAGTCTCTGTTTTTTAGCATAAGTTCAGCTGGTGTTTTGACAGAGCATGTTAAAGTTAACTTTTTCTTGATTCAGCATTCACTTGGCTGCCATAAATCTTTGATTATTATCTGAAAGTCTGACAAATTGATTGTGAGAGTTCCTGTTTGTTTCTCAGTGTTTCTCTAAAGAAATGGAATTCTGGAGCTGCCTACTCCACCATTTCTGCTGATGTTGTTCTTCTGTATTAAGACTTTTTCTTTTGAACACAGGCAATTCTTTTTTTAAAACATGTTTTTGTTGTGTTTTAAAGATTTTATTTATTTACTTTTAGAGAGAGGGGAAGGGAGGAAGAAAGACAGAGATGAAAATCAGTGTGTGAGAGATACATGGCTGCCTCTAGCATGCTCTCTACTGGGGCACCTGTCCCACAACCCAGGCATGTGCCCTGACTGGGAATCAAACTGTGACCTTCTGGTTCACAGGCAGGTGAGCAATCCACTGAGCTACACCAACCAAGTCTTTATTAAAAATTTTAATTTAGTAAAACATACCAGGTTTTTATAGGCATAAGATTTAGAATACAAAGATATACAAGACCTATTTTTTTAAATTAGATTAGGTTACAATTAAGTGGGTGGGGCAGTCCATATATGTAATTATATAGGAGTATGAGCAAATAAAGAGAGCACAAAGGGATGAATTTCAAAGCATTTTCTACTAAAGTTAGAATGTTAATATTAAGCTACATCTGGAGTTTACCTGCTTCTTAGCATCAGGCCATTTTGAAGATAATTTTACTTTTATTTGGTACCAGAGTATTCTACATTAACATTGACTATATAGTATCACATTAACAACCATTAAAAGCACAATCCATACAATGGTTTAAGAGGAAAATAAATTATATTTCTAAACTTTAATAGGTTTGTCTTATTATCCAGAGTCACAACAAAACAGGTTCATCATAGAGTTAAGTTACATTTTTTGTAGCTCTCACTCCTTACTCACAGATTTCTAGTTCATTCCATGAATATCATGGAGTATACCAAACATTCTTGGCATATAATTGGATATATTAGTACACTTATCTTCTTAGCTTAATGTTCTGTCTGAAGAATTTTTCTTCATCGTACTCCCTTCCTCTTCCCTGATCATGACATGAAATAGTTAATAATACTCATTCTACCATTGCTTCCTTCTCTGCAATTCTGAAACATGTTCAGTCATTCAGTTGATTTAAAACTATATTCTCTTAGAAACCAATCTTAATTTTTATTAACTGATACATTATTGCCTATGAACTTAGACCTCATTAACAGTTGATATGAATTAAACCTTGTGAGTTGTTACCCTGGCAAGATAAGGATGAATCTAAAGAGACCAAATGGTGATAAAGCTCATGCTGCTGATTTGTTTAATTTCGGCCAGCTTTATTCTATTTATTTTATGCTGGCTTTCATGGTAAGAGTACCTCAGTGCAATGTCCAGGTATATCTTGTCTTTTTGAGTTAAGTATATATGAACAAAATAGATTCTTGTTTTTTTCTCTTCCTTATTAAGGAATTAAAAACACCATTATCCACATAAGTACATAATTATATTTCATTTTTATTGTACTTAGGTTCTTTGGTTACACCAGGGGATAATGCTGTGTTTCTTAACAAAAGAGCAGTTAGCTAGATGCAAATTGGTAATTTACATAATCAAAAGATATCTGAGGAGCCCAACTCAGAACAGGAATGGTTACCTCCAAGAATTCAGAGAGTAAAAGTTAACCATGTTTTGAGGGCATTTCAGCAGAGATTATTCAGCTCCAGTTTTTCTTGTTGTTGTTGTTATTGTTGTTTTTAATGTAATTGCATAGCACAGCAAAGGATTCAGAGGCTTTTGGGACTTGATTGGGTCATTAGTCCACATATTGGCTAGGACAGGCCAACTACAGGCATCATCATATTGAAAAAGATGTAATTCTGGCAGAAAATATAGAAGGAGGCAACCAAAAGAAGGACAGTAGATGTTAGGTCACTAAAACAACCTGTGTGTATACCCATATAAGTGTATCTTCTTGAAAAACATGTTTGTCCGCAACATTCATATGAAAAATTAGTAGTTTTTGCTTAATTCGAAGTGTCCTCATATACATAGGTTATTTAAAATCTCCTCAGCCTCTCATTTTATGAACAGTTCAGTAGAAAGTTTTAAAGGGTCATGATAATAAAACTGAATGTTTCAGAGTTCAAATATCAAAGCTTTAACAGTTAAGGTTATTCTGTGTCAATAGTGTCTCTTAGATCAAACTTTCTTCATTTAAAGGATGCTGTGGTATAAGTAAGAACTTGAAGTTATTTTTTTCCTTAAAGACTAATAAATAGCTTTAAAAAAGTCAATACCTTTATCATCTCTAAAAACTTTTCTTTGCTTCTTATATGTCTCAGAAAATACGTTTATTCTTTTTAGTAGCTAAAACAACAATGGTTACTTTCCCCAAAAACTCTATTAGTATCAATAGTTATATACTTTCTACAAACAACATATATTAGATAAAATTGAGCGGCATTTTACACTTCCATCCAAGACAAATGGAAATGCTCTTACATTTTTTAATGGTTGACTAGAAAGATTGCATTGTCAAAAAAACCCCTAAACTAAATCATGTTCTGCAGAATCATACCCATTTAAAATGTACAGAAATTTTGAACTTCAGACTAGTAGACTGAAGGATTAGATATATGCATGCTACTATTAAATACATAATACAAGTGTAATTGTCACAGAATTAGGTTCATTAGTTTCTTAAATGCCTTGAAAACTTCAAATGAGGGAAATTGCCCTAATAATTTACATTGCTCTTGAGGGAAAATCCTGTTTTTAAATTTCCTTTCTTCCCCCATGACTTTATTTTTCTTGACCTGCACTTTTGGATAGAACCTCAGTCCAATGTTGACTAGAAGTAGAAATAATGATAATTCTTGTGTGTTTTTTCTTCCTTTAAAGAAAATACATATAATATTTTTTCACTGTAAATCAGGTTTGATATAATAATTTAGTTATACACCTTTGTCTTACTTCAACAACAGACTCTAAAATAGAGATTTGCATGGAGATGTTTTTTTGGGAAATACTGTGAAACACCCGTGAAAGATGATGGATTAAAGTGTGGCCACGAAAGAAGAAAACCTCATCTGTTACCCAGGGATCTCTGAGTTTTGTCAAAGTTCCCCTGTATAGAGAAAAGTGGCCCATACTTTGTACACCCACTCAACCAGTCATGACCTTGAGCTTCATCAAGGAAAAGGACGTATCATGTTAGGCAGATCCTTTGGCTAAAAGAAATGTATTCAGAGAGACTGAGTTCTGGGCTGTTAGCAATTAATTTTCCTGGCAGCAGGAGAATGGCTGTTGAAGGAGGAAATCTGGGTTTTGCATTCAATTATCAGCCATAGTTCAAGCTTTGTACCACTGTGTCCACTTGCTTAAAAGAATAAATAAAACCCATTAGATAAGATTCTGATTGGTTTCTTTTTTTCTGGGGAGACTTGTGAGAGGACAGTTAGTAGAATGAACTATAGAACTTGTGCTTCTGTTAACTTCTACTGATAATCATCTCCTTCCTCTAGTGCCCATTCTAGATTAACTTTACCCTCTGCAAATATCTTTGCTGTTCCAGGGAGTTGGAATGACAAATTTCTAATAATCTTGAGACTTTGATTGCCATATTTTTTATTGGACTCTGGTCCAGTAACAGTGCTGTGCTTGTCCATCTACTATGAAAATTGTGAGACAATGGAAAGATGCCTAATTTATCTTAAAGACGCCATACATATTTTTCCACTACCTCCATCTTTTAAGAGCACCCCTACTTCATTCTAACAATCAACTTAATTATCCAGGTCAAGATGGAAACTCACTTTTGCCTGCTGCCATTATGGCAAAAAGAGTCCAAGACATAATAGTAGACTAAAGATCAGATCTTCATTGTGTCTGTTTTTGAATTTCCCCTTTGAAGAGAAGTGTCTGTAAATTCCAAGAGACCAGAGTTGTGGGGGTGAGAAACACAAATTTCCCAGGAGACAATAAATCAGAAATAATAGTGAGTAGATAAGCCCACTTCCATTGCTCATTCCTCATACTTATGTTTCATGCTTTCAATTTGGAGCAAAGCAACATCTAATAGTCATTGAGAAACAGTGTGTACTGCAGCTTGAAGAACAGCATACTATCCTCCATGATATTATCTTCATCTGAGCACCTTAAATGTACCTTTTTAATGTTTTTAAAAATTTTTTTTTATTTTTTAAAGATCTTATTTATTTATCTTTAGAGGGGAAGGGAAGGAGAGAGGGAGAGAAACACCAATGTATGGTTGCCTTTCGTGCATCCCCTGCTGGGAACTGGCCTGCAGGGAACCGGCCTGCAACCGTGGTATGTGCCCTGACTGGGAATTGAACCACAATTGTCTGGTTTGCAGGCCCATGCTCAATCCAATGAGCTACACCAGCTGGGCCTTTTTAATGTTTTATAGTTGTTCCAATTATGTCCCCTTACATGCCCCTCCACCCAGCCACCCGCTACTTCAATAGTCAGTCCTCATCCCATTCTCCATGTCCATGGTCCTTCACAGAGGTTCTTTGACTAATCCCTTCATCTTCTTTCAAACAGTCTCACTTCCATCCTCCCCTCTTACAGCTGCTGGTCTATTCCATGATTCTATACCTCTGGTTCTTTTGCTCAATAGTTTATTTTGCTTATTAGATTCCTCTTATAAGTGGGATCATATGGTATTTGTCTTTCACTGGTAGTTTTATTTCACTTAATATAATAGTGTCTGATTCCATCTGTGTTGTCTCAGAAAGTAGGAATTCCTTTTTCCTTTCTGCAGCATAGTGTCCCACTGGGTAAGTGTACCAGTTTTGTAGTCCACTCCTATACTGATGGGGACTTAGGCTATTTCCAACTCTTGACTATTGTAAACAGCACTGCTACAAGCATACCGGTGCTTAGGTTCTTTTGAATTGGTGTTTCAATATTCTTAGGGTAGATTCCCAGCAGTAGAATCACTTGGTCAGAAGGTAATTCAATTTTTATTTTTTTTGAGGAAATTCCATATTGTTTTCTACAGTAAGTGCATAGTCTGCATTCCCACCAAAGGTGCCCAGTTCCCTTTTCTCCACAACCTTGCCAGCATATGCTGTTTGGTGATTTATTAATAAAAGCCATTTTGACAGGTGTGAAATGGTATCTCATTATGGTTTTAATTTGCATCTATCTGATGACTAATAATGTTGAGAATTTTTTCATATGTCTTTGGGCCATCTGTATGTCCTCCTCAGAGAAGTGTCTCTTCAGGTCCTTGCTCATTTTTCAATTAGATTGTTTGTCTTCCTGGTGTTGAGTCATATGAGTTCTTTATATATTTTGAGATTAAATCTTTGCCCAGTGTATCATTAGCAGACATGTTCTCCCATAATGGGTTCCCTTTTCATTTTGATGTTGGTTTTCTTAACCTGTGAAGAGTTTTTAATTTGATGTAGTCTTGTTTATTTTTCCTTTATTTCCCTTTCCCTAGGAGATATATCAGCACAAACATTGCTTTATGGGATGACTGAAATTTTACTGCCTAGGTTTTTCTCTAGGATTTTTATACTATCATGACTTATATTTAAGTCTTTTATCCATTTTGAGTTCATTCTTGTGTATAGTGTGAGTTGGTAGTCTAGTTTCATTTTTTTGCATGTACTAGTCCAGTTCTTCCAACACCATTTATTATAGAGACTATTTTTACTCTGCTGTGTGCTCATGTCCCCTTTGCCAAATATCAACTGACCGTAGAGACATGTGTACCTTTAAAATATCTTTCAACCACTTTTAAAGATTGGTAGTTCTAAGTAAAGAACCAGTGGATTCCACAGTTCCTCTGACACACATTTTTTTCTATTTTATTTCTTTCTTTCTCCTGTAAAATGGGTTCCCTGACTCAATATTTTATGCAGAATCCCACATTGATGGATGCCAAAGACTCTTTAAGCACATAAGTAGTGATGCTGAGTCCTTATAACCTGAAGCAACAAACATGTAGAATGTGTTTCAGTTCCACACAGAATGAGTCACTGAATATCTAAAATGATGATGCCATCTCAACCTTTTCCCTGTAGCTGGAAGTTTGTACATTCAGTGGTAGAGGTAGCTGAACCAGTCTTGATGAGCAGAAGCCTGTTTTGGTATGGTTTTTAATCCTCACCTCTGCCACCAAAGGTGTTTCTTTTGTGCACACATTGTGCTAGTCCAGAGTGGCTGTTGATAGAGGCTAACTGGTCAGTTCATGCTTTTTATGTGGTTGTATTATCTAATATGGCTGCTCTCTGATAAGTACTAACATGCACTAGAAAGATTTTGGTACCTGGTGCTTATTTCATGAAGTCTTTTTCCACAGAACAGCTGTAACATATCTTCAAATCTTTCTCCTGCTGGAATCCACAACAACTTGTCAGGCTATTTGCCATTGTCCATAACTCCATATGTATTCTTATCTAAATCACTTGTTTTTTCCATACAAACATATTCATAACCTAAGCTTTGTCTTCTGGGAGGATTTTACTTCACTGCTATCATCAGAGCCACTCTTAATGTATTAATTTTCTATTTTAGTGATATTTATGTATCAGTAGTCTGTTTCATGCTTTCACCCAAAAACTGAGCTGAACTCTGTGAAACCAGTTTAGTTTTTTTATACTTGTCTGTCATCCAGATGAAAGGATCTCTATATAGGCACAATATGACATGGGTAAATAACATGTGTAACATCTGTCGCCTGTTGCTGGTACCCAATTCTGGATGTGCTATTTGCATCCATCCATAGATTGTTAGGCAGTTCATGCTTATAAATGAGCATTTCTCATGGAACACTAATCATAATAATGTAGTGCTGGCCATGTGATCATTTGATGTGCCATAGCCAGATGCTCTGTCTCTATAAAGGTCCAGTAGGACATCCTCAGTTGTGTCTCAAATGTATAATTTATCTGCTTCAGACATCTTGATCTGGCTCCAGAAACTTAGGTTTCTATGTTATAATTTTTCTACTGGAACTCATCATAATGCAGTAGGTATTTTCATAACAAAAATATTCTAGTACATGAGGGTCTATAGCCTGAACCTGCTGCAAACCCTCTTCTAGCTTTGGACTCCATCCCTGCTCTCACGAATACCTTAGATTGCTTTTACTTTGATGAAATATCCTGAATGCCTCTCTTCCCTGAGGAAGATTTCCTTTAAAAAATAAGAAGCACCTTTGAAATTGTATTCAGTATATTTTATATCCTATACTATAATGTTATTCAATATTAAAAAGGGTCAGATTCATTTAGTAGAGGGTTTATAATTTAAATAATCCATGAGATGTATCAACATACATAATTTTAAATTTTATAATACTTTAGTTGCTAGATGATTATATTTTATTTATATTTATGAAAATGTAATATTTCTATAAAATAGTACTATTTAAAAATACTATAAATAAAGATTATCACTATAATAAAAAGTTTCTGAATAATATAAAATTTATAGATAATAGTGAAATAAATTTTAATTATACAAACACCTAAGAAAAGTTCTCTATATTCACTATTTCAAATTTATCTCCTATTATTGCCTAAATTCACTTCAAATGGGTATTTCCTCCTACCTTTCTAATGAATCTACTTTTATGAAGGTTGCCAATTATCTCCACTGTTGTTAAATAAAATTACCAACCAAATCTCAGCCTTTGTTCTCACCTAATTCATATTACCACTTAACACTGCTAATAATTCTTGCTTCTTGAAACATATCTCTTACCTTAATTCCAAGATACCACTCCATTGGATTGTCCATAAAGTTCATTCACTTTTTTCTGTAAGATGGCTCTAGTAGTGCTTAGTTGTATTTAACTTCATTTAAAACAATTTTGTTAGAGTGCATTGTGACAGTTATCACATATCAGCATGCATTTTAAAACACATCAAAAATTAGCAACTTATTGTGTAGTCATTTAAATATTAAAGATGGAAGAAAATACACCACATTTTTGGCATATCATACTTTATTACTTTAAGAAAGGTAAAAAGACTACTGAAATGCAAAAAAAGGATTTGTGCAGTGTACTGAGAAGATACTGTGACTGATAAAATGTGTCAAAATTGGTTTGCAAAGTTTTGTCCTGGAAATTTCTCACAGGACAGTACTCCAGGGTAGGGTAGACCAGTTGAAGTTGGTAGTGATCAATCTGAGATGTTAATTGAGAACAATCAACGTCATACCACATGGGAGATGGCTAACACACTCAAAATATCCAAATCAATAAAGTAATTGGTGAAAATATGTTTTTTTATTTTACAAAAAAAAAACATGCACTATTTGGCCAACCTAATGTTACCTTTGTTTTGTTTTGTTTTGTTTTTCTTATCTCACTGAGATTTATTCTCATTTCCTTGTTGCTTCCCCTTATTACCCTGACTTCTGAACTCTGGAGCATTCTAGAGCTTGTGCTTTGGACCACATCTATTTTCTAGCTACACTCACTCATTTGGCATTCTAATTTATAACATTCAACTTGATATGATTATTCTCACAGAATACTCAAATCTATATCTATATCTAAACCTATATCTATCCAGGGCTTCTTCCCTTAATTGTAGATGTGTATATTAAAACTCATACTCAAAATCTACATTTGAATGTCCAATAGGCACTTTAAATTAATATTAACGTATAAATATATTTTAAATACTTGGAATATTAGCATGATCAATTTGTAGAGACAGGTGCATGCAGTTCTTTATATTCCTAATTTGTGCATAGTTCATTTTGAATGTAAAGTAGAGTTTCAAAACAGGGCAATACAGAAACATAGAAAAAAATTTTAATATATGGAAAAGCCAACTAATTCAAACACATTTGATGATCTCACATATAAAAATATACATGTTATAGATAACATTCATATAGATATTTTAGGTATCTTAGACTGCAAATATGCTACCTTTTGATAGTAAGTGATAGAGAAGGTAAAATATGGTATAATTTACTTCCCCTTTAAAGTAAATCTTGGGGAAAATTGAAATGCAAACAGGAAATATTTGTTTTTTGTTATAATTTATTGTATTTGTATCTTTAATTAAATTTATTTAGGTAACTTTGGTTAATAACATTACATAAATATTAGTTGTACAATTTTACAGTATGCCATCCGTATCCTCTACTAAGTGCTTATCACCTGAAAGTCCGGTTTGTTCCCTCACTATATGTTTGACCCCATTTACCCTCATTGTCCTCCCCTCATCTCCCTTTCTCTTCTGGTATCAGCATTCTGACTAGAAAAAGTACAAATATTTTTAGTATAACAAGAACAGTTTGTGTGACATACATGTAACCTGGCAGCCAAGAATTGTGGATTGGAATGTGCATGCATGAATAATGATGACTTCACTGTACTAGTTGGGCCAGTGGTAGATGCCAGGAAGTCAGCATGTGTACTGTGCGGCTGTCACATTCAAAATAACTGAGAGAGTAGAGCAAAGAAACTGAATCAAATTTTGCATTAAGTTTGAACACTCCTCTATGGAAACTATTTGCATGATTCAGAAGGCTATTGGGAATGATGCCATGAATGTAGCACAATAAAAGTGGCACAAATGCAGCAAAGAGGGTTGAGAATGTGTTGAGAAGTGATCCACACTCTGGAAGGCCTACAACAAGCAGAATATCTGAGAATGTTGAACAGGTACAGGATACAATCAACAAAGATCAGCCACTGACAGTGTGAGAACTAGAGGCTAATCTGCAGATTCCAAAAAATACTATGTCCAAAATTTTGATGCAGCATCTTGGAATGAAATGTGTGTGGCAAAATTTGTTCTGTGGCCTCTGCTACCAGAGCAGAAAAAACACCATGCTGCAGCTGGGAGAACTGATGAGGTCCCAAGGTACCTACTTTGAAGGGGAGTGAGGCATCATTGTCCTACATACAATATTTCTTGTATCTTTCATCTTCTTCAATAAATGTCTCTTTTTCATAGTAAATGGCTAGATAATTTCTGGGCAGACCTTGTGTAAGTTTGTTGGGTTTGTTTTGTATCACACATTTGAGTGAAACTATATGGTGTGTGCCTTTTTCCATCTGGCTCTTTTCACTTAGCATGGTACCCTCAAGGTCTATCTTTGGCAAATCAAGGTCAATCATTTCATCTTTTTTTGGCTGAGTAGTATTCCATTGTGTATGTGTATACATGTATATGACATTCGAAATGTCCTTAAAGAGATGGTTGGATAGAGTTTATTTTAAAATAAAATGTGTAGTTTCATCTATATATAATTTTCTAATGTTGAACATTATTTGAATTGCTAAAACAACTGTGAAATAATTATACTTTGTATATTAAACTTTGCATGTGTTTTCTTCATATATTCTTATTACTGTATCATCATTACACTATGATGAAAAAGACATGCTTTTGTTAATTGTGTGCTCTTTTGGTTATAATGTTTAACTGATAATAAATTTTATATTTACATAAATTCAATTACATGAATACTATTCTTGTTCACATTATCTGTCTCATAAAAACATTCAGAAAATATTAAATCAATAGTATAAAAAAAGAAAAAAAAGCAAACCTAATTACCAACTTCAAGTGAACTTTAAAAATAGCTGAGTGATGCTGCCTTGGCTGGTGTAGCTCAGGGGATTGAGCACGGCCCTATGAATCAGTGTCACCAGTTCGATTCCCAGTCAGTGCACATGCTTGGGCTGCAGGCCAGGTCTCCAGTGTGGGAGGGCATGTGAGAGGCAACCACACATTGATGTTTCTCTCCCCCACTTTCTCCTTCCTTTCCTCTCTCTCTAAAAATAAATAAATGAAATCTTTTAAAAAATAGCTGAGCAATGCAACCTGCATAAAACATCACCTACAATGTTCAGTGAAAACGGGAGCATTAAACATACAGAAATTAAATTACATTACACAGAAGCCAATACAGACCTCTGTGCATCACTGAACATTTGCAATACAGGGTCTCTTCCACTGTCGATAAGAGTATGCGTGACACAAGCATAACAGCATCAGTGGAGGTTTGTCAAGTGCAACAGGAGGGAAATCGATGCACATGTGTTCACCTTATTCAGAATCCAGTAAGAATATATGCATTTTTCTTTCAGCAAATTCTAGTGGAGAACTGAAGAAGTCTTACAGAGGTCTGTATTTTTTAATTAAACATACTTTTAATATATGTTGATGAACAGCAAATAACTTATTATTAAATTAAGCATATATGTAATGAAGGGCCTCTGAAAATAAAATAAGCATTTATATATTTTCAGACCTACTTAAAAGACCACTTGTTTAAATGACAAATTCAGTAAAAAAGAATTATTACACAAAATTAAAAAAATCATTCATAAAGGACAACATCACTTAAGGTAGATATTTTTGAGTAATGAACCACAAAAATCTTTGAGAATATTGCTCTTTGTATATAGGATCACATAATCATTAGTGACATTGTTAAGAATTTGCTTAAAATTAGGCAAAGAAACAATTCTGAAGTGAGTTTAAAAACAAAGGATATCTTGCTCATTGGACTTTATCCCTACACCTCATATGTAGCTCATCTTCAGCTGAGAATTTCTCTGGTGAGTCAATTAGGCTCTATATGGTAACTCAAAATGTTAACAATGCTAATTAGGAGTACAGCTAGAGAAGCCAGAGTTCCCAGATTTAACATCAGGATCTGCCAATGTTTGAAAATGCTGCTCAGAGATTTACAAAGCTCTCTGTGCACGAATCTTCTCTTGTCTAAATGGGGAATGTATAACTTCTTTACAAGGTTGGTACAAGTATTTAATGAGTGAATTAAAAATAATTTTAAAAGTAGTTAGCACATACTTAGTGCTTAATCATTATTGGTTGTTGGAGCATTCAGACCCACAAAAGTGGCCAAAGGAAGCTATGGGAAACATATCCAAAGAAGGACGTATATGGATGTGTGGAGTTTAGGAAAATAGATCTGTGAGAGCAAAGAGAAATCCATATAGTAGTTAGGGCAAGGATGAGGAAGGGAAAAATATTCTCTTTAGTGCAAAAATATTGGTTCACTCTTTGTCGGCATTCTATAATTATTAATAAATGCCTTGAGCAATTTATTAATAATTAATCATTATTAATAAATGCCTTGAGCAATTATTTTTTCTAGTGTACATCAGTAACATTTTAATATTTATGTGATGTTCATTATATTATATCTTAATTTTCAAACTATAATAATAACTGAATTCATTTTACATATAGACATAAGTATAAAATGACTAAATAGCAAGGATTGGTCAACTCCGTCCTGCAAGCCACATTCAGTGTTCCACAAACTAACAATGTTGTTTTACATATGTAAGTGGTTGTTTAAAAAATATAAGAAGAAAAATATATGAAAGTGACTGAAAAACCAAAAATGGTTACTATATGATGCTTTGCAGTAAATTTTGGCTGACTACTGGTGCATGTATGTATGTTTGTATGTGTGTGTATACATGTACATGTATATATATATATATAAATGAATTGTTGGGAATGAATAAATTAATATAAGATGTAGGAAATGAAGCAAAAAATTAAAAGAAGGGAGCTGGAAGGTGGATGAAATAAAATATAAAAATATATTTTTTAGCAAAATGATCATTTTTAAATGTCATTTGCTACAAAGTTTCAATGTGAACAAAGGTATACATTACAAAATAAATAAAATTGTACAGGATACCCTATTGACATAAGCAATCTCTGGTGAGTAGAATGGATAGCATAAGGAGAAAATATCTATTTTCTGAATCACTGAACTAACATTTATCACATTTATAATTATAAAAAATACTTAAAGGAAAGAGACAATGTACATTAGTGGTAGTTTTGAACTTAAGTTTGAAGTGATAAAAATGAATCTCATGCTTTAATAATCAAGGTTCAAGAAAATTTATGTATGGACAAAGAAATCAAGCATTATGCATATTTAAATCTCTCATGATACTCAATTTGAACGTGGATGTCTCAATTAATGTGGGACCTGAAACCAAAAAAAACATTGTATTAGAATGAGAGTTCAATAGCAATATTAATCTAGTGTGTTGACAGAAAATTTTTCAAGGCATTCTAACAGTTTATCAAAGGAATCTGAATTATTACCTAAATACAAACATGTACACTTATTTCAATAAACTTTTTTTTGCATTTCTGACTATTCAGATTATGTCTGCATCAAAAGTTCCCAGGCCAAAGGTCTGATCAAGCTATATTCACTACCACTTTTTTTCCCCATTATGTATGGCTGAGAAATAAAAAGGGTAAGTAGATTTTAAATTTCAGAACTCTACAGACAATTTAATAATTATGTGAATTTCTAGGTCTCTTGGAGGCAGCATATGTGTGGGTCATGTTTTCTTACCCATTCAGCTACCCATGTCTTCCAATTAAAGCTAATCAACAAAACAAACAAGCAAGTGAAATATACCCCAAATAATTTAAATAAAGAATAAACTGACAGTAACCAGAGGGGAGACAAGAGAGGGATAATGGGCAAAAATAGGGTAAGGGCCCTCAAGGAACATATATAAAGGACACAGGGACAAACCAAAGGGGGCAGGCTGTAGGGTGGGAGGCAGGGATGGGTGGAGCATGGGACTGTGATGGGAGGGTGGGAGGCAGGGATGAATGGAGCATGGGGTGCAAATGGACATAATTGTACTTGAATAACAACAAAAAACAATTACATGAGTATCTCTTAACAACTTATATCTACATCGAAATAACATATGGCCTTTAAAAACATTTAGACCAGATATTTCAGAATAGTAAGCCAGGAACTGCAGGTTTTGGTTTAAATACTAATAATATTAACAAAACTAATAAAAGTAGACAAGGTGTAAGAAATCTACTAGGAGGTAGATTTATCTGGTGATAAATTATAATAAGTAAAAGTTCCCTGACACTTATAATTATACTAATTAGAAGGGATATTTTTATAATTATTATTTTAAAACCATGATTGTTTCCCCTTATTTATTTTTATCTTTGGAAGTCTTTATGGAGAATAAATTATTGAGTGTTCTCTGTAGTTTTAATATTATGTTTCATTATTTTATAAATATATTACATTCAAATTTTAATATTAAAATATAGGTAATATATACAGAGGAATATTACATATAATATATAAATAACATAAATTTATATAGAGAGAAAATATCTATCTATAAAACATCAACCACCTCTTTCACACTGATGAGGAATTGGTTATGCTGGAGATGCTATAGATGAGTAGCAATTATTTAATTCTGAGTGGTAGGGTTATCAATTTAAGTGACAGAACTAGGTGATCATGCTTTAGTTATGCTCTGGCTTCTTATTACTTTACTCAAATAAGACTTTTGTTCATTTTTAAAAATGTATCTGTATTGTGGCTAGAACTCAATTTTTTTTACCTTGTCCCAGGTTATATAAATAATTCTTTCCAAATCTATTAAAACAATGTTGATGATTAGTGACTAGGCTGGAAGTAATAGGAAGTAAATTAAATTTAAGTTACTATTTTATAAAATTGAAAATGTAAATATTGACTTTAATTAATTTATAATTTTGGAATTATAGTTATTGTACCTATAATAAGTTTGTACACACTTGTTAACACTACTTTAAAATGGAAGAAAACTGTGTTTTGCTAATGAGGAAGGATCAGTACAGAACAGCAAAACATTTCAGAAATGATCTAGTGTTATTTCATCCTCTGTCACCAAGAAGACATAAGTGTCAGTCACAACTGCAAATTGCAAGTATGTAGACTGATCTCTAGAAATTCGAGTGCTAAAGTCAGTAACATGAAGAATGATCAAGTTCCTCTTTCTATTATCAAGACTGCAGAGACAGTCAACGCTTGATGCAAAGTGCCACTGAGAATTCTGTATAGACTCCAACAGTCCTATACTAGGAATCTTAATGAGAACATGGCAGAACTTATAGGAGAAAGTGTAATGAAAAGTCATTTGCAAAACAACAGGATCTATGCAAGTAATTCAAGTACTTGGATCACAATATTTAAGTATTTCAGCAAAAAGACTTCCTAAGATATATAGGTATGCTATTCAGTATGGAAGGCTATGATATGTATTTAACTCCATACTCACCAAGGGCAAAATTGATCAACTATTGACTATCAATATTAACAAAAGAGAAAAATAATTCATAACAGCACTTTTAAATAAAAAATCATTTTTTGAGAAAACTCCATAATATTTTTTACAATGGCTTCACCATTCTACATTCCCACCAACACTGCATTAGGGTTCCCTTTTCTCTACATCCTTACCAGCACTTGCTGTTTGTTAATTTATTGATGGTGACCATTCTGACAGGTGAGAGGTGATAACTCATTATAGTTTTAATTTGCATCTCTCTGATTATTAGTGACATTGAGCATTTTTTCATATGTCTGTTGACTGTATGTTGTCTTTGGAAAAGTGTCTATTCAAGTCCTTTGTTCATTTTTTAAAAAAATATTTATTTACTTATTTATCTTTAGGGGGGAAGGAGAAACATCAATGTATGGTTGCCTCTAGTGCATCCCCTGCTGGGGACTGGCCTGCAGGGAACCTGCCTGCAACCCAGGCATGTGCCCTGACTGGGAATTGAACTGCGATCCTTTGGTTTGCAGATCTGCACTCAATCCACTGAGCTATACCAGCCAGGGCTATTTGTTCATTTTTTAAATTGAATTGTCTGTCTTCCTGGTGTCCAGTTGTATAACTTCTTTATACATTTTGGAAATTAAGTCTTTATTGATGTCTATCATTGGCAAATAGGTTCTCCCATAGAGTGGGTTCCCTTTTCATTTTGATGATGGGTTCCTTGTCTGTGCAGGAGATTTTTAACTTGATGTAGTCCCATTTTAATTTTTTCCTTTGTTTCCCTTGTTCTAGGGGACGTATTGGTAAAAATATTGCTATGTGAGATATCTGAGATTTTACTGCTTATGTTTTTCTTCTGGGATATTTATTATTTCTCAACTTATATTTAAGTTTTCTATCCATTTTGAGTTTATTCTTGTGGATGGTCTAAGTTGGTCATATAGTTCCATTTTTTTTTTGCATATACCAGTCTACTTTTCTCAATGCCATGTATTTAGAGACTGTCTTTGCTGCCCTTTATGTTCTTGTTTCCTTCTTTAAATAGTAATTCACAATAAAGTTGTGGATTTATTTCTAGGCTCTCTGCTGAATTAATATATATGCCTGTTCTTATGCCAATACTAGGCTGTTTCAATGACAATGGCATTATAATATAGTTTGATGTCAGGTATTATGATACTTCCAACTTTGTTTTTCTTTCACAAGTTTGCTGAGGCTATTTGGGGTCTTTTTTGGTTCCATATACATTTTTGGAATATTTGTTCTATATCTGTGAAATATGCTAGTGGTATTTTAATAGGAATTGCATTGAGTCTATAGATTGCTCTAGGAAGTATGAACATTATAATGACATTAATACTTCCAACACATGAATATGGCATATGCTTTGATTTATTTGTATATTTCTCAATTTCTTTCTTTGTTGTAATACAGTTTTCTAAGTACAGGTCTTTTGCATTCTCAGGTATCTTATTTTTTGTTATTGTTGCAATAGTAAATGAAAGTGTATTTTTACTTTCTGTTTTTAATGGTTCATTATTGGTGTATACAAATGCCATTGATTTTTGAGTATTGATTTTGTATCCTGCTACTTTTCCAAATTCACATGCATATCTGAAAACACTTCTTCACTATGCCAAAAATGCGTATGGTCAACATTTCCTTTGTCTGATTATAACCTCTCTATCATACCATATTTTCACAAATAATTTATTTTCAATTTCTATTTTATATAAATTTCTCTAAATTTTCATTTTAGTATGTGTAGCAATTTCTATTTATACCAATCCCACTTTCTGGTAAGTACAGTCCCTATTTCTCATTTGATTTCCTTTGACCTTTTCTCTGAACTTTAAATAATTGGTTTTTGTGGGACAATTACAACATATAAAACATTTGAAAATTATGCCCTTGCTGGTATGTCTTAGTGGACTGAGTGCCAGCCTGCAAACCAAAAGGTGGTTGGTTCGATTCCTAGTCAGGGCACATACCTGAGTGTGTGGGCCAGGTCCTCAGTAGGGGGCGTGTGAGAGGCAACCACATATTGATGTTTCTCTTCCTCTCTCTCTCTCCCTTCACATCTTTATTATTTCTCAACTTATAAATAAATAAATAAATAAAATATTTTTAAAAATAAGACAATAAAACATTTGGAAATTATGATGATAAACTACTGACTTCCAATAAGTGGGACCAAAGATACCAGGCAATTCATTGCTCTGGATGAGTGTCCTTAGTGAGGAATTTTCTCATATTCCTCTCTAGTTCCAAATAACTCACCATACTTTAGTGGATATGACAAGTTAGGTAATAGTGACCTTAGTCTAGAATGTAATATTATGTTACATGAAAGTATTTTTTCATAGTTTAAAATATCCTCTATTTTTAGGAAACATAAGTACCATGTATGCCAAATTAAGAATATAAACCACTCTCTTCAAGAACTTTCCAACCATTGTTCAATATTTGAAACTCATTTCATCAATGACAGGGGCACTTGTGGTGTTTGATATCCCAACACACCAGAAAGAGTGGTCAGCATTTCAAGCTGTTACATCTATGCACAGGTGTGTGTCACTAATCCAATATATCTTCTTGTGATGTTATAGCTCACCACTTACACATTAATTTGCATTACAGTTATAATAATTTTATGTATTGTCAATATTATTTCAGTGGGATAATATAAATAAAATTACTCTCATTTTTTCTTTCATGATAATTGATACATTGATTTTTTAAATTTACATGTGTGAACTATATTATCTTTGAAGTTCATTTCACAATAGTAAAAATGTCTTTATAAAATACTTGTTAATAAACACATATTAAAAATTAAATCTCATAGTTGACTCTATACCACAGAAAATGGGTATTTCTAAATGTTTACAAACAAATCTCTTGTTGGAAAAGTGAGATAACAATAACAATATTAGTTAATTATTACTGAGCATTTACCACGTATCAGGGAGAGTTTTGAGCAATTTATATGTAGGTAACTCACTCAATTCTTCTAGAAATCTATGTGGAATATATTTCTATAATTTTTGACTTACAAATTAGAAAGAAAAAGTGACAGTAGAAATTTTAGAGGCAAGTACAGACATTAGTTAACATCCCCAAATATTATTTTTTTAAATAATTGGTAAAAAGCTCGCCAGATTGCCTGATTACACAGGCTTTGTTTTCCCCCTTGAGCTGTCATGGTCACCCAGTAGTCTACTCACTTAGCAGGCCAGACACGTGACTGCCTTTCTCTTTTTTTACATCTCTTGAGATTCAATAAAACTGATTCCAATCTGGTCATATTATAGTGTGTGTGTGAGTGTCTATTGTTATGAAAAGAGAGTTATTAACATCTTTCAGAGGAAATATAATTCATAACAAATTAATCTTTTGAATACCAGATAAAGTAATAAATGTTAACAATCAATGGGAATTGTTAATAGGGAAGTATGAATACATGTTTAGATCAGCAAAAAGTCTAACCACTTGTCTCATCTCTTCCAGTTTCTTAATTTCTCTCTCATAAGCAACTCAGTCATCTGTATGTCTAATCCTATTTTGGTGTCTGCTTCTAAGAATATCTGGAGCAAAACAGCAAGACTTATTTTCAAGGAAAAGAGAATAGTTTTGCATTTCTGAAGTGAATACCTTCTTACTGTTAGCAGTGGGGACAAGGTTTGAATCGGATTGGGTGATATTAGGTAATATTTGAAACCCAAGGATAATAAAATCACAATTAAAATCATTAAATTAGTATTAAATCTGGATTTCAATTTAGTTTGACATTATTGTATAGTTCAAAACTTACAATAGAAAATTTAAAATCTTCCTAATATATTAAGGTAGAAGTGATTGAGAACAGAGCACTGGCTTTGGGGACAGGCAATCTGGTAAAGGGGCTGCACATCCCAGTAAGTTTTAACAGGAAAACCTCATACATAATTTACAGGGCCAAGTGCAGAAAAGCACAAAGCACTTCAGAGCACAGGGTCCTCTGTGACTGTTTATGTCCATGTCAGTGAAGTCCACTTTGTTTTCTAAATACACCAAGAAGCAAAGTCCTGACCACTCTTTACCTGATCCATTTCTCAGGGTTGTTTGCAATGACCTTGAGAAAGAAGGTAATGTCCCTATTGTAGATGGAGTGTTTTTGTCCCTTTAACATTTGTATATTGAAATTCTAATACCAAATATATAGTAGTAGGAGGTGGGACAATTGGGAGGTTATTAAGTCATGAGAGTAGTATCCGCCTATGATATGATGGTATTATTCTCTTCACGAGATGAGTTAAAGAGTGCTCTCTCTCTCTCTTTTATCTCTCTCTCTCCCCCTTTCTCCCTCCCCCACATGAGGGTACAGGAATAACTTGGCAATCAAACCTGAAAGAGAGCTCTCACCAAAACCAGACCATGCTGGAACACTAATCTCGGACTTCCACCCTCCAGAACTGTGAGAAATACATATTTGTTGTTTATAAGCCACCCAGACTACAGTACTTTGTTATAGCAATCCAAAAAACAAACTTGCTTTTCATTTACCATTAACACGGTGGCTTCCCAAAGTCACTGTTCCACAGCTATGACACAAAAACACTGCATCTGCTTGAGTTCTTCTGCATTGTCCTGGTGAAACAAGAGTAGGCATGAACAGGATTTTTATACAACGTAGAGCCTCATGTCTTTGCCAGTACACTTGAAACAGTAATAGACTAATTTATTAGCTTGTAAGAAAATATCAAATTCAAGAAACTAAAACTGAAAAATAGTACAAATTTGCAAACACGTTAAAGAAACATATTAAAGATATCAACTGACAAAATATTATGTAAAGTATGGGTGAATAGAAAGAAAAGAAGATAAGAGTGTACTCCAAAATAACATAACACAGGCACTGCTAAAATATTAGTAAGAAGTTTGCTGGAGCAAAAAACTTAAGAAATACAATTTAGATGTTTTGAATACTTTCTCATAAAGGTCACTCGAGTCTGATTCCTACTGTTATTTTCACTGGCATTGCCTTTTTCCCAATGGATATATCATGCTAATCTCTTGTTGTACTTCATTATACAAAATGAAGCCTACATGAATAATCCCTAAAAATTAAAAGAGAGAACATATAGAGAAAGGAAATATAGAGATTAAGGGAGGTAAAAAGGTGCTGTATAACAAGAAAAGGGCCGGATTTATACCAAGGTCTGTCTGACTGATTTTCTTGCATGATTTCTAGCTTAACATGGGTGGACATAGAAGCTAACAACAACACATCATATGAAGAGTAGCCTTTCATAATTCATAAATTTTCTTAAGTACATTCAATTTCTGTTGAATATATATGTGTGTGTATATTCAGCCTAGACATATATGATAAGGTATACAGATGTACATATATACAGCCTAGATATGTATGATAAGAAAAGCTATTAAGATCATATAACGTAGTAACACGTGGGCCTAAATTAAAAAATAATCCAAGCCTCTGAGAAATACTGACTTCCTTTCAAATATTTTAGAATTGGGGATGTTCAACTTCTCTAAGCAATATAGTACCATGTTTTCCCCTCCAGATACATTTTATAACTCAAAATTGTCCATCTATGTGACTCTTTTTTTATAATAGTACAAAGCAAAGTAAAACAGCAATTGTGATTTTCAGCATGTGACTTGCATACTTTTCTTCTTATATAAATGGAACTTCCTTCAATAAAGAGATGTACAGTAGCTGTTTTGATATTTTATATCATGATTTCTAAAAGCATACTCATTTTAAAAATAAATATACCTGATAAAACAACTTAGTATATTATTTAAAGACTTTCATATGGTATGGAATTCCAAAAAGTTGAGATTATTTTGTTGTTATTTGCATTTTATTGTCTTCTATATTCTAGCAGAGTTTCAGCTTGAATGTTTTTTTTCTTTTCTTATGCTGGTAGTTTTATGAAACCTTAAATGGATTTTGAGGATAGAACAATATACACCAAACTATTTTATTATTCCTTTGTGGGCATTTCATCTTTGATTTGTTTGACTTCAAATAGCAAATATTTGGTGGTCTGCAGAAGAGAAAATTTAAATTTAACTTGATGTCTGGTGGCATTTAAGAAAAAATATCCTTTCAGCCTCTGGATTTAATTTCATCACCATCGCAGGGGTCTGTATGTGCACTTTATATTTTACCTGTAACAATCTAGAGATAAGAGTTTTCCTGTAAATTGGCTCTGCCTCAGACCTACACAAAAAAAGTGAACTAAATGATATCAGCATTTACAAATATGAAATATGACAACTTTCGAAATATTGCTCATTTGCAAAGCCCAGAGATTTTACTTTTCTTCCCCCCTTAGCTCTGCATTTCTAAGTGCCACTTGCAATGTGTCATAAGCATTAAACATTATACCCGTTCTCACTCCCCACCTCCCAGCAGCACACTGGGCAGACATGCTCTGCTCTGCCATAGTAGCCAATGAATTTTACATGAAAGTCTTAAGAGCAAAAGCTGTTAAGTACAGTAGTGGGCAAAAAATAAGTCTTACTAAGAGACTTTTTTGAGTGCTTTTAGAAAAGACCAGCATTCCTTTTTTAAGTTGTGGGTCACTAAGGATGGTTTCAGCTACTTCGGTTTAGTTCACCTGACTTGCTTTCGTTGGTACATGCAATTATTTTATTTCTTTCAGAAATGTCTAAAAATACTCTATATGTTTTTTCTGAGAAAAATATTTCAGACTTTCAAAGAGTTATAAAATGAACTTTATATCAGTTTTCCATTCTTTTATGCATTAATCAATAGTAGATAATACTTGACATATAATTTAATTGATTAATTAATACAGGGAATAGGTGAAAGTTATTCATTTCTGCTGCATTTCCTAGTCAGACACTCCAGGATATTTCAAGCATGTAGATATTATTATAGTTATAGTTTTCTGTTAAATAATTTTTCTTTGAAGAAATCTCTCATTTGCCAACTAGTTTTGTATTCCAATTGTTGCCTCAAATGTTTTAAAAATAATTTTGTTCAAATAACATACACTAAGTCAAATAACAGTGACATTTTGAAAGTTGCATTAATTCTTGACCTTAGGGTATGATTTGTGCCATTAAAATAGCTATTTATAATGGAGAAGTCTGATAATGCATGATTTTATAATTCCTTGATAAGTTGTTATTTCAGTATTTTAACTTATATTTTAATCTGCAACAAAGATCTAAAGTAGAAAATGTTTTATTATT
Organism: Artibeus jamaicensis; assembly: GCF_021234435.1. Taxonomy (NCBI): domain Eukaryota; kingdom Metazoa; phylum Chordata; class Mammalia; order Chiroptera; family Phyllostomidae; genus Artibeus; species Artibeus jamaicensis. The sequence goes on along the minus strand of NW_026521823.1, from coordinate 10,087,224 downwards.
TATTTGTGATCTCAAATCCTAATATTCATTTTAAAGAAAAGTAAATTAAATTGAAAAGAAATGTTGAATATCTTCCAGAAAAAAATATACATAGGGAATAGAAATTTCCACTCACTTTAAATCACAGTGCTTAGGGGATGACATCAGCCAGATATTCAAATAAGATGTCCTGGACACTATCCTCCACTCCATGAACACACAGCGACTCAACAATAATATATGGAAAAATTTCCTTTGTGAGGAATCCAGAAGCTATTTGAGTGGCTCCTATACCCTAATTCAGCAGAAAACTAGTCAGTAGGAAAACTTGATAATTCTTTTGCTATAATCCTTACAGCAACATATAATCAGGGAGGAAACCTCCGGATCTCAACATCTAGGAAAGTACAAGAGTCGGCCTGTGCATCCAAAGTGCCAGCTTTCCTTGGAGCTTCCCAAAAGACTGGTTTTTGTCGTGCCTACTCCAGAAAGCTGATAGAACCCAGCATCCTCTAGCCACCCTGGACCAGAGCGAGACAATGACTGCAGACTGAGTACAGAACCCTCTTACAGCTTCAGCAAAGAGTAAGCTGATGAAAATTTTCAGCTCCCAACTTCTCTCTGGAAAAAGAAAAAGGTGAACCATGGATCCAATCACCCAACTTTTCTGGAGATTGCCGACAGGACTGGATTTGGTCTAGCCTGTTTCAGAGTACCGATGACCTGGCATGCTCTAGTTTCCTGGGGACCAAGGAATAAGAATATGTTGTTTTGAGCTAGCAGTCACCATAGCCTCTATCCATGGTTCAGTGCAGACCATGTTCATGGAAAATCCCCAACTTTCTACTTCCCTCTGGGAAGGAAAAAAAAGGTGGACCAGTTGTCCAATGTGCCAACTTCTCTCATAGCTGCCCAAAGTGTTGTCTTCCATTTTGCTTGCCTCAGAGATTTTTTTTTAAACTTTAAAAAAATATTTAATTTATTTATTTTCAGAGAGGGGAAGGGAAGGAGAAAGAGAGGGAAACATCAATGTGTTGTTGCCTCTCCAGTGCCCCCTATGGGGGACCTGGCTTGTGCCAGGCATGTGCTCTGACTGGGAATGAACCTGTGTCTCTTTGGCTCACAGGCTGGCACTGAATCTACTGAGCCACACCAGCCAGGGCTGCCTCAGACTTTTTATAGGACTCAACAGATGTCTGCAGCCCAGAGATACAAAAATGAAGACAGGGATGTTATCTAGCACACAATTACTTGCTACAGACCAGAAATCACAGGTAGATTTCCAATTTGAGACACTTCTTTTCTTTAAATGTAGCTGCTTATTGCTATAACTTTCCCTCATTACTTTTTTTTGCTGTATCCCATAAGTTTTATGTTGTATTTTCGTTGTCTTTTGTCTCAAAATATTCTGTCATTTCCAATTTTATTTTTTTTGAGCAATTGGTCGTTCAGGGATATCTTCATTTCCACCTACATGTGAAATTTCCAGTGTTTTTCTGCTATATATTTCTTGTTTCAAATAATTGTGGTTGAATATATACATATATGTGTATACACACACACATAATGCATAAACAGGAATAACAGAAAATATTCAATGGTAAAAATATTTTCAATTTAAAAGAAATTAATAGTAAATGAGAGAACTGTTTGAAGACAGTTTAGTAGCAATAGAAAAAAGAGGAAAGTTTCTGCCATTAATAAACCAGAAGATTTATTTATATATGCTACGAAGACATGACACAGACAAGCCAGATACATGGATTAGAATACTAATATTAATATCATTAAGAGTCAACATCAATTTTTTCATAACCACCTTTAAGAATTCCAGTGCTCATTTTAATAAATATGCCTTGAAAGAGAACTTGTATTATAACCTCCTACTTATTTTTAATAAGTTCAGAAAATACTTATTTAATCCTTATTGAAATTACAATTGTATCATTGATCATGATATTTAGTTGTTTAATGAGATTTACTGGTATTTGATTCTATTTCTATGGCTCATAGTGTGTGCAAAGTTGGCATTTCATACATTTGTGTCAACATCCTGTCTTCTTCACATTTCAGAGGCCTGCCTCCCGTGGCCCATTGAGTCTCATTTCCAATGAACCATGGTATAAAAATAAAGTTTTATTTCTCAAGGGAAAGTCTGAATTTGGGTGTAGCTACAAAGAGCAAGAAAGCCTTAGGAGCCTTCATTTCAAATGATAGAGTATTTCTCGATGACAGGTGCGTACTGCATTGGGAAGTGAGGATGGGTCGCGACTGGGAACTGCAGGGGCGCATGAGGCAGTGCGAACTGATGAGAGGATCCCGTCATCGTCGTCTTTGCTGCCAGGTTATTTCCTGTAGATCTCCCTGCAATGAACACATATTAAATAAATAGTTATAGAAGTAAAATTCTGGGACAGTCTAATTTTAACTAGGACAACTTTTAATTAGCCTAATATGGTTTTCCCCTTTTGCTTCCATTGCTGTTGTTTCATATTCAACATTAAGATTATTACACAGAAAAGTAGAAAAGATTATAATACACCTGTCAATACTTTGGAAATGACAGAAATTGATAAATTTTAAATGCCAGCATTCGAAAAACGAGAGGCGGTGCAACTTATTTTTAGTAAAATTTTGTGTTTGGACTGTCAAGACTAAAGAGACAGTACCACAAATAGTGACAGGTCCTGCAGGCTGGGGATAGACTCACAAGTCAAAGGAAAAACCATGACTGTAATTAGTTCACCTTCCATCCAATCAACACACTCCTGTTCATGGGAAAGAGAGCCCCGAACAGCATCACGACGCTATAAGCCAGGCAAGAAAAGAACAGTTGTGTGAACATGTGCCTGAGCAGAGAGGGCTGCAACATAGCCTACTTTATTAATATTGAATCTTCCAATGATTTGTTCAGATGTTTCAAGAAATTGACCATTTAATTTTTGCATTTTTTAAAATATTTTATTTATTTAGACAGAGGGAAGGTAGGGAGAAAGAGGGGGAGAGAAACATCAATGTGTGGTTGCCTCTCACACACCCAGTACTGGGGACCTGGCCTGCAACCCAGGCATGTGCCCTAGACTGGGAATCCAATGAGCAATGCTTTGATTCGCAGTCCTGTTCTCAGTCCACAGAGCCACACCAGCCAGGGCTAATTTTTGCATTTTCTAAGAAATTATTACAATTAGCACAATGACCTATATACATTATTAACTTTGTGAGATTATCTCTTTTGTAATCCTGGGAAAATAACTTGTTCTCTAAAATAGTTCCCATTATGTGAAATATATTCAAGCAATTTACAAACTTTTTATTTATCTCTTGAAATTATAAAAAATATTATATTCAATTCTACTGTATTGGATTAGAATAGGAAAAAAGTCATTCAAAAGCAAACTAGGAAAGTGAGTTTTATGTAGCCTAATGGATTTATTATTTCCTTGGAAATTAAAAATAATTGCTTGTGAAGGTATTAATATATCAATGTGAATGAGAATAAATAATAAATTTGGTAATATGTGAAAAATATGGTAGGGAATTTGGGTATTTTTTAATACACCCTACTTTGTTCCTCCGATGCGTAATTAAACAACCAGTATCTTATCCCATGGCTTAAAGCAAATCAATACAACAGCTGAGATAGCCATGCTTTATCCTGGAGCTTCTGCATTTTCCAAATGCCCTTTCTGTTTTGGGATAATCTCACTCAGCCTTAAAAAATATTAACCAAAGAAAAAAAAGCATTATTCCCCTAGTACAAACAGAGCTGAGTGTTGACGCAATTATTCAAGCCAACAAATGTGTGGCAGGATACAAATACAATTATTCACACCTTCAAAAGTTAATGTTGTAGATCAAGAATCTAAAAAGTATTTCTTCAAAGATTGCAAGTGTAAAGGATAGTTACCCTCAAACACTGCCAATGGGATTTGTAGATGTGTGTAATGTTTCTAGAGGGAATTTTGAGAACATGAAGCAAATGCATTGAGCTGTGCATTTAACTTTGGCCTCAGAAATTCATCTAGAAACTTTCTCAAGAAATAAAATAAAGATATGCATAAATATTTAGTTAAAATAATGCTTATTGCAGCATTGTTTATTTTCATTGAGAATATTTTCAAAATAATGCTCAACAATATTACTGGCTTAGTAAATTTTGGTAAATCCAAATTATTGTATGTCATACTGATAATAAAATTCTTTATAAAGTTAAATGTATTTACATGGTTGAAAAATGGTAGTAAATATGTCTTATCATTTAGTTGAAATGATAAGAAATCTTACCATCCACAACAACATGAATGAACCCACAGGGTGCTATGCTAAATGGAATAAGTCAGACAGAAAGTATAGTAATTCCACAATATGTGGAATCTTAAACACTAAATAAATAAACAAAACAGAAACTAGTTCATCAGCCTGGCTGATGTGGCTCTAGGTTGGAGCATCACCTTGTGATGGGAAGGTTGTGGGTTTGCTTCCAGGTCACAGCATATATAGGTTGCAGGTTCAGTCCCCAGCCGGATGCATTCAGTCCTTGGTTTGCAGGCATAGAAACCCCAGTCCAGGTGAGGACACATCCATGCTTATTTCTCACATCGGTATTTCTCTCTTTCCTTCCTCTCTCTTCCTTCCTCTCTCTTAAAGCAATGAGAAACTGTCCTCAGGGAAGGATAAAAAATAAAAAAATAAAACATTGCATATATACAACACATGGATCTTGGTTGAATTTTTAAAATGTATTTACTGAGCTAGGTTCTAAAATATAGACATGAAGTAAATCTTGAAATTAACAGGTTTTTTTTCTGGATAGTACAATGTGGGTGATTTTTTAAAACTATGTATATTCTTTTTTCTTTTAAAATGACGTTTTATTTTATGTGCATAACAAATATTAAGTGCATAATAAAATAATTTAAAGGCAAGAAAAATCTCTAACTGAAAACAATGTAGGATGCCCTGGGTGGTGTAGCTCAGTGTATTGAGTGCCGGCCTGTGAACCAAAGACTTGTGGGTTTGATTCCCAGTCCAGGCACATGCTTGGGTTGAGGACCAGGTCCCCAGTAGGGGGCACACAAAAAGCAACCACACATTGATATTTCTCTCTCTCTCTTTCTTCCTCCATTCCCCTGTGTTTAAAAATAAATAAATAAATAAATAAAATCCCTAAAAAAAGAAAAAAGAAAAGAATGTAGGAGCTTCCCAATAAGCATGTTGAACAAATCAGATATTCTAGCCAGAAATGCCCACATTATTTCAGTGGAATCTCCTTCCAAAAACTCAAATAGTGCTGCTTAAGCTTCCTCAATATGTTATTGGGGTTGAAACTAAATCTTAAGATTCAACTACACATTGAGATCCAAATGGAAATGTGGACTGAAATTGATTCAGATTCCTTAGCTGTGTAACAGAGTGTCGCTTTGTGTACACAACTTCACATGTCTTTCACCCCACTGTGAAATTGCTATCCGATCCAAGAACATTTAATGAAAAAAATATTTCAATTACAGTTGACATACACAGGCAATATTATATTGGTTTTGGGAGTAAAACATAGCTATTAGACACTTATCTAACATAAAGTGATCACTTGGAAAGTAACTCATTGACACCATTCATATTAATTACCATATTATTGACTATATTTCCTATTCTGTACTTTATAACCTCATAACTATTTTTATAACTACCAATTTGTACTTTTTAATTATTTCACCTTTTTCTTTTTAAATTATTTTTTTAAGTTTTCAATAACAGTTGACATGCAATACTAAATTAGTTTCTGGTGTACAACCAAATGATCACACATTTATACAACTTACAAAGTGATCAACCTGATAAATCTAGTACCCATCTGACAACATATATGGTTATAACAATACTACTGACTACACTTTACTGCCCCTGACAATTTTGAAACTAAGAATTTGTACTAATCCCTTTTCCATTTTCATATCTACCTCCATTACCCTCCCATCTGGCAAATATCAAAATGTTCTCTGTACCTATGAACTAGTTTCTGTTTTGTTTATTTATTTAGTGCTTAAGATTCCACATATAGTGGAATTACTATACTTTTTGTCTGACTTATTTCATTTAGCATAGCACCCTGTGGGTTCATTCATGTTGTTGTGGATGGTAGGATTTCAAGTTTATAATATTCAATTGTATTAGTAGAATAAAATGAATTAATTCACTGCATTGTTGATGTACATTTATGTTGTTTCCAGTTTGGAGTTACTAAAATGTTGTAATGAATATTCTTGTACAATTATTCATATATGTACAGGTTTCTATTAAGTATATACTTCAAAAATAAAATTCCTACATCATAGGGTAAGCCTATATTTAGCTTAGTAGATAAAACAATTTTGAAAAGATTTACAATTTATACCCATCCTGGTAGTGTATGAGAGTTGTTAATAACTCCAGATTTTTATTAACACTGGGTACTATCTATCCTTTTAATTTAAGCTGTTTTGGTTGGTAGAATGTCTCATAATAATTTTACTTGGAATTTTTTTGATGACTGATAAGATCTATCTGTTTTTCTTGCGCGTGAATTTTTTCTCTGTGTCTTTAGGATATGTACCTTTGGAAAGTGGTTGTTGTGTCCTTTGCTTATTTTTAGTAAATTATCTTTTTGTTATTAAACTATAGGAATACTGCGATTAAAAGTCCTATGTCAGCCATACTAGTTGTATTTTTTGCATTATGTGGCTTATTCTTTTATTTTTTAGTAAGCACAAATTCTTAATTTTAAAGCAGTCTAATTTACTGTTTTTATTTGCATTTAATTATTTCTATATTCTCAAAAATATTTTTTATTCTACAATGTTATTTTGCCCAATGTTATATTCCAGGAATTTTAATGTTTTCTCTTTCAACATTTGTTCTATAAACTACATGGAATTTATTTTTTACCATGTAATGTAGAAAATGATTTAACTATTGACTGCATTATCAAATATATATGATCCCTTGAAGTTATTCACTTACTTTTTCTTTACTTTTAATTACCTTTATTTACTGTTTCAACAAGAACTTTTTATCCTGTGTCCTTCATATAGGGTTTATGGTTTTCTAACTGACCCTTTTTGCAGAAATGAATCTCTGAGTCAATTATATATTTCCAAATTCAAGACATAGGTTGAAGCCTGCAGAATTCAATGTCCTCTTAACGCTATCTTTAAGTGACTGCCCCCACTGTAGCAGACATGTGTGTGTTTGTCGTGAGCCTGGTTTTCACAGGGACATTTTTTTTATTTGAAGTTATGGGTTGTATCTAACTTGCATGGAGTGGTTGAGGCCCAGCCATAATACCCAGTCCCAAAAAACAGAGAAATTGTTTCATCCCCAATGCTACTAGTGCCCCATTTTGAGAAATACTACATCATTATCTGATGTTGACACTATTGAGCATTATTTGCGAGATATTATTTTAATTCTAAAAACTAGCTGTTTCTATTCTTGGTTCTATTCTTGGTTCTGCAGAACTTGGTTCTGCAGTAACTTATGCAATTTCCTGTCAATCTTTTTTTTCTCTTAGATATGAAGATACAAAGGAATTGATAGAGATATATACTTTAAAGTCACTCTTACATCAAATAAATTATACATATATTAGCATTCTCCGTATAGATCTTATAGTCAAGCTATTTTATAAGTTTCTTTGTATTTTATTATTTCTCTTCTTAAATAATATTATGAACAAGTTTTATGCATGTGATTGACCATGTTTCAATTAAATGCAGTTATTTTTCCCTTATTCTTAAACTACCACAGTCTGAAGTAAATATGGTTTCCCATATGTTTGCTCTGTGGTCTTTTCAGCCCCTCTGCTGACTTTCAGAATCTCTGTTTTCTGGCAAAATTCTCATGATTTATTTTGCAGGGGTTTTGTTGTTGTTGTTGTCATTGTTTTGCTTAGTTTTATTTTGTTTTTCCTCAATATGTAAGTATCTACTTTCCAAATATCTGTAGCTTTTCTTAAATAAAAAAATGCATTAGAGAGAAAAATCTGGACACTTGTTTTTATGTTATATTGTCTTACATTAGAAAGGATATTGTCCAGAATAGCCATGTATGTGAGGCACTGAGGAGTAGAGCTTTAAATTATGGTTGTTTTTAAGGTCACACATCTATATCAACTTTTCCAAGTTGGGTTAAATATTGCTAAATCTTTTTTGGGATATTTTGTTTGGGTACACATCTCTGTAATGTATTTGCTATACACTAATTCTATTTTTAAATGTTTAACCCTTTCAGGTATGCCTAAAGGGTAATTGTTCCCTGTTTTGTAAATTAATTTTAGAGAGGGAGAGAGAGACACAAAGAGAGAAAGAGAGGAAGAGGGAGAGAGAGAAAGAGAAACTTTGATTTGTTGTTCCACTTATTTACGCACTCACTGGTTAATTCTTTCATGTGCTCTGCCCGGAGATGGAACCCACCACCTTGGTATATGAGGACAACGTTCTAACCAATGGAGCTGCCCAGTCAGGGCAAGGCTAATAGTAATTAAAACAGAACAATAGCCCTGTCTGGGAAGCTCAGTTGCTTAGAATGTCATCCTGATACACTAAGGTCGTGGGTTGCATCCCCAGGCAGGGCACATGAAAGGATGAACCACTGAATGCATAAATAAGTCAGACAACAAATCTGTGTTTCTCTCTCTATAAAGTCAATAAACTTAAATATTTATTTATTTATATATTATATAATAGTATATAATATATAATTAAATTATATATTACATAAATATATGTAATAAACACACACACACACACACATATATATATATACTAATCACTATTAGCCTCACCATGTGGCCCACTTATAAATATTATAATATCCGAAATTAAATTATTCTCAAATCAACGTGTCTTTTTTAAAACATGAAGTTTTGTGTATTAGGTTTTGTCGGTACAGGGTGCACGCGTATATGAAACTGTCAGTTATTCTCTCCTCTGTATATTGTTGTCCAAAGTGTGACAACGTGGAGAAAGGCTGCTGCATTTTTAAACTTTAATGCTGATATTGTTGTTTAATAATGTATATGCAAGGCTAACAACATCCTAGTTATTGAAAATAAAAAGTTAGCAAGAAAGACATCCAGTTTTTCCAATTTGTGTAAAATATACCTCTTAGAGAATATTGGCAAACTATCTATTGTAGAAAATATTTATAGCAGGAAGGGACCTAAAAGCTCAAGATAGATTCATGTGCTGCCACACTTACAAGCAATTTTGGTTGAATTTTAATCAATTTTAATAATGTTTAATCATATACATGCAAACAATCAATAGATTTATTATTTTATTGGAGCTTAGACTTTAAAAGTATTTAAAGATTATTCAGTTAAAACTGCCTACATTCTTAGGGAATAAATTATGGCTCAGCAATATTAAACTGGGCACATACTCTAAAGAAAGTAGTAGAGAGTGGACTAGAAAATGCCACATTTAACTCAGGTTGCAATCCCTCCAAAGTTTCTTGAGGGCTTTCTCAGAGGATGGGTGTTTTTTTTTTTCTTTTTCCCTCAATGAAGCAGGAAAATTGAGATATAAATACAGATTTCTGTTGCTACAGGAGGTTGAATTGTGCCAGTTAAGAACATGCTGATAATCTGTGATAAAAATTAAGAACTATACAATTGAAACAACAGCATTATACTATCTTTCCGAATAGCCAAATAATGAAGTCAGTATTAATACAAATGTCAAGCTAAGAACAAAAAGTAGTCCTTATGGCTTTATCTAGATTGAAAATAATGTGTCAACATTAGCAGATAAATAGAAAATTTTCAAGAGATCTAATATGGGGCTAGATTGAACATATATCTACAGTTTAACTCTGGCAATTTGGGCTACTAGAGAATATACATACAATAGAGATGATGAGTAAACACCCCTTTGGCAAGTGCCTAAATTTAAGTCAGTACTATAACTATAGTGTATTACTATAGAATAACCCAAATAACTTGGTGCAATAACTTTCATAGCCAAATGTGGAAGATGTCTTATTTGGAAAGTTATTTCAAATTGGAAAAATAAAATGATTTTAAGTACTTCACAAAAAGTACTCACAACCCATGAGTTGCATTTCTCTATACTTCCATTGAAATCATATGGCATTGATACTTTCCTTTTGATGGTATTTCAGTTGGTGATATTCTATAAAGTCACAAACCATAAACTACATTAGAATGAGGTATTTACATATCTCTTTATTTGCTTTTAAATTACAGAAATATAAAACATGTTGTAGAAAATATTTATAATAAAATTTCAACTAGCAATAATTTCTGATAGTTTCATTTAGTGCAATCCTTTCTTAAAAGCAAGGAAATGAATTAAATAACCTTGTTTGAGCTCTTCAACTCTATTATCACCATCGACTTAGTAAGATGTTAATTTTCATTATTTTCTCATTATCATTGCAGCATTTTAAGCTAAAAAAAACCCAGTTTATGAATCTACTACTCTTGAATTGTCTGCAACTGAATTATAGACAGACCTGAATGGTGTGGTTATATATTAAATGCTGAAATCTTTTCATTATATAAACCCAGAATTGATTGTTAAAACCTGACAAGGATAATAAACACCCCTAATTATGAAGAAGCACTGTCTCCACAAGCCACTACTCTTTCCTTAAAGGCATTTATGTGCTTTTCCAGGGAGATAGATTTACTCTGCCTCTTAGCCTGACATAAATTATTTTTATATCAATCTTTCAGAAAAGAGGTTGTCCTCTGAGTGATAGCTATGGGGAATATAGTACCTTTGGGAAAAGAAAATTAATTTGTCTCATTATTTTCTGTATCTCACTATTCCCTAAGCTGTAGTACAGCTCAGAAACTTATAGTGGAAGTCTAAGCCCCAACAGTTAAGTTTCATGAGTAGATATCATTAAAGAGCAAAACTCCTTGAAATAAGGTTAGCTCTTGGGAACTGAAAGCAAAGAAAAAGAATAAAAAAATTCAACTAGGTGATATTTAATCCAGCTTCATTATTTTGTACTATGACACAATTATATTACCTTGTTATTTAGCTAAAAATTACAAAATATTAGACAATTCGTTAAGAAAATGAGACGTACTATCACCTCTTAAGTAGGAAGGGGTACATTTTTCAACTAGAAAAAAAAGGATCTTCACAAATCACATCAATATATAAACAAATTACTTAGCTGAAATTGGCTTGCCTACTATGCCTAACTCAGGCATGTATATTTTATCAGGTTAGATTTGGACTATGATTTTTAACTTAATAGAGATGAACCTCTCAAAAGAAATAAACTCAGTAAAAATAAAAATAAATTGTTGTGATAAATCAACTCTGTAGTATAGTATTAAGAGTTATATTAATAATAATTGTCTTTTTAACTTTTAGAGATATAACAATATTTACATGAGATAAATAAATTAACATATATTTAGGTAAAATTACATTTCATAAGAGATTTTAAATTAAGAGTATATTAAAATTATCTCATGTTGTGCTAAGATATCAATATTTAAAAATTAAAAAAAATAAGTTCCTCAAGAAACTTATAATAAATAGCAGAGAAATAGTTCTTTAATTATTTTTTATAAAAATAATTTCAATAAAGCCATATGTAAAATTTGAAAACACAGGGCAATAAGTCTTAGGATTGCTTGATTATTTAAAAAACATACAAAACAAGGGTTCTTTTGAATATCAGAGAAATTAGTTAGCATTTTCAGATAGAAATTATGCAGAAATTACAAAGGCCTGACCTAGTGTTGCATTTTTAAAAAAGCACAAGAAGTTTAGTATTATTGGAAGAAAGATGAAGAGATATGAATGGGTACAAAAATAGGTCTCAGAATATGAACTGCTTTTATAAAATTTCTAGAAAATTAAATTCTACTGAAGAATTTTAAAGGTGTGTCCAATAATAAAATCTACATTGGGTGACTCTCTCAAATATACAAGGTCTGTCCAAAAAGTATTTGACCACATAATATAAAAAATAGAGACATTTATTGAAGATGATACAAGAAACATTGTACATAGGACAATGTTGCTTCAGTACCCTTCAAAGTAGACACCTTGGGACCTCACATAGTTCTCCCAGTCATCATCAGCTGCCCTGTTGTATTTTCCTGAGTCTCATCAACAGTATGAAATCTCTTGCTATAGTGAGGCTGAGTCACCTGGGAGAACTGATGTTTCATCAAAATACTCTGAGTGAGATGTGATGCATGAGTGGGCACATTGTCCTGATGAAGCTGCCAGTTACCTGTTGCTCCACAGATGCAGCCTTCTGAGTCATCCAAAAAGTTTCCTCAGAGGAATGTTCTACCTTAACGCAAAATGTGATGCAGATTTGTTGCTCTACTGGCTCAATCATTAAGAGTGGGAAGGCCACACAGTATACATGCTCACTCCATGGTGTCTATTACCCCCACTGACTAGTACAGTGAAGTTGTCATTGTTCATGCATGCACATTCCAGTCCACTTTCCTTGGCTGCCATGTGACATCAATATTGCACAATCCACTCTTGTTATATTAATGATGGCTGTACTTTTTTCCAGAGAGACTTCATATGTTGACCAGAGAGGAAGACCTGAAAATAAAAATACTGAGGTCAATTTGTGCTTTCCATCTTTTTACCAGTGAGTGTATGCTCTTACTTAACAGCTGTTGGGGCACTGCTCAACATTTTTATGCTCTTCAACATAAGACTGTGTACCTCATTCCCCCATAGCAGTATTACAGTTAGTAAATACATTATGATTATATGTTTAAAGTATAGTTTACCTGTTTTTTATAAAGGTATGTTTCTCTCCTTATTTTAGTCCTAGTATTTATGCACAATGCCTAGTACATTACAGATGTACAGTACATGTAATTTTATTAATCAGATGAATGAATAACTATGGGAGTTAATATCCCAAAAGACATTTATAAAGTAATCAAAACAATTTGGTCCTGAACAAATATGAAAAGCAAAAGAGTGAGAAGCAGATCAGATGTTTCTCAAGTTTCCCTTTGAGGAAAATGGTGCCATTCACTAAAGAGTGTGAATGAAATTGCCACACAGAATGAAGGGAGAGAAATAAAGAGGGCCCTGTGAGATCATTGGAGAAAGTAAGCATTAACCTAGATCAATAAATAACTATGAGAGAGTCAGAAAAGAGAGTTTTGAGTAAACAGAGATATGATATTTAATGAAGCTTCCAGTGTTAAAGAAGTAAACTGTCAAATTTGATACAGACTGGATAGGGCTCATTGGACTTGGAAATCAGGGGATTTGGTAAGAAGTGGAGAAAGTGGTTATCAGAGAACAGTGACTAGATAATAAAATAGTTCTTGAGGACAATACTAAGCTTAGGCCAATTGTTGTAGAAACTATGGAAATGAGGTAAAAGTATCAACCTTTTCTTTCTATAGATATCACAGCATATGCAACTAGGGGATTTTTCATGGATGTGTCCTGAACAATTTCCACATAGCAACAGCATTCACCTTTAGAGAACAGCATAGAGCAGATGCCGAGTGATGGAATTACAACAGTGGTTGGGTCTAAGTTCTGACTGAGACCCAGCTATGCCCCGCTGATTGTGTTCACCACTTCTTTAGATTATATGTGTCATCTAAGAGTGCCCTTTATTTTGCTTGTTTAAGACATTTCTCTTTGGTATTTGCAAAATAAAGGACTCTGTCTCTAAATAAACTTAGACAAGTAAAATTCTTCAAGAACTAGTTAAATTGATAGTGATTTTTCCTAGTACAGCAACCCTGAATAAATAGTTACCAGCTTTCTCTGTGTTTCTAACCAACCTCACTTGAATATTTAATCCCAGTGTTGACTAATCACCCCCTCCCTGAAAAGCTCCCCTTGGAGAGAGCACATGTTCAGCATTACATCACTTCAGTGAATATCCATAATCACATATATCATGCACTATCCTATTTCCACGTGTATATCATGACAGTATTTGTGGATTGAGAGAAATCTCTTGGACAGTTTAGAACACGTGAGAAAAATTTAGAAAGATCAGTTACATATCTTTAAATGGATTTTAGTGAAGACCGAATAGATCAAAAACCTAAACAAGGTAGGTAAGAAGATGAATTAAATGAGGAAAATTACTATGTCAAATGTTCTTATTCTATCTAGGGTGAGCAAAGAAGTGATTGATCCAAGCAGCACTGATTTTCAACTTTTTTGTGTCTCATGGAGCATATACATTAATTACTAAAATTCTGTCGCACACCAAAAAAATATATTTGTTAACACTACATAGCCATTGTTGTGTTGGCAGTTGCCTCTTTTTTTTTAATTTAACACTATAAAGGAAAAGATGGCAGGGCCCATGAATTAAATGGTAAGGTATTACATGTTTTAAAACATTTTGTGGTACACCGGTTGAAAATCAATGATCTACAGCTTGAAGTAATTAGAATTTTATACTTATCAATAGGAATGCAAGTTAAATACTGGGGAGTATCCTAGAGAAGTCCTGTCCTTGAAGTTAAAAAATAATGATGAGAACACAATAGTATCCGTCTAGCAGCTGACTTCCAATAAATTTTTTTTCTTTCAAGTGGAAGGAAAGACATCGATCTATAATTGATCTTCAGTTGAGTCTCTAGATCAGAAGTAAATACATTGTTTTGACATATTAAATTTATTAATATGTAATACAATTATCAAAACAAAAATGAGAAACAGCATTATGATTCTAGGAACACAACTATTAATTTACATTGTTGCTTCAGATTAAATTGTAAAATAGCTTAGACTATTGATTATCTAAATTGAGGTGAGATATTGTTCATGGTGTTTTTTAATTTTTTTCAAGATAGAAGGTAAGTTATTACTCCTAAACAACAAGTTGGTGATTGTGGGGTAGAGGATGGGTGGACGTGGAAGAAGTTATAAAGGGGATAAATGGTAGCGGAAAAAATACAATTACGAAGTATAAGTTGGAATATTTAACTCACTTTCACCCAATTTTAAGTGCTGCAGCAAAATTTTTTGTGTATTTTTAATTTGTGTATTCAAAGTTTTTTATTGTATTTTTGACACTGAAAAACATTGTTAACTCTTTCCCATAAATGCTGTTTTGCCAATCTCTTTTTATTTCTTTTTTTTCCAAGTGGAAAAAACTATGATGACAATGACAATTGAGAATGATAGAGTCACATTTGAAATTCCTTGAGAAATTTGTATTTGTGGGCTTAAAAGATTAAACCAGAGTTGGACATAGGAGTGGTTTATACCAATAAATATTATAAGCTTCAAAAGCACTTTGCATGATATTTGTGACCTTTCAATTAAAAATATGTTCTTAGAATGTATCAGTAGATATATAAACACGTAAAGAATACTTCCATAAGTGCTCCTAAAGGAAATTGTCACAGAGCTGGCATCAGTTTTTTCCCTTGCTGAGAGATACTCATGTGGACAATTGTCAAATAATTGTGTTTGAAAAATACAACACAAAACATTCATTAAGAGATCTTCTTCTGAGTTTAATCATAACCAAGGAAGGGATTTAAACAGATAATTGCTTGAAGATAGAAACCAATGTATTATCATTATCAAATAACCACAAGGAAAGTTGGTAGGATAACAACAACAACAAAAAACCCTCCCATTACTGAATTTTTTTTATTTATTCATTGTTTTATCATTCTCAATTGAGGACATTTTTCCATTGTTATAGACAGAGAAGGGAAGGAGGAAGAAAGGGAAGGAGGGAGAAACATCCATGTGAAAGAAACATTGATTGGTTGCCTCCTTGTATACTCCCTGATGGCAGATCAAACCCACAACCCGGATATATACCCTGACTGGCAATCACACAACGACCTCCCACTGTGGGAGGTCCAGTGAACTGAGACACACCAGCCAGGGCAAAACTATTTCCTTCATTACAAAATATTGTATGATCACCACATTTAAAAATATACTAATGTGCAAGTAGCTTAAGGTGAAACTGACATACGAAAAGAATTTAAAAAATGCTGAGTGTTTTAGAAAAGGAAAATTAATAAAAGATTAATTAACTGTCAAAATTTAGATAAATTGGAAAGTGTGCAACATAAATACAGACCTTGATCTAAAATATGTCATGGAATATGAGGGTCAAAATAAATTATCTAATATTATTAATGAAGATAAAATATTATTGTACATATAGCCAGTTTAGACTCAAGTATAAAAATACCTAAGTGCAGACTTTGAAATAAAATAATAGTTGGCATTAATTTGTTTTAATCATGCTGAGCAACTATTATGTGAAAAGAAATAATGTACGAGTAATCTCAATAAAACAAAAAGAATGACATGAAATGAAGGAAGACCTCAAACTGATGTTTAATTTGACACCTTCAGGATAAGCAGAAGTTAGATAGTCAAAGATGATTTGAGGAAAGTGGTAAAAAATTACAGGCAGAAGAAAGAGAATAGAGATAGCACATAGATTAAATAATAGGCCATCTAGGGTATTAAAAATGATTGAGGAACATTACTGATAATTTGATACTAATGGATGACAATCATGACTTCTTAAATTTCTAGAGTAGCACCAGTAAAGATAAAAAATTGGGTTTAATTGGCCATAAGTCAGCTGCATTAAAGTTATTTTTTTCAATCTTTGGGTGTAAAGTGAAAATTTTATAAAGTTGTATTATAATATTATCATCCACACAATTTCTGAGTATCAATGGTACTAAAAAACTTTTTTTTTACTAAAAGAGTTTCCTTTTAATAATAAGTGTATAAAGTTTATTTTTGAAGTTTAATAGAACACAAGAAATTTGTAGGCTGAAGTAAGAATTACATTTTCTAATTTCTGCTAAAAAGCATGGCAGAGGGAATAATTTAAAAATATTTTATTATACATCTTATTTTATTAAAATGAATAATAGTTAAATATTTCTTTCATTAACTATAGAAAATTATTTTCTCAACTGCATTTCACATTATCCTCACTGAAAGATGTTTTAATTTTATTTAGATTCCATTATTATATTCAATTCATCTGAAAAAGTATTTTATTATATTTGAAATTTGGATGTTTTAAGTGAAGTGGGTTTTTTAATATTTTCTGGGTCCATGGGCCAATAACATTTTCCTTTATCCTTTGAAAATAATATCTGGTGTAGTGCTATCCATTTATTGAGGGAGTTATATAGGGATGTTGATGAAGCAAAATAAGAGCATCAGGTAGGAAGATTTAAAATTGACAGTTTCTTGACAGATGGTAAATAAACAGACTTTACAAAATCACACAGAGTTTAGAACTCAAATTTAATTGCATAGAGTAACTTTTGTGATAATAGGACATAAAAATTAATAGAGAAAAAACAAACTTGATACTCTGAATATGATTACAAAATTATAACACTAAAAAAGCACAGGTGTAATAAAGCACTATGAAATGAAGAATGTATGCATAAAATATCAGTTTTATTTTGATATTGCCTTTAAGTGTTCAATAAGTGTGTTTTTGAAGGTATGATATTTGAATCAAAAAAGGAATTATGTAGTTTGAAGAACTAAGGTAAAAAAATAACATTTTCTAAATAATAACTTGCATATTGATCATTCCTTAATGTTGACTATCTTAAATAAATGCCAAGAATCATTGAAGTACACTGAATAAGAGTAAAGATTTTACAACCATAATGTATGGATTCTCTCTTCAGAATGTATCACATCCTTGTCATGTCATCTTTGGCAAGAGTCAAAATTTAGCGTCTTTTATTTTTTCATCTGTAAAATGGAACTAAATAGTATTTATCTCAAAAAAGTTGAATATGAGAAGTACATGTAAAGTACTTAAAATAATGCCTTACCCAAAGCATGTTCAATCATTGACTCTATTAATTTTATTATTTAGGATCTAAGAGAGCTGATGTATATAATAAATATTAAAATATGCAACATTAAATGAATTTGACAGTATTAATAATGTGTCATTAATATAAATTATGTATTTTAAAAATTAGACAAAATAAATTGAACTGTGATATTAAACCAAGAAAATAAGCAACTTCCTAAGAATCTCTTCCAGAAAATAGAACAATCAACTTTTTGGTTTTCCAGTAGAAAAATGTAAAGCCCATCAAGTGAACGATTTACTTTATATTATTTTTTATTTTTAAATTAATTTATTTAATTGTCCTTCAAGTACAGTTTTCTGTCTTTTATTCCCATCCCAGCCCACCCCCCAAGTGCTCCCCACCTCCCTCCCATTTCCACCCCCTGCCTTGTTTTTGTCCATGTGTCCTTTATACTAGTTCCTGTAAATCCTTCCCCTTTTCCCCTTAAATTCCCTCCCCTCTCCCCTCTGGTCACTGTCAGTCTGTTCGCTATTTCAGTGTCTTTGGTTATATTTTGCTTGCTTGTTTATTTTGTTGTTTAGGTTCCTGTTAAAGGTGAGATTATATAGTATTTGTCTTTCACTGCCTGGCTTATTTCACTCAGCATAATGCTTTCCAGTTTCATACATGCTATTGCAAAGGGTAGGAGCTCCTTTCTTTCTGCTGCATAGAATTCCATTGTGTAAATGTATCATAGTTTCTGGATCCATTCATTTACTGATGGGAAACCTAGGTGCCCATCAAGTGAACCATTTAAAACTGTATTGTACATAAAACTGAAGTGTGTACTTTAAGAAGCAACCTTATAAAGTGATGACTAATTGACTGCGATAACATTTACATTTTGTTCTATTGTTCTTTGATAATTCAGGGAAAAATCATACTACAGATTTTTTCATGTTGTTGAAGACTTCTGTTTTGTTTATTTTTAATGTGTTTTATTAATTATGCTATTAGAGTTACCCCAGGTTATCCCCATTTGACCTCCTTCACCCAGTCCAACACCCACTCACTCAGGCAATCCCTACAGCATCGTCCATGTCCATGCATGTTTTATTTGGCTACTCTATATTTTATGCTGCACTTTGCATCCCATGACTATTCTGTTACTATGAACTTGTACTTCTTATTCCCTTCACTTTTTTTGCTTAACCCCCAACCTCCCTCCCATCTGGCAACCACCATAATATTTTCTGCATCTGTGTTTTTTTTCTGTTCTACTTGTTTATTTTGTTTTTAGATTCAGTTGTTGATAGATATGTATTCATTGCTATCTTATTGTTCATATTTTTGATGTTCTTCTTTTTAAATAAGACTCTTGAATATTTCACACAATGATGGTTTGGTTGTGATGAATTCCTTCAACTTTTTCTTGTCTGGAAGCTTTTTATCTGTCCTTTGATTCTGAATGACAGCTTTGCTTTTGAAAGTAATCTTGGCTGTAGGGTCCTGCTTTTCATGACATTAAATATTTTTTGCCAAACCCTTCTAGCCTGCAAAGTTTCTTTTGAGAAATCAGCTGACAGTATCTTGGGGACTTCCTTGTAGGTAACTAACTACTTCTCCCCTGTTGCTTTTAAGATTCTCTGTCTTTAACCTTTGGTATTTTAATTATGATGTGCCTTGGTGTGGGCATCTTTGGGTTCCTGTTGTTTGAAAAGTTCTATGCTTCCTGGACTTGATTGTGTATTTCCTTCACCAAGTTAGGGAAGTCTTCTTTCATTGTTTTTTTTAGTATGTTTCCAATTTCTTGCTCTCTCTTTTATTTAGGCACCCCCATGATGCAAATGTCGGTACACTCAAAGATGTCCAGAGTATCCTTACACTATTCTCATAGGTTTTTGTTTTATTTTGTTTTGTTATTTTTCTTGCTGTTCTAATTGGATATTTTATGCTCCCCTATATTTCAAATTGCTGATTTGATTCTCAGCTTCATCCACTCTACTGTTGGTTCCCTGTGAATTGCTGTTTATTTTAATCAGTTTATCCTTCATTTCTGACTGGTTCTTATTTATGGATTCCATGCCCTTTCTTTTGCTGGTGAAGTGCTCACTAAGCTCACTGAGCATCCTTATGACCAGTGTTGAAGTCTGTATCTAGTAGTTTTCTTGTCTCCACTTTGTTTAGTTCTTCTCCTAGAGTTTTTTTACTTTCTGTTCTTTCATTTGGGCCATATTTCTTTGTCTCCTCATTTTGGCAGTCTCTCTATATTTGATTCTATGTATTAGGTAGAGCTGTTATGTCTTCCAGGCTTATAGAGTGGCCTAATGTAGTAGGTGTTTATAGAGTCCAGTGGCATAGCCTCCCCTGTTGCCCAAATCAGGTCGTTGAGGTGCACCCTTTGTGTGGGCTGTGTACACCTTCTTCTTGTAGTTGAGCCTTGGTTGCTATTGTTACATCCAATGTCAGTCACCACCTGTCTTTTGTCCAGGGTTACACAGCATACATTACAAAGCGACCTTCAGATGGTTGCTACTTGAGCTGGGCTTGGAGGTGCCCAGGTGAGGCCAAGCTGTGAACCAAGGCTGGATACTGCTAGAGAAATACTTAGGAAAACTTAGTATTTAGAATGGTATGGGGATGGATGAAGCCAGATGCTGCTTGTTTCAACTTAGGAAAATCAGAAGCATGTGCTGAGACAACCCATTCAAATGGAAAAGCCACTGGAAACAGCTTGGTTGGGCCAGAAAGTTGGGTGGGAGCAGGGCCTCAGGAAATCACTAGGGTGGGACAAACGGTGTGAGACAGGTTGATGGAGTCTCAGATATTGTGCCTGCCTGCCACTTCTGTGGTTCTGTGTGGAGTGGTCTCTGAAAAGGAACAATGGCCTCTGTCAGTACTTCTGTATGGGAAAAAGCTGCCCCCCAGCTCTTGCCCTGGTGTCAGGCTATTTAGTCCATCCCCATATGTCTTTAATGCCTTTCATTCTGCTGCTCCCTCACTGGAGTTCAAAGGAAGTGAATCTAAGTAAGTCTGTGTGTTGGCTCTTTAAGAGGATCTGCCAAGGAGTCCAATAATTTCTGTCTTCCACACCCTCAATCTGTTTTTTACAGCCAGAAGTTATGGTGACTTCTCTTCCTGGTACTGGAACCCTGAGCTGGTGGCCCTGATGTGGGGCTGGCACTCTTCACTCCTGGGACATCCCTCCCAATTTTTATCCATCACACTTGCCTATGGGACAAGCCTGTTCCTTATCTCTGCCCCTCCTACCAGTCATGTTGTAGTTTATTCTTTAATTACATAGTTGTAGGACTTATATTCAGCTTAATTTCTCATGGTTCTGAATGATGGCTGTTCTAGAGTTTAGTTGTAATTTGTTGTGGTTGTGTGAGGAGGTGAGCACTCTTTACCTGTGCCAGCATCTTAACTGGAAGTCCTGTACTATAGACTTTCAAACTCCCTTTTAATAGTCCATTATAATATAATATTTGAGTTAAACTGCATTCAAAAAAGCAATTTCAAAATAAAATGAAAACAATAGGTATAAGTAAAATGTTTTCTTTTTCAAATTTACATATTTAACTCATCCTCAAATAATGCATTTTTTTACAGAACTTCTAAAATGTTAATGCTAATTTTTTAAAAAAATTATCATAGAAAAAGAATTAGAGGTGGCATACCTGTTGTTTTGAGGTAGAATAATTGTTTTAAAAATTATTGATTTCCCTAACTGCCCTAATTTGCCTCTTATGCTTTATTTATTATAATAAAGATAATATTAAGATTTGCCTCTCACAACCACTTCAACAAATTATATTTCAGTCCCTGTGCATGTAATGATCATTTCATGTTAAAAGATAATCCTAACACTTTACAATCAGAATGCATTTTTAGCAATTAAGAAAATTCACCTGCTTTTAAACACAGTTAAGCTTAGTATAGGCAGTAAAACTTTTACTTACTGTTTCTTCCATAATAATGTTTTTTAAGGCCTATATTGATCTTGCTGTTGCTGAACTTCACTACCACACATATTTCTCTTTGTAGTGTAAATTTTCTCTAAGGAATACCTGCATGCATGACATTTTACAAAGGTAGAAAGAAGTTACATTAAAGCTCCCTACATGTGGCTATCAATACATTGACTTCTTTATTTAACACATAACCAAGGACACATTGCTAGAGGGTGTGAGGGTAGAAAAAATGAAGGCTTCACATTGTGAAGTTAAAAAAGTTTGGAGAAAGAAACTATGAACACAAGTGCCATAGAGTTGACTATGACATGTACTGTAAAA
Source organism: Artibeus jamaicensis (assembly GCF_021234435.1). Lineage (NCBI taxonomy): Eukaryota > Metazoa > Chordata > Mammalia > Chiroptera > Phyllostomidae > Artibeus > Artibeus jamaicensis. Next base: position 10,065,141 of record NW_026521823.1, on the reverse strand, counting down.
GGAGTATTTACAATGTTGAAAAGATTTAAGATACCCTTCCAGATTAAAGAGTGTGTAAAACTTTAAGGAGATTATAACTATATGGATGAACATTAAAGGATAAATAAGACGAGAAGCAAAATTATAGGTGACAGTATTTCCACTGTGATAATGGCTTAAGAAAAATAAGAGACAGGGAAGAGTGGAACTTGTGGTCAATAAAGAGTGCAAGTTAATTGGAGCACAGAGTATGGAATGAAACTGGAAGAAATGAATCAACAAAATTAGGCTGGATTTAGAGTTTTGATTTCCTGAATCACCACCGAAACATTCCTGGAGTCGTTCAGAAAGAAGCTAGAAATGGTGGTAAACAAAATATAAACCAAAAGAAAGTAAAGCCATATTGATAGCAAAATCAGATTATTTAAGGTTGATTTACCTATCAGTATGGCTTTACTTTTTGTTACCTTATACCTTGTTTACCACCATTTCAAGGAAGCTCAGTAAATTTAATTTTAAAAATTAAGTAGTTTGAACTTTAGCTATTCTTTTTTAAAAAAGGATTTTATTTATTTATTTTTAGAGAGAGGGGAAGGGAGGGAGAGAAATATTGAGGTGCCAGAGATAATCAATCAGTTGCCTCTCACATGACCCCAAATGGTGACCCGGCCCACAACCTAAGCATGTGCCCTGACTGGGAGTTTAACCAATGACCCTTCTGTTAGAGTTGAGGAGGAAATAAGTTGTTTGTGCTAAGCTGTTTGCTCAACCCGAGACTGCTTGCTCAAGCCTGAGTAGAAACCACACCCACCCCCAGGCAGGTGTTCCAGAGAGTTAGGAATTGGTCAAAACGTATAGAGGGCTTCCATGTGTCAGGAGTTGTTGTTAAGTGCTTCACACCTGAGCTCCTTTATCGCTAACTGCCACCTTTGCTTCTGGAAACCCGCTTGCTTGCCCACTTCTATAAAATCCCTAGCCTGTAAGCGTTAGGTGCGACTCTCATTTGCAGCCATTTTGGCACCGTGTCTCCGGACACCCCGAGAGTTCGCCCCTGCGCAGGTAAAACTTTGAAACTTTGGCCAATAAAACATCTTTGACTGCCCGACCGTCTCCAACCCTTCTGGCTTGTGAGAGCGGAATGTAACACCTTCAATTCACAAGCCAGAGCTCAATCCACTGAACCACACCAGCCATGGCTGAACTTCGAAAGAAAATAAGCAGTGACATTATATAATTTCTCTGTTAAAAATTAGTAGTGTAAGACTAGGAAAAAAAGATAACCTTTATTTTATATACTAGGTGGAAAGTTTCTTTTGGATATAAATAAGATATTATTAGTGTTAAGTACTGGCTCCTAGCAGTTGTTATTCACAATATTATTCACTCTCTTCAAGTGATATCTAATGTGCTATGCTCACATGAAAACTGGAGAGAGAAGAAATTATTAAGAGAAAAAGTCACTGAAAGGAAAAAAGACATCTTTTCTTAAGGTAATAAGAAAGAAATTAGATACTTTATTAGATATTCAACTTTATAGTTGTGATGGTTCATTTTATGTGTCAATTTGACTGGATCAGGAGGTGCCCACATATTTGGTCAAAGATTCTGCATATTTCTGTGAAAGTATTTGGATGAGCTTAATATTTGAATCAGTAGACCGAGTGAAGAAGATTTCTCCTTCCTCTTCCAATCAGTTGAAGGCCTGAATAGGGGTAAAAAAAAAAAAACAACAGGCTGATCCTCAGTAAGTGAGAGAGAGAACTCTGCTGGCTGACCCTGAGGTGGAACAGGGGCATAGATCTACCTTATTCTGCCTTCAGCTATAACTAAAACATCAGCTCTGCTTGTATGTGGAGTCTACGTACTTTCAGACTTCATCTACTGCAAATACTTTATCAGCTCTGTCTGGTTTTCAGGTCTTTGGACTGATTAGAACTCCATCAGCTTGTCTGGAGCTCCAGCCTTGGGATTTCTCAGCCTCTATAATTACATAAACCAATATTCTTCTGCTTGTGTTTCTCTGTAGAACCCTAATTCAGTAGTGTAAGGAAGAGAACTAATGAAAAATAGGAGGCTAAAATGTAGCTGTTGAAAGTAAAGAAAAAGACTTCTCCTCCCACCTTTTTCTCAGACTATTTACTCTAGAAAACTTCTAACCACAAATTATTTCTTTAAAATGTATGCAAATATTGCCCTGGCTTGTGTAGCTCAGTGGATTGAGCTCGGGCCTGCGAACCAGACAATTGCGGTTTGAATCCCAGTCAGGGCACATACCAGGTTGCAGGCAGGTTCCCTGCAGGCCAGTTCCCAGCAGGGGACGCAGGAAGGCAACCATACATTGATGTTTCTCTCCCTCTCTCCTTCCCTCTACAGATAAATAAATAAAATCTTTAAAAAATAAAATAAAATAAAATAAAATAAAATAAAATAAAATAAAATAAAATAAAATAAAATAAAATAAAATAAAATAAAATAAATGCAAATATTTTTAAAAGGTAAATCAAAACCTATGTATGGGGCCAGGTGGGTACTGGAAATATTGGGGGAATATATTTTGTTAAAGTGTATGAATATCTTTTATGCTGCATACCTGAAATCAATATAAAATAGTATTAAATATAAACTCTATTTGAAAAATAAAAATCTGCCCTGGCTGGTGTAGCTCAGTGGATTGAGTGTGGGCCTGAGAACCAAAGGACTGCAGTTCAATTCACAGTCAGGGCACATGCCTGGGTTGCAGGCCAGTTCTCAGCAGGGGACACACGAGAGGCAACCATCCATTGATATTTCTCTCCCTCTATCCTTCCCTTCCCCTCTAAAGACAAATAAATAAAATCTTTAAAAAAGAGATTTAAAAAATCTTAAAACATTACTTACGATAACAATAACAATAAAAAAGGAGGACGTCAGCTTTTTGTCAGCTTAATGCATGGGACTTCTTTCTTGAGTACCTGAGGACCAGCTCTTTAAAAAGGTGATCATCAAGGAAGATAGCTCTCTCATGCCCCAGTCTGTGGAATGGTAGGAATCTAACTTCCGTGACTATGTCCCTCCAACTTGCTAAACTATCTCCTGTCATGAAGATATGGGAGGTTTATTCTTCATTTGGATAAAGCCAGTTAACAAACACAGGTGGCCACTTAATCAACAAATGAATCCATGATGAAATAATGTGGCAAATGGTGCTCTCAAGTTCTGTTACTTACAGATTAGTTATTGTTTATCTCAACAATATGTAAGTAATGGGGTGGATCTGCCTGAGAATTTTAAAAGGCAAGGTTTCTGTCTTTGCATTCTCTTAGTGGATTAACTAAGAAGTATATCATATTCTGGTTTAATGCTTATTCCAATAAACAATAACACTGCTTTCTTCATACCTTAACTTTGTGGAAAAGTTTTCTGAGTTGGCAAGAGACTTTGTTTTTAATTCTATTTCCCCCAAAATAACATGGCTTTAGGGCTAGCAGAAACATACATCCGAAGGAAATGAGATGACCTGGGTTGACCTGTATTTATTAGATTATATTGCAGGTGGCAGCAAAGAAACATGACTGAATTATCTGGAGGATGAGGGTTTGAAGCATAAAAAACAAGAGAGTGGGTATAATTTGAAATGATTATTGATCAAAAAGGAAGAGTGATAACTGTTCTCATTGAAATACAGCTTTAATGGTACTATCTTCTCAATCTTGCCTGTGTTACCATGAAATATCCGATTGTAATCATGTTAAGATAGCCTTCTTTGTATAATGGCACATCAAACAACTAAATCCTGTTAGAGAACATGTATTAAGAAAACATCTTGAGAAAAACTAAAAACATAGATTAGGTAAAGACATTTAATAAAAGTTTTGTTCAACATAACTTTTGTTGGTGAAGAAATCTGGTGTCTATCACAGTCCTGGTAATATATTTCATACTAAAATATCTTGCAATCAAAACATGCCTTAGCACCAGCATTCTAAGATATGAAATACAGCATAAGTGGGGAAATATACATTGGAATAAGTCAAATAAGTATTATAACACTATAGCAACACATTTTCTTGCTTAAAGTAAGCTATATAGTTAAATGAAGAATAATAAATAAAGGTTATGCATATGTTTGATTTCCTAAAAATAACAACATGCCCAATTAAATTTTAATGATAAAAAAGACTGGTGGACCTAGTCAATTCTATTAAAACCACCCAACAATTCTGCAGGAAAGTGAAATTTCATCATACTGTTTTTTACAAACTAGTAACTTATACTCTTTTCTACCTTCACAGTAATCAATAAATTTTTCATATTTGCATTTGATCTTAAGGCATTATCTTTATATCTTCATAGTGAAAGCAAAATATTTTAAGAGTGAAAGTGATATTGTAGTTCAATCAGTAAATGCACATATGCCCCAAACACTATATATGAAGATAACTATGTTTCAGCTAAACAGTGGAAAATTAAATAATAATGTCTCATGGAAATATTAAAAAAATTAAATTCCAGAAATGTCAACTGCAGATCTAAGGAGCTAGGCTTCAAATATTAATGAACAGGTTGGAAAGCTTGTATTTACATATTTTAAATTAGGGGAAATATTGGGAATCTATAATGACCCGTGACAATATAGTCTAGGAGTAGCATAAAAACAGAAAGAAAAAAGAGAATATTGAGTTAGAGTTGGAAAAAAGACACACATTTAATATCGTGTTTGGTTTGGGATCTGTCTATAAATCCCAAGGAGAGTCTGGCTCACTTTGCATTGTGAGATATGCTACACTTCTTCAGAGGTACTTCCACACACACACACAAAATAGAATTTGCAGACATATCACACTATCACAATAGCTTTGATTTGCTTAGGGAGAAAAACAATGGGAATTATTATAACTGACAATTTTAATTTAGAATATGGAACATGACAAGAAATTAGTGGTGTCTGCATAGAAAGGACATTTCAGAGACTGTATAAAGTGTTAAGATGTATAAAAATGATAAAGTATTTTCTGAGGGATTAGATGAGTAGACCCAAATCACCATCTATATTTTATACACACAGTGTTCTATGGCATTGTAATAAGAAAAATCGTGTTAGTTTTCTTTATTTTGTTTTTGAGACTTGTTATTTCTGTTTTTCATTTATTATATAAACTGTCGAGTTAAGTTTTTCTCATTGCCCAATCCAAAATTTCCAAAAGGTGACATTTATACTGTTGGTGATAGTTTTTGTATTGCCTGTGTGGTTTTTGTTACATTTGCCCTTTAAACAAAGCTCCAGGATTATATTTAACTCTTCTGAGTTAAGCTCTAATTATTTTATTTCTGGAAAGGTGTTCACTTCCTCTGAAACTCCTCCTTGAGCCACACACAAAAAAGTCATAACAGCAAGCTAGCATACTGTCCTTTTACCTAGCTTTTAAAACTGCTTTGGAGTTTCTGTCCAGAATTAAAGTGAAGAAAACATGGACTTATATCATTTAAATTAATGTCGACTTTATACTATACACTGTAGTCTGCTAGCTGGTGGCAAATATCTAAAATTGTATTTTATTAATTAGTTCTAATTTCCTAATAAACTTCACTATTTTGAACCAAACTTACTATTATAAAAGGGAAGAAAACTATGGATTCGTGCTGTGGATTTACATCAGGTTTTCTGTGAGACCCCAACACTGTCATCTCGCTGCCTTTAGACTGAGGGATGCCCATTATTTCCCTTGTTGAAAGAATCCTCCTGAACTCAACCAGAAGAGATGTGCTGGCTCCCTGTGCAAGGCTCCTGAGAGCTGTGCCCTGTGTCAGCCTTGTGCCAGCACTTCCTGGGGGCGCTGACCTTGTTGATGAGATCAGCCACAAACCCAAACGTTGTGGCCCGATAAGTCTCATGGAGAAAAACCTGGAGTGTCACCCACCCCCACTTCCACCCCTGGAAAGACAGGACAAACAAACTCGATGAGCTCAGAACACAAAAGAAGTGGAGCTCATCCAAGAGTAGCTGTGGTGCAGCTGATCAAGGCTGTGCCCATCCACACTCTCTCTTCTGGGAGACAGAAGAAAATTCATGGAGCCGTGGGAATGCTTGACATACCTTTATTCACATGAGGGTGAGCCACGCATGCTGCAAGCTGTGCGCCTAACTAGTGAGAAGCCCCTACTTGTTTACGTACCAGAGGAGAACAAAGCTGGAAAATGCCAGAACATTACAGAACATATAATTCTATGCATGCGAGCTCACTTCATGTAATGGGAACAGTTCATCAGACCCAGTCTCAAGGCTATTAGAACACTGGTTATCAGTCCCCTCCAAGGCTGTAGGAGCACTGCTTCCCTTAGTTACCCAGATACCTGGGTGAGGAAGCCAGACTGCCTCCACTTACCCTATAGTACCTCATCCCAGGAGAGTAGCCAACCAGGCAGTCAAGCAAAAGGGCTTCGTGATACCTTCATCTGGGTCTGGGAGCTTCTGGAGTCTTCAGCAGCTGTCTTCAGGTCTCATCTCATTGTCAGAACTGTCAAGTGTCAAAACTAAAACTGTTTAGTAATGAGGCTGCAGTTCTTCATTCAGGAGAAAACAACCCATGGTATGGGGGGGTGAGGGGTACAGTAGCCACAAGCAATGGAAATGGTTCATGAGGATTGTGGGTAAAGGCAAGTGTTTTAGAGTCTGAGATACAACAACTTGAAGACAGCAGGACCTGCCAGGAGGTTGGTCTCTCATTAAAAGGTGCGAAAATCCTATTGGATAGGTAAGTACTCAGCTAAATCGGAGAACTGTGACTGGTGTGAATTAAGTCACCTTGATAGATGTTTTCTGTACGTGTAGGCAGATTTAGGGTTAGATTGGGCCAGGCCACTGGGGTGCCTCTATTTTGTGGCTCCCAATATACTAATTAACTTTATCAAAACACTTCCTAATTCTATTTTAAATTAAGCATGAATCAAACTGAAGAACAAACTATAATGTAAGTTAACCAAAATAATGTTTTCTTTAAAATACTAATTGTTTTACAAATTTTATACCAACTATTTAAGTTCTTATTTTACATATATATATACTTATATATAAGTGAGAATACAAAATATATTTTAATAGTCAAAATATTGTTAATAAACAAATATATTATTTTTATTAATTTTTAAATCAACTTTTCTACTTAACTTTGTATTATAAAATATTAAATTTCAGGAATAGAAACTAATATACTTTTATTTTTCTGGGCTAATCAATACTAAAAACATACAAAAATAACATAGCAACTTGCTTCAGGACATATTTATTACTGAAGAATAATAAGCTTATGAACAAATTAAAATAGCAACTTACACAAACTAACACTTCACTTATAAATCCTCATTTTAAAACCCTTACATCACTCTGTCCACTGAACCAAAATTTTACATTATAAACTGTACACATTTTCAGCCAGTTTTACACTTTGCAGGATCCTTCTAAAATCGTCATGTCTAGTTCCAAGATTATATAATTACTCTATTTATATTTCTACCTTTCATGATAATACTAAGGTTCTGTCAATGTGGCATTCTCTCTTAATGAAGTAAATCTAATGAACCTAAATTTGCTTAATCAATAGGTATTTTGTGGGGGCCTTAAGGAGAGTTAGCATTTGATAAGATTTTTAAAGTAAATTAAATGGTTTTATTTAAACTAGCTCTCTCACAAATAAAACTACAAATTTCATATATATTTATATATAAACTTACATATCTGATATATATTTATATTTATAAATTTTGTATAAAATTTAAGGGTTCCAATTTCTCCAAACCTTTCCAACATTTATTCATTTATTTATTTTTAATAATAGCCATCCTTACTAATGTGGGTGGAGGTCACACCATACTTTTGATTTGCAGCTTCCCAATAATTAATGATGTTGAGCATCTTTTCATATACCTGTTGTTCATTTGTATGTCTTCCTTGGGAAAATGCCTAGTTTTGCTCACTTGCAATCAGGTTATTTGATTTTATTTATTTCTGCTATTGAGTTGTAGGAACTTCTTATACATTTTGGAAATTAACTTACCACATGCTAATACATGCTCTGCAAATATCACCTTCCCCACCCCCTCAGTTTGCATGTTTACTCAGTTTCTTTTTCTGCCAAGAAGTCCCTTAGTTTGAGATAGTCTCACTTCTCATTGCTGCTGTTGACTGTGCTTGGTCAGTCATTTCTAAAACCAGCCTGAAGAATCCTCCCTCCTATGTTTTCTTCTAGAAATTTTAGAGTTTCATGTCTTATACATAAGTGTTTAATCCATCTTGAGTTGATTTTCGTGTGTGTAAGGTAAAGGTACAATTCTATTTTTTGCATGTGGATAACCTGTTCCTCCAACACAATTTGTTGAGACTTTCCCCACTCTATGTTTTGTTTCCTTCACTGTGGTCATGGTATCACAAGTGTTTACCTATCTTCAGATTCATCAAATTAGACACATTCAGTATGTGCAAAGCTTTGAATATAAATCATACTCATACCTCAATAAAGTTATTTAAAAGACAAAAATGCTATTTTTAACACAAACTTCTTCCAAGTACACATTTTCTAGTAGAGAAAGTAAAATTTAATGTCTGTGTGAATGGCATTAAGAGGACAGCACAGAAAATAACCATAGGAAAACTAGAGAAAAGATTCCAGCTTTGCAAAACTTTTCCTAAGTTTACTGTCATATTTTACTCACTACTATATAAATAGCAGCTATCTTCTTGCACTACAACTGTGTCACATCTCATAAACTTGACTGAGTGAATTGAGTAGATGGGAAACCTCCAAGGAGACATCAGTTACTGCAGCAAAGTAGGATCAGTGATTCAGGAGAGCTCACTCATAAATACTTTTCCAAAGTCCTAACTTTGTGTAGGTAGAAACCAGGATAGTGAAGATGCTATTAAATGAGTTCCTGTCTCTATTTTGGTACTGAAAGCTGCTCTGAGACATTTCTCAGTATAACTAAAAAATAATAGTCTCCTGGCTAAGTTCCAGTCCAGAAAAATCACACATGAGGCTCTCTAAATCCTTCCTGATCTTAAAAGAGGATATAGAATTTTAAAGGCTGGTTTTCTTAATGCTTGGCAATAATTCAACAACTGTTCTGGCACTGGAGTGAGCAGTGAAGGCTGTTAAACTACACAGTGATGGTGAGCATTGAAACAGTCTATAGAATTAGGAACAAACATGAGTTCTAATTTCAGAATTCTATAAAATCATAAAAATAAAAATAACACAATGTAGAATGTATGATGGTGCAACTATAGTTATACAGGTGTGAAGCATAAGGAGGTTAAAAAATTAAAAAGAAAATAGCACTTACAAGATGTTAGGCACTAACCCAAGAAAAACACGTTAGTGAGCACGTCTTTGCAACTGGGTTCACAAACACAACTGAGAGATTTGCAAGTGAAGTAACACAGAAGTGTAAAATAGGCTAGGTAAATGGGAGTGGATTGGACTGACGAACTTAATAAATCATGCCTGGGTAGATGTGTTCAGATTCATTTTATTTTTAACATTGTTTTTAGCCAAACCAAATAGATCTGAATCTGATTTTGGCTCAGAAGCCAGTTTAAAACCATCTCTTTCACTAAGTCTTCTTAAGTAAAGCTATAAACTTTTTATTCTTGTAACTTCTCACACCTCCTTCTATTCATGTTACTTCCTCCCCATATAAGTTGATCTCATAAAAGCAATGGTAACTAACACTTACTATACACCATCCATTAATTTAATTTTCACAACGAGGCCATGAGGTTACTTATTTTCCCTAATTCTCCATATAAAGAAAAGGAATATTTAATCTAACAATCTGTCCACAATCAAATAGATAGTAAGTAGCAGAGCTTGGATTGGCTCAAAGTATAATGAAACTCTAAAATATTATAACAATTACACATTTATTTTGCTGTGAAAAAGGGACCTAAGATGCCTATGCTGAAAACGTCCCATTAACTCTCCAAAACATAATGTTGTACAAAGAAGGAGAAAGAAGAAAGGTCCATATAATTGAGAAATAATGGACAAAGGATTTGATCTAGACAAAACAGCGTTTAAATTGCTAGCTGCATGAGCTTTTCTAAGCCCCTTAAATATTTTTAATATAGCTTTTCTTATTAGTGTTTAACAGCCTCAATTGCTTTATAACAATTATGGTGAAATATAATGATGGGTTTTTCAATTTTGGAAAGAAATGCAAAACCTGCTCTAGTATCCACATCAAAAGGGCAGGAATTTCCATAGTAGTCTTGGTCAGTTTAAAACAGGGGACACTCATTAGAAATTCACCTCTCAAGTCACAAAGATTCCTGATGTCTCAAAACATAGGTATCACATTGTTTTTCTTTCTCCCTTCTACTGGAAACCATTCAGTTTTGCCTCACCATTTGCCTGTTGATGTTCCATATTATTATGATGTCTCATCTGTCCATCTGTCCTTTCAATAAGATAAGGCTTTTCTATCAAAGCTTCTGAATGAGGACTCCATTCTGTCTAAGGTAAAGCTAAGCCTGGTTTTCTCTTGTACCAAGGTCTCAGGGTCTTTGTTCATGGTGGCAAGTTCATACTGGTGTTCATTCAGCCATTCACTTTCAATGTCCTTCTGCCTAAGAGTAACTGTATCCTATTTCCTTCTTGTCTCTGTCCAGAGGATACAGTCACTCTTTCTCTTACTAACACAAAAAAAATTGTTTGGCATCAAGAAGTGCTTACACTTTGGAATCTAGAAAACACCTATTAATGTTTTCAGGAGTTAGAGAAATCAAAACTTAGGAACAAAAAAATCTGCCAGTCTTCCAGAAAAAGGGAAAATATCTTTCTTTTTGATACCATACCCATTTAATATGAATATGATTTAGAAAGTATATATGTGTTAGAAAGTACAGTACAGTACAGTATATGAACTGCTACTGATGTTAAACATGAATCAAATAAGTTCTTACAGTAGGAAAGCCAAAGCAAAATAACCTAGAATGCAAAATAAGTCTTCTGTAAATCACCCTGCAAATATGTAGTACAATATCAAACCAGTACCTTGGCTTGATATTGTAGTCCATGTAAACTGAGATAATAGGTTATATTTTGTCTATTTGTTTGAGAAGTCAGTGAAATAATATATTAATGTGTGTAGTACTTTTAGAATACTGTATGTACCATGATGCTTCCTGGTAAATGGTAGCTATTATTATTGTACAAACATAGATTTGGAAAAAAAGATGTCGCTGTATAAACATAGTTTTGGAAAAAGAAAAGTAGCCTCAAGGTAACTTAATCCATGAGGAAAGAGTAAGTGATAAATTTTTGACTAAGAAACTGTATCACAGGAATATTTTAAAGTAATTTTTTACTCTCTTAAAATACATGGCTTGATCATTATATTTATGCCATATCAAAAAGCATTTCTGAAATTGAATTCTGCCTTCAGGTGTCCATGGCATTTTAATTCCTTTTTGCAATTTATTAACTATATACCTTTGGAAAATTTCCTTAAGCTTTCCTTAATTGTGAAATAAGAATAAGTGAAAGTACATAAGGTCTGTCTGGAAAATGTCCAGCCATTATTACTATAACAATAATGGTTTGTTGACATCAATGTGACCTGGCAGACAAGGAGAGTGGGCTGGAATGCACATGCATAAACAATGTTGACTTTGCTGTACTAGTCAGTAGGGGTGGTAGACGCTGTTGAATGAGCATGTCTATTGTATGGCTGTAGCAGTCAAAGTGACTGAGCAAGGACCCATGGACAATGATAATGGCTGGGGGTGGCTAATGTGGAAGGTGGGGGTGGATAGGGGGTAGGAAGTGGGGGGTGGGTAGGGAGAGTAGTGGGGGGAAATTGGGACATCTGTAATTGAACAACAATAAAAAATAAAACATACATATAGGAAACATAAGTTTTGTGGAAATGATTTGAATGATTCTGAAGGTCACAGCTATGGGCAACTGGTAACTGGCAGCTTTGTTATGACAATGCACTGGCTCATACATCAAGTCCTGCGCAGAGGGTTTTTTTGGCAAAACATCAAATCGCCCAGGTGACTCAGTCCCCCCACAACCCAGATTTGGTGCCCTGAGACTTCTGGCTTTTCCTAAAACTAAATTACCTTTGAAAGGGAAAAGATTTCAGACCATCAATGAGATTCAGGAAAATATGATAGGGCAGCTGATGGCAACTAGGAGAATTGTGTGAGGCCCCAACTTTGAAAGGGACTGAGTCTCCTGTGTACAATGTTTCTTGTATTTTCTTTGGTAAATTTCTCTGTTTTTCATATTACATGGCTAGATAGCTTCTGGGCAGACCTCACATATCTCAGATAAGAGTTTTTATTCGGATCTAGTTGGTTAATATACGCAAAAATGCCTTATACTATCTATATCTGGGATATAAGGAATGCTCAAATATTCTCAGCATCTTCCTCTTCTTCCTCCTCATCTTCCTCCTCCCTCTCTTCTTTCTGCTTATCTTGCCTCTTTCTTTTTTTATTTCCATAATTGATTTTGTTAATCTGACAGAAACTGAGTATAACTACATTTGAAGAGGAAAAGAATGATATTTTGAATGACATTTGTTCTTATGATATCCATGTATCTAACATTTGTAGTATGAAAATGACCTTTATTTTGCAGATAATATTTTGTGGGCTTTCCCTATAATTTAATCAGCTCCAAAAATAAAAACCTCCCTAGAATAATAATGTTTTGTATGAAGAGAGATGTTTTGTTGGTGATAATAGTGGTGTTAGAGTTGACGATGCTAGTGGTCATCATGATGGCAGTTGTGATGATGGGTGGTTGTGAGACAGGATAGTGAGAAGCTAGGAAAATTCCTTAGCAAGTGGAATAGGGAGACTGAGACAGATAGCCGAGCACAATGGCTGAGCAATTTATAGCCAGTTGCAGATGTTCACCAAGTCAAAGGCCTGAGTGCCTGCTAGAGTGCAAAGTTGGGGAAACAAGAACCTCACCCCCAGGGTAACCTCTCCTTCCCCAGCCTTTCCTCCCTGGAGATAACATCTAGGCCTTAGTTGTGTTTCAGGTCCAAGCCCAGAAAAGCAGCAAAACCACGTGGGCAACATGCCAGAACCAACTGCAATGACTAAGGACTCCCTGCTTTGCCACTGACCAATCAGTGAAGACCAGGACCCTTAAAGAGCACACCTGGAGAACTGATGAATATTCTGCTGTAGCCCTCCCCTGAGACCTTCTCTAAGATTTCTGCCTACAAGAAAAAGATGAAAGCCTTAAGACAAAGGACCCAGTGCATGAGCTCTTCCTCTTGGGAAAGTCCAGCACCATTTCCTTCTCCTTCTTCTCCCCACCCCACCCCCACTCTTTTCTTCACATGCGCATGTCTCCTAAACTCTAAGGCAATGGGCAGCTGGTAGGTTGTCCTAGACTAATCCCCTGACCCTGACCTCAAAGCCCCCTTTTCTCTGACTTCCCAGTGGGCTATGGCAGCCCAGCCTAGGTCCTCCTGTTGCTTCCTGTATGCTAAGCCCTTCCTTCTTTCACTGTCCCCAATTTTAATAAATGTATCCTCATAGTCCCCTGGGCTCATGTTGAAAAATCTTTTCTGCACAAAGTGAAGAACCCGCACACTACGGCTGGCTCTGGGCAGACCAGCTCAGGGCTGGGCCCCTGTCCAGTTATGGTAGTGGAAGTAATGAGAATTCAAAGGCATAATAATAATTTGACTAATTCACAGATTTGATTTGTAAAATCTTGAGTCAAACAAATTTTTTTAGTCTCAAGAGTTTACTTCATCACTTTAGAATTATTATGTGATTGATAAATGCATTTAGTATTGCAGTTACACTGTTCGTCATTTAACAAAAGGAATGCTTCTTTTTAGACTTTGTAGATGACTGTACAAAATTAGAAGAGTGCACAATATTGTACAGATTTACTGCAATTTCAGATATATTTTGATTTTACATAATCAGTGGAAAATATAGCACGGTGACACCAGTGGCGTCGAGATTTTATCCTGAGTCCAAGTATTGTATTATACAGTAAAGGCAGTTTCTACAATCATATAATGTGAAATGATTATATATAATGTAAAATAAAATAAATCAAGTCTTTTTAGATACAATCTCTACTTTAAAATGATACAGTGAATCATAGTTCTCTACCTCACATTGTTCTCTGGGTGAGAAGCATTCCTAACAAGGTGATTTGGTTGGAAATAGAAAGAGTACGCTCCCTCCACCTATAATATGTTTTCTATGAGAAATTGGGGAGATTCCAGAAGTCCATTTTTTCCAGCCTAATGCTTCCAATATTTTCCCTTGAAAGTGCATCTTTTTTCCTTAGTGTGATAGAAATCTCATTATTTATGTTGCTTATATATTGCGGAATTTCCAAATGTTAAAACTTTTGACTGTTTTCTCTGTGGTTCTGTTTTGTGACTCTATTTCTCACTTGGTCCTTACTCAGGTCTCCTCACTGTGTTCTACTAACACACTTACTGAGACATCTTACCTGCTTGTTTCTTCTTAAAGCAAGCGTCGCCAGTTTCAGAATTGCCACCCACTTAATCCACCTGTCTTTGTTCCTGAGACATTCTATTTGGTGACATTTCCTTGGATCTTCAACCCACGGGTCAAATTTATTCACTCGAGGAGGCGCTCCCTCTGCAAGCTCTCAACGAACTGTGAGTTTTAGGAGCCTGGTGTCCAGCAGCACAGAATGTATCTGTGCTGTAACCTTCATTACACCAGAATGTAACCTTCATTACACCACAAATGGTTGCATTCACGGTCAGTTTGTATCATCCTTCCGGCAGGCCAGTCGGTACTCTTTCCTTCAGTAACATTCTCTCTTATTAACAAAAAGAAAATCAGATTTGTTTAAAATATATAGTTATGTTCATATAATGTAAACATAAAAACCACATTGTATGGATTCCCTCTTTCAGTGTTTCCTTCAGGAAATTTATTTGGGAACTCATCTCAATAAATGAACGTGAATACAATGGATCAAGGCTGTCTGGATATATGACCTACATTCAAATGACATGCTGAATCACAGTTCTCTAGATCACATTGTTCCCTGGATAAGAGGTATCGCTAACATTACTGCTGTCCATAATGAAAACCTTGACATGATTATACTAATAATTGAGAAGCAAAGGAAGACAGTTGCTTAATTTCATCTAGCTGTATAGTTTGATTAGGATTTAGTCAAACAGCATACCACAGCTGATGATATCTTTTTAACTGTACACATAATTTTTATATATTACTAAAAAGTATGTCCTTTTTAATTTTTAAAAAAATATCCCCATTGTCTAGGAAATACTATAACTTTATAGCACTTCACCAAGTGAGAAATATATTCATATTAAAGGGTCAAGCAAAGACAGATATTTAGAAGCCATTTCTCCCCGTAGGTCTTGCTGATGCTTCCTTAGACTTTCATTTATGCATATAATCTTCTAATGTCTTTGCCTATCCAAGTAACCAGATTCCTGGGTCTAGTTAATGTATTTCATCCAGAAAAAAGTAGTCAGATGTTATGCTAAGCTGGAGAATACTTTATTTCTTTTAGGCTTTAAAGTTAGAGTTTTTCCAGACATGGCAAAATTATTTCTACTAATGTAACTTCTCAGAGGAAAACTTTATATTTGGTATTTCCATCAGAGTCTCTGGATAAAACCATACTGTTTTTATTGTTTATATTGACTTTCTCTCATAGAATAATTTTAAAATGTTTTTATGAAAGTAAGCTCTTAGTCCAAAACAAACCCTTCCTTTTCAACAGCTACAGGTCCTTATAGCAAAACTTTGATGAATTACTATACTAATAAAACTGTCTGTTTATCCATTTTGGTAAATATTTATTACCATGGTGATGAAAAGAAGGAAAGGAAAATGTTGTGTGAAAGCTGAAGAAAAATATGTTCTACTGAAGGTGTTAGTGGAAAAGAAAGAACTATAAACAGAACAATAAAAGACTTAAATTCATGTTAGAGCAGTCATTGGAACTTAAGCCTTTATAACATGTTTTATGGTGATATTTAGGCACCTATATATGTTTAATATATATGTATTTCTTTGAAATTTGCTTATAGTATTGTGCTATCAAGGGTAACAACATAAAAAAATTTTCAAAAATTCCGTAATATTCTTGGGAAACAGCTCACCAATGAGTCTTTCCCCAAGGATATTTAGTAGAGAGAATACCTGTGAATGAGTGTTTCCTTGTGGACTAAAGGCAGACTTACTTCCCAATGTAAAAGATAAGTTTCTCCAAACTTGGGATTCTTCTCCTGTAATATAAGTTGTCATATACATAGATGTCACATGGGTCACTTTGTGTCATGCTGTGGGAATTAGTGTCTAAGAGCCGTGTGAAATCCTTATGTCCTAGTCACTGCTATTACATGAGTAACAAACCATACTTTATCTGTGGCTCAGATAGCTCGTGTCCTCTGCCAGCATTCAGGAAACTGAGGCAGTCTAACCTGTCAGCTTATAAGTAGGGTACAATCTTAGACTCTTCTCTGTTCTTGATAAATATCTAAGGTTTAATTATCCATATTTATAATGCTTTATCTGGGAAATAGAAACAAGCTATCATTGACAGAAATGGCTAGTATTTATTATATCTCCAGGTATTTGTGGAGCAGTAGATTCAAAACCATTTCTTAGCAACTTGTAAGATTTTAAAACTGTAGTACAGCTCTTCCTTTCTTACTGCTAAAGGACACAGAGGCATTTTGTGAGGAAGTCAGAGAAACAAAATCTATTATTTTTTAATTTATTTATTTTAATTGTTGTTCAAGTGCAGTTTTCAGTCTTTTAAGCCCATCCCAACCCCCCCCAGTACTCCCCACCTCCCTCCCATTTCCACCCTCCACCTTGTTTTTGTCTATGTGGCCTTTATGCTAGTTCCTGTAAAACCTTCCCCTTTTCCCCTGGAATTCCCTCCCCTCTCCCCTCGGGTCTCTGCCAGGCTGTTCTCTATTTCAGTGTCTTTGGTTATATTTTGCTTGCTTGTTTGTTTTGTCGTTTAAGTTCCTGTTAAAGGTGAGATCATATGGTATTTGTCTTTCACCGCCTGGCTTATTTCACTCAGCATAATGCTCTCCAGTTCCATCCATGCTGTTGCAAAGGGTAGGAGCTCCTTTCTCTCTGCTGCATAGAATTCTGTTGTGTAAATGTACCATAGTTTTTTGATCCATTCATTTACTGATGTGCACCTAGGTTGCTTCCAACACTTGACTGTTGTAAATTGTGCCGCTATGAACATCTGGGTGCATAAGTTCTTTTGGATGGGTGTCTTAGGGTTCTTAGGGTATAATTCTGGAACAAGACAGGTTGTCTACTTTCACCACTTCTATTCGATATAGTATTGGAAGTTTTAGCCACAGCGATCAGATAGAAAAGAAAAGAAAAGAAAAAAGAAAAGAAAAGAAAAGAAAAGAAAAGAAAAGAAAAGAAAAGAAAAGAAAAGAAAAGAAAAGGAAAGGCATCCAAAACAGAAAGGAGGAAACAAAACTGTCACTGTTTGCAGATGACATGATAGTGTACATGGAAAATCCTATAGACTCTACCCCAAAACTGCTCAAACTAATTACTGAATTTCGCAAAACAGCAGGTTACAAAGTCAATATCTGGAACTCAAAGGCATTTTTGTATACCAACAATGAATCAGCAGAAGCAGAAATCAAGGAAAAAATCCCGTTTGATATAGCAAAAACAAAAATAAAATATCTGGGAATGAACCTAACTAAGGAGGTAAAAGACCTGTATGCAGAAAACTGCACAGCACTGAAGAAAGAAATCAGGGAAGACACAAACAAATGGAAACATATACCTTGTTCATGGATTGGAAGAATTAACATCATCAAAATTCCATACTACCCAAAGCAATTTACAGATTCAATGCAATGTCTATTGAAGTACCAATGGTATATTTCACAGACATAAAACAAACACTTCAAAAATTTATATGGAACCATAAACAACCCCTAAAGCAGCTGCAATTTTGAGAAAGAAGAGCAAAGTAGGAGGGATCACAATACCTGATACCAAACTGTATTACAAGGCCACTGTAATCAAAACAGCCTGGTACTGGCATAAAAACTGGCACATAGACCAATGGAACAGAACAGAGAGCCCAGAAATAAACCCAAGTCTCTATAGTCAATTAATATTCGACAAAGGGGGCAGCAACATAAAATAGAATCTATGATTTTTAGCACTCTCTTTTAGTCATGTTTGACAGATATGATCAGCAGAGTGTTAAGTGGCATACAGTCTGTACCTCCTAATGTAGTGATACCCAGGAAGAGAGAAAATAAAAGAGAAAACAATGAGCTGGTTATAACGCCTTATAAACACATTCATTATACTTCTTAATCTACTTATAAAAAATTTATAATTATGGATTTATGGAGAATATCATTGTGGTGAATATTAGTATCAGCTAAGTAATTATCAGGATATAATTTTGATACATTTTATGACTAAATTAGTTTCTTTGTGTACCTGATGTATTGCATGCATTATTTAGAGGCCTTATCTGTTATATCTGAACCAAGGCTCATACTTATATGAGGAAAAAGGAAATAATGAGCTAAAATGGAAGTCTCAAACTTCTCCATGCTTTGCCTGTGACTCAGAGTTACCTGTATCTTTTGAGCTTTAACATAGTTTGTGAGTTTAACTAGAAAATCTCCTAAATACCCATTTTATTTTTTTCCTCATCCAACACCATCACCTGCTTTTTCTTTCTTTCTCACCAAACCTCAGTTTCTTTAGGCAAATAATCTTTTTCCTGATCTTCCTTTCAACCAGGAGTAGCTATATAAAACTGAGTTAGACAATAAGATATCTGTAGATGTCTGATAAGGGTTCCTTAAAAAATGTTCACTTTCACATAAAGAATGCCCCACCCCACTACTTTCTGTATTGAATTAATGAAGTCAAAACATCTGGAACTTAGACTTCTAGATAGCCACCATGTGGCTGAGGCCAAGAAAATTATAGACATTCTGGTTATGACTTAGTTGAGTTGTTAATTCACATCAGCAGCAAAGGACAAGACTTGTTTTATGTTAGACGAATAAGCCATTATTTGTTTAAGGCCTCTCATGCAAACTCCCCCAGTCAGAGGTAGACATTTTAGCTGATGTTTGATTCAATTTTACTGAGAACATTGAAACAATCAAAAGAGAACTTCCACTAACTTTCAACAGTACATTTACCCAATTTATTTTTTCTCTATATTACCGTAGATTCTCCTACCAGATACCCACCATTCCACTCAGCCCTAGATCCCTTCTTTTGCATATGCAGATTTACAATTTTCATTGTCTACTGCATTAACCAGTATCTTCCAAACACACAAATCAGTTTTGAGGGTTGATGAAATTCTTTCTTCAAGGTCATCCATCACTTCATGTATCCCAAACCATTGCTTCTTTTCCCTCCACAGGAATTTATTCCTTCACTACTACTTTTTTTCCCTTTCAGGGAAACAGGTAGGAAATTCTGGGTTGTCCTTTCATCTATGGTACTTAGAGAGGAAATCTGTAGAGATGACCAAATTATTTCTTTTTTCCTGTCATGATATGATATGGTAGAATAAAGTATATGTGATATAACAGAAGACATAATAATCTTAGTAAGATAGGCATTTCTGTGATATGTTCTTAGAATATTAAGAATGAACACAATATAGCCCTAGCCAAGTAGCTCAGTTGGTTAGAGCATTGTCCCAATATGCCAAAGTTGCGGGTTCAATCTCTGGGCAGGGTACATACAAGAATTAACCAATGAATGCGTAAATGTGTGGAGCAACAAATTGATATTCTCTCTCACTCTCTAAAATCAATAAAAAATTAAAAAGAGAGAATCCAATATAGTGAATATACTATATTTCACCATAATAACACACATATCCTGAGAGCCTTTATAAAGTAAAAAGTAGTATATTGCTTTATAACTGAATCTTTGAAAGATGGCAGTGATTATTTTCAGAAGTCAGTAAAAGGGGGAAATTTTTATGTACTTTCCAATGTTATGTTATAAATGTTAGTGCAAAGCATTTTGTCATATTATGTAAAATTGTAGACTATGTAACAAATAAGGTTAGTGACTCTTTTCATACCTACTTTAATTTTTCTTGGTAAAAATGTTATTTTGATATTTTGAATCAATTAGTGTAAATATACCATAGAGGTCCTATCTCGAGCCCAAAGTGTCATTTCAATCATGTTTGAACATGTGTGATATGTTCGTATACCATTTATTTCACTATATATTTAAACTCCATTATGGAAATTTTCAAACATGCACACAAGTGAAGTTTATAGTACAATGACTCTCCATCAAACTGTCCCAAACTTCAACAATTATTATCTTTTGGTCAATCTTGTTTTAACTATGCCTACACTTACTTTGCCTTCTCCCAAAGAAATGAATACTCATCCATAAACATTTATGAATTAAATTAAGGAGCTTCCAAATGTTGATTTCCATGGGGCCTTTGCACAGTTCTGGGAGAAAAAAGTGCAGACCAGGATGGTTTAATATTAATTACCTGTTACTTCCAAATATGTCCCTGTCTATCCCAACATTGGATATTGTGTCTGAGTTTTATGGAACCAGAGACTAGAAGCAAAAGGAATTTTTAAAAAGTTGTCCAGAGACATGACACATGAACCCTACCACATTTTTCATTTTTATGTAGTCTAAAATCTTTATTTGGTATAATTTTATAACATAAAATTTAATGGTTAATACAGGGGACCGGTTTGTCTTGGCCTGGCAAATGTGACTCAGCTCCGTATGGAAAACCTACAGATGCGAAGTGGTGGGCAGGAGCCAGATCTTCAAACTGAGTTTTCCCGTGGGAATCAGGCCTAGAAAATGCACAGAGATTGTTATGGCTTGCTCCTGCTAAAACTCCATCACCCTGGTCTGTAACAACAAATGTGTATTGTCTATCTTCAAGGTAACTTCTGAAGCTCGTGTGAGCTCTCCCAAAGACAGAGCTAATGAGCTCCTTGCCATCCCCCTCTGCATGCTATTTCTATTTCCTTGATTGTACCTAGAATGTAGACAATAGTGTTCTGTATGATAGATAATAAATCTTTCTATGATATAAGACCCCAGGAAGACAATAAAAGCCTGTCTAGACAAGGGTCGGGGCACTCTCCTCTTGAGGGAGTGGCCGAGGCACCATAGGCACTCTGCCCTTGAGAGAGTAGTCGTGCCTGTTCCCTTTTTCCACACAGGGTTGTTGTTGCCTGTGCATTGATTCTCGTCGTCAACCACAATAGGCGGAATCTGTGGACAGGGTCTGCTACGGGTTAAGTATAAGATTCAATGACTTTTAGTAAATTTATAGATTTGTACAATCACTAATATAATTTAGTTTTATATTTTCATCACCCAAATATTTCTTACTGACCATTTGCAGTTAATTTTACTTGCACCCCAATCCCAGGAAATCACTGCTCTCTTTCTCGTTTTCATAGGTTTGCCTTTTCTGAACATTTCATACAAATGTAATAATGCATTTTTAATAAATGTAAATTTTAAAATAATATATTTGCATCAAGGTTTTTTTCGCTTAACAATGTTTTTGAAATTGATCTGTGTTATTAAGTATGTCAGAAGTATATTTGCTTTTATTTTGGATAACATTTCATTATGTATCTAATCATCAGGAAAATTGACATTTGTTTTTTCCAGTTTTTAGTATTGTGAATATTGCGGCTATAAAAAAATTGTGCAGAGGACATTGTGTAAACATTTAATTTCATTTTTCTTAGGTAGATTCTTAGGAGGTGATTTGCCAGGTCCTATGGTGTGTTTATGTTTAAGACACTGCCAAACTGTTTTTCAAAGTAGTTTAACATATTATGTTACCAACACTAGTGGGTGATTGGTCCAGTTTCCCCACATTTTCCCAATACTTTGCAGTGTCTGTCTTTCTATAATAACCAGTCAGTATATCAGGTGGTGAGTAGTGATATTTCATTGGGGTTTTAAACTGCTTTTTTATACCTGATGAATGATACCAAACAATTTTGTGTCTATGTATATTTCCTTCTCTATGGAAATATGATTACACATAAAAATGTACAGATTTAAGGTGTATGCTGTGATATTTTGATATGCATATACATTGTGAAATGATTACCACAATCAAGCCAATTAACATACCCATAACCTCACGTAGTTATTTCTGTATGTGGGGTGAGAACACTTGAGTTCTACTCTCTTAGAAACTTTTAAGTGTGCACTACATTATTTTTGTTACTATATTTTATTGATTATGCTATTATAGCCCCATCTCCCCCCTCCCTCCCATCCCCCCCAAGTCCTCATCCCTGGGAGGGATTTTGAGGAACAAGTATCTTCTTTTTCTTAGATAAGTCCCTTTAACATTTCAAATAATAAGGGCTTGGTGATGATGAACTCCTTGAACTTGGCCTTATCTGAGAAGCACTTTATCTGTCCTTCCATTCTAAATGAAAGCTTTGCTGGATAGAGCAATCTTGGTTGTAGGTCTTTGGATTTCATGACTTGGAATACCTCTTTCCAGCCCCTTCTTGCCTCTAAGGTCTATTTTGAGAAATCAGCTGACAGTCTGATGGGAACTCCTTTGTAGGTGACTGTCCCCTTATCTCTTGCTGCTTCTAGGATTCTCTCCTTCATTTTAATCTTGGCCAATATAATTATGATGTGCCTTGGTGTCTTCCTTCTTGGGTCCAACTTCTTTGGGACTCTCTGAGCTTCCTGGATTTCCTGGAAGTCTATTTCCTTTGCCAGAATGAGGAAGTTCTCTTTTATTATTTGTTCAAATAAGGTTTCCACTCATGACTGTTCCTCTTCCCCTTCTGGTACCCCTATAATTTGGATGGTGGAGCGTTTAAAGATGTCCTGGAGGTTCCTAAGCCTCTCCTCATTTTTTTTTTTTGAATTCTTGTTTCTTCATATTTTTCTGTTTGGTCATTTTTTTCTTCCTTCAGGTCTGCTCCCTTGATTTGAGTCCCAGTTTGCTTTCCATTACTATTGATTTCCTGTGAATTTCCATTCATTTCAATTAGTTTAGCCTTCATTTTTTTATTTAATTTGCAGCTGAATTCAACCAATTCATTCAACTCTGTGAGCATCTTGATTACCAGTGTTTTGAACTGTCCATCTCGTAGGTTGGCTATCTCTCTCACTTAGTTGTATTTTTTCTGGAGCTTTGATCTGTTCTTTCATTTGGGCCATTATTTTTGTCTTGACATGCCTGTTAAGTTGTGAGGGGCAGAGCCTTAGTCGTTCACCCAGGTGGGGCAACCCACATTGCTGGGTTGTGACACTGTATGTGGGGTAGGGATCTTAGAAGGAACAATGGTGCTTGCTGTGCTTTCTGCCAGATCTCAGTCACTTCCTCCACTTCTCCCAAGCAAACTGGGCCTTTCTGGTGCCGACTCCCATGTGGGTGGGCTTGTGTATGTTCTAGGACCCTGTGGGTCTCTCCAATGAACTCTTTGTGAGGCTGAAAGTCACTCCCAGCACCTTACAGGTGTTTTCAATCAGTGGTTTGAGGCTTCATTTTCTTGTGCTGGGACCTTGGGTTGCGTGGTCTGTCTCACTCTCCAGTTTCGCCTGGTTTACCTGCGTGTGAGTGTGGGACCACCCGGTCTGCCAACTGCCTTGTGTGCTGCGCCTCACCACAATCCGCCGCCTTGCTGAGTCCACCAGCTGCTGCCTTGAGCACCTGGGGTCCGCCAGCCAGTTTTTGGCCACCCAATTCCACCCCTCCTACTGGTCTGGATGAATGTGTGTACTTTAACTCCTTGGTTGTCAGACTTCCATACTATTCAATTTTCTGTCAGTACTAGTTGTTTTTTTGTTTCTAATTTGTTGTCCTAATTTTGGCTGTGTGAGGAGCCACAGAGTGTCTAACTATACCTCCATCTTGCCTGAAAGTTCTAGATTCATTTCTTAATAATTATGTTTATTACCATTTAATGTGTATAGTTTTTGATCTTCTTTTCCTTAGATAATTTCCTTTACAATTTCATGTAATAAAGGTTTGGTGATGGTGAACTCCTTCAGCTTTACATTGTCTGGGAAGCACTTTATCTGCCCTTCAATTCTAAGTGATAGCTTTGCTGGATAGAGTAGTAATCTAGGTTGTCGGTCCTTGCTTTTCATTACTTTGACTATTTCTTGTCAATCCCTTCTAGTCCCTGCGAAGTTTCTTTTGAGAAGTCAGCTAACAGTCTTATGAGAACTATTTTGTAAATAAGCATCTGCTTTTCTTTTGCTGCTTTTAAGATTCTCTATCTTTAACATTTGGCATTTTGATTATGATGCATCTGGATGTGGTCCTCTTTGTGTCCATCTTGTTTGGGACTCTCTGTCCTTCTTGGACTTGCATGTCTGTTTCCTTCACCAAGTTAAGGAATTTTTCTTCCATTTTCCTTTCAAATATATTACCAATTTCTTCTCTTCTTCTGGAATTCCTACAATGTGATGTGATGTTGGTACACTTGATGTTGTGCCAGAGGCTACTTACATTAATTATCCTTGTTTTTTTAGATGTTTTTTTCTTGTTGCTGGTCTGATTGGATGCCTTTTCTTTCCTTATGTTCCAAATCATTGATTTGATTATTGAGTTCATCCACTCCACTGTTGATTCCCTGTAAATTGTTCTTTCTTTTAATTAATGTATTCTTCATTTCTTATTGGACCCTTTTTATGCTGTTAATTATAGTCACCATGCTGTACATTTAGTCTCCAGAGCTCATTCATCTTATAATTGAAAAACTATGTCCTTTGTCAATATCACGTCTTTTTGCTCTCTCTGAAACCTCTGGTAACCTACCATTCTACTCTGTTACTATGAGTTCAATGGTTTTATTTGTTTGTTTTTAGATTCCACATGTAAGAGAAATTATGTAGAGATTATCTCTCTGCTTTATATCACTTAGCATAGTATCCTCCAGGTTCATCCATGTTGTTGGAAATCACAGTATTTCCTTTTAAATATATATGTTTCATTAATAAATTTACATATATATCCATTCATTAGTGAATAGACACTTAGGATATTCTTATATCTTGGCTACTGTGAATAATACTACAATAAACATGGAAGTGCAGATATTTCTTTGAGGTCCTGATTTCATTTCCTTTAGATATATATCCAAAAGTGGGATTTGGAGATTACATGTAGTTCTAGTTTTAATTTTTTGAAAACCTCCACACTGTTTTATGTGATGGCTGTACTGATTTACTTTCCCACTAACAGTCGAGACAGTTCCCTTTTGTCCACAGCCTCGATGGTACTTGATATCTTTTGACTTTTGGCCATCATAATTTGCTATTTATATATAATGTTAAGTACAATATCAATGCAAATATTTTACACATTTTTAACTGAACTTCTTTCAAAGGTATCCTAAATATTTAATTATTGTATTGTCATTATAAATGACATTAAATTATTTATTACATTTATAGGCATAATTCATTTAGGGGTAAATTTTGAAATGACAAATTGTGAAAAAACTGGTAAAGGAGGGTGTTCACTGCACTACTTCAGACAGCATGGGTTTGGAGAGCACCCAGAGAGCTCATCTTAGCTCTGGACACAATGCGGTCGTGAGTTAGTGCACCTAGTTATTTTTTTGGTATGGATATCAGTGAAGGAATTACAGATATTGAAAAGATGGCATTGGTTGTATGATTGTACTGCTCTATGATTGTACGGCTTCTGAAGTGCATTTAGGTCAGGGACACTTAACTCTTAACCCTCGAGGGGTCAAGTGGATGACAATAATCATTTATGGAAAATAATCATCAGTTTTAGTACAAACTCCAACTTTCTCACAGAAATTACTTAGATGATTATTAATAAAAAAATGTTTAAACATTTGTTGGTTCACTTAAATTCCTACTTTTAAGTGGATGACCAGTGTCATCCATGTGACCTCTCACTCTCCATTTGGAAGCACGACTCCTGCAGGGTTAAATTATATAAAAGAGAAAGATCCAGTAATATGTTTTTCTACCAATAATATTACTCATCTTGTTTTTGGACCTTCAAAATTAATAAAAATCATTAATATCCATACAATATTAAATGCTTAAATGATTTAAGAGCAAATCAATTAAAAATCTCATAAAAAAGGCCACAGAATTAAAAATCAAATATAAAATTTCTTTGTTATTAGCAGATAAAATATGTTTGGTGAGATTGACAAAGCATACTTAAATTACAAGGACATAATGAATTTAGTTATTAGGAAAATTTTAAAGACAAATGTTCAAACTTCTGATTAAAATAACATTAAAAACAGTTGCCCTACTAGTGTACTTCAAATTATAAATACGGGTCCATATTTCATGAGACCTTTTAATTGACTCAGGAAGACACCTTTGATCTTTCCTTAAAAGTTACATGATTAGTAAAATCCATTTGATTAAAGCACATAAAAAGGAAAACGTGAGCAAAAAACACATACTTGGACTCACACATTATTAATCTACTGACATTTGTTGAGATGATCAATGAACACCATGGAGGTCGTTAAGGGAGGAAGAAACAACTGCCGTTAGTAACTAATTAGATAGTAGGCAAGGGACTGAGGAGCCTTGCAAGAAAAATATCTCAGAGATAATGAGCTCCATTTTCTAGTCAAGGGAACAGGTTAAAAATAAAGTGATCTGAGGATCAGTCATTTATTAAGTGATAGAATTTAAATCAAGTTGTGACTGTTTGAGGCCAGCTTCCCTGTTTCTTCCAAAAAACAATAATTTTAATAAATTGAACCCCAATAAACATGAAGTTACATAGTCATAAAACCAATAGGTTTCTCCATATCAAACAATAGAATTATTAACTAAATTAGTGCCAGTCACTGGCATTGCTAGTAAATATAACTAGTAATTCTTCTGTAGGAAAATAAGAAATGCAAATTTTGTTTAAGGGTTAACAGGAAACCTTTTTGAGGAAATGACAATGGAAGAAATTAAAAGTGTTTTATCAGTCAGGATTCTGGGTAATTAGAGCAAAAATGGACTTTATGAAAAGGAAATCTAGTGCTTACAGGATCTCTCGCAAGGCTGAAGAATGGACCTTAGAGTAGAAACAGCCCCAAGTGAGGTTGGCAAGGGTTGGAGAACAGGTGGCTGTCCTTGACCACCTCTGCTGTAGCATCAGCAGTGACTTTGGACCCACCACTCCACCACATCATCAATGCACCTGCCACACATGGGAGTCAGATTTCATGACTGTGCTCTTCTCATATATCCTCTAACTGATTCTGCAGGTTTCCCACTTTTTATAAAAACCCAGCAGAGGAAAACGTTCACCTTCCCTCTTTCTGGTTTTAAGGAAATTGGAAGATGCCTGGGTGCCTGGCATTTTCCTCTGGTACCTTATACCACTTCAACAGTATCACACAATCTGATATTATTTGTTTTAGTTATTATTCATTTTTAAATATATTTTTGTTAAATGATGAGGTCTTTACTTTTTATTTTATTATATGGCCCATAAATTGCTTAGGATTATGCATTCTAGTTTTCAAATAGAAGGGATTTCTGTAACTTTGTGATTACTGTTTTGTTACTGCTTTCATAAATGAAGTTGTTTAATTGGATGTGCTGTGTAACAAACAACATTTTAAAATTTTGTGAGACTTGGTCTATTACCTACTGTATGGTCAATTATTTGGTATTGACCATTTGGTATTTGGTATATAATACTTGTGAATTATAGAACAAGTGTCAAAAGCAGTGTCCTACAGGGTCTGTTGGAAAAAGTCAAGCCATTGTTAACATAACAAGAATGGTTTGCAATTTGCCAATGTAACCTGGTGGCGGAGGTGAGTGGACTGAAATGCACAAGCCTGAACAATGACAACTTCACTGTACTAGCCAATGTGGGTGGTAGAAGCCTTTGAGTGAGCATGTGTACTGTGTGGCAGTGCATTTAGAATGACTGAGCAAGTACAGCAACATATCTGCCTCAGATTCTTCGTTAAGTTTGAATATTCCTCCATGAAAACGATTCAGATGAATCAGAAGGCTGCAGCTGTGGGCAAACTGGTGATTGGCAGCTTCATCACAACAACATGCCTGCTCATGCATCACATTTTCTTCAGTTTTTTGGCAAAACATCATACTACCCAGGGGACTCAGTCCTCTGCAGCCCAGATTTGGTGCCCTGCGACTTCTGACTTTTCCCAAAACTAAAATCACCTTTGAAAGGGAAGAAATTTCAGGCCATCGATGAGATTCAGGAAAATACAATGGGGCAGCTGATAGCAATGGGAAAACTGTGAAGTCCTGAGGTGCCCACTTTGAAAGGGAGTGAGGCTCCATTGTCCTGTGTACAAAGTGTCTTGTATCTTGTATCCTCTTCAGTCAATGTCTCTACTTTCCATGGTACATGGTGGGATACTTTCTGGGCAGACCTCGCATATGAGATCAAATTTGTTCATCTCATTGACTAAATCTATTGACAATCAAACTACTATTATATCATTTTAGTGTTTACAGGAAAATAGGAGTATGTTAAAAATATTCCATAACTGTTATGAAACTATTCCTTTCTTTTGGAGTTCTCTAATTGGTATTAATATACTTTTAAACTAATTTATTTCATAATTCAAAGCTAATTCATTTAGAATTATATTTTTAAGTGAACTAAAATTTTAATATATATCACTATGATAAAATTTTTAGTATTAAAGACTATCTGTACATTACTATAAATATTACACTGAGTATTTCATTTATCAATGTATTGCTTCTCTGCTCCAAATTTGCCCTTTTTGCCTGCTTTGTGAAAGCGAATGTATGCTCTTTACTGTTTATTTAATCTTTATCAGTTGGAATTATGTTAAGCTTGGTCTTTAGAGAGCTGTGGAGAGACATTGTAGGAAGAAAGTGCCTTCTCATTTGGAAGACAGCGTGTGTGGCTTTCCTTCAGCCCCTGGCTACTCTAATGCACATGGCTTCTCCAGTGTCAAGTTCCTTCAAGACAGTGGTCAGAAGTACACAGTTTCTGGGGTCTCCCCACCTCACCCTCATCTACCTTGTGTGGTTATGTAGCAGAGTCTTTCTGGTCTTTCCCTGGTACAATAGAGGATGATAAATTTCCAGCAAATTCTGTTAGTGCAGCAACAGAGTGACCTCTCTGTCGTTCAGTGAATGATGGCTATGCCCTTTCCAACAGAGACTGGATCTCAGCCTGGGGTTACAGAGAGCTCTTTTCTCGATGCTTTATCTCAGTCTTATAAGTAGTGAATGTTCCTTTTAACTGCTATTTTTATGTTTTCTATACTTCTCTTTACTTTTTTTATTTTCTAGTCCCCCCACTATAGCAATATACTATTATAGTTATTAATTCTTGATATTAAACTTCACCTTTTAAATTACTGTGTTTTTTTCTTGTGATCAGACCCAGAGTGATATGCCATCATCTAAGTCACATACAAAGACCATAACAAGATTTTAAATAATTTTCAGTAGTTCATTTTTATTGTATTTTTCCATTGCCATTTATCCCCACTATACCTCCTTCCATATCCACCCACCTGCCTTCCCAGGAGCCCACAATCACCACACTGTTGTCCACGCCAATGACTATTTTGCTCCATCCCTCCACCCCCACCAGACCTGTCAGCCTGCTCTCTATGAGTCTGACACTGTTCTGCTTGTTAGTTCAGTTTGTTCACTAGATTGCACGAGTGAAATCATAGGGTATCATATAGTATCATATGCTATATGTCTTTCTCTGATTGCTCATTTCACTTAGGACAATGTTCTCTAGGTTCATCTATGTGGTTACAAAGGGTGAAACTTTCTTCTTTTTTACAGCCGTGTAGTATTCCAGTGTGTAAATGCCCCATAGTTGTTTTAGCCATTCATCTACTGATGGACACTTGGGTTGTTTCCAAATCTTGGTGATTGTAAATAATGCTGCAATGAACATAAGGGTGCATGTATTCTTTCAAATGAGTGTTCAGGGTTTCTTTGGATAAATTTGCAGAAGTGAAATTACTGGATCATAAGGCAGATCCATTTTTAATTTTTTGAGGTATCTCCATACTGCTTTCCACAGAGGCTGCACCGGTCTGCACTCCCATTAACAGTGCAAGAGTGTTCCCCTTTCTCCGCACTGTTGCCAACATGTTCATTGATTTACTGATGATGGCCATTCTGACAGGTGTGGAGTGATGTCTCATTTTAATTTGCATTTCTCTGATAATATGTGACCTTGGGCATCCTTTCATACATCCATTGGTCATCTATACCTTCTTTGAAGAAATGTCTATTCGGGTCCTTGCTCATTTTTCTAACTGGATTTTTTTTTGGTATCAAGATTTATAAATTCTTTATAAATTTTGGATATTAGCACCTTATCAGATATATCCACAAATATATTCTCCCGTTCAGTGTGTGGTCTATTTACTTTGTTCATGGTTTCTTTTGCTGTGCAAAAACATTTTAGTCTGATGTAGCCACTTTTGTTGTTGTTGTTTCCCTCACTGAGGAGAAAGATAAGAAAATATTGTTATGAGCAATGTCTGAGATTTTACTGCCTATGTTTTCTTCTAGGACTTTTATAGTTTCAAGTCTAATAGTTAAGTCTTTGATCCATTTTCAATTTATTCTTGTGTGTGATGCAAGAAGATTGTCTAGCTTCATTTAATTGAGAAGTTTATATACATTTCTTAAAGGCTTAATCTTATCTAGTCTACCAATGTATCTTTTCATATGTTTAGATATTTTGTGGTAGTATCAATATTCCTGGAAATTTTTATGTAGGCATTATTTTTGGCTTAATTTTAAAATGTATTACTTCAAAAATATTTTTGTCTTCTTTCTGCCGGGTATGTGGGTGCACACCAACCAGGGACCTCTTTTAACTAAGTTGAAAAGTAGAGATTTGGGACTATTCCAGTAATTTTAGTTCACCCACATAAGTGTCTGATTTTATTTTGGAGTTCTCAGGAGGGGATCATGATCACAAGAGATAAAGTATGTTTCTCCCTCCATGACAAGAGTTTACTACAGTTCAGGCAATCAGAATGGTTTTATTAAGATCCCCTTCACAGATATGAACTTAAATCAGGAGTCCTTGATCTTAACAGAACTATTATGTTAGATCCTGTGCTTTGTATCCATACTTTATTAAAGTTTAAATTCCAGACCATTAGGAAGTGACAGGTACTCAAAGAGTATTCTAGTTCTATTGCTTGCTAATTTTTTCAAACTTGAAGTTTTCATAAGGGTTTTAGCCTTCGATGAATTTCTTTAATTTATCAAGTTATCCACACATTAAAAATATCTTTTTATTTTATCCCACATTAAAAAATTTTATTTATTGAATTTAGAGAGAGACAGGGGGGAGAGAGAGATTGATTTTATTGTTCCACTTATTTATTCATTCACTGGTTTCTTCTTGTATGTGCCTTGATCAGAGATGGAACCTGCCACTTTGGTGTATTGGGATGACTCTCTAACCAACTAACCTACCCAACCATGGCATATTCTGTTCCACATTTTAAATGGGCTATAACAATAGGAATTTATCTTGCTGCCTTGTTCACATATTATTCATTTCTTATTTTCTGCAGATAATCCTCATTTTACTGTTTCTTCTACAACTCTTGTGTTTTAGGCTTATACTATATTGTCCTGAATTTTCTTGCTATCTTACACATTTTTTACAGCATAAATATTTTGGATACACACAGCTTCATATATACCTATTATATTGCAGTGGATTTTTAAGCCACTATATGTATTTTCAAACACTAGAGGATTATAAACTGCTTTCTGTACAAATCGTATCTGGCTCATATTTGTTGCCTCAGGGATCAGTAGACTGTCTTACATGTTTATTGAACTAAAGTGAATTTACAGCAATATTTATTTGTGTTCCTCCCAAGGCTTCATTCTGAATAACCAATAGAATGAATTTCCCATGGTTTCTCTTTAAAAAATGAATTTTAAAAAGTGCATTTAGGGAAATGATTAAGCAAATAGACTAAAGAAAGATCCACTATATTTTTTAGAGTTGCTTTTATCTTCTTATATCTGCCTTTGAATATGAAATCCTAGGAAGAAAATCATTAATTTTTAAAATAGAATAAAAGAATATTAAAACTGGAATGTGTGTAAGATATCTGATTCAACCCAGTCATTTTATTTTTTCAGCAAATAGAGACAAAGTAATTTGAATGTTATTCAGCTATATTGTTCTGGTATTATGCAATATATGCACATATATGTGTGTGTATATATATGTATATATATAATATATATTTCTTGTGTTTCAGTATTAAATATGGTTTATTGCTAGTTATGTTGCGTTTTTCCTGTTATTTTAAATGCTTCTAACAAACTGACTAATGGGTGTAATTTAGTCCTAACAATATTTCTTTCACTTTTAATCCCAAGATATAATGCAAAACTAGTGTCAGTGAAAGATGGAAGCATCTCATTGTCATGAGCACTTGGTCTTTGACAGATAGGGGTTACTATGACATGTTCTTTCTACCAAAGTGATTTTTATCTTTCCAGCTTATTTTTATTATTTATGTTTAATTTCCTCACTTCTTACTTTTAATGCTTGTGCTGGTCTTTATGAGAGCCTTGGGCACTGATTCATATTAATCGAGTTCCTTAAGCAAGGCTCCCTCCTTCGGCCTTAGATTTCACCTTATCCAGGGATATCTTTATTCAACTGAAAACTCTTAATAAACTACAAGAAAACATTATTATGTGAATGAAATTTACATTCATTATATCCAAAGAGTGAACTAGTCTTCCACTTTAACAATTTCCTTTCCAAACTTTCCTTTTTTTTTCTGGCAAGGGTAAAATTTGGAATTTCCCATTGATGATCTAATTTCCTTGATGTTTCCAAGTTTTCCTTTATGATTAATTTTCTGAAAGTATTAATTATCTATTATTTTAAACCAGAATCCTGTTCTATTTTATAATCATGATCCATTGTATTTATAATTTACTGGGTAGACTACAGTATCCCACCGTGAAAATAATGTGTTGTGTGTCTCATATTTCCAATTTATATTTTGGTAATTGTCACACCAATAAAACATAGTTAAATGTCTTTTGTAAAACCTAAATATCTGTTCTTATCTAATATCATTATTCATATATTTTATACATGTATACAAAGCAATATGTTATATGTTAGAGAGAAATTTTAACATAACTACCTACACACAGAGATCAAATCCTTTATAACTGAGAGCATATATTTAGAAATGCATCAAATTCTTTTTCCAGAGGACTAGAGAAATAAGTTGTCTAACCATATTACTTATAGTTAAATGTGGGATTTTGCCATTTCCAAGAAAAAGAAACCTATGTGGTTGTTTATGTAAGTCTAAATGCTCTATAATAATTTTAGGTGTTTTGTTCCTTTTATTAGTAACTAGTTTGTAATAAGTAGAAAATTAGCCACTCAAAAAATATGCTCACTTTACAAAGAATGAACAAAATTGCTTTTCACCAGGAGGTCTTTAGTCTACACACTCCCTAAATGAGTGCCTCTATGCACTCTAACACATTCATGAATAACATGCACCTTCTGCATTTGAGGTTTCCAGAGAACCCCATCTGCATATGGAATCTTTCCACTGCCCCCATTACTTTGCTCCATTCATGTTACTCAGGAATCACAGCTTGACTTTTACATTTTATTTTATTTGTTTAAAAGATTTTATTTATTTATTTTTAGACCGAGGTGAAGGGAGGGAGAAAGAGTGAGAGAGAGAAACATCAATGTGTGGTTGCCTCTTGAATGCTCCCCACTGGGGACCTGGCCTGCAACCCAGGCATGTACCCTGTCCAGGAACCAAACCAGTGACCTTATCATTCACAGGTCAGCACTCAACCCACTGAGCCACACCAGCCAAGGCTGACTTTTATATTTTGACTAATCAGTTCCTGGAAATGGAATTGGAATCAAATTGCTCATACCAAATTTGTTTAATGAGGTAATTATTTGTATATTGCTTCCAATCTTAACAGTATTTCAGGCAAAATCTAACAATAAATATTAGACTCTTCATTTCCTGTTGGCCATATTTTTCCAAACAGTTGAATTTAGCATAGGGAGCCATGAAATCGGGCTCTAACAAAATAAATAACTCCATAGAATGAGTCTGGAAGTCATATGGACAAACCAGGAGATTAAAGTAAACAAATGCATTTGCAAAAACAACTGGAAGACAGACAAAACCTGCAAACACCATTTGTTTAAATGCTGCAAATATCTGAAAAATAAAAGCATGAAAAGACTCATGGGAATTTACAACGGTAAAGTCAGTTTACATGAGGAGAGAATAAGTGTCCTGGCATTTGAAGTTGTCAAAAATTTGAATAAAAAACATTTCTCCATATTGAGAGTGACAATACTCAGTATCTGTCTTATCTAAGATAAAATAATATCTAATGCAAACTGTGTTAACCAGGAATAATTCAGTGGACTTAATAATTTGAATACATTTTAATATAAAAATTATTCACTGTAACAGAGGTATAACTTTAAAGATAAAATAGAACTCTAAATAATGTCTTAATTCTGAGGAAGTCTTCCCAAAAGAGTCTCCCTTTCCAAGCTGGTACTCAAAGCTGTTTGGAGAAGTTATCGTTGCTTAGGCCAGAGCTTGCTGACAGTCACTGCAAAACTAAATGCACCTCATAAAAATGGGTAGTCCACTTTAAAATATTTAGCTTGTCTAAGTTATGCCAGACTATATAACATAAATAAATAATGCACATAATAATATGCAAAACTTACATATATTCTACATATATGAACATATACTATAATTGAGCAAAGACCACATAAATATTTCCTAATAGATTTAAATGGCTGCAGATTATCATCATTAAGGAAGTGCACAGCTGCATTATTCATAAGATGGTTTTAATATACTATGAGGTCACTGGCTTCCAGGTAATGTGTTAAGTCATGAAAGTTAGGAAATACATGCCTACTGTGGTGTGTCCTCTGCTCTAGGGTGAGTCCCTTATTTGTATTTGACCTTATAAGTAGGTTGCTTCCAGGCAGGGGCTACACTTGGACTGAAGCTTCCTTCTACAGATAAAATACATGGTGACAGACTCAACTGAGTCCCATTCAACCAAATAATTCTGACAGAATCTGGCAGACTAAGTGTCTCACTCAAGGTTCACATTACCCACCACAAACATGAAAATATTTTCTAGCATTCTGCACATATAAATTTTGAACAATCAGGAGGACTAGACATTTTCAAGAAAGCTTTTTCTTCTAAAGTTGATCACAAATGACATAAGCAGTTAAAACATGATAATTTTCAGAAAAGAATGGTAGAAAATTGTCCAAACAAGTCTAAGTGTTTTGGGGGCAGACAATCTATAATTAACTGATAATTCCATAAACTGATAATGTGACTTAGGATATCAAAACATTCATTAGTCAATCATTCAACTGAAAGTTTATTGGAAATCTAATATGGAATTAACCCAAGATATATACAAAAAGAGTTAAGGTAGACAAAATTACCTTTCAACACAGAAGTTACACTAAGGTAGGGAAAACAGGTAATAAACATCCATACAATAGTGCACTTTTAGGTAGTGATATGTGTAATAAAGAAATCTTTGGTTTCCATTAGTATTCCTAGGATTTGGATTCCTCTCCTAAAGCTAGTCATTGAAGAATACCTAAAACAGCTTCCTAGCCCAAGTCTACTCACACCTTCCCACACTTTTACATGCAGATGAGTTATACACGTAACTGAGTTATAGTGAGCGGTATGTGCATCCAAATTCAGTCTTGCACTGCAAGCTTTACATTTGGAGTCACACAAATTCCACAGAGCCCTTTCAGTATCCCTTTCACAGCTATCGCTAGATATCAGTATCTAACAGTAGAATTCATGCTGAAAAAAAAGACCACCCTGCCTCTTTGCCCTGGTACTGTTTGTATTTCATATGATGAGAAATCAACATCTGTTGTGTTTAATTTTTGATACAAGTAGGAAGGTTGTATGTCAGAAAAGGTAGCTTTGCATTCATAGTACGAAATTAAAAAAGGGAGAGGAAACGATAGAAAGCAGTGTTAGGTAGCGTATAATTACTTTAGTTAAGATAAATACTGATGATTTTTTTCCAAGAAGAAGATATCTGAGCAGAGACATGAATAGTGAAGCAAGAATATAACATTTATTTTTAAGGATATTCCGTTCAGATAACCAGCCTTTAGTTGAAAGACATTTGAACAAATTTAAGGAGAAAAAAAAATTGGCTAATGCAGAGTATTAGAGGGGCAAAAACAGTATTGTGAGTCTGAAAGGTGGACAGAGCAAGACCAGACAGGACCTTATAGCCCCAGTTAAGCACATGGAACTTTATTATGAGAAGAAAAGTATTTGATTAACTTTGAACATGAGATATATTATAGTATTTCAAATGTCACTATATTATTCCAAGGGAGCAAGGGTGAATTAATTCAACCCAGTTAGGAGGCTGTTACAGTTACACAAGTGAGAATATTGCTGAGCAGACTCTGCTCAGACTGGTGGTCATGAGAATGGGAAATAGAGTTACATGTATGATATATTTTGAATTACTTATCAATCCATTGATCTATTGGTACATTGATATTATTGATCTATTTATTGTGTAGTGAGAAGAAATAAAAATAATCCAAGACCAAGCCTAGATTTTTTTACTTGAGCTATGATTATATGGAGATAACCAAAAATTCAAATATCAGTTGAGATGAAGATAAGGGAAATAAAGTTTCTGTTTTTACAATCGGCATTATCTCTATTAATGTGTGCTGGGTATACACAGTAAACAATACAACTCTAACATGACTATAAGAGAGAGGCAAAACCTGCAGGTATAAAATCAACCTCAGCTCATGAATAGTGTGGAAAACAACAGTGGCAGGTTAGTGCTAGTAATGGGAACAGAGATAGGGAGGCAAGGAAGTCATTTTAGAAAAAGGAGGATGAACCAGCAAGGAAGAACGAAAAAAATAAAGCCAACAATGAGGTAGGTGGTACTTAAAGCTAATGCAGAATTTCTTTAAGAATAAAGGAGTTTGAATAAATTAATATAGAGAGGCTAGCTAAGGCAATGAACAAGCTTTTGTCATTGAATTTGAGAGGTTGGAGGCTTACTGACTTTTTAAAAAAGGGTTTGATGAATGTTTTAGAGTAGAAGTTTATCCTAGTTCTTGTGGGTTTATGACAGAATGGTCAGTGAGATCGTAAAAGCCAGTGCGTATAGACAATTCTAATGAGTATTTTTTGTAAACAAGTGCAGAGGAAAGAGGCAACTGGAGAAGAGGACACAGTGTCCAAGGAGATATTTTGTTATTTTTAAAATGTGAAATATACAACATATTATATACTGTTGAAAACCACTGTGCCTAGTTTCAGGAGTTGTAACTGCCCCGCCCCCATGACTAAAGTTGAGTGAGCGACCTCCAGAGTGCCAACCACTAAGGAGAAGAAACTTGTCTCTGCTTCATCCCCTGCCCCTAATGCTTGGTCGGTTAGTCTATGTCAGGTACAGCCCCTCAGAGGAGGGGCAACCTAAGCCAGACACCATCGATCACTTGGGAGGCCCTCAGGGAAGGACTCGGGGAGCTGCAGCTAAGAGAGAGTGATGGACCCTCACCCCCCAGCTATTGCGACATAGTCTGAGTCCACATTTCCATATGGGTGAAGCACTTCCTGGCTCTAATCCACTTAAGCCTAAAACCTATGATGGGGAAGGCAGTGCAGCCCTGTGTCGAAAGGGCGAGTTCCCAGGAAGAATATGTAAAATCCTGTGAAACTTGCTTTTTAAGAATGCTTTTATTTAAATGATAAGGGTCCAAGCAAAAAAGTTTGTTCCTCAAAGTTTTATGGCTCTTTAGCTATCTGACTCTGACTGAGAATAAACCCTCATGGTTCTTTGAACGCTTCCTATTGTTTGATCCTTACCTGTATTCTTGTACAAATGAACCCAATAAAAGCCTCTTGAGGAAGGGGCTCTTGGCCTTTCTCCTCTGAAAGATTGGCCACCTCTCCTACCCAAACAGATCATGTCTTGGTAGTTTCAACTTTCATCTGTGGTGGACAAGGGGACTTTGTGGGCAAAGTTGCCACCACAATATACTGATGGAAAGATCCTCAAGAACATAAGAAAAAAATGTTGAGGCAGGAAATGGGCAACTACATAAACAAAGTCCTTGAATAGGGAAAAGTAATAGGACATATTGCAGAAGTAATTGCTATGACCTGTCAGCTGCAGTTCCTTCACTGAAACAGGAGAAATGGCATAATATGGAGGAAGAGTTAGGCATGTTGTTAGACTTAGTGGGGAGAAGATAAGGTGATTCTTTCCTGAAGTTGTTAATGTTGCAATTGAGACTGAGGGGGATAGGAGAAAGATGTGGAGGTTTAAAAAGAGAGGAGAGAATGTGGAGTAGCAAGCTTGGAAAGAGTAAAACAAATTTGCTTGAAAAATGTGGAAGAATAGCACACACAGATGAACAGCTACCTGGAATCTACTCGCGAATTTACTATGACCAAGTTCCAGTTAGTGAGATTATAGTTTGCTCCAGATACACTCACTAAGTGGAAAAAGAGCTATGTTCAGTTAGGATTGAGATGCAGCCAGGTGAGTTAATGGTGGAGGAAGATTCTAGTGTTTTGAGAGTAATGGAAGGAAGAAATTATTGAAAGCAATTATTTATTCTAAACCCTGACCAGAGAGAAGTAAAATAGAGAAAGGACAATGAACAGTAAGATGATGGAAGGTCAGAACATTAAGGTCCCTTTAAGGATCAAAATAGTTGAACTCTGAGTTCCAGTGAGAATGATCTGATACACTGTGAGGTGCTAAGGACAGGAGAAAGGGTTAAATTAAGATTTTTGAGGTAGAGCAACCACTGGTTCGATTTTTAAAAGCTGGTGACTATTAAGCAATTGGCACGGAGAAGAGTGTTCTGCAGAAGGCAGGCCAGAATTGCAGAGGGGACACCAGTGAGGCCCCTGCAGCCCCCAGCACCAAGTCATCAAAGTGGTGGATTTACAATATTGTTAGTAAGAAGACGCACAAGGCGCACAAATTCTTCTGTTCTTACCAATGATATTCATCTTTTAAGAAAAAGAAAAACAATACAGGCTTTTGAATAGTTCTCACGGTATGGATGTTAGGGTCACATCCATCCTGCTGCTAAACCGTAAAGCAGACCAGGTCAGATGGCCATGCCCTGGAGGTTTCCTCCTGAAGCCTGTGGTGGCAAACATCAGTCTTGTGAGATTAGGTCAGATATGACAGTCATTAGCTTTGCATGTGTATCCAACCTACTAATGTGACGGGATCGAATGTGATACTGGAGTTGGCAATGTGCTCACTGGGGACAGAAATCTCAAATATCCCTTGTCTCAGTGTTCAGTAAAGATAATGATATGTGTGCTCAATTCACAAAGTCCAGTAATCAAAATATCTGTTTTATATCTTTGTGTTAAAGTACTTGAGCATCTCTGGATGGGATACTCAGCTACTTTTTATAAGAAATATTGAATTATTTATGGGATTTCATAAAAATACAGTAATGTCATTGATTGTATTTTATACCTATTATTGGTATATTCATTGCATTAAATATATTGCATTTTACTTATTGAACAATTCAGTCTTATTTTTTAAATATTTTATTTATTTTTAGAGAGAGGGGAAGGGAAGGAGAAAGAGTGGGAGAGAAACAGCAGTGATTGCCTCTCATGTGTCCCCTATGGGGGGGACCTGGCCTGCAACCCAGGCAAGTGCCCAGACTGGGAATCAAACCAGCAACCCTTTGCTTCACAGGCCCATGCACAATCCACTGAGCTCCACCAGCCAGGGCAACAATTCAGTCTTAACTTTTAAAACTCATTTGTATGTAGTGTGACCGACTCTATAATAATATGACTTTATTTTGAAACTTGCAAACTAGTTTAAGGGAGAAAATAAAAACAAACACACAAAAAACTAAATAATGTGTAAATACCACTGGGCAAGACTGTGAAATTGCAGCACAGAAACATGAAAATAAATTATAGATGGTACAATCAAATAAGTATTTATAGAAAACGAAAAAGCCAAACAAATTTGGGAAAACAATTAACAAACAAAAGAGGAGAAATGGCCTCATTAAATTAGAGTATCAAATGAAAGAACTGAAAAATCAAAGAAGAGCAAATTAAGTGGAGAAACTAAACTTGGTGTATAAAAATACATAAAAGAAAAAACTATGTGTTTTTTCTTATATTTTTCCTACTAGTTAACTTTCACCTTTGAAGTTTATCTTGCATATAAGAAAAAATTAAAAGAAAAAACAAGTTTTTTTTTTACTACTACCTCAGGTAATAAAAGCTAGTTAATTGTTGCCAATCACATGGAAAATCATGCTCCCTATGACAGCAGCCCACCGGTGTGAAAGCCCTGTCGCTGTGTTCCATTCTTACTCTACTGGCTCCTGCTACTCTACTCTCTGAGATTCAAATTCTAAACTTGATCCTCCTTCAAAATAAGAATTTACCAGTTTATTTCTTTAAAAAAAATATAACCAGCAATAAGAAGCAACAGAAATTCACACATGCAGTGAGCTGATGAAATCACAGTCATTTTTGTCTCTTTTATTTTATCTCACAAGACAAAACAATGGTAAATCAGATCCATGCCAACAAAAACATTTAATTTCAGCAAGTAATTAAAAAAATTCCCGAGCTAGTCAAAAATGCTTCTTTGGGGAAGTGACTTTCAAAACACAAGAAAGAGTCATACCACAGAGAGGCCATAGAGATTTCGTGGTTGGTAGTAAAATAAACAAACCCTTACAGAATGGATGTTTTTACTGGCTACTGTGCTTATAATGAGATTGAATTCAGCTTCTTGTGTACAGATTGTATTAAACTGTGTACATTAAAGTGATAGAATTAGGCTAATTTGGGATTAGGTACACCAATCGAAGTTTTGGAGAATTATACAAAATTAATATATGCTTGATATTTTAAGCTTCTGCATGTGCATTTCTTTGACTCTCCAAAGAAAGTGAAACAGTAATAAGAACCTTTTAAACAGTAGTGAGGACAAAGTCACATTAAAATTACAATGTTATGATATATTTATTTTAATTATTTTGTTTGTTTTAGTTTGTATGTTTATTTAATTTTGGTTTGTTTGAGTCTTGGTTTTTGATTTTATCCAAAAATGTGTTCATTAAAACTACAAGTAAAAATCTCACTTAGAATGTGGGCTTAATAAAATAAAAATCTCATTCTGTAAAATCTGGTCCCCACAAGAAGTGACACAAAAATGAACCGATGCATTAGTGCTCTCTGATTTATTAAAACAATGCAGGCCTGCATCATTAGGGAGCCCATTTTATAGAGAGATTCAACAACTTCTTTTTTATTCAAATTAATTTTACTAGATGAAATATAGAATTAAATGAGAAGGTTATTAAGTTTGGCTTCATAAAAAAATTACCCACTCTTTAAATCACCCAATACTTAATGTAAATACAATAGTAAACCAACTAAAATGCCTATTATATCTAAAGGGTATTATCTTACAGTTTGTTGTTTTCTTAACTGCTGTTTAAATAATTATTGATTAAAATCCTAGTCAGTGGTAGACAAGCAACAACATAAAGTTTGGAATTCAAAAATATATTATGTATCCATTCAGACTGCCCTTCTCCTCAACAACTGTTCCATTAAGTTCATAAATACCAGTTAAAATCAAGCTTTCAATCACTCAGCTTTGGTAAGAATCTATACTATGATTAACAGTATTTTAAGAAAACTATAGAGAATAAAGTAAAAATTTCCATGCAACCAACTTTCACATCCTTTACATTTATATGCATATTAATATTGATTTGCTTACATTAGGTTAAAAGTGAATGCATATAAGTTAGAGAGGCAGTATTTTATAAGAAAGTGGGAGACACGTAGTCATCTAAATGTTTTAAAATTGTCATTCTATAATATTCAATCTTTTCCCATAAAAAATTTTAAAATGACTTCATAAATACATGTGTATTGGGGAATAAAGACTTTATACTACTCTGACTTAACAGGAAATGGAATTAGAAAGAAATTTATTAACATTAACAAACTGATAAAAAGAATTCACATACTGATAGTTTCTTTGTGAGCATATTGCAAGCACCAGCAGTTCCAGTTCCTGCTTCTACAAAGCAGTCGTGACCATGACTTCAGGTGACACAGATTGTCCAACTGCAGGAATTTGGCTGGTACTGACCAGCAGCTGCCCAGAGTTCTTTATCTTGGGGACTCCCCCTGCTCTCTCCTTGAGGCATCAGCCACCTTTAAACGCTTTGCCAGTTTAAGGAAACAGGTTACTAGTGGGTCGACAAGCCCCAACTGGGTAAAGTCCATGGTGTGCACAATGAGGAGCCCCCTGCTCTGCTATCTGAGCTCTTTGAACCATCCGGGATTCCATAGGAATCAATAGGCACCGCCCGGGGGGTGGTCAAGGCTCAGTGACTAAGAGAAATCTAGTTCCCCAGTGTGGGATTTGGAGTGAGCTTTCAGTGTTCTGGTTTCTGGATTTCTGGGTTTTAAATATTTGTTCTGTTTGAAAGCTATCACACAGCTTCTTCAGCTTCCTCTATTTGACTCAATGTCCCATCTCTCTGCTAGGATGGGCCTTGCTCTATAAATTGTCTGCCCAAGCAAACTTTTCTCCTGAAAGGCAGCAGCTTCACCTGCAGTTCCCCCTGGAACATGCATCCAACTCCACATGCTTTTTACCTGTTTAAGGAGACCCAGAGGAGAACTGATCCCTCCTAAGATCTATAAGCATGTAAGTAAAACTATTTGGGAAGATGGGATTCCAGGGCAAGCAATCAATGTGCACCCAAATGGGCTCTGATCTCCTGGGAGAAATCCCAGGTCACAATAAGTATTTCTTCAGATGTACTCTATCACACTGTTGGGGAACAACTGAACATCAGCCAGCACTGCAGAATCTCTCCAAGATGTTGATCATCATAGCCAATAAAACTGCCACCTCACTTGCTAATATTCACAAATCTCTGGACTCTATAGCTGAAGTTGTCTTAGATAATTGAATCACCTTAGACTACATACTTGCACTACCATCAACTCCTCTTGTATTTAGACTGACACCTTTGCTCGGAAACTAGCATCACCAAAATCAGGCAACCAGGCTATGTAGCTTCAACAAACATGGGACCATCATGTCCCTGTCTTTGAGACAACTAGAGACTGGCTTATGAATGTATTTTCATGGGTACCACAAGGACTCATGTCTATGTTAGGAGGAGTTTTAAATTTATATTTAGCCATTCTTTTCTTTAAAATGGCTGTTTTTATTTTAAACCTCATTATGATTTGTTTTTCCCATGCCAGAAAAAATTTTATCTGCTCAACAGC
Source organism: Artibeus jamaicensis (assembly GCF_021234435.1). Lineage (NCBI taxonomy): Eukaryota > Metazoa > Chordata > Mammalia > Chiroptera > Phyllostomidae > Artibeus > Artibeus jamaicensis. The sequence goes on along the minus strand of NW_026521823.1, from coordinate 10,021,692 downwards.
TGCTTCTAAAAAATTATATATCTGCTTTTAACTCACAAAATTTTGCTTAGGTTTTTTTCATTCTCCCAGAAGATTCACAGGATATCAATAGCTCCATAGATATGAAGGAAGAATTGACAGTGGGGAATTGGAACAGGGAGTAAAAACCTTACACAGTACTACTCTGACTTAACATGAAGTGAAATCAGAATGGAATTTACTAACAAACAGAAAGAATTCACAGCTGTAAACATATTGCAAGCACCAGCAGTTCCACCTTCTACTTGTACAATACATGGTGGTGACAGTGACTTTGGGTAACACAGATCACCCAACTACAGGAATTTGGCTGGCACTGATCAGCTCTAGGACTCTGACATTAAATATCAGTATCAGGACCAGCAAGAACACTGCCAGCAGGTACACAGCCTCTCTCCCTGGTCTTTGTTCTCCTTTTCCCTCTCCCTTCTTATAAAATCCCCTGTCTGCACTGAGATGTCAAGATGGGCTTTGAAACATGAGTCTCATATTCCAGATTGCTGGCACCCAAATAAAACCACTTTCTTTTACAGCACCTGCCTCTCGAATATTGGCTTTTGAAGCAGCGGGCAGCTGGGTCTGTGTTTAGTTATACACGCTGCAATTCTTTTCATGCTCCTTTGTAGACATGAATGTCTAAATCATTTTTCATTTTAAGTGATCATATACTAAAGATGGCACTAAAGGATCAGTTGCTGAAGCTGCAGTCAGCCACTAAGGTGGTAAATTCTGGATCTGGCCATGTACCTTTGAACCCTGCATCACCTTCACTGGGTTATGGTATCACCCACCAGGCTTCAGTTTACCAATGACATGACATGGACTTTGTAGATCTGATTTCATCACAACAACCAATGAAGAGGTTGTCCATGCTGTTCTAAGACTTGAGGCTGAGGTTAGCCATTGATGGCAGTTTGCTCAGACTTCCATAGTGTGAGGAGCAAACAGCTTTGATCATAATGTAATCTGTAAACTTTAAAATGCCAGGAAGGAACTAACTTGATCAGAAACAAATTAAGGAAATTGATAACCATCAAGTTGAATTGGCAATATTACAGAATGTCAACAGAAACTGGAAAAATAAGTTATAAGCATGAAAAAAATGAGTATGAAGAAAGGATTAAAGAACTAGAAAATTTTTAATAACACGGTGGTTCAGGTATCAGAGAAACCAATGACTCTAAAATTCATTAAATGCATAAAACTCCTCAAGTTATACAAAGTGAAAAAGAAGAATCTGCCAAGATCAAAGAACTTAAGGTTAGATTTGAATGCCTCAATAAGAAATTATTTTCTATAGAAAATGAGAGAGATATTTTAAGAAGAAAATACCAAAAAAAATGAGGGAACTTTGTTGACAAATTTAAAGGAAAATCTTGGCTTCAGAAGGAATTAGATAAATATATTAAACCTTAAGGGAAAATGAGTGTTGCATCCGTGACAGAAGAAGAGAGCCATCTCAAAGGACTAGAGAGAATGAGAGAACAGAGTCGAACTGCACCTGTGGTTAACCCTAAAACTCTAGACACCATTGTAAAACTCGAATCTGAGATATTTCCACCTAATATAATACAAGGTAGTCTTGAGGAGGAAAGGCAACATCATCAAAAGGCATCCAAAGATCAAAAGAGATATAAACTGCAGCCACTTCAATCTTTGCAACAGCAGAAACAGGAAACTGATGATCTTCAATACCAGCACGAGTGAGTGAATATTAAACAACTCTAATCTTTTTGGTGAAAGATGAAGAAATTAAGAATTTGAAAAACATGATAGAAAAAATCAAAACTCAGTTACCTGAAAAAAATAAAACATCACATTGAGGCAGAACATTCTGGTATTTTTCAAGTAATAAAACTTCAAAGTTTTAATATAGAAAATGGAATTGAAAAGCATGACTTATCTAAAGCCAAACTGAGGGATTACTGAAGGAAATAAAAGAACAAGAAATGGAGATTAAACTTCAAACTGAAAAGAAATGTTTCTTAAGATGAACAGATTGATTAGCTGTCCAATGATGAGATTGGTAAACTAACTCGGATTATCTAGCAAAAAGTTTTAGAGATAGGAGGTCTTCAGGCTAGAATATTTTCAGCTTCCTACATCCAGAAACAATTACAAGTGTATGGTTTAGAAAGCAAACACGTATTAGCCATTTTAAATGAGAAAACTATGAGAAATAGCAATATAAAAAAAGATTATTATAAAATGATAGATATCATTGTTGCCAAAAAAGCAAAGAAAGAAAAAAAACAACAAAGAAAGCCCACTAGGTTGGAAACTAATGGTCAGGATAGTTTTAGAGACCACTAATAATTTATTACATATCATTAGAGAAAACACATTGAAATCAATGCATTGAAATTTATATATATACCTATTATATATAATATACATTACATATTTATATATACACTCATTATATATATATATACATATATATACACACACAGTGTGTATGTGTGTGTGTGTGTGTATAATACATACACACACAAATAACACAGACACCCACCAGTGTGGTGATAGCCAGAGGGAAAGGGGGTGAGGCCAGGTAGAGGTAGACAAAGGAGGAATAAATGGAGATGGAAAGGACTTCACTTTGGGCACTGGGCACACAATGTAGTGTGCAAATGATGTTTTGTTGAGTTGAACATTGAAACCTGTATACTCTTGTGAACCAATGTCACCCCAATAAATCCAATTAAAAATAAATAAAAATATAACTTAAAAAATCAGTGCCTTAAGGCAAAATGTCAGAAACTGAAAATGTTGCCAACATCCAGCATTATTAATGAAATTAGAGGTACTAATATTAATCAGTGTGAGGACCTTTTGCAGGGGTGCAATAAATGGAAATAAGATAATGGAACAGTGTAAACAGCAGGTGATCAGCACACTACAAAATATTCAGTGATTCAACCCTACTTCAGAAACCACTTCAACAAGTTCCAACAAGGTTTTAACTGACCATAGTAACTGATAAACTACAGATGATCTGACCTGATCTAAAATAGTAAAGGGAATAAAATCAAACTAAAAAGCTTGAAGAAGGAATTAGCACAAACTCAGCTCAGCATAGGACAGGTTTGAAAGTCAAGGATTCTTGATTTTATTTCACTACAACCCTCCACTGGGTCAATATTTCAGAGACCACAGAATCTCTCAAGGCAAACAGATTTGATGAACTGGATGAGTCTCTGACTTGCTCCAGGAAGAGGCAGAAGGGCTCAGAAGAAGGTGAAGAGTCTGGAGGGAAAACTGATATTACAGGGCTTTCTGCCTAAAGTGAATGCTGGTTTGGATCTAAAGGAAGGATAACTTGAAAAATTTAACAAACAAAATAAGGACCAGCAGGAAGTTCTGGATGATGTGCAAAAGAAATCAATAAACTTACGAAGTAGCATGGAAGGAAGAGTCCACAGAATTCTAATGAGAAACCTTTTTATGGGTTTCAGATACCAACACATGGATGGCATCAAGTTCCATGATCAATGGAAAACACTCTTGAGTATCAAAAGCAAAGAAATGAAGCAGTTGTTCGATAAACATTAAGTCAGTGTTACCAGTTGGATATCCAGGTGGCTTGGATCAAAAAGTGTCCCCAGCCCACATGAACGACCAAAGCAGAAATCTATGCTAAATATTCCTTTTTCACAATGTTCTGCTAAATAGCTGGAAACGGCGTCTCATTAGGCTTTTCCAATAGCAAAACTCTCTGATTGTGACATGAAGCCTCTAGATTCACTAGGAATTAAAAAAAATAGCTAAAAATGTACCACTAAGTCTTAAAACTACCCTAGGACCCACACCCAGAAAAAGAAATTTGAATCCCTATTCCATAGTTATGTCTCATCAACTCACCTGGACCTGCGACTACTGGGTCTGAGCATCTTTTAAATGCTGTTACAAATGATTTACCTACAATCTTTGCTGCTGGTAACTGACAAGAGTGCTCAAGTGAGCTGAAAGACCTTTCAAGAGCAATGGACGATTCTCAAGCCAGAGATGAGACAGCACTTTAAAACAGTGGCCTTTTGGAAAAAGTCATATATTTGCTTGCAATTTTACTTCGTTGAATAAAAATATTCTTAATACTTAAAAAAGAAAACGTAGCAGATTCACCTTTCTAATTATCACTTCATTAAATGAAAAGGTAAAAAATCATAAAACACAAAGGAATTCAATTCACTTTCCATTTTAATTAGTCACATCTATCTTATTAGGTATTAATTCTGTATTCAAACCTTGATATTCTATATTCAGAATTATTAAAATTAGTGTATAATAAGCTATTCAAATTCTATTCTATGAATTATGTCATTCAATTCCATTAATTATGTTACTAAAATACATCACATAATTAGTTCTAATATTACTCATTATAACCCACAATAGAGTCTAGTAAGTCTGTAACTAGAAACTGATATCATTCTGAAAAATATTGCACTAGCATTTTCATTATCACATTTGAATTGATTGCCTACCCTATTCTTTCTATAAATAATAATGGAAATAAATTTAACTTAAACCATGTATGCATTAGATACTACTACTTTCTAGTCTCAATTGTTTGAAGAAATTGTCTGGCATAAGAGGTAGCTTTAGTTAAACACTGTTGAAGTACTGTGTGCCTATTGGATTTTTTCCCTGTAAACAAGAAAGATGATTGTATTTTTGAAAAAAATATGTTAAAACAAGAAAATTTCCCAGTAAAATAGGTTAGCACTATAAATAAAATTATGGGTAGGCAAAGCATAAATATGTATATCATTATTTTCATTGATTTTATTTCACAAAATGCAAACCTTTGTAGCCTTTATTATTATGTATTAAACTTTAGTTGGAAAGTAAACTCAGAAAAAAATCTTAAAATATTTCTAAAATATACAGATATTTTTAAAGAACTTTAAACAAAATTCACTTTAGCAATTTATATTGCTGAATACAATTGGGCCTTTAGTTTCTTGTTTTTTAAATTTAATTTGTATTGTATTTTTTCATTCCCGTTTAGTCCCATTATGCCCCCCGCTCCCCAGCAATCTCCACACTGTTGCTCGTGTCCATGAGTCCTTTTTCCTTTCAGCAGAGTCCCTGTACCCCTTAACCTCCTCCCGTCAGGTGCCATCCTGCTCTCTATCTATGAGTCTGTCTCCATTTTTCCTGTTGTTCAGTTTGTTCATTAGACTCGACATATGAGTGAAACCATATGGTATTTATTTGTCTTTCTCTGACAGGCTTATATCTCTTAGCATAATGTTCTCCAGGTCCACCCACACTGACACAAAGGGTAATTTTTATTTCTTTTTTACAGCTGAGTAGTGTTCCATTATATAAATGTCCCATAGTTGTTTTATCAACTCCTCTGCTCATAGATGTGGGCTGCTTCCTTATCTTGGTGATTGTAAGTAACACTACAGTAAACATAGGGGTGCTTATTGTTTTTTGAATTAGTGTTTTGGGTTCCTTCAGATATATTCCCAGAAGTGGAATTACTAGGTGAAAAGGCAGATCCATTAATTTTTGAGGTATCTCCATACAGCTTTCCATAGTGGCTGCACCAATCTGCATTCCCAGCAACAGTGCAGAACGGTTCCCATTTTTCCACATCCTTTCTAGCACTTGTTTGTTGATTTATTTATATATATTTGCCTTTCCTTCTGAATATATTTCTTCTGTTCAGGAAAGTAATTGTATCATTTGTCTTTCCTTTCCAAGATCATCATTATTTTCCTCTCTACTTTCATCATTCTCATTCTCAAGAACATTGTTATTTCTCCAAATGTAAAAAAATAAAATGACTAAAAATCACACTCCCTTTAATCAACTTCTTCTGCTCTGCTTCTTCTACTCTGCTTTTCTCCTTTATAGCTCTAATTTCTTTCTTCAGCATTATTTTGCCAAGCTCCTCACCACTCTTCTGTCCTGATGTTTTCACTGGTATGTCTATAAACCCTCTGTCCTCATTTTACTTGATGAATTATTCTCAACTGCAATTGACATAGTTTATCATTCTCTTACTCTTCAAATAGCTGTACCTTTGGCCTCCAAGATACAATGCTCTCCTGAAATTCTTTTTTTTCTCACTGGATACTCTCTTTAGTGACTTTTGCTATTTCTATATAGTCAGAAGCTTTAAGTGTTTAAGTAATATAAAAGAAGTAAATTGTAAATATAAGGACCATGACTTGGTCCTTAGATTATTTCTTTTTTCTTTACATGTTCATATCTTACCTATTTTTCATTTTAATTTTGTATTTGATGTATTCAATATTTATATTTTCTTTTTTTTATGCTCCTTTGAATACCAAACCACCTTTTTACATTTTATTATGGAAGTCTAATAAGTATGTCATGAAATTATCAAGTTTACTGAGGAAAAATTTAGTTAAAAAATCCATCATTTAGTATAAACAATTTTACAAATATTGTCATGTATATATCCATAAGTCACTTCAAACATTAATGTAATTTATCTGTTACACTTTCATCGTAATGCTTTGTAGTAATTTACCTCTCTCTTCTCTCTTGCTCATCCTCCACTTCCGAGCACGGATCCCAAATGTTGCAACTTGTTGCTTTCAGCCACTATAGATTAGTTTGTATCTTCTGTAATTTGAGAAAAATGCAATTACATTATATATACTGTATTTTGAATTTCTTTCTTAGCATAATAATTTGAGATTCATTTATATTGTTGCATGCATCAATAGTTTATTCATTATATCATACACAAAAGTTGACTCAAAATAGCAAAGATCTGAAACCACAAAATTCTTAGAAGAAAACAGAGCCAATAAGCTCCTTGACGTTGGTCTTGACAATAGTGTTTTTTGGATGTGACATCAAAAATAAAGGCAACAAAAGCGAAAATAAACAAGTGGGACTACATCAAACTAAAAATCTTCTTCAGAGCAAAAGAGGCAACTAACAACATTTAAAGGCAACATAGTGAAAGGGAGAAAATATTTGCAGATCATGTATTTGATAAGGAATGAATATGTAAATTGTAAAAGAACTTATACAACTCAATAGCAAAATAACCAAAAAATCCAATTGACATGGGCAGAATATCTGAATAGACACTTTTCAAAAGAAAACATATGAATGGACAACAGGTACATGAAAAGATGTTCAAAATGACTGATATAAGAGAACCAAGTCAAAAATCACATGAGATGTTATCTCACACCTGTTAGAATAGCTATTATCAAACAGAGAAGAAGTGAACTTAGCGAGGATGTGGCAGTACAGGAGATCTTCTGCACTCTTGTGGGGAATGAAAACTGGTTAAGCAACTATGAAATTAGGCTAAGCAAGTAGGAAAACCAGTATGAAGGTTGCTCAAAAGATTAATAATTTACCACAAATCCAACATTTACACTTTGGGATGTTTATTTGAAGAAAATGAAAATACTATATATATGTACGCACACACATATATATGTACACACACATATATATATATATATATATATATATATATATATATATATATATATATGTCTGCTTGGAAAAAACCAACCATTGTTTACATAGGGAGAATAATTTGCATTACATCAATGTAACCTGGCAGCCAAGAAGAGTGAACTAGAATGCACATGGGTGAGTAATGACAACGTCACTGTACTAGTCAGTGGGGATGGTAGATGCCACTGAGTGATCATGTGTGCTGTGTGGCCATCAAGTTCAAAATGACTGAGTGAGTAAAGCAATAAATCTGCATCAAAATTTGCATTAAACTTGAAAATTTCTCCGTAGAAACTATTCAGGTGATTCAGAAGGCCACAGCTATGGGCAACTGGTGATTGGCAGCTTCATCACCACAACGTGCCTGCTGAAGAATCACATTTCCAAATGTGATTCTTCAGTTGGCAAACCATCAAATCACCCAGATGACTCAGCCCCCGCTACAGCCCAGATTTGGCACCTCGTAACTTTTTTCCAGATAACATTTTCTGTGTTATACCAGCCCAAAGTAACAAATATCCCCCCTAAAATCTCTTCTGGAAGTTCTAGATCATATTGTTTTCATCTAGATCTGCATTTTTGTTTTTATATAAGTTGTAAAATATGGATCAAAATTATGTATATGGTTATACATTGTTTTGCCAACTTTTTTTGAATAAAAAACCCCATTCTGCTCAATAACACCATTGTATCTTTATGGAACCCAGCTGAACACGTAGGCTGGGCTTTATTTCTGGACACTGTAAAATGTGCCCTTCATCTCCACGTTTGTCTCCATGCAGACAACACAGTCTCAACCGCTGCAGCTCTTGGATAGGCCTTTATCAGTCAGGTGATGTTACTCTCCTAATTGTGTTCTTTTTTTTTTTTTTGAACTATTTTTTTGAACTATTTTGAACTATTTTGGCTACATGGGTCTTTTGCTTTGCCATATTAATTTTACTTTTTATTGAATGCACCAGGGTGACATTGGTGAATAAAAGTGTATAGATTTCAGGTATACAAGTCTACAACACATGATCTGTATATGGTATTGTGTGTTTACCACCCCAGGTCGAGTCTCCTTCCATCAACATTTATTTCCCCCCTTTCCTCTGGCAATCACAATGTTGTTGTCTGTGTCTGAGTCTTTCTTTTTTGTTTTTCTTTGCTCAACCCCTTCATCCTTCTTTTTCAGCCCCTCACCTGCTCCCTTCTGACAGCTGTAAGCCTGTTCTGTGTCTCTATGAATCTTTCACATTTTTTATTATTGAACCCCATTTCCCCCCTCTTTCCCCACCTCCACCCAGCCCCCATTACCTCCTCCCTTGGCCTTCACCACACACACAATTATCTGTGTGCCTAGGGTATACACATATATGTTCTTTGACAAAACTCTAAACCTTTTTTAACCCATTCTCCTCATCACCCTCCCTTCTGAAATCTGCCAACTTATTCCATGTATCCATGCCTCTGGCTCTATTTTTGTATAGCAGTTTATTTTGTTCATTAGATTCCACATACAAATGAGATCATATAGTATTTGTCTTTCTCTGACTGGATTATTTCACTTAGCATGCTAATCTCTAGGTTCGTCACTGCTGTTGCAAAGCATAAGAGTTTTCTTCTTTCCTTCCTTCCTTCCTTCCTTCCTTCCTTCCTTCCTTCCTTCCTTCCTTCCTTCCTTATCTCTTTCATTCTTTCTTTCTTTAACAGCCATTAAAATAATATTTTTAGGGAAAGTATTTGAAAATAAAAGTTATTTAGATATTCACATTAGTAGAAATTTATTTTCTTATCAATCAAGAATAGTCTTGGTATAATGTTCTGTCTGCACATTGTTAAGGAAATGTTCAAGAACCAGGCACATCCATTATTTTATTTATTTGTTTGTTTATTTGTTTGTTTGTTTATTTTAAAGCTTTTATTTATTTTATTTTTTAGAGAGGGGAAGGGAGAGAGAAAAAGAGGTAGAGAATCTTCAATGTGTGGTTGCCTCTTGCATGCCCCCTACTGGGGACCTGGCCCACAATGCAGGCATGTGCCCTGACTGGGAATTGAACCTGCAACTCTTTGATTCACAGGCTGGCACTCAGCCACTGAACCACATCAGCCATGGTTAATTTTTAATTTTATAAAAAACATACAGATGCAGAAAATCAAACACTGAGGTGGAAAAATATGAATAAAAATAGTTGGCACTCATGCATATTTATGCAGTGGGTAGTCTTCTTTTCAAAAAAAAATAACTTTTTTCAAATAACTGGGGAAAGCCAGAACACAAGTACCTACACTGTATAAATACAAGTCAAAATATTATTTTATTCACCTACATTTTAAAAGTTACATGTGATAGATCAATAAGCAAATCTCAAATTGATCCAGGACAAAAATTAACTAGCCAAGATACATACACTTTTAATAGGGGCCAAAAGCAGTGTTTCAAGTCACAAATATTTGTAAACTTTGGGAAATTACATAATTTATAACATCAACTATTTGTTTTCCCACAGTATCTGTTCTTCTCTTTTCTCATAGTAAGAGAAAGACACATTTTTAGGCAAGCATTACATAACATAAAAATATGTAATCTGCTCTGTCATTTGCTGTTTTCATGTTAGTAAACTCTGTCCAATGGGAGATAAACATATGTGTCATTTGGCAGTTTTGGTAGGCCTATAATAATTAGCTTGCACACAATTATTTCTTCTCCTTTTTAAAAATTCTTATTTGTTGCCATTGTTGCTATCCTCCTCCTTCTTCCTCCTTCTCCTCTTTCATTCTCTCCTCCACTTCTCCCTCCTTTTGTCTTGGGATTTTATGAAAATTACAGTGAAAATCTATCATGAAGAAGAAATGCAATATTTTGAGAAACTTTGTAGCTACTCCAATGTACCTAACTACAAAAAAATTCTGCCTTCCATTCTGTAACCACCATCCTGACCTTTAAAAATAATATTTTTCTTCTTTTCTTTATAGTTCAGACTGCTTTTGAAGTTTAGACTGTTTTTGAAGCTTACACCAATTTATACTATATAAATTCTTGAGACTTGCATCTTCCAGTTCCATCCATGCTGTTGAAAAGGGTAGGGGCTCCTTCTTTCTTTCTGCTGTGTAGTATTTCATCATGTGAATGTACCATAGTTGTTGGATCCATTCATTTCCTGATGGGCATTTCCAAGCTTCTAGCGCTTGGCTATTGTAAATTATGCTTCTATGAACATTAGGATTCATAGGTTCTTTTGGGTTGATGTTTCAGGGTTCTTAGGGTATAATCCCAGCAGTGAAATGTCCAGGTCAAAAGGCAGTCCCAATTTTAGTTTTTTGAGGAAATGTCATACTGTTTTCCACAGTGGCTACACCAGTGTGCATTCCCACCTACAATACACTAGGGTTCCCTTTTCTCCACAACCTCTCTGAAAAATGCTAAGTAAAATAAGCCAGGTGTGAAAGAGAAATACCATACGATTTCACCTATAAGGAAACCTAATCAATAAAACAAACAAGCATGTAAAATACAACCACAGGCATTGAAATAAAGCACAAATGACAGTAACCAGAGAGGAAGGGTGAGAGGGATAATATGGGAAAATAGGGGAAGATCCATCAAGACACATGTGTGAAGGACACAAGGATAAAACCAAAGGGAGCAGATTCCAGGATGGAAGATGGGGAAGGGCTGGGTGGGGGTAAGCGGGAGACAATTATACTTGAACAACAATAAAATATAAAATAAATAAAAAATATAACATTTTATAACATGGGCCAATATTAAATATATGCTCACATAGTATTAGGTGCTATAAAAAATACACAAGCTTTTTTGTTGGTGTTTTAAGATTTTATTGATTTATTTTTAGAGAGAGAGGAATGGAGGGAGAAAGAGGGAGAGAAATATCGATGGGTTGCCTCTCACACACCCTCAGCCAGGGACCTGGCCTGCAACTCAGGCACATACCCTGACCAGGAATCCAACAGGCAACCTTTCAGTTTGTGGAACATAGCTCAACCCACTGAGAATATCAGTCAAGGCAAAATACACAAACATCTCTTAATTTGGGGGATGCTCAAAAACCATGTAAGCAGCATTCTAAGTAATATAATTAAGGAATTGATCATTATCCAAAGTGGTGTTTCTGTACATTATTTTCAGGAATACATGTGCACACAGTTGTCCTTTTTTATGTACATTGGTAGAATGGGATTAACAACTGGTATAGATCATTTAAACTGATTTTTGTAATTCTAAGGTGCTATTTATTTATTTATTTTATATTTTATTTATTTATTTAGAGAGAGGGGAGGGAGGGAGAAAGAGAGGGAGAGAAACATCAATGTGTGGTTGCCTCTCACATGGCCCTCACTGGGGACCTGGCCTGCAACCCAGGCAAGTGCCCTGACTGGGAATCAAACCTGCAATCCTTTGGTTCACAGCCGATGCTCAGTCCACTGAGCTATACCAGCCAGGGCTCTAAGGTGATATTTATATATTATCTTAGTAAAATGTTTACTCACTCATCAGTTCACTAGACTAAAAATGCTATTAAAATAGTAATACTTGGAGAGAAGTAGTGTTTCTCCTATTAGGACAACATAAATTAAAAAAATCAAGATATATACACAAGCTTGAGAATCTTTATATCCTATGACTGACTACACATGCATTACTAGTTTATAAATTAATTTGAATAAACATTTGGTTTTTATCTGATACAGAGAAGTCATGTTCATACAGTTTCTTAGTGTTTGAGAAAAATATTTTAACTTTAAGTTTTTGAAATATTTACTTTAGAGGAACAATTATCTATAGCAAATTTGCTCCTGAGTTTGGTGGTTTTTGGAAATTCTGTCTTCAGAAGATAGGAGGTTTAAAATGAGTATGAAAATTTTTAAAAGATTTTACCACTTAGCTCTGTTAAAGAGGAGGGAAAAAGTATTAATGAAAAAAAACACGATACATAAACAATGTAGCTCCCTTTTAAGTTTGCAGAAACCAGATAATACTTGGATATTACTTTGCTGAGTGAAATAAGCCAGTCAAAGAAAGACAAATACCATATGACCTCACTCATATGTGGAATCCAATGAGCAAAAGAAACCGACAAATAAAATAGAAACATAGGAATAATTGGAACAGATTGACAGTTCTCAGAGGGAGGGGGTTGTGGGGGACTGGAGGAGATTAGCCAAAGAACATATATGCATATATGCATAGCCCATGGACACAGACAACAATGTGGTGAATGTTGAGGGGAGCAGGAGGGAGCTGGCTGGAGAGGGGCAAGGGGGAAAGTGGGGGACATGTGTAATAGTGTGAACAATAAATAAATAAATATGTGCAACTAGGAAAAATATGTGAAAAACTTCACAAAGACGAAAATCCCATGTTCAATGTACAATGTGTAATAATAAAGACCAAAATATGTATATATCTACTTTGAGTCCCACTCATCCTTAATCTTGCAGTTAAAGTGCAAATGCACAATTAACAGAACAATGGTTAATATTTCCCTTTAGTTATTTACATTGCGTAACTACTGTCAGACACTGTGGGTTATTTAGAGTAGTGCATATCACAAATGTAAATGAACAGCTTCAGTGTTGCAAACAAATGAGCTCTGTGTTATGTAACTTTCCCTGAGAGGTTTTGGCTATATACTTGTTCCAAAGAAGAAGATAATCTAATAAATTTTTCATGATGAGACATTTAACTATTATAAATTATAAAAATATGGAAATTTGTAATACATTTTTATTATAGAAAGGACAATGTTCAATGTTTATAGTATATTACAGTTTAATAGTTAGTAGAAGTTTTACCTAAAGTTTAAAATGATCAGAAATTGTACCAAGAAAAGTTATGGAAAGTCTTTACTGAGAAATTTATAAGGAAAACCTATCCTATTTATTTTAAAATGGTAAGTGTTGGAAACAACCTAAGTGCCCATCAGTAGATGAATGGATTAAAAAACTGTGGTACATTTACACAATAGAATACTATGTAGCAGAAAGAAAGATTAAAGAATTCCTACCCTTTGCTACAGCATGAATGTGTTTAGAGACTAAGTGAAATAAGACAGTTGGTTTATTTCATATGAGCTCACAAATACCATATGAACTCACTTATAACAGGAATCTAGTGAACAAAATAAACTAAGGAGCAAAATAGAACCAGAACCATGGAAACAGGGAACAGACCCATAGCCGTGAGAGGAAAGGGAAGAGAGGAGAACGGTGGAAAGAAATGGCAGGGTTAGTCAAAGAACACGTGTGAATGACCCACGGACATGGATTAGAGGGCGGGGATGGACTATGGGAGCCGGGACTGGGCTGGATGGAGGAGGGCACAGTGGGGAAACTTGGGACAACTGTAATAAGATAAAGAAGAATAAAAATTAAAATTAAAATGGTAAAAAAATAAAATAAAAAATGATAAATAAGATAATGTAGGAAATTAGAAATACAAATATATCAAGGGAATACAGGAAACAGTTACCCATAATCCTACTTCAGAGATGACACCAGTAATATATTAATATATGTCTTCACAGTTATTTCACATGTATTAACATGATTATTTATACAGATATATGCATGTGTGCATATATATTCATCCATACATATGTGTATATTTTTATACATATTTGAATACATCATTTTTATTTCTAAAAAATACATTTATTTTCCCAAACACGTGAAAGTAAGCATGGTCCCAAGAATACTGGTGTGCAGTGTTTAGAAGAGACCTGCATAGAAAATAATGACAACTTGACTGAGGTCCCAGCTTTTTTTCCTTAGTGCATTTCATCAGTTCTAAGAATAACTTTTTAAAATATTTCTTAGCAGATGTAGCTTAAAACTCCTGTCATTCTAGAAGTTGTCAACTCCTACAATGTACTCTACAACTTGTATAAGTAGCTCATAGGCAGATCTGGAACCGAATAATAGCTCTGTGAGAAAGTCCGTGCCAACAACACTTCGGAAGCGCAGCAAATAACAACATATTGTCAACACAGGTTTTTAAATTTGTGAGCTAAAATGTGGTTCAGAAGATACGGGCACAAAATGTGAAGAATATCTTACTTATATGCCAAGTTTAATTAGCACATATTTTCTTTTTCAGGTGACATGTGATAAAAATATATTCTACAATAAATCAATATTTCACAAAATATTAAATAAAACTTACAAGTGTTAGAAAAGCAATGTGAAACAATTTGGCAGTATTGTTTTCCCTAGTGATATAAAGATAGTTCACCTAATAGTCAGCAGTGTCTTGGGCTCAATGAATTCCAGATAATTATATAATCTAGGACATTTTACTTATCTAAATGAGGAGTTGACTAAATGACACATGTCAGAATTAGTTCATCAGCTTCCTCTGATCAAGGAGATAAAATTTTTGCCCTCAGGAGATTTACATTTCACTGAGAGTTTTCATTTGGTTGCCATTCATCTTAGAATAAAAACGTCCTTGGTGGTCTGGCACCGGAAACACGCAAACAGCCCTGCATGTGCAATGACAGGGCCCCGTGCACACATGGGTTCCTTGTATTTATATGGTTTTCAATTTAATTGACTCTGCTTCTCTTTTCTCATTTACTCATCAAAACACCAAGGTCTGTGATGTAACCAGTATATTAATGTGAATGATCTCAGCTCATTAGTGACTGACAGCATTTTAGCCTTTGAGAATGGTCATTCTTAGTTTCAGAACAAGGAGTCTTATTACAGTTTTATTTTAGTTTTCCAGGCACCATTATTATCTTCTTACATCTCCTGTCTACATATCTCCATCATAATTTAGGATTTTTTCCCGTTTTCTACTTCCTCCATGTTGGTGTCCCATAGAGCCATCTTCAGTTCTGTTGTTTTCTCACTTCACATTCTTTTCGTTACACTTTCCTACATGCCCATTGCTTCAGTAAACCCTATAGAAGGATGCTTTTTAGACCTGCATATTCTCATCTGCAATCTAAAATACCCGACAATTTTCTAGACAACTAATACTGGAAGACTCACGAAAGTCTCAGGTTATTTTCGTAACTGCTTTTGCTTCTATATTCTTAGGGTGATACTGTCTTTTGCGCTGGAGAAGGGGGCTATTGTCCAGGATTCATGCTTCAAAAGGCCCTGCTGCTCAGAAAAGCACACCCGTAAACTTACTGAAAGATCACGTGGGCACCTCTGCCAATCGGGGAGGAGAGAGCTGGTGCAATATTTGTTATCCTAAATATTCTATCTCGTGATTAACATGATCGGGCGTCTGTCTTCTCTACAATATTTTTTTGTCTGATTTGTTGAAATAAACTTACAGAAGTCTCATTCTGAAGACCTGTGGGCATGACACTATCAATATGATGTGTTTTTCCAGGGTGCCAGGAACTTCTGCTCAGACTACGGAAGCCCAGAGCTCCCTTCCCACACACCATGCCCTACAGATCCAAAGTGACAAATACCTTGACTTTTACCCTAATCTGTTGCTTTTTAAAATTTACGATTTCATCTTTCCTGCTCTTAAACCTTTTAAAGTGGAATTATATAATAACTATTCTTTCTGTTTTATTTGTTCAAATTTACTGGGATTTTAATGCACACCAAAATGTTTTTTTGTGCTAGTATTTGCTTACTTTTATTGTTATAATTGTTTGCTGAATTTTATTTTTGCCTCCCAGCTGTATGAAGGGCTAAGGGTAGCAAAATCTCCCACTTCATCAGTCTGCCTATTTCTTTGTGTAGCTTTGCTGAAATATACTTCATATATTTTGAGATCATACTGAGTGGCACAAATACTACCACAAAATCATAAGCATGTCATTCTGTAACATAACAACATCACACTCAAGGACGCCATATGACATTTTAGTTGAGATGTTCAAATTAAAACTACAAATTATTACAACCACATTATTACCCACCCACCACACTCAAGTAGGCCTTACTTATGCCAGACCCTATATTACTAGATAAGTAATATCTAGTAATAGATAAACTTAAAGTTTATCTAGTAACACGAACTTAAAATGTGTTCATCTTTCTTGAAATTTTAAACTTCATATATAGGAAGTCACCCTATTTATTATCCCTTTTAATCTATGTTATACTGTGGTTATAATATATTTCTTTTAGTCACTTTTGCAGTGTATATCTTTTCTTCTTTATTTACATATATATCTATATAGATATCTATATAATAAGTGACATAATGTTTATATTTATATACATCATGTCACTTATTACTAGACAATAGTTTTTTTATTCAATGACAGCAATTGCCTTGTACATAAATCTATGCATGCTTAATGTCACTCCCGATGTGTTTGATTTAAATCTTTTTATGTGCTTTCTAATTGCTATGCTTATTTTATGTTCTGATTCTTTTAAAAAGTGACTTATTTTGAAATTGTATTTTTTAAATTAACTACCTAATTTTTTAAAATTTCTGTTAGCTTATGTCATACATTGTTTCCAGAATTTTTGTGGTATCATGCAACAGGCTTCAGCAAGCTATCTGGCTCACTGCCAGCCATACCAGGCCATGCCCATTATTTACATATGGTCTTTAGTTGTTTTGACTTAATATGACAGAATTGTCTAGTTGCGACAGGGATGGTATTGTCCATGAAGATGAAAATATTTGCCATGTGGCCCTTTATAGAAAAAGTTCCTCTACCTCTGCCATAGAAAATAAAGTATCAAATTCCACTATGACTGCTTTTCAGTGCAAGATTCTTCTAGGGACCACATATTGCCACCTGCTTGAACCAACTAAAAGTTCTAACTAAACCGATGAAACAATAGTTTTCAAGGCACTAAGCATTAGGCAGGAAAGAACAATGATCCCTGAAAAATGAAGAACGAGTGAGAAGAGCCCTATGCTTATGGCAATTTACTGCCTCAAGGGGATTTCAGGGGAATTTCAGGGGAAAGAGGAAGGGTTTACAGAAACAAGTACAAAGGACACATGGACAAAAACTAGGAGGGGTTGGAAATGGGAGGAAGGTGGGGAGGGCTGGGTGGGTGGGCTGGGATGGGAGTAAAAGACAGAAAACTGTACATGAACAACAATTAAAATAATAATAATAATAATAATAATAATAATAGAGTCTCCAGATTGCAAAACAGGAGGGTGAACTCAGACTGTACTTCAAGATGTCCCTGTGTCTTTTCACTGCTGCTTCCAAACAGTGAAGTTTCTAAACTTCCTTCTTGTGCTCCTCCACATCTCACCCACACTAATATTTGAAAGCCAGCTTTCAGATTCCCTAATGGTCACCAGTGTTTCGACCATTAGGGAATTTGAAAGATGGCTTTTAAATATTAGTGTGGGCGAGATGTGGAGGAGCACAAGAAGGAAGTGTTTTCACAAAAGTCACTTGATTTGGTTGGTTCATTTTGTCTTAATAACTGTTTTGCTTATTTGTATTGTTTTTGTCAGTCCCTGAAAATCATATTTCTACCTTTCTGCTTAGTTTCTCTTGGGTTGATCTTTTGAGTGGAATGCAGCAGTCTGTGTAAATGATCTTCTTAGAATAACGGGGACCTCTTTTTAGTTTCTAGTCCACCTGCAATATTACCTTCTTAGTTATCTCTTACCTGAGCTCTTAATCTGACTATTGCAATATCTTATTAGTATTCCTTATGTCTAGTACATTCATTTTTTATTATTGTTGCTACATGAGTGTTCTATCTAATATAAAATTTGAGCATGGCCATCTTTCTGTTAAAGTTCTTTAGGAAACACTCATATACTGTGGGATAAGTAAATTTTTTAGCATAGAAAACTAATCTCATTGTGATCTTCCAAGATCTAGATCAATCTTATAGAAGAAAGACTGAAATTATCAAATTAAAACTTACCTGTACGTGCTCTGAAGTTGTTCTACCACTTTTAAACCATACAACCTGTAATGTAACAAACATTCAAAACACCATAATGTAAAATCACTGCCTAATGACTGTAATTTAATTTAATTATCAATATAAACTTGAATCTTTAGTTTACAACACTTAAATATTATGTAGATGAAAAAGAAATAAATTCCACTTGCAAAATAGTATCCACTAATTTAGGCCATGGCTGATTAGAAGAATAGCCCTATTTACTTTGTCCAATATCTAAGGTTTTACTGTATTAGTGCAAAATTGCAATATGGTTATGTTTCTAATTAGTTGATGGAAAACTATTTTCTAAACACACAAAAGAAATAGCAATAGCATCATCACATTTATTTTCAACTATGAAATTAAATTTTGTGGAAAGTAATACTATAACCAAACGATGTTTTCTCCTTTGCACTTGAGTTTATGGATTGTCTTATACTATTAACTTCAAAAAACAGTCTTGTTACCAATGAAAGAGATTGATGATACTTGATATAAAAGCAGAAAATCAGTTACAGATATGAGACTAAAATATATGTATTTGTATAAAAATATTTTTCCTAAACCTCTATTCAAATGTTGTCAAATGTACAACAAATGTGTTTCTCAGACACAGAATGCTCATATGTATATTTCTATATAAATAAATACAAGCATTTGTTTAATCCTAAAAATTGAGGTTAAACCAATACAAATAGTGAAAATTTACTGTTAGTTATCTTTGGTCTGTTTCTATCATGATTTTCCAGCTGTGTCAGAAAAAGTGCATGAAATCAGCCATTACATTACTTAAATTAGGTTTTCTGGAGAGCACTAAAGAATGAAAGGATACATTTAAGGTTATACCATGGAGAAATTTTTGCCTTCCTTACAATGTTCATTATGATGGTAAAAAGCATATAAGCAAGTAACTATATAAAACACTTAATACATTTGGAAAATCTTTTAAATAGCTCCTATGCGGGCTTTCAAATACATCCACTAAGATTATTTTCATGCTATGATTTGAATAAAGAATTTTAGGTGTCCATGTTTTGTATATTTTTATTATTAACCACAGTGCACTTTTATTTTGATTTAACTGAGTTTTGAAGCTTTAACAAAAGAAATTAATTGGCAGGAAAAATGTTTCTTTGTTAAGATATTATATCTCGAATCAGATTGTAACCTTCTCAATGCCATTGAAGCCAATAATTTGTAATTACTGTTTCCCAAGAAAGTCCTAAAAAACTTTTGATTTAAAAATGTTGTTTAAAACCAGCAATTATATTAACACATATTATTTAAGTGAAAGAAAATGATGTAATATAAAATTACTGAATCAGAAGGCAGGAAAGAAGAAAACTAATGATAAAAGGTGAGTGAAAATAGGAAATTGCTCAAGAACAATGAGGTCAAAGCAGAAATATCAGCTCATTAAAGAACTCAGTGAAAACATATACGAGGTCTATCCAGAAGGTATCCAGCCATATAATATGAAAATATATAAATAAAGACATTTATGGAAAAAGATACAAGATACAAGAAACATTGTACACAGGACAATGATGCCTCAATATCCTTCAAAATGGCACCCATAATTCATCTCTGGTTATCATCTTCTGGAGGAAGTCTGGTTCATTGGTAGTGGTTTGAATCAAGTCATTAGT
Organism: Artibeus jamaicensis; assembly: GCF_021234435.1. Lineage (NCBI taxonomy): Eukaryota > Metazoa > Chordata > Mammalia > Chiroptera > Phyllostomidae > Artibeus > Artibeus jamaicensis. The sequence goes on along the minus strand of NW_026521823.1, from coordinate 10,001,695 downwards.
AACTGCAGCACAATATTCCTTCTGCTCTAGTAGCAGAAGCCATGGAACAAATTTTGCCATGACACATTTTATGCCAAGAGCCTGCATCAAAATCTTGGACACAGTAGTTTTTGGAATCTCCAGATAAGCTTCTAGTTCTCTCATTGTTAGTCACCGATCTTTGTTTATTGTAGCTCGTACATGTTCAACATTCTGAGGTATTCTGCTTATTGCAAGGCTTCCAGAATGTGGGTCACTTTCAGAAGATTCTTGACCATCTTTGAAGCATTTGTGCCACACTTTTATTTGCACTGCACTCATTGCATCATCCCTGAAAGCCTTCTGAATTATGCAGTGGTTTCCAGAGAGGGATGGTCAAGCTTAATGCAAAATTTGGTGCAGATTTGTTGCTCTACTTGCTCAGTCATTTTGAATGTGATGGTCATACATTACATGCTCACTCAACAGCATCTACTAACAAATACAGTGAAGTCACACATTTGTTCACACATGTGCATTGTTCACACTGAAGATTTCACACCAGTCCACTCTCCTTGGCTTCCAGGTTACATCCATGCTGTGCAAACCATTTTCATTGTATTAACAGTGGCTAGACATTTTCTGGACAGACATCATATCTTAGCTAATTTTAACTTTGTACAACTGTCATTTATTCACTCAAGCTGTAATCATCCACTCCTGGATATTTGCATTACTCACCTCCAGCAACAACTGTATGCCTAGTTGTTGTTGTTTTAAAGTTAGCATCTCAGTGTTTGTGAAGCTAATCATTGTGTCTCCAGTACTTATTGAATTCTTACCTCTACAGGGAAACATCACCACTTTCCTCTTTCCTCATCTTTTTCATCAACTCTTTCAAAGCAAACAAAAATATTTTGTTTCAGTCAAGTGAAATAATTATGATCAACAAACTTATTAATCATGTTTTATTAATCTTTCAATTAAAAAGATTACTGATGAATTACTGGTTTGCTTAAAATTTTATATTCCTTGTTTTATCTCTGACATACATAAAATGGTTTACAAGTAATAAAATTTAAGAAATAGAATTTAGAGAATAACTTTAATGGAAATTCTTTCATTTTATATATGTGCTATATGAGCAAAAAGATACCCAGACATTAGAGATGAAATGACCAAGATCATACATTTAGGCAATTTTAGGGCAGGGATTGGGACCTGCATTTTCTTGTTCAACAACCCTTCATAAAGTATCCAACACTATTTGCCAGTGTTCTAGACCACAATTACTGTCTCTAATAGTTTACAACAGGGCATGCACCAAATGCCATACTGCCTGTTATTGGCAGTTTTTATAATTTTTAAGGAAAGAACTAGGTTGAGAAGGAGAACCGCAGAGTGTATTATCCTCTCATCCCTTTCATTCTGCTGATGTTTGTGTAACCTAGATGTTGAGTTGACAGGAAGTTTACTCCAATCTTATTTTGCTTTATTGATTCTTTTGCATTAGCCCCTGAAATACTTCTGCCAATGTCCCCCATGAATTCACAGCCTTCAATATACCAGCCTTGACCCAGAGATTGTCTTACTTAGTCCCTTTAGTATTCGGAGTTAATAATTTTGTTTGGGTACGTGACAGGCTCCAGAAACTCAAAATCCTATGAGAATAGGAACAATGAAGAAATTGTCACTAAGCATCTAGGAAGTTTTAATGATAAAGCTAAAATCTGTTAC